>NC_080086.1:39963096-42896429 GCF_950005125.1 Chionomys nivalis | reverse complement strand
CACCAAAATCAGCTAAAAGATTTGTCAAAAAAAATCATTCACATCTCTTTTTAATAATATTTCTAAATTTGCAGGCCTCAATAGGACCTAAAATATTTACTTATGAACAATTTCAAAGTGATAATGACAGCACTACTCCAGAGATGGAAGATTCATAGTCAAATGAAAAATAAAACAGGAACAAGCTACAAAGCAAAGGGATGTGGGTGGACAGAGTCTGCACTTTGACGGGAAGAGGAGCAAAGAATCTCTGACATCCTTTAATCTATTATAGGAGACTTTGTGAGAATGTCTGACATAAGAGTGATGACATCCAGGAAGATAAAAGGCAATCAAATGGGATTCGTTCACTTATTAGAAGGTTTTTCCAAAATGTTTAGAGATGAGATGCAAACATTGAATTATCACCCTGCTGCTCATATATGTGAACATTTAAAATAATAAAACAAGTTTAAGATCAAACAATAGAAACCAAAGAAGTTTAATACATGAAGAAGTAATCACAGAAGGAAGGAAAGAAAGAGAGGAGAGGAAAAGAGAGGAGGAGGAAAGAAGGAAGAAAGAAATGAAGAAAAAAGGGAGGAAAGATGGGAGGGAGGGGATGGAAGAGAAAAGGGGAGGAGAGGGTGAAAGAGATCAATTCTAATAATCTAAACACAAAGAAATAATAGGTTATCAGAGCATTAACAGAATGAAGAATAGTTTTTCTGGTTTCATCAGTAGAAATATAATTGTCTATGCATATAATTTGGGAGAATAAATAGCCAAAACAAACAAATCTCAAGCCTCCTGAAAGTAATAAGCAGTTATAGCAAGGCTGCTGCATACAGTGGGGCAGTTGGTCTTGGTAGTTTATTTAAGATCTGCCTAGGAGTCATGATGTTGTCTGAGGTTTCTGTCCTGCCTGGTTCTCACAGTCATTAAGTCCCCCCAAAACTCACACAGAGGTCTACATTAGTTATAAACTGATTGGCCTAGTATCTCAGGCTTCTTATTTACTAATTCTTATAACTTATTAGCCCATAATTCTTGTCTGAGTTAGCCACGTGGCTTGGTACCTTTTTCAGCAAGGCAGTCACATCTTGCTTCCTCTGAGGCTGGGTCATGACTGTGGACTTAAACTTCCCTCTTTCCAGAATTCTTATCACCCCACCCCTACTTCCTGCCTGGTTACCCCACCTATACTTCCTGCCTGGGTACTGGCCAATCAGCGTTTATTAAACAAGTACAAGAAACAAATCTTTACAGGGTAAAACCATTGTCCCACAGCATCATGAGACATATTTGTGTGTCTGTAAGGCATCTCTGGAGAGGAGTGTGACCTGGGGTGCAATGACCAGGGCAGGGGAACACACCTTGGCTCAGTATGGATATTAATTTTGAAAGGGCAAACCAGCTGAAAAGAAACCCACAGAAAAAAACAGCATGGACACACATGCCCTTGCTCTGAGCAGCTACATCTCTTACTGCTACTGTGGCTTCTTTAGCCTTTCAACATGGACTCAGTACTCTCCAGGGACTTTCCAGACCTTCAGTCCCACATAGAAAAAGCTGAGTCTCCTGGATTGGGCAACTATCATTTTCTACTTCTCTAGTGAGCAGGAAACCATTGTTGGATTACCCAGCTTCAATCATGTAAGAGAACTGAATAAATCTTGTGTGTGTGTGTGTGTGTGTGTGAGTGTGTGTGTGTGTGTGTGTGTGTGTGTGAGAGAGAGAGAGAGAGAGAGAGAGAGAGAGAGAGAGAGAGAGAGAGAGAGAGAGAGAATTTTCTATTGGCTCTATCTGTTCCTCTATAGCAAGGATTAGTTCTCATGTAGTAATTAACAAGGTATACTTCAACTCCATGATAGACAAATAAAGACATGATATATAATAAGAATATGCTCATACCCATGACCACATAACTTAGTTGCAAATGTCAATAGAGAATTAATAAAATGAAGTTCTATGAAATATCATAGGAAAATACTGTCATGACTTTTCAGTAGGCCAAGTATTATTATAATAATGAAAAGTACTAACCGTAAGTAAAGAATTGATGAAACTAGATTATCTTAAATTAAGCACCTCTGATTATCTAAAGAGATATTACAGTATTAAAGGGAAAACTACATAGAAAAAGAAAGGTACGTGCTGTATACATATAACATATAAAGGATACCCTCATTCTCACTATCATTGTTACCACTGACTCAACAGAAAACAAAATGGGCATCAAACTTCAATAGACACATTATAAAAAGATATTCGTATTGTCAACGAATGTTTGAAGTGTCTTTATTTTCTTAATTAGCAATGAAACATGAATTAAAACTACAGTGAATTGCCCACTTTATAACAACCAGAATGGCAGAAAGGAGTATCAAGTGTTGATGAGTCTGAGAGCTCCAATTTTCAGGTGATAATAGAAGCAAAATTCAGAAATGGTTTAATAATACTTACGTAAATTTAACACACAAATTTACATTTTAAGAATTCTCTTAGCTCTCTTATATCTTGGTAACTTCAGCCTTTGGCCTTTATCCAACAAAAATTCACATATGTGTTTGTACACCAAAACATACTTGCAAGATATTTACAATACATTATATGAACAACCTAAAGCTATCAATAGAACAATTAAGAGGTGACATATTTATAGTAGCAGAACACTACACAGCCATGGAGGTGATAAAACCATAATCATAAATAATATGAGTCCATTTGCATATATATTGTCATTTCCTTTTACTGTTATTTTACATTTCAACAGCTTTAGAAGATACATCATGGTAACTCAATATACGTACATATCCTTCAACAATCAGGATAAGTCACAATTTTATCTCTTCAAAATTTATGCTTTCAGTGTGTCAGAAATTTCATAAATATAGTGCTAGGCAACGTTATTCATATAAGGATACATAGATTACACCCACGAACAGGTCAAAGCTAATGTACTGTAGATAATGGCAGTATAAGACATGGGTAAAGACTGGTAGAATGAGAAGGATTTTAAGACCTGGACCATGGTGAAATGGGTTTGTTCACATTGTAGAACCCCATGGTGCTGTACATTTGTATTTTTTAAAGTACATGTATCATTTGGGGTTTTTTTTTGTACATATGCTCTTTGTGTTTACCATAATTTCCACTGAAAAACATGAATACGCATAAATTTTCACCTAAAAATATTGCTTTATACAATATTGTTTTGAACTTATAAGCTAAACATAACTTATTAAACTAGTTATAACAATAAAATAATAAATAAATAAATAAGCAATACTACAAAAGATGTCCTTAATCCATATTTATAATACACATAATTTTGTGCAGTATCAACAACCATTTTAGGATTCACTCTTTAGTTCCCTGGTATTTCATGCCGAACAAAATCAGTACAATAGATATTAGTTTCTATACATCAGAAGTAATGTGACTCACCTTCCCGGGTTTAGAAAAGAATAGAGCCAAAGACTATTTACCTATTGAACACATGCACTTTGAGGAAAAGAGAAGAAAAAAGATTAATGCCTAGCCTAGTTTGTTATCTACATCAACCAATTAAAAGCTGACCTGGATTCTTGGGTTGAATGCTATTGTTTTAAATTTTTACAAAGATGTGCAGTATTAAATTAGGAAGGTTCTCAAAGATATCTACTTTAAAAGGTTTCAAAAAAGAGAAACATTGACTTTCAAAGGTGTGTGTGTGTATGTATCAACACATGGGTTATATGTATCATTGGCAGTAACTTTATCATTCATAGCCATAGAACAATTTTTTAAATAAATTATTGCTAGGAAAGCTGTGACCTTATCTTGTTCCCACCTCTATATACGCAAGTCATTTGCATTGTCTTCAATTTCATCATCTATGAAATATAAAATCTTGAGAAGTTTCCACTTAGCCTTAACATTTTACATATGGAGCAGATGCTGATGAAGTTACATTTTCAACATTACAGGATGTTTTTAACTTAATATTAACTCTTATACAGAGCACTCAGAAAGATACTTTTCATTGTTCTGACCTTGAAGTCCAAGAGGTAATTCGGGAAGTCAACTCATATCCATCATTTTTAGAAGTTTCTCTTCTCTCCATTGTTAGCCAAGAGTAAGAAAATGGTAAAGTATTTCACACCTAGAACATATCATCAGCCTTTGAAACTTTCCCATTCTAACTCACAAGAGATACTTTAAAATCTGTTTTCATTGTGTTTCCTGAGAAAGACAAAGCAAGTAGCATTCCCAGAGGAATGAGGTTTTCATCGATTCTTGATCTCACTGATGAGAAAGCTGACAAAGTAGTCTCTAAGAAAGGAGATGACAGGAGAGAAAAGAATCAAAGATGCATCTAGAAGGCAGAATATGCCTAGGAAATGCTATGCTATAATCAAACATGTCACCAAACTACACAAACTTTTGTCAGAATGCTGTCTGTCTTTGTAACAAGTAGTAACATAAAAGGAATGTGTTACTGTTCAATTCTGGAGATCTTCAAGACAAAGAATACAGAAGGAGGGGGCTACATAAAAGACAACTTGTATCAAAAAGTAGACAGAATTTCTCAGGACACTTTGATCCACTAGAATGCTTCTTGACAAACATACAGCATAATAGACTCAATATTCCATTTTCTCCTTAGTTAAACTGCCTATTTTAATGACTGTGCTCTGTTCTCAAAGGCTACTGATAGATTTATCAGATAATTAAACAAAAAGAAAATACTAAAGGAATGGAACCAAAATGACTAGCTATACTTTTCAGCCCCATATACTCAGGTCCTCACCCTCTAAAGGCAGAGCCAGGAACAGAACCTGTTAACAACAACCAGTGTTGCTGTGTAGACTTGACCTCCAAGTGACCAGTAAGACCCAAGCAGACAAAAGAAACACATCTAGTCTCAAGGTAGTAAAACACCTTCTCATACTATCACATGTGGGTAAGTGAGCCATGTGATTTATTTTACCTCCTCCACCTATGCATGTGCAGGGGAGGTTAGGGAGGTGGAACTGAATCTAATGCACACACATACTTTATTACACATAGTAAGACCTTTCTTATCCACCTCCAAGCCTATGCCCTTTTCCCAACTACTCCCTTCTCAACCTACAGCACATGAAAAGCCCATTATTGGAAAGAAAAGCATCTAAGGATCTTGATTCCCATTCTTGCCTATAGTACTAAGTTACAACTATTAAACACTCCTAGAGGCAGCCAGATAGTTCAAATGTCTGTAGTTCAGATTTATTATGTAGATTTACTCTATAATTTATGCAAAGTCCAAAGACATACAGATAACCCTCAAATTGCATTAATACTGCATGAAGACAGGAAAAAAAATGATGAATTCTAATTTTGCTAAATTATTAACTAGTAATCACAAAAGAATTATATAAAAACATTTTATTACTACCATTTGCCATCTGAGCAGAGCCGCTGTGGTAAGCAATAATAAGCATCTTATAAAATCAGGCAGAAAGAGAACAAATAATTGGTGATTGACTCATTATTAAAGATGGTTGGTATATAAAAAGTACTGGCTATGCTCAATATTAGAAATACTGGGAAAATGTTAGTTATGAGAAATAAAAATGATGTTTGATGGCCTGGGGGATCCTGTGTTTGATATGAGCCTTATTGATCTATAGAATAACAAAGTTACATTCAGAAAATGTAAGGTAATTTCTGAGACTGTTAGGGCAAAACTGACTAATTTTCACTGCAAGGATTTTACTCATAACCAAATGCACCCCATGGCCCAAATTGGCAGGCACAATGGAAGTGTCTGCTGATGTCAAGGCAACCAATAAATGGCTCCATCCATGCTTTGCCTGTTTTGTGTTGGTTTTCTAAAATAAGAAAAAGAAAGAAAAAATAGCAAAGCTGATATTCAAGACCTCCTGAAAGCACAGACAGGCAAGTCTACCAGGTCCAGGAGATGATGGAGGAAAGTGGATACCCAAGAGGAACAGTCAGCCACCTGAGAGATCAGTGACTCTGTGCATTCCAGACACTACTGGGAAAACAGAGGAAAGCCTGGTCCATTCCACTCAGCTTCCTGAGAGTGGCATTAGGAAAGCGAACCTCATGAAGAAGCCCAGACTAGACTTGGTAATAGTCTCAGACTTCATGATAAATATCATACTCCTGGAAAGCTGCTAGTGATGATATAAGAGCTAAAATTGAACAAGATGGTGCATGAGTATGAGCAAACAGCCAAGAGAGCAGAATAATGACAATCCTGTTTGTGAGAAAAGTTCTATGGCACAAAATACCACAGAGAATTGATGGAGGTGGGTCTTGAAACTGCCTTGGCCCTGATAGGACAGAAAATTAGTTAGGTGGAATAGACAGAACAGAATTCTTGGAGAAAGAAAGCCAAGTCAGGCAGTCGCCATGATTCTCCCAATCCAGACAGATGCAGGTTAAGATCTTCCCTGGTAAGCGAGCTCGTGGTGCTACACAGAATGTTAAAAATGGGTTAGATCAATATGTAAGAGCTAGCCAGTAAGAGGTTAAAACTAATGGGCCAAACAGTGTTTAAAAGAATACAGTTTCCATGTAATTATTCCGGGTAAAGTTAGCCGTGCAGGAGCCTGGTGGTGGGATGCAGCCTGCAGTTCCCTCAACAGAGTGGCGCCCAATGTGGGGCTCGAACCCACGACCCTGAGATTAAGAGTCTCGTTCTCTACCGACTGAGCTAGCTGGGCTGGCGGCCAGGCGCCAGGAACGTAGCCCGCTGCTCCTATTACTACAGAGAATTGTTTAAAAAGACATAATCAGGACATGGTAACCATGGATCTTGAGTTAGCTTTTGCTCATTAGAATTTCACTCTTTGTTTCATCACCTATTTTTTTTTAATTTCTTTATCCGCATATTTCTTTTTGCTTGTTTATTGGAGGTGTACCTTATGTGGAGGTCAGAGGACAGCCTTTGAGGGTCAGTTCTCTCTCTTTGCATCGTGTGTGTCCCAGGATGGAACTCAGGTTGTCAGGGATGGTGTCCAGCACCTTGACTCACTGAGCCAGCACACAATCTCTTCATTCTCTTTTCAGTTTTTCCAATACAAATTATTCCCTTCCCAGACACAGAGATCCACAGCTAAGCACTGGGCCAAGCTCCTAGAGTCCAGTCAAAGAGAGGGAAGAGGGATTATATAAGCATATAAGATCATGATGGGGAAATCCACAGAGACAGCTGACCCGAGTTAGTGGGAGCTCATGGACTCTCAGACTCTAAAGTAACAAGTGGGGAGCCCACATGAGACTGAACTAGGCCCTCTGTACGTGGGTGACAATTATGTAGCTTGGTCTGTCTGAGGGGTCCCTGGCAGTGGGACAAGATATATTCCTGGTACATGAGCTGACTTTTTGGAGCCTATTCCCTATGGTGGAATGCCTTGCTCAGCCTTGATGCAGAAGGGAGGGCTTTGGTCCTGCCTCAACTTAATGTGCCAGGCTTTGTTGACTCTGCATGGGAGCCTTACCCTTTCTGAGGAGTGGATGGGGGATGGGTTGGGAAGGAGGGAGGGAGAGTGGGAGGAGGGAAGGCAAAAGGAACTGTGGTTGGTATGCAAAATGAATAAAAAATATAAAATAAAATATTTATTGCCTTCCTCTTTACCCAGTGCCTTACCTCTGTGACAGCACATGAATTTTGTTTATCTTATTATAAGGCAAATATTGATTTGACAATTTTTCCTCTAGCCTTTAAAAAAAAGTGAAAGTTAGATTGCTTTGCTTAATTTTTATAAATGTAAATAATTAAATAGGAAATGTGTAAGTAATTAGTAATATTTTGCCTGAGTTACCTTGAAGTTTCTTAATGATCTCCTTTATGAAAATATATAACTATTCCTTAGTAAAACTACCATGTTATTTAGTCCTTTAGCAGACCCCACAGTAGAGGTGTTACCTACAATCCAGTCTTCATTTATGAGTCTGACAGGTAAATGACACAAATATAATTGAAGTTAAGCAAAATAAGATAAAACAGTGGTTGGGTGGTAAGGAAATATAAGAGAATTTTTGGATGATGGCATTCTTGCAGGTACTTCAGAGATCTACATCATCAAGACACTGCTTTGATCCACTTTATGACTCTACTGTCCTAGTAATTATCAGGAAGGCTCCATTCCTCTTGTGGAAAAAGAAAAACAGGCATTTCCCACTCATTCTTTCCTGTCCCTAAGCTCAGCATTCTGAGTAAAAAGAAAATACCTCTTTCCAGAAATCCCAACAAAAAATTGTGCACATACATGTTCACTGTAATCTTGTACAGGTCACACATTCATCCACAGCACAGATGCCAATTTCTGTTTGATGTTTCATTTTGTTTTCAAAGTTATTTTTGTTTGTTTGTGATGGGGTTACATTATATAGCCCTGGCTAGCCTTGAACATACAGAGATCCTCCTGCTTCTGTCTCCCAAGTGCTTGGATTTAAAGTTTTATTTAATATTTTATTAGCATATATTAAATATACATAATTAAATTTTTAACATTTGCATACAATTACATAATATATATTGATCACAGTCACCTCTCAAGAACCTCTTTTCCTCTTCTCACTTCCCCTGATCTCCTCATCAGCACAACCACCCCCCTCTCTACTTCCATGTCTTTTTGTGTGTGCCCCAGGGAGCTTCTTTAGTGTTACTTATTGGAACATGTTACCATTGGCTACACTACTGCAGAAAATAGTTTCCAAAGGCTCATAGGAAATAAAATTATTAGGAGATATAGCTTTGTTGGAGGAAGTGTCTCACTTTGTGGGTAAACTATGAGGTTGTAATAAGGAGGCTGCTTGTTGATTCCCGGCCGCTTAGCCCCAAAATAATCACATAGAAACTATATTATTTAAATCATTGCTTGGTCCATTAGCTCTAGCTTCTTATTGGCTAACTCTTACATCTTAAATTAACCTATCTCCATTAATCTGTGTATTGCCATGTGGCTGTGGCTTACTGGGTAAAGTTCTCAGTGTCTATATTCAGCAGGGGCTACATGGCTTCTCTCTGACTCAGCCCTTCTTTCTCCCGGCATGTCAGGAGCCATTTCTGGCTTCTCCTTTCTCACATCTCACAGGGCCTTGAAGGAAAAATCTTGAGACAAGAAAACTTAAAGTCAGCCAAAACATTACGTGCTGACCGTGGAGACTCAAGCTCTGGAAAGCACCACAGAGTGTCTTCATGGCTTCCTGCTTATCACTAACAGCAGGTGCTCTAGCCACTGACCTTGCAACTGCCCTGCTTAGTTGCCTAGCTACTGAGCCCCTCCTTTCCTTCCCCCTCTTTTCCCCTTCCTCGGTTCCCCCCTGCCCGAGCTCCTCATTGAGGAGTATTAAGACAAAAAACTTGCTTCAATAAATGGGATGCCTTGACAAGGAATACTGCTTGGCGTCCGTTCCCCCCCACCGCCCATGTCTTTCAGATAGTGCCTCTTCAAGACCCTGGAGTAATGTAGGACCTGCTGGGTGGGTCACCAGCATTCAGTTTAGCTTTCCTTACCTACCTAAGTTCTGCCCTATCAACAGGCCAGGGAAGTTTCTTTATTCATTAACCAATAAAAGCAACATATAGACAGAGGGACCTCCCACATCATGAGGTCTCCTTTATTCAAGCTTCATTCAGTGTGACATTCAGTCTCCTTCCTGTTGCCTGCATACCAATATGTAGCAGCTCCTTCTCCAGCACCATGTTTGCCTGCACAGTCATGTTCCCCATCATGATGATAATCGACTAAACCTCTGAAACTGTAAGCTGCCACCTCAATTAAATGCTTTCCTTTGTAAGAGTTGCCATGGTCATGGACAGTATATTTCATTTGCATTTTAATAAATATAGCTTGCCTGAAGATTAGAGAGTAAAACAGCTACCTTTGTCAGCCTTACAGACTAGGCAGTGGTGACACACACCTTAAATCCCTGCAGTCACATTCGTTTACCAAAAACTTGGGTGGTAGTGGTGCACACCTCTAATCCTGGCACTAGAGAAGAATATAAGACAGGAGGTGACAGCTCTCAGACACAGTCTTATTCTGAGGATTCCTTGAGGCAGGATTGCTATTTCAGATTGAGGGAGAGGTAAGAGCCAGTGGCTGACTGTTTTCTGACCTTCAGGTTGAATCCCAATATCTGTCTTTGGGTTTTTATTAATCTTATTACATTAAGAGCCAATGGCTGGCTGTTTTGGTTTTCTGACCTTCAGGTTGAATCCCAATATCTGTCTCTGAGGTTTTATTAATTATGCTACAGTTATGGTGTCTCTTCACATCAATAGAAACCCTAACTATTAATGGCATACAAGGTCTCAGGGAAGGTTGTGGCCTTATGAGGCCCTTTCTGCTCTATGACAGGATGTTAACAGGTTCCATCTTGTGCAAGTTATCACATCTGCTGTGAGTTAAAGGTAGAAATGGACCTGCCTTGCCCCCTTTTCCAGTTCACACCACCTGGTGTGAGAAGGTAGACTTAAACAAACCCAAACAGATACTAGGAGGGAGGAATTGTTCCCTTTCATAGGAAAACCAGGTTATATAATCAGAAGAGATAGGATGGATTATAACCAGAGAAACATGCCACAGGACATGCCACTAACCAGTAATTGTACCTTGAAAAGGGCAAGAGCTTCTCATGAAAGCACATAGAACATTCTTACAGCGTCCTCTAGTGAGGTCTTAGCTCATAGATGCTCTGAGCTTGCTCTCATCCCTTCAGCCACTCATATCTTACAGGGATGATGTCTACTGAAACAGCAGCAATTTTATAGCCATACTGAAAATTATAAAGTGCTCCTGTTTTAAAATAAAAAGAGAAAATACAAACTCAGAAAAATTCAAATATACTTTATAAATTACAAAAATTTTAAACCAAAGCTCTTTCATACTTTAGGATTTTATTCACCCATTTAAAAATGTTAGCAGGCTAACATGATTTCATTGTTACGTTTAAATGATGTACATATATGTCTTTTTTTAATATCGCCTCTTTACAGGAATCTTGATCTTCTTGTAAAATCCGCTACCATAGTAATTTCAGCCAATAATTAGCTCCTTGGGGAAAATCCATCTCCTCATAACTTCGCATTCAGACAGAAAATAGCCTTTAGCTCCTCCACCTAACCATGTCACAGTCATTATGCAAACGCTGTTGCTCGTTACCTTTGTGAAGAAAACTTAGTTTTTCCATTAAATACTTCCAGATATTACAGCCACCTTTTCAAGATATTTAGAGGTTAAAAGGATTTCATTCAAAGTTAATTGTTAGCAAGTTTTTAAAATATTAATATGCCCCAGAGTTTGTAGCTTCAAAAATTATTTGAAAAATAAAAACCAAACCCAATTCTTTTTGTCCCCATTTCCCAATCCCCTGTGGCTAGAAACTACATGCAATGAGCATTCTTCCTGCTTACTAGGGGCAAAGGACTATTCTTGAGATAAGTGTATCAAATGTACCTCTAAATGACTCATAAATAATATCATTCAGTGTAAATATTGAATTCTAATGTAAATACTTTATCATTTGTGATATTTTTAAGAAAATACTTAAAATCTATTTTAAAGATAACACAAATATAATATTATAAAATAAAGGAAGATGCAGCGAAAAGATAATATAATAAGTAAGTTTGGGTCCATGATGAGATTGGTACCTATGTTTCCCAATCAGGCCAGTGATGAGATTTTTGACCATGCATCCCATGAAGTCTACTTCATAACAGGGTTCTTAAGCCTGAAAGGAAAAATTTCAAGATATTTGAGAACAACATAAAATACTGATGAGTAAAATAGAATCCTGAACTGGTATGATGTCTATAAAGATTAAAACTGAACCACCCTATCCCTCTCTCCTTCCTTTCTTTCTTTTTGCTATATTCTGGATGCCAAATTTTTAAAACCTGATATTACAAGCTTGACTCTTCATTGATTGTGATAAACTCAGACCAGAATGATTCTATAATTGTTTTATGATAAATCTGTTTTCAGCCTATACTAACACTATAGTTTCAGTAGTCTAAAAAGATTTGTTTTAAATAGCTCTATGTATACAGTAGAATTAAGCAGAATTAAAATCAGAAGTTTGAGGCACCAGACTGTTGAAGGAGCAGTGGGTTGCGTTCCCGGTGCCCGGCCGCCTGCATGGCTAGCTTTACACCCAAAATAACAACACACAAATTGTATTCTTTTAAACACTGCTTGGCCCATTAGCTTCAGCCTCTTATTGGCTAATTTTCACATCTTGATTAACTCATTTCTAATAATGTGTGTTGCACCACGAGGAGGTGGCTTACCAAAAGGATCTTAACCTGAGTCCATCTTGGAGAGGAGAGCGATAGCATCTGCTTTAGTCTGCTTCCTTTTCCCAGCATTCTGCTCTGTCTATTCTGCCTACCTAATTTTCTGTCCTATCAGGCCAAGCAGTTTCTTTATTAATTAACCAATGAAACAACAGATAGAAGAAGACCCAACTACAACACCAGACCTAATAGAAGACAGGGTAGGCTTCGTTCCAAAGCAGCAGAGTCTCGGGAGCCCAAGGGGTCATTGATTATTGAATGTGGAATACAGGGAGCCCTTGAGGGGGTGCAGATGGGGAAAGTGGGAAAGGGTGGAGAAGCCAGGAGGACAGGAGAGGCAAAGGGAAAGAAAGGGAACAAATATTTAAAAACAAAAGGATAAATAAATATGAAGTTAGCACTAGGAAAGATTTAGCATTCCATTCAAATATTTCTCTTCATGGAAGGCTAATGGGGATGGTCTCCCTTGTGTGTGGGAGGGGACATGTGTACTTCCCCATATATGTGCATGTCAAAAACAGAAGTCAATAGTAGCTTTCCTCTTCAACTGTTCTACATCTTTTTTATTTTTTTAGTTATAAACTGATTGACCCATTAACTCAGGCTTCTAATTAACTAATTCTTATAACTTATATTAGCTCATAATTCTTGTCTGAGTTAGCTACGTGGCTTGTTACCTTTTTTGGTGAGGCAGTCACATCTTGCTTTTTCTGAGGCTGGATCATGACTGCAGACTGCAGAATCCTCTTCTCAGAGTTCTCCTGTTCTCACTGGCCTGCCTATACTTCCTGCCTGGCTCTGGCCAAACAGCATTTTATTAAACAAGTACAAGAAACAAATGTTACTTTTGTTTGTAAAACCATTGTCCCACAGCAATTTTTTTTATGTTCTGCCTAACATTTTTTTTTTTTTGGTTTTTCGATTTTAACTGTTCTACATCTTATATTTTGAGAGTCTTTCACTGAACCTGAGTTCCCCACTCCAGGTAGCCAACAAGCCCCTGGGACCTGCCTGTCTTTGCAAGTGCCAGCACTGGGCTTATGCGTGAATACTGCCATACCTGGCTTTTCTGTGGATACTGGGGACTTGAATCAGGCATTCAAACTTATGGATCCAGCACTTTACTCACCAAGTCATTTCACCAGCCTACCTTTTTCTTCTTAATAAGCACTTGTTAACTTACAGATTCAAATTTCATTCATTAACCTTTCTTTAAATGGCTTAGAATATATCTGTTTTCTCCTCCAGCAGGTTAGCCACTATAAAGGAGAGAATCCAGGCTGCTCTGAGCAGAGCATGTCAGCACACAGTCTCTGAGTAGTGCTATTCTTAGAAATAAGCCAGGTATGGTGTTAAACTAAGGTATGGCTAGATTTTCTTAATTAGCAATCAGACATGAATTAAAACTACAATGAGACTGGGTGGTGGTGGCACACCCCCTTTAATCCCAGAACTTGGGAAGCAGAAGCAGGGAGATCTGTGTGAGTTCGAGGCTAGCCTGGTCTACAAGAGCTAGTTCCAGGACAGGCTCCAAAGTTACTGTTTCAAAAAATCAGAAGGAAAAAGAAACTATAATGAAATGTCTACTTCATAATAACCAGAATGGCAGAAGTGGTGCCAAGTGTTGATGAGTCTGAGAGTTCGAATGTTCAGGTGATATTAGAAGCAAAATTCAGAAACCAATAATACATAAACCAAACACACAAATATATCTCTTATGAATTCTCTTAGTTCTCTTATAAGTCAGTAACTTCAATCTCTGACATTTATTCATCAAAAATTCATATATGTATTCATACTCCAAAACATATACACAAGATATTTATAATACAATATATGAACAACCTAAAACTATCATAAAAAAATTAAGTAGCAATATATTCACAAAGTAGAACACTACACAGTCATGGAAGTGATTAAACTATAAACATAAATAATATGGATCTATCTGCATGAACTACTAGATTACGCCTTCTTCTGTGGTTTTGGCCCAGTCTCCTTTCTTTGTTGATAATCCACACATTCCATGATGGACAAGTACATAGTTAGATACTTCGCAAAGCTGTCTAATATTGCTTCCATAACGGTATTTTTGGGTTTGATATAGTGCTCATGTCTTGCAGTAAATGCTGGAATAGTGAAAGGCTAACTGACTTGGACTGCCAGTAAGTAGACTGAGTTATCATCCCAGGTTTGTGATGGAGGTGGGTCATCTTTCTATCTGTTGTTTCATTGGTTAAGTAATAAAGAAACTGCCTTGGCCCCTTTAATAGGACAGAAAATTAGGTAGGCGGAGTAGACAGAACAGAATGCTGGGAGAAAGAAGCCGAGTCAAGGAGTCGCCATGATTCTCCCACTCCAGACAGACGTACGTTAAGATCTTTCCTGGTAAGCCAGCTCATGGTGCTACACAGAATATTAGAAATGGGTTAGATCAATATGTAAGAGCTAGCCAATAAGAGGCTGGAACTAATGGGCTAGGCAGTAATTAAAAGAATACAGTTTCCGTGTAATTATTTCGGGGCATAAGCTAGCCACGCGGGCGGCCAGGTGCTGGGGATGCAGCTCCGCCGCTCCTATTACAACAGGTTTGACATCAAGCTATGGTAGTCTTAGAGCAGCATAAGGATAGCAGTCTTCTTGGAAAGGGCTTCTTGGGACAGGACACTTAATGGTGCCTGGACTGAAGGAGATCTCCAAGAATCCAGCCTTACCTTACTTTAACACTGCACCTGGCTTACTTGCATAAGCAACATTACTTGCTCCTAACAATGAAACATTTCTCTAGTCCCCAGAAATGGCCTTTACATTGAGGAATGATAAAAATGTTTGTCACTAGGCAGGTGTGGCATTAACTCCCGGCTCTGCCATACTGATCAGACAACTGAGCAACTGAGCGGAAGTTGTTGCAGTTCCCTGAGAATGTTTGCTCCTCTGAGAAGTGGACCTAAGCACCTTGAAGTGTGAGAATTCCCCTGGCTTCCAGGAGACCCTGAATCCTCCCAGCTTTCAGTAGATTTCCACATTGGTGGTTTTGTTTTGTTTTCCTAGCCATAACTAAAAGACCCTAAAAGAATCATTTTTAAATCTTTCTACATATATTTAATATTTTATCAAGAATACAGCAAATAATTAACATTGCTATGATATCCAGTCTAATGAAAAATAATGGGTATTAAAGTAACAATGAGTTACACAAAATGATTTCTTTAACTTCACTACCAAACTGGTGAGATGAGACAGCTAAACAGCAGATGTGCACCTCTGACCAATCGATCTAGAATTACAACCACTGCAAGAAATACATTTACAATCATGTAATGAGCACACATTAACAATGAGGCCATAAATGTTGTTCGCTTTTGAAAGGCCCCCAAAGTGAATAGTAAATGCATATTAGAGACTTAGAGACTGTTCTCAAAAAAAGTGCATCAAATGTTCAGGAAGATTGTTGATGAATAAAGAAACACCATTTCAAAGCCAGGAGTAAAAACTACATCCTGGCTCACTTTACAGTTCTCATGTTATTAGCTCAATAGATTTATTTAAAAATCTTTCTGATCTTTTTCTCTCAGTCAATGAAAGTCAATTCTTAAAAGAAAAAAAAAACCTGTAGGGCTTTTCATTTTCTATTAAGTACCATCCACATACCAAACATCAATAAAATATGACAGCCCGGGACCCAACTGTGGCAGCCGTTAAAATATTCTAATGCCTTGCCCACCACATGCCCAGAACAAACACCAAAGCCAGAGGGAGAAGAGATCAATCAGGAAAAGTAAGAACATGAGTTTAATCCAAAGACCTGACACTACCTAATGAGTTTAGTGCACTCTCAGTTACTTGCAAAATCATAAAACTTTATTCAAGATATATATATATTTGACTTAAGAGGCATTAAGAAAGTGATTATTTCTGCTCTATTCAGTGCCTGGAATGGTTCAGGAAATAACAGTAATAATGATTACCAATTTCTGGAGAATTTGCAAGGGTTTCAAATCACTGACTGCTGCATGTTACTGATATATGTAACCTCATTGAATCCTTTAGACAATCTTACAGGTGGGGAAACTAATATTCTATGAGTTCAAATTAACTTGACCGAAACACGCATTAAATACACAATGGAGACTATGGAAATGGGATTAGAATTCAGATGTATTATGTAACTTTCATTTATATATGCACATATTTATTATTTTATCTTTTCTTCTAGACCAGTGTTAGCATAATTGATAAATGGCTATCAATTCTTGGTCAATCCTTCCATTTATAGTTATAACAAATTTTTCTCCCTTTGAATCTAGGTTTACTTTAAGTATTGTTTGATTCATTCTGATGAGAAGGCAATAAGTGAGTTGCTTCCCAGACTGGCATTAAGGAGAGCTGTTTTTGCTATCACAAGAATGCCAGAACATCCTTACAGTCATACCACAGTAGAGGGACAGGTCAAAGCCACATAGGCGGCCACGTGGTGAAAAACAAGGATGTATTCAAGGATCCCAGTAACCACCAGCAAATGTGAGTTGTGCCAACATTGCTGCAGCCCAAATTGACACCAAGGACCAGAACAAAGCAGAAGACGATAGTCAACTGAGCATAGGGAGAAATAATAAATGGTTATTGTTGAAAACCACTCAGTTACCAAGGGTGTACAGATAAGTATTATACTGGGAGAAAACCTAAATACTCACAATTTTATTCTTGAAAAGAGAATACTTGGTATAATAATACAGAAAAATACAACTGAAAAAAAGCCAGAGATCAGACGGTGTAATTGTCTTTCTGTTGCATGTATTTAACACTCACAGCCTTGCAAAGGCCCAGATACTGAAACCATGTGAGATATTTAAAGCATGTTTGGCCAACTGCTGTTTTATGAGGATAAAAGCATCTCTAATTGTAAAAGACGACCTAAAGAGAAAGAGACACAACATGCCAGTTTCACCCCAGGTATCAGCTTGATGAAATCTTTCACCTTCCAGCTGAATGCTTTCTTCTCTTTCTCAGTTACTCACTAAAATCAGAATAAACCACGGGACTTTTCCTTATTCATTCAATTATGTGTTCATTTATACACTTAAGAAACAAGTATTTTCCATTGTGGACCAATTCCTGTGTTAACTTTGAGGGTTACACATGAAACTAAGATACTCCTCCTTTCTATCCTTTAGCACCTTTTTGTTCTTCTATAAATGGAATATTTTTTTTTTTTGCTTAATTCCTACTCATCTCATACAGCGTATAATGGAACTTAGGAATTTTCAGGGTGGTGTTCAGACGGCATTAGAGTTCTTGCCCATATTTTCAATGTTCACAATTAGTAATTTACATAACAGATTATAGAATAAATGCACTGTATTTACATGTTTTTAAATATTTAATTTTTATTTTATATGTATGTGTGTGGAGCTCAGAGGTTGTTGGGTCCCCTGAAGCTTGAACTACATACAGACAGTTGTGAGCTATGTGTTGTGAGTGTTGAAAACTGAATCTGTGTCCTCTACAAGAGTGGAAAGCATCCTTGGCATTCTTACTACTGAGTCACCTTTCCAGCCCCTGTATTTGTATTTTACGACTTTATTCTGCTCCCTAAAATGCTAACTTCAAAAGGTAAACATTAAAGGCAATGTGCATTCAATTCCTTTTGCTTTCCTGCTTAGTTATCCATAAGGCTACTCATTTTCTAACATGTCTGGCTCAATGAGAGACGCTATGTTTTTTTTTTTTTTTTTAAGAAAAAAAAAGGTGGAAAGTAACTGAAAGGATACCTAGCATCATCCTCTGGCTGCTACACATGCATTTTCAGACACGCATGCATGTTTGCACATGCATGCACACACACACCCACCTACCTACACACCTCCCACATACATGATCCCTCATCACCATTGCATGTACGTAAAAGAAATGATGAACCTGTCTGAATCTGGTTGCACACACCTATAATCCCAGTAGTTTAAACCTGAGGTAGAAGGACCACCCTGAGTTTGAAGCCAGCATGGGCTATTTAATGAGTTCTAAGACAGCTTCAACTATACAGTGGGATTTTTGTCTCCAAAATAGAGAGAAAATAAGGACAAAAATGGAAAGGAGGAAGTAGAGAAGGGAGAGAGAGAGAGATTAGGTTAACTAGGGGAATAGAAAAAAGGCTATGTTGATAATCAATTAAATTTAAAATTAAATTTATAAACCACTAGTAATTGTCTGGACATGTGTTCAAGTCAGGTCAAAACACAAACAGTCATGTGCTCTCTTAATGCTCCGAACTGCTGCAAAAGCACCAGCTAGACGCTAGCTGCTCATGAATCGTGCTTCTGTGTTGAGCTTTACCTGAGACCCCACTACCACCATCTGCCCATGTGTCTTCTGCCTGCCTGCCTCTCCTTTTCTGTGCCCTTAGACATCAAGGGAATGTGACAGCCAGACTGAATAATGATTAAAGTGCCCTGGGCTGTCACTCCGAAATGCTAGCCATGGCAAAGGTAGCAGACTGGAAAGCAGACAAACCTTGTGTCTATAAAATAAATTAATTGCTGTAGGGAAAACTAAGGCATATTTTCTTCTAAATACTAACCCTAGCAAAAGCAAGATTTGGGGGGCCATTTCCTTTGCTTACATCCAGAGCTACCTACAACTAAAGTGAGGATCCTCAGTAGACAGCCATAGAGTCCCTTCTATCCTTCTACTGTCAGGGATGAAAGACCCCAAGCCTCAAATGCAACAGAGCTCCAGGCATGGACTTTTCCAAAAGATAAAAATCAAAACCCAAAAAAGACTGCAAGTGCTCTTTGAAATGTGGAAAAATCCAGGCTTCTAAGAATGGCTCCTTCCCAGACACACTAACGCTTTAAAGACAAAAACAGGTTGTCATATTTGTTAGGATGAATAAAAAGCCTAGAGCAGGGCTCTCTCAAGCCTCTCTTTTTATGCTGGAGAACATCATCCCTATTCCTTGCACCTCAGAGGCAAATGAGGGCAGAGAGATGAATGATGGGAAATTCCTGGCAAGATCAGGGAAAAGCCGTAAGTCCATAGGGTGGTTGGTACACAGACCCCAGAATAGAAGAACATCAAGGATAAAGAGGTTCTGGGGCTCTTCATGTAGTTTCTCAAACTTTATTAACGGACAGCCTGGAGTAACTGTTGACCATACCTTCCATCTTGGTCTCTATTGTAGGTTGCATGGATGTGTCAGTGAGCAAGCAAAAGGTCAGCTTGTGATACATTGTGAGGCACTTTGAGGATACAGACGAACAGCCAGTTACAATGAATACCATGTCAATGTGAGAGTACTTCAGAAACAATAAGTCAGGAACAGAGAGCACGGAATGACAGGCAGGCAAAGGGTAGGCTTGCCATTTTCACTCGGCATTCAGATAGACTACACAGTGAAGTGAAGGATTGAAGAAAAAATTAGGAGAGGAGGGAAAAAGCTAGGGCTTGGGAGGAAGAATGTGAAAGACAAAAGAAAGAACAAGTTCAAAGGTCACAGGGAAGGTTCAAAGGAAAGCAAGGAACACTCACAGCTGGAGCTAGAGGCAGTGGCAGGGACTGGAGAGGAGGTGAAAAAAGTCCTTTGGAATGAGACTGTTAAAGGATTGATAGGATCTCCACTCGGCTTTGATGGGGGACATCCTTGAAGAGTATTAAACGGGGGGGGGGGGGCGGGGGTAATGTCTAATGTGGCTGCTGAATTGGAAAGGTTGGAGTGAAGGACTAGTTAGGACATTAAAATAATACTTGTTGTTCTAGGGAATTCTATCTGCATCTCAGTTTCATCTCAAAATCCTTGCTTTACTTCGAATAATACCAAAAACCTTCATATCACTTCATAATAGAATTCTTTGATTCTTCTCTTTCCACTATGGCCTGACTTATGTCACAAATCCCAAAATACATTAATAAGTATTTTTCTCTAAAGGAACATATCTTTCAGTGTTGGACTTGGGAAAAAGAAACTTTAATTTTTGATATTGTTCCTCAAGCAAAAGGTCCCATTGTTGTTTTCATATTTCCCACTTATTTCTTCATTATAGCTACAATTAAACATATATATAGTGTGTGTGTGTATCTTTGTATGTCTGCATATGTATGCAGGAGGCACAAGCATGCATCTATGTCTGTGTACAGAGGTCAGAGGACAAGCTCAGGTGTCATTCCTAAGGAAGCCTTCTGCATTTTTGTTTGAAACAAGGTTTCCCATTGGCCTGGGAGTTCATCAAGTAGCCTAGTCTAGCTGGCCAGGAAACCCTAGGGATGTGTCTGTCTCTGGTTCCTCATCTTTCCATTGTATGGGTTTCAAGCAGGCACCATTCTGCCAGGCTTTTACACTGGCCTGTTAGGTCCTTGTATAGTGAGGCAAGAACTTTACTGCCTGATCCATCCCCCTAACCATTAACTTAAAACATGAAGACATTCCCCAAGCCCTAGTCTGCTAATTCCATCACTTCTACCATTCCTAGATCTGACTCTATTGTCTGATTTATTTTCTGGGTCACATATGCTCTCTTGTCAGACTAGGAAAGAGGCTCATATTTTCTTTCTGATTAGATCCTTGACTTTCTTGCTCTATATATAGTACTGAAGTTTGTGGGTAAACATTTCCTACAAATAGATGCATATCTTAAAGACTTATTTTAACCAATGTGAAGGTAGATGTAGTATAACTTTATTTTACAGTTAGTCTAGTCCTCCTATAACATAAACCTCCTGGAAGCTCCCCTGAGTGCATGGATACTTGATTCAGTCAACTCAATAAAACTGAAACCTAAATAGTTCCCACCTCTCTCTGAGTTCTGGTAACCACATAGCTCACAGGTAACCAGACCATTATCAAACTTTCTGAGTTTTCCATCACACGAAGGAGCATTTAACGAAGATTCCAGAAGAATTCCATGCATACTTTTGGAGCCATCTTATATATTGCTATCCCTCCTCTGATGCTTTCTGCCACAACTCTAGTGCCCCAACACTCCTAAAGTTCCAACACTTACCTCTTCAACTCAGAGTTCTTGGTGGACTTTCAGAGGGTTTTCCATCTCTATGGGACAGCTCAGAAAGTGCCTTCCAGCTCTCAAAGCTGAAGCAATTTAGATATCACTGTGATTTTTGTCTTCCACTCAATTAGCAAAGGCTTACAGGGACAGTTTTGCAACAGTCTGAAGCTATTTTCATATTCAACATGTTTTCTAGGGTTTTTAAAGATTAATATTATTAAATAATAGGGGATCAATAGTAAACCTAGGACCAGAAGTATCTGTCCACATCTTTCTCATTTATAAATGAAGCAACAGACACTCAGGGAGGATCTGTCACTCAGTCAAGGTCATACAAGTCCTCATTAAACTCAGGACATACAGTTTCTAACTCTGAGCACAGCATCTATTCCCTTGGTTAATGTGTTACCTCCTACATGATGATGTATATGGGGTAGTATACTCATTTCCTAGAGCTGCTGTAACAAATTATCACAAACTGAAGAGCTTGAAACAACAAATGCCTTCTCTCTCGATTGTGAAGAGCAGAAATCCAGAGTCAATGTATTGACAGTGATATTCATTCTTGATGTCTATTTACTATTCTTGGAGTGACTTGAATTACAGAGAAAGCATTCTGAATTCTGCCTTGCCTTTATGGATCCTGTGGTTGATGTCATCAGTGCTTCTTCTAAAGGTAATGGTCACTGGAGTAAACACCCATCTTTTAACTCAAGATGAATTCAACTCTGAGTTTTGACGCATCTGAAAAAACCTTTTCTCCAAATATGGTCACATCCACAGGTATTGGATGATTAAGACTTGGGTATGTTTTTTTGAGAAGTAGCACAACTTGACTAGCTGTGGATAAGAAGATTAGCTAGTACTGCCACGGTCATGTACATGAGTTGGAAATGTACAGTTCACATAAAAAAAAAAAAAAAGACTCCTTGAATCTGATTCCTGATGGGTTTATTTTAGAAATTTTGAAAGAGGGGAGTTAGGAATGTGAGGAAAAACACAAAAGCAGGTTGATCACGTTCCATTTCCTCTCAGCCTAATCATGTTACCCACACCCTCTCACTGTTTCCTGCCTTATGCATAAACATCACTGGTAACTTTCAGTTAACCCCTTATTTCTCTAATAGTCCAATCAGGAATGTTTTAGTCTTAAAAACAGAGGTGTAGTAAGAAAAAATTGTTAACAAGACCTTACCTGTAACAAAAGATTGTCATTGATGCAGTGGATATATTTTTTAAGGGGACCCAACTCAAGTGTGACCTTAAATGGAGGGGAGTTGTTATATGATATCTAATTACTATTTAGCTACTATTTCTCACTCCCCAATGACCTTCATTTTTTCAAATAAACTCCTTTCAAATATTTTCCAACTTTCTCAGCAGGTTTATAAGATATTATGAGACAAACACTAAGATTTATCCCATAAGAAAAAAAAATAGTAATGAAACATGACAGGGTGGTAAAGGCACTCCCATCCAAAAAAAAAAAAATCAACCCAGCAGCCATAATTTCCCAATAAACCTAGAACATGTCCCTGAGACTCTTAAATAATCATTTAAAACTGCATTTGTTGTGAAAACATACATAGAGCAGAGCCCTCAGAGCTTTAAATAATGGTCTGAAACTTCATTTGCTATGAACATCCACAAGATTGTAATTAGGAAGACATCTTTAAACTCACATTTCACCTGGGCTGTAAGTCCTACTGGGCACTGAACAGAGGCAGTTAATTTGGTTTGCTTTATGATCTGGACCAAACACCAACATTAAGTGAGGTCAAACAGAACACCCACTGGCAATCCTCACGTCTCTAAAGCTGATTTAAAAGAAATGGGGAAATTGAGTTGAATAGGAACTGCACAAACAGAGGCTCATTTTTAATGAAAAAGAAAGCCTGCCAATACCAACCCCATTGTGACAAAGATACCCCAAACTGGAATGGAATATAATACCTGGCAAATTAGGCTGCCCCCCTCCCTGTGACAACACAGCAGAGGGAAAAATTTAGAAGAATATTGACTTAGTCCACATAATATTAGAATCCTGGTTGGAAAAGGTGCCTAGAGTAAGACAATAAGAGGTAGACAAAGGAAGTTGCATACACAGCTAAAGTAATCAGAAAATGAGTCAAATGCCAAAGCATCACAGAAAGCTGATCATAAAATGAAAATAGCCATCAAACTCCTCATTTTATAAATACTGACAGAAAGGTAGTCAATTAAAGTCACAGTGATGGACAAATGTGGGAGCGCAGCCCACAGCCTTTACTGCATCAACTCTGTGTGTGTGTGTGTATGTGTGTGTGTGTGTGTGTGTGTGTGTGTGTGAGAGAGAGAGAGAGAGAGAGAGAGAGAGAGAGAGAGAGAGAGAGAGAGAGAGATTCTCCAAATTCACACCTAGCTATTCCTATTCTTCCCCTTCCTCGTCCAGGCTATATCTCACCCAACCCCTAAAACTTGTATTCCTGTTAGCAAAGACAACTAATTTTTCTCTAGTGATGACTTCTTTGCACTCCAAACCTGATGTCAATGTCTAGATTTGTGTATCACAAGCATCTCAAACTTAGCATGTGAAAAATATTAAGTCCCAAAGTTTATGCTTCTGCCCAGCTGAACTTTGGTGCTAGACTTCCTCTCCCCAGCTAAACTCTAGTTGCTAGACAAAATGAACTGACCAGTTCCTAAAGTTGCAAGTCAAGGCATTAGTTGAGGTGTTACCTTTTCTTTATTCTACCCTACATCGAGTCTATGGGTAAAATCATTCAAGTGTCTCTACCCATTTTCACTTCCATATTGATGGTCTATGCCATCAATATTTCTCATAAACACTACCTATGGACTTCTCTTTGCTATGAATTCTTAGACTAAGCTATTTGCCACACAGAATCCAGAGCAATCTTTTCAGAAAATTCTATTTAGAAGGCTAGCCAAACCTCTCCTCGCTGCCCCAAAACACAGGCATCATTTGGCTGTTTAGTTCTCTTCCCTCATTGCATGCTACCCTCTGACTTGTCCCCACTGCTGGAGCCCTGCTGCATACTAAATTCCTCTGAGCTTTTTCCAGTTCAGAGCCACTGTGCATACTTCTCTCTTTATTGGGAGTGCTCTTTTCAGTTTGAAAGGCTGCTTTCATTTATACTTCAGCGCTCCTATTAAAAGTCACTTATAAAAATAGACCTTCTTGAACTACCCATGGAACCAAAACCTTGGCTTGCTCCTGCTGTCCTTCATAGCAGCAGCTTTAATTGCTTCTGTCATATCATTTATGACAACCTTTAGACATTTATTGATTTGGCTATTGGTTATCATCCATTATAAGTCTCTCAGCTAAATGCCGAGGACATTCAAATCTGTCATCCTCTGTGTCACTACCACGTCTTCAGCGCCAAGTATATAGGATTTGATATGTGTTCTTTAACATAATGAAAACAAAAGACATGCTATGCTGTTCTCTCCACCCAAAGAGGGCAAAGATTACAAGCTCATTCAGTGCCAATATATTAAACACAACAGGAGGAATATCACTTCTGAAGGTTGCTAAAACACCAAAGGGTCGACTCTTAATCTCAGGAGATCCTTGTTAAACAGCATCCCATCCATCAAGGATGAATTAAATTCGTCCCTGGCTTGAAGAAAGAATAAGATGACATCACCAAGTCTCTTCCAATCTTATGATTATATGAAAAATCCATAAGCTTTTATTCCTATAGCACTCTGATAACAAGGTAATTACCCTTTTAATGAAAAAGGGATCCTTTGGCTATCTCTTCTCATTGAGTTATAGACCTTTTATTTGAATTGGAGTCTAATAGACATCAAGAACAACTTCCTGCCTGCTGCCTGCAAGATGAGAGTGACATTGTTTGTAGGACTCAGATGAAACTGCTGATGGAATATCCTCCCCACTTTCAGAAGTAACAAATCACTACAAATGTCGAGTCTGCAGGTATTCACTGGGCATCTTCTTAATCTTTTGGTCCAGTATCTGACAAAAAGAAAAGCAAACACTTTCTATCTGTTTAGCTGATTTGAAATTAAGCCTCTGTGCAGATTTGCTTAGACCTGTAACCTTCTCCATCACAGCTCTGTTAACCTAAGTCAGCAGGCTGGACTTGGTGCTAATGGCATAAAACTTTCTGAGCTGCAGTGGGCTTGTTCTGGAACCTCAGTCAATTTCTTTGGTGTCTTAACAACTATCAAAGTCACCAGTATCCATTTCTTCTATTCCTCAAAGGATCAATTTATAGAGTCACAGCACTGACATCCCACCTCAATTCCAACAGAAATCCCTTCTCAGTCTCTTCTGATTGGTGAACGCTGCATCCATCGGCATCAGTTCGGATGAATCAGTTGACCCACTGCACACACAAGACTATCACTCACCTCACTTCCTCTATTATATGTTGCATAATAAATTTTGTTCAAGTTACACACTTACAGCTAAATTCACACTTTTCCTCAACTTTAATACTCTGTGAGTTCTCTTCATATAATTGTCAGTTGGGAGACATAATCTCAAAAACCAACTATGCAATGGAAAACTTCATTGTTCTTAATTAAGATTCAACACAGAGTGACAAACCGAGCTTTGGAGCGTGAACCACTTTTCTCCCCTTGAAAATCTTTGCACAACTTTTTATATTCAGTACCCAAGGACATTTCCTTTCACTGTTTGCTAACACAGAGGACAGTGAGGTCACATTATCTAGAAAAAGCCCTATACTGACAAAGATGTTTTTGAAAAGTCACACACAAAAAAAGCTCTGTCGATAGCCTTATTAAAATAAAATGTCACATCTTTGTTAAGTTAAAGTCTCTGCTTTGCAATCAAAATACTGGTCAATTCTATATACAATAATAAGTCTTTTGAGAGTCATGTTTTGCTGCAGTTGACTTAGCTATGCATAGAAGAAAGCTATAAATTTAGACTCTCTTGGCCCATCTGACATTTCTTTACTGTGGAAAGAACAAACCTACATAATAAGAAGTGATGGAAGAGTTACTTTCATTTAATAAAGAAACTGCCTTGGCCCATTTATAGGCCAGCCCTTAGGTGGGTGGAGTAAACAGAGAGAATGCTGGGAGAAAGAAGCCGAGTGAGGAGTCGCCATGATTCTCCCACTCCAGACAGACGCAGGTTAAGATCTTTCCTGGTAAGCCAGCTCGTGGTACTACACAGAATATTAGAAATGGGTTAGATCAATATGTAAGAGCTAGCCAATAAGAGGCTGGAGCTAATGGGCCAGGCAGTGATTAAAAGAATACAGTTTCCGTGTAATTATTTTGGGTAAAGCTAACCGGGTGGCGGTGGGAAGCAGCCCCGCCGCTCATATTTCAACAAAAAAGAGAGATGGGGGTTATACTAAACACCAGATAATGAAAACTATAGAAATCATTATACTGGTTTCATCTCATTCAGGCTAAAAGAACTAGATATTGTCCCAGCCAGCCAGCTTTCCTGTCTCTGTAACAAAATACCTGAGACTGGATGAGTTCTCAACAACTGAAATCTAATTTAGTCACAAATCTAGATGAAGTTGAGAGGTCCAAGAACACATCATTTTCATCTTCTCAGCATCTAGAAAGAGCCTTTTGCTCAACAATAATCTTGAAGAAGCTGTCACATACGAAACAGGATGAAGCAAGCATGCCAGAAAGCTCCAAATACTATTAAAATAAATTTTTTGAGATTAAGTCTCCAACACATAAGATTTCAAGATACATTATTAATTACTTTGCTCATCTCTGTGATGAAATACCTGACAGAAAGCAGCATAAAAGAGAAAGGAATTGTTTTGGCTAGTTGCCTGAAGGAATCATCACCTGGAACAGCAGCAGGTGGTTTTATGATGGCAAAACCATGAAGCAACTTGCTCAGATTTCCCAAACCAAGAAGCAGAGAGATCCCTGAACTGGGGATCTTGAGGTCCATTCCAGAGACATCTACTTCCCCTTGTTAGACTCCACCCCCAAAAGGTTGAGCCTCTCCAAATACTGTCAACAACTGGGGACCAAGGATCTGTGGGGGGTGTTTCACATCCAAATAACAACCATGGAAGGTCTCATTTTTGTTCAATATTAAAACAAAAGAGCTAAACTTTTTACATTGGTGAGTATTTAACAAATTGTATCCCCCACAATATCACCAGGACAATAATATTGAAGCCTGTCTTATAATAACTTTGATAGAACTGAGAAGCTGTAGCAGCAGGCTCTTCTTTTGGAGGGGGGTCACCAATCAGCTCCCAAATGATGACATGATCATTTTTGAATGACCTGCCTAGCTTAAGTACATCTCCAGCTAACTCTTTTAACTTAAATTAATCTGGTTCTCTTTATCTACCTTTTGCCTTGAGGATTTTTATCTTTTCTTTATTCTTTTGTGTCTGTCTGGCAGCTGCCTGACTGGCCCCAGGTGTCTCTCTCTTCTTCCTTGTTCTCTCCTCCATTTCTTCTTTTTTCTTTTCTCTATATTCCTCCTATTTATTTTCTTTGCCCACCAGCTTTGCCTATCCCTCTCCTGCCTAGTTATTGGTCATATGATTTTTTTACTAAACCAATCAGACCTTAGGCAGGCAAGGTAAAACAGCAACATATCTTTTCATAATTAAACAAATGTTGCAGAAACAAATTAAGTGATGTTCCAAAGCATAAACAAATGGAACACATCTTTACAAAGTTAAATATATACTACAACAAAAAGTAAAATCCATATTCCCTTAAACTCAGCCATTTCTCTAAATAAATTATAGCTGTCTACTTAGCCATGTGCAGAAAAAGAATTCTTACCATGATGCTCATTATAGCATTGTTCATGACAGTGAGGGCATCAAGATTTACAGAAAGAGCCACCAAAATAGAAGTGTTGCATATACGTGTGTGATCATTTTTAATAGTGAAAAATCTTCACAAGGATAAAAATCTGGGAAGATGACTACATACTAAAATTAGTACAATACAACATGTATAAAAACTTTTTAAAAAGATTTTAAATTTTTAAATTTAAATTTAAATAAAAATCATACACATTTAAATATATATAAAATTGCTTTCATACTTTTAGCTAAGATCAGTAAAAGTATATTTTAAAAGGTTATTTAGAAAATACTTAATAGTCATTGTTTGACATTTTCTTTTAAGTACTTTAAACCAGTATATTTACTATAAATACATGGTTTAATAATTTTAAATAATATATCTTCTATAATAAATCTGGTAATTATAATAATATTCTTAAATAATTGTTAATCATGTTTAAGAATATATAAAGAATGCTTACAACTCAGTGAAAAAATTAGTAACCCAAATTTAATATGGACAAAAAGACTAGAATAGCTGTTTCTCTAGAGAATATATAAAAAGGAGTATAGGAGCAAACAAAGCCAACATCACAAAGAGTTACTACTTCACATCTTCAGGATGTCTGACATCAAAAAGACAGACAAGAACATGTGCCAATGAGATTATAAAAATGGTGGAACTCTCAAGCATTTCTGCTGGGGAAGAAAAATGGGCTGCTGCTTCAGTGAAAGTTTAGCAGCTCCTAAGAAAGTTAAACATGGAGTTATTATATAAGCCAACAAGCTGGCCACATAGAAAAGTCGGGACAGAGAGGCATCAAAAGTGAGAGGCAAATCCCAGCAGGATATGTGCAGGTGTGTGGAGATTCCAGGGAACAATAACCATTAATAACTGTGGTCATAAAGCTGTCTTGTGAGGACAACTCTTATTCTTAAATCAAACTATACATATATAATGTGCATGCATGTGTGCATATGTGCTTACATGTGTGTACCAAAACCTTATAGCTACAGGAATGTCTATAAAGGATTATTCATCGTGCTTTAGCCAACTCAAAACAAATGTCTATTTATGGATGAACAGCTACATAGAATATCTCATATTCCTGCCATAGAATATATTTCTCCCATGAAAAGGAATGAAGTGATGAAACATGCTACAAGGACACATGAATCCTGGAAACATTATAACTGACAGAAGTCAGACACAAAGGATTTGTGTAAAGACTACATTTATATGAAGTGTTCAAAAAAAGCAAAACCACAGGGAGATAAAATAGATTGGTGTTTGTTGGGACTGGAAAGTAGAAAGGGGTTAACTGCGAATTGAGAGGTGAAATGGCCCAAACAAAGCAATGGCAGCTACAGGACTCTGAATATGCAAAAACCACTGAGTTGTGATCTCTAAGAGGGTGAAATTCATGACATGTGGAGTATTTTGCATTAGATCTTCTATTTAAAAATATTTTTTTAATTTAAAAGTCCTTGAAAAGCACCTCCAATGTTGATCAAAGCAATGACAGTGAGAGAGGGGATTAACACATTTTTTGAAAATAAGAAAGTATGTGTACATTATTATAATTAAAATTATTGTTACATATTGCTTATAAGATTTAAAGTATATTAAAGGGGGTGCTGCATTATGAGAAAAGCAGAGTATAGTATTTTAATCTTTCTAAAGGACAGATATCCATTGCAGAAAATAAGCACTTCAGGGTAATCTCCTTGGCTCTACATATATAAAAATGTATAATTCACTTCTTTTTCTTCTAGGAATTTATGGTGTATACAAGCATAGAAACTTATGACTTATTCGCCATTAAAAGAGTGGGATAAATGCTATACAACTAGCCTGTGCCAGCTCTGGAAGCTCCGGGGCAGAAACTCAATGAGAAAAACTGAACTTTTAAAGATCAGCAGAAGGTAGCCAAGCAGAGAAGAGGGAAGGGCAGAGAGGTGGCAGACGAGAGAGGCCGCAGAAGCAGCATGAGCCAAAGACTGCATACACACACACACACACACACACACACGCGCGCGCGCTGGTGTGTGGTGTTTCCAGGAAACAGTGACCAACAGTGGCTAGGACCACCGCAGATGTCTAGTAAAAGAGTTTCTTTCGGATCCTAGTACATGGTGAAATCAAACTGAAAAAGTCTTACACAGTGCCTTGCTAGGAGCCAGAAGGGTTGAGGACAACACAAGAACACAGTCCACAGACTCAAGTAGACAGGGCTCATAGGGGCTCACAGAGACTGAAGATGCAATCACGGAGCCTGTAATCTGAGCTAGATCCTCTACATATATGTTACTGTTGTGTAGCTTGGGGTTCTTGTGGTACTCCTAACAGTGAGAGTGGGGTATCTCTGGCTCTTTTGACTGCTGATGGCATCCTTTTCCTCCTACTGGATTGCCTCACCCAGCCTTGATGGGAGGGTTTGTGCTTAGTCTTATTGTAACTTGTTGTGCCATGTTTGGTTGATATCCCTGGGAGGCCTGTTCTTTTCTGAAGGGAAACTGAGAAGGAGAGGATCTGGGGGAAGAGGGGAGGTGAGAAGTGGGTGGTGGGCGAGGGAGATGGGAAAAGTGGAGGGAGGTAAAACTGCAGTTGGAATGTAATGTATGAGAGAATAATAATAATAATAATAATAATAATAATAATAATAATAATAATAATAATAATAATGAAAGTTTAGGGAGATGAAAAGGTGGTGGCTCTGTGGAATAAAAGCGTCTTCTGTTCTATCAGTTATCCAAGTTTGATTTTCAGGGCCAACATCAAGCAGTTTACAACTGTATGTCCAGTTCCAGAAAATCCGATGCCTGTTTCTAGCCTCTACTGATACCTATAGATGTAGGTGTCTACAACACACACACACACACACAAATAAATAAGTTAATTAATTAATTAATTAAAATAAAACTTAAAAAGAGATAAGTTGGTGTTTTGCAGAGAAGGAAAAGATGAAGCAAAGAGAGACTGGGAGGTTGGGAAGCACATTAGGATCCTCTCCTGTCGCGTCTGCCTTGTCCAGCAAGAAGGACGCAACACCGGAGCTCTTCTTGTTAAGCAGTTTTATTTAGGACTTTATTCACAGCAATCTTTCTCTTTCCTTTCTATCTCTCTCTCTCTCTACCTCTCTCTCCTCTCTCACTCTCTCCCTCTCTCTCTTTTCCTCTCTCATTCACTCACTCACTCTCACTCTCTCCCTCTCTCTCTTTTCCTCTCTCCCTGGGCAAACCTCTCCCAGCCCTTAAGTAGGCCTGGGCTGCCAATCCCAGATTGCCAGGTGAGCACTGCCCATAGGTCCACACATATGCAAGCAGCTGACAATCATTGTGTGATCACAGCATAAGTCAGGTCTTAGCCATAATTAGGAGCTGATTATCAGATGTGGCTTCACGCAGCTCGCTACATTCTCCCTAAGCTAGGTGAGAGATGGGTACTTCTAAATAAAAACAGCAGTGCTGCAGCATGGAGAGATCATAGTCAAGACACACTTAAAGAGAACAGGAATGCCTCTACTACAGTCGCAGACACAATGGTGTTCCCAACCAAAGAAGCCTGGAAGAGGGTGAATTATGCAGCCTCATTGGTTCACTTTCAAAGAATTTAAGGCAGGGGACAGTCTCAAGATCCCCCGATCCTCTCCCTAGTCCCCATGTCCAACACATCCATTACTTTCAGTCGGGTGTAATCAGAGTGACCTTAGTGGTACCCAGGATATCTGCCAAGGCAAGTGAGGCAGGCACACTCACATCAAAAACACCCTGGCTCTGTTGCCTGACATGGACTCAAAGCAATGCACAGCCCACAGTCCTGTCTCTAGATCAATAAGGCAATGAAACAGGACCCTCAGGGATTCAAATTCACTATGGTGAATTTAGATTGCTCCTATTTGAGAATCTTCCACGGATTGAATCATTTTTCTGTAGCCACCCCTATTTTTTCTAGTGAAGCACACATGATCTAGGTACAGGCTGTGTAGTAGATGTTCTTAATAGGTGAGCAAATGATTCAGGTTTGGTCACCTAGTACTATATCACTTTTGCCCTAGGTATGTAACATAATTGGGACCATTGAGAATAAGACCCAAACACTGTTTCAGATTTCTCAGTATGAGAAATGTCTTCAATTTCCTACGTTTAGACCTACAAGAAAAAAAAATACAGGATGATTCCAAGGATGTGGTGACGTTCTACCTGGACAGATAGCCAAAGGGAAAAGAATGGAAAGATGGCAATGGAAATGTTGAGCCATCAAGTCACTCATGAAACCTAAGCTGAACCTTTAAATGATATACAATCTAGTATCTCCTCGGTGCTTCAGCTATTTTCAATGTTCCATGTGTTTTTGGTATGCCACAAAAAGCACCCTCCAAAAAACAAGAAAAAAGGGGGGAAAACCACAAAAACACCTGCCAGCACCTGTCTGGGGTAGTAGAATGCGCTGAGCAGGCAGCTAGAATGCCTTCCAGGACAAGCAACGCTTCAAATGGGGCTGTTCCTCTGGAAGGATGTTGTGGCAGCATCTAGAAGCAGCAGCTATTGTAGGAGCTGCCACACCCTATGCTGCTTCTGTTGGTCTTGTAAATAAATAGTACACTGCACAGAGCAGCTGCGGACTGCAAACAACAGAAGAGGAAGCTAAATAGTCTCCGTGCACATAGCCTCACTCTGCTGTCAGCCCAGCTTTCCCACATTCTGGTAGATATAATGTCTTCTATCCTGACATGGTGCATTTAAAATCTTCCCCTCAAATGCCCTCCCTCTTCAAACTCAGATGTTCCCATTCTAACTGTTCTTTGAGACTCACCGCCATGGAACCCTGCCTGATCATTGCAGTCTCCCCTGATATTTTCTCTGAGTTCTTAGAACATTTGGCCATAATATCACCTATGTAGCATCTGGGTGAAAGGGATGCATTTGCATATCTAGCATAGAAATATACCTCTTGAGGCTTGATTTCCATGCATTCTGCAAACGCCTGAGTGAGGACACAAAGAGGAATTTAAGGCTATTTTCAGGTTGATAAGAAAACTGAATTTTAACACTACAAGAGGAGAGTGATAATATTCTATGAATTTGTGGACTTTGTGTTTCTGCAAAGGGTATCCTGGAAGAAAAACTAATACAAACCACGATTCAAACTTCAAGACATTGAGATGCTGAGAACACACGGGCACTGCAGCTTCTTCTTTGTTCTCGTCCCTCCTTCCTCCCTCCCTCTCTTCTCAGGGTAGGAATGTATGCTGATGATTCTGTGAAAGTAATCATAGAAATAAACAGAATTGTGCATCAACTAGATCTCCAGAAATACAGATTTCAAGACACATCAAAATGTTTAGGAGATTGCTCTGATAGGAGTGTCTGTGGGAACACCCACAACCAGCAACATCCATAAGGAACAACAACAGAGAACAGCTGTTGGCCATAGACAACAGGAAAATCCTTTGCCTGGGGTTGCCTCTGTGAATAACAGGTAGATTTTAGCTACAGTGTAAATGGAGATTATCTGACAAAGATTCAGCTTCTTGTCCTAGTGTAAGAGATTGTGCATGCAAGATTATGATTCCTGCACTGATAGACTTAGATTAGCATCATAGTTCAGCTCCTTACTAGTCTATGTCCTTGGGAAAATTACTTGCTCACTCTGTATAATATTGTTGTATGAGATAGAGATAAAAAGAGACAGAGACAGACAGAATACAAACACCTAAGAAGAGTGTTGGGCAGATAAAACAGGATAACACACATAAAGGGATTTACTCCACGCCCAGCAAATGGCAGACAACTCACACACTGCATCAATATCATCATTGTTATTAGCTGAGAAAAAATTACAAGGATTAGAATTGCTAATAAGACAAGATACCATTAAGGGAGAAGAAAAGGTAATGAACTCTTCCTTGGAAGCCTAGGGCAATGACTAGAGTCTTAAGCTTGACTGAGTGCTCAAATTGATCCTTGAAGCTTTACATTGTGGAGGATTCTCATGCCTATTGAAGATGTGGTTCATCAAGGGGAGCTATAGACATTCTGTGCTGAACTATTTGTGATAGTTCACACATAACTGAATTTTGTTAGAATGCAAATATCCACAACTTTCATTCATATCTTACACTTTTTATTAAATCCCCGAGCAATCTAAATCAAAGTCAAAGGACCCTCCTTAATCTGCTGTCTGAAACTAAAGTCCCATTGTGGATGGTGCTCCTTATTTAGCTTCAGCTATCAACTTGACACAGCCAGGAGATATGTGAGGGAAATTCAAGAAGAGGATTGCCTTAATCATACTTGTCTATGACCGTATCTTTGAGTCTTAAATGTTGATTGATGTAGGAAGGTCAAGCTCAACTTGGGTGGTGCTATCCCCAGGCGGATAGGCGTGGGTTATATAAGACAAATATCTGATACCTAAAAATTCCTACAATGAATGCAAGTCAGTGTTGATATATATATAGTTTGAATGAAAATTTTCCATCTGAATTGACAGTATTCCTCCCAAGACCTAAAGACCATGTAACAAAAATCTCAACACCAGTCATGAGAAACCCTCTTCTGAGTTTTTATTTAGGGTTTCCTAACAGACTCCCAAAACAATACAGGCTATTGCTCTTGGTTCTTCCACCCTGAGAGGTGAAAGTTAAGTCCTTATTACTAAATATACCATGCACTTCAGACACAGAGGACCTCAAGCTGGACCTTCTCCGAAAGCATCCTCCCTAAGGATTAGCTCATCCATGTACAAGAGGCCTACAACCACTAAACAGACAAGACCAGAAAAGAAACCACCACTGACATATTACTATTAAACACTAACACAACAAAATAAAGAGTGTTGAAAACTGCAAGAGGGTCACTTATAGAGGCAGGTCCACCAGAATAGCAATTGACTATTCAACAGAAAACTTTAAAGTCATAAGAACCTGAAAAGACATATTCCAGGTCCTGAAAAATCACAACTGCCTAAAGAGAATGTTACATCAAGCAAAACTATCTTTTAATAATTCAAGGAGAAACAAAACATTTCTAAGAATAAAAACAGACTAAATGGATTTATGACCACTGAGCCAACTCTACAGAGGATACAGGAAGTAATACTTAAATCCAAAGAGAAGGTTAAACACACCCAGTAAATCACAATAGATCAATAAATACTAGGACAATTAACTAAAAGAACTGAAAGGAAAACAGTATAAAATAAAAAAATGCAAGAATGGTGACTATGAATTTTAACTTTCACAATTACCCAAGACAAACCAAAGCTAGCATATCAAATTACCAAACTTTTTCCCACCTCAAAGGAACACACTTCACCATTAAAGATAGATACTACCTAGCAAGATAGGAAAACATAATTTCTATGGAAATGGAACTAAGAAAGAAGCAGACATACTTATTCTAACATCTAGTAAAATAGACCTCAAACAAAACTTAGTTGATAGAAATGAAGCACGTCTCTTTGTAGTCATCAAAGGGACAATCCACCAAGAGGATGTTACACATACATTGACCAAATATAGGTGAATCTAACATCACAAAAACTGCTATAATATGTAAAGCTACAGATCAATCCTAATATTTCACTTGTTTATTTTGATTCATACCCAAAACAAGTGCATCATAGTCCAGACTCAAAGCAATGTTGTACAATGGTTGCATGTCTATCACCCTCAACTCAAGAAAGCTCACTCCAAGAGCCTATTTACACGATGGCAGCATCAGTCCTTAGTAGCCAGCCCACCACCAGGATCAATCTGTCTCCTCCCCTCACCAATCCAGTCTTCTTTTTTTTTTTCCTTCTGCAGCCGCCTTCCAGTCAGGTGGTTCCACTGCAGGGAGCTAACAGAGAGTAGCAGAAAGGAAAGCTAAAGTTGAATTTTATCCCAGATTGGTCAATGAGACAGTACCCAAAGCTTGTAGGGAGCAAGCCAGTGGCTATTTTTCAAATATCAGTCTCTACTATGAATTTCTGTTCTGGACACTGTGGTGATTTTTCTATTTCCAGTCTCAACTACATATCTGAAATTAAAGATGAACTTTATGCCCTGGCAATGCTGAAGCATGCATTGACAGCTGTGTATGGCAGTTCTGTTGAACTTGTCCATCTTGGGTTTCATTACATATCTAGGTAAGGGAAAATCCCCAACAACCCTGCTGGCTGCACAGAACTGGCTCCTGGAGCATCTCTCACAGCAGCAGAGCCACCACTTGATTCCCTTTCAACAATGACTTTCACTTGAGCCAGGCAAGGCACTTTGATTTTAGCTTCTCCACTACCAAGGGAAGTGTGACAAACTCCATCATAGCTTCTGAATCTCTTCTCAAGAACTGGGAACATGGTGGCAGTGGGGATATAAAAGCTCAGCTTCTGCTTTTCCTCTTGGCCTCCAAAGTCCCTAGAGCTCTTATCCTGACTTAGGAGCTCCTGTGCCTATTTTTTGTTGAGGGGACCAGAGTGAAAAGGAAAACAGATACACAGGAGAGGACAGACTTTCTCTGTTCCCCAGGATAAATGAAATGGACTTTGTGCAAATGGAGAAACCAAAAGCTTTTGATTTCTTATTTATATAAATAAAATGTTAGAGAGGTGTGTGTGTCTATGCGCATGTATAAAGCTTCGCAGTTTTTATTTGTTTACATAATCAATCCTTCCCCTGTTCCCTCTCCCCTGAAGCCTGTGTGAGATACCTGAAAAAGCTTTGTTTCATTTAAAGATATAAATCAAGTGAAGGACTGGAAATTGAAAAAAATAGATACAGAGACTGGACAGAGTTCATGGTGCAATAGTTCTGTAAATACAACATATTGGGATGTTGAAAATATTCATAGCTTCATATGTAACTCTTTTCCTATGAAATTACCTTCCCAACATAATCTAAAGAATAGATGAAATTTTCCATGGAAAGCCATTCTTTCTACACCAACATGAAAAAAATTGAAGCAATTTAATTATCAACCATAGAAACATGTTATATAAATTGTAGATCTTTGTTCATGACAAGCATTCTTAAAGAATGATTACAAAGTATTTTACCCCCCATATGTGGGAGGGGCCATAGGTATACATGTGTGTGCAGTTGTACATACCTTTGAGCCTAGAGGTCAGAAGAAGACATCGGGTGTCTTACTCTATCACTCTCAGCTTTATCTCCTAGGCTTTTTCACTAAACATAGAGCTACACCGTCTTATCTTCCCACAGCTCTGGGTTTACAGATGCATGCATGACCACACCCAGGTTTTTTAGTGTGGTTTTGGAGTATTTAAACTCAGATCCCCATGCTTCACAGCAAGTGCTCTTACCTGCTGAGACATTACCCTGGCCCTAAGCAGTATTTTTAAAGACTTAATAAGTTCATGTTATGTAATGAAAACACTGCACACAAACCATGATCAAAATTATGTTAGAATACATAGACTATTGCTAATAAGTAGTATAAGTAGTTTAATGTTAATGATGAAATTTGGGGTGGTTTTATTTTCTTGTTTCTATTTTTATACTAGGTTTTCTGAAATAATAATTTATTATTATATTAATTATAATAAAGTATTGAAATACTATTTTAAATTTTGTGTGTAAGAATATTAATCACTTTATTCCATCACTGGAGCCATGTGGGAAGAGTAACTTTAGGTAGATACTAGCTCAAATCATGACAGATTAATACATAATGTCTAAACACAGCAGGGTAGTGAGTTAGACAATCTAGGAAAGGAATCCAGTCATTTTTGAATCTAGGGGATACTAGAATATCAGCCAAAGTCTTCTAAACTCTCTCCTCTGGACAAGCCAATGTTAAAGAAATTAATGAAGCTAAAATATAATTCAGAGGTAGAATTGTTGTATAGCATTCATAAAGCCCAAGAATCAAGCCCCAACATAACAGAAACACACACACACACATATACACACACAGAGAGAAAGGAAAAGAAATGGTTGCTTTCTGTTTGTTAGTTTTGTTTTGTTTTTTATTTCATTAAAGACACCATCATTTTCCCAGTTGGGTTAACCTACTATAGACCTTCTAATTCAAAACACTGAGGTCTGTTTTGCTGAGCCTATCCTGTCTCAGTGAGGCAGGGATCTCTCAACTCGCTCATCACCGCAGATATCATTTCAGATATCAAAGCTCTGAAGAACACCTGGCCACCCAGGAAGCTGGGGCCTCTCCCTTGACATTCTCATCACACCCGACTTTTTAAAGTGCTTATGACACTGACAATTAGGAAATATCATCATTGTTTGTGCTAATTATGGTGGGGATGTGTTTGTAACAATAATAAACCTCATGAAGAAGTAGACTCATAATATTCACAATTATTAGAAAACTAGAGAGGATGCTTTTCATATTTATTAGAAACAAATTTTAAATACCTGCTTTGACTTATTACTTTATGGGCAAACTGTGAAATACTTAATAAAATCATCTCTTTCTACTTTATATACTTGTTTTCCTGTGATTTTCTAATAAAAATATCTAATGAAAACACATTTCTAAGTTATTTTCTTTCAGTTTTTCAGGAGAGGTTTGTTGTGAATACAGATAATGTGACTTATTATTATTTTCCTAGATTCTAGTGTATCTAACCAACTCATTAAAAATTCAAGTCAAAAAGAAAATTTTTGGATATAGAATGTTGATATGCCAGTTCAGAGAAAACAATACATAATTGCTTTTGCGGAGGATCAGTCTGGAGACAAGAATTCTAAAGATGCTCCAAGCACCCTTTGGGACTCTGGGACTATTCTGAGCACAAACTCTGGACCTCGCTTTCTTTCATCAGTGCCTAATGATTTTTTTTAAAAAAATCATGAATTATTTATGAGAGCAATTACACAGATAAATATGTTGCCTGGCACTTCAAAAGAAAAATGAAGAAAATGTTAGTAAATATAAAATCAATTCATCAGATATATTCTAAAATCATGACTGTTCAATTCAGAATGGGTTGCTCTATTCATATGGGTGAAAAAGAAACACACACACAGCTGGAAAATAGCAAAAACATACTTCAGTTTCCAGTTTCCTTAGAAAAACCATTTTACCAAGTTACTTCGTTGATGAAACTTATTCTTTCCTGAGCTTGTGATGGGGCTCAGTCAGTAAAGTGCTTGCCTGGTATGCACAAGCCCCACATATGATCCCTAGCACCATATAGAACCAAGCAATCTGTAGTCCCAGCACTTGGGAGGTGGGGGCAGAGGTATCTGATGATAATTCAAAGCCAGTCTGGGATATAGAAGACTCCACTTAAAAAATCTTATAATGCTTTAAGTGTGAATGGATCATTCCTATATGTTTTTGAGAAAATACTGTCTGTTGGCCATTATGCTAAGAATTTAAAAAGATAATATAATAACATGTAACTCTTGGAGAACTCATGATTTAGGGAGCCAAAATGATAAGAAATATATGCTGCTTGCATAGCAAATGAGCAAAGTGATGAGAACATAGACCAGGAAGCAGTAAATTCTACTTCAAAGATGAAACTAGAAGTCCCAAAGAGATACTGATCCCCAACGGATGAATAATGGGTATTCCAGGAGAAAAAAAAATGTGAGACCAAAGGCATAGAAGTGAACAACGTGTCTGAAAAACAGTAATCATACAACATGAAAGACATTTCACATCAGAAGCAAAAATAGTCTAGTCTGTGCCTTTATATAACCCTAGTATGATAAAGTATCCCTATGGTTATACATACTTAGTCCTCTCTGTGTTCCACAGGCACTGTGAAGGGCACCACTGTGTTCTTCCTTTACCCATGATGTACCCTGTCAGTGATGTGCGATTCTCCTCTGTATGCTGCGAATATCATTGGTGAATAAAGAAACTGCCTTGGCCTGTTGATAGGGTAGAACTTAGGTAGGCAGAGAAAGCTAAAATAAATGCAGAGAGAAAGGAAGCAGAGTCAGAGAGAAGCCATGTAGCCGGGCCAGAGAAAAATACCAGACAGGTGGTAAGTCACAGTCACAGGGCAACATACAGATTACTACAAATGGGTTAATTTTTTTTTTTTTTTTTTTTTTTTTTTTTTTTTTTTTTTTTGGTTTTTCGAGACAGGGTTTCTCTGTGGTTTTGGAGCCTGTCCTGGAACTAGCTCTTGTAGACCAGGCTGGTCTCGAACTCACAGAGATCCGCCTGCCTCTGCCTCCCGAGTGCTGGGATTAAAGGCGTGTGCCACCACCGCCCAGCTAAATGGGTTAAATTTATGTTTAAGAGTTAGCCAGAAATATGCTTAAGCTATTGGCCAAACAGTATTGCAAATAATATGGTTTCTGAGTGATTATTTCGGGGCAGAGCAGCTGGGAACCAACAAGCAGCCTTCCTCCTACACGGTAGGAAAGTCTTTTCCTTCTGCCTCTACACCAGCTCCTCAATGCCTGTCCCAGGGGATCTCTAGCATTCTCTGGGGGGATTCTATTTTTGTTTACTTTGTGCTTGTATAGCAGATTTTACATCTCTTCCTGGAGAATATTGTAATTCTTTGTTTACATAAATATCCATCCCCTAAACAAGTCTGTGAAAGTCTTAAAGACAACAGACTTTTAAATAATGTTATGCCTGAAAACTATGAAGGTGCGAACTTTTATGTGGCGAGCTGGGCACTGAGGATGACAGAAAAAACACATGGTAGAAACTTTCACTAAAAATGAATGGAGACACAGGTAACTCATCAGTGGAAGAAAAAAATTAGAACTGAAGCCCTTAGGGAAACATTTCCATTCCTCTTAAGTCCTAACTTTAATCCAACGATTACCTCACATAACAGCTTTGGCATTGATTTATAACTCTTCCTAGACAGATTCATAAACTCGGGGCTTTTTCTTGCCACATGTTTAGAGCCCATAAAGGGGTGCTGCAGGGATAAATCTTTTGAGTACAATTTAGTCATATTAAACAGAAGTGTGAGGGGAAGAAAATTACTGTCTAGTCTTTCTTTCATCACCAAGCTTGTAATCCATTATAAAGGTGTTAAACTCACCGGTAGGTGTGAAATGAGAGGAAATGAATCTACTGACAAAAAAAAAAAAATGCAATGAGATAGTGAACTAAAATTAATACTTCACAGGCCCTCAGATTCTCAGTCTTATTGTCTAGATTTGTTATTTTCATGAATGACCAGAAAGTAAAAGGCATAACCACTGCTCCTAAATATAAAGATTTTATTAAGCTTTATTATGCCTGCGAGTGCCTGGAGATGTTACCTGTCTTGTGACTTCACGGCTATTCAGACTGCTCAAACCCAGAGAGAGGGAAACAGCTCATTAACGGTACCTGGTATCAGGAGATGTGTTATTAAACTTCCCGTCACTCAAGACTCAACACCAAAGAATACTTAAATCATTCAATGCTTTCTGCCACCTACTTCTCTTCAAAATATAATAGCAGAAACTTGTTCTTGGAATTGCTTCTAACAATAACCCCCAAACCACAGCCATTTCTCAGCTGCCTTTTCATTAGCAGGAAAGATGCTCTCTGCCAGGAGAGGAACCGCACACTGAAGATGATTGGTGAGCAGCTGACACACGACACTCTGGTGGTAAAGAAACATGCTTAGGCTGCATCATCAGCTGTTCAACTACTTCTGACAAAGTATCACACAATTGTACAATAGCTTATAAGCAATAGAAACTTATTTCTCACAAGTATGGATCCTGAGAAATCCAGGATCAAAGTGCCAGCCAACTGGCTCCCAGTGAGGGTTTGCTTTCGGGCTCACTGTTGATGCTGTGTGGTCATGTCACTATCACAGGGTAAAGGAGTGAGGTAGCTCCTGGGTTGGGTTTAGAAAGGCATAGCCCTTGTTTGTGGGCTCTGCTCTCAGGCCTAGTCATTTCTCAAACTTCCTAATTAAGATTTGGATTTCAAATATGAATCCGTGTGTTACACAATACCGAGACCACAGCAGAGTGACAGAATAAAATAATCCACTTAAGTGACTTGAGCAAAAGAAATGTACTGACTCACAGATTTAGACCTCACAAATAACGTCCCCTTGGAGGTGATGTCTACTGAGGTTGTCCACAGGTTTGAAAATGACTTCTTCTGCTCCTCCTTTGGATCGTGAGACTTCAGTCCAGTGCTCCAATGTTGGTCTCTGTCTCTGTCTTCTTTCATCGCCTGATGAAGGTTAATATTCAGGGGGATGCTTATATGTTTTTCTTTGGGTTCACCTTCTTATTTAGCTTCTCTAGAATCACGAATTATAGTCTCAATGTCCTTTATTTATGGCTAGAAACCAAATATGAGTGAGTACATCCATGTTCCTCTTTTTGGGTCTGGCTTACCTCACTCAGGATAGTGTTTTCAATTTCCGTCCATTTGTATGCAAAATTCAAGAAGTCATTGTTTTTTACTGCTGAGTAGTACTCTAATATGTATATATTCCATACTTTCTTCATCCATTCTTCCATTGAAGGACATCTAGGTTGTTTCCAGGTTCTGGCTATTACAAACAATGCTGCTATGAACATAGTTGAGCATATACTTTTGTTGTATGTTTGGGCATCTCTTGGGTATATTCCCAGCACGAGCAAGGAACTCAGGACTGCGAGGGGTGCACCCACACACTGAGGCAATGGGGATGTTCTATCGGGAACTCACCAAGGCCAGCTGGCCGGGGACTGAAAAAGCATGGGACAAAACCGGTCTCGCTGAACATAATGGACAATGAGGACTACTGAGAACTGAAGAACAATGGCAATGGGTTCTTGATCCTATTGCACGTAATGGCTTTGTGGGAGCCCAGGTAGTTTGGATGCTCACCTTAATAGACCTGGATGGAGGTGGGTGGTCCTTGGACCTCCCACAGGGCAGAGAAACCTGCTTGCTCTTTGGGCTGAGGAGGAAGGAAGACTTGATTGGGGGAGGGGGAGGGAATGGGAGGTGGTGGCAGGGAAGAGGCAGAAATCTTTAATAATTAAATAAATTAATTAATAAAAAAAATGTAAAAAAAAAAAAGAAAATGACTTCTTGCTGCATCCTCAAATGCTTATTTCTCTGTGTATACACAGAAAAAGATCAACTTCTCTGGTGTCTCTTTTTCCTCTTATGAAGACAATACCTCTGTTGGACTATAAGCCACTTTTATCATTTCCTGTAGCCTCAAGTATTTTCTTACAGTTCAGTCTAAGGTAGGAAGAAAGAAAGAAAGAAAGAAAGAAAGAAAGAAAGAAAGAAAGAAAGAAAAAGATGGTAGATAGATAATCTAACCAGTCAATAATCTTAAGGGCATAGAATTAGAGTCAGACTTAAGTCTGTGTAAATAAACCATTAATTTTGTGTAATTAAATTAGCAAATAGATTAAAATAGTATAAAAATAAAAACTGAGAAGTATTTTAATAGACCTCATGCTACTTCAAAATATTTCAAATGTTTATGTGAGCAATGCACATACAAAGCACACAGTGCCTAAAATTTCATGTTAAGAAAACATTCCTCAAATATTTATTGTGTAAGGATTTTGTGTCAGTCACCACACTAGGCATTCTGCACTATGGTGAATTGGAGTCTTGACTGAAGACATGCTCTAATATGGTAGAAAGGAACTACACATTTGTAAAGTCATTCCTAATCTGCATTTCACAAAGGTACACTTGGGATGCTTTTGAAAACTACACATCCCATATTCATATCATATGAATTTACAGAGCCTGAGAGAAGAACATGTGGAAAGGATATAAGAGCCGGCGGGAGTGGATATCTGCAGCAAAACAGTGTTTTTCATTCATGACAGAACAGTTGTACACATGGTATCCCAGGGACAGAACTGCATGCACAAGACTTGCAATGATGAAGGTCTCATCATGGATGGGAATCTCAACATGGGTGGGAAACAGACTCATGAAGTCTTATCCCATCTGAGGAGCTATTGGCCGTTGCTGGATACTGGGAGAGCGAGAAACTTCTCTTCAGAGATGTAGTTTCTGAGAGTTTACCTATGCTCCAATAGATGGCCTGACATTCAAGCACATACAGACAACACTAAGTGATTCAATAAATGCTAAAGAAACATAAAAGAGAGAGAGCACATGAAGTGGGGGGGTGAAAGAGATAGAGAATGGAGGTGGGTAGACTAGATCTGAACATACTGCATGTATATATGAATATTGAATAAAATATTTAATAAAAAAATCTCTAGACGATTCTAAAACCTAAGCACTATGAAAAAGCAATCCAGGCTATTGCCTGCCCCCTTCAAAACACCACTTCTTCTGGAAGATAATAAGTATAGAACCTATTACCTCAGCGTAAATTATCTCACCAGAAGGCTAAAAATAAATGCTCCTGGGCAACATGAGACTAATAGCAAGAGAAGGTCTGAATGATCTAAGATAATACGCTGAAACTTAATAGCAGACACAAATCTCTTTGAAGATGTGAGAGGTTATTATCCCAGGATAGGTCACATTTCGCAAGCCAGGCTATTCCACTAGAAGTGCTTCCCAGTACTGAACCAAAGCCTATCCTTCTGGAACTTTTTTTTCTAGTGTTTTGAACCCTATAGTTTTCACTCTCTGCCTTCTCTAGGGAGTGAGTCTGCAAATCCTTAGGTCTGTAGCCCCCAGTCCTAGGTGGTGCTTGAATAAACCTAGACTAAGGCTGATCAAAACAACCAGGCTCATACCCAGAAGTAGACAGAAGGATTAATACTGCTTCTGTCGCAGTGGGTTTCAATGGGTGTAAGACCAGAGCAGCTGTGCATCTACTGAGGTTCATGTTCTTCCTTATCCAAAGGTTCAAGGTCTAATTCATTAAATTAGATGTCTGTCTGGGCTTCCTGTTCTCTACTTGTGCTCCCAGAGGACTCTATCCTGCTTCACTGAGCGCTGGCTAATATTCTGTTCAGCATCTTCTATCTGTATATTATCTGTCTGTGGCTGTTGTTATCTGTACACTATCATTGCTTATACATGGAATCCATCCTCTGTGCATCTATTCAATGTCTGCTGTGCATCTATTCAATGTCTGGGATAATTTCCATTTATTCTTGGCATGTTCATAATGATATGTGAATCTCATATTTACATCAAACACTGATTCTCAATTGGGATGCTTCTGCCTCCATTTTGGAATTAAAAAGGATTTGTTTAGTTGGTGAAACAATAAGATCTACATCCTCCCACACCATACCCTACTTTTACTGGCATTTAGTGTGTGGAGGCTATGGAAAACTGACACCGCACAACTAATCTACAACCATTAATGGTACTCTGTTCCTCTGGACATTGCTGCAAGTGAACAAAACCCCCTTTTTAGTATATGAACTTAGATGCTAAACTCATTAACATATAACCTGAGGGCATTTTTTGTAATGAATTCTAACATGCTATTTTCAGAATTTCTTCCAACCTGCAAATCAGGAGGAGACTCTAGTTTTGAAAATTGTCAAAATCACTCTCTTGGAAATCACTTCATCAATAATACAGTGACCTTCTTGGGATGTAAGCCACAAGCACAAAGTTCCTGTCTCGGTCTTCACTTATGATTTCTACTCTTCACGCAGAGGCAAGTACCTGACGACTCCATTACATCCTCCATGGGAACCAGGCCCCAAGCACTTACATATTAAAACACATACTACATTAATTTTAATAACTGTACATTTGCTAGTCTTTTTATTAAAATTAGGACATTACATTGACTTGCTTTTCATATGAAATTGTGAATTAGATAGACTATGCTGTATACAAATTATACTTGTCCTTGGGAATAAATATGGAATTGCAAAACATCTATTGGGAAATGAGATATTAGGACTAATAGTTTTGAGAAATGAGTATCAGTCTGTATTCAGATGCAGTGAATTTCCTAACTAAGCTTGTGAATCCTTGACATGCCCTTCAGGTCTTAGTCCTGACATCAGTGGCACACCTACAGTCCAGCTCCCAACAAAATATCCTCCATGCTCAGTCTTATCCCAGTATGCATTTCTGCCACATCTACTTGATAGCTTATACCCTATAATTATAAAGTAATTCTGAAAGTTATTTGTGTAATTCATCTGAAGTAAAGGCTATAATCTCAACCATGGTACCATAGAAGAGATTGGTCATTATTTTTAAGCCTACATTCCAACAAAACTTTCACATATACTAAGCTTGTTTTGTATTAACAGTTCAGTACCATGACAAGGGTTGAACTTTTCTATCTCTGTTTGCCAAGGAGAATGCTGGAGGGGAAATGATGTGGGAAGGTCATTTGTCAATCTGTTGTTTCATTGGTTAATCAATAAAGAAAACTGCTTGGTCTGATAGGTCAGAAAATTAGGTAGGTGGAGTAGACAGAACAGAATCTGGGAAGAAAAGAAGTGAGTCAGACGCCATGCCTCTCCTCTCTGGGGCAGATGTGATGAAGCTCCAGACCAAGATGGACGCAGGTCAGACATGCTGAATCTTTCCTGGTAAGACACAACCTCGTGGTGCTACACAGATTACTAAATATGGGTTAAGCAGGATATGAGAGTTAGTCAAGAAGAGGCTAGATATGATGGGCCAGGCAGTGTTTAAATGAATACAGATTGTGTGTTGTTATTTCGGGGCATAAGCTAGCCAGGCAGCCGGGAGCCGGGTGGCAAGAATACAGCCCACAGCTTCCTTCTACAAATGGCACCCAGACGTGGATAACTGAATCCACAGAAAGCTTGAGACAGCTTGGGAAAGAATAGAGTAAAGCATGTTTTCTTGGTAGCAGCAATTTCTCAGATCTGCTCTGCTTGCTAGAGGCAACCAAGCACTCTCATCTAAGAGAGGCTTCCTGACTCAGCTTTAGCTGCAAAACCCTGCAGCTCTTTTAAGAGGTCCTGACACGAAACACTTAAATGGTGTTGATGAAAGCTGAACACATGCTTTTCAGTTTTCAGCCATACCAGGAAAAAAGCTGTGCCATTTTAAAATGATGGCTTTTTGGTCCGTCCTGCCAGGGCAAACTCTGACACTTTGAGGCAGGAGGTCAGCTACAGAGAGAGCATTTGAATGCTGCAGCTTGCTTGCTGGCAAGGACCTTGAAATGTCACAGAGTTGTGGCAATAAAAATGGCTCCAGCAAATACCTCTGCCATGAGGCTGGAAAGCTAAGGAATGGGCTGGATTCAGTCGTCAAAGCCACGGCTTTCATCCTCTCCTTAAAGACTCATGTAGTCAAAAAAAGAGAGATACACTAAAGAGAGATTTAAAAAAAACCTCTAAATTGTTTACAGTGTGTTTAAAAATATATGCAGGCATGAAAAAGAGAAAAGTTAAAGTTCTTAAAAGTAAAAAAGAAAGAAAAAGAGTAGTTGGGTGTGGTGGTACACACCTTTAATCCCAGTGCCTGAAGGACAGAGACAGAAGGATCTCTGAGAGTTCAAGGACAGTCTGGTCTACAGAGTTATTTCAGGACAAAGATATACAGAGAACCTGTCTCAAAAAATAAAAATAAACAAAATAGAGGTTAAAATAAAGTCGCACAAAGATGGAAAATACACAGAGAATCTTGATACTGTATGCTATTATGCTCTCTTTAAATGGTTTGAATGCTGAGGAAGGAGCAACGGCTGCTAAAAAATATTTGTTTATAAATGCTGCTGAACTAATCCAAGATAGATATTTTGAAAATACCTTGACTTTAAAATTTGGATCTAAGGACATGATGCTTTGGAAAGGAGTTTCTTCTTTTGTTTTCATAGAGGATGAGACCCTGTGGATTGCTTCTATCCCAATATGGTATGATAGACCATGCCCTCCTGAAAGGTTGCTGTGAACACCTTCAAAAAATTACTTTGCTCAAATGATGACTAAGATGAACCTAGCAGACAGGTTATACCATTAAAGACCTGAATAACAGTGCCCCCATTCAGCACGAAGCAGTTTGGAGAGAAATAACTGCGCCCATGTTCCCAAATATTGTTTATAAATGTTATTTTACATTTAAAGGGGGATATGATATAGATATGAATAATTTGTATTGGTATGGATTTGACTTTATTGATATAAATTTAAGGTCAATCTTTTTATATGTATATGTACTTCTGACCTTGACTAAGCTATTGTGATTGTGTAGTTCATGTAAAAATGTAATGTATATAGGTTGTTAATGGATAATCATTAATAATAATCAAGCTTGTAGTCATGTTAGTTAGATTTTCTAGATGTGCATAGATATATTTCAGATAGGCATTCTTTATATCTTTCAAAGACTACAGAATATGACATTTAATGTTTTAATAACTTAGGGCTTTTCATGACAATGAGACACGTCTGCTCCTGGCAGCACCAATCTACTTCAAAAGGAAGATGGGTATTGAAGAGGCTCCTTATGGAGTTTGATAGCCATTTGGGCAAGAAACTGCTCTTGCCTGGACTATTGCATAAACTGGACACAAAGAACCCACAGAAAGAGGACTGCTGAACTTGCCTAAAGGTGAGATGATCTTTCGGGGTTCCTGATTCATGAAAGAGTCTGCGAGACATTCTGCAGGACACAGCAGAAAGTGACTGAACTGCTTTTGGAATTTCCTGCTTCATGAAAATGTCTGCTGGATACTATGGGCCTGTAGGCCGAAGATGGATGCCCCAATGGTACATAGGAACTTTGGGTGACTGTCCAGGCAGTGAGATGTCTCTGTAATTTCTACAGTTTTGTAAGTTGCTTACTTCTCGTTTACTTAGGTAATATTATATCCTTCTGGAGTCTTTGAGGGAGTTGAATAATAGATAGTTATAGTTGCTTTCCTTTGTTATGATAAAAGATAAAATAGATATAAATATTATAACTGTAATTCTTACTGGATAACTGTTTTGTTATATGTAATTTTACTATGTTAAAGTGAAAGCATTTCCTTTTTGTTTAAACAGAAAAAGGGGATATGATGTGGAAAGGTCATTTGTCAATCTGTTGTTTCATTGGTTAATCAATAAAGAAAACTGCTTGGTCTGATAGGTCAGAAAATTAGGTAGGTGGAGTAGACAGAACAGAATCTGGGAAGAAGGGAAGTGAGCCAGACGCAATGCCTCTCCTCTCTGGGGCAGATGCGATGAAGCTCCAGACCAAGATAGACACAGGTCTGACATGCTGAATCTTTCCTGGTAAGACACCACCTCGTGGTGCTACACAGATTACTAAATATGGGTTAAGCAGGATATGAGAGTTAGTCAAGAAGAGGCTAGATATAATGGGCCAGGCAGTGTTTAAATGAATACAGATTGTGTGTTGTTGTTTCGGGGCATAAGCTAACCAGGCGGCCGGGAGCCGGGTGTCAGGAACACAACCTGCAGCTTCCTTCTACATAAGAGTCTGACCATTTCAGAGTTAGCAAGAGAGAGCTGGAAATCAAGGCGATATTTTCAGAATTAAGAAGTGGTTCTTTTTTGATTATGTAACTGAGTGCACTAATGACAGGAGAAAAAAAACATAACAAGAAAAAAGTAGAGGACTCAGTTTGAAATGCCAAAAACACAGGAACACAAATAAAAGAATGGAAATTTCTGGGGGCCCAATGTGTAAAATTAAATACTACCATCTAGAGATGTAACAAAAGGCAATCTTTTGGCACACACACACACACACCACAGTCTCAGTACATTTGCTTTTTTATTGATTTTATTGAGCTATTTGTTTTTCTCTATTTCCCTTCCTTCCTCTCCCCTCCCCTTCTACTCTCTCTTATGGTCCATGTGCTCCCAATTTACTTAGGAGATCTTGTCTTTTTCTATTTCCCATGTAGATGAGATTCATGTATGTCTCTCTTAGGGTCCTCATTGTTGTCTAGATTCTCTGGAATTGTGAATTGTAGGCTGGTTTTCTTTGCTTTTTGTCTAAAAGCAACATATGAGTGAGTACATGTGATATTTGTCTTTCTGAGTCTGGGTTATCTCACTCAATATGATGTTTTCTAGCTCTATCCATTTGCCTGCAAATTTCAAGATGTCATTATTTTTTTCTGTTCTGTAGTACTCCATTGCGTAAATGTAGCACATTTTTCTTATTAATCCTTTAGTCGAGGGGCATTTAAATTGTTTCCAGGTTCTGGCTATGACAATGTTGCTATAAACATAGTTGAGCACATGCCCTAATGGTATGATTGAACATCCTTTGGGTGCATACCCAAAAGTGGTATTACTGGGTCTTGAGGCAGGTTTTTTTCCTGTTTTCTGAGAAATTGCCATACTAATATCCAAAAGGGCTGTACCAGTTTGCACTCTCACCAGCAATGCAGGAGGGTTCCCTTTACCCCACATCCTCTCCAGTGTAAGTTGTCATCAATGTTTTTGATCTTGGCCCTTCTTACAGGTGTAAGATGGAATCTCAGAGTTGTTTTTGATTTGCATTTCTCTAATGGCTAAGGATGTTGAACATTTCCTTAAGTGTCTTTCAGCAATTTTAGATTCCTTTGTTGAGAGTTCTCTGTTTAGGTCTATACTCCATTTTTTATTAAATCATTTGTTCTTCTGATGACCAATTCCTTGAGTTCTTTGTATATTTTGGAGATCAGACCTGTGTCTGATATGGGATTGGTGAAGATCTTTTCCCATTCTGTAGGCTGCCATTTTGTCTCGTTTACCGTGTCCTTTGTTTTACAGAAGCTTTTCAGTTTCAGGAGGTCCCAATTATTAATTGTTTCTCTCAGTGTCTGTGCTGCTGGGGTTATATTTAGGAAGTGGTCTCCTGTGCCAATGCGTTCAAGTGTACTTTCCTTTTTTTTCTTCTATGAGGTTCATTGTGGCTAGCTTCATGTTGAGCTCTTTGATCCATTTGGATTTGAGTTTTGTCCATGGTGATAGATATGGATCTATTTTCATTCTTCTCCAGTTACGCCAGCACCATTTGTTAAATATGCTTTCTTTTTTTCCATTTTATATTTTTTGCTTCTTTATCAAAAATCAGGTGTTCATATATGTATGGATTAATATCGGGGTCTTCAATTCGGTTCCATTGGTCCTCCTATCTGTTTTATGCAGTACCAGGCTGTTTTCAGTACTGTAGTTCTATAGCAGAGTTCGAAGTCAGGGATTCTGATGCCTCCAGAAATTCCTTTATTGTACAGGATTGTTTTGGCTATCCTGGATTTTTTGCTTTTCCATATGAAGTTGACCATTCTTTCAAGATCTGTGAAGAATTTTGCTGGGCATTGCATTGAATCTATAGATTGTTTTTGTTAAGATTGCCATTTTAGGACTGGAGAGGGAGGGGAAGGGGAAGGGGGAGTGGGAGGAGTGGGAGGTAAATGGGAGGAAGTGGAATTTTTTAATAAATAAATAAATAAATAAATAAATAAGATTGCCATTTTTACTATACTAATTCTGCCTACCCAAGAGCATGGGAGATCTTTCCACTTTCTGGTGTCTTCTTCAATTTCTTTCTTCAAAGATTTAAAGTTCTTTTCATACAGGTCTTCCACAGCCTCATTTAATACAAGGGCCAAATCCAAATGCCTCTCAGAAGACACACCAGTGTGCTGCCTCCTAGTGATAAAAAATGAGCAAGCTTGCAGGTGTTACTGGATTTGTTACCTAAATTGCTCCTCTGAGTTGAGGACAATAGATTTTTATTTTTTATTTCCAGTGGCAGACAGCAGTGGTGTTAGAAGCATCATCTCACATTTACAAGTAAGTGGCTCAACGGCAAGTTTATGTTGAAAGAAACATTTTGGATACATTAAAATTCAAGAAATTCTTTTGACTTAACAAGTACAATGTCACCACAATTGAAATCTTTAGCACTCTTATTTGAATTCTACTTTCAATCTAGTTGAATGGACACAAGTATTCAAGTATTAAAATTAGACTTCACATTCTTCTAATTTCAGTGTTGAATAAGCCTTAAAGTTCACACAGAGGCAAAAGCATGCACCCGCGAGACAAATCTGAGCCATGACAAAACTGCTGCCTGAAGAAAGAAAAAAATAAAAATTTCAAGACTGTCTAGCATCAGTGAGAAACAGTGTCATTGTGGATCAGTTATGTCTGTCAGGGAAGAGCAAGATGATAGTAGCATTCATGTCATCCTTGGGTTAAAGCAGACCACTATCCCTAAGCTCCTCTCATCTGCTTATTTCCCAGATGAGGAAACTGAGGACCAGGGAGATGGTTTAAACAAGACTTACAAAAGGCCACTGGTGTGAACAGGTCTCTTGCAGTAAGGCACAACAGAGCAAACCAATATAGAGTTTCCTCACAGGCTCTGAGCGTCCCTTAATTGCAAAAGGTTCTGCAGCAATTAACCAATTAAGCTACAACCAACTAAATTAGCCTCTCCCTCAGTGCTGCTTTCCCTGACAGCTGTCAGATTACATTGTTGGCTCAAACCCTTTGAACCTGCTTTGATTCCAGGGGTTGCCTGCCCGATTCACGGATTACTCTTTGTTTTACTTTGTTGTGCTTTGTTCTGTTCTGTTTATAATTTCCAAAGACAGGCTGCTAAATTTGATCAGTCTCGGGAATTTTCCCTCTAACATTGTCAAAGAGCTCACTGATGTTTGAAATCAAGCGAGGTCAAGCACACAAGTTTCCTGAACTCTGGAACATTTGTTGTCACGCGATAGAAGTTTCTTAGTTAGACCTCCAGTAAGAGTGCTCAAGAAATTCCAGCCTGGGTCCCCGAAACTGAAAAATGTTGTTTAGTCTAGAGGCAGGTTTCTTATAATTCTTTGTGGGTACCACTGTGTTTATCTTCTTCCTTCCAAGGAACAAAAGACTCTCTCAAAGGTAGGAGCGCAGGCAAGTTCCCTTCATCTTACAATCGATCTTCTTGACGATCTGTTCATAAGAAACTAGAATTTTGCATTATGGAGTCATTTCCATGGTTACCTATTGATTTCCTATAGGAAGCATGCTGTTTACAGGGCGGTTTGCCTTTATCTTGGAAGGTAAATCACCTCCCAGCGTCTGCTCTCTCTGCAGCCTGAGGCACGTAAAAAACGAGCTTCGCAAAATTACTAGAACGAGATAAATAAATGATTCATGCAAGTTGGTTTTGCATGAATAAGTGATTAATCCTCTCTTTCAACCTTGCTAAGAAAAGAATGCAGGATTAATGTCATTCTATGCAAATTGAAGCCCACTTTCCTGAATTCTGACCTCATTAGAGGTAGTGGGAATGCAAAATGCACGTGAAATTTTTTGCTGCTAAAATAAATAAGTAAAAGCTGCTACTAAAAATCCAGGAACCACATTTTCTTTATAAGCTTGACCTGCACAGACATAAGTTGTAAATCCTCTAAAGCTTCACCCAGAACCTCCTGCATGTTCTTTCAGAACCTTCCAAAGTCATCTAACCCTAGTGGTCTAAAGCAAACAGCTATATTTTAATCTTTCATTTAAAACAGTCTATGTGGCAGCCTCGGCATCCTGAACTGATTACACTAAAAAAATCAAGACACCTAACAAACTGTTGTCTCAGTATTTCAGTTGAATGAAAAAATATATAGATCTTTTAATTTATCAATTAAAAATGGACAAGAATTCAAGACAAACATCAACAAAATGATGTTTCCTTAACTTGGAAGCAGGAAATGGCAATACCGTTCATTAGAGGGCTGGCTCAGCTCTAAACAAGAGGCTTAGGTCTCTACCCAATGAATATTTCATTTCACCTCTAACCTGGAGATTTTGAACATAAACTTTGGCCAAATAAACAATTCTCTAGACTTCCTAAAATAAGGTTACCTTTGAGTGGAAGATGGTCACAAAAGGCTTCTTACACAGGAAATGTGGGGCATTTTTGAATATTTTGAGGAACAATAAAGAAGCAGCAAGGTTTGAACATTTAAAAGAGGAAAGTGATCGATCATATAGCTATTTAGTAAATCATCACAGTGGAGCTTGTGATGACACAACCCTTTATACCCATTAGTTTATTTCATTTTCAAAACTATACAATGGGGTAGATACACTATTAACATCTCTTTTATGCAGATGAGACAGTTCTAGTTAAAGAATGGACATCAGAGAACCAGTGGCTAGAATTTCAAAGCAGTATACTTCCTAAATCTACAGTTGAAGTCTATTCCTGCAAGCATAGGTGAGCACCATGGCAGGAAAGCAAACCACAATGCAAGAGGCAAGCAGAAAGCAAATCACCCCATCCAGGGAGACACAGTCAGGCAATGGGGAAGGACTGGGACAATAGCATGAGGGGTGGGGTGTACAGGGCAGAGCTCTGAATGCCATTCTTGTGAGGATAAGATGGGAGAACAGAGCTCCAACTGAGAAGGTGCCAATTAATTCAGGTGGCACTGACCTGTGAGAGAGAAGAGGTCTTAATCACAAGAATGTGGAATGCTCATTATCCAACCATTTAATTAGCAAAGAAATTACCCAGCCTGGTAAAGTGATCTGCACAGAACTAAAACTTGATCACGCTGTTAAGGGAAAGGTGGGGGTGGGGACAATGAAAAGAAATAAGCAGTCCTCTGATCTCTCCCAGGCAACATCATCTGTATTCCAGATGTTTATCTTCCTACCTTCTCGGAGATAAAACAAACAAAAGTAGAGCAGATGGGACTAAAAACACAAAGAACCTGATGAATGAAATAAAAAATAAAAAGCAAGGCTGAGAGAAGGGTGTAGGGAGAAGGAACTGGGCAAGAAGAGCAAAATACACAAAATTATTATATTAGTATTCATCATAAGAGAAATATGAAAATGATGGTGGAGATTAGTGCCCAGGAACAATTGTTGATGGATGTTTCTGTCCTGTCCGGTCCTTTAGTCGTTCAGGCCCATAGAAATACACAGAGGCCTGCATTAATTATAAACTGATTGGTCCATTAGCTCAGGCTTCTTTTTAACTCTTATAACTTATATCAGCCTATAATTCTTGTCTGTGTTAGTCATGTGGCTCGCTACCTTATTTGGTGAGGTAGTCACATCTTGCTTACTCTGTGTCTGGGTTCCTCTCTATCTGGATGACAACTGTAGACTGAAGCTTCCTTCTTAGAATTCTCATTGCCCCTCCTCTACTTCCTGTCTGGTTGCCCCACTTCTACTTCCTGCCTATACTTCCTGCCTGGTTACTGGCCAGCCAATCAGCATTTTATAAAAATACAATTGACAGGGTACAGACCATTGTCCCACAGCAAACAGTCACATTAATATTTAAGAAGATAGGTCCCTTACAGAACCAGATTAGGAATAAGAGCTTGTTCATTGCTCATTGTCACTCAGGTATGAAAATGTTGAGCATGGGAGTGTCTCAGTGTTTTACGAGTGCTGACTGCTCTTGCAGAGGACTGGGGTTCCATTGCCAGCACCCGTGCAGTGGCTCATAACCTTCTGTAACTCTAGTTTCAAGGGATCTAATCTCTGTGGGCACTAAGCATATTTGCAGTGCACAGATAAACATGCAGATAAAACACACATACACACACATACACACATACACACACACTACACACACACATGAAATTTTTCAAGTTTAAAATAACCAGAAAAAGAAAATATTGGACAAACAAAGACTCCATCACCTGCAGTTGGCTTATGTGTGAATGAAGCCTAAGAAAGGACACTGGATTGGGAATCAGGAAGTAAGTTCCTCCTTCTCCCAAGAAAAATAAATGCATTACCCCAAGATGACCAGATAAACAATCAAGAACCAATATCACGCAACGTCATGTTTCTCACTGCTTAGGAAGTAATGCCTTCTCTCTTTCCCATGAACTACTAAAGGAGTTTCTCCTGCACTCAAAGCAGACCCTGTCACTTTCTTTTTTTTTATTAATTTTTTTTATTAAAAATTTCCGCCTCCTCCCCGCCTCCCTTTTCCCTCCCCCTCCCCCAACTCCCCATGCCCCACTCCCCTCCTCCTCCCTCTCCAGTCTGAAAAGCAGTCAGGGTTCCCTGCCCTGTGGGCAGTCCAAGGTCCTCCCCCCTCCATCCAGGTCTAGGAAGGTGAGCATCCAAACCGGCTAGGCTCCCACAAAGCCAGTACATGCAGTAGGGTCAAAACTCAGTGCCATTGTCCTTGGCTTCTCAGCAGCCCTCATTGTCTACCCTATTCAGAGAGTTTGGTTTTATCCCATGCATTTTCAGTCCCAGTCCAGCTGGTCTTGGAGATCTCCCAGTAGATCAAACCCACCGTCTCAGTGGGTGGGTGCCCCCCTCGTGGTCTTGACTTCCTTGCTCATGTTCTCCCTCCTTCTGTTCCTTGTTTGGACCTTGGGAGCTCAGTCCATTGCTCCAATGTGGGTCTCTGTCTCTATCTCCATCCATCGCCAGATGAAGGTTCTATGGTGATATGCAAGATATTCATTAGTATGGCTATAGGATCAGGCCATTTCAGGCTCTCTCTCCTCAGCTACCCAAGGACCTAGTTGGGGACATCTCTCTGGATGCCTGGGAACCCCTCTAGAGTCAAGGCTCTTGACAACCCTAAAATGGCTCCCTTGATTAAGATATATACTTCCCTGCTCCCATATCTATCCTTCCATTATCCCAACCATCCCTTTCATCTTTTTGGGTCTGGGTTACCTCACTCAGGATAGTGTTTTCTATTTCCATCCATGTGCATGCAAAATTCAAGAAGTCATTGTTTTTTACTGCTGAGTAGTACTCTAATATGTATATATTCCACACTTTCTTCATCCATTCTTCCGTGGAAGGGCATCTAGGTTGTTTCCAGGTTCTGGCTATTACAAATAATGCTGCTATGAACATAGTTGAACAAATACTTTTGTAGTATGATAGGGCATCTCTTGGGTATATTCCCAAGAGTGCTATTGCTGGGTCCTGGGGTAGGCTGATCCCAAATTTCCTGAGAAACTGCCACACTGCTTTCCATAGTGGTTGGACAAGTTTGCATTCCCACCAGCAATGGATGAGTGTACCCCTTATATCTTTATTCTCTCAACACCCAATATAGTTGCCAATCTTTTCATTGTATCCCTTCTAGCAATGGTTCTCCACACCATTTAGAATGACCTGGTCCTATACAACCTAGTCCCTGCTTCCTATCTGACATGCATCCTACCATACCAAATCTTTCTTCTACCCTGTACACACCTTATCATTTCTGTTCTCTCCACCCCAAATGCCCTTTTGCTCCCTCCAGATGTCATGCACTTTGTTTCTTTCCCTCCATCCACCTGGTCTTTATATAAATGTTGCTTCCTTTTAGCCCCTCTCCCCAACTCCCTTAATAGCACACCTCCTTTCTCCATTCTGTCTCCTTGCTTTGCTGTATTTTCCTTTGAGACACTTACCATTACCTAAATTTCCTTCTTCCTATTTCTTTGTTTTATGGATCCTCACTTTTCACATGTAGTAAATGTTCTACCCTGCATGTAGCAAATGCCCAATTTTAAAAACCATGTATTTATTCCTGCTTCATACTTTGAGCATTGAAAGTCTCTGTGATCGTGCCTTTGCTGTATCTTCCCATTTAAAATTGTTCTTCCATGCATGCAATCACCCCCTATCTAATTACTCTATTTTGTATTCTTCATGACACTTCCTCCTCAATGAAATTATCTCATTGTTTGTCGACTTTTCATTATCTACAACGTGAAAACCTAAGCATCATGAGAAATGGAACCAATGAGAGCACTTTTTTTCTCATTCATTGCCCATGTAAAGCAACAGAAGCACAGAATACGCAAAGCAATGAAAAACAAGCCAGTAATCTAACAAGCATATGCATATAGATCTTTTGGCAGCATATGTGCCCATAATAAGTGTATACTATGTCCCCTTAGTAGCTTGTCACATAGTTTCTGTTTTGGACAAAGATTGTGGAGATTGGCCTCAATTAATCCCATTGCTTCTGGGAGATTCTTTCACTCCCATGGGTCAAAAATAATGTATTTCTACCAATTTCATAGCTTTCAATGACTTCCCACGATGTTCACAACTATGCTAAATACACAAATATTTCAAACCCAGGAATGGCATCTAATGTACAGGTTGTTGTCTACTCCATCCCACCAATGTGAGAAAAGTCTGATTCAGATGAAGTATGACAGAGGTATAAAGCTCAGTTGTCGGTGGCTGATCCACATCACACTCCCCAAGAATGATCCTCATGTGATTAAATGCTTGGTGCAATTTTGGGAAGTAAAAAAATAAAATCTCTATGCCCTGGATATTGGGGGGTTACAAAGAACAACCAGAATCATTTCTACTTTGCCACCAATGTTTATAGTCAGTTAAAGCAGAGACAACAGACAGAAAAATCTGCAGTACAAATAAAAATTATTAGTGTTACAAAACCTAGTCAAATGCTATAAAAGTTGAGAAAAGTTTTGGAGCATAATGTTGTGGGAATAATGACACTTATCCTAAGCAAAGTCTGTGTGTGTGTGTGTGTGTGTGTGTGTGCGTGTGTGTGTGTGTAGCATTTATACTATATATAGATAAAGAAAGCATCCAGAGGACGAAAGAAAGAAGGAAAGAAAAAAAGGAAGAAAGGAAAGAAAGGAAAGAAGGAAGGAAGGAAGGAAGAAATTAAATAGGTATATATGTAAGGAGCTTAAAATACTTAGGAAGTTCATACTTGGATCATTAGTAGAAGTTCTACTATTTCACCAAGAAGAATTCCTGCAGGCCAAAAGAAGCCAGTCAACCAAACTTCTACATGTATTGACAGAGAAATGCCAGAAGTAAAGACACTTTCTAAATGACGTCTGATGTCTCCTTCCAGACCCAAGAAAGTCTAGATTCTTACATGAAAAAAAAAAAAAACACAAGAAAACAAGTCCTTATTATAGATATGACAAGATCAATGCATGAGCAGGTTACAAAATCTTTTTGTAAACAGGGCTGTGCTTCTTGAAAATCTAAGGTACCACAAAGTTTAAGAAACAGGAAACCTAACCCAAAAAAAGACTTTATTCTTTCTGATTCTTCTTGGCAAGAAACAAGTTCAGGAACTTCAGGAACTATTTCCTTAAAAATGACAGTTTCTCTGCAGAAGTAACACTTTTTCACTTTGCCTTTCATTCTTTGGAACAGTTGGTAGACTTACCCAATACCTGATGGTTCTGTAAAAATGCTGAAGTGTAGGGGTGAATTGAGGAAAGCTGAAGCAGAGCTCAGCTACTGTGAGCCTTTGCTATAATCCTGAGAAACAGAATTCAATATCAGCACACACATAACAGATTGAGTGCTCCGTATCCTACCTATAACCTCATCTTCAAGGTGAGCAGAGTGATGGAGCAACTAGAGTTTGCTAGCTTCCAACTTGGATGAGCAAATGCAAGACCAAGGAGAGAGAGAGAGAGAGAGAGAGAGAGAGAGAGAGAGAGAGAGAGAGAGAGAGAGAGAGAGAGAGAGAGAGAGAGAGAGTTCTCCAATAAATCCAGAATCACCTTTACCATAAAAATACATATGTGCATCACTGATTAGCTAGCTGATTCCAGAGGATGGAAAAGACCTGCACAGAATCCTACAGTGAGTATTCAGTATTACAAACATTATCATCATGAGTATATGTTGGACAGGGATAATGCTCTCTTTCAGATTTCAGGCTAAGTTATGATACAAATTGTAAACAATGTTTTGACTCTTCCCACAGCCCCCATTCAATGTCTCTTTTTGATACTTACCAAACCTCAAGGTATGCCTCTGAAACTCTAATACAGTGATTCTCAGTCTTCCTAATGCTGCAACCCTTTAATACAGTCCCTCAGGTTGTGGCAGACCTCAATCATAAGATTATTTTTGTTGCTACTTCATAACTGTACTTTTGCTATTGTTATGAATTAAACAGCGGTGTTATCCGATTCTTGTGAAAGGGTATTTTGATCCTAGAGGGGTTGAGAATTATTGATCTAATATGTTAAATGGAAAAGATTGTTGAAAAAGGATGATGCCCACTTCCTTCCCCACCCCCATACTTATTGACACACTGCCATCTATATCTACCTATCATCTAATTGTAGACTGTGATCCTCCTCAAGGTACATATTAGCTTTATCTCAGTCACTGGCCAGGGATAACTTAAACTACTCTAAGATGGAAAAAAAATTTAAAAATCAGGGTTAACTCCAAAGTGTAATATAGCTGCTGATTGTTTTTTTTTACCCCCCACAATAGAAGTTTTATCATTATCTTTTTAAATGAACTTGTATTGTCATTGATTATATAGAATAATTTCTTAGTGCTTTTTTCTGACTGCTTAAGAAATCAGAATACACCATGATGAGAATTAAGAAAGCCATACGAAATCACTGGTAGTTACAATTATGTGACACTGTGCAGCTCATACCTGTCACTCATCACCATAGTTGCCAGGCTTGGATAACTCCAAATACTTTGGATTGGGCCTCATTGTGGGTGAGTGTGAAGGGCTCATGGGAGACTTCTCTGGGAGAGATGTGTGAGATGTGACTCCTCTTTTGTGAAATCCTTTTCTTTCAGGATCTTTATTTCCTGCTCAATGATGTCAGTCTCTTCTCAACTGGTCCCAGTCCACCTCTGCAGGTTTCAGTGCAGACCACCTGTACTCCACTTCCTTCTTCTGCTAGCATCTCTCTGTTTTAGCCTGTCTTTGAAATGTCATAGCCACGAAATTTGAAGAGACCATGGAGGAGTCAGAAAGCTTTTTGTATTTTGTTGTTTTGTTTGCTTTTTTTAAAAAGAAAGATCACAATACTAGGAAATAAGAGAATCCAATTAAAGTTATAATTTTAATCATTAATGACTATAAGCTTTTGAAATTTCTTTATCTGGGTACTATATATACAGTTAAGGAACCATTCACTCTATAACTATTTTTGATACTTTCATATAGTATGAATTTTGTCAAATACAAGAGTTACAATGTTGCATCAAACTATAATCCTGTATCAAACTACATCCTTGCTGTTGTGATTTATATGATCTAGAGACTTAAATACTTGAATTATATAAATGGCATATAAAAATATATCAGCTTTAACAAGTGGAATAAATGGATGGATTCGTGGAAGGCGCAGAGAGGACGTGCATCGCAGAAAGACAGAGCTCCAGTTTCAAGACTCCAATCTAACAACAACAACAAAAAAATCATTGATTTGGTGAACTGAAAGGCCAATGAAAATAGTCACTGAAAAGTACAAAGTGTGGAAGTAGATATCATAAAGTCATAATGAGATGGTATAGAAGAGGCACCAAACACACCTTAACTATGAAGTACAAGATATATTAGGAGATGATGAGAGGATATATCATACAATTCAATCATTTAAAAGAACTCTCGTCAAACACAGACACCATCAAGACAATAGCTGATGGTGCACAACATTCATTGTACTCTGCTCTAAAGGCAGAAAAAGAAATAGTAGCACCATGATAACTTTTCTTCAAGTAAGACTATCTTCCACTGGAAAGACTAAAAGGCAAAGGCCCACTATGTTTATAAAGGATTTGATATTTAGAAAAAGAATCCAGAGCTTTCTAAAAAAAATCTATTGCAAAATTACCAATGGTTTTCAATGCCAGTCCCCAACTGATATAGAGCAGATGAAATGATAGAACAACAGGCACCAGGTTGCTTGAAAACAACTGAAAATTCAGACAACTGGCTCCACAACCCCAGGGTCAAATCCTAAAGTTCCAATCACAGAAACTGTAAGCAGGTTTGGCTACAATTAAAACTTGCACCATATAATAGATACTTTATTTTTAATTTGCATAAAACTGGAAGATACCAATAGGATTAATAGGTCTTCTTTCTTTCCTAATACTACAAGGAGATTTCCTAATAAATTCATAAATGAGGGTGAAAGAATGTCAGTTCCAATAAGGATATTAATTAAAAGAAAACTGTCACAGTTCTGCAAGTTCAGACTAGTTTATTAAACACAAAGAGAGAGAGAGGGAGAGAGAGAGAGAGAGAGAGAGAGAGAGAGAGAGAGAGAGAGGTTCCATAAACCAGAAAGTAGGCAACAGGCCTATAAACAAGCTACGGTATATGAAGTACTAGATCTCTGAACTTATATGGGTATATTAACCCCAAGACTTGTGTGTGTATAGGAAACTGAAGCAAGAAGAAGCTTAAAGAAACAACCTGAAGCTAGAGAAATAGCTCAGTCATTAACAGCTAGGTACACAACCAAAAATATAAGAAACAACCACCAGATACAGTCAGTGTGACAGCAGAGTACAGTAATGTAAATTTTCTCTTTAAGGAAAACAAATAAGGGAATAACAAGGAACAATCTATTGCAGCTTTATCTTCACCCATCTTTTAAATTACAATGCCGATGCCCAGGGAAAAAATAGATTTTATTGTAATGAGACAGCTGCAAATCTTTACTGGAGGAGTATCTAAGTATATACTAGAATAAATGCTATTAAAGGATTTAAATACACAAAACTAAAGCCATTTAAAAAGTGAATTGAATATGTAACAGGATCTAGAAGGGAAAACTGGAAGCAATTTCAAAAACATTAAAGGAAAAGATAGAGTTACTACATCACCTAAAAAAGAACACAGGTCTGAAAGGCAAGTAGGCAGGAAGCTCGACCCGTAACCAGAGCTATTTGAAATTAATAGCAGCTAAGAGAGAGAAACTCAGTTTTTCTCCATGGAGTGACATTGGATGCTTCAATTGTACCCGAGTCGGGATCATGCCTAGGAATCATTGGCCAAAACAAATCAGACTAATGTATTTTGTGGTGTGTGTGTATGTGTGTGTGTTGGTGTTGTTTTGGTTTGTCTGAGGGTTTTGTTTCATTTGTTTTGTTTTAAGACAGAGAAAGGGCATGAGCTCAGAAGGAGAAGATCTGGGAGAAGTTGAATGAAAGGAAAGAATACAGCAAAAATGTATGAAAAAAAATATTTTTAAATACTTTATAATGACTGATGACTGGTCTTACAAACTAGTACAACTTAATGGAATAAATGTCTGATAACACACTAAAGCATTAATATAATCCATTACAAGAAAGCATAAAGAGCATAAAGACATAGGTACCCATAGACTATATGAAAAAAATCACATAGTAACATTTCTGGACATGTAAAAAAGTGTATGCTATGTTCTTGGTAAGCAAAATGTTTAAATTAAAAGAGTTTATATCAACTATTTCATTATGGGAAAGGGGGTAAATTGTGCCCTTTTAGATAACAAAAGATGTGCCAAGTGGTGGTGGTGCATGCTTTTAATCCCAGCACTCAGGAGACACAAGAGGTAGGGATCTCTGTAAGTTTGAGGCCAGCCAGGTCTACAAAGTGAGTTCTAGGACAGGCACCAAAAAAAAGCTACACAGAGAAACCCTGTATCAAAAAAGTAAATAATAATAATAATAATAATAATAATAATAATAATAATAATAATGCAGTTCTAAGAATAAAACATAATCTTAAATAGAAACATAATAGAGTAGGAAAAATATTGGAGAATTTTTGTTTTTATTTGTTTTTGTTTTTTTTATTTTCTTGTTGCTGAACTTTATTTGGAAACTCCTAATATATAGAAATCAACAATAGAAGTCACTAAAAATATCAACAACCCATATATGCTGTGTCTGTGCTTCTAGGAAAATTTTCGTGAGACTTTAATTTTTATCTATTATATTTGTTATTATTATTATTATGCCTCTCATACATTATATCCCAACTGAAATTTCCTCTCCTTCTACTCTTCTTGTTCCCTATACATAGACACCTCCCATCTCCCCCAGATCCACTCCTCAATTTCCTTTCAAAAAAGGGCAGACCTCCTGGGGTTAACTATTGAACATGGCAAAAACATAAATTAAGACTATACCCAAACACTCACATCAAGGTTGGATGAGGAAACCCAGCAGGAGAAAAGGGGTGCTAAGAGCAGGCAGAAGAGTCAGAGACACCGCCCCACCACTTCCACCTTTAGGAATTCCACAGGAATACCCAGCTACACAATGTAGATGAAGATTGCACTTTCATTTCCCAGCCATTCAAACCTGTATAATCACACAGAAACTATATTAATTACAACACTGTTGGGTCAACACCTCAGGCATATTCTGAGGTAGCTCTTAAATTAACACATTTCTATTAATCTATATATCTCCACAACTCTGTGACTTACTGGTAATGTTCTGGCATCCTTCTCCTTCAGCGGCTACATGGCCTCTTCTTGACTCCACCTACTCTCTCTATATACCTATATCTTTTTGGATTTCCTGCCTGACTTTATTCTGCTAAGCCATTGGCTGAAACAGCTTTTTTCATCAGCCAATAAAACCAACACATACACAGAAGAACATCCTACATCATCACAATCATAACATGTAAACAGAGGACCTAGCTCAGATTCATACAGGGTCCTTGATTGTCACTTCCATCTCTATGATCCCCTATGAGACCTGCCTCATTGATTCCATGGGCTGTGTTCTAATTGTGTCCTCAACCCCACTGGCTTCTACAATTCTGTGCATCCTCTTGGTGGTGTTCCCCTGGCTCTGCCTAATGTTTGACTGTGAGTCTCTACCTCTGCTCCCATTAATTGTAGGGTGACACCTCTCTGAGGACATTTGGACTAGGCACTGATCTTTGAGTACAATGGAATATCATTAGTAATTATTTCATTGACTTTTCTCCCCAGTTGTATATGGCTCTATCTTGGGTCTCTGGGCTGTCTAGTTTCTGGCCACTCAGACAGTGTCAGGTGTGGGCTCTTCCTCTTGTGGTGTGGGCCCCAAGTTGGTTGACCACTAAAAAATTTCTTTCTTTCTTCCTTCCTTCCTTTCTTTTTTCTTTCTTCCTTTCTTTCTCTCTTTCTTTCTTTCCTTCTTTCTTCTTTTCTTTTCAAGACAGGGTTTCTCTAGGTAGAAACCCTAAAACTCTTTTAACCAGGCTGAACTTGAAATTACAGAGATCTATCTGCCTTTGCTTTCCAAGTGCTGGGATTACAGTTTTGTACCACCACCATAAGAAAAATATTGTAAACAATTTTTGAAACACGGTGATATTTGAAGAATAAGACACCAATGGGGAGAAAATGAATGCATGATAAAGACAATAGCACAAACACCTGTTTGGTTTGTTTCTAATTTTCACACTCATTACTTAATTGATTAGCAAATCTGGTTGTCCCTTAAGAATATGAATCTAAGGAGAGTCAGAATTAGGTCTCCTTTGTTCCCTTTGTTTTTTTTTTTTTTTCCGAGACAGGGTTTCTCTGTAGCTTTTGGTTCCTGTCCTGGAACTAGCTCTTGTAGACCAGGCTGGTCTCAAACTCGCAGAGATCCGCCTGTCTCTGCCTCCCGAGTGCTGGGATTAAAGGCGTGTGCCACCACCACCCGGATTGTTCCCTTTGTTTTCCATGGTGAAAAGGTAGGGGCTCTCCTTGCCTCCTTGACTATCATCACAATATGACTGCCAATTCCCCTACAATGACTTAAGAAGTGACAAGAGGAAAAGTTATAATGACAGCCTCAAAGGTCAAACTGTGTCGTCTCCACAACATCTTACTATTAAAACTTGTCAATCCTGTCCAGTGTGGAAGACAACCAAAGACTGAGCATTATAAAACTGCCTACTGATTAGCAGTAGAACACCACACAGATTGTCTGTGTTTGGTAAAGGTTTATTGAGTACCTATACCATCTAGAATCCTAGAATATTACTCAAGCAAAATTACCTCAAAATAATAAAGTTTCAGTTCTTTATCCTGGAAGTATTTGTGGGCCACTTAAACAAGGATAAGCTCAGAAGTCTACTTTGTAGCCTCAGAACTAGCTATTGATCAAATATTAAGCACAACACCTGTCCCAGGAATTTGCACACAAATTTCCCAATAAAGCCAATAATGGGGACTAAGTATCACTAACCAGGACCCAAAGGTTTATGTTTAAGGCCTGTGGAAATTTTCTAGATTATTCCAGTCTACATACCAAAGATGACTCTTCTTTCCACTACTACATAATGTGCACTCAACTGTATAATCCAAGCTCATGGAGTACATACAATGTCCCAGGCACTATTCCAGTTTAGAGGAATATACATTGGCTTCCTAGTACAAACAGCCCATGAGTGAGCAGCAAACAAAATGCCACTGCTTGTTATCAGTGGCACAAAGTGAGCAAACAGAGGGGGCAACTAAGGGTACTTTGAACCTGGTAGGAGGAGAAGGATAGAATGCCCTTCTCGATAATCATGGAGTTGAGTCCAGGAGAAGTCCACTGAATAGTCTAGGAAAATTATAATACGTCCAGGTTTTCAAAATGGCAAGTGTCAAGCAATGAATGTTCTTTTCATTTGACAATTTGGCTGAGTTAGGGAGTGAAGAAGTAGCAGACCTAAGATGCTAAGGTCAAATTGTTCAGGACCTTAAGGTCTGTGGCAAGGAACCCAGAATTTATACTCAGCAAATAGTTTTCACCAGGCAAGTGACAAGATCAGGCTTACATTATAGTTTGCAATGCCTTCTTCTAGATATGTGTTATGTGGGGCTGTCTTTGTGCTGCTTGGGAGTGAGAGGGCAGCTAGGGTGAAGAAATGATGTAGCCTGATTTGGCCCATGCAGGGATTAGACCCTTGGCCTGACTAATTAGAACAGTGCCATTTATATTGGACTCTGAAATAAATGTAGCTATTGCTGCTGATAGTTAGCTTGCCCTCATTTACTGCAAGTGAAAGGTCTTATTCTTCATGACTCATCCACAAATCCTGCTGATCTCTCTAATTAAAAAGTTTTCAAAGAAGTTGATACATTAGTTATTATGATCCCAGACACACCAGGCATAAATCCTCCCTTCCACCTGTGTATATGCCAGGACTTTGCTGCTGCCTCTTTCATCATCATGAGGGGTATTCTTCAACATAATTTTCATGACACCATCTGCCAGGCTATTTTTCAACCTTGCTTGGTGTAGTGACTATTCAGTCAGTATGAATATGTATCTGGCATCATTTTAGAACAAACCCTTGACAAAGATTCAAGAGGAAAGAGTCATAAAAATGTGTTACCTGGCAGGTTCTATGGACCACAGGCATAGGAGCACACCACAAGTTAGTCTATTTTACACCAAAATCAATGTCACAAGGGGTGGGGGTAAACTGAATTTGTAGCCATCCTAGTTCTCAGCAAATCAACCTACTCATTTCAGTAACCTTTCTAGGCACTGTTGTTTTTCATTGGTATATTTATTCATATGTTGTGAACTATTAAAGGAGGGGAAAAAAAGCAATTTCACCTAATCCCTATCTAAAACCTCTAAGGCTGTATCTATCCTAAGATGATTTACCTAATTAACCAAATGACCCATTCCTATTATTATGACTTAGCCTCTAGTATGAATAGTAGAAATCGAGGCTGTGTTCTGTTCATTAGCATACCTTCTAAAACCAAGTTAATAAACAGAGAAAAAGACTTCAATGCAAAGAATTTATTCTGAAGATATCCCCATAAAACAGCATTTAGAAAAATAAGGGGAAGCAAAATACTGGAAATCATTTTGCACTCAGGGAAGCTGAGGTTAATTCTCAGAGGACCAGGCAGAGTATACCTAAAAATTACTTCTGAAGGACAGGGCTGAGGCATTTGTTTGACTTCCCATTGGTTGAAGATTGCCCCTAGGGTATTTACTCCCTCATAGTTCTGTGCCACATAAAAGGTATACTAAGAGCTCCAGGGGCTTAAGAAAAAGCCCTGAAGCAAAAGTGAAGAGGCATAGAACTCATAAGGTGGGATGCAGTTGACTTGCATTAGAACTGTCCAACACAGTGACAGCTGAGATTACTGGTGAATCAAGAGACCGTGGGGCACAAAGAGTATCTACCACAGCAGGAAAATGATGCTGCTAACAATAGCAGTGGTGATCCGAGCAATCATCTCTCTTAGTGCCACAGACTGACAGGTCAGCCAATCCAAGTCTTGCAAAGTTTCCAACTACTAAATGAACTAAGTACCACTGAACAGCATGGGGCCAGGCTGCAGTCACAGACAAGAACTTCAACTCTTACAAATGATCAGCCACTGAGAACACATGACTCTTCAGCATGTGGTTCTGAATATATATAAAGCCAGGATTGGTGAATGACAGTATCAAGAGGATACGATGCTACTCTGAAGTCAACAGACATTGAAACAAATCAAGGAAATGCAGTGAACACATTGACAAGAGGATTATTTTCTACTTTATAATCTCATCACATTATAGTTAAAAGACTAATAGCGTTTGCATTGGGAAGTGGTTGCGAAGATCAAATGTGCATTTGGTAGAGCACCAGTCCTACTGTCTATCATGTAAACAGCAAGCACTGCTTACTTGTTGAAGAAGAAATTTAACAGTGGAATGAGAACAGAAAAGGGATTCCATCTTCACACCAGACTTACCCATTTATTTCCTAGCCCTGAGCCTTGTTGTGGTGTTTTTTGTGTATCTTTAAAAGTTATCATATAGTGTGGGACAATTCTGTATTCGGTCAATTATGTTTTAAATAAATGCTGATTGACCAGTAACCAAGCAGGAAGTATAGGCAGGACAACCAGATAGGAAGTAGAGGCAGGTCAATGAGAACAGGAGTATTCTGGGAAGAAGGAAGCTCTTTCCACAGTCCTGTCCAGACCTCAAAGAAACAGGATGTGACCTGCCCTGATGAAAAAGTTACTGAGCCATGTGGCTAACATACATAAGAATAATGGGTTAATATAAGTTATAAGAGCTAATATGAAGCCTGAGCTAATGGGCCAATCAGTTTATCATTAACATAGACCTTTGTGTGATTTTCTTTGGGGCTTACCAGCTGTGGGAACTGGGTAGGACAGAAACCCCAACAAGCAGGCCCTCATGTTACATATTGGTGCCCAACATGGGACAACTGTATCCATATAAAGCCTGACAGACCTTGGGAAGTAATTCTAGACAAAAAATAATAGAATAAAGCATGGCTTCTTGGTAGCAGCAATTTCTTGGATCTGCTCTGCTTGCTAAAGGCAAGCAAATGCTCTCATCTAAGAGAGGCTTCCTGACTCGGCTTTAGCTATAAGCCTTGCAGCTCTTTTAAGAGGCCTTGCCAAGAAACACTTAAATAGTGTTGATAAAAAGTTGATCACATACTTTTCGGTTTTCAGCTGTAGCAGGAAAAAAAGATGTGCTGTTTTAAAATGCCGGCTTTCTGGGACATACTGCCAGGGCAAACTTTAACTCTTTCAGGCAGGCCGTCCAAGTATGGAGCATTTGAATGTGGTTTGTAAGCACACTGCTGCAGCTTGCTTGCTGGCAAGGACCTTGAAATGCCATAGAGTTGTGGCAATAAACATGGCTCTGGCCATGTTTATAATTTATGGAGACCTCTGTGTGACTTTTCTTTGGGACTTGCTGGCTGTGGGAACTAGGCAGGACAGAAACCCCCACAAGCAGGACCTAATGTTACAATCATATCTAAAGGAGACCTACCCAGTTTAAAACTAGAAGGTAGGTGTTAAACAAGCATAAATGGCACAGAAGTGATGGAGGAGGGTCATCTTTCTATCTGTTGCTTTCATTGGTTAATTAATAAAGAAACTGCTTGGCCTCTGATAGGGTAGAATTTAGATAGGCAGAGTAAACAGAACAGAATGCTGGGGGAAAGAAGCCAAGTCAGTCGGTCGCCATGATTCTCCCACTCCAGACAGACGCAGGTTAAGATCTTTCCTGGTAAGCCACACCTTGTGGGGCTACCCACATTATTAGAAATGGGTTAGATCAATATGTAAGAGCTAGCCAATAAGAGGCTGGAACTAATGGGCCAGGCAGTGTTCAAAAGAATACAGTTTCCTTGTAATTATTTCGGGTAAAGCCAAGCGGGCGGCTGGGTGCCGGGGACACAGCCCCACCATTCATACAACACAGAAGTATGAGCAATAGTGTCCAGTTTTCAACCCATGGACCATGTCACTGCACTACCATGGGAAAAATTCTTATGAGCACCATTGTTCAGTTTTCTTACCTATAAAATGGGATTTGTACAGCCACTGTGAAGAATCCAGGAGAATATTTCTATAAGGTTCCAAACACATTTTGAATCTACAGCAAGTTGCTATTAACTCTCCATCCCAATGCCACTGGTTAGGCACCTACTATATGAAATTCCTCATACATGATTCTGGTAATAAAAAGACAGCTATAGATGAGGCATAGTCCCAAAAGTCAAAATTCCTACAGGTTAATGTCATTAATACTTTAAAAAAAAACCTAGCCATTTAAAAGAACTGAAATTAGTAAGTTTCTCTCCTGTCAATTCCCATTACCCTCATATTAATGAGAAGGAGGGAAACAGACTAGAGGAAAGAAGAAACCCAAGATGGTTATCTCTAAGGCAGAGTTCCTGGAAATGCAGGATAATGAGCTCCATCTAAATTCACATCTGCTCAAGGGTAATCAGAAGTCTGCAATGTGAATGGAATTCAGAGACAGTTTCCCTCGCAGGGTCTGGGAATACAGAAGGGAGAACCCTACCTGTCCTGGATTTTGAACAAATAACAACGCTATTCTTCTCCAGACTTTTAATTCAAGTGAAATCAGGATGAGGTGCCCATCAATAACAGCTTAGAAATGAATTATGTCATACACTCATGGAAAGAGAAAACTGAATGAAGTAATGGTAGGGATTACCTCATCAGCTGTGATATGTATCTGGCTTTGCTCATTGCTAGGTCACTTCAATAAACTAGAAAAGGAGTACTTCAGAAAGAGAGGGATGAAGGCTAGCTCACTGACTCTCTTGCATTTCAAGGATGCTCTCAGTATGAATATACTCTTCACAGGCAAACATCCTTTCCTTCTTTATATCTGCAGGATACTTTATACTTCACAAACCACTTTGGTATCCACTGTCTCACTTAATTCTCACATTGGGGAATGAGCCTTTTATGTCCATTCACAAAGGGTCAGTGATGACGAAGAAAGCTAAATCTACCTGTTCTAGCTCCTATATCAATGTTTAAAATCACTCAGTCTGAAATCTACATCTCCCAGCCTCATTTCCAAGATATTTTACACACCTGCATGAAGACTCTGGGAGAGAGGAAGGCAACATCAACAGAGCTGGATGGCAATGACAACAGAAAGAAATGTGTCCTAAAGACCTTGAGCGAACTCACTGAAATCAAAATTGCTAGTTAATGATGGCTATGATGTCAGGGTGGGGTGGAAGGTAGGGGTGTGGGAGCTGTGACTGTGTGTCATCCTTCCAGGTGTCAGATGAGAAATTCTTTATGAACATCAAGCCTTCTCCATGAACAGCACCATTAGATTCAGGGCAGTAAAATTCATTGGAAACTAATTGGTGAGTAATAAAGTTGCTAAGGTTTATGATCCCTGCACTAACACTAATACAGAGGTACAGTGTCAACAATAAAACTGTAACCACTGACAAACTCTAGCTTTCTGTGGGAAAGTGGAAGGAAGCAGGCATTTCCTTTGGGCCTGGAGGCAAAAGAAGCATTACACAATTTCAGAAGTGACAAGATCCCTTTCTCTTGTGCGATCTTTACTAATAAATAGAAAGAACAGCTTCGCCCTTGGCAATAACCTTTGATTATTGGGTAATGGGACTAGAGGAGAAAAGTGGATACCTCTGCTCTAGTTAAATTGCAAACATAGGCAGAAGTGAACTTGGGCAGGTAACAACAAAGCACCCATGGCCAAAGATAAAAGATGAATAGAGTTCCTTCAGACTCCAAGCTGCTATTCCAATCAGGGAGGTACCAGAAGAAAATTGAGCTAGAGCATAGAGGACCGCCCCTGGGACTGAAAGAACCTGGTATCTTTCTTTGCACACATCCACACACACCCATAAACAGAAGAATAAATTCACTGAGTATTAATGAACAATCTATCACCAACTTTTTAAGTTCTTGTTTACTTGATTGAGTTGGTCTTTCCCAATGTAATGACTAAGACAACCAATCATTTCTAGGTTCCAGGGTTGAATTGTTCTAGCAAGCTCTGGAATCCCCAATAAGGAGACCCGAGTCTTAATGACTTGGTTAAAATGACATAAGCAGATTTGGAACACTTAGAATAAGAAAATGTAGGATATCACATTAATAACTTATAATGTCTATTTTACACATTAAATTAATAATAAATAACAATTGGCTTACCTAAAATAGATGAATGCATAAACAAATGTATTCCGCCTATTTCTTTGTACTTTTAAAATTGTATCTAGGGGCTCCCTGCAGAGACTCTACTCCCTGCAGACTGCCTCTCTGTTCCTATCCCACCCAGCTTGCATCCAGAACCCTTCTTCCTTCTGCCCCCTTCCTTCTTTGGCCACATAACACCACCTAGGTCAGCCTGTCTGGGCGCTGGGGCTAATCCTCAGGGCAAACAGGCGGGCGGGAGTTCCTCTGTTTCACTGGCCTGCCTGCACCAAGCAAGGAAGGCGCTTTGTTTACGAACTACCCAACCAGCACGGAGATCTGAGCTCTGTACCAGGAGAGACATCATTGGGGTGAGTTTGTGACGCAGCAGCAGCCCCGGACAGGGAACCCAGAAGTTCCTCACACACCCCCACCCCTCCTGAGCTCCCTGCAGAGACTCTACTCCCTTCAGACTGCCTCTCTGTTCCTATCCCACCCACCTAGCATCCAGAACCCTTCTTCCTTCTGCCCCCTTCCTTCTTTGGGCACATAACACCACCTAGCTCAGCCTGTCTGGGCGCTGGGGGTGAATCCTCAGGGCAAACAGACTGGCAGGAGTTCCTTTGTTTCACTGGCCTGCCTGCACCAAGCAAGGTAGGCACTTTGTTTACGAACTACCCAACCAGCAAGGAGAGCGGATCTTGGCACCAGGAGAGCCATCATTGGGCATGGAGATCTGATATTGTCACCAGGAGAGACATCGGAGAACCATCACTGGGGAGTACCATCACTGGGAAGGTACAACAGTAGGCAAGGAGACCTGATCCAGTAAAAGAAGATCCATAGGAGAGCATTCAGAGGAAGAGATGGGCAGGCGCCAATGCAAGAATTCACCCAACAATCTGAAAAACAGTATGAAACCACCAGAACCCAGTGACCTCACAACAGGAGGACATGAACACCTTAATCATGAAGAAGTAGAAAAAATTGACTTTATGAAAGTGATTGACGCCCTTAAACAGCATGTAAAAAATGCCCTTATAGAAATGGATGAGAAGTATAACAGAAAGTTTGAAGAATTGAGTAAATCAGTGAATGATACCCTAGGAAACCAAGGAAAAACAATCAAACAGATAATGGAAACAGTTCAAGTCTTGAAAACTGAATTGGAGGCAAAGAAGAAAACACAAACAGAAGGCTGGCTGGACATGGAAAATCTAGGTAAATGAATAGAGTCTACAGAAACAAGCATAACCAACAGAATACAAGAGATAGAAGAAAGAATCTCGAATTCTGAAGATACCATAGAGAAAATAAACACGCTGATCAAAGAAAACAGCAAGGCCAACAAACTCTCATCACAAAACATTCAGGAAATATGGGACACAATAAAAAGACCAAACCTAAGAATAATAGAAGTAGAAGAAGGGGAAGAAGCACATCTCAACGGTCCAGAAAATATATTTAATAAAATTATAGAAGAAAACTTTCCCAACCTAAAGAAAGATATACCTACGAAGGTTCAAGAAGCATACAGAACACCGAATAGGCTGGATCAAAAAAAAACATCCCCTCGCCATATAATAATCAAAAAACAAAGCATACAGAACAAAGAAAGAATATTAAGAGCTGCAAAGGAAAAAGGCCAAGTTACTTATAAAGGTAAACCTATCAGACTTACACCTGACTTCTCTATGGAAACCATGAAAGCCAGAAGTTCCTGGATAGATTTACTGCAGAAACTAAGAGACTGTGGATGCAAGCCCAGACTACTATACCCAGCCAAACTTTCGTTCACTATAAATGGAGAAAACAAAATTTTCCAAGATAAAAACAAATTTAAACAATACGTAGCCACAAACCCAGCCTTACAGAAAGTAATAGAAGGAAAATCACTAACCAAGGAGTCCAACAATGACCACAATATCTCAGACAACTAGAGACCCTTCACCAGCACAGCACAAAGAAGGGAAACACACAAAATTTACTACTAAAAAAATGACCGGAGTTAACAACCACTGGTCATTAATATCACTTAATGTCAATGGACTCAACTCTCCTATAAAAAGGCACAGACTAAGAGATTGGATACAAAAACAGGATCCAACATTCTGCTATTTACAAGAAACACACCTCAACTACAAAGACAGACACCTACTCAGAGTAAAGGGTTGGGATGAGGCTTATCAAGTTAATGGACCTAAGAAACAAGCAGGTGTGGCCACACTAATTTCTAACAAAGTTGACTTCAAACTTAAATCAATCAGAAGAGATGGAGAGGGACATTTTCTACTCATAACAGGAACAATTCATCAAGATGAAGTCTCAATCCTGAATATCTATGCCCCTAATACAAAAGCACCCACGTATGTAAAAGAAACATTGCTAAAACTCAAGGCAGCAATCAAACCACACACATTAATAGTAGGAGAATTTAACACTCCTCTCTCACCAATGGACAGGTCAATTAGACAGAAACCTAACAGAGAAATAAGAAAATTATTGGAGGTAATGAATCAAATGGACTTAACAGACATCTGTAGAATATTCCACCCAAATAGGAGAGAATATACCTTCTTCTCTGTAGCTCATGGAACCTTCTCGAAAATTGACCACATACTCGGTAACAAAGCAAACATCCACAGTTACAAAAAAAATCTGTAACCACCTGTATCTTATCAGATCACCATGGATTAAAGCTAGAATTCAACAACAATGCTACCCCCAGAAAGCCTACAAACTCATGGAAACTGAACAGTCAGCTACTGAACCATACCTGGATTAAGGAAGAAATAAAGAAAGAAATTAAAGTCTTCCTTGAATTCAATGAAAATAAAGAAACAACATACTCAAACCTATGGGACACTATGAAAGCAGTCCTGAGAGGAAAGTTCATAGCACTAAGTGCCCACTTAAAGAAAACAGAGAAAGCACACATTGGAGACTTAACAGCCCACCTGAAAGCTCTAGAAAAAAAAGAAGCAGACTCACCTAGAAGGAGTGGAAGACTGGAAATAATCAAACTATGGGCTGAAATCAACAAAATAGAAACACAGAAAACAATTGAAAGAATCAATGAAACAAAAAGCTGGTTCCTGGAGAAAATCAACAAGATTGATAAACCCCTATCTAAACTAATCAAACGGCAGAGAGAGAATTTGCAAATTAATAAAATCAGAAATGAAAAGGGGGACATAACCACAGACACAGAGGAAATTCAGAGAATCATTAGATCTTACTACAAAAGCCTGTATGCCACAAAACTGGAAAATGTTAAAGAAATGGACACTTTCTTAGATGAATACCATATACCAAAGTTAAACCAGGACCAGGTAAACAACCTAAATAGACCTGTGAGTCGTGAAGAATTAGAAGCTGTTATCAAAAACCTCCCTTCCAAAAAAAGTCCAGGACCAGATGGTTTCAATGCGGAATTCTACCAGAACTTCCAAGAAGACCTAATACCTATACTCCTAAATGTATTTCACAATATAGAAACAGAAGAGTCATTGCCAAATTCCTTCTACGAAGCTACAGTAACTCTGATACCAAAACCACACAAAGACTCAACCAAGAAAGAGAATTACAGGCCAATCTCACTCATGAACATCGACGCAAAAATCCTCAACAAAATACTGGCAAACCGAATCCAAGAACACATTAGAAAAATTATCCATTATGATCAAGTAGGCTTCATCCCAGAGATGCAGGGCTGGTTTAACATACGCAAATCTATCAATGTAATCCATCATATAAATAAACTGAAAGAAAAAACCATATGATAGTTTCATTAGATGCTGAAAAAGTATTTGACAAAATTCAACATCCCTTTATGATAAAAGTCTGGAGAGATTAGGGATGCAAGGGCCATACCTAAATATAATTAAAGCTATTTACAGCAAGCCGACAGCTAACATCAAATTAAATGGAGAGAAACTTAAAGCCATCCCACTAAAATCAGGAACACGCCAAGGCTGTCCACTCTCCCCATACCTCTTCAATATAGTTCTTGAAGTCTTAGCAATAGCAATAAGACAACATAAGGGGAGCAAGGGGATTCGAATTGGAAAGAAGTTAAACTTGCGTTATTTGCAGATGATATGATAGTGTACTTAAGCGACCCCAAAAACTCCACCAAAGAACTTCTGCAGCTGATAAATACCTTTAGTAATGTGGCAGGATACAAGATCAACTCCAAAAAATCAGTCGCCCTCTTATACACAAAGGATATGGAAGCAGAGAGGCAAATAAGAGAATCATCACTTTTCACGATAGCCACAAACAGCATAAAATATCTTGGGGTAACTCTAACCAAGGAAGTGAAAGATCTATATGACAAGAACTTTAAGGCGTTGAAGAAAGAAATTGAAGAGGATACCAGAAAATGGAAGGATCTCCCTTGCTCTTGGATTGGGAGGATCAACATAGTAAAAATGGCAATTCTACCAAAGGCAATCTATAGATTCAATGCAATCCACATCAAGGTCCCATCAAAATTCTTCACAGATCTTGAGAGGACAATAATCAACTTTATATGGAAAAACAAAAAACCCAGGATAGCCAAAACAATCTTATACAATAAAGGAACTTCTGGAGGGATTACCATCCCTGACTTCAAACTCTATTACAGAGCTACAGTAATGGAAACAGCGTGGTACTGGCATAAAAACAGAGAAGTCAACCAATGGAATCGTATAGAAGACCTGGATGTTAACCCACAAACCTATGAACACCTCATTTTCAATAAAGGAGATAAAAGTGTACAATGGAAGAAAGAAATCATCTTCAACAAATGGTGCTGGCACAACTGGATGTCAACCTGTAGAAGAATGAAAATAGACCCATATCTATCACCATGCACAAAACTCAAGTCCAAATGGATCAAAGACCTCAATATCAATCTGAACACACTGAACCTGATAGAAGAGTAAATGGGAAGTACCCTACAAGATATGGGCACAGGAGATCGCTTCCTATGTATAACCCCAGCAGCACAGACATTAAGGGCAACATTGAATAAATGGGACCTCCTGAAACTGAGAAGCTTCTGTAAAGCAAAGGACACGGTCACGAAGACAAAAAGGCACCCTACTGACTTGGAGAAGATCTTCACCAACCCGGCAACAGACAAAGGTCTGATCTCCAAAATATATAAAGAACTCAAGAAACTAGACGTTAAAATGATAATTAACCCAATTAAAAAATGGGGCACTGCCCTACACTGAGGAGATACACCTAGAGAGTTAGTCACAGCAAAGACTGGTCCAAGACATCAGGCCTCTCCTGGCTCCATTTGAAGAAAAAGATGGGCAGGCGCCAATGCAAGAATTCCCCCAACAACTTGAAAGGCAACGTGACATCACCAGGATCCAGGAATCCCGAAATGAGAAGTCTAAACCCTAATACAGAAGAATTAGAAGAATTCGACTCAAAAGTGAATTTTATGAAAATAATAGAGGACCTTAAACAGGAAGTGAAAAACTGCCACAACCAATTAGAGATTACAAACAAAAAGGTAGAGGAAATGAATAAATATCTCAAAGATACCCAAGAAAACCAAGAGAAACAAGAAAAAGTAATCAAACAGGTAAGGGAAACGGTTCAAGACTTGAAGAACGAAGTGGAAGTAATAAAGAAAACACAAACCGAGGGAAGGATGGAGATGGAAAATTTGAATAAACGAACAGGAACTACAGAGACAAGTACCACCAACAGATTACAAGAGATAGAAGAAAGAATCTCAGACACTGAAGATACCATAGAGAAAATAAACACTCTCATCAAAGAAAACAGCATAACCAACAAATTCTCATCACAAAACATTCAGGAAATCTGGGACACAATAAAAAGACCAAACCTAAGAATAATAGGGATAGAAGAAGGAGAAGAAGTACAGCTCAATGGTCCAGAAAATATATTTAATAAAATTATAGAAGAAAACTTTCCCAACCTTAAGAAAGATATTCCTTTGAAGGTCCAAGAAGCATACAGAACACCAAATCGACTGGATCAAAAAAAAACATCTCCTCGTCATATAATAATCAAAACACAAAACATACAGAATAAAGAAAGAATATTAAGAGCTGCAAAGGAAAAAGGTCAAGTTACCTATAAAGGTAAACCTATCAGACTTACACCTGATTTCTCTATGGAAACCATGAAAGCCAGAAGGTCCTGGATAGATATACTGCAGAAACTACGAGACCATGGATGCAAGCCCAGACTACTATACCCAGCCAAGCTTTCGTTCACTATAAATGGAGAAAACAAAGTTTTCCAGGATAAAAACAAATTTAAACAATACGTAGCCACAAATCCAGCCCTTCAGAAAGTAATTGAAGGAAAATCACAAACCAAGGAGTCCAACAATGCCCACAATAACTCAGACATCTAAAGACCCTTCACCAGCACAACTTGAAGAAGGGAAACACACAAACTCTACTACCAAAGAAAAGAAAGAAAGAAAGGAAAAATGACCGGAGTTAACAACCACTGGTCATTAATATCACTTAATATCAATGGACTCAACTCACCTATAAAGAGGCACAGGCTAAGAGATTGGATACGAAAACAGGATCCAACATTCTGCTGCTTACAAGAAACACACCTCAACCACAAAGACAGACATCTACTCAGAGTAAAGGGCTGGGAAAAGGTTTATCAAGCAAACGGACCTAAGAAACAAGCAGGTGTGGCCATACTAATTTCTAAGAAAGTTGACTTCAAACTAAAATCAATCAAAAGAGATGGAGATGGACATTTTTTACTCATAACAGGAACAATTCACCAGGATGAAATCTCAATCCTGAATATATATGCCCCTAATATAAAAGCACCCACTTATGTAAAAGAAACGTTACTAAAACTCAAGGCAGTCATCAAACCACACACACTAATAGTAGGAGATTTCAACACTCCTCTCTCACCAATGGACAGGTCAATCAAACAGAAACCTAACAGAGAAATAAGAGGATTAAGGGAGGTAATGAATCAAATGGACTTAACAGACATCTATAGAACATTCCACCCAAATAGGAAAGAATATACCTTCTTCTCTGCAGCTCATGGAACCTTCTCGAAAATAGACCACATACTCGGTAACAAAGCAAACTTACACAGTTACAAAAAAATATCGGTAACCACCTGTGTCTTATCAGATCACCATGGATTAAAGTTAGAATTCAACAACAATGCTATCCCCAGAAAGCCTATGAACTCATGGAAACTGGACAGTCAACTACTGAACCTCACCTGGATCAAGGAAGAAATAAAGAAAGAAATTAAAGTCTTTCTTGAATTCAATGAAAACGAAGACTCAACATACTCAAACCTATGGGACACTATGAAAGCAGTGCTAAGAGGAAAATTCATAGCATTAAGTGCCCACTTAAAGAAAACGGAGAAAGCACACATTGGAGACTTAATAGCCCACCTGAAAGCTTTAGAAAAAAAAGAAGCAGACTCACCTAGGAGAAGTAGAAGACTGGAAATAATCAAATTGAGGGCTGAAATCAACAAAATAGAAACACAGAAAACAATCCAAAGAATCAATGAAACAAAAAGCTGGTTCATGGAGAAAATCAATAAGATTGATAAACCCCTATCCAAACTAATCAAACGGCGGAGAGAGAATACGCAAATTAACAAAATCAGAAACGAAAAGGGAGACATAACCACAGACTCAGAGGAAATTCAGAGAATCATTAGATCTTACTACAAAAATCTGTATGCCACAAAATTGGAAAATGTTATAGAAATGGACACTTTTTTAGATAAGTACCATATACCAAAGTTAAACCAGGACCAGGTGAACAATCTAAATAGACCTGTTAGTCGCGAAGAATTAGAAGTTGTTATAAAAAACCTCCCCACCAAAAAAAGCCCAGGTCCAGATGGCTTCAATGCAGAATTCTACCAGAACTTCCAAGAAGACCTAATACCTATACTCCTTAATGTATTTCACAATATTGAAACAGAGAAGTCATTGCCAAATTCCTTTTATGAAGCTGAAGTTACTCTGATACCAAAACCACACAAAGACACAACCAAGAAAGAGAACTACAGGCCAATCTCACTCATGAACATCGACGCAAAAATACTCAATAAAATACTGGCAAACCGAATCCAAGAACACATCAGAAAAATTATCCATTATGATCAAGTAGGCTTCATCCCAGAGATGCAGGGCTGGTTCAACATACGAAAATCTATCAATGTAATCCATCATATAAATAAACTGAAAGAAAAAAACCATATGATCATTTCATTAGATGCTGAAAAAGCATTTGACAAAATTCAACATCCCTTTATGATAAAGGTCTTAGAGAGATTAGGAATACAAGGGTCGTTCCTAACTATAATAAAAGCTATTTATAGCAAGCCGTCAGCTAACATCAAATTAAATGGAGAGAAACTCAAAGCTATACCACTAAAATCAGGAACACGACAAGGTTGTCCACTCTCTCCATACCTCTTTAATATAGTGCTTGAAATTCTAGCAATAGCAATAAGACAACATAAGGGGATCAAAGGGATTCAAATCGGAAAGGAAGAAGTTAAACTTTCATTATTTGCAGACGATATGATAGTGTACATAAGCGACCCCAAAAACTCCAGCAAAGAACTCCTTCAGCTGATAAACACCTTTAGTAGCGTTGCAGGATACAAGATCAATTCCAAAAAATCAGTTGCCCTCCTATACACAAAGGATAAGGAAGCAGAGATGGAAATCAGAGAAGCATCACCCTTCACGATAGCCACAAATAGCGTAAAATATCTTGGGGTAACTCTAACCAAGGAAGTAAAGGATCTATTTGACAAGAACTTTAAGTCAATGAAGAAAGAAATTGAGGAGGATACCAGAAAATGGAAGGATCTCCCTTGCTCTTGGATAGGGAGGATCAACATAGTAAAAATGGCAATTCTACCAAGGGCAATTTATAGATTCAATGCAATCCCCATCAAAATCCCATCAAAATTCTTCACAGATCTTGAGAGGACAATAATCAACTTTATATGGAGAAACAAAAAACCCAGGATAGCCAAAACAATCTTATATAATAAAGGATCGTCTGGAGGCATTACCATCCCTGACCTCAAACTCTATTACAGAGCCTCAGTATTGAAAACAGTTTGGTATTGGCATAAAAACAGAGAAGTCGACCAATGGAACCGAGTAGAAGACCCTGATTTTAACCCACAAACTTATGAACACCTAATTTTTGATAAAGGAGCTAAAAGTATTCAATGGAAAAAAGAGAGCATCTTCAACAAATGGTGCTGGCAGAACTGGTTGTCAACGTGTAGAAGAATGAAAATAGATCCATATCTATCACCATGCACAAAACTCAAGTCCAAATGGATTAAAGACCTCAATATTAGTCTGAACACACTGAACCTGATAGAAGAAAAAGTTGGAAGTACTCTACAACATATGGGTACAGGAGATCACTTCCTACGTTTATCCCCAGCAGCACAGACATTAAGGGCAACATTGAATAAATGGGACCTCCTGAAACTGAGTAGCTTCTGTAAAGCAAAGGACACTGTCACTAAGACAAAAAGGCAACCCACTGACTGGGAGAAGATCTTCACCAACCCTGCAACAGACAAAGGTCTGATCACCAAAATATATAAAGAACTCAAGAAACTAAACTTTAAAATGCTAATGAACCCAATAAAAAAATGGGGCACTGATCTGAACAGAGAATTCTCAACAGAAGAAATTCAAATGGCCAAAAGACACCTAAGGTCATGCTCAACCTCCTTAGCGATAAGGGAAATGCAAATTAAAACAACTTTGAGATACCATCTTACACCTGTCAGAATGGCTAAAATCAAGAACACCAATGATAGCCTTTGCTGGAGAGGTTGTGGAGAAAGAGGCACACTCATTCATTGCTGGTGGGAATGCAAACTTGTGCAACCACTTTGGAAATCAGTGTGGCGATTTCTCAGGAAATTTGGGATCAACCTACCCCAAGATCCAGTAATACCACTATTGGGAATATACCCAAAAGATGCCACATCAAATGACAAAAGTATCTGTTCAACTATGTTCATAGCAGCATTGTTTGTAATAGCCAAAACCTGGAAACAACCTAGATGCCCTTCAATGGAGGAATGGATGAAGAAAGTGTGGAATATATACATATTAGAGTACTACTCAGCAGTAAAAAACAATGACTTCTCGAATTTTGCGTGCAAATGGATGGAAATAGAAAACACTATCCTGAGTGAGGTATCCCAGACTCAAAAAGAGGAACATGGGATGTACTCACTCATAATCGGTTTCTAGCCATAAAATAAAAGACATTAAGCATATAATGTGTGATCCTATAGAAGCTAAATAAGAAAGTGAACCCAAAGAAAATCATATAGTCATCCGCATGGAGAGGGGGAAGTAGACAAGATTCCAGGGCAAAAACTGGGAACTTGCGGGTGAGGTGGCATGGGGCAAAGGGGAAATGGGATGAGAAATATGAGAAGGGGAGGATGGGAGGAGCTCGGAGGACTGGGATGGTTGGGATATAGGAAGGATGGATACGGGAGCAGCGAAGTATATATCCTATCTAAGGGAGCCATCTTAGGGTTGGCAAGAGACTTGACTCTTGAGGGGTTCGCAGGTGTCCAGGAATATGTCCCCAGCTGGTACCCTGGGCAACTAAGGAGAGGGAACCTGAAATGACCCTATCCTATACTGATGAATATCTTGCATATCACCTTAGAACCTTCATCTGGCGATGGATCGAGGTAGAGACAGAGTCTCAATTTGGAGCAACGGTCTGAGCTCTTAAGGTCCAAATGAGGAGCAGAAGGAGGGAGAACATGAGCAAAAAATCAGGACCACGAGGGATGCACCCACCCACTGTGACAGTGGAACTGATTTATTGGGAGCCCACCAAGGCCAGCTGGTCTGGGACTGAATAAGCATGGGTTGATTCCGGACTCTCTGAGCATGGCGGTCAATGAAGACTGATGAGAAGCCAAGGACAATGGCACTAGGTTTCGATCCTAATACATGAACTGGCTTTGTGGGAGCTTAGCCTGTTTGGACGCTCACCTTTCTGGACGTAGATAGAAGGACCTTGGTCTTCCCGCAGGGCAGGGAATTTGGACTGCTCTTCAGTATCGAGAGGGAGGGGGAATGGAGTGGGGGGAGGAGAAGAGGAGTGGGGATAGGGGGAGGGAAGTGGGGGGAGGGCAATATTTGGGAGGAGGGGAGGGAAATGGGAAATGGGGAGCAGGTGGAAATTTTAATTAAAAAAGAATAAAAATAAATAAATAAGTAAAAAAAAAAAAAATGGGGCACTGAACTGAACAGAGAATTCTCAACAGAAGAAGTTAAAATGGCCAAAAGACACTTAAGGTCATGCTCAACCTCCTTAGCGATCAGAGAAATGCAAATCAAAACAACTTTGAGATATCATCTTACACCTGTCAGAATGGCTAAAATCAAAAACACCAAAGATAGCCTTTGCTGGAGAGGTTGTGGAGAAAGGGGTACCCTCATCCATTGCTGGTGGGACTGCAAACTTGTGCAACCACTTTGGAAATCAGTGTGGCGGTTTCTCAGAAAAATTGGGATCAACCTACCCCTGGACCCAGCAATACCACTCCTGGGAATATACCCAAGAGATTCCTTATCATATGACAAAAGCATTTGTTCAACTATGTTCATAGCAGCATTATTTGTAATAGCCAGAACCTGGAAGCATCCTAGGTGTCCTTCAGTGGAAGAATGGATGAAGAAAGTGTGGAATATATACACATTAGAGTACTACTCTGCAGTAAAAAACAATGACTTCTCGAATTTTGCATGCAAATGGATGGAAATAGAAAATACTATCCTGAGTGAGGTAACCCAGACCCAAAAAAGGAGATCATGGGATGTACTCACTCATAATTGGTTTCTAGCTATGGATAGGGGGCCTCTGAGTCTATAATATGTGGTCCTAAAGAAGCTAAACAAGAGGGCAAACCCAAGGAAAAACATATAGTTATCTTCCTGCCTATGGGAAGTAGACAAGAGTGCCGGGCAAAAAACTGGAATCTTGGGGGTAGGGTGGGATGGGGGTAAGGGGAGATGGAGAAAGAAAAGTGTGAAGGAGAGGATGAGGGGAACTCGGGGAAACGGGATGATTGGGGATATAGGAAGGTTGGATAGGGGAGCAGGGAAACTCATATCTTAGTTAAGGGAACCACCTAAGGGTTGGCAAGAGACTTGAACTTGGGGTAGCTACCAGATGCCCAGGGCAATGTCCCCAGTTAGTTCCTTGGGCACCTGAGGATAGGGAACCTGAAATGAACCTATCCTATAGCCATACTGATGAATATCTTGCATATCACCATAGAACCTTCATCTAGCGATGGATGGAGATAGAGACAGAGACCCACACTGGAGCACCGGATTGAGCTCCCAAGGTCCTAATGAGGAGCAGAAGGAGGGAGAACATGTACAACGAAGTCAGGACCACGAGGGGTGCACCCACCCACTGAGACAGTCGGACCGATCTATTGGGAGCTCACCAAGGCCAGCTGGACTGTGACTGAAAAAGCGTGGGATAAAACCGGACTCTCTGAACATGGCGGACAATGAGAGCTGACAAGAGGCCAAGGACAATGGCACGGGGTGTTGATCCTACTTCAGGTTCTGGCTTTGTGGGAGCCTAGACAGTTTGGATGTTCAACTTCCTAGATCTGGATGGAGGGGGGAGGACCTTGGACTTTCCACAGGGCAGGGAACTCTGACTGCTCCTGGGACTGGAGAGGGAGGAGAAGAGGAGTGGGGGGAGGGGGAGAGGGGTGGGAGGAGGGGGAGGGAAATGGGAGGCGGGGAGGAGGCAGAAAATTTTTTTTCAATAAAAAAAATTGTATCTATTCAGAAAGATCAAAATTCAAATTCAATTCACATGTTTCACTTGTTATTGCTATGATAGGGTGTATCTGGTAGCAATACTATTTCCCTCACTCTCTATTAGCTTTGATAAGGCAGTTTAAAGAAGGGTAGTATAAGTGTCCTATATTATATTATGAGTTTTTTAGATTTAACATTTTCTTTAACCAGTGAATCTATTTCTTCTATTGTATCTTCAATCCCTAATATTCTCCCTTCCATCTCTTATATTCTGTTGGTGATGCTTGTGTCTGTAGTTCCTGTTCACTTACCCAAAATTTTCACTTCCTGGATTCCTTCAGTTTGTGTTTTCTTTAATGATTCTATTTCTTTTTTATGCCATGGATAATTTCCTTCTTATGTTTGTTTGTTTGTTTTTCTTGGCATTCTTTAAGGGATCTGCTGATTTCCTCTTTTTTTTTTTTTTTTTTTTTTGTCCTTTCCTCATATTTAAGGGAGTTTTTCCAATTCTTCTTTAAGGACCTCCATCATCTTCATAAAGTTGTTTTCAATGATGTTTTCCTGTGTTTCTGCTGCGTTGCAATGCTCAGGTCTTGCTGTCATAGACTAGCTGGGCTCTGGTGGTGTCATGCTGCCCTAGATGCTATTGGCTGTATTTTCTCACTGGCATTTAGGCATCTGGGTTTGGGATGATTAGTTCTAGTCTCTGATTTATGAGTTTGTCTTTGTTAGATGGGTGTTTTGTTCCTTGGTTCCTGTTTCCTCTTTGGTTTGCTAGTCTTTGTGGGCTGGATTTCTGGTGGTTGCCTGGACCTCTGGTCTAGTTGAGAGTCTCAATCCAAGTGAGGAGATGGCCTTCTGCTGTAAGAATTCCTACAGGCAGTAGCCTTTAAGTTACCTACCCACTTATACAACATGTGGCCTTTCTCATACTATATATGCCAATGTAAAGCACACGTCTGGCCTCTCTTCCAGCAGCATGATTTGGTTCCTGTTCCCTGTTCATGCAGAGACCTGTAATCTGTGAGTCTACGCCTAAGTAAATAACCTTCTATTATACTTAATTCTGAGCTAGTGTGGGATTTCTTTTAAGCTTCCGTCTTTATTTTTCTGGTGGTTAGCTTGGCCTTTGGTGCAGCAGAGGGTCTCTGTTCTTCTGATTAGTGTGGCTTGCACCTGTGCAGCTCAGCTGAAATCTGTTCAAAGTGGTATGGTTTGTGCCTGTTCTAACTGGTATGGCTTGCACTGATTCTGGATAGTGTGGCCTGCTTCTGAATAGTGGAAGTGCACCAGGGTTGGAAGCAGGGCCCAGCAGCAGGGACGGAACAAGTGTGGGCCTGGGGATGGGTGCTGGGGTACAGAATTTAGGCAGGCTGTAGTTCTGCTGTAAGTGCCCTATTTTAATTTTTAATATCTTGGGAACTAAGCTGGAAATTGCTGCCTTGCTCTACAAAGGCTTTGAAAGACAGGAAACTGTGTGTGTGTGTCCTGCTCTTCCACTACCTCCTGTAGGAACAGTTAGTCTGATTGCAGGAATCCGCATCATGGGGCATGCAGCCTTGGACTTTACTACTTTCAGAAAATGCTTATAGCTCTGCAGTTTGATGAGGTACTGATGACTGTAAGGTTAGATGCTCAGGATCCAACCATATTCACTTAGTTCAGCTTTTTGAGGACCAGAGATACACTCCATACTTGGGTATGCCTCCCTGAAAGCATACCCTTTTGGTTACATCAGGGTCGGTGAAATAATGGCATGGTGTGCTTTTCACACCCATCTCCTTACTACAAAATCAGCTTAGTTTCATCCTCAGCAGGGCCACTGTCACTGTATCATCCTGACATATAAGGGAAGAGTATTATTTTCTTTTGGTTAAAGAGAAAAGGATTAAAGAATGCCACAATTTTGAAAACCCACTGGTAAAAACTTAGAAAAGGAGTACCTGTTCTCTCATTTGCTTCCTGAAAACCCATTCTCATTGCTAAAAAGGCCCACATTTAGATGACCTAAATTCTACACATCTAGGATATTTAGAAGATCATATGTAAAAGCATTTATTTATGTTCTGTGGCTTCATATCACTTTTTAAAAATACATTTTGTGTGTGGTGCTAGGAATTGAACTCAGGTCCTTTGAGTATGCAATGTAAGTTCTGTGGTACTGAGCATATTATGTCCCCAGTAAATTGAACTTTTAAAAAACCTTAATATTAAATAACTCAGTATGTTAGATTCTTACATGACTTTGCTTCATCAGATTGTCAAGAGACAATGCCTAGCAATTCAGTATACCAGAAAACTGAGTCCAAAGACTCACACCATAGGGACCCTCAGCATCCACATCTGTAGGAAAGGACACTTCCTTCCCTTAGTGCCTCAGTAAAAGAAATCTGTGTTCACATTTTCCCTAATCCTATAATTTCAGAGTACCATAGCTGACTGCCTTGAAGACTCCCGTCAGACATTTTTCCCTCAGATTCCTCTGCTTCCCTGCTCATCTTCCATCACTAAAGAGGTGATGCCTCTTGGATCTGGCTGACCTTCACTCCCAACAGCTGCGCCAGGCTGCTTTGGATGCACTTCCTGTCTCCAGTGGCTTCTGCACCTGCAGTCTGGCTAGCTGGAGCTTTCTGTTTTCTGCCTGCCTTGGCAGCAGGCTAGAAGTCAAAGCTGTCACCTGTGTTCTCTGGGCCTCCTGTCTCCAGTGACAGATCCAAAGGATACCTGAGGGGCTTGTCAACAGCTGAGGCTGTGTCTCCTGCTCATTGGCTCAAGCCAGTTCTGGGAGTTCTTGTAGTCAGGCCTAGCTGGAGATCTGCCTTTTAGAATGAAAGTTGACCTTTTGTTAAATAACAACATAGAGGGAAAGTAGAAAAAGTGGTCCTATCATTACTTCCCAACAATAAGAGTCTCAGAAGATGCTGGGATACTATAGGAAATGAAGAGCTCTGCTAGGTTTGCATCGCTATGACTAAAGCCTGACATGAACTTAAAGGAGGAGGGACTTATTTGGGCTCATGCATTGAAAGTTTTGGTCTCCAGTCCTTGGCTCTACTGCTCAGGGACATATGAGACAACACCATGGTAGTTTGAAATGGAGGAATAGAGTCACATGAAGGTGGTTAGGAAGCAGAGAAAAGGAAGGGATTAAGAACTAGAAATAACCTTTGAAGACACATACCCCTCCTCGGCCCATTTTCTTTTTTAGGCCCCATCTCCTAAAGTTTTCAGAACCTCCCAAAATAGTATTACAATCTGGGAACCACAGGTTCAGCATATAAGCCTGTTCTTATGGGCAACAGTTCATTCTCAGATGGCAGCAAACAGTGTCTATGGATAAATAATTTAATCCATATAATGAATCTATAGAATAGATACTACTACCATTGCCATCACACAGATATGGAAATTGAGACCTAGAGAAATGAAGCAACTTATCCAAAGACATCTACTATAAAGGGACAGAAGTGAGATTTACAAATACAGACAACTTCTTGACAATACATAGAGCTTGTATGCATGCCTATTCTGCCCTCTTCATTTTTGGATTTTTTTTATTTTTCTTAATTCCCTTAGATGGAAATATTTAAGTTGAGTGTATCTCTTGATCATTCTTCTGCCTCAGATCATCTGAAACAGTTACACACTAGTTCAGATCCATAGAGAAATGGGCACTAAGACAGGTTAGATGTTCCTGTTCATTTCTAAGATGCTTTCCACCCAATGCTTTGTTTGCTTCCATTCCTAATGAGAAGGCTGGCAGAGGGATGCACACTCAAGCCTCAGCAGAACAAAGTCACCAAGTTCTGCAGTTCAACCTTCAATGCCAGTAAGCAGCAGAGGAGAACTCCCCCCCCCCCCAGTATGTTCCTGAAAACCAAGGGAATCTCTGCACCTGCGCTCATCTGGCCATTGTCAAATTCATTTGGTAGCCACTGCTCCTTTCAAGGGTAACTCGGATCACACCACTGCAGTAAATCAAAACCCATCCTGAACAGGACTGTTTCTGAAGCAGATCACTGTCCGCTCAACCTTGTAAAGCAGCTCAGCGTAGCTCAGTGGTCCATTGCAGCACTTATAACAAGACATAGAGAAGCACCTTCGGCATTCACACTTTTCTTCAGACTCCTCGTATTTGGTTTGGTTTTCCAGAACTGCCTTGGGAATCTCATCCTTCAGGGGTGAGCATACACCCAACAGGAAAAAAAACACACACACAAGAAATCATAATGGCCAGCAGCTCAGTCAGGCTGATAGCGACAGGGAAGGCACAATGATATTAACAAGTCCCCAACCTACAGAAATGATTGTTTAAGATCTGGGTAGTTCACGGCACACATTTCTCAGACATATAACCTATCATGTAATGTTTAGACCCCCTTAAACTAATGGTAATATATCAGGAGCACCTGCCAAAGCCCATGGTTCATAGAAAATAAATGACAAAGAGCTGTTAAGATAATTTCTCCAAAATAGCCACAATTTAACCAGGCCAAACCCTATCAGACAGAGTTGAACCTTCATTTACTGGTTTATTAGAAAGAGCATTGATTAATAATAATTACTATATACACACTTTACACCACAGTTTTATATTTATTACCACTCAAATGGCATCCTATCAAAGTAGGTATGACTATTCTTGGATTTGAATTTAGAGAATACATGATTTAGCAAAGGTTGCCCATTTAGAGTCTGATGGACCATGAAGTCTTTTCAATTCCATAATTCTGCTATATTGATACTGCCTCCAAATAGAAGGCAGGAAATGTGCTCTGAGTCCTAGAATTCCCAGCTGGGAAGTCTTAACAAAACTTACTTAATTTCACCCAAAGACTTAATTGATTCAGCTACAAAATGAAAAGAATGCTTTTGAACTTTATCTTAGGAGTCAGTGCTGGGAATCAAATTACCTGTGATGAAAATTCTGTCACATCTTTACTATTTGTGTGACCTTGGAAAAGTCAATTGACTTTATTTTGAAAATGGAAAAATAAGAGTAATACCTATCCCAGAAGAGTTGTTGACTGGCTAAAGCAAAGCACACTATAGAGACTGTTTGATATTCGTGTATACTAAATTTTCCTCCTCCTCCTCGCCATCATCATCACCACTATCACATTGTCACTATGACATGGCACATTTTAAAAATAGTGTCTATTTTTTTACTTTTGTGTATGGATGTTTTGCCTGTGTGTCTGTGCGTCATGTGCATGCAGTGCCTACAGTGGCAAGAAGATGGCGTCAGGTTCACTAGGACTGGAATTAGAGATAGTTGTGAGCACTCTGTAGGTGCAGGGAATTGAACATTGGTCCACTGCAAGAGCAGTCAGTGTTCTTAACTACTGTAACATTTCTCCAGTCCCAAAATACATGTTTTTCTAGTCTACTTCTCTGGATATTTTGAAGACTGCATGAGAAGGCATGTAAAATGTGTTTTAAACAATAAATATCAATACAATTGGAAAAAAAGAATATATACAAGGCCTATGCTATGATAATTATAAGGATGCAGTTGAAATTGGGAGAATGTGTTGAGATCTTTGGGTTAAACAGTATCAAACTATTCTACCCTACATATGAGCAAAACCCAGATGTGTGGTCATCTAAAAGCTGCTTTACATGGGCTGTGGGCTACAGAGGCACTATCATGCTATTCATCTGGAGATAAAAGAACCCCAAGTCACACAGTACCTGGAATCATACTAAAGGGTATAGGGTGGAAGTATACCACAGCAGAAAATAAAAGATGTATGTATTCCCATCTCAGAAAAAAAGTCTCCAGTGACAACTGAGCACTGGGTTTATGTCACACTTCCAAAGGCTAAAAAGTTCCTTCACTGGTATTGAACAAATTTTTTAGATCATTTTATTTGTATGATTATTTTGCTTGCATCTGCACATATAAACCACATTCATGCCTGGTTCCAGAGGAGGTCAGATGCATCAGACCATGAAAAGGCATTGGATCCTCAAACTGTAATTACAGATAGTTGTGAAACTGAAACCCAGGTACCCTGTAAGATCCACAAGTACTTTTGCTTGATGATCCATCTTGCCAGCCCGTCTCAGTTTCTTTATGTCCACCTGTAAAAGTGCAGGGTCCCAAGTGAGATGAGGCTTATAACATACAGTGAGTATTAAGTGAGCAATACATAGTGACCATACAATCAACATGTTGAGGTAAGACGTTGCTATTAACATTTCCCCAAATTTCCTGTGCAAGTTTTGTGGGGTAGAAGGTAAACATGGAATAGAAGCAGTATTGCGAACCTGTCTATAGGAAGGTGTTATGCACCTTTTGTCAATACGACTGGTCATAAAAACACTCTTGGAGACAGATTTGAGTTCTTTGTTTTGCTTTCAGACACTATGAAAAATCAAGTCTCCCCAGCAGGCTAATCATTTTTTAAGTTTTCCTAGGTAATAGATAATATAAATATATAAATATAAATAAATAAGGAGTTCCTGGTTCTGACAACAGAGCCTTGTCTTTCATACTGGAGTTTGGACTCAGGGCCTGTTGTATGTTAGGCAATCACTACCACTGAGCTGTAATCCCAGGGCTCTCTTTAGAAACATTGTTGTTGTTTTGAGGAAGAGGAATTATGCTGCCCTGGCTGGGTTTTGAAATTTTTTTTTTTTTTTTGGTTTTTCGAGACAGGGTTTCTCTGTGGTTTTGGAGCCTGTCCTGGAACTAGCTCTTGTAGACCAGGCTGGTCTCGAACTCACAGAGTGCTGGGATTAAAGGCATACGCCACCACCGCCCGGCTTTGAAACTTTCATGTGTCAGCAGCAAACTTCAAAATTGTTTTCTTCCTGCCTCCTAGGTTTCTGTGATTACACAGCTTAGAATGGTTCTAAAGTAGTCATGTTTTAGAAACAAAATACCAAGATTTGAGTCCTGGATCTGTCAGTTACTATCATAGAGCCTCTCTTCACTCATTTATAAAATGCGGATAATAAAATAGGGACAGTGGAAGAATTTCACAAGGCACTTAGTATGTTATATATAGAATAATGCCTTCTTCCTTACAAAATGTCCATGTCTTAATTCTCAGGACCTGAGAAAGTGTTGTGACATAGCAAAAAGGGTGTTGAAAATGGCATCAAGGCCATATACATGTAAATGGAGAAGCCATCACGGATTATCTAGGTAGGTTTAGTTTAACCACATGGATGTACAGAAGTCGTAGATGAAAACAGAAGAGTCAGAAAATGAAGTGGCAGAAAAATTCTCAATCATGAGAGGGACTTAATCCACCAGTGTTGACTTTGGAGATTAAGGAAGGAGATCATTGGCCAAGCCAGCCTGGGAGTCTCTTGGAGCTGACAACTGCCACCAGTTAACTGTCAGTAAGCAAGAAAACAAGAACTTCAGACTTATAACAGCAAGCAGATGGATTCTGGAAGCAATCTGAATGAACAGGAAACAGAATCTTCCTCTCAGCCTCCAGGAAGAACATCGCCTTCCTGACACTTTGATTTTTAGCCTAACAAGACCTGTTGTACTTCTGAAGCATCCAATCACATTTTTATCATATTGTGCTCTAAGCATGTGGTGATTTGTGATGCTCACCGTAGAAAAGTGGTGCCAACTGTCAACACTGAGAATGCCAAGCATTTAGACTGGCACTTACAACAAACAGTAAAAACTGACCAAAATCCTTAATGATAGCAATGGTGTTTATGATGCGGATGGCAACAATAATATATTAGGTTACTGGAGACATTACAAATATCAATCATGCCTATAGACCTGCAAGTATGGCTAGGTCAGTGATAAAGTGCTTACCCATCAAACACAAGGTTCTGAATAAAGTACCCTTCACCACAAAAAAGAAGAAAAAAACAAAACCTTTTCCTTTAATGAAAATATCCATGCTTTTGAGCCTTCCTACTGGTTATTTATCAAACTAATTGCTTTCCATATTTAGTAAATTGTTCTATCTAATCCTCAAAACTACCATATGAAATAGATATCACCATTTTTTCAAGATAAGGTTGGAGCACAGATAAGAAAAGTTAATTTGCCTTATACTGATTTCTGCTCTAAGAGATTTGCATTAAACAGAAGTTATCAAGGACATAAGTTCCTAAGTAGAAGGGGGGAAAGTAGTAATGGTCTCCAAAGACAGAAGTAGAGCATGGTGGGAACACACACTTACATGTCTCTTTCTTACTACTAAGCCAGAAGTGGCGACATTGGAGTCTTTGAAATCATTAAACAGAAGGTCCATGGAAATTAGGGCTTGGGATTTTCTGAGACAGAGTAAAAGTCACGCTCTACATAAAACATCCTGACCTATGTCCTTGCTGAGTCCCAAGTATGTGAATCTTAAAAAAGGATATCAATCCCAATCCTATTTTAGGATTATCTTAGGAAAGATAAAATGAATTTCAGATTGCCTGAAACAGAGATTAAGAAGTAGGATCAAAAGCACAATTTCTATGGATGTTAGTGTCAGAGGATATACCTTGATTCCTTTTGTTCCCCACGCAGAAAGCAATTTTAAGTCACTCATTTCTTCCTAAGAGTAATTTATAAAGGCACACATGGAAAAGGTTGGGCTCTCAATACACTCCCTGTCATGATATTAAAAGGACTACTGTGTGCAAAATGTGTTAAAATGCACAGAGTTGCCTGGATGGAACTCTGAGCCCTACAATGGCCTCTGTGTCACAAAGAAAGTTCCTTTACCTTAAAGAATTTTTAATCTAAAGTTTTTTTCTTTTTTTTATTGTTTATTTATTTATTAAAGATTTCTGCCTTCTCCCCGCCACCACCTCCCATTTCCCTCCCCCTCCCCCATCAAGTCCCCCTCCCTCATCATCCCTAAGAGTAATCCGGGTTCCCTTATGAAGTAAAATTTGTAATATTTACTGTATCTCTAAGCTGTTAGCATTAAAAGAAAAAGTGTCCATAACTCCGCTAGCTACATAATACTGTGAGGTTGAGACAGAGAAACATGTGCATGAGGCATAGAGAACAGATGCTTGGGATGTTAGTCAAATATTCCCAGTGCAAAGGCTCATTTAGGTACTCCACTAACTGTTTATCACCTTGTTAGTTCGTGGCTCTGCCCAAGTAAGAAGACTGCCCCTTCAGGTGCCCATAAGAAAATAGACAAGATTGCCGGGCAAAAAATTGGAATCTTGGGGGTAGGGTGGGATTGGGGTAAGGGGAGATGGAGAGAGAAAAGTGTGAAGGAGAGGATGAGGGGAACTTGGGGAAACGGGATGATTGGGGATATAGGAAGGTTGGATAGGGGAGCAGGGAAACTCATATCTTAGTTAAGGGAGCCACCTAAGGGTTGGCAAGAGACTTGAACTTGGAGTGGCTACCAGATGCCCAGGGCAGTGTCCCCAGTTAGTTCCTTGGGCACCTGAGGATAGGGAACCTGAAATGAACCTATTCTATAGCCATACTGATGAATATCTTGCATATCACCATAGAACCCTCATCTAGCGATGGATGGAGATAGAGACAGAGACCCACACTGGAGCACCGGATTGAGCTCCCAAGGTCCTAATGAGGAGCAGAAGGAGGGAGAACATGTACAATGAAGTCAGGACCACGAGGGGTGCACCCACCCACTGAGACAGTGGAGCCGATCTATTGGGAGCTCACCAAGGCCAGCTGGACTGTGACTGAAAAAGCATGGGATAAAACCGGACTCTCTGAACATGGCGGACAATGAGAGCTGACAAGAGGCCAAGGACAATGGCACGGGGTGTTGATCCTACTTCAGGTTCTGGCTTTGTTGGAGCCTAGACAGTTTGGATGTTCACCTTCCTAGATCTGGATGGAGTGGGGAGGACCTTGGACTTTCCACAGGGCAGGGAACCCTGACTGCTCCTGGGACTGGAGAGGGAGGAGAAGAGAAGTGGGGGGGAGGGGCGGGAGGAGGGGGAGGGAAATGGGAGGCGGGGAGGAGGCAGAAAATTTTTTTTCAATAAATAAAAAAAGAAAACCCACTTCCTAGATCCAATCTCCTGTCAAGTTCAATACTGCCAGAAATGTTGAAGGATACAATGGAGGAAGGTAGATTCTGTAGGGCTCTGCCAGTAGGATCCTGTACCTCTTCAGAACTAGGTGGCTACTCTCATGAGAGATATCTCAATATATCTCTTAGTGAGGATTTTCATACATGATTACATTTAGGGGGAAAAGAGCAGGTTAGCAAATACCTTTGCAAACCCCTTGCACAGAACCCCTGTGGAGGAGGACCTTACATAACATCCGCCCTGATATTGAATGTCAGTCTACACTTTAACAAAACAGAGTAGTCCTGCCCTAATATAAATAAACTGTCAGGGTGTCCAGGTGTTGAAGGAGCTGCAGGCTGTGTTTCTGCCGAGCTCCTGGCTGCCTGGCTAGATTATGCCCCAAAATAACAACACACAAACTGTATTTATATAAACACTGCCTGGCCCATTATATCTACCCTCTTCTTGGCTAACTCTCATATCTTGCTTAACCCATATTTAGTAATCTGTGTAGCACCATGAAGTAGTGTCTTACCGGGAAAGATTCAGCATGTCTGACCTGGCAGCTGGGTCCATCGCCTCTGATCAGAGAGGAGAGGTATGGCATCTGGCTCACTTCCCTTCTTCCCAGCATTCTGTTCTGTCTACTCCACCCACCTAAGAGCTGGCCTATCAAATGGGCCAAGGCAGTTTCTTTATTAACCAATGAAATCAACAGATTGACATATGACCTTCCCACATCATCCAGGGAAATCAGATCTTGGAAACTCTTGTTTTTGCTTGATTCTTGGGACAGTGAGGCAGAAATATGGAGCAATAAAAGCACACAGGGACAGATAAATCTCCACGAATTAACAGCCTTCACAATGTTCCAGATACTGTGTGGGCTTCAAAGTACAAAGATGCACTAAAGTTCCAAACAAACAGATTAAAAGATTCAAGAAGAAGCATACCAGAAAAGTGTATCATCACTAAAGAGAAAGTAAATTCATGCATGGTCAAATTAGATTAAAGAAACAATCTAAGAAGTTAGACCTTATCTGTTGCGGGAGGTCCTTCCGCTCCTCCAGTCAATAGCTGCTGAGATACCAGCCCATTGGGGCGTGGTCTCTCTCTCTTTAAAAAAGCAGCCACTTCCCTCCTCGCTCCCTCTCTTACTTCCTGCTCGGCTTCCAGCTAGACTCCCTTCCTGATTGTGCAGAGGGCTGTTTTCTGGGATGGTGATCTGTAAGTTTTTTCCCCTTTAAATAAATAACCATTCTATTAATCATAATTCCAAGCTGGTGTGGGATTTGTTTGTGACTTATGCCTTCGCCTTCACTTATCAAGTATATTGAGTGAGAGACCTATGAGCATGAGAGAGTCAGCATTAGGAAATGGTATGGAGAAACTTACATTCAATTACAATGAAGAAATTACCTTAACAGAGATGAAACTGAAGCTGGATTTCTAAAGAATCTATCTGAATTCTTCATTCTCATTCTGAAATGGCCATGCTATTCACAACTACAATAACTTCTAACTGATATCCTTGCCCATCACCAATGTCATGTCTTCACATTTATGAATGTGTTCGTGTATATATACATTTCTGTGGAAGCAAGAGGGTGCATGAGTTCCTCAACTGCTCTTCACCACTTAACACCTCCCTTTATGGTGTGGGACAATGGTCTGCATTCTGTCAATTATATTTTAAATAAATGCTTATTGGCCAGTAGCCAGACAGGGAAGTATAGGTGGGACAACCAGACAGGAAGTAGAGGTGGGTCAATGAGAACAGGAGAATTCTGGGAAGAAGGAAGTCCTAATGTGACTGCCCCGCCAAATAAGGTACCGAGCCACATGGCTAGCATAAACAAGAATAATGAGCTAATATATGTTATAAGAAGCCTGAGCTAACAGGCCAATCAGTTTATAACTAATGTAGACCTCTGTGTGATTTCTTTGGGACCTAATAATTGCCGGAACCTAGCAGGACAGAAACCACGAACACACCTTTATGGATTTAAAAGTATTCAACTGTGCGTAGGTTTGTGTTGGGTATATGTGTACCTGAGTGTCAGTACCCAAGAATACCAGTTGAGGGTGTGAGAGTTGCAGGTGGTTGCTAGCCACTTGTGGGTATTGAAAACAGAACTCTGATCCTCCACTAGTACAGTACATGCTCTTAACAGCCGATCAATCTTGCCAATCTCTTAACTTTATTGTCTGAGATAGGGTCTCTCACTTAACCTGAGGTTCACCAATTAGGCAAGAATGGATGGACAACAAGTTCTCAAGTCTATTATTTCCCCCTTTAAAAAAGTACAAGTGGATAATATCCTGCTATAAAAAAATTACATGTGACAATACAGTAAGAGACAAAGAACAAGGGGTCCCCAGACCACTTTATAGTCACTAGAGGGAAGGCCATTTATTTTATAAAGCTGATACATTAGGAAATTCATAAGGTACATTATTGAAGGTAAAAATTGAAACACTAGGAAAAACATAGTATAACCCTATCAAATTACTACTCAAAAAGAACACAAACTAGATAAAATGAAAGACTCAGTAATGGACTATGACAACAGAAAATGAAATAAAATGCAAAGAAAGACTAAATATTTATACTATGGCAGCATATAAATAATACATCACATATTGTAGAAAGAAAATAATTTCAACTGGACTCAAAAAATTAAAATCAATTATATTTCCTTTAGTATAGCTGTACCTCTTTTACACTTAACATTTTTGGACTCATGATGTTAAATATTTTATGTGCATATCTCTAGCAAAACTGATATTTTTTTTTGAAAAGTTGTTCTTTGATTGGTGATAAACCTTACAGTCCTTAGCAGTCTAGACTACGGTAAACACTGTCACACATATTGAATTTAAAGCAAAGTGATGCCAAAGACTGAAAGGAAAAATACAGTTACCAGGCAAATGCAAATTAATAGAGACTGGAGATTGTAATAGAAATATCAGACAAAGCTCGATTTAAGGAAAAAGCATTAAAGAGGATCAACAGATTAACTCAATAATCCACAACTAAGACAGCAGTTTGAGCATTTATGAAACAAGTAGACTAATATGAAAGCATTTAGACTTTGTTAGAAGGGAGAATGTCAGCTAATTACAGCAGCAATTGTAAATACTAAAGCACTCCCTTTAGTTTTTAACACTTCACATGCATATAAGAAATGAAGGCAGATAATTAAGATATTCTGGGTCTATAATTTCTTTTTAGCATACAGTAAACATGAAAGTTACCTAAATCATAAAAAGCAGAGAACATTAATACCCTAAAATCAATAGGTCCTGATGACTATAATTAATAATAATGTGTTATATACTGAAAATATCTTGAGATACTAGACTCATGAAACATGAGAGGCAATATATAGTAACTAGTTTCATTGTTGTAGACATTGACATTCTAAATATATATCACACTGCACACCTTAAATGCATAGAACTTGTATTTGTCATATATACCTCAATATAGTTGAAGAAAATAAATAAAAACAATGGCTCAAAATTTTACAAAATTACAAAAATTATACTGTAGTTGGGGACTGTTCACTCATTTCTGGCTGCTCAGATCTGAAATAAACACACAGAAACTATATTAATTGCAATACTGTTTGGTCAATAGCTTAAGTATATTTCTAGCTAGCTCTTACATCTTAAATTAACCCATTTCTTTTCTTTTATATTTTACCATGAAGCTCTTCATTTACCAGCAAGTTTCTGGTGTGTCTGTCTCCTGTGGCAGGAATATGGCATCTCCCTGATTCCACCTACTCTCTCTATATATCTTTTCCATACTATGGCTATATTCTGTTAAGCTATTGTCCAAAAGCAGCTTCTTTATTAACAAATGGCAATAAAACATATACATAGTATACAGAGGGGAATCCCACATCCTTACACATTCATTATGGCCATGGATTCTTTTATTATGGTTAACAAGATTATTCATTGTTAAGCCCATTGCCATGCCCAATTACCTTTATTCAATACCCAGGACCCACATAGGAAAAGGAAAGACCTGACTCCTACAAGTTATCTTCTGACTTTCTTATACATGCTTGAGTATGCATCTCCCACACACATATGTATAATAGATAGATAGATGATAGATAGATAGATAGATAGATAGATAGATAGATAGATAGATAGACAGACAGATAGACAGATAGATAAATAGTAGGTGTAATAAAAATTCTTATAAATATAATAGTTGAGCATGGTGTACACATCTTTAATCCCAGGACTTGAGAGACAGAGGCACATGGAGTTCTATGAGTTTGAGGAAAGCCTGTGAAGATGCAGGCCTCCTGCCAGGGCTACATAATGAAACTTTGACTTTCTTTCTGTCTCTCAGTTTCTCACTGTCTCTCATTCTCACTCTCTCTGTCTCTCTCTTTCTCTCTCTCATCTATCTGTCTCTGTGTGTGAAAATTTATTATATTTTATTCACTTATTTATTGGGGAACTACATCATGGTTCTCCACAATACATGTGCAGAGAACAGAAACAACTTGCAGGAGTAAACTCTCTTCCTCCACCACAGGTACCAGAAATCGAACTCATGTCATCACACTTGGTCTTCTTACTGGCCTGACAATGAATTATTTTATGAGCTCTTGCCAGCCTACTTTTCCAGGCCCACTTTTACTAAATCTTCCATTTTGTGGCATTATGGTCACTCTGCATTGACTGATTCTTCCTCATGTATTCCTACATTACTTATGTAGAATCTTGAAGCACCTGGTAGCCTCTGCCCCCAAGTCTTGTTAAACATGTCATCAATTATTTAAAAGAAGGCATTCAGGATCTGTAATTTGAAGTTTTGCTGGAACAGAGAGGAAATACATGGGTGACAAATTTGGAAGAAGAGGGTTGAGAATATGAAAGCATGGGGAGAAGAATATCTAACAGCAAGAATGTTTGAAAAATGCCTTGTAGAAAACTATTATTTCATAAATACCCATATGTAATATACACAATAAAGTGTATATGTTATAGTTTAAATGAAGTTATCTCCAAGAATCCACAAGCTGCCAAATAAAAATCTCAGTGACAAATCTAGGATAACTACTCAAGATGTTGATCCAGGAGTATCCCAAAGATATCCCCCAAACCACAGGTTATTTGCATTGCTATTGGTTACCCACCAGAACTTGGTGGTAAGACTCTATTGCTGAAGACACCACACATGGTAGATTGATTGTGCTCTAGTGGATGGCATCACACTCATTCACAATTAGTAGCACAAATTGCACTCAGTGTTTTGTTAAAAAAGAAGCAAAACCAAGGGCATAAAGTTGAGAAAGTTGAGAGGGGAATAACAAGGGGCATCCACAAAGAGTTGCGGGGGAGTGAGCAGCGAACATAACTGAAATACATTTATGATGCATAAAACACTCAACAAATAAACTATGAATTTTTAAATACCCAGATTGTGTCCTCATGTTTATAGCTCCATGGTATAGCCCATCCATGTCAATCACTACAACCACACTTACTAGAACGCCTCAGGTGATGTATTATTTCAGATTCACATTTTTCTCTCTTTATAAAATCTTATGTTTTAAAGGATTTATTTATTCCTTATGTGTATGTGTGAGTGTCTATATGTATGTGTGTGTACCACTTATTTTCCTAATGCTCTTGGAGGCCAGAGTTGGTATTGGATCTCATGGAACTGTACTTATAGACACTGTACCAAGCCACTTGATATGGGTGCTAAGAAACAAAGTTGGGTCTTCTGAAAAACAGCAAGAACTTTGAGCCACCTCCCTGGCATACACATTTGTCTTGTAGAATAACATTATTTTGTTATTTATTTATTTTTAATTTTTATTTGTTCTTCTGCCATGTAATACACCCTGACTATAACTTCCCCGCCCCAGCTCCTCCCAGTACCCCATAATCTCCCCTAGACCCACTCACTCACCTCCCCCATTACCCTCCAGGAAAGAGCAGGCCTCCCAAGGACATCAACTGGATAAGGCATAACAATAAGACCAGGCACAAACCCTCACATCAAGGATGAGTGAGGCAACCCAATAGGCAGAGCAGCATCCTGAAAGCAAGCAAAAGAGTCAAAGAAAACCCCACTATCACTGTCAGAAGTCCCCCCAAAACATCAATCCAACATCCACAACATAAATTCAAATGACTTTATTTTTTTATTTTTAAATAATATCTTTCTTAATTCTTTAAGACAATATATTTTAATCATCTTTACCCCCACCCCCAACCACTCCAAGATACACTTCTATCTCCCTTCCTACCAAACTTCATGTTCTCTCTCTCTCTCTCTCTCTCTCTCTCTCTCTCTCTCTCTCTCTCGTCTTTTAAAGTCAAGTTTAATTGTGTTGCCTAAATACTTTTGGGTATGAGGTCTGTCCTGAAGAGTGGTCAACCCACCAGGATCCATACCATTAAAGAAAACTGACTCTCCTTATCCTGGAAGGACTGCCAACACTTCCTCAGAAGGGATGAGATTTGTGCCAACTTCTCCAGTTGCATGCTGGGATTTCTCTGCCTTGAGTTTGCACAGGTCTTGTGTGTTTTACCACAGTCACTGTGGGTTAAAATGTGTATTTGCTCTGTTGTATTTGAAAAGAACTGTTTCCATGTACCCATCTATCACCTTTGACTCTTACAATATTTCTGCCCCATTTTCTCTAAGAATCCTTGAGTCTTGGGAAGAGGAATGTGGTACATATATTGCAGTTAGGATTGAGCATTCTTTAGTATCCCATTTTCTGTACACTGATCAGTTGTGACTCTCTGTGTTGATTGCCATCTACAGCAAGATGCTTCTCTGAAAAGAGCTGATAGTATACAGTCATAACCAAATGTCATCAGGGGTCGTTTAAATTCTATGTCCACTTAGCAAAGTAATAGCATTGGGTTCTACCTCAGGGCTTGTAACCAATCTAGCCACAGGTTCTTGACCTCAATTACAATGCTAGGCATGTATTTCATCACACTGAGTGGTCCTTAATTTCAACCAGAACATGGTTAACTACTCCTGTGATATCAGTACCGCTATTGCACCAGTGGACATACCTCACCAGGATAGTTGTTACTGTAGCTTACAGGGTTTACTGCTAGATAAAGCTGATGATTCATTTTCTCTCTGGCAGCATGCATAGCACCTAATAGCACCGTGAAACTAGACAGTAGAGATAAAGCTTTCTGGCCAGTACTCAGTTGATTTCTCCATCTCTTATGACTCAAGGATGTGATGTCTTCAGCAATAGGATCTGACCATCAAGCTCTGGAAAGTAACTAAGAGCAGTGGCAATAGCCTGCTTTGCTTGAGGGCCTAGAAGGTCACTCTGGCCAACAACTTTAAAAGAAGGCAATCTATTCCTTGTTAATTCAGTTTTTATTTGCTAGCATATGCTATCAGTTGGGGTGTTAACCCCCCCCCCATCATACATAGTGTAATTCCAGTGAAACCATACATATTAAGAAAACTACACAGTAGGGGGGTTTTCATATGATTTTTTTTCATTTTTATGTTAAATATTACTCCCGGTATTTCTTCTTCCAATCCTGTCCTCTATTTAGTCTGTCCAATTCTATTATCACTCTTTCCCACTATAACACTTCTCTTTTTTTTTTTATTCTTTTTTAATTAAAATTTCCACCTGCTCCCCGTTTCCCATTTCCCTCCCCTCCTCCCAAATATTGCCCCCTCCCCCCAGTCCCCTCCCCCTATCCCCACTCCTTTTCTCCTTGCCCCACACCATTCCCCCTCCCTCTCGATACTGGAGAGCAGTCCAAATTCTCTGCCCTGCGGGAAGACCAAGGTCTTCTATCTATGTCCAGGAAGGTGAGCATCCAAACAGGCTAAGCACCCACAAAGCCAGTTCATGTATTAGGATCGAAACCTAGTGCCATTGTCCTTGGCTTCTCATCAGCCTTCATTGTTCGCCATGCTCAGAGAGTCCAGTTTCAACCCATGCTTATTCAGTCCCAGACCAGCTGGCCTTGGTGGGCTCACAATAAATCAGTTCCACTGTCACAGTGGGTGGGTGCATCCCTCGTGGTCCTGATTTCCTTGCTCATGTTCTCCCTCCTTCTGCTCCTCATTTGGACCTTAAGAGCTCAGACCGTTGCTCCAAATTGAGTCTCTGTCTCTACCTCGATCCATCGCCAGATGAAGGTTCTAAGGTGATATGTAAGATATTTATCAGTATAGGATAGGGTCATTTCAGGTTCCCTCTCCTCAGTTGCCCAAGGTACCAGCAGGGGACATCTCCCTGGACACCTGCGAAATTGAGGCATCAAATCCTGGTCAGAGAAGAATTACATGAATGGAAAGAAAATACCACATAAAAGCAACAGATGTAAAAATTATCCTCACACAATATGTAAGTATGAGTTATTGTCCTATATGGAGAGGGAAGTTGCCCCTCACAGTTACACATTTAGAGGTAAGTGACATTCTCAGGTAAGTTACAAGAGAATGCAAAAATGTATAGATAAGGCAATTCCATTTTGCTGATGTGCAAACCACGGGAATGATGCTTTCTTTTGCTTTTTCTACAAAGAGAGAAGCAACAGTCAATTATAGAATGTGGAAGCAAGTCCGTTTTCCTTCCCATTTTTTTTCTTCTCCAAAGCCTTATCAGATATAAAAGAAGCCTGCATCACTAATGAACACCTCAGGTTTCTCACCTGGAACTCCGGTGCCTTCAGAAAGATATTCAATGCCTCAAAACTTACTAAAATGCTGAATTAAACACTATTCAAAATGTTTAAAGTATACTAGAAGAAAATTATAGTCACATTATTTTCAATGAAAAAATCCATGAATCTTGAGATAAGCAGTTAGTTTTATCAGTTCAGTCATCTAAATAATAAAAGCTGTTTGACTACCCTACAATCTAGCTTCCAGATGTAAATGAAGAGACATGAGAAAGACTTAGAAATTATAAAACATGACATCAATATAGAATTTATAAAATAGAGTGCACGTTATATCATGTAATCTTTATAGCAACTCCAAGAAAAGTTATTATTACATCTTTTTGATGAGGGATGAGGAGCAAAAAATAAAACAGAAAGCTTTGGGGGATTTCCTTAAAACCATCAGTTAATTTGCTACCAAAGCAGGTTAGTTCTTCACCTTTCTTATTTCCCCAGAATCAGTCTTGGTTCATTTCTGCACCATTGGTGCTCCTGTCTCAGCTGACCTCAGGCTGAGCAGGCTGTTAGAGAGACAAGAGAGATAAAGTACTTGTTCCTTTGGTATTGTTTCTATCTCAGCACTGTAGATGTTTTCCTCCGCAATCTCAGCTCTTGTCTAGGGACCCCTCCTCAGTGATATGTCTTGTGGGCTGCTTTAAACTCCAGGTCTCCTTGTTCATGCCTTGCTCCTCAGTCCTCAGTAGACCAGCTTTGTGCCATTACTGCCTGGGTACCTGTTCACATGTCTCTAAATCGAGTCTTCAGAGAATTCTGTTCAGGATTCTTCAGGATTCCAGTAGAGCGTGCCTTCTGTTTTTTGCTGAGTTCCTGATGGATAAATTCCTCTTTTCCAAACTATTTGTTCCCAGTCTGCCAGGGATGCTTTTACTGCCTCATCTCCAATCCCTACCTCAGCATTCTTCTCAGTTTACACAGACTGTCTGCAAGAGACTGCCAGCCACCTCCTTCTCCCTAGGAGCCAATTTACGGGGGGTCTAGATCTGCCTTTGCCTGATTCTTCACTAATTCAACGGCGGCAGAGCTGTCTTCTTAGCTCCTATACCCCACATTTTCTTCTCCCTCTACCTATTCTCCGATAGTACAGCACATGGACTCGTGACCTTTTTGCTGTAGAATTTAGACTGAGAAACAGAACATTAAATCAGCCTTTGAATACTTTAGGGAAACATACAAAATGCAATCTATGTGTTTCTTTCAACTCTAGATTTGTAAACGATCCTTTAAAAAAAGGAAAAAAAAGTAATTCTGCACAAAAGGTATATAAAAACAACCATCTGATCAATCTTGCCCTCTAGGTTATACAGGCTATTCCTACACTGACAGGACAACCATTTCTTCCTGAGTAGATTACAATTGTTACCAGGCACATGGGCTGCTAACTATCTCCAAGGCTGCAATCAATCAGTGGCCCAACACTCTTTCCCACCATCAAAATTTATAGCAGAAACACACACAATAGTCATTTGTACCTCTAGGGTGCCTTCTCACTAAAGACCATGAGTTTAGTGGTTAGACATAATAATAGCTTTGTCTTCCAAGAATGAGGTAAGAAAGAAAAAGAGAAAAATGCCCTTGATTTCTTCTGTTGGAATCCATAACCAAAAGCATCCAAGAACTGACATTTAGTTCAGGATTTTAGAGCCCTTATCTTCTCCTTGCTGTGAAAAATAACAATCTGTTGATCTCTGATTGTCATTCAAACCACGGCCACAATGCCAGCATCTGTCTCTTCATTGGCCTTTTCTTCCCTAAATGTACTGGCTGTCACTAAAAGAGAAATAGTACTCTTAGTGACACTTGCCAAACCATGTTAGCCATGAAATGCTAACAGTAATTACCAACAACATGAAACAGTGGCCCCAAATGATCACGCACAGATCTACAAAATAACTGTTGTTTGCTTTTTTTTTTTTTTTTTTTTTTTTTTTTTGCCTACAGTCTGAGAGGATGAGGTTTCAAAAGTGATTTTATGACATTTTGGCTACTGATCACAGGTAGAAATTATCCATGCTCAATTAAAGAAAGATGAAAGTTCAGTTTTCTGTGATTAAACTAATAACTTGTTCAGCCTCAGGGCTGGAATTAAATGTTAAGGATCTGTGTCTCTGGCAATCCTCCACAAAGAATTAAAGAAGCAAACGGTGCTACTGCTGACTTATTTAAAATCAAGGATTCATTCATATTGGAAATTATTCATGATGATACTTCTAGATAAGAAAATGCTATGCCATTCTCCTATGCCTTTGGTGACCTGCAGTTAGAGTTCCCTGGGATTATGTTTCAAATATGGCATCACTTACTTTAGATCATCTGTGATAAACAGGCACAGATGTTTCCTTTAGATTTTTCTGTAAATAGTACATAAGAACATAATACATACATAGGAAAATATTTCAGCAAACTAAATGAGACCCACACAGTGACACAATTTACTAACTTCAGCCTCTATTTCCCTAAGAGTAGAGGGGACAAACAAAGATGGTAGGTCTTATATAGCAATTTAGCTAGGCGACTGAACTCATGTAGATAAGTGAAACACTAATCTACATGTTGCTGTGAATGTATTTTGTAGATGTGATTAAAGTCCATTAACAGTTGACTTTAAGTAAAACTGCTAATGTAAACAATCTGCGTGGGCCTGTTTCAATCCAACGACGCTTCTTAAGAGCAAACCTGTCTTGTGTGATGAAGAAATCCTTTGTGCCTTCAGCTCACACCCTAGGGCTCCAGACTCCCCTTTCTTGATGGAGGAGTTACTTTCATTTAATAAAGAAACTGCCTTGGCCTATTTGATAGGCCAACCCTTAGGTGGGTGGAGTAAACAGACAGAATGCTGGGAGAAAGAAGCCGAGTCAGGCAGTCGCCATGATTCTCCCACCCAACACAGATGCAGGTTAGGATCTTACTGGTAAGTTACCACCTTGTGGTGGTACACAGATTATTAGAAATGGGTTAATCTAGATTTGAGAGCTAGCCAGTAAGAGGCTAGAGCTAATGGGCCAAGCAGTGTTTTAAAAAATACAGTTTCCGCATAATTATTTCCGGGGCTAAGCTAGCCATGTGGGAGCCAGGTGAAAACACAGCCCCGCCGCTCCTCACTACACTTTCTGATAGTCTGCCCTACAGATTTAGGAATTGAGCTCCCACTTGCTGGAATCTATGCATCCATCTTATAATCTATCTCTGCAGACCAATCAATCAATTTATCATTCATCTATTAACCATCTGCTCTACGGGGGTAGTTCTCTGATTATATCTGACTGACAAATGAGACTTTAATGCCTCTTGTTCATAAACACTATGAAAATAAAATGAGATTGTGCACTTGAAAGTTATTTGAACAGAAAATAAATGTTAATGTCTGTATTATTTAGCATTTGATATGACTAACTCGAATCTAGCTAATAACTCCAGATTAACTCTTCTTTTTTCTAAAAGGCCTTATAAAACAATTAAGTTTCCTAGCTCTTACATTCTGTTTCGGTTTTGTTTTTTGAGATGGGGTCTCCTGCCATAACCAGAGCTCAGTCTACACAGTAATTCACCAACCTCAGCTCCCTAAGTGCTGGGATTGAAGGTATGAGCCACCATACAAGGCTAATATTTTGCAATATTACTGAACCTGGGTACTCAAAGCACTCAGTTAGTATATTCCTTATAATAAAATGACAACAAACAATGCAGAGTCTATGGACGTGGTGTGGAAGATCAGTTGTAAAGCAAAAGATTCTTAGACAAGACTGAGACACAGAGGAAACAGTCTAGCGTCTGGGATAAAGGAAAGTTAAAGTTGTTGGGAGTAATACAGGGACCTACACTAGACACCATCTCTGGTTTGTTTTTCTGAATGTGGGCTGGCTTAGCTCTCCATCTGTGGAATGAGCTGATGAAATGAGACTGGAGGAGGATGGGACACTGTCTCAAGTTGTCAATTAAACATGCTCCAGGCCCAGAAGCTGCTATGGAGATGCTGATGACCAGTGCCTCTGAGGAAAAGATGATCCTGAAATTCATTTCATCTGTGTTAAGTCACACAGTTGGATTAGATGCCACAGCCTCCCTTTTGGGTTAGAGTGGGCTAGAGCAATGAGTTTTAGCCAGGTACAGAAGAACGGGGGTCAGTTTTTCATGGCCAAGCCCATAAACACCTCCCCACACTTGCTTTTTTTCCCTTCTGGCTGACTGGGATGGAGCCTTGTGAGCCCCATAAGGAAAATGGAGGGGGTGTCGTATGAAAAGCCTGAGTCAGTGCCTGGAGAGAATCATTTCTTTGGGAGAGCTTCTTGAGATGGCCGACACTAGACATTAGCCGGGGATGAACTGGCCTTGCATCAAGACACTGCCATTTGAGGACTTATCTGTAATCAGCTAGCTAACAAAAACTGTTACCAAATTTGGCATACGGTCATAACAGAAATATAAAATGTACAGCTTTGGCTTAGGGAGACAGCAGATGGCAAGGATATCAAGAGTAGAATCAGAAAAGACAGAAATTCATGCTCTGAAGTAAAACACCAACCTGGCATCAAAAGGCAGTCTAGAAATCATCGAAGTCAATCAATCACCCATTTAGGGGTGTGTCCTGAAACCATATGAGAACAGAAAAACTATGTTAATTCCTTTTTCTATTTTCCCCTCCAAACTAATCAGGTTTCTCTCTTTCAAATTGACTTCTCCCTGCCTACCTTCAATTCTTTACACAGCTTTCTTATCCCAACTGGCGCTACTATCTTTTCTTCTTCTCTCAAGGATGGTCACCTATAAAATGTCACTTACCCATGAGTGCGTATTTGTGTCTGTGTGTGTGTTTATGTGTGTGCGCGTGCACATGTGTGTGTGCACATGCACGCATGTGTGAATATTTAGTGGGACTGTTATTGAAAGTTGTCAAGCCTTTTGACATGGAGCCTTGCCGGCAAACATGAAGCCATGGGAGTCAGTGATTATAGCATAGTCCCACTTCTGGCTGAATTCTCTGCTTTCTGGTCAGCTATGAAGATATAAAGCAGCCACTGGCCTAAGTTCCCTGTACTGGACAGTTTATAGCAACTTTATATGAGTTAGAATCATCAGAGAGGACGGAGTCTCAGTTGAGACAATCTCTCCCTAAGATCAGACTGTAGGCAAGCCTGTGGAGCATGTTCTTAATTAGTGATTTATGGGTTAGGGCCCAGCCAAATTTGGATGGGGCTACCATGAACTGGTGGTCCTGGGCTATACAAGAAAGGCTGAGCAAGCCATGAGGAACAAGCCAGTAGGCAGCACCCCTCCATGGCCTCTGCATCAGCTTCTGCTTCCAGGTTCCTGCCCTGTTTGAATTCCTGTCTTAACCTCCTTCAATTATGAACAGTGATATATATATATATGAAGTGTAAGCCAAATAAATCTTTTTCTCCCCGGGTTGCTTTGGTCATGGTGTTTCATCACAGCAATAGTAACCTTAACTAAGACTCTCCCACGGTAATGCCTTTTCTGCCATGGTCAACTATATTACCTTAAAGTATAATCAAAAATAAATTAGTCACTCCTTAACTTGTTTCTATCAGGTATTTGGCCACAGTAATGAGGAAAGTGGCTAACACACCATGGAAACACTGGTCTTTCTCAAAAACAGATCGAATTCCATATCTCCATAGTACTTCAAAATTGCTTTAACTGTGTCGATCACCCCCTACACCTTTAAACATGATATTTAGATCACATGCATAGATATTTAATCATATATTGTCCCAACCATCTTCTGATCCCTCTGCCAAAAGCTCTAGTTAAGACATAAACTTTTCCAAAAAGTAACCAAGCCAGATATGAATAATCATTCCCTCACCCAAATCCCACAGAGTCCTGAAAGTGCATACTGGGCACTTAGTGACATTACACAAGTCCAGCAGATTACATTCATATAATATATATAGGAATAGGTCACAATAATTAATGAATAGAAGCCATAAAATTAAAAGAGAGTAAGGAGGGTTTGGAGGAAAAAAGAAAAGGAGAATATTGTAATTATATTATAAGCTAGAAAGTAAAGGAACAAAAATAGATAAGTTGGGGACTAGGCAGATGGGTGAGAGTACTTGCTATGTAAGCACAAGGACCTGAGTTTGGATCCTGAGAACTCATCTAATAGGCTGGGCACAGCCTCATCCATACCTGTAATCCTACACTGTGGTAGGTAGAAACAGGAGGATGGTGGAGGCTTTCTGGCTGCCAATCTAGCTCCAAGTCCCGTCAGAGGCCATATGTTCTCTAGGGAAAGATATTGAGTGTGATAAAGAAAGATATCCAGTATACTTCTTCTCCCCATCTCCATCACTGGTGTGTGCACTCATACACCTGCACATGATCTCTCTCTCTCTCTCTCTCTCTCTCTCTCTCTCTCTCTCTCTCACACACACACACACACACACATACACACACACACACACTATATGAATTTACAAAGATAAATTATACATTCCTCACTCTAGGGTATTTTCTTTTGTTTTGTTTTCATTTCTGAGACATGATCTCATACAGAACTGGAGAGCCTTGAACTTTCTATGGAGCCAAGAATGACCTTGAACTTCTGATCCTCCACTAATGTGCCAGGATTACATGCACATACCATCATTCTCTGTTTTATAAAGTGCCCAGGATTGAGCCCAGAGCTTTGTGTGTGGTGAGCAGGCACTCTACCAGCTCAATATATCCTCCTAAATGTTTTAGTAAGACAGTGAGTATTCTGAGATGCAAACGGAGATGCTGGTACAATACAATGGGAAAGGCAAGAGATGTCTTTTAAGCACCAACCCCAAAAGGATGGTGCCTTGGTTGTCCTGGAACTAGCTCTGTAGTGGCTGACCCTGAACTCACAGAGATCCACCTTCTTCTGCTTCCCAAGAGCTAGGATTAAAGGTGTGAGCTACCACCACCTGGCTCACACACAAAGGTTTGAATAGCCAAATGTTACTTTACAACATCCCTCACTATCTTACAAAATGTTATTCTCTTGTCCCCCATATCTTCTCCCATTATTCTTCATCACAGTAAATGGCACTACTCAGTTAATGGGGGCAAAAATACCATAGGCAATGCTGTTCTTCCTTATCCCTTCCCCGCCCTTCATTCACTGGTACCTACAAAATCTGTCTTTGCTTTGTCCATTCTTGTCTCTCCTCAAGACTGCTCCCCTGGCCCCTCTATCACCATCCCCCCCACTAGACTATTGATATGAACTCTTAAGCAGGAATTTAAATCTGCACTGGCTTCCCCACTTCTGTTCTCATCCTCTACCAGTCTATTCTGTGTAGAACAGCAGAACGATCTAGGTCATTAATCAAACTCAGTCACTCCACTGCCTGAGACTTTCCAGGAGGCTTCCTCCTCGCCGTTCTTAAAATCAAATTTGAGCCTTTGAAAATGGCTTAAACCTTATAAATGCTGCTTCATCCACCTCTCTGGCCCCATCTCATGCCGATGCTGCCTTTGCCTCCTGGGATTCTGCCATGCACAGCGTTTAAACACATTAAGCATATTCCCTGCCTCACCAACTTTGAACTTGTTATTCTTTCTGCCTGAACACTCCCGCCTTAGATCTTTGCTGGTGCATTTTATATATTCCAAGTCTAAGTTTCAAATGTCACCTCTTCAGACAAACTTCCCTGCCTACCCCACAAAATATCCTCCAAGTACATTTTTTGGGGGGCAGGGGGTGGTTTGGTATCGTTTGGTTTTTGTGAGACAGGGTTTCTCTGTGTAACACTGTAACAGTCCTAACTGTTCTGGAACTAGCTCTTGTAGACCAGGCTGGCCTCCAACTCACAGAGATCCACCTGCCTCTGCCTCCCAAATGCTGGGATTAAAGGCATGCGTGGCGAGCCACTACCACCCATCCCAAGCACATTTCTTATTTCTTATCACATGCTATGTTCACTCCAGAAACTCTGTGCTCCTGACATCTTGCATTGAACTAGTTCTTGCTCTCTATCTACCTATTTATCTGTCTGTCTGTCTGCACCAAAGAGCTAGGACCTTTCTACCTTTCTAACTTCTTCAGTGCTGTATCCCCATCACTGCTTAAGAGAACAGTCCTGATAGTCTTTGTTTTTGTGGTTCCACGGAGGCTTTAGAGCTCAGGCTTTCCTAGACACTGACATTTCTAAATGTATTTCTCAAATGAAGTCAACCCCTCAGGCAGCCAGTGGGGAGGTCACAGCCAGCCAGCAAGAAGGAAATCTGGCAAGTCAAATCACACAGTTTCTTTTTCACGCTATACCCATACTGAGGAGATGCAGCTCATTAGGTACTAAATGTTTAGTGACTGTCACTATTAATTGGGGGGGTATTAATACTCTGAGAGGACAGTAAATCTCATGCCGAACTCAGTGACATCAGCACCTTGCAGTTGGACTAGTGTTTGGAGTCTGGATCTAAAGCTACAAGAAAGAACCCAGAGATTGTGCCTTCCTTGTGTGTAAGATAATGCTGGCAATATTGACTTACCCCTCACTATGAGGACCTGTGATAAACATTATATGTGACTGTTATTAAATATTTACCATAATATTACAGAATTCATTCTAACATTATCCTCATACTGCTTGGGTAAGGAAACATTCATATAAAGAAAGAGAGCACCTTGGTTAATGTCACAGGGTAATTAATAATGGCTTTTCGATCAGAACTGGAATCTGTCTCATTCTGAAGGCATGATCCTAGGAAAAGATATGTCTAGTTTCTTATAATTATTTTCTTATCAAGTCCTCACAATTATCATTATTAGATCCTTAGACTAGTCTTCTAATCTAAGGTCAGACGTTACTTCTACATAAAGCCTTCTCTAACCCTGCCGCCAGACCACTCCCTTGCCATTCTCTCATGAACTGGCCATGGGGAAGCAACTTCACAGAGAAAGGGGGTAAAATAACCAAGCTTTTCTGAGCATGCATGATATCCCAGGCATTGTCACAAACAAAATTGAAGGTAAACCTCACAACTAACCTGTGAATCAGGCAGCTCTTTTCTGGAAGATTGGGTGCCCTGGCTAAAGTCTTATACCTCAAAGTTGCGGAATCAGAATTTAAATCAGTCTAAAGAGGTACTGAGTCCAATTTATTTTCAGAAAGTGCCTGTAAGTGCCCATAGGCGAAATAAATGCCTCATCTTGGTTTCTTCATAGCCTTTATCTAAGTTATAATTTATATTTTCATGATTAGCTTAATATCCATTTTTAGCCTAACTTCATATGGAAATGAACTCACCTCTTTTGGCTACACTAGATTCCCCCAGCACTTGACCATTTTTTTTCTTCTTTTTTTTAAAAATTTTTTTTAAAAAGAAAACAAACTATTTTTTTCATTTTACATACCAATCCCAGTTCCCACTCCCTCACCTCCCCCCATTCCCTCCACCTTCTCCCTACTCTACCCCCTATCTACTCCTCAGAGAGGGTAAGGCACATTGCTTTGGGGACGGTCCAAAGCCCTCCCTACTATATCTAGAGTGAGCAAGGTATCATCCAAACAGAATGGGTTTCCAAAAAGCCAGTACAAGCAGTAGGGATAAATCCTAGTGCCACTGCCAGTGACCCTGCAGTCTGCCCCAGCCATACAGCTGTCACCCACATCCAGAGGGTCTAGTTTGTTGACCAATTTAACAATCATGGACCCAGAAAAGTAAGTCTGTGTAAATGAATTGACTGTATACCCTTCATTTATATATTGAATAAGTAAACATAGCCATCTCTGCTGGTGCCCTCCCACAACATAACAGTGACTGGGAGTCGAACCATTCGGTGATGACAGCAACACCCTCACAATATACAACAAACACACTAAGAAGTAATTCTCAAAGAACCTAAAACACATGGGTTAATGACATAGCTCGGGCAATAACCTACCTGCCGAGCAAACATGAGGACTTGAGTTTGATCTCTAGAACCAAAGCAGAGCATGGTGGCACATGCTCTAACTCAAATGGCCAGATGGCCTAAGTCACTCTGAGAGTTCCAAGCCAATGAGCCCTGTCCCAAAAATCAAGATGGATAGTGCCTAAGGAATGACACCTGTGCTCTACTTCTGGCCTCCACATGCGTGTGCCCACACATACACACAGAAAAACACACACACACAAACACACACTCAAATCTTGCCAAACAGAACCTGACATACAGTTCAGAAAAACGTGTACTTGGATCAGCTTATCGTTACTAAAATGCTAGAACTGCTAAAGTCTTTCCTCGGGTCCTGGGCAGTTCCTTTCTGGGCCTCGGGTCCCATGTCTGTAAAAGGGAGGAGAAAAAGAGAATACCTAAGCCATCTTAGAAATGATAATGATGTATGTTAAAGCACCTCACACACAACCTGCCACAGTAGATCATGTTTATCTTATCTAAGTGTCATCTCTGAAATGTAGAAAAAAAATAATTTTCTCAGATATTAATGAGATAAAACTACCACTGACCCATTAAGCATGACAATTTCATTTCCTTGATATTAATGACCATTGACCAGATTAAATGATTTGCTTCACACAACCACCCACACATTCCCCAAATACTAGGGGATCCAAGTAATTTGTAAATCACTAAATATACTGTATTCTAAGGCAAAAGAAGGTTTGGAGGAGGAAGGCACTTAAAACGGGAAGACCCAAATGCCTCTGACAACAAGCTGCACAGGTCGCCACAGCTCTTCTGTCTTTGTGTTTCTCTGTTCTCACATCCTCCCATGTACAGGGCTAAGTACACAGCCGCAGCACTGCTCAAGGGGTAGCCTGAGGACCAGAGGCAACATGCGAAGTGGTACTGCTCATGCTCCACACCCCTGCTGCTCTCCTGCTGTCACCCAGTGTGTGAGTCAAAGCCCCTGACAAGGCACATGTTGCCAAACTGCACAGCACTCTTCTGTTATTTCCCAAAAGGCACACATCAACAAACCACACAGCACTGTTTCACTATTTCCCAGTCGAATTCAAACCCCCTACAGACATTCTCAGGATGAGAGGAGAAGCAGATGTTAAAGCCGTAATGTTTTTAAATAGATGTACCATGTAAATACCCAAGGAAAAGGAAGCTACGCACTCTTCTTTTCCCTCCCACCCTTGTTGATGGTTTTCAAGGTCAAAGCCTGATCCCTGAGCAGCAAGGCCAGGTCTTCCAGCAGAGGAGGATGCTGGGAAACAAAAGGTCACTGCTTGCACTTTGCTCCTACATTCTCTGAATGACCAGTTGCTAGAATAATGAGGATATAGACTGAGACCCACAGAAGGAAACCTAGCCTTCTGTTTTGTTTTAATTTGAAATTCATTTCATTAACATCTGTATGTGGGTATATATGCAACAATACAGATAGCTTGGAGGCCACAGATCCTCTGAAGTGGAAGTCAGAAGTGGCTGTGAGTTGCCCAGTGTGGCTTCCAGGAACAAAGTTTAGATTCTCTGCCAAAGTATTAGGTGCTCTTAACCACCAAGCCTCTTCTCCATCAAGACTGGGCCCTCCTACTCCTTCATTTTCTCTCCTTTTGCCATTAAAATGTGAGAAACTGTTCCTGAGTATGACTAATACTACAGAGTGACACAGAACACAAGAGTGTCAGCTGACAACCATGTTTTCAAAATTCAAACATTCATGATTATTTATTAACATGTTCATTACACATGATGTTCACTTCATAAGGTCATTTTCAAGTAACTATATGATGCACTTAGAACATGCTCTCTGATTCCTCTCACCCCTCTCCTTTCTCACCCCCTCACCAATCCTCTCATTCCCCTACTACATGATTTCATGTCTCCATATGAATTCTAGAATACAAAATTAATAGAAAAGCTGATATTTATCTTCCTGACACTGACTTATTTTGCTTTACACAATAATCTCTAGTTGCATCCATTTTCCTGCATATAACATAATTTTGTTTTGCTTTATGACAGAGTAAAATTATATCATTCATATATGTATATGATTACATTATCATACAATAATATGTATATGTATATACATATACATAGTCCACATTTTCTCTTTTCTATTTTTCTGTTGTTGAACCCCTGGTTTGATTCTTTAACTTAGATCCTGCAGTACACACAGTTGTGCAAGCCCCTCTGTGATATATTGATTTGGAGACCTTGAGGTAAATACAACGGTATGGTATAGCTGTGTCATCTGGTAGATTCATTTGGGGATTTAAGGATTCTCCACATGGACTTCCATAGTAGTGGAACTCTGTGACATTCCCACCAGGAATCACATAAAGGTTCTCTCCAGTTTCCAGCCTTGCTAACATTTGCTACCAATGTATTTTAATTTTAATTTTAGAAGTCTTTTTGCTCTCCTGTTTTACTTTATCCTCATTGAAAACCTGTATTTCTTTCTTAGGTCTTCCATGTCTAAGTAAGACAAAATAGTGGGCCTAAACCAACAGGAACACATGATTTATGTGGAGGATGGGTAGTTGTAACACTGATTTCTTGTTGGACTTCTGTAAAGTGCACGATAAAGACACCAGCAATGATGATGATTGGCAAATAAAGACCTGGCTCTTGGAGAGAGAAGAATGACTTCTCACAATACCCCCACATTGCAGAAGAGGCAAGGCATCTCCCATGGGTCTCTTTTAAGATTTTCTTTTATTTTTAATTTCCTGTATATGTCTATGTACGGGTACGTGCACATGAGTGCAGCTATCCGAGGAGACCAGAAGAGGATGTTGGATATTCTGCCACAGAGTTATATAAGCAGTTGTAAGCCTACATGGGTGTTGAAGATGGAACTTGAATCCTCTGCTAGAGAATCATGTGATTTTAGCCTTGGAGTTGCTCTTTAAGCACAAAACTCTTTTTTTATGATTTTTTTTCTTTTTTTTATTCTTTTTTAATTAATATTTCCACCTGCTCCCCGTTTCCCATTTCCCTCCCCTCCTCCCAAATATTGCCCCCTCCCCCCCTCCCCTCCCCCTATCCCCACTCCTCTTCTCCACCCCCCACACCATTCCCCCTCCCTCTCGATACTGAAGAGCAGTCCAAATTCTCTGCCCTGCGGGAAGACCAAGGTCTTCTATCTATGTCCAGGAAGGTGAGCGTCTAAACAGGCTAAGCTCCCACAAAGCCAGTTCATGTATTAGGGTCGAAACCTAGTGCCATTGTCCTTGGCTTCTCATCAGCCTTCATTGTCCGCCATGCTCAAAGAGTCCAGTTTCAACCCATGCTTATTCCGTCCCAGATGAGCTGGCCTTGGTGGGCTCCCAATAAATCAGTTCCACTGTCACAGTGAGTGGGTGCATCCCTCGTGGTCCTGATTTCCTTGCTCATGTTCTCCCTCCTTCTGCTCCTCATTTGGACCTTAAGAGCTCAGACCATTGCTCCAAGTTGAGTCTCTGTCTCTACCTCGATCCATCGCCAGGTGAAGGTTCTAAGGTGATATGTAAGATATTCATCAGTATAGGATAGGGTCATTTCAGGTTCCCTCTCCTCAGTTGCCCAAGGTACCAGCTGGGGACATCTCCCTGGACACCTGCGAACCCCTCTAGAGTCAAGTCTCTTGCCAACCCTAAGATGGCTCCCTTAGTTAGGATATATACTTCGCTGCTCCCGTATCCACCCTTCCTATATCCCAAACATCCCAATCCCCCGAGCTCCTCCCATCCTCCCCTTCTCATGTTTCTCATCCCATTTCCCCTTTGCCCCATGCCATCTCACCCGCAAGTTCCCAGTTTTTGCCCTGCAATCTTGTCTACTTCCCCTCTCCAGGCGGATGACTATACGATTTTCTTTGGGTTCACTTTCTTATTTAGCTTCTCTAGGATCACAAATTATATACTCAATGTCCTTTATTTATGGTTAGAAACCGATTATGAGTGAGTACATCAAGCACAAAACTCTTATAAGTGTGCTAACCCTATGCCTGAGACCTTCCCCTCATAACATAGTCAACTCATAAAGTCCTTATCTATGAAAGTTATTATTCACTCCCCTCCTTCTCTCCCCACTCCTATCCCCCTCCCCCTACTCCATTTCCCCTCCCTCTAGGTACTGAAGAGCAGTCCAAATTCCCTGCCCTACAGGAAGACCAAGGTCCTCCCACTTCTATCTAGGTCCAGGAAGGTGAGCATCCAAACAGGCTAGGCTCCCACAAAGCCAGTTCATGTATTAGGATCGAAACCTAGTGCCATTGTCCTTGGCTTCTCATCAGCCCTCATTGTCCGCCATGCTCAGAGAGTCCAGTTTCAACCCATGCTTATTCAGTCCCAGTCCAGCTGGCCGTGGTGAGCTCACAATAGATCAGTTGCACTGTCACAGTGGGTGGGTGCACCCCTTGTGGTCCTGACTTCCTTGCTCATGTTCTCCCTCCATCTGCTCCTCATTTGGACCTTAAGAGCTCAGTCCGTTGCTCCAAATTGGGTCTCTGTCTCTATTTCGATCCATCGCCAGATGAAGGTTCTAAGGTGATATGCAAGATATTCATCAGTATGGCTACAGGATAGGGTCATTTCAGGTTCCCTATCCTCAGCTGCCCAAGGTACCAGCTGGGGACATCTCCCTGGACACCTGCGAGCCCCTCTAGAGTCAAGTCTCTTGCCAACCCTAAGATGGCTCCCTTAACTAGGATATATATTTCTTTGCTCCCGTATCCACCCTTCCTATATCCCAACCATCCTATTCCCACAAGCTCCCCTCAGCCTCCCCTTCTCACGTTTCTCACCCCATTTCCCCTTAGCCCCATACCACCTCACCCACAAGTTCCCAGCTTTTGCCCGGCAATCTTGTCTACCTCCCCTATCCAGGCGGATGACTATACATTTTTGGGGGGTTCACCTTCTTATTTAGCTTCTCTAAAATCACAAATTATATGCTCAATGTCCTTTATTTATGGCTAGAAACCAATTATGAGTGAGTACATCCCATGTTCATCTTTTTGGGTCTGGGATACCTCACTCAGGATAGTGTTTTCTATTTCCATCCATTTGCATGCAAAAGTCACGATGTCATTGTTTTTTACCGCTGGGTAGTACTCTAATATGTATATATTCCACACTTTCTTCACCCATTCTTCCATTGAAGAGCATCTAGGTTGTTTCCAGGTTCTGGCTATTACAGACAATGCTGCTATGAACATAGTCGAACAAATGCTTTTGTCATATGATAGCGCATCTCTTGGGTATATTCCCAAGAGTGGTATTACTGAATCTTGGGGTAAGATCCCAAATTTCCTGAGAAATCGCCACACTGATTTCCAAAGTGGTTGCACAAGTTTGCATTCCCACCAGCAATGGATGAGTGTGCCCCTTCCTCTACAACCTCTCCAGCAAAGGCTATCATTGGTGTTTTTTATTTTAGGCATTCTGACAGGTGTAAGATGGTATCTCAAAGTTGTTTTAATTTGCATTTCCCTTATCGCTAAGGAGGTTGAGCATGACCTTAAGTGTCTTTTGGCCATTTGAACTTTTTCTGTTGAGAATTCTCTGTTCAGTTCAGTGCCCCATTTTATAATTGGGTTAATTAGCATTTTAAAGTCTAGTTTCTTGAGTTCTTTATATATTTTGGAGATCAGACCTTTGTCTGTTGCAGGGTTGATGAAGATCTTCTCCCAGTCAGTGGGTTGCCTTTTTGTCTTAGTGACAGTGTTCTTTGCTTTACAGAAGATTCTCAGTTTCAGTAGGTCCCATTTATTCAATGTTGCCCTTAATGTCTGTGCTGCTGGCGTTATACATAGGAAGTGATCTCCTGTGCCCATATGTTGTAGGGTACTTCCCACTTTCTCTTCTATCAGGTTCAGTGTGTTCAGATTGATATTGAGGTCTTTGATCCATTTGGACTTGAGTTTTGTGCATGGTGATAGATATGGGTCTATTTTCATTCTTCTACAGGTTGACATCCAGTTCTGCCAGCACCATTTGTTGAAGATGCTTTCTTTCTTCCATTGAATACTTTTAGCTCCTTTATCAAAAATGAGGTGTTCATAGGTTTGTGGATTAAAATCCGGGTCTTCTGTATGATTCCATTGGTCGACTTCTCTGTTTTTATGCCAATACCAAGCTGTTTTCTTTACTGTAGCTCTGTAATAGAGTTTGAAGTCAGGGATGGTAATCACTCCAGAAGTTCCTTTATTGTATAAGATTGTTTTCGCTATCCTGGGTTTTTTGTTTTTCCATATAAAGTTGATTATTGTCCTCTCCATATCTGTGAAGAATTTTGATGGGACCATTATGGGTATTGCATTGAATCTATAAATTGCCCTTGGTAGAATTGCCATTTTTACTATAATGATCCTCCCAATCCAAGAGCAAGGGAGATCCTTCCATTTTCTGGTATCCTCCTCAATTTTTTTCTTCAAAGACTTAAAGTTCTTGTCAAATAGATCCTTCACTTCCTTGGTTAGAGTTACTCCAAGATATTTTATGTTATTTGTGGCTATCATGAAGGGTGATGCTTCTCTGATTTCCCTCTCTGCTTCCTTATCCTTTGTATATAGGAGGGCAACTGATTTTTTGGAATTGATCTTGTATCCTGCCACACTACTAAAGGTGTTTATCAGCTGTAGGAGTTCTTTGCTGGAGTTTTTGGGGTCGCTTATGTACACTATCATATCGTCTGCAAATAATGAAAGTTTAACTTCTTCCTTTCCAATTCGAATCCCTTTGATCCCCTTATGTTGTCTTATTGCTATTGCTAGAACTTCAAGCACTATATTGAAGAGGTATGGAGAGAGTGGACATCCTTGTCGTGTTCCTGATTTTAGTGGAATGGCTTTGAGTTTCTCTCCATTTAATTTGATGTTAGCTGTCGACTTGCTATAAATAGTTTTTATTATAGTTAGTTACGATCCTTGTATCCCTAATCTCTCTAAGACCTTTATCATAAAGGGATGTTGAATTTTGTCAAATGCTTTTTCAGCATCTAATGAAATGATCATATGGTTTTTTTCTTTCAGTTTATTTATATGATGGATTACATTGATAGATTTTCATATGTTGAACCAGCCCTGCATCCCTGGGATGAAGCCTACTTGATCGTAATGGATAATTTTTCTAATGTGTTCTTGGATTCGGTTTGCCAGTATTTTGTTGAGGATTTTTGCGTCGATGTTCATGAGTGAGATTGGCCTGTAATTCTCTTTCTTGGTTGAGTCTTTGTGTGGTTTTGGTATCAGAGTTACTGTAGCTTCATAAAAGGAATTTGGCAATGTTTCTATATTGTGAAATACATTAAGGAGTATAGGTATTAGGTCTTCTTGGAAGTTCTGGTAGAATTCTGCATTGAAGCTGTCTGGACCTGGGCTTTTTTTGGTAGGGAGGTTTTTTATAACAACTTCTAATTCTTTGCAACTAACAGGTCTATTTAGATTGCTCAGATTCGCATTCTAGGCATTTGTTGTAGGTAGGGAGACAGTATGTTTGTTTCTTGGCTACCTGGCAACTCAGCCTCGAAAACCCACACAGAAACTGTATTAATTAAATCACTGCTTGGCCCATTAGCTCTAGCGCCTTATTGGCTAACTCTTTCATATTAATTTAACCCATCTCCATTAATCTGCTTATTGCCATGAGGCTGTGGCTTGCCGGGTAAAGTTCTAGCATCTGTCTCCAGTGGGGCTACATGGCTTCTCTTTCACCCTGCCTTCTTTCTCCCAGCATTCAGTTTAGTTTTCCCTGCCTAGCTCTACTCTACCCTATCACAGGCCTAAGACAGTTCCTTTGGTAACCAGTGGTATTCACAGCAAACAGAGGGGAATCCCACATCAGGCATTGATGCAAACAGACTACAGAATCACTATTTTTTCTTGAAAATTTCTGTCTACTGATTTTGCACATCTAATCTGCTTCCAGCCATACTGCTGAGAGACAGGGAAAACAATTACTAATTGCAAAAATGAGAAAAATGAATCAGAAAGGTCAAGAGGATCAAAAGGACACAAACTTGTAACACAATTCAGAAAGTGCCCAGAATCCCAGAACCTCTTCTTCCCCTAAAGAGCCATCGCTGCTTCCCCCACCCTGCCATGGCCTGACTCTGACATCAGAGAAAGGGCAGAGTCATAAGATTTCAGAGCCAGAGGGAAATTAATCTTACCAAGTAGAATGTAAGAGATACTAGAGGACAAATGAGTCCCAGGGTGCATGCTGAAACACAGAAAGACTGCCACTACCCCAGAAACCTACATCACTTAATAATTTCATCTTTACAAAGAAGAGAACTATGAAATGTACATAGGCTTTGGAAAGCATCTAACACCTACAGAGTCCTTCCATGAAAGCCAGGGTTCATCATACTCTCTAGCTCTGAAGCAATTTCAAGCTCTGTAGTCACTTATTCTGTGGCTTAAAAACTGCCATCCTTTACCAAATTAGTCTCTATGAAATCAATTTCCAAAACAATCAATAGTCACACGCTCAGAAAAGAATGTCTGAGAAATAATAAAGACCGATAAAACTAATCGCTTTAGAGAAAAGTCAAGCATGACCTTTTGAGCAGCACCATTTGTTTAGCTGACGCTCGCTAAGACAAATAACATTTTAAATAAATGAATACAGGTCAACTGTGGTAAAGAAAGTATATATGAGAGTAATTTTAACACTTATTTTTGGCTTAGCTTTCAAAGCAATCATATCTCCTTAGGAAGCAGCAAACACAGCTTCAATTTAAATAATCTGTGAAACAAATGACAAAGCAACTGAACAACAGCAAAAAAATAAAAAATAAATAAAAAATCTTCCTTGGAAATTTCACTAGTGGGCCTCAAAATCATGAAAAGAAACAGAAAATTAACAAAAACAAAAAGCTTGCTATGGCCGCAAAAATGCCATGACAGCCCACCATCTTGTGAAACTGGTTCTCTTGCATCGGTCTGAAACTGCCCAAATGCCTGCAGCAAAGAGTTAAATATTTCATTCAAGAGCAGGCTTTTATGTGTGTTTTTTAAGGACTTCCTTACCATCTACCCTCCATTTATTTGTCACAGTCCTTTACCATTCAGGACAGGCCTCTTCTCCATGCCATACAGTATTCATAAGACATGGTGTGCACTCGCAGATAACACCCTGAAGATCTGTCAGCTCCTTCTTGACCCAGAGAAATTGATCAGTATGCAACTATAAATAACAACAGAAAAAATAATAACAGTACTGCTTAATGGGGACTGGGTTTTTTCCTCAAGCCAGATATGGTATTAAAGACGTTATACCTTTTGATCTGTACAACAAATACAGATATTGGCATTATAACTGCCCAGACTTTGCATAAGAGACAAGCTAGAGATAAGAAAGTCAGGAGGCATTTCCCAAGATCACACAACAAATACTCCCAGGTCTTCTAACTCCAGTGCCATCAAGTGATATATTTTTTTTTTTTTTTTTTTTGGTTTTTCGAGACAAGGTTTCTCTGTGGTTTTGGAGCCTGTCCTGGAACTAGCTCTTGTAGACCAGGCTGGTCTCGAACTCACAGAGATCCGCCTGCCTCTGCCTCCCGAGTGCTGGGATTAAAGGCGTGCGCCACCACCGCCCGGCTCAAGTGATATTTTTTAACCATACTTGCACAGCTTCCCCTACCCACCTTTTCTTATTGGTGAAAGAGAGAAAAATATAAAATGATGACACCTCTTCATTTTACAGTGTTTTTGCCATCACTCACCTCTTAAGCTAAATCACTGAATGGAGCAAAAAACAAAAAGAAAAAGAAGAAAAAAAAAAAAGGTTAGAGACCGGAGTGGCTCAAAACTCAAAACTGCTGTGGTATGAATGATAGTTGTATAGCATAAGCTTAACTAAATGAGGTAAGGAGAATGATATACACAGAAGTAAAGAGTATGATTAGGTAAACTTGAAGCTGGAGAAATGACTCAGCATTTAAGAACACTGGATGTACTTGCAGAGGACTCAGATTTAGTTCCCAGCTCCCACATGGAGGCTCACAACCATCTGACTCCATTCCAAGGGGTCTGACGCCCTCTTCTGGTAACCATGGGCACTGCACAGATAATGATCCACAGACATACATGCAGGCAAAATACTCATAACATATAAAATAAAAATGCATTAACCTAAAAAATTAGGTAGACTTTTGATTTTACTGTTTCCTCTCATCTAACGCCTTCTCTGTTATATTCCTGTACTAACACATTGGTTCCTCATGATATTTATGTTTCCATATATCTGCTATAACAAATTTCCACAAAGAGCAGAATTAAACAACACAAATTTATTACCTTGCAGTCTATAGTTTCAAAATTAATCACAGATCCCAATGAGCTGGGGTGATATGGTTATAAGGCTGCCTTCCTTCCTGCTCTCTCAAAGGGATAACCTTTGACCTCTGTAACTTCTAGAGACTGTCCATACCCCTTGGCCCTTCATGACCATATTATACCTTCAAAGCCAACAAGGATAGAACAAGTTTTTCTTCTAACATTGTTCTGTTTCTGTCTTTCAATTTCTTCTTTTACTTTTAAGGACTTCTGAGAATGGACTGAACCCACTTGCATTAATGATCCCGTGTATTCCCGACTTTAATGTCATGTGGTTACAGCTGTAATTCCACTCTCAACTTTAATCATCCTTTGTCTTTTAACCTGATGCATTCACAGATGGATATAGACATCTGTAAGAGGCATCATCCTGCCTACCAGTCTTCCTCCTGACCCCTCTCCCTAAATTAATACCAATCCTAAACCTTTATACCAGGTAATTCTCACTGATGAAGCAGTCTCTATAATCCTGCTATCAAAACACAGAAATCAAATCAATTCATGTAGTACAAAATAAATCGGAAGGTTAAACAATAAAACATTAACAATGTTGATCTCCGACAGTAGAATTACATTGCGTGTGCTGCTTCCTTCTCACGATGTGCTCTATAATTTTTATCAGCATGAGTAGATTTCCTAAACAGGAAAATGTTATTAAAAATTAAATGTGTTGGAATGACTGTAAACAGAGGAGTGTACAGAACAGGAAGGAAAATGAGGATTAGCTTTACAGAGGCAAGAAGGGAAATAAAAGTTTTCATTGTCCACAGTATTGAAACCATCCCAGACCCAAAGAGCACCAGGGGATGAATACTATGACCTGGGGTTGGTGATTTGTGCAGTCTTGCCTCCTCCTTGCCATAAATTGCTTCAGAGGGGATGAATCAGGAGGGGGAAGACATCTCATAGCTAGGAGCTTGTACATGATTTAAAACAAAAACCCAGGAAGATTCAAGTAAAGTAAAGGATGTGGGTAAAATTTGAAAGAAAAATAGATTGGCACATTTGAATTAAATAGAAGGAAGTTCACAAAGAACTAAATTCAACACCCAGCTTCACAACTACAACTGTGTTAACATGGGCGAGAGTAGCTGATTCTTCGGCTCTTGGTTTCTTTAACTCTCAGCTATAAATGCAGCTATAGCCCAGTGCTTTATACAGCTGTTTTGAGAACCACATTATACAGCATGTACAAGAAATATTTAGTGAACTAAAAGGAGCTATCCTGGGGCCAGAAGAGACTGGTGGCTGATAAGCACAAGCTGAAATGGCTCAGTCAGGTATTGGCTGTAAATAAAGCAGATATGCCAATGGTATGCAATCCCTGCACTGCCTAGGGATGGGGGTTGTGGGTCACACAGGAAACTCCTGGGGATAAAATGGGGAGTGTGGATTTGCTTGTGTGTAGTATGAGTATAAGGTGGGCTGGCATCATAGTAGCTGCAAGATATGTACCAGCTTTAAAGACATGAGCACTAAAGTACCAGGAAGCTCATTAACTTGTCTCTTCATACAACAAGCAGTACTTTTAGTGTACTCTAACTTCAAACTCTGTGCTTCTTACTCTGTCTATATTTCTAAAGAAATAAGAAGTCAACAATTTCAGAGAGCTTAGGAACAGGCATTGGAGCCCAATAGCTACAACTGAGTTTTCTCCATACCAGACACTATAACACTTTGTATATAGTCATTTACTAACCCCACCAAGTATCACGTGACATAATGGTCCTCATTGTTACAGATAAAGAAACTGGAACATCAAAAGATTTAAATAAGATTCAAGATCACATTGATGATAGACGCATGAACCAAAATTCAAATCCTGACAGTTGGGCACACCAGAATCAGTATTCATGATAACTGAGCTGCAAGGTTCATAAGCAAGTGCACACACACACACACTCTGCCACACTGCCTACTAAACACCGCTCATGCCTACATCCATTGTCATGGTCAGGCTCTAACAGGGCCTCTTAAATTAGAAGTTAAAGAATGCTTTGGGATCTGGCAGTATCTTGGGGCATACCAAAGGAAGACTGAAAAGAAAGCAGATATTATGGATGATGGGTGTGGAAAAATGAGGGACATGCTGAAGTCACGAAAGAAAGGATTGTTCAGCACATGACTTTTAGTTTTCATAAACTTATAAGAATGCATGTTTAGTTTCCTTGTCAGATGTTTAAAAGCTCATGAGTGGACAGATTTTGTATCTTGTAAACTTATAATAAATTCTTTTTATTTTTGACTTGTAATCAATTCTATCAATTTCTACCATAGTATGTTATTTTAAGATAACTCTAAATGGGGCCCTTAAAAGCTGGCTCACCAGTTAAGAACATTCATTGCTCTTGTAGAAGGCTAGGATTCGATATCCAGCACCCATACAGTAGCTTACAGCCATCTATAACCCCAGCTCCTGGGGATCCTGTACCTTCTTCTGATCACCACAAGTACCAGCCATACGCACAGTACACTTACATACATACAGGGAAAATACTCATACACATAAAAATTTTAAAATGTTTAAATAATAATCTTTTAAAAAATATAAATGTATTTAGGCTCCAACTCCATAGAACTGCCTCGATGTTTCCAAGACAGAGAGGGAGCTCTGTGGAAAAATGGCTGGGAAGGTAAGGAAATTAATTCAAAGGAAAAGGAGAAGCTGGAGAAATCACCTGGAGGTCACATGGATGTGTTCCTCAAGATGCAGTGGCAGGGAGCTTTATGCAGCTTTGCATCACAATGACAAAATACACAAGAGAAATCAAAAACCCTGAATAGCAGAAGAAAAACATAAAAGAAAATATTTCTTTGGGTTCGGGTTTCAGAGGCTTCAGAGAATGGTCATTTGCCCCCCTGTTCCTGGGTTGGGATGGAGCAGCCGTATGTGGTAAACCAGAGGTGTTTACCATGATGACCAGGATGCAAAGAGAGAGAAGAGCCTGGCATAAGATAATCTTTCCAGGACACAGCCTTAATAACCTATTTCCTCCTGTCAGGCCCCACTTCTTGAAATTCTCACCAGCTCCCAACAGTGCCGTCAGCTGGGAAATAGCCGTAGGATACAACATGACACTGGGAAAAGATTGCACATCTGAGTTCTAATACCTAATCTTTCATATAAGAAAAGCACAAGTTTGAGGTAATAGCATTGTTAGAAATAAGTCATGATGAACATGAGTCCTGGGAGGAAAAATAATCATACAGGACATATGCAGAAAACACTAAATAATTCTAACGATTAACCTAATGCCCCCTTACCAAGCACGTTTAGGTAATAACTTTTATACTGCATTTATTTTTCAATTTCTGAGATGTCAATCTGGCAGGCTTTGTTGAAAACCAATGAGGTGAAAGATTACTCTGGCAATTACCCCCCCCCCAAATAACAGATTGCTGAGTTTGACAAATCTGTAAAAAAATTTTTAAAAAAAGTTTTGTTTTTTTCATTAGAGAGAATGAGTAAGCTATAGAGAAAAAGGACAGCATACTGGCAAAGCTGATCGCTCCAAGTATGGAGTGAGTTTTTTATGGGTTAGATTTATATAGGAATTCAGAATAATCTCACAAATAAATTGTGATTAAAAAGCAACAATAAAAACCACTGTGCTTCCTTTAAAGACATTCAGCTTGCTAAATTCAGCAAGGCACAAAAGTGAATGAGCAAATGAACAATGCTTCTCAATAGGAGAGCTGTGATGCCCTCATCCAAGTACCTAACACAACGTGGCTTGACATTTGAGTTTCCAAGAAAGCAGTGCCCTTTTCCTTCCCTCTTGCCCACTTCAACGGTTTCTTATATGTCAATAGGAAGAGAATAGAGTCTTTGGAAATTGTATTGTGGTATTGAAATCCTAAATCCTCCAGGCTGTCATTAACTTTTAAAGACATCTGAAAACTGTAGCTCTGTGATGTCCAAGAAGGTAGTAGTTATGCCAACAGCCACAAACACAGACCACTCAAGTCTCTACTATTGTCTCAATAAAACAAAGACTTGGGCTTTGTATTCTGACCAAGCCCCAATCTTTGATTCCATTCAACAAATGTGTATGTATCTCTTCCTGGGTGACTCCACTTCATGATATGGAGAGAATTACAATAATGATCAAAACCAGAAATAATTCCTGACTTTATGGCATTAACAGTATAAAGGAAAGACGTGTATATAAACTAATCATACAAATAAAAAATTATTTAAAATAATCATACAAATCAGCTGTGAGCACTGTCGTAATTACATCCCCTTGGGTGTGTGTGGGAAGGGGCGTGAATATGAGCTTGGCAAAGTTGGTCAGTGGTCACTAAGGCAAGACAAGGATGAAGTATAAACTGAAAAGATTCATGCTGGAAGGTGAGACATCATGAGCCAAAATCCTGTATCAGAAGGTACTTCAATGCATACAAGGAAAGGGTACCTGGAGTGCAGACAACCTTGGGTGGAAGAGGCCACAATTTGAGCTGAGGCTGACAATGCAGACATTGTCAAACCATGCCCAATAGAGGACATAGGTTCTTATAAGTGTGATTTAAAGACTTTAAAAGTTTTTTTTTTTCTTAAACCACTCTACTGTTCAGGGGTAAATATATTGGTAGATCAAAAGATAATGACAGGACTAAAGCAGAAGCTTTGAGAAACTAAGAATCTTAAGTCATATAATGTCAGCTATGCACAGAAATCTCAGTGCAGTGAATGGCAGTCCTTTAATACATGTTTGACTTCATGCGTAGTAGGGATTAGGGCACAAACTACTGACAGGCATAAACTTTCCAGGACTAAGAGATGGCTCTGTTGATAAAGTACCAGTTCTTGTATGGTATCCTGAAGAACTTCAAATATCTTGAGCAATGTCCATTTTACAACATTCTGTGGGCAATATGGGGGCATGAAGACTGTGAACCCACTCCAGAATCAGGTAATGATAATGTGGTAAGAAGTTTATACCCTCCCTTCTCACTGATTGTGTTCCTCTGATCACTTTCGACCCCATTCAGAATTTACCATTGGTATAATAGAACTCACTCACTTCATCCTACACTCCAAGCCTGAACAATCTCAACTTTCCTCATAGAACCATCACCATGGATTCGATTAGCTTATAAGTTTCAAAATCACTGGTATGAGTCACAAGGATCCCAGAAAAATCTACTAAGACAACAAACACTATACTTATCCAATGGAAACCGACAGTTATTCTCACTGACTTTCCCTTTAAATATAACAGATGAAGAGACAAAGTTAGCATCATAGACTCTACCTTTACAGGTCTAGGAAAGTTACAACTTTGATTTCCTAATGTGCAATCTTGGGAAGACAGTAACAGTAGAAGCTATTCTACCACACCCATATGGGTTCTATGACTATCATATGAGATATAATGCAAATAAAAGCTACCTTGCATTTAGGACTTATTGTTATTATCATTTGCTCTTTATCATTGAAGTTATTTCTGCAGGGAAAGATGTTCTATTATTGGGAAATATCCTCAGAAAAAGGATAAATTTTCATTGTCAAGTATTTATTAAAAACATAAATGAATATTTATGTGGGGCTTACTGCAGGCTAACCACAATTTCAGATTTTTTCATGTATTTATCATTCAATTATAAGCCCTGCTTTGAGAACAATGTCATTGTGTGCCTTATTTAGTTGCTAAGTGCTTCTAGTCTTCAGCTCAAGATGAATATAGTTTTATGAAAGTAAAATTCACTTATAATGGATGATTATCTTGGAAATACTGATCCCTCAGATAAGTATGGTGGTTGACATTTTAAAGAAAGCAGAGGTTACATTCAACTGTCCTAACAAAATATAAAGTATTAGTCTTTTACATCAGGGAAGGAAACCTAGACTGAGATCATGGCCTGACAAGTAAGAAACTTAGGAAATTAACTCATGTCTTTAAAATACACTTTGTTTTCCTTTTTCAATTTTTATTCCTGTGCGTATGTGTGTGTATTATTCATTTTGACATTTATGTTTGCATATAAGTGGGTGTATTGATGGATGTACATGCATGTGCACACACACTCATATACAAAGGCCTGTGGTTGATGTCATGAATCATCCTTGGTCATTCTTCTATATTATTCATTGAGTCAGAGTCTCTCAAACTCAGAGGTCACAGATATGACTAGTTTCCCTAATCAGCCTGCTCTGGGAATCCTTTGCCTCTGCCTTCTGAGGCTGGAATTACAGGTGGCCACAATACTCATCTCGCATCATGTGGGTTTTAAGGATCCAAACTCTAGTCTTCATACTTGTATGGAAGTGCTTTAACCACTGAGCAATCTTTCTAGTCCCTAAATGCAGGCTCTCAATCACGGCTCTCCAGAGCTCCACAGGAAAGCCTGAAGAGGGCTATGTTGCAACCAGTATTTTAATGAGCAAGTGCTAAATTTCCCTGCTCAGACCATATCTTCCAACTATTTCATGTGAAAGAAAAATAAAACAGCATGGGACACAACAGAAAGTAGTGGGTGTCATTAAGCTGGTATAACAAATGAAAGCCTGGAGAAAGAGGCGATCTAATGGCCTCATTGAAATGACAAAGCAAGACTTGCACCTTGGTGCAGTTCTCCACTCTCCCTTCAATCCTCCTCATAACTCTGACTTATGGTATGTAAAATGCTACAGCAGAAGGGAAGCCAATTCCTGTCTGCCTTGCCCTGCCACCCCCTTCCCTGTGTTAGTGGTACTGTGGGAAGCTGCCGTGTAGACCTAATACTTTCTGCCACACTTCAGCACTTTTTCTTCCCACAGCTTTTGCTTTTTTTTTTCTACAATGAGACAGAGAAGCAATTACCACCTTGTCTGCTCATCTTGATACCCATGCTTCACTGGGCCAGAAAGAAGAGGAAATGAGAATGAGAAAGCTGAAGACCAAAGACCCACAATGGGAGGAAGATATACAAATTTTTAATTCAAGGAGATTTGCGTAGAACTGTGCAGTTAAAGTTTCTACTTTCCTTGGTTTCTTAGGGGAAAAGTTTAAATGAATCTGGCTAAGGCAAGAAAATCTGAAATAATAATACTTTGAAGATTCAGAAAGCCCAATATACTATCCCTTGCATTTATATTGTGACTTACTATAAACATGATATGCTCCATACCTTATTTCATATATAACTTAAGCAATGATGATTTATTAAACAATCATTTGTGCTTATAATATCAAAGGCTTTAGTAGAAAAATACATCATTCTGAGTAGCTACAAAGGGCTACTCTTTGAATTTAGTGATTTGTATTTATTATATCCAATCCTCACAATAACTGAGCAAGGTGGGCACATCAGTCAGGATTACAGCAGAGTTTAAGTCCTCCAACACATATTGCTGAAATAACCAAGACCAGTAACAGCAAACAAACTCAGAAAGTGTAGGAAATGGCCCCAGGAGCCAGAGCTTCCCATGGAGTGAAGCAGCCAGCTCTGTGGGACAAAAGAGATAGACCTAGGTGAATACTGTGTGCTCAGTGAACTCCTGCCTTCTGCCCAATTCTGTCTCCCCTCCCATCACACTATTGACTCAATAAAATGGGGACCAAAAGACAGGGTGTTATAATCTGCTGGTCTGGCCTGTCCCCTGGGTACCCTGTCCCTTTAAGAGATAAGCCATGCCCACTCCCAACCCCCCTTCCACCAAGGCAAGTGGATCTTTCACCTCCTCCAGCCTGCACTTTCTCTCTTCCAGTCCCTCTTCTGAAGAGGTGGCTGCTGCCTGTCTCTCTTCCCCTTTCTCTCTTCTCCCCCCATTTCACCCTTCTTCCCTTCCCCCTCTCTTTTTCTTCTATAACACACTAAATAAACTCTATACCCAAACTCTCTCTCTACATGGCATATCTGTCTGCCTCTTACCTGCCATCGTCTCCCACCCACTGCTACCCCATCGAGGCCTCTGAGGACCCGCTGCTGCCCTGCTGAAGACTCTGATCATCTGTCATGGTCTCTCGTGGGACCAGCTCCCTCACCCCACCACTATATTTTTTAAAAAGAATAACACAGGGTACCCCACCAAGACAACCTTTAACACAAGTGTCCTGAGCACAGGACAGAGCTGAGAAGGTAAAATGTGTGTCTAGAGGAAGCCAAAGTTATCTTTCCTGATGCATCCCTTCCTCTAGTACCAACTCCCATTATCTACTTGTATCTTTAAAATGACTCCAAGTCAGAATGAGATGGTGACAATCCAGTCTCTTGAAAATTGGAACCTAACATGTGGGTAACTACAACCTTTTAATAAGTGGCTGGAAGCATAAACAAGAGTCAGGAATAACCAGTCAGCATAAAATGAAACTGTTCCCATGTCACGCTATAGTCTGTAACTGAGCACAAGGCCTGAACTGACAAGCATAGCAGCTTGCCTCCCTCCTCCACCATCCCATGTTTCTCAATGTGATTGTGTTCTTTGTGACAAGATGACTGGATCTAACTGGTCACTGACTTTCATTTTTGGTGAGTGCACAGTTGTCATTATCATAAAATACAAATGTTTTCACAATTAAAAAATATTATTGAGATGCTTCTGTCCAAGAATCCTGATGTCCCATAGGCATCTACATTTACTATATAAACCCAGTCTATACCCAGGGCCAGCAACACCTACTGACATTAATAAGATTGTTTTTCTGGTCCACAGAAAGGGTAGAGAAAAGACTGGAAGACGACAACCTGACAACAGAGATTTGGCTTTATAGAGATTCCTGTTTCTTTATCAGAAAAAGAAGCTGATACATCTGGGGCAGGAGAGATGTCTCAGTGGTGAAAAGAATTGCCTTCCCTTTCAGATCTGGGTCCTGTTCCCAGGACCCACTTGGAGACTCATTACGATCTGTACTCTACTTCCAGGGGATCTGGCATGCTCTTCTGGTGTCCAGAAGCACTAGGCATACATGTGGTACACAAAGTCAATGCTAAGAAAGCACCCACACATGCTAAATAAAAAAAGTTTTTAGAAAGTAAAGAAGAAATTAAAACTCTAAAAGGCAAGAGTTTGCCTTGGGTCATACAGTCTAAATCCAGTGCTATTCTGTATGCCACTGGCATCACATGGAGGAGAAAAATCTTTCAGCTTCTAGTCAATGAGAATTAGATTTGTCATAGATGCAAACAATTATCATCTTGAAATACTTTGTTACATTGATAAGAAAATCCAAAGTTGCTTCCTGTGGTCAGTAAAATTAAAATATTAAGATCATGATGAGCAAGGGATTGAAAGAGTTTAATGTGGGATTCCCCTCTGTATGCTGTGGATACCATTGGTTAATAAAGAAACTGGTCTGGCCTGATAGAACTAGGTAGGGAAAACTAAATTAAATGCTGGGAGAAATGAGGCAGAGTCAAAGAAAAATCATGGAGCTGCTGCTGAAGATAGACATGCTGAAACTTTGCTGGTAAGCCACAACCTCATGGTGATGCACAGATTAATGGAGATGGGTTAAATTAAGATGTAAGAGTTAGCTAATAAGAAGCTAGAACTAATAGGCCAAGCAGTGTTTTAATTAATATAGTTTCTGTGTGGTAATTTTGGGGCTGAACAGCTGGAACAAACAAGTGGCCTCTTCCCTACAAGAATTCTCTTAGCTCACTCTGTGTAATGTGTTCTTTTAGTTGGGTGGTGGTGGCACATGCCGTTAATCCCAGCACTCAGGAGGCAGAGGCAGGCAGATCTCTGAGTTTGAAGCCAGCTTGGTCTATAAGAACTAGTTCCAGGATAGGCTCCAAAGGTACAAAGAAACGCTGTCTTGAAAAACCAAAATAAAGAGATGACTTTCAGTCCTAATTACCACCACCCACAATCAGTCACTAGGATAGCAATGTCTAATAAAAATATGAGTAATGATATGAGTAATTTTATATTTTCTAATAACCATGTTCTTAAAAGAAAACAGAATTAAAATTTGTTTTAATAGTATATCTTAACCCAACATACTTAAAACATACTCTTGAATACAGTTCATTTTTATAAAATTGACTCACTGTGATATAATCATAGCTTAATGAATAGTTATCTTGATGATAAGATATGCATTAGAGCAGTGGTTTACTTTCTGGTTAGAGTCTTAGATAATTGTAATGAGTTCATGGAACTGTTGGAAAACCCACAAGTCTGTACTGATCAATATCGATCACTATTAGACCTGTTGTAACCTCAAAATAAGAAAAATAAAACACTAATGTCATAACATCTGGGAAAGGAAAACAACATTGACATCTGGCCTCCATATGCATATGTATACATGTACACACACACACACACACACATTGAGCCTTAATGGCCTATAAGGCAAAGAAAGAGCACACCTGCAAATGCTATAGTATAGTGATGCGGCGTAATAACCAGGCTAGCTTAATATGAAATAGTAAATTTTAATGAGGGAATAGCTTACAACACCAGAGATCCAGCGATGAACGGGAAGTAAAAAAGGACCGGCAGGGCTCACGCCCGCCAGATTGATACGTAAACATTAGCCCGAGGCAAACACGCCCCCTTGGGCTGGGCTTCCCCTACACTATAGAGTCCACTTCATGTAGACAAGTTCCTTGTTCTTTGCTTATTGCTCTGCTAGCATAATCTTCCAATTCTTAATAATTTTGTGTTTGAACTTGTCGTTTTCAAGTGAAATCTGATGAAACAATAGAGAATGTGCATAAGCAGAGAAGACAGATGTAACAAGGAATTGTACATATCCTCTTCTATTTTTCTGTTACTCTATAGTTTGTTTGCTGCTTCATTAGCAGGGAATTCAGGAGTCAGACAGTATGTAACAGTTCAACAAGACTCACAGTCAGTAAAAGATAAATACACAACTGATTAAGCAGACAGCCCAGAGAGGCAACAGTTCTATTTGACACACAGTTTGCTTCAAATACAGGACATTTATTTTTCTAGGAAACATGGAATTCTAAGAAACATGAGCCTTCATCACATCCTTGTAACTTGAGCTTCTTCCCTAACATAGTTAGGCATTGCAAATAATGGCATGTCAGAGAGGGAAAGTCAGGCACCCCAGCACTCCTTCCTTTGTCCTTTCTCACTCAGTAAGCCCCAGGGAAAGAGCGTGAGAAGACTGCATATACACAGGAAGACAAATGATAACTGGAAAGTTAGCTTGGGGGCATATTGTCACTGTTCTGACAAGAACAGAATACCTGTGTATAAGCTAGGGGGCCTAACGGAATGACTCTGGCAATTCTTCATAGAAGTTAAATGCTCTTGTATTTGTACTAAAAACAAGAACCAAGGAGCTGGCCAGATGGCTCAACTGTTAAGAACACCTTCTGCTCTAGCAGAAGATTCAAGTTCAGTTCCCCACACCCAAGTCAGGCAGCTCAAAACCAGCCATGACTCTAGTTCTGGCGGATACAATACTTTGTTGACAGGGGTTTCTGTCCTGCCTGGTCCCGCAGCTGTTCAGTCCCAAAGAAATACATAGAGGGCTACATTAATCATAAAATGGTTGGCCTAGTAGCTCAGGTTTCTTATTAACTCTTATAACTTATATTAGCCCATAATTCTTGTCTGTGTTAGCTTCCTCTGTGGCTGGGTAATGACTCTAGACTGAGTCTTTTTTCTTCCCAGAATTCTCCTGTTCTCCTTGCCCCACCTCTACTTCCTACCTGGTTGCCCTATCTATACTTCTTGTCTGGCTACTGGCCAATCAGCATTTTATTAAAGAAGTACAAGAAACAAATATTTACAGGGTAAAACCATTATCCCACAGCAATACCTGACCTCCACAAGGCACCTACTCTCACATTCACATGCCCCTCCAAACACATATGCATTATTAAAATAAAAATAAAATTTTTTATTAAAAATAAAAATGACAATTGAGTTTGGTGCAGCAAAACACACCTATAATTCAAGAACCCAAGAGGTTGAAGCTCTAATTTAACGTCAGTCAGGGGATCTGTCTCAACAAATGAAATTATCATAGAGTGTAGGCTAAATGGTTAAAAGAATCACGCTCATCTAAAAGTTTAGTTTTTCTTCTTTAACACGGTATTAAACAGGAAAAAGGTATCATAGTCAAAACAACAACAACAAAAACTGTGAAGGAAAGGAATCTGTTACCCACCAGTATTTATCATGACTAAGAAGTTTAAATACTGATTCTGTACTGGGCCTCTAACATGCTACATGTTGAGCCCTATATGCAAGAATTTAACTTTTAGTTACTACAAATACTCCTCATTGTATATGCTATACTTCCCCTCAAATCCAAACACGGCCTCAGAATTCTTCTCAATGTCAAGAACAGTATAGGAAAGACATATGAGTTAAATCTATGTCACCTTCCTTTAATTCTATAGTCCGTACAGGAAGGTCTTTGAGCTGTAAGGATCCTTAAATATCGTCTCATCCTGAACTAACTAAAAAAGGTTTTCCTATGTGCCTGATATAATCTGATCATATGGTAGTAGATGTGTGGAGGAATGTAATAAATATTCTGAGACCATTTGGAATCTGCTACAATCAGGTACATGTCTGCTAAGTGGGGAGTCAAAGAAGAAATGTCAGAAGCTCATAGGCTACACTGGTGGGATAGTGTAAGATTTAGGAATGCAAGCTCAGGGGGCTGTCTCCTAGGATTAAAGTCTTCCTTCTTTACTGATAGTACAGTCTTGAGAAAGTATCAACGTCTCTCTAAGAACTCATCTTATTTATTAAAATGATGATGTTTTAAAAATCTACCTTATATGTTGTAAGAATTTAGGGAGATATATAATGAAGTTTAAAGTACCTGTTGGGTCATCCAATATACCCCAGGCACTCAGCACATTTCTTATTACATACTGGCCATAGCAATTTGCATTATCTGACCTTAGTCCTAAAGGTAACAGTGGCAGAAACAATGTCATTTTTATGCCACTCACAGCTTACCCCATCTCTTAAACCACACAACTGGGGAACCTGTAGCTATGTAATGTTTAACTTTTCCCAACATCTCCCATTCCTTCAAACTTGGAGGCACTCAGATTATCCTGAACTTGCCCTCTCTCTGCTCCCAAAAGCATGGAACCCTGGGCAAGTCACTGTTCTCTGCACCCCACTTTCTTCACCTGTAATACCAAGAAACTAAAACTCAATTGATGCTACTGACTAGCCATTCCCAGTCATCTGTATTCACAGATAGTGAGGACCACTCTTACCTGCAGTTTAGTAGCAGTTTCAAAATGTGGTTCTTTCATTCTTCCAGTTTTGACAGTTTTACTATAAACTAGCAACCCCGGTATTCCTTGCACAAATGCACATATATGTTCCCTCTTCTCTAATCTCAAAGTTCTGGTATTTTATTAATGAAAAATTCAGTTGGATGCCAAAAAATTACTCTACTAATTTTCCAGTATGCCTCAGGGAGTCTAAAAATTTGTGACCCAACATAGTCATCTGTACTCCTTCAACCAAGGGCCAGCATGTTGCTAATGTGTTCTTCTCACTTTGACTCCCTACCTTCCCAAGAGTATACATTTCAGCTATAACACTCTAGCCAAGTCTTTTCCTGTTTGGATTAGGTCTAGATACCGGAGCACCATGCTTCCGAAAAGAGGAAGAGTCTAAAATAATGGTCAAACTGGGAGGTATTTTTTTATTTATTTTTTGAATACTATTGTATATGTGTATACCCATGATGTGTGTGTTATTTTTTTAAAGATAAGGTGGGGAGAAAAGGTTGGTTGCACAAGGGATGACAGTGCCACAAGGGGCTGTGAAGGGTCCCCTTGGATGGTGGGAGATCACGGAGGGTGAGAGACAGACAGATATTCCATGCAAAGAGAGAGTTTTGGTATAGAGTTTATTTAGTAGGTTATGGACAGAATGGAAAGATGGAATTGGAGAAGAGGGGAGAAGAGAAAGAGGCTGGAGAGGAATAGAGCAGGGGAAGTAGTTACCTCTTCAGAAGAGAGATGGACAAAGAGAGCGAGAGCACACAGGCTAGAGGAGATGGAAGATTCACTTGCCTGGCTGAAGAGTGGGCAGGGCTTGTCTCTTAAAGGGATAAGGTACCCAGGAGACAGACCAGGCCAGCAGATCATAACAGTATGTGAATGCATGTGCTACAGCACACACAGAGGTCAGCAAACAGCTTCATGAGTTCTCTCTGTCCATCTTTTAGTGGATTGGGAGGATTATCAGACTTAGAGCACCAAAGTCTGTTAAGAAAGTTCCCTCACCCACACAGCTATTACATCAGTTCAAATCCAGACATTAATCCATGTTCTGGGAGACAAAATTGTATTATTATGCCTGTTTTACAGAACATATTTTTCACTAGACCATTTTACATAGATATGTATGTGGGTTTGGGACTGTAAGTCAGGGAACAATCTCAGATATTGATCCTTTTATCTAGCTTGTTTGAAAGAGGATTTCTATGTTTTTCACTACTTAGTAAACTAGGCTTACCGGTCTGTGTGTTTCTGGAGATTAACCTCTCTCTGCCTCCTATACCACTGTAGGAGTGCTGAAATTACAGGTGCACTATAGCATGCCTGGCTTTACAGGGATACTGGGCATTTGAACCCAAGTCTTGACATCTGTAAGCTTGACAAAGTAAATGCTTTACCAGAGGTTTCAAGTCTTCATAGTTTGAGATTGCAGCACAGCTTTGTAAATGAGAGATCACCTACTCTGATCTCACGAAGACCTTGCCTACACATTTCAGAGTACAACACAAGTGCTAAGAATGTAGACACAGTAGTCATGTTATTCAAGTCAAATCTTGGCTCTCAGTTTCAGCTGCTTACCACCATAAAGCTTTTCGAGTCTCGTGCCTGTCTTTTGCTCCGAACAATTGTGTACGGACTTGATAAACAATATACATTGAACATTTGGCCAGCTGACTGCCTGAGTTTCAGTATAGCAGGGATCTCAAGTCTCTTGAAATAACAACCCCTCTAGTGACCTTCTAAGGTTTGGGCTCTTTCTCCCCTCTTATTGTTGTGGCCTCACATTGGGATAACATCTGACAGAGTCCAGCTTCCTCAGGATTTGCACATTCTGGGGTAGGGGCACATGGATTAGTAAAAATAGGTAGGAGGAACAGAGATATGAAAGAAATATAGAGACATAGGATAGAACGAGGAGGGCTCTCCAGTGAGTACTGAATATGCCCATGTTTAGTTTCCATATACTTATATGGCCCAATTCTAACAGGGAGAAGAAGGCAAAAGACTGCTTTAACATGGCACGAAGGACAAATAGAACAATTACTTGCTTCAATACTTGAGACATCAAGCCACTATTTCCTGACTTAAGCATTCTGATGTTTTAGGTAGGAGATGCAGTGACTACACCTTGGCCCAAATACCTGTAGGCAGCTACTCCCTGGATCAAACTTACTGTCTTATCCTTGAAGGAGCAGGAATAGACTAGAATTTTCTGACCTTTGGTCAAGGTGGAGCAAATCCACCTCTATCTTAATATCCAAAACATCAAGTAACCACATCCCATGTCAGGGTATCTTGTTTGTAGCCATTTCTTAAGTCAGACTTCTTGTCAATAACTTTGAAAAATCAAGGGTAGGCTAAAGCTCTCTAACCTTCAGTCAAGGTGGCATGAACCCACTTTTGTAGGCCCCTCGCCTATTTTATGGGGATGCTAAAGTTCAGAGAACAGCACTTACTTGCCTAAAGCAATATTTGACTGTGCATGGTGATACAGACCTGTAAACACAGCATTTAGGAGCCAGGGACAGGAACATAACCAAGTTTGAGACAATGTTGAGCTACATAGGGAGTTCCAAACTAGTCAGGACTGCATTGAAAGATCTGGCTTCAATAAACAACTTTTAGTACATTTTAAGAATTTTATCAGCCAAGTATGGTGGCTCATCCACGTAACCACAGCACCTAAACTGAGCAGATAGATTTCTCTGACTTCCCTGTTACATAGTGAGTTCCAGACCAGTTTTAACTACTGGGTAACATCCTATTTCAAAACATCTTTAAGAAAAATAGCATGTACTGAGCAAGCCAAGATAGGGTGACTCTCTTTAGCATAGACAATACTAGAACCCAACTTTGCAAGCCTCAGAGTACTGGCTTCCCCAGGAAATGCTCACTCAGTCCACATATATACAGTATATACAGTGTACATACTTCTGTATATCTGCTTATTAACTGTTTCTATTTATATAGGCTTCTTGAGTAAGGATTTACCTTGTATCTTGATTGCTTGGCACTATCCCTAGCACACAGTAAACAGATCTAAATGAGTAAAATCCATAAATTCTTTGCACAGCTGAGCTCTTTTAAGATGTTGCAAAGACACTGACATTCAGTTATTTTATTCTCAGGGAAATCAACATACTGTCGTAACTTGAGAAAGGGTTTTGCAGCCAGACAGAGTATGGGCTCAAAACGCACACCTGTCACTGACTCATCAATCTGGTCACGGCTAGCCACTTCACTTCATGCCTGAGAAGATGCAGTAAATGTGGGTAGGATTGCAGCCAAGCACCAAACCATTTCTATGAACCACTGACAAATAAACAGGTTCCCTGCTTTCTTCTCCATATTAAACATGTCTGTAGCCTCTCCCACCCTGATTTTTTTCTTTGTATATATGTGTGAATATGGGTGTGTGTTTGAAACTATACATGTGTAGGCAGGCAGGCATGTATATGTCATATGTGTAAGCATGTGTATGGAGGTCATGGACAAAACTTGACTATGTTTTTCTGGGAGCAGCCCACTTTTCTTTTTATGTAGAATCTTTTGCTGGCTTGGAATTTACTGGGTAGGCTATATTGGCAGGAATATTGTAGCAATGTAGAGAGATGACTTTGCAGACAGAGTATGAGCTTAAAACACACACCTGCTGCTCACTCATCCATCTGCCTAACCACCTCACTTCAATTCCTTCTGCTATAAAACGGTTATGGCAATACCTCCATCACAATCTTATAACTAGTAAACCAGGGAATAGTTGATGATGAATTTTGTGCATCAAACTGGCTAGCCTATAGTACTCGAAATTCATTTAAGTGACACAACAGCAATAATTTCATAGATTAGCTAAAAAATTTAATAATGAAAATTAAGAGACCAACTTAAAAATGTTTGACAGATTTACTCCACTGACAGCCAAAGATCTGAGAACGAGCCAATGTAACACTAAAGAGATTAATAGAAAGCTTTTGCTAACTTTTTAAATTATTGATATTATGCAGTACCAAACTGAATTGCTCATATTTTAGTTGTGCAATATTATTTCTATTAACCATTGATGAACAGAAGACAAAAATTGAGAGAAGTGGATATTATGTCCTGCTTACAGAGTTAGAGAGAGGATAGGCATGATTTTACTAAGAAATGAGAGGAAGGAAGGAAGGAAGGAAGGAGGGAGGGAGGGAGGGAGGGAGGGAGGGAGGGAGGGAGGGAAGGAAGGAAGGAAGGAAGGAAGGAAGGAAGGAAGGAAGGAAGGAAGGAAGGAAGGAAGGAAGACAGGCAGGTTACAGGGAGCCACTTGTTGGTTCCTAGATGCTCAGGAGCTCAAACCCAAAGTAATCACACAGAAACTGTATTATTTAAATCACTGCTTGGCTCTAGCTTCTTATTGGCTAACTCTTACATCTTTAACTGATCTCTATTAATCTGTGCATCACCATGTGGTCGTGGCCTACCAGCAAAGTTTCAGCTTGTCTGTCTCCTGTGGCAGCTCCATAGCTTCTCTTTTACTCTGCCTCCTTTCTCCCAGCATTCAGTTTAGTTCCCCCCTCACCCCACTTACCTAAGTTCTGCCCTATCAATAGGCCAAGGCAGTCTCTTTATTCATCAATGGTATTCACAGCATACAGAGGGGAATTCCACATCAAAGGAAGGAAGAAAGGAAAGGAAAGGAAAGGAAAGGAAAGGAAAGGAAAGGAAAGGAAAGGAAGAAGAGGGAGGAAAAGAGGGTAGGATGAAGGAAGGAAGGGAGGAACGAAGGAAGGAAAGCAGTGTCCACTGAATCTGGAAGAGGATACATTAATCAGTTTATTTCAGATAACAAACTTTGTCCAAACTCTTTATCATGTAATAAGTGGCCAGCAGATAAATGGCTGGATCAGCACACAGACTGTCAGGTTAAAAACCCTTACTCCAGGCACAGTACAAATAAGTTTATTTAGAAAATAAATAAATGTCTCCTGGCTCTCCAATATTGAAGACAACAGCAGGCCTTTCTGCTGCACCAAAGCACACCCTGTGGATAAATGTGCCCAGACTGAAAGGCCAGGAATCCTGGGCCAGCTGCTGAAGCACAGCTTTGTCCTCACCCCTCACTTTTGCTTAAGGGATCACAAACTGACTGGTATTAATACCATAATTCCAACATTGTTGGTCTTTACACAATTGGCACCTTACAAACATGACTACTTTTTAAGCATGACATTTGAGTTAATATCCTATCCCTTAGCCAAGACACGGTGTACTAAAAAAAATTCCATAACATCTGAAGGCAGTGAAGGTTCAGCAATCAACCCTGAATCCTGATTGCCACTACTCAGAGCCCACAGTAAAGAGGTCCATCTGCATTGGGAAGAAACATTATCACCATCAAAGCTCCAGTAGACTGCATTTCAGTATGACTGAGACACGCCCAGGAGAAACAAAGAAGAAGTCACATTTATTTCACCTAATTCACCCTAATCTTTTGTTCTCAGTAGATTCCATTCACATTCTGTTCCCAGCAGAGAACATTCTATTTAAGTTTGGGTCTTCGAGAAAAATTTTTTGCTTCTTTCTTCTTTTATTTTCAAAAGCATTCTTGAAAACTTACTAAAAAAAATCTTGCTAGACATACTACATGACGACACTATTCTTATCCTCCAAAAGTTTACAGTCTAGGGAAAGACAATACACACAAATATGAATTACACACAGACATGGGCCCATCTTGGCACAAACACATTCATAAAGAGCCATGCTATGGTGAATGACTCACTCAGAGAAGTGCCCACATTGATAACATAGAGAATCCCATGGAAAAGCCTAGGACCATGCAAGAGGCATAAAAGCAAAGGGTCTTTTTTTACTACCAAACAGCACAGCTACACCATGGAGGAGGATGCACCGAATGGAGTCTTTCAAGGAACAGAATTTGTCTAAGAGCAAATGTCAGCTAGTAAGTAGCATCTTGGGGCTCTGGTTGGCCTTCTTTGGGTACTATGTGAGTGCTCTCTAAAGCACACCAAAGAAGGTGGCCTCTAAGACATGTGGTTATAAAAAAAAAAAAAAAAAAAAAACAACTCGGGCTTTAGGTTCTCTGAGTAAAGAATAGAAATCTGGACACTAGAGACGAAGTGGTAAGATACCATCAATCACATTCATTTCACACATATTCAGATGCTAAATGAAACTATCAAAAAGGAATAAGGTTATTATCCTGAAAGAGATGTCTGTGGATTTTGAGTCAATAACAGTCTTTTTGTTTGTTTGTTTTCTACTTTTGCTTTTGTTTCTTTTGTTTTGTCATATGCAGTCAAGAGGCCTTGAGAATGGCAAGGAAGCAAGCCCAATCCTCCTCCCCAGTGTTTCCATGTTCCTTGTCCTCCTTTCTCTTTGACCATTAAGACAGCACCCATGTCAAATGACACTGTTTGGGAAATTGTAATGCTAAGGAGACTTAGGGTTCTTTATTCTATTTTGTCCTTTTAATTTCTTTTTAACCAAAGTATTCCAAATACGAGACACACAGCTGTTTGCAACCAAAACCCAAAAGAGACAGGAACATCATTGCTTAGATATCAAACTATATATACCTCCTACAAACAAGACAGTATTCTAATGATCTGAACTTAATAGAAACCATTCTTCTCCTCTCACATCCTCCACGAACAAACAAACCCATGCAGTCTAATATGGAACGTGTTTAAAATTGAAACCTACAAATGTCTGAAGTTCAACCCTGAAAAGTAATCCATGTGTCCCCTGGTGCAAGTTAATACCAATTGCCTCCAACAAGAGCCACAGCACAGTTTTAAACGTAGTGGACACAGGAACAAGAGCCATGAAACAACCTAGGTGATTAGACAAAATACACATTGCCATTCTACGATATTTCAACACTAAAGGAACATCCCTGCAGTGTTTACAACTCATACTTGAAGGAAAAAAAAACAGAAATACCATTAAATGAGTAGACTGAAACTTATGACAAAGAAACAAAAGAGCCTTAAAGCCACTCTTACTGTTTGCACTCCTTCACAGTACTGTGTGAAAAGTCACCTTGGCTCTCTGGATCTCATTTTCCTCTCTGAAACTAAGAGGTTAGATTATATAATTATTTACGGTAGTGAACAGCTGTGGGGTGTAACATAAGGGAGTTACAAGGCCTGGTGCCTAATTCCTGCTCTGTCATGAAATGTTGGGCAGACTATTTAACCTTCTCTGAGCCCCAGAAATCCTCATCGATTAAATGGGGACAAAATCACCTGCTCTGCTTCTTTTATAACCACACTGAAAATTGTTAGAGAACTGTTTATGTGACACGATTTTCATGGACTAGATTCACATGATCATTTTTAAAGTTTCCAGAAACATCCAATGGAAAAATTTTCTTCTTTTTCCTCAGTTATCACAGGATGAGTCTATTGCTATAAGCAAATTTGATGATTCATAAAATTGCAGGAAAGTCAATCCCTTGAGGTAGTGCAAATCAGAAGACAACTTCGGATGCTGATGTTACACATGACCTCAAAGAAGGCACTTTGATGGCTCCAATTTCCTGATCTCACAGATGTGGGCCTTGACAAACCTTAATGCAGAACCCTTGCCAAGTGCTCACTAAACCCCATGTTCTTCGACTCGTCCCTCCCTTCTGTCACATGTCACAACAGAAGATACCCAGCAATCTCATGGGAGACATGGCTGGCACTGCCTGGGTATACATTTGTCTAGTCTCCAGTGCTCAGTCGGAGGCAGGCAGTCCGACCCAGAGTCCATACACTTGACCTCTGACCTAAAGTTCTCAACTTTTCCAGTTTAGAATTCTTGAAAATGATTGAGGGCCTCTAAAGCATCTTTAGTGTTCTCTTTGTTTACAGTATTAAAAATTAAAATTATAGTGTGTGAACTGGAAAAAATGGTTCAGTAGTTAAGGCAACATACAGCTCTTCAAAGGACCTGAGCTCAATTCTCAGAACCCACATCAAGCAGCTTACATCAGCTCCTGACACCTGTACTCATATACACATACTTACACACACATACCTACACCCACATATCTACACACACACATAACTACACACATACACACACACACACAGGTTTTTAATTAAAATTAAAAGAAAATAAAATATATCAATTCATGTTAAAATAGCATTATTAACTGTTAATTATAACCTGTTAACATGAATATTTTGTGAAAATCTAGATATTTACCTAGGTGTGGTGGCCTATGCCTTTAATCCCAGATTTGGAAGGTTAATGTAGGCAGATCTCTGTGAAGCTAAGCGGGTCTACCTAGTGAGTTCCAGGCTAGGCAGGGCTACATATTAAGATGCTGTCTCAAACAAACAAACAAATAATAAAGAATGTATTAGTCTTCAAAGTACCATAGTGGGAATAGCTATATCCTTTTGGTTTACACGTTTCTTTAAGGCCTGGCTTCAGAGAAGGGTACAAAAGTGAAGATTTCTTCCCCAATACAACACCCAAATCCAGGAAGACAAAGCACCATATAAGCAACTGCAAAGAAAAAATAAAAGAAGACAACCACTATTATATCAGTGCCATTTTAACATTTATCTAATAAGCACCTTAAAATTCTAAATTAGAAGGTCACCGTATTGAGTGAACAAAATGGAATAATAATCATAACGAGGTTCTAAATTGCATTTTATACTTCAGTGATAATCCCAGACAAATCAGCTGTTATTAGCAATTACTGATAATTTATTTTTGCTAACGGCTTGAATAGGTTTCTAAAGCGAAATTAATGATGGATAGTTTGAATTGGAAAAATGCATGTGACTACATGATTTTAAGAAGGTAAAATACAAATCTCCCTCACCAGATAGAACGTAACAGTAGGAAAGTGATGGCTTGGACCTGTCGGCGAGATACGGTTTAGCTACTGACTCGGTAGCCCCTGGACTCAGCGGCAGGAGGATAAACTCCTTGAAGACCTGACATTCACTAGGATCACTCCCTTCATTAAGCCCATACCAGACTGTTCTCTTCCCTACCTAGTTATGCTGTTTCCCAGACTCGGGGACTACCAATTTAATTTACAAAGTTCCATAATGTTGACTCATGACCTTACAAATGAGCCAAGATAATATTCTGAAATCCTTTCCCCTCGAGGCACACCTCACACTGAGATGGTATTTATTCATCTGATAACTGTTTAATGAACAATATTTATTTTTACTCCTCCCCAGTCTTTATACAAATATCACCTTCTCTGCAAGGGCCTTGCTGGATTACCTACCATTACCATCTCTTCACTGTTACTCCCTCTTCTCTCCCTTCTTTATTTTCCTATAATATTTATCAAAGTCAGTAAATTTTCCTTTAATTATTTTTTTACTTCCTATTTCTTCAGGTAAAGTGTGTCTTGTAAGAAGACAAACTTTGTGCATTTCTCTCTCACTGTTGGGTTCCCAGAACCAAGGATGGAACCTGATGCACAGGAATGCACGTCTGCCTTCAGTGCTCCCCGTTCTTTTCACTGGGGGGAAAGAGAGGGGAAAAAATCAATTGATATTCCTAACCAGATTCACTTGCATCAGAATGCTCAAACTCTATAATACTCATCAGTATAGGAATAGAAAACCCCAATTAGAAAAAGAAAACTGTCAAAGGAATTCAAGTGACCAGAGTGAGTGGATGAGTGATGAATAAATGGGAAAAATAGCTCATGTGCTCTGCCTGTAAATAGCTCCCAGTGCACTAGTGGCTCTCAGACAGGTACATGCGACCAAGGACACACGCGCATCCTAGCACCTATGGTCATGATGTGGGCACCAGTACGAAAATGTAAACTATAGATTATGTATAATCTCCCTTGTGTCTTCAGAAAATCCTTATTTTTGTTTAAAGTGGAGAAGCACATAGGAACTAGGATTTCAAGAGGCTGAATATGGAATTTTCATGGGGGGTAAACTTAAGTCTGCTTTCTTTGGTAACAAAGTTTTCCCTAAAAATTGGTAGTTTCCCTATGGTAAGCAATTGTTTAGGAGTTTGGCCTGCTCTCTTCAATATGACCTCATGTTGTTTTTTATTTATTCCACAACCCCCTTCTATCACATGGCTGTAAACATTCCTGGAACTCCAAGATTTATGAATAATTAACCAAATCACAGGATGTAAAATTCAACAAAGGAAGAATGATAGTTTAATTGTTAATTGAAAGACCAGAGATTCTAAAAGCACCAAGCACAGTTACCACTTACAAACTTTTCCTGACCTTCATAAACAAAATTACGTTTTCCATTCGTCTGATTGCATGCTAGTTTGAACCTGTTGTTTGTGACTAACTCCCATTTCCCCCTGTAGTCCTTCAATTTCAGCTGTAAAGTCTTTCCCACACCACTGTGCAGTCTGAGGATAGCACCTCCCTTTCAAGACGGTCTCTAAGATGTCATCATACATTGATGTGTATATTCCTTCCATTTGAGATTATCTCAGATCCATAAACCATGAGCTCCATGAACCTAGTTACAACATATGATATTGTTCACCCTACATCTCCAGCACCAACCTAGCCATAGTGGGTATACCAACATTTGTTAAGTGAAGAAACTAATACATAACCTCTAAACCCACCTATATAGTATCTTCTCTAAAAATTTCCCTCTTGACACACATAATATGCACTTTAATGCTTTGAGCATGATAGTGATTTTGTAATATGAAATTAGTTATACCTTCTCTCTCTCTCTCTTTTTTTTTTTTTTTTTTTTTTTTTTTTTTTTTTTTTTTAGTTTTTCGAGACAGGGTTTCTCTGTGGTTTTGGAGCCTGTCCTGGAACCAGCTCTTGTAGTCCAGGCTGGACTCGAACTCACTCGCCTACCACCGCCCGGCTTAGTTATACCTTCTCAAACACACACATATACTCACAAACATGCATGTACACACAGATACAGAGGCACACATATGCATGAAGTTGAGTGTGTATCTGTAAGGCAGAGACTGAATGCAGTTTAAGAACTTCACTGCAGCTTTCTGCATTTGGACCAAAGCTTTCTTCATTGGCTTCTTTTCATGTCTAAAGTAAATTAACTATCATCAGGTATTATGGTATTGACAGAGAAAGCACCTACTTTCTACAACCTTTAAGACAGTCACAAATAGAATAAAAACTTTTGTCATTTGAACAGAAACACATATTTTACTGAAATTAACCCGCATGTACTAGAATCTAAAATGAAAGCAATTCTGCCAGGACTGGCAGCTTGGCAGAATAAGTCTACAACATATTCATTTGCAATAGTGTTGATGTAAAGGCCCTTGCTTGGAGTCATTATTTACGTACAAGAAGACATCAATTGCAAAGCCTATTTCACAGTCATGTTACATTTTAATCGTTCCCACTTCATCATCATGTTTGAGCTCATACTTTTTAAATAAGAAAGCATCTTCAAAAACTAACAAATTCCTGGCCTGCTCTCCCCCAAATGAAGGCTACAATACTCTCAGTCACTTCCTCATTCCATTATCCATCCTCTTCTCCCCACAGGCTAAGTAGACACAGAGTAAAGAGACAAGTCAGAAATACCTCCCCTGGTACTTGCCAGTTGCAGCTACTTGACCCAGTGTATTGTACAGGCCAACTAACAATGGTCAATTATTTAATGCTCTCTCGGGGCTGCTTGGGTGCTTGTCCTGGTTCATAGCTCTCTACTATTGACACAATTGGCATCCAAAAGGCCACCTCACCCAGAACCAGGGTTCTACTCTGGAGCACAGAAAGTGGTGAGCATTTGCATTTTGCCTTCTACACTATGTCACCCATGCCCCTCTCCATCCTGAAACCACCAGGAGTGTTCCATCTGAGACTGACTGTGCCAGGAACAAGAACAGTCATGGCCCTGTTTCCTTCTATTTTTTTCTGAAGGAGATGAATTCAATGACTTCAAGAATACATAAGCACCAAAAGAAAAAAGTTCTCTAGACAGAATAAATGTGACTTGTATGAGAAAAAAAATCTCAGAAAAGACAAGGTAAGCATGGATATAGACTATAGGTAGAGGACTTGCCTAGCACATGCAAGGTCCTGGGTTCAAATCCAAGTACTGAAAAAATATCCATAACAAAAGAGCATGGTATAAAAATCACTTCCAATTAGTGAAAATAGAAAAGACATTACTGAAAGGTTGGTATGTAAATCAGGTCTTCAAGATAAGAAAGCTCAGTGAATGTAGGGTGGCTATATGTCTCAGCTCGCCGAACAATGTTATCTTTTTAATATAAAAACAATTCTGATCTTTTCAAAAGTGGATTGGGGATGGAGAGATGGCTCAGAAATTAAGGTCACTTGCTGCTCTCACAAAGGGTTCAAATTCAGTTTCCAGCACCCATAGTAAGCATCTCAAACTCCCCTGTACCTCCAGCTTCAAAGTATCTGTCACCCTCTTATTGCCTCCAAGGACATCAAAACACATATGCCATATACTCACACAGACACATGCATACAAAAAAAGAAGAAAAAGAAATCTTTAAAAAATCAGTAGTTCCCTGAGGTATCATAGTTTAGACAGTGGAGAATTGCCATTATTATGGTGAAGGGAGTCAGCCTGCATTCCCAGTCACTGTCAAGAGTCTGCTAATATCACATTATCTCTAGCCATAAAGAATGGCACTATTCTTCCTAACTTGCACAATCTCTTTACTTGCAGGCGCCAACTATCACAGGGTGAATAGAGAACTAGCTTCAAATAGAAACCAAGATCTGAGTCCAAACCATGACACTCACTTTCTCACTGCAGTAGTGGCTTTCCTTGTTGCTCTGACAACAAACCTGATAATACAGTGGAAGGGTTTCTTCCTGCTCCCAGTTCCAGGGGATAGCACACAATGACGGAAAAGATATTAAATAGTGTTCCGTTGCATCCATACTCAAAAGGTAGAGGAATGAAAAGTGTTCTGCTTGGTTTTTCCTTCTTATTAAATCAAGGACCCAAGATTGTAGAATGGTGAGGTTCATATTTAGGGTGACTCTTTCTGTCTCAATGAACCTAATCTTGAAACTCTATCACAAACATGCCTAGAAGTTTGTTTCCATGGTGACTCTAAATCCTTTTGAGTTGACAATCAAGGTCAATCATCTCAATCACTGAACCTTACTGTGAGGACACATTCTTGGAACCAGAATTCTATGGACCTTCCTTCAAGAAACACAGGGTCTTATGTCCAGCTAATAATTATGTCATTAAAAACATAGTACACTGAATGAAGTATTGACCTAATTGGAAAGTGTCTGGTATCATTTTATGTTGCCTATGATACAGTATGAAAGTGATAAAATCATTACCCTTCTAATGGGATGACTTCTAGTCTTATGAATCTATCTTCTCAGTACCATTCTTCTATCAATGTTGTTTTAAATATAAGCATTAAAATATAATTTAATACTACATATTTTTGAACCTGTCTTCATTTTTCATGATGTTAGAAAATTCAAAAAAAGAAGAAAAGAAAAATGCTAATCCTGTGCAATATATCTAAAACACAAGTTTCAAAAATATTTCTATTATCTCCAAAGAAATAATCACAGAAGTAAAAAAAAATGATCTTATATGGTTATATAGATGTAGGTTACCCAAACTTTTCATTTCAAAATCTAGACTAGATTGAATGAGTCTGACCCTGAGATACTATTAGAAACAGAAAAAAAAAATGATGTTCTGATTTCTTGTTGAAAGGGTTATTGCTTAACCCATTTCTATGAATACAAACGCTAGAAGCCTCATGACTGCAGAAAATCTAGTTCCTTTCAGAGTTTCCTTTGAAACCTCTGAAGAATGAGATTGATGATAGAATCCCTAATGTCTCTTTTTTTTTTCATAATCTATACCACACAAGATTTAAGAGCTAAGCCAGACAATATCAAATGACTTCTTCAGAATCGTTCAAGGACAAACACTGATGTTTTCTCACCACCTCAAAGCACTTTGATTTTTATAAAATGGCAAAATGAGATGTGACCAGTAGCGTGTCTGCTAAAGGATGCCTTTACACCAGCCACCATAAGCAGATCAATATAAAACAAATTCATACTTCTGACTGCCTGAAGGGGAAAAGGCCCTCACAGATCTATAGAGCATTGAAGAAAAACAGAGCTAGCAAATCATGAATACAAAGCTGATCCCAGTGACCTCCAAGCCTATAAAAATCAAACATATTCTTGTGTAACTTTATTACTCCATACTTAGAGCTAGTGGTAGACAATCTCGGCATTCAATGAATAAGGGAAAGACAGAAATTCTTTGATTATTCTAAAACCCAGCTTGGCCAGAAAGATACATTTTAGTGATTTAATTTCCCACATTTGGTCTTTAAATACAGAAAAACTATATAACTACTAGGAAATACAAACATCAGAGACTTAGCTGTATCCGGAGTTAGTCAGATCATAGTACACAGAGAGTTAACTAGGCAGAGTCAACACTAAAAATTCATAAGAACAGGGTGTCTTTAGTTGGTGATATTTGATGATCTTTTGGGCTGCTTCATTTAAATCATTACACTGAGCTTCTCAGTGACCTTATGAAATAATCAAAGCAAATGACATAACACTGAAATACAGGAGGAGGCAGAGCATCCGTACATTATCCATCATGTCTGAGAAGATACAGTAAATGCAGGTAGGACTGTAGCCAAGCACCAAAATTGTTACCCACTGACAAATAAATAGGTTCTCTGATTTCCTCCCCATATTAACCATGTTGTTAGTCTCTTTTAACCTGACTTCATTTTCTTTGTGTGTGTCTGTGTGGATGTGTGTGTGTGTGTGTATTTGTGTGAGGGTGAAAGTGCGCCTGTGTGTGCAGGTGTGCTTGTACACGTGATATGTGTGGGCATGTGTATGGAGGTCATGGAACAACCTTGAATGTCTTTTCCTTAGAGCAACCCTCTTTTCTTTTTAGGTAGAATATCTTGCTTGGAACTTAAGGAGTAAACTATACTGGCTGGCTAGGGAGTCACTGGACTCCACCTCTCCAGTGCTAGGAGTACAATTGTACAGTACCATGCCGAGCTCCTTTTACATGGGTTCTTGGGTTTGAACTCAGAATTTATGAGCACTTTACTTATTAACTAAAATTCCATCCTCAGTTCCACTTCCTCTATCACATTAAGTTAATTCCAAAAAAGCTAGTTATTCATCTTCATCTAGTCAAAGAACTGATTAAGTATAGAGCTGGAAAGCTTTTGTAGGTTCCTCATATAAAAACTACAATCAATTGCTACTAGGCTGTTTTCATATAGTCATATCCATATACCCTATTTTTAGACAAGTATAATCACTACTTAATTAAGGTTAGACCTTAGAACACAATGGAACCTAGATTACTGTTTATACTGCTATGAAGCCATGTCATTAGGGAGACACCCCAACATGAAGTGGGATGGATCCTGTAAAGACAAGGCCACAAAAGACTTGGTAATGTGTTGTTGTAAGGAGGGCCGCTTGTTTTCTGGCTACCCGGCAGGTCAGACCCGAAATAACCACACAGAAACTATATTATTTAAATAGCTCTAGCTTTTTATTTGCTAACTCTTACATATTAATTTAACCCATTTCTATTAATCTGTGCATTGCCACAAGGTTGTGGCTTACTGGGTGAAGTTCCGGCGTCTGTGTCCAATGGGACTACAAGGCTTCTCCTACTCTCTCCCAGCATTCAGTTTAGTTTTCCCCACCTATCTAAGTTCTGCCCTATCAAAAGGCTAAGACAGTTTCTTTATTCACCAGTGGTAATCACGGCATACAGAGGGGAATCCCACATCACCTCTCCTTTTCCGTTTAAATAAAATGGAAGGCTTTAACTTTAACATAGTAAAATTACATATAACAAAACAGTTATCAAGCAAGAATTAGAGTTACAATATTTATATCTACTTTATCTTTTATCATAACTAAGGAAAACTATAACTACAAATTCTTCAACTCCATCAAGACTCCAGAAGGATATAATATTACCTAAGTAAACAGGAAGTACATTGTAAGCAATTTTCAAAACTTTAAAATTGACAGAGACAACTTGCTGCCTGTACAGTCATCCAAAGTTCTTCTGTATCATTGGCGCATTCATCTTTAGTCTACAGGCCCATAGTGTCAGGCAGACTTTTCCACGAAGCATGAAAATTCAAAGACAGTTCCACCTATATCGGCAGTTTGTCAGTCACTTTCTTCTGTATCCTGCAAGATGTCTTACAGACTTTTACATGAAGCAGGAACCCCAAAGGATTATCTCACCTTTCTGTGGGTCCAACAGATCCAGTTCATCAAGCAGTCCAGGCAACAGCAGTTTCTTGCCTAAATTTCTAACCAATTCCATACGGAGTTTCTTTGATGCCCATCTTCTTCTTGAAGTAATTGGTGCTGCCAGGAGCAGATATGTCTCACTGTCATTAAAAGTCCTAAGTTTTAAAAACATTTTAAATGCCATATTCTGTAATCTTTGAAAGGTTTGAAGAATGCCTATTCATCTGAAATATCTCTGTACATCTAGAAAATCTAAATAATATGACTACAAGCTTGACTGTTATAGATGACGCTCTATTAACCTATATTTCTTTTTTTCTTTTTTTAATTGATTTTTATTGAGCTCTACACTTTTCTCTACTCCCCTTCCTGCATCTCCCCATGCTCCCAATTTACTTGGGAGATTTTGTCTTTTTCTACTTCCCATGTAGATTAGATCTATGTAAGCCTCTCTTGGTGTCCTCATCATTGTCTAAGTTCTTTGGGGTTGTGATTTGTAGGCTGGTTTTCTTTGCTTTATGTTTAAAAGCCACTTATGAGTGAGTGCTGTAGGAGGTCCTTCTGTCTATGTGTTGTTTTCATTGGTTAATGAATAAAGAAACTGCCTTGGTCTGTTGATAGGGCAGAACTTAGGTAGGCAGGGAAAATGGAACTGAATTCTGGGAGGAGAAAGGAAGAGAGAGATGCCATGGATCCACCAGAGACAGACACCAGTAAGCCACTGCCATGTGGCAATACACAGATTAATAGAAATGGGTTAAATGAATATAAGAGCCACTAAGAAACTACAACTCCTGGACCAAGCAGTGATTTAGTTAGTACACTTTCTGTGTGATTATTTTGGGGCTCAGCTAGTCAGGCAGCTCAGAGATGTAAGCAATCTGTCTCTCCTCCTACAAGTAAGTACATGAGATAATTGTCTTTCTGTGTCTGGGTTACTTCACTCAAAATAATGTTTTCTAGCTCCATTCATTTTCCTGCAAAATTCAAGATGTCATTATTTTTTCTGCTGTGTAGAACTCCATTGTATAAATGTACCATATTTTCCCTATCCATTCTTTAGTCAAGGGGCATTTAGGCTGTTTCCATGTTCTAACTATGACAAACAATCCTGCTATGAACATAGTTGAGCATATGTCCTTGTGGCACAATTGAGCATCCTTTGGCTATATACCCAAAAGTGATATTGCTGAGTCTTGAGGAAGCTTGTTTCCTAACTTTCTGAGAAATCACCACACTGACATCCAAAGGGGTTGTACCAGCTTGCATTCCTACCAGCAATGCAGAAGTGTTCCCTTTTCTCCACAACTTCTCCAGCATAAGTTGTCATCAGTGGTTTTAATCTTGGCCATTCTTATGGGTGTAAGATGAAATCTCAGAGTTGTTTTGACTTGATTTCTCTGATGACTAAGGATGTTGAACATTTCCTTAAGTGTCTTTCAGCCATTTTAGATTCCTCCTTTGAGAGTTCTCTGTTTAGGTCTGTACTCAATTTTTTATTAGATTAGTTGTTCTTTTGATGACTAATTTCTTGAGTTCTTTGTATATTTTGGAGATCAGACCTCTGTCTGATATGATAACCTCTATTTCTTAATTATGTATTACATTATTTAATGAGTGGCACAAACACAATACCTTAATCAAGAGCAGAAATATACATAGAACAAAATTGATCTTAAATTTGTACCAATAAATCAAGATCCATACCAATGCAAATCTCTACAGCATATCACCATTTAAATATAAACAAAAATGGATCTCGACAACAGGAGAGCCATCACGGGGTGAGTGAGTTTAGGACCTGTGGCAGCAGCCCGGGACACCGAACTCAGACGTTCCTCATCCCCCCCCCTATACTTACTGATCTTCCTGCAGGGGCTAGACTCCCCAGATACTGCCTCTCTCTTCCTATCCCACCCAGCTTGCATCCAGAACCCCCCCTCCCGTCTGCCTCCCTCCCCTCTTTGGGCACATAACATCACTCAGCTCAGCCAGTTTGGGGGCTAGGGCTGAATCATGTGGGAGTTCCTTTGGCTCAATAGCCTGCCTGCAGTAAGCAAGGTAGGTGCTTTGTTTATGAGCTACCCAAGAGCATGGAGATCTGATCTAGGCATCAGGAGAGCCATCACTGGGGAGTGCCATCACTGGGAAGGTACATCAGTGGGCAAGGAGACCTGAGCCTGTAAAAGAAGATCCATAGGGGAGCATTTGGAGGAAGAGATGGGCAGGCGTCAATGCAAGAATTCACCCAACAATCTGAAAACCAACATGAAACCACCAGAACCCAGCGACCTCACAACAGGAGGACATGAACACCTTAAGAAGAAGTAGAAAAAATTGACTTTATGAAAGCAATAGAGTTCATTAAAAACATGTAAAAAATGCCCTTATAGAAATGGATGAGATGTATAACAGAAAGTTTGAAGAATTGAATAAATCAGTGAATGACACCCTAGGAAACCAAGGAAAAACAATCAAACAGATAATGGAAATAGTTCAAGACTTGAAAACTGAAATGGAGGCAAGGAAGAAAACACAAACAGAGGGCTGGACATGGAAACGCTAGGTAAGTGAATAGAGACTACAGAAACAAACATAACCAACAGAATACAAGAGATAGAAGAAAGAATCTCAGATTCTGGAGATACCATAGAGAAAATAAATGCACTGATCAAAGAAAACAGCAAGTCCAACAAACTCTCACCACAAAACATTCAGAAAATCTGGGACATAATAAAAAGACCAAACCTAAGAATAATAGGAGTAGAAGAAGGAGAAGAAGTGCAGCTCAATGGTCCAGAAAATATATTTAATAAAATTATAGAAGAAAACTTTCCCAACCTAAAGAAAGATATACCTATGAAGGATCAAGAAGCATACAGAACACTGAATAGGCTGGATCAAAAAAAAATCCCCTTGCCAATAATAAAAACACAAAACATACAGAATAAAGAAAGAATATTAAGATCTGTAAAGGGAAAAGGCCAAGTTACATATAAAAGTAAACCCATCAGACTTACATCTGACTTCTCTATGGAAACCATGAAAGCCAGAAGTTCCTGGATAGATGTACTGCAGAAACTAAGAGACCATGGATGCAAGCCCAGACTACTTTACCCAGCCAAGTTTTCGTTCACTATAAACGGAGAAAACAAAATTTTCCAGAATAAAAAAAAATTTAAACAATACGTAGCCACAAATCCAGCCTTACAGAAAGTAATAGAAGGAAAATCACAAACAAAGGAATCCAAGAATGTCCTCAATAACTCAGACATCTAGAGACCCTTCACCAGCACAACTCAAAGAAGGAAAACACACAAACTCTACTACTAAAAAAGTGACGGAAGTTAACAACCACTGGTCATTAATATCACTTAATGTCAATGGACTCAACTCACCTATAAAAAGACACATGCTAAGAGACTGGATACAAAAACAGGATCCAACATTCTGCTGTTTATAGAAACACACCTCGACCACAAAGACAGGCACCTACTCAGAGTAAAGGGCTTGGAAAAGCCTTATCAAGCAAATGGACCTAAGAAACAAACAGGACTGGCCATACTAATTTACAACAAAGTTGACTTCAAACTTAAATCAATCAGAAGAGATGGAGAGGGACATTTTATACTCATAACAGGAACAATTCATCAGGATGAAGTCTCAATCCTGAATATCTATGCCCCTAAAATAAAACCACCCACATACATAAAAGAAACATAAAACTCAAGGCAGCCATCAAACCGCACACACTAATAGTAGGAGACTTCAGCACTCCTCTCTCACCAATGGACAAGTCAGTCAGACAGAAACCTAACAGAGAAATAAGAGAATTAATGGAGGTAATGAATCAAATGGACTTAACAGACATCTAAAGAACATTCCACCCAAATAGGAAAGATTATACTTTCTTCTCTGCAGCTCATGAAACATTCTCGAAAATTGACCACATACTCAGTAGCAAAGCAAACATCAGATTACCATGGATTAAAGTTAGAATTCAACAACAATGCTACCCACAGAAAGCCGACAAACTCATGGAAACTGAACAGTCACTACTGAACCACACCTGAGTCAAGGAAGAAATAAAGAAAGAATTTAAAGTCTTCCTTGAATTCAATGAAAATAAAGAAACAAATTCAAACTTATGGGATACTATGAAAACAGTCCTGAGAGGAAAGTTCAAAGCACTAAGTGCCCACTTAAAGAAAACAGAGAAAGAACATGTTGGAGACTTAACAGCTCACCTGAAAGCTATCGAAAAAAAAGAAGCAGACTCACCTAGGAGGAGTCGAAGACTGGAAATAATCAAACTGAGGGCTGAAATTAACAAAATAGAAACTCAGAAAACAATCCAAAGAATTAATGAAATAAAAAGCTGGTTCCTGGAGAAAATCAACAAGATTGATAAACCCCTAGCCAAACTAATAAAATGGCAGAGAGAGAATATGATAATTAATAAGATCAGAAATGAAAAGGGGTACATAACCACAAACACAGAGGAAATTCAGAGAATCATAAGATCTTACTACAAAGACCTATATGCCACAAAACTGGAAAATTTAAAAGAAATGGATACTTTTTTAGATAAATACCATATACCAAAGTTAAACCAGGACCAAATGAACAATATAAATACACCTGTTAGTCGCAAAGAATTAGAAGCTGTTATCAAAAACTTCCCTTCCAAAAAAAGCCCAGGACCAGATGGTTTCACTGCAGAATTCTACCAGAACTTCCAAGAAGACCTAAAGCCTATACTCCTTAATGTATTTCACAATATAGAAACAAAAGAGTCATTGCCAAATTCCTTCTATAAAGCTACAGTTACTCTGATACCAAAACCACACAAAGACTCAACCAAGAAAGAGAATTACAGGCCAGTCTCACTCATGAACATCAATCCAAAAATCCTCAATAAAATACTGGCAAACCGAATCCAAGAACACATTAGAAAAATTATCCATTATGATCAAGTAGGCTTCATCCCAGAGATGCAGGGCTGGTTCAACATATGCAAATCTATCAATGTAATCCATCATATAAATAAACTGAAAGAAAAAAAACATATGATCGTTTCATTAGATGCTGAAAAAGTATTCTACAAAATTCAACATCCCTTTATGATAAAAGTCTTGGAGAGATTAGGGATACAAGGGTCATACCTAAATATAATAAAAGCTATTTACAGCAAACCGACAGCTAACATCAAATTAAACGGAGAGAAACTCAAAGCCATCCCACTAAAATCAGGAACATGACAAGGCTGTGCACTCTCTCCATACCTCTTCAATATAGTGCTTGAAGTTTTAGCAATAGCAATAAGACAACATAAGGGGATCAAAGGGATTTAAATTGGAAAGGAAGAAGTTAAACTTTCGTTATTTGCAGATGATATGATAGTGTACATAAGTGACCCCAAAAACTCCACCAAAGAACTCCTACAGCTGATAAACGCCTGATGGAGGAAGGTCATTGGTTAAAAAATAAAGAAACTGCTTGGCCCTCATAGGTTAGAACATAGGTGGGTGGAGTAAACAGAACAGAATGCTGGGAGGAAGAGGAAGTGAGCTCAGACTCGATAGCTCTCCTCGCTGGAGCCAGACGCAATGAAGCAAGCCGCCAGGTCAGATATGTTGAATCTTTCCTGGTAAGACTGGTGCTACACAGATTATTAGAGATGGGTTGATTGGGATATGAGAATTAGCCAGTAAGGGCTAGAGCTAATAGGCCAAGCAGTGTTTATATGAATACAGTTTGTGTGTTATTATTTCGGGGCACAAGCTAGCCAGGCAACCAGGAGCTGGGGTGGCAGGAACGCAGCCTGCAGCTCCTAAAACAGAATGGCCCCCAACATGTGGATAACTGAGACAACAGAAAGACTGAGAAAGCTTGGTAAGAATTAAATAAAGCATGTTTTCTTGGTAGCAGCAATTTCTTGGGTCTGTTCTGCTTGCTAGAGGCAAGCAAGCGCTCTCATCTAAGAGAGGCTTCCTGACTCAGCTTTAGCTGCAAAACCCTGCAGCTCATTAAGAGGTCCTGCCACGAAACACTTAAATGGTATTGATAAAAGCTGACTGCATGCTTGTTTGTTTTCAGCCATAGCAGGAAAAAAGTTGTGCTGTTTTAAATTCTGGCTTTCTGGTCTGTCCTGCCAGGGCAAACTCTTACTCTTTCACGCAGGCGGTTCATGCAGTTCAGCTTTGCAAGCACAAGCTGCTGAAGCTTGCTTGCTGGCAGGGACCTTGAATTAGACTTAGATTTGTGGCAATAAAAATGGCTACAGCCAGTATCTCTGCCATGAGGCTGGAAAGCTAAGGAATGGGCTGGATCCAGCCGTCAAAGCCACGGCTTTCGTCCTACTCATATTGCTTCGTAAATTAAAGACTCATGTGGTCAGAAAAAGAGAGATATACAGTAAAGAGAGATTCAAAGACAAAGAAAACTTTAAATGATTTACAGTGTGTTTAAAAATATATGCAGGCTAAAAGTTAAAGTTCTTAAAAGTAAAAAAACAAAAATAAGGAAGTAGTTGGGTGTGGTAGTACACACCTTTAATCCCAACACTTGGGAGGCAGAGGGAGATTGACCTCTGTGACTTCAAGGTGTGGCAGTACACACCTTTAATCCCAATGCCTGGGAGGCAGAGACAGTTCTGAGAATTCAAGGACAGCCTGGTCTACAGAGTTATTCCAGGACAAAGATACACAGAGACTATAAAATAAAAGTAAAAATAAACAAAATAGAGGTTAAAATAAAGCCGCACAAAGATGGAAAATACAATGAGAATCTTGATACTATATGCTATTATGCTCTGTTTGAATTGTTTGAATGCTGAGGAAGGAGCAACAACTGCTAAAAGATATTTGTTTATAAATGCTACTGAACTAATCCAACATAGATATTTTGAAAATACCTTGACTTCAGAATTTGGATCTAAGGATATGATACTTTGGAAAAGAGATTCTTCTTTTGTTTTCACAGACGATGACACCCTGCGGACTGCTTCCATCCCAATATGGTATGATAGACCACGCCCTCCTGAAAGGTTGCTATGAACACCTTCAAAAAATTATTTCACTCCATTGACGATTGAGAACCTAGCACACAGGTTATACCCTGAAATATCTGATTAACAGCGCCCCTATAAAGCAGGAAGCAGTTTGGAGAGAAATAACTGCGCCCTTATTCCCAAATATTGTTTATAAATGTTCCTTTACATTTAAAGGGGAATGTGATATAGATATGGATAATTTACATTGGTATAAGTTTTGTTTTGTTGATATAAATTTAAGGTCAATTTTGTTATATGTATATGTATGTATGTATGTATTTCTGATCTTGATTAAGGTATTGTGATTATGTAGTTCACTTAAGAAATGTAATGTATATAGGTTGTTAATAGATAATCATAATAGTCAAGTTTGTAGTCATATTAGTTAAGATTTTCTAGATGTACATAGATATATTTTAGATAGGCATTCTTCATATCTTTCAAAGATTATAGAATATGGCATTTAAATGTTTTAATAACTTAGGACTTTTCATGACAATGAGACACTCTGCTCCTGGCAGCACCAATCTACTTCAAGAAGAAGATGGGCATCGAAGAGGATCCTTATGGAGTTTGATAGCCATTTGGGCAAGAAACTGCTCTTGCCTGGACTGTTGCATAAACTGGACACAAAGAACCTGCAGAGAGAGGACTGCTGAACTTGCCTAAAGGTGAGATGATCTTTTGGGGTTCCTGATTCATGAAAGAGTCTGCGAGACATTCTGCAGGACACAGCAGAAAGTGACTGAACTGCTTTTGGAATTTCCTGCTTCATGAAAATGTCTGCTGGATACTATGGGCCTGTAGGCCGAAGATGGATGCCCCAAAAGTACAGAGAAACTTTGGGTGACTGTCAAGGCAGCGAGATGTCTCTGTCATTTCTAGAGTTTGAAAGTCGCTTATTTCTTGTTTGCTTAGGTAATATTGTATCTTTCTGGAGTCTTTGATGGAGTTGAAGAATAGTTGTTATATTTTCCTTAGTTATGATAAAGATAAAATAGATGTAAATATTGTAATTTTTACTTGATAACTGTTTTGTTATATGTAATTTTGCTATGTTAAAGTTAAAGCCTTCCTTTTTTTTGTTTAAACAGAAAAAGGGAAAATGATGGAGGAAGGTCATTGGCTAAATAATAAAGAAACTGCTTAGCCCTCATAGGTTAGAACATAGGTGGGTGGAGTAAACAGAACAGAATGCTGGGAGGAAGAGGAAGTGAGCTCAGACTCGATAGCTCTCCTTGCTGGAGCCAGACGCGATGAAGCAAGCCACCAGGTCAGATATGTTGAATCTTTCCTGGTAAGACGGGTGTTCACAGATTATTAGAGATGGGTTGATCGGGATATGAGAATTAGCCAGTAAGGGCTAGAGCTAATGGGCCAAGTAGTGTTTATATGAATACAGTTTGTGTGTTATTATTTCGGGGCATAAGCTAGCCAGGCGACCAGGAGCTGGGGTGGCAGGAACGCAGCCTGCATCTCCTACAACAAACACCTTTAGTAATATGGCAGGATACAAGATGAACTCCAAAAAATCTTTGTGCCCTCCTAGACACAAAGAATATGGAAGCAGAGAAGGAAATCAGTGAAGCATCACAATTCACGATAGCCACAAACAGCATAAAATATCTTGGGGTAACTCTAACCAAGGAAGTGAAAGATCTATTTGACAAGAACTTTAAGGCATTGAAGAAAGAAATTGAAGAGGATACCAGAAAATGGAAGGATCTCCCTTGCTCTTGGATTGGGAGGATCAATATAGTAAAAATGACAATTCTACCAAGGGCAATTTATAGGTTCAATGCAATCCCCATAATGGTCCCATCAAAATTCTTCACAGATATGGAGAGGATAATAATCAACTTTATATGGAAAAACAAAAAACCCAGGATAGCCAAAACAATCTTATACAATAAAGGAACTTCTAGAGGCATTACCATCCCTGACTTCAAACTCTATTACAGAGCTACAGTAATGAAAACAGCTTGGTATTGGCATAAAAATAGAGAAGTCGACCAATGGAATTATATAGAAGACCCGGATTTTAATCCACAAACCTATGAACACCTCATTTTCGATAAAGGAACTAAAAGTATTCAATGGAGGAAAGAAAGCATCTTCAACAAATGGTGCTGGCACAACTGGATGTCAACCTGAAAATAGACCCATATCTATCACCGTGCACAAAACTCAAGTCCAAATGGATCAAAGACCTCAATATCAATCTGAACACACTGAACCTGATAGAAGAGAAAGTGGGAAGTACCCTACAACATATGGGCACAGGAGATCGCTTCCTATATATAATGCCAGCAGCACAGACATTAAGGGCAACATTGAATAAATGGGACCTACTGAAACTGAGAAGCTTCTGTAAAGCAAAGGACACTGTCACTAAGACAAAAAGGTAACCTACTGACTGGGGAAGATCTTCACCAACCCTGCAACAGACAAAGGTCTGATCTCCAAAATATACAAAGAACTCAAGAAACTAGACTCTAAAATGCTAATTAACCCTATTAAAAAATGGGACTCTGAACTGAACAGAGAATTCTCAACAGAAGAAGTTCAAATGGCCAAAAAACACTTAAGGTCATCTCAACCTCCTTAGCGATCAGGGAAATGTAAATTAAAACAACTTTGAGATATCACCTTACACCTGTCAGAATGGCTAAAATCAAAAACACCAATGATAGCCTTTGCTGGAGAGGTTGTTGAGGAAGGGGTACACTCATCCATTACTGGTGGGAATGCAAACTTGTGCAACCACTTTGGAAATCAGTGTGGCGATTTCTCAGGAAATTCGGGATCAACCTACCCCAGGACCCAGCACTACCACTCTTGGGAATATACCCAAGAGATGCCCTATCATATTACAGAACCATTTGTTCAACTATGTTCATAGCAGCATTATTTGTAATAGCCAGAACCTGGAAGCAACTTAGATGTCCTTCAATGGAAGAATGGATGAAGAAAGTGTGGAATATGTACACATTAGAGTACTACTCAGTGGTAAAAAACAATGACTTCTCGAATTTTGCATGCAAATGGGTGGTAATAAAAAACACTATCCTGAGTGAGGTAACCCAGACCCAAAAAGATGAACATGGGATGTATTCACTCATAATTGGTTTCTAGCCATAAATAAAGGTCATTGAGTCTATAATTTGTGATCCTAAAGAAGCTAAATGAGAAGGTGAACCCAAAGAAAAACATATAGTTATCCTGGATATGGTAAGTAGACAAGATTGCCGGGCAAAAAATTGGGATCTTGGGGGTGGGGTGGGATGGGGGTAGGGGGAGATGAGGAGAGAAAAGTGAGAAGGGGAGGATGGGGGAACTTGGGGAAACGGGATGATTGGGATAAAGGAAGGGTGGATAGGAGAGCAGGGAAGCACATATCTTAATTAAGGGAGCCATCTTAGGGTTGGCAAGAGACTTGAACCTAGAGGGACTCCCACGTGCCCAGGGCATTGTTCCCAGTTAGTTCCTTGGGCAGCTGAGGATAGGGAACCTGAAATAGCCCTATCTTATAGCCATACTGATGAATATCTTGCATATCACCATAGAACTTTCATCTTGCGTTGGATGGAGATAGAGACAGAGTTCCACATTGGAGCACTGGAACGAGCTCCTAAGGTCCCATTGAGGAGCAGAAGGAGGGAGAACATGAGCAAGGAAGTCAAGACCTTGAGGGGCACACCCACCCATTGAGACAGTGGAGCTGATCTATTGGGAGCTCAACAAGACCAGCTGGATTGTGACTGAAAAAGAATCGAATAAAACCAGACTCTCTGAACATGGCGGACAAAGAGGGCTGATGAGAAGCCAAGGACAATGGCACTGGGTTTTGCTCCTATTTCATGTTCTGGCCTTCTGGGAGCCTAGCCAGTTTAGATGCTCACCTTCCTAGACCTGGATGGAGGGGGAAGGACCTTGGACTTTCCACAGGGCAGGGAACCCTGACTGCTCTTTGGACTGGAGAGGGAGGGGGAGAAGAGTGGGTGGAGGGAGAGAGGAGGGGGAGGGGGGAGGGAAATGGGAGGCGGGGAGGCGGCATAAATTTTTTTTCAATAAAAATATATATAAACAAACATTTATAAACTATATTATGGAAAATGGACATGGTTCCCTCCATACTGCTTCCTGCTTTTTGTTTGGCAAAGTAACTTTTAGAGGTGTTCATGGTGATATTTCAGGTGGCCTTGGTGCATCAAACCATATTAGCCTGGAATGAATCCACAGGTTCTCATCTGTAGAAACAAAAAAGAGCAACTTTTTTTCCAAAACAACATATCTCTAGATCCATATTTTGAAGACAACATACCTTTAAAGTATATATGTTGGTTACTTAGCTTCTTCAGTCAAAAAATACACAATAATATACATAATCCAGACTCTTTGTAAAGTCCATTTTTTATGTGGCTTATTTTAACTCTATTACTTTTTAATATCTACTTATATTATCTTTGCTCCTTTAATCTTTGACTATCTGTACTCTGTCTCTTTAAGGACATTTTATTTTTTAAAGACCATTTATGTCTTCTTATAACTCTCTATTCTCTTTTTCTTTTCTCTCCCAAGTCTGCATACATTTGTCATTTAGAGGTCTTTTATAACTGAATCTGTCCTATTCTATATCTGTAACTTTTTACTGTCTGTGGGTGCTTCTTAAATGCTAAGTGCTTCTTAAGCAGCGCTGTTGCTAGGGGAAATATGGCACTGCCTGTTTGCCCTGCCCAGCCCAGCATGGCAGAGTGTTTGCTGCCTCTGAAAGCCATGCTCACAGCCCCATTTTAGGCACACAGCCAGTCTATGTTGTCATGAAACAAGTTGTAGCACTCTGTTCACAAACTCTATTTAAATGTTCCATAGCTGGACCTCTAGAAAGAGTCATGGATTTTTTTTTCTGCTACCACTGAATCAGGAAAGCCTCTCTTAAAGGAGCTGCAACATGCCACCAGCAAGCAAAGCCCATTCAGGGAAAAAATGTGGCTAAACTTTGTTTTTTAGTATCTGGTATTCCTTTTCAAAGTCTCTCAGGTTTTAAGTGGATTTTAGCTGGCTGTGCAGTTGCCAGTTTGTTGTAAGGAGGGCTGCTTTTTTCCCAGCAACCCAGCAGCTTAAACCTGAAATAATCATATAGAAACTATATTATTTAAATCATTGCTTGGCCCATTAGCTCTAGTTTCTTATTTGCTAACTCTTACATCTTAATTTAACCCATTTCTGTTAATCTGTGTACTGCCCACAAGGCTATGGCTTACCAGGTAAAGTTCCAGTATCTGTCTCCAGTGGGGCTACATGGCTTCTCCTCCATTCTTCCAGCATTCAATTTAGTTTTCCCCACCTATCTAAATTCTGCCCTATCAACAGGCCAAGGTAGTTTCTTTATTCCCCAGTTATTCACAATATACAGAGAGGAATCCCACATCAATGTGTACCTGAAGTATTAACCACATATGCAAATTTTCACAGAGATCAGACAGGTGACACAGTGGGAAGAGCAGGCTGGGATGCATCTCTCACTCCCACCCTCCTCTTTATCTTTCCTCCTCCTCCTCCTCCTCCTCCTCCTCCTCCTCCTCCTCTTCCTTCCTCTCTCTCTCTCTCTCTCTCTCTCTCTCTCTCTCTCTCTCTCTCTCCCTCTCTCTATGCAGGAAACCAGGATTAGTGTTGTCAAATATCACCCTCCTCAACAGAGAGAAGCTAGGGTACTAAGACAAACTAGGGTACTAAGACAAACTTCATTTTATAAATACTAGTAACTAGTCTTAAAATTAATATGTGAGCCAAACCTAAATACTTATATTGATTAAATTTGGTCAATGATTCAGATTCTGTCTGTGGACTGATAATTTTCAACTTCAATGTTCAGTTTATTGTCTCTGGTTTAATTAGTAAGAAGTCTTTAAACCCACCCAAGTTCATGAAAGAGTTTATCTAATTGTTCAGTACATACAATGCAGTCATAAAGTTTTGGATCCAACCCCCAGAACTGAAGGGGAAAATGTCTATTTCAAGCCCATGAAAGTAGAATAGCATTTCACACATTCACTGAAGGAAGTGACAAAGGCAGCCAGAATCTATCTATTATAAGTAGACAGAAATTATTTCTTTGAGGCTCATGCAAATCTTTTCTTCTAATTTACAATATACATGTTATTCTTTTTAATCAAGAAAGACAATTGTCATTCTAGTAAAACTAACTCTAGGAAAAAATATGTCCAATTTATTTTATGGCTCTCCAGACCTCTGAGAACCCCAGATATCATCCCTTTCTACCCCGAGCTACCTTTCCACCCAAGACTTGAACTCCAGCTATTCATCAGATTGACAGCAGCTGATAGTCAGGGGCTAGTGTGGAATACACAAAAGCAGATGCATTCCCAACAAGTCTAGGGACCAGCTCAAATGCAGCCTGCTGATCTTGCTTAATCTGATCAACACTCTAGTTGCTGTTAGAAACAGTGGCTGTGATTTTTCAGGCCTTTCTAGCTCTTGACTTTCAGAACAAAGCCTCTGTTTAAACACTTAGACTGACTTACCTGTACCTCAGGGCTGAGACTGCAAGGCTTCCTTTCTAAAATAACATCATATCACTTTTATCTTTAATGATGAAGGTGACTGAGAAGGGCACATTGGGCATCCCACATAAATGGATGCTCCCCTGCTGTGTTGCCCATTGCAGGTACTAAGATATTGCCCTTTACTGAGTCATTTGTCAATCCTTCTCCTGAAATAACATCAGACATATCCACATTCACCAGTAAGTCAGCTGATGTCTCTACCAAGGTTGGGTCAGCACACATTAACATTATTATGCCATACATATATACAAGCATATATCACATATTAGAATCTAGCAGAGAAAAATGATTGTTTCCCCCTAAGGTTTGACTTTCAGTCTTCCATTTTATTTCACAAAGGAGGATTCTTTGAAATATTCCACTTGTTCTCCTCTATCTCCTGACACCAGAAATGCCCACTGTATAGCAATGATTGATGGATCTCAAAGGCAAAAGAAAGCTGTTTCCTTGGAAAGCTATCTGGGTATCTAAATATACAGTTTTGTTTTGGCTGTGTGTGTGTGAGTGTGTGTCATAAATAGTGCACTTTTATTCACAGCTCTCTTCATCCATGGAAATTGCATCATCATCCCAGCCATATATTGGAATAGGATTTTATTTTGAGTCTCTGTGGATGCTCCCTCCATCTGCCAAGAGGTGTGTGGTATATAATTCATCCTTTGTGATTTCAAACCGAAAGAAAGAAATATGTTAAATATTAGAATTTCTATAAAGAAAAAATGCTGACTTGCCTCCATGCAAATGTCTCTGAGGAAAACAGAAAGGAATTTCTGACTTTCACAGTTTGTCTTAACAATGCCAATATGCTGCTCACATTCAAGACTCATTAGCAGGTTTACTTGACATTTACTTGACAGAAATTTGGAGAAAGAGGATGTTTGTTTTATGTTTTGGGAGTTTGTTTGTTTTTTGTTTGTTTGTTTTTTTCAAAACAGGGTTCCTCAGTGTAGTCGTGGCTGTCCTGGAACTCGCTCTGTAGACCTAGCCAGCCTCAAAATCAAATATCTGCCTGCCCCTGCCTCCTGAGAGCTGAGGTTAACATGTACTACCAGTGCCAGGATGAAAGAGAGTGTTTTTAACCCACTGGTGGGAGTGAAGAAAGTTTTAGCCACTGGCATCCTTGGCAAAGCAAAATTATTTTCTACAAGTCATGAGATAGCCTAAAGAAACAGCCCTTTAACAGAAACAGCCTGTGGGTAACAGTGACTTAAATGGCATTTGCTCCCCTTCCATATACATATAAATCTGGGGTGTTACATAGCAATATTATTATATACCCATAACATTGCTTTGAAGATAACATGGAGTATATAAACCTTTTCTTTGGCTTCTGATACATGCAAATATCTTTATTACTATTTATATTTACCAAGAGCACAGAGGTCAAAATTTTCTCTCATTCTCTGTATGACTTTTAAATAAGAGAAAAGATCCTTCTCTGTAACTCCCCCAATTCAGGCCTCCTAGGAGGCAGCAAAGCATTATTCTACAGTCTTTTGTATGTCAGTCAGTAGGAGTTCTCCCAGGAACATCTTTCTGACTTGAAGAATGGTACAGTCAGCTGAATAAAGAAGATCAAGTACCCTTTATTTGTGCAGAGACCAAATCGATTACTGGCCCTGTGAGAGATTGGTTGAGTCACATAGACTGCAATATGCCAATGTGTACACGAAGAAAAATGAAGTAAAGAGTGACGAAATAATATCATTTGCTAGTTCCTCCTTCTACTTTTATTTTACTCAGAGCCAAACTTCTTTTATTTATTTATTTATTTATTTATTTATTTATTTATTTATTACAGATTTCTGCCTCCTCCCCGCCACCACCTCCCATTTCCCTCCCCCTTCCCCAACCAAGTCCCCCTCCCTCGTCAGCCCGAAGAGCAATCAGGGTTCCCTGCCCTGTGGGAAGTCCAAGGACCACCCACCTCCATCCCGGTCTAGTAAGGTGAGCATCCAAACTGCCTAGGCTCCCACAAAGTCAGTATGTGCAGTAGGATCAAAAACCCATTGCCATTGTTCTTGAGTTCTCAGTAGTAGAGCCAAATTTCTTGAAATAATTGTTTACATCTTTCAATTCTCCTAATTTCTCAACTAATTTACCTTAGTTGCCTTGTCCAGCAACTAAGGACAACTGAGGATTTGTGTTGTCTTATTGTATCTTGTTATGTTGGGATCAGTTGATATTCCTGGGATATCTTTTCTGGAGGGGAAATAAAGAAGTGGAGATGTGGGATGGGGGGTGAATGGGTGAGACCTGAAAAAAGTGGAAGATGGGAAAACTGTGCTTAAGTTGTGTTGTATGAGAGAAGAATTAAAAAATGAAGATCTGGTTCATTATTTTCTAGCCATAATTATTATATCATTATCTTTCAGCCATAACTACATGAATCTCTCTCATCTCTTTAAATTCATAGAACTTAGAAATAATGTTTTCAGAGAGAAGTGGAAAGTGTGAGTTTTACCAAAAATGGCTTTACTTCAAGTGTGGTTTTCATATAATTATTATGGTCTATGCTCTATTAAATTTATACAAAGACTTCCCCAGGCATTAACTTGTCATTCTAAACATAATTCTGAAAGACACAGAGCTTATGAGAAGCATCCAGAAACATTATAGGTCATTTGATACTGGAAGACATTCATCTGGAAAGTCATAATAGGCCAGTGCCAAGGAGGCCTTCAAGAAACACCCCAGAACATAAGAGCTTATAGATCAGTAGTTCTCAACCTGTGGATCATGACCCCTTTGGGGTCAAGTGACCCTTTCACAGGAGTTGTATATCAGATATACTGCATATCAGGTATTTATATTATGATTAATAACTGTAACAAAATTACAATTATGAAGTAACAAAAATAATTTTATGGTTGGGGGTCACCACATCATGAGGAACTAACTGTACTAAAGGACTGCCAAACTAAGAAGGTTGAGAACCACTGGTCTAAACCAATCCCATTACATTGTAGATTCCTCAAACCTGACATCAGTAATGTCAAAATCCAGCCTACCTCATTCCATAACTCACTCCTCAGGAGCCCAGAAGGAGTAAAATGCTACGGACCGGCTCAGGGGAGCCACTCAGACCATGGGAGAAGCAGGGTCTTGGTAACAGGAAGGCACAAGTTTGGTGAATGACAGACACAACATACAAGAGAGTGGTTGGAATCTGTTGCGATTTTACTGAATTCATGTTTTCATTATATAGTATTCAAACAAAGAACAAATCAGAAGGTTATGTATGAAAGATTCTTTTATAAAGTCACATCAGCGATATTTAAGAAAAGTATATTATCAGGAACAGGTGTTAGACATAATGCATCCTTAGAAGAAAAAAATCTTGTCCTTGGGAATGTAAACCTCAGACAAGTGGTTTCATCTTGTGAATAGAAAGTTTCTGTCTCATTATCACTATCATGGCCTTTCCTCTTTCTAACCCTTTCTTTATCTCATCTAGTGAATAAATATGCCTAATCAGTTCTCTGCACCTGTTGAAATATACTTTTTAGTACCTTCTTATGCAGCAGACACCATGGGGGTTGGGATCTAGCAAGCCTATCCATAAAGTTCAAGTATACTATAACAGTCTTTGTCCATCAACATTAACCTATCTATTCCCTTGCTCATCATACACCCCGTGTATGACAAGGGTTCTGCTGTAGTCTTATACATTCCCATACTGTGCTTCCCTATCCCAGAGCTGTTCCTGAAGAGAATAATCCTTGTCTTGTAGATGTATAGAATATCATTATTATAAAAGAGATTGTGCAAAGCCCATATCCCGCATAGCCAGATAATTGAGAAACCTGTCTATGCCCCAAAGGTGGCCTTTCTGCCATTGACCTCCAGGGAGCCTAGTCTGATAGGACACATAGCTCCCATCTGGCATAATGACATATGTCATTCGCACAGACGGAACTGGAGTTGGTGTGGCAGTAAAACATATTACCTCCCTTCCTAGTCATTTGCTAAGGCTTCCCTTGCTGAGGATTCCCCTTGCCTTCAAAGCTCATCTTGCCAATATCTAAACACATAGAAGACTTCAGCTATAGTTTTCCCAATGGTACTTACTATGATATACATGGCATACTGCTCTATGTGGAATAATTATGGTTGTGGTTCATTTATTTTTGTGCCTATCTGCCCCAATATATCTTACATTTGCCAAGAACAATCCTATCCCTGTACACCATGTACAATCAATCAGCACAGATTGTGGTCATCCTTTGGTAAGTTAACATAATTTAATTGATAGCATGAAGGAAGTGAATTGAGAAGAAGAGAAAGAAGGAACGGAGGGAGGGACGTCCCCAACACAGAGAATTTAAAATGCCAAACTCAGTAGAAAAAGACAAGATCTCCTGAGTAAATTGGGAGCAAGGGGACCTTGGGGGAGTGTTGAATAGGAGGGAAGAGGCAGTGAGGGGAGCAGAGAAAAATGTAGAGCTCAATAAAAATCAATTTTAAAAAGGGGAAAAATAAAATAAAATGCTAAACTCACTGGATCATCTGGTACAATGGTGGTTTACAGAGAATAGAGGAGCAAAGAGGGAGAAGAACTGGGAGATGTTGATCAAAAGGTACAAAACCTCACTGGGAGAAGAGGAACGAATTTCCAGGGTCTGTTGAACAATGTTATAATTCATAGTAATGTAGTGTATGTTTTTTTCTTAAAGGGAATGTCTTTGCTTAACTTCCTCAATTACACAGTTTCTGTGTGTCATCTGTTTGTGGTAGGAAGCTGAATAGTACAGAATATAAATTTATGATTAGAATAGTAATAAGAAAATATAAGGAAAAAGTCCAGATCTGAGGTTTATACTTTCAAAGAAAAATATCTTAAGTGGTAAAAACAAAATAGAGTCACTCAAAAATAGTAAATAGCATCCATAAGTTGGGAAAAACAGAAACTTATTTTTAGTGACGTTACTCTTTTTTATCACAAACTATTCAACACCTGAAAAATGGAGGCGTTGAGGCCAAATGAAATCTTTAAATTAATTTTTTTGTCCTAATCAGAGTTCCATGAACTGTATATCAAACTTACATCAGAAATTCAATCACTCCAGGCAGTGGAAGAATTTTTAGTTCACCCGAGTCCACATGAACTACATTTATTAAAGTTCTAATAATAAAGCTGCATCATCAGGTAAAGAAACTATATATTTCCAGAATATAATGATTTCAGGAAAAAGCAAAATATGGGAAAGGAAAATGACCCATTCAGAAAGGTCAACATTACCCAGCAGGCTTTGTGGACTTTCATTTGTTCTCTGTTCTGTTTTTCAACTTCATCCTTCTGCCAGCTCTTAATCAGGACCCTAGTGAGATGCACAATGGGGCTACAGGGACAAGCAGCAGACACTACTGCCTCTGGTGTCTGAGAGTAGTCACTCTCTGTCTAACAAGAAGAGATAGATTGTTCAACAGCTAGGAAGTATCACGTTTTCTCTCAGATCCCCCAAACAATTAAGGAGGAAATTTTTCCTTAGGAAAACTGTGCCCAGAATTAGCCCTGGGAACAGAAGCAGCAATAATGAAATAATAACTACCGCTTGCAGTGGTCTGTTATTTGATTGACTCCTCAGAGCATCCAAGAGAGGCAACTATCACTCAAGGCTCACAGAGCTAACCAGTGAAAAGAAAACTAACACAAGACACAACTGACACTGAGCTTCAGGGTTTCTGACTGTTCTGTTAACAATAATTCTATATCTGGATCTTAATTAAGTGTTTAGTGGATATTAGTGGACAAAGGATTTCCTATGTGGTACATCCCATCTGTCTCCTCCCTACCTGTCAAAGTTGCCTGGCATTCCATGTGTGGCCAACCAACAAAGGAAATAACTCAAAGTGCAAATATTAAAAACTATATTTTTTAATCCTGGATTCAGTAATTCTATTTTAAATTAATTCAACAAAAACAAAGTATAAATACATGAGACATTAATGTGCTATGTGACTAAAAAAAGAAAAGCTCACAAAAAGGGAATATCAAAAGAGGGGTTCAAGGAAGTATAGACAACTTCTGGAATAACCCAAACACCCAACAGGAGGGGGATGAACTGCAATGTATCAAAAGTTCAAATAGTGCTTTTAAACCACTGATCATGTGTTGTACATGTATGTCAGTAGTAGAACACTTGCCTACCATGTAGGAGGTCATGGTTCAGTCCCTAAAACAACACAAACTAAAACACTGAAACTCACAGGAAAACAATCAAAGTCCACATGCTTTTTTAAAATGAAATAAATGTGAACAAAATTAGTTTGATAGAATACTAATTTAGTGTTTAGATAGAACATAAGAGTATATATCAACCCTTATGAGAACAAGAGTTAGCCCAAGAAATCTTTACCTTTCTTTAAATATACACACATAAACACAGACACACACACACAAAAAAAACACACACACACACAGTAACATAAAATGAATTCTTAGTGTAAGCATGTCAAAAATCATTGAAATGCATGGACTTACACTATTGTTCACTCATTAAGATGTTTCTATCAGAAACTCTTGGTGTACTTTAAAGAAAAACTAGGTCACAAATTAGTACAAATATGAGGACCCAATTGCTGAAAATGAAGTACACATAGTTCTATGGTAGGGAATGGACATGAAAACAGTCACTGTTTTAAGGAAGTGTTGGGATTATTGCTTCTTGGCTTATTTTAATCTATAACTTAAGACAAATGGATCTATGCTACAATTAACTCCAGCTCAAACTTGTATTAAACTCTGTCAATAATTCCAGCAAGTAAAGCAAATCACAATGCACTCCAAGCAAGACAAGTGCAATTCCAGGAAGCTTGTAAACAGAGCTAGGGTGCCTGGGACAGAAAGCATGCCTTGTGCATAGAAAAACAATTACAGGACAAAGAGTTTGCTTCTCTGCAGACATAAGGAACTTCTTGGGGGGAGAATCAATGAGGTTATCTATTGTTAATCGGCATTACCAAGGATACCTCACCGTTTCTAATAAAAATGTTAGCATGTGTCCAGAATAGGTGGAACTGCTAATGGTGTAAAGGAGTTGTACAAAGAACTTCTAGAAGGTAGTGCTATGTTTGACATTAACATCTTTCAGCACTTCTTTTCAGTTAGAAATTTTCTCTCCTATAACTTTGCTAAGAATTGACTGTACTTCATAAATACTACAGTTGACCAACTTAAAGATAACTGAGACCCACAGCAAATTAAATCTCTTCATGGAACCACTTTAGCTAGTTTTGAATATTGTAACTATGGGTAAGAAGAAGCAAAACTCGGAGCGTGGAAGATACAAAACAGCAAAGGAACAGAGGGCTATACTGGCAAACAGTCTGCATAGTCAAATATAGAGGAGTGCCCAGGCGAACCTCAGACGTGTTTTCTTTTTTGCTTTCTTTTGTTTTATTTTTTTTGACAAAGGTGTAGTGAGAAGGCCACTAGTAGTTCCTGGCTGCTTAGCTCTGAACTAATCACACAGCAACTATATTATTTAAATCACTGTTTGGCCTCTTAGCTCTAGTTTCTTATTGGCTAACTCTTACATATTAATTTAAACCATTTCTATTAATCTGTGCATGGCCACATGGCTGTGGCATACCTGCTAAAGTTCCAGCATCTGTCTCCAGTGGGGCTACATGGTGTCTCCCTGACTCCACCTCCTTTCTCCCAGCATTCAGTTTAGTTTTCTCCACCTAGCTCTGTTCCCCTATAGCTCTGCTATAAGCCCAAAGCAGTTCCTTTATTAGCCAGTGATATTCACAGCATAAAGAGGAGATTCCCACATCAGACAAAGTTTCTCTCTGTAACAGTCCTAGCTCTCTGAGAACTCATTCTGTATACTAGACTGGCCTCAAACTCACATAGGTCTGCCTGCCTCTGCCTCCCAAATGCTGGGATTAAAGGTGTGTGCCACTACCACCTGACTGAATCTGTTTTTTGTAATCTCCTTCACCTCATTATCTAAGAGTCAAAGAAAATTATTTCAGATACTAAACAGTACAAATATTTACTAACAAACTTAAGTTCAAGGTTATTACCTTACTTGTTAGCTCACAGAATCCGGATTGAGTTTAATTGTCAATCGGTCAAACACCAATTTATTGTCTGCTTGACTAAAAAGTTAAAATTTCTAATATATGTGGCAGGATATAGAGGATTGAGATAACTCATATAGTAAGGTTGACTAAAAATGCAGGATTTTAAAGTTAAAAATGCTAAAATATGGTCAATACTAAGGGGAAATAATGAAAGTCTGTTGGGAAGATTGGCCTGCCTCTCTTAAAATAACTACAGTTAAAAACTCACTCTCTTTTCATGAGATAATTAAGACCCATTATCACTGTAAGGCTAGGGTTAAAAAAAAAAGGTCATCTTAACCTTAATTTAGGGCAGGAAGTAGAAACCATTGGAATTTACTCCATAGATACCAATGCCTCCCCCAAAGCTGTAATATTGAACAAAATCGAATTTTCCTTCTCCAAATTACCTTTAGATATTTATAATATGGTGAGTTATTAAATTTTTATTTATGTATATATGTGTGTGTATCTGTGTTTATACCATATGTGAACAGGTGACTGTGGAGGCCAGAAGAGGACATCAGATCTCCTGAAGCTTGGGTTATAGGAACTGTAAGCTATCAAATGTAGCCAGAGGAATAACACTAAACCATCACTCCAGCCCTCAAAATATGGTGGTTTATAAAGTATCCTAGATAGGTGGCTCCAAACATTAAAGATAGACCCTCTATAGAAGCTAATATACCAAACTGCCAAATAAAATTTCCCAAAATCAAACACCATCTTTTGATTATAGGAAAATGTATATGTTTGACTCCTTGGGTGGAGTCTGGGACACATCCCACACTTAAACTGAGGAACCAAATGCCTAAATTCAAGATCAAATTTTCCTTTTTACACCTTGAAGTCTTTTATTTCAGATAGACATTGACAATGAATGAGGAGAAATCACTCACACTGGGGAAGGACATTAAGTCTTTCAAGGGTGTTAGGTACCATGCCAAGCTCTCAATAGCAGAATCAAGGCTTTTGTACTGTCTATCACATCCTCATGTCATCTATAGTACAAACCCTCGAACAAAAGAAATAAAAAAATTAGTCTATACACCATAAGATGAAGCTACCTTTAAAATCCTAAGCATAATTTCCTACAGTTAAAGAAAGTGCTTTTTAAAAACCAAATTATCAAAGGGAATACTTATGTATTCACATGGTTTCAGACCTTAAGGTATACTCCTCACTGTCCAAGCCACTGCCTGGCACTAGTTAATATAAATTATTATTTGTATTATATAACACTGTGCTAGTCAGACCATTCATCAGCTTAAGAAACACCTAAGAGAATAATTTAAAAGGAAAAAAGATTCTTTTGGGGTTATCATTTCAGACCTTTCGATCCAAGGACCACATGTCCCATCACTGTAAGATTGAACTTTATGACAACAAGACCAAGCTGAAGAATCAAGCGCTTAACTTTGGGTGGCTGATAAGAAGAATGAGAGGGAGAGAGGGGTGGAGAGACCAAGAATAAGAAAGCACAAACCAGTGAGAGTGACAAAAAGACAGCAAGACAAAACGACAGAAACAAAGATACATAAAGACACAGACAGATATAAAGGAGCAGAGAGAAAGACAGAAACAGAGACAGACATACACGGGGGTGCAGTGTATACATGTTTAGAGCACACCCACTGTCACATACTTCTTCTACCAGGCCCATCCTTACCTTCCACCCTCTCCCCATAAGCTTAACACATTATTATAAATCTGTGTTGTGGCTAATCCACTGATATGAAAGAAGCCCCATAATTCAATGATTGCTCAGCCAGTTAAAGACCAACCTTTTAATACATTGATTTTGAGGGAAACTTCATATTAGAAACAAATACATTACACATTATTATAAATATATCAAGTGGCCAAAATAAAGATTCATGAGTACTTGAAAGTGAAAACACTTCAGGAAATTATTTCAGCTGGCCTGGAGTTATGCTGAGTGGGGAGAAACTAAACTGGATTGCAGCAGGTCAGAGGGGGCCACAGGAGGTGTTTAGATTCTTGGTTAAAATTACACAATATGGTGATATTTAAGCAATCATAGGACCTAGTTTGCACTTGTACACACACACACACACAAGTTCACTTCTCAAACAAGAATATCAATGCCTCCTTAATATCAACATTTCCATTTATTTAAAATATGTGACCCCTTTTTCAAAGGGAAATAATTTACTCCTTGGATTGACTGTTTGCTTATTTCCCCAGGGAACATTTCATTCTTTGTTTTAGCTAACAGCACCATTTTCATGTTTGAGTTTAGTATTTTGCTTAAAGGGTCTCAGTTTTACTAAAAATACTTTGATGCTAGAATTCTGTAGACTCAGACCTGTTCTTTTTTTTTTCCCCCAGTAAGTACCGCTGTGTTACTTTTCTCACTGCTACCACAGAATATCCAATGAAAGCTCCTTTAGGGAGAAGGGTAGTTTTAGCTCACTGTAAGAGGGTATGGTCCACCATGCTAGGAAATTCTGGCAGTTGGTTGTGGGGGGGGTCATGAAGCAGCTGGCCACATAGCACCTGCAATCAGGAAGCAAAAAGAGAAATGATTGCCATTTTTATTATGTTAATTATACCTACCCAAGAGCACGGGATATCTTTCTACTTTCTGGTGTCTTCTTCAGCTTCTTTCTTCAAAAATTTAAAGTTCTTGTCATACAAGTCTTCCACTTGTTTGGTTAGAGTTACTCCAAGATATTTTATGCTATTTGTGGCTATTGTGAAGGGTGATGTTTCTCTGATTTCTTTCTCAGCCCTTTTATCATCTGAGTACAGGAGGGCTACTGATTTTTTTGAGTTAATCTTATATCCTGCTACATCACTGAAAGAGTTTATGAGTTGTAGAAGTTCTTTGGTAGAATTTTTGGGGTTGCTTATGTAAACTATCATATCATCAGCAAACGGTGAGAGTTTGACTTCTTCTTTTCCTATTTATATCCCCTTGATCTCCTTTTGGTGTCTTATATCTCTAGCTAGGATCTCAAGAACTATATTGAATAGATATGGAGAGAGTGGAAAACCTTGTCTTGTTCCTGATTTCAGTGGGATCGCTGGGAGTTTCATTTAGTTTGATATTAGCTATTGGCTTGCTATATATTGCCTTTATTATGTTTAGGTATGTTCCTTGTATCCCTACTCTCTCCAAGACCTTTATCATGAAGGGATGTTGTATTTTGTCAAAAGCTTTTATGGAATCTAATGAGATGATCATTTGGTTTTTATTTTTCAGTTTGTTTATATGGTGGATTACCTTGACAGATTTTCATATGTTGAACCATCCCTGGATCAAAATGGCAATCTTATAAAAAGCAATCTTCAGATTCAATGTCCATCAGAATCCCAGCAAAATTCTTCACAGACCTTGGAAGAATGGTACTCAACTTCATATAGAAAAATAAAAATCCCAGCATAGCCAAAACAATCCTGTACAATAAAAGAATTTTTGGAGACATCATAATCCTTGACTTCAAACTCTACTTACAGAGCTACAGTACTTGAAAACAGCCTGGTATTGGCATAAAAACAGACAGGAGGATCAATGGAACTGAATCAAAGACTCGGATATTAATCCACACACCTTAAAACACCTGATTTTTGACAAAGAAGCAAAATATATCAAATGGAAAAAACAAAGCATATTTAACAAGTGGAGCTGGCATAACTGGATATCAACATGTAGAAGAATGAAAATAGACCCAGATGTATAACCATGCACAAAACTCAAGTCCAAATGGATCAAAGACCTCAAGATAAAGCCAGTTGTTGTAATATGAGCGGCGTCAGGGCTGCATCCCGCCACCCAGCTAGTTTCACCCGAAATAATTACACGGAAACTGTATTCTTTTGAACACTTCCTGGCCCATTAGTTCTAACCTCTTATTGGCTAGATCTTACATATTTATCTAACCCATTTCTTATATTCTGTGTAGCACAACGAGTTGGCTTACCAGGGAAGATATTAACCTGCATCTGTCTGGAGTGGGAGAATCATGGCAACTCCCTGACTCAGCTTCTTTCTCCCAGCATTCTGTTCTGTTTACTCCACCCACCTAAGGGTTGGCCTATCAAATGGGCCTAGGCAGTTTCTTTATTAATTAACCAATGAAAGCAACAGATTAATACAAGACCCACCTCCATCAGCCAGTCACACTGAACCTTATCGAAGAGAAAGTGGGAAGTACACTTGAAGGCAATGGCACAGGAGACCACTTCCTAAATATAACCCCAGCGGCACAGACAATGAGAGAAACAATTAATAAATGGAACCTCCTGAAACTGGAAAAAGCTTCTGTAAAGCAAAGGACACAGTCAACAAGACAAAAAGGCAGCCTACAGAATGGGAAAAGATCTTCATCAACTCCACATCAGACGGAAGTCTGATCTCCAAAATATACAAAGAACTGAAGAAATTGGTCATCAAAAGAACAAATAATCCAATAAAAAAAAATGGAGTACCAACCTAAACAGAACTCCAAACAGAGGAATCCAAAATGGCTGAAAGATACTTATGGAAATGTTCAACATCCTTAGTCATCAGAGAAATGCAAATCAAAACAACTCTGAGATTCCATGAGATTTTATATTACACCTGTAAGAATGGCCAAGATCAAAAACACTGATGACAGCTTATGCAGGAGAGGTTGTGGGGTAAAGGAAACACTCCTGCATTGCTGGTGGGAATGCAAGCTGGTATAGTCTCTTTGGATGTCAGTGTGATGATTTCTCAGAAAATTAGGAAACATACTTTTTCACGACCCAGTAATACCACTTTTGGGTATATAGCCAAAGGATGCTCAATCATGCCACAAGGACATGTGCTCAGCTATGTTCATAGCAGCATTGTTTGTCATAGTCCGAACCTCGAAACAACCTAAATGCACCTCGACCGACGAATGGATAAGGAAAATGTGGCACATTTACACAATGGAGTATTACACAGCAGAAAAAAATGACAGTTTGATTTTTGCAGGAAAATGAATGGAGCTAGAGAACATCATTTTGAGTGTGGTAACCCAGACAAAGAAAGACAATTATCACATGTACTCACTAATAAGTGGTTTTTAAACATAAAGCAAAGAAAACAAGCTCCCAAATCACAATCTCAGAGAACTTAGACAACAATGAGGACCCTAATAGAGACATACATAGATCTAATCTACATGGAAAGTAGAAAAAGACAAGATCTCCTGAGTAAATTGGGAGCATGGGGACCTTGGGAGAGAGTTGAAGGGGAGGGGAGAGGCAGGGAGGGGAGCAGAGAAAAATGTAGAGCTCAATAAAAATCTATAAAAAAAGAGAAACAAATGCTAATACTCAGCTCCCTTTCTTCTTTTTAATAAATCTCCAGCTCCAGTTCACAGGGCAGTGGGGCTATTAATATGCAGGACTGATCTTCTCCCCTTAGTTAAAGCTTTCTGGAAACCCATTAACGGGTACACCCAGATGTGTGTTATCATGGTGATTCTAAATTCAGTGATGGTGACAATGATTATTAACTCCTCATCGTTTGTTATTTGATGTCCAAGCACATTCCTTTAAATTGTTTCATCCTTCTCCTGGCCCCTAAAGTCTCATTTTCACTTCCCAATTAAAAAAGGATTTAGTCAATCTCCCAAATTCCCCAAAATCTTTAACAACCTTCACCCTAGTCAAAAGTTCAAGATCAAATCCCTTCTGAAACCAAGCTTTTGAAACCATTAACTGACAGCCTCTATTTTCCATGAGCTGGGAACCTATTATCCTCATTTCTCACAACATTCCTGTCTTCCAAATTCCTACCAGGATCACACACTAATCACTTATTATAGCATCCTGGATCTTCTCTAGCATACATCTCCAAACTCCTCCACAATCCCTCCACAAACCAGTTCCAGAGGCGTATGTATTCAGGCTTGTCATGGCAATGACCTCACTTCTTGGAACAATTCTTATTAATTACTTTCTCATTGCTGTGAAAAATATGTAATAAAGGTGAAGGAAGGAGGGAAGGAAGGAAGGGAAAGAGGGAGGGAGGGAAAGAGGGAAAGAGGGAGGGAGGGAGGAAGGAAAGAAGGAAGGAAGGAAGGAAGGAAGGAAGGAAGGAAGGAAGGAAGGAAGGAAGGAGGGAAGGGTGGGTCTATTGGGGCTCACAGTGAGAAAGTACAGTCCATCAGAATAGTAAGGGTAGAGAGACAGGGGTGAGAGGTAGCTGGCCATATTGCATCCACACTCAGGAACCAGAGACAGATGAATTCTGGTACTCAGTTCAGTTTATCCTTTTTGCATTAAGAACGGTGCTGTCCACATTTAGGGTATATCGTCCTTCCTCATTTAACCTTTCAGCAAATATCCTCATAACAATATTCAGAATTATGTTTTCTTGGTGATTCTCTATTAAGTCAAGCAGATAAAAAGCATAGCTATCACAATCCCTACAAATCTAATTTGTAAACAAATAGCTATGAATTTATTGTTTAAGCTAAAACATCCATAAATGAAAACAATTCTGATGTTCAAAGTATTTTACCCTGGGAAGAAGAAACTCAGACATTTGACGAAACTCAAGTAAATGACAGACTTTTATCTTGATAGTATCCCCATCTATATATATATATATATATATATATATGTTTCCCAGAGTGTATTTAAGATATATATATGTTTCCCAGAGTGTATTTAAACCCATCATATCATCATAAAATTTGATTCTCACATATGTGTAAGGTGGATAAAGCCTGGGTTAACACAATCTCTGTTACACATGAAAATACTGAAATTCAAGCTGGTTAGGTGACTTGTACAGGTTACACAGAATGCAAATGGAGGAATATCATCCCAGATGTCTAGCTGCTAATTTAATATGTCTTCTATCACATCTTATTGCTTCTCCAACACCAAGGGCCACATCTTTTAAATGTGTTTAAGAAATGTAATAACAGTATTATAATTCCCCTGGATCCATTCTCTCCTCTGCTCATAATAAGTAATTTCTAGCTACTAACGCACAGCTGACTTTCTGCAAAATTGTCCTGTTTTGAAATTTTTCAAAAGAGCTACCTATTGCCACACGGAGGTATGAGGAAGCTTTGGGTTTTATTTTCCCATATCCCAATTTTATCTATTAAATTTTTTAACTCAGTACTTCTCTGAAGACGTTTAAGATTCAGTGCTCAAATCCCAAATTTCTCAGGGGTCAGCAAGTCAAATTCATTTATGCTTTTATCACTAACTTTCTTTCCATTTTATTCCCACTTTTATATGAAAAGCAATAAACCCATGACCCATGCTTTTCACTCAGAGACTCTTTGGTCTGTACTTTAATCACTCTTTATCTGGTACTTCACTGTAGGGTATCATGCTGAAAATAAGTATTACACAACTATTTTCTTCTCTCCAGACTATTGCAGCAATTTCTATCAGGTCAATTCAATACTCAGTGAGTTAGCAGTTACAAAATCATAAATCCAAAGCGGCTACAACTTTCAAGGCAAATAAGGTCAAGGATACGGGACTGAAAAATATAGGGAAAAAAACCTACTTGAGGCTTTATATTAAACAATCAGTGTTGGATGAGTAAAACAAAGCTAAATTTATAAGGACACTAAAAGAATCTCTAGCCTTTAAAAATGATGGTATTGACCGGTGTTTATTGATATGAAATGCAGGCATGTTACAGAATTATATAAAACCCAACTCCATTCTCAAATGCTAACCAGAAATAAAAGAAAATGCATGTACCTTTTAAATAGAGGATCTAAGTATTCTTTTCAGGTTTTTAATTTTTTATTTATGGTTACTAGTTATTTAATGAATTAAATTTCCTTCATAATAATAAAAGTTTTCTTTTTCTGTCATACATAATGAGACTATCACTCATCTTCTGGACAATGCTGCCATAACACACACACAACCCCTGTCTTAGAGTGGATTCCCCACGGTCCTTAGGGCCTCATCTTGACCCTGAAACCTGGAATTTCTCTCTTCCACTTATTTAACTGGAAAACTCACATTAATGTTTCAAGGCTTTAATGACGTGTAACCTTTCTTTCAAGTCATGCAAAGAGAAATTTCCTTCCCCAAAGTGCCATAGCCCTGTGAACTTAACAAAAGTATCTACACAGATCAGGAGCACGCATGTCACACCTTTTTTTGTGTGTGCCCTTGTTCTACATTTCTTGTAGGTGTACAGCTCCATTTGCCCCTTAGAGAGATGCAGTCAGCTTTAAGAAACAAGCTGCAAACTGCTCCTCTGTCTGTGCCAGATATCACCATCCAACTATGGTCCTGCTCTTAATGCAAAGAGCAAAACTTCCTAGTTTTAAACCAAGCTTAGACCCTGTGCAGGCACAGCTTTAGGGAGGAAAGAAAGCTGAGCTGAGCACAAAGTTCTTGTCTGCTGTCTTGCATGTAGATTATAAACCACAGAAATTACACCTTCCATACTACTAAGGGAAAATTAAGGAGGTTTTATTTTGTCTCTATAATAATGTTTCTATTTGTCCTTTAAGAATCCCACACAAAATATTTTGAATATATCCATTTCCCCTCCACAGACTTCTCTCAAACCCACACCCTTATCTCTACCTACTCAACTTCTGTTCTCTCTTTTGATTAGCCCATGCGTTCAATTTGTAATGCTCAAATACTATAGAGTATGGGGCCTTCCCTTGAGCTTGGTCAAAGTACTAGGGGCCCACTCTCCTAAGGAAAACTGATACCCCTTTTAGTAGTCACCAGTTGCCCATAGCCCTCAGCTATGGGTAGGCCTCAGTGCCCACCTCCCTCTCAGTCTTGGGGTTTTGTCTGGTTTGCACAAGTATTGTGCATGCTTTCAAAAGAGCTGTGACTTTCTGTGTGCAACTTTCACCTGTACACAGTTTCCTTGTAGTCATCCATCCCCTCTGACTTTTATAGTCTATCCACCTCCTCTTCCATGAGGATCCCTTAGCTTTGGGGGAAGGAGTGTGAGACAGATATTCCATTTAGAGCTCAGCACTCTCCACTCTCTTATTCTCCACACACTGGCCAATTGTGGGTCTTTCTGTTAATTGTTATTTACTGCAAGAGGCTTCTCTGATGAAGGGTAAGAGAAGAGACATACTGTTCTATGGGTATAGTAAGAAGTCATTATGGGTCACTTTAATACTGTGTCCATTTAGCAATATAATAGTAGTCACTTCCACCTTAAAGTCTGTGTGGTCTGTCTAGCCACAGTCCTGCACCTTGACTATGGTGCCAGGTCTTGGTTCCATCTCAGACAGCAGGCCTAAAATCCAATGAGGAGGAAGTGCTTGGTTAGTGCTATGACATTTTACCATCATCTCACAAGTGGGCATGTCTTGCCAAGATGGTCATTACTGTCTCTCAAAAGATTGTGAGATGGGAAAGCCTGGTGATTATTTTTCTCCTCCATTAGTGTGCACAGCGCCTACTAGCACTGTGAAAACAAGCCAACAGTAATGAAACGTCCATGTCAGTCCCAGCTTCTTTCTATGTCTTATGATTCAAGCATATGGTACCTCCAGTAATAGGGTCTGACTGTCAAATTCTGGAGGGCAACCATGAGCAATGCTGGTGATGTTTTTTTAACTGACTGGTCTACAGTTAAAAAAAGGGTAACCCATTTCTGAAACAGAAGTTTTTATTTGCTAGTATGAATATTTTAGTCCAGTTATAAATTTTGTATAATTTATATACTTATATCTCTGTCTTTACCACTGAATGCCAAGCTTCCTCAATTAAAAGGCCATATATTATTCATATTCATTCACATTCAGTGATAAGCCTGACGTGTGACACTTAATAGGGTACCGTAAGTTTTGTTTGAATGAGAGTACTAAATATATGCTTTAAAATAGGGCTTGCTGAAAATGTCGTCTCACAACCTATTTGTGATTCTAGGCTACTATAATTTGGTGAAGGATATACACTTTATAAAACTTTTTTCAGACAGATAAATTGTAGGCAGCTAAAATGACATATTTGTGATGGCTTTGTATAACCCTGACCTGGAATAGCATCCTCTGTGCCTACCCCATGGTGAAAATGATGCCACTGCTGCCTGGCTCCCTGGAGTCACAATTATACCCATGGAAAACTCAAGGCCAAATATCCAGCCACAAGAAAGCATTCCTCTCCTCATCTTAAATTCAGGTGGAGATGTCTGGGGGCTTTGTTCAGAATGCTTCAGATAGAAGGTTTGATTGCATTGAAGCAGCTCACCCTACCTGGACCAGCTAGACTGCTCCTCCAACATCCATCAAGCTTCCAGCTTATGGTGTCACCAAGGTTCCTATCAGACATATTTGGATTTTAAATTCAATTTTAACAGTTAGTACTAATATGACTACAGCCAGCTGCTGAAGCTATACAACTTTTTGTTTGCTTGTAAGATGTGGAATTGGTGTCAGGACATGAGAGTAAGTGTCGTCCATGCCTAGCATGCTACAGGGGGGTAATCAATAGCTGAGAGTGAATAGGAAATCACTGAACCATAACTTACTTTGTGGGAAAACACGATCTTCAGTTAAGAGTCACAGGCAGTAGTACGCAAAAGCGCATCATCCTAACGTTCTGTACAAGATGGCTAAGTCACTTCACCACATTCTCTCTGTGCAATGTGAGAAATGAACTACATCTCCGAAGACTTTTCCTGGTCTATTGAATACATAGGGCTTGAGAAAGAGAACCATAAAGGAGTTAGCGAGGCAGGCTAGACATTGGTCAGACATGGGGATTCAACACTGTGGCCGACACTTTTGGTGGGATTTCCCTAGGGTCTTGGTTGATGTCTTGATTTTTCTGTTCACACTGATTCCTTTCAGATTCAATTTGTTTCTCTAAGGCTCATTCTCCTTTGCTTTACTTTCCAGAATGACTGAGAATGCCTACTGATGAATAAAACACAAGCTTAGGCTAAAGCAATAACCAGACTCCCAAAACTGCATCAATTTCCTTTACGTTTTTTTCTTTCTTTCTGAAAAATAAGGATCCCACTTATGAGGAAATTAACTTTATAGATCACTTCCCTACACTTGAGGAGACAGGATAAACAGATTTGTCTCTCACAATGGCATCAAGACAGCATAATTTCACTCTTAAGGAAATTATAAAAGCATGTATATGCCCATTCAATTTGATACTAGATGGAGGAATTTTCCAATATTGTAAAGAGCCAGGGAAGATAATGAGTTCATTTTGGTACAAATAGTATTTGAAGTACAATGTTGTTCTCCTTCTTACAAATACAGGCTACAAATCTCATTAATCAGACTTCATTTCCTCCCTTTGTGAATCTAAGATTTGAATTGTTCTAATCCCTTCTCTGTTGATTTCTTGCTGCAATTTTACACAGCAGCAGCTCTCTCTCTCTCTCTCTCTCTCTCTCTCTCTCTCTCTCTCTTGAAATGTATTAGCACAGTGCCATCATCATAAATAATATATGTTTTAATTGGAGAGAGGGAGAAAAATGAAGAAATCAACTCTGAAGTTCAGGAATCCAAAAATAGACTTGTGTAAAGGGATGCACATTTATTCACTGAAACTAATGTTAATTAGCTTTGACTTTCACAACCAGGAAATAAAATCTCAGAATTCCAATTTTAGGAGTATCTATGTACAAAAAAAAAAAATCAATGTCTTGACCTAAAATTTCTGTCTTATTTTTATAACATCAAATAAAAGAAAACCATAAGGAATTTGGAGCATTTATACAATAGAAGGCAATAATGTGTGTGTGTATGTGAATGTGTATGTATACAATATATACACATCTGTATACCCATGAATGCACATGTGAAGGCCAGAGGTTGACATTGGATGTTTTCCTCTATAGCTCTGCTATATTTTTGAGACAGGGTCTCTTACTGAACTGAGGTCACTCATCTCAGTTAGGCTGACTGGCCAGCAATGACCCCAGTCTGTTTGTCTCAGCCCTTCTTTCCCAGCACTTAAATTACAGACACACATATCACCACAGCTGGCTTTTATGTGGATGTTAAGGATTTGAACTCAGCTAATTGCACCAGGATAAATTGCAAGTAGAGATGGCTTCTAGTATACCTGTATTCCCCTAAAGAAAGAAACCACTCACTCCACAGAGAAAGAGCTTACTCTGAGGCAACCAGAAAGACTGCAGCCAGGATACAATTCACTGTCTACCATGGCAGAGCTACAAACTGACCATGTAAATGTGAAAGCCCAGAGCTGAGTATAAATAACATTGCTTTAGACATCTGTAAGTCAAAACAGTAATGCAGACCAAGAGACTAAACCTAACAGACAGTCAAGGCCAAAGACAGAACAAGAGGTAGACTTCAAAGGAGTCTTTAAGCACCCTAAATTAAGTGATCAGTACATGAACAGCACAGGGCACCCTCTCATTGGCCTGGGGGTACAAGCACAGAGAAAGTGGACCTCCACTGGTTGTGCCCATTATAGCCCTGAAATTAATTAATCTCAATAGACTTTGTCACCTCAACATTTGTGCAGTGTTCCTATCAAATCCTGAAACAAAATTCAATATTCTATTTCCCTTCCCTTGAAAGCCCTTTCTAACTCAGGGTTTATTTTTTTCTCATTCTTCCCTAATTCCTCAGTTTTCTTCAACTTCTTGTTTTTCTCCAAACTTCTTACTTTTCTATAATAATTCATAATGAAGTAATCTCTGCTTTGAATACTCTAATGAGTGTCTACATCATAAATTTTCTTTGTTGTGAGACTGGAGCCACTATTCTGGGATGACCTCTGGTGTCTATGAGTGTCTGGCACCTCTGACTCCTAGGTCATGCCTAAGTGAGCCTAGAGAGATCCTGTCACCCTCAAGTAACTGCTGTGATAATTGTGATTCTGAACAAGTAAAAGAATGCCTCTAGTCCTCATTTTTCTTTTCTCTAAGAACAGTTTTAGAGGAGTTAAATATCTTCATAATAAGGCTGACTTCTGAATCAGTCAAATGAAACTAAGCCTCTAGACTATCTCCCAGATATTCAAGCTTAGTTAATGAGCCTACGTTTGTTAAGATCTTTGGTTGCAAGAAGCAGCAGTTTATGTACCTAACGTTGCCCACAACAGTCTAACAATATGGGGATTTACCCCTCCCCAACAAGGTCATGAACATAACCATTTCTGAAGAACTAAAGTAATAGCTAAAAAAATGTCAATTTTCAAGAAGGACAAAAGAGTGGTTGATGATGCTGCAATATAAAGTAAGAAAAGAATTAAATTGAGAAAAATGAAATTCATAATCCATCCAAGATAAATTTTTTATTTATCAAAAAATATGACAACAAAAGCAGCACCACTTTTACCTATTCAGTCACATGTATTTTCACATTTTGATGCTATTCCTCCTTTGTTAACAAAAAATCATATGAACAGAAACTTCCACCAAAGCGATATCTACACTAAAGATTCTACAAGGCTGATTGACTATTAGTACACATATTATAGACTTGAAATGTTGGCACATCAAGAACCAAATTACACTGAGTTAACTTTAGTCCCCATAACAGCTATTCATCACTGACCTCTATAACTGACCTAACATCTTTTCAACAATCAAGTTGTCTGTGTTAACAGACTGCTGGCTTCTACCAATGCAAAAGCTAAGAACATCATCAGATAACATCTAAAAACACAATCAGTTTTTCTTGTGTATTAATTGCTTCTTCATTGCTGTGACAAAATGCTTAAGCAACCTAAGGAAGGAGCGGTGTATATTGGCTTACAATTCAAGGGAGAGTTAATCCATTATGGTGGCAAAGTCATAAGCACAGGAATATGAGGCACTTGATCCATAGTCAGCAAACAGAGAGGGATAAATGTTGATCTTCATCTTACTCCCTCCTTTTTATTAAGTCTAGGGCTCTGTCCCATGGAATGGTACTGCTCACTCCCTCCTTTCCATTCAGTCTAGATAAAATGTTCCAAGAAACTCAGGAAACCTCTCAAGTCTTGGAGAGCTAAAACTTAAAATATCCCCCAAAGTCCCTCCCCATAATAGAAGCAGGAGACAGCTGCTAGGCAAGGAGACTCACCCACCAGCCCAGCCGCCTGGAAAAGATGATTAATGGAAATGCCTGAAAGTCATGCAGAGAACTCAAGGGTTGAAACTTCTTTGAGTTGTCATTGATGCTGGGGTTGACTTTTAGGTGCTGTATCTGCATTTTAGTCTTTCATGCTCCTAAAAGCAACCCCAAAATATTCATTGGTTTGTTACTTTGGATTTAGTACAATCCTTACTTTGACCCATTGTTGGTTCCCTATCTAGAATGAATAGATGTTGTCAATGTATCTGCCCAAGAAAAGTCCCACACAATACATGCCAGAGCTTGTTTATTCTACACTCTGTCAACCTGACAATATTAATCTTCTTGTCCTGTTTTCCTGTAATCCACCTACCCGATACTCACACCAATGTCATTGGAAAGTGCCTTCATTTGTAACTTTCATTTTGTTCTGGACTAAAAAGTTCATTGGAACATTTTATCTAGATTCATATGAATTAACCTGTGCTTTAAGGCTATGATCACTCATATTTAATTCATATTTAACTCAGAACAAACTGAATCTTACAACTTTTGAAGTAAAGGCTATGCTTTATATTGATATTCACCAACACTTACTAGAGAGTAATTGATTTCACAGTTTTAAGGAAATAAAAGCCATCCCACATCTGGAGAAAGACCGAAATCATAATTTAGAAATTCATTTTTACTAAAATGTTAGGCCTATATTCAAGAAACCTAAAGGCTGAGGAACCAATTTAAGAGGACTCTTACTGGCAAAATTTAATAAATAATAATATTAACAATTAACTAAGACAAGTTAAAGGAGTAAAAATTGAAGAGAACAGAATGATGCTCAAACAAACAAACAAACAGTAATATCAATAATACAAAACATAGTGACACAAATCTAAGGGCTAAGACAGGTGAAATCCAAACTAAAATTTCCTTCAGTATGTGCATCCCAGTACTAATGGGAGCTGGAATTTCACTAGGTGTGCACTTCTAAAGTGAGGGCATCGACTGAAGGAATGAGACCTTGAGAATTAGAATGCGGATATACAGAAAAATCTTGAGGAAGCTGGTGACATTGAATCCCTATATCCTGATGATTCTTCTTTGCCCATAGAAGTAGCATCTCAGAACTGCTTCACCTCATATCCCCATGAAGCCCCGGATGGCTTCTAGTCACTGTCTAGCTAAAGTCAAGGTGGGTACAGTTATCAAAGTGGACTGAGTAACAAACAACCATAATAGTTTAATTCACACGCTGCTATGTCATTGGCTATTGGTCATGTTGTTTCTAGAAGTAAAACAAATTCCAGATACATAAGATTTATTCTCACACAAACTAACCATGATGCTAGCGGCAGGTGCCTTCCCTGTCTCAATCTACTATGCCAAAGAGACAACTTCCTTGTATGAAGATGGCTAGCAGGAGACAGTATCAATGGGTATGAGAAAGTTGAGGACACCGTTGCAAGGTGGACATCACCCCCATACATATTTATATGGAATCTTATTGCCATAAACCTAAACTAGTAAAAGGACAATTCCCTAAGTTTAGGCTCTGCTCTTTAGTAAAACCTTTTAACATTCACAAATCACAGACTCTCTGGCTCATCTTTTAGTTCAGTAAAAATAAAAAACACCAAGTCTCTCAATAGAAGAATGTAACTCAGAAAAGTAGATCATGGCAGGAATCCAAATGTCTGTCTAGCCAGTTTACAGCATTAAGTTGATGACATAATATGATCTAGCAAGAAAAAGAAGTAGTTAAGAGTAATTGAACCGGTCAATAACCTGCCTGCACCAAGCAAGGTAGGCGCTTTGTTTACGAACTACCCAACCAGCAGGGAGATCTGTTCCCGGCGCCAGGAGAGCCATCTTTGGGGTGAGTTTCTGACCCGTGGCAGCAGCCCTGGACAGGGAACTCAGAAGTTCCTCATTCCCCCCCCCCCACAATACTTCCTGGGCTCCCTACAGGGGCTCTACTCCCCGCATACTGCCTCTCTCTTCCTATCCCACCCAGCTTGCATCCAGAACCCTCCTCTGCTCTGCCCGCCTTCCCTCTTTGGGCACATAACGCCACCCAGCTCAGCCTGTCTAGGCGCTGGGGTCGAACCCTCAGGGCAAGCGGGCGGGCGGGAGTTCCTGTGTGTCAATAACCTGCCTGCACCAAGCAAGGTAGGTGCTTTGTTTACGAACTATCCAACCAGCAGGGAGATCTGTTCCCGGTGCCAAGAGAGCCATCTTTGGGCACGGAGATCTGTTCTTGGCGCCAGGAGAGCCATCTTTGGGCACGGAGATCTGTTCTTGGCGCCAGGAGAGCCATCTTTGGGCACGGAGATCTGATCTTGGCACCAAGAGAGCCATCACTGGAGCACCAGGAGAGCCATCACTGGGGAGTGCCATCACTGGGAAGGTACATCAGTAGGCAAGGAGACCTGATCCTGTAAAAGAAGATCCATAGGCGAGCACTCAGAGGAAGAGATGGGCAGGCACCAATGCAAGAATTCAACCAACAATCTGAAAAACAATATGAAACCACCAGAACCCAGTGACCTCACAACAGGAGGTCATGAACACCTTAATCAAGAAGAAGTAGAAAAAATTGACTTTATGAAAGTGATTGACGCCCTTAAACAGCATTTAAAAAATGCCCTTATAGAAATGGCTGAGAAGTATAACAGAAAGTTTGAAGAATTGAGTAAATCAGTGAATGATACCCTAGGAAACCAAGGAAAAACAATCAAACAGATAATGGAAACAGTTCAAGACTTGAAAACTGAAATGGAGACAAAGAAGAAAACACAAACAGAGAGCCGGCTGGACATGGAAAATCTGGGTAAACGAATAGAGACTACAGAAACAAGCATAACCAACAGAATACAAGAGATAGAAGAAAGAATCTCAGATTCTGAAGATACCATAGAGAAAATAAACACGCTGATCAAAGAAAACAACAAGGCCAACAATCTCTCATCACAAAACATTCAGGAAATATGGGACACAATAAAAAGACCAAACTTAAGAATAATAGGAGTAGAAGAAGGGGAAGAAGCGCAGCTCAACGGTCCAGAAAATATATTTAATAAAATTATAGAAGAAAACTTTCCCAACCTAAAGAAAGATATACCTATGAAGGTTCAAGAAGCATACAGAACACCAAATAGGCTGGATCAAAATAAAACATCCCCTTGTCATATAATAATCAAAACACAAAGCATACAGTATAAGGAAAGAATATTAAGAGCTGCAAAGGAAAAAGGCCAAGTTACTTATAAAGGTAAACCTATCAGACTTACACCTGACTTTTCTATGGAAACCATGAAAGCCAGAAGGTCCTGGATAGATGTATTGCAGAAACTAAGAGACCATGGATGCAAGCCCAGACTATTATACCCAGCCAAGTTTTCGTTCACTATAAATGGAGAAAACAAAATTTTCCAGGATAAAAACAAATTTAAACAATATGTAGCCACAAATCTAGCCTTACAGAAAATAATAGAAGGAAAATCACTAACCAAGGAGTCCAACAATGACCACAATAACTCAGACATCTAGAGACCCTTCACCAGCGCAACTCAAAGAAGGGAAACACACAAGCTCTACTACTAAAAAAGTGACCGGAGTTAACAACCACTGGTTATTAATATCACTTAATGTCAATGGACTCAACTCTCCTATAAAAAGGCACAGACTAAGAGATTGGATACGAAAACAGGACCCAACATTCTGCTGTTTACAAGAAACACACCTCAACCACAAAGACAGGCACCTACTCAGAGTAAAGGGGTGGGATAAGCCTTATCAAGCAAATGGACCTAAGAAACAAGCAGCTGTGGCCATACTAATTTCTAACAAAGTTGACTTCAAACTTAAATCAATCAGAAGAGATGGAGAGGGACATTTTCTACTCATAACAGGAACAGTTCATCAGGATGAAGTCTCAATCCTGAATATCTATGCCCCTAATATAAAAGCACCAACGAACGTAAAAGAAACATTGCTAAAACTCAAGCCAGACATCAAACTGCACACACTAATAGTAGGAGACTTCAACACTCCTCTCTCCAATGGACAGGTCAATTAGACATAAACCTAACAGAGAAATAAGAGAATTAATGGAGGTAATGGATCAAATGGACTTAACAGACATCTATATAATATTCCGCCCAAATAGGAGAGAATATACCTTCTTCTCTGCAGCTCATGGAACCTTCTCAAAAATTGACCACATACTCGGTAACAAAGCAAATATCCAGAGTTACAAAAAAATATAAGTAACCACCTGTATCTTATCAGATAACCATGGATTAAAGCTAGAATTCAACAACAATGGTATCCCCAGAAAGCCTACAAACTCATGGAAACTGAACAATCAACTACTAAACCATACCTGGATTAAGGAAAAAATAAAGAAAAAAATTAAAGCCTTCCTTGAATTCAATGAAAATAAAGAAACAACATACTCAAACTTATGGGACACTATGAAAGCAGTCCTAAGAGAAAAGTTCATAGCACTAAGTGGCCACTTAAAGAAAACAGAGAAAGCACACATTGGAGATTTAACAGCCCACCTGAAAGCTCTAGAAAAAAAAGACGCAGACTCACCTAGGAGGAGTAGAAGACTGGAAATAAACTGAGGGCTGAAATCAACAAAATAGAAACACAGAAAACAATTGAAAGAATCAATAAAAAAAGCTGGTTCCTGGAGAAAATCAACAAGATTGATAAACCCTTATCCAAACTAATCAAACGGCAGAGAGAGAATTTGCAAATTAATAAGATCAGAAATGAAAAGGGGGACATAACCACAGACACAGAGGAAATCCAGAGAATCATTAGATCTTACTGCAAAAGCCTATATGCCACAAAACTGGAAAATGTAAAAGAAATGGACACTTTTTTAGATAAGTACCATATACCAAAGTTAAACCAGGACCAGGGGAACAACCTAAATAGACCTGTTAGTCGCAAAGAATTAGAAGCTGTTATCATAAACCTCCCTTCCAAAAAAAGTCCCGGACCAGATGGTTTCAATGAGGAATTCTACCAGATCTTCCAAGAAGACCTAATACCTATACTCCTTAATGTATTTCACAATATAGAAATAGAGGAGTCATTGCCAAATTCCTTTTATGAAGCTACAGTAACTCTGATACCAAAACCACACAAAGACTCAACCAAGAAAGAGAATTACAGGCCTATCTCACTCATGAACATCGACGCAAAAATCCTCAACAAAATACTGGCAAACCGAATCCAAGTACACATTAGAAAAATTATCGATTATGATCAAGTAGGCTTCATCCCAGAGATGCAGGGCTGGTTCAACATACGCAAATCTATCAATGTAATCCATCATATAAATAAACTGAAAGAAAAAAAACATATGATCGTTTCATTAGATGCTGAAAAAGCATTTGACAAAATTCAACATCCCTTTATGATAAAAGTATTGGAGAGATTAGGGATACAAGGGTCATACCTAAATATAATTAAAGCTATTTACAGCAAGCCAACAGCAAACATCAAATTAAATGGAGAGAAACTTAAAGCCATCCCACTAAAATCAGGAACAAGCCAAGGCTGTCCACTCTCTCCGTACCTCTTCAATATAGTCCTTGAAGTTTTAGCAATAGGAATAAGGCAACATAAGAGGATCAAGGGGATTCGAATTGGAAAGGAAGAAGTTAAACTTGCATTATTTGCAGATGATATGATAGTGTACATAAGTGACCCCAAAAACTCCACCAAAGAACTCCTACAGCTGATAAACACCATTAGCAATGTGGTGGGATACAAGATCAACTCCAAAAAATCAATCACCCTCTTATACACAAAGGATATGGAAGCAGAGAGGGAAATAAGAGAATCATCACCTTTCACGATAGCCACAAACAGCATAAAATATCTTGGGGTAACTCTAACCAAGGAAGTGAAAGATCTATTTGACAAGAACTTTAAGGCATTGAAGAAAGAAATTGAAGAGGATACCAAAAAATGGAGGAATCTCCCCTGCTCTTGGATTGGGAGGATCAACAAAGTAAAAATGGCAATTCTACCAAAGGCAATTTATAGATTCAATGCAATCCCCATCAAGGTCCCATCAAAATTCTTCACAGATCTTGAGAGGACAATAATCAACTTTATATGGAAAAACAAAAAACCCAGGATAGCCTGACTAGAGGGCAGGCCTCAAGGTCCCCGCCAGGGAAAGCGGGCCCCCGCTGCTGGGGCTGCAGTCTCTGCTGTTATCTGCTGGACCTGCTCTGCCTGCGCCCTACTTCCCTTAGTCCCTGGCTCATTGGGGCATCCAGGAGTTCCTGTGTAGGTGCCGAGAAGTTTCATCGGGACGGGTGAGTGTGTGCTATCCTGGGGCGGACTGTCCCGGTAGAGAGCACAAACGCCCCTCCCCCAGCTCCTGCTGTAGGGCTTTCTCTCCTACACACCTGCCCCCACCCCCACCCCCAAGCCTGCCTTGTCTGCAAGGTCCTTAGCTGTGGAACAGTTTCCTGCCATTTCACTAAGGCTACCAACCCAGAGCAGTGAGTCCCTGACTAGAGGGCAGGCCTCAAGGTCCCTGCCAGGGAAAGCGGGCCCCCGCTGCTGGGGCTGCAGTCTCTGCTGTGATCTGCTGGACCTGCTCTGCCTGCGCCCTACTTCCCTTAGTCCCTGGCTCATTGGGGCATCCAGGAGTTCCTGTGTAGGTGCCGAGAAGTTTCATCTGGATGGGTGAGTGTGTACTATCCTGGGGCGGAAGGTCCCGGTAGAGAGCACAAACGCCCCTACACTAAGGCTACCCAACCAGAGCAGTGAGTGCCTGCCTAACGGGCAGGCCTCAGCAACCCCCGAAAGGGAGCGCAGGCACCTCCAGCTTGTACTGCAGTGTCGCCTGTGTTCTACTGGACCCCGCCCGACCCCTTGCATTTGGCCTTCTTTACGCGGGTCATTGGAATACCACGCATCCATGTTTTGGTGTTGAGGAGTTCATCTGGAAGGGAACGGTTCCTGCCCCTACACTGAGGAGATACACCTAGAGAGTTAGTCACAGCAAAGACTGGCCCAAGACATCAGGCCTCTCCTGGCTCCATTTGAAGGAAAAGATGGGCAGGCGCCAATGCAAGAATTCCCCCAACAACTTGAAAGGCAACGTGACATCACCAGGATCTAGGAATCCCGAAATGAGAAGTCTACACCCTAATCCAGAAGAATTAGAAGAATTCACCTCAAAAGTGAATTTTATGAAAGTAATAGAGGACCTTAAACAGGAGGTGAAAAACTGCCACAACCAATTAGAGATTACAAACAAAAAGGTAGAGGAAATGAATAAATATCTCAAAGATATCCAAGAAAACCAAGAGAAACAAGAAAAAGTAATCAAACAGGTAAGGGAAACGGTTCAAGACTTGAAGAATGAAGTGGAAGTAATAAAGAAAACACAAACCGAGGGAAGGATGGAGATGGAAAATTTGAATAAACGAACAGGAACTACAGAGACAAGTACCACCAACAGATTACAAGAGATAGAAGAAAGAATATCAGACACTGAAGATACCATAGAGAAAATAAACGCTCTCATCAAAGAAAACAGCATAACTAACAAATTCTCATCACAAAACATTCAGGAAATCTGGGACACAATAAAAAGACCAAACTTAAGAATAATAGGGATAGAAGAAGGAGAAGAAGTACAGCTCAATGGTCCAGAAAATATATTTAATAAAATTATAGAAGAAAACTTTCCCAACCTTAAGAAAGATATTCCTTTGAAGGTCCAAGAAGCATACAGAACGTCAAATCGACTGGATCAAAAAAAAAACATCTCCTCGTCATATAATAATCAAAACACAAAACATACAGAATAAAGAAAGAATATTAAGATCGGCAAAGGAAAAAGGTCAAGTTACCTATAAAGGTAAACCTATCTACTTACACCTGATTTCTCTATGGAAACCATGAAAGCCAGAAGGTCCTGGATAGATATACTGCAGAAACTACGAGACCATGGATGCAAGCCCAGACTACTATACCCAGCCAAGCTTTCGTTCACTATAAATGGAGAAAACAAAGTTTTCCAGGATAAAAACAAATTTAAACAATACGTAGCCACAATTCCAGCCCTTCAGAAAGTAATTGAAGGAAAATCACAAACCAAGGAGTCCAACAATGCCCACAATAACTCAGACATCTAATGACCCTTCACCAGCACAACTTGAAGAAGGGAAACACACAAACTCTACTACCAAAGGAAAGAAAGAAAGAAAGGAAATATGACCGGAATTAACAACCAATGGTCATTAATATCACTTAATATCAATGGACTCAACTCACCTATAAAGAGGCACAGGCTAAGAGATTGGATACGAAAACAGGATCCAACATTCTGCTCCTTACAAGAAACACACCTCAACCACAAAGACAGACACCTACTCAGAGTAAAGGGCTGGGAAAAGGTTTATCAAGCAAACGGACCTATGAAACAAGCAGGTGTGGCCATACTAATTTCTAAGAAAGTTGACTTCAAACTAAAATCAATCAAAAGAGATGGAGATGGACATTTTTTACTCATAACAGGAACAATTCATCAGGATGAAGTCTCAATCCTGAATATATATGCCCCTAATATAAAAGCACCCACTTATGTAAAAGAAACGTTACTAAAACTCAAGGCAGTCATCAAACACACTAATAGTAGGAGATTTCAACACTCCTCTCTCACCAATGGACAGGTCAATCAGACAGAAACCTAACAGAGAAATAAGAGGATTAAGGGAGGTAATGAATCAAATGGACTTAACAGACATCTATAGAACATTCCACCCAAATAGGAAAGAATATACCTTCTTCTCTGCAGCTCATGGAACCTTCTCGAAAATAGACCACATACTCGGTAACAAAGCAAACTTACACAGTTACAAAAAAATATCGGTAACCACCTGTGTCTTATCAGATCACCATGGATTAAAGTTAGAATTCAACAACAATGCTATCGCCAGAAAGCCTATGAACTCATGGAAACTGGACAGTCAACTACTGAACCACACCTGGATCAAGGAAGAAATAAAGAAAGAAATTAAAGTCTTTCTTGAATTCAATGAAAACGAAGACTCAACATACTCAAACCTATGGGACACTATGAAAGCAGTGCTAAGAGGAAAGTTCATAGCATTAAGTGCCCACTTAAAGAAAACGGAGAAAGCACACATTGGAGACTTAATAGCCCACCTGAAAGCTTTAGAAAAAAAAGAAGCAGACTCACCTAGGAGAAGTAGAAGACTGGAAATAATCAAATTGAGGGCTGAAATCAACAAAATAGAAACACAGAAAACAATCCAAAGAATCAATGAAACAAAAAGCTGGTTCATGGAGAAAATCAATAAGATTGATAAACCCCTATCCAAACTAATCAAACGGCGGAGAGAGAATATGCAAATTAACAAAATCAGAAACGAAAAGGGAGACATAACCACAGACTCAGAGGAAATTCAGAGAATCATTAGATCTTACTACAAAAACCTGTATGCCACAAAATTGGAAAATGTTATAGAAATGGACACTTTTTTAGATAAGTAGCATATACCAAAGTTAAACCAGGACCAGGTGAACAATCTAAATAGACCTGTTAGTCGCGAAGAATTAGAAGTTGTTATAAAAAACCTCCCCACCAAAAGAAGCCCAGGTCCAGACGGCTTCAATGCAGAATTCTACCAGAACTTCAAAGAAGACCTAATACCTATACTCCTTAATGTATTTCACAATATTGAAACAGAGAAGTCATTGCCAAATTCCTTTTATGAAGCTGAAGTTACTCTGATACCAAAACCACACAAAGACACAACCAAGAAAGAGAACTACAGGCCAATCTCACTCATGAACATCGACGCAAAAATACTCAATAAAATACTGGCAAACCGAATCCAAGAACACATTAGAAAAATTATCCATTATGATCAAGTAGGCTTCATCCCAGAGATGCAGGGCTGGTTCAACATATGAAAATCTATCAATGTAATCCATCATATAAATAAACTGAAAGTAAAAAACCATATGATCATTTCATTAGATGCTGAAAAATCATTTGACAAAATTCAACATCCCTTTATGATAAAGGTCTTAGAGAGATTAGGAATACAAGGGTCGTTCCTAAGTATAATAAAAGCTATTTATAGCAAGCCGTCAGCTAACATCAAATTAAATGGAGAGAAACTCAAAGCTATTCCACTAAAATCAGGAACACGACAAGGTTGTCCACTCTCTCCATACCTCTTTAATATAGTGCTTGAAATTCTAGCAATAGCAATAAGACAACATAAGGGGATCAAAGGGATTCAAATTGGAAAGGAAGAAGTTAAACTTTCATTATTTGCAGACGATATGATAGTGTACATAAGCGACCCCAAAAACTCCAGCAAAGAACTCCTTCAGCTGATAAACACCTTTAGTAGCGTTGCAGGATACAAGATCAATTCCAAAAAATCAGTTGCCCTCCTATACACAAAGGATAAGGAAGCAGAGATGGAAATCAGAGAAGCATCACCCTTCACGATAGCCACAAATAGCATAAAATATCTTGGGGTAACCCTAACCAAGGAAGTAAAGGATCTATTTGACAAGAACTTTAAGTCAATGAAGAAAGAAATTGAGGAGGATACCAGAAAATGGAAGGATCTCCCTTGCTCTTGGATAGGGAGGATCAACATAGTAAAAATGGCAATTCTACCAAGGGCAATTTATAGATTCAATGCAATCCCCATTAAAATCCCATCAAAATTCTTCACAGATCTTGAGAGGATAAAAATCAACTTTATATGGAGAAACAAAAAACCCAGGATAGCCAAAACAATCTTATATAATAAAGGATCGTCTGGAGGCATTACCATCCCTGACCTCAAACTCTATTACAGAGCCTCAGTATTGAAAACAGCTTGGTATTGGCATAAAAACAGAGAAGTCGATCAATGGAATTGAGTAGAAGACCCTGATTTTAACCCACAAACTTATGAACACCTAATTTTTGATAAAGGAGCTAAAAGTATTCAATGGAAAAAAGAGAGCATCTTCAACAAATGGTGCTGGCAGAACTGGTTGTCAACGTGTAGAAGAATGAAAATAGATCCATATCTATCACCATGCACAAAACTCAAGTCCAAATAGATTAAAGACCTCAATATTAGTCTGAACACACTGAACCTGATAGAAGAAAAAGTTGGAAGTACTCTACAACATATGGGTACAGGAGATCACTTCCTACGTTTATCCCCAGCAGCACAGACATTAAGGACAACATTGAATAAATGGGACCTCCTGAAACTGAGTAGCTTCTGTAAAGCAAAGGACACTGTCACTAAGACAAAAAGGCAACCCACTGACTGGGAGAAGATCTTCACCAACCCTGCAACAGACAAAGGTCTGATCACCAAAATATATAAAGAACTCAAGAAACTAAACTTTAAAATGCTAATGAACCCAATAAAAAAATGGGGCACTGATCTGAACAGAGAATTCTCATCAGAAGAAATTCAAATGGCCAAAAGACACTTAAGGTCATGCTCAACCTCCTTAGCGATAAGGGAAATGCAAATTAAAACAACTTTGAGATACCATCTTACACCTGTCAGAATGGCTAAAATCAAAAACACCAATGATAGCCTTTGCTGGAGAGGTTGTGGAGAAAGAGGCACACTCATTCATTGCTGGTGGGAATGCAAACTTGTGCAACCACTTTGGAAATCAGTGTGGCGATTTCTCAGGAAATTTGGGATCAACCTACCCCAAGATGCAGTAATACCACTATTGGGAATATACCCAAGAGATGCCCCATCAAATGACAAAAGTATCTCTTCAACTATGTTCATAGCAGCATTGTTTGTAATAGCCAAAACCTGGAAACAACCAAGATGCCCTTCAATGGAGGAATGGATGAAGAAAATGTGGAATATATACATATTAGAGTACTACTCAGCAGTAAAAAACAATGACTTCTCGAATTTTGCGTGCAAATGGATGGAAATAGAAAACACTATCCTGAGTGAGGTATCCCAGACCCAAAAAGAGGAACATGGGATGTACTCACTCATAATCGGTTTCTAGCCATAAATAAAAGACATTAAGCATATAATTTGTGATCCTATAGAAGTTAAATAAGAAAGTGAACCCAAAGAAAATCATATAGTCATCCGCATGGAGAGGGGGAAGTAGACAAGATTGCAGGGCAAAAACTGGGAACTTGCGGGTGAGGTGGCATGGGGCAAAGGGGAAATGGGATGAGAAACATGAGAAGGGGAGGATGGGAGGAGCTCGGGGGATTGGGATGGTTGGGATATAGGAAGCATTGATACGGGAGCAGCGAAGTATATATCCTATCTAAGGGAGCCATCTTAGGGTTGGCAAGAGACTTGACTCTTGAGGGGTTCGCAGGTGTCCAGGAATATGTCCCCAGCTGGTACCTTGGGCAACTAAGGAGAGGGAACCTGAAATGACCCTATCCTATACTGATGAATATCTTGCATATCACCTTAGAACCTTCATCTGGCGATGGATCGAGGTAGAGACAAAGTCTCAATTTGGAGCAACGGTCTGAGCTCTTAAGGTCCAAATGAGGAGCAGAAGGAGGGAGAACATGAGCAAAAATTCAGGACCACGAGGGATGCACCCACCCACTGTGACAGTGGAACTGATTTATTGGGAGCCCACCAAGGCCAGCTGGTCTGGGACTGAATAAGCATGGGTTGATTCCGGACTCTCTGAGCATGGCCGACAATGAAGGCAAATGAGAAGCCAAGGACAATCGCACTAGGTTTCGATCCTAATACATGAACCGGCTTTGTGGGAGCTTAGCCTGTTTAGACGCTCACCTTCCTGGAAGTAGATAGGAGACCTTCATCTTCCCGCAGGGCAGAGAATTTGGACTGCTCTTCAGTATCGAGAGGGAGGGGGAATGGTGTGGGGGGAGGAGAAGAGGAGTGGGGATAGGGGGAGGGAAGTGGGGGGAGGGGGCAATATTTGGGAGGAGGGAGGGAAATGGGAAACGGGGAGCAGGTGGAAATTTTAATTAAAAAAGAATAAAAATAAAAAAAAATAAAAAAAGAAATATTAGCAATAATCAATAAAGCAAAAAATAAAAAATAAAAATAAATAAAAAAAATAAAAAAAAAAAACCAGGATAGCCAAAACAATCTTATACAATAAAGGAACTTCTGGAGGGATTACCATCCCTGACTTCAAACTCTATTACAGAGCTACAGTAATGAAAACAGCGTGCTACTGGCATAAAAACAGAGAAGTCGACCAATGGAATCGTATAGAAGACCCGGATTTTAACCCACAAACCTATGAACACCTCATTTTCGATAAAGGAGCTAAAAGTATACAATGGAAGAAAGAAAGCATCTTCAACAAATGGTGCTGGCACAACTGGATGTCAACCTGTAGAAGAATGAAAATAGACCCATATCTATCACCATGCACAAAACTCAAGTCCAAATGGATCAAAGACCTCAATATCAATCTGAACACACTGAACCTGATAGAAGAGAAAATGGGAAGTACCCTACAACATATGGGCACAGGAGATCGCTTCCTATGTAATACCCCAATAGCACAGACATTAAGGGCAACATTGAATAAATGGGACCTCCTGAAACTGAGAAGCTTCTGTAAAGCAAAGGACACTGTCACTAAGACAAAAAGGCGGCCTACTGACTGGGAGAAAATCTTCACCAACCCCACAACAGACAAAGGTCTGATCTCCAAAATATATAAAGAACTCAAGAAACTAGACGTTAAAATGCTAAATAACCCAATTAAAAAATGGGACACTGATTTGAAAAGAGAATTCTCAACAGAAGAATTTCAAATGGCCAAAAGACACTTAAGGTCATGCTCAACCTCCTTAGCGATCAGAGAAATGCAAATCAAAACAACTTTGAGATATCATCTTACACCTGTCAGAATGGCTAAAATCAAAAACACCAAGGATAGCCTTTGCTGGAGAGGTTGTGGAGAAAGGGGTACCCTCATCCATTGCTAGTGGGAATGCAAACTTGTGCAACCACTTTGGAAATCAGTGTGGCAGTTTCTCAGGAAATTCGGGATCAACCTACCCCTGGACCCAGCAATACCACTCTTGGGAATATACCCAAGAAATGCCCTATCATATGACAAAAGCATTTGTTCAACTATGTTCATAGCAGCATTATTTGTAATATCCAGAACCTGGAAGCAACCTAGATGTCCTTCAATGGAAGAATTGATGAAGAAAGTGTGGAATATATATACATTAGAGTACTACTCTGCAGTAAAAAACAATGACTTCTCGAATTTTGCATGCAAATGGATGGAAATAGAAAATACTATCCTGAGTGAGGTAACCCAGACCCAAAAAGAAGATCATGGGATGTACTCACTCATAATTGGTTTCTAGCCATGGATAGGGGCCACTGAGTCTATAATTTGTGATCCTAAAGAAGCTAAATAAGAGGGTGAGCCCAAGAAAAAACATATAGTTATCCTCCTGGCTATGGGCAGTAGACAAGATTGCCTGGCAAAAAAATTGGAATCTTGGGGGTGGGGTGGGATGGGGGTAAGGGGAGATGGGGAGAGAAAAGTGTGAAGGAGAGGATGGAGGGAACTTGGGGAAACAGGATGATTGGAGATAAAGGAAGTTTGGATAGGGGAGCAGGGAAGCACATATCTTAGTTAAGGGAGCCACCTAAGGGTTGGCAAGAGACTTGAACCTGGAGTGGCTACCTGGTGCCAGGGCAATGTCCCCAGTTATTTCCTTGGGCAGCTGAGGATAGGGAACCTGAAATGACCCTATCCTATAGCCATACTGATGAATATCTTGCATATCACCATAGAACCTTCATCTAGCGATGGATGGAGATAGAGACAGAGGCCCACACTGGAGCACCGGACTGAGCTCCCAAGGTCCTAACGAGGAGCAGAAGGAGGGAGAACATGAGCAAGGAAGGCAGGACCACGAGGGGTGCACCCACCCACTGAGACAGTGGGTCTGATCTATTGGGAGCTCACCAAGGCCAGCTGGACTGTGACTGAAAAAGCATGGGATAAAACCGGACTCTCTGAACATGGCGGACAATGAGAGCTGACGAGAGGCCAAGGACAATGGCACGGGGTTTTGATCCTACTTCATGTTCTGGCTTTGTGGGAGCCTAGACAGTTTGGATGTTCACCTTCCTAGACCTGGATGGAGTGGGGAGGACCTTGGACTTTCCACAGGGCAGGGAACCCTGACTGCTCTTGGGGCTGGAGAGGGAGGAGAAGAGGAGTGGGGGGGAGGGGGAGAGGGGCGGCAGGAGGGGGAGGGAAATGGGAGGCGGGGAGGAGGCAGAAAATTTTTTTTTCAATAAAAAAATTTTAAAAAAAAGAGTAATTGAACCATATTGGTGACAAACAATATTGTCACTGGCAGCATTTTTCTCATTTTCGTATAACAAATTGTTATACTATGATAGAGATGTATTAGTGTAACTGCCTCAGACTGATTAACCCTCCTAAAAGTAATGGAAGGAACACTTTTATTTCTTAGTGCATTCTTTTATGTTATATGCAACACGGCAAAACAACAACATGTAGCTTGAAATGTGTTTGACTCTGAGACCTTGTCCATACATTTCGGCATTATTTTATGCTGAATACATTTAAACTGTGAAAAATTTCCTGGATCAAAGAAGACATGGTGTCTATAAAAAATATCTGACACAAATTAAACAACCAGGCTTCCAGGTAGTGCCTTATTTTACATATCATCTTGCTAAATTATATAATTGATAAAAATATTTGAAAACCTTAACTCTCAGAAACTATTTAATATCATACATATATATTGTATTTTCAAAAATGTATGAAATTCATTTTTAGTTCAGAGGTTATTTGTTTTTCAGTTAATCCATTTGAAGGCACTTTAGCTCTCATTTGGTTGACATCAGAGCAACCTGTGTTTCTGTACTAGTTGGAGAAGGCATGCTACAAAAAGAAAAAGATTAATAAAGAGTTGGTTTCACAGTGATGTGCTAGACCAAGTAGGTACTGGCTCATGAATGTTAATTGTTACATTTTGAGCAGATCTATGAGCCTGAACTTAAGCAGAACGTTTTTAAGACAAAAATTAGAAAAGAATCTCTTCAACCTTAAATATATTCCATCAAATATATATATATATATATAATATATATATATTCCTCTGTGATCAAGACAAAGGTGTGCCTCTTACCACTTCTACCAATCAGACAGGAAAGTTCTAGGCAAGATAAATAAGCAAATGCAACAAAAAGATGAACTGCAAATGTTCAAGCAAAATTTAATTTACCAAATTCTCTTATTTTTCTGCAATTTTTTTCAAATTTTTAATTTCCCTTTTTTAATTATTAAAAACGCTTTTCAAATTCAAGTACAGTTTTATCAAATAATATTTCTTTTATTATTTGAAATTATATATAATTTGAAAGTAATTATATCATTTCCCCCTTCACTTTTCTCCATACATACAAAACTTCTGATATATTCCTCCTTTCTCTCTTTCAAATTCATGGTCACTTTTTTATTAATTGCATATATAAGTGTGTATATATGTGTGTGTGTGTGGTGTGTGTGTGTATACTTACATATACATATATACTCCTAAATACAACCTGCTAAATCTGCATAATTTTAGTTATGTGTATCTCTCAGGACTTACCCTTTGGCAGTAGATAACCAGTTTGTGTTCTCTTCCCTGTGGAAGACTGTTTCTCCCACTCTCACTACCCCTCAGCCACCTGTATTTCGTTGTGTACAGCTGAGGTCTCCTGGGTTTCTTTCCATCCACTTAGACACATCTACTGTCATTGTTCTTGTTCAGCTCATGTTTAGACAGTCATGTTGGTGAGAGTTTATTTTTTTTTTTTTACATTCCCAAGAGACACAGTCTCAGAGCATAGCTCTCTAGACTACTTCCTGCTGACTAGGGGTGCTGTTAATCAGGTCTTTTATGGTGTATCCTGTGTGCTAGGTTCATCTCAGTCAGCAGTGGGACAAAATAATTTTGGAGGAATGTTCACAGCAACCTTTTAGTAAGTCTTGATGCATCAAACTATATTAGTTTGGAAGCAATCCGCAGGTTCTCATCCTCTGTGGAAACAAAAGAAAGACCTCTTTTTCAAAGCAACATATCCTTAGACTCAAATTTTAAAGTCAAGATACCTTTATAATATACATGCTTGTTTAGCTTAACAGCTCACACAATAAAATGTCTTTCTGTACTTAGCTCCGTCACAGTCTAAATTTAAAGACAACACAATAATATACATAATACCAACTCTATATTTTTCACATTTATGTGGCTTATTTATTTTATTCCTTTTAATCTATGGTTTTCTGTACTCTATTTCGTTAATGACTTTGTTTTATTTTTAGAAAATTCATTTACTTCTTTTTATAGCTCTCTATACTCTTTTTCTTCTCTCTCCCAAGCCTACATACATTTACCAACACTGTGACCTTTTATGTCTGAATCTGTCCTATTGTGTATTTCTAATTCTTCACCGTCCAGGAGCATGTCTTAAAAAACTAAGTGCTTCTAGCTTCACCATTGCTAAAGGAAATACAGCAGTACCTGCTTGCCCTGCCCAGCCTAGCATGGGAGAGCTGCTTGCCACCTCTGAGAGCCATGTACAATGCCCCATCTCTAGGCACACATATTGCCACCAAGCAAACCATAGCACATTGGTTACAAAACCCATAAGTTTAAACAAAATTTTCACATCTGGATTTATAATAATCCCTTCAAAATCCAAAGACCATTTGACAAAATCCACAAAACCAAACTTAAGAAACCATCTTTGAGGTGGTAGTCAAGGTTGTCCAAAAGATTCTCCAAATATTTAGGTTGTTATTGCCTTTGGTTGCCCCACTCTGAAGGTGTAAGGTAAATCCCTATTGCTGAAGACACTATGTACTTCAAACACTGGGCTCAGAAGCCCATTATCTAGAACTGATTTGAAAGCCTCCTCTCCTTGAAGACTAGCTTTTATGGTGCCCTAGATATTTCTAAATCAATAAGTTGACAATCAAAATTAATCATCACACACTGTTGGAACTAATAAGAATGCTTGGCAATGTTTTATATAATTTCAGTGTATAAAATTCAATTGTATTTCAATACAACAGCAATTAACAGTCAGAAAATAAAACTGAGACAATTTTCCTACTTTGACTAGTATCAAAATAATTATCTACTTAAGAATTTATTTAAAAAACAAATATAAAGCTAGGCATGATGGTATGTGCTTGTGATCCCAGCACTTGGAGAGTAGAGGCAGGTGGATCAGGATTTCAAGGCCAACTTCAGTTACATAATTAGCTTGAGGCTAGCTTAGGCTACATAAGATCATGTCTCAGAGCAAAACAAGAAATGTAAGTCTTTTGCAATGACGTATGATACAAAGAAATGAAAGACTAAATATCAAAATTATTTTGTATTCATGAATTAGAAGACTTAATATTATGAATATATTAATGTTATCCAAAGTAACCCAAGGTTTCAACATAGTCTCTGTCAAAATCTATATACTAAGTATTTAGTTTTATCCAAAGAAATATCTGCACCTTGCCTTCAGCTACTGGACAGGAGTTGATTTATATGCACTTAAAATGGCCAACTTAATAGGAATGTCATTATTTACCAAGTACTTTAGTCCTACTTGAGAGTCTAACACAATGATTTGTGGTGGGGGCTTGAGGATATGCTATATCAGAGCACCAGAGGAACCAGAGGTATTACCCTGAGTCTCCAAGAGAAACTATAAATTAAAGGTCAGTCATGCAGACAGTATGCAATAAAGTCCTAATAAGAACTGTGAACACCAAAGGTTTAGTGAGCTTCTCTGGTTCCTTTGAGTACTGTCACTGACACATCTTAGTAGAAGGAAACAAATGCTAAGAGACAAGAGGGAAAAAATGACCAGAAGTTTCATATTTGGATCACTTCTGAACTTAACTCTACCAATCCCCTTTTTTGGCTGATTGGCTGCTTCAAATGTCTATCTTTGTGTTATAATAAGACTGTAATTCTAAGTCTGAAATTTTCCTAAGTCCTGTGCATTTATTTACTGAAATGCAATACCTTATGGTGATATAAGAATCTTCAGTTGCCTGTCTCAAAAAAATAAAAACAAAAAAAGGAAAAGAAGAAAGAAAGAAAGAAAGAAAGAAAGAAAGAAAGAAAGAAAGAAAGAAAGAAAGAAAGAAAAGAAAAGAAAGAAAATGAATCTTCAGTTGCATAGCCAGCTGGTGTGACTTTTAAGTCTATTCATATATATTTTCCTATGTTAGATTAATTAAATCATGGTATAGGATTTGACAATTCTCAACACTGCTTGGTGCCTCATATATTAATTTGAAAATGACCATGGAAAAGCATTTGTAATAGAAACCACCAAATTCTTCAAATCCAATCTTAACTATTTTTGTAATCATCAAACCATTAGTAACACAAATTAAACAAATTTCTGTTATGTCCACTCTGCACTATTATATGGGGAACAGTACAGAAAGCTGGGGGAAATATTTTGTCAGTATTCAAAGGTTAGCATTCAGTTCAGCAAGGTGTGGCTGACACTACACACAAATGGTAGATTGGGAATGAGCAACCTTACTTCTTCACTCTCACCTCACCTGATCTGTGCAAAACATACACTTGTTTATCGACTGAAGCCTTGACTTTCCTATAGACACGGGAATTCAGAAAGATCAACAGCATTCTGAGAGAATCAAGTAGTCATGTGGAAATTATACTGAAGTGTATAAGCTGAGGGTATAAATCAATAGTCAAGCCCTTGCCTAGCATGAGTTAAACTATGGCTTCTTTAGCCCTAAGGGGCAGAAATATTGCTGGAAAATGGTGCATATTTTATATTACATGTAAAGTGTGTCTTATACATCTTTAGTAGTTTAGGACCATGAAAGGACCACAAACACAGGAATCCGAGATAAATGAGTCATAAATGATCTAAGACTTTGATTAAATCTCTCAACTTATTTTCCCTGACTTCTATTAGGCAATGTTTTCACCTCACTTAAAATTTGGGGCTCTACATCCTAACTCTGACTCCTTTCGCAGGCCTTAGACTAGCATTTATTCTTTATCCATGTCATTTGATCTAATTATCAGTAAAGATGAAATCATTCTTCTAACTTTTTTTTTCTTTAACATGTGACTGATTCTCAAAAATTCTACACATTGCAGAGGAAAGAGAGCAACATGGCTCCTACTATATCAGGTAAACTTGTGAACAATTGTAAGCTGATGCCACGTTATGCACAGCTCCAGGAAGTTGACCTGCCTGGAGCAGCAGAGGAAAGGACAAACGCAGAAAAGCTGGGGTTGAGTGAACTGGAGTCTCCGATGGAGAATCCTCAGCATTGTAGATGTTCTGCATATTCCTCATAAGCAATTGAACAGGGAGGTAGAGTTATTGCAAACACATGAATTAAGGAGGCAGTGTTTATGGTACACAGCTAGACAAAGAAGGCAGGCTTAGCCAGTCTTGATAGGAACCTTCTCTGTAAGAGAAACAGTCTTCAGATCATAAGTATTGGGAGTGGGGGCAGGGCTGGGTGGAGGTAGGGGTGGGAAAAGGGACAGAGCTGGGCTGCAGTAAATATTTTCTGAATATAGTGTCAACACTCATTCTCAGACTAGAGGAAGACTGTCTTCCCTGTGAACTTCACTGTGGAGAAAATTTTTGCCAGTTTCCCTTAGATCTGTGGGCTTAGGTGCTTGACATGGCTGACTCACTTCAACAATATATCCACTCAGGACCACACACACACACATACACACACACACACACACACACACACACACAGGTTTTCCCCTACTTTCCACACAATGGTTTCTCCCAACCAAAATTTTTTTAACATCATCCCTAAAGTGCTGTAGGTAACTTGTATTACCAGATTCTTGTCTAACTTCCTGCTATCTCAGTCTAGAACACTGCCGTATTTGTATTCAAAATTCAATATTTTCTCAAATATGAAACCTCTGTGTGCTTTGAAATTATGTTATATTTGTTTTCATTCCTACGGAAAGAACAGTTAAATATATGTCTTTATTCTACAGTTTATACTATTTATTATCCATCCTTCTACTAACATATAATCATTTATACAATCACTTGACTTAGCCTAACATTTTCATTTATTTAATCCTAAAATAACGTGATAATACTTTGTTTTTAGCATATTTCTTTCAAGAATCTCAAATGATCAATATAATATTGACTTTTTGTCACTTCAGCAGAGAATAGTATTGGTTCGTCTCAATGCACAGGAACATCATTAGGAGATAAAAACTAGCTATAAATGAAAAAAAAGATTTGTTTGATACTGAAGGTGGATAAGTGGGCAACAGCACTTACTATGTATACAAGAGGACCTCAGTACCTATGTATAAAGGCAAGCACAGGTGCACGCACATACCCATAATCCCAGTGTTATAGAGGACAAGAAAGAAGGGTTGCTGTGGTTTGGTGCTTTCTAGCCTAGCTCTAGGTTTAGTAAGAGACCCTGTTTCAAAAGAAAAATGCAAAAAAAAAAAAAAAAGGAGCAACACACCAGACATCCTCCTTTGGTCTTTATATGTGCACAGGCATACACACACATACACAAACAAGTATAAGTACTTGTATAAGTACCAATAACAGATAACACATTAACATATAAACACAGACTCTCATATACCACACACACAAATGCTTATACCACATAAAAGCATACCATATTTACATGTAGCCACACACATACACACATGCACACTCACATACACCACACACACAGTGCTAATACCACATAAATACACAACATATTCATATGCAAATACACACACATATGTGCACTCACACACATGAATGCACACTAGCATTTTATTTTGCTAAGAAACAATGTGCTTGCAGGAACTGAGATTTTAAGTAATCTACAAAGACTAAAATTGAAGAAACATAATAGAAATAGGGAAATGGGAAATAATTAATGCCGAGAAAATAGAAGAAGTCTTAATTTTCTGGACACTGACCTCATTAGCAAATGATAAAGTGTTTTAATGCATTTATTTATCACCCTTTAGAAGCAGCCAGTCTTATGTGTGACATTAGAACACATAATGAGGTTAGTATTTAGATACTGGAAGGAGAATAGGTCAAGTTTTCAAAAACATGTTTTCATTTTGGTTCACTGTATTTTCTGCCCCAGCATTTTGCAAAGTGGTATGTCCTTCTTTAAAAGAAATGTACCCATGGGAATATTAACCTTTTATCTCATTTTCCCCTCATCTGGAGGTGAACATGAGTAAATATTGTATATATTACAGTGAAGAAGGTGTATAAACAAAATGTCTACAGAAGTGGCCAAGAGAGAGAGGAACTTAAATCCATCTCACCTAAAAGTCTTTTAGATTTTTAACAAAAATTTTATACAGATTCATTCTGGATTATGGTAGCTGCCTCGAAGAACACATGATCAGCAATGAAAGCCACTAAAAAAGACAGGAAGACAGGGTATGACTCATCTGACCCACTCATCAACATCATTTAAGTATCTACTACTTAGGAGGCTTGGTACAGCACTTATCTAAGTATTTCTTAGCAATAAAAAGATCAGGAGTCACATAGTGAAGTAAGAACCTAAATGATCAAAGAATCAATGGAGAAGCTATTAGTGACCTCTCTCTTCAGTTCCTCCATCCAAAAGTGCTGAGATTCTCTCTCAGTCCTACCTTACTATTTCCTGTCCCCTATCTATCCATAGTCTTCCAAAACCTCTATGGTTAATTTAAGGCAGTTAGTGGATAGCATTGCCCTCTGATTCAAAACAATCTTTATTGTCAGAATACAATCAAAATATTATACAACATGTAATATTGTCTAAATAAAAATGAAAAGTTTTAACTCTGTATATAGTAGAACTGTATACAATAAGACCAAACATCAGCATTATTAGTAATAGCCAGAACCTGGAAACAACCTAGATGCCCCTCATCTGAAGAATGGATAAAGAAAATGTGGCACATTTACACATTAGAGTACTATTTAGGGGTAGAAAACAATGACATCTTGAATTTTACATGCAGCTGGATGGAATGAGAAAACACTATCCTGAGTGAGGTAACACAGACCCAAAAAGATGAATATGGTATGTACTCACTCATAAGTGGATACTAGCCATAAACAGATGACATTGAGCCTATAATTCATGATCCTAGAGAAGAAGCTAAGTAATAAGGTGAACCCAAAGAAAAGCATATATAGATCCACCTGGAAATTGGAAACAGATAAGATCATCTGACAAAATTGGAAGCATGGGGGTGGGGTAGAAGGGAGGGTAGAAGGAATAGAGGAGGGGAGAAGGGAAATGTTGAGGAGAACTTGAGGGAATAAAATAGTCAAGATGGAGGAAGGATAGAGATGAGAGCAAGGAAAGAGATAAATTGATTGAAGGAGCCATTATAGGGTTAGCAGAAACCTGGCTCTAGAGTAAATCCCAGGAATCCACAAAAAAGACCCCACCTAAGACCCTAAGCAATGGAGGAGAGGGGGCCTGATCTTGACTTGCCCTGTAGTCAGACTTAATATCTTAAATATCACCATAGACCCTTCATCCAGCAACTGATGGAAACAGAGGCAGAGACCCACATCAGAGCACTGAATTGAGCTCCCAAAGTCCTGTTGAAGAGTGGAAGGAATGAGAATATGAGCAAAGAGGTCAAGACCATGATAGGTTCGCCCACTGAAACAATTTTCCTGTGCTGATAGGAGCTCACCAACTCCAGCCAGATAGGGAAGGAACAAGCATAGGACCAAACTAGTCCCTCTGAATGTGGTTGAGAGTTGCATGTCTAGGGCAGACTGAGGAGCCACTGGCCATGGCACCAGGATTTATCCCTGCAGCATGTACTGGGATTTTGGGATCCTATTCTCTTTGGATGTATACCTTGCTCAGCCTAGATATAGTAAGGAGGATTTGGACCTTCCCCAAAGCAATGTGCCTTACCCTTTCTGAGGATTGGATGGGGTGGGGTAGTAGGGTGTGTGGAGGGAATGGGAAGAGGGGAGGGAATGGGAACTTAGAATGGTATTTTTTAAAAATCTAATAAATTTAAAAAAATCATCAGGTAAGAATTACATTCACAATGTTTAGTTCATTTGTATTTGACAATTCAGAGAAAATACTCCATTATCACTCTTATCTTAGTGAGTCCAAAATTTTGTACCTAATTCACTTTCTATACTAACTAACCCAAAATTATCCTTGTGTGTGTCTTAACCTAATATACATTTTATCTTGTTTATAAGTTTCTTGTCTAAATTTGTAACTCTAACTACTTAGTAGTCTTCAACTCTGTTAGAGATCCAAGAAGGATATAGTATTACCTAAGTAAACAGGAAGTGCTGAGCAAACAGTTTCCAAAACTAAGAAATGACAGAAACAACTAACTGCCTGGAGAATCACCCAAGGTTCCTCTGTAATGCTGGGGCAGGCATATTAGGCCTACAGGTCTAATGTCGTGGGACAATGGTCTGTACCCTGTCAATTATATTTTAAATAAACACTGATTGGCCAGTAGCCAGGCAGGAAGTATAGGCAGGGTGACCAGCAAAAAGTAGAGGCCAAGTAATGAGAACAGAAGAATTCTGGGAAGAAGATGCAGTCCACAGTCATGACCCAGCCTCAGAGGAAGAAAGATGTGACTGCCTCACCGAATAAGGTACCGAGTCACGTGGCTAACACAGACAAAAATTATGGGCTAATATAAGTTATAAGAATTAGCTAATAGGGGCTGGAGAGATGGCTCAGTGGTTAAGAGCATTGCCTGCTCTTCCAAAGGTCCTGAGTTCAATTCCCGGCAACCACATGGTGGCTCACAACCATCTGTAATGAGGTCTGGTGCCCCCTTCTGGTCTGCAGGCATACACGCAGAAAGAATATTGTATACACAATAAATAAATATTTAAAAAAAAAAAGAATTAGCTAATAAAAAGCCTGAGCCAATGGGCCAATCCATTTATAACTAATACAGACCTCTGTGTGGTTTCTTTGGACTTAATGACTGCAGCAACCAGGCAGGACAGAAAACCTCAGACAAGTCTAAAATATCTGATAGACTTTTCTGTGAAGCAGAAATATTTAAGGACTCTCCTACCTTGTCTTGGCAAAGTTCAGCAGTTGCTTTCTTTTGTGTCCTGATCTAGTTTGGACAGCATACTTTTGGCAATTGAGGCAAGGACAGTTTCTTGCCCGGTGGCTAACTTTCGCAACAAAAAAGTAAACTCTGTTGTGGTGATATTCTGTTTGTGCTTTAACAAATAAAGTTTTCTTGGTGATCAGAGTGAAGAACTAGCCACTAGTTAGCCATAGAGGCAGGGCAGTGGTAGCATACACCTTTAATCCCAGCACCCAGGAGGCAGAGGCAGACAGATTTCTTTGAGTTCAAGACCACCCTAGGCTACCCAAGATCAATCCAGTCTAAAAGATAATCAGAGCCAGGTGGTGGTGGCTCATACCTTTAATCCCAGTACTTGGTAGTCATATACCTTTACTCCCAACACTAGGTAAGTGGAGACAAAAAAGGTAGAGACAGGAATATAAAACAGAAAGACACAGGAGTTCAGGGCATTTAGTCTGAGGATTTGTGGACACAGGATCTTGCCCCATTAAATCTAAGGGTTTGTAGAGATAAAAACTAGTGACTGACTACTCTGCTTCTCTGATAACTTTCCCCCCTTAATATCTGACTCTTGGTTTTTTTTTATTAAGACCAAATAGAAATCACACTACACTCCATACAGAGTTTCTTCAATGCCCATCACCTTCTCTGAAGTAGAATGGTGATGCTAGGAACAGACATCTTATTGTCATAAAAACCCTTATGTTATTAAAGCATCTTAAATGCCATATTCTGTAGATCTTTGAAGTGTTTGAAGACCATCTATCTAAAATATACCTTCGTTTGACCTTGAAAACATACCTAATATGACTATGAGTCTGATTGCAATAGTTAACTACTAACCTACATTTCTTTATTTTCCTAAATAGCATGCAATAATAACTTTCAAGGACTAAACATTTGCATTACATTGTTAAATAAGCTGCATAGGTACAATATGTTAAACAAGAATAGAAATATATGTACAGTATGCCCTAAAAAAAAAACCTTAAGTTTGTATCAATATATAAAATATCTTAAGAGTAGAGAAATATTTACAATATGACCTCCAATTTGTATCAATATACAAAAAAATCCATACCAATGTAAAATATTTATAACTAGTGGTTGTTTTTTTTCAATTTTAAAAAGTAGATTCAGTAAACTACCTTTTATCCTATCATTTCTATATCCCCTCTTTTTCTTTTGAGAACGAAATCCCTGAATATAATCTTCTTTGTTCAACTTTTTTCTTGACCATTACCAATAACAACTTATAATCAACCCTCCTAGATGACAAATATCCATAACCCAATGAATGACCAAAGCTATCCATCCCACCTCTTGGGAATGTGAGTGTTATGTTCTTAAAATTGCTTCCTGTTGTCTAGAGGGTGATGTCATCTCTTGGAGACCCTGAGAAAATTAAAATAATGGTCACCTCCTGTGAGAGCTAGCTGTATTATTTGTTGCCAGTCTCTGTGTAATAGGAAAGTATAGGGTTTATCTGAAGTCCTAACTGGAGTAATACATGAGGCTGGACTATCTCATTTAACTGCCTTGAAATTATTCTGAGCAGTTTGTAGGCCAAAGTCAATCTTTGGGTGGCATTTGTCAGCTTAGTGCCATTACCACAATCCATATGGAATCGTCATTGTGCGGCCCCATCATCCTTCTAGAGACTTCAAAAGTCACTGCTAGGAATGGTCATGGTTCACTGCATTAAACTCAAATATTTTAAATATATACAGCAGATCTCAGAGAGGTTAAATGACCACAATTTGTTAAATCTGGTGTACACAAACCTAATTACTAGTTACCTAATAGAGACCCAAACCCAAAATCATATACAGGAAGTTAGATGAAACCTTTTTCTAGGGCTAGTTGGTACTCTGTATGACCATTAATATCACAACAGAAAGTTTAAATATATATAAATTATTTCTCAGACCAGAGGGGAGGTGTGGGGATAATTGAGACAACTCACATGATTTTATCAAGAGGGAGTTTTCAGGGATTCCTCATGAAATCCTGAGTTCACATCCTGAAAAATCACCTGCGTTTATTCTCCAAACAGCTTTTATACCAAAATGTAAACTGAGGAGGGTAATTCATTAACATTCTGTTTCCTAGGTAGCTGGAAGAATGACTATAGTCATGTCTACACCTTTCTAAGCTCATTTTATCACATCTTCCTATCTATGTCTGCTCTGTCACATAGACTGAATTAACACCTCTTTCCCAGGTGACCTCCCAAAATTACAAAGAAGGAACAGAGCAACATTAGCATATCCTGACTTGTTTAGGATGGTGTCAGTTTGTGTTAAAAGGCTAGGTGACCACCTCCTGTGTGGCAGATGCAAACTGTGGCCTGAAATTCTGGCTGCCATACAGTGTAGAAATATGGGCCTGTATAATATGGTCCTACACATATTATATTTAAAAATATATATTAATTTCATATCTTTGAGATAATAGTTAAGCCTTAAGAAAAGTTTTAAAGAGTCAAAATAAAACCAAGGAATTTATGAGATTAGTGGCAATAGAATTGTCCCACATTGTGTGCCAGATGTAGCATTTATCTAATTATTCTTATCAATAAAAAATTGGGAATCAGATATTGGGGTAAGAATAATCAGAGAAGTGGGAGGGAAGCCACCAGTGACCTTTTATCTCCTCCTCCATCACAAAGAACTTAGATCCTCTTTAGCTTGACCTTACTACTTCCTGCCTCCTATCTGTCTTGAATCCTCCAAAACCTCTATGGGTAATGTTTGTCAGTTAGTAGCTAGCTCCACCATCTGATTCAAAACAAACTTTATAGTCAAGATGTAATCAAAATATCATATAACAGTTGACCACAGATAATCAAGTGGTATTTTCTTTGTTCTATGTTACAACTGTCTCTAGCACTCTAATCAATATTTTTTTCAGCTGTTTTAGTGAGCAAAAAAAGTATCAAGCCAAGTTATCCTAATCAGCCAGCCTGGACCAGTCCTCAAGGAACACTTATAACTGTGCCTCTCTAGCACAAAATTAAGACCTGGGATCCTTTGAACCCATCTAAATGATTTAGATATTATTTGGGGTGCTAGGATTGCACGTGTTTTCTCAAAGCTCTTTGCTCAGTACCAGAAGCCAAAGAAGTGTGAAAGCACAGGCTTACTGATTTGAATTACAATCTTCAACTAGTATTGATATTTATAACTATGAAAGAATTATTTGATATACAAAAAAATGACAAAAAGTCTCTTGAAATTTTAACAGGCAACAAAACTTGGGAGCTATTTTGAGGGATGAGGTTATTTATTTAACCCTGAGGTGCTGATAACTCTTGCACAATGTTTCCTGGGCAAGAGTCGTTGGCTTTTGCTTTTCTTTTTTCCTTTTTCTTTAATTGAAAATACTTTTTTTCATACAGTATATTGTGATCATGGTTTCCTCTCCCTCATCTCCTTCCAGATCCTCCCACCTCCCCACCCATCCAACTCCATGCCTTCTTTCTCTCTTTAGAAAATAAAGGCAGGAGAAATGTGCACACACATACACACACAAGCAAAACCCATAAAAACACAAAATCAGAAACCATAACATACAAACAAAGTAAGTTTTTTGAAAATACCTGAATGAACAGCAATATGAAATGAAACAAAACAAAATCAAAAAATCTCCAAAATTGCCTAAGTTTATTTTGTATTGGCATCTACTTGTGGGTGTGGGGCCTGCCTGTAAGTGTGTTTTGTATGTCTAGTAGACTCCATTGGAAAGAACTGTTAGAATATTTCCTAATGCGAGGTCCCTACCGACACAAAAATTCCCAATCAAACTAAATCAAAACAAACCAAATTAAGAATTATCCAGGGTTAATGGGAGATCTGTACTCTCGGGTGGCCCCAAGGGGGAACCAGGAAGCAGCAAGAACATGACCACCGGGAGGAAGAAAGGGAGAGTGTTCTTTTTTTGGGAGATCACTTAAATACCCTGGAGAGTGGTCCTGACCCCATCCCCAGGGAGGGGTCAGGACCTGGCCTGCTGGGGTTTAGAGTTCAGACCAGGCCTGGGGGCAGGGGCCTATGCTCCCAACTTGACAAGAACTAATTTCCTTTGCAAGCAGTTGCCAATTAGAGGTAGGTTCTTGATTGGGAGTTCTAACTTTTCTATACTGAGGAGAAATGTGGATTTTTTTTCCTCTTTTTTACAGAATAAATACCCTCAGATATCTTCTCATAGAATATTTGCATACAAAAAGGTGTGATGTGGTCACTCTTAGGATAAAAACAGCTCTCACAGAAGTTTTTGACCCTGGAGTTTAGCGCCTCTCTTAAAAAAGAGTTTATGTTCTAGAGCCTAGACCAGCTGTTTTTGCAAGGCTGGTAGAGGGGGATGGTGTTTGCCTCAGGGGGTTACGGCTGCTAGAGAAAGGGCTGACCAAACAGTATCTGTATTTACACAGTGAGATATTCATTAAAACAGAAAATGCCCACCAAATTTAGTGAGATACTAAGTGCCAAACTCAAGAGCAGACAAGAGCAGAAAGTTGGTTAAAATCTGCTCCCAGAGTGTATCAAGGATAATGAGTCAGAGTCACAGCAATAGCTTGTCCCAAGTGACCCTGACTAGAAGATTAATAAGTGTACCTAACAAGAAATCAGTTTGGTTTTTTTTTTGTTTGTTTGTTTGTTTGTTTGTTTGTTTTTTAAAAAGAACATAGGGAGTGGTTCAGATGGGAGAATTATAAGCAAAAACAGAAACAATTGCACCTAAACAGAGGATGCATTCTTTTTTTTTTTTTTTTTTTTTTTTTTTTTTTTGGTTTTTCGAGACAGGGTTTCTCTGTAGTTTTGGTGCCCGTCCTGGAACTAGCTCTTGTAGAACAGGCTGGCCTCGAACTCCCAGAGATCCACCTGCCTCTGCCTCCCGAGTGCTGGGATTAAAGGCATGCGCCACCACCGCCAGGCTTAGAGGATGCATTCTTGATAGTCCAAGGGACCTTGATAAAAGTAATCATTTATTATCTTACATTTTCTATGACTCTTACAGAAAATGTAGGCAAATGGTATTCCCAAGCCCTATTTGTGGAATAGGCAGTCATTCTTTGTGTATATTAAACTAGTTAAATCTTATATTTGAGTGAATGTGACTGACTTCCTTCCTTAATTTATACATAAGAGAAATAGAGACTGAGGGAAATGAACTTTCCTAAGGTCATAAATTTAAAAGAAAGGTTTTACTTTCCTCAAAAAGCAAACTCTTATTCTTCTCTGTGTACGGCACTAAATGTTAGCAACTGTAATGAAGAGCTTGCTGAAAGGACAGGATTGGGAGCCCCACCCAAAATCTGATGAATTTAATCAGCATCCAAACAAAAGCCACTGTGATGCATAAGGAACTTTGACAAGCACTGTCCCAGGTGGTGCTGTGCTGCTTCCTTCATATGAACCATCTTGTAAGTAGTGATTTGGAAGGTGGGTCTAAAGATAAGAGCATCTATGTGGGAGAGGAGAGGAGTTAAAAAATAAATTTTAGAGAGCTTGAGATACATCAGGAAGATGGAAGAAAAAGTAAATAGGAGTGCTGTGAAATAAGCCCTCTGTACACTGTGAAGATTTGTTGCTGTGATCGTCTTAATAAACAAGCTGATGAACCAATAGCTAGGTTAGGTGGGAGAGCCAAACTGGGAATGCTGGGAAGGGGAATGACAGAGTCTGGAGCCACCAGCAGAGAGACAGAGAGAAACAAGATAGGCATGTCATACTGAGAAAAGGTACCAATCCATGTGGCAAAGCATAGAAAAGAAATATGGGTTAATTTAAATGTGAGAGTTAGCTAATAACAAGCCTGAGCTATTGGCTGAGTATTTACAATTAATATTAATTGAATGGTTATTTGGAAGCAGCTTGTGGGACAGAAACTTCTACCTACATAAGAGTTTTGAGCCAAGTTTTGAAACAAGTAAGAAATTCTCGATCTGGGAAAAGACAGGAAAATATGAAAGCAAGGGACTAGAAATGAATTTTCCCTTTCTTTTCAGATTTTTCTGCAGGTTTTATCACTGGGAATTCAAGTGGATTTAAGGGCCGGAGAGACGGCTCAGTGGGTAACGTGACCACTGTGTAAGCGTGAGGACCTGAGTTCAGATTCCCCAGCACCTACATAAAAGGTAGGTGCATGGAGGCACTTCAGTACTAGACTTTAGGAACAGAGGACAAGCAAGTATTAGCTTCTACATGAGTCACATCAGAGTGCAATGCCTATTTGTTTGCTAAATATGTAGCTAAGGTACAGAATTATAATCCTCTAGCATGTCAGGCCAACACAGACAAATCCTGCCATTATACTTAGTATAATTTCAGTTGCAAGAGAGTTCTAATTGTTGAAAGACAGATAAACAATGTATGGGAGCTTCATTTATATTTAGCTAATTAAAATTTCTACCTCTCAAAACCTAACAAACAACAGAATTATTCTTAAGAAAAAAGAGGCCAAAAAGGCCATCTATTACAGTCATGCATGTGGTACCCTGCCTCATCAAGGTGAACTTATTCATTGCTGTGTCCCAGAATCTAGACATATGCTTGACACTAGATGACTACTTAGTAGGCATTATCTGAATGAAGGAATAAATCACTTGATGTTGTCTTTCTTGTAGATTCATTATTTGTTGAGGGAGATGATACACACATCAGAAGTTCTATCTTGTTTGTGGTTTTTCAAGGCAGGATTTCACTGTAGCTTTGGAGCCTGTCCTGGAACTCGCTTTTGTAGACCAGGCTGGCCTCGGACTCACAGAGATCCATCTGTCTCTGCCTCCTAAGTATTGGGATTAAAGGTGTGTGCCACTATTGCCCAGTCAGAAGTTCCATCTTTACATGCTGCAAATTCTACCATTCCACCTTCCCATAATTCATATCTAATCACTCTGATTCTGTACAGAAAAAAAAAATTTCCTCTCCGAAATGACCACCGTTCAGCTATAAGTCATTACAATACCTACGTAATCCACTCATATATTGTTTTGGGGTTGCATTTGTCTCTCTGAAAAACACAGGGTTGACTTGTGATGTTAGAGTGTCAAGGCATCTTAAAGAAACAGAAGACAGAAAGAGACCACAATCTGGCCTTCGACAGATGGGATTGTGTTTAATAGCTCACATAGTGAGAGACAGCCTCTCTCCCAAAGGAAACTGTGGTCTTCTAGAGGGGAGATGGCTGTGATCCTTTATAGGGATGGGATGAGGGACTTGGGAATGCAGAAATTATTGCACTTGTGGGGGCTACATGTAGTTCTGTAGTCTTTCCTGGAATTTCTTGCCAAAGGTAAGACAGGCAATCTTGGAAGACAGGCTACCTAAACAGACATTCCTTTCTGAGATAACCAATAATGGCTGAGCAAGGCCATCTGTAATCTTATAGGAATCCTGTTTTACAACCAAGGAACAATATCACTTGGGATGAAGTTCATCGTCAATTTCCCCACAAATCTTTAATGACTTCTTCACACCTGCCTCAAAACTTGTCGTAATAATATATTCAAACCTCAGTCCAGGAGATTGAGTCCCTTAGGCTCCATGATGAAGAGTTCTAGTTGCTCAGAATACAGTAGGGGTGGAGGACAAGCATGACCTGCCAGGGGAAAGGCATTTTCTTAAAAGGTTGTGCATCCCCGTTATTCACTTTATTCCTTAGACACATTACCAAAAAACCTCTCGTATTCTTGTTCCCATGTTCCACTCGTAGAGAAGTGTGTAATGATTGGTTCTGTATGTGTGGCTAACTGGAAGGGGTATCCACGGGGTTTTCCTGTAGAATCAATTTGGCCTCGCACTGAAGCCCATTTATTTCTGCAGATACCTGACCTTCACAGATCCTTAGAACACTCATATTTCTGCCTAAAACCACAAAGCTAGTTCACCCAAGGACCTCGGTATTGCTGAGAGAAAATAAAATCAGCCGAGTGCCCCAGGGAGATTTTGAAATGAACCTGAGGGAAAGAAGTTTGATGGTAGAGGTCAAAGAAATGGAGAGGAAGGAAAAGTGATGGAGCAAGCCGAGGCAATGGAACAGAGAGAAAAGAGAGGAGACTTTCAGACTCTAAGAAGGAGGTAATATTAGAAGAGGAGGTGAAGAGCAAACACCCAAGAAAAACAGGAGAGTAATAGGGCCTTCAACAGAGACTGGGGGAGGGGGAGGCAGACAGACAAATAGAAGTCTAAAAACTATAGAAAATACTAATGTATTTCCCAACCTTAATATGAAATCAACACTGGTAGCTTAGAGAAAAGTGTAAGAGAAACATTGATGGCTACAGCATGAAAAATCATGAAAAATCAGAAGATTCACATAAACCATCTCTCTAATCTTCTATTTTATAGACAAGAATTTTGAGACATAAATAGGGGAAGTTTCTTTTTTTTTTTTTTCTTCGAGACAGTGTTTCTCTGTAGCTTTGGTGCCCGTCCCGGAACTAGCTCTTGTAGACTAGGCTGGCCTCGAACTCCCAGAGATCCGCCTGCCTCTGCCTCCCGAGTGCTGAGATTAAAGGCGTGAGCCACAACTGCCCGGCTAGGGGAAGTTTCTTAACTTAGCCAGCAGCTGCTTGATCCCAGTGCAGAGATAATAAATAAAAATAATAGAGACAATAATAAAAACTTTTGTTGACAGAGTTTACAGTCTTCTTCTTGCCTTCTGAAAATGGCAAAGCTATGTGCTGAGCCTACATTAAAATTATTTTATAAAATAAACTTCAGCCAGATCAGTGAGTAACTTGCTGCTTGTAATCAGATGTTCCAAGGTGAACCAGGTGTTTTACAGCAATGGTATAGGAAGTAGATAAAAAGAACAAATACCACCTTTCGTTTTCTGTGTTCTGAAACCAACAGAATATTCCATCAACAAGGGCTGCATCAGAATGGAAACAGTTCTGAAATATGCAATAATTTCCCTTTTCTTGATCTTAAGTTAGACCACTAACCATTAAGGCTTCTATGATGTCTCAATGGGATTCAACTAATGACCTTTTTCCACTTCAAGATAAGCATCTCTCTGCCACACTAGGAAATCTCACTCACTCTGTTCAGGGAAATTGAGGTTGGGTGAGACATAAGCCTCCTTTGGAATATTTTCTTCATGAAGCATATTTTAAATGAAGCTTAATCACAAGTTTCAGTATCGTCATGGTCACACATAGGTATAGCTCCTACTCAGATATTCCTTTGAACAAATGTTTCTTTGAGCCTAATCAGAAATCTGAATGCAGAATTAAATTTTGCCTTAGATCAAGCAGAGAAAGGCTGCGGTTGAAGCACAAATTGAGATAAACATCTTCTTCTTAATCCATAAGCATTTGCAGAATTTCTCACCCAAGAGATAGGCGTCGACTTCTAAGGGGAGTTTTGATATACTGATATGTAAGAGCTTTGTGGATTGTTTTAGAGATCTCTTCTTCAGTTTAATAAGTTTTTAGGCCAAGCAGCAGTCATTTTCTTGGCCAAAGTGTCTAAACAGAGAGCTACTGACTCAGAATCATTGAGGAAATTCCTCACTCACAAGTACCATGTTATATAGAAATTCATTGCTGTGTGTAAAATATCTTGTTTTTAAGAAATAGGAGACTTGGGGGAGAAATAAATCAGGAATGAATATATTGTTTCCATTACTAGAGTCAATAGCAAATATTTTAGCCATCAGGGGCTGTCAGTCACTAATGTCAAATATTCAGTTCTGCTACTGTAATCCATAGGTAGCCACAGTGTATATACTTTATGAGTTCCAACAAAACTTTATTTACTAATACAAACAACTTGTCCAATATTATTCTCAAATTAGACCACCGTTTGTCAATTCTGAGTTAAAAGGTCTATAGATCTACTAGACAGGAATAATAAAATATATGGTTAGAAAAACTTATATACAGAGATGATATCTCTTGTTCATTTACATACCCAATGTCAAATTTGCAAACTATAAGCTCAAAATAAGAGAGGAGAAGACTATATATATATATATATATATATATATATAGTGTGTGTGTGTGTGGTTATATATATAGCTAAACATGCAAAATATGTAACATCTATAGAATTGTATGTTATATATAAATAGATTGCTATAATGTATTATTACATACAGACATAAAACAACATAGAACACTGGGCTAGTGAGATGGTTAACCAGGTAAAGCACTTCCTTCAAATCCCCAGGATACAAGTAAAGTCAAATGGTTTGAATGAGATGCCCCTCATAGTCTGAGACAAACGACCCCTTGGTGTCTTGTAGGTGGTGCTATTTGGGGAGGCTTAGGAGCTGTGCTCTTTTTAGAGGAAGTGTGTTACTGGGGTGAGCATTTAGGTTTCAAAGACTTATACCCTTCCCAGTGTCCTTTTTGTGTGGGACAATTGTCTGCATTCTGTCAATCATGTTTTAAATAAACGTTGATTGGCCAGGCAGGAAGTATAGCTGGGAAAACCAGACAAGAAGTAGAAATGATGCAATGAAAACAGGAGAATTCTGGGAAGGAGGAAGTTGATTCCTCCCACTCTTGCCCAGACCACTGAAGCAGCAGGATGTGATCTGCCCCACTGAAAAAGGTACTGAGCCACATGGCTAACATAGATAAAAATAATGGATTAATATAAGCTACAAGAGCTAATAAGTAGCCTGACCTAATGGGTCAATCAGCTTTATAACTTATAGAGATCTCTGTGTAATTTTCTTTAGGGCTTGCCGGCTATGGGGAACTGGGCGGGACTGAAACCCAAACAAGCAGGCCCCTTCATGTTACATCCTTTCTCTATTTTATTGATTTGATTCAAGATGTGAGACTTCACCTCAACTGCCTGCTCCTGCTATCATGCCTGCCACCTGATGCCACTACCATGATGGACTTTATCTTCTGGAACCATAAGCCCAAAAATACTCCTTCTTCTATATGCTGTTTCAGTAATCAAGTTTTTTTTCCCCAGCAATAGAAAAAGTAATGAATATACCATCTTGTCAAATCTCTGCAGATAACCCCCAAACCAAAAACAACTTTCCCTGACTTGGCAGCATTGAAATCCAAAACTCTATGCTACTATTTTCAAATTCACTGACATTGCTGTTTTACATGAGAAAGATTGGGAGTTCCCCTACATATGGCATTGCTCCATGAGCTGGGAGTCTCCAGTCCTTAGTTCTCAGAGGTAAAGGTGAGTGGTGGTGACTGGAGGTCAATCAAATTCTGCATGCTTTGGTTGCTGCTATGCCTGATCCACATGCTTATTTATTGTTCCTATCAAAAACTCATCACTTTAATAGGCTTATTGTGTGTAATACTATATGGTATTAAGATGTCTTGGGTACTTAAAATTTTGCTTCCAACTATTTATTTTACTGGTTTATAGAGTTAAGCACAAAGGAAATACAGGCATAGTGCATTCTACTGGTGAACAAATGTATGATTATGGGTGGCTCTTAAACTTATTTTTGTTCTAATTTCAATAAATAAAGGAGTGACAGTGGTAGTGGTCCTCTATACCTAGGAGGAGGATGGGATAACTCCAGGCCCAAGTAACCTTAATAGGTCAACCGGGAAATAACTGTATCTACCATCTGTGTGATGGCTAATCTTGGTTGTCAATATTGCATGCCTGGGAAGAGAGACTCTCAGTTGGGGAATTTTCTCCATCTGTCTGGCTTGTGGGCATTTCTTCTAGGCATTTTCTTGGTAATTGATGTAGGAGGGCCCAGACCAACTCGGGTATTACCATCACTATATAGGTGGACCTAAACTGTATAAAAAAGCTAGCTGAGCAGGCCAGAGGGAGCAAGCCAGCAAGTAGCATTTTGCCATGGTTTCTGCTTCAGTTCCTGCTTGAACTCCTGGTCTGACATCCCCCGGTGGTAGATTGTGAACCTGGAGGGGTAAGTCAAATAAATCCTTCTTTCTCGACTTGCTTTTGGTTGTGCTGTTTATCACATTAACAGAAAGCAGAGTAGAACAATTCATCCTCCAAATTCTCCTCTATTTATGTGGTTTCTGGAATCCTACTAATTTGGGAGAATTGCTTTTTCTTTTCTACTTCAAGTATTTATACAATAGAAATGTAAGCATTTTGTTCAACAAAGAACTTGATAACTAATATTGCTGAGGCCAGCCAACAGGTTGTGAAGATGAGCAAAACTAGACACGCACTTTGGAAATTAGTGCAGAGTTTTCTCAAAGTATTACAAAAAGCTGGAGTTGGAGAGTTGGCTCAGTTTAAGAGCACTTACTGCTCCTGAAGAAGACCTGGGTCGAGTTCTCAGCACCCACATGGTAGCTCACAATCATCTGTATCTTCAGTTTCAGTGTATCCAAGGTCTTTCTGACCTCAGGGGGCTCTTGCATTCAGATGCATATACATTTACTCAGGCATATAAACATGAATATATAATAAAATAATAACAAAACATTAAAATAGAAATAGAACCATGTGTTTCAGCTGTAACATCCCCTGGCATACACCCAAATGATTTTATATCCTTCTACAGAGACACTTCCATATCCATCTTTGCTACAGCTCTATTCATAATAGCTAGTGATGGACTCAATGTAGATGGGCATCGACAGATGAATACTTAAGAAAACAGTACTTATTACAATGAAATATTATTCAGCTGTAAAATAAAACAAAATCATGGAATTTGCATATACATGAATGGAAGAAACTGGAAAATCGTACACTAAGTAAGGTAACTCAGGCCCCAAAACACAAATGCCACACGTGCTTTCATATACAGATGCCAGCATCAAATCTTTTGTGTGCTTACCTTGGAGCGCAAGTGGAAGCCAGGAAGCTAGAAAGGCAACTTAGGAAAGGGTTGAGGTTGGGAACAGGTCCCAGGGGGTGGGAAAAGTAGATTATAGGTAAAACAAAAGTAGAGGATTAGAATAGTGAGGTTTGAAAGGCTTAAATAGGGAGGGGCTTAGAAATATGAAAGAAATGAGAGAGTAAGGGGAAAAGCTAACCCATACAAATGGTGCATGGAAAACCATGTGGAATCCTACAATTTCCTAAGCCAATTAAAAAATAGTGGAGAGACAATAGAAAACGTGATATGAAAGAAGACTGGAAAATATTAAGAGTTAAAGGGTAGAGTAAGGATAGGAACAAGGAGATGGGATAAAGAAAGGGATAGAGGCTAGGCTAACCACACCTAAGAATCTATGAAAAACTCTTAAAACCCAATAGTTCATAAAGCTAATTGAAAATATAACTTAAGCCCAGTCTCTAGGCCCTAAGCTCCCAGGGCAAACCCTGGGCCCCTGATGGAGGAAGGTCATTGGTTAATTAATAAAGAAACTGCTTGGCCCTCATAGGTTAGAACATAGGTGGGTGGAGTAAACAGAACAGAATGCTGAGAGGAAGAGGAAGTGAGCTTAGATGCCATGCAGCTGCTCCCCAGGGCAGATGCGATGCAGCCAGCCACCAGGTCAGACATGCTGAATCTTTCCCGGTAAGTGCACATAGTGGTGCTATGCAGATTATTAGAAATGGGCTAAATTAATACCTGAGAATTAGCCTAGATGAGGCCAGATATAATGGGCCAGGCAGTGTTTTAAAGGATACAGTTTGTGTGTTGTTATTTTGGGGCATGAGCTAGCCAGGCGGCAGGGAGCTGGGTGGCAGGAATGCGAGCCCACAGCTCCCTCAACAGGCCCCTGGCCCACCCACCTCACACAAGCTAATCAGCAGGCAAGCCTCTTGCAGGCAGGCTTCTCCAGCACCCTCCCCCATTGACCCTGTATTCAAAAACCTACTGTCCCCCCAAACATACCTATTCCCCAATGACCTCAGCAGTTTTCTGAGACACAGACTCACAGACTGTGACTGCACAGAGTGGACCAAGAGATGAGTGACCGGCCCGCCAACTGGACAGTCCAGTCTTTAGGCCCTAGGACCCCGAGGCAAAACCACGGGCCCCTATCCCACATGCCTCAGCCACACTAGCCAGTCAGTGGGCAAGCTTCCTGCAGGCAGGCTCCTCCATCACCCCCTCATTGTACTCAGTTATCTATAAGCCCCACTCTACCACCAAATCAACTCCCCCCACACACTGTGACCTCAGTGACTCCCTGAGACACAAACAGCAACTGCACAGAGCAGAACAAGAACAGTTCTTTTAGACAAAGACAGCAACTGCAAAGATAGGTCCAAAAGAGGATCTATAAGGCATAGAAACCAAATGCAAGTATTGGACCAAGAGGCGAAGATACTGCCTGAACCAATTGGAGGAAGAAATGGGTAGGTGCTAATGCAAGAATATATTCAACAACCTAAAGAGGAATATGACAGCAACAGAACCTTGTAGTGGTCCTGTAACAGGAAGACCTGACCATCCTAAGCCAGATAAAGCAGAAGAAAACAACCTTAAATATAATTTTATGAAAAAGACAGAGAACCATAAAGAGGAAGTGAAAAGTTCCCTTAAAGAAATGGAGAAAAAGACAAACAAAAAAAATTGGGAGAAATCAGTAAATCTTTCAAAGAAATCCAAGAAAAACAATCAAATGGTGAAGCAAACAGTTCGAACAGCTCAAGACTTGAAGACTGAAATAGAGGCAATAAAGAAAACACAAAATGAGGAAATTCTGGAAATGGAAAATCTGGGTAAATGATCAGGAACTACAGATGCAAGCACAGCCAACAGAATACAAGAGATGGAAGAGTGAATCTCAGGAGTGGAAGATACGGCAGAGAAGATAGATTCATTAGTCAAAAAAAATGTTAAATCCAACAAATTTTTAACACAAAACATCCAGAAATATGAGACACCAAGAAAAGACTAAACATAAGAATAATAGGAATAGAAGGAAAAGTCTGCTTCAAAGGCACAGAAAATATATTTAATAAAATCATAGAAGAAAACTTTCCCAACCTGAAGAAGGCTATGCATATAGGTACAAGAAGCTTACAGAACATCAAATAGACTGGACAAAAACAAAAAGTCCCTTACCATGTAATAATCAAAACACTAGCATACAGAATAAAGAAAGAATATTAACAGCTGCAAAAGGAAAAGGGCCAAGTAACATATAAAGGCAGACCTATAAGAATTATATCTGACTTCTTAATGGAAATTCTGAAAGCCAGAAGGTCCTGGACAGACGTACTGCAGACACAAAGAGATCACAGATGCAAGCCTAGACTATTATACTCAGCAAAGCTTTCAGGTACCATAATGGAGAAAACAAAATATTCCATGACAAAACAAGATTTAAACAATAACTATTCACAAATACAGCCTTACAGAAACTATTAAAAGGAAAACCCCAACCCAAGAAAGTTAGTTGCACCCATGAAAACACGGGCAACAGATAACCTCACACTAGCAAATTCCAAAGAAGAGAAACACACAAACACTACCACTGAAAAATAACAGGATTTAACAATAAGGGGACATTAATATTTCTTAGTATCAATGAACTCAATTTACCTATAAAAAGACACAGACTAACAAAATGGATAATGAAAACAGGACCAATCCTTCTTCTGCATACAAGAAACACACCTCAACCTCACAGACAGACATTACCTCAGAATTAAAGGTTGGTAAAAGAATTTCCAGTCAAATAAACCTAAGAAACAAGCTGGTGTAGCTATCCTAATATCTAATAAAATAGACTTCAAACTAATAACAATCAAGAGAGATGGAGGAAATTTCATACTACTCATCACAGGGAAAATCCATCAAGATGAAGTCTCAATCCTGAATAACTATGCCCCAAATACAAGAGCACCCACATATGTAAAAGAAATATTACTAAAGCTTTAATCACACTTCAAACCCCACACACTAATAGTAGGAGACTTCAGTACCCTACTCTCACCAAAGGACAGGTCTGCCAGACAGAAGCTTAAAGAAATTAGAGCACTAACAGATGTCATCACTCAACTGGACTTAACAGTGATGGAGGAGTTAATTTCATTGGTTAAATAAAGAAACTGCTGTAGCCCTTTAATAGGACAGAAAATTAGGTAGGCGGAGTAGACTGAACAGAATGCTGGGAGAAAGAAGCCGAGTCAGTGAGTCACCATGATCCTAACACTCCAGACAGACACAGGTTAAGATCTTTCCTGGTAAGCCAGCTCATGGTGCTATACAGAATATTAGAAATGGGTTAGATCAATATGTAAGAGCTAGCCAATAAGAGGCTGGAACTAATGGGTCAGGCAGTGTTTAAAAGAATACAGTTTCCATGTAATTAATTCGGGTAAAGCTAGCCGGGTGGCGGGATGCAGCACCACCGAACCATGTGGGCAGCTGGGCGCTGGGAACGCAGCCCCGCCACTCTTATTACTACATAACAGACATCAATAGAACATTTCATCCAAACATAAAGAATATACTTTTTCAGCAATTTATAAAATTTTCTCTAAAATTGACCATATACTTGGTAACAAACCAAATTTCAACAGATGCAAAAAAAAAATGGAATAACCCTGTCTCTTATCAGATCACCATGGCTTAAAGTTAGAATTTAAAAACAACACTAAATGCAGAAAGTTTGCAAAATCATGGAAATTGAACAATGCTCAACTAAATCACCCTGAATCAAAGAAGAAATAAAGAAAAAAATTAAAAACGTCAAAGAATTCAAAGAAAATGAATGCACAGCATACCCAAACCTACGGAACACTATGAAAGCAGTAATAAGAGGAAAGTTCATAGCACCTACTTCCTACATAAAGAAAGTGAAAAAAAGTCACACTCGCAACATAACAGCACACTTGAAAGCTCTAGAAAAAAAGAAGCAGTCTCACCCAGGAGGAATAGATGGTAGAAAATAACCAAATTGGGGGCTGAAATCAATAAAACAGAAACAAAGAAAACAATACAAAGAAACAATGAAACAATGAGTTTGTTCTTCAAGAAAATCAACAAGATAGACAAACACTTACCTGAACTAACCAAAAGGCAGAGACATAATATCCAGTTAACAAAATCAGAATAAAAAGGGGGACATAATAAGAGACACTGAGGTAATCCAAAGAATCATTACATCATACTTCAAAAACCTGTACTCCACAAAATTGGAGACACTAACCCTACCCCTAGTAAAACACTGTATAGGACCTCACAGGCAGAGGATTCCTGTGGAGTAACAACATGGAACAAGAATAGGCATTGTATACTGTTCTTGGGACTGTCCAGCTTCATAATCTCTTCCTGTGTTTGGAGAAAGTGTCACTTAATAAATCCTAATACTGGGTCAGGGAGAGAAAAACACCCCTTTCATAATAGCAGAACTTGCCACATTCTTGCTTTCTCCAAATCTTTTGCCACAGGCAGCTGTTACTCCCATACTAGAAACACATTGGGGCACTTATAAAGCAAAAGAAAAGGTGAAGGGTCACTCCTTTCTTGCTTGCAGCATGCTACTGAAAAGCCATGTCCAAGAAACATCAGCAGTATAAACTGGCTTCTGACACTCAGTGGTACTCACCAGCAGGCGCTTTCCCTTCTGATGTTCTATGATGTGGTTGTGATCTGGCTCCATCTTCTTGCTTTTACAACTAAAATGTGTTCACTGCAAATTCAACAAATGATTTCATATTTAGTCAGCCAGCGTCTGTCTTTGATATTCACAAGTAGAAACCGATTCAAGAACTAAAATATTTCAAGGTCTTCATTTCTTTCAAGCTAGACTTAGAGGAAAACTTTAAGCATCTTTTGACTGCCTGTTTGAGTGCTTAAGACATCTCTAGGGTATGAAATCCAATCTCTTACTTTTCATTCTAGTGGCCATGAACTAATGAATAATTCCTTGCTCTTCGGTGAGCCCAGTCCGTTGAATCCCATGATGCTTAGTCTTGCCATGGGGATATCTCAGAACAAAGTAAGTTGCTCAGCATCATATATATCTCCAACCCATTTCTCTACCCAACACTGGACCAATTCCTTGAGTGTGCACTTCACTTTCTTTAAGCTAGTACCCATGTCAAAGAAAGGTCTTTACTCTCTTTTCCCATTCACCACAGTATTAGCACTTGACAGCCATTCACAAGTAGACTAGCATCTGTGAGCATGCAGTGGTACACTCCTCAGCATGGTCATCCTCCCTTTGCCTGTTTCCTTCAGAAAAAAAATGTGATTCCCTTCTTCTTACTTTTAGTTATTTATTTCATTATTTTATGTGTTAGAGGGTGTTCTGTCTGAATGGCTGTCTGTGTACCACATGCATACAGTGCCCGCAGAAACCAGAAGGTACCTGGGGCTGGTGTGAGCTGTCATGTCACACTGGTAATCAAACTACGGTTCTCTGGAAGAATAGCTAGCTAGCTCTGTTAACATCTGAGCCATCGCTCCTGCCCATAATTTTCTTCTTAATAGCTCCCCTCTTTGTTTTAAGGTATTATAAATTCCCTAGTCACTTCCTCAGAATTTCTTGAATCACTGAATGCTGGCTTTCAAATATCCCCCTGTCCTGGGTTCAAGTTTCTCTTCCCAGTGTCCTACCCTTGAATTATCAGGATAATTTACATCCTATTTAACTCTGCTTATATCTATATGCTTTGTTATCTGGTCCTTCAGGAAAAGCCAGTCAGGATTTCAAGTCTCTTCTATTCAAATGAGAAAAGCAGCTTAGTGACTGCCTTTGTTGCAAGTGACCTAGAGTCCAGCACTGAAAGTTGTCGCCCTGTCACAAGCTTTACTAGCTATCCTCGCAAAGACCAAGCCCCTAAGAATGCTTCTTTAAAGCAACCACGCATCTCCTCCTGTGTTCTCAGGACCTGCAGCCTCACCCAGTACCTGAAGCAGGGAAGCTTAAAAGATTACTTTAAAGCATAGATTTCACTTATGATGGATCAGAAGTTCAAGGTCATCCTCAGTTGCTGTACAAGTCTGAGGCCACTCTGGTGTATATGAAAGTATAATAAGTACAACAAAAAGTGAAGGGGAAGCCCCAGCCAATCACCTTGTTTGTAGGGCATGTACCGCTTAGGCCAATATTTACCTATAAATCTGGCGGGTGTGCTCCCCGACTCCTCTTGATTTGCTGCTCTTTGCTGGAACCCTGGCTTTGTAAGCTCCCTCCTTCCTTCCCCTTATTAAAGCTGAATATTTTATATTAAACCTAGTCTGACTAATTTGATTTGCCAGTCATTTAAGCCCCTTCATCAAAAAAGTACAATAAAAAAATGGGAGCTAGAGTGATGGTTCAGTGGTTAAGAGTACTTCTTGTTCTTGTGGAAGACCCAAGTTCAATGCCCTGCCCTCACAACTATCCTTTACTCTGGTCCAGGGAGTTTAATGTCCTCTTTGAACTCAGCAGGCACAAGGCACACATGGTGCACATTCATGCAAGCAAAACACCTGCACACATAAAATAAAATAAATTTATTAGCAAAATAAAAGCATTGATTGAAGGAAATGCCTATTTTCTAGTCAAACCAGAAACATTTAGCTCAGTTGTGTTCAACTCAAGAAGCACCTGCCTTGTCCCTGATATTGAATAAGCATCTTTACAACTACAAGTGAGGGGGAAAAGCAGTCTTCTGCTTCGAGAAGAATATCGCATTCTAAATGTTTATATATGTAACCAGAAAGATACCTGGAAGAAGGGGCAAATGGCAACAGATTCAGGAAAACTGGACAATGTGAACTGCTTCACAAAGCCACAATCCCTCTGGTTATTTAGCCAGGACCTGCTATATCACAGGGTGGTTATTTAGTCCAAGTGCTGCCGAGAAACAGGGAAGCACATCTGGGTACAGGTGGATCACAGAAAGTCACTGTGAATTGAACTGAACAGCAGTCCAGGAAGAGACACTGTCTAGTCTACACCAAGAAAATGGAGTGACAGCCCTTCTCCCAGGACTGCCAGGATCCCCATGTCATGCATTCAGTCACAGAGCAGAGAAGGAACAAAAGCATTCCAACAGCTAAGTCTCTCCCCCTTATTATCACACCAAAGAGCAGACTCCCTCCTTCCTACATCTTTTAATCTTCCTTTTCAAGCTCATTTCCATGGGAAGAAAGTGTTTACATATATTTCCCTGGAGATGTAAAGCAGTCCACTTAGTGACGCTTCTCCCAGACACCTCCTATGGACTTTTCTTCTCTTCCTTTGGTAGTGCCTTGGTTTTTCTTGTAATGAAATCCCAGCACACTTCCTTTGAACCAAATTTCTCAGACATTTCTGAACAGGGATAATCTTTCTCTTCCTTTGCTTGGAAAGAAACTGAGTCTTTAGGACCAGTTGCTTTGGTCTAGTCCAAACAAGAACAAGACTTCCAGATCCCCAGTCTAGTCTTTTCCAACTTACTGTTCCTTCAAGCCATGTGATTAAAATGCATCCTGCTTCTTAACTCCTGGGACTAAATAAAGAGCCATCATCCTTTCTATTTCTAGGGATCATTTTATAAGAGAATGACAATGGTTATACATTTCTATTTCTGAAGCAGTTTTGCCATAGAACACAGTCACTGCTATGCAGATTAAATATTCTTTATCCAAAAATGCTTTGGATCAGAATTTGGATCTTTTTTCAGATTTTAGAATATTTCCATATACATCATGAGCTAGCTTAGGGATGTAACCACATCTAAACATAAAATTTCTGTATGTATCATATATACCTAAAGCCCATAGCCTAAAAGTACTTTTACACAATACTTTAACGTGCCTGTATTTTTATATCATATGAATCAGGCAAGGAAATTTCCATTTATTCCGTCACATTAGTATATAAAACATTTCAGATTTTGGAACATTTTAGATTTCACATGTTCTGAGGAGGAATGTTAACCTATGCCTGGCTCCACCTGTGAGAGGCAAAACAAAACAAAACAGCCAGCACCACTGGCAGCGTGATGATGGCTTGGTGGGTAAGAATGACAAATCAGATAATGTACTATGTTCACTTCAGCAAGGAGCACGGAGAAAAGGTCACAGAGGCAGGCCTTGGGATATGACCTGCATTTTCCGAGAATTGAGAGGCAGTAAGTCTTTTCGGTAAATGTTACTCAGATCTAGGGGAGACACAAAGGCAACACGTGTTTGCCACTTTCTCTCAGAAAGCCAGCAGGAAGTACAATATCCAACAATGGAGAGCAATGCTCTCTATGTTCTCAGTTCTGCATCTTTATTTATTGTATTTATAGTAGTTTAAAATACAGCAATCATTATCTAGTAGATAGAGCCTTCAACAAGTTTACAATGTAGCAAATTATACACCTGCATTCTGAGCTATGCAACTATAAATGATAATTAAGGACCCCTTCCTTCCCAAACATGTTCATAAGCTATATACATCAGTGATTCTCAACCTGTGGGTCTTGACCCCATTAGGGGTTGTATAACAGATACTTTGTATATAAGATATTTACATTTTGCTTTATTACAGCAGCAAAATTACAGTTATGAAGTAACAAGAAAATAATTACATGGCTGGGGGCATCACACAACACAAAGAACTGTATTAGGAAGGTTGAGACTAAATATAAAGGAAGATTTTGAAATTGGTGAACAAAAATCTCTAAGATGAACAGAACACAATATATAGACCCCAAGTGAATTTAATCATGACTCTACCTTGCTTAAAAGTGACCACTGGTACTGATTTGCCCATAAATTAAAATAAAATTTTATCCTAGATTTTTGAGCCATTTATCGTGTGAAAAAAGATGAGACAAAAAGATCTGTCCTAACTAGCACCAGTTCCGCTCAGCACCAGAGCCTGTCTCCAGAGCACTAAGTATTAAAATTTTATACATTAGGTACTCAATAAATGTCTTATCAGAGAAATATCAAATTGAGATAAAAAACAGAATAGTAATTAAAAACATAAGCTTTCTCTTTACATACAATATATACATTATTTCTACACTTCCATTAAAATGTATTTTAATGAGCTTGCAAACTAATTTGGGTTCAAGTCCCTGCTTTGTGACTTTCTGATCATGATACTGAACAAATAACTGTATAACTGACCTCATTAAGATTTATCTGTAAAAAGCCAAGAAACATTCATATCCAGTGTTGGGGTAGCCCGATAAGATGCAAGTGAAGTCATTAACTCAGTTTAATAAATGGCAGCTTTCATTAATAAATGAAATCACCTTCATTTCCCCTCTGGATACTTCTTGCACTTACTGGACTTATCAACCAGCCCCGTCCTCGTTGCTATAACCAACCCAACAGCTGACAAGCAAGTTAAGAGCAGGGAGATGGATCAATGCATAAAGTGCTTGCTACCCAAACATCCAGATCCCTTGCACGTGTAAAAGGGCCAGGTCTGGTTGCATGCACCTGCAAGCCCAGTGCCAGTGGACAGAGTGATGTGGATCCCAGGGACTTGCTGACCAACCAGTCTATCAAAAACATCAGGCTCTAAGCTCTAAGACATAATCTCTACGTCTCAAAAAAATTTTAATGGGAAGAAATAATTAAGTGAGACATCAGACATAGACTTCTGACTTCTGTGCAAGCCTACAAGAGTAAACGTGTGTGCACACATACAAGGTGGGGGAAAGCAACTTAAAGGAGAAAACATTCACAGGCTTTGGTCTATCATGGTGGGGAAACAAAACAACAATTATCTCCACCAAAGCAAGAGGAGGAGGAGCTACTCATACTGTGCCCCAGTCAGGAAGCATACAGAGATGCATGCTAGTCTCCACGAAATCTGCTGCCCATATTCAGACTGGTTCTTCTTTCATTGGTTGAACTTTTCTATAAACATTCTCATAGAAACAACAAAAGATGTGTTTCCATGGTAATTCCAAATCTTGTCAAGTTGATTCTAGAGACTAAACATCATACTGAGCAAGCTCTGTACATCAGCAACTGTGTTAGATATTTATTGATCAAGTAAGCGCTTGGTTAAGTTTCTGTTACTAACTTCAGGCCTATCTAACATGTTTTATATAAGTAATAATTTCCCCTCTTAAAGAAAAATAGATTATTAAATCATAACCATGATCTGGTCTTCTAAAGTAAAACAGAAATTTCTGTGAACCATTCCCAGCAATAAAAATTCCGTGCTCGCTTCGGCAGCACATATACTAAAATTGGAACGATACAGAGAAGATTAGCACGGCCCCTGCGCAAGGGTGACACACAAATTCGTGAAGCGTTCCATATTTTTTCTACTCAGAAAAAGGGCTGGGAAAAGGTTTATCAAGCAAACGGACCTAAGAAACAGGCAGGTGTGGCCATACTAATTTCTAAGAAAGTTGACTTCAAACTAAAATCAATCAAAAGAGATGGAGAGGGACATTTTTTACTCATAACAGGAACAATTCACCAGGATGAAGTCTCAATCCTGAATATATATGCCCCTAATATAAAAGCACCCACTTATGTAAAAGAAACGTTACTAAATCTCAAGGCAGTCATCAAACCAAACACACTAATAGTAGGAGATTTCAACACTCCTCTCTCACCAATGGACAGGTCAATCAGACAGAAACCTAACAGAGAAATAAGAGGATTAAGGGAGGTAATGAATCAAATGGACTTAACAGACATCTATAGAATATTCCACTCAAATAAGAAAGAATATACCTTCTTCTCTGCAGCTCATGGAACCTTCTCGAAAATAGACCACATACTCGGTAAAGCAAACTTACACAGTTACAAAAAAATATCGGTAACCACCTGTGTCTTATCAGATCACCATGGATTAAAGTTAGAATTCAACAACAATGCTATCCCCAGAAAGCCTACGAACTCATGGAAACTGGACAGTCAACTACTGAATCACACCTGGATCAAGGAAGAAATAAAGAAAGAAATTAAAGTCTTTCTTGAATTCAATGAAAATGAAGACTCAACATACTCAAACCTATGGGACACTATGAAAGCAGTGCTAAGAGGAAAGTTCATAGCATTAAGTGCCCACTTAAAGAAAACGGAGAAAGCACACATTGGAGACTTAATAGCCCACCTGAAAGCTTTAGAAAAAAAAGAAGCAGACTCACCTAGGAGAAGTAGAAGACTGGAAATAATCAAATTGAGGGCTGAAATCAACAAAATAGAAACACAGAAAACTATCCAAAGAATCAATGAAACAAAAAGCTGGTTCTTGGAGAAAATCAATAAGATTGATAAACCCCTATCTAAACTAATCAAACGGCGGAGAGAGAATACGCAAATTAACAAAATCAGAAACGAAAAGGGAGACATAACCACAGACACAGAGGAAATTCAGAGAATCATTAGATCTTACTACAAAAACCTGTATGCCACAAAATTGGAAAATGTTATAGAAATGGACACTTTTTTAGATAAGTACCATATACCAAAGTTAAACCAGGACCAGGTGAACAATCTAAATAGACCTGTTAGTCGCAAAGAATTAGAAGTTGTTATAAAAAACCTCCCCACCAAAAGAAGCCCAGGTCCAGACGGCTTCAATGCAGAATTCTACCAGAACTTCAAAGAAGACCTAATACCTATACTCCTTAATGTATTTCACAATATTGAAACAGAGAAGTCATTGCCAAATTCTTTTTATGAAGCTGAAGTTACTCTGATACCAAAACCACACAAAGACACAACCAAGAAAGAGAACTACAGGCCAATCTCACTCATGAACATCGACGCAAAAATACTCAATAAAATACTGGCAAACCGAATCCAAGAACACATTAGAAAAATTATCCATTATGATCAAGTAGGCTTCATCCCAGAGATGCAGGGCTGGTTCAACATACTCAAATCTATCAATGTAATCCATCATATAAATAATCTGAAAGAAAAAAACCATATGATCATTTCATTAGATGCGGAAAAAGCATTTGACAAAATTCAACATCCCTTTATGATAAAGGTCTTAGAGAGATTAGGAATACAAGGGTCATTCCTAAGTATAATAAAAGCTATTTATAGCAAGCCGTCAGCTAACATCAAATTAAATGGAGAGAAACTCCAAGCTATTCCACTAAAATCAGGAACACGACAAGGTTGTCCACTCTCTCCATACCTCTTTAATATAGTGCTTGAAATTCTAGCAATAGCAATAAGACAACATAAGGGGATCAAAGGGATTCAAATTGGAAAGGAAGAAGTTAAACTTTCATTATTTGCAGACGATATGATAGTGTACATAAGCGACCCCAAAAACTCCAGCAAAGAACTCCTTCAGCTGATAAACACCTTTAGTAGCGTTGCAGGATACAAGATCAATTCCAAAAAATCAGTTGCCCTCCTATACACAAAGGATAAGGAAGCAGAGATGGAAATCAGAGAAGCATCACCCTTCACGATAGCCACAAATAGCATAAAATATCTTGGGGTAACTCTAACCAAGGAAGTAAAGGATCTATTTGACAAGAACTTTAAGTCTATGAAGAAAGAAATTGAGGAGGATACCAGAAAATGGAAGGATCTCCCTTGCTCTTGGATAGGGAGGATCAACATAGTAAAAATGGCAATTCTACCAAGGGCAATTTATAGATTCAATGCAATCCCCATTAAAATCCCATCAAAATTCTTCACAGATCTTGAGAGGACAATAATCAACTTTATATGGAAAAACAAAAAACCCAGGATAGCCAAAACAATCTTATATAATAAAGGATCGTCTGGAGGCATTACCATCCCTGACCTCAAACTCTATTACAGAGCCTCAGTATTGAAAACAGCTTGGTATTGGCATAAAAACAGAGAAGTCGATCAATGGAACTGAGTAGAAGACCCTGATTTTAACCCACAAACATATGAACACCTAATTTTTGATAAAGGAGCTAAAAGTATTCAATGGAAAAAAGAGAGCATCTTCAACAAATGGTGCTGGCAGAACTGGTTGTCAACGTGTAGAAGAATGAAAATAGATCCATATCTATCACCATGCACAAAACTCAAGTCCAAATGGATTAAAGACCTCAATATTAGTCTGAACACACTGAACCTGATAGAAGAAAAAGTGGGAAATACTCTACAACATATGGGTACAGGAGATCACTTCCTACGTTTATCCCCAGCAGCACAGACATTAAGGACAACATTGAATAAATGGGACCTCCTGAAACTGAGTAGCTTCTGTAAAGCAAAGGACACTGTCACTAAGACAAAAAGGCAACCCACTGACTGGGAGAAGATCTTCACCAACCCTGCAACAGACAAAGGTCTGATCTCCAAAATATATAAAGAACTCAAGAAACTAGACTTTAAAATGCTAATGAACCCAATAAAAAAATGGGGCACTGAACTGAACAGAGAATTCTCATCAGAAGAAATTCAAATGGCCAAAAGACACTTAAAGTCATGCTCAACCTCCTTAGCGATAAGGGAAATGCAAATTAAAACAACTTTGAGATACCATCTTACACCTGTCAGAATCGCTAAAATCAAAAACACCAATGATAGCCTTTGCTGGAGAGGTTGTGGAGAAAGGGGCACACTCATTCATTGCTGGTGGGAATGCAAACTTGTGCAACCACTTTGGAAATCAGTGTGGCGATTTCTCAGGAAATTTGGGATCAACCTACCCCAAGATCCAGTAATACCACTATTGGGAATATACCCAAGAGATGCCCCATCAAATGACAAAAGTATCTCTTCAACTATGTTCATAGCAGCATTGTTTGTAATAGCCAAAACCTGGAAACAACCTAGATGCCCTTCAATGGAGGAATGGATGAAGAAAGTGTGGAATATATACATATTAGAGTACTACTCAGCGGTAAAAAACAATGACTTCTCGAATTTTGCGTGCAAATGGATGGAAATAGAAAACACTATCCTGAGTGAGGTATCCCAGTCCCAAAAAGAGGAACATGGGATGTACTCACTCATAATCGGTTTCTAGCCATAAATAAAGGACATTGAGCTTATAATTTGTGATCCTAGAGAAGCTAAATAAGACAGTGAACCCAAAGAAAATCATATAGTCATCTGCCTGGAGAGGGGAAGTAGACAAGATTGCAGGGCAATAACTGGGAACTTGCGGGTGAGGTGGCAAGGGACAAAGGGGAAATGGGATGAGAAACATGAGAAGGGGAGGATGGGAGGAGCTCGGGGGATTGGGATGGTTGGGATATAGGAAGGGAGGATACGGGAGCAGCGAAGTATATATCCTAACTAAGGGACCCATCTTAGGGTTGGAAAGAAACTTGACTCTATAGGGGTTCGCAGGTGTCCAGGGAGATGTCCCCAGCTGGTACCTTGGGCAACTGAGGAGAGGGAACCTGAAATGACCCTATCCTATACTGATAAATATCTTACATATCACCTTAGAACCTTCATCTGGCGATGGATCGAGGTAGAGACAGATACTCAATTTGGAGCAACGGTCTGAGCTCTTAAGGTCCAAATGAGGAGCAGAAGGAGGGAGAACATGAGCAAAAATTCAGGACCACGAGGGATGCATCCGCCCACTGTGACAGTGGAACTGATTTATTGGGAGCCCACCAAGGCCAGCTGGTCTGGGACTGAATAAGCATGGGTTGAAACTGGACTCTCTGAGCATGGCAGACAATGAAGGCTGATGAGAAGCCAAGGACAATGGCATTAGGTTTCGATCCTAATACATGAACTGGCTTTGTGGGTGCTTAGCCTGTTTAGACGCTCACCTTCCTGGACATAGATAGAAGACCTTCGTCTTCCCGCAGGGCAGAGAATTTGGACTGCTCTCCAGTATCGAGAGGGAGGGGGAATGGTGTGGGGGAAGGAGAGGAGGAGTGGGGATAGGGGGAGGGGACTGGGGGGAGGGGGCAATATTTGGGAGGAAGGGAGGGAAATGGGAAACGGGGAGCAGGTGGAAATTTTAATTAAAAAAGAATAAAAAAAAAAACAACCCAGTCAACTTAGCAAAATGTCTCAAGATAATAGACAAAAGAAGGTAGAGCTGAGCTCAGTGGTACAAAAAGTGCTTACAGTGGTCAAGGCCCTGGCTCAATTACCAGAATCAGAAAAAAATGAACTAGTGGGTCAGTTATTTAAATTAACAAATAGATATAAAACAGGGATGTAGACATAGTTCAATGGGAGGATTCTTAACCAGCATGCAGTAAGTATACCAGTACTATAATGCTCAGAATCACAAAACATAATAATTAATAAATAGGTAAATTAATAATTATTAAGCTAAGCTATGGATGTAGCTCGGTGGAAGAATGTTCACCTAGTAGCCTGCATATAGGATCATAGGTTCAATCCCCAGCTTCACATTCCATTAGCCAACCAACAAAAGAGTTTAGTTGATTTACATGTGTCAGAAGAAGAAACAGCAGACCTTGAGTGCTGTGCACGGTTAATGAATGAGTGTGAAACAAAGTTGAACTTAATCGTCTTTACAGAGCTGACTTTGTAGCCATGGCAGCTCTGCAATAGGCCATGCTAAGATGGGTCCATGTTTCGTTAACCTCTGCCTACTGCTCTGAAACTCCTGACCTTTTCAGACTAAAGGCTCTCCATTTTTATTTGAAAATGGGACTCACAAATGAAAGATTTTTTTGTGTGTGTAATAAGACACTTCATTTGTTTCTATGGGAAAGTATTCTAAGAAACCATCGATCATAGTGCTTTAATCATTGTAATTTTGTTGTATGGTGAAGGACAATGAAACCAAATAAATAAGAAATACAATTCAGATTTTTACATGAAAATGATTTCATAGAAGCAGGATGAAGATGGGAACAAGGAGGAAAATAAACGGAATAAAAGAAAACTTTATATTTAGTATAATGGGTTTCGGGGAGGGAAAATTTTCTAGTTGCCCTAAATATCACATCTCCTTAGGACTGGGGACTCTAGTGGAGACGTATGTGGATACAATAAACAGCGGGACAGTTCCTTGCTTGGAGAATGCAGTGAAAACACTGGCCGAGCATGAGAACTCTGTAGCTGTGCAGAGGGCAGTTGACCACTACAGCGAGCAGATGGCCCAGAGCGTGAGGCTCCCTACAGACACTCTCCAGGAGCTGCTGGATGTGCATGCAGCCTGTGAGAAGGAAGCCATCGCTGTCTTCATGGAGCACTCCTTCTTGGATGACCAGTGGGAGTTCCAGAAGAAGCTTGTGGCTACCGTAGAGAAAAGGAAGGAAGCATTCATACAGCAGAATGAAGCAACATCTCTCAGTTACTGCCAGGCCGAACTGGAGAGGCTTTCGGAGTCACTGATGGAGGACATCTCGTGTGGAGCTTTTTCTGTTCCTGGTGGGCACAGCCTCTACTTAGAAGTCAGGAAAAAGGTTGAGCAGGCCTACAAACAAGTGCCTAGGAAGGGAGTGAAGGCAAATGAGGTGTTCCAGAACTTCCTGAAGTCACAGATAACTATAGAAGATTCCATCTTGCAGTCAGATAAAGCTCTCGCTGATGGGCAGAAAGCCATGGCAGCTGAGCAGGCCAAGAAGGAGGCAGCTGAGAAGGAACTGGAGCTAATGAGGCAGCAACAGACAGAGCGAGAGCAAGCAAAGGAGGCTCAAATGAGAACTTTGTCAGAAAACATGGCCCAGCTGCAGAAGAAGATGGAAAGTGAAAGGGAGAACCTACTGAGAGAGCAGGAGAGGGTACTGGATCACAAGATCAAGGCTCTAAAAGAACTAATTCTTGATGGAGTTGAGGAGAAATATGATGATTTAAGAAGAGAAATAAAGCTAAAAGAAGAAGAGATTGAAGGCATTAAACACAGCTCCATTCAGAATATCCTTGATATTGCTAGCAATATATTAACTGAATCACTTCCTGTGTTATTTAATATAGGGATGCAGATTCTCAGCTCCTATGTCCTAGGTTAAGGTTTCCTATGAAGTATGGCATGAAGGCCTCTTATGTGGTAGTAAAACTACTTTTTATTATTGATTTTTAATGAACTCTACATTTTTCTCTGCTCCCCTCCCTGCCTATCCCCACCACTTCAACCCTATACACACGTTTTTAGTGTGTATGTCATAATGAGTTTATTCAGCAGATATTTCAAAGTAAATAACTACCAAAGAAGATCAGAAGCTGACAGCTTCCCCACCAAAAAGTAGAAACTCAACTAAAATTTTGTTGGGTAAATAGAAATCATTCATGAAAAAGATGTAGTTAAGGCACGAAGGAAAATAGTCTATCTATAAATTCTCACCAACATGACTGCCCAACCAGGATCTGAACAAGTACAATAAACTTGCCAAGGTAGACAGGAAAAAACCCAAGCGCTCTACCCTATGCAAAGAGCTACATATAACTAAAAAATGTTGAGAGCAAGACAAATACTCTTCTTCAGAAAAGAGCACACCAATTGCTTATCCAATATCAAATGGCTAACACTGAAAATATACACATAAATAACATTGTACAGACTGAACAGCTTATATTTAAGAATATACATGTATATACATATATGCAGGCAATAACAATTAATGAAAAGAGAAGCTATGAATTTGAAAGAGAGGAAGAAGTATATTGGGAGGGGTGGGAGGGGGAAAGTAAAGGGAGAAATATTGTAATTTCAAATTAAGTAATTACTTTTAATGTAATTTCTATAATTGTAATTTCAAAAATTAAAAAGGTCAAAAAAGTAAAAAAAAAATTCCATATTATAAAACAAGTGGAAAAAAATAATCCTTACATATTCATATCTGGAGCAACCACTGTTAAAACTTATTTTATATTCCTTCATCACTGTTATTCTTTGACTCCTATTCTTCAATACAGTTCTGAATTCCTAACTCTCTAATATTTATGCACATGACTTTATGAAAATAAAAATTTGCAGAAATCATGAGAGTCTCAATTCAATACAGGTAGATTCCTCACAAAAGAGGAAAATTGGACAAGAGGCACACTCAAAAGGACAGTGACAGAAAGGATGTCAATAGTAGGTGTTGCCATCCAAAGGCTGGGTTCAGAAAAGTAAAGAATCTCTATCAAATTGTCAATTTTTATTCACATGACCAGAAAAAAATGCTTTTTATAAACAAAAGTAATTATTAAAAGACAAAGTAATCTTGAACAGAAAGAACAAAGCTAGAGCCCTAACAACACCTGGCTTTAAAATATAATACAATGCTACGTTAGTCTGAACAGTATGACACTAAAGGCAAGCACATTGCACTATGGAAAAGAGTTAGAAGACTAGAAAGACATTCACTCATCATGATGACAAAGGAAGGTACCAATAACCACACAATGGGGAACAGTCTCCAAAAAAATGGATCAGACATACAGAAAAATGAAGTTAGAAATTTTATCACACACTGGGTACCAAAATCAGTTCAAAATTGTCAAATATTTGCGTATAAGAGGAAAAACTATAAAACTTCTAGAACAAAATCTACATAGCATTTATCAGAGAAAGGACCCTATAGATATAGGAAGCTTACGTAGCTAAACTAAAAAATGAGCAAATGGAATTACGTTGAACTAAAAAACTTACACATAACCAAAGAAGCAATCAGCAGAGCAGCAATGAGATAAACTATGAAATGGGAAAAATATTGTCAAACTATGTATCTCCTAAGAGGAAAGTATTCAAAATGCATAAGGAATTCATCTCGATTACAATGAAATAAATAGAACAGTTACAAAGCAGACAGAAGACCTGAGAAAGCATTTCAGGAAAGATAAACATGGTTAGCAGGTTTGTGAAAAGATGCTTTAACATCACTTAGCAACAGACAGGAACAAATGAAAGCACGACGTCCATGTATCACCTCACTCTTGTGAGAAAACCTATTATTCAAAACAAACAATAGACTGAGCCAGCAACGTAGGCTGGAGTAAAACAGAGACAGTGAACTCCACATAGGTGGGAGCTGATCCAGACCAGGGACATTTATGGAAACAGGACTGAGCCAGCAACTTAGGCCAGAGCAAAGAATCAATGAGACAAAGCCTTGGCTCTTCGAGAAAATCAACAAAATAGAAAAACCTTTATCCAAACTAACCAAAAGGCAGAGAGAGAATATCCAAATTAACAAATTCAGAAAATAAAAGGGGAACATACCAACAGACATGGAGGAAATACAGAGAATCATGAGGACATATTTCAAAAACCTGTAATCCACAAAATTGGAAAACTTAAAGGAAATGGACAACTTTCTGGATAAATATCACTTACTAAAATTAAATTGAGACCAGATAAGCAAATTAAATAGACGTATAGCTGCCTAAAAAATAGAAACAGCCCTCAAAAGTCTCAACCAAAAAAAAAAATCACAGAACGAGATGGTTTTGGCTCAGAATTCTACAATATTTTCAAGGAATTAATACCAATACTCCTCAAATTGTTCCACACAATAGAAAACAAAAGGAACATTGCCAAACTGTTTTTATGAGGCTACAATTACCCTGACACACAAACCACATAAAGATGTTACTAAGAAAGAATTACAGACCAATATCACTCATAAACATTGTTGCAAAAAATACTTAATAAGCCAGGCGGTGGTGGCGCACGCCTTTAATCCCAGCACTCGGGAGGCAGAGGCAGGCGGATCTCTGTGAGTTCGAGACCAGCCTGGTCTACAGAGCTAGTTGCAGGACAGGCTCCAAAGCCACAGAGAAACCCTGTCTCGAAAAAACCAAAAAAAAAAAAAAAAACTTAATAAAATACTGGCAAATTGTATCCAAGAACACCTCAAAACCATCATCCATTATCATCAAGTAAGCTTCATCACAGAGATGCAGGGATGGTTAAACATATGAAAATCTGTCAACATAATCCACCATATAAACAAACTGAAAAATAAAAATCACATGATCTGTTGTGGGAGTTGCAGGCTGTGTTCCTGCCGCCCCAGCTCCTGGTTACCTGGCTAGCTTATGCCCCAAAATAACAACATACAAATTGTATTCTTTTAAACACTGCTTGGCCCATTATATCTAGCCTCTTCTCAGCTAACTCTCATATCTGGACTAGCCCATTTCTAATAATGTGTGTAGCACACCAAGGTGCGCTTACTGGGAAGATTCTAGCCTACATCCATCCTGGGTTGGAGCTTCATCGCGTCTGCCCTGGCGATGAGCTGCATTACGTCTGTCTCTGAGAGGAGCTGCCCTGCATCTGAGCTCACGTCCTCTTCCTCCCAGCATTCTGTTCTGTTTACTCCACCCACCTATGTTCTAACCTATGAGGGCCAAGCAGTTTTTTAATTAATTAAGCAATGACCTTCCTCCATCAATGATCATCTCATTAAATGCTGAAAAGGTTTCGACAAAATACATCCTTTCATGATAATGGTCTTGGAGAGAGCAGGGATCCAAGCAACATACCTACACATAATAAAGGCGATATACAGCAAGCCAACAGCCAACATCAAACTAAATGGAGAGAAACTCCCAGCGATTCCACTGAAATCAGGAACAAGACAAGGTTGTCCACTCTCTCCATACCTATTCAATATAGTTCTTGAGGTCCTAACTAGAGCAATAAGACAACAAATGGAGATCAAGAGGATACAAATCAGAAAAGAAGTCAAATTCTCATTATTTGCTGGAAATATGATAATTTACATAAACAACCCCAAAAATTCTACCAAAGAACTTCTACAACTCATAAACACTTTCAGTAATATAACAGGATACAAGATTAACTTTAAAAAAAGTAGCCCTGTTTACACAGATAATAAATGGGCTGAGAAAGAAATCAGAGAAACAATACTCTTCACAATAGCCACAAACAGCATAAAATATCTCCACGTAACTCTAACCAAACAAGTGGAAGACTTGTATGACAAGAACTTTAAATTTTTGAAGAAAGAAATTGAAGAAGACACTACAAAGTGGAAAGATCTCCCATGCTCTTGGGTAGGTGGAATTAGCATAGTAAAACTTGCAATCTTACCAAGAGCAATCTACAGATTTAATGCAATTCCCAGCAAAATTCTTCACAGACCTCAAAAGAATGGTACTCAACTACATATGAAAGCAAAAAAATCCAGGATAGCCAAAACAATCCTGTACAATAAAAGAACTTCTGGAGGCATTACAATCCCTGACTTCAAACTCTACTACAGAGCTACAATACTGAAAACAGCATGGTAATGACATAAAAACAGGAGGACTAATGGAACCAAATCGAAGACCCAGATATTAATCTACACACCTATGAACACCGGATCTTTGACAAACAAGCAAAACATATAAAATGGAAAAAAGAAAACATATTCAACTAATGGTGCTGATATAACTGGATATCAACATGTAGAAGAATGAAAATAGATCCATATCTATCACCATACACAAAACTCAAGTCCAAATGGATCAAAGACCTCAACATAAAGTCAGCCACATTGAACCTCATAGAAGAGAAAGTGGGAAGTACACTTGAACACATTAGCACAGGAGATCACTTCCTAAATATAACCCCAGCAGCACAGACACTGAGAGAAAAACAATAAATAAATGGGACCTCCTGAAACTGAAAAGCTTCTGTAAATCAAAGACAAAATGACAGCATACAGAATGAGAAAAGATCTTCACCAACTCCACATCAGACAGAGGTCTGATCTCCAAAATATATAAAGAACTCAAGAAATTGGTCATCAAAAGAACAAATAACCCAATTTTTAAAAATGAAGTACAGACCTAAACAGAAAAATCTAAAATGGTTGAAAGACACTTAAGGAAATTCTCAGCATCCTTAGTCATCAGAGAAATACAAATTAAAACAACTCTGATACTCCACCTGTAAGAATGGCCAAGATCAAAAACATTGATGACAAGTTGTGCTGAAGAGGTTGTGAGGTAAAGGGAACACTTCTGAATTGCTGGTGGGAGTGCAAGCTGGTACATCCCTTTTGGATGTCAGTGTGGCGATTTCCGAGAAAATTAGGAAACAACCTTCCTCAAGACCCAGTAATATCACTTTTGGGTATATATCCAAAGGATGCTTAAACATACCACAAGGACATGTGCTCAGCTATGTTTATAGCAGCATTGTTTGCTATAGTCAGAACCTGGAAACAACCAAAATGCCCCTCAACCAAAGAATAGATAAGGAAAATGTGGTATATTTACACAATGGAGTACTATACAGCAGAGAAAAATAATGACATCTTGAAATTTGCCGACAAATGGATGGAACTAGAAAACATCATATTGAGAGAGGTAACCCAGACCCAGAAATACAATTATCATATTTATTCACTCATAAGTGGTTCTTAAATATAAAGCAAAGAAAACCAGCCTACAAATCACAATCCCAGAGAACCTAGACAACAATGAGGACCCTAAGAAAGACATATATGGATCTTATCTACATGGGAAGTAGTAAAAGACAAGATCTCCTGAGTGAATTGGGAGCATGAGGACCATGGGAGAGGGTTGAAAGAAAGGGGAGATGCAGCGAGGGGAGCAGAGAAAATGTATATGTCAATAAAATCAATTTTAAAATGAAATCTAAAAGAAAAACAAACAATAAATGCCAGCATGAGAGAAAAAGAAGCCCTTATGGTAAAAGTGCAAATCAGAAAAAAATTATGGAAAACAAAATGAAAGTTCTTAAAAAATATAAAAATAAAATAGCTACTTAGCCTCAAAATCCTGCCAGTCTTTTTCTGAAGAGAAATAAGTACATCTCAGAGATATCTGCAGTTACAAGGTTCATTCTAAGACCATTCATGATATCAAAATAACACATAAACCTAGATGACAGCAGAAAACATGGTATGGTCATGAACATAATACAATATCTTTCTGTCTTAAAAGAAAAAGAGCATCCTCATTAGTATAGTGGTGAGTAACCCTCCCTGTCATGTGAAGGACCTGGGTTATATGGTCCTATTGGGAGGCAAGCCATTTTTTCACAGGTTAGAAGTATAGATTTGAAAGTAAGAGGACTTACTGATCCTGCAGAAGACCCAAATTTAGTTCTCAGCAACCATGCGGGGAAGCTCAAGTGCCTGTAACCTCCAAGAGACCCAGTGCTCTTTTTTGGACTTTCAAGTACCTGCATTCATGAACATGTATATGTACACATGCACACAGAAACACACATGTGTGCATGCACACACATACACACAATTTAAAAATGAAAAGAAATTTTCACAAAAGAGAAAGAAATATTGTCATTTAAACAGCATGAATAAACCTGGAAGACATTATGATCAGTGCAATATGGTGTGGTCTCAGTTGGGCATAGATCTAATCTAAATGGGAAGTTGAAAAACGCAAGATCTCCTGAGTAAATTGGGAGCATGGGGACCTTGGGAGAGGACTGAAGGGGAAGGGGAGAGTCAGGGAGGAGAACAGAGAAAAATGTAGAGCTCAATAAAAATCAATTTTAAAAAATGAAAAAAAAACTTCCAAAGTTTACCTGATGGTATCTGCAGACATCATAGTTATAACCAGCAGCTGAACAGGGGAGTTGGGAACAATTCTGAACACAAAATTTCAAAAATAAGTTTTAAAATATTTCATACAACATGATAGGTATAATTAGCAGCAATCCTTGTATCTTGAAATTGCTAATAGTAGATTTTAAGTATTTTACCACAAAATTCATATATTGGGCAAATTAATCATTTCAAATGATTGCATTGTAAAGTATTAATATATACTTTTTGTTTTTCCAGACAGGGTTTCTCTGTATAGCTCTGGCAGTGCTAGAACTCACTTTGTAGACCTCAAACCTAACGATCCACCTGCTTTTGCCTCCCAAGTGCTGGAATTAAAGGAGTGTGCCATTATGCCTAGCTAATATACAGTATTTATTTGTCAATTAAAAATAATTTTTGAAAGAACAAGGTGAAAGTAAGAAGTCACCAGAAAGATCATAACCTTGCAGAAAAACAAATTTGGGAATTCTAGCCTCTGAAAGTATGATGTAAATTTCTATTATATTAAGCTATCCAGTTTGGGGTCTTTTTCCATGGCAAGCTTGGTAAATTAATAAATCCCCATTATTAATACTCCTTTTAAGGCCCAGGAACCACAGATTTCTAAAAGATGCTATAGAGTCAACGTTCAGAACTTAAAGGTTCTAAAGAATGAGGGTAAATGATTACCTTATTTAGGGTTTCTATTGCTGTGAAGAGATATCATAATCACACCAACTCGTATAGAGAAAAAAACATTTAATTGGAATAGCTTACATTTTCAGAGTTTAGTCCATTATCATCATGGTGTGACATTGTGGCGTGCAGGCAGACATGGTGCTGAAAAAGTAGAGGAGTGTCCTACATCTTTACTTGCAGACAACAGGAAGTGGTCTGGGACACTGTGTGTGTCTTGAGCATATATGAGACCTTAAAGCTCACCTCCACAGCGACAGGCTTCCTCCAAGGAGTAGTCCAACAAAGCCACACCTCCTATTAGTGCCACCCCTAAGAGCTTATAGGGGCCTATTACATTAAACCATCACAATGACCAACACTCAGTCTTAAAGCATATACTCAACTGCCAGCACTAAAGGCTACCTAAAGGTGAGTCAATGACACAGAATTTCAAAAATAAGGACAAGACACCTATTGCATAGCATGAAAGTTATATGATATCTGGAAAAAAAAAAAAACTAAGAAGAGTAGTCATTTAGCCAAGGCCTTCCTTTGGAAGTATTAAGGAAATTTAAAGCAATGGCAACTACATGTTTCCAACAGAAATGGGACAAATGCCGGGGGTTGTGGTACGGGGGAACAGAGACTGGAACACAAGACAGACTGGCAAACTGTAGACTCTGCTCGCCACCTGTTGGTGTAAACACAGTTTTGCTGAACACAGCTATGCTCATTTGTTGACCTGTTGTCAGGGCCCATTTCTACACTGTAACCGTATAATTGGTCACGTGACACATACTGAATGACCTGTAAGGCTTAAAATAGTCACTGTTTGGTAGCTCACAGAAAGTTCTTCCTCAATTCTGGAGTAGAAAAATGTTCCCTGTCAGTGATTCTGAGAATTGAATGGCTACCAACATCAACTGGAGATCTTATTAAAACTCAGATTGCTGAGGCCTCCAGTTTCCCTGACTCAAATCCTCTACAGTGATGGCTAATATCTCCGTTCCTAACAAGTTCCCACGATTGCATTCGATAAGCTCTGCTATGAGTAACATGAAGGTGAGTGGGTGAGACCAAGGGAGGAAAAGATAGCTGGCTTAAGAAATATAGACAAACCTTTTAATTGTGTGTTTCTATGTATGTGGTATATGTGCATGCATGTACCCATGTGTGCACATGCAATTCACACATATGGATGCTAGAAGTTAATAGAAATATTACAGTTTTCCATTCCGTATTTTGAGATCGGGTCTATGTTAAGGCTGGAGCTCACCAGTTCAACTAGACCATCAAGTCCCCGAGATCCTCCTCTTCCTTCCACCCCAAGACAAAGGTTACAAGGATGCATTGTTACACTCTGTTTTTTATGTAGATGGTAAATATCCCAACTCAGGGTGATATGCTTACAAGCATTGTAGCAACTAAGCCATCTCCCTAGGAATAAATAAAGATTTGTCATACATGATTCCAAACCTACCTTCACATGGGAATAACTAAGACAGTGCAGTGATGTCATACAACAGAATAGTAAAACAGAGTAAGAGGCAACAATCCAATCTTTGCATACATAGGTAGACATTAGCAAAAAGATAATCCAACAAAAAAAGGACCATCTTCTGAAAGTCTAGTGCTGCAATGGTTGGTCAAAGATCAGAAAGAAGAGTCTTAGATTCATTTTTTACAGAAGAATATCGGCTCTTACTTCCCATTTTAAAGTAAACACAGAAGCATATTAAGTCATACAACGCTGTATGAACTACTTCTCAGTGTTTCTATGAGAAGGAAAAGATGATACAAGTTTGAAGGTGGCAGTGTGCTCTATTGTACACAACCACTCCTTTGCATCTCAGAAGATTATCACTGAAATACTTATGAAGATTCTGAGGCCAAAGATGAAAATACGGAGACCTAATTTCAGTGTCACATTTTGGTGAGATAAATTAATCTCTTACCTAAAATGCTTGTGATCAGAGGTGCTTCAGATTCTGGAAAATTTGCATATATGATGAGATATCCTGGGTATGGAATCCAAGTCTAGACACAACCCAATTTATGTCTCATATACACCTTATACAGAAAGCCTCAAGGCAATTTTATAAATGTTTTTCGTGCACTTTCATTTCAACTGTGGCCTTTTATAAGAGGCAAGGTATGCAGTGAGGCAGCACAACCAAGCTCAGGAAAGTTTTAAATTTGGGAGAATTTCCAGATTTCAGCATATTTTGATTAGTGATGCTAACCTGATCCAAATTTCCCAAAGAAAGGACATCATCCTATATTCCAAGAGTGGTGAACAAACACCTTGTTCCATGTGACCCACTTTTCCTACCGTCACCACGCAGAATTTTGCCAGCTACTAAGAAATTTGCTAACCATCAGCAAAGAGTATTTTCAGATTCTCTGCAATCTATTCTTGGACATTCTAACACACGTGGACATCCCTCTGTGTGCACTTGACAAAACTTGGCCAGCACACATGAGTCTATAAGAAGTGGTCCCAGAAGAGGATATAAGAATAACGGTAAAAGGTAAACTGACTTTGAGGTTTAGTTGGCTTAGAGTTCATAGATATATCTAGATGACTTGAATAAATTCAAGAATCAGGTGAATAACCCAGAGCAAATGAGTCTAATCTAAATTAGACAAGATACAAAACTGTGTCAAAATATATTAATAGATCTTTTATTATTTATTTAAAATGCTGAAAATACATAAGGTGACCTCCGCTCTTGAAGGAATTGAATGCAGATGGGAAATCAAACCCGCCTGTGAGTTGGCAAAACCAAGGTGGTACTCGGCTCTATCCACCCCTCAGAAGGTTCTGCTTGAACTGCATCTGAAAGGGTGACTGGTGTTCCAGATGGATGGGCTGCTGAGGTGGGAAGAGATGAAGCTGTGGTCTTGGGAGCCAATGCTGGATGCAGAAAAGGCGTGGTCAGGGATAATGGAACAAATTGATAACAACACAAAACAAGCTATGGCAAAGAATAGGACTCTGGTCAGGTCAAATGACATCCTTTTGCACCACACTGAAGAATTCCTATACTGCTGCTTTGATAATCTTAAACAAGTAGTATTATCACACAATACCTCCTTGAAATATTCTTTACTTGATTATGCCTAAATATTGTCAAAAAAGCTTATCTAAAGTGAGATTCCTACATCCCGTCTTGCAGGTTCTAACTGTACAGGCCACAAGAGAAACCCAGGAGGGTGCTTGTTATAAAATGCGCCTGAAATGCCTCATTGAGATTGGAGAGATGGCTCAGTTGTTAAGAGCACTGACTGCTCTTCCAGAGGACCTGGGTTCAAATCCTAGCACCCACATGGCAGCTCATAACTGTCTGTAACTCTAAGATCTGACATCCTCACGAGGACATACATGTAGCAAAACACCAATGCAAATAAAATAAAAATAAATTGGAGAGAAATAATAATTTAAAGGAATGCTTCTGTGAAGAAAAATGCAAATACCATCACAGGACAATGGAGGTATTTTTCAGGTATCAAGCATAATTTCAGAGCACCTCAAATTACTATAGCAATAGTAATCATGGTCAACATCATTATCACGTTTGATAGTTAACGAACTAGGCTCACATCTTTCATGGGACACAGTTCTCACAACCCCACAGCTGGTTGACAGTATTTGCATTTTAAACATCGAGAGAGTGAACTCAGTACAGCAACTCAGACATTCAACCCAATGTATTCATCCTATTTTTCTTCAAACACACTAAACCAAGGTCTCAAGTGCATAATTTGCTTGAGAGCTTCATGCATTTTAGTTAATAGTAGGTATGGGAGTGATTCCGGGTGTGGGTGGGCCAATGGCAGAAGGGTATGTGCACATTAATTCAGAGTCCCAAATGAATGCCTTAATCCCACAGGTTATTTTCACAGTGTTTACTGTAAATCACTGCTGACTACATTGTGAATCCAAACTTTCTGGTATCACCCAACTGGAAGGAGAGTGTTATTCGCCTGGGAATTTACCTCAGATGCCATTCCAGGCTGGAACCAGAAGGAATTGTGCTTGCATCCAGGGATCAGATTATAAACTGAAAGGTTCATGTCTGAAATAAGGGCAGTTCGATGTACTTTGAAACTGTTGTATAGAATTAATAATGTTTAGAATATACTGTGGTGTTTTGAAACCAGCACAACCAGAGCAAAATCAAACAGTGATATGGCTAAAACAAAAGCAAGTGCATTGAAATCTAATCATGTCCTTCTCCTTTATGTATTAAAATTGGAAGCTGTGAGTGATGCATTTAATTATAGTCCTGATGTTTTAGTTGCTGAGCGGTTTATTTAAAATGACAGAATCATTTTCTTCGTACATAATTACTCCTGCTGAATTTGTTATATAAACAAATAGGGGACTAATAATTCAGAGACAGGAATAAAATTGATAGCACTCACCAGATAATAATCTTAATGTATTTATGACAGATTGATGATTCATGTGTAATTTAGTTTGAGAGTTACTTAATTAGAGAGCAAATCATTACAAACATACTTCTTCAGCAGGATCTGAACCTAAAGAACTCACAGTATTAAGTACAAAAAAATTCATGGGAAAACGGAAGTAAAACACTAAAAACCAATATTAATAAGCTATTTTTATATCCTCTTTAAATCTGCATGTGTGAATTCCCATATTGACAACTATGTAAAGAGATATTAAAAGTAGATTCACTTCTTGATAATTAATGCAAAGAATAGAAATTAGTCCTCAAGAAATGAGCCATTGTGTAAGTAGTGATATGTCCTATCCACTGACCCACTGAAACAAACAAAAGTAGACTCTCATACGGTGTGAGAATCTTGGTCTCACATGATCCTGAAGGTCACTGCCTCTTCACAGTCTTGTGATCTCAGACTGAGAAGTGAATATAGTAAAACTCTATATTAAATTTTTAAAAGGAGCTGGAGACATACCTTAGCTGTGAAGCCCTTCTAGCATGTGGCAGATTCTGAAATTACTCTCTGGTCCTGAGGATCCTTAATACCAGCACTTTCCATCCAGTGTTCAGATAATCAATACTATAAGTTTTCCCCAATAGTATATGACTCCACTCAAATGGGTTGCTATAGCAATGAGGAAGGGCTGAACTGGGAAAGAACTATAAAATGAGACACAAAAATGTCCAACACCTTGGCTTCTTACGTATTCTTTTTAAACCTATAAAATTCAAATAAATATCACTCAGAAAAAAATAATAATTGCTATAATATAGGGAATCAACTCTATAATATTACTCAATAAGCATATAAACACAACTGGTAGAAGGTTAAATACCTTCCAACAGATCACTGTTTCTCAGCTGATTACAGTTCCTTTGTACTCATAGTTGAGACCTACTTATTAAGTGTGCATAGGTAATACTTTACCAAATTGTTCCTTGTATACAAACCACAAAAGGTAACCTGTGTTTGTGATATAAATTTAAAATCAGTATCACCTTTTTTGCTGCACATTCAATGACTCAGGCTTGCAGCAGACTCATCAACAGGTCTTGACATCATGTTCTGAACACTGCCTAGCTCTCACAGTATCAAAACATTCTATTTATACCACTGGGAGAAAAAAGTATTCAACAATCTTACTCAGACATGAAAACTGTGAACTGTAGTAATAACTGACCTGCCAAGATGTGCCCACGGGTGTCATAGTGGCACAAAATTTATGGAAATAACCAAACATTTTCTGATTGGACTTAAAGCCTCGTAATGTTTACTGGACCAAAACCTTGTGATTATCTTGGTCATATGCCATATGAGAGACCCTAATTCTGCTAAATGAACATGGTACTATGTACTACTGTTCAGCTCTAAATGGGAAATCTGTCTCACACATGCACAGTTATCACAGGAGAGGGGACAGAAAGATTGTACGAGGTAGGAGTGGTGGACATGTGCATTCACAGGACCTGCAAGGATACCAAGCCAGCTAAAAATCCTAGCATGGATGTAGGAAGGACTTATTAAATCCCCTTCCTAGCTGAGAGGATATTGGGAAGCAATGGCTGCTGGAAGAGGCAGAGTTAGTTTTCTTCAGGGATATGGCCTTCCAAAGACTACCCATGCTTCAGTGGGTGGTCAACATCCATGCGCATACCTCTAAGTAGACTCCCTGTGCTTAAAACAAAAGGGCACAAGAGTCTGGGAAGGGAAAGTGTCAGGGGAGGATAGGGGAAGAACTGAAGGAGATGGATGGAAAGGAAAAATAATGAAGGAGGAGATTTCACAAAACATACCATATGCACACACAAAGTTCTATATTTAAAAAGTGCAAAATCACAATTGAAACACTGGCCAATCATTTTAAAAAGAAAGAAACTTTTTATTCCCATAATGGAAAATGAGGTTTACAAAATCGCTGAGATGTAAGCTACACTTTTCTTATATTTCTCTTTGTTAAATCAGAATGATTTTACCTGGTTCTCATTAAAATTTAGACATAATAAAACTCAGATATTAACTGAAAATCATCCTGCAGGTTTCTAGCACCTTTCAGCAGAACTAATTATATTAGAACTGTATCATAGGATAGTGATTCACTATCCTGAATGGACAAGAGAATTAAGTTATAATAAAATATGGGCTATTATAATCCAGCACAGTGATGGACCTTTATCAGAAGGTACCTGAGTAAACCTTTGTTTGTCCTAAGCCTTGCACTGTATGCAAACATTAGGTTTTCTTGTTCAGACATTTGAATTCTTGTTCAAACATCTGACTCTTTCTCAGATGTGAGCTTCCTAAGACCAGGCACTATGTATTGTTTACTGGAATATTTTTAAGTCCCTGGCACGTTGTAGATGCTTACTGTGTATTTAATAAAATAAGGAGTGGAATTACTGGCTTAAAATGGAAGACACATGATTAGTTAAGGAGTTTCTCTTAAATAAAAATCCAAGTTGCCCTTAGTTCAATAGATTTTAAAATTTTTGAATCTGTACTCACCAACCACTGAGTGTATAGCATGCATGAACATTGGTGATCATGTTTGAGAGTGTGCAAAATTTAATTGAGATTTCATACAATTTTTATTTTATTTTACCCAATACTTTATTTTAGACTCTCATATTTATTTGGCTCTCATAATATATGTTATATGTATATGTGTATATACATAGTATACTATACATACATAACATATAATCGTAATTAAATACTATATATTATAATATAGATATTATATACTACATATGATATAGCATTGTGTTATGTTTAGATATATTATATAGCATATTATATGTGCAATTATATGTAATTATAAATATATGTATGATTATATAAATGATGTATAATAATATATAATTTTGTGTTTTTCTTTGGGTTCACCTTCTTATTTAGCTTCTCTAGAATCACATATAAGCATCCTCCTGAATATTAACCTTCATCAGGCGATGAAAGAAGAGACAGAGACCAACATTGGAGCACTGGACTTAAGTCTCACGATCCAAAGGAGGAGCAGAAGGAGAGAGAGCACGAGCAAGGAACTCAGGACCGCGAGGGGTGCACCCACACACTGAGGCAATGGGGGTGTTCTATCGGGAACTCACCAAGGCCAGCTGGCCGGGGTCTGAAAAAGCATGGGACAAAACCGGTCTCGCTGAACATAACGGACAATGAGGACTACTGAGAACTGAAGAACAATGGCAATGGGTTCTTGATCCTATTGCACGTAATGGCTTTGTGGGAGCCTAGGTAGTTTGAATGCTCACCTTAATAGACCTGGATGGAGGTGGGTGGTCCTTGGACATCCCACAGGGCAGGGAAACCTGCTTGCTCTTTGGGTTGAGGAGGGAGGAAGACTTGATTGGGGGAGGGGGGGAATAGGAGGTGGTGGCGGGGAAGAGGCAGAAATCTTTAATAATTAAATTAATTAATTAATAATAAAAATATATATATAATTTTAACAACTTTTGGTGGTGTATCCTTTAATTATTTATAATTTCTGATGTAATACAGTATTTACATAATTTCCACCTGTCTTTTATGCTACCTCCAACTTCTCCTATGCCCATCAACTCCCTCTCAAATTCATGACTTTTAAAATTTTTTGTTACATTAAACACACATATATACATACAAACACACACACACACATATATAAATTCAAACTGCTGAGATTACTTAGTACTGCTTATATGTGTAGTGGTTTTGGCCTGACCACTTGGGATAACGTAGGGGGCCAAGATGCCTGCTATCAGATGATGTCTTCTAAATTTGGCAGAGAAGAATCTGCATCCAGGAAATCTCACCAATATGGTCACCTACGCAGTACCTGCCTGTGCAGTCACACCCCCAGATGACACACCAGTGTGCATGGGGGAAATCTCACAAGACACCACTCCTACATGAAGGGCTACAAGCAATTAATGGCTACCAAGAAAAAAAGAGTTGGGTCTGTTCCAAGCCACACTATTTTTTAAATGTGTATGTATATTCCTTTTTTAATTTTCTTTTTCTTTTTACTTTGCGTCTTTCACATCATGCCTCCCAGTCCCACCCAAGCACACAGTTCTTTGTGCTAGTACAATACTGTTCTATTTAGTGATGCTCATGCTAACTCACCAAGATGCTTTTAAAGGATATTCTGAAGGACATTTTAGGGCACCTCAAATGGAAAGTGAGCTATAAAATTTTCCCAAAGAATACTTCCCTCCATCCACATAAACTTAACCACTTTTCTGATAGCAATATTCCTATCAGTATCAGAATACAGCAATTGATGCCCCAACTTTCACACATCACAATGTGATTGTTCTTATTATCTTCATTATATAGATGAGGAAAATAAGGCTTCTAGAAACTAAACAATGTATCAAAGTATAAATGACACAAAAACTGAGTTAATGTGTAATCTTGAACAGTATTTTTTCAAGCCTGTGTTTAAACACTGAGCTACACTGGCTCACAATGTTGTAGACCAGGCTTCATTGTAACCTCACTAAACAGGTGTTTTGTTGAAAGTTCATTGTCTAAAATTCTGTCCTAGAAGTTTTCTGAACAGATAAAAATGTACAAATACAGCAGTTTTCTCATGGGCTGGGCAGTATTAAAATACTGAAGTACAAAGGTGATTGGGGGGCAGCAAAAGACTGCCTGTGATGCTAAGGACAGTACCTACAGGGTACTGTACACTTATCTTGACGTCAGTACTACTATTCTAAGAGAATTACGGACAAATAGGCAAACACGATATCTGAATGACCATGCTTTATATATTGAATGCTACTAAATAGAACCTTACCTAAGAAACTACTGATGGGGTCAGTGAGAGATGGCATATAAAGCACAATGATAGAATTGAAAAAAAGAAATTAAAATATACAAACTAGAGCAAGGTATCTGTACTAAAGAAGTGGGGGAAAGGCATGAAAGGCAAATGTTCCACCTTACTTGGGTAGACATTACCTCCCCCGTGCTTTCCCCAATCCGCTACACTTGAGATCGTCAATCATACCTTCCACATGCAGTCTTCTTAACAGGTGTCTACTTTTGGCTATTCTAACACCACCCTTCCTTCCCTTGCCCCAAGATTATCTTAAACTGAAACTGCCTCTTTCTGCCTAACGTAAAGTGGCTCCTTTCATCTGACCATTTGTAAAACCCATTTCTTCTCCATTCACTGTGGTTATGATCTAACTGTATAGCTTTAGTGGCTATTGTGTCTAACAACACCAGTGACTGTGGTTATGATCTAACTGTATAGCTTTAGTGGCTATTGTGTCTAACAACACCAGTGACTGTGGTTATGATCTAACTGTAGCTTTAGTGGCTATTGTGTCTAACAACACCAGTGACTGTGGTTATGATCTAACTGTAGCTTTAGTGGCTATTGTGTCTAACAACACCAGTGACTGTGGATATGATCTAACTGTAGCTTTAGTGGCTATTGTGTTTAACAACACCAGTGACTTGCACTCCAGTATAACCACTCTCCCAAAAATACACAATTGTAAACATTCTTATTCCTGTCTTCAAAAAAAGATCTCTGTGCCAAATGACATAATTTTTTATATATGTATAGGAAGTTTTCTCTGAGCTATGAAGGGTTTTTAAATGCAGCTAGAATTCTTTTTTTTTTTTTTTTTTAGCTCATGATTCTTTTTTTTTTCATTTTTTTTATTCTTTTTAAATTAAAATTTCCAACTGCTCCCCGTTTCCCATTTCCCTCCCCTCCTCCCACACATTGCCCCCTCCCCCCACTCCCCTCCCCCATCCCCACTCCTCTTCTCCTCCCCCCAGTCCATTCCCCCTCCCTCTCGATACTGAAGAGCAGTCCAAATTCCCTGCCCTACAGGAAGACCAAGGTCCTCCCACTTCCATCCAGGCCCAGGAAGGTGAGCATCCAAACAGGCTAAGCTCCCACAAAGCCAGTTCATGTATTAGGATCGAAACCTAGTGCCATTGTCCTTGGCTTCTCATCAGCCTTCATTGTCCGCCTTGTTCAGAGAGTCCAGTTTCAACCCATGCTTATTCAGTCCCAGTCCAGCTGGCCTTGAAGAGCTCCCAATAGATCAGTTCCACTGTCACAGTGGGTGGGTGCACGCCTCATGGTCCTGATTTCCTTGCTCATGTTCTCCCTCCTTCTGCTCCTCATTTGGACCTTAAGAGCTCAGACCGTTGCTCCAATTTGGGTCTCTGTCTCTCTCTCGATCTATCGCCAGTTGAAAGTTCCTGTGCCATTCTCCTTGGCCTCTCGTCAGCTCTCATTGTCCGCCACATTCCGAGAGTCCGGTTTTATCCCATGTTTTTTCAGTAGCAGTCCAGCTGACCTTGCTGAGCTCCCAATAGATCGGCCCCACTGTCTCAGTGGTTGGGTGCACCCCTCATTGTCCTGACTTCCTTGTTCATGTTCTCTCTCCTTCTGCTCCTCATTATAACCTTGGGAGCTCAGTCCGGTGCTCCAGTGTGGGTCTCTGGCTCTATCTCCATCCATCGCTAGATGAAGGTTCTATGGCGATATGCAAGATATTCATCAGTATGATTATAGGATAGGTTCATTTCAGGTTCCCTATCCTCAGGTGCCCCAATGAACTAACTGGGGACATTGCCCTGGGCATCTGGTAGCCATTCCAAGTTCAAGTCTCTTGCCACCCCTTAGGTGGCTCCCTTACCTAAGGTATGAGTTTCCCTGCTCCCCTATCCAACCTTCCTTTATCCCCAATCACCCCGATTCCCCCAGTTCCCCTCATCCTCTCCTTCACACTTTTCTCTCCCCATCACCCCTCATCCCCATCCCACCCCACCCCCAAGATTCCAATTTTTTGCCCATCAGTCATGTCTATTTCCCATAGCTGGGAGGATATCTATATGTTTTTCCTTGGGTTTACCCTCTTGTTTAGCTTCTTTAGGATCACAAATTATAGACTCAGTGGCCCCTATCCATGGCTAGAAACCAATTATGAGTGAGTACATCCCATGTTCTTCTTTTTGGGTCTGGGTTACCTCACTAAGGATCGTATTTTCTATTTCCATCCATTTGCATGCAAAATTTGAGAAGTCATTGTTTTTTACCGCAGAGTAGTACTCTAATGTGTATATATTCCACACTTTCTTCATCCATTCTTCCATTGAAGGGCATCTAGGTTGCTTCCAGGTTCTGGCTATTACAAATAATGCTGCTATGAACATAGTTGGACAAATGCTTTTGTCATATGATAGGGCATCTCTTGGGTATATTCCCAAGAGTGGTATTGCTGGGTCCAGGGGTAGGTGATCCCAATTTTTCTGAGAAACCGCCACACTGATTTCCAAAGTGGTTGCACAAGTTTGCAGTCCCACCAGCAATGGATGAGGGTACCCCTTTCTCCACAACCTCTCCAGCAAAGGCTATCCTTGGTGTTTTTGATTTTAGCCATTCTGACAGGTGTAAGATGATATCTCAAAGTTGTTTTGATTTGCATTTCTCTGGTTTCAATGCGGAATTCTACCAGAACTTCCAAGAAGACCTAATACCTATTCTCCTTAATGTATTTCACAATATAGAAACAGAAGAGTCATTGCCAAATTCCTTTTATGAAGCTACAGTAACTCTGATACCAAAACCACACAAAGACCCAACCAAGAAAGAGAATTACAGGCCAATCTCACTCATGAACATCGACGCAAAAATCCTCAACAAAATTCTGGCAAACCGAATCCAAGAACACATTAGAAAAATTATCCATTATGATCAAGTAGGCTTCATACCAGAGATGCAGGGCTGGTTTAACATACGCAAATCTATCAATGTAATCCATCATATAAATAAACTGAAAGAAAAAAACCATATGATCGTTTCATTAGATGCTGAAAAAGCATTTGACAAAATTCAACATCCCTTTATGATAAAAGTCTTGGAGAGATTAGGGATACAAGGGTCATACCTAAATATAATTAGAGCTATATACAGCAAGCCGACAGCTAATATCAAATTAAATGGAGAGAAACTTAAAGCCATCCCACTAAAATCAGGAACACGCCAAGGCTGTCCACTCTCTCCATACCTCTTCAATATAGTTCTCGAAGTTTTAGCAATAGCAATAAGACAACATAAGGGGATAAAGGGGATTCAAATTGGAAAGGAAGAAGTTAAACTTGCATTATTTGCAGATGATATGATAGTGTACATGAGCGACCCCAAAAACTCCTCCAAAGAACTCCTACAGCTGATAAACGCCTTCAGTAATGTGGCAGGATACAAGATCAACTCCAAAAAATCAGTCGCCCTCTTATACACAAAGGATCCGGAAGCAGAGAGAGAAATAAGAGAATCATCACCTTTCACGATAGCCACAAACAGCATAAAATATCTTGGGGTAACTCTAACCAAGGAAGTGAAAGATCTATTTGACAAAAACTTTAAGGCATTGAAGAAAGAAATTGAAGAGGATACCAGAAAATGGAAGGATCTCCCTTGCTCTTGGATTGGGAGAATCAACATAGTAAAAATGGCAATTCTACCAAGGGCAATTTATAGATTCAATGCAATCCCCATTAAAATCCCATCAAAATTCTTCACAGATCTTGAAAGGACAATAATCAACTTTATATGGAGAAACAAAAAACCCAGGATAGCCAAATAAATCTTATACAATAAAGGAACTTCTGGAGGCATTACCATCCCTGACTTCAAACTCTATTACGAAGCTAGAATTCTTACAGGGAATTTTTTTTAATGAACTGAACACAAGCATTAACACAGGAACAGTTGGATGCTAATCACTTAGCTGGCGCAAACTATATTACACAGCTAATGGAAACACCAGGGGAGCACAGGGGAAATGAGAACCCTGCGTTGGCAACAGCACAGCAATGTGTCTGTAGGCAGCTTCATGTCACCAAGCACACTTGCATTACTATAAACTACACAGAAGCACAAGTTATTAGCGTAATAGCTTTAGCACCTCTTGAGAATTACCATATGTGTCATCTTGATACTATACAATTCAATAAGGAGTAGCTTGAACATTGTTGAGGAAAGAGCCATTAATAAGCTCTATTGGTTCATTCAACAAAAAAGTGACCACTGATTTGAAAAGTAATAATAATAAGTCTCTCAGAATAATATTGCATCCATTGATCCTTCATTTTAAAAACATCTCAGAAAAATGGGCATTACAAATGAGGTTCTAAGAGGTTAAGGAATTTCCCCCAAAGCCACATGGATACCAAGTAGCAGAGGAAAAACTTAATTCTATATAATGCAATGCTTTTAAGCCAATTTCTAGTAGGGTCCATATATTTAAGGTCTACCATGTGCCTGGCATTTGGATGCATGATAGGAGAACTGGGTCCTTTGAACATAGAGGGTATAGATAAGTGAGGTCAAACAGTAGGGAAACAAACAATTTACTGGTTGTTGCTAACACAATAAAGCAAGGTGATATTTAGGAGTGGGAAAGGTGCTGCAATAGGTAAAGAAAGATCTATCTGAGGAAATAATATTATAAGTTGTTGTAATAGGAGCGGCGGGGCTGCGTCCCCGGCACCCAGCCGCCCGCATTGGCTAGCTTATTCCCCGAAATAATTACACGGAAACTGTATTCTTTTAATCACTGCCTGGCCCATTAGCTCCAGCCTCTTATTGGCTAGCTCTTACATATTGATCTAACCCATTTCTAATATTCTGTGTAGTACCACGAGCTGGCTTACCAGGAAAGATCTTAACCTGCGTCTGTCTGGAGTGGGAGAATCATGGCGACTCCTTACTCGGCTTCTTTCTCCCAGCATTCTCTCTGTTTACTCCGCCTACCTAATTTTCTGTCCTATTAAAGGGGCCAAGGCAGTTTCTTTATTACTTAACCAATGGAACAACAGATAGAAAGATGACCCACCTCCATCATTTCCCCTTTTTCTGTTTAAACAAAAAAGAAAGGCTTTCACTTTAACATAGTAAGATTACATATAGCAAAACAGTTATCAAGCAAGAATTACAATTACAATATTTATATCTATTTTATCTTTATCATAACTAAGGAAAACTATAACTATCTATCCATTCTTCAACTCCATCAAAGACTCCAGAAGGATATAATATTACCTAAGTAAACAAGAAATAAGAAAACTCTAGAAATGACAGAGACATCTCATTGCCTGGACAGTCACCCAAAGTTCTTTTGTACTGTTGGGGCATCCATCTTCAGCCTTCAGGCCCATAGTATCCAGCAGACATTTTCATCAAGCAGGAAATTCCAAAGACAGTTCAGTCACTTTTTGCTGTGTCCTGCAGAATGTCTCGCAGACTCTTTCATGAGTCAGGAACCCCGAAAGACCATCTCACCTTTAGGCAAGTTCAGCAGTCCTTTTTCTGCGGGTTCTCTGTGTCCAGTTTATGCAACAGTCCAGGCATGAGCAGTTTCATGCCCAAATGGCTATCAAACTCCATAAGGAGCCTCTTCGGTGCCCATCTTCCTCTTGAAGTAGATTGGTGCTGCCAGGAGCAGATGTGTCTCATTATCATGAAAAGTCCTAAGTTATTAAAACATTTAAATGCCATATTCTGCAGTCTTTGAAAGATATGAAGAATGCCTATCTAGCTGAAATATATCTATGCACATCTAGAAAATCTAACTAACATGACTAAAAGCTTGACAATTATCGATGATTATCCATTAACAACCTATATACATTACATTTTTTAATGAACTATACAATCACAATACCTTAATCAAGATTAGAAATATGCATACACATATAACAAAATTGACCTTCAAATCCACACCAATGCAAATTATTCATATCTATATCATATCCCCCTTTAAATGTAAAAGAACATTTATAAACAATATTTGGGAACATGGGCGCAGTTTTTTCTCTCCAAACTGCTTCCTGCTGTATTGGGGCGCTGTTATTCAGGTCTTTTATGGGATAACCTGTGTGCCAGGGTCATCTCAGTTGGCAGTTGAGTGAAGTAATTTTTTGAGGGTGTTCACAGTAACCTTTCAGGAGGGCGTGGTCTATCATACCATATTGGGATAGAAGAAATCCACAGGGTCGCATCCTCTGTGAAAACAAAAGAAGACCCTCTCCAAAGCATCATATCCTTAGACCCATATTCTGAAATCATAATACCCTTATATCCATTCTGGTTTAGCTTGGCAGCCCATATAATGAAATGTCTCTCTGTACTTAGCTCCTTTACAGTCAAAAATTTTAAAGAAAACACAATAATACAAAGAATCCAGACTCTCTGTGAATTTTCCATTTTTATGTGGCTTATTTTTCTTTATTTCTTTTAATCTATAACTATCTGTACTCTGTCTCTTTAAAGACTTTATCCCCCTTTTTTAAGGGCATTAACTTTATTCTCTCTCTATATATATTTTTTTTCTCTCTCAAGCCTATGTACATTCATCCTACACTGTGACCCATAGAGGTCTTTTATGTCTGAATCTGTTTTATTGTGAATCTGTAATTTTTTTTTTTTTTTTTACTATCCAGGAGTATTTCTTAAAATGTTAAGCACTTCTTAAAAACCTAAGTTGCACCATTTAGAGGTATTATGGTAGTGCCTGTGTCCTGCCCAGTCTAAACCTTAACTGCCCTGTTATTACGGTAATTACGGTAGTTCCTGCCTGAGACCAGCACAGTTCAGCAAGGCGGAGCTGGGCTCCTCCTGCATCAGAACCATTTGGTGCCCCTGGGTCACACACAGTTCCAGGCACACAGCAGTCCACATTGCCATCAAGCAAGCCATAGCACTTTACTCCAAATGCTCCATTCAAAAGCTCTGTCTCCCACAGGAGCCAGACAGAGATCGCGATGGCGGCACAGCCCAGAAAGCCGGCATATTAAAACAGCCAGTTTTTTCCTGTTGCTGAGTCAGGACAATTTCTTTGCGGCACGCAATCCAGAAACAGCAAAAAACTGTCTTGAATTCTCTCTCTCTCCTTTTTAAGCCCTCTCAGGTTTTACGTGGAGTTCATTAGCACGTTGGGTGCCACTCTGTTGTAAATATGAGCGGCGGGGCTGCGTCCCCGGCACCCAGCCGCCCGCATTGGCTAGCTTATTCCCCGAAATAATTACACGGAAACTGTATTCTTTTAATCACTGCCTGGCCCATTAGCTCCAGCCTCTTATTGGCTAGCTCTTACATATTGATCTAACCCATTTCTAATATTCTGTGTAGTACCACGAGCTGGCTTACCAGGAAAGATCTTAACCTGCGTCTGTCTGGAGTGGGAGAATCATGGCGACTCCTTACTCGGCTTCTTTCTCCCAGCATTCTCTCTGTTTACTCCGCCTACCTAATTTTCTGTCCTATTAAAGGGGCCAAGGCAGTTTCTTTATTACTTAACCAATGGAACAACAGATAGAAAGATGACCCACCTCCATCAATAAGTTCAGCTGGAAAGGCATTGATTTGGAACATCCTGGCATTTGGAAGAAATGGGGATGAAGTTTGTTTTTAAGTTGCTCTTGCAAAGGAAATTAATGAAGAATATGGGACCAGGGAGGTCTAAAGCTAAACACTCCTCCGTCCTTGCAAACTCACTCAGCAAGTCACACTTCAACATGGTCTGGAGAAAGAAACAGACCCAGTATGTTCAAGAAACAGAAGTATAGATGTGAAGCCTGTAGTCTGTTGATGGTTATCTGTCCCACCTGGTCTTGTCCTGCCCGTTTCCTGCAATCGTTAAGTACCCAAAAAAATCACAGAGGTCTACATTGGTTATAAACTGATTGGCCCATTAGCTCAGACTTCTTATTAACTTTTATAAATTATATTAGCCCATTATTCTTGTCTATGTTAGCCACATGACTCAGTACCTTTTTCAGTGAGGCAGTCACATCTTCCTTCATCTGTGGGTCAGGACTGCAGAGGAATAGGGTTCCTTCTTCCCAGAATTCTCCTGTTTTTATTGACCCGCCTCTACTTCCTGTCTGGTTATCCCACCTATACTTCCTGCCTGGCTACCGGCCAATCAGCATTTATTTAAAATATAATTGACAGAATACAGACCATTCTTCCACACCAGAAGCCTAGTGAACATAAGATCTTGGTATAAAATAAAGATAGGTCAAGCTCTACATAGATATTTCTTTGCCAGTCACTTGTTTGGATTTTATCTTACTGAAAGGAGAAACAAACAGCATTTCAAGCTGGATGTGATAAAATCTGATAAATTTCGTGGAAAAAATCTCTAGCTACTGTTTAAGAATGGGTTCAAAGAAACAAGGATGGAGGCACTCTCATTAGTTAAGGAGGAAAAAATTTTAAAAAAATCAGTATTCTGTTTCAACTGAAAAATAGAACTATTGTTGATAAGATCTTAGTTACTTTTCTATTGCTGTAATAAGACACCATGACAAAAATAAAACTTACACAAAAGAAGTTTGGGGGGCTCACAGGTTCAGAGGATTAGAGTCTATGACTCTCATGGCAGGGAGAATAGCAGCAAGCAGGCAGGCATGGCACTGGATCGGTAGATTAGCACAGACACAACAAGGCAGAGAGAGATAACTGGGAATGGTGAATGAAGTCATACATCCTAATCCTTCCCAAATAGTTCCGCCAATTGGAAACCAAATATTAAAGTATATGAGCCCATGGGACCATTCTCAATCACCCCAGCGAACAACGTGAAGATAAGGAAAATCATGGTAACTTCTTTATTTTTAGATGAAGCATCCAGGTCAAAGATGATGTTACATCAGGATTGGGAAAACAGACAGTACCAGGTTTATAGGTACCAGGTGTGAAGCCAGACTTCTGTTAACATTTGTGATGTCTTCTCAATATATAGGAAAAGAATAACAGTGCAGAGTGACATCCAATGCTGGGGCAGAAGCAGCTTCTGAGAATGAGTAAACACTAAGGTAAGGAAGGCAACTGTGAAAACAGAGTCACACAAGACTTCATGGAGGAGTTGGTGTCTAGCTTGTACTCTTAAAAACAACAGCAAGATGAGCATTTGAGGCTCGGGGAACAGCACATTGCACAGGCAGGAGGATTGAAAACCAGTCTGTACTGAGTTTTGCTCATTGCACCATGTCTGTCTCCTAAAAGCAGGACCAGGCTTCAAGGCTTAAAGAGACAGGAAGAAAATGGAGAGTGTTAAAGGAGGAGCCTGAGACCATGAGGGAAAGAAAGGGTTAAATGTAAAGTTAAAGCCATAAGCTTGGTTCACCTCTGCCAAAGAGCAGCTCAGCAAGGTGTTACTTTCTCTAGGCTTCTTTCTTTATTTGCCAAGGGTGTAAAGACAAATTATTTCCAGGTCAATGTTTAGGTATAAAAAGCCATATAAAATGGTGGGTATTCCTCTAGTGTCTGTTGATAATGTTTATATTTTTATTTATATGCATACACATACAAAGATTCTTCTATTTCATTTCAATTAAGGCAAAAGAGAGAAAAATATAATGCATAGTATTTTTTATAAAACTTCTACTTCCTTTATTAATCTGTGGTGAGAAATAAAGATCATGTATGTAATGAGTTGGTACATTGTCTTGCACAGAAAATACTTAAAGGATTCAGCTCTTTCTGTCATCCTTGTCAGAATTATTTTCCTGATATAAAACACATCTACAATAATTATAACCTGAAAATGTGCACACATATACTAAAAAGCTCAATGCACTACCCACACAATATAGAATCTCAAGAAATTATCTGCCAACAAATTTTCCAAGACAAGCTAGTAACAAAAAATATCCTTCAAAAAATATATGAGTAGGATTTCTCCATCTTAACCTATTAAATGCCAATGGATTTCTACTAGAAATAATTACTCAAATTTCACTCAGCAATTAAGAGTACTTACTGTTCTTGAATCTGAGTTTGATTCCCAGCACCTACATGATTGGTTAACTCTGGTCACAGGAGATCAAACTCCCTCTTCTGGCCTGTATGGATACTACAAACATGTGGTGCACAGACATACATGCAGGCAAAACCTTCATGCACCTAGAATAATAAAACTATTTTTTTATTTTTAAAACAATCATATTTTACATACCAATCCCAAATCCCTTTCCTTCCCATCCTCCCACTCCTCCCACCTTCTCCCATCTCATCCCCCATCCACTCCTCAGAGAGGGTGAGGCCTCCCATGGGGAGTCAACAAAGTCTGTCAAATCACTTAAGGCAGGACCAAGGCCCTCCTCCCTGTATCTAAGCTGAGCAAGGTATTCCCCCTGAGGGTATGGGCTATGAAGGGCAGTTCGTGCACTAGGGATAAATACTGGTTCCACTCTAGTGGTCCCATCAACTGCCCATGCGACACAACTGTCACCCTCAGCATGAGGATGGAGGGAGGATGGTAGGGGAATGGGGAGGTGTAGAAGCTAAAAAATGCACACATGTTTACATTTGGTATAAAAAGCTGTGGAAAAATAAACATGGGTGATGTTAGGGATCTGAATAATCCTTGAAACTCCCTCCCAATAAAGTCTTGTGGTTTCTGTCTTTTGTTTCCCACACCCCTACCATGGTAAGAAGTGTTTTTGTTAAAGCTGTTCCTCAACAGGGAGGAAAACATGAGGGATTGAGAAGATCAAGTTGAGTTAAAGACAAAGAGGGAGAGCAAGGAAAGAGATTCCTAGTAAGAGGGAGCTATTGTGGGGTTAGTGAGAAATCAGGCACTAGGGAAACACCCAGGAAACCACAAGGATGACCCCAGCTAAGAATCTAAAAAATAGTGGAGAGGGTACATAAATTGCCCTTCCCCTGTAATCAGATTGATGACTACCTTAATTGTCATAATAGAACCTTCATCCAAATTGGAATCAGACAAAAATTTGGGAGCAGGGGTGTGAGGAGTAGAGGGGGGTAGAAGGAGGGTGGAGGAGAACTTGAGGGAATGGGATGGTTGAGATAAAGAAAGGACAGATATGAGAGCAAGGAAAGAGATGTCTTGACTGAGGGAGCCATTATGGAGTTAGCAAGAAACCTGGTTCTTGAAAAATGCCCAAGAACCCACAGGGATGAACCCAGCTGAGACCCTAAGCAACAGAGGAGAGGATGTCTGAACTGACCTTACCCTGTAGTCAGACTGATGATCTTAAATATCACCATAGAACCTTTGTCCAACAACAGATGGGGAACAGAGGCAATGATCCATATCGGAGCACTGAACTGAACTCCCAAGATCCAGTTGAAAAGTGGAGGGAGTGAGAGTATGAGCAAAAAATTCAAGACCATGAAGGGGTCATCCACTGAGATAGTTTGCTTAAACTAATGGTAGCTCACCAACTCCAACTGGACTGGGAGTGAACGAGCATGGGAACAACCAAGACACCCTGAAGGGGGTTGACAGCTGGGGAAGACTGAGGGGCCACTGATAGTGAAACTGGAATGTGTCTCTACTTGCACATACCGGCTTCATGGGATCCTATTCTTTTTGGATGTAAACCTTGCTCAACATAGACATAGTAGGGAGGGCCTTGGACTTTACACAGGGTGGGGTGCATGGCACTCCCTTAGGGTGGGAGGAGGGTCTATGGAGGGAGAAGGAGGGGACTGGGAGAAGGAAAGGGAGTGGGAATTTGGATTGGTTTTTTTTTTTAAGTAATAAAAAGGTGGGGGAGAACCTTCATCCAGTAATTGATGGAAGCAGATGCAGAGATCCACAGTTAAGCACTGGGCCAAACTTCTAGAGTCCAGTCATAGAAGGGAGGAGTGACATTACAAGCAAAGGGGTGAAAACCATGATGGGGATACCCACAGAAACAACTGACCCAAGCTAGTGGGTGCTCACTGACTCCAGACTGACAGCTGAGAAACCAGCATAAGACCCTCTGAATGAGGGTGACAATAAGACTGTTTATAAAAAAGTAACTTGTTTAAAGAAATTAGATCACAGAACTGCTGTTTGTGGGAGATAGTCTAAAGGTAGAAAACATAAAACTATATCATCAGCATCTGAGCAAATGCTTCTCTGTTCTCTATACCAGAGAAGCATGAATTTATCTCAACCAAATCATCTAGATAGACACTAAGAGTTTGGGGGGGAATCAGTGGGTGTCCTAGTTAGGGTTTCTAGTGTTGTGATGGGATACCATTACCAAAGCAAGCTGGGGAAGAAAGGACTTACTTGATTTACATTTCCACAGCACTGTTCATCATCGAAGGTAGTCAGAACAATAACTTAAACAGGGCCGGAGCCTGGCAGGAAGAACTGATCCAGAGGCCATGGAGGGATGCTTTTTACTGGCTTGTTCATCGTGGTTGCTTAGCCTGCTTTTTTATAGAATCCAGAACTACCAGCCCAAAATGGATGGCAGCACTCAGAAAGGGCTGGTCCCTACTCCATCAATCTCTAATTAAGGAAATGCCTTACAGGCTTGCCCACAGCCCAATCTATGAAAGCATTTTCTTAATTGAGTTTCCCTCTTCTCAAATAACCTTAGCTTGTTTCAAGTTGATATAAAACTAGCTAGTACAGTGGGTAAATAAAGTGCTTGACTAACACTTGAGGGTTTGAATTCCAATCTAGAGAACCCACATAAGACCAGATATAGAAATATGCATTTGTACTGTGGGACAATAGTCTTGTGCCCTGTAAAGATTTGTCACTTGTATTGGTTTAATAAAACATTGATTAGCCAGTAGCCAAGCACGAAGTATAGGCAGGGCAACTGGAACAGGATAGTTCTGGGAAGAGGAAAAGCTCAGTCTGCAGTTGTCACCCAGACACAGAGGAAGCAAGATGAAAATGCCTCACTGATAAAAGGTACCAAGAAACATAAAACTTTAGAGAGCATGGGAAGAAATTCTAGGCACAAAAGAACAGAGTTAAGAATGGCTTCTTGGTACCAGCATTTTTTTTCAGGTGGGCTCTGTTTGCTAGAGGCAAGCACATCTCATTGAAGAGTGATTTCCTGATTCTACTTTAGCTGCCAAAACCTTTCAGCTATTTTAAGAGACCCCACCACCAAACACTTAAATCTTGTTTATGAAAAACCAACAGCATGCTTCTTGGTGTTGGCAGGGACTTTGAAGCTCCATAGAATTGTAGCAATAAACATGGCCGCTGCCAGTACCTCCACCATGAAGTTAGACTCTCAGAAAGCTAAGGAATGGGGTGAATTCAGCCATTAAAGCCACAGCTTTAATTCTAGCCACGTCGCTTAGCAAATTAAAGACCCATATGGTTTGAAAAAGAACGTTATACAGTAAAGATAGATTCAGATGAAGAAAACTCTAAATGGTTTACAGTATGTTTAAAAATATATATAGGCTTGTGAGAGAAAAGAAAAAGGATAGTCTTTAAAATAAAAAAGAAAGAGAGTAGTTGCGTGTGGTGGCACACACCTTTAATCCCAGAACTTGAGAGGTAGAGGCAGGTGGATCTCTGTGAGTTAGGACAACCTGATCTACAGAGTGAGTTCCAGGACAGCCAAAGATAAACAGAGAAACCCTGTCTCAAAAAACCAAAAATTAAAAAATAAAAATAAAAGAAATAGTGTTTAAAATAAAGCCATGTAAGGTTGGAAAATACACAAAGAATCTGCATACTGTATGTTATTGTGTTGTCTTTTAATTGTTTGATGGTTGAAGAAGGAACAGAAGCTACTAAAAGACATTAGATTGTAAATACTATTATATAGAGATGTATATAACATATACAACATATGTATTTTGAAAATTCCTTGACTTCACAATTTAAGTCAAAAAATATGTTACTTTGGAGAAGAGGTTTTTCTTTTGTTTCCACAGGAAATGAGAGGCTGTGATAAGAAAAATCAGGTTTGATCAAGGAAGAATCCCTGAAAAATTTCTGACCACATTTCAGATGATCCAACATTTCAGAGGACCTTAATTGGAGTTTACTCTGAGTTCTACATCCGGAACAGCCTCAAGACTGCTGGTTGGTGTGCCTGCCTGTGGCTACTCCAGGATTTCTTGTTATGGAACAAGTGGCAGCAGGGACAACGACTCACAGTGGGGGCAGAGTCAAGTGGAGCTGAGGCTACAGCCAGCAGAGGCAGGAGGAAAGGACACAAAGATCTGAATTTTGGGGACAGACCAAACAAAAGACATCCAATTTAAGCTCAGTTAACTCTTATATAAAATGACATGTGGTTAAATGGGGAAAAGCTCAAGAAAAAGGGGGGTAGGCAGGTGTGAATTCTTGGGAGTGGATAAAGGCATAGTTGGTGTACTCTAAGGGAAATGCCCACTGCTGGAGTGTTTGTTAGCCTTATCAGGTCAGAAGGAAGCATTAACTGTGTTTTAGCTGTATAAGGAAAAGCACTCCATACCAAACGTCAGGACACTCTACCTCTTGCAGAGTGGAGTCACAAGTCGAGAGCCACAGCTGAAGCCCTCAACAACCAGAAGCTGGCAGAGGTCCTGAAGTGTAAGAAAGCTGGACTTGCCTAGAAGAGAGCTAGAGTATGTGGGGGCAAGCGGGGGAGGCACTTAGGATCTTGGGCCCTGGAGACCTGCTGCCAATTTTTGCCAGTCTTCCATAACATCTGCTTCCAGATGTTCCCACACACTGTCCCTGAATGAGCTTTGTGACTCAAGGGGCCACCAGTCATATATCTCCACTCCTTCCTCTCTCCAATTTTTTGTCATGTACATTTAGAAGCCCGACCCCTGGACATGGTATGATCTGGTCAACCCAGAACTCTGCCAATGGCATTCTAGAAACAGTGAGTTAGTCCCATACCTGGAACATTCATGTCCTCATGGAGGAAAAAAAATAGACTTTTGTGCTGGACAGTTGTTTTTTGGTTTTGTTTTGTGTGTTTGTTTTGTCAACTTGATATAAGCGAGAGTAATCTGGGGAAAGGGAATCTCAATTGGTTGCCACCTCCATCAGATTTATGGGAAATTGTGTGGGACATTACTATTTTTAAAATATTTTATTTAATTTATTTTATGTGTATGAGTGTTTTGCCTACATTCAAGTATGTACACCATGTATGTAATATGTCTGTGGAGGCCAGAGATCCCCTGGAATGAAGTTATAGACAGTTGTGAGGTGTTATGTGGGTGCTGGGAATCAAACCCAATTCTCTACAAGAGCAACAAGTGCTCTTTTTTTTTTCTTTTTTTTTTATTCTTTTTTAATTAAAATTTCCAACTGCTCCCCGTTTCCCATTTCCCTCCCCTCCTCCCACACATTGCCCCCTCCCCCCACTCCCCTCCCCCATCCCCACTCCTCTTCTCCTCCCCCCAGTCCATTCCCCCTCCCTCTTGATACTGAAGAGCAGTCCAAATTCCCTGCCCTACAGGAAGACCAAGGTCCTCCCACTTCCATCCAGGCCCAGGAAGGTGAGCATCAAAACAGGCTAAGCTCCCACAAAGCCAGTTCATGTATTAGGATCGAAACCTAGTGCCATTGTCCTTGGCTTCTCATCAGCCTTCATTGTCCGCCATGTTCAGAGAGTCCAGTTTCAACCCATGCTTATTCAGTCCCAGTCCAGCTGGCCTTGAAGAGCTCCCAATAGATCAGTTCCACTGTCACAGTGGGTGGGTGCACGCCTCGTGGTCCTGATTTCCTTGCTCATGTTCTCCCTCCTTCTGCTCCTCATTTGGACCTTAAGAGCTCAGACCATTGCTCCAATTTGGGTCTCTGTCTCTCTCTCGATCTATCGCCAGTTGAAAGTTCCTGTGCCATTCTCCTTGGCCTCTCGTCAGCTCTCATTGTCCGCCACATTCCGAGAGTCCGGTTTTATCCCATGTTTTTTCAGTAGCAGTCCAGCTGACCTTGCTGAGCTCCCAATAGATCGGCCCCACTGTCTCAGTGGTTGGGTGCACCCCTCATGGTCCTGACTTCCTTGTTCATGTTCTCTCTCCTTCTGCTCCTCATTATAACCTTGGGAGCTCAGTCCGGTGCTCCAGTGTGGGTCTCTGTCTCTATCTCCATCCATCGCTAGATGAAGGTTCTATGGCAATATGCAAGATATTCATCAGTATGATTATAGGATAGGTTCATTTCAGGTTCCCTATCCTCAGGTGCCCCAATGAACTAACTGGGGACATTGCCCTGGGCATCTGGTAGCCATTCCAAGTTCAAGTCTCTTGCCACCCCTTAGGTGGCTCCCTTACCTAAGGTATGAGTTTCCCTGCTCCCCTATCCAACCTTCCTTTATCCCCAATCACCCCGATTCCCCCAGTTCCGCTCATCCTCTCCTTCACACTTTTCTCTCCCCATCACCCCTCATCCCCATCCCACCCCACCCCCAAGATTCCAATTTTTTGCCCATCAGTCATGTCTATTTCCCATAGCTGGGAGGATATCTATATGTTTTTCCTTGGGTTTACCCTCATGTTTAGCTTCTTTAGGATCACAAATTATAGACTCAGTGGCCCCTATCCATGGCTAGAAACCAATTATGAGTGAGTACATCCCATGTTCTTCTTTTTGGGTCTGGGTTACCTCACTCAGGATCATATTTTCTATTTCCATCCATTTGCATGCAAAATTCGAGAAGTCATTGTTTTTTACCGCAGAGTAGTACTCTAATGTGTATATATTCCACACTTTCTTCATCCATTCTTCCATTGAAGGGCATCTAGGTTGCTTCCAGGTTCTGCCTATTACAAATAATGCTGCTATGAACATAGTTGGACAAATGCTTTTGTCATATGATAGGGCATCTCTTGGGTATATTCCCAAGAGTGGTATTGCTGGGTCCAGGGGTAGGTTGATCCCAATTTTTCTGAGAAACCGCCACACTGATTTCCAAAGTGGTTGCACAAGTTTGCAGTCCCACCAGCAATGGATGAGGGTACCCCTTTCTCCACAACCTCTCCAGCAAAGGCTATCCTTGGTGTTTTTGATTTTAGCCATTCTGACAGGTGTAAGATGATATCTCAAAGTTGTTTTGATTTGCATTTCTCTGATCGCTAAGGAGGTTGAGCATGACCTTAAGTATCTTTTGGCCATTTTAACTTCTTCTGTTGAGAATTCTCTGTTCAGTTCAGTGCCCCATTTTTTAATTGGGTTAATTATCCTTTTAAAGTCTAGTTTCTTGAGTTCTTTATATATTTTGGAGATCAGACCTTTGTCTGTTGCGGGGTTGGTGAAGATCTTCTCCCAGTCAGTAGGCTGCCTTTTTGTCTTAATGACAGTGTCTTTTGCTTTACAGAAGCTTCTCAGTTTTAGGAGGTCCCATTTATTCAATGTTGCCCTTAATGTCTGTGCTGCTGGGGTTATACATAGGAAGCGATCTCCAGTGCCCATATGTTGTAGGGTACTTCCCATTTTCTCTTCTATCAGGTTCAGTGTGTTCAGATTGATATTGAGGTCTTTGATCCATTTGGACTTGAGTTTTGTGCATGGTGATAGATATGGGTCTATTTTCATTCTTCTACAGGTTGACATCCAATTGTGCCAGCACCATTTGTTGAAGATGCTTTCTTTCTTCCATTGTATACTTTTAGCTCCTTTATCAAAAATCAGTTGTTCATAGGTTTGTGGGTTAAAATCCGGGTCTTCTATACGATTCCATTGGTCGACTTCTCTGTTTTTATGCCAGTACCACGCGGTTTTCATTACTGTAGCTCTGTAATAGAGTTTGAAGTCAGGGATGGTAATGCCTCCAGAAGTTCCTTTATTGTATAAGATTGTTTTGGCTATCCTGGGTTTTTTGTTTCTCCATATAAAGTTGATTATTGTCCTTTCAAGATCTGTGAAGAATTTTGATGGGATTTTAATGGGGATTGCATTGAATCTATAAATTGCCCTTGGTAGAATTGCCATTTTTACTATGTTGATTCTCCCAATCCAAGAGCAAGGGAGATCCTTCCATTTTCTGGTATCCTCTTCAATTTCTTTCTTCAATGCCTTAAAGTTTTTGTCAAATAGATCTTTCACTTCCTTGGTTAGAGTTACCCCAAGATATTTTATGCTGTTTGTGGCTATCGTGAAAGGTGATGATTCTCTTATTTCTCTCTCTGCTTCCAGATCCTTTGTGTATAAGAGGGCGACTGATTTTTTGGAGTTGATCTTGTATCCTGCCACATTACTAAAGGCGTTTATCAGCTGTAGGAGTTCTTTGGATGAGTTTTTGGGGTCGCTCATGTACACTATCATATCATCTGCAAATAATGCAAGTTTAACTTCTTCCTTTCCAATTTGAATCCCCTTTATCCCCTTATGTTGCCTTATTGCTATTGCTAAAACTTCGAGAACTATATTGAAGAGGTATGGAGAGAGTGGACAGCCTTGGCGTGTTCCTGATTTTAGTGGAATGGCTTTAAGTTTCTCTCCATTTAATTTGATATTAGCTGTCGGCTTGCTGTATATAGCTTTAATTATATTTAGGTATGACCCTTGTATCCCTAATCTCTCCAAGACTTTTATCATAAAGGGATGTTGAATTTTGTCAAATGCTTTTTCAGCATCTAATGAAACCATCATATGGTTTTTTTCTTTCAGTTTATTTATATGATGGATTACATTGATAGATTTGCGTATGTTAAACCAGCCCTGCATCTCTGGTATGAAGCCTACTTGATCATAATGGATAATTTTTCTAATGTGTTCTTGGATTCGGTTTGCCAGAATTTTGTTGGGGATTTTTGCGTCGATGTTCATGAGTGAGATTGGCCTGTAATTCTCTTTCTTGGTTGGGTCTTTGTGTGGTTTTGGTATCAGAGTTACTGTAGCTTCATAAAAGGAATTTGGCAATGACTCTTCTGTTTCTATATTGTGAAATACATTAAGGAGAATAGGTATTAGGTCTTCTTGGAAGTTCTGGTAGAATTCCGCATTGAAACCATCTGGTCCTGGACTTTTTTTGGAAGGGAGGTTTTTGATAACAGCTTCTAATTCTTCCCGACTAACAGGTCTATTTAGATTGTTCACCTGGTCCTGGTTTAACTTTGGTAAATGGTATTTATCTAAAAAAGCGTCCATTTCTTTTACATTTTCCAGTTTTGTGGCACACAGGCTTTTGTAGTAAGATCTAATGATTCTCTGAATTTCCTCTGTGTCTGTGGTTATGTCTCCCTTTTCATTTCTGATCTTATTAATTTGCAAATTCTCTCTCTGCCGTTTGATTAGTTTGGATAGGGGTTTATCAATCTTGTTGATTTTCTCCAGGAACCAGCTTTTTGATTCATTGATTCTTTGGATTGTTTTCTGTGTTTCTATTTTGTTGATTTCAGCCCTCAGTTTGATTATTTCCAGTCTTCTACCCCTTCTAGGTGAGTCCGCTTCTTTTTTTTCTAGAGCTTTCAGGTGGGCTGTTAAGTCTCCAATGTGTGCTTTCTCTGTTTTCTTTAAGTGGGCAGTTAGTGCTATGAACTTTCCTCTCAGAACTGCTTTCATAGTGTCCCATAGGTTTGAGTATGTTGTTTCTTTATTTTCATTGTCTTCAAGGAATACTTTAATTTCTTTCTTTATTTCTTCCTTAATCCAGGTATGGTTCAGTAGTTGACTATTCAGTTTCCATGAGTTTGTAGGCTTTCTGGGGGTAGCATTGTTGCTGAATTCTAGCTTTAATCCATGGTGATCTGATAAGATACAGGTGGTTATTAATATTTTTTTGTAACTGTGGATGTTTGCTTTGTTACCGAGTATGTGGTCGATTTTTGAGAAGGTTCCATGAGCTGCAGAGAAGAAGGTATATTCTTTCCTATTTGGGTGGAATATTCTATAGATGTCTGTTAAGTCCATTTGATTCATTACCTCCATTAATTCTCTTATTTCTCTGTTAGGTTTCTGTCTACTTGACCTGTCCATTGGTGAGAGAGGAGTATTAAAGTCTCCTACTATTAATGTGTGCGGTTTGATGGCTGCCTTGAGTTTTAACAATGTTTCTTTTACGTACGTGGGTGCTTTTATATTAGGGGCATAGATATTCAGGATTGAGACTTCATCCTGATGAATTGTTCCTGTTATGAGTAGAAAATGTCCCTCTCCATCTCTCCTGATTGATTTAAGTTTGAAGTCAACTTTGTTAGAAATTAGTATGGCCACCCCTGCTTGTTTCTTAGGTCCATTTACTTGATAAGCCTTATCCCAACCCTTTACTCTGAGTAAGTGCCTGTCTTTGTGGTTGAGGTGTGTTTCTTGTAAACAGCAGAATGTTGGATCCTGTTTTCATATCCAATCTCTTAGTCTGTGCCTTTTTATAGGAGAGTTGAGTCCATTGACATTAAGTGATATTAATGACCAGTGGTTGTTAACTCCGGTCATTTTTTAAGTTGTAAATTTTGTGTGTTCCCCTTCTTTGTGTTGCGTTGGTGAAGGGTCCCTAGTTGTCTGAGATATTGTGGTCATTGTTGGACTCCTTGGTTAGTGATTTTCCTTCTATTACTTTCTGTAAGGCTGGATTTGTGGCTACGTATTGTTTAAATTTGTTTTTATCCTGGAAAATTTTGTTTTCTCCATTTATAGTGAATGAAAGCTTGGCTGGGTATAGTAGTCTGGGCTTGCATCCATGGTCTCTTAGTTTCTGCAGTACATCTATCCAGGACCTTCTGGCTTTCATGGTTTCCATAGAGAAGTCAGGTGTAAGTCTGATAGGTTTACCTTTATAAGTAACTTGGCCTTTTTCCTTTGCTGCTCTTAGTATTCTTTCTTTATTCTGTATGCTTTGTGTTTTGATTATTATATGGCGAGAGGATGTTTTTTTTTGATCCAGCCTATTCGGTGTTCTGTATGCTTCTTGAACCTTCATAGGTATATCTTTCTTTAGGTTGGAAAAGTTTTCTTCTATAATTTTATTAAATATATTTTCTGGACCGTTGAGCTGCGCTTCTTCTCCTTCTTCTATTCCTATTATTCTTAGGTTTGGTCTTTTTATTGTGTCCCATATTTCCTGAATGTTTTGTGATGAGAATTTGTTGGCCTTGCTGTTTTCTTTGATCAGCGTGTTTATTTTCTCTATGGTATCTTCAGAATCTGAGATTCTTTCTTCTATCTCTTGTATTCTGTTGGTTATGCTTGCTTCTGTAGTCTCTATTCGTTTACCTAGATTTTCCCTGTCCAGCTGGCCTTCTGTTTGTGTTTTCTTCTTTGCCTCCATTTCAGTTTTTAAGTCTTGAACTGTTTCCATTATCTGTTTGATTGTTTTTCCTTGGTTTCCTAGGGTATCATTCACTGATTTACTCAATTCTTCAAACTTTCTGTTATACTTCTCATCCATTTCTATAAGGGCATTTTTTACATGTTGTTTAAGGGCGTCAATCACTTTCATAAAGTCAATTTTATCTACTTCTTCATGATTAAGGTGTTCATGTCCACCTGTTGGGAGGTCGCTGGGTTCTGGTGGTTTCATATAGTTTTTCAGATTGTTAGGTGAATTCTTGCATTGGCGCCTGCCCATCTCTTTCTCCAAATGCTCCCCTCTGGATGTTCTTTTACCGGATCAGGTCTCCTTGCCTACTGATGTACCTTCCCAGTGATGGCTCTCTGCAGTGCTAGCTCTCCTGGTGTTCTAGTGATGTCTCTCCTTGCTTGTTGCAGGCAGGCCAGTGAAACAAAGGAAGTCTCGCCTGCCTACTTGCCCTGAGGATTTGCCGCCAGCGCCAGACAGACTGAGCTGGATGGTGTTATGTGCCCAAAGAGGAAAGGGGGCAGAAGGAAGAAGGGTTCTGGATGCAAGCTGGGTGGGACAAGAAGAGAGAGGCAGTATGCGGGGTATAGAGCCCCTGCAGGGAGCCCGGGGAGTATAGGGAGGGGGATGAGGAACTTCAGAGTTCCCTGTCCAGGGCTGCTTCCGCCTCCGCTGGTCACAAACTCACCGCACTGCTGTCTCTCCTGGTGCCGAGATCAGATCTCCGTGCAGGTTGGGTAGTTCGTAAACAAAGCGCCTACCTTGGTTGGTGCAGGCGGGCCAGTGAGACAAAGGAGGTCTCGCCTGCCTGCTTGCCCTGAGGATTTGCCCCCAGCGCCAGACAGACTGAGCTGGATGGTGTTATGTGCCCAAAGAGGAAAGGGGACAGAAGGAAGAAGGGTTCTGGATGCAAGCTGGGTGGGACAAGAAGAGCAAGTGCTCTTAATTTCTATGCCAACTCTCTAGCCCCCATTTTTTTTTTGATTATTGATTGATGTGGGAGGACCCAGCATATTATGGACCATGATGCTCCTGGGAAGGTGGCCCTGGGTTGTCCAAGAAAGCAGGCTGAGCAGGTCAGTAAACAGCATTCCTCCCCAGTCTCAATTCCATTTCATGCGCTGGATTCCTTTCATAATGGACCACAAAAGCTGTAAGATGAAACAAACCTTTTCCTCCCCCACCCTCAAAAAAAGACTGCTGGCTGAGATGATCAAGCCTCACAGAATATTCCAGTCAGGGCTTAACCATAATCCTAATTTTTTTTAGGTCCCCATAAGATTATCAGCACCCATTTGATCCTACCTTTATATTGGTTTAACTTAGCAGCCACCAGAAACAAATGTCTCTCTGCTGAAAAAAACATTCAAAGAAAACAGAATAATATGCATAATCTAGATTCTCTGTATTTTCCATCTTTATGTGGCTTATTTTTCTTTACCCCTTTAATCTATGACTATCTTTTTATATTACTTTTACAGTCTCTTTAAAGACTTTATTTCTTTTTATAATGGTCTATAGTCTTTCTCCTCTCTCTTCCAAGCCTACATAAATTTTTAAACACACTGTGTCTCGTTTAGAGGTCTTTTATGTCTGAATCTGTCCTATTGTGTATCTGAAATCCTTTTCTGATAAGTAACATTTTAAAATGGGAAGCAGTATAGTCCCTGCAGCCCTGGATGCTGGCTCTGCCTCTCTTGGCCTTTTAATATGGTGAAGGTATATCTACATCCTATATGAGCCATGCTCACTGCCCCTGCTCCAGGGACACAGTGGGTGTACGTTGCTGATTAAGCAACTTGTAGCACTCCGGTCACAAAACCCATTTAAGTGTTCCATAGCTGGACCTCCCAAAAGAGCCAGAGTTGTTCAAACTGCCAGTACAAACCAGGAAGCCTTCTTAAAGGAGCAGTGTCTTTGCTTGCAGCCAGCAAACAGCCTAACTGGGAAAAAAACTGTGGCTACCAAGAAGCTGCACTTGGTTCCCATTTTGTGGGTCTAGATTCCATCTTTTTAAGATTTCTTAGGCTTTATGCTGATGTACACTGCCAAACATTTGGCACCAGGAGACTGCATTTCATTTCCCAGCTGCTCAGACCCAAATAATCACATGGAAACCATATTATACTTGTAGATAGATCTATCTCTATCTCTCTCTCTTTGGGGTTGATAATAGAACAGGAGATAATTGTTATTGAGAACAATTACATAATTCATTCATATATCATAATGAGACAGGAAAGCATTACCCACATAAAATGTGACATAAACTTTCTCTCATATATCTTTTAGTAGGTGAGGCTTGATAGTCATGACAGCTTAAAAGCCAAAGGAGGGCACTCTTAGGAAGCAGAGAAAATTGCCCATCTGATGTTAAAAAATGATATTTTATGTATCAATCTTAATTTTTTCATTAAGATAAAGTGCTCTGTCTGTATACAAAGGCATATTCCACTCTTTTGACTGAGAAACATTAATGTCCCCATATTGGTGGATTTTAATACTATTGAGCCATAAATCATTTCATTATGATATAATTATGTCTTCTGGGTCTGGTCTCAGATGTGGAGGACAATAGAAAAATCAGGTGAAATATAAAATAATAGAGTCTAAAGGTTGCTCACAGGCCTCAACTCATTTTTGACAGAGGTTTCTGTCCCACCAGATCCTGCAGTCATTAAGTCCCAAAGAAATACACAGAGGTCTACATTAATTAAAAACTGCTGATTGTCCTAGTATCTCAGGCTTCTTATTAACTAATTCTTACATGCTTCATCTTAAACCATTACTCTTGTCTGTGTTAACCATGTGGCTTGGTACCTTTCTCGAGAAAAAGTCACATCTTACTTCTTCTGTGTCTGGGTGATGACTACAAACTGTGTCTTTCCTCTTCCCAAAATTTTCCTGTTCTGATTGCCCTGCCTCTACTTCCTGCCTGGCTACTGGCCAATCAACCTTTTATTAAACAAGTACAAAAAACAAATCTTTACAGGGTAAAACCATTATTCCTCAGCAATTCATGCCCATTCTTTTTTTAATTTTTTTAGAAAAGAAAACAATCTTTTTTCATTTTGCATACCAATCCCAGATCCCACTCCCTCCTCTCCTTCCACTCCCTCTACCTTCGCCCCATTCCACCCTCCCATTCACTCCTCAGGCACATTGCTTTGAGGAAGGGCCAAGGCCCTCCCTACTATATCTAGGCTTAGCAAAGTATCCATCCAAAGAATGGGTTCCAAAAAAAAAACAGTGTATGCCGTAGGGATAAATCCTGATGCTACTGCCAGTGGCCCCGCAGCCTGTCCCAGTCATGCAACAGTCATGCTCTTACATCTTAACCCATTTCTATCAATCTGTGTATTGCCATGAGACTGTGGTCAACCAGTAAGATTCCTAAGGTTTGTCATGTCCTTCTTCGGCAGCTACATGGCATCTCCTTGACTCTGCCTATTCTCTCTACATATCTCTATAAGCCTGGGTATATTCTGCCCTGCCATAGGCCAAAGCATCTTTATTCATTAACCAATAAGAGCAACACACATACAGAAGGACATCCCACATCAGTGAAAAGTGAGGCCCAAGACATGATGTTGTACTCAAATCTCCCCATGCATTCCAGGGCACATACAGTCCTGTTCACATTTCTAAGCACATGGTGGAAAATAGTACTGAGTCTTGCAAAAGTAAATGACCTCTGCTTGTGCTTTGTTCATCAGAGACTAGCACTAGACCCCACGCTGGGATTTTTAATTTTAATGTAATTGATCATTGGTTTTAAAAACAAGAACTTTGTTTAGTATCACTTTTCCTGTACAGTAAAAATTAAAGATCCAATGATCTCCATAGTTACACCTCTTATGTCTTAACTATGAAGAAAAAAACTGATATATGCTACTATAAAATGTACTAAGATTAGAGGAAAGTGGTAGAGGAAGGTGGCTAAATTTGGTGTTTGAGATACAATTAAGTACATTAAAATTTTAATATTTTACATGTAAAATTGTTTTGCCTGGGGGCTGGAGAGATGGCTCAGCGGTTAAGAGCATTGCCTCTCTTCCAAAGGTCCTGAGTTCAATTCCCAGCAACCACATGATTACTCACAACCATCTGTAATGAGGTCTGGTGCCCTCATCTGGCCTGCAGGCATACAAGCAGACAGAATACTGTATAAATAATAAATAAATAAATGTTTAAAAAAAATTGTTTTGCCTGCATGTATGTTTGTATACCATGTGTATGCATGGTACCCTGGAGGTTAAAAGAGAGTGTCAGATACCCAGGAATTGGAATTACAAGCAGTTGTGAGCCACTATTTGGGGCATTTGAAACTGAATCTGGGTTCTTTGCAAGACTAATGTGTCCTTAATTTCTGAGCCATCTTTCCAGCCCCAAGTATATATAATTTAGATCATACCAGCTTTGGGAAACCACTACATGGGTAAGTGTTGTATCAATAAGGACTACAAGAAAAACATACATATTGTGATTTAAATATACTTCAAGGTTAATTCTTTCTACCAATTAAACTTACTGGTCTATGTGACAAAAGGAAAATGAAACAATTCACAAAACACCCAAAATAAGTCAAGAGAACTCCAACCACCATAAAATTGGGTAGTGTTTATGGGAAAACAAACAGAAACACAACAAAATTAGCCACAGCCTGATAGATTTGTCATTTGATTCCAACTTAACTGGTTACTGTTTATAGTTAATTAGCTACAGGGCCTTCTGTGACCATCCACAGGTCTGTTCCTATCATTTACCTCTGTTGTTTGGTGTGTTGGGCCCTTTGTTGATTCCAAGTCAAAATCCACAGCCACCCATAATTTTTCTTTAATATTTGGAACCTTCTTCTTACACAAGGGGAAGTCCAGAGGCATGTCATTGATGGTTCAGATATAGTTATCTCCAGAAACACACAATGTCTGGGACATAATGCATCAACACAGCCAGGTTGGACACCAAAATTCCAACCATCAGTATGCAATACAGACTAACAGAAGTAGATGACAAGGTGGCAGCAGCTGCAGAGCAACCAAGCCCTAAGGTCTACCTAAGATCATTCAAACAACCATCAGCAACAGCAAGGATTCATGGGGATAAACTTTCCTCCCTGTCTCAGAACTGATACATAGACAATGCATTCCAAATCCCTGAGTAACATGCAGTCAAGATCTGAGGCACACCCTCCCATGCAGTCAACTCAGTCATGCTCACATGTATCTCAACATTTCTTATCCTGGCATATACATTCAAGGTCCCCCAATACCAATCAGGAGCATTGGTTCCTATATTTTGTAAGTACCTCTCCTTATCAAAGGCCTTGGCTATCATATTTTTTTCAGCTTGGCCAAATTCCTTTTTTTATCTTAGCTGTTCTTGTTCTTCCTCTTCTCCACCCTCTGGATCCATTTAAAGTCAGGAGCCCTTTACTCAGGACTCTTCATTTTAAAATAATAAGTAAATAAATAAGTGCCCCCATTAAAAAAAAACCTTCCCCCTTTGCCATATACACTTTATCTGCTGACCTTTGCAATGCTGTTCCACAGAAGGAAATATAATGAGGAGCCAGCTGTACTTTCTACCTCTTTGATGCTCTTACAGAGTAAATCAATAAAGGCTTGATTGTTCCTCTCAACTAGCCTTGTTGTCCTAACTGGCCAATTCAACCCCTGAGAGCTGGACCCAACAACAAACCTTCCAAGAGACCCTGCAGACTCTTTCCTCCAACACATACTAGCCCATGCTAAAACACACATGACTGTTCTCAGATGACTAAGAAAAGATTGGTCAAAAACCATGAGTGTTTGTCACAGTTTGGAAATATAGTCTGTGTGTGAATTATAGGTTTATGAGTGCAGAAGATGGTAGTCTGGGTTGAACTGTAGGGAGATGTTTTTGTAGCAATTAAACTGTAAACTGCTCTAAACAATAGATAAGGTTTTGAGAAGAGTGAGGGAACAGATAGACTAAGAAAGGTATTGGGAATAATGAGTTTCTGGAATAAAGAAGAAGCCTTCCTGTCTCTCTAGAGAAAGAAGGATTTGCTTCAGGAAGTAGTATATAGTTGCCTTCTACAGGATGACAGAATATGCCATTCATGAAGAAATCTTTAGCAAGTCTACTACAGGAAAAGTGAAGTAAGAAATGCCAAAAAATAAAAGAGATAAAGATTTGCTATTATATATCCAATCACATTTATGCCAAAGAAGTGACTTGAATACATGCACATCACACTCTAGGCTTCAACAAAGCCCAAGAAAACATACCAATGGAATAGAAGAGGAGAGCCCCATTCTGTTGCTGTGTCTGTCTACACTGTGATCCACAGGTAATCATCCATGGAACCAAAGCAGCACAAGGCCCTGGAAATAGAAGCTTTTGATCATAGAACCAACAGAGTAATCTTTAAATTAAAATACCAGACTAAAAAATGATCTTAAGTAACAATGAATTCAATTGATTCTCTTTCTGTCTTAAGGGGTTTGTTTCTCTTGCATGTGAAAAGACAGGTAAAAGTATTCTTCAGATGTTTAATAGACATCCAGTTGTTTCCAGTTCCTAGCTATTATGAATAAAGCTGCTATGAATGTAGTAACCAAACAAGACTTTCAATGGTGAGATTGTGACCCCCAATTTAGCCTCATAACCTCTGACCTACAATGTTCCCTGCCTACAAGATGTGATGGCACAAAAGTGGCACAGAAATTATGGGAGTGGCCAACCAATGTCTGGTCCAGCTTGAGCCCCTAAGAGTCAGTTTGCTGCTGTTCATTATTAATTGACAGTGAAGGTATGAATGGTGGAAATAAATCCGATGAGTGTGGCTCCTGTGTATTAACATGCTGCCAGACATCCAAAAGTTCAAGGGCCAAGATGGTCCCTTGCCTTGTCTAAGCTAGCTGCACCATAAAGAAATCTGCAGCCATCTCTCTGAAGGAAGTCATCATTGACTTTCTAAAATCTGTTCTTCAAGGCAGTTCCCAATAGTCTCATTTTCAAAGTAGATACTGTTCCTTCGCTGACCCCAGTTGGCAATTAGATATTCCTGCATCTTAATCCTGCCCAAGTGGCTGTTCTGGAAATTAAAGTGTGGGATGCTCTCATTCTGCAGCGATGTTGGGGAGGTGTGTAAACTCACAACTGTACCCTCGGAGAGATGAAGAGACTGACAATGGCCCACCAAAAAGCAGACATTTTAATTAATATGCTTCCCCGTGGCTTTGCCTTTCTTCTGGTGTGCTCAGCTGGAGTAATTAGAGGAGAAACCGAAGGGGAGTCTACGCCTGAAGCCTCACTCGGCCTTCTCCAGCTGCGTCTCACTCAGAGCTGGCAACTGTCTCTGCTGGGAAGAGACTCGGCATGAGCTGTAGTGTACATCTGCTCAGGGGAATAAGCCGTCCCAGCAAACATCAGGAACTACCCTGTTCAACAAGAAAGAAAAGATAATCCTACTTACTCTAAGAGGAAGAAAGTGAAAGATACCCTTCCCAGCTATTCTTTCTCTGATACAGCATCTTCTTCTGAAAAAAAAAAAAAAAAAAACCATCAGGCATAATCGGTCATACTCAAAAATTTTTCCAGCTTAGATTTCTAGGTCAAATTAGTTTTAATGAATTAAATGATTTTTACAGCCATCGCCACAACCTAGCTTTAGAACATCCCACCCCCACCCCCACCCCCACCCCCAGCGGTGTCCTTTCTCCATCAGTCTCTTCTATTCCTGCCAGGCCTCCAATGATGTTTCTCTTTCCCAGTGTTCTTTTCAAAGTTCATACACATTGCTATAAGTAAAAGTAGTTGGCCATCATTGCTAAACAGCCATCTGCTGTATGGCTGCACCACTTTTGAGCCTCTTTTCTAGTCAACAGATATTTGGATGGTTTCCAATTTGTAGGTATTATTAATAACATGAAACAATCAGATCCAAGTCTTTCTATGGAACATGATTTCATTTCTCTTGGGGATAAATACAGAAGAAAAGGACATTGTGAGGTGGTTGGGTTAACTTTCTAGGAAATCCTTAGCTCATTTTTTCAAAGCAATTGTGTCCTTTCCTTTTCACAAACAATAAATGATGCTTCCAGATTCCTTATATTCTCAATAACATTTAGTATCCTGGGTTTCTTTATTGCATACCTCTCTCTCTCTCTCTCTCTCTCTCTCTCTATCTCTATCTCTCTCTCTCGATACTTGGGGACTAAACTTAGGGCCTTGTGTTTAGGTAAGCTCTCTGCCACTGAGCCACAGCCTCATCCCTGGGTTACATACATTAGTAAATGAGCAATCGCATTACTACTTCCGTTTCCCTAATTCTAATGAGGTTGATCATTTTTATATGCTTGTCATTCACATATTTTTTAGATATAGTGTCTTCTCTAGTGCTCTTTATAATTATTTACTTGTCTTGTGTGTCTTCTAATCATTTAACAGTATGAGTGTCTTTCATATTCTGTATAGAACCCCTTTAACAGGTATGTCATTGAAAATATTTTCTCTCATTTTTTTCTTTTTTCCATTTCCTTAATGCCATCAAAAGTAGTTAACTATAGCAAAATAGTTTAATTTCTCTATTATTGTTCATGGTTTTGCATCATGCAGAAGAAATATCTGTCTAGAGTCACCTGGGCCCTGCAGAAGCTGCAGACCAAGGAAACAGACTGGATCAGATCCAGCACAGAGGCTGCTCTCAACCTTTGTCAGGTGAAATTCTTATTTAAGTGGGCAGCAGTTAATGGAGAGATGCATAACTGATCAATGTAGTGAAAACAAGAAACTGAATGTTCAGCCCTAAGTGGGATATCGTTCTCAAACCAACAACACTTGGGGAACACTGTGGGAAGTGGGGAGTTAAACAAATATAAGATGAATGATGGGGAGAACTGTGAACTACAACTTTCTAGATGACTAGCTGATATACTCGTGAACATCTAAGGGCTATACTTATTTGTTCAAGATCATTCTGACCAGGTGGAGGAGGTGCCTGCACTGCAGGCTCTAACCTTGAGGTGCTATCGGTGGTTGACAGCTGCTGGGAAGAGAGAACCATTCTTGCAGGGAGGTGATATTTTTTGTCTGTTTTCTTTTTTTTTTTTTTTTTGCTTTCTTCTTTCTTATTTTTATGAATGTGTGACCACTGGGAGATTCCTCACGCTTCAGTGAATGGTATCATATCCATAAATACATGAGCAGCACTAATGGGGCTCAGGAGAGAGAGAGAGAGAGAGAGAGAGAGAGAGGGGGAGAGAGGGAGGGAAAGAAGGAAGGAAGGAAGGAAGGAAGGAAGGAAGGAAGGAAGGAAGGAAGGAAGGAAGGAAGTTGTTTTGGGAGAAGAACGAAGAACTGGAGGGGAGAAGTGGGGACTTTACAGGATGATGTTTCATTGTTAAATTCTCAAGAATAAAGAAAAAGTTAATATTAAATTTTTAATTAAAGAATAGTTGCCTAACCCAAAGTCACAATTTTTTCTCCCTCTGTAATTTTAGGAGTAATATCCTGTTACCCCCTATTTGTAGATCTGTTATCTATGTGAGTATAATTTTGCATGTGATATATTTTTTGAGTACATACAGTCATGAATATAGGCAAGGAATTATGCTGTGGATTTAGCCAAATTTTATTACTACTTATTAATTAAATCTTAATTAACTAAACATTCACAATCAAATTTTCTCACTGTAAAATGAAAGAATTACGTTGAACTTATAAGACACAGAATTTTTATTTTGCCTCTGATGAAATCACATTTAAGAAAGTTTCAGAACTCATAGAACAAAATATTCCAAATTGTTGTGATTAAATAGCTAGCAGGTGCACCTTAAAGGAGAAATTATCATTTAGCTCATGTTTTTAAGGGTACGGCCCACAATGGCTGGAAGGCATGGAAGAAACTACGGCAGTGACAGCATGCGTAAGGCCTCCTCATATCTTCCTGGATGTTGTGAGTGACTATACTCCTGAGCCAAGCAATTTGGGGAGTTAAGTTGTACACTTTTGAAAATATCATTCCAGCTGGGCTTGTTGACTGTCTACACTCCCTTAAGGAGGACTTGGGAGTGCCACGAGACCCTCACTTGAGTATCTAGCTGCTCCCTGTTATATGTGAGTCTGTCTTAATTGCACATGGCCTGAGAAAGAAGCTAGATCTACATTAAGAGTGGAGAAGACTCAGGAAAGGGATCTCCATCTATGTGGAACTCAACCCTCATTCCTACTCAGTAAAGGCTTTTGAGGTACAACCTTTTAGAGGAAAGATCGGAAATGGAGTTGGCTATACCTCCCAAAGGACTGCCCCAGTGACTCATGTTCATCTGCCAGCTAAGTATCATAAACTCCAATGCTCTATAATCCCCAATAGAGTTCTATTAGCTGAAACCTAGGTGTTCAGGCACATGAAGCTATGGTGGACATTTTACATTCAAACTATAGCATCCTAGAAATCAAAAAAGAAAAACTCATATTTCAATAGAAAAATCAAATACATGATTGGAGAGATGGATTGATGGCTAAAGCACTTGCTGAGCTCAAGCATGAGGAACTGGGTTCAAATCCTTAGCCACAGTGTAAAAGCCAAGAATAACAGTACACATCTATAACCCCAAAACTAATGAAGCAGAGATAGTGAATGCCAGTGGTTTGCTGGCTACAAGCCTAGCTAAAACTGGGCTCCAGGTTCAGCGTGAGACCCTGTTTCCAGAAAAAGATGTGGAAAGCAGTAAAATATACAAGACAATGTTAACATGTCAACCTCTGGCCTCCACATACAATCGCATGTGCACACATGAGGATATAAGCACACACACAGACACACACACACACACTTTTTAAAATCCAGTTGTGAGATGAAATGTTAGCCAAAATATCAAAATCAACCATATTAATAACAAACAACTGAAACCATTATAGTTTCTCAAATGTAAGTTTTTAAAATGCCAAAAAAAGAAGATATAACATGCTCAAGATTTTGGATCCTCATTAAAATATTCAAAACACTGATAAGAGAAATTAAAGAAGGACTAAGTAAATACTCACTGATCAAAATACTAAAAGGTGCTAATGTGTTAACTCTCACTAAAATCATCTGTTAATACAATCTAGATCAAAATCTAGCAAAGATTTTTCTAGATCACTGGAAATTTTTGCATAAAAATGCAAAGACATGAAAATATGAAACTGGAAATGTACACAACTAGACATCAATTCTTTGCAAAAAGCCACAATAACTAAGGCAATGGAGTATATAGACCAGTAAGAGAAAACAAAAAGCCCAGAAATAGTCACACACATATAGTCACCAATTTAAAGAAACTGTGCTGTGGCAGCTGAGAAAAGGAAGACTCATCCTGTTGCCCATCTTGTACAGGGCACTAGGTCACTGGATAACCCTCTAGAGAAAGATGGACCTTAACCTCCAATTTCCATTACTTATACAAAAAGTACCTTGAAGTGATTGACAGACCTAAATGTGGAAGGTAAAAAAATGTAAATGGTTTCTAAAAGAAGCACAAAAATATTTTCACAGCCTTTAAACATGCTAACATTTCTTAAATAGGACACAGAAAGCATCAATCATTAAATAAATACATCTAGTTCCATTTAAGACCCTCAATCTGTTGAGATGACTAAAGGAACCTCCACCAAACCTGATGTCTTTATTCAGTTCCTGAGGCTCACATGGAGACCTATGTGCCTCCCCACAAACACAAAATAGATAAATATAATAAAATACATTTTTAAAAATGTAAGGCCTTCAGTGCTCTAAAAGACACTGTTAAGAAAGTGAGTTGAGCCGGGCGGTGGTGGCGAACGCCTTTAATCCCAGCATTCGGGAAGCAGAGGCAGGCGAATCTCTGTGAGTTCGAGACCAGCCTGGTCTACAAGAGCTAGTTCCAGGACAGGCTCCAAAACCACAGAGAAACCCTGTCTCGAAAAACCAAAAAAAAAAAAAAAGAAAGTGAGTTGATGTCATTGGCCCCAGTTGCCATCTAAGGCCACAGAGATGCCCAGGATCTAACTTCAATGTGTGGCCATTCTAGGCCATGCTGCAGCGGAGGGCCATGCCAATCTGAGTGACCTGCACTGTCACCCAGGGCCATGATGTAGTCTGGGACAGGGCTGCAACTGAAGGCCATATCTGGGGTCCATAGGCCTACTGCACCCAGGGTCTAAATTGATGTCCATGGCTCCTGTTATCATTGAGGGCTGTGCAGATGTTTGGGGTCTGGCCAGACACCTGAGAGCATATTGGTTTCCTAGGGCCATGCTGCTGCCAGGGCCATGTCTGTGTTTATGGTTCTTCTGCAGCTGGGACCTACGTTGTTATATAAGGCCTGTGTTACCACAAGGAGTCATAGGAACTATGACTGCTGAAATCCAAGGGCTGTGTTGAGCCAGTCCCACTCTTCACTGGCCCTGGCATAACTGACCCTATCCCTAACTGAAGTGCAGCAGGACAGCTGGACTTGCCTCTCAAGGAAGAGCTGGCACCTGAACTCAGGAGAAATTGCCCCACCCCTCATGACAGGCATAGGAGAACTGGCCCCAATGGCATGGGCCTAAGAGAGCTGTCTCCACACCTCACCTGAGGGGGGCAGTCCTAGAGGCCCAGACTGACCAGCTCAGCTACCACCGAGACCCACATTCTGGGACTTGGTTGGCCCACCCTAGCATCTACCCCATCTCTGACCTGCTAGAACGTGTGAAGGACTCGTCCTGAACAATGATAGATACAGATCTTCATGACTCAGGGCAACAGCAGGATATCTGAGAGGAGTTTCCATAAGGGTCCAGTGTTGATGATGGGCCAGAGGCATTGAACCAGACCAATGACCCAGTGCAATGGATATTTGCTGGTGGGGCTGATTGGACAAAAGGGTCTACTGTCTAACATACTGCAGCTTCCAATGCCACTAGACAAATGCAGAGGTGTTGGGGGAATGGAAAAAAATGGAGGAGTGAGGTGGATTTTTTTGTTTGCCTTGTTTTGTTTTTAATTAATTTGGAGGGTTTTCTTATGAGGAATGGATGCTGAAGTGACGAGAGGTGGTTATGGAGGGATGGGGAGTTGAGCAGGATTGGGGTGCATAATGTGAAATTCCCAAAGACTCAATAAAGAATTAAATTATAAAATAATAATATAATAATAATAATAATAATAAAGTTCTTTTCTGGGGGATAGAGATAATGAGAGGCAGACCAGAGGAACTTCTCTTCCTCTCCCTATCTCATTTATGTTGACTGTATACATGTATAAATACATCAAATTAAGTCTCGACTGATCAAATATATATAACAAACCCCTACAAGTCAGTAGTAAAAACACAAATGGCCCAATTTAAAGTGAACAAAGGATTTGAAAGACATTTTCTAAAAGAAAACATGCAAAAGATCAATAAGCATATAAAAATCCAACATTAGTAGTCACCAGTTACATGCCCCTACCTCTTACTAGACTGGCCAGAATTACCAAGACAAATGATGTACCATGCCTTATTCGAGGCATGGAGTAACTCAACCTCTCATACACTGCTGTCAGCAATCAACTGATACAGTTTGTAAACCTTTACCTACCAAAGCTAAATACAAACTGCAGCTCTAGTCTTGAATTCACAACATGAGTGCATTTACTCTAAAGAGTGTGTCAGATATGATGAGTCAAGTACTATTCATAAAAGCTAAAAAAATCCAAAAACAATCAAAATGCCAACAAACAGAAATTTGATCTAGATAAAATTTTGCATATTATCAAGTAATTTAATGTGTGTGTAGCTTCTAAAAATAGCAGTGTGGATTAACTAATGTTAATTACATTAGTTGCATTAGTACATTCAAAAACACCTGTAGTAAAAGGAGCAGCAAGCTGTGTTCCCGCCTGGATCCCGGCTAGATTTTACCTGAAATAATTACACGGAAACTGTATTCATTTAAACACTGCCTGGCCCATTAGTTCTAGCCTCTTATTGGCTAACTCTCACATCTTGACTAACCCATTTCTAATAATCTGTACGCCACCACGAGGTCGTGGCTTACCGGCATGAGTCTAGCCAGCATCCATCTTGGGAAGGGAAATCACGACATCTGCCTGACTCTGCTTTCTTTCTCCCAGCATTCTGTTCAGTCTACTCCACCTATCTAAGCTGCTGTTCTATCAAAAGGCCAACGCAGTTTCTTTATTTGACCAATGAAAGTAACACATAGATAGAAGGCCCTCCTACTCCAAACACCAGGACAAATATACCAAACACACTGTATGCTAAAGAAGCCAGACAATAAAAGAGCACATGTCATATAATTCATATTATAGGAAATGCAAGTACTGATCTATGTGAAAGGATTCAGCCCATGATTAGTACTGAGCAGGGGACAGATACAGAGACAAACGACAGCTCTCCAGGATGCTAGAAATGTTATAATAATTATATGGAGATTTATCTCTTCAAAGTTTATCAAGCTGATATAACCTTAACATTCATGCACTTTACATGCAGTTAACAAAAATTTTAAGGGTGCTCAATCTCACTTGAAGTGACACAAATATAAACATAAATTACCATTACTTTTACATTCAGTTGAAAACTATACTAAAGCTGCTTAATATATTCTACTAATGAAGCTGGAGTGAGCACAAATTAACTTGGTTATTAGGGACAAAGGGTGTTAGAATCCACATAAAAACATACATTTGCCCTTTGGGAGTCTCCCTTCTGAAATTCTACGCACATGCCTGCGTGTGTATGAAACCACATATATACAAGAGTATCTTAATACAATGATTTGAAATGTCAAATGTTAAAGAATGATCTAAGTAAGTGCTCACCAATAGGAGTGGTAAGGACATGACTGAAAATACAGGGAAAGGAGAGAGATAAGGCACCATATGTTTTTGCCTCACATACAGAGTCTATATTCAAATCTGTCCATGTGGCAAGGTGATGAAAGCCAACGGGCACTGCTCACAGAAATGAGGGGGATGGGGAAAAGAGGGGAAGAAGTGATAGCAGAGTGTGCTAGAGGAGAATCTGCAAGAAACATACAGTGATACATGTGTATGAAAGTATCTTGGTAAACCCATCTTGCATACTACCTTGAAAATGCTAATAAAAATAGAAAACAAAGGAAAATAGCTTATACCCTTGATGGAAGATACAGAAATGTAAGAAGACAGAAGGACAGTTATATACCAATATCATAGACTGGATGAAATAGTGTGCACATGCAAAAGTGAGAAATCAGAAAAACAAGGGAGAAATATACTTGCGTACTAACATGGAAAAATATCTAGGATACATGATGACATGTTCAGGTAGAGAACGCTAGTTGTAGAATTTGATGTTTTGAGTTTTAGGAAAGCAGGAAAATGGGAATATGTATTCACATCTTCTTCGGTAAACATAAAATACTGGACAGGCAAAACAGAAACTAAAAAAAATTAATTCTTCGGATAAAGGGAAAGAGAAACAAAATCAGTGAGACAAAGGAAGATTTCTTAGTCTATACTACTGGGAAATAATTTTGATCTTTGAACCATTTAAATATTTCAAAGTGCAGATACTAGAATTGACCTAGGGGGAAATGATGGTTTGTCTTAACTGAGAAACATAATAATCCTCCTTGTGTTTTGTAAAGATGGAAAAGTTCTCTAACCCTGATCAAAGTATTCTGTCTACATTGTTATTCATATAATATAGTACAGTGGTCAAATCTGAGAAGAGAACGAGAGGCAAGGATGGAGTAATGAAGAGTTCTCAGGGACCAGAGATGCATGTGTATATGCTTTATTGAAAATATCACACACACACACACACACACACACACACGCACACACACACACATGATACAAGCCACACTGTGACCTTGGTCTTCTGTCCTGAATCGTTAAAAAAAAATAAATAAAAAATAAAAAACATATTTCTGTTGATTAAGCCACAAGATAATAATCATGGTGAAAAAATAACAGAAGAGACAGAGGCAGAATAAACACGAATGTACACACTCTCCACAAGTAACAGAGACTCTCCTGAGAAAACTGTATTTGCAACATGGTGAAGACAAGAAGCATGAGGAATTAGTATTAACAGTTTGGAAGTGGCAGAGGGCAAAGATGTTTTAAATATGGGCAGAAAAGGAAAAAGCACATTCAGCCAAGTCCTACTTTTTTAATATAGAGGATAGTTCCAGCCTCTGAGAACAAAAGATCTTTTAAATTCAAAGAATTCCATGTTTTCTCTGTGGACAAACAATACAAGGAAGAAAGAAACATCTTAAAAATTGGCTCATCAAGAAGTCGTAATAGAACCACCAGGGTCTCCCTAAGCTGTGAATACTGGCTGAGAACAGAGCAAATGGAGGCCCCATGAGTGCCCTCCATCAGTAAATGGTGGAACGTGAAATGTCAGGCTTCATGCGAGGCCAACAATTCATAACCAAGCCAGAAATCTATTGTTCTTGCACAAGCTGTAGGCTGGAGCATAGTTTCCAAATTGGAAATGCGACTGAGTTACTATGACACCTTCAAAGACAACATTTTGTACATATTTCGTGATCTCTTTTTATGGAAAAGCACAAGGTCTAATTACATATGCCTTTTCGTCTCCTCATTGGCCTTTTGGGGTTCAGCATGTGTGGAAGAGTTTTCTTAGACCTTTCTCGCTATTCAACTCAGCCAAATCCCTTCCGAGAAAGCCGCTCTACAGCGGGTCTCCAAGCAACCCATGTCCTTGGGATCATCCAAAACATTCTGTCATAAGACATGTTTTCTCTCCTCCTGCAGGCAGCAGGAGTGGGGACAGCACACAAGGCTCCCGTGGAGGCTCAGCTTCTTTAATCACACCCACCCTCTCAGGTAAGATTCCGTCCACCTCTGGGCACAGATGAAGACAACCGGCTACAAATAAACACGTCACTTTCCAGTCGCTACTTTTCCCATTTCAACCTAGTGGGCCCTTAAAGATCTACGCGGAGCTAGGGTGGGTATGATGATTCCGGTTATAGAGATGAGGATGGTTGAGACTCTGAGATGAAAATGCCTAACCGAATATTCCGTAGCTCCTAAGTGGCTGAACCTGCGCTCTAGGCTTTTGACACTTTTCCAATGCCAGATGCCTGAGAGGCTCAAACCAAGAACCATAACTTTAGGAACTTATTCTCCTTACTATAATTTCGCATTCTTTGTGAGTCTGTCTGTGGTATTCAACATCTGCAGATACGCCACACACCAATCTCTTGCTCTTCATCGGTCTGTCCCAGACCTAAATATCTACCATCTGAAGTCACTACCATGGCTAACGAATTGGGCCTCCCCACACAGGCCAGTTTGCCCAGTGCTGTTCCTTGGAAATACACTGGAAACAAGCTAAAAATATTGAAACTCCTGGGCATACCCCGGATCCTTTTTAGGAATTTGCATTTTTAGCAAACTCTCCTAGACTGTTACCAGCTTTAGGGTTGAAAGACATTGCTCTCAGCAAGGAGAAATTGGCAGTATTCTGGGCCCAAGACCAGAATCATTTTTTTCAAAGCTACTTTAAGAACATCAATTAAAAGCCATGTTTAACATGAACTGAGGCAGAAAGAGAGCAACCAGGTGTAGGAATTCAGGTCTATAATCCCAGCACTGGGAGACTGGGGTTCGCCACCAGTTTCAGAGGCTGCAGAAGAGACCCTGGAAGGAGGAAGGAGGGAAGAAGAGGGGAGAGGAGGCTACAGGTATCTGATATCATTACAGTGATCTGGGCTGGCTTGAGAGTTAGGGTGAGAATGAAGGATAAATGTGTATGGAAATAAAAACAGCTAAGGAGCTTTGCACAAACCATTATAATGTCTTTGTTGTTTATAAAATTTCTATGCTTCCCATAATGTCTTCTTCATTTCACCTGGACTCCATTAGCCTTGCTAAGAGGCCAGGTTAATTCTGGGAGTGTGTGTCATCAGCTCCCCAGCTCAGCTCCTCTGGATACGTGCTGCACTTCATGCAAGGAGGTTTAACAGTGGCTCCTGGTGTACTGCTTCATTAGTCTCCTGTGACCAAAACGGAGTTCCTCTGCTAAGTTCATCTATGTCACAAGAGAAGATGGTGAGCGTCCGATTCTTATGTCCAAAGCATCTCACAGGGGCAGTTCCAACACTACAACCATCCAGGATTTTCCTGTGTGCTCACGTTGATGAGAGCGTCACTTCCCAAATATTCCATGTGACCCACGTTTTATTCTCCAGGAACTAAAGCAGAATGTGTTACCTAGGAAGGATGGTCTGTCTCTTTGCCCTCACTTCCACTCCCCAACCCTTCCTCTCCTCTCCCTCCCACTCCCTCTCCATTCTTTCATTCTTTTTCTCTCTCCCTCCTTCCCTCATGTAGAGATAGCACAATGACATTGAAATCATGCTCATGAGTTGCACTTTTAACTTCACACTCAGCGTTCATTATCATCCCAGACTCAGAATGCCTGGTCTCTTGTTTCGCTCTTACACTGACCACAAGGGGACCTGGAGTACTTCAACTCTCCCTTCTACAGCTCAGCTTCTTCTTCATCTATAAAATGAGAGGGCTGGACTAATTAGTAACCACAGGGCACTCCACCCCCTCACACACACACACACACACACACACACATATTCTACATCCTTAAACTGACACCTTTGGATCCTATCCTGCAACACGAAGGATAAAAATGTCCAGATCCAAATTATGAATTGGTCTCTTTGAGTTTGGAACATTGAAAGTGTTTCTTTACTTCCATTACAACAAGACAGCTGGAACAAAGTTAGTTTAAGCCCCTTAACTGGCTTAACTTCTTCAATCAGGTCTAGCAAAATGAGATAAGAAGGAGGAATGTTAATGAGATAAGCTGTGCTTTCAGTTTCTGGTCACAGCACAGCAATGTCACATGGCTTTATTCCCCACAGTGTCGGTTTCTCGTCACCTTCCTCCTCCTTCCTCCACATTCACACACTGATGCCAGAGACACATATGGCACCACGCTGGCAGCAGTAAGAGGAATTATACATGCTCCTGCCTTCCTAGAGCTAGCTGGGAAGCGTGATAGACCTGAATAGTTCAATATAGCCCAACACACGCTTCTCATGAAATTAAAAGCAGCAAATGCTCTTGGGGGATTTGTATATTTATTTTGGATGTTTTCATCTTTAAAGCATTGGTAATAAACAGATATATGTGCAAAGATTCATAACCTGTTATATATAGTTCCAAAAGTTATATCCCATTTTCAAGTAATATATTGTCTCCCAGTTCTAGATCCATTCACTCATTCTCTCATTTGGGAAATATTATTTCAGGAGGTGAGACTGGAGCAAGGAATTATCCAGAGAGTGAGATGGACAGAGTTCCTGTCCTTATGATGCATAAAGGCTTGTGAGTGGGGCGTGTGTTTGTTTTCCTTGGTAATGTGAATTGAATCCATGGAAGACCTTGTGCATGTTGAATACATGTTCGAACACTGATCTACATCCCTATCTGGGTGTGATTCAATAATCAAACATCTATGGACATAAAATGCAATATATTATGCATAGTGTTTCACATACATAAAGAGGCTTCTAGAACAAACTTCAGAAGCTACATGTATTCAAGTTGTAACAGTAATAATGCTAGGAGCTAGAATTATGGACACTTCCTCTTTATAACATTTTGCATATGCTATGTTTTACAAGCACTATACTTTTGCACTAAAGGAGAAAAAAGCAATTTTTATTGTAAAAGTTATATGCTTTTGAAGATTTATTAACATAATAAAATGTCATATATTGAAAAAACTCTAAGGTTGCCAAACAACATGCATATTGAGATTTCATTTTGATTCTGTAAGGTAATAATAAGAAACTAAAGAGGCATTGCCACGATGCTAATAGCAATTATCTTTGCCAGGGTAAGAAATTTTTTTCTTTTTCTTTTTCTTTTAATTACCTAAATTGGGCGTGTAGCATTTTATTTATTTTATAGATTCTCATTACCTCTGAGAAGCCCTCTCAGATTGCCACCATCTGCTGAAACCCTGGGAAACTTGTTGAATATCTAACCTCCTTAGCACCAAGCTTAGAAATACTTGTTATTTTTCTCCTGAGTGCCAGGAATGCCCCAGGTGTTTGATTTCTTTCTGCCATGATGGTAATTGATCATAATCAACAAATAGCAGTAGCCTCATTGATTACTTCCAATGCCACACTGATTCTGCTGTGAGGGCTTGGGGTTGGGCGGTGAGTGATGAGAGCAACAGCAGAAGTGTCCCCTGAAGCCCCAAAACCTTGTTCCCAGTCTCTCCCAGAGCACCTGCCACCTTCATCTTCCACCACAGAGCGCAGCTCGAGGGGTAGGGCACTCATTCCTAATCATTCCTAAACAGTTTTTCATCCTCAACCTATCAAGGTTCACTGTGAAAAGTGGAACCCGCAGATGGAACTGAGGGAAAACTCATTATTACAGAACATGATTTATTCCCCACGGGATTCCTAAGTCACTCACTGGGCAAGGAAATTGAGATTGGGAGAATGTTGAGCCTGGAAGGGAGATGAGACGCTCAGGCTTACAGATGAAGGCATTGGGCTTAGAGACGATGAGCAGCCTGCCCTGGATCCCACAGCAAGTTGGTGGCCAAGTGGCTGTTCTACTGCAACAGGCCAAGAAATAAATAAAATACAAAATGCCATGCACAGAAAGGAGTAGTGATAGTGGCAAGGCAAACGAACAGGAATCGCTCAGAGTTTGCTTCTCCCACCAGAAAACCTCAGTGTTTATGGATTTATAATGAGTGGCTAGTCCTAATAAAGATGAACCTTCCAGAAATGAAGTATCTCACCAACAGAATGGCTCTCTGAGTGTACTTGGAGGACTGCATATTTGACTTGTCACCAGCTTCCAACAGCAGCCTCCGGCAATAGCTAAGCATGCAATTAAGACACAAAATGCACTTTGGGGTCAGACTGACTCAAGTGTGAAGGTCAAGTGTAAGCCTTACAAGATGTGTAATGTGGGCAAGTTAATTAACCTCTGTGTCTCTGTTCCCTTAGCAGAAAGGAGATAATGGCATTCAGTGGCTCACAGGGTTACCCCAAGTATCAAACAGGAAGACACATGGCCGTCCTCAGAAGGGGGCTCTGAACACAGCAGCTGCTTCCTCTACAGCTTTGTTTCTGTCATCCTGTTCCTCAAGGCTGAGCTGTTGCTGCAGCTCCCTGAGGGATGGATCCATGGCCGATGACAGAAGCCACTTCTCATTCTGTCACTTTATTCAGGTGGCCCATGTTTCCTTTTTGCCTCCTCAAAGGCCTGAATTTTCTTCTAGAATCACTTCAAATTCCACCTCTCCAAGCTTACACCTAAGCCATCACCACACATGTAGCCCACCCTCTGTGAAGGTGCCTTGGGGAGGTGACAATGATAACCAAAGATATGAATAGACATAGTGAGAGAAAACAGTAATCATAAAAACCTGAGATTTGGAGTAAAAATTCCCTGTATGTCAAATACCAAGTTAATGACTGAAGGAACCCTCTTATTGTGGGATGCTCCCCCTCTGAACCTCAGATTAGGCACAAAACACATAAAACATCCATAACTGAGCACATATTAAATTTTAAGAGATCCTTTATTAAGCAAGGCAAAAGAATCTGATTCAAGCAGAAACAGCAAATAGCTTTGCAGGTATTAATTTTAAGAGGGGAAAACGAGGGAAGTCTTGTTAGAATGAGCAAGGATGTTTTTGGTAAGGTCTAATCGAGTATTTTATTTAGTTTAGTCAAAATAATGAATATTGATTACTGGGTCTTAAGGTTTTGATAGTTGGACCTTGGTGATCAGTCTCAAGAATGAGTCAGTGGCCAAATAAGGGAATCGACCTTGATGGATAGCTTTAGGAATGTAATCTAATGGTTTAGCAAGGCGGGAGAAAGATAAAAAGCAAAATCCGTCAGCACCATGTTTGCTATACTTAGACCTGTGTTTTCCAGGCTTTAGCCCACTAAAGCCTTACAGGGACCTAGAACAAATCACCTTAGTATCTCTAGCCTTCATCTCCTCATCTATTAAACCATCACCATAGCCACTCCCCTCCTTTCTTTGTTGAGAGCAATTCAACACAGAACAATGAAAAGATAATAGAAAGCAAGAAAGAATAGGAGTCAAGGGCAGGCAAAAGGACCGAGAGGGGATGGAAGGTTCTGTGTGATGGAGGTTAAGGAACTCAGTGGAAGGAAATGGTGCAAAGACCATACATCTGTCTCCAGGAGAAAAGTCAGATATGGTGCCTGTGAGCCAATCCAGAGGGGTCTTAGGCCACCAGACTGGGGAAGATGATGTTTTCTACCTGAAAACAAAGCAGTTAGGCCGGGTACTAGTTAGGAAAAGACCTGAAAAGGGGAGAATCTACTGTAACATTCCCTGTGGAATGTACAGCTACATGCCTAGCTACAAGCTCCATTATGTGTTATATTGAATTCAACCACTTAATGTCTAAGGCATATTTTGACAGTAATAACTTTTGGCTCCCTAGTCTATTTTCCTACATTTATAGAATGCAATGTGATAGCTACTATTATCCCTACTTTAGATTCACAGGGGGAAAAAATACCCCAAATCTAGTTAAGCAGAATATTCCATTTCTAGGGATGTTACTTAAAATATTTGACAACCAACAAAGCAAGAATGCCACTTGTAAGCACGGGCTTCTGTACAGTTATGCTGAATTAATTGAATTAGTGCCCACACACACACACCCCTCCCCCCAGCACAAGACGAATCCAACACTGGATCCAAATCACAGTAGATCTGCTCATTCACTAGCTAGAAAAGAAAAACAAACTATAAGGTAAAGACTCGGGGGCTCTTTTTATTATGGCAACTAAGATAGGAAGCCCTAGGGATGAGAGAAGAATGAATTCAGACAATGAGAAAAGAGATAAGAGCAGAGAGAACTCTAAAGGTCCTCGGTTATCTCTTTAATCCCATGGTCAGCACCATCATATTTCCCAGGAACCTTAACCAATCTACTCTTTATTTTTCCTCCTAAATGTCTTTTGCTGTGGAATAATCCTTCTTTACACTGTGTGAATATATGTAACTATGATTGGTTTAATAAACAAGCTGACTGGCCAAAAGCTGAACAGAATAAAGTTAGGCAAGAAAGTCAAACTGAGAGTGATGGGACGGGGAAGGGCAGAATCAGGAGTCACCAGCAGATGGAGACTGAGTCACAGACACACAAAGTGATATAGAGGTAAAAGCCACGAGAAGCACATAGATTAATAGAAATGGGTTGATTTGTAAGAACTAGCTAGTAGCAAGCCTGAGCTACTAGCTGAGCATTTATAATTTCTATTACATCTCCAAGTTAGCTACTTGGGAACTGGCTGCTGGTTATTTGGAAGCAGGCAGTCAGGATAGAAAAACTCAGCCTACAATCTTTTTGTCATTCCAGTTGAATTTTGCCACATACAATCAAAAGTTCTGGTTAAAACTCTTCCATTTGCTGTGGCAAACCTTGGCTGTGCACAAGGAGTGAGCATGTATCAAACAAGTCACAATAGAAAGTGAAGGGACAGGTAAAAGGAGAAAGGAAGAAAACTTGGAATTTGGGGATTTGTTCTTGGGTAAATGAATCTCCATATTCTGCTCTTTGGCGAGTTTTGATAGTATCACATATACTAGTGCACCAATGAGTGTTCATGTTTTATAAGACTGCCCACATATCACAGGGTAAGCTTTTCTCTACCATTTGACCGTGCAGGATGATTCTCAGTCCCATGACTGAAGTCCTGTTGTAAGGAAATGACGGGCTGCTTCCCTGCCACCCTAGCTCCCTGTTATAGGAACGACTGGCTGCGTCCAGCCACCCAGCTAGCTTTACCAGGAATAATTACACGGAAACTGTATTCTTTTAAACACTGCCTGGCCCATTAGTTCCAGCCTCTTATTGGCTAGCTCTTACATATTGATCTAACCCATTTCTAATATTCTGTGTAGCACCACAAGCTGGCTTACCAGGAAAGATCTTAACCTGCATCTGTCTGGAGTGGGAGAATCATGGCGACTGACTGATTCGGCTTCTTTCTCCCAGCATTCTGTCTGCCTACTCCGCCTATCTAATTTTCTGCCCTATTAAAGGGCCAAGGCAGTTTCTTTATTTAACCAATGAAATTAACACAAAACAGAAGACTCTCCCCTATCAAAGTCCAGCTGCTACACATGCAGGTAAATGGAGCTGGTTAGCCATCCAAACCTCTTGGGACCAGAGATCAAGTAGGCAAAGATCATGAGTTTATCAGTTCAACATCCAAGTGGCCCTCACATCAGCAACAAGGAAAGCTCACCTAAGGTTATATATCTCAGTGGGATCATTGCCTTTCAGAAAAGTTCGTGAAGTTCAAACACTCAAAAATGCAAGACTTAGTAAAAAGCGATACAAGGAACCAAAAAAAAAAAACAAAAACAAAAAGAGTGAATCAAAAGAGCCAAATAATCATGGTTGGGCATCACTAAGTGTGCTGTGTTTGGCTTACTCTACAGTCATGCATCAAAGACAGCTGATAAGAGAGAAGCGTGTGAGGTGGATGACTCATGAGAGATCAGGATGGCTGCAGGAGTAACAGAGCAAGAACACCATGCCCACCCTCTTCTACTTGATGGAGATGTCTAATCTCCCTCCATCATGGTCTTCGTCCCTGGAGAAGCTTTTATTCCATTACACACATACAGAACCCACTCACTTTCCCCTTGTAGGCAATTAATAAGTACTCAATAAATGCTAATATGAGCTAGGCACTGTGGTGGGCATGCATCAGAAAAATTAACACCTGAAAATTAGTTAAAATCATGGTACTTAAATACTTAGGAAGAGTCTAATGAAGCTGGTTATCATCATCATCATCACTATTTTTAAACTTCACCCCGCTCATACATATTCTCATTTTCTTGACTATTTAATCTATTTCATTCCACACATAATTACCAAGTTCCTACTATGTAGCACCCACAGGCACTGGGAATACAGCCATGAATGCTGCAAAACTGATTTCTAACCTGAAGGCACACTTGGCAGGCTCACATGCAAGATCATCACAACTGACAACTTAAGAAAAGGAACATCCATTAAAAGAAGTCTGAAATGGAGATCTCTTAGCATTTGTATACATACAGTCTTTCTTAGCCCTTTTATCCTCCCTGCTCCACATTCTCCATTACCCTTTAGAAGAATGACCTCAAACAAAGGGCTCCATGGCCTAGTCTAGCCCAATCCTAACCGGAGCCAGGAAAGTCAGGGATGAAATGGTCTACAGCCATGCCTTACTTTCTCCCTGCAAAATGAGATAAGTCAGTTCTCTGCTGGAGAGGAAGGGGAACAGTGAGCCACTGAGCTGAGGGGCTGGAGGAACAAGAGCAGAGCCAGGCTGCAGGGAGAAATTGTTCTCCAGTCTCTGGATCCAGTCATCTCTGCACCTTCCCTGAGTGGTCTGGTTCAAGAATCAATTGATTCCACACCCTGACTCATTTCCACTATTGTAGTAACAACAATCATGTGAAATATACTAACTGAATTTATATCTGAGAAGAAGGCCTCTTTAAAAAAGTAGTGATTAGATGGAGGTCAACAGAATGAGCAGAAGTATCGAGAGGACAGTTTGGAATTAAAGTTCCAACAAAGAAAGTAGAGGCACTGGCCTGGAAAGGGGCTTCCTGCAGGAACAAAAATGCAGAGGAAACCTGGAAGGCTGGGGTGGTTGAAGATGAAAAAAGAGCTAGATTATGCAGGCTATGGAAAGGCCTTTATGACCCATGTTTAATATATCAGTTATGACAATGAGTCCGCATTTAATCTTATGACCTGAACTAAATTTCTATTTAAGTCAATATTAATTTTCTTTGACACCTGCTCTAACTCAAAACACAGCTCTCCATAAACCCAGCCACTCTGATCGTCTTCACTGACTTTTTTCTGTATACATTTCCTATGGCAGTCAACTGACTCTAGGCCCACATTTTCTCTCATTCTAATCTAAAGAAAAACACAGACCTCTGGTAGCAGATGGCAAGAGAAAAGGCATTCAGGATAATGCTGCCGCACCAATAACTAAGTTATGAAAAGTAGACCCTATGGGGTCAATTAACACCAACTTTTAACAATACCAGTGGTAGTGTTCTCAGATTCTCCCTCCCCTTGCCTTTACACAGCTCTGCTTCACTAGCTCAGACATCCGGGAAATTTAAGGGTGCTAGGAAATGCAACTATTGAGACATTTGAATTCTTCTTCCAAGTATAGAATATTTAATTTCTATCCTCCATTCTTCCAAGTCTGCACATCCTAAAACCCTGACATGTCAGTTGTTTAACTTTATTAGTCAGCTACTTTAGCTAGAAATAGTGACAGCATCAGTGACAGGCAATACCTCTTAAAGCTATATCAGCAGAGAAGACCCAATATCTTTTGCCTCATCAGTCTCTACAGTGGTTATTACCATTGTTGCCAAATTACCAACACAGAAACCATGGCTCAGAAAACTGCATTGCTGTAACTTAGGATGGCCAACAATGAAGGTGGGAAATAAGATTCAAACTGAGCTGCCAACAAGCACGCTCATGACAGCTATATTCTGTGACCTCTATCATGAAGAACGTGTGTTGACTGGTACCCAGTACAATTCAGAACAAGACAGCAACAAGCCCTCAGGAATGCAAACTCCAATTGAAACAGAACAAGGAAAGGATAGAAGGGGAGATAAGTAAAATGTAAAACAAACACATCCTATGGACAATTTCTTCAGGGCTGATCAAAATTTATGGCTTAAGAGAAACCCAATTCCATCCTGAACTCTTCCTTAATTATCACAGGGCTTTTCTACCTATCCAACCCATTGTCCTCCAAAAATTCTAGCAACCGTCTGTCTGAATACATTTCTTCCTTTGAAATCCTCTAATGAACTTCTGTCAGTTCACCTCTTCAATAAATATCCACCAATAACATTTGTTTTGAGAGTTTTGCCCCACTCACTGCTAACTGTGTAATTAATGCAAAACCTTTAGCCCCTCTGAGCCATAGCCCTCCCATCTTTCTTCCTATGATGCTGCTGTGAAGATTGTTTTTTTAGAGTCTATCAGTACTTAAATTTCATTTTTTTTTATTTTTTTCTTTTTTATTGAAAAAAAATTTCTGCCGCCTCCCAGCCTCCCATTTCCCTCCCCCTCCTCCCCCTCCTCCCCCTCCTCTATCCCTCCCCCCATTCCTCTCCCCCTCCCTCTCCAGTCCAAAGAGCAGTCAGGGTTCCCTGCCCTGTGGAAAGTCCAAGGTCCTCCCCCCTCCATCCAGGTCTAGGAAGGTGAGCATCTAAACTGGCTAGGCTCCCAGAAGGCAAGAACATGAAATAGGAGCAAAACCCAGTGCCATTGTCCTTGGCTTCTCATCAGCCCTCTTTGTCCGCCATGTTCAGAGAGTCTGGTTTTATTCCATTCTTTTTCAGTCACAATCCAGCTGGTCTTGTTGAGCTCCCAATAGATCAGCTCCACTGTCTCAGTGGATGGGTGCGCCCCTCACGGTCCTGACTTCCTTGCTCACGTTCTCCCTCCTTCTGCTCCTCATTGGGACCTTGGGAGCTCGTTCTGTTGCTCCAATGTGGAACTCTGTCTCTATCTCCATCCAATGCCAAATGAAGGTTCTATGGTGATATGCAAGATATTCATCAGTATGGCTATAAGATAGGGCCATTTCAGGTTCCCTATCCTCAGCTGCCCAAGGAACTAACTGGGGACATCGCCCTGGGCACCTGGGAGTCCCTCTAGGTTCAAGTCTCTTGCCAACCTTAAGATGGCTCCCTTAATTAAGATATGTGCTTCCCTGCTCCCCTATCCGCCCTTCCTTTATCCCAACCATCCCATTTCCCCAAGATCACCCATCCTCCACTTCTCACTTTGCTCTCCCCATTTCCCCCTACCCCCATCCCACCCCACCCCCAAGATCCCAATTTTTTGCCTGGCAATCTTGTCTACTTCCCCTATCCAGGAGGATAACTATATGTTTTTCTTTGAATTTACCTTCTCATTAAGCTTCTTTAGGATCACAAATTATAGACTCCATGACCTTTATTTATGGCTAGAAACCAATTATGAGTGAATACATCCCATGTTCATCTTTTTGGTTCTGGGTTACCTCACTCAGGATAATGTTTTCTATTTCCATCCATTTGCATGCAAAATTCGAGAAGTCATTGTTTTTACCACTGAGTAGTATTCTAATGTGTACATATTCCACACTTTCTTCATCCATTCTTCCATTGAAGGACATCTAGGTTGTTTCCAGGATCTGGCTATTAAAAATAATGCTGCTATGAACATAGTTGAACAAATGGTTCTGTAATATGATAGGGCATCTCTTGGGTATATTACCAAGAGTGGCATTGCTGGGTCCTGGGGTAGGTTGATCCCGAATTTCCTGAGAAATCGCCACACTGATTTCCAAAGTGGTTGCACAAGTTTGCATTCCCACTAGCAATGGATGAGGGTACCCCTTCCTTCACAACCTCTCCAGAAAAGACTATCATTGGTGTTTTTGATTCTAGCCATTCTGACAGGTGTAACGTGATATCTCAAAGTTGTTTTGATTTACATTTCCCTGATCACTAAGGAGGTTGAGCATGACCTTAAGTGTCTTTTGGCCATTTGAACTTCTTCTGTTGAGAATTCTCTGTTCAGCTCAGTGCCCCATTTTATAATTGGGTTGATTAGCCTTTTACAGTCTAGTTCCTTGAGTTCTTTATATATTTTGGAGATCAGACCTTTGTTGCAGGGTTGGTGAATATCTTCTCCCAGTCAGTAGGATACCTTTTTGTCTTAGTGACAGTGTCCTTTGCTTTACAGAAGCTTCAGAGTTTCAATAGGTCCCATTTATTCAATATTGCCCTTAATGTCTGTGCTGCTGGCGTTATACATAGGAAGCGATCTCCTGTGCCCATATGTTGTAGGGTACTTCCCACTTTCTCTTCTATCAGGTTCAGTGTGTTCAGACTGATATTGAGGTCTTTGATCCATTTGGACTTGAGTTTTGTGCATGGTGATAGATATGGGTCTATTTTCATTCTTCTACAGGTTGACATCCAGTTGTGCCAGCACCATATGTTGAAGATGCTTTCTTTCTTCCATTGTATATTTTTAGTTCCTTTATCGAAAATGAGGTGTTCATATGTTTGTGGGTTAAAATCCAGGTCTTCTATACGATTCCATTGGTCGACTTCTCTGTTTTTATGCCAATACCACGCTATTTTCATTACTGTAGCTCTGTAATAGAGTTTGAAGTCAGGGATGGTAATGCTTCCAGAAGTTCCTTTATTGTATAAGATTGTTTTGGCTATCCTGGGTTTTTTGTTTTTCCATATAAAGTTGATTATTGTCCTCTCAAGATCTGTGAAGAATTTTGATGGGACCTTGATGGGGATTGATTGAATCTATAGATTGCCTTTGGTAGAATTGCCATTTTTACTATGTTGATCCTCCCAATCCAAGAGCAAGGGAGATCCTTCCATTTTCTGGTATCCTCTTCAATTTCTTTCTTCAATGCCTTAAAGTTCTTGTCAAATAAATCTTTCTCTTCCTTGGTTACCCCAAGATATTTTATGCTGTTTGTGGCTATCATGAAAGGTGATGCTTCTCTGATTTCCCTCTCTGCTTCCTTATCCTTTGTGTATAGGAGGGCGACTGATTTTTTGGAGTTGATCTTGTATCCTGCCACATTACTGAAGGTGTTTATCAGCTGTAGGAGTTCTTTGCTGGAGTTTTTGGGGTCGCTTATGTATACTATCATATCATCTGCAAATAACGAAAGTTTAACTCCTTCCTTTCCAATTCGAATCCCTTTGATCCCCTTATGTTGTCTTATTGCTATTGCTAAAACTTCAAGCACTATATTGAAGAGGTATGGAGACAGCCTTGTTGTGTTCCTGATTTTAGTGGGATGGCTTTGAGTTTCCCTCCATTTAATTTGATGTTAGCTGTCGGCTTGCTGTAAATAGCTTTTATTATATTTAGGTATGACCCTTGTATCCCTAATCTCTGCAAGACTCTTATCATAAATCGATGTTGAATTTTGTCGAATGCTTTTTCAGGATCTAATGAAACGATCATATGGTTTTTTTTTCTTTCAGTTTATTTATATGATGGATTATATTGATAGATTTGTGTATGTTGAACCAGCCCTGCATCTCTGGGATGAAGCCTACTTGATCATAATCGATAATTTTCCTAATGTGTTCTTGGATTCGGTTTGCCATTATTTTATTGAGGATTTTTGCGTCGATGTTCATGAGTGAGATTGGCCTGTAATTCTCTTTCTTGGTTGAGTCTCTGTGTGGTTTTGGTATCAGAGTAACTGTAGCTTCATAGAAGGAATTTGGCAATGACTCTTCTGATTCTATATTGTGAAATACATTAAGGAGTATAGGCATTAGGTCTTCTTGGAAGTTCTGGTAGAATTCTGCAGTGGAACCATCTGGTCCTGGGCTTTTTTTGGTAGGGAGGTTTTTGATAACAGCTTCTGATTCTTCGCGACTAACAGGTCTATTTAGATTGTTCACTTGGGCCTGGTTTAACTTTGGTATATGGTGTTTATCTAAAAAAGTGTCCATTTCTTTTACATTTTCCAGTTTTATGGCATATAGGTCTTTGTAGTAAGATCTTATGATTCTCTGAATTTCCTCTGTGTTTGTGGTTATGTACCCCTTTTCATTTCTGATCTTATTAATTATCATATTCTCTCTCTGCCATTTTATTAGTTTGGCTAGGGGTTTATCAATCTTGTTGATTTTCTCCAGGAACCAGATTTTTGTTTCATTAACTCTTTGGATTGTTTTCTTTGTTTCTATTTTGTTAATTTCAGCCCTCAGTTTGATTATTTCCAGTCTTCTACTCCTCCTAGGTGAGTCTGCTTTTTTTTTTCTAGAGCTTTCAGGTGAGCTGTTAAGTCTCCAATGTGTGCTTTCTCTGTTTTCTTTAAGTGGGCACTTAGTGCTATAAACTTTTCCTCTTAGGACTGCTTTCATAGTGTCCCATAAGTTTGAATATGTTGTTTCTTTATTTTCATTGAATTCAAGGAAGACTTTAATTTCTTTATTTCTTCCTTGACCCAGGTGTGGTTCAGTAGTTGACTGTTCAGTTTCCATGAGTTTGTAGGTTTTCTGGGGGTAGCATTGTGGTTGAATTCTAATTTTAATCCATAGTGATCTGATAAGACACAGGTGGTTACTAATATTTTTTTGTAACTGTGGAGGTTTGCTTTGTTACCGAGTATGTGGTCAAATTTCGAGAAGGTTCCATGAGCTACAGAGAAGAAGGTATATTCTTTCCTATTTGGGTGGAATGTTCTATAGATGTCTGTTAAGTCCATTTGATCCATTACCTTATTTCTCTGTTAGGTTTCTGTCTGATTGACCTGTCCATTGGTGAGAGAGGAGTGTTGAAGTCTCCTACTATTAGTGTGTGCAGTTTGATGGCTGCCTTGAGTTTTAGTAATGTTTCTTTTACGTACATGGGTGGTTTTATGTTAGGGGCATAGATATTCAGGATTGAGACTTCATCCTGATGAACTGTTCCTGTTATGAGTAGAAAATGTCCCTCTCCATCTCTTCTGATTGATTTAAGTTTGAAGTCAACTTTGTTAGAAATTAGTATTGCCACTCCTGCTTGTTTCTTAGGTCCATTTGCTTGATAAGCCTTTTCCCAGACCTTTACTCTGAATAGGTGCCTGTCTTTGTGGTTGAGGTGTGTTTCTTGTAAACAGCAGAATGTTGGATCCTGTTTTCATATCCATTCTCTTAGCCTGTGCCTTTTTATAGGTGAGTTGAGTCCATTGACATTAAGTGATATTAATGACCGGTGGTTGTTAACTCCAGTCACTTTTTTAGTAGTAGAGTTTGTGTGTTTTCCTTCTTTGAGTTGTGCTGGTGAAGGGTCTCTAGATGTCTGAGTTATTGTGGTCGTTGTTGGATTCCATGGTTTGTGATTTTCCTTCTATTATTTTCTGTAAGGCCTGATTTGTTTAAATTTGTTTTTATCCTGGAAAATTTTGTTTTCTCCATTTATAGTGAATGAAAGCTTCACTGGGTATAGTAGTCTGGGCTTGCATCCATGGTCTCTTAGTTTCTGCAGTACATCTATCCAGGACCTTCTGGCTTTCATGGTTTCCATAGAGAAGTCAGGTGTAAGTCTGATAGATTTACCTTTATAAGTAACTTGGCCTTTTTCCTTTGCAGTTCTTAATATTCTTTCTTTATTCTGTATGCTTTGTGTTTTGATTATTATAAGGCGAAGGGATATTTTTTTTTATCTAGCCTATTCAGTGTTCTGTATGCTTCTTGAACCTTCATAGGTATATCTTTCTTTAGGTTGGGAAAGTTTTCTTCTATAATTTTATTAAATATATTTTCTGGACCATTGAGCTGTACTTCTTCTCCTTCTTCTACTCCTATTATTCTTATGTTTGGTCTTTTTACTGTGTCCCAGATTTCCTGAATGTTTAGGTTTTTTTTTTTTGTTTGTTTGGTTGGTTTTTTTTATTCTTTTTTAATTAAAATTTCCACCTTCTCCCCGTTTCCCATTTCCCTCCCCTCCTCCCAAATATTGCCCCCTCCCCCCAGTCTCCTCCCCCTATCCCCACTCCTCTTCTCCTCCCCCCACACCATTCCCCCTCCCTCTCGATACTGAAGAGCAGTCCAAATTCTCTGCCCTGCGGGAAGACGAAGGTCTTCTATCTATGTCCAGGAAGGTGAGCGTCAAAACAGGCTAAGCACCCACAAAGTCAGTTCATGTATTAGGATCGAAACCTAGTGCCATTGTCCTTGGCTTCTCATCAACCAAAGGAAAAACAATCAAACAGATAATGGAAACAGTTCAAGACTTGAAAACTGAAATGGAGGCAAGGAAGAAAACACAAACAGAGGGCCAGCTGGACATGGAAAATCTAGGTATTCCTGAATGTTTGTGATGAGAGTTTGTTGGACTTGCTGTTTTCTTTGATCAGTGTGTTTGTTTTCTCTATGGTATCTTCAGAGTTTGAGATTCTTTCTTCTATCTCTTGTATTCTGTTGGTTATGCTTGTTTCTGTAGTCTCTATTCATTTACCTAGATTTTCCATGTCCAGCTGGCCCTCTGTTTGTGTTTTCTTCCTTGCCTCCATTTCAGTTTTCAAGTCTTGAACTGTTTCCATTATCTGTTTGATTGTTTTTCCTTCGTTTCCTAGGGTGTCATTCACTGATTTATTCAATTCTTCAAACTTTCTGTTATACGTCTCATCCATTTCTATAAGGGCATTTTTTACATGCTGTTTAAGGGCATCTATCACTTTCATAAAGTCAATTTTTTCTACTTCTTCTTGATTAAGGTGTTCATGTCCTCCTGTTGTGAGATTGCTGGGTTCTGGTGGTTTCATGTTGTTTTTCAGATTGTTGGGTGAATTCTTGCATTGACGCCTGTTCATCTGTTCTTCCAAATGCTCCCCTATAGCTGGGCAGTGGTGGCACACGCCTTTAATCCCAGCACTTGGGAGGCAGAGGCAGGCGGATCTCTGTGAGTTTGAGACCAGCCTGGTCTACAAGAGCTAGTTCCAGGACAGGCTCCAAAACCACAGAGAAACCCTGTCTCGAAAAAAAAAAAATAATAATGCTCCCCTATGGATCTTCTTTTACAGGATCACGTCTCCTTGCCCACTGATGTACCTTCCCAGTGATGGCACTCCCCAGTGATGGCTCTCCTGATGCCGAGATCAGATCTCCGTGCTGGTTGGGTAGCTCATAAACAAAGCACCTACCTTGCTTGGTGCAGGCAGGCTTTTGAGACAAAGGAACTCCCACACGATTCGGCCCCAGCGCCTAAGCAGGCTGAGTTGGGTGATGTTATGTGCCCAAAGAGGGGAGGGAGGCAGAAGGGAGAGGGGGTTCTGGATGCAAGCAGGGTGGGATAGGAAGAGAGAAGGAGTATCTGGGGAGTCTAGCCCCCGCAGGAAGATCAGGAACTATAGGGGGGATGGGGAACGTCTGAGTTCCGTGTCCCTGGCTGCTGCCGTGGGTCCGAAACTGACTCACCCTGGTGCTGGCTCTCCTGGTGCCAAGATCAGATCTCCGTGCTGGTTGGGTAGCTCGTAAACAAAGCACCTACCTTGCTTGGTTCAGGCAGGCTTTTGAGACAAAGGAACTCCTGCACGATTCAGCCCCAGCGCCCAAGCAGGCTGAGCTGGGTGATGTTATGTGCCCGAAGAGCCTGCTGTGAAGATTGTATGAAATAATTCATACATGATATTTGGCATCTTGGCACAGTGTAATAAATGTTTAATAAATTTCACCTATTATTGGCCATACTGTCACGTATAATTTGCTCTAATAAAGTAGGATGTGTGAAAATTAGGATTTCAGAAGTCACATGAAAGATTATTAACTACATTCAAAGAAATTTGATATCATAAAGACTTACAGTGAGTTCATTTTTATTGGAAACTTCCCTAGATCATTACAAATGTGACACAATTTGTGTTTTTATACATAACGCTAAGACAACTAAATGTGTAAGGGCATTTACTCCATCCAGTTCATTCTCCATCTTTCCAGAAACCAAGAGGATGTCCCATAATTCAATTCAGTTTAGCTTCACATTCCACAGCTTTAAGGATTTAGTTTCATGATAATATCATCCCTTGAGATGCCAATTATCACTACTGGCTTTGAGTGGATTCACACTTTCATCTGACCTGAATCTCCTGATAGTTTGCTGTTACCATAGTAAGGTACCTGATATGGACAAGTTACCAGAGGAGAGTCTTATTTTGGTTCACATTTGAGACACAGCTGACTGCTGCATTGGGCCCAGGGCTGCAATAACATGGCTGGAGTTCTTGAAGGAAGTCTAGTCAACTCAAGGTCAGGTTAAGGAAGAAAGAAAAGAAAGAGAAGTCCAACAACCCGCTCCAAGAGCTTAGCCCTAGTGACTGGAAGAATCTCAATAGGCTCCACCTCACAGTTTTCTGCCACTTTCCAGTATTGTTAAACTGGGAACATTTAACACATGGTCTTCAGAGGATATTACGGCTCCAAACTACAACACCTACAAAGGAGAAGGATTCTGGAACTCTACCTCCTTCCTACTTTAGAGATTTGCTAAATAGGGTCACAGAACCCGAGGAATGCATTTACTGGTGAGAACTGAGGCATGAAGATATAAAGGCTATAACTCAGGCACAGCAAATGGATGAACTGTATGGGAGCAAGGAGGAAGGGGGGTACGTGAAACTTCCGTAACATCTCTGCTACTCCATCCTCCAAGAAGCTCTCTGCATTTACTAACATAGACGCTCTTTTAATGTCATCATTTAGGAGCTTATATTGACTTCATTACATAGATATGACTGCTCAAATGATAAGTCATTGATGAGTATATTGACTTCTGGAGTCCTTCATCCCCTCCCCAGAGGTTGGAGACAGGTAGGACTAAAAGGTACAGCATTCTAATCATGATTCAGCCTTTTTGATGCCACCCTACCAACCTAAAGTTATCTAGGGACTACCAACCAACATCTATCTCCTTAGTAACAAGAAAATGAGTCATTTATCATTTAATGACCACAAGTGTTTTAGGAACTTTGTGTCAGGAACAGCAGTGAGAGACTACTTACTTTTTTGTTTAGCCCAAAAGTTAGCTTTCCATGAAAGTCAGTCATTTTAAGCAAGTTATACCTGAATTACAGTGCTTAATAACCCATGTCCACAAAAAAATTCAACAAGGAATAAGAATATTATCAAAACTAACTGTTCATTTCCAGAGGCACGCCAATTCTCCATGTACAAGAATGAGAGAAAAAGGAAATTTCCTATCTAGAAATCATGTAGAGAGTTTATATGATAGCAGCTGGTTTAGTGACATGAGATTACATTTATTGTAAGAAAGAATTGGGATATAACCAGCTCGGTCATCACAGCCAGGGTATACAACCCTTAAGGACTTCAGTCTCCTAACTGTCAAACAAGGTAAGTGCATGCAGAAGACTTTTCTAGCCCATATTCAAGGACTATAAAGATGATCATTTTCATTGAATGATGATACAGTGAACTTTCCTCAAAGAACCCCACACTGTAAACAGAAAGCATACTATTTTATTTCAGTTTCTAGCCCCACCACCTGCTGTTACACAAACCAAGTAACAATCTAATCTGTGAGAACTAGATCTTGAAGATGATTCTGAAGTCCAAGAAGTAGGTGTTTGCCATTCTTCAAGCACCCCTTCCTGTTTGTGGGTAAAACACAAGGATGTCCTCTTGAGCGGCCTATGATAGAGATAACAGCCTTCTTAGAAACCAACATACCTTGATAACATAGATCCCTTGTTGGAAAATTGCTGTGTTTGTCTGAAGATATGTGAACAACTGTTTGATATTCTCCAAGCAAGAGAGACTCCTGGCAATGACAAGCAAAAATTGGGATGGGAATAAAATTCGTGTGCATTTGTGTCACAGTCGTAAAGAATATATTAACTCCCACAATGTGCTCATTATAGAGGAATTTGTTGTGTGTTATATTGTCTGGGGAAGATACACATTTCTTAATCTGTCAGCTGGCAAACTGTACAATGGTTTCAGAATTAATTTAACAATCAGAAGTAACTAATGCTAGTGAGTATCTCATGTATATTCTTCCCAGAATAATGATAAATAAAAGCAGAGTCCATTTGAAGCAGCCAGACTGAGATACATTCATCCAAGTTCTTGGTTGTAAGAAATAGCTCTAATGTTGGCTTAATAAAAATCAAATGTAGACAGCCTCGTAGGATCAACAGAAGCCTGGAAGAACAGACTTGGTACCACACAGCAACCCAGGAACTGCCAGAGGCCAAGAAATAAGAAACACATCGAGCACACTGGTGCCAGGACAGTCAGACCAATATGCCACGACAGCTGTTCTTCATAATGGATGATAGCCGAGCATACTTTTTGTGCCCTTAAATCAATCACTAAAGATTCAAGGAAGAACTCCCAAGGATTGTCACACATCCACCTGCTGAGAGAAGAAAGCTGAAAGGCTCTGTATTTTTCCAATTCCATAGAGGAAGACAGGCTCTTGAAAGTTTCCCCTGCCAACACAGTAGAGGGTGGTCTCTCAAAGGAAATCATGTTCAGAAGGCCTGGTAGCTTCTTAAAAACAAAAGGCAAAAACTTATACACAACAGGACTTTGGTTGGTTGGTTGTCATTTAAGCCTATCTGGGCCATAGGATATTATAAAGAAGACAAGCAAAGCATAGACAAACCCATAAGGCAAGAACTATAAAATCTAACACCCTCCTCCAATCTTAAATACTCTAAGCTATTGTACATTAGAAAGAAAGGAATTCTAACATGGCTGTTTGTCTGTATTCAAAATGAGGAAGCCTAAGCCGTTGGTTGCTGCACATAATCCCTCAAGGCCAGACTGAGATACTTTACTTGGGTTATTGTTTTTCTTTTCCACCATTTAAAAAAGAGAAAAAAACATAAGTCCTGTATCACCAGGAGTCCCTAACTCTTGAATTTAGATCCCTCACACTTGTAACCACTGCTAACAAAATCCTGTGGTTTAGACTAATGCAAATATCTATTGCTGCTCTTAAGCCAGGTTTTCAATAGTGATTCCAAAACAAATAGTTTGAGCTAGCAATCTCAGCCTCAGATCCCTGGCAGCAGCATGCCCTTTGAAGATATAAGCAAGCGCTACATCTTCTACAGGAGCTTGGCCAAAGTATATGCTGAGGTCTACAAATAGAATCATGGTGTGTCATTACCGCCAATAACACCACTGTGAGCTGATGTGTTTCAAAAACCATCTACTGCAACTTTTCCTACTTCACTGAACAGTAAGGTGTAAGTTGTGATAATAAAGCTTCTTATAAAAAAAATTTGAACAACAATACAACAATGAGCAATTTTCTCATTTTTTAAAGTCATTTCCATTTTGCAATATAAAAGTCCTCATGGTTTTTCTTCCTATTTGGTGAAGAAGACAGTCTAGATAATTTCAGTGACCAATTACAGAACTCTAAGAAAAAGCAACAAGCTATTTTGGTTTATATGCAGTTTTTTTTTTCAATCAACCACTCAAGGCCACCCTGTTCTCCTAACAAAAACCACAACCGATGTGAATTGTTTAAAGCCTTCAATTTGGCAAGGCTTTAAAATGTCACACCTCAGTTTTCAAAATGTTTGAGTCATCAAAGATTGTTTAGACACAGAGGAGCGGATGAGAGATGCTGCTCCAGAAATTTCTCAGGGGAGTCCCTGGACTTGTGTGAGTTAGGGAATGAAATAAATAAAATGCTAACATACCCCAGAAGGGAAAAAAGGACACATGCTTAAAAACAGGGCACTACCATTTTTACATTTCTACTGAATAAACCTGTAACGCTCAGTTGTGTCCACAGATGCCTCGGCTCTTATTAGAGTCTCCCAGGGAGTACGTCACATCTACCTTGTTAGTAATTATTTTTTGGTTATTTTTTGTTGATATCCTATATGCCCTAATGTGGTAGCTTCCAAGCCTGAAGAACACGTGCCTAGACTGGGAACTCAGGTGGGCTTGCTCATAATGTATAATGCATAATGTAGATGTTTAATTCATCCAAAACAATGGGGAGGCAAAGGAGCTGGTGCTGCTTCTACATCAGATTGCTTAGTCCTTCTGTCCCTTTCCTTATCTTAGCTACATTCATGGGTTGAATACATGTATTCATTTTATCAATAAATTTTTCCCTTTTCTAGAAGTAAATTTACATCAAGAAGCCTATATGTGGGATGTCAAAGTGAATGTAAATTGTTGAATATTTTTACACTTCTAAATACAAGTAGCAATTGGAAATTTGTTTGAGATAATAAGTGGTTTCTTTAAAGCACTTACTTTTTGCCTCCCACAAAAACTCTCTACATAAATGTTGGGTAGAGTCTTCTCATTTCTCATGTCACTCACATATTCATTTGTGCAACACATTTACACATGCTTGGGTATATTCACTGATACAGGCAAAACTCACAAACTACTGAATTAATTGCAAAAGCATGAATTATTTCACAGAATGAAATATAGTATAGTGGAAAAAGTAGATTTCTTGGCAACATCTATGAGTTGTATCTCTTCCAAACTTCTGGGATCAAGGAAAGGCATCTAATTCATGTTGAGTTGCAAAAAAAAAAAAATGAGAATTAATTTTCATCTAAGGAGCTGTAAAGGAAATTTTCTAGGCAAAACATATAGCCTATGTGACATTTCATAAGCAAAAAGCATAATGTAATCAAGGAAAATAAATTTTTCTAGCAATATATAAGGCTAATAACATCAATAAACACATCACCAACATGTGTATATATATATGTGTGTGTACATATTTCATACCTGTGTGCCTGTGTGTGTGTGTGCACAAGATATATTAGAGAGTTGGAGTAACATTGGTCAGATTGATTTCTTAAAAGGTACACTGGTTGCATGGTTGCAACTCAGTGAATGGTTTTAGAGATATTAACATGGAAAATATAGACACAAGATGGACATTGGCTGCAGTGATCCCACTGGGAAGCAATGGAGATTTGAGTAAGGGTAACAGCAATATAGACTGAAGAAAGGGTATGAAACTGTCAAAAAATACATTGAGTTGAAAACTAATTGTAGTAGGATAAAGGAAATAAAAGATTCAAGGTTGACTTTCAAATTTCTTGCTTGGCCAATTCTTTTATATAGTGTCATTCACTTTAATCTTAAAATTTAATAAATTCGAGAAAGGAATTATAATAATAGGTTTGAGTTTTCTAAGTTTGAAGCACCAGTTCAGGGGAGTTCTTATTAGGCTAACTTAGACCTACCGGTGTAAATCATCCCTGCAGCCAAGTTGAGATCAGAAACAGAAAATATGCCAAGAAAGAAGACATCAGTACTCTACAAGAAAGCCCTAAGGGACAACCTATCAGTAAATGACCAACTTAACTGTTACAATATTTTATAAAAAATTATACAAGTAGCAAAGAAAACATAATTAAGAGAAATGTTTTATAATGATATGCTCCATTTAAAAGACCTACAATAAAACCAAATGCATTAGCTGTATATGTTTAGGGTATTGTCCTGGACCTTTCTGTGAATATTCATAGAAGACCTTATACCTCCTTATGACCATAAGACCAGACAAGAAGCAAGAAAGAATATCTCCTAATAGTTTTGTATCAGTACATCCCATCTCTTTTCTAAGAGACCTTACTAAAATATGTAAAACAGCTCCTCCCTTATTTCTCAGTGCTGCCCTTAATTATTGCCTTTCCCCCATCATACGTACTTAGCTTTAAGATGGTTTCCATGGCAATGGCAACGTAATAAGAAAAGACAAATACAAATATCTCAAGGTGTGTGATACATTTAAATTAAGATATCAAATGAAGATAAGAGGTGGCAAGAGATCAAAATGTGAAGCAGATCCCTCATCCATGTCTGGTAAAACTTCACAAAGCTGGTCTATCAAATATTAGAGATAGTCTAAATCTTAGAACAACCAGAAAAATTAAAATGAGAAGACATAATTTTCCTATCGAGCAGTTCTGCAAGAAGGAAGGGAAAATCTCGTGTGTGTGTGCGTGTGTGTGTGTGTGTGCGTGCGTGTGTGCATGTGTTTATGACTATTTTCTAAAGCAGTTTTAGGTTCAAAGCAAAATAAAGCAGAATTTCCAAGTGCTCCCTAGTCTCCATGCATGCAGTCTCCACCACTATCCACATCCTACACAAGAGTGGTACATTTGCTTCTACCAAGGAAGCAATGCTGATACACCATTCCACCCTCATGTCCATGGCTCTAACATCGGGGCTCTCTCTTGACGTTGTACATTCTATGGATTCTGACAACTGTATAATAACATGTACCCACCGTCACCTCACACAGAATCACATGGCTGTTCTTCAAAATCCTGTGTTCTACTTAATTTTACTAATCGTTCTTAGACCCTGAAATCACTAAGGTTTTTATTATGTTCAAAGCTGTGCCTTCCCCAGAACAACATATAGTTGAAGTCAAATGGCATGTAGCTTTTTCAGAGTGGCTTCTTTCACCTCATAATATGTATCTAAAGCTTCTTCATGTCATTTAATGTCATATCAGTCCATTTCCACAGAAAGCTAAAAAAAAAAATCACTCATCATATGGAAATACTGCAATTTATCCACTCAACTACTAAGCACTTAATTGTTTAAGAGCTTTTATGAAAAACAACATGGCTATAAATTCCTATATGATGGTTTGGGAGGACTTGGGTGATCAACTTTAGGGGGTAAATGCCAACGAACGAGGTTACCAGATCACACAGTAAAAGTTAATTTGTTCTGTAAGCTTCTGCCCCACTGTCCTCCAGTGTGGCTATATTTTCACTAGTGCTTTGCACTTTCAAGGGAAATCTCCTGCTCTTCACATCCTCACAGCATTTGATTCTGCCAGTGCTTTAGATTTTCAGCACCTGCCATCTCAGGAGATGTGCTACAACATTGCTGCTATAATTTGTCATTTCATGATGACATATGTTGCTGACAATTTTGTCATGTTCTTGTTTTCCATTTGTAAATCCTGGGTTTTCTATTCAGAGTTTCTTCCCCCTTTTTAATGGCATAGTTCCTTATCCTATTATTGAACTTTTGAAATTCTTTATGGTTTAACCTGGACATAATGGCGTGTGCCAGGCTAGGCTACGTAGAGTGTTATAGAGAGCCTAGCCCATCCAGGGCTACATGGTGAGACAAAAACAACAGAACAAAAAAACCCGGAACCTTTTATCCTTTTAGATAAAAGACCCCTATCAGAGATGTCATGTGCAAATATCTTCAGAACATTTTATTCTTTGGAGGTAGAGTTAAAAGTCCCCACCATCTAGATCTTCTCCTGTGTTGTTCCCTAGAAGTTTCATAAATTAGAATTTTATACATAGATCTATAATACACTTCTAGATAATTTTGTGAAAGTAAAACAAGTTTGTAACATTAATTTAAAATCTTTAGTATTATTTTTACTTTGTTTCCAACTACCTATTTGACTTTTTGAAGCAAGTCGTTTTAAATTTCATACTTATGAAGCTGATAATTGAACTTTTTGAAAGTACCTTAAGAAAATAATTAGAGGCTTGGTCAAGGATGTGCATCTAACACCATTTTAAAATGAGATATTAAAAAGTTCGTCAGGGAATTATTATCTGACTAACTATATCATGCCCAATGATAAAATATTATAAAACTACTTCTGATAAGGTTTTAAATGCCCTTTTAAATTTCCAGCAAGGAGTTTACTAAATATTATCACTAGAGTATAGGATATGGGCTATTTGTATTTTTTCCATATACTTACCATAATATATTCATTCATGATGAGAAAATACTTCAGATATTCTTCCTCGAGGACTGGAAGTGTCAGACGAGCCTTTATAAAGAGCTACTAAATAAAATTGAAACTTACAAAAGGAGATGGCATTCTTCATGACACTGGACCAAAACAGTGATGCAATGCCCTTTCCCTGTTATTGCAGAGTAGATTGAAACACCCAAAGTACGCATAGAACTCTGCAGCTGAAATCAGTGAAAAGTAATTAGTAGAAAGTAGTTTATTAGAGAGAAAATTTAATGATTGGAAGAGAGATTTGGGAGTTAAGAACTACACAACATGGGTATGAGAAAGAAATGGAGTCAGTTACTAGGAAAGGGCATTCCTTTATCACTGTGTAATATAATTCCTCAGTGTAGAATAGACTCCTCACCTTCTCAATCGGCTATATACAGTCGATACTAGGGTCTGCCATTTTTCTCCACTGTGGACCCTTTGTTCCCAGATTATATATACTTCTGTTTTGGCATGATAGATCTTGGATCAAAGTTGGAAAACCCAAATTAAATTCCCACACAATTCCCTATTTAGGGTATAACTTGGATAAGTAGCATAGCCAATAAGACACAGATACCTCACCTGTTTATGATACAACCTCTGACTCCACCACAGAGTTATTATAAAGAACAAATGAGGGCATACATGCTCAACCACAGGAGTTCTAATCACATGTATCTGAAATAATATGATTTTTCATCCTATGAACAATGCATTGCAATACAAGATTAAAACTTGAATCACTGGTTGACAGGACAAATGAAAGTCTTGTGGGTAAAGCAACCCCTTCCTCTCTGACTGCTCTATATTCAGTGCTTCCAAATCTGGGTCCCAAAAGCAGATGGTTTTCCAGGGTAGGCGAGGGACATTCATTAGCTAAAGCTAATATGCACCTGTGTTTCCGAGCAGGCACCAACAAACGGTGGTCGAATGTGCTCCCAGCCCTGACTCTTACTCTGTGTTTCTCCATCTGTCTATTCACTTGTCACTGAAAGACTACGTGACAAGCTGCAAACACAAACCATAAACAAGAGGGATTGGACGAAGCCCTGCGCAGCTGGGTAGAACCGACACCCATAGGGAAAAGCCTATATGACTCATAGGATCATACATACAAATGTAAAAAGATGGCAATAGCAATAAAAATAGAGACTGGGGGATTATTAGCAAGTTTGTTTGAGTGACTTATATGGACTGAGGGGTTTAGAGAAACCTCTCCTGAGAGAGAAAAGTGAAAATAAAAGTAAACATATGCTTTCTGTGCTGATATTGCTCCTGCCAATGCAGTCAGTATTCCTAAGTCCTGCTGGGCATTCTGCAAGAAATGTGGCAAGCACCAACCCCACAAAGTGCCACAATACAAGAAAAGTAAGGATTCTTTATATGCCCAGAAAAAGTGGTGTTGTGACCAGAAACAGAGTGGCTATGATGAGCAGACTGAGCCTATTTTCCACAGAAAAAATTAAAACTACAAAGAAGGCTGTGCTGAGCCTAGGGAGTGCTGAGCCTGGGCTATGCTGAGACTGGGGAGGGCTAAGACTGGAGAGTGTTGAGACTGGGGAGTAACTGAGACTGGGGAGTGCGGAGACTGGAATGTGCTGAGACTGGAGTGTGCTAGCCCAATGCAGATCTAAGAGATTGCTGGCTAGTAAGAGATGTGAACAATTTTAACTGGTAGGCAATAAGAAGAGAGTCAAGTGATCCAGTTCCAACTGAATTTTGTTACAAAGACTTTTCATTACATGAACTTTTCATTACACATACGCAAAAAGAGCAAACAGATCAAGTAAGGGTCTGTATGATTGATTGGTGGTCCTATGACCCAAAACACTGATATTCAAGAAATGAAATGAAGCCATGTTGGAGCAGAGATCATGAGAACGAATATAACACAAGACAAAAGTTAACAAATACAAGGCAGGATAGGTGGAATGAGGGAGAAGAGCAGAAGAATCACAAAAACCAAAGTTTATCTGGAAAAAAGTGCACAATGAAAATACTGTATATGCTGGATTTAAAATAATATAAATAATGTCTGATTGTTCTTTTAGATGAGCATCAAGCATGGAATTAACGTGTCTTACACATCTTGTCAAGGAAAAGCAGTCTAATATTTAGAGATCTTGAAAGGAAAGTGAAGAAGAGAGCCTAGATTAGAAATGCAATCAAGCACAGGCAATAAGTAGGTATCAGAGAGTAACGCAGTTTGGGGTTTTAACACTCTATGGGTAGAATAAACATACAGTGATGGAAGGGGAGCAGAAGCAAGAATTTCAGTTAAAGCAAAGGAAGAGAGAAGTGATGACCCAGATAAGAGCAGCAAAATGAAAATCCAGTCTCAGAGAAGTAAAAATTGAAACCAGGACCAAATCTTATGAGTATAAAGTTGAGAGACAGGATGGTGATGAAGCTCACTTTATTTGCCATGTTGTAGGCTCCTAGACAACAAAGATGTATCCTGGCAACCTCTGGGAGTCACACACTTTTAATATCCAGAGAGTTTAACCTCCTGCCAATCTAACTCATGTCCAAAGAACTTCCATGAACTGAACTGGATCCCTTTACTGAACGGCTTCTGATGAAAGAATGAAAACCCCTACCTGGGTTCATTTCTGGCTCCATTACCAAGAGATGGAAGTTTTGATAGTTACCTTATCTTTGAGCACATCACTTCACTTGCAAGAATGTAGAACTGCTGATTTCTACTCCCCGTGTGTTGTGGGAGCTGCGGGCAGCGTTCCTGCCACCCAGCTCCCGGCCGCTTGGCTAGCTTATGCCCTAAAATAACAACACACAAACTGTATTCTTTTAAACACTGCTTTGCCCATTAGCTCTAGCCCTTACTGGCTAATTCTCATATCCCGATCAACCCATCTCTAATAATCTGTGTAGCACCAGTCTTACCGGGAAAGATTCAGCATGTCTGACCTGGTGGCTTGCTTCATCACGTCTGCCCTGGAGAAGAGTAGCATCGCATCTGAGCTCACTTCCTCTTCCTCCCAGCATTCTGTTCTGTTTACTCCACCTATCTAAATTCTGCCCTATCTGATGGGCCAAGGCAGTTTCTTTATTGACCAATGAAATCCCGCATCACCCGTGTACTTCACAAAGCTGCCGTCAGTAGTCCATCTGGAATCTAATGTGAAAGACTCCTCCCTAAAGGCGAGCTTACATGGTAGATGAAGGCTCCGTTCAAGCTTCCAACAGAGGGAAGCAACCAACAATCCCACCCAACTACATCCATGAACCACAACAATGACCAGCATGGCACAATAACCCCAATGGTGCAGTAGTGGCATGTGTGACTTGATGGTAACCAACACTACAACACAACTCCCACACCTAAGGCTCAGAGATCATTGTGTAAAATGGGGAAGAAAGATTATAAGAGTCAGAGGATTCCAAAATTTGCTACAGAAATCTCAGAAGCTACACCAACAAACGATAACCAGCACGAGTCCCTAAACACAAGCTGAACAAGGACAATGATGACATGCTAAAGTGGGCAGGGGGAAAACATGAGCCCTCTACAGAAAGAACTACAGTCAAATAAGGTATGCTGAGTGGGAGAAATAGTCTTCCTCAGGGAAGAACACAATCAATGGTTATCCAGTACCAAATGGCCACCCCTGAAAAGGTATATAGAAGTAACATTATACAGATTGAGAAACTTATATTTAGGAATATTTATGTATATACATATATTCAAGTAACAACAACTGCTGAGAAGGGGGGCCATGAATTTAAAAGAGAGCAAGGAAGGAAACATGGGAGCATTTAGAGAGAGGAAAGATGTAACGGAGATTGCACTTCTGTTTCTTGGTCACCCAGACTCAAATCATCACACAAAACTGTATTAATTTACAACACTGTTTTGCCAATAGCTCAGGCATACTTTTATCTATCTCTGACATTAATAGAAATTAACCCATTTTTATTAATCTGTGTATCGCCACGAGGCTGTGGCTTACTAGTAAGTTTCTGGCATCCTTCCTTCTCCTTTAGTAGCTACACAAAATCTGCCTGACTCTGCCTTCTTTCTCCCTGAATTCAGCTTAGTTTTCCCACCTAGCTATATTCTGCCTGTCATAGACCAAATCAGCTTCTTTATTAACCAATGGTAATAAAACATATTCATAGCATACAGAGAGGAATCCCACATCAGAAAGAGAAGGGAGAAATTATATAATTATATTATAATCTCAAAAATGAAGAATAAAACAATTAAAATAAAAGGAATCAATGAATTTGAAAGAGAGAAAGGGGCAATATATGGGAGGTTTTGGAGGGAGGAAAGGAAGAAGTAATTAATGTAACTACATTATAAGTTCAAAAGATAAAATTATTGTAAACAAATTTTAAAAAGAATTAGTTCAAGTGCTATTCAATATTTGTATTAGTTAAATAAGTCATGGAACACAAATCATAAATTTATATTAATATAAATTTAATATATTAATTAATATATTAATGTAATAATTAATATAAAACAATAAATATTAATAGGATTCCAATTTAAGTTGCAGTGGCCCTTGCCACACATACCTGTTCTCATCCCTTGCTTTTGCTCACTATTTCCTTCCTTTCTACACAGGCAGTCAGCACTGAATACTTTCTAGTCTTAGAAATCAGTGTCTGTGATGGTGGGCTTTGGTTATCCCCATGACTGAAGTAAGAACTGACGAGAACAAGAGAAATGTATCTGTGCCTGTTGGGGAATTTCTAGAGAAGAATGGCATAGTGAGACAATGTCTCCAAAGGAAAGATCCATTCGCCATATGAGACATCACCTTCCAAGGGGAAGCCCTGGCAGTTGGGGGGCAGGAAGAGTAACCATCATGTGACTTACCTTCTTATCTTTCTGAGCCAAAGAGAGAGTTATCTTCTGCTATAGCAGCAACCCTCCATGGACATAAGGCACTAGACTTGTTGACTGAGTACCATTTATTCTCCAGGGATCTTCAAGATTTCCTTGCCAAATTGGGACTGCAGAAGAATCCAACTTCGTGTATTGAGCAGCTACTGGGTTTTATGCCTGTACAGCACATAGACAACTACTGCTGGACTACCCAACCCCTGCCATCAAAGCCAATCTAGTAAGTCCCCTTTAGTAATATATGCACTCATTCTATCAGCTCTGCTCTGCTTGGAAAGCCTGCCTAATGCAATCAATACCTTGGCTTGAAATAATCCGTTCACTGCCACAATAGAATGTCTATCTGCAAAGCAGCTGATATTCATGGATCTACCACCCTCCTCTTTCTCAGGTGCCTTCAGTGCTAAAACAGGTAACTGGTGCCAAGAGCTGTGCCTACCCAAATCACACCTTCAACCAAGTGACAAGCAAAAAATAAAAAATAAAATAAAATAAGCATCTAGAACATACCAAAATTCAATTTATTCTACTTCTTAAAAAAAATGTGTTCGAGCTCTTCTAATTTCTATATAAACAGTTTCAAATGCAGGTTATTGCAACCCCCTGACAGTGTCTAGTGCATGATGGTGTTGTCTAAACAGGACCAATTAGAAACAGAAAGTTTTGAAAAACAAAATATTTGGAAAACAGGAGATTAAAAGAAAGCTAAAAGGCTAATTGTGGAAATTGTTTAAGTGACTACAGCCTGCCTTTTTTTTAATAGCAAACACATCCTTTCCATTACTACAAATTTGAAACACCAGATCTTAAAATCAATTCTCAGAGTTCTAGCAGCTCAATCAGGTTTGTCCGGAACATAGCCAGTCAACAAGCAATCAAAACCAATAGAAAGCCACGAAGCATTCCGGCAACATGACCCCTGTACTTTCATGGTAATTATCCAGTCAGTCAAGCAGTCTCTCAACTTAGCAAATCGCTATTGAGTGCCTGCCACATACACAGGATTACAGTCTGTCACAAACAGTAATTTTGCTCCTCAAATTAAAAGATGAAGCATGAGAGACATGCTGATAGTCTGCGGGAAATGAAAAAAAAAAAAAAAAAACAAACAACAAACAGCATCCTAAAGAATCAACATAGTTTAAGTTACTTCTACTGCTTTAAATGGCAGTGTACCTCTCCCGTCCATGTCTATTTTAAATCCCTCATCCGATAAAATTTAAATAACTCTGTTAACTAAGTTGCTGGAATCTAGAGTCTCTTTTCTTACAGAAGTCTTATCTTTCTGATAAAACTCACCTTAGGGTGATTATCAGGCCCAAGTCTGGCACACAATGGAAGCTGTCCTTGATCTGTTTTATTTCTCCTAAAGGTTTTTGCTTCTATTACAATCAGAATAAAGAGACAGAATACTTAAGACAATGTTATACAGAATTAATGTAATGTTAGAATACTTCCTCACACCCACACCCTTTTTTTGTTATCTTTCTCAACTGAACTAATTATGCCCTTAATGTCTTCAGTCACCACCGTAGGGCTGGCCTTAGTGTATGGCCTTATGGTACAAGGTCTCATTAGAAACACCCAGAGTAGTTAAATGTTCTTTTTTAAATGCTTTCACCTCATAAGCACTTTGCTTTTCTCCCTGTTTTTGATATCTTTTAGCTGAAGACACTACACAAACCACAAAGCATGATGGTCACCAGCTTTTAAACAGGATATCCAACTCGTGACACTTCCGTGTTCCCAATGAACGTACAACTGTGCGTGTGCAACAGTAGCGTGGAGAAGTATGGCACTAATTCCGTAGGTCACACACCTGTTTAAGGGATAATGACATCTTCCCTTAACAAAAAGTTTAGTTTGAACCAAGTTCAACCAGCTGTCTTTTCAGGGCCACAAGCCACTGAACAGCTCTGGATCACATAAAGCATGTATCACGTACCAATTTCAAAGCATATTCATCTCCTGACTTCATGCTCCAGCCATTAATTTCTACCTTGCTACTTAAATGAATGCTATGCAAACAACAAAACAATATGGCACAGTGAGACAAAGCTGGCTTCAACTGACACTGCCCTATCGACCAGATGGTGAGTCAGGGAGGCAGCGGCAGCAGAATGGGCAGCCAAAGCCAAGGAATCAACTCACAGTGCAACTACATGTTCTGTAATTTCCACATTTGTTCTCATCTACTTGGAGTTAATATGTCCTTGATGTTTCCAAGAACAGCAAAATCCATTTATTCCAATATTCGACTCCGTGCTAAACTGAAATCAAATGCCCCCAAAATACCAATAAAGATTTCTATGTAAAGCTATTAAATTCAATATTCTGAAATTAGAATTCAGGATTTTGTGGAGTGGTAATGGTCGCTATTCATTAAGTGAAGCACTCGAGAACTTTGATTATAATCTATTAGAGTATATAAGCGTTACTAAGACAGAGCAGAGGGACGAGGAGCCCAGCTGGGGATGTGGAGTAAGTGGGGGCTGGGAACAGTCTTCGGTTTACTGAAGACTGAAAAAGCCGTGAGTTAAAGCAAGCAGCTGACATCAGACTAAAATTAGAGGGGCCTGTTTCAGCATTGAAAGGATGATGGGACACCTGTAAGGCAATCAGGGGTCCATTAGCCACAGATGAATGTCAAGAAGAAAAAACGAACTGAAGACATCTCATGAAGTGTGAGAACTTGAGGCACTCAGTCCCAGGTTAGTATCAAAAGCTCACGACCTCGCAACATACATGCCCTCAGATGGCTCTCCTGACCTCTGCGTCATACTCTTCTCATACAAATAAAAGTTTTAGAAACTACTCTAAAAAGGTTTTGAAATTATTTCCCCAGATAATGGATTACAAATTGGCACACAAATGTTAACTTGCAACAGTGTCTTTATAATGGGTTTTGACAGGCGTTATTAATAGAGTGAAATAACATTTTAAACGCTGGTTGACATATTTCCAACTTAGGTCAGTCTCATTGTCCCATAATCTTCGGTTATTAGGAGTAAAGCAACTGAGAGATGGAAGAACCAACTCATAAATGAGGAAGCAGTGGTTCAGCCTGACATTCAGAATAAAGTACATTAAGCCATAAAAGGCCGAGCATTAATGAAGATAATGGGCTTTAAACTATTAGAACCATCAAGTTTAGGGGATGATGGGTTTCCAGAATTTCTGAAGCTACCTTGTTGTGGCTATAAACCAAACACTAGTTCAAATCATTGAGCTTTTTCTTCCACTATAAACTGCAAAAAAGATGAGATACAGGAAAAAAATCAAAAGCAATTTTTAATGGAAACAAAAGGCCTTCAAAATTTTTCCTAGACTGAAGCTACAAAAGAAAAAAGTTGTTAGATGTGGGGATTCCTGCCGTATTCTCCCACATATCCTTATATAGTCTGGAGTAGGAGAATGGGTACCAGAAATACACTTCCTCCCTACTCTGCTTTGAGGATCCGAGAGGAAGAGAGACACACTTCCTTCTCCCCTCAGAATTCCAGGAAGATGGAGTCTTCGGAATAAAACCAAGCAGAGGAGATTTATAAAATGGCAACAGCTGTAAACAGCTGGGGAGAAGGTGTGTGCAGAGGAAGGGTCCCAGAGAAAGGAAAACAGCTCCTTCTCAACTGGCACACAGGAGCTTGCAGACTGGGTGGAAGGATCCATGGCTGACAAGAAGCCAGACATAGGGCCAAGGGGACTCAGCGACAATCAACACCCATGGCAGATCATGGGCATGCATTTTCATCCACTTTCTTCTCCCTGCTGAGTGGAACCTGCTAATGTAACAGAAGGACTTAGCCCATGTGGCAGAGGACTGCTCCTTCCTATAATTTGGGAATTATTTTGTTTTTCTTTTTTTTATTATTTATTTATTTATTTATTTATTTATTAAAGATTTCTGCCTCCTCCCCACCACCACCTCCCATTTCCCTCTCCCTCCCCCAATCAAGTCCCCCTCCCTCATCAGCCCTAAGAGCAATCAGAGTTCCCTGCCCTGTGGGAAGTCCAAGGACCACCCACCTCCATCCCAGTCTAGTAAGGTGAGCATCCAAACTGCCTAGGCTCCCACAAAGCCAGTACGTACAGTGGGATCAAAAACCCATTGCCATTGTTCTTGAGTTCTCAGTAGTCCTCATTGTCCGCTATGTTCAGCAAGTCCGGTTTTATCCCATGCTTTTTCAGACCCAGTCCAGTTGGTTTTGGTGAGTTCCCGATAGAACATCCCCATTGTCTCAGTGTGTGGGTGCACCCCTCGCGGTCCTGAGTTTCTTGCTCGTGCTCTCTCTCGTTCTGCTCCTGATTTGGACCTTGAGATTTCAGTCCGGTGCTCCAATGTGCGTCTCTGTCTCTGTCTCCGTTCATCGCCTGATGAAGTTTGATATTCAGGAGGATGCTTATATGTTTTTCTTTGGGTTCACCTTCTTATTTAGCTTCTCTAGGATCATGAATTATAGGCTCAATGTCCTTTATTTATGGCTAGAAACCAAATATGAGTGAGTACATCCCATGTTCCTCTTTTTGGGTCTGGCTTACCTCACTCAGGATAGTGTTTTCTATTTCCGTCCATTTGCATGCAAAATACAGGAAGTCATTGTTTTTTACTGCTGAATAGTACTCTAATATGTATGTATTCCATACTTTCTTCATCCATTCTTCCATTGAAGGGCATCTAGGTTGTTTCCAGGTTCTGGCTATTACAAACAATGCTGCTATGAACATAGTTGAGCATATACTTTTGTTGTATGATGAGGCATCTCTTGGGTATATTCCCAAGAGTGGTATTACTGGGTCCAGAGGTAGGTTGATCCTGAATTTCCTGATAAACCACCACACTGCTTTCCAAAGTGGTTGCACAAGTTTGCATTCCCACAAGCAATGGATGAGTGTACCCCTTTCTCCACAACTTCTCCAACAGAGGCTATCATTGGTGTTTTTTATTTTAGCCATTCTGACAGGTGTAAGATGGTATCTTAATGTTGTCTTGATTTGCATTTCCCTGATGGCTAAGGAAGTTGAGCATGATCTTAAGTGTCTTTTGGCCATTTGAACTTCTTCTGTTGAGAATTCTCTGTTCAGATCAGTGCCCCATTTTTTTATTGGGTTCATTAGCATTTTAAGGTCTAGTTTCTTGAGTTCTTTATATATTTTGGATATCAGACCTTTGTCAATTGCGGGGTTGGTGAGATCTTCTCCCAGTCAGTGGGTTCCCTTTTTGTCTTAGTTACAGTGTCTTTTGCTTTACAGAAGCTTCTAAGTCTCAGGAGGTCCCATTTATTCAATGTTGCCCTTAATGTCTGTGCTGCTGGGGTTATATGTAGGAAGTGGTCTCCTGTGCCCATGTGTTGTAGAGTACTTCCCACTTTCTCTTCTGTCAGGTTCAGTGTGTTCGGACTGATATTGAGGTCTTTAATCCATTTGGACTTGAGTTTTGTGCATGGTGATAGATATGGATCTATTTTCATTCTTCTACAGACTGACATCCAGTTTTACCAGCACAATTTGTTGAAGATGCTCTCTTTTTTCCATTGTATACTTTTAGCTCCTTTATCGAAAATCAGGTGTTCATAGGTTTGTGGGTTAAAGTCCGGGTCTTCTATTCGATTCCATTGGTCGACTTCTCTGTTTTTATGCCAATACCAAGCTGTTTTCAATACTGTAGCTCTGTAATAGAGTTTGAAGTCAGGGATGGTAATGCCTCCAGACGATCCTTTATTGTATAAGATTGTTTTGGCTATCCTGGGTTTTTTTGTTTTTCCATATAAAGTTGATTATTGTCTTCTCCAGATCTGTGAAGAATTTTGATGGGATTTTGATGGGGATTGCATTGAATCTATAGATTGCTTTTGGTAGAATTGCCATTTTTACTATGTTGATCCTCCCAATCCAAGAGCAAGGGAGATCCTTCCATTTTCTGGTGTCCTCTTCAATTTCTTTCTTCAAAGACTTAAAATTCTTGTCAAATAGATCTTTCACTTCCTTGGTCAGAGTTACCCCAAGATATTTTATGCTATTTGTGGCTATCGTGAAAGGTGATGCTTCTCTGATTTCCCGAAGTGTGCATTCTATTGAGCTCTCAAAAGAAGTTATAGTCTACACAATTTTTGTTGTTTGTTTTTTACTCTTTGGCATTTGGGGGGGGTCTACCACCCAGTTTCCAAATAAATCACACATGGAGAATTATTCTTAGTTATGAATGACTGGCTTTAGCTTGGCCTGTTTCTAGGCAGATTTTCTTAACTTAAATTATCCCATCTATCTTCTGCCTCTGGGCTTTTATCTATCACTATTTCTGAATACCTTTCTTTACAACTTCCTCCGTGGCTTGCTGTGTAGCTGGGTGGCTGTCCCCTGACATCCTCCTCCTTTTTAGCTCCTCCTTGATCTTCTCCATCCCAGATTTTTCCTCCTATTTATTCTCTGCCTGCCAGCCCCACCTATCCTTTCTCTGTCCAGCTATTGGCCGTTCATCTCTTTATTAGACTAATCAGCTGTTATTAGACAGGCAAAGTTTGACAGCTTCACAGAGTTAGACAACTGCAACATAAAAGAATGCAACACATCTTTGCATTATTAAAAGAAGCTTTCCACAGCATAAACAAATGTAAGACATTTTAAAATAATGTTCTACAATACACAGTGGCAGTCTCCATTCCAGTGTCCTCACTGTCACCATTATCAACCTAATTTTAAAAACACATAAAGGTGAAAATATCTTAATAGTCTCTGAGAATAATCTTAATTGCCTACAAAGTGTCTCGAATCTACAAAATAGAGAGAAAATTAAATGTTTTAACTGTGTCCACTTGGTATGTAATTATTTCTAGAACAGACAAAGCCCCTAAAAAGTCATCCAGAAAGTCACAAGTAATAGTTCTGCAGAAAGGTGTGGGTTCCTCTTCAAACAGTTGATGTGGGATTTTCCTCTATATGCTGTGATTATCATTAATAAATAAAGAAACTGCTTTGGGCCTATAGCAGAGCTATAGGGGAACAGAGCTAGGCAAGGAAAAGTAAACAGAATGCTGGGAGAAAGGAGGCAGAGTCAGAGAGGAGCCATGGAGATGCCAGACACAAATGCTGGGAATTTTACCAGGTAAGCCACAGCCACATGGTGATATACAGATTAATAGAAATTGGTTAAATTAATATGTAAGAGCTAACCAATAAGAAGCTAGAGCTAATGGGCCAAGCAGTGATTTAGTTAATACAGTTTCTGTATGATTATTTCGGGGCTGAGCAGCTAGGAACAACCAAGCAGCCTCTCTCCTTGCAACAAACAATCATACACATAGAGACAGAATAATAGACAGACACACACATACACAAACTCCAGCTTCTCAAACACTCACACAACCTAACCATATTGTTATTATTACAAAATACAAAAATCTAGTAATTCCTAAATCAACTGACCTTTTGAGACTTTTGAACTTTCAAACACTGGAAAATAACAAGAGTGAGAACTTGGAGGCAGCCAAGTGCATTACCAACCTTCTGTCCTGCCTTTTTCAAAGATATAATAAAATTTAAAGGTCTCAGGAATACAACGAAAACTAGGAAAATTGAAAGCCACAACCTCATGCAGTTTCCACCAAACAACTTGCTGCCCAGTTTGCTATGTGTACCTTACAATGCTTTCAAGAAAGGGAAAAATCTATTCTTTAACCACATATAGGGAAATAGTGACAACAAACATTTCTACCTCTGTGGAAAAAAACTGTAAGTAGCCGTGCTTAGGAAGCATGCAGTTCATAATCTGAACCTGCACTTCTTCTCAATGTGTGAGCACAAAAAAATGAACTCTAAATCAGCTTTGCCCCTAAAGCCTCCTTATCTAAAGCACCAGTAATGTGCTGCTCTTCTGAATAGAGCACTGGGAAATATTTGACTTTGATTATTTAACTTTGACAGCAATTTATCACCAATTAGATCATACTCTATGCATTTCACAAGGTTTTTTAGTTTTCTTTTTAATTTGAGCTAAATTTTCCATGTCCAACGAGTTGGAATGTGATTGATAGAAGAAAAAACTGTGAAACTTTCTTTTGGTTAAGAAAGAAAGCTCTCAAAAAAAAATAGAAATGACTGGTGAATATTTTAAAAAGTGGTCATCATCCTTAGCCATTAGTGAAATGCAAATTAAAACTGCTACTTTGAGCTCTTATCCCTATCTTAAAAAGAGAGAGAGAGAGGAGAGATGCACACATCAAAATGATGATAAATGTTGTCTTGGATATGAGGAAAGGAGAACATTTATTCATTGCTGAAAATCACTGTGGAAATCAGTGGGGAGGGTCCCAAAAAAAAAGAGATAGCATTACCACAAGATCCACCTATATCAATCTTTGACATAGACCCAAATGACTATATATTCTACCAGAAATACTTTGTTTGGCCTTGTTCATGTCTGCTCTATTTACAATATCTGGGAAATAGAGACAGTCTAGATGTTCAGAAATTAATAAATGGAAAATGAAAATGTGATACATTTGCACAATGCAATATTATTCAGCAGTTAATAAAAATTAAATTTTCAGGTAAAGAGAGCTAGGAAAAATTATTCTGAGTGAGGTAACCCAGACCCAGAAAGACAAATATCACAGTTTCTCTCATTTGTGGATGCTAACTTTGAAACTTAAGCTATGGGTATGTTTTATTTTGGAATACTCATAAAGATCAAGAAACCAGGAAGTCACCATTTCAAAACTGCAGGTTTTTTATTTTGGGTTTTTTTGGGTTTTTTTTGTTTGTTTGTTTGGTTTTTTTTTGGTTTTTTGTTTTGTTTTCACTTTTGTTTTTGTTTTGCTATTGCTGAATCAGGAAGACCTCCCTTAAAGGAACCAAGGCACTCCTATTCTCTGCCAGCAAACAGAGCCCATCTAAGAAAAAAAATGTTCTCTCAGGTTTTATAGATGTAATCACCCACATTGGTGCCAATTTGATGTGGGGAGACTACTTGTTTGATGTAGGTGGGTCTTCTATCTATCTGTTGCTTTCATTGGTTAATTAATAAAGAAACTGCTTGGTCTGATAGGTCAGAACATAGGTGGGTGGAGTAGACAGAACAGAATGCTGGGAAAAAGGGAAGTGAGGGCAGCTGCCATGGAGCCAGCTGCCAGGTCAGACATGCTGAATCTTTCCCGGTAAGCCACCATCCCATGGTGCTACACAGATTACTAAATATGGGTTAAAGCAAGATGTGAGAATTACCCAGTAAGAGGCAGAAGTTAATGGGCCAGGCAGTGTTTAAATGAATACAATTTGTGTGTTGTTATTTTGGGTGTAAAGCTAACCATGCAGAAGCTGGGTGGGACAAAAAGCAAGCCTGCTCACCTCATCACTACACTTGTTTGTTCCCAGCTGCCTAGACCTGAAATAACCACTCAGAAACTATATTATTTGCAATACTGTTTGGCCAATAATTTATGCATATTTCTAGCTAGCTCTTACATCTTAAATTAACCCATTTCTATTGTTTTACATTTTACCATGAAGCTTGTGACCTACCAGCAAGATTCCAGCTGGCAGCTTGCATCTTTCTCCTCTGGGAGCTACATGGTATCTCACTGACTCTGCCTGCTCTTTATATGTCTTTGTTTGAATTTCCCTCCTGGCTTTATTCTGTTAAGTCATTGGCTGAAAGCAGCTTTATTCATTAACCAATAAAAGCAACACATATACAAAAGGACTTTCCACACCATTATGTTAGTCGATGGTTGAGGTAGGAAGGTAACAAAACTGGGACCTGTTTGGGCTAGCCTGCACTAAGTAATTGTTCATCATGGTTACCTTATATGGCAAAGGGATACAGAAAGGAAAGAAGAAGAGGTCATGAATTTCAGACATGAGACAAGCTTGACCCACCATTACTGGCCTTGAAAATGGTAAAGGAGAGCCAAAAGCTAAGGAATACAGTGACTTCAGGAAGCTAGAGAAGGGGACAAGGGGCCATTCAGCCAGACCCAGGGACACTGCACACCATCAAATGATGGTGTTTGGAAAAATTTTGAGGCAACTCTGCAACTTAAAGTAAATCCCACAGTCGTATAGCTCCAGATACCTCTGGGAATGGTTGAACACTGTTAAATAAAGTAACTTATAAATGATTCAGGGATGTTGGCCCTGAGAGGACAGCATCTGAGTGGCTACTTTGGTGCAGGGCCTAAGTATGCTACTGTGACCAGCAGAAGTATCTACAGGACTATAACAACCTTCCAGGAAGTCTCGTCTGCCTACTTGCCCTGAGGATTTGCCCCCAGAGCCAGACAGACTGAGCTGGATGGTGTTATGTGCCCAAAGAGGAAAGGGGGCAGAAGGAAGAAGGGTTCTGGATGCAAACTGGGTGGGACAAGAAGAGAGAGGCAGTATGCAGGGTGTAGAGCCCCTGCAGGGAACCCAGGGAGTATAGGGTAGGGGATGAGGAACTTCAGAGTTCCCTTCCAGGGCTGCTTCCGGTGGGATGGGGATGAGGGGAGATGGGGAGAGAAAAGTGTGAAGGAGAGGATGAGGGGAACTGGGGGAATCGGGGTGATTGGGGGTAAAGGAAGGTTGGATGGGGGAGCAGGGAAACTCATACCTTAGTTAAGGGAGCCACCTAAGGGTTGGCAAGAGACTTGAACCTGGAATGGCTACCAGAAGCCCAGGGCAATGTCCCCAGTTAGTTCATTGGGGCACCTGAGGATAGGGAACCTGAAATAAACCTATCCTATAATCATACTGATGAATATCTTGCATATCGCCATAGAACCTTCATCTAGCGATGGATGGAGATAGAGACAGAGACCCACACTGGAGCACCGGACTGAGCTCCCAAGGTTATAATGAGGAGCAGAAGGAGAAAGAACATGAACAAGGAAGTCAGGACCATGAGGGGTGCACCCAACCACTGAGACAGGGGGGCCGATCTATTGGGAGCTCACCAAGGCCAGCTGGACTGCTACTGAAAAAAACATGGGATAAAACCGGACTCTCTTAATGTGGTGGACAATGAGAGCTGACGAGAGGCCAAGGAGAATGGCACAGGAACTTTCATCTGGCGATGGATCGAGAGAGAGACAGAGACCCAATTGGGATCAACCGTCTGAGCTCTTAAGGTCCAAATGAGGAGCAGAAGGAGGGAGAACATGAGCAAGGAAATCAGGACCACGAGGGGTGCACCCACCCACTGTGACAGTGGAACTGATCTATTGGGAGCTCTCCAAGGCCAGCTGGACTGGGACTGAATAAGCATGGGTTGAAACTGGACTCTCTGAACAAGGCGGACAATGAAGGCTGATGAGAAGCCAAGGACAATGGCACTAGGTTTCGATCCTAATACATGAACTGGCTTTGTGGGAGCGTAGCCTGTTTGGATGCTCACCTTCCTGGACCTAGATAGAAGTGGGAGGACCTTGGTCTTCATGTAGAGCAGGGAATTTGGACTGCTCTTCAGTATCGAGAGGGAGGGGGAGTGGACTAGGGGGAGGAGAAGTGGAGTGGGGATAGGGGGAGGGGAGCGGGGGGAGGGGGCAATATGTGGGAGGAGGGGGAGGGAAATGGGAAACGGGGAGCAGTTGGAAATTTTAAGTAAAAAAGAATAAAAAAAAAAAAAAAAAAAAAAAAAAACAACCTTCCAGGAGGTCCTGTGGACTGATACAAGATTCAAGCAATTGATGCCACCAATTCTTATATAATTGATTGGATCACAAGGAGAGTTTAGAACATGTTGGGAGAAAAAACGCTATGGAATATCATTCATTATGTTGGTGATAAATGTTTGCAGAGGCTTACTCAATTTGGAAAATTATTTTTAAAAAAGCCTATTGGAAATAGAAATGATTGCTTGTGGGAATGTCACAAACATTCGGCATCATTGCTTTATGACATTTTAGGAACCTCAGGTAGTTGTTCTTACATGATCTTCCTGGAGCAAAAAAATAGAGAAAATCTTGCCGAAGTCTTTAAGACACCACTGCCTTCCCTAGAACCAAAATTATACTTGAAGTAGAATAAGTGTCTGATCTCAGTATAAAGGGTCATTTGAAATTGCTGATACTAAAATGCTACAAATATTACATAATCACCAATAAAGCTTAGGTGTTATAGGAATGGGGAATGGATATTAGGTCAAAAATAAATATTCAAAAGTGACTCAGTAAAGTTACTTAGTTTGAAGTAAGAAATTTCGTATATTGAATCATTTTAAAAACTATGATATAGCATTTTAGTTCTAATGTTTTCCTTATTGGCATATATACTGTAGATATTGTTATACTGATATAGAGTTCTTTAAGTATGCAATGCAAATAAATATTATTTTTTATATTATAATAATTTACATCTCTAAAAACACTGAAGAATGTTGCTATAAATGCCCAATTATGAAAAACCGAAAGCTCAGTTACAGATGCAGTGATGGAGTCAGTCATGCACAGCTGTGAGTAGTGTTGAGAACAGCACACTGCATTGCTCCCCAGGATGTGCATGCCTTGCTCAAGCTCCTGCACTGTTGTGTTCATAATAGTACATACTTTTTTCAAATACCCTTTATCAGAATGAAAAATGCAGGTTAATTTGTCCTACTTTTCAACTTGGCTAGTGCTGGTGTAAACTGAGCACAGGTTCTTGTCCATACCCAGCTAGTTTTGCTGGTAAAACAAAACAGGAAATGACCTATCCTTCCCATCTGCTTCAAAGAAAAAATGTTAGCATTTCGATTAAAAGCTAATTTTGCTGACTTCAAATATTTTGAATGCTACCTCATAAGAACTAAAGGGACAAAAGGTATATAAATATGAAAATTAGTTTTATAACTAGAAAACACTAATAAAGAAGGTCATACGGGGATTAAAAAAGAAGCTAGAGAAGGTAGTTTCCAAAAAAAAGAAGAAAAAAAAAAAGGTTTCCCAAAAGGAATACAGCCCTGCTGACACCTTAATTTTAGTTGAGTGAGATGAATGCTATACTTCTGACCAAAATAACTGTCACACTAATCACAACAAAACCCTTCATGTTGTTTAAACTTCTACATCATTGGCTATCTGTTATGGTCAAAAATAGCAAAATACTACAATGACCCTAGTTTAATATTTTACAGGCTGGGAAACTAAGGTCCACAGAGTATGAAGACACGGCTGGAAAAAATCTAATTCTCAAACATCCCTGTCTAGTGGCCATCCCACTGCACAAGTCTGCCTTACTGCATTGGTACTTGCCCTTGTGGAATTTTCTCATAACAGCAGAACAAAAGCTGGCAGAGAAGGAGAGGCATGGTGTCTAACTGGGATGAATTTCAATTGCAATGATTGAAATCCAGAGCTAGATTAGAAAACAAATGAAAGAAATATATATTGCCTTAAAAATGCAAAGTTGCTCCAATGTATAAAGTTAACGTTCCTTTTTGTTATTATTTAAATGTCTATCTTTGGTCTTTTACTCGCTAACTAGTCAGGAATTCGCAGAAATTCAGACAGTTCAGGTATGAGTTCACATCCTGCTGTCTCTGAAATATTGGTAGAAATCTGTTATCGCTCAGATTATGCACATTTTCTGTTAGCTTAGGTGTCAACCATCTGCAGAATAACTGGGGCTGTGATATTCCTGCCGAGCTCATGATTACAATCACGGTCTGGCAGCGACAGTAACACCAGAGTCAGCAGCATGAAGGACATCAGAGTTCAAGCTCAGACAATCTGTTCGCGGTCACCACTTCTTTCCCTTGTGATGTGCAGCAGAAGACCATTGACAGAGCCACAGCAGATTCCTCCCCAAGAGTCACACTACCACCTCCACTGAGCCTCTGTGTCCAGCTGGGACAGGGGATGGAGCTTGTGGGGACAGGAGCTACCTCTGCCTCTCATCCTAAAAGAATCCGCAGTTCCTTTTCTACATTTTTTTCTAAAAACGGCTTGAGTGTGCTCAAATTCATCACATATCATATATAAATAGTTCCATTAAGCAAAGTTATTAATATTCTAACAACATCAATATGAATATGATATAGCATTACAACTTTCTGAGGTTGGATGAAAGATTGCCAGTTGGAAGCATTTGGGCTATGGAGTGAGAAATGTCTCAAAAATTTACTAAATTCCATCTTGGCTGATAAGACTGAAAAGATACCGTTATCTTTAGTTATCAAATGAAAACTTGATAGGTCTGTTTTGTGATTTTTTTTTCATATATTTTCTGTGAACTTAAGCAACAGCTAGACCACCCCTAATCCCAATGCTGTCTCTTTCCTGAGCCCCACAGCCCTAAAGTAACTCAAGTGTGTGTTTGTCTATGCTCTTTTATCAGGGGCAAAATCACAATGCAAAGTGGACAAAGTAAAATGTATGTGCACACTTATATGCATAAATAGGTGTGAAAACTAAAATACTCATGATTAAGGCTAACTTTGTTGTGGCTGTGCCACAACAAAGCAAGGCCACGGGAAAGCTGCTATCTCTCTGTCTCCTGGTTCTACTTGCCCTTAAATGGATCCATTCTTACCCAAGTGGAAGCAAAATGGCTACCAACAGCGTCATACTCACATTGTGTTTCCTGGGCAGTCCCAGAAGAAGAACATGACTCCTTTAGAAGTTCCAACTGAAGCCTTAGAGTTCAGTTTCTGAATTCCCTAGCCCAACCAAACACACACGCAAATACATACACACACAAACACACACACATAAATACACAAACACACTCAAACACACATACATGTAAACACACACAAACATACTCAAAAAGACACATACACACAAACACACATATACATAATAAGCACAAACACACACCCAAACATACATACACCTAAACACACAGAAACACACACACACACCACATCCCTAAACCACTCATGACTGCTGAAGTAAGAACCACACACCAGACTGTGGGTTCACATTCACACAGTTGCCCCAACCATGTGTTCTGAGATTTTATTTATCCAGAGATATCAAAGTATTACTTAAGAGGAAAAATACTAGTCAAAAACAACCAAAATCCCCACCAAATAAGGGGCAAAATTTTTGGTAGTGGTTTTGTAAAAATCACATGGGTGTACTCTTTTCCTTCTATTTCCAGCCTTTCTGACGTTATTAGAACATCTTTTGTTTTTAGAGGAAGTGAAGACAAAGTGTGGTGTGACAAGAACTGAAGGCAAAGAAAAGCAAAGTTAGGTCTTAAAGAAACGAGGCTGTGGTCATCTAAAGGTCAAGGGGCTCCTTCAAAACATGGAAATACCCCAGCTGCGACAGATGTCATCCTTTTCAATGTCTCTGCAGGTTTATAACCTCATTTGACCAGTTCTTCCAAAGATGACTAAGTAAGACAAACGATATTATGACCTGTCTTTCCAAATGAATCCTGCTTTACAAAAATGAATCGCTCTGAAGCCAAGAACATTTAAGGGAAAAGTCAAAACTCCCTTTGAAGCAGCCTCAATCTGTCTCTCTAGCTTTGTCTCCTAATAAAGACACCCATGAAGTGTCCACACATCAATACTAGTCCATTCACGTCCCAGCTACCCACCAGGCATTCTCATGACTGCTGTCTTCTCTCATCCTTTTCCCTAACAAAAAAAATGCTCTTAGCCTAATCTTTATCTATAAAACTCCTTTAAAGGCCCAATTCAAACTCCACATTTTCTAGAACGCATTCCCCAGTCCCTTTATTAAATTCTTTGAGCACTCAAAGCATATTATGAATAGTCCTCTCCGGCCCTTATTTCATTCTGCCCTATATTACAGTGAGTTATGTACTGTAAGTGGATTCATCTGTATCATTTTCTACATATTTATAAACTCTTCCCCAGCATGCAGATCACAGTAGAATTGTTAATCTTATTGTATCTTGTTTTATTTATTGTTTCCATTGAGTGAAAGAAGGCCCCAAAGAAAAGAAGACCCAGTTGATCCTTCACAAAAAATACAAAACCAGGTGTGATAGCACACAACTATAAATCAAGATTTCAATACCAGCCTGGGCCACTACACCAAGACCCTATCCAAAAATAATTTAAAAATGGGAAATAATCCTTGTAGTATGCACATAACGTTTTCAGAGAAGTCTACCATTAATTCCCTTCTTCTAGTGGCAAAAGAGAAGAAATAGTTATGATCCAAATTAAGCAAGAAAAAGTGTCTAAGGATGAAATAGCTCTGCTCACTATAATCTACCTTCAGAAATCATCTGAAAGAGGGAGTACATTTAAAAATAAAGTTCTCACCCAAAGGCAGCCACAGTGCACCCCACTGAGGCTGAGCCAGCATCTTTGGAGATGCTTCCAAGGCACTTAAACATAGGCTTTCACAGTCCTCAGACCAAAGCCTGGAGCTCATTAGCAGACTCGAAGAAACAGAGTCTTATCAAAACAGCTTCCAAAACCCAGGACACAGGCATCAGGCTTCTTCACAGGACCAGCTCCTTTGTCACTGTCAAGTAGCACTACACTAACAAAGGGGAGGTGGTCACATGACAAAAACTTCACGAGCAAATCTTTCTGTGATCCTGAGCAACAGAACATGAGAGGCAAAAAGCAAGAGAAGAGCCACATTTAATTTCCTGTAGGTATGACTTATAAAGCTCTAACTTGGTTGTGCTTGAACTACCTTGTGTTTTCCTTGGAAGAAATGTTTTAAGCTTTAAGTTTTTAAGCTTTTCGTCAAGGCTGATTAATGGGGAGATAAAATGTACACTTTTCCAAAGTATATCATCAGAAAGTAAATTCATTATAAATGCTGAGCCATGTCAAAGGACAAGAGCCCAGACTCTTCTTGACTATAAAAGTAATGTTTAACTACCCAATATCACATATTATCACAGCAACAATTTCTAGAAGTCTGACCCCAACTCTCATCTGTTAATACATCAGATGCAAGTATGGCCAATGCATCTGACATGAGCAAGAAAAGCAAAGACTATGACAGTGTTTTGCTACTATAGAATTCTTGTCCATGTCTTTATAGAATTTAAATACTTGTGTGTGTGTGCTTATGTATGTGCAGGTGCACCTGTGTGTGCAAACATTCCTAGATATGTACATGAATGTGTGTTGAGATTAAAGGTCAACCTCCCTTGGTTGATCTCAGTTACCATTCACCTTGCTTGTTGAGACAGGGTTCTGTCATTGGCCTGGAGTTTGCCAAGTAGGTTAAGAAGTGGGTTCAACAACACCAAGCACCTGCCTCTCACTGCCCCCTAGGTTTCCAAGCCTGCCATACCATGCCCAGCTGTTTTATATGAGCTACGGTGGCTAAACTAGAATTCCCATGCCTCCATGACCAGCACTTTGAAAAGACTGAGCTATCTCAGTACAGATTTTCCTAAAGATGATTCAATCAAACCTGTTAGTTCAGAGATCATAAACCTATGAGCCACATTTGTTTTCTTCAGTCTTAGAAACTCATCTAGTTATTTACAACAGTGACCTCAAGTCTGGTTTGTCAAATTTCTGGCACTGATAATCATTATTTGCATATCTATAAATAACACCTTATAATTTAAAAATAATTTTCACATATTCTATTATTTATTTTCTCACAGTGTTTCTGTGTGCAGTGCACTTGCTACAAGCTTATCTAGCAATCACTAAATTGCAATATTTTACAGGGACATTTTAAACCTTCACAATTTATTTTAATTAGTAAAATAAAATATTTTTTCTAAACAGTGAGTACCGACTTGTATTTCAGAAATATGAGTGCTTAACTAACATATTAGCAGCCACACACACAATGTAATCTACAGAGTATTAGAAATATAACATTCCAAAGTGTTGTAGAATATTTGTACACGGTGTGAATTCTGATTGGTGTAATAAAAAGCAGAATGGCCAATAGCTAGGCAGGAGGTTTATGTGGGACTTCTAGAGAAAGAGAACTCTGGGAAGAAAGCAGAGTTGCCAACCAGACTCAAAGAAAGCAACAGGAGCAGTATGGAGTAATGAGCCATGCAACAGAATGTAGTTTAACAGAGGTTTTCCCACCCGGTCCCTCAGCTGTTCAGTCCCAAAGAAACACACAGGGGTCTACATTAATTATAAACTGGTTGGCCTAGTAGCTCAGGCTTCTTATTAACTCAAAACTTACATTAACCCATAATTCTTATCTGTGTTAGCCACACAGCTTAGGACCTTTTATCGGGGACATATTCTCATCTTGCTTTCTCTGTGTCTGGGTGATGAATGCAGACTTAGCTTATCCTCTTCCCAGAATCTTCCTATTCTCGTCACCCCACCTATACTTCCTGCCTGGTTACTGGCCAATCAGCATTTTATTAAACCAATACAAGTGACAAATATTTACACAGTATAAAACCATTGTCCCACAGCAATTCCTTTTTTCTTTTCAAAATAAAAACTCTAAATCTAATCTCCTGTGTTTATCTTTCTTCCTGACCATTATCCATAACAACTTGTAACCAACACTCTAAAAAAGAAAAACATCAATAGTCCATTTTTTGGGAATGTGGACTTAGTTTTCCAAGCAACTTCCTGCTTTTTGGGAGTGCTGATAATCTTATGGGGACCTAAAGAAAATTTAAGACAATGGTCAAATCCTTACTGGAAAATTCTGTGAGTCTTGATCATCTCAGCCAATATTCTTGAGGCTGTTCTGGATGTAGAACTGAGAGGAACAACAACAGAGGTCATCTGGACCATCCATTTTTATCAGAAACTTTTCAGAGGGACTTCCTTGATCAAACCTTTTTTTTTTTTAACCTGGAATAAATCCACAGTCTCTCATTTCCTGTGGAAACAAAAGCAAAACCTCTTCTCCAAAGTAACATATCTTTTGACTTAAATTTTGAAGTCAAGGCATTTTCAAAACATATAGGTTAGATTAATCCAGCAGCACTTATAATCAAATATCTTTTAGCAGTTGTTGCTTCTTCCTCAGCCATCAAACAATTCAATAAGACAACACAATAACATACAGTATCCAGATACTCTGTGTATTTTCCATCTTTACATGGCTTTATTTTAAACTCTATTTCTTTTATTTTTATTTTTAATTTTTGTTTTTTGAGACAGGGTTTCTCTGTGTATCTTTGGCTATCCTGGAGCTCACTCTGTATACCAGGCTGTCCTTGAACTCACAGAGATCCACCTGCCTCTGCCTCCCAAGTGCTGGGATTAAGGTATGTGCCACCACATCCAACTACTCTCTTTTTTTAAGGACTTTATTCTTTTTTTTCTCCTAGGCCTACATATATTTTTTTAAACACATTGTAAACCATTTAGAGGTTTTCTTCATCTGAATCTATCTTTACTGGATCTCTCTCTTTTTCTGACCACATGAATCTTTAATTTGCTAAGCAATATGGCTAGGATTAAAGCCATTCCTTAGCTTTCTGAGAGTCTAGCTTCATGGCAGAGATACTGGCAGGAGCCATGTTTATCGCCATGATTCTATGGAGTTTCAAAGTCCTTGCCACCACCAAGAAGCGTGCTGTTGGCTATTCATAAACAGCATTTAAGTGTTTGGTGGTGGGGTCTCTTAAAATAGCTGCAAGGTTTTTTGCAGCTAAAGCGGAGTCAGGAAACCTCACTCATTGAAACATGCTTACCTCTAGCAAACAGAGCCCACCCGAGAAAATGCTGCTACCAAGAAGCAGTGCTTAACTCTGTTCTATTGTGTCTAGAATTACTTTCCAAGCTCTCTCAGGTTTTATGTGGATGTAGTGATCCACATTGGTGCTATTTGTTGACATAGGTTTCTTCCCCACATTGGATGCTAGGTAAAGATGGAATTTATAAAGTAATCCCACACTAGCTCAGAATTGAGTATAATAAAGGGTTATATATTTAGGGGTAGACTCACAGATCATAATCTTTTATACAAACATGGAAAAAAATTAAATCCAGAAGCCAGGAGAGAGAGCTAGCCCACACTTTGTGTCAGCATTTATAATATAAGAGGCACACCCAAATGGGCTGGTATTTTAAAGGCTACTTGTGGTGGCGCAAATGAATGTAGACAGATTATATAGATATATACAGCTTTAATAAGGAAATAAACTTACAGGACCAAAGGTTCCCGCGGTGTACCGGAAAAGCGGAGCAAAAGAAAAGGGCTGCCGGGCTCACGCCCGGCAGATTTATCCGTAAACATTAGCCCGAGGCGAACACGCCCCCAATGGGTGGGGCTATGTCCCTACATCTCCCCCTTTTGTCTAAATAAGATAGAACCAAACCAAATATAACTATATATAATAATAACAAATAATAAATATAACAAACAATATTGAGAACAAAACTTTTGCTAAACATTTTATCTTAAGGAGTCTAAATAACATAGAGAGTAACTACAATTATATAATCTTTAACTCCGTCAAAGATCTGAGAAGGGAATAAATATTACTTAACAATCGAGAGATATTTAAAAATGTGTAACAATTGACAGAGACAACTGACTACCTGGGCAATCACCCAAAGTCTCGTTTGTAATGTTGAGTCAACCAACTTTGGCTAAGGCCTAACATAACTGGCATACCATTATTAAAGGCAAGGAACTTTTTTAGGACTATCCTACCCTGTCTTGGCAAGATAAGACAATCCTGTTTTATCCACTTAGGGATATTTTGTATCTTTGTCAGAAGTTGAGGTATGGGCTTTTTTTAACCCAAAGGCTAGTTCTGCCAAGAAGACAAGCTCCCAGTGGAGTGTCTTTGGTGCTCAACGTTCTCTCGGGAGTAGAGTGGTGTTGTCAGGAGTAATTGTGTCTTTTTGGCATAGAAATTTTAGGTTAGATTAAAGGCCATTTTTTACAGCTCTTTGAAGAGGCTGAAGATCATACTATCTATACTAAATATAATCTCTATGTAACTAAAAGACCTGATAAACTTAAAAATAAATATGACAAACATATAATTTTTAATACCTATCTAACTTTGAAGACTAAAAGAATAAACAACTGTGTAATATATGAAGACAATGATCTTCAACTGTAAACAATGTCATAGTATCAGAGGTAGAAATGTACAATGTAATATGGTAGATGTATCAATACAATATAGACAAAGTTATAAGCATACTCATACAAAAATAGAGGTAGGAACACTCACATTTAATATTTAACATATCAGTATACAAGAAACAGTACCAGTATAATTTTCTATAAACAGTAATTCACAAATACCAATCATCCCAAAAAACCAGTTGGGCGCCAAATGTGGTGGCGCAAATGAATGTAGACAGATTATATAGATATATACAGCTTTAATAAGGAAATAAACTTACAGGACCAAAGGTTCCCGCGGTGTACCGGAAAAGCCGAGCAAAAGAAAAGGGCTGCCGGGCTCACGCCCGGCAGATTTATCCGTAAACATTAGCCCGAGGCGAACACGCCCCCAATGGGTGGGGCTATGTCCCTACAGCTACTGGCTAAATGAATTCCTACAGCGATGTAGATTAGAATAAATGAGTTAATTTAGGTGATAAGGGCTAGTGGGACAAGCCTAACCTAAGGCCAAGCTTTTACAATTAAGAATAAGTCTCCATAATATTATCTGGGAGCTGGCTGGCAGAAAAAAAAAAAAGACTTGCTATATCAAATTGTCAAAACTGGAATGAATAAATACAAAAATGAATCTAAATTTAGTCATAAGTTATAATTAGTGTTTAGCACATGCATAGCATGCCATATCAGACAATCCTAGGAAAAGAGCCACATTTCAAATTATTTGGGTGTCCAAATACGCTGGTCCAACTAACAAAGCAGAGATTTCACAATGGCCAGAAGTCAAGGAAAAAAAGAATGAATAGGTAAAAAAATTTTACTAACAATCAAGAACTCACATAATCCTAAATCAATCTGCCAAAAGACAAACCAAGTGTGAATTTCTTTAATGGAATAATTCCTAGAAACCACGAAGAAGGTAAAAACAGCCTTCCATCAGATCTTGCCATCCAACTAAATAACTTCAAATTCCACTGAAGTGCATCACTTTCTTTGAGGATTTGAGTTATTAAATGCTCCTCTTCAGATGGACATTCAAGGAAATGTAAATTATATAATACCACCAGATCTTAGGTACGGACATTCTGTACAAGTGATAATCTAAAAGGGTGAAGTTTTTAAAGATGAAGAAGCAATGCTGTATACTAAGTCTCATACTCATCTTCAGGGGTTATCAGCACCTTGAGTATTCTGACCCACAATTTGTCTACAAGGAACAAAGGCTGAAGACATTTGAGCATTTACCTAAGCATGTGTCTTAGTTTTCTTTCTATTCCTGTGATAAAAACACCACAGCCAAAAGCAATTGGGGGAAGAAATGGTATTTTATAACTTACAAGCTACAGTCTTATCATCAGTGGAAGCCAACACAGGGCAGAAATTCAAAGCAGGAATTGAAACAGAAGCCATGGAGGAATGAATGCTGCTTGTTGCTTACTCCCCGTGGCTTACTCAGCTCGCCTTTTTTTTTTCTTTCGGTTTTTTGAGACAGGGTTTCTCTATAGCTTTGGAGCCTGTCCTGGAACTAGCTCTTGTAGACCAGTCTAGCCTCAAACTCACAGAGATCCGCCATTCTCTGCCTCCCAAGTGTGGGGTTTAAAGGTGTGCCCTGCTTTTCAGCTTACTTTTTACCTCTTTCCAGGATAATCTTTCCAGGGATGTCACTGCCCCCAGTGGGCTAGTTGTTTCCACATCAATCATTAATCAAGAAAATACCCTACATACTTCTTTACAAGCAATTCTATGGAAGCATTTTTGTCAAATGAGTTTCCTCTTCCCAGATATGATTAGATTTATATCAATTGACAAAAACCAACTAACCCACTGTGCTCAGGGAGATAAGTTGGATCATCAAGAAAGATGAACTAATCTTACATTGGTGGTACTTGGGTCTTCTTAAAAGGATACTCAGTGTGGGAAGAATTAGCTGCTTGTGTTGGATAGTTTTATGTCAACTTGACACAGACTAAAGTCATCTGGGAGGAGGGAACCTCAATAAAGAAAATTCCTCCATAAGCCTGGGCTGTAAGCAAGCCGGTATGGCATTTTCTTAATTAGTAATTGATGGGGGAGAACTCAGCCCATTGTGGGTGGTGCCATCCCTGGGCTGGTGATCCTGGATTCTATAAAAAAGCAATCTGAGTAACCATGATGAGCCAGCCAGCAAGCAATACCCTTTGTGGCCTCTGCATCAGTTCCTGCCTCCAAGTTCCTGCCCTATTAGAGTTCCTGTCTTAACTTCCTTCAGTGATAAACACTGCTGTGGAAGTGTAAATCAAATAAACCCTTTCTTCCCCAAGTTTCTTTGGTTATGGTGTTTCAGCACATCAACAGTGATCCTAACTAAGACACTGCTGAAACACAATTGACTGCTGGTGGTTGAGTTGCCCCAATAGGGATTAGGAAGAAAGGATGAAGGGAGAAAACAGAAAACACCTCTTTCTTCCTTCTCTATTCTTTTCTTTTCCTTTCTTTTTCCTCACCTCCTCTACCTTCTTCTTTACTTTTACACACATTATCTCATCCAACACACATTAATAAAGAATAGAAGACCTAAACTATCTAATAGACAAGGTGCTTATAATTATAACTTCTAATTCTACAGGATGCTACCATGAGTCCACATTGAGAGAGGTAAAGGGAATTTTAGTATAGAGTAATTTTAACTTATGGAGACAATGTGATTAAAAAAATGCAAGGACCAGCAACATGACTCAGCTGGTAAGATGCTTGCTGACAAGCCTGATGTATGAGTTAGATCTTCAAAATCTACATAATAAAAGTGAAAGAAGAAAAACAAAAGTTGTCCTCTAACCTTCACATGTACATCATATACACATGCCCATACCACGTCATATGCAAGCACATACATAATAATAATTTTTCATGCACTGAACTTTCCCTCCGTTTTCAAAAAATAAGATCAGAATGTAGGTCATCCGCTAAAGTCAACTGTTGTCCAGCATCAATGAGGTTTAGAACTAAGGTATTTGCTGATTTAACCAAGAAAAAAGGTAGATAAATTAATATTGGTATCTTCATAGATGAAGTGGGTGGGGGTTATTTTTAGTCTAATACAGACTTGCTGTGACTTTTGTATACTTAAACAATAGTATTTCTCCCAGAAAAGCTTGGGCAACCATAAAGAAAGCCTAAAGCATGCAAAAGGAAACTAACCAACCAGCTCTAGCTGAACAATTGGATTGGTCAAGGTCCAATATTTTTTAAATCTGAATGGTTGCATGTGGCAGAAACCTTAACAATTACAGAATTAGAAATGACTAGAAATGCAGAAAGAAAAACAGCAGTTCTCGAATACACCAAATTTACAGTCACCGGAATACTACAGTCAGCCGGCTTGACAATGCCACAGCCATTACCAGGCAGGTGTTAGGAGGACCTCAGCAGTTTTTTTCTCTATGAATAAAACTGTGTGACTACCTGAAAACCTGTGTGTGCAGAATTATAAGCCCAGAGAAAGAGGGACGCAGAACAGAGAAAGAAGCTTGCAACCAGAGTTTAGCCCTCTGTCCTTGGGAATCTCAGTCCAACCACTTCAAGTCTTAGGCAACACATGTTCCTACTCACAGAAGGAGGTCAAGCTGGATAAACTCCCCTTTAACACGGTGTGATTTGGAGATTTTCATTTTGTTACATATTTTTGTTTGATTTTTTTATTTGATGCAGGACACCATTTTGTATTGCTAGTCTTGAACTTGAGGCAGCCCTCCTGCCTCGCCTCTGAATCCTGGCATTCTCTGTTATAAGGTATCTTTTGCTGATATTTTTAAAGTTTACTGTAGGAATAGATGGAGTAGATCAGTGGCACAGTGATGTTTGGCACGCATGAGGCACTAGATTCTATTCCCAGCTTCCCAAGTAAAAAGTCAATTAAGATAAATCCAATTTATTTAGATGATTTTGTAACACCAAGTTAAATATTAATTTAAAAAAATAAAGCCACATCCTAATGGTTGGAAATGAAGTTCAGTGGTAGCTCTCAGCTTGATACCTGGAAATGTCCCACAAAAGTACGGCTTAAGAATTCTCCAAAGCTTGTCACTTCACATCCTATTCTCATTGGCATGAGACAATTCAACAAAAATGCTGCTTGTAATAACAAAGCGCTGGGAATTTCCGGGATGATTAAACCCCTTGTGCTCTATAAACAGACACAGTTTATATTGCGTTTCACTGCCACCTCTTGGCAGATGCTGAGATTACAAAAGCTCATCTCTTGACAGACACTGGATTTTGGCTTCAAAATTCAATAAAATTCAGATCCTCGCCAATAAAGTGATATACTTAATAAAGCAAGTGCAAATGTATGCTGTAATGCTTAGAAGATAGCAATTCATCGATCCCAATAGCTCCTCTGAGGTTAGCTTCCCTGAAGATGAACAGTAATACACAAAACACTAATTATCAAGAGGGCAATGATATGGCTTAGCAGGTATAAAGGTGCCTGCTACCAACCCTGATGACCTAATTTCAATCCCTGATATCCACATGGCAGAAGGAGAGATGCAACTCCTAGAGGTTAGCCTCGGCCTCCACACACCCACCGTGGAACATGCACATCCAAACACATACATGCTAAAAAAAAAAAAAAAGTGTGTATTAAAAGAAATCAACCCCTCTCTGAAAGAAGAGAGAAAAAAGCAGCGGCTGGACTTTAATGCTTGCAATTCCAACAAAAGCTTTAGACCACTTCCAGAGAGCTCTGAAGTCAGATGGTTTATTTTCAGTTCTACTGTGTTTGGTGAGACAGCTGGACATATAATGAAGCCCATATCAATCTGTCAGAGATTGCAGGGCTGCCCTTGGGAGTGGGCCATGTCATAGTTCAAGTTGGATGTTCCTACAAGCGCAGTAGTTAGAGAAAGCTAACAGAGGAGAATAGCTACTAACAGCAATCCCTGACCCTTTGGTAGAGCAGGAAAACTTGGACATGCCATTGCATGGGTTAATTTAAGTTATAAGATCTAGTTTGAGACAAATCTAAACTAATACCATGGTTTCATAATTAATAATAAATCTCTGTGTCATTATTTGGGGGCTGGTGATCCCAAAAAAATTCTAATAAAAAAGACTCAAAACATACACACACATACACACACACACTATATGCAATAATAGCAAACAAGCAGGTCATGATTTTGAGAGGAAGCAAGGAGGATATTGGAAGGAATAAAGGGAAGTGGGAAACGGATAAAATCTTAATTTTTAAAAATTAAAATACAAGGAAAAATATGAGCATTCCAAAGTGCAGGCATTTTATCAAAGTAAGAAGTACATCCATCTAAAAATAAATGTTATTTATATCCAGATGAGCTCAACAGTACCAGCAGAAGAGAGAATAGTTTCCTACACATCATGCCTGTGTTCTATTTTCTCATTGACCATACTCTGTAGGAATCAGACTGCAAAAGGAAAACTAGAAACAGTGTTAGAGTTTCTCTGTTAACTGTCTGGGCAGTGGTAGTGCATGCCTTTAATCCCAGCACTTGGGAAGCAGAAGCAAGTGGATCTCTGTGAGTTCAAGGCTAGCCAGATCTACAGAGTGAGTTCCAGTACAGCCAAGGCTACAAAGAGAAATCTGTCTTGAAAAATTCATAAAACCAAACAACTACATCAACCACAAAAAAAAAAAAAATAGGCCAATGAAGCCATAGAGTGAGCTTGCTCTGTGAGTCTAACATTTTAGGGCAGGTGTGTTTTCAAGGCCCCAGGAAAAGTTTTCAACTATTGATGGGCTATTTACTCCTCCTCATCACCAATTTATAGAAATTAAACTACAAAGGTAATCAAAAGAAAAATTCTATAGTATGCTTGAATTATAAATTGAAAATCTTGTTTTGATGCCACACTGTTGTTTGCTTGTTCTGAGATAGGCCTTGATTGTCTTAGAACTGCTATTTAATAGAGGATAGCCTTGAACTCCTGACTCTCCTGCTTCATCTCCCCAGTACCAGGATGGCAGAGGTATGCTACAACAGCCAGTGACTTCCTATTGTTTAAAAATATACATTAAACATCGAGACCTCTTTACCTAGCCTGATATTTGCTATGCTTTTAAGAAATGTACATGCAAAGGGGCTGCCATGTCTGATTGAATCACAAATGAAATCAAAAGAAAAAAAGAAACTTTGAAGCTGGGGTGGAGGGTGGAGCACACCTTTAATCCAAGAACGCTGGAGGTAGAGGAGGTGGATCTCTGGCTTTGAGGCCAACGTGGTCTATAGAATGAGTTCCAGGACAGCCAGGGCTACACAGAGCAACCGTGACTCAAAGAAACAAGAAAGAAAGAAAAAAAAAGAAAGGAAAGGAAAGGAAAGGAAAGGAGAGGAGAGGAGAGGAGAGGAGAGGAGAGGAGAGGAGAGGAGAGGAGAGGAAAGGAAAAGAAGAGAGGAGAAAAAGAAAAGACAAAACTCTGGAAGTTTGGAACATTGTGACCTGTTCAGGTTATAGACATTTTTATGTTGTTTTTTGTTTGATTTTTTTTGGTTAGTTGGTTAGTTAATTAGCTAGTTAGTGTAGTGGGGGCTGCGGGCCTCTTCCCACAGCCCGGCTCATGGCTGCCTGGCTAGCTTATGCCCCAAAATAACAATACACAAATTCTATTCATTTAAACACTGCTTGGCCCATTTCTGTTCACGTGTGTAGCACCCTAAGGTGCGCTTACCGGGAAGATTCTAGCCTATGTCCATCCTGGGTCAGAGCTTCATCGCATCTGCTCTGGATAGGAGAGCATGGCGTCTGTCTCTCAGAGGAGCTGCCCTGCATCTGAGCTCACTTCCTCTTCCTCCCAGCATTCTATTCTGTGTACTCCGCCTACCTAAATTCTGCCCTATCAGATGGGCCAAGGCAGTTTCTTTATTGACCAATGAAATCCCACATCAAGTTAGTTAGATGGATCATTGGTTAGTATTTTGGTTTTGTTTTTATTTGTTTTGAGTTTTGCATTGCTGAATATGATGCCCAGAGTTTCAAACATGCCAAGCAAGTTCTCTGAAACTGAGCTACATGCTCAGGCCTGAGTGATGATCTTCATATTACAACAACTTTCTTAATAATTTTATAACATTTTAAATTTGATTTCCAATTTAAAGGTGATTCATGAAGAAGAAATTCACAGATCTTAGATAAAATAATCTTTTGGTCATTGAAACTTAGCTATAGTTTTAAAGGCTCAATTGTTAGTAACTACTAATGAAAACTTAAGATAAACTTTGAAAATACAGGACAACTTTCTTAATAGAAATAAAATATTTTTAAATAATATCTTTAGTTTTCTAAAGTTTATTTTTAAATCTCTGCTTCAGTGGGAGTCCCCAATACTTAAATGAAATTGACTTCTCCACTTGGAGTTTATTAAAGCAGACTACAAAAAAATGCTTAGATACACATTTTCTTCTAAAAGTAGCACTGGCATAGATCCAACTGAGATTATATAAGTTAATAAACAAAACATAAGTTGATTTTCACACTGACAATCATAAATCTTAGCTTGGTGTAGAGGCACATACTGAATCCCAGCATTTGAGAGGCTGTAAACAGAAAGATGCTCAAGTTTGAAGTCAGACTCTGTCTCCAAGAGGAAAAAGGACCAGAGAGGAAAGGTCAGGACAGGGGAGAAGGGGAAAAAAAGGTAGAAAAGAAGGAAGGAAGAGGATGAGCTGGGGAGAAGGAGCAATGGGGAAGAGAAGGGGGCAAGAAAAGGTCAAGGCAGACTACAGTTTAAGAATCACTGGGCTATACTAATTATCGAGGACATATATTTTATGTGCACTTGTAAATTGTACTTTCAGATCACTTATCTTTGCTACAATAGTATTGCTATACAAAGAGCTGGTACATTTTAAAACACAAACAAAATTTGACTCTCTGGTCAGAGACATTTTGAGCAAAAATTCGTCTAATTCAACCCTGCATGACTCAGTCAGACATTTCTATTTCGATGATGAGTGAACCATCAGCCTTCACTTGGAAGATTAAGTTGATTAGTATTACACTGAAGTATTATCTGAAAGTCATGACAACCTAAAATAGTTCATTAAAAGCCAGACGTGTAAAGAAAATTATCCAATGCTCTTACCCTTTTTGTTCTGTCAGTTCAAAATGGAAAAATACAAAGACCAAGGCTCTTGAAGAGATCAGATATGTGCTTTAAATAGTTAGTAGAATTGAAATAGCCTGCATGTCCCTCAATAATTAAATATCCACACAACAAAACTCTACAGAGTCATGAAGAATTGGATAGCACTGTATATGCAAATGCACAACCACCTCTAAGATATACTGAAAAGTTCAGAAGTCAGTCACCAAGAATAAATGCTATGGGGCCATATAGATGAGAAAATCTAGGGGATGTATGTACCTATCTCTACACATATATTTACATAAAGTTTTCTGGAAGAATTCAGAAAAATGGGGAATGTCAGTTACTATCTACAAGGCTAGGAATAAGACTTACTTTTCCAATATATTTAACATATTCATATGATTCCAATGTTTCTGGGGTTGTGGACTGTAAGCTGATCATCCTTTGCTTTATGTCTGATAACCACATATGAGTGAGTAGATATTATATTTGTCTTTCTGGGTCTGGGTTACCTCACTCAGGATGGGTTTTTCTAGTTGCCTGTAAAATTCAAGGTGTCATTGTTTATTACCTTGTATAAATTATCAAATTTTCTTTATCCATTCTTCAATTGAGAGGCTGTCTAGGTTGCTTCCAGGTTCTGACTATTGTGAATAGTGCTACTATGAATAGAGTTGAGCGAATGTCCTGTGGTGTAAGTGTGCGTTCTTTGGATATATGCCCAAAAGTGGTATTGCTGGGTCTTGAAGTAGATTGATTCCTAATTTTCTGAGAAATCACCATGTTGATTTCAACAGTGGTTGTACAAGTTTGCACTCCCACTAGCAAGGGTGCAAGCTTACTCCACGTCCTCTCCAGTATAAACGGTCATCAATGTTTTGATCTTAGCCTTTCTGATTGGTGTAAGATGAAATTTCAGAGTTGTATTGATTTTGATTTCTGTGATGGCTAAGGATGTTGAGCATTTCCCTCAGTGTCTTTTGGCCAATGACAGTCTTCTGTTGAGGATTCTCTGTTTAGAGCTGTACTGCATTTTTAATTGGGCTATTTGGTTGTTTGAAGTCTAGTTTTTCGAGTTTTTTTGCAAGTTCCAAGACAGACAAAACTACGTAGTGAGACCATACCTCAAAAAAGAAAAGAAATCTAGAGAAATGCTGCTGATTGAAGAGAAGAAAAGAGAGAACACAGCATTTAAGGAGGGTCTTCCATATCTCATATGCTATTCCCAAGCCTAGACAACATAGTTACTTTGAGAAAACAAAAAGCAGATAATCTTTGATTAAAACCATGTATACTATTCACACATATACATACCACATAGATCACAAAAAAATATAATATAATATAATATAATATAATATAATATAATATAATATAATAATGAGGAAGATTGGAGCGGTAGTTCAGTAAGACTAAGTCTGATCTCCAGAACTCACTTAAGAAAAAGCCGGGTGTGGTAGTGCACACTTGTAATCTCTGTACCAGGGAAGCAGAGATGGGCAGATCCCTGCAGCTCACTAACCTATTTGGCAAGTTTCAGAGCAGTTTTAAAACAAGCTGGACAGCACCAGAGGAAAGAGGCCCAAAGTAATCCTCTGTATATATATGTACATACATACCCGAACACACACAAACACATGCATATATAATAAAATAACTTTTTTCTTAGAACCAAAACCACAAGAATACAGGGTCCAGGGAGACCAGCCAGTGACAAGCATTTGTCTTGCCTGCACAAGAAAAAGTAAAAATCAATTTAAAAAAAGAAAAGAAAAGCAAAAAATAGAATTGACTTTAAAACTCTGGGATCTGTTTCTCAATGGCTAGAACGGAATTCAATTACCCCCACACAAGGATTACTGAAGAGATGGAGGTGTTTATTACCCAGACTCAATTGTCATGTTTGAGTTTGATTACTTGTATACTTGTATTAATTTACCATAATGTACAAATATCATGTCCCCACAACATAAATAATAGATATCTCCTATAAAACCACAATGAAATGACAATCCAATTTTCAAAACAAGCAAGAGATTAGAATAGGCATTTCTTCAAAGCAGCAGGAAATGAAGACACGTGCATCAGTATTCTTTAGAGAGATGCAACGAGATAGCATCTCACCCAGTTACTCATCTCAGTCACTGATATTGTCATGTTCAAGAAGAAGAAAAGGTTAGCAAATGCTTAAAAGGATATATGATAAAAAGAACACTCAGCTAGGTGGTGGTAGTGAAGCATTCCTTTAACCCCAGTGCTCAGGAAGCAGAGGTGGGTGGATCTCTGTGAGTTCAAGGTCAGCCTGGCCCACACAGTGAATTCCAAGAGAGCCAAGGCTTTACAGAGAAATTCTGTCTCAAAAAAACAAACAGACAAAAACAAAACACTCACTCATCTATCGCTAATGGAAATGTAAAATCATCATTTCAAAAACACAATTTGGGGGGCTGGAGAGATGGCTCAGAGGTTAAGAGCATTGCCTGCTCTTCCAAAGGTCCTGAGTTCAATTCCCAGCAACCACATGGTGGCTCACAGCCATCTGTAATGGGGTCTGGTGCCCTCTTCTGGCCCGCAGGCATACACACAGACAGAATATTGTATGCATAATAAATAAATATTTAAAAAAAAAAAAAAAACACACAATTTGGCCTTTCCTCAAAAAGCTAAACAGGGAATTCCATATGAGCCAGCAATTCTCCTACATACATATCAAGACAATCGAAAGCATGCAACTGCACAAAAAAAGCTAAGAACTAGTACACATAGTATTGCTCACAATAGAAAGTGGGAACCAGACAATAGTCCTTCAGCTGATACTTGGATAAATAAAATGAGATTTCCATGCAGTTGACTCTTACTCCATTAAAAAGCATATATAGACAACCCATGACCACACAGGTGAACTCTGAAAACATTACCCTACGTGAAAATAAATTAGACACACAAGGCTCAGAAAATGTCTACAAAAGGCAAATCCATAGAAATGGAAAGCAAACAACCAGTTTCCAGGAACTGAGGAGAGGAAGCCATGAAGTGTGCCTACCAAAGTTACAAGGTTTCTTTGGGGTGATGAAAATGAAATAGTTGTGATGATTGTACAAGCTGGGAAAGATCCTAAAACCCATGGAACTGTATACATAAAGAGATGATTTTATAGGGATTGTGAGTCAGTATGGAATCTAAGGTATAAGGTGGATTATAGCAATAGGCAAGGGTAGAGAGAAGAGGCCATTGGTCAAATGTAAAAAAAAAAATCAGAATGGTATTAGGGCTAAGGGGATATCTCAGTGGTTAATTGCTTGCTCACAAGTGTAGAGTGGAGTTCATATTCTCCTGGCACCTGTGTAAATACCAGGTGAACATCATGGCCCACCTGTAATTCCAGAGATGAGATCCTCAGAATAAGTTGGCTGGCAAGACCAGCCATAAAAGCAAGCTCTGATCTGATTGAGACTCAGTGAATAAGGTGGAAGAGTAATTAGGGATGATTCCACACATTGCTCTGGCCTCCACATGCACCCCGACATATATGTGCATCCACATATACACAATAACAGGCATGCCATTCACACACATATATACCACATAGATCACAAAAAAAATGAAAAGCAATAATAATAATGAGGGGGACTGGAGAGGTAGGCCAGTAAGCAAAATGCTTGTCTTGTAGGTATAAAGGCCTAAGTCCGATCCCCAGAACTTATTTGAGAAAAAGTCAGGTGTGGTGGTGCATACCTATAATCTCATTACTGGGGAGGCAGAGAAGGGTAAATCCCTGCAGCTCACTAGCCTACTTGGTAAGCTTCAGAGCAGTTTCAAAACAAGCTGGACAGCACTAGAGGAAAGAGGTCAAAAGTAATCCTCTGTATACATACACATATATGTACACATCTACCCAAACACACACAAACACAGGCACACATAATAGACGTTGTACTTTCTTTTTTTTTTTTTTCATAATTTATTAAAAAAAATTAAACTGCTCCCCGTTTCCCATTTCCCACCCCTCCTCCCACACATTGCCCCCTCCTCCCACTCCCCTCCCCCATCCCAACTCCTCTTCTCCTCCCCCCAGTCCATTCCCCCTCCCTCTCGATACTGAAGAGCAGTCCAAATTCCCTGCCCTACAGGAAGACCAAGGTCCTCCCACTTCCATCCAGGCCCAGGAAGGTGAGCAACAAAACAGGCTAAGCTCCCACAAAGCCAGTTCATGTATTAGGATCGAAACCTAGTGCCATTGTCCTTGGCTTCTCATCAGCCTTCATTGTCCGCCATGTTCAGAGAGTCCAGTTTCAACCCATGCTTATTCAGTCCCAGTCCAGCTGGCCTTGAAGAGCTCCCAATAGATCAGTTCCACTGTCACAGTGGGTGGGTGCACGCCTCGTGGTCCTGATTTCCTTGGTCATGTTCTCCCTCCTTCTGCTCCTCATTTGGACCTTAAGAGCTCAGACCATTGCTCCAATTTGGGTCTCTGTCTCTCTCTCGATCTATCGCCAGTTGAAAGTTCCTGTGCCATTCTTCTTGGCCTCTCGTCAGCTCTCATTGTCCGCCACATTCCGAGAGTCCGGTTTTATCCCATGTTTTTTTCAGTAGCTGTCCAGCTGACCTTGGTGAGCTCCCAATAGATCGGCCCCAATGTCCCAGTGGTTGGGTGCACCCCTCATGGTCCTGACTTCCTTGTTCATGTTCTCTCTCCTTCTGCTCCTCATTATAACCTTGGGAGCTCAGTCCGGTGCTCCAGTGTGGGTCTCTGGCTCTATCTCCATCCATCGCTAGATGAAGGTTCTATGGCGATATGCAAGATATTCATCAGTATGATTATAGGATAGGTTCATTTCGGGTTCCCTATCCTCAGGTGCCCCAATGAACTAACTGGGGACATTGCCCTGGGCATCTGGTAGCCATTCCAAGTTCAAGTCTCTTGCCACCCCTTAGGTGGCTCCCTTACCTAAGGTATGAGTTTCCCTGCTCCTCTATCCAACCTTCCTTTATCCCCAATCACCCCGATTCCCCCATTTCCCCTCATCCTCTCCTTCACACTTTTCTCTCCCCATCACCCCTCATCCCCATCCCACCCCACCCCCAAGATTCCAATTTTTTGCCCATCAGTCATGTCTATTTCCCATAGCTGGGAGGATATCTATATGTTTTTCCTTGGGTTTACCCTCTTGTTTAACTTCTTTAGGATCACAAATTATAGACTCAGTGGCCCCTATCCATGGCTAGAAACCAATTATGAGTGAGTACATCCCATGTTCTTCTTTTTGGGTCTGGGTTACCTCACTAAGGATCGTATTTTCTATTTCCATCCATTTGCATGCAAAATTCGAGAAGTCATTGTTTTTTACCGCAGAGTAGTACTCTAATGTGTATATATTCCACAATTTCTTCATCCATTCTTCCATTGGAGGGCATCTAGGTTGCTTCCAGGTTCTGGCTATGACAAATAATGCTGCTATGAACATAGTTGGACAAATGCTTTTGTCATATGATAGGGCATCTCTTGGGTATATTCCCAAGAGTGGTATTGCTGGGTCCAGGGGTAGGTTGATCCCAATTTTTCTGAGAAACCGCCACACTGATTTCCAAAGTGGTTGCACAAGTTTGCAGTCCCACCAGCAATGGATGAGGGTACCCCTTTCTCCACAACCTCTCCAGCAAAGGCTATCCTTGGTGTTTTTGATTTTAGCCATTCTGACAGGTGTAAGATGATATCTCAAAGTTGTTTTGATTTGCATTTCTCTGATCGCTAAGGAGGTTGAGCATGACCTTAAGTATCTTTTGGCCATTTTAACTTCTTCTGTTGAGAATTCTCTGTTCAGTTCAGTGCCCCATTTTTTAATTGGGTTAATTATCCTTTTGAAGTCTAGTTTCTTGAGTTCTTTATATATTTTGGAGATCAGACCTTTGTCTGTTGCAGGGTTGGTGAAGATCTTCTCCCAGTCAGTAGGCTGCCTTTTTGTCTTAATGACAGTGTCCTTTGCTTTACAGAAGCTTCTCAGTTTCAGGAGGTCCCATTTATTCAATGTTGCCCTTAATGTCTGTGCTGCTGGGGTTATACATAGGAAGCGATCTCCAGTGCCCATATGTTGTAGGGTACTTCCCATTTTCTCTTCTATCAGGTTCAGTGTGTTCAGATTGATATTGAGGTCTTTGATCCATTTGGACTTGAGTTTTGTGCATGGTGATAGATATGGGTCTATTTTCATTCTTCTACAGGTTGACATCCAATTGTGCCAGCACCATTTGTTGAAGATGCTTTCTTTCTTCCATTGTATACTTTTAGCTCCTTTATCAAAAATCAGTTGTTCATAGGTTTGTGGGTTAAAATCCGGGTCTTCTATACGATTCCATTGGTCGACTTCTCTGTTTTTATGCCAGTACCACGCTGTTTTCATTACTGTAGCTCTGTAATAGAGTTTGAAGTCAGGGATGGTAATGCCTCCAGAAGTTCCTTTATTGTATAAGATTGTTTTGGCTATCCTGGGTTTTTTGTTTCTCCATAAAGTTGATTATTGTCCTTTCAAGATCTGTGAAGAATTTTGATGGGATTTTAATGGGGATTGCATTGAATCTATAAATTGCCCTTGGTAGAATTGCCATTTTTACTATGTTGATTCTCCCAATCCAAGAGCAAGGGAGATCCTTCCATTTTCTGGTATCCTCTTCAATTTCTTTCTTCAATGCTTTAAAATTTTTGTCAAATAGATCTTTCACTTCCTTGGTTAGAGTTACCCCAAGATATTTTATGCTGTTTGTGGCTATCGTGAAAGGTGATGATTCTCTTATTTCTCTCTCTGCTTCCAGATCCTTTGTGTATAAGAGGGCGACTGATTTTTTGGAGTTGATCTTGTATCCTGCCACATTACTAAAGGCGTTTATCAGCTGTAGGAGTTCTTTGGTGGAGTTTTTGGGGTCGCTCATGTACACTATCATATCATCTGCAAATAATGCAAGTTTAACTTCTTCCTTTCCAATTTGAATCCCCTTTATCCCCTTATGTTGTCTTATTGCTATTGCTAAAACTTCGAGAACTATATTGAAGAGGTATGGAGAGAGTGGACAGCCTTGGCGTGTTCCTGATTTTAGTGGAATGGCTTTAAGTTTCTCTCCATTTAATTTGATATTAGCTGTCGGCTTGCTGTATATAGCTTTAATTATATTTAGGTATGACCCTTGTATCCCTAATCTCTCTAAGACTTTTATCATAAAGGGATGTTGAATTTTGTCAAATGCTTTTTCAGCATCTAATGAAACGATCATATGGTTTTTTTCTTTCAGTTTATTTATATGATGGATTACATTGATAGATTTGCGTATGTTAAACCAGCCCTGCATCTCTGGTATGAAGCCTACTTGATCATAATGGATAATTTTTCTAATGTGTTCTTGGATTCGGTTTGCCAGAATTTTGTTGAGGATTTTTGCGTCGATGTTCATGAGTGAGATTGGCCTGTAATTCTCTTTCTTGGTTGGGTCTTTGTGTGGTTTTGGTATCAGAGTTACTGTAGCTTCATAAAAGGAATTTGGCAATGACTCTTCTGTTTCTATATTGTGAAATACATTAAGGAGAATAGGTATTAGGTCTTCTTGGAAGTTCTGGTAGAATTCCGCATTGAAACCATCTGGTCCTGGACTTTTTTTGGAAGGGAGGTTTTTGATAACAGCTTCTAATTCTTCACGACTAACAGGTCTATTTAGGTTGTTCACCTGGTCCTGGTTTAACTTTGGTAAATGGTATTTATCTAAAAAAGCGTCCATTTCTTTTACATTTTCCAGTTTTGTGGCATACAGGCTTTTGTAGTAAGATCTAATGATTCTCTGAATTTCCTCTGTGTCTGTGGTTATGTCTCCCTTTTCATTTCTGATCTTATTAATTTGCAAATTCTCTCTCTGCCGTTTGATTAGTTTGGATAGGGGTTTATCAATCTTGTTGATTTTCTCCAGGAACCAGCTTTTTGATTCATTGATTCTTTCAATTGTTTTCTGTGTTTCTATTTTGTTGATTTCAGCCCTCAGTTTGATTATTTCCAGTCTTCTACCCCTTCTAGGTGAGTCTGCTTCTTTTTTTTCTAGAGCTTTCAGGTGGGCTGTTAAGTCTCCAATGTGTGCTTTCTCTGTTTTCTTTAAGTGGGCAGTTAGTGCTATGAACTTTCCTCTCAGAACTGCTTTCATAGCGTCCCATAGGTTTGAGTATGTTGTTTCTTTATTTTCATTGTCTTCAAGGAAGAGTTTAATTTCTTTCTTTATTTCTTCCTTAATCCAGGTATGGTTCAGTAGTTGACTATTCAGTTTCCATGAGTTTGTAGGCTTTCTGGGGGTAGCATTGTTGCTGAATTCTAGCTTTAATCCATGGTGATCTGATAAGATACAGGTGGTTATTAATATTTTTTTGTAACTGTGGATGTTTGCTTTGTTACCGAGTATGTGGTCGATTTTTGAGAAGGTTCCATGAGCTGCAGAGAAGAAGGTATATTCTTTCCTATTTGGGTGGAATAATCTATAGATGTCTGTTAAGTCCATTTGATTCATTACCTCCATTAATTCTCTTATTTCTCTGTTAGGTTTCTGTCTACTTGACCTGTCCATTGGTGAGAGAGGAGTATTAAAGTCTCCTACTATTAATGTGTGCGGTTTGATGGCTGCCTTGAGTTTTAACAATGTTTCTTTTACGTACGTGGGTGCTTTTATATTAGGGGCATAGATATTCAGGATTGAGACTTCATCCTGATGAATTGTTCCTGTTATGAGTAGAAAATGTCCCTCTCCATCTCTCCTGATTGATTTAAGTTTGAAGTCAACTTTGTTAGAAATTAGTATGGCCACCCCTGCTTGTTTCTTAGGTCCATTTACTTGATAAGCCTTATCCCAACCCTTTACTCTGAGTAAGTGCCTGTCTTTGTGGTTGAGGTGTGTTTCTTGTAAACAGCAGAATGTTGGATCCTGTTTTCGTATCCAATCTCTTAGTCTGTGCCTTTTTATAGGAGAGTTGAGTCCATTGACATTAAGTGATATTAATGACCAGTGGTTGTTAACTCCGGTCATTTTTTAAGTTGTAAATTTTGTGTGTTCCCCTTCTTTGTGTTGCACTGGTGAAGGGTCTCTAGTTGTCTGAGATATTGTGGTCATTGTTGGACTCCTTGGTTAGTGATTTTCCTTCTATTACTTTCTGTAAGGCTGGATTTGTGGCTACGTATTGTTTAAATTTGTTTTTATCCTGGAAAATTTTGTTTTCTCCATTTATGGTGAACGAAAGCTTGGCTGGGTATAGTAGTCTGGGCTTGCATCCATGGTCTCTTAGTTTCTGCAGTACATCTATCCAGGACCTTCTGGCTTTCATGGTTTCCATAGAGAAGTCAGGTGTAAGTCTGATAGGTTTACCTTTATAAGTAACTTGGCCTTTTTCCTTTGCTGCTCTTAGTATTCTTTCTTTATTCTGTATGCTTTGTGTTTTGATTATTATATGGCGAGAGGATGTTTTTTTTTGATCCAGCCTATTCGGTGTTCTGTATGCTTCTTGAACCTTCATAGGTATATCTTTCTTTAGGTTGGGAAAGTTTTCTTCTATAATTTTATTAAATATATTTTCTGGACCGTTGAGCTGCGCTTCTTCCCCTTCTTCTATTCCTATTATTCTTAGGTTTGGTCTTTTTATTGTGTCCCATATTTCCTGAATGTTTTGTGATGAGAATTTGTTGGCCTTGATGTTTTCTTTGATCAGCGTGTTTATTTTCTCTATGGTATCTTCAGAATCTGAGATTCTTTCTTCTATCTCTTGTATTCTGTTGGTTATGCTTGCTTCTGTAGTCTCTATTCGTTTACCTAGATTTTCCCTGTCCAGCTGGCCTTCTGTTTGTGTTTTCTTCTTTGCCTCCATTTCAGTTTTTAAGTCTTGTACTGTTTCCATTATCTGTTTGATTGTTTTTCCTTGGTTTCCTAGGGTATCATTCACTGATTTACTCAATTCTTCAAACTTTCTGTTATACTTCTCATCCATTTCTATAAGGGCATTTTTTACATGTTGTTTAAGGGCGTCAATCACTTTCATAAAGTCAATTTTATCTACCTCTTCATGATTAAGGTGTTCATGTCCACCTGTTGGGAGGTCGCTGGGTTCTGGTGGTTTCATATAGTTTTTCAGATTGTTAGGTGAATTCTTGCATTGGCGCCTGCCCATCTCTTTCTCCGAATGCTCCCCTCTGGATGTTCTTTTACCGGATCAGGTCTCCTTGCCTACTGATGTACCTTCCCAGTGATGGCTCTCTGCAGTGCTAGCTCTCCTGGTGTTCTAGTGATGTCTCTCCTTGCTTGTTGCAGGCAGGCCAGTGAACCAAAGGAAGTCTCGCCTGCCTACTTGCCCTGAGGATTTGCCCCCAGTGCCAGACAGACTGAGCTGGATGGTGTTATGTGCCCAAAGAGGAAAGGGGGCAGAAGGAAGAAGGGTTCTGGATGCAAGCTGGGTGGGACAAGAAGAGAGAGACAGTATGCGGGGTATAGAGCCCCTGCAGGGAGCCCAGGGAGTATAGGGAGGGGGATGAGGAACTTCAGAGTTCCCTTTCCAGGGCTGCTTCCGCTGCCGCTGGTCACAAACTCACCGCATTGCTGTCTCTCCCGGTGCCGAGATCAGATCTCCATGCAGGTTGGGTAGTTCGTAAACAAAGCGCCTACCTTGGTTGGTGCAGGCGGGCCAGTGAGACAAAGGAGGTCTCGCCTGCCTATTTGCCCTGAGGATTTGCCCCCAGCGCCAGACAGACTGAGCTGGATGGTGTTATGTGCCCAAAGAGGAAAGGGGACAGAAGGAAGAAGGGTTCTGGATGCAAGCTGGGTGGGACAAGAAGAGAGAGGCAGTATGGGGGGGTAGAGCCCCTGCAGGGAGCCCGGGGAGTATAGGGAGGGGGATGAGGAACTTCAGAGTTCCCTGTCCAGGGCTGCTTCTGCCTCCGCTGGTCACAAACTCACAGCACTGCTTTCTCTCCTGCTGCCCAGATCAGATCTCCTTGCAGGTTGGGTAGTTCGTAAACAAAGCGCCTACCTAGGTTGGTGCAGGCGGGCCAGTGAGACAAAGGAGGTCTCGCCTGCCTGCTTGCCCTGAGGATTTGCCCCCAGCGCCAGACAGACTGAGCTGGATGGTGTTATGTGCCCAAAGAGGAAAGGGGACAGAAGGAAGAAGGGTTCTGGATGCAAGCTGGGTGGGACAAGAAGAGAGAGGCAGTATGGGGGGGTAGAGCCCCTGCAGGGAGCCCGGGGAGTATAGGGAGGGGGATGAGGAACTTCAGAGTTCCCTGTCCAGGGCTGCTTCCGCCTCCGCTGGTCACAAACTCACCGCACTGCTTTCTCTCCTGGTGCCGAGATCAGATCTCCTTGCAGGTTGGGTAGTTTGTAAACAAAGCGCCTACCTTGGTTGGTGCAGGCGGGCCAGTGAAGCAAAGGAGGTCTCGCCTGCCTGCTTACCCTGAGGATTTGCCCCCAGCGCCAGACAGACTGAGCTGGATGGTGTTATGTGCCCAAAGAGGAAAGGGGACAGAAGGAAGAAGGGTTCTGGGTGCAAGCTGGGTGGGACCACGTTGTACTTTCTTAACCTGGGTCAACTAATCAATATGTTTATTGGTCCATTATTATTATTTGTGTGGCAGAAATAAGCATTTCGTAGATGTAACATGACTGCTAGGTAGAAACAAGCCACTATGCTTGCATCTCAAGGAAACAGTTCTTAATAAGTGTGAAAAACAGATTCCATTCTTGCCTGCAAGTCCAAAATGTATGCCGAGAACATAAATGAAACTAAGTCCTCATAACAGATGGCAAAAAGAGTATGGTGTGATGCGGTCAGAGAATATGACCAAGTGTTAGAAGGACCTCCATTGACTAAAAGTCTTGAATGTGTCTGAAACAGTCGCTTGTCAGAAGACTGCTGAGGCACCACCCCTTGGTGGATGCTGATAGGGAGAACTCCTATGGCTGGAAAACTGTAAACTGGAGATTGAAGTCTAAAGAAAAAGGACCAAGTTTCAAAGAAATAGAATGCGGCCTGAAAAGTTGTGCAACCAAGCTGTGGCTGTGTTCTCTGTGGGAGGCCGAGGTTCCTCAGAGCAGAGCTGGAAGCTATAAATGTGAACAATAAAATAAAATACAACCATTCTGTGTTTACACTCTGAGAGTGGATGCATAATATGAACCAGTTACATATGCCACCTCCACAGATTGGAAGACAAGCTTGAAAATGAAACCGCTTTCTCCCATCCACTGGCTTTTTTGGGAAGCCTCCTTTCCTAGGATTCTTGACTTTTCGCATACATTAAAAGTCAGTGTTCCAGATGGCTTACACACCAAGAAAACTTCATGCACTATAGTTAATGATCTATTATAAAAGGATTTTTAAAGATAATCTCGACTATGTCTTAGAGCTAACTTTGAGGAATCCTTAAAGCTGCATCATTGAAAGGATATGACTTCAGTCTACCAAGTACACAGCATAGTAATCTGAAGAAAAAGAAGAATTCTAATTTTGAAAATCACCAAGAGCAGATTTCAAGTGTTCTAGCTCCAAAAGATAAGAAAGTGGAATGATATTTCAATTCACTTTCTTGAGCCCTCTCTCTCTCTCTTTCTCTCTCTCTCTCTCTCTCTCTCTCTCTCTGTGGGTCCATGTTCATGCACATGTGTGTGTGCGCACACACACGCATGTGCCCCTTAGGTCACAACCATGTTGTGTTAGGGTCTATTCTAATGATACTGTCTTAAATTAAATCTGAAAAGACCATAATTTCCAAATAAGATGATATTCACAGACACTGAACGTTAGAGCATCAACATATTTGGTGGAGGGAAGGGGAATCCAATTCAATCTATAACAGCTTGTGAGGGAGAAGGAGGCTATGGGAAGTCTGGCAGGCAGAAAAAAAATATGGAGGAGGAAAGAAGTTCACAAAATGAAACTGGACAGGAAGGAAAAGACAAAGACTTGCACATGCCTTTGGTGACATCTTCACTGTGCACATAATATAAGCCACAGAATGACAACTCTACTCACAGACATACAGGAGCTCAACTATAGACAAGGAAACCATTTTGTAACATTGCCATAGCTCCAGTTCAGATAATAAATGATGGAAGGGGTTGATTACATCTACATATTGGCTAAAGAAAAGTATGGTATGGGAAGAGAAGTTGACATATATAGGCACCCCACAGAGGCTTCTTGATATAAAATACCTTAGTCAACCTTCATAGTGATGTGGGAGGGTCATCTGTCTATGTGTTACTTTCATTGGTTAATAAAGAAACTGCCTTGGCCCTTTGATAGGATAGCAGCTTAGATAGGCGGAGTAGACAGAACAGGATGCTGGGAGGAAGAAAGCAGAGTCACAGAGATGCCATGGAGCCAGCAGCCAGATCAGACATGCTGAATCTTTCCCGGTAAGCCACCACCTCATGGTGCTACACAGATTATTAGAAATGGGTTAATCAAGATGTGAGAGTTAGCCAATAAGAGGCTAGAACTAACGGGCCAGGCAGTTTTTAAAAGAATACAATTTGTGTGTTGTTATTTCCAAGCATAAGCTAGCCAGGCAGCTGGGAGCCAGGCGGCAGGAACACAGCGCACTGTTCCTTCTAAAAGCAGGCCTGCTCGCCTCATTTCTACATCATAGCAACCTCATTATAGTGATATTAATACTTCCAACTTTTACAATTAAAGCTGCTGAGAACTTCACACTAAACCCCAAATCATATACTCAGTAAACATCAGGGATAGCACTCAAAAAAATTATTAAAGCAGGGAGGCTGGAGAGATGGTCCAGAGGTTAAGAGTGCTGACTTCTCTTTCTGAGGACCCTAGTTTTATTCCCATCACCCACATGGCAGCTCACAAATGATCTAACTCCAGTTCTATAGGATCCAGTGCCCTCTTCTGGCCTCCATGGGCAGCAGGTAGACTTGTGAGTAACATGGAGACATGTATTCAGGAAGAACACCCACCCACATAACACTTTTAAAGGGGGTAAGAAGGGAGACAAAAACATCTTAGGAAAATGTTTACAGTAAATTGTTGAGATACAATATTTGAAGAAATAAGCAGCAGGAAGATTCAAAACAATGTACATTAAGTGAATTTGGGGGCTAAAATGAGTGAAGAGAGAATATGTGATTACATAAAGAAAACCTGCAAATCTTTTGCATGTTTACCCATATAACCATAATTCCTTTCAAGAAAACATTTTATGAGGAAAGAGCAATTGAGTACACAAAGATCAATGTGGTGGTATTGATGAGAATGGCATCCACGGGCTCATATATTTGAACAGCGCTGGTTGGGAGCACTGTTTGGGAAGATGGCATAGCCTTGCTTGAGGAAGTATGTCACTGAGGGAAGAATGGGAGAGTTCATCCCACTTCCAGTTCTCTCTGCTTCACACATGAGGTTGAAGATGTGATCCCTCAGCTTCCTGTTCCTGCCACCACACCTGCCCACCATGGCAGGCTCTTGTCCTTCTGAAACCATAAGCTGAAATAAACTCTGTCATACCTTGCTGTTGTTTCTGGTATTTTATCACAGGATAGAAAAGTAAGGTGTGAACCCTCAGCTTCCTGTTCCTGCCACCACACCTGCCCACCATGGCAGGCTCTTGTCCTTCTGAAACCATAAGCTGAAATAAACTCTGTCATACCTTGCTATTGTTTCTGGTATTTTATCACAGGATAGAAAAGTAAGGTGTGATCCCTCAGCTTCCTGTTCCTGCCACCACACCTGCCCACCATGGCAGGCTCTTGTCCTTCTGAAACCATAAGCTGAAATAAACTCTGTCATGCCTTGCTATTGTTTCTGGTATTTTTTCACAGGATAGAAAAGTAAGGAATGCAACCAGTTAGACTGCAAAAGATGCTGTAGGTGCTCAGCAGTCAGCATTAATCGTCTCACACAATCTTAATTTTATTTTCTTGAAGTGCCTGTTTGTCATTATCCTTATATGTTTTTATTTGATATTGTCTACAACTAAGAAGAAAATATTTAAAGATTCTGTGTGAGTTAAAAAAGCAGTTAAATCCAATAATAATGCAGAAATTAGAGACAGCAATCCATATTATCACTTTGTTAAACCACTAATCTCCATCAAACATAAAATCAATGTACTTACTCGGCCTCAGAAAGAATTTACATTCAGATGAATAGAGGTGAAAAGCTTTATTTCAGCTTTATCAGAAAGAACGCCTGGCCACAATAAGATACAATACTGAGAATTTAGAATTGTGTTGTTGAAAGCAAGGAAATGTTCAGGAGCACAGATGCAGAATCAGTGCAATACTCTTCCTACTTAATTTATACAATTATCAATTAAAATAAAACTTGCTTTGTGGAAACTTTTCACAATCTCTCTACTTCCCGATTCCTGCCTTATCAGTGAAGAAACAGAACTCCTTGGTACTAACAGAAGAAAGACATCCTTACAGCCCTCTGAATGGCTCTTAAGCCATGGTTATTTCAACCCCTTTCTACTAAATGGCAGTTTTCATGAAAATAATGACACACTCACAAGAGCGTGAGGTGGGAGAACCATAGCTTTGTCAATTCTTACTTTAAAAAGGATTTTAAGGGAAATCTTATTTTGAAGCTTAAAGATCATACGAAACTTCTCTTAAAATGAGGTGTATGGATTTTGTACTGCATCAATCACATATCCCTTTCCCTCCCTGCTTTGGAGACTTCCTAGCTCCAAACACACTGCCAAGCAAGGGCTCCAAAAGTGTCCTCATTGATTGGCTATTCTGCCCAATGAAAAATTATTTTTTTATTGGCAATGGCTGTCAGAGCTATTTTTATTGCTCTCCTAAAGGCTCCATCTGTAATCACTTCTCTGCTCTGAGAACAAAATGAGCTAGATGAATGACTCTCCTCTTCAGATTGCATTCTGGGACATTTTAGGAGCTCAGACTATGAACCCAAAAGGAATTGATGCTCTGGCCTGAGACCTTTTTCCTGGGGAGCTTTACAGGCTTAAAGACAGATAAGTCACTAGGCAGAGGAGGCTTGCAGACCTTCTATGAGTTTGCTCCGCTTAGTTTAAAGCTCTTTAGGAAAATGTCCCCACATTCAACTTTAAAATACAATAATAAAATACATTAAACCCATAGAAAGGAATTTCCAAATACCCTGTGAGTTAAAAAACAAATGGACAGAAACTGTGGCACATGCCTATAATGCCAGCATTTGGGAGGTTGGTGTAGAAGAGCTGCCACGAGGTTTAGGCCTACTTAGTGAGTTCTACTTAGTGAGTCCCCGAACAGCCTGAGTCACATAACAAGATCCTGCTGTATCATGAATTCTAATTGGTATTAATAATAAAAACCCTGAGTCAGATACAGGGGTTAATGCTGAAGATGAGAGAAACAGAGCCGTCAGCCACTAGAGAGCTCTTTTACCTCTGCCAGTGCTCAGACAGACAGGGCAACCCTGTCCTCAGACTGCATCTCCAGACTGCAACTGTCTCCATCAAACCTCAGACTGCACTGAGCTTCTGTCTCCTCTTCCACCCAGCCATATCACTCCCATCTCCACCTCCCTAGTGCTGGGACTAAAGGCGTGACTCCTGAATACTGGGATTAAAGATGTGTGCCACCAGTGCCTGGCCTCTAGTGGCTTAGTTCTACACTCTGATCTTCAGGCAAGCTTTATTTGTTAAAACACAAACAAAGTATCTTTACACCCTGTCTCAAAAGAAGACATAAAGGGAGTCTAACAGAGATAAAAGCATTTGAAACATGAGTCTAATGACCTAAATTGGATCCTTAAAAACACAGTGACAAGTGAGAATTGCTCCAGAGACATGACCTGATCCAAGAACCACACCACACATAACCAGTCCCAGATGGTATAGAAATGTCATCCAGAAACCCTGATCACAAAGATAGAATCTCTTAAGGATGTTGGTCCCAAGTTCCTGGAGAGCATACATTTTGCCGAGAAGTACAAGAGAAAGGACCTGAAGAAAATGCAGGAAGACAATGTGTAGGCAGTGAACGCATGTGCAGAGGCCATCAAAGCCCTTGTGAAGCCTAAGACAGCTAAGCTCAAGATGTCAAATGGTCTCACCCATAAGCTCCCCTGTCTGACTTTCATTACCCACCCCAAGCTTGGGAAATGAATTGGAAGACACTCGGCCAAGGGTTGCAGGCTCTGCCAACCAAAGCCCAAGGCTCAAACCGAGATGGGGGCTGCAGCTCCAGCTCGAGCCCCAGGTCCCTTTGAAGGCTCCGTAAAAAGGGTCTCTATCTGTCAAAGGTGAAGACAGACAGACTGGTGTGACTCTCCAAACTATTTGCAGGTGGTTGGTCTCCTGTGCTGTTTTTCACAAATAAACTTGAGGCAAAATTTATTATTTAAAAAAAAAAGCAAACAAAGGGAGCTGGAGAGATGGCGCCTGTTAAGGGCACTTGTTGTTCTATTCCCAGCGCCCATATGGTGGCTTGCAACAATCCAAAATCCCAGTTCTAGGATGCATGCTGCACACATACATGCATGCGGGCAAAACATTCACTCACAAAAATAAAATAAACCTAATTTGTTAGCAAAGGCACACATAGCATTCATTCCCTGAGTTCTTGTTAAAAGATGAGTGTTCATTCAGCTAGAACTATTTGGCATGGGTCTAGGGAGATGGCTCAGTAGGTTTGCTGTACATGTCGAGCCTAAAGTTCAAATTCCCAGAACCAGCAGCATTTGAGGGCCAGCTAGGCTGGTGAATGGAACTGCAAAACAGAAAAGGTACATGTCTTAAAAAAGGTAGAAGGCAAGGATCAAAACCAAGGTTGTCCTATGACTTACACACATGTGGGCATAAACACTTACATGCATTCATATGAACACACATACAAACACACACACACACACACCAAAGAAAAATAAGAAAGAAATAGGGTGCTGGTGAAAGGTACTTACTGCCAAACCTAATTAATTACCTGAGTTCTGTCCCTGAGACCCACACGATAGAAAGAGAAAACCAACTCCCGTAAATTCTCCTCTATCCTCCCCATAAGGCATGGCACATATTTGGACATACACACACAAGACACACACACAAAAAAAATAGACAAAATGTAACTTTAAAAAAGCATGCACATACATATATATATATATATATATACATATATACATTTGTATATATACATAGAAATGATAGATAGATAGATAGATAGATAGATAGATAGATAGATAGATAGATAGATAGATAGATAGATAGATAGATGGATGGATGGATGGATGGATGGATGGATGGATGGATGGATGGATGGATAGATGGATAGATGGATAGATAGATAGACAGACAGAGAACTGTCTGACAATCTATAGAGTGAACAGAAAGGTGTTAATGTTGGCCTATCTCCAAAGCATCTGAAATTCGCACATTACATACATGATTTTTCATAGTCAGAGTGTTACCTCTAAAATATTCCTTTGTTAAAAACACAGATAAGAGTGAAATATTAAGAAATTTAAACACCCTAAGTGATATTTTTTGGGGATCCATTCATTAGCTTATTAGGTGTATGGTAACTATAAACGAAGTCTGAGAAGAAGAGAAAGCAAAGTACTGCACACTATATGAACAAACTACCAGGAAGAGACTGGCTTAGAGCCCTCAGGACACTAGACCAAAATACCATGACTCCTACACAATGAAAACATTTTCACACATCCCTGGCATCCAGAAGCACAGATTGGGGTGCTAGGAGGTGCAATATCTAATGAGGGCAAACTTCCTGATGGAGAATGCCTCTTGATGTAGCCACATACTAAAAGAAAGCAAGAACTATCCCGGGGGTTTCTTTTATAAGGACACTGTAAAACTTTAAGACAATTCTGAAGCCATTTCTGACTATTCTGAATCCTCTCAGCCTCTGTGCCATAGTGCTTCCCCTCCTCCCCTGGGAACCAAGGACCTAACATCTACTACATATGCACAAACGTTCTCCAGAAATTAGGGCAAGATAACTTTTAAGATGTTGACTCAGTTTCTGAACAATTACCCATACACGTATGTTTTGATTCAGTCCCCTGGGAAACGGGGTCAAAATGACCTCTTACCTCATCTGAGCTGGCAACAGTTCTCCAGCCAATTATTGGTAATAGCCCTTTCGAATAAGCCAATCATAATAGTCAAAGAACAACCCCCTTGCTTCTGTGGCCTTCTCCTTTAAAAGTAGCTTGTACCAGCTATTTGAGGTCTGTTGGCTTTCCGAATGCTGAGGGACCCTGTCATGACAGAATTAATAAAATCCTCATGCTTTTGCATAAGCTATGGTGTGAGATGTGGTCTCTGGGGCAATTCCTCCTTGGTGTTTCTACCCTCTGGTACTAACCAAAATTCAAATTCTGCCAATCTTGTCATCTTGGGAATTAGGATATCAACAGGCAATGCAGGGAAGAGGAATGAGAGGAGTCCACGCATTTCCACTATGGCAGGAACCCTGAAAAATTATGAAATGAAGACTCGGAGGAATGGGGACTGCTGACAGAGAAGGTACCAAAAAAGAAAAGTACCAAAAAACAGGTGGGGGCTGGTCCATCTCTCTTGTTTGCACACAAGTAGCCCTGGAATCAAGTTCCCATTCCCTATACATGAATGATCCAGTTCATAAAAAAAAAAGAAAATATATATGCAACATATTACTTTTACTGTAAATGGAATAGCATTTAAAGTGTTAACTCCAAATAGAAATTTTAAGGGATAGCATTTATACAAGCATACTTAACCTTGGATTTGCTAAACTTTCAGTCCTATCAACAGCACTGTAAAACTCAGCTATGAGTCCCCTCAAGTCAAAGGAGACTGGCTGCTGAAAACAATCTGTCAAATTCTCAGAACTCTGCAAGAGCTTCTCCTCTTCCTGAACCACTAGTGGAGGGTCAGCACGATCTGAGTCAGGTCTGCAGGTCACAACTGTAAAGTCCTTCCCATCGTTGCAGTCAATCACTGCTGTTCATAAGATAAAAGGTGCTGGAGTAGCTTACATTGGAAGGAGTTCCTCTTCTGAGATCACTCACGCACAGCAAAAGCTGTGTACAATCCATTGCATCATTCCTGGGAGAGTGCTTAGGATGAGTATCTTCACAGGGCATTTCCCAAGCAGGTCCACCTCAAATAATCAAGTGGGTAAGGCTAAAAACAAACAAACAAACAAAATGATAATGATGGTAATTGCTGTGTGAAATTACAGATGATATTTTATTCTGTTAATCTGTTGTCAGCCTGATGCAAACCCAGATGTACCTAGAGATGGTCTCAATGAGGAATCACTTCCATCAAAGTGACCTGTGGCCATGTCTGTGGGACAATTTCTTAATTGCAAGTCAATGTAGAAAGGTCTAGCCTGGCGTGAGCTTTGCTATCCCTGGGCAGGTGGGCGGAGTTGTGTAGGAAGGCAGATGGAGCAAGCTGGGGGGGGGGGGGAGAAGAGTTCCAATATGGCTTCTACTGCACGTCCTCCCTCCGGGTTCCTGCCTTGAGCTCCTTGAGTCCCTTGATGATGGACTGTAATCTAAAAGCCAAATAAACCCCTTCCTCTCCAGTTGCATTTGCTCATGGTGTGTATTACAGCAAAAGGAAGCAAAGTAGGACAAGGTCTTTCAAGTTTGGGATGCATTCACAGTGAGAATGCATGATTGGAATAGGAAAACTATGTGATTATTTTAGAACTTTGACAATTAAATTTCCCAATTTACATGAATTGCAGTTGTATGCCAGAAGACTTCTCTATATTTAGTACTTACTTCATATATTATAGAATTTCATGTTCCTGCATCAAAGATTATAACTCTTTAAGGACATTTTCTGGGCCTTACACACAGTTATGTCCTCCCCAGTGCCCCATTCGGCCTCTTATTTGGTAAGCAGTCAGTAGCTCCTAGAGGAATTAATGATACTTTCAAGAATTTAAATAGATAGCATTGATGTATTCATCAAAGAGGAACTTAAATTTTTAGACTGATGTAATGAGTCCACAATAATTAATAAATACTATAATGCTAATGCAACAAAAAAGTGCATATATGCACAAATTAGATCTAAAATGCAATGACAGGCAAATTGTTGGGTTATTTGATGATAATAAATCAAGATGTATTCACATTGACTGTTAAGAGATGGACAATACCTGTTTCAGAAATGTCCACCTGTTCACCACATAGAATAATACACAGCAAAAATACTTTGTATGTTTTTATAAGATGATATGTAATTATTGCCAGTTTACAGTATTCTCACATTGCACAGCTTTTGCTTTTTCTATTCAGTTTTTATTTCATTGTCAGTACATTATAATTCTTGTAAAACTTACATGTGCAGTTTATTATACTTACAAATACAAGGGTTTATAATAAAATATTTAAAAAACAAATTCCAATACTAAAAGGAGTACCACGTTAGAAAATGCTTCCCATTATTCCTTTTGAGTATTATACTTACTCATGACTGTTCTGTTTCTACAAGAAAACAAAGCAGAAGAACTGGACACATCATTTAATCCTATGCAAAGTAGTGGCTTTGATGTCTGTTGATTCTGTGTAAGACTCAAAGAAAAATAAGCAAATTTAACTTCTGAAATGAGAAATAACTTTTCTAAAGAAAAATATAATTTGCCTAGAATCTTAACAAAATTTACTATATGATTATATTCAAATGTTTTGTTTGACATGGAAATTTTCAACCAACTTTGGAATAATCTTGTCAACTTATTCTGAATAGCTCAAGACTTTCTAAACCAAATTAAAATTACAAAATTCAATTTTCAATACATCTTATGTCAACAGAATTATTGAGTGAGCTCATTTAATACCCACAGATCAGAACTTAAAATAGAACCATTTATCTACTTTCAGATACTTGCCAATAATGTAGCTTGTAGTCCAATCCAAAATAAAATTTCTTTTCTCTTTTTCAAGTCTCATAGGAGTCTCTATAGACTAAAAAGAAGTTAATACTTGTGCTTTTTAAAATACTTTTCTCGGAATTTAAAAAAAAAATGTGTTTTGTTAAAGCCCATGATCTTACTAAAACAAGAAATGTAAAAGTTAATGAGGAAAATTTTTTTAATTGCAAATAAGTTTCACACATTAAATAGCTTAAAATAACAAATTCAAAAGATAATTTTCAGACTCAATTTTAAGTACCTGCTTAGCATCTAGAGTCCTAAATAATATCTGAAGTGTTAGGAAAAGTTTCACTATCAATAAAGTAAACAAACAATAGCCTCTCTGCAGCTAGGTAGGCCCTTTGTTAACGAGGTTCCTGGCCACCAAGGGAACCTGATCCTGTTCCATAAGATCCATAGGATAGCATTTGAAGGAAGAGATGGGCAGGTGCCAAGGCAAGAATTCCTCCACCAATCTGAAAAACAACATGAAAACACCAAAACAAGCCGACAGCTAGCATCAAATTAAATGGAGAGATACTCAAAGTCATCCCACTAAAATCAGGAACACGACAAGGCTGTCCACTCTCTCCATACCTCTTCAATATAGTGCTTGAAGTTCTAACAATAGCAATAAGACAACATAAGAGGATCAAGGGGATTCAAATTGGAAAGGAAGAAGTTAAACTGTCATTATTTGCAGATGATATGACAGTATACATAAGCGACCCCCAAAACTCTACCAAATAACTCCTACAGCTGATAAACTCCTTTAGTGATGTGGCAGGATACAAGATCAACTCCAAAAAATCAGTTGCCCTCCTATACACTAAGGGTAAGGAAGCAGAGAGGGAATTCAGAGAAGCATCACCTTTCACGATAGCCACAAATAGCATAAAATATCTTGGGGTAACTCTGACCAAGGAAGTGAAAGATCTATTTGACAAGAACTTTAAGTCTTTGAAGAAAGAAATTGAAGAGGACACCAGAAAATGGAAGGATCTCCCTTGCTCTTGGATTGGGAGGATCAACATAGTAAAAATAGCAATTCTACCGAAAGCAATCTATAGATTCAATGCAATCCCCATCAAAATTCTTCACAGACCTTGAGAGGACAATAATCAACTTTATATGGAGAAACAAAAAACCCAGGATAGCCAAAACAATCTTATACAATAAAGGAACTTCTGGAGGCATTACCATCCCTGACTTCAAACTCTATTACAGAGCTTCAGTATTGAAAACAGCTTGGTACTGCCATAAAAACAGAGAAGTAGATCAAAGGAATCGAGTAGAAGACCCGGATTTTAACCCACAAACATATGAACACTTGATCTTTGATAAAGGAGCTAAAAGTATACAATGGAAGAAAGAGAGCATCTTCAACAAATGGTGCTGGCAGAACTGGATGTCAACCTGTAGAAGAATGAAAATAGATCCATATCTATTACCATGTACAAAACTCAAGTCCAAATGGATTAAAGACCTCAATATCAGTCTGAACACACTGAACCTGATAGAAGAGAAAGTGGGAAGTACTCTACAACATATGGGCACAGGAGACCACTTCCTACATATAACCCCAGCAGCACAGACATTAAGGGCAACATTGAATAAATGGGACCTCCTGAAACTGAGAAGCCTCTGTAAAGCAAAGGACACTGTCACTAAGACAAAAAGGCAACCCACTGACTGGGAGAAGATCTTCACCAACCCCACAACTGACAAAGGTCTGATCTCCAAAATATATAAAGAACTCAAGAAACTAGACTTTAAAATGCTAATTAACCCAATTCAAAAATGGGGCACTGAACTGAACAGAGAATTCTCAACAGAAGAAGTTCAAATGGCCAAAATACACTTAAGGTCATGCTCAACCTCCTTAGCGATCAGGTAAATTCAAATCAAAACAACTTTGAGATACCATCTTACACCTGTCAGAATGGCTAAAATCAAAAACACCAACGATAGCCTTTGCTGGAGAGGATGTGGAGTAAGGGTTACACTCATCCATTGCTGGTGGGAATGCAAACTTGCGCAACCACTATGGAAAGCGGTGTGGTGATTTCTCAGAAAATTTGGCATCAACCTACCCCAGGACCCTGCAATACCACTCTTGGGAATATACCCAAGAGATGCACTACCATACTACAAAAGTATTTGTTCAACTATGTTCATAGCAGCATTATTTGTAATAGCCAGAACCTGGAAACAACCTGGATGCCCTTCCACGGAAGAATGGATGCAGAAAGTGTGGAATATATACACATTAGAGTACTACTCAGCGGTAAAAAAAACAATGACATCGTGAATTTTGCATGCAAATGGATGGAATTAGAAAACATTATCCTGAGTGAGGTATCCCAGACCCAAAAAGATGAACATGGGATGTGCTCACTCATAATTGGTTTTTAGCCATATAGGACAGTGAGCCTATAATTCGCGATCCTAGAGAAGCTAAATAAGATGAACCCAAAGAAAAACACATAGTTATCCCCCTGGATATTGGTTGTAGTCAAGATTGCTGGGCAAAAATTTGGGAACTGGTGGGTGGGGTGGGATGGGGGAAAGGAGAGATGGGGAGAGAAAAGTGAGAAGGGGTGGATAGGGATAACTTGGGGGAATGGGATGGCTGGGATAACGGAAGGTTAAATATGGGAGCAGGGAAGTATATATCTTAATTAAGGGAGTCATTTTAGGGTTGGCAAGAGCCTTGACTCTAGAGAGGTTCCTGGCGGTTCAGAGACATGTACCCAACTAGGTTCTTGGGCAGCTGAGGAGAGAGAGCCTGAAATGGCCCGATCCTATAGCCATACTAACGAATATCTTGCATATCACCATAGAACCTTCATCTGGCGATGGATGGAGATAGAGACAGAGACCCACATTGGAGCAATGGACTGAGCTCCCAAGGTCCAAATGAGGAACAGAAGGAGGGAGAACTTGAGCAAGGAAGTCAAGACCGCAAGGGGGGCATCCACCCACTGAGACGATGGGGCTGATCTATTAGGAGATCACCAAGGCCAGCTGGACTGGGACTGAAAATGCATGGGATAAAACCAGACTCACTGAATATGGTGGACAATGAGGGTTGCTAAGAAGCCAAGGACAATGGCACTGAGTTTTGACCCTACTGCATGTACTGGCTTTGTGGGAGCCTAGCCGGTTTGGATGCTCACCTTCCTAGACCTGGATGGAGGGGGAGGACCTTGGACTGCCCACAGGGCAGGGAACCCTGACAGCTCTATGGACTGGAGAGGGAGGGGGGAGGGGAGGGGGCGTGGGGAGTGGAGGGAGGAGGAGGGAAAAGGGAGGCGGGGAGGAGGCGAAAATTTTTAATTAAAAAAAATTAATAAAAAAGTCCAGATGTTTCTTGATTTTTGTTGATTCCTCTGGACTAAGAATAATATCTGAAATGCTTTATTTATTTAAAGTATTTAGTAAGAGGCTTGAGACACGGCTTTGCAGTTCAGAGAACTCGATGCTCTTCCAGAGAACTGAAGTTCAGTTCCTAGCATCTACATCAGGTGCTCCACACTCAGCTGTAATTCAGCTCCCAGAGATATCACCCCTCACTTCTGACTTTTGTAGATTCTGCAAGCATAAGGCCAGCATCCACACAGGCACATGCACATACATAAATGAATTTTTAAAAGTATTTAGCAAATTCTTGAAAGTGTTTTATTGAGTGGTACTTAAACTATTGCTTCATTTTTAGAGGCGGTATAATGCTAGAAGTCTAGAGTTGCAGCCAAAACTCTAGAAGTGTTTCAGGAAAAATTAACATGATGCTATCTAAATTACTGCACTTGACTCTTTCTAGATGATTTAATAAAAGATATTTTCTGGGGCTGGAAAGATGGCTCAGTCAGTATAGCGTTTGCTAAGCAAGCATGGAGACCTAAGCTCAAATCCCCAACACCCATATAAAAGCCTGGTGTGGCGGAAAGCGTCAGAACACCAGCAGTGACAGAGAGGGTAGGTGTTCAGCTTATCTTACCGAGTCAGCATACACCAGGTTTGGCGAGAGACCATCTCAAAGGGGAAGGTGAGAGAGACTGAGGAAGACATCCAACACTGAGTTCTGGCTTTCATGCACACACAGAGAGTAAGGGGGTATTTAAAAAGTTATCATTATACATGCTTTCAATTTGTTACTATATCTTAATAATAAGTCTACAGAAAATTAAATAAGATGCCTAAAGAGATCAGAACTTAAATACTGAAAAATAAAGAATATTTGGTCCTTTATAAATATTCTATAATTTGAAATTGGTATCAAATCCTATATATTCACCTTAATGGAAATGATGAGATGAGAAACTTTAAACATTGTGGGAAAGCCAGATTTGGCAAGCTGCTTTAAGAATAATCACATTCTAGTTTAAGAGATGTCTCCTATTACTCAAATGAGCATATTATTTTGACCGCAAAACATGCAATTTATAAAGTTTAAAAGGAAGCTGTACCACCAGGCACCATGACACCTGGGCACATGGAGGACAGTTACAGCTCCTCCTCAGGACACTCGCCCTAGGCGGGCAAAGATCAACTACAAGCCCGCCTGGCACCTATGGCACCAAGAGATGGGCACCATTATGGTGAGTGAGTCTGGTGGGGAAATGGGAGAGAGAAAGAGGATGAAAACTTCATGTGCAGAGGAGAGAGGAGTATCTGAAGAGTTGAGGGTAGTGAGGAATCCGCTGATGTGGGTGGCCTGCTTGCCACCTGGAACTATAGGGACGTCCAGGCCGGCACTGCTGCCAAGGGCCATGTCTGGTCCATAGCCCTGATGTAGTTGAGGTAGTCTGTGTTGATGTTCATGGCTTACAGATCTGGGTGCCTCATGCCATCACCCATGGCCATGGCAAAGTCCAGACCAAATTGTGGCCAAGAACCATGTCCTTGGCCCTACTGCAGCTAGGGTCTCTGTTGTTATCTGTGACTCATGTTGCCATCAAGGCCTAGCAGATGCTCAGGGACTGAGCTGCCACCTGAGGACAACTGGCACTTAAGTGCCATGCTGCCACTAGGGTCATAATGACCTGGCTGACCTGCTATGCCAACTAGGGCCATGATGACATCCAGGCCCAGGCTGCTGCCAGGAACTTTGCTGGGTCCACGGTCTTTTTTTTTTTTAATATTTCTTTATTTATTATGTATACAATATTCTGTCTACATGTATGCTGGTAGGCCAGAAGAGGGCACCAGACCTCATTACAGATGGTTGTGAGCCACCATGTGGTTTCTGGGAATTGAACTCAGGACCTTTGGAAGAGCAGGCAATACTCTTAACCGTTGAGCCATCTCTCCAGCCCTGGGTCCACGGTCTTACTGCAGCTTGGGTCTGTGTCCATAGCCTGTGTTGCCACCAAATGATATACGGATGCCCAGAATCTGGGCTATCACCTGAGGCCATGTTGGTGTCCAAGGGCCATGCCACTGCAAGGGCCATACAGACCTGATTGGCATGTGCTGCCAACTAGGGCCATGGTATCATATGAGCCAATCTATAGCCGGGTCCGTGCCTGGGTTCCTGGCCCAGCCACAGCCAACACAGTTTGTGTTAATGTCCAAGGCTCCTGTTGCCATCAAGGGCCATGTGGATGCCCAGGATCTGGACCACCACCTGAGGCCATGTTGGTGTTCAAGGGTTACACCCACTGGGTTTATGTAAATCTGAGTGACCTACAATACCTATCGTCAGACTTTCTTTATACTGCCAGCTCAGAATCTTCTTTTTAATTATGAAAGCTTTGCCTTAGCTCAAACTTGTTCCCAACTAGCTCTTGTAACTTAAATTAACCCATATGTATTAATCTACATTCTGCCACATGGCTCACTACCTCTCCTCAGTACCATTTGTCCCACTTGCTCTGTGTCTGGCTGGTGAATACTGCTACTCCTCTCCCCAGAGTTTCTGTCTCTTCCAGGAAGTCCTGTTTATCCTCTCCCATCCACCTATTGACCATTCAGCTCTCTAAAAACCAATCAGAAGGTGTCTTGGGAAAGACACATCTTCACAGAGTACAAAAAGATCATCCTACAACATCCCCCCTTTATATCTACATTAAAAGGAAAGGTTTTTAACCCTGACAAAGTAAAACTATATACAATAAGAACAATTATCAGGTAAGAATCACATTTACAATGTTCAGTCCATTAGTATTTGGCAAATTGAAAGAAAGTACTCTATTATCTATCCTATCTTAGTGAGTCTAAAGTTTTATACCCAAACCACTTTCTATCATAACTTGTATTACTATCCTAAAAATATCCTTTTGTACCTTAAAACATTTTTCTTAGATAAATAGCATAAGCTTTTATGTCTCTCAACCTTTATAAACTTCACATCTCTTATATTAGTTTGTTGCTTTGAATTTGCAAACAAACAGTAAAATTATAACTATCTAGTCTTCAACCCCCAACAAACACAGTAGAACTGACCCTGTTGGTAGAGACACTGTGGATGAGCTGGCCCTGAGGGCATGAAAGTAGGAAAGATGACCTCACACATGTGATAGCATGGGTAAGAAAAAGATGCCTCCCTCCTCCCTACCCCTTGCCATTTGCAGCAGACAGGAGAATAGGGCCCAGGGTCACAAGAATTCCAGGAGAGCTGGTTCTGCCCCTCATTGGCTCCAATGCACATGAGAGTGACAGCACATTAGAGCTGACACTATTGGTAGGGGGCACAGGTGAGCTTACCCTGAGGACATGAAAGCAGGAGAGTTGACCCTGTCACCCCCCCTTGACTGCCACGTTGTGGCATAAGTAAGAGAAAGATGTCCTCCCCCTTGCCCCTTGTCACCTGTGGCAGGTGGGAGAGCTGGTTTGGGGGACATGAAATTGGAACAACAAGTACAGTACCTCACCAACTGAAGCACTCAGGAGAGCAGGCTCTGGACCTCTCCTGGGCAAAACAGTAGAGCTGGCTCTGGTGTTATGGGTGCCAGTGAGCCAGCCCCAAGGGCATAAGAACAGGAGAACTGGTCCCACTCCCTGCTGCCTGCTGCAGTGTGTGAGCTAGCTGGGGCAATGCTAGAGAGCTCACTATGGTGGTGTCAGTGAAGGAAAACTAACAGGCTGTCCAACCCAACTATCACCCAGACCCAGAACCAGGGCTATAACTTGGCCCACCCCAACGTCCACCTCATCTCTGACCTGCTGGAGTATGTGAAGGGACCACACTTGCAGATCCAAAGCTATATGAGCTCTGGGACACAAGGCAACAATAGGCTATACAAGAAGCATCCCAGTGAGGGCTTAGTATTGAGAGTGTAGGAGAAACCAGAGACCTCAAACCAGACCAATGATTCATTGCAATGAACATTTACAAGTAAAGATGTATGAACTAAAGGATATACTTTGGGATTCACTGTGTCATACTACAGTTTCCAAACTACGACTTTTTTGTATGTTAGTTTGGTTTTGTTTTTTGATTTTCTTTTAACTTTTATTTAATCATGGGAGGGGAGATTGCAAGGGCAGAGGGCAGATATGAAGGGAAGTGGAGATGAATGGGATCAAGATGCATTATGTGAAATATACAAAGAATAGATTTTTTTAAAGGTCTTTAAAAAGGAAGCTGTAAAGAAAGTTAATAGAAAAATAATATTTCAAATAAAATATTGAATTCAAGAGAAAAACTATTAGACATCAAAATGCATTTTTTTTTTTTTTTGGTTTTTCGAGACAGGGTTTCTCTGTGGTTTTGGAGCCTGTCCTGGAACTAGCTCTTGTAGACCAAGCTGGTCTCAAACTCACAGAGATCTGCCTGCCTCTTCCTCCCAAGTGTTGGGATTAAAAGTGTGTGCCACCCACTGCCCAGCTTCAAAATGCATTTATTGTAAACAATAAAAGGTATAAAAACTTTTTAAAGTTTCCTCAGTTTATTGAATTCTTAAACTTTGAATTAGTTTTTTAGGAAAATGCTTTCCCAGCATGCCGGAAAGACTTGGTTTTAGCCCTATGAACACAGAAAAGTAAATACATACATACATACATACATACACATATACATACATACACACATACGTACATTTAAAATTCTCTATCTATATGAACTATAAATTAGTTCATCATTTTGGAATAACCAGTTACAATTTGTCAGAAAGTAAAATATCTTTTTGCTTACCAAAATTTCTTCTAGGATTCTTATTAACCTATGTGGATACATATTACATATCTGAGGATATTCGCTAGGATATTATTTTTCCTATGGAAAACAATCTTAACCCCACCAGTGGGCAAATAAGTTGCTATGTTATAGTAGCTATGGAAAAGAATGGTATAGTTTACAGGTTGTGACTGACATGGAATGAGTCCACTTAGAGGAGAGTAAAGCATACATGTAAATAGAAAGACTTATTCATGTAATAAAAAAGTTCTGGAAATTAGCTTTGAGACAAGGGATGAACATGAGAGGACTTTAGGCATTTTGCATTAATTGAAAATCTTAAGATATGTGTTAAGTTTTATTTCATTGCAAGAAACACATGTAACTCTGTATCCACCCGTAAGGCATTTTTATAAACTGAGAAAAGAGGCCTAGATAGTCTAATACGATAGTAGTAATAATAGTTAACCTGCGGGGAGACAAGAGTAGAGTTGTAAATAATTCCAGCTTTGTCTGCATCTAACCTTTCATTCCCAATACACATAGCATGCTTGTAAAATTCTCAAGACAGGATTTCTCTGTGTACCCACCATGGCTGTCCTCGAACTCACTCTGTAGACCAGACTGGCCTCTAATTCATGGAGATCCAATAGCCTCTACCTTCCAAGAACTGAGATTAAAAACACATCCATCACCAATTGATAACTGTTAGAAATATTAAATGAAATTTAATAATATACCAGGATACACAGCAACCTACCTCGGTATCATCTGGCAGGGCAGTAAGGAAGCACCTGAGAGCTACACAAAAGCAGGAAAGATCATTATTAAAATAGGTGTGTCGTTACATTGGTATGTTTAGATAAAATCATGGAGAAAAAAATGCAAAGCTTTTAAGAAAAAAAGCTACCACAAATAATACATAAAATGATTTAAACTCTAGGTTGCCAAACATCTTGGTTCATGATGACTACTTTTGTCCTTACTAATTTTGGCATCAGTCTCTAGGCTAAAATAAATACTAAGAGTGTTTTTAGGCCCAAACAATTCAATAACTGCCTATATCCCAAACAATAATAGCCATTTAGAAAGATAATTCACTGTGGAGTCCCAAAATGTGAGTCTGTTTCCACCTTGTCTGAAGGTCAGAGAGTTTTAGCTTGTTCAAAGTTGTTAACAAGTGTGGCTTCACACCTTGACCTAGGGTGTGGTTACTTGGTGTTTCTGACATTAAGATGGCCCACACAGGTAAATCCACTCCACCCTGACCTAAGGTCAGGATTTTCAAGCGTAGTTCTGCACCTTCTTTGAAATAGAAGGTTTGACCTTGGGAGTGGCTGCCTTCGGGATACTTGGTCTAGGGTGGGTTCACTGCCTAAATAGAATGCTGGTGAGTTGATGTCTCAAAGTATTGAAACAAATAACTGTTGTAGTAGTCCTTTGTATCGTGTTCAAGCAGTCTTTTTCTTCTCCCCCTATTGTATTGGGATATAAAAGTATATGGAAAATTAGACACAGGCAGATTTCAATATTCACTGGAATGCTCTCCCAGTACTATTCTATGTTTTCTGTTTTATTATTTTCACTCGTGTCTTTGTTACCTTCTTTTTCTAATCCCCATGGCCCTACCCTGGTAAGTGGTATTTTTGTCGAAGCTGGTCTCCGACAATTCACATTAATAGTTAAAAATATTCTTTACCACATGTTCTTATTAGTGGATCTGTCTGTCACTGGTGATCAGCACAACCTCTCTAGCCCTGGAATTAGAATGAATGCTGTTCCTCATTTTCTATGCCACACTGATGTTTATGATCTTGGTTCTGTTTCACAACAACCACCAAAACCCAGCTTATCAAAGAGGAGGTTCACTGGAAAAAAAATAGAAAATACTAACAATGATATTGTGAACTACCTAGAGCTAGTAATATGCACAGGTGTTGATTATCGATATATTTTCCCTTGAATGCTTAAATTCCCTGCAGCAGCCTTGTGAGGTCCCTTCAGAGCCCCCAGAGACCTCAGTGTAGTTTGGGAATGGGGTACCTTCCCCTGATACCTTCCTAGTTCTTCATTAGCCCTTATTTGTGCTTATAGAAATTCTCTAATTTGGAACGATGGGTACTTGCCACCAAGTCCAACAACCTGATTTTGATGCCCCAGACCGACATGAGAGATGGATGCAGTATTACTAGCTATCTCCAGCTCCTGATGCCATGAATACCCTAAAATTTGGATGCAGAATAAACCTGTCGTTCCTTAAGTTGCTTTTGCAGAGTGTCTTGTCCTAGGAACATGCTATTAATAGAATTATACTTAAGACCCACACCTACACAGATTTGTCAGGCTTACTGAGTGGGTCATCTAAGAGTTTCACATCTACTCAAGTTAAAGCTTCCACATCTACTCAAGTTAAAGCTTCAGCATAACTATCTTAAGTTGTTTAAGTATGAGTTTAAAAATATCACAGAAAATGAAACTTATTTCTCTATAATTCCTAATCACAGTTCCTATAAGCATTCTCTTAGGTTTTTTTTTTTTTTATTCTTTTTTAATTAAAATTTCCACCTGCTCCCCGTTTCCCATTTCCCTCCCCTCCTCCCAAATATTGCCCCCTCCCCCCACTCCCCTCCCCCTATTCCCACTCCTCTTCTCCTCCCCCCACACCACTCCCCCTCCCTCTCGATACTGAAGAGCAGTCCAAATTCTCTGCCCTGCGGGAAGACGAAGGTCTTCTATCTACGTCCAGGAAGGTGAGCATCTAAACAGGCTAAGCTCCCACAAAGCCAGTTCATGTATTAGGATCGAAACCTAGTGCCATTGTCCTTGGCTTCTCATCAGCCTTCATTGTCCGCCATGCTCAGAGAGTCCAGAATCAACCCATGCTTATTCAGTCCCAGACCAGCTGGCCTTGGTGGGCTCCCAATAAATCAGTTCCACTGTCACAGTGGGTGGGTGCACGCCTCGTGGTCCTGATTTCCTTGCTCATGTTCTCCCTCCTTCTGCTCCTCATTTGGACCGTAAGAGCTCAGACCGTTGCTCCAAATTGAGACTCTGTCTCTACCTCGATCCATCGCCAGATGAAGGTTCTAAGGTGATATGCAAGATATTCATCAGTATAGGATAGGGTCATTTCAGGTTCCCTCTCCTTAGTTGCCCAAGGTACCAGCTGGGGACATATTCCTGGACACCTGCGAACCCCTCAAGAGTCAAGTTTCTTGCCAACCCTAAGATGGCTCCCTTAGATAGGATATATACTTCGCTGCTCCCGTATCCTCCCTTCCTATATCCCAACCATCCCAATCCCCCGAGCTCCTCCCATCATCCCCTTCTCATGTTTCTCATCCCATTTCCCCTTTGCCCCATGCCACCTCACCCGCAAGTTCCCAGTTTTTGCCCTGCAATCTTGTCTACTTCTCCTCTCCATGCGGATGACTATATGATTTTCTTTGGGTTCACTTTCTTATTTAACTTCTCTAGGATCACAAATTATATGCTTAATGTCTTTTATTTATGGCTAGAAACCAATTATGAGTGAGTACATCCCATGTTCCTCTTTTTGGGTCTGGGATACCTCACTCAGGATAGTGTTTTCTATTTCCATCCATTTGCACACAAAATTCGAGAAGTCATTGTTTTTTACTGCTGAGTAGTACTCTAATATGTATATATTCCACACTTTCTTCATCCATTCCTCCATTGAAGGGCATCTAGGTTGTTTCCAGGTTTTGGCTATTACAAACAATGCTGCTATGAACATAGTTGAACAGATACTTTTGTCATTTGATGGGGTATCTCTTGGGTATATTCCCAATAGTGGTATTACTGCATCTTGGGGTAGGTTGATCCCAAATTTCCTGAGAAATCGCCACACTGATTTCCAAAGTGGTTGCACAAGTTTGCATTCCCACCAGCAATGAATGAGTGTGCCTCTTTCTCCACAACCTCGCCAGCAAAGGCTATCATCGGTGTTTTTGATTTTAGCCATTCTGACAGGTGTAAGATGGTATCTCAAAGTTGTTTTAATTTGCATTTCCCTTATCGCTAAGGAGGTTGAGCATGACCTTAAGTGTCTTTTGGCCATTTGAACTTCTTCTGTTGAGAATTCTCTGTTCAGATCAGTGCCCCATTTTTTTATTGGGTTCATTAGCATTTTAAAGTCTAGTTTCTTGAGTTCTTTATATATTTTGGAGATCAGACCTTTGTCTGTTGCAGGGTTGGTGAAGATCTTCTCCCAGTCAGTGGGTTGCCTTTTTGTCTTAGTGACAGTGTCCTTTGCTTTACAGAAGCTACTCAGTTTCAGGAGGTCCCATTTATTCAATGTTGTCCTTAATGTCTGTGCTGCTGGGGATAAACGTAGGAAGTGATCTCCTGTACCCATATGTTGTAGAGTACTTCCCATTTTTTCTTCTATCAGGTTCAGTGTGTTCAGACTAATATTGAGGTCTTTAATCCATTTGGACTTGAGTTTTGTGCATGGTGATAGATATGGATCTATTTTCATTCTTCTAAACGTTGACAACCAGTTCTGCCAGCACCATTTGTTGAAGATGCTCTCTTTTTTCCATTGAATACTTTTAGCTCCTTTATCAAAAATTAGGTGTTCATAAGTTTGTGGGTTAAAATCAGGGTCTTCTACTCGGTTCCATTGATCGACTTCTCTGTTTTTATGCCAATACCAAGCTGTTTTCAATACTGAGGCTCTGTAATAGAGTTTGAGGTCAGGGATGGTAATGCCTCCAGACGATCCTTTATTATATAAGATTGTTTGGGCTATCCTGGGTTTTTTGTTTCTCCATATAAAGTTGATTATTGTCCTCTCAAGATCTGTGAAGAATTTTGATGGGATTTTAATGGGGATTGCATTGAATCTATAAATTGCCCTTGGTAGAATTGCCATTTTTACTATGTTGATCCTCCCAATCCAAGAGCAAGGGAGATCCTTCCATTTTCTGGTATCCTACTCAATTTCTTTCTTCATTGACTTAAAATTCTTGTCAAATAGATCCTTTACTTCCTTGGTTAGAGTTACCCCAAGATATTTTATGCTATTTGTGGCTATCGTGAATGGTGATGCTTCTCTGATTTCCATCTCTGCTTCCTTATCCTTTGTGTATAGGAGGGCAACTGATTTTTCGGAATTGATCTTGTATCCTGCAACGCTACCAAAGGTGTTTATCAGCTGAAGGAGTTCTTTGCTGGAGTTTTTGGGGTCGCTTATGTACACTATCATATCGTCTGCAAATAATGAAAGTTTAACTTCTTCCTTTCCAATTTGAATCCCTTTGATCCCCTTATGTTGGCTTATTGCTATTGTTAGAATTTCAAGCACTATATTAAAGAGGTATGGAGAGAGTGGACAACCTTGTCGTGTTCCTGATTTTAGTGGAATAGCTTTGAGTTTCTCTCCATTTAATTTGATGTTAGCTGACGGCTTGCTATAAATAGTTTTTATTATACTTAGGAACGACCCTTGTAATCCTAATCTCTCTAAGACCTTTATCATAAAGGCATGGTGAATTTTGTCAAATGCTTTTTCAGCATCTAATGAAATGATCATATGGTTTTTTACTTTCAGTTTATTTATATGATGGATTACATTGATAGATTTTCGTATGTTGAACCAGCCCTGCATCTCTGGGATGAAGCCTACTTGATCATAATGGATAATTTTTCTAATGTGTTCTTGGATTCGGTTTGCCAGTATTTTATTGAGTATTTTTGCGTCGATGTTCATGAGTGAGATTGGCCTGTAGTTCTCTTTCTTGGTTGTGTCTTTGTGTGGTTTTGGTATCAGAGTAACTTCAGCTTCATAAAAAGAATTTGGCAATGACTTCTCTGTTTCAATATTGTGAAATACATTAAGGAGTATAGGTATTAGGTCTTCTTGGAAGTTCTGGTAGAATTCTGCATTGAAGCCGTCTGGACCTGGGCTTTTTTTGGTGGGGAGGTTTTTTATAACAACTTCTAATTCTTCGCGACTAACAGGTCTATTTAGATTGTTCACCTGGTCCTGGTTTAACTTTGGTATATGGTACTTATCTAAAAAAGTGTCCATTTCTATAACATTTTCCAATTTTGTGGCATACAGGTTTTTGTAGTAAGATCTAATGATTCTCTGAATTTCCTCTGAGTCTGTGGTTATGTCTCCCTTTTCGTTTCTGATTTTGTTAATTTGCGTATTCTCTCTCCGCCGTTTGATTAGTTTGGATAGGGGTTTATCAATCTTATTGATTTTCTCCATGAACCAGCTTTTTGTTTCATTGATTCTTTGGATTGTTTTCTGTGTTTCTATTTTGTTGATTTCAGCCCTCAATTTGATTATTTCCAGTCTTCTACTTCTCCTAGGTGAGTCTGCTTCTTTTTTTTCTAAAGCTTTCAGGTGGGCTATTAAGTCTCCAATGTGTGCTTTCTCCGTTTTCTTTAAGTGGGCACTTAATGCTATGAACTTTCCTCTTAGCACTGCTTTCATAGTGTCCCATAGGTTTGAGTATGTTGAGTCTTCGTTTTCATTGAATTCAAGAAAGACTTTAATTTCTTTCTTTATTTCTTCCTTGATCCAGGTGTGGTTCAGTAGTTGACTGTCCAGTTTCCATGAGTTCGTAGGCTTTCTGGGGCTAGCATTGTTGTTGAATTCTAACTTTAGTCCATGATGATCTGATAAGACACAGGTGGTTACCGATATTTTTTTGTAACTGTGTAAGTTTGCTTTGTTACCGAGTATGTGGTCTATTTTCGAGAAGGTTCCATGAGCTGCAGAGAAGAAGGTATATTCTTTCTTATTTGAGTGGAATGTTCTATAGATGTCTGTTAAGTCCATTTGATTCATTACCTCCCTTAATCCTCTTATTTCTCTGTTAGGTTTCTGTCTGATTGACCTGTCCATTGGTGAGAGAGGAGTGTTGAAATCTCCTACTATTAGTGTGTGTGGTTTCATGACTGCCTTGAGTTTTAGTAACGTTTCTTTTACATAAGTGGGTGCTTTTGTATTAGGGGCATATATATTCAGGATTGAGACTTCATCCTGGTGAATTGTTCCTGTTATGAGTAAAAATGTCCATCTCCATCTCTTTTGATTGATTTTAGTTTGAAGTCAACTTTCTTAGAAATTAGTATGGCCACACCTGCTTGTTTCTTAGGTCCGTTTGCTTGATAAACCTTTTCCCAGCCCTTTACTCTGAGTAGGTGTCTGTCTTTGTGGTTGAGGTGTGTTTCTTGTAAGCAGCAGAATGTTGGATCCTGTTTTCGTATCCAATCTCTTAGCCTGTGCCTCTTTATAGGTGAGTTGAGTCCATTGATATTAAGTGATATTAATGACCAGTGGTTGTTAACTCCGGTCATTTTTCCTTTCTTCTTTCTTTCTTTTTGGTAGTAGAGTTTGTGTGTTACCCTTCTTCAAGTTGTGCTGTTGAAGGGTCATTAGATGTCTGAGTTATTGTGGGCATTGTTGGACTCCTTGGTTTGTGATTTTCCTTCAATTACTTTCTGAAGGGCTGGATTTGTGGCTACGTATTGTTTAAATTTGTTTTTATCCTGGAAAATTTTGTTTTCTCCATTTATAGTGAACGAAAGCTTGGCTGGGTATAGTAGTCTGGGCTTGCATCCATGGTCTCGTAGTTTCTGCAGTATATCTGTCCAGGACCTTCTGGCTTTCATGGTTTCCATAGAGAAATCAGGTGTAAGTCTGATAGGTTTACCTTTATAGGTAACTTGACCTTTTTCCTTTGCAGCTCTTAATATTCTTTCTTTATTCTGTATGTTTTGTGTTTTGATTATTATATGACGAGGAGATGTTTTTTTTTTTTTTTGATCCAGTCGATTTGGTGTTCTGTATGCTTCTTGGACCTTCAAAGGAATATCTTTCTTAAGGTTGGGAAAGTTTTCTTCTATAATTTTTTTAAATATATTTTCTGGACCATTGAGCTGTACTTCTTCTCCTTCTTCTATCCCTATTATTCTTAGGTTTGGTCTTTTTATTGTGTCCCAGATTTCCTGAATGTTTTGTGATGAGAATTTGTTGGTTATGCTGTTTTCTTTGATGAGAGTGTTTATTTTCTCTATGGTATCTTCAGTGTCTGGGATTCTTTCTTCTATCTCTTGTAATCTGTTGGTGGTACTTGTCTCTGTAGTTCCTGTTCGTTTATTCAAATTTTCCATCTCCATCCTTCCCTCGGTTTGTGTTTTCTTTATTACTTCCACTTCATTCTTCAAGTCTTGAACCGTTTCCCTTACCTGTTTGATTACTTTTTCTTGTTTCTCTTGGTTTTCTTGGGTATCTTTGAGATATTTATTCATTTCCTCTACCTTTTTGTTTGTAATCTCTAATTGGTTGTGGCAGTTTTTCACCTCCTGTTTAAGGTCCTCTATTATTTTCATAAAATTCACTTTTGAGTCGAATTCTTCTAATTCTTCTGAATTAGGGTGTAGACTTCTCATTTCGGGATTCCTGGATCCTGGTGATGTCACGTTGCCTTTCAAGTTGTTGGGAGACTTCTTGCATTGGCGCCTGCCCATCTTTTCCTTCAAATGGAGCCAGGAGAGGCCTGACGTCTTGGACCAGTCTTTGCTGTGACTAACTCTCTAGGTGTATCTCCTCAGTGTAGGGGCAGGAACCGTTCCCTTCCAGATGAACTCCTCAACACCAAAACATGGATGCGTGGTATTCCAATGACCCGCGTAAAGAAGGCCGAATGTCCCAGCACTTGGGAGGCAGAGGCAGGCGGATCTCTGTGAGTTCGAGACCAGCCTGGTCTACAAGAGCTAGTTCCAGGACAGGCTCCAAAACCACAGAGAAACCTTGTCTCGAAAAACCAAAAAAAAAAAAAAAAAAAAAAAAAAAAAAAGAAGGCCGAATGCAAGGGGTAGGGCGGGGTCGAGTAGAACACAGGCAACACTGCAGTACAAGCTGGAGGTGCCTGCGCTCCCTTTCGTGGGTTGCTGAGGCCTGCCCACTAGGCAGGCACTCACTGCTCTGGTTGGGTAGCCTTAGTGTAGGGGCGTTTGTGCTCTCTACGGGGACAGTCCGCCCCAGGATAGTACACACTCACCCGTCCCGATGAAACTTCTCGGCACCTACACAGGAACTCCTGGATGCCCCAATGAGCCAGGGACTAAGGGAAGTAGGGCGCAGGCAGAGCAGGTCCAGGAGATCACAGCAGAGACTGCAGTCCCAGCAGCGGGGGCCCGCTTTCCCTGGCGGGGACCTTGAGGCCTGCCCTCTAGTCAGGCACTCACTGCTCTGGGTTGGTAGCCTTAGTGAAATGGCAGGAAACTGTTCCACAGCTAAGGACCTTGCAGACAAGGCTGGCTTGGGGGTGGGGGCGGGTGTGTAGGAAAGAAAGCCCTGCAGCAGGAGCTGGGGGAGGGGCGTTTGTGCTCTCTACTGGGACAGTCCGCCCCAGGATAGCACACACTCACCCGTCCCGATGAAACTTCTCGGCACCTACACAGGAACTCCTGGATGCCCCAATGAGCCAGGGACTAAGGGAAGTAGGGCGCAGGCAGAGCAGGTCCAGGAGATCACAGCAGAGACTGCAGCCCCAGCAGCGGGGGCCCGCTTTCCCTGGCGGGGACCTTGAGGCCTGCCCTCTAGTTAGGCACTCACTGCTCTGGGTTGGTAGCCTTAGTGAAAGGGCAGGAAACTGTTCCACAGCAAAGGACCTTGCAGACAAGGCAGGCTTGGGGGTGGGGGTGGGGGTTGGGGGCGGTGTGTAGGAAAGAAAGCCCTGCAGCAGGAGCTGGGGGAGGGGCGTTTATGCTCTCTACCGGGACTGTCCGCCCCAGGATAGCACACACTCACCCATCCAGATGGGACTTCTCAGCACCTATGCAGGGATTCCTGGTAGCCCCAATGAGCCAGGGAACAAGGGAAATAGGGCGCAGGCAGAGCAGGTCCAGGAGATCACAGCAGAGACTGCAGCCCCAGCAGCAGGGGCCCGCTTTCCCTGGCGGGGTCCTTGAGGCCTGCCCTCTAGTCAGGCACTCACTGCTCTGGGTTGGTAGCCTTAGTGCATTCTCTTAGGTTTTTAAGAAAAAATACTACTTTCTGATTCATGGAAAATGGTCATTTTACTATTTGTCAGTAATAGAGGAATGGACAGGGCTGTCTCCCCACCTTGTGGCCCACTGGGGTATTGCTGATTCAACGCCAGAGTCTATTTCTTTTTTTTAAACTTCTTTATTGACTCTGGGAGTTTCACATCATATCATGCACCCCAATTCTTCTCACCTCCTGGTCCCAACATATCCTCCCCTCATCCCTACTGCACCCCCCAAAAGAAAACAAAACGAAGTAAGCAAGCAATGAAGGAAAAACAAGCAAAAACAAACAAACAAACAAAAACCCAACAACAGAAAAATCTCTTTGCTTCGACTTCTTTCCTGAATCTCCAACACCTGTTTATTCATCCTGGTGGCATGGGGGCTTCATGTCAGACAGTATACTCCTTTGTCCCATCAGCTTTACTGGTAAATGTTCATTGCAACGAGTCACTGTTCTGGTTCAAAGCCTCTGGTTTTTGGTACACCATCATCCCTGGATCCTCACCAGAACTCCTCTAGGATATCCTATGACCACCCCAAGTCTTGAAGATCTTGCAGGTGTCATCCCACAGGACCAGTCCCTTCAGCAGCTCCACCAGTCCTAGATGGGGTAGATGCTAGGGTGGGTCAACCCAAGACCCAGCTGTGGGCCTGGGTGGTAACCAAGCTGGTCAGTCTGAGCTACTCGGGCCTCTTCAGGTGAGGGAGTAGAGTCAGCTCCCCTAAATGCACGCCCTCAGGCTAGACTCACCCTAACCTGTGGTGAGGGGTGGGAATCATCTCTCCAGTAGACAGGCACCAGCTCTCTTGCTGTAGTGTCCAGTGAGAGACAAGGCCAGCTTTCCCAGGGCCAGCGAAGGGTGGGGCCAACTCATCAGGGCCCTCTGATTTTATCTCGAATGGTTCCCAAGGCCTCCTGAGGTGACACAGGCCACAGACATGCATATAGACTCCAGCTGTAACTGGACCACGGACCCAAACATGGCCCTCAGCAGTTGCTTAGGCCTGGACATCATCCTGGCTGTGGGTGAAAGGAATTGTCACTCAGGTGGGAATGGTTCTGACGGTCATATGACCGCTGGACACTACCAAGGCCTTAGGTTGTAACTCCAACCTTGGGTCTCTATGTGACCTCTGGTGGCAACACAGGACTTCAGCACAGGCCCCAGGCAAGGTAAGCAAAGTCTATTTCAAGATTGTGAAGGTTAGCTGGTTTTCCAACCACCCCAGGTGGTCTGCGTCTAATTCCACAGCTCCAAACACAGTTAAAATGCAGACAGCTTTCTCTAATTGCAAATAAAACCACAGATGAAACACTCTCCTCTACTTATTTCCTAATTCAGATGAGCTCTGATGCTAGGCTAAGCATTTTGAGGAGGTGTGAATAACCACCTTCAGAGGTTTGCTAAAGCCACGATAGAAATGTCTGCTTTTGCCAGCAGTTTAATATTTCAAGTCAGTTGTGAAATTATAGCTTGAAACTAGATGCATTTATACAACTGAAATTGAAACACTTTCCCAGTTAGCTGTGGTGGTACATGCGTGTAATCCTAGTAAAGTTCCAGAACAGCCTAGGCTACCCAAAAAGAGATCTCTCTCCATCTCCCTCCCCTCCCTCTCTCTATATATGTACATAGTGAATATGTATATAGATATATATGTGTGAGTGTATGCACGTATATGCATGCAAATTAACTTCTCTACATTTACTTTCTCTACAAGTAATATATGCTGAGAAGAGTTGACATTGTGTACTGCAACAGATTGTCATAAGAATTAAATAACCTGGGGCTGGAGAGGTGGCTCAACAGCTAAGATCATTAGCAGCTCTTCCAGGGATCCTGAGTTCAGGTCCCAGCAAACACATGATGGTTTACAATCATCTATAGTGGGATCTGATGCCCTCTTCTGGAAAGCAGGTGTATATGCAGTTAGGGCACCACATACATAAAACAAATCTTTTCAAAAATAACCCCAAAAAAGGGCTTTGTTTAATGACTAGCATTCTCCCAAAGGCCTGTCATAACGCCCTTGAATCTGGTATAGCTATTAATATAAATAAAATTGAAAATTTTGATAAGATTTGAGATTTGTTCACATTGAGAGTAGCTACAGGTTGAAGTATGTCAAACCTTTACACAAGATATAGGTAATCCGGACATTACCCCCTTTTGCTGCATGTGCACACGTGCGTGCTCGTGCGCGCGCACACACACACACCTTGAAATCCCTGCCTGCTCTCTCCCTGCTCGTCTCTTTCCCTGTCTTTATCTCCCTATATCTCCTTGCACTTCACACCAAAGTGCTCTCCTTTTCTCCTTTTCCCATTTTATTTCATGCAAAATAAATAACGTATGCCTCACTCTGTCCCATAGAAGGTCTTCAGTGAATAATAGATAGCTCGGCTTCATGCTTAGTGAATAAGTATTTTACATTTCTCCAAGGGAAGAAAATGAAGTTGAGTTTTACCATTCCATTCATTGATCCCATGCTCTGGAAGCAGAAGGAAATGGGTTTTTTATATTGACCTTTGGGGAAAGAAAAAATTAAGTTTCTAAGCATAAAGTTAAAAACTAAGCTGCCATGAATTCCAGACACTTCGCATAATGGGAAACAAGAAACATTCCTCTCTGTTATGGTTGCAGAGGCCACATTTCCAGAGGCAGAGTCCCTGGCTATCTCTGCCCTGAGAGGGGTTTCTCTCTTCCCCTTTTTACCAAGGGTCTTGTGCACACTCTCCTGCATGGGCTTCCTTCCCTTAGTGCCCCTCCCCTGTCTTCACCTACATCACTCATCCCTACCACTGATTTCTTTAGCTTCAAAACAGCATCAGAGAGCTACCTATGTAGAAAGATCTGACAGAAGCTTCATTTGGTTGCTAAAAAACAAAACTGAGCACTGAAACATTAGTTGCGAAAACAGGCACGGAATATGATTTACTCCAGATGGTTTGGAACAAAATTTGAATTGTTCAAATGTAAATGTATTCATCTAGCATAAATTTCCCTTGCTTATCCATTATTAATTAGAACAGAGATGTTTTTCATGCAGGAAAAAAAAACAAGTATTGGCATTTTTCAAAGATGACCATTTTCCCAGGAATTATCAAATAATGGCCATAATCATCTTTGGTTTTAAAACACACAGTGGAACTGGGATTGTTGCTAAGTGGTCAGGCACTTGCCTAACAAGCACAAGGTTCAGTCCCCAGAACTGTACTGCAGCAGTATGAAGAGAGAGAGAGAGAGACAGAGAGAGACAGAGAGAGAGAGAGAGACAGAGAGAGAGAGAGACAGAGAGAGAGAGGAAGAAGAAGGAGGAGGAGGAGGAGGAGGAGGGGAGGGAGGGAGGGAGGGAGGGAGGGAGGGAGGAGAGAGAGAGAGAGAGAGAGAGAGAGAGAGAGAGAGAGAGAGAGAGAGAGAGAACACCATATATCTAACTAAGCTGAAATAGACAACTGCCTTCAAGACACTGGTCAAATACGAGGCAGTTTCACTTAATGGAATTTACTTCAACATTGATTGACAGCCCTTTCTCCAAGAATATGTGGGCAGTGCTGTGTGTCCCAGGAAGAGGTATCATTCAAGAAGTAGAAATCAGATGAGTGAGTGATGAATTAATAGTCCGACGAACACATATGCACCTGTGATCTATATGAGGAGGTAGTGTATAGAATGATTTGCTGCAACAAACACATATGTACCTGTACTCTATATGAGAAGGTAATGTATAAAATGAAATTTGCTGCATACTCTGTTCCAAAGAACACTGTCAAACAAGATGATTTTTTTTCCTTTGCCAGCTGTCACCACCGAGTTGGCTTACTCTATACTTGGCTTTTTGTTTTTTAATGTTTGAACGCCAACACTAGAGCAGATGGCTGGACTGAATGCCAGAGCAGTGGTAAAAACTGGCTGTACCACCTGAACAGGTACTGTCAAAAAACACTAAGGCAAAAACTTTAGTCACAAAAGACTACAAATGTGGGGATCCAGAAAAGCACAGTCTGAACTTCTCGCTTAACTCATCCAACTAAAAATGAAAACTTTGGTTGCGGGGGGGGGGGGGGTCCCCTACTTTGTGCTAAGAGTTTTTTTTTTTAAGTTTACATATTTTATCTTCAGTTGGAGGAGTTTCCCATGGCATCAACCATGAAATTTCTAGGCTCGGTATAAAGACAAATTGTAGCTCTAAGTGGAGTTGGTGGGTGAATTCCAAAACAAGAAATGGAACCTTCCAGAACTGAAATGTCAGTAAAGAAAATATGTTTGAGAATACTTGACTTTAAAAAAAAAAATGCCTATAAGTTGAAATGTGTGGCGTGAAAAAACAAGAGTTTCCAATGGAGGAGATTAAGGTTGGAATCAAACTAGAATGAGTGAAAGAAAGAGGCGGTGGGCATTTAGAGTCATACGAGGTGACAGATCACACATAAAACACAGGCGTAATTATCACATACAGAGGAGGAGTGAAAAATTATAAGATTGGAAAGACACTGAATATCTGTTTTTACTGTTGCAGAGAAAGTTCAGGAAAATAACTAAGTAGTAACTCTGAAAAAGAAAAGAAAAGGAAGTTCAATTTCCCAAGCAGATAAAGAAAACAGGGTTGGATGCCACACTGATGGCTATTCATAAATTGGTGGCTTTTCTCGGCATTTTAAAATTTCTGAGAGACAAAGCCATATATGTGATAGAGTTATACAATTCAGCCATCTAAAGTAGCTCATAGTTAGCAAATTACAGTAAAACCAGTTCAATGCCACAATGCAAGCCCCTCTGTAGATTAGTGGACGGTTGTCAGCTGTGAGGCTCTATGCCTGGATTTTTCGGCAGTGAGATCAAGGCTACCTTTGTGGCAGACTAACTAACCCCATCATATTTTCGAAGCCCAGGGGCACAGCCCTTTGGAAGGACATTTCTTAAGCTATATAATGCATACACTGAGTAAATACTTTCAAGTAAGATTTTTTAAGAAGTATGTATGCCTCTTAATTTCCTAATTTCTAATCCTTTGCCTTTTCCAAAGCAACCAGAGGAAAGGCAGCCTCTGAACTGGGTGTGAAGACAGGAACTCCCTAGACACTTTCTGGCCAACCTGTCTAGCCAAAATGGATAGTTCCAAGATCGTAAAAGAAGAGGGAGAGCAAGAGAAAAGCACACCTGATGTTGACCTCTGGCCTCCACTTGCACCTGCCCAGCATGTGCACACTCACACACGCATGCACACACCTGTGCGCCACATAAACAATAAATTAACAAGTAAACAAAAATAAATACCTCATAGCAAAAAGCAGTACGGTAGAAGGAGATGGGGGATGTAGCTCAGCTAGAAAGCACTTGCCTAACATCACATACAAAGCCTTGAGGGCATAGAGAAATTTAAGCATCCTACATGTAATTTTAAACATAAAATAATGTAGTTTTCTATGACTTTTTAAAGCATCCTTAGTGTTATTTATCCCTGCTCCCTCTCTCTCTCCCTCAGCAGTGCCTTCTCTGGGCCTCCTCAGTTAAAGTTACCTCCCCATTTTTCCTGTTTTCCCCTTCATACCATGTGTGTCCTGAATCCCCCCTCTCTACAATTCTTTCTTCCCTCCTCCCCCATTGTGGTCACTTTTTGCTTTCCTTGTTTCTATGGTTACTCCAGATTGTATATTCACATCTGAGGATTCAGAGCTAGGATTTACAACTTATAGAAAACATACAGCCTTTGTCTTTCTGGGCCTGAGTTACCTCACTCCGTTCAATACTTTCCGGTTCCATCCATTTACCCGCCAAGTTTACAATTTCCTTTTTCTTTACAGCTGAATAGTATTCCACAGTACATAAGTACTGCATTTCCATTATCCATTAGCTAATAGAGGACATTTAGGCTGTTTCCATTTGCTGACTTTGTGAATAGAGCAGCAATAAACATGTCTGAACAAGTGTCTGTGGAGTAGGATGTGGAGACCTTTGAGCACACTTTCAGTAATGGCACAGCCAGGTCATATAGTAGATTTATTTTTAATGTTCTGATAATTTTCCACACTGGTTTCCAGAGTAGCTGCAACAGTTTCAAATCCCACTGACAGAGGATGAGAATCCCCCTTCCCCACATCCTTTCCAACATTTGTTAGCAGTTGTTTCTTGTTCTGACTGAGATAAGGTGAGCTCTCAAATTAATTTTAATTTGCATTCCCCTACGAGGAAGGATGTTGAACACTTTTTGAGATATTTCTTAACCATTTTTATTTCTTTTTTTGAGAACTCTCTGTTCAGACCTATAGTCCATTTTTAATTGGTTCACTTATTTTCTTGACTCTTGGTTTCTCGAGTTCTTTGTGTATTTTAGATATTAATCCTCTATCAAATGTAGAAATGGCAAAGATTCTCCCCCACTACACGGGCTCCCTCTTCACTCATTTGACTGTGCCCTTTGCTGTACAGAAACATTGTTGTTTTGTGAGGTCCAGCTCATAGAGCGTTGACCTCAATTTCTGGGCAAACTGAGACTATTCAGAAAGTCCTTTTCTATACCTATATTTTACAGAATACTGCCTATGTTAAAGTGCCCCTCAAGATTCATAGACTGTCTTAACAAAATCCACAGCACCAGGCATGAGAAACCTCCTTTTGAGTTTGTTTTAGTAAGCTTCCTAATGCTGTGAAAAGACACCATGACCAAGGCAATTTATATAAGAAAGCATTTAACTTGAGGCTTGTGGTTCCAAAGGGTTCGATCCCATGACCATCATGATGGTGAACATGGCAGCAGGCAGGTAAGCATGGCACTGGAGCAGTAGCTGAGATCTCACATCTTGATCCACAAGCATAGGGCAGAGAGAAAGCTCACTGGGAATCATGTGGGCTTTTGAAATTTCAAAGCCTACCCCCAGTAACACACCTCTCCAATAAGGCCACACCTCCTAACCTTTTCCAAACGATTCCACCAACTGACAACAAAGGATTCAAATACATGAACCTATAGGGGATCTTATCATTCAAACCACCATGGAGTTATTGGCCAGAGGAATCCAAGCAACTCACAAAACAGTAAGCTCTTTCCTTTGCCCTTGGTGGTCTCACAGAATTTGAGTGAGTCTCTGATGCTAAGGACACCACACACTTTGAACACAGAACTCATAGGAAGCAAGCTAAGTCTAACCTGGAAGCCTCATCCTTAAGAATTAGCTTTTATAGCACCAGAGGTTGTTAAGTAAGTTGTCAAGGGGAAAAGTAATCAGTCCTACCCAGCTGTGATGTTCATGAATCACAGCAACGCTGCTGGCACGGCAAGAAATTCCCCAGGGTACAATAGTAGCACTTATATCTTGAATGTAACCAACAGCCACCTAATTGGACTTAAGACCCATTCAACCATGGGGGATTCATACCTGGTACTGTAAATCTAATCAACTCTCTATAGCTAGTGAGGCCATGGAACCTACAGGAGAACCTCCTAGTGCTACTTTCCCAAATCAGTATAATCTCTAACTGCACCCTTAATACCTTTATATCCACAGAGAAATGCAGCTCTCACCCTCATCAAAGAAGCTTCCTTTTGCAGCAGAAAGAGACTATTACAGAAAGCTACTTAACATGCAGAGAACTGGCTATGGAGTGCCCATACTTGGTAGATACATCTCCAGTACAACCCCTCCACCTAAGGCTCAGGGAACATGGCAGAAGAGAGAGAGAGACTGGAAAAACTGAAGGAGCCAGAAGATGGGATGTCTGTCTATTTGGATGTTTACTGCAATATTGGCACCCATGAAATAGGGTGCTCAACAATATAGTTGCCTAAACAAGAAGCAAATAATGACAACATCAGTTGACATGCCAACATGGATAGGGGCATTTCATAAGGTGCCACCCCTGGATAAAGAGCTGAGGGCAATTAATTAATTAATTAATTAATGGCTGCTTTGAGAAGGAGACTCAGTTTTCCCCAGGGATGAGCCTTCAATTGGTTATCTAACATCAAGTGGTCAGTCCTAAAAATATATACACACAAGAAACACTCAGCAAATGAGCAAACTGTATTTAAACATATATTAATGTGTATATTTAGGTATGTGTGTAGCAATAATAATTAAAGTAAAAGAGACTACAAATTTGAGATGGAGTGGGGGAGACCTGGTAGGAACTACAGAGAAGAGAGGAAAAGGTGGAAATGATAGACATGAATTCTTTTCAAAAGACATTAAGATTCCTGGTTCAGAGAAGATGTACTTTATTACTTGTAACTACAACAATACCCAAAGGATCAGCATGTGCCTGACTGCCCAAGTCCCAGCTCTCCCAGGGGAGAGAGAGCCAGATGATATTTGCTCAAGCTATAGCTATGTAATAGGGAAAGTAGGCCACATTCAGGAAACCCAAGCCTCAGAGAGAGACAGCATATTCACTGTGGTGAACAACAAACCTATGCTCTGTTCTAGAGGGAGGCAACAGTCCTACCTTCCAAGACTCCATACTGGATAGTTTGAAACATAGGGACTCAGTGCCTCCACCTGTATAATATGCAAAAATGAATTGTCTCACTACATAAAAAACAAGGGAAATCCATCATGTAATCGTTATTATAAAAATAGCTACTGTCTAAGTGTTAGCAACTGCATACATTGTGCCAGATGTTAAACATTTATTTTAATATTTAATTGGCATAAAACAACCTGAAATATAAAAACGTAAGAAGAGCCATGAGTTTAGTGCCCAGCAACCCATAAACCAAGTATAGTGCCATAAGCTTATCATCCAGCACACAACAGGTAAAGTTCACCATCAACCATGGCTATTTATATAGTGACTTCAAGGTCAGCCAGGGATACATGACACACTGTCTAAAAGCAGGATGCTCACCACGAATAGAAGTTGTAATGATGGGGTTAGGGGGTACTACAGGCAGACACTTGGAAAGGTCTTTGGGATAAGAATGTGGAGAGAAACAGTCTCCATAGGCCTCCTGGACTGGTAAATAAATCAGTAAGTAAAGATCCGTCTACTTACAGCAGTGATGCTGACTTAACTATGCTAATACACTGAGACAGTGAAACGGGGCTGTTTCCTCTAAAAACTTCCTAAAACAGGAGTCTTGATATGCTTTAGTCAAGTTAGTCTTAACTACCAGGACTGCCAAAAAAGTGACTTCCTTTATGACCATGGAATGTATGATCTCAAACTGAACACACTCAGGAAGGTGTTTACCTTTATACGTGACAAGGTTTAATAGTGTGAATATGTATGTTTTCCGAATAAGGACCTCATGCCTCTTATTCATGGAAAAATACTACTTTGGGAATAACCTTGCTTCCAGTAGGAAATGTAGGGTAAAAGGGCCAGCCAAAGAATCCCACCCTAGACCTGAAACCAGAGCCAAAGAAACACACTTTAACATTGGAACCAGAGCTAGTAAAAGAAACACATCCTGGTCCTAAAACTAGAGAAAAAGACTAAAAAGTGCCAATGAAAGAAAACAATTTGAAGCAGCACTGGACAGGGAACTCTGAAGTTCCTCATCCCCCTCCCTATACTCCCCGGGCTCCCTGCAGGGGCTCTACCCCCCCATACTGCCTCTCTCTTCTTGTCCCACCCAGCTTGCATCCAGAACCCTTCTTCCTTCTGTCCCCTTTCCTCTTTGGGCACATAACACCATCCAGCTCAGTCTGTCTGGCGCTGGGGGCAAATCCTCAGGGCAAGCAGGCAGGCGAGACCTCCTTTGTCTCACTGGCCCGCCTGCACCAACCAAGGTAGGCGCTTTGTTTACGAACTACCCAACCTGCACGGAGATCTGATCTCGGCACCAGGAGAGACAGCAGTGCGGTGACTTTGTGACCAGCGGAGGCGGAAGCAGCCCTGGACAGGGAACTCTGAAGTTCCTCATCCCCCTCCCTATACTCCCTGGGCTCCCTGCAGGGGCTCTATACCCCGCATACTGCCTCTCTCTTCTTGTCCCACCCAGCTTGCATCCAGAACCCTTCTTCCTTCTGCCCCCTTTCCTCTTTGGGCACATAACACCATCCAGCTCAGTCTGTCTGGCGCTGGGGGCAAATCCTCAGGGCAAGTAGGCAGGCGAGACTTCCTTTGTTTCACTGGCCTGCCTGCAACAAGCAAGGAGAGACATCACTAGAACACCAGGAGAGCTAGCACTGCAGAGAGCCATCACTGGGAAGGTACATCAGTAGGCAAGGAGACCTGATCCGGTAAAAGAACATCCAGAGGGGAGCATTCGGAGAAAGAGATGGGCAGGCGCCAATGCAAGAATTCACCTAACAATCTGAAAAACTATATGAAACCACCAGAACCCAGCGACCTCCCAACAGGTGGACATGAACACCTTAATCATGAAGAAGTAGATAAAATTGACTTTATGAAAGTGATTGACGCCCTTAAACAACATGTAAAAAATGCCCTTATAGAAATGGATGAGAAGTATAACAGAAAGTTTGAAGAATTGAGTAAATCAGTGAATGATACCCTAGGAAACCAAGGAAAAACAATCAAACAGATAATGGAAACAGTTCAAGACTTAAAAACTGAAATGGAGGCAAAGAAGAAAACACAAACAGAAGGCCAGCTGGACAGGGAAAATCTAGGTAAACGAATAGAGACTACAGAAGCAAGCATAACCAACAGAATACAAGAGATAGAAGAAAGAATCTCAGATTCTGAAGATACCATAGAGAAAATAAACACGCTGATCAAAGAAAACAGCAAGGCCAACAAATTCTCATCACAAAACATTCAGGAAATATGGGACACAATAAAAAGACCAAACCTAAGAATAATAGGAATAGAAGAAGGAGAAGAAGCGCAGCTCAACGGTCCAGAAAATATATTTAATAAAATTATAGAAGAAAACTTTCCCAACCTTAAGAAAGATATTCCTTTGAAGGTCCAAGAAGCATACAGAACACCGAATAGGCTGGTTCAAAAAAAAAATCCTCTCGCCATATAATAATCAAAACACAAAGCATACAGAATAAAGAAAGAATACTAAGAGCAGCAAAGGAAAAAGGCCAAGTTACTTATAAAGGTAAACCTATCAGACTTACACCTGACTTCTCTATGGAAACCATGAAAGCCAGAAGGTCCTGGATAGATGTACTGCAGAAACTAAGAGACCATGGATGCAAGCCCAGACTACTATACCCAGCCAAGCTTTCGTTCACTATAAATGGAGAAAACAAAATTTTCCAGGATAAAAACAAATTTAAACAATACGTAGCCACAAATCCAGCCTTACAGAAAGTAATAGAAGGAAAATCACTAACCAAGGAGTCCAACAATGACCACAATATCTCAGACATCTAGAGACCCTTCACCAGCGCAACACAAAGAAGGGGAACACACAAAATTTACAACTTAAAAAATGACCGGAGTTAACAACCACTGGTCATTAATATCACTTAATGTCAATGGACTCAACTCTCCTATAAAAAGGCACAGACTAAGAGATTGGATACGAAAACAGGATCCAACATTCTGCTGTTTACAAGAAACACACCTCAACCACAAAGACAGGCACTTACTCAGAGTAAAGGGTTGGGATAAGGCTTATCAAGTAAATGGACCTAAGAAACAAGCAGGGGTGGCCATACTAATTTCTAACAAAGTTGACTTCAAACTTAAATCAATCAGGAGAGATGGAGAGGGACATTTTCTACTCATAACAGGAACAATTCATCAGGATGAAGTCTCAATCCTGAATATCTATGCCCCTAATATAAAAGCACCCACGTACGTAAAAGAAACATTGTTAAAACTCAAGGCAGCCATCAAACCGCACACATTAATAGTAGGAGACTTTAATACTCCTCTCTCACCAATGGACAGGTCAAGTAGACAGAAACCTAACAGAGAAATAAGAGAATTAATGGAGGTAATGAATCAAATGGACTTAACAGACATCTATAGAATATTCCACCCAAATAGGAAAGAATATACCTTCTTCTCTGCAGCTCATGGAACCTTCTCAAAAATCGACCACATACTCGGTAACAAAGCAAACATCCACAGTTACAAAAAAATATTAATAACCACCTGTATCTTATCAGATCACCATGGATTAAAGCTAGAATTCAGCAACAATACTACCCCCAGAAAGCCTACAAACTCATGGAAACTGAATAGTCAACTACTGAACCATACCTGGATTAAGGAAGAAATAAAGAAAGAAATTAAAGTATTCCTTGAAGACAATGAAAATAAAGAAACAACATACTCAAACCTATGGGACACTATGAAAGCAGTTCTGAGAGGAAAGTTCATAGCACTAACTGCCCACTTAAAGAAAACAGAGAAAGCACACATTGGAGACTTAACAGCCCACCTGAAAGCTCTAGAAAAAAAAGAAGCAGACTCACATAGAAGGGGTAGAAGACTGGAAATAATCAAACTGAGGGCTGAAATCAACAAAATAGAAACACAGAAAACAATCCAAAGAATCAATGAATCAAAAAGCTGGTTCCTGGAGAAAATCAACAAGATTGATAAACCCCTATCCAAACTAATCAAACGGCAGAGAGAGAATTTGCAAATTAATAAGATCAGAAATGAAAAGGGAGACATAACCACAGACACAGAGGAAATTCAGAGAATCATTAGATCTTACTACAAAAGCCTGTATGCCACAAAACTGGAAAATGTAAAAGAAATGGACGCTTTTTTAGATAAATACCATTTACCAAAGTTAAACCAGGACCAGGTGAACAACCTAAATAGACCTGTTAGTCGTGAAGAATTAGAAGCTGTTATCAAAAACCCACCTTCCAAAAAAAGTCCAGGACCAGATGGTTTCAATGCGGAATTCTACCAGAACTTCCAAGAAGATCTAATACCTATTCTCCTTAATGTATTTCACAATATAGAAACAGAAGAGTCATTGCCAAATTCCTTTTATGAAGCTACAGTAACTCTGATACCAAAACCACACAAAGACCCAACCAAGAAAGAGAATTACAGGCCAATCTCACTCATGAACATCGACGCAAAAATCCTCAACAAAATTCTGGCAAACCGAATCCAAGAACACATTAGAAAAATTATCCATTATGATCAAGTAGGCTTCATACCAGAGATGCAGGGCTGGTTTAACATACGCAAATCTATCAATGTAATCCATCATATAAATAAACTGAAAGAAAAAAACCATATGATCGTTTCATTAGATGCTGAAAAAGCATTTGACAAAATTCAACATCCCTTTATGATAAAAGTCTTGGAGAGATTAGGGATACAAGGGTCATACCTAAATATAATTAAAGCTATATACAGCAAGCCGACAGCTAATATCAAATTAAATGGAGAGAAACTTAAAGCCATCCCACTAAAATCAGGAACACGCCAAGGCTGTCCACTCTCTCCATACCTCTTCAATATAGTTCTCGAAGTTTTAGCAATAGCAATAAGACAACATAAGGGGATAAAGGGGATTCAAATTGGAAAGGAAGAAGTTAAACTTGCATTATTTGCAGATGATATGATAGTGTACATGAGCGACCCCAAAAACTCATCCAAAGAACTCCTACAGCTGATAAACGCCTTTAGTAATGTGGCAGGATACAAGATCAACTCCAAAAAATCAGTCGCCCTCTTATACACAAAGGATCTGGAAGCAGAGAGAGAAATAAGAGAATCATCACCTTTCACGATAGCCACAAACAGCATAAAATATCTTGGGGTAACTCTAACCAAGGAAGTGAAAGACCTATTTGACAAAAACTTTAAGGCATTGAAGAAAGAAATTGAAGAGGATACCAGAAAATGGAAGGATCTCCCTTGCTCTTGGATTGGGAGAATCAACATAGTAAAAATGGCAATTCTACCAAGGGCAATTTATAGATTCAATGCAATCCCCATTAAAATCCCATCAAAATTCTTCACAGATCTTGAAAGGACAATAATCAACTTTATATGGAGAAACAAAAAACCCAGGATAGCCAAAACAATCTTATACAATAAAGGAACTTCTGGAGGCATTACCATCCCTGACTTCAAACTCTATTACAGAGCTACAGTAATGAAAACAGCGTGGTACTGGCATAAAAACAGAGAAGTCGACCAATGGAATCGTATAGAAGACCCGGATTTTAACCCACAAACCTATGAACAACTGATTTTTGATAAAGGAGCTAAAAGTATACAATGGAAGAAAGAAAGCATCTTCAACAAATGGTGCTGGCACAATTGGATGTCAACCTGTAGAAGAATGAAAATAGACCCATATCTATCACCATGCACAAAACTCAAGTCCAAATGGATCAAAGACCTCAATATCAATCTGAACACACTGAACCTGATAGAAGAGAAAATGGGAAGTACCCTACAACATATGGGCACTGGAGATCGCTTCCTATGTATAACCCCAGCAGCACAGACATTAAGGGCAACATTGAATAAATGGGACCTCCTGAAACTGAGAAGCTTCTGTAAAGCAAAGGACACTGTCATTAAGACAAAAAGGCAGCCTACTGACTGGGAGAAGATCTTCACCAACCCTGCTACAGACAAAGGTCTGATCTCCAAAATATATAAAGAACTCAAGAAACTAGACTTTAAAAGGATAATTAACCCAATTAAAAAATGGGGCACTGAACTGAACAGAGAATTCTCAACAGAAGAAGTTAAAATGGCCAAAAGATACTTAAGGTCATGCTCAACCTCCTTAGCGATCAGAGAAATGCAAATCAAAACAACTTTGAGATATCATCTTACACCTGTCAGAATGGCTAAAATCAAAAACACCAAGGATAGCCTTTGCTGGAGAGGTTGTGGAGAAAGGGGTACCCTCATCCATTGCTGGTGGGACTGCAAACTTGTGCAACCACTTTGGAAATCAGTGTGGCGGTTTCTCAGAAAAATTGGGATCAACCTACCCCTGGACCCAGCAATACCACTCTTGGGAATATACCCAAGAGATGCCCTGTCATATGACAAAAGCATTTGTCCAACTATGTTCATAGCAGCATTATTTGTAATAGCCAGAACCTGGAAGCAACCTAGATGCCCTTCAATGGAAGAATGGATGAAGAAAGTATGGAATATATACACATTAGAGTACTACTCTGCGGTAAAAAACAATGACTTCTCGAATTTTGCATGCAAATGGATGGAAATAGAAAATACGATCCTTAGTGAGGTAACCCAGACCCAAAAAGAGGAACATGGGATGTACTCACTCATAATTGGTTTCTAGCCATGGATAGGGGCCACTGAGTCTATAATTTGTGATCCTAAAGAAGCTAAACAAGAGGGTAAACCCAAGGAAAAACATATAGATATCCTCCCAGCTATGGGAAATAGACATGACTGATGGGCAAAAAATTGGAATCTTGGGGGTGGGGTGGGATGGGGATGAGGGGTGATGTGGAGAGAAAAGTGTGAAGGAGAGGATGAGGGGAACTGGGGGAATCGGGGTGATTGGGGATAAAGGAAGGTTGGATAGGGGAGCAGGGAAACTCATACCTTAGGTAAGGGAGCCACCTAAGGGGTGGCAAGAGACTTGAACTTGGAATGGCTACCAGATGCCCAGGGCAATGTCCCCAGTTAGTTCATTGGGGCACCTGAGGATAGGGAACCTGAAATTAACCTATCCTATAATCATACTGATGAATATCTTGCATATCGCCATAGAACCTTCATCTAGCGATGGATGGAGATAGAGCCAGAGACCCACACTGGAGCACCGGACTGAGCTCCCAAGGTTATAATGAGGAGCAGAAGGAGAGAGAACATGAACAAGGAAGTCAGGACCATGAGGGGTGCACCCAACCACTGAGACAGTGGGGCCGATCTATTGGGAGCTCACCAAGGTCAGCTGGACTGCTACTGAAAAAACATGGGATAAAACCGGACTCTCGGAATGTGGCGGACAATGAGAGCTGACGAGAGGCCAAGGAAAATGGCACAGGAACTTTCAACTGGCGATAGATCGAGAGAGAGACAGAGACCCAAATTGGAGCAATGGTCTGAGCTCTTAAGGTCCAAATGAGGAGCAGAAGGAGGGAGAACATGAGCAAGGAAATCAGGACCACGAGGCGTGCACCCACCCACTGTGACAGTGGAACTGATCTATTGGGAGCTCTTCAAGGCCAGCTGGACTGGGACTGAATAAGCATGGGTTGAAACTGGACTCTCTGAACATGGCGGACAATGAAGGCTGATGAGAAGCCAAGGACAATGGCACTAGGTTTCGATCCTAATACATGAACTGGCTTTGTGGGAGCTTAGCCTGTTTTGATGCTCACCTTCCTGGGCCTGGATGGAAGTGGGAGGACCTTGGTCTTCCTGTAGGGCAGGGAATTTGGACTGCTCTTCAGTATCGAGAGGGAGGGGGAATGGACTGGGGGGAGGAGAAGAGGAGTGGGGCTAGGGGGAGGGGAGTGGGGGGAGGGGGCAATGTGTGGGAGGAGGGGAGGGAAATGGGAAACGGGGAGCAGTTGGAAATTTTAATTAAAAAAGAATAAAAAAAAGATTACTGATGTAAAAACACTTATTAACAAATAAATTTGATTTTCAATAAATTTAAAAAAAAAAAAAAAGAAGAAGAAAGAAAGAAAACAATTTGGCCCTGAAACCAGAGCCAAATTTTCCCTAGACCAACTGAGCACAAAACCAACCAATCCCTGAGCAGGAAAATCAACCAATCCTGTTGAGTAATATTATTTTAAGGTGTGTGATTTTTGACAAAAGAGTTAGAGCAAAAACAGCCAATAACATTTTGACACACCGGCATGGGTATATTTCCATGAAGGGCCTGATAAAGCTGAAAGAAGGCTGGAGAGATGGCTCAGCGGTTAAGAGCATTGCCTGCTCTTCCAAAGGTCCTGAGTTCAATTCCCAGCAACCACATGGTGGCTCACAACCATCTGTAATAAGGTCTGGTGCCCTCTTCTGGCCTGCAGACATACACACAGACAGAATATTGTATACATAATAAATAAATAAATATTAAAAAAATAAATAAATAAAGCTGAAAGAAAAAAAAAGGAAAAAAAGGATACAACTCCTTTAAGAGTTTAGGCCTGGTGAGCCCTTGAGCAGCCAGTAAGTTAAGTAGAAACAACAACAACAACAAAAAAAAAAATGCTGCCACCACACATGCAATAGCATTCAAGAGTTCTAAGAAAATTCAGTACAGTTCCTGGTAATGCACTTCCAATCTGGCTGCAAGCTTTAGGCTTGACTTTCACCATCTGACCCGAAAGCAGGAAGAATCAGCCTATAGAGCATGCAGAAGACCCAGGTGTAGTAGCTTACCAGTGTGATCAAAAACAGCTAAAAAAATACATAGTAAAAAGAGGACCATACAGGGGAAAAAAACCTCCAAATAGGTTACAGTGTGTTTTACAGTATGCATAGGCTTAAGAAAGAAAGAAAAATTGGTATAGGCAGTTATATATAGCAGCATTGTTTGTAATAGCCAAAACCTGGAAACAACCTAGATGCCCTTCAATGGAGGAATGGATGAAGAAAGTGTGGAATATATACATATTAGAGTACTACTCAGCAGTAAAAAACAATGACTTCTCGAATTTTGCGTGCAAATGGATGGAAATAGAAAACACTATCCTGAGTGAGGTATCCCAGACCCAAAAAGAGGAACATGGGATGTACTCACTCATAATCGGTTTCTAGCCATAAATAAAAGACATTAAGCATATAATTTGTGATCCTAGAGAAGCTAAATAAGACAGTGAACCCAAAGAAAATCATATAGTCATCTGCCTGGAGAGGGGAAGTAGACAAGATTGCAGGGCAATAACTGGGAACTTGCGAGGGGAGGTGGCAAGGGGCAAAGGGGAAATGGGATGAGAAACATGAGAAGGGGAGGATGGGAGGAGCTCGGGGGATTGGGAAGGTTGGGATATAGGAAGGGAGGATACGGGAGCAGCGAAGTATATATCCTAACTAAGGGACCCATCTTAGGGTTGGAAGGAAACTTGACTCTATAGGGGTTCGCAGGTGTCCAGGGAGATGTCCCCAGCTGGTACCTTGGGCAACTGAGGAGAGGGAACCTGAAATGACCCTATCCTATACTGATAAATATCTTACATATCACCTTAGAACCTTCATCTGGCGATGGATCGAGGTAGAGACAGAGTCTCAATTTGGAGCAACGGTCTGAGCTCTTAAGGTCCAAATGAGGAGCAGAAGGAGGGAGAACATGAGCAAGGAAATCAGGACCACGAGGGATGCACCCGCCCACTGTGACAGTGGAACTGATTTATTGTGAACCCACCAAGGCCAGCTGGTCTGGGACTGAATAAGCATGGGTTGAAACTGGACTCTCTGAGCATGGCGGACAATGAAGGCTGATGAGAAGCCAAGGACAATGGCATTAGGTTTCGATCCTAATACATGAACTGGCTTTGTGGGTGCTTAGCCTGTTTAGACGCTCACCTTCCTGGACATAGATAGAAGACCTTCGTCTTCCCGCAGGGCAGAGAATTTGGACTGCTCTCCAGTATCGAGAGGGAGGGGGAATGGTGTGGGGGAAGGAGAAGAGGAGTGGGGCTAGAGGGAGGGGACTGGGGGGAGGGGGCAATATTTGGGAGGAGGGGAGGGAAATGGGAAATGGGGAACAGGTGGAAATTTTAATAAAAAAAGTTAAAAAAAAATAAAAATAAAAAAAAAAGAAAGAAAGAAAAATTGGTATAGGCAGTTATAGAAAGAAATAAGAGTTTAGAAAATAAAATCTTTAAAGAGACAGAGCAAAGAAAAGATGAGGAATAAACAGGGAGTCTGGATTCTGTATGCTATTGTATTGATTTTGAATTTTTTGATTGCTGAAAAGCAAAGGACAACTGCTAAGACACCTGGAATTGAAAGAGGGGACTGTTGAAATAAACCAGCCTAGATATTTGAAGAGTGCATTAACTTTAAAAAAGTCAAAAAATGTACTTTTCAAGTGAAAATCAAAAATGCTTTAAAGAGGGCTGGAGAGATGGCTCAGAGGTTAAGAGCATTGACTGTTCTTCCAAAGGTCCTGAGTTCAATTCCCAGCAACTACATTGTGGCTCACAACCATCTGTAATGGGGTCTGGTGCCCTCTTCTGGCCTGCAAGCATACACACAGACAGAATATTGTATACATAATAAATAAATATAAAAAAGCTTTAAAAAATGCTTTAAAGACATGGTTTTGTTTTTGTTTCCACAGGAAACAAAAGGCTGTGGATTCATTCCAGGTGGATGTGGCTGGTTTGATCAAGGGAGACCTCCTGAATTTTGACAGATGATATCTATCAGGAAAGGTTATAACTGGTCTTCCCAGGATTTGACTATATCTCAAATTTTTCTCAAGGACCCCTGGGAATGTCTGTGGAGGGCCAAAAGAGGCCAAAATTCAGAGAGTTTGGGACTTTTTCTAGTTCCTTCAAGGTTATTGTGCTTCTACCTATAAAGGTCCCACCTATTTGTAAATCAGACAGTTCTGCTTTCTCAAGGCTATTGTCAACAGGTGTGGCTAGTTGTCAGACCTCGTGCTCCTGGAATAGGGAAGTAGTTTGTTCCTACCTAAAACAAAAGTCTAAGGATCCAACTAAGTTCCGGTTCTCTTTACGGTTCTCTTCCTGAAACAACTTGGGATTCCATCCAGGGAGTGGTTTGCCTACAGAGTGTTTGGTTTAGGGTTTGAGTCTAGGGCGTGAGGTGATGAATGTAGCCCGTTGACTTTCAACTGGTATATTAATGTAGTTTTCTATCTTATACCTAACTTTTGGGGTCAGGGGTGTGTTAACCATTTGGAAACTAAACACAGGCGAATTTTCAGTACTCACTGAAAAATTGACTCCCGATACTATCTTTTATGTTTCTGCATTTTATTATTTTTATTCACGCCTTTCATATTCTTTACCATATTTCAGTAGCAAGGATAGGCTGGCAGCAAAAACATAAAGATTAATTACAGTATGAGTACGTTAGCTGTAATATTTGGAACTGAATACTATAGAGTATGTCATAATAATATTCTATGATATACAGGTAAAGAGGTTAAAAGAGGGAGCTATGAATTTATTTAACCTGGAACATCAACAGTTAATTTCACTCACAATAAACATGAATGCATTTAGTATTAGGTGAACACAAACATCAAGGCTCTAGAATGGACTCTATTTTTTAACAACTTGACCTTAAAAAAACATGGCTTGGAATTGTTTATTTTCGTTTTCACTCCATGTTCTAGTTAGTAAGTATTTTCATAATATCTCAAAAGTTATCCTAAAAAATAGAATTTGCTTTTCTAAATTTTTAGTGGGATCTACTGGTGTAGCATAAAAATTACAGCTAACGTACTCATACTGTAATTAATCTTTATGTTTTTGCTGTCTTATTTGTTACTTCTTAACAAAAGAAGTAATGGATGTTGTAAGAAGGCTGCTTATTTGTTTCCTGGCCACCCAGGCTCCCAAAATAATCACACAGAAACTCTTAATTAAATCACTGCTTGTCCAATTACTTAAGCATATTGCTAGCTAGCTCTTACATCTATAACTAACCCATCTTCATTATTATTTTATATTTTACCACGAGGCTCATGACCTACTGGCAAGGTTTCAGCATGTCTCTCTCTGGCAGCGGCTCCATGACTTCTCTTTTACTCCACCTTCCTTCCCCCAGCATTCAGTTTAGTTTTCCCCACCTAGCTCTATTTTTTTGCCCTATCACAGACCAAGACAGATTCGTTATTAACCAATGCTATTCACAGAATATAGAGAGGAATCCCACATCAAATGGATCTCATAAAACCAAACTGAAATGGCAAAATAGAGCAATACATAAGATTTTTATTCTGATGAAATAATGTAATAGCAGTCTAACCACAAGAACACATAAAAAGCATCATGTTATTACTTTATGACCCACACACCATACACTTTAACATAAAATTTTAATTGCTAAAAGACATGGGTTTCTGCTTACATTACTCTTTTATTTTTTTCATCTTCTTTTTGTTGTTATTGCTTTTGCTTTATTTGAGTTTTAATTTGTTTAGCCAAGGTTAGCCTCAAACTTGTGGCCATCCTTCTGTCTCAAAAGATACCTTGGTCCTATTAACAAGAATCCTTATTCTTACATTTGAGCCATCTTCTAAGATGAAAAACTCACGGACAACTCTGTGACCTGCTGATAGCTAGTTACAAGCCCTGTTCTCATAGAAAAAAGGCATGTGTAGCCTCTCTCTTAGTGGCTTACGCTGCTTTCCTATAAATTATTTATGAATCCAATGTCGTGTTGCCAGTGATTGTACTGTGAGCCTGAATACTTAGCTGACTCTAAATTAAATTAAATAAATAAATAAAACCCATGAGAGCTATTCCAATGAGTGTGTTATGGATATAGTGTAAAACCCAGTTATAAACTTTTAGGGTCTCATTTCGTGCTTCATCTATTAAAGTCATTCTTTTTAAAAACTATACTATTCTCCATACCTCCAATTGTTCTTACTTACACTGCTACATTTTGAAGACAGGTATCTAATTATTATTGTTGCTACTTAAAACTAGAACTATGTTAGAAGTAATGAAAATGAAAAATACTGAAGGTAGAACAAAGACTTGGCCACTACTAACTCATTATGCAGGCCTAGAGAATGGAAGGAATTTAAGGAAACTCTTCTGTTTGTTGTTTTGATGCCCTGTTAGATATCAATAAAACAAAGCTAACAGAAGAATAAATCAGCTCCAGTCATTTTAAGCTCGAGGAGCCTATAAGACAGAAAGCAGAAGCATACAATAATCATAACATCAGGTCTGGAGACTGTCATCCTAATCCTTCATATCTGAAACCATGCTGGTGGGGGAGAGTCATGCACCTGTCCTGGTTAACAAATTGAAGACCTGCCTGGGCAAAAAAAATCAAGATCCTTTCTCAACGACAACTTCTGAGTCCAGGGAAGTTGAAAAAGGAGACATAACAGAATCCTGAGTGATCGCCACATTTTAGAGAGTACAGCCAGGAGACTGACAAAAGAACACCATTAAATACAAATCACAGGAGGTAAGTAAGAGGCTGGGGGGATGAGTTTGAATAAAGCACTTGGCGCACAAGGGTGAGGACAAGTGTTCAAAGCCCCAGAACCAAAGTAAAAGCTGAGCAGGTGTGGCAGCTGCCTGCAATCCCAGCTCTTCCTAAGCAGAGAAAGGGTATCCCCTACCTCCACCACACAAACTGGTTAGCTAGATTTGCCTGGAATCCAGGAACTCTGGGTTCAGGAAAGAACTCTGACTCAACAAGTCCAAATATTAAAGAGGATGGAGAGTTCAACGCCAGACTGGGTGACATGCTAAGACCCTGTCGCAAAACAAATCTAACTCATCAGATACATACATAACTAAGTATATATTCAGTTACACACACATTTATTTGTAATTCTGTTCTCTAGAACACCAAGATGAAAAATTCAGGACCATGCATTTTATAACGTTCCTCCATATGTATTGAACTGTAATAATTCCAGAAACTGGAGTAATTTAGTTACCCTTGTAGATAATTCAGAAAAAGCCTACCTGCAAATACATATTGTGGGCTAATCATCAACTACTCCCTTCTTCCTCTGAAACCTGTAAGAAGAAACCACCACTTTGCCAGGTAGGCCCTGTTGTCTGCCTGTCTGTGCCATGAATGTCTCTTCTAAAAAATCTTTTATAAGGACAATGTGTCTCAGTGCTCCCCTTGAGCCTCCAACCTGTCAGTCACCAAAACCGTGAAAGCCGTGGGGATAGAAAATTACATATATCAAGAGAAGCAGAAAGGAAAGTTTAGGTATGTTAAAATATTCCACCAGATTCGAAACTCAGAGGCTATCTCTACTCTATCCAAAACTGGCTGATTCTTCCATGATTGTGTGAAAAGATGGTAAGCTTACAAGGAGAGGACTTTAACACAAAATCCACCACCAGTCAGTCATGCAGCTTCTCCAGGGGTTCTAATCTTTAGATACTCTGGTGTGTGTGTTCTTCCTCAGCTTAGGAGGCGCATCTACTAAACCCGCAAAAGGCTGAACATGCTTCTCAAGGTTCCCAAGAAAAACTAAAACATTTCAAGTTCTCTGACTGGTATCTGTCTCAAAACAGTGTGATCCAGACCAAAAGCATCCCTACAACCCTGAAAGAGGAATTGCCCTCACCTGCCGCTTGTGAAAACGAAAACTACAACTCCCATGAGGAAGTGGGGCTGCGGAATCCCCAACTCCCAGCATCCTCCCCTCCGGAGGCCCACGACCGTCAGGTTAGTAGGTGGAGTGAGACTGTTCATGTCTGCGGAAGCTGTAGAGCAGCATTCCTTAGGGATAGCAGCAGCGGAGGAGGAATCTGCGGCCCTGAGAGAACAACAAGATGTAGCGCGCGGCCTGGAGAACTTTCCCGTGAGAGTATGGCCTCTGGGGGCGGGGCCCAGGCCTAAGCCTTTCCAGGTAGAGGCGGGGCGGGTGCCTTTTCGTGTGGGGGCGGAGCCAGAGGGCTGCTCCCATTTCCTCCCTCTCGCTTCATCTAGGGGCTGGGCTGCCGAGCCCATAGCCCTGCAGGGATTGACTGGAGGGAGGCTTTATTTACCCCCGCCGGAGCCTGCACCTTTCCTTGTAGGGGCTGAGCTAGAGGCCTGCTCCCGCCTCCCCCCCCCGCCCCCCCCGGCATCCCGCCCCCAGGGGAGGAACTAGAGAGCTGCTCAGGATTCCAGTAGGTGAGGCCCCGCCCTTCTGTGTAGGGGCGGGGCTAAAGAGTGGCTCACAACCTCGGGGGCGGGGCCGAGCCCTTCCTTATTGGGCGGGACCTCAGAGCTGCACACAGCCGAAGGGGGCGCTAGGGCACCTTGCCTAGGAGCCGAGAAAGATAGACGCATAGCTCCCCCATGTGGTCACAGTTGTCAAACTGGCTGTAGCCACAGGCTTCTGTTTTTTCCCTAAAATTTTTAAAATATTAGCATACAGGGTATTTGGATTTATTATGGCATTTTAAAAATGTTCCTTACCAAATATTAGTCGTACATAATAATGGGTTTGTCGATGACATTTTCACACAAGTGCATGATGTTTAGATCATATGCACCACCACTCCTAACCTCTTTTGTCCCTCTCCCACTCCTAGGAATCCTTCATCTTGGCTAGTGCCCCCTTCAACTGTGTGTGTGTGTGTGTGTGTGTGTGTGTGAGAGAGAGAGAGAGAGAGAGAGAGAGAGAGAGAGAGAGAGAGAGAGAAAGGAGACCCAGTGAGTTTCATCAAGGTTGTTTACTGAAACTTCAGTCCTCTTGACTTTTTTTGTTACTGACTTATTCTTTGAGAATACCATGGAATATATGCTGATCTTACTCTGCCCTCCCCCAACTCCTCACAGACCCTTGCCTACCTCCTGCTGTGTCTATCCAATTTCATGTTCTTTCTTTCTTGAAAAAAAAAAGCCGTTAGCCTGAAGGGAAGGTTCTTAAATGAACAGGATCTAATATTTTTCTATGAACCTGTAATAAGACCTTAACAAGGATTTTACTTTATTCTATTGGTAAAATGGCAGTTCCCCGTAGTGTGTGTGGCAGAGGGGTGACTTTTTTAAAGGGGCATTTTTCTCTGGTCTTGTACTCAGAACTTATTGAGGGATCAGAGCAAATCCGTTTCCTGTCCTAGTCTCAACTGTCTCTCATGGAAGAATGGCCTGGCACTGAATCTCAGCCCCCAAAGTCAAACTTAGCTGAGGTCTCCTTCATGCTGAGAGGCCTTGGACGAATGTGAGTTAGCTTCTGCGAAGCCTTAGAAGCCTTTGGTGGAGAGTTTAAGTAATAGTACCTCGCTTTACAGCTGCTTTGGGAATTACTGTTTCTAGTTCTCTGTAAGAACTCAATAAATGCCCTCTACTGTTACTGCCTCAAAGCCCTTGCTCTGACCTTCAACCCCTCTGACCGTGGCCTAAAAGTTACCTAAGGAATTGGGAATACCCAAGATTCTGGCGAAAGAACTTTGCCCTTGGATATTGGACTTAGATGATGCTTTAGTCATCTTAGCTACTCCGCAAAGCCAGAGCTTTTTGTTTTCCAAGTGAAGATAATTTAAAATTGTATACCTTTCCCCCATCTTTTATCAGTACAAATTGGGGCTGCCTCTTCCTTCCTACTAGAGTTTTTGTGAGCAGCAAATGGAGTAATAACTTCTATAGCAGATTTCAAAAGGCAAATCACAATTTTAACGTGCAAACTAGTAACTGCCTTCTCAAATTATGATTTGTGGCCCATAGTACTTGTCTGTATTTGCATTGATGGTTTATTTTTTTAATATTTATTTATTATGTATGCAATATTCTGTCTGTGTGTATGCCTGCAGGGCAGCAGAGGGCACCAGACCCCCTTACAGATGTGAGCCATCATGTAGTTGCTGGGAATTGAACTCAGGACCTTTGGAAGAGCAGGCAATGCTCTTAACCTCTGAGCCATCTCTCCAGCCCCCTTGATGGTTTATTATTAACAACACAAGTAGATAGCACTATATATACAGCATGTTAAAGATCAAACATCACAGAATGTCTGGTAAGACTACCTGTATGTTTTTCTTTATTTGTCAAACTGTTGAGTGCCTGTAAAATGCCAGGCTCTGTATTAGATGAGGCCTAGAAGATGACTTCATTCAGCTGAAGACAGCATTTGGTTAGTTTTATTTTAAGCTAGAAGTATCTAATATGGATGGAAAATGCTGCATTCTTAAGTAGCTTCAGTAAGTATTCATTAAGAACTAAACATATACCAAGTGATGAGTTGGGACGCAGAGGCTGGCAAAACATGCTTCTGCCTTCAAAGCACTAACCGTGAAATGATCCTCGAACTGATTTGAACAGTTTGTGATACTGAATGAAGTGTGTTTGTGTGCATGTGGGTATGTATGTATTGTGAACTCTGCAAATAAGTTTCCAGTTGGATTATATTTTTCTTTGTCATCTTCTCTAACAACAATCCATAAAACAGTAGAATAATATAACTCTTTGTTAGCCTGCTTTATTTTCAACATAACTAACAATAACTTAATTAGCCAGGCAGTCGTCTATAATCTCACTACTCTGGAGGCAAAAGCAGGAGAATAAATGTAAGGGCCACCCTAAGCTACACAACAAGACTCTTTCTCCAGAAACCAGTCGCTAGGAAGGTAGCTGGCTCAGTGACTGAGTGCTTTATGCTTAAGTTCATGGGTTTGATTCCCTGCACCTTCAAAAGTTAAAGGGTTTTATATAAGTATCTTCTTTAGCACTTTAGCATCCTCACAGTCATTAGTGTCCATAAACCCAGGGGGTTTGATGAACTAATCATAGTTTTCAAATTAAAATAAGTACCTGTCTATTTTTAAAAGGAAGAGGGAGGAGAGAAAAAGTCAGGAGAATGAAACTGTTCGAAAAAGATATTCCTGGTGTCACAAAGCGAGATACTGAGCAGAAGTGAAGTAAATTAGCCCAGCACTGTTACTGCTGCAAAAGGATACACAATGGCCCACACCACTGAGCAAGCACATGGGCGGGGCCAATTATCCTGTGTCTCATGCCATTGGTGGCTGCTCAGCCTCACAATTTGACATGATTGGCTAATTGATAGTGGGTGGGCAAGGGAAGGTTGCAATAGAGAGTTGAGTTTCAAGTCTATCATCCCGGGTTTGGCAAATGGGCAGATTCACAAGAATTTCACAAGATGGAGGAATGGACTTTTGGGAGGTTAGCCATCTCTGCTAGAAATGACTGCTTCTCAGAAAACAAGCCTCGTGGTTGCCTAGATTGTCTCGTGGTACTAGTGGTGTAGGATGTGTGTCTTGGATCCTAGCAATTCAGCGTAGAATTCTGCATGTGCTATGGAAATGCTCCACCACTGACCTACACTCCCAGCTCACCTTCAGCTAATTTTCTTCCATGTATTCCACATGCATAAAAGGAATCTTAGAAAAAAAAATCAAAATAGCTTACTTCCTGCAAGCGCTGGTTTCACAGGCCCACACAACCATTAAGGCATGAAGAACTCAAGGTAAAAATAACTTTCTGTCTGCTTTGCTTTGGGATGCCGTGTAAAGAGAAAAGAGAACATTGAAATGTTCACATTAGAAGCCAATGTATCATAACGTCCTCAGGGTTGAAAGCCAAGGAGAAAATAAACTAATTGGTTTTCTCCAGCTAAGTCAGGTTTAATCACTTGTCAGGTCCCTGAGATCAACTTCAAACATTATTTTTCAGATCTCAGCTGGGCCTTGACCAGAATTATCTGGCTCACGGTCTCCTAATAGCTGTTAGAAGCAAAAGCAAACTGATGACGCTGGACGCCAAGTCCAAGGATTCTTCTAGCTGTGTTTTCAACACAACCAAAAAAGGAAGGTTTCCACAGTGCTTCCTTAAGTATTCCTTAGGATTTGGGAAGCTTCCATAAGAATCACGCTCGTGTTTAAAATCCTAGTACTGTATAGACTTGTGCTTGAGTTTCTTGGGCTTTGATACAGAATGTTAATTAGAACAGTCCTGACTTGCAGGTTGTAAAGAGCTGCAGTGAAACAGAACAAACTGGGTGTCTACTGTGTGTCTAGAACTGCAGATTAGAAGGGCATTTCATGGCACACCTCAGAAATCAGGTTTTTCCTCTGGACACACATTTGAAAAATGACACCTACACATTTAACACAATGCGACATTGAGCTCAGTTCATGCTAGCCTAGTTTAGAGAGGAAATCATCATGAACAAGAGAAGCCAAGATAGCTATTTATTTGTTTTTAGCATGCTATATGCTGTTTCTATTTTTGTTTCCTAAATAATTGTTATTTATATTTTTTCTTAAGTATTTCTTGTGGAAAAAAAAATTGGAATCTCTGCCCAGGATGTGGGTGATAGGGAGTCATTTCACACTGATGGTTTTGCACTTATTTCTAGCTCTTGCATATGACAATTTACAAACAGTAAAATTCCCCTTCTTGTCTTTTTTTTTTTCTTTTTTTTTTCCTGCTGATTCCAAATCCCAGTATGGATAAGACAGCTACTAAGGCAGTGTTTGTTGATAAATGAAGGAAATCTGGGCTGGGTCAGCTCTTAATCTCCTTACTCGAAATGAGTAAGTAAGCAAGGATAGGAAAGTATTTCATAGACCAGACTTTTGTTTGGATATGTTTGCAGCCAGGAAGTTTAATTCCAGGACCTATTTTTTTCACCACCTACTACAATACCTGCTTAATTTTTCTTAAATTCACGTGCCAGCCCCAATTGTAATGGTTTAGATTCTCTCTTATAGTTTCCTTTATAAGTGAGATAGAAAGAATGGATAGTTAAGGGAAGGTGATATTTTCAAAGCAAGTCCCAGGCCCTGAGTAGCATTATCTCCCTAGGAGCTTGTGTTAACCACCCCCAATATGAATATTTTCCCTGTCATAATTGTTGATCTACAACTTACCCAGTCGCTTGCCAAGAGTCACCATGGTAATGTGAGTCTAACTCTGTTTGTGTCTCCAGAGGGGGCCACATTCTGCACTGAGAAGCCCTGGTGGTTTTGCCCTGTGTTCCTGGCCACAGTCCTGAGTTTTTCTGCCTGAAGTACTGCATAGTTTGTTCCAGTATCTTAAACCCAGTTGGAAACCTGGTAGTTCTTTGTTCATTTGCATCTCTGATGACATTTTCTAGCCTTTTCCTGTTGCCAGTCACAGTTTTCACCCTACCGCATTAGCCAGACTCCCTTGATTGCATGAAACATAAACACCCCTCAAACTGGCTCAAGCAATAGAGGGAAATAATTGCCTCACATAATGGAAATGTCCCAAAGTAGCCGCCATAGACCTGTCTGTATCAGTACTCTAATGATGTCTAGTAATATCTTACCGCTACACTTCCTGTTTGCAGAGCAAAAGGTTCAAGCCCACCTCTGGGTTTGAAAACCCACCAAAATCTACCAGTCCAGAGCTCAAACAAAAAAACCACCAATCCCTGAGCCCCCAAACCCACCAGTCTCTGAGTTCAAAATCTCACTAATCCCTGAGTTTAAAATCCCACCAATCTCTGCACTTGCCTTAAAATTCCACAACCCTTACCCTGGAAAACCCTGCCTCTAAAAAGTCCTATATAAAGTCTGCCTCCTGCTCAGTTCCTTGTTGCTTTTTACCCAAGCAGAGGCAATCACCCTCTTTTGTCTCTCCCAATAAACCTATTGTGTGAGGTTTGTTGTGCTGTGTGACTTTGCTAGGCTCCTGACTGCCGGGACACTTTTCCTTTCAGAGCTATAAACTTGTGTATGGGGAACCCTTCCCCTAGAGCTGTGACACTGTTCACACCTCCACTTCCCTTTCAGGACTTGGCTAGACAGGAGGTTTTGTCTAAATGGTAAACTTGATACTGAGCATTCTGTAGAGGGGTCCTACTTCCTTCTTTGTGACAGTAACCCTGATTTGTGTTTCTTTGTTCTGGCTTAAATGGTGTGCTTGGTCACACACTAAACACTTCACAATTCTCTTTAATATTCTTGTTCTCAGTTGTGTGTTTGTTTTTGAGGTGGCATCTCTTAGAGCATAGGTTGATCAGGAACTATCTGAGGCTAAGTCAAAGATGATCTTGAACTTCGGTTCCTGTTGCTTCCATCTGTGAAACTCTGGGGGCAACCCTGAGTGCCTCCACTGTGTATTATGTGGTACTGGGGATGGAACCCAGGGCCTCCTGCATGCTGAGCTAATACTCCACTAACTGAACTATAACCTTAATCCCATCCCAAACACTTAAATTAGTGATGTTCTGTTTAGCCAGGTCAGCTTCTGGAGCCATCTGCAACCCTCATCCAAACTCCTACATCAAAAGTGGAGAGACTTCTGGGAGGAACTGGGGGGAAAACACGTCCGCTGTGACCAAAGCCCTGTTCTCTCCTTGGTGTCCCATAAGCCCAAGCAGCCTTCAAGTTTAAGTAACCTTGTGGATAAATTTGGTCCACAGATTTGTAACAGGAAGTAGGGTACAGGCAGACTTTGTAAAGTGTTACAGACTGGATACATTTCAGTTAAGATCAAGCGGCTCCCCCCAGTTTGCAGCACGCTTTCCACCATCAAAGTTTGACAGTTTGCTGAACATAAGGATTCAAACAGAATGTTTAATGATTGATAACCTCAGATTCATAAGCATTTGAATAGAATGTCTAATGATCGGTGACCTCAAATTATCTCTGGGAAAATGGATACTCACATAACAATATATTAAATTAGACATGATTTTTAAAAGGTTTTGGGGATTTTGGTTTTGGTTTTGGTAATATGGAGCCTCCAACCTAGCGCCTTTCACATGCTATGCAAACCCTACCACTGAACTGTCTCCCTACCTCAAAGGAATATTCTTCACTATAGTTATTTTAAAATCAATAAAATACTTTTCTTCTATAGTTTCTAACCTTTTCTGGAGGAAGAAAATGAAGAAAGATGAAGATAAAATTATTTATAATCATCACTGGTATCAGGGTCAATGGTTCTAGATCTATTTTTATTCTGGTCTGGTAAAATGACACAATGGGTAGAGACACTTCCTGCCAAACTGGAAATTTACCTTGAAGTCTGTATTGTTTGTTCAAAGATATCTAAAGCTCATTTGGAAGTTGCTACCATTTGTAACCCAAGTGTAAAGAAGCTCAAATTGCCAGATTGTAGAATTTTAATTATAGAATTTTTATATATTTATATATCAAAATATATTCATCTATCTATCTCTATGTCTGTCTCTGTATTTTTCTTCTTCTTTTTTTTTTTTTGTTTTGTTTTTCAAGACAGGGTTTCTCTGTAGCTTTTGGAGTTTGTCCTGGAACAAGCTCTTGTAGACCAGGCTGACCTCAAACTCACAGAGATCCACCTGCCTCTGCCTCCCGAGTGCTGGGATTAAAGGCGTGCACCACCACCGTCTGGCCCTGTCTCTGTATTTCTATCTCAGTGCTTCAGAGCAAACCCAGCACGTTCCTTGCACATGCTAGGGAAATATATATAAAAGAAAATTTCATAGTAAATTATGAACTAGGGCTGTAGTTCAACAGTAGAATGTTTAACCATCGTGTGTAAGCCCTATGTGCAATCTTCAGAACAGCAAAAGTAAATAAAATATAATAGTCTCAAAACTTTTTTTTTTTTTTTATTTTTAAGTAGAAAGAAACAGAACTCATTTTTAGGGGGGAAAATACTTTCCTGGTTAGAAAACTGCAGTAAGTCAGACTTATTTTAAAAAGAGTCATCTGTGTTGGGAAAGAAATCATTTTCTAGTTCAGTGACTTAATACTGCACTTTAGAAGGATGTGCTCCTTGAGGGACAAATCAGTTTAAAAATACTCCTCATAAAAAGGTTCACCAGGAGATCAGAAAACCTTCATTTTACAGCTACTTCTTAAAACGCCTCAAAACCATTTACATTTCAGTGTTGAATAGGAAAAAAAGCCAAAAGTGGGTTCTGGATAAGACAGCACTTGATGAACAGGGGCATCTTTTTTTGAGAGTTCCTTTATCCCTGTAGGATATCCCTACACAGCTAAAGTGATAAGACACAATGTAAGCGGAAGCTGTTTAACTCCCCACCCCCGAGTCACTGTCTAAGCAGAAGGCTGGCCTGCCCCCCACCCCAGACTCCCACTCTTCACCTTCCTAATCTTTCAACAGGAATGCCAATCCTCCTCCAGTTCTGTGCTTTTTAAAGTATAGGCTTCTGCACTTAACTGCACAGCTCTGCCAAACCTCCACAGGGAGTGTCACTGCATGTTGTTCAGTGTCTTTCTAAAGAGGGGCCCAGGAGACACCCGTTAACAGGGGATCAGAGATGGGCAATTCCAGCATCCTGCCGGATCCTGTAACATCATGACCCCAAATGGTGCCACCTCGCAGGACCACTCCTGTAGTGGGGGAGCTGAGGGCTGCGTTCCTGCAGCACGGCTCTTGGCGGCCTGGCTAGCTTATGCCCCAAAATAACAACACACAAATTGTATTCATTTAAACACTGCTTGGCCCATTAGCTCTAGTCTGTTACTGGATAACTCTCATATCTTGCTTTAACCCATTTGTAATAATGTGTGTGGCTTATTGGGAAGGATTCTAGCCTACATCCATCTTGGGCTGGAGCTTCATTGCATCTGACTCAGAGAGGAGAGCTGTGGCGTCTGGAGAGGAGCAGCATGGCGTCTGCCTCACTTCCTCTTTCTCCCAGCATTCTGTTCTGTTTACTCCACCCACCTATGTTCTAACCTATCAGGCCAAGCAGTTTCTTTATCAATTAACCAATGATAGCAACGGATATATCACACTCCCACATCACACTCCTACCCAACTCTGTTGACTCTGTGCCATGCCACTTTACTAAGGGTCAGAATACAAACAGTCCCCAGGAACTGTCTCCCACAAAAGAATGGTTTGGAGGGACACACTGGTAAAACTTCTTTCTTGTATTTGTACTAGAAAAGTCCATGTTGCTTCTGATAGTGAGATTGTTCTTTACAGACAGTGCAAAACTTGCGTCTAATCATATGCCTTCTTTAAACTGACTGATTCCAGGTGAAACCAATTGTTGAGCTCTATATGTTTCACACTTTATATGTCTAAGCTTACTGGACCGGTTTATTTCACCCTGGGTTAGTCAGCTTTCTGCTATTGTAACAAAACACCTGAGATGATCAGCTTAAAAAATTGAAAGGTTGAGTCAGTCAGTGGTGGTGCATGCCTTTAATCTCAGCTCTCGGGAGGCAGAGGTAGGTGGATCTTTGTGAGTTCGAGGCCAGCCTAGTCTACAGAATGAGTTCTAGGACAGGCTCCAAAGCTACAGAGAAACCTTATCTCAACAGAGAGAGAGAGAGAGAGAGAGAGAGAGAGAGAGAGAGAGAGAAGGGAGAGGGAGGGAGGGAGGGAGGGAGGGAGGGAGGGAGGGAGGGAAGGAAGGAAGGAAGGAAGGAAGGAAGGAAGGAAGGAAGGAAGGAAGGAAGGAAGGAAGGAAGGAAGGTTGGTTGTTGTTGGGCATGGTTATCCAAGCACTTTAGAGGCTGAGACAGAAGGATTACCAGAAATTTCAGGACAACTAAAAACTGTCTTACCCCCACCCCTACCCGACACACTATACATATAAGAAAATGGTTTCTTTGGGCTCGCACTTTGCAGGTTGAAGCCCCATCACTTGACTTTGTGCTAAGGCTTATCTTCAAAGTGGGAATATGTAGTACAGGAAATTGTTCATGGCAGTTGAGAAGCAGAGTGAATACAGGAAAATACTGGATCCCAGTGTTCTCTATGAGGGCTGTGCCCAAAAAATAGGCTCCCTTTTACTAGGCTCCACCTCTTAAAGGTTACACTACCTCCCACCAGAACCACAGACTGAGGAATGAATACATAGGCATTTGAGGGGTATTTCCCCAAGCCATGGTGCACTTCATGCTTTCCTTTTGCACATTACCTTAACTCTTTAAAACAATCTCATTAAGTCCTTTTTGGAAAGAGGTGGATATGAATAATGTTCTATGTAAGCAACAATTTTTCTGTAAATAAAGTTTGTTAGGTTCTTAAGAGGGTTGGGTGGGGGTGTGTACACACATGCCATGTGTATAGAGAGCAGAAGTTGACATTGTGAGTCATCCTCATTTGCTCTCCACCATCTCTCTTTGAGGCAGGGTCTCTTACTAAAGCTGAAGCTCACTGATCAGCTAGACTGGCTGGCCAGTGAGTCCGGGGATCCTGCAGTCTCCACATCTTCAGTGCTAGACTGGAGGGTGCATGCTGCCACCCAGACTCTACATGTCTTCTAGGGGGGTTAGAGTCAGATAGTTGTCCTTGTATGGCACTCTACCAACAGAGCAATCTCCCTGGTCCTAAGAAATGCTTTAAGCTTCAGGGTTTAAAATTGTGCTTCTTAACACTTGTAAGGAAATAATTAAGACAGAAGGCTTTCCATAAAGATTTTAGATTTGAGGTTTTATTTTTCATGTTTTATAAATGTAATATTTTGAAAATGCAGGTACATATAAAACACCAAGAAATGTTTCAAATTATCCCTTTGTCATTTACTAAGAACAGAATTTCTTTACATGTATCAAATCCATCTGTAGTTTATATATTGTCACCTATTTAATAAATTCCATTTTAGAATTATTTGTTAATGATTTAACATTTATGACTTTCTTACCACCAGAAAAAAACCCTGGAATGTCTCATAATGAATATATGTATGTATATACATTATCAGATAAAGCTAAAAGGGAAAAAGAACCTCAGGATAAAATACTGAACTTCATGCAGGCATCAAATTTAGCAGTTTTTGGTCAGAGTGCTTGAGAATAAACGGTTATGAGTGCTCAGCCCTAAATGGAACATCTTTATCAATCCTCCCACCCCTGCCAAGGCTCAGGGAACATCACAGAAGAGGAGGCGGGGAAGATGTAGGAGCTGGAGGATGGGAGGAGTGCTGTGAAATGCTGTCTTCTGGACATGGTGTGGCTAGTGTGCTCATGAACTCAGCAGCTGTGCTTAGCTGGGAAGACACACAATTAAACCAGTCAAAATCCCAGCCTACATGGGGAAGTAACTCCTGAGAAACTTCCCCTAACCTAGGAGCTGTTGGCAGGTGATAAATGCTGGGAGGAGTGACTACTAACAGGTTCCCCACGTTCCAGGAGATGGCCCCACACCACACACATATGGGCAGCCCTAAGTGGGCTAAGAAAAAGAAAAAACAGAGGACATGAAGCTGGGAGGTGGATGTGAGGGGTGGCATGGAGAGTTATGATCATAGTTCATCGTACACACATATGCAAGTCTCAAAGAATAAAAAAGTGTCAGTTCCTAATATTCAAAATTATGAGAGAAGCAAGTTTTAGAATTTTAAAGATTTCAAATCTTGATTGTAGAAAAAATACTGTTATCTTTATTCCTGTAAGATCGCAAAACTTTCAAGTTTTGGAAGTTAGTCCTGGGACTGGAGCGAGGTCGCTGCAGTTGAGGGAATTGCTGTTTTTGCAGAACATCAGAGTTGGTTCCTAGCACTCCTGCCAGGCAGCTCATAACCTCTTCTATGTTCAGCTCCAGAGATCATATGTCCTCTTCTGACCTCCATGGGGACTGGCACACATAGAACACACACAGACACACAGTCACATAAGTAAAAATCAAAATAAGTCTTTAAAACTTAATTTCTTTAAGTGGAGAAGGAAACATTGGGTCATGTTTCAACGTGTTTTTGCAGATTTGTTTTTTCATATTTTCTTATATGCTGGAATTAGGAAATGTCCACACCAAAAGCTGTACATACCTTACATTCATGTGAAACACGTGAATGCCACTCTTAACAAGCAGCTCTCATTTTTGCAGTATACTCCCGATCATGTCGCTGGGCCTGGAGCAGCCATCGACCCCACACAGATAACCTTTCCTGGGTGTGCTTGTTCCGACACTCCATGTCTCCCCGGCACTTGCTCCTGTCTCCGCCATGAGAATAACTATGAAGATAGTCTGTGCCTCAGCAACATAGGATTGGAAGCAAAGTACGCCAAGCCCGTTTTTGAGTGCAATGTTCTCTGCCAGTGCGGTGAGCGCTGCAGAAACAGGGTGGTCCAGCATGGTCTACAGTTCCATCTCCAGGTGTTCCAAACAGACAAAAAGGGCTGGGGACTTCGGACCTTGGAATCTATACCCAAGGGAAGATTCGTCTGTGAGTATGCTGGGGAGATTTTAGGATTCTCTGAAGTACAGAGAAGAATTCACCTACAAACAGCACATGACCCAAATTACATCATCGCCATCAGAGAGCATATTTATAATGGGCAGGTCATGGAAACTTTTGTCGACCCTACCTACATAGGAAATATTGGGAGATTCCTGAATCATTCTTGTGAGCCAAACCTGTTGATGATTCCTGTCCGAATTGACTCAATGGTACCTAAGCTGGCACTTTTTGCAGCCAAAGCTATTGTGCCAGGAGAAGAACTCTCTTATGACTATTCAGGAAGGTTCCTTAACCAAATAAGCAGTGAAGACAAAGAAAGGATAGATCCTGAACAACTAAGAAAACCTTGTTACTGTGGTGCCCCGTCATGTGCCACCTTCCTGCCCTATGATAGTTCACTATACTGCCCCTAGAAAAACCAGACACCAGTTTGGAAGGGAGGTCCTACCTACCAGCCTCTCTGGGGACAGAAACAGAGGAAATCAAGCATTAAGTGCTTCAACTGCATTCTGCTTCCTCTCTGGTGAACAGCCTACCCCCAAGGGAAGTATACCTTGTAGTCAGTGTCTTGCTCATCCCAATAAGAAAGACCAGGGGTGGCCCAGCCCTGCCCCTGCCAGGCTGCCTAAATTCAACTCAAGAATGTGATAAAATGTCCAGCTGTACCCGTTCTCCAGAATACTTACCTTTATAGATGACTCCTTGGGTGTCATTTCTTCTTGGAAACCAGAATTTAGACTTGATGACTGAAATTGGAGTAGCCACCCAGAATCCAAGTTGACCCTGGGAAAGGGTCACACTGAGCAAATCAACAAGAGATCTGGAAGTATAGAAAATGCTGCTAGTCCTGACCTCTGGAATTGGAGATGAGAAGCCTACGAGACTAAAGCCCCTGTTGCCTTTCATTTGAGCAAAGCTTATGATTCAAGACCTCAGCCTTGCTTTCCAGCTAGTTTTATCAGTAAAAAAAACTGTTTGTTTTTTCTGTCTCTTTGACTCCTGATTTTATTTCTTGTTTCTAAATGTGAATTAAAGAGGAAGGACGTCATAACCTGCTAAAACCTAATAATCACCACAATAATGAAGTAAAACCATGAGAATGATTTCCATTAATAATCAGGTCAGAAAAGGAAGCCTGTTGTAAAGTTTTGGCTACACTCTTGGCTGTGTCCCAGAGCTTATGAAGTTAGGTTTCAAACCCTCAAACACTCCTTCATTTATTAATAACATAAAAATAACCCTGTCAACACCATAGAAGCAGATGGGAATTGTATAATTCCATTTAAACTTCTGAAGGAACAAAGGCTTCTGAATGCCTTCCTTAAATCAGGATATTATAAAAAAAAATAGTTAATATAATCTGGGGAATATAACTCAATGGTGGAGCACTGACCAACCATGTAGAGGCTCCTGGTTCCAGCCTATGTACCACAAGATAAATAAGACACCTGTTGTAAAAATCAGGTTCATTCTACATAAATTGTGTGAAAATTAAATATCTTAAAAGGCAATTATCCAATCATGTATATTATTAGTGAAAAGAAATTGATTTCTGTAGTACATGTAAATCATACTACAAGGAAGCTTCATGCTTTAAAAAGATGTATGTTATTTATAACACCCTTTTCCAGTGTAAAACCTAAGTGTTAGTTGACCAACATCAGAAATAAGGGAATGTATGTGAATTATCTCAGTAAAGGCGTTATGAGTATATCACTGTATTTTCATAGCATCAGAAATTACTCCCTTAGAACAAGATAGTAGATGATACATAAAATGTCCCAAGTTACAAGTATACAATGTCAAATTTTTCCTCCACATGAATTATTTCTCCTGCCAACTTTTCTGTTACTTTACTTTCTCTGAAATCTCTGGCTTACTTTTTCTAAGTCAGCCTATATCTCTCACTCTAGAATGGCTCTTTTCTCTATACTGTTGCTTAAAGGACCCAAGCTGCATGAGAAGCAAGAAGGAAATCCCTGGGAGAAAATATTTTTGGTTGAGATGCTCTTTGGTGCTTTTCACTCACCCTCTCTTGAACATCTCCATCTTGATTCAGGGATAATCACAGAGGACAGTCTGCTCAGAGACACCTCAGCCCCCACCACCTTAGTACTTCAGCCACGGAAAAAAACTGAATACAGTGAGTCACTAGAGATTGTGTGTGTGTGTGTGTGTGTGTGTGTGTCTTTCATCTTAGTTACTTTTCTACTGCTGTGATGAACCACGACTGTGGCAACTATTACAACAAAGTGTTTGATTGGGCTCATGGCTCCAGTAAGAGTCCATGAGGGCAAAGGTGTGCCAGCAGGAACAGCTGAGAGTTCACATCTTGATCCACAATCACAAAACAGAACTAACTGGGAATAGTGTGAGTCTTTGTAACCTCAAAGCCCACCCCCCAGTGGCACACTTCCTCCAACAAGGTCACACCTCTTTATCCTTCCCTAACAGTTGCACCAACTGTGAACCAAATATTCAAATGTATGACCCATGAGGCTTATTCTCACTTAGACCACCACATTCTCATGTACTTTCTTATTCTTAAATCAAATGAAGTCTGAAAATCATATTCCTGAGTTTAAATTTGAAGTCTAATTGCATTTGCTTTGTTTTCAAGATATCACAGTGACTAAAGCACTGGCTGCTCTTGCAGAGAACCCAGGTCCAGTTCCCAATACACACATGGCAGTTCACAGCTATCTGGAACTCCAGTTGCAGAGGATTTGATGTCCCTTCTGGCATCCCTGGATACATGTGTGTAGTCACATACATACATTGCAAGCAAAAGATCTGACACTCCAAAAGTAAAGATACAATTTTCAAAAAGATGCTGATGCTTCTATCTTTCAGAGAACACATTTAAAAAATACTTCTGCTTGACAACTGTGATTTAAAAAATAATGTATTTCTATGACTCACGTGGTATAATAAAGATGGCTCTTCACTTCTGTGATCGTCCTAAGTTCCATCACCCCACTATGGTCATGAGGGAAAAAGGTAAGATAAATACAATAAAGAAGCATTCTAAAAATGTTTTGACCAGAACTCGTCAAAAACTGCCAAAGTCATCAAAACCCAAGAATTTCAGAGTGAGAGAGATAGTTCTGTAGTTAAAAGCACCTGCTGCTCTTCCAAAGGACCTGGGCTCAGTCCACATGATATCCCCCAGTCACCTGAACTCTACTTCCAGGGTATCCAGTGCCACCTTCTGGCCTTCATGGGAAACATACAAATGTGGTACACTTACATACCTTGCAGGGAGAAAACTGGAAATTACAAAAAATATTCAGGAACAAACACAGTCAAGAGGAGGCAAAAGAGGGAGGATATCTACAGGCAATGTGGTGTCCTGGAACAGATGACAGGTAAAACTGCAGCACCAACTACAGATTTCACTTAAGAATGGCCTGTCAGGGCTGGAGAGATGGCTCAGAGGTTAAGAGCACTGGCTGCTCTTCCAGAGGTCCTGAGTTCAATTTCCAGCAACCATATGGTGGCTCACAACCATCTATGAGACCTGGTGCCCTCTTCTGGTGGGCAGGCATACATGCAGACAGAACACTGTATACATAATAAATAAATAAATAAATAAATAAATAAATAAATAAATAAATAAGAATGGCGTGTCAATGCTGGTTCTCCACCTGTAACAAATGTAGCATGTGGAGATGAGATGTAAAGCAGATGTGCTATGACGATAGTAAATGGCACTGGGTGTAGTCAGAGGCTGCTTGTTTTCTCCCAGCCACCCTGACCCGAAATAATGTTTGGCCAATAGCTTAACCATATTTCTAGCTAGCTCTTACATGTTAAATTAACCCATTCCTATTATTTTATATTTTACCATGAGGCTCGTGGTTTACTGGTAAGGTTCCCGGGCGTCTGTCTCCTTCATTGGCTTCATGGTGTCTACCTGACTCCACCTACTTTCTCAGCATTCAGCTTAGATTTTTTCACCTAACTCTATTCTGCCCTGCTACAGGACCAAAGCAGCTTTATTAATTAACAAAACCCATTCACAGCATACAGAGGAGAATCCTACCTTCAAATGGGATCCAGAATTTACCTCTCAGTTTAGCCATAAATCTGAAACTCTTCCATAAATGTCTACTACAAAAGTAAGAACAAACAATTGAAAACTGAATGATAACAGGTTAAGTCATTAGTAATTAGAGAGGTACAGATAAAAGCCACAGGTACCCCCTTCAGAGTTACTATGACAATTAGAACGACAATGATAAAGGCTGACAAGGAAACTGGAACATCAGATATGATTAGTGGGATTATAAGAGTATACAGCTACTTTGCAAGGCAATTTAGTGGTTCCTCTTTGCATGTACTAGGTAAAACCCCAAAAAACTTCAAATGTCCACAAGAAACTTGAGTACAGGGCTCATACCATTATTCACAATAGCAAAAGTAGGACAAAAGCCAAATGAACAGTAAATGATGAACAAATACACAAAACGGTGCCCATTCAGAGAGTACTATTTGATCAGAAGAATAAAGTACTGAAACACACCATGACCTAGTTGGCCACTGAAGAAAGACCCTGTGCTAAATAAGAGATGCCATCTAGTCAATACAGCGTAGTTCTATTTATGTGAACTATACAGAGTAGACAATTCCATAGAGCCATAACCTAGATTAGTGGTTGCTAAGGGCTGAACACAAGAGGCAGTATTAGGGGGTTATGAAAGACATTCTTGATTGTCAACTTGGCTATATCTCTATTTAACTAAAATTCTAATGGTTGGGTACACTGTGAGGGATTTTTTCCTGAATTAAATCATTTGAAGTGGGAAGAGCCACTTATATGGATGTATGATGTGGGAAGATCCACCTTTAATCCGGGCCACATCCTCTGAAAGTAGTCTATATTAAAGGACATGGATGAAGGCAGCTTGTTATTTTGCTGACTTGTGACCAAGAGCTCACGCCGGCAAGTCTGTTTCTTCACTAGCATTAGAGCCTATTTGGGGCGGGAGGGGGTTCCAGCGTATACTGAAGACCACCTAGACATTCGGTCTTATAAACAACTACTTGATTATTGGATCTTCCATTGGTGGTCAGCCATTGTTGGACTAGCTGGACCACAGCCTGTAAACCATTCTAATAAGTCCCATTTTATACAGATAGATAATAGGTGATAGATAGATAGATGATAGATAGATAGATAGATAGATAGATAGATAGATAGATAGATAGATAGATAGATAGATCACTCTATAAGTTCTATTCCTTTAGAGCAGTGGTTCTCAACCTGTGGGTCATGAATTTGTGGTCACCTAAGACCATCAGAAAACACAGACATTTACATTATGATTTATAACAGTAGGAAAATTACAGTTACAAGGTAGCAATGAAATAATTCATATGGTTGGAAGTCACCACAACATGAAGAACTGTATTAAAGGGTCACAGCATTAGGAAAGTTTAGAGTCCCTGCACTAGAGAACCCTGACTAATACAGGGCTGCTTATTGATACTAGGTACATTTACATGTTTGGGGAGGATAGTAAAATATTCTAGAGTTAGTGTAGACTGTTGTGTAATTTGTTATACTTTTTTTAGTTTTTGAAGACAGGGTTTTATTGTTGGGTTTTTCTTTTTTCTTTTTTTACTCTTTGTTCTTTGCTCTTTAGGGGCCCACCACCCAGGTCCCAAATAAATACAGAGAGACTTATTCTTTCTTATGAATGCCCAGCCGTAGCTTGACTTGTTTCTTGCCAGCTTTTCTTAAATTTTCCTGTCTCTTTTGCCTCTGGGATTTTACCTCTCTATATACCTTTCTTAACTTCTTACTCTGTGGCTTGTTGTGTAGCTGAATGACTGGTGCCTAGAGTCTTCCTCTCTTTCTCTCCTCTCCCTTCTCTTCTCTTATTTAACCTCTCTGCCTGCTAGCCCCACCTACTTCTCTCTCCTGCCTAGCTATTGGCCATTCATCTGTTTATTAGACCAATCAGGTGTTTGTAATCAGGCAAAGTAACACAGCTTAAACATTCCACAGCATAAACAAATATAACACAACTTCAATTAATATTCTGCAACAGGGTTTCTCTGTATAGTCCTAGCTGTCCTGAACTCACTTTGTAGAGCAGGCTGACTCTGCTCCTGAATGCTATGTGTCACTACTACATGGCTTGTTAGGTTTTTTAAAAAGAGAGTTATATGAATTATAGCTCCACTAGCTTTCTGTTTGAAAAAAAAAAAAAAGAAGAAGAGGGGAGAAAAGAGAAGGAAGATGACAACCCAACTTAGAAACCTGAAACCCTGAACATCCAGATTGGAGATAATATCCTTAAGTCCCAGAAAAATGTTTCCCTTCTTGCTTGGGTTTTTTTGCTTTGTTTTATTTCTTTAGATTTATTTATTTTATGTATATGAGTATTGTGTGTGTGCACACACACACACAATATGTGCATGCCTAGTGGCCAAAGAAGTCAGAAGAGGACACTGCACCTTCTGGAACTGGATTTGCAGATGTTCATGAGCCACAATATAGGTGCTGAAATACAAATCTGGGTCCTTTGCCAGAATAACAAGTACTTATAATCCACTAAACTCCCTTTCCAGACAGCCCCAACTAACCCACTGAGCTCTTTCTAGTCACCCCCTCAACTAACCCACTGAGTTCCCTCCCTAGCCATCCCCCAACTAACCCACTGAGCTCTCTCTCCAACCACCCACCCCAGCTAACCCACTGAGCCCTCCCCAATCATCCCTGAACTAACCACTGAGCTCTCTCCTCAGGCATCCCCACAACCTGCTTTTTGTTGGCAGAACAAGACATGACTTTGCTTAATGCTGTGTGATGCTTAAGACTAGGGACACTATCACCACTACAGATGGAAACTGCTCTGGGATGCAGGAGGAACGTGAACTGCAAAAGTGTTTGGGTTGATAAGAAAAGAATCAAGTTCACTAACTTACTAAATCCTTCCCTTCAGTATGCAGGCAACTGAAACTTCAATAGTGGGCATTGTTTCCCTAGAGTGTATATGGTGTCGATTTTCTTGTTTCTCTTCCTGTTCCCATTTAGAGATCAAGAGTATTTCCAAACAACACAGTACTTATTATGGCTTCCCTGGAAACAGATTTTTCATACCACTAATATAGCTCATATTACTTTAATTTGTTTATTGTGATTCTACAAGTTTTATATTGATTATTGTCAGTATTATATTTCAGAGATGGTGAAAATGTCCCCCAAAAGTAATAATTTAAAGGATTAAAATGTTTGTTTTTTGCAGTAATGATATTTATTGTATATGACTCCATTGTATTTGAATAAGATATATAAATTCCATGATTTGTTTTCATCTCTGATTCAGCATTATTGTTACAGTACTACAATGACGCAAATGTTTTTCTTATTTGATGTTAACAGGATGACTACATGAAAATCTTATTTGTAATAGCATAATTTATGGTTTTACTGAATGATGAGAAACACAAATACTACAGAAACTACATAATTTATGAACCCAATAAGTCATTATTTTATTACCCATCCAAATATCACCAGAACAGTGAATGCCAAGGCATGAGCAAAGACAATGGAATTTGGAAATATGCAGGGGTTTTGCCAACTTTTGCTAATATTACAGCTCAGCTTTGTATGTGGTTTCGCTCATCTGGCTATGAGAATGCTTTCATCTATGGTTCTCCCACAAGCTGTCCTGGCCTTGACGCTTATAAAGGAGACAAGGGATTAACTTCCCTGGCAAGGCTATTACGGTACTCAAAGTAATTTATAGAGACGCTATCCTCCTTAAAACCTTACCCCATGCTTCTTCCTGGCCTAGCTTTGCACTACCCCCATCCCTTCCCACAAGAACCCCTTTGCCTTCAGCACTCAATGGCTTAACATCATTTTTCAAGATGTTGGCCAAATTTCTACATGTAACCAGCAGGTCTCAGAAAAGCTCTATCATTTTAGCCCTGATGACAGTACCCCCTTCTAAAGGCAGCTTAACAGAGCAGATTTTAAACTTCCGGTTCAAAGGGCAATACTCGAGTCCGTGTGTGTGTGTGTGTGTGTGTGTGTGTGTATGTCTGTGTGTGTGTACTTGTGTGTGTCCATACTCATGTATGGAGTTTTTACTTTGAATCATATTCACCCTTGCCTTTGTTGCAGAATATTCATTATTTTATTCACTCTGGTGACCTTTATAGATGCCGCTGTAATTTCTTGTTCTCTTTCCCTTATGCTTACTTTTTACACAGCTACTAGACAACTAAAAGTAACAAAACAGCAATATATTCTATTCCATTATTTCTCTTTCCCTCCCTCCTTTCCTTCCATTCCTTGTCCCTGCTTGCTACCTCCCAGTTGGGTGTCACTTCCATCAGTCTGCTGCTACCTCATCAACATCTTTATCAGACATGTCCTCAGCCTTATGACACATCACTATAGTTGGATGAGGAAATACAAATGACCTGACCTACCCTGTAACCACCCCTGCCATGTCCTACTTGGCTAACTTGATAATCCTCTGGTCCAAGCATGTTCAATATGCATACTAATTGATAAAGACAACCAATTGCTAAGCATTGATATCAGTCCTCCCAACTCCATACCCAATGATGTCCTCCCACTGTACTGAACTCTGAGGCCCCATCTTACACCTCCCTCCGTCATTTGACTGGTTCTATCTCTTCCTAAGATGTCACTACTTCAAACCTCTTAAGCAGAGTAAATGAATGGGGTTGTGGAGCAAGATACAAATCTAGACAGCCTTTAGTCAAGCCTGGGGCATTTTCTTGATGATTGAGGATTGATGTGTGAAGGTCCAGTACACGGCAAGCAGTGTCACCCCTGAGCAGGCAGTCCTGCGGTGTATAAGAAAGCAAACTAAGCAAGCTGTGAGGAGCAAGCAGCATTTACTCACGGCCTCTACTTTAGTTCCTACCTCAGCTTCCTTCAGTAGACTGTAATCTGAGACATATAAGCCAAAGAAATCCTTTCCTCCCCAAATTGCCTTGGTCATGGTGTTTTATCACAGCAACAGAAGCCAAACTAAGATAACCTACAACTCCTATTCTACATTTGAGCAAGCATAACTGAATCCCTTCTATTTTGAGTTTTTGGTTTTTGTAAGAATTGTGTGCTTGCAGTGTGTATCCGTTATCTTCCCAGCTCCTGCAAACAGCATAATATCCATTTCCTCTCCAGCAACCAATTCACCTCATCTCTAAGTCCAACCATAGAGACCCTTGTTTGAAACACAGCTCAAAGATGTGAATCTTTAACAGACTCGAGACCTCCATTCCATCCAAATTTGCTTTGCTAAAATTGTTCTCAAAACAGAATAAATTGAGTATCAGTAGTCATACTGTGAACCTTTTTCCTAATATCGTGAGGATAAGTAAATCAATATTCTTAATCTTTTCAAAGCAATAAAAATAAAGTTTTAAACCTCTGTTACTTATTCATTCAGCCAATTAATTCACAACTGTTTCTTAATTATTCTCATATGCCCAAGATTTATGAAATTAAGCCTCTGAACTCAGAATTTATTCAGCAGATGGGTTTGAGCCTCTAATCTACTACATCCTGGAGAAGTCAAAACCAATAGCATTCTTTATTCTCAAGTACTTAGTTTCCCCTAACAGAAAAGCCACTGATGTTCTGAACATGAGGGTCATATACATATGTTTCCTATGGTTTTTGAGTATCTGCATGAATAGGATTGTCAGAGGAGATTCGAAAAGACCAGGAACAAGAGAGACCAAGAGAGTTCTTAAGTAGCTGCCTGCACTACTTAAGATACAAATAGAACCAAGAGATGGACAAGGTGATGTCAGGAACGAGAGGTCATGCAAGCTAGGAATGGCGCTGCAATTTTCACTAACACAAGATGCACTGAAATGTCCTTTCCAAAGACTGGAGGAGAAACAGCTGGTGGAACACAAGGCCCTCAGATACAGAGTTTGTACATATTTGGTTTTTATTCCCAAAATTCAAGTGTTAAATGCAAAAACAAACAAACAAACAAAAACACTTTAACTGTGATTCTGGGAAGAGGGCCCCATGGCGAAAATCCATGCCATACAAGCAGGAAGCCCCGACTTCAGATCCCCAGAACCTACTGAAAAGTCAGTCATGGTACCACAAGTCTTAGCGCCACAGAGGCAGAAACAAAAGGATCCCTGGTGGTCAATGGTTTGTCAGGCTAGCCAATCAGTGAGCTCCAGAATCAGAGGGAGACTCTCAAAAGAACAAGGGGGAGAGCAATGGAAGAAGGCACCCAGTTTTAACCTCCAGGCTGCAGATGTGCCCCCCTACACACACAGTAAATCTTCACTTGTTTAATTTTTTCTTCTTCCCACAAACATTGGTTTTTCACCCCAACATTGTACTCCTAGGATAAGGTATGTGCACTGTAGCTTTCATATGCAGAGAATGCCTCTAGGTATTTGACCATCAAAAACTGATTTAAAGTTTCAGAAAAGCACATCTTGTTCTGAACTGGCTGTACCTGCCCCCCACCCCACCCCGCAATGACAAAGAACATCACATAGCTGGCACTGTTGCCAGAAAGCACATCTTGCCAAACTTGTTCTCCTCAAACACGTTCTGCCCATTTTAACAACACTGAAAAGGAGAAAGAGAGAAGAGGAGACACAAAGAAAGACTGTATCTAAGAGGGACTCAAGGCAAGCACGCCTCCTCACGGGAAGCAGAGGTTCCTGGAATAATGAGACTCCAGGGAGATTAAAGGAGTTCTGGTGTTTTAAAGAAGGTTTAGAACCCTAGGTTTTATCTGTAAGGTTTAGGTGTCTTTTTCCATTTCTGCTATGAATTTGTATATAAATACATATGTATATATACATACTGCTTTCCTTTTTTTAAATTTTCCAAACAGACAAAAATGTGTTTTTCTCCACAACATAATAGTACCATATCAGTGTAAAAATATTTTAAAATTTTTCAGAGTCTAGAAGCTACGGAGACACCTTGTAAGCATAGGACCACAGTTCAATTCCCAGAACCCACATAGACCAGCCAGATGTAATGGGAAACACTCAAAATCCCAGAGGTAGGGAGGTGGAGACAGGCAAATCTCAGGTTTGCTGGGATAAATGCTGTTTACTTTTTTCTTTCTTTCTTTTATTTTTGGGGGCTTTTTGTTGTTGTTGTTTTGTTTTGTTTTTTCGAGACAGGGCTTTTCTGTGTAGCTTTGGAGCCTGTCCTGGAACTCACTCTGTAGACCAGGTTGGCCTTGAACTCACAGAGATCCACCTGCCTCTTCCTCTCAAGTGCTAGGATTAAAGGTGTGTACCACAACTGCCCGGCTACTTTTTTCTTTTTTATCTAAGAAAGTCATCTTAAATACTCCAATCCCAATTTACCTCTGCTCACAGTGCCAACCTGCACAGAGTTGTAAGAATCTTGCCAAGGTCATGAGACATGAAAGTTCCAGGGCATCAAGTTCATGGTACACAACCCCAGTTTCCAACAACAAAAGCGCATACCAGTTGTTACATAAAGACAACATAGCATCAAGAAGTTGCTGGAGGCCCACTTTATGTCCTCAATGACAACAAATGTCAAAATCTCAGGTCATTTAGTGATACTAGGCAGCCACTGTGTAGGAACCACCATACAAGAGTTTCCATCCATACTAAAACTTTTCATAATTACTGGTGCTTAAAGTATTAGAAAGCCGTGGTTCGAGACACTGGAGGGAAGACAAAACACCCTGCTCGGTTCCTAGCACCCACTGGGGTAGCTCACCACCACTGTAACTTCAGCTCCAGGGACACCAACTTCCTGTTCTGTACCTGTAATCAACTGCATCCTAGCGTGTGCGTGCACACGCGCACACACACACACACACACAGATACACAGACAGACACACATGCATACATATACACACAGAGCAGACACACATACAAATAAAAAGAACCCACTTTTATCAGATTTTCTATGGCTGGCATTGCCTTTGCATTGACTTCCAGGGAGGTCGTCAACAGATCTGTGCCAAGGGAGATGACACTTCCCAACTGGTTTTAGTGTTTTGGTTTTGGTTTTGTTTTGTTTTGTTTTGTTTTGCTAACCAACAGGGAAGCAAGACTAAGGCAGTCCCCAGTTACAAGGTCACCAATGACCCAGGAATGACTCACTTAATCTAATGTCTCTAGACAGAATTTTCCTGACAGCCTTACCTTCTATTTCCCTACAGGGGAGAGAGAGAGAGAGAGAGAGAGAGAGAGAGAGAGAGAGAGAGAGAGAGAGAGAGAGAGAGAGAGAGAGAGAGAGAGCTCAAATCCACTTTTCCCACATGCTACAGCCTAATCTCCCAAGAGGCAAGAAGCCCACAGCTCAGGAGGTAAGAAGAGATGTTTAAGGTTTATAATCCCAGGCCTCATTTTGATCCAAGCTAAGTCCTCTAGAGAGAACACTTGGGAAAATGTATTTTGAACAGTCTCCCGACAAGCACTTCTAGTACAACGAGTTGGGCCTGCTCCAATGACCAACTTTGGGGAATCATAAAATGTAATCAAGAGATGGGGTGTTGAGATATGATGAGGCTAGGTAGCATGCCAGACCTCTCTGGCTCTTAGACCAAGGCTGTCAACTTGCAGAGGCGCATGGGGTCAGAGCCAGGCTGAATGAGCCATATGTAGGGAAGGTCAGAATTATTAACTCAGCAGGGACCCAGCTCACCAAACCACAGGGAGAGAAACAGCATGGAAAATGCAGGCAGTTAGGAGGTCACTGTCAATTGTGGGCAGAGAGAAGAGTGGAAAGAATCTGCTCCCAAGGACGGAACTGATTAACTGTGAATCACTTCTGCAGACTGGAGTCATTTGCAACCAAGAGTGAACCAAGCCGCATACCCCAGGGTAGTGTTTCAGCCACAGAAAGTAGGGAAGGCTGCAGCGTAGACCACATGAAGACCTGGGCTTCTTTCACTCACCACAACTGCCCACCACCATGGTAGCTATTCCTGAACCCTGCAGAAGAGTCTCCCCTGCGCCAGGCTCTGCTGGCTCTTTTCAGTTTCAATGTAGGATAAAAAGCTCTTGAAGTAGTGCAGATTCCCTGTGTTGAGGTGTTTAACATGGATACCCCCTTTACTGTGCTGTAAACTGCTGCAGAGGACTGCCAATATCCACCACAGTTAAAATAACCAAAACATTATCACAAATTGACAAAGATAAATAAGTAAGAACTGGTTTGCTGGAACATTTGTTTTCTAATCAATGAAGTAACCCAGATACTTAAGAGTTAATGTTTAAATTAAATCAGTTATTTTTAGATCAGCTATAGCTAGGCTGGAGATGAGGCAGAGGTTAAGACAACATGCCATTAATGCAGAGGACCCAAGTTCATTTCCTAGCACCCAGGTCAGGTGAATCAAATTGCCTGTAATTCCAGCTCCTGGGGATCTAACACCATATTATGGCCTCTGAGGTAACCATAAGTAATATACAGCACCTCCACAAGGTGTTTAAGATATAGTATTTATAGCTATATTTTTTCCTTTGGTGTTGGGTATCAAACTCTAGCAGGGTCACAAATGCTAAGCAGGTGTTCTGTCAGTGAGTTAAATATCCTAACTCCAACCTGTTTTATAAAAACAATGTTTTATGTATGATATATAATTTCTATGTGGGAGCACAGACATGCTAATTGTTATCATCAGCTGATTCTGTAATATTAATATACATGTATAGCATCACTTACAAATGCATAGAAATATCCGGAAAGATGGACTAATGACAGTGATAACCTAACTGGCATGCTTGAAAAATCAGAACTCACAGAGTGAGCACAAGAGAGAGACACAGAGAGAGACACACAGAGAGAATTTCATGTTGTTTTGTTTTGTTTTTGAAAGAGTCTCTTTATATAGCCAAGGTTATCTTTGAACTTCTATAGCTAAGCCTGGCCTCAAATCAACAATTTAACTGCCTCGGCTAGTTTTACCCTATGTACTTATGTGTGATACATTTTTAAAATACAGATTTTTTTCTGGAGAAACATGATAAACAGCTATTAATAATTCTTTTTTTGAGACTATAATAAAACCGCATCGTTTCTTCCTTCCCTTTTCTCCCTCTGAAGTTTCTCATATGCCACTCCTATTTTTTCACTGACATTACTGGTAGACATAGTCTCAGCAACCGCCTGAGACCTTTCTATCCCTTCTTCAGTAATGTTTTCTGAGTCACAGGCGTGGGGTTTGTCTGGTAGATTTAACCATTGGAACCAGGCTCTATAACTCTGGAATTTGATAGGTTATGGTTTTCTGTAATGGTATCCATCCACTGCAGAGAGAAGTTTTCTTAATGAGGAATGAAAAAGATAATTCTTAATAACAGTAATACAAGTTTCCAAAAATAATGCATTTGAAGAGATGAGGAAGCATCCAAACCTCTCTTCCTGTCTACTCCTTACAAAGCCAGTAATTGGGCTAGAGAGTCAGCAGGTAAGAGCTCTCACTGTCTGCTCTTGACGTGGACCCAGGTAGGGTTCTCAGCACCCACAAAATGGATCACAGCTGTCTTGTAACTCCAGTTCCAAGGGATGTGACACCTTCTTCTGACCTTTGTGGGCCCCAGGCGCACATGTGGTGCACAGATATACACGCAGACAAAACACTCACAAACATCAACTTAAAATAAATAAATCTGAAAAGCTAGGGCTTGCAACAAACTCCTGAACACTGACCCAAGAGAAGAGCTGTACCCAGTCTGGTTTAGCTCCTTCCTCTTGGTTCCCTGAAATCCACAGCAGCCCTAAATAAAAGGTTCTCCAATTTTTGTAGACCATGCATTTAAAAACAGTAAGAAAACAATAACTTTTTTTTAAAAAATGTACAAAATCTAGCCACTAGAGGGGGAACATCCCACATAAAAGTTCTTCCAGTGGTCACCTTACAAACATTGCCACAGTAGGAGGGACAAACACTGGCGCCCACAACACAGCTCAAAGCTCAGTGTCCACAGACAGTAACCACTGTGTTCCAGTCTTTGGCTTCTCTACTATGTCCCGAAGCAAAGGCCTTGCTCATAAGATTATACAGGTGACTGTGATGGCCACGATAGTGGGTTTCTGCCACTACCACCTCCAAACCTTTTTACAAATGTCTGGAACAGAAGCAAAGGGGGAGTTGGAAGCTGCTCCAAAACTATTTCTTAAGGAACAAAGCTCTATTTTGAGCCCAGCAGTAGATGTAAGAAACATTAGCCCTGTTTTACAAAGACCGGGGGATTTAGTCTTATCAGAGCTGTCCTCGCTATGCTTCTTCAGACTTTGATTGAATGCGCGCCGTGAACACTCCATTGTTTCCTTTTGTTCTTCACAGTGGATCTCAGCCCATCACAATCAACTTCATCCTTTGCATGCATTTGAGCCTGGCACAAATGAGCTGATAATGGACTCTGTGGTCACCAGTATTTCCAGCAAGACGACCATTTCCCATGTACCCCACCCTTCCTCTACTTCACGTTCTAAAACAAACTCATGCCTTTTTTGAGAGTCACCTAAGCATTGTGTAAAAATAAACTGGACATTCTGCAGGGAGGCAGAAGGTGTATTCAAAATGTGTCTTTCTAAAAATGTCATGGTCTTAATCTTGGATGTCTTGTTAACTTATGGAAAGTATTAAGCTGCGACAAAGCAGACATTCTGAGTTGGAAATGGATTCAAGGCAAGTCAAAGGTCTACATCCAAATCACCCTATACCACTTTAACACCCCGTCTCAATTCTCTGGCTTCTAGACATACTTCCACATAATCTTCAAAGTTTAAATGGGTTGGTTAACTTGGTCAACGTCACAGATCTAACAAGTAGTGGGACCAGAATTGAAACCTTAGTTGTCTGGCTCCAAAGCCCATATTCTCAACCCAAATCTATTGCCTTGCACTTGGCTGCTTCTCCCTGTAGTAATCTAGTAATCTAGAAATCTCCCAGGTTCACCCATGCTTCCTCACACTAAACTCAGAATAAAGTCACAGATTCCATAACATAACAGCAACAAAAACGACGAGTCTCCTGATTCCCTCATTCCACAGTTGCCCCAGAGCACATTGCAGACTCTGAGAGTCCTGGTTTCCTACATGCTGGGAATAATGAGAAAAAAAACTAGTTCCTTTCACCACTGTTGTCCAGGTTAAACTAGACCATGGACATTAAACACTCAGCACAGTGCTGAGCACATAGGAGGTGCCTGGAATGGTGACTGGGAAGCAAACCTGAAGACCTGGAGAAATCACAATTCATAGCACTAAGATGCTCAAATTCCACCATGGAAGATTCTGGCCCTTCTCACTGGCTTTATAATACAGCCATCTCCTAAAGGGAAGACTTGGAGGACACACAAGGTCCCAGATCACTGTCGCTTTGAGTGAAGGCTTCCATGTTGAGGAATCTTGCTCGACATGTACCTAATATGGTGGAACTCCTATGGAAGTCTGACATTACACTAACTCCAGCTACAAGACTCAGCATCCACAAACCAAGTTATGTTACAAAGAATATGTGGAAAATGTGACAACCTGTGGCAGTTTCTTCGAAGGTCATTTAAGCTGTTCTTGTGGTAATTTGAGCTCAGTTCTTGCTGGCTGTCCTCAGGGGAACTAGAGAAGGGCAGGTCACATTCTTTAAAGACAAAGACACAGTTAGTTACTTATGGAATTTTGCTTTTCTCACAGAGAGTTTGCTCTCAAAGTTCTGATTCCTAGAAATGACAAAAGATTCCAAAAGGCTATGCTCATTGGGCTACACACCATGAAGTCTCTGGGAAATTCTACAGCGTGATCATGAGATACTAGGAATCTTTAAAAAGCAAATAATATGTTAATAATGCTGTAAAAATAGTGTGGACTGACTGACCCCGGATGACACTGGAGATCCTCAGAGCCCCAAATCGTACCGTGTGAAATGCTGAGCTAGGGAAACACTACTGCACAGCAAGCCCTCTCTGCCAAACCCTAAATTATTCCCTTGAACATCACCTTAATCTTTAAATGTGGAGTTGAAGAAGTAAGAAACAAGATCCTGTACCTGTAATCACAGAGAGAAGGATGGACTTAAATCACAAGGCTGAACTAAACTAAAATTAAAGTGGCTCAGAAAACACCACAGAGAACATTTCTTCAGCTGATCATGGTCTCTTGAGCCAGCACACTGCCCCCCTTTTGTGCTCTCTCCCTCTCAATTGTTATAATCATGAGAGACTTCTGTTCTAATGGAGGCGCTGGGGATCAAACCAAGGGCTTTGGACATGCCAGGCAACACTCGCCACTGAACTCCAAGCCCAGCCCAAGTGGTACTTTCATTGTTTGTGAGGTAAGTGAAGGAGGATGAGCTTCAGAATGACACACGACAGCAATGACCAGATCCAACTTTCCTTCTGCATGTACACTTTGTGGGACAGACAGATCATGCAGCATAGAAGCAATATTTGCAAATTCAGAGATCTGGGATGCAACTTTGTTTTTGTTGTTGTTATTTTTTATTTTATTTTATTTTATTTTTGATTTTCGAGACAGGGTTTCTCCGTAGCTTTTGGTTCCTGTCCTGGAACTAGCTCTTTTTTTTTTTTTTTTTTTTTTTTTTTTGGTTTGGTTTTTTGAGACAGGGTTTCTCTGTGTGGTTTTGGAGCCTGTCCTGGAACTAGCTCTTGTAGACCAGGCTGGTCTCGAACTCACAGAAATCTGCCTGCCTCTGCCTCCTGAGTGCTGGGATTAAAGGCGTGTGTATTTATTTATTATATATGACTGCATGTCAGAAGAGCACATCAGATCTCATTATACATGGTTGTGAACCACCATGTGGTTGCTAGGAATTGAACTCAGGACCTCTGGAAGAGCAGCCAGTGCTCTTAACCTCTGAGCCATTTCTCCAGCCCTGCAACTTTGTTCTTTAAAGAAAGTCTGGTTCACACATTCACATGGCCTTAGTCCATTTTTCTGTGTTCATAGCTAAAACCATAGCTAACCAGTCCCACCTCACTGATAATACTTTCCTCCCCGTTTTGCTTTCAGTGTGTTTGTGTGTGTGTGTGTGTGTGTGTGTGTGTGTACACACATAGGCCACAGCATACCTGTGGAAGTCAGAGGGCAATTTGCAGGAATCAGTTCCCCTCTTCCACAATTTAAACCCCAGGTATAAAACTTGGATTATAAAGTTTGGCAGCAAGTGACCTTACTCACGGGGGCCCCTGTCTCCTTTAAATAAAAGACACAAACAGGAACGAGTACCTAGGAACTGATGATCAAAGTGCACTATGCTGAACTGTAGGGGAAGCCCAGCCCAAGGTTTTTCATCCTCTCCCATAGGTGAGTAGCATCACCAAATATACTTTACCCCAAGGAATGTTACCTGCCTAACGGTGGCCCAGGGAAGTAAATGGACACGATGACAAATGACCTCTTCCTTCCACTAACGAGATTCAAGACAAATTTTCCTGTGTCATTTAAAGACAGATATGATTTGATTTGGCAAGTGTGTGAAGAAAACCAACTTGTGGATTCTGAGAAAGCAAACAACAGGCACAAAAGAAATTCAGGCGAGCCTTTATCAGCTCATCTCAGAGGACAGTCCACCTTTCCTCTGGCAGCCTCCGGCTGGCTTCACTTTTCCCCTAAGCTGATTCTGAGCTTCTACAGGCACTTTGCTGAGGTGTCAGGGTGCCAGGCGAGGAGTCACGCTGATAAGCTTCCATTCCCCTCAGCAGATAAAGCAAGGAGTTTTTCCAACAGGGCCTAGAGTGAGGAAGGAGAGCAATCCTTTCTGACCTTCAATTATTTTGAAATTCCAAAGGTCCAACCAAGCCACCTCCTCATGAGGATGGTTTTGGGGTCAGTGACCATTTGGGAACAAGTTAGAATCTGAGGATGGCCATTCCCAGCCCTTAACATTAATCCCTTGAACTTTCTGAACTTGAGTGGGGAAAGTTTCAAAATCCAGCATTTCTTACTTTATAACCTACCGAAATATCATCTGTAATGATTTCCCTTAATCAAAAAATTCATTAAACTCTGGTTCTAATTCTCCAAAAAGCACAGTGGAAGCAAGGAGCTCTGGTTAGCTGCCAAGGTTTCATCCCAGGGTCTTGGAGTTAATCATTTCCATGGTGTTTTAAGCATTAGAAACGACCAAGGCCAGATTCTGACAAGCCTGTGGAACTAAGGTCTGTTCTGGGGACTTTGATTTACAAGAAGCAAGTTCCGAACAATAAAAACGAAGCCAAGAGTCAAGAACCTGACATTTGCAATACTTACAGGTATTAACCTGAGAACTTAGTGATGAGGGTGAAGGTGAGGACAGGGTGCCGTCAGTGTCTCTGCTGATTGCACAGTTCTGTTAAGTGATTCTAGGTGGATGGGGTGGGGATGGAGTCATGGCCCTTTATAAGGGACTTCTGGGTAAAACAAGGCCCCTAGGCAAGCTGCTGCCCTTCCTCTCACACACTGCCAGTGTCTACTTGCAGGCTCAGTCATTCTTCACTCCTATGCTGTACTCCATAGTGGATTTTTCACTGTGTGTGCATTTTATTCATTTTCTAGATTCTGTAGTGTCTATGATGTTTCACCGGCTTGTGTGTTTCTGCATCATGAAAATACCCATAGGTACCAGAAGATGTCAGATCTCCTGGAACTGAAGTTCCTGGTGGCTGTGAGTCACCATGTAGATGCTGGGAACCACACTCAGACCCACTGCAAGAGCATGGCATGTGCCTATAAACCCAGAACTCATGCCTATAACTTCAAGTCTAAAGGATTTGGAGTTGTTGCTTGGGCTACCAACAGAGGGGAAGGGGAAGGGCTGAGCAGGCGCAGGTGCTTGCTGCCTGCCCTGACTACCTGAGTTTGATCACCAGGACACACATAGTAAAAGGAGAAGATTCTCACACATGACCTCCGTGTGTGTTGTAGCATATAAACACACACACACACACACAGAAGATGTAATAAGAAAAATTTTTAAAGAAAAGCAAATGTAAACATCTAGATCTATTCTGGTACTGGACAATTTGGCAGTTCCACGCTGATCCCACAGCCTCTTGAGAGTGGGCCTCACACAAAGCCTGCTTCAAAGCTTGTGATGTTTTGGATTTGTTTGTTTGTTTGTTCGTTTTTGCCAGGTTCTGCACTTACTTTTTCTGACAGCCAGCCTACAGGTTCATTCTCCTGTGTGGAATGTGGACATGGAAAGAAGGGGAAGATGCATGTATAGCATCATTTCAAAATGAAAATAATAATAAAAATCCCTCTGTAGTTCCCTGGTAAAATTCTCAAAGCTTCAGAACAGAAAATCTTTTCTGCTCTAATCCAGCTATAGATCTAAGGACATGGAAAAAGTTCCAAATGAAGCTGGAAAACTGGAGATAAAGAGGATTTCTTTACTGAGGGCGACTGAATGGGAGAACTCTGGGATTCCCAGGGCTAGAGGCCATTGTTTCATTTTATGTCAACAATTCGGTCATCAGGAAAGACATGGAAAGAGAAATGACCCCTGCTGACCACTTCACTACAGACTTGCTCTAATCGACACCTACTGAGACAAACAGCACCTACCTTCCTCAAGGGCAATGGACAACTGGCGGGGAGTACGAAGCGGGAAAGTTCTGCGTGGTTACAAGCGGTATTCCATCTTAAATTACAGAATGCGTCATTGGAAGTTGGAGAACTATTTGCAATTCAATCTACAGAAAGTGACTGTTATGCTTGGTAGCCACCACCACCTCCTGCCACTTCCTCTCCCTTCTTTTTTTTTACATGAAAAAATATCAAATTCATTGGCTATCATAGAAATATAAATAAAAAATACACAGATTCCATAATATCCCAGTCAGAATAGCAGTCACTAAGAAAACAACAGCCGCAATGCTAGCACGGATGTGGATAGAAGGGAACCCTTGTGCCTTGTTGGTAGGATGTAAGCTAGTCCAGCCCCCCACAGAAATAAGTAGGGGGGCTTCTCCACAAGCTTGAACTAGAGCTGCTGTATGACAGAGCTGCTTCACTGAATGGTCATTCAAAGGCTTCTAAGTTTTACTGCAGAAACTCTTGCACGTCGGGTCCCTGCAGCATGATTTACAGCAGCTGAGTTAGAGAACCAATCTAGGTTGTATAGCCTCGGCGTGCAGCAATGGCAGAAATTATACTCAGGCAGGCTTTTCTGTCATCTCTGCTCAAATGGACGCAACTGGAGACAACATACTAAGCACAGTAAGCCAGCCTCAGAGAGACAAAAGACCATGTGCTTTCTCTCCTTTGTGGTCCCTGGTTTCTATAGTCACATGAAATCACGTGTGTATATAGTAAATAACAGTAGGAGTGAAACTAGGTGAACTAAGGGGATCAGTGTGAGAGAGGAGGGGTAAAGGGGTGGGGAGGGGGTAATGGAGCAGGGAGGGATAGGGGAGGGAATTCATTCAATATGAAATATATACCTTTAAGAAAAATTTAAGTTAATTTTAAAAATTTTTCTTTTAAAGATTTATTTATTATTTATTTATTTATTAAAGATTTTTGCCTCCTCCCCGCCACCGCCTCCCATTTCCCTCCCCCTCCCTCATCAGCCCCAAGAGCAGTCAGGGTTCCCTGCCCTGTGGGAAGTCAAAGGACCTTCCACCTCCTTCCAGGTCTAGTAAGGTGAGCATCCAAACAGCCTAGGCTCCCAAAAAGATCCTGAGTGAGGTAAGCCAGACCCAAAAAGAGGAACATGGGATGTACTCACTCATAATTGGTTTCTAGCCATAAATAAAGGACATTGAGACTATAATTCGTGATCCTAGAGAAGCTAAATAAGAAGGTGAACCCAAAGAAAAACATATAGGCATCCTCCTAAATATTAACCTTCATCAGGCGATGAAAGGAGACAGAGACAGAGACTCACATTGGAGCACCGGACTGAAATCTCAAGGTCCAAATCAGGAGCAGAAGGAGAGAGAGCACGAGCAAGGAACTCAGGACTGCGAGGGGTGCACCCACACACTGAGACAATGGGGATGTTCTATCGGGAACTCACCAAGGCCAGCTGGACTGGGTCTGAAAAAGCATGGGATAAAACCGGACTCGTTGAACATAGCGGACAATGAGGACTGCTGAGAAGTCAAGAACAATGGCACTGGGTTTTGATCCTACTGCACGTACTGGCTTTGTGGGAGCCTAGGCTGTTTGGATGTTCACCTCCTCTCCCTTCTAATCACGTTCTCAAGGCCTTGGGAAAGAAAATATGCCTGCCTCCCACTCAACTAATATGTATAACACACTCCTAAAAAGAAAGCAAGATTATCAGGAATTCAAGGCCCAAAGAGATTAAAAAAGAAAAAAAAAAAAGCAAACCCAAATTCCTTCTATGCATCAATGGAGACAAGAAACAAAAACTTTTAGAAAGCAATCCAAAATAAGTAAGGGTTATTGAAGGAGACAATAGGCAAACGAAGCTGTTCTCCACACCGGAACTGACCCACCACATAAGCGCTGTGCACTGTAAGCTTTTATTTAATGCAGGAATGGCTGAATGATTAATAAGCAGGAAGTATAGGGCAGAAATTGAGTTACAACACATTTTTAAGTAAACAGGCACAAACTTCCTTTCAATGCAAGAGAAAACCTTATTGATCAACTTATGAAAATCTTCAGGAAATAAAAAAATAAAAATACTAGATGTCCTTTGGAGGTGTCCTTCCTTAGTGCAAGGAGTGTTTGATCAGTATCCCAGGGAACTGTTCCATTTCCTACCATGCTAAGCTCACCAAAGAACAGAAAATGCAGGTCAGATACTACACAGGCACTCGCTGCTTCATACAAAACAGTATCCACGTGGCAGCTAAAAACTGTTTGTAACTTCACCTCCAGGGGATCTGATATCTTCACAAAGACATGCATTCAGGCAAAACACCAATGCACACAAAACAAAAATAAATAAATCGTTTTTAAATAAATGGGCTAGAGAGCTAGTTCAGAGATTAAGAGCGCTGTCTGCTCTTTCAGAGATCCTGAGTTCAATTCCCAGCAACCACATGTTGATCCACAACCATCTATAATGAGGTTTGGTGCCCTCTTCTGGAATAGAGGTAGAACACTGTATCCATAACAAATGAATTTTAAAAAAATGAGGACAATCCCCTGGATCCAAATTTGACTATTTCTTTCTTATATTTTTTGACTCTATATTTCCTTTTGTTTGTTTGTTTTTGAGACAGGGTCTCGTAATTATGTGGCTCTGGCTGTCCTAGAACTCACTTTGTAGAGCAGGTTCGCAGCTCAGTTTGACTTTTGATGGAAATGGTCTCCATTAGAAACACACGCCTTTAAGTGCTTACATTCTAAAGGGAGAGCAAGTGTTAGGGGTTAGAGGAACACAAGACACCTCCTTCATAAGGGCCAATGTAAGTTTCCTAAGTAGTCTGCCTCCACCTACGTATTGTTTCTTATGTGCTGTATGTGTGCACCTGTGTGTGTGTACATGTGTGTTGTGGGAATTTGGTCTGATAGTCAATTGTATTGGGGGCGGCTTGGCGCAAAGAGCACGCGGACTTCTCTGGGGATATGTGACCAGATAGTAGGGTGGTTTCTTGAATGGTGTGAGAGCTGGCAGAGGCACAGCTTGGAGCTTACCCATTGCTTTTTGGGAATGAGGTTACATCAGCAGTGGAGGAGAGCAGGTCCCGCAGCGGGAAGAGCAGAGAAGCTGGTGATGTGGCCCAGATTCCTCATTCTGTATTGTAATCATTGTGCACGGATTTTGATATTAGTAAAAGGTAACACAATCCCAGACTTCCCCTTTACCTGGCGCCCCTGTGTGCGCCTGTGTATATGTGCCTGCATTATGTGTGCGTGTGTGTTTGTCTGTTTGTATGCCTAAGTGTGTGCCTCTGTGTCTGTGTGTATTTTTGTGGGTCCATGTGCCTGTATGTCTGTATGCATATGTACCTGTGTTATGTGTATGTATGCAGTTTTGCAGGAGATAAAAACTTTCAGCATTAATTGCTTGACTGTGCAGTGTCCCATCCAAACTCAGATTTCAAACATTTAGTCCCCAACTGGTGGTTCTATTTTCAGAGGTTGCAGAAATTTTACAAGGTAAGACCTAGCTGGAGGAAGCAGGTCAGTAGAGGTGCTTCTGCAAACGTTATCCCTCGGGTCCCTTACCTCTCTCTGTTCCTGTCTTCCATGAAGTAAACAGCCTCCTCTTCTACATGCTTCTGCTGCCACAAGCCCAGAATCAGCAGGTCCAAGGATAAAACAAGTAACTAACACATTCAGAATCTCATTTATGGGTCAGATATGTAAAACTGTTATTACATTCTGCCTGTTCATATGTCAATGTGTAATATTACGAGAGTATGCTATAGTCACCTAGATATGTGGTTCTTAAATCCTAGAATGTGCTAGGATTTTGATGAAATGTTCTCTAATACCATGCTGCTGCTAAAAATGCAGCTAGAAGGGCTGCCCAAAACTATTCAAGGATATTTATGATGCATAACATTAATTAACAGGGAGAAGAGGCCAAAATATATACTCTATAAAGATGTAAAGCACATTACAGGTGTGTGTGTGTGCACGTACACACATACACATAAACAGAGGTGGGAGGTAAGAAGTAAAAACAAAACAGTACAGAAGTAGTAGTGACTTTAAAAATAAAAACCTTATTTCCTACAGAAGCCACTTCCTACAACTGTTCGGTATTTTTTCCTTTTGAGTGAGATTAATCATCACTTACAAGTTTTTAGATAAACAGTTTATATTCACAAAGTGGTCATAAATGTGTCCACATATACACGTCTACTTTGTTCAGAGGTTGCATAAATACACAGCCACTGTTGGGCACGTTAGTGCATGCCAATAATCCCAAACTTGGGAGGCTGAGGCAGAAAGGGAGTTCAAGGTCAACCTAGTGCGTTTCAGACCAGGCTAGGTTACAGAGTGAGACCCTATCTCAAAAACCAAAGGTGGGTTAGTAAAATGGCTCTGAGACTAAAGATGCTTGACACCAAGCCTGAAGACTTGCGTTTGATTCTAAAGACCTAACAGCAGACTCTCCCACCAGCTGTCTTCCTGTCTTTGTGCATGTACAAGTACACATGTGCTCACATATAGTATGAGGTGAGGGCTGCGTGCCACCGCCCAACTAGCTTAGCCCCCGAAATAACCACACAGAAATTGTATTAATTAAAACATTGCCTGGCTCATTATATCTAGCCTCTTCTTGGCCAACTCTCACATCCTGTTCTAACCCATTTTTACCAATCTGTGTAACAGCAGGAGGTTATGGCTTACCGGGAAAAATCCTGACCAGCGTCAGTCTCAGACAGGAATTTCATGGCATCTGCCTGTCTCTGCTTTCTTCTTCCAAGAATTCTGTTCTGTCTTCTCCTACCTGAGTCCCGCCCTATCAACTAGGCCAAGGCAGTTTCTTTAATAACCTTCGAAAGCAACACAAATACAGAAGGACCTCCTACACCACTAACACACTAATGTAGCTTTTAAAGTAAAGGGTAACAGCAACAGTGTTGAATAGTTAGTTCTAAGTATTACTTGATTGACATTCTGAACAGCTAACATGAAGATGAACCTTTCTTCAACTGCTGGGCTGAAAACAGCACAGGGACCAGGAAACCTGGGTGGATTCTAAGAACAGGGCTGTTGGGTTGAAAGCCATTGCTCTGAAAGAAGTGTCTTCCCGGCATTGACGCATCTGCTCACCAAAGCAATGCCCTTGACTTTGCATCCTCTATTGTGGCAAGAAGTAGCAAGGTTATAATGGGTTCCTAACAGAATGTCCTTGCTTCACAGAATAAAAATACCACAAATACCCATGGATCAAAGGTATCAACGAACTTCTGGATGTAAAAAACATTTTCTAGCAAACAAAGCATACAAGCATCACATTTTTAAAAAAAGGAAAATATAAAGGAGGAAATGAGAAAGAAAGTTGAACAAGGAAGAAAGAGTGAAGTCTATGGGGGGGTACCAGTTTATTTGACATAGTGCATGATTCAAAGCATCTGGTATCTCAAAGTCAACAAGACTTCCCATTTCTCTAGTACAATATAACAAACACCCCGAAATGCAGTCTGTTCAAGGCCCTCGTACCCGGAACTCAACACTTTCCCTAATTAGTACACATTTCACATTCTCTGAAGGCTTAGGGGCGAAAGGGAAACAAGGCTTCAAACTGTCCCTCTGAGCCAAAGGCACTTAATGCTAAAAGATAAAGGACAGTAGAGTCACTCCACAGGCATTCCTGTGTGTTCAGAACTCTGAACTTGAGTGTCCCCATCACTGGTCCACATGAGATTTGTCACAACAATGTAAAAGACACTGATTTCCACAAAAGAACAAAGTGCAGCAGGAATATAAAAGACTCACACCCTACCCTTTCCTGAAAATAATATAGAAGAAGATTCTCACTTTCTATCATTAGTATAACCCAAGGTTCACACATGGCAAAAAAAATAGCTAAAAAATAATCTGTCATAAATTCTCACTATGCAATCACAATACACTCTGCTATTACGCATAGAATCTGTGAGTTGGAGAGAGTCTCAGAGACCTTGTTGTCCATCCCCTCATTAGATGATGGGGACAGAAGCACAGGAAGATGAAGTACGGACCCCAGGGCCTAGCCCTGTGGCAGAGTCTGGGCAAGACTTCAAGGTTTTCAGCTCTCTCCTTCCTCTTCAAAAGGCTCTCAAAGTAAAACATGGCGATGATCCCCAAAGATGCACCACACGATAAAGCACAAGCACTGACACACGTCAGCAATTTGGTCACGCGAGACAGTTCCTTTGGCCACTGGGCAGACATGTTACTCTCTTGAAGTGGGAATTCTCTATACAAGATCTGTTCGGAGTTCAGGAGGAAGCCGGTTGCAAGTTAGAAGCCATTTCCTGGATCTGGAAAGGCTCCCATTGGCTGTCAGTTCGCAGAGGGCAGATGGTCAGCCGCACAACGGAATCCCAGGTTGGATGCAGAGCTATCTGGTGTGTTCTGGCTTCGAGCGGCACAGCGGTACCTATAGCAATAGGACTGTAAGAGATAACATGCCATAAGAGATCTTGACTTAAGGCTTAGGGCACAAAAGTACCTGGTATAGAGAAGGCAGAGCTCCCTGAAATCAGAGCTCCCCTGAACGGCCTTCCTACACACTCACTGTAATTTACGCTTGGCAAAGGCACCACATTCAAGAGTCAGTCAGTCAGTATTTTTCACCTTAAAAATACTACCTACATAGAGTAGAAAGGCCTCCACCACTTACAACACCCAAAAAAGCAGACAGTAGCCACCCATGGTTACCCACGTGATCAGATAGTCACTAGCCACTAAGAACCATATTTTTACATTATATGCAAAAAACACAGAATTCCCATAATAAAGTGTTAAATTAAAAGTCAGAATATAGAGCTGTATATATGGTATGACCTAACTTGTATCATCTTTGCTAAGGGAAAAAAAGACTAAAAGACGTACAAGATTATCACACATACACACTCCCAGTCATTATCCTTGAGAGCGAAGTTTCTCATTTCTAGTTTATTGTATCAAATACTGACATTCTATCAATAGAGATGAATAGTAATATAAAGATTAATAACAGCATTAAATATTATGTAGTAAATCAAACAGACTGGCAAAAATTAAAGAGTCAGCATAGGAACATAAAATGTAAGAAAAGCTATAGGGAAAATTGCTTTCTTCCCAATACCCTGGGAATTTATATCACAGTAATAATAAAGCTATACATTTTGGGGTGTAGTTTACCTCATTCTACCTAATTGTGTAAGAGTCGAGTGTAAGTGCACACACAAACATGGACACTGATTTCCTAGGACGTATTAGGCATGGTTCCAGGCACTTTTGTCTTTTAATCTTAGATTTTAAGAGCCTAGGCAAACCAAACAAGTTATAGACGGTGACACAGTTGTTAAGGAAGCAAGATTACAATCCAAACAAACTGCAGTGTGGTTCCTCTCTTAGTAAGATTCCACACTCTTGGTAGGAAGGGTGCCATCCTTCTCACATCTTCTTTCCCACCCCCAACACACACATCCTCCTTACAAACACTCACACAAACACACAGGACAGGCTACATCTGCAGCCATGGACTATCTGACACCCAGCATTTAGGAAGCTGCCAGATTCCAAAATAACCTCCGTGCATAGACCTCTTGTGAGGTTCCTTCCCTGATTCAAAGGAACAGAAAACGGAAATGAAGCCGTCATCCTGAGTGCCATGAGCATAAACTCAAGAGCTGACCCACTGAACCCAAGTGCCTGCCAGCTGCTTAAAGAAACGTCAGAAAGAATTGCTCACATAGGAAATGTTGGGAACTCATGCAGAAGAGATAATTTGTGGGAAGGAGAAAATAGGTCAGCATGCAAGACATTTTTTATTCCTATTATTTCTTTTCTCTCACAAGAAGTCAGATGCTTCTAATCTTCATAAAAATTATCTCTGAGGTTGACATGAAAATTTTCTCATGCATTTCCCCAATGAAAAAAAGAAAGAATGTTCTATCTTCTATAGACAGTAAAACAATAGCAACCAATTTTCCTTGGACAGTGAGGAACAGAATGTATTACCAATTCTCAGGTAGTTAGAAGAAAGATGAATTTCGAATATGCTTGAAATAACAAGAAGCTGACGTTATCTGTGCCCCGCACGAACAGAAGCTCTCAAACATCTGTAAGGAGTGTGTGATAAAACACAGCAGAAGCCTCGGTGCAGGCACTCGGATGCTGTGAAATGGCAGCACTCTGATTCTTCTAGAATCAAACTCAGATAAGTCAGCACTCTCTGAAACCAAACACGGGCAGTGGATTCCATGCTAGTAAAGGTTGAGCTCAGGGGATACACACAGATGACTCTGACAGTCTAATCCCATGATGGGGCCACACACAAGAAAAATAACAAGCATTCATTTCCTGACTGCCTACTGTATGCGCCATGAGAAATTTCAGTTCCTGAATGCCTACTGTATACATTGGGAGAAATACCCAGGTCTAGGCATGGTCTTGTCCTGGCTGGCTGGAGACCACAGCAGGTGAGAAAGCCATGACTACAGCAAACACTTACAAAACAGCCTGGGGCTAAGCTAGAAGGTGAATGCTAGTCCTCCAGATCCTTTGCAGAATGTCAACGTCTCTATGTTCGAAGTGACACATGCATGGTTGTGGCAGTGCTTCTCCAAATGCAATTGTGGTGACTAATACTGTAAATTAGACAGGACTAAAATCACCAAAGAGATAAACCTTTGGCCACACAGGTGAGGGGTTATCTTGATTGATAAGGTTGACTGAGGTGGGAAGACCCACCCTAAATATGGGTGGTGTCATTCCCTAGGCTGCAGTGCTAGACTACATAAAAAGGAGAAAGCTAGCCAATCACCAGTATTTGTCCCCCTCTGTCTCCTGACTGATGATACAATGTGACCAGCTACCTCAAGCTATAGCCACTGTGACTTTTGGGTCACGAATATCACTATATATATAATATATATTATATATACATGAAAGACAGTACCCTGGAACTGTGAGCCAAAATAAGCCTTTTCTTCCCTAAGTTGCTGTTAAATTCTTTATTCTGTCTGTGTGCTATACACTGTAGTATCAGTCTTGCCAAGGGCTTCCTTCCACCCAGTGAGTCATCTCACTGGCCCTAAGTTACTTTAGTAAGGGTATTTTATCACTGCAACAAGACCACACACACACACACACACAGAGACAGAGACAGAGACGGAGAGAGATAGGAAGAGTCTGGAGAGCTTGTTTAAATACACATCCCTAAACTGTACACCCAGAAATACAGCTTTCGTGGGGCTTGTGTGACACTCAAGTTATATTTCTAACAAGCTTCCAGGTGCTGCTTCTGCCCATGGGGTACACTTTGAGTAGCAGCAATTTATAAAGGACGATGGGAGGCAGATTAAGAGGCTAAACAATGGTATCAGAAGCATGAAAATGAGAAAAAAATTAGGTAAAAGAACAGTTAGATCATAGCCCGATCACCTCAGAGCAAGATTATACATTAAATATTTGAGAGCTTGTAATAGGCCAAATGTAATTTTAGGCCTGAGGATTATAATCAGAGCAGACAAACAAGGAACCTGTTATCAGAGAGCTGACATTCAAAGGGAGTAGACAGACTAGAAGCGGACTGAAAACTCAAGACTGCCTCTGGCAGTGGTCATCTCTGAAGGAAGTAAAAATGGGGAGAAAGGACTGAAGGTCTCTCAAAGAGGGATCTGAGATGCCCCCCAAAAATGGAAAACTGGAATTCCAAACAAAATCAGCCAAAGATGGCTAATGTAAAAAGCAGGAAATGTGATCGGACAAACAGATGGAGCCACCCTACCACCTCCAAAGTTAGAGGAATGGGAACGCAATACCAATAAAAATTGTGACAAACATCTTGCTAATTTTTGACCAGCAAGGGCAGAATTCCAAGCTCAGTGGCTATTTAACCTAGGCAAAGCCTTCTAGAATCTGGGTCCTCACTGAAAAGATGACACTGTCCACAGAAGTATGTAGAAATTTTTAATCTTGGCTGGGAGACTGAGCTCAGTAGTAGAGCACAGACCTAGTGTAAGCAAAGCCTGCATTCAATCCCTTGCACCCCCAAAACTGAAACACACCAAAACAAACCCCTCCATAACAAAGGAAAACAAGTGTGTACAGAGAGCCAAGTATTTGTTTAGTGTACACACACTCTCAGTCACGGGAACTCGGCGTGGCTGACCTCCTTCCCACAGAAACAGGTCTGAAGCAGGCCCTTGAGACTGTGGTGACAGTGGGCAAGATGACACCTCCTGCAGCTTCCGACTGTGCACATACATGTGCCACACGGATGGAAGGGAAAGGTTTGCTGCCCTAGACCTGAGCAGGCTGAAGGACAACCCTGGGAATATAGCACAGGGCTACAGTTTTTGTGGGGTGGATTATTCTATATGTTACAAAAGCCAGGCTGCAACAGCTCTGATGAATTTTTAGTGCCTGCTCAGAACAATGTTGAGAAGGATTCTGCATCAATGACATTAGATACCAGAAAAAAAATCTGTGACATACAAGATTGTTATTATGACTATAATTGAAAAGCTTGAGTATACACAAAGTAGTTTTATTTTTGAAAAATATATATTAAAGGGGGCTGGAGAGATGGCTCAGTGGTTAAGAGCACTGGCTGCGCTGGGCGGTGGTGGCGCACGCCTTTAATCCCAGCACTCGGGAGGCAGAGGCAGGCAGATCTCTGGGAGTTCGAGGCCAGCCTGGCCTACAAGAGCTAGTTCCGGGACAGGCACCAAAGCTACAGAGAAACCCTGTCTCGAAAAACCAAAAAAAAAAAAAAAAAAAAAAAAAAGAGCACTGGTTGCTTTTCCTGAGGTTCTGAGTTCAATTCCCAGCAACCACATGGTGGCTCATAACCTTCTGTAAAGAGATCTGGTGCCCTTTTCTGGCCTGCAGGCATACATGCAGGCCAAATACTGTATACATAATAAATAAATAAAAGTTATAATATATATTAAAGTACAAAAAGCTCATGGCAGAATACCATAATAGAAAACTAATAGTTTTCTCTAGAACATAAACATCTGATTTTATTGTCATCTTTATCATTTCTTTGCTAAATTTTATGAAACAAACTTGGTTTGCTTGTAAAGGGTCACCATAGGATGACAGCAGTTCCCGAGCCTTTCATTAACCAAAACAGCTAGGAAGAACTAAATCCAAGAAAGCAAGTCTCACAAAAGTGGTGAGGAGAGAGGGACATCACTTGGTGGCAGAGCATTTTCCCATAAACCATTAAAGGTGGGTTTAATCCTTAGCAACAGATACACATACACACAAGCACACACACACACAAGCACACACACATGCACACATGTGCACTTGTGAGTGCTGAAGGGTCAGGCCCATCACCTGCAAAGAATCAATCATACCTTTATTCTACTTAAACACACCCATTCACACAGAAAATATTTATTAATAAGTACTCCTTTTAAATTTCAATAATGGGTCACTAATAGAGCCACGAATAAAGAGCAAATGTCCTGGTTATGAACGTTCTGGTTATTCTTCATATTTTTCTACCTTTATTTTTAGAATCAAAATTGGTTCTTAAAGGAAGTGAGGTCTTTGGGTGGCTGAAAATGGGTCATTCTATTAATTAAGAGCAGGAGTAGGAGGAGGGACTTGTTTCAACCTGATTTTTATCAAAATGGCTAGTTACTCTGTAAAAGTGATCTCAGGCTCTTTGCTAAGGATGTGATCCTGGATCAGGAAACGATCCATTTAAGATAATGACCTACCAGCCTGGAGGCCATGAACTCAACTGAGACAGAAATATAGTTTTCATGAGGAAAATGTTTCTCAGATAAAGGATATTTTAAGGCAATTGTATCTCATATTAAATAAAATCATTCAAGGGAAGCACATAACAGAACCCAGGTCTTAACACTGCTGTTTCAAATGACACAGGACTAATTCTTTTGGCATTTGTTAGTCTTATCTTCTAGATGCTGTGGGTTGGAATAAAGATCCCACATTTGAACATTAGGCATCAACCCAACAACATCAATTACCAACATTTTTATTTGAATGCTCATTAAGTGAACTCCTCCATCAACTTAACATATGTCGATTCTGTGAGTTCTTCCAATAATCCTATGAGAAAGGTATAAATTGTACTCACATTACACACATGAGGAAAAACTGGGACCAAGACATATTAATAGTATGCCTAAGGCCACACTGCATGTTATCAGCAGGTGGAAGATAACAGCCTATGTTTTTAACTGGATGCTGTGCTACCTTGCTGCTTCTCTTTCTGTCTCTACATCTCCTTCCAGAAGCTTAGGCAAATTGTTAAAAACTAGGACAGATGGTCCTGGAGAGTTGGCTCAGTGGTTAAGAGCACTTATTGGCTTTCCAGAAGACCAAGGTTTGATTCCCAGAATTCACATGGTGGCTCACAATTATCAGTAACTCCAGTCCTAGGGGATCCAATGTCCTCTTCTGGCCACCATGTGTAGCAAGAAATTAAGTGGTATACAGACATAAACGCAGGCACAATACACACACACACACACACACAAAGGTTTTTCTTAATTAGTAAAATAAAATAACTCTGTTAAAATAGACATGATTATAGGAGTTTACTTTAGACATGCAAAGTGGCTTTAGTTTATGGCCAAAAGTATACTATCTTCTAGTTAGAGTAATTTTTTTTTTTTTAAATTTTCGAGACAGGGTTTCTCCGTAGCTTTTTGGTTCCTGTCCTGGAACTAGCTCTTGTAGACCAGGCTGGCCTCGAACTCACAGAGATCCACCTGCCTCTGCCTCCCGAGTACTGGGATTAAAGGCGTGCGCCACCACCGCCCGGCTAGTTAGAGTAATTTTTAAAATTAATTATAGAGCTGGAGAGATTACTTCGTGGTTATGGGTACTGGTTGCTGTTCCAGAAGACCAGGGCTCAATTCCCAGAACATAATGGTTCATCTATCTGTAACTCTGAGGACACTCAACACACAAGTCACTCACAGACATATATGCAGACAAAATACTCATATGTACAAAATAAAAACAAAACGTTTTAAGAATTAATTCTAACATTCTTTCTTTTTATTTATTTCTGAGACTGTTGTTTTGCTCTGGAAAGAAATCTAAATCTGTTCAGTTTTGTCGTTCTATTATTCTCTTTTGTAATAGTTTCTCTATCACTCTGAGCCCAAACAACTCAAGACATATTCCACAGGCTGATTAGAAAAAGCTAATTATTAACTTAATTCTAAATCAAGCATTCATTTTAAAGTAAGGATATAGATAATAAGCCTAAGAAGAGAAAATAAAGTGATTTAAATAATTTAATCCAAAAAAGACAAAGATTAAAAAGGAACAAAGAACAGATATGGCAAATAAAAAAAACTAAAATTCAAACCCAATAATATCGATGATTGCATTAAATATAATTGGTTCATATAATCAATGAAAATGCAAAGATTGAAATAATACATTTAAAAATTCATATGAAAGATTTGATTACTTGAAAGACAAAATTATCAGAGCCTATTTGAGTAGAAATTTACTTTCATACCAAGGTTTTCACTGACTTCCACCACTTTATTTACCATGGCCCTCAGCTCATTTGGACTTTCAGCAAGTAGTGCTATATTGTCGGCAAAACACAAGTTATTAATTTGCACACCACCTATCTGTGTGCTTATCCTCATCCTCCAGGGCTGTTGCTATTAGTAATTCCAGGAATATATTAAAGAGTAGTGGTGAGAGGATGCATCCCTGCTACACTCTTACAATTGTCTTAAACTGATCACTTAGTTCTCCACAGACTTTGACTGATGCAAAGTTTTCTTTATAGGCATTTTCTAGTATTTTTATGATTTTTCTCTGGATATGACAATAACACAAGCATCTAGGACTTTCCAGGATAGGAACAACTGGAGAACCGCCATAAACGGGCTGCCCATGCGTGCTTAAACATTGCTGGGGCATAAATGATGAAATGATGATCTAAGTAGAAACATATAATCTACAAATAAGTATTTATTAAATAACTAAATTTACAATTATAATTTGTTATAATTTAGATATGGTTTGAGTGCATCCCCCAAGGCTTCAAGGGGGTAGAGACATACCTTTATGTTGTTTAGAGGTAAGGCCTTTTGGGGAGGTAATTAGGGTTAGGTAAAGACATTTAGGTAGAGTTGGTGTAGGAGGTCCTTCTGTATATGTGTTGCTTTTATTGGTTAATGAATAAAGAACTGCTTTGAGCCTATGGCAGGGAAGAACAGAACTGGGGGCGGGAGGAGTTAGGCTAGATGCTGGAAGAAAGAAGGGCGAAGTCAGAGAGAAGGGATGGAGCCGCCAAAGACAGACGCTGGAAACTTTACCCGGTAAATCACTGTCACATGGCGATACACAGATTAATAGAAATGAGTTAAATTAATATGTAAGAATTAGTCAATAAGAAGCTAGAGCTAATGGGCCAAGCAGTGATTTAATTAATACAGTTTCTGTGTGATTATTTTGGGTCTAAGCTAGCAGGGCAGCTGGGAATCAACAAGCAGCTCCCCTCTCCAACATAGAGTCACTATTCTATTAATTTTATTCATTGGAAGGGGGAGAGTGATCATAATGAATGTATACATATGCGTGCACGCACACACACACACCACTCAGAAACATCCTTTGTCACTTCCCATATGATGCCTTGGACCAACTCTGGTACTGCCAGCAAGAATATAATCACTATTTAATGCTCCTCAGCTTGGATGCCTAAAAATATAAGCCAAAATAAGCCTCTTTTCCTTAAAAATGTAGTCTGCCTTGTGTTTTCATTATAGTAATAGGGAGGGGTAAGGCTAAATGCCTAAGCTTAGGTCCAAATTTCTTTAATAAGGACTCCACCAAGCAATTCAGAAAGAAATAATCTTAGTTTTACAAGGCCTCTTCTTAAAAATGAGGATAAAAGACTGAAGATCTGACAATATTTTCCAATTACATACCAATATACCAAAACCACACAACGATGACTAGGAACAATAAATAAGGATCTACTCATCATTAATTATATGCAAAAATTCTCAACATTTAAAATAACTGCATTCAAACTACATAAAAAGACTAATACATCATGACTAAGTGGAATATTGCACCAGGAAAGCAATGATGATTTAATAAATGAAAATCAAGCTGGACATGGTTGGTTGCTAATGTGAGATTCTGGGTCCCATAGTCAGTCCAAAGTCAACTTGGCTACATAGTGAGACACTGACTCAAAAAACAAGAAAAAAGATAATAATCAATCATTGTGCTTCATTGTATTATACTGTACTAACTGACTGAAAAGACAAGAAAATCATTTAGCAAAATCTATATTCATTGATGAGTAAAAACTACAAATAAACTTGACAGTGGTGACGCACACCTTTAATCCCAGCACTTGGGAAGCAGAGGTAGGCAGATCTCTAAGTTCGAGGCAGCCTAATCTACAGAGTGAGTTCCAGGACAGCCAAGGTTGCACAGAGAAACCATGTCTTGAAAAAAAATCTGCAAATATTCTCAATCTGATATGAAATATTAATAACAACCATAGTAGTATAATACTTAATTTCAGAAAGTTATTTATTCCCTATGATCAAGGCTAGGCATGGTGGTACACACCTTTAATCCCAGCACTTGGAAGGCAGAGGCAGGCGGAATCTGTGTGAGTTCAAGGAGAGCCTGGTTTACATAGTAAGTTCCAGGTAAACCAGAGCTACACAGTGAGACCCTGTCTCCAAAAAACAAAAACCAAAACAAACAAACAGAATGAGATATGAGCCGAGCACAGTAGAACATATCCATAGTCCCATTTATTGGGAAGTTAAGACAGAAAAAAATGTTTTACTTCAGGAGTTAGAGACTGTATGGCCAGCATACCAAGACCCTGACTCAATAATTCAATTAATTAATTAGTTAATTATGATTGCATAAAATTAAATTCACCCACATCTTATTATTAATGTAGATTTGTTGTCCTTTTTTGGCTTCAGCTTTTGAAGATAGGTTCTCACTGTGTAGCTCTGGCTGATCTTGAACGCACGAAGATCCACATGCCTATCTCTTAGAGATGGAATTAAATGTGTATGCCACTATGCTCAGTTTAATGTAGGTATGAAGCAAGAATTGAGCTGAACTGGGTGAACTTCCCACCTGAATCATATGGTCAAAGAGTCTAAACTAAGAACCATGTAGGGAACACATACCTACAAACTCACTCACGTACACCATCTAGTTTCTTGAAGCCATTACCAAACTTTGCCGTATGTTTTCAACACCTCCAAGTTTTAAAGATCCTGATGGATTTGGACAAAGTTGATAATGTGTCTATTAAAAATTAGTAACTTAATTTGAAGTCACTATCGATGGCTTTAAATCTCCAGAACTGAGTCAACTACCAAACAAAGTTTCTTCTTTATACAAAAATGCAAAATGCTTCTTTATACACAGCCAGAAGACAGAATCCGAGTGCTCAAGGCACTGAAAACACATGACTCAAAGAGGAAAGGGGAAGGGGTCGGATTCTATTTTCAAATTCCTTCTAAAAGTTGTTCGTGAGGCACCGATCACTCAGTCTAACCAAGAACTACCATTTTGGACACTGAAATCATAGCTCATGGAACAAAAATACACATATTAACACCCAACACACTTGGGTGCTTCCATTTTGGTAGACCACAAACCAACCTCCATTTATAACTTTAGCTTGAATCTCAACAAAGAATTCAGGAATTTACAGTCATCCGAAATTATGGGTGTGGCCTAGACTTAAACATGGGAAGAGGTAGATGATCCACCCTATTCACAGACCAACAGAAGCCTCTCACCAGGCGCGAGTCAGCAGACTATCTGGTTGACAGCATGCGATTCACAAGCTCCATTTCTCCTGTTACTTCCCCCATGTCTGCTCATAAATTGAAGACTCCTCTGTTTTTTTCTCATTTGGATGGGAAGAGATTTATACTGGCAAAAATGAATGGAACGTTTGGGGGCAGTAAGATATAATGAATGTGTGACCCACAAGAACATGCGACAGTTTAGTAGCATGACTGACCTTATGGCACATGTAGGATCCACCTTTCTTCACGCGGTCTTTCCCAGAAGTGGGGCCTTTCTGTGGATGAAAAGAAAAACCATGTTAGTCTCAACAACATGAATACTTTTCACATAGTGGGAAAGGGTTCATTTTGTTAGAGGCGGTCATCCGTGGCTAACCTAAACTCTCCACGTGTTTCCATCCTGGACCCTGCACTCACACCCTTCTGAATACCCATGTCCCCAAATGTCCAACCACCTTTCCTCTACAGTCCACCCCAAGATCCATGCTACTGAATGAGGACTTTGTGATGACAGGAAGCAATTCTACCTCTAATCTCCCAAATCCATTGTTTGCCTTGGTGCCTACTAAACCAATTGGCAGTATCTCCTGCCTCACCATCCTGTTATTAATATTTATCCTGTATTATCACCAGTGTATTCAACCAGATAGCGAGGTTGAGTTATGTTATTGGTGGTTAATAATTCCTCTATGTCTTACCTAGTACACGCTTTACACAGTCTCAAAAATGATATACAACCATGTGACTGTTAATGTAATTCAGAAGAAAGACACTGTAGACATAGTGCCTACTAGAAAAAAAGCCGTGCTCTAAGTATTTTGTATTAATTCTTGGGTCATCAACAGCCCCTTGGAGGGAGGTTAAGTAGCAGAATGAAGATTCACACCCAAGTTTTGCTCCAGGATTTGTGCTCTGAAGCACTCTGAGACCTTACTTCCCATTAGAAAGCAGAAGGGCAGGAAGTTGGAGAGAGCCTCATGCTCACAGAAGGAACAGTGAGGAGAACAAATACCCAGACAGAGCAGCCAAAAGGCAAGTCTGTTTCTTCTCGAAAGTTCTGATAAAACAGCAATGGAGATGAAAATCCTGGCGCTTCCACTGCCAAGATAAAAGCCTCAAGATCAAGTGTGCTCTCCAAAAGGCCTGTAAGAAGTGCCAAGAAGCTCCCATAAGCCAGAGCTAGGGAGTGGGGTGGGAATGCTTTTGTTTTTCCTTTGTTGTTCAAAAAAACAACTAATCACACAGCCATCTGCTCTGTTTACTGAAAATAAGAGAAGCCTGCACAACTTCTTCCTGGCTTAGTTTTCCTATTTCTAGCTAAAAACATACTTGTCAAAGGCTATTGACTATGAGACAAAAGTTAAAAGGACCATGCATGCCTCACCCTCAAAGGGGGTGGCACACTGTCTTGACACTGTTATCAAGGTGGCTAGAAGGGCAGGTTTCTTCCAAGCATTCCCAGGTATTTATACACTGTCACATAGTCACTGACTCTACATAATTCTTTTGCAAGTTCAGGGTATTCCCAAGGCCCCAAACACTTAGATACATTGATAAATTTTTCCAATTATAATTGGCACACTGAAAATATAAAAAACACCAGTGAAGATAAAGGCTTCAATAACAGCTTTCTTTTGAGGAACATTTAGAATTAGACAGCTATTGCATCAGAATTAAACTCCTCTGGAAGAGTTTAATCAATGTATAAAAGTAAGGCATTTGGGGCTACAAAGACAGTTCAGCGGTGAAAAGCACTGGCTGCCCTTCCAGAGGACTCAGGTTCAATTCTCAGCACTGATACAGCATCTCACAACCATCCATAACCCTAGTCCCAAGGGATCTAAGGCCTTCTGGCTTCTGCGGGTACTGCATGCACATGGTACACAGATATAGATGCAGGCAAAGCACCTGTGCACATAAAAAAGTAGGAAAAGGGTAAGGCATTAATCAAAAATTAACCTGAAGAGCTGAGGAGATGGCTCAGCAGTGAAGAGCACAGACTGCTCTTCCAGAAGACCCAGGTTCAATTCCCAGTACCCACATGGCAGCTCACATAACTGTCTGTAACTCCAGTTCCAGAGGACCCAATACCCATGGCAAAAACACCAATGTACATAAAAAAATCATTTGAAGCACGTATAATTATGTATCTGCTCATATGATGGCCATATCATTTAAGACTCTTTCTTGCTTGGCAATTCTTGCATTTGCTGCCTTGGGAGGTTTGTCACAGTCTATCAGACCATAGGTTAATGACAATTCAGTTCTTACCATAATTATCACGATATGTGCCAGAACATAAGGTAAATTTTGTCTTGTCAAAATACATCTAAGAACAAGAACAGGTCATTCACCAATAGGAGGATGCAACAACAAAATTTCCCTCTCATTGTTACTCCAATGTCCTAACGCTGCAGCTGAAAAGTATTTCCCCCTTCACGGTAGCACAGCACTAACAAGAGCCATCGCAGGATAATACGACTACAACAGCCAACACAATCCTGAACCGAGGTGACTGCCCAGCGACTTGCTATAAATGAGACCATTTTTCTTATAAAATAAGACATAGGATTAGGTACAAATGAAATGCTTACCACCTTGCCAAAAAGGCAGGAAAATTACTAAGAGGACATAGTGTCTTAAATAGTGACCCTAAAATTCAAGTTAAAAAGAGCCTTAAAAGGTTACTAATTTGGGTTGCTGGGATGGCTCAGTCATAAAGGCTACGGGTTTGTCACGAAGCCTTTTTGATCTGAGTTCAATCCATAGGACTTACATGGGAGAAGGAGAAAACTGACTCCTGCAAGCTGCCTTCTGACTTCCACATACTCACTATGCCACCTGTGCCCACACATAAACATACAAACAAAATTTAAGAAATGGGTTAGTGATGATACCTCAATTTCTCTGTCTTTCGGTGGTAAGAGCCTATTGCTGAAAACATCACTTGCTTCGGGTGCAGGACACGGAGAAATGAACCTTGAACTGAGCAGTAAACTCCTGAATGGCTGGCCTACAGAGTGACAGAGGTGGTATGCAGCTGCTGGGAGAAACAAACATCGTTGCTCTCACCTAGTGTGGGACCCTGACAACACAATACTGAACTGTTGGCAAGATATGCCCATATCAGCAGTGGCATGATGGTTAACAGAGTAACCAACTTTCTGGTTGGCTAGGCGCCCAGCTCCACAGGAGGAATTTCATACCTGGTACTGTAAACCTGCTCGAAAGTCCATTACCAAAGAGATCAAAGGCCTTTGGGAAGCCCACTGTTTTTGCTTTGTTAAATGGTCACACTGTCATGCTGTCTTCTAAATGTTTATACCCATGGATTTGTGTTGCTCTCATATTTGGTCAGAGACAATTGTTATGTAAGACCCATAAGTGATCGAGGTGAATAGTTTGAGTTACTCTATGGATGTGTCATCTTTGTTAGCTTGCCAACACCCAAGGCTCAGGAAACATCATAGAAGAGCGGTGGAAAGAATGTAAGAGCTAGCAGACAGGAGGAGAGCTGTATCATGCTGACTTCTGGATATGACCTGGTTGTTCACTGCATCAGTTTCATAAGATCAAGTCAGCCAAAATTCCACAATGGATCAAGGCAGAATCCTCAAGACCCATCTCTACTCAAAGAATTAAAAATATTGTTTTAAAATTTTACATTTTATAGATTCACACTGAAATTTTAGGTAAACATCATACAGCACTTGGAATGTCCTTTAAAAATAACATAAAGGTGAGCTGGAGAGATGGCTCAGAGGTTAAGAGCTGATGTGGGAGTGTCATATATCAATCTGTTCATTTCATTGGTTAAGTAATAAAGAAACTGCTTGGCCCACATAGGTGGGTGGAGTAAACAGAACAGAATGCTGGGAGGAAGAGGAAGTGAGCTCAGACTCGACAGCTCTGCTCTCTGGAGCAGACGCCATGTTCCCCTCTCCCCGGCAGACGCAATAAAGCTCCGACCCAGGATGGACGTAGGCTAGAATCTTCCCGGTAAGCACACCTTGGGGTGCTACACAAATGAATAGAAATGGGCCAAGCAGTGTTTAAAAGAATACAGTTTATGTGTTGTTATTTCGGGGCATAAGCTAGCTAGGCAGCCATGAGCCGGGCTGTGGGAAGAGGCCCACAGCTCCCACTACAAAGAGCATTGCCTGCTCTTCCAAAGGTCCTGAGTTCAATTCCCAGGAACCACATGGTGGCTCACAACCATCTGTAATGAGGTCTGGTGCCCTCTTCTGGCCTTCAGGCATACACGCAGAAATAATATTGTATACATAATAAATAAATAAATATTCTTAAAAAAAACATAAGGGTAATGATTAAAATATGACATAATTGCCAAAATAGAAGCTTTTACAACGTGTCACAACTCTGTTCCAGCCATATTCTCATATATCTCAAGGACCCACACACTTGAAGAAACCCACTATTTCATAATACAGTGTACATATGTATGACCATACCAAAAATCAAATTTAAAAACCAGCATTACAGCCACTCTGTACAGTAAAAATTCAGTAATAAATTCATCTTTCACATGTAGATGTGCACAGACACAGACTCACTAGTGGTTGGTTCCAGCTCGGATTGATTGAGTCACGACTGAGAGAGCTATGGACCACTGAGTCTAAGTTATGGGGTTTCATTTACATCTCAACACTTTTAAAACAAAAACTTAAAAGTAACATTAAGATAAGGGTCACTAACATTATTATTAGTAACATTGTTTGAAGAAAGAAAAAAGAAAGTTAAGAGGCAGGGATGTGGGCCTTTAAAATTGTCACTCATGAGTTACTTATCAAACTCTTAATAAAAATTGGGGAACAGATGAGTGTAGAAAAAACTAAAATTCTCTAGTATTAGAAGGGTCTCCTTGCTCACTCAGAGACAATTCATTAAAAAATTTTAAATAATCTTTCATCGTGTTTCCTGTCTCACCAGTGCCATAAGCACAATTCATTCTGCAAAGCAGAAAATAGTAATAAGCTTCTAGAAGATTCCCACAATCCTCTAAATAACCCCTCACCCATACCCTAGTAAGCAACCCCAATGAAACTCACTGGGACAGATGGTTAAGTGGAAACACGAACACACGGATGGACACACACACACACACACACACACACACACACACTAGCTGGGAGGAGGATGGGTATCAGAGAAAATGGGATGGGGACAAGAGGGAAATGAGCTAAAAATTGTATTTGTGCATGTGTATGAAAATGTAATGAGCTGGATGGTCGTGGTACAAGGTTTTAATTCCAGCTTTGGGAGGCAGAAGCAGAGGCAGGCAGATCTGTAAAGTTGGAGGCCAGCCTGGTCTACAGAGCAAGTTCCAGGATAGCCAGGGCTACACAGAGAAACCCTGTCTTGAAAAAAAAAGTCATAATGAAACCTATTATTGTATATAATTGATATATACTAATAAAAATATTTAAAAATAAGTAAGAATAATGAAGTAAAATAAAAGAGTGAGCCTCTGTGGTCACCCAACACATTGTAGATGTGACTTGTACAAACAGGAACATGTGAGGACACTCCTGCGGTACTCAGATGCTGGCTGTGCTGGCTGACAGCCCTAAAGCCATTGGCAGAGTGTGGGCAGAGCAGCAAAGATTAGCAGTTTACAATTACTACAGACACCCCCTTTCAATCATAATGGAAATCCGAACTTAGGAAAAAGGTGGGAGCAGTGAAGAGCTAGATCCAAGTTGTCTGAAATCAGAAAATACCTTTGATAGCGACCAAACCAGAAGCTTGTAGTATGGACTTTTTGCCTTTAAGAAAATAAAAAGAGGGATCGTGAAACTACTCAACATTTCTAAAGAGAATTTTAAAAGGCCTGGTAGATTTCCTTATGAAGCATCTGCTCAAATAACCCAGACAGATGCTTAGAAGCCCTGTGTTTTTCCTACTTACTAACAACACTTCTCACCAGCCTCCCAGAAACATTTAATTCTCTCTGCCTAATAACCTGGTTCCACTTGTTCATTAGACTCTTTCTTACCTTGCAGGATCTACCTCATCAAATGTGACCTCTGAATGAAAAACATGGGCTCAATCAACTTGGGTTCAAATCCTGCCTCCAACACTGAATGACCCTTCGGGATAGTTATGCAATCCCCCTATTCTCCCAGGTTCCTCTTTTACAGAATAGAGTTAATAATGGTCCCTGCTCCTCTGGACCAATGTAGAGAGTGAAGGAGATGATGCCTGAGAAAATGACAGGCAATCTGTGTCAGGCTGATGGCACTGATTTGTATTATTAATTTATAACTAACTTAGATTTCCCAAAGGTGCTCATGAACTGAATAGACCTCGCCGTGTATAACTTCAAATTCAAACCCACAGAGACCACTTGATCTAGTTTGTCTGATGCTCAACTCCCAGATGGAGCTGTCCAAGCCCTAATAAAATTAATGGCATGCTAACAACCCTTGTGAAATAAAGACAGACTGTTTTATACTACAATAAAATTACCATAGTTAGCATCACAAAGTACAGTCTGACTCTGTCGTGGCATCGGACTTAGCTGAACTGAACTTTTCATCAGTAAAACCAACATAGAAACCTGTGAGTCATAGACAGCAGCTTTAATGTTATTTCAACATAATAAAAAAAAATCAAAAAAATATTTGCCTTCATAAGGTCTCTCTCCACTAGCCTAGTCCATGCCATGTCCCAACACCTGAGAGAAAACTGGAATTCAAAATGTTCTATTGGACAAGAAAAGGTATTCTTTATTTTTTTTTAAAAAAAAAAACATTTAAACAGCAATTTTGTAAATATCTCAAAATATCTCCCAATCTTGGGAGATAATCTGGATTCTGCCCTCTCTTTCACCCCTACATCCAACTAGTCCAATTAGCTTTACCTCCAAAAGAGAGCTTTAAAGAATGACAGCTCATCATCTCCATGGCAACCTCTCTGGTTCAGGCCACCATCATTTCTCACCAGAACCAACTGCAATAGCCTCCTAACAAGCCTTTACAGATACCAGAAATGATACCTGGTAGCATCTAATAATATGTGTTGAGTAGATAAAAGACTGGCATCTCATGACAAAGCCAGGAAGAAAAAGGAATGCATACTGTATAATTTCACTTATCTAAAACTAAAAAAAGTAGCAGCTAATCTGTGCTTTCTAGAAAGAGGATCAAACGTTGCTGAGACATGAGACACAGAGAGGGGTAGAATCACAGGTGGCACAAAGGACGTCTGAGGTGACTATTATGTTCATAATTCTGATTGGAATGATCTCATGGATGTTTATCAAGCTGGATCAAAATGAACACTTTAAACATATGCAATGTATTGCATATCAATATCAATTATGTGAAACTAATGCTGGGGAGTTGCTTGTTTATTCACTTATTTTTGAGCCTCAGTCTCACTTGGTAGCCCTGGCTGGACTGGAAGCTCCATGTTGACCAGGTTACCTCAAATTCTTAGAGATCCGCCTGCCAACTGCATCCCGAGTGCTGGGAGGAGTGCAAGCCCAGCCTTGTACAACTAGCGTTGTTGTTTTTTTTTTTTTAATAGAAAACAAAAAACCGATAATGATAAAAGTCAGAGTAAGCCATAAGTCAGTGAGAAGACAAAGTCAGTTGCAGTAAAATATAAAATCTAAAGCACATCATGACAGGATCTCTGCAAACACCATAGGCAGCAGACCTCCATGCCTCCCCCACACTACTAAAGGCAAGAAGAACAGACAGATCCGACAAGATATGCTCTGAGCTGATAACTAGGAAAGCTGACTATTAAGAATACCGGGGCTTAGCTGACTATGCTTTTCTACTTTTGCATGTTTGGAATTTTCTATAAATAAGAAAAATTTTAAAGTCAAAGGACACAAAATGAAAAGATATATTGTGTCTTACATGACCCAAAATGTTAGTCATCAAAGACTTCCACAGAAGTTTAAATGCGGACGACTCAGATATTAAAGGGAGAGATTTTATTCTCCCCTCTACAATCTTGAGAAGGTTGTGCTGAAAGCTAAGTTTCCCTTGTCCTGGTTGACTGTGTGCTGGATCCCTGGCAAACTTGACTTCTAGGCAAGGCTTCTAGCTGGCAAATGACATGGACTCCTCCATGCAGGGCTCCAGCAGCCCAAAATTAAGGGCAACAAAAAAACATCCCACTGCCTATTTGAAGGTCTCCTTGCACACTAAAGCACTAATGTACCAACAGAGGCATCGTGAATGTGACGGAGACACTTCTGCTCACCTGCTCCTAGGCAGCTCCTTCAGTCATCTCTGCCAGCTTCTGTTTCTAAACAAGGTCTCACTGTGGTAGGGCAGGTTGCCTCAGCCTCCTGAGAGCAGGGATGGTAGCTGTAGACCCCCACACCAGCCCACCTCACCCCACCTCTTTAAAGAAAGGCACTCTGCTTTCAAACATTCTGTAATGTAAAAACAACTGATAACCGCTGACTGTCTGCATCACAATTACTGCAAGCACACTAACCTTTTTCATCTCATTTGATTCCAGTGATGGATGATCCAGGAAAGCAGAAATTATCATTTTAAGGATGAAGAATTTGGAAAGCCCTAGAGATAAAATGTGTGTCAAGTCCTAGTCTCACAGCTAGCAAGTAATGAGCCGGGAGGCCATATAATCAGAACACCACGGTGCCTGCCGACTTATCTCACCTCTAGCCAAAAAACCATCTTATTGGTATCACAGAACCTCTTCCCAAGGTACACAGTAAAATGTCCTAATAATTCTCTTTTATACTCAGTATTAAACATGGACAAAGGATTTTAAAGTTAAGCAGATAAAAGCATTACTTCAAGTAAAGCTTTTTGGAATTGTGTGAAATATTATTCATTTCCTGGGAAAGGATTAATGAAAAGAGTATACAAGTTGGGCGTGGTGGTGAATGCCCTTAATCCCAGCACTAAGGAGGCAGAGAAAGGAGGATCTCTGTGAGTTCAAGGTCAGCCTTGTCCACACAATAAATTCTAGGATAGCCAGAGCTACATAAAAGGACCCTGTCTCAAAACAATAGAAAAAAAAAAAAAGAAAGGAAGGAAGGAGAGACAGAGAGAAAGAGAGAGATAATTGGGTTTAGTTATACCAGGAAAAGAGGAAAGAGGAAGTGATGTACAAGAGAGGTTAAAGGTAGAGGGAAGACCAACTTAGAACAACAGCACATCAGACACAAACCAAATGAACAGCTCCCTATATTTTCTTTGAAAAATCACTGAATCCTGTGGTGGTAAATCTGTCTGTCAAATGAATGAGAACAGCTATTTCCTTAATGCTATCTGTTCTGCTCTTGCCTAGTCAAAGAGGAAGAGAATTCTCAAAACTGCATTCAAGCTGTTCATACCAGGATGGATGGCTCTCTAATGTCTAAGGAACTTCAAATCTTGCTTCTGGAATCATGCACAAAATATTGTATTATCAATAATTCTGATCACATTAAAAGCATAAAAATACATAGAGGTTAATATGTAACACATACATTCTATATCTAAGTATTATTTTATATGTCCCAAAACCATTAAATGCCATTTATTGGTTATTCTATTATCATTACTATAAGACAACCACATACTTTATTGTTAAATAAAAGAAATGTTTAAAAGACAAAGGAAGAACTATTAACAATTGTGCTGGCACAAGCATGTATGACACTTAGTCATCTGCCATAATTTTAAATGAAGAATTAGGGATAGGAAAAGGTGAGAAGACTACTAAGGTCCCAAGCAGTTCGAGGAGTCAGGGTTCCAGCCCAGGTTGTCACTTGGTTATGTGCTCTGTGTGGGCCACTTCATATGGCATCATATTCTTGGAATAAGTGACTCAGCTGTTCCAATTAAGGTGCATAAACTTCCTTTTAGAGATTCCTTTCAGAAAAATACCTACAAGTCAAGGAGAACTCTGAGTGGGTTCATTGTTAAAGGACACCACCATTTTGGGGGTGGTGGTGAGAAGGACTCACTGTAACTTAGGCTAGCTTCAAACTTTTCATATATAAAAAACTAAAATAAGTGGCCATGGGAATGAATAAATATTTACAGGGGCAGGGGAAGCCTGAGTCACCTGGGTGCCTTATTTCAGGCTATACCTGGAATAGGGACGACCTTATAAGACTAAGATCTTAATCTTGTGGGGTCTGTGCTAAGGCCCAGAGTCACAGTTAATGTTAAACTAATGAGCTCCTCCAGCCAATACACTGGTGTGGGAGAACTGGTGTAATAAAATGATGTGTTTCATGTCAGGGGAAAAAACCAATACACACACACATGCACACACACACACACACAATTTGATGTCTGAAGTGGTATCAGAACCACATACATGATGGCACATGTCTATAATCACAGACTTAGGACAGAACCAGGAAGACTTCAAATTTGGAGCCAGCCTGAACACAGCAAGTTCGAAGCCAGATGGGGATATATAATGAAACCCCTATCTCCAAACAAAGAAGAGAAAAAGGAGAGGAAAAAATGAGAACGGGGATAAGAAAAGAAAGAGGAAAAGGACGAAGCGGCAGTGATGGCCGCTATGACAAGTGACAGGAAAAATGAGACATACCAGCATTTCCAACCTCACAGCAATTCTCCCTTTATTTCTGCAAGTATAAGGCTGTACTTCAACAGCACAAGCTTTGTTCTGCTCCCCGATTTATATGAGCATTCACCAGCATCTGAGACTGGGGATGTCAACAGCCATTTACTGACTCCACAGTGACTACACTATACTTAAATGTCCATGAAATAACTGTTAGCCAGAGATTTGGCAAATGAAGGGAATAAAAACCAGAAACAAACAGACAAACAAAAGATGGAAAGGGTCAAGGGTCACTTTAAAATTTTTATTTCTACAAAACAACAAAATCAGTTTTGGTCTTAAAACATACTGCACATAGGAAGTAACCAGAGACATCCGCAGGGTGAGCAAGACCAATGGCATCCCCAGGCAGATACCACAAAGACAAGAAACTGGGACCACCAGGGTCTAGCCTGGGCTCTGACTCTCACTCTTGGTCTTGAGTCCACTCATTTGTGAAATGAGAGCGCTGCAGAGGGACACTCTGAGGTCTCGCCTTCATGACTATGTCATGGGAGCTCGTAGACACAGCCTTAGACAGTGCCTATCCCATCCCAAGCTGTTTCACAGCCTCCAGAGAACTTTCTATCCATTCTTCCAGAAATGGGAGATAAGCAACCACAACCTTCTTTAAAATGCCTCAGTAAGAGTTTCAACTTTTGTAGCCACTCCCAACAACTACCAGGTAGGAGGAAGAGAAGAAAAGTGGAGCCAGGCTCCAGGAAAGTAATATAAGGCTCTAAACTCCCCAGCGGCATACCCACACACACTGTAGTAAATGAGAGGCAATTTTAAAATTATGGATATGAAGTTTCTAAGTGCTAAAAACCAGGCAGCCTAAATACAGAGGCAGCCATTGCTGAGAGAAAACAAGCCACATGGATTTCTGTGCCAAGGACACCATGTTTCCACCATCTACGCAAAGCTGCACTCTGCTCTGTGGACTATGTCTCCTAATGTGCAGGTGCTTCTCCAGCTCAGAAAGCTGGGGAGATACTGTACAGCACAACCTTGTCTACCCAACACCAGTGATAGGCACACTAAAGTATAGAGATATCAGTTTCTCCACTGTAAACAATGCATACACCTTTTTAAAAGGTGACTTCCCGGTGAACCCAAACCAAACCACCGACATCACAGGGTACCAGCTATACAGGCTTAAATACCTGCTCCAGAGCCAACCACTTCTACTTTGCAGGAAGCACTGAGAGCCTCAGTCCTGCAAGCAAGGTCAGACAGGGTTCTAAGCATCCCTTAAAGGGAAAAGGATAAACAAGTCAGTTTTCCTAAGGACTTAACACATTCTCAGGCACTCTTCTGTGTTCTGCATGATACTTCATCAGCAAGTTAAGGGAGAAAACGGCAATTAATTTACACCAAATGGTAGTTTAACTTAAACATTATTTTCAAGGAACTACTTAAAGTGTACCATGATTTTACTTGGACGGTCTGGAAGTGGGTAAGTGCTAAGTGCCCACTTCTGGGCACCGTCTCAGTTGATGAGATGTAGTGTTTACTTCCTGTGCTGGGTATGAAGTGGAGGCTGGCCATGGGAAGAAGTGTTATTTATAACTTCATGCTACCAGATGGCATAGCTCTCCTCCATATTTCTAAAAGGGGCCAGAGAAAAGCTCCTCCATGTATTAGATTTCAGAGTAAGGTGTATTGTGGCTTACAAATATTCTTTAAAACTTTAATTACATCCCAAACACTAGTTTTAATTAGCATTTATGAACTGCTTACTACATACCAGCCTCTACACTACACATTTTCTTCTAAGTACCATGGAAACCTCCCAATAACCTGGAAAAGCAGTACTATTTCTTCACTTTTTCAATGACATTTATTTACTTATTGTTTATGTGGGCATGTATAGGTAAGCAAGGCAATGAAACAACTTGGGATGTATCTATGAGCTCCCATGAAACGGGAGTGGAGGCAGGACCTCAGAGGGCCCCTTCGAAGCACTTGAACTTAACAAATGAGGGAACTCAAGACCAAGAGTGAGGGTCAGAGCCCAGATTAGATAGACCCTGTGGTTCCAGTTCCTTGTCCTGGTGGTGGCTGCCCAGGGATGCCATCTGTCCAGCTCACCCTAAAGATGCTTCTTTCCATCTGCAGTGTGATTTAAGATCAAGGCTTGTTTTGGTCTTTTGTAGAAATAAGATTTTAAAGTGCCCCTTTCCGTGGCACACATGGAGGCCAGAGGAAAAGCTTGAGGAGGGTGTTCTCCTTCCATAACAAAGGAATCAAAGACAGGCATCAGGTTTGGTGACAAAACCTTCACCCTCCGAGCTGTGTCATCAGCCCACACTACCACTTCATCACTGACACACAAGGAAGCTGAGGGAATGCATTACAAACCTGCTTCAGTCTGTTCAATTAGTGGGTGGCTGAGCATGGACTTAAAACAAGATCCAGCTTTAAAACTAAATGCTTCTAACATCCACGGTATGCTTCTTTCCTACATGTGATTAAATAGACACACATTTGTGTGTGCCTAGGTGTTTTCATTTGCTTTTACTTTTTAAATATCTGCAACCCTTGCGAGGTAAAGGAGCTATAGCTACAAATGCCCAAAACCTTACATACAAATGTGGCATTGGTAGATTGCTGATAAACAGATGAAAATACAAATATTCCTCAGGATCTGGAGGGGACTGGTTCAAAGAGTCAAATCCACACAGCGTTCCATTCCTTATGCCAAATGACGCAGTGCTAGCAGATAATCTACACATCCTGCTGTGTATTCTGCAACATCCCTAGATTATTTATAATTTCTAATGGTACACAGACACTATGCAAAGCTCTACTATACGACATGGTTTAGGAAATCATGAGAGTAAAAAGGTCTGGATAGTTTTTGGTACAATTTTTCAGTGGGTAGTTGATGGGAATCTTGAATGCATAACTTGTTGATACCAAGGGCCTCCTCCGTGGACTCACACCAGAGTGATGTGTGACATACATGTACCTGCATTAAAAGTGAGTCTACAGAGCCACATCAACAAAAAGTTTGCAGCATAACCTGATTAAGAAGAAAGCGTAATTTGACTGTTCTATTTTCTCATCAGGCTTCATTTTCAGATCCTTGAGGGAAAGAACAAATGAGTCATGGCGTGGCAGAGGGAAGGCACTACAAGTGAGCTAGAGAAATGGAAAGTGACATATTGTTACTTCATCATTCATTAACAAGTTAGGTGTGAGATTTAAAAAACAACAACAATTTGCCTAGTCAATAATTTTAATAATGACTTAACAGAAATAAGAGACCAAAAAGGCAAGAAGACCAGGAATCCAATTTCAAGTCTCAAAATCATAGAAACTGTAGGCATAATTTACTAGCTCTCACTTGCTTTTGGAAAGAGGCACTGCATGACACAGCGATTCATGCCTCCTAAATTGTCTTACATATTCATAACACTTCCTGATCTAACATATGTGGTTTGTGATAAAATATTACTACAAGGAAGTAGCCCTTCATATTTTGTGTTTGAAATAACACTTAAGAGTCCAGCAAACAGCAATAAGTCTGGGGAATAAGAAATGCTGGAATTAAGTCCAGACTACAAATAATGTTCAAAAGCCAGGGTGAAGTCAGAACTTCTCCACTTCATTCCAAGAATAATCATGAATAATATTTCCAAGACCATAGTCCTACGTTTACATCATTAGAAAGGTTTTGAGAATATGACGTGTGTGTGTGTGTGTGTGTGTAGATAGGGAAGGAAAAAGAGAAAGATGATATACAGATTAGATAGATAGATAGATAGATAGATAGATAGATAGATAGATAAATAGATAAATAGATGCATGCAAACATACATAATTGAGCACTTGCATACATGTGCTTAAGGAAGCACTCTAATTCAGAAAGAAGAAACCTTTATCAACACAAAGCATAGCCTCTTTGACTTCCTTCTCAGCAAAACTACTATCCAAATTTACACGATTTTGTTTAACCCAAAATACAGGGCTTACACGTACAGTTCGGTGGTAGACTGCTTTTCCAAGCATATATGAGACCTTAGATTCCATCTTAAGCAACACACACACACACACACACACACAGCAAACCAAAACAGATTTTACCATCCTCAGCTATGTAGATGGATACAGATGCTGTTAGGTCCAAAGTCCCCAAACTCCAAAAGAAATGGGCTCAACCTAGACTATAAGAAGATTTCTCATGGTTACATAAAACCCAGATGGAGTACTGCTTCTAGCTGAAAGACATGGCTGTTTTCTGTAATGATTTCACTTTTGGTGGTTCTTCAGTAGTCAAGGGAAAATGTCCATGAATATGAGTTGACTCGTACATGAAAAACTATAAAGAAAAATTATTTGTCAGCCAGAATCTACATATATGCTAATATCTGTTGAATACTGAGAGGGATAAAATAAAGCTCTAACTGAAAACGTAGGAAAAAAGTAGGGATTGACAAAAGTGTTGAGAATAAGTGACTATTTATTGCTCAATCCTAAATGGAACACCTATCCCAACACCCCTGCCTCCCACACCAAAGACTTAGGAAACATTATAAATGAGAGGCACAAAGAGCCAGAGGATGGGAGGACTGGTGTGAAATGCTGTCTTTTGGATATGGCATGACCATGGCACTCTGGAACTCATTGTAGCTCTAAGTTACCCACTGAGTTACTTGGGAAGAGGGCACTCACATGATGGGGTGAGGGTTCGGGATCCCAGGGAGAATGCCAAAAGAATGAACATGATCAAGATATATTGTTTACATGTATGAAACTGTCAAAGAATGAAGAAAAGGCATTCTATTGAAAAATTCAAAGCTAAGATACTATAGCATTTTGAGTGAGAAAAAAAACATCAACCCACTGTCCCAAGTACAAAAAGATGGTTAGGAGGCCCACAGAGATGACAAATCTGGTAGAAGCAATTGGGCCTACAATGCAGGGTTAAGATGGTACCCCATAGGTACAAGAGAGCTACTGCCGAGGGAGCAGGTCCAAGCCAGAGAATTCGGTAGGACTGGGTGCCAGTTAGGGATCTCTGAGGGAGCAGGCCCAAGCCAGGGACATCTGTGGGAACAGGCCTGAGGCAGCGACCTCCACAGGAACAGGTACAAGGGAGTGACCACTGAGAGAGCAGGCCCGAGCCAGAGACCTCTGCAAGACCGGACCCAAGCAAGGGACCTCCACAGAAACAGACCCAAGCCAGGGACATCTGTGGGAACAGGCCCAAGTCGGAGACCTCCACCAGAGCAGGCCTGAGGCAACCTCTGCTGGAGCAATCCCAAGACAGTGAGCTCCACTGGAGCAGGTCTGAGCTAGCGACCTCTGCTGGAGCAGGCCCAAGGCAGCAACCTCCACAAGAGCAGCAGTATAAGGGAAGAACCATTGAGGGAGCAGGCCCAAGTCAAAGACCTCTGTGAAACCGGGTGTGGGCCAGGGACCTTGGAGGGGGCAAGCCTGAACCAAGGACATCTGTGGAAACAGGCCTGAGCCAGTCACATCTGCTGGAGCAAACCTGAGTCAGCTACCTCAGCTGGAGCAGTCTCAAGGCAATGACTTCCACAGGAGCAGAGTGAACCCTGGGAGGGCAGAGCAACCTCCAGGAACACCGAGTGACTTCCAACATGACTGGAACCATCGCTCTGACTACACCACGAGGAGCAACCATCTGAGTCTTGGATTCACTGGCACCTGGAAGATTGATTGATCACCCAACTATACCACTCAGAGGAAAAGATGGGTAGACAACATAAGAACACACGCAACACCACAAGAGCAACATGACACCAATATAAACAAGTGGTCCTATAACAGCAAGACTTGAACAACCAAATATAGATGAAGCAGAAGAAAGTGACCTAAAAACTAACTTTAGGAGAATGTTTGAGGCCCTTAAAAAGGAAATGAAAAATTCCCTCAAAAAAATGGAAGAAAAGACAAACAAAAAATCGGAAGAAATCAAAAATCCCTTAAAGAAAACTAAGGCTAAGCAATCAAACAGATGAAAGAAACTATTCAAGACTAGAAAACCAAAATAGAGACAATAAAGAAAAACAAACCAAGGGAATTATAGAAACATAAATCATGAGAAAACAACCAGGAACCACAAATGCAAGCAAAAACAGCAGAATACAAGAGATGGAAGAGAGAATCTCAAGCGCTGAAGATACAATAGAGGAAATAGGCTCATCATTCAAAGGAAACATTAAATCTAACGAAAACCAAACACAAAATACCCAGGAAATATGGGACACTGTGAAAAGACTAAACCTAAGAATAATAGGGATAGAAGAAGGAAAATAAGTCCAACTCAAAAGCATAGATAATATATTCAACAAAATCATGGAAGAAAAATTTCCCAACCTAAAGAAAGATATGCATATAAAGACACAAGAAGCTTACAGAACACCAATAGACTAGATCAAGAAAAAAGTTCCCTCACTACATGATAATCAAAACATTAACATAAAGAATAGAGAAAAAATATTAAGAACTGCAAAGGGAAAATGTCAAGTGACATATAAAGGCGGACCTATCAGAATTACACCTGACTTCTCAAAGGAAACAATAAAAGCCAGAAGGTCCTGGTCAAACATTATGCAGATATTAAATGACTACAGATGCCAGATACCCAACAGTAGACAGACACCATAGAGAGACAAAACAAGATATTCCATGATAGAACCATATTTAACCAATACCTAGCTACAAACCCAGCCCTCCACAGTAAGAAAAACTCCCACCCAAGGAAGTTGGCTATATTCACAAAAACACAGACAATAGATGATCTCACAGCATCAAATACCAAAGAAGGGAGGAAAACACACACAATAACACCACCAACAATGAAAACTAAAATTACAGGAGCTAGTAATCACTGGTCATTAATATCCCTTAATATAAATAGACAACTCACCTATAAACAAGAGCAGGAGACAGAGCACGAGCAAGGAACTCAAGACCGCGAGGGGTGCACCCACACACTGAGACAATGGAGATGTTCTATCAGGAACTCACCAAGGCCAGCTGGCCTGGGTCTGAAAAAGCATGGGATAAAACCGGACTTGCTGAAAATAATGGACAATGAGGACTACTGAGAACTCAAGAACAATGGCAATGGGTTTTTGATCCTACTGCACGTACTGGCTTTGTGGGAGCCTAGGCAGTTTGGATGCCCACCTTACTAGACCTGGATGGAGGTGGGTGGTCCTTGGACTTCCCACAGGGCAGGGAACCTGGATTACTCTTAGGGATGATGAGGGAGGGGGACTTGATGGGGGAGGGGGAGGGAAATGGGAGGTGGTGGCAGGGAGAAGGCAGAAATCTTTAATAAATAAATAAACAATAAAAAAAAGACTCAGTCTACAGACTGGATATAAAAACAGAATCCATCCTTCTCTTGCATACAAGAAACACACCTCAACCTCAAAGAAAGACACTGCCTCAGAGTAAAGGGTTGAGAAAATTTTTTTTTAATCAAATGGACCTAAGAAACAAGCTGGTGCAGTTATCCTAATATCTAACATAATAGACTTCAAACTAAACTCAATCAAAAGATACAAGAAAGGACAATTCATATTAGTCACAGGAAAAAATTCTTCAAAAGGAAATCTCAACACTGAACATCTATGCCCCAAATACAAGGGCACCCTTATATTTAAAAGAAATACAAAAAAAGCTTAAATCACACATTAAACTACACACACTAATAGTGGGAGACTTTAACACCCCACTTTCACCACTGGACAGGTCTGTCAAAAAATTAAAAGAGAAATAAGGGAACAGATGTTATGACTCATATGTACTTAACAGACATCTATAGAACATTCTATCCAAACATAAAAGAATATACCTTTTCTCAGCACCTAATGGAACTTTCTCAAAAAGTGACCACATATTAGGGACAAAGCACACCTCAAAAGATGAAAAAAAATGGAATAACCCCATGTATCTTATTGGATCACCATGGCCTAAAATTAGAATTCAACAGCAACGCTAATTTTAGAAAGTCCACAATCAAATGGAAATTAAACAATGCTCACCTGAATCATCAATAGATCAAAAAAGAAATAAAGGGACAAATTAAAGGCTTCCTAAAATTCAATGAAAATGACCACAGAACATACCTAAATTTATGGAACACAATGAAAGCAGTGTTAAGAGCACAGCTTATAGTACTAAATGCCTACATAAAGAAACTGGAAACATCACATACTACTGAGTTAACAAAACATATGAAAACTCTAGAATAAAAAGAAGCAAACTCACCCAGGAGGAACACGGCAAAAGTAATCAAATTGAGAGCTGAAACCAACAATATAGAATCAAAGAAAACAATACAAAGAATCAATGAGACAAAGAGTTGTTTCTTCAAGAAAATCTACAAAATAGACAAACCTTTATCCAAACTAACCAAAAGGCAGAGAGAGAATATCCAAATTAACAAAATCAGAAATACAAAAGGGAACATAACAACAAACATGGAGGAAATCCAGAGAATCATTAGGTCATATTTTGAAAACTTGTATTCCACAAAATTGGAACTCTTAAATAAAATGGACAACTTTCTGGATAAATATCACTTACTAAAATTAAATCAAGACCAGATAAGCAAATTACATAGACGTGTAACTGCCAAAAAATAATCAAAAAAGTCTCCCAAACCAAAAAAAAAAAAAAAAAAAAAGCCCAGGAACAGATGGTTTCAGTGCAGAATTCTACAAGATTTTCAAAGAACTAATATCAATACTTCTCAAATTGTTCCACACAACAGAAACAGAAGAAATATGGCTAAACTGTTTTTATGAGACTACAATAACCCTGATACCCAAACCACACAAAGACATTACTAAGAAAGAGAATTACAGACCAATCTCACTCATGAACACTGATGCAAACATACTCAGTAAAACACTGGCAAACCAAATCCAAGAACACATCATAAAAATCATCTACCTTATCACATCAGTTTCATCCCAGAGATTCAGGGATGGTTCAACATACAAAAATCTGTCAGTATAATCTACCATATAAACAAACTGAATAAAAAAAACCCTACATATGATCATCTAATTAGATGCTAAAAAAGCCTTTGAACAAAATACAACACTCCTTCATGATAAAGGTCTTGGAGCGAGTATACAAGGAACATACCTAAACATAATAAAGGCAATAGACAGCAAGCCAACAGCCAACATCAAACTAAATGGAAAGAAACTCAAAGCAATTCCAACTGAAATCAGGAACAAGATCAGGTTGTCCATTCTCTCCATATCTATTCAATATAGTTCTTGAGGTCCTAGCTAGAGCAATAAGACAACAAAAGGAGGTCAAGGGGATACAAATCAGAAAAGAAGTCAAACTCTGACTATTTGCTGATGATATAGTTTACATAAGCGACCCCAAAAACTCTACCAAGTAAATTCTACAACTCATAAATATCTTCAGTAATATAGCAGGATACAAGATTAACTAAAAAAAATCAATAGCCCTACTTTACACAGATGATAAATTGACTGATAAAGAAATCAGAGAAATATCACCCTTCATAATAGCCACAAATAGCACAGAATTCCTCAGAGTAACTCTAACCAAACAAGTAGAAGCCCTGAAATTGAAGAAGACACCATGCTCTTAGGTGGGTAGAATATAACATACTAAAAATGGCAATCTTACCAAAGCAATCTACAGATTCAATGCAATGCCCATCAAAATCCCAGCAAAATTCTTTACAGACCTTGAAAGAACAATATTCAACTTCATATGGAAAAGCAAAACCCAGGATAACAAAAACAATCCTGTACAATAAAGGAACTTCTGGAGACATCACAATCCATGACTTCAAACCCTATAGAGCTACAGTACTGAAAACAATCTGGTATTGGCATAAAAACAGACAGGAAGACCAAAGGAACCGAATCGAAGACCCAGATATCAGTCCACACACCTACGAATACCTGATTTTTGACAAAAAAGCAAAACATATAAAATGTAAAAAAGAAAAGAAAGGATATTCAACAAATGGTGCTGGCATCACTGGACATCAACATGTAGAAGAATGAAAATAGATTCATATCTATCACCATGAACAAAACTCAAATCCAAATGGATCAAAGACCTCAACATAAAAACAGCCACACTGAACCTCATAGAACAGAAAGTGGGAAGTACACTTGAATGCATTGGCACAGGAGACCACTTCCTAAATATAATCACAGTGGCACAGTCACTGAGATAAACAATTTATAAATGGGACTTCTTAAAACTCAGAAACTTCTGTAAAGCAAAGGACATGGTCAACAAGACAAAACGGCAGCCTACAAAATGGGAAAAGATCTCTACCAACCGCACAACAGACAGAGGGCTGATCTCAAAATATACAAAGAACTCAATAGATTGGGTATCAAAAGAATAAATAATCCAATAAAAAAATAGGGTACAGACCTAAACATAGAACTCTCAACAGAGGAATCTAAAATGGCTGAAAAACACTTAAGGAAATAGGCAGCATCCTTAGCCATTAGAAAATGTAAATCAAAACAACTCTGAGATTCCATTTTACACCTGTAAGAATGGCTAAGATCATAAACACTGATGACAACTTATGCAAGAGAGGTTGTGGAGTAAAGGGAACATTCCTGCATTGTTGGTGGAAATGCAAACTGGTACAGCTCCTTTGGCTATCAGTACGGTGATTTCTCAGAAAATTAGGAAACAACTTTCCTCAAGACCCAGCAATACCACTTTTGGGTATATACCCAAAGGGTGCTAAATCGTGCCACAAGGACATGTGTTCAACTATGTTCATAGCAGCATTGTTTGTCATAGCCAGAACCTGGAAACAACCTAAATGTTCCTCGACCGAAGAACGTATAAGGAAATAGTGGTACATTTACACAATGGAGTACTACACAGCAGAAAAACATGACATCTTGAAATCTGTGTGCAAATGGATAGATTTAGAAAATATTATATTGAGTGAGGTAACTCAGACCCAAAAATACAAATATCATATGTACTCACTCATAGTGGCTTTTAGACATAAAGCAAAGAAAAACCAACCTACAATTCACAATCCCAGAGAACCCAGACAACAATAAGGACCCTAAGAGAGACATACATGAATCTAATTTATATGGAAATTAGAAAAAGAAAAGCTCTCCTGAGTAAAATGGAAGATGGGGATCATGGGAGAGGGTAGAAGGGGAGGGCAGAGGGAGGGAAGGGAGCAGAGGAAAATATATAGCTCAATAAAACAAAATTTAGAAAAAAAGACAGACAGAAAGAAAGAAAGAAAGAAAGAAAGAAAGAAAGAAAGAAAGAAAGAAAAGAAAAGAAAAGAAAAAAGAAAAGAAAAGAAAAGAAAAGAAAAGAAAAGAAAAGAAGAAAAGAGAAATAATTGCTGGAAACTTCTCAAGTCTGAGAAAGGAAGTAGACATCCAAACACAAGAAGTTCAAAGGAGCCTGCCAGGAATGAATGGGCAAAGGCCCATGTCAAACACCTTGTCATCATGTAGAGTCTAAGAGAGATATCAGAAACATCAAGGGAAAGTGATCATCATGCACATCCAGGACACTGTCAGCAAGTCTCTCAACAGAAATACTAGTGAGGGGCTGGAAAGGCAGATCCATGGGTAAGAACATAAACTGCTACTACAGAGGATTGACGTTCAGTACCCAGAACCCATACCGGGTGCTTACATCCACTGTAACTCCAGTTCCAAGGGATCCAATGCCCTCTCTGGCCTCCTTGGGCATGGCACACACATGGTGCACAGACTTATATATAAACAAAACATCCATACAACATGAAAAGGAGTAAAATTTTAAAAAATGAAATAAACATAAAAAAGGTGAAATAAAGAGCTTAGAAAAAAAGAAGGTACCCCATTCTCTATCCTTACCAAGACAAGACAAAGCAGCAATATAGTACGAATTCTTATTGGTCTTATTAATAAAAATCAGAAGTCAGATATTAAGTGTGAAAGCTGAAAGATCAGAAAACCAGAGCAGGCAGCCACTAGTTCTTAACTCTATGAAATCCTCAGATTGAATGGGTATCCTGTCTCCGCAAGTCTTCAGACTGAATCCTGAGCTTCTGTCTCCTCCTGCTTTATATTCCTGTCTCCACCTCTCTAGTGCTGGGATTAAAGGTATGAGCCACCACCACGTGGCTCTCATTCTTTTCTAGACTGATTGGATCTTGTTGTAGTCCAGGATGGCCTTGAACTCACAGAGATCCGGCTGCCTCTGTCTCCCAAGAGCTGGGGTTAAAGGTGTGCCACCATTGCCTGCCCTCTATGACTAACTAGTGTAGCTAGCTCCGTACTCTGATATTCAGGCAAGCTTTATTTGTTAAATCACGAACAAAAATGTCACCACATAGCCACAGGCAACTTAACCAAGATCAAAGCCCAAGTTTCACCCAGAATTCAGTGTCCAGTCCACTGTCAGAAAATTGTGGACCAAACTAAGGAGGCCAAAGTCAGAGGCTCTAATAGTCCCTGCCTGTCCCCACAGCTCAAGTCAGGCTCATGAAAGGACAAGAAAGGCATAAGCCATCTTCAAAAAGAAACTATACCTGTGATGTGGGAAGGTCATATGTCTATCTGTTGCTTTCATTGGTTAATTAATAAAGAAACTGCTTGGCCTGATAGGTCAGAACATAGGTGAGTGGAGTAGACAGAACAGAATGCTGGGAAGAAGGGAAGTGAGGTCAGACTGCCATGGTGCCAGCCACCAAGTCAGACATGTTGAATCTTTCCCGGTAAGCCACCACCTCGTGGTGCTTCACAGATCATTAGAAATGGGTTAATCAAGATGTGGGAGTTAGCCAGTAAGAGGCTAGAGCTAATGGGCCAGGCAGTGTTTAAAAGAATACAATTTGTGTGTTGTTATTTTGGGTGCAAAGCTAACCATGCGGGAGCCAGGCGGGACGGAAAGCAGGCCTGCTCTCCCCACACTACATACCTGGGCTTTGGCTCCAGCTTCTAAGGCATCCATGGGACAAAACTACCCAATGCCTCATGAACGCTAGGATCCACAATCAGGAATTATGAGGCTCACTCTCTGTGGGCAAGGCCTGTGATCCTGGTGTTTCCCACTAGCTCAGACCAAGTGCCCAATAATGTTGCTCAACAAATACAGAGAAATACCATTAAGAGGTACTGCAGGGAGAAGAATTTGGTTATAGGAAATGTTCTCCCTGGGGGGTACTTAGAAATGATAATTAGTTCTCTTTTGCTGAGTGCCTTTGCTGAGTCTATAACTATGCCACAAAAACAGGACCCCCGAGCTATAGTCTTTCTTTTTTATGCAAGATAACAATGCTGGATCTTTGTTGTTCTTTTTCTTTCACAGAGCAGGATCAGAATCAAAGGATTTCATCCTCTTTCCCCAAAGCTACTACATACATGTATAGAGACCTGAATACATGTATCTACCTGAATCATTTCAAAGCCATTCTCCCAACTGCTTGACTATCAGCTGTAGCATCTTCAATGCTTGCCTACTTTATCAACCAGCAGCAATGGTTGCCCACATTGCTTGTTCCTTGAGAATAGCTAGATACATCCTTAAGGCAATTTATAGATACCTTAGTTAAGGTTTCTTCTCTTTCTTTTTCTTTTTTTAATTTATTTAACTTTATTGGTGTGAAAGTGGAATTACAGACAGTTGTGAGCAGCCATGTGGGTGCTGGAAATTGAACCCAGATCCTATGGAAGAGCAGCCAGTGTTCTTAACCACTGAGCCGTCTCTCCAACCCCTTAGTTAGGGTTTCTATTCTGTAATAAAAAACAGCATGACCAAAAGCAACATGAGGAAGAAAGGGCTTATTTTAATTATAACTCTCAGATCATACTCCAGCACTGAGGGACATCTAGGGGAGGGGATCGCAATGGTTCACTCTGCCTGCTCACAAGCCAGGATCCCCTGATCAGGGTATACTAGGCCCTCTCACATCAATCATCACTTTTTAAAAAATCCCACAGACTTGCCTGCAGGTCAATGTGATGGAGGCATTTTCTCAATTGGGATTTCTCTTTCCAGATAACTCTAGCTTGTGTCATGTTGACAAAAAACAACCAGGACAACAGATGAAGGACTAAGCCCAACAAGGATGAGATGACTCACCGCTGGCCTTGTAGCATTTTGAACACTGCAAATGGAGACACAGATACTGACCTCTCTACTCCATTACTTAAGCACAGTTGTTTCTGAGTGCAGCAGAAACAACATCACTGAGAACAACAAATCACCCACTGAAAAACTCTGCTCTCTCATTCAACACTGGTGGCACTATCTATCAAGTATCATTCACTATGAAAAATAAAGCTCAAACAAGTCCTGTTATTGAGGAGACTGAAGCAAGAAACATAATTTGTAAGTCACTCTCTAAAGACCCTAACTGATTAGTCAAAAGAAATTCTATGTACATTTCTAATTCTCCTATAAGGGAGTGGGGATACAAAGCAGAAAGAAAAGGAGATAAAGGAAACAAGAATGTACATACACGGGAAAGAGTTAAAGTGCCGTGTTTCTGGGGTGAGGATAAACTGAAGACAGCAATAGCTCCAGGTACCAGAGGAACTATAAACAGTCTGTGTAGTTGTGGTAGGGGGACCTTTGCTTCTCCTGAATTCCTTAAAAGGCCAGGCCCTGACATTCTCATCCTTGGATCGCACTGATCTAGCAGAATGATGTGCTGTCATCATGCTAAGGGCTTCTTCTAGAGATGTCATCGCAGCTCCCACAGTCAAGAACAAATGGTCCATCCAGGCTCTAGCACACACACAAGAAATCTCACCTCACACAAATGGCCCTTCATTTGCTTAACATCCAATGCTTCCCCCTTGGAACCTCTTTGCTACCAAGTTCTGTTTACTATATCCCTGTGTCATCCTACAGAGCAGGGACAGTCCCATAACATGGTGGGTTAGGACTATGGAAATGTGGGCTGACTCTGGAGCTCCAGAGCTCTGACTTCAGCTCTCTCTGTTCAGTGTCCTCTTCACTCACAAGCAGCCAGATTTGCTGGAGATAATCATTGGAAGGAAAGCTACCACAGGCTGAGCACCTCTGCCCCAAGCTGCCCTCAGGTAAAAACAAAAAAAAAAAAAAAAAACACTTCAAGTATCAGTATGCTGAAAGTCTGATGGTTCAATTACATAAGCTATCTAACATACAAAATTGTTTTTAAAAAGTATTTAAAATCACCTTCAGGTATAAGCTACATATGATAGAGAAGCATTTCATATTCACACTTAGATTCTACCTCTGAGGTACTTCAAAATATGTACTCAAATTTCCCAAGATCCAAGTTTTAAATCCTTAAAGTTCCAAGCAATTCAGTGTGCTTCTGTATGTGTTCTGGACATTTTTTCCTCACTAGTGTTGTTTGGAAGAAGGAACTGCATTGCCCTAATTGTAACTTACTCTAGATACAGTATAGAAGAAAAAAGGATATATACCTCCAAAAACTTAAGACTAAGACTGCCTTCAGGAATCTGAAAAGCTTCCATGTCAAGAGAGAAAGCAGAATGAGAACCAGAGGATTGATGTTCCAGCAGAAATGTTTTGGTTGGACACAACACCTTAAACAGAAGGGTTCATATAGCAATGTTCTCTGGGTGGTGGAAAGTTCTATTGCCCAGGAGGTTTTTAGCAAGAAGCTGCAGGATCATAGCTTTCAAGGGCTCTCAGTGAGTCCTGCATGGCTGATCTCCCTAATAAAGAAGGCAGGGAGGGCACAGTTCAGTGTTCTGCTCCCTGCTCAGAAGTTGCAATGGGAACATCTGAGAATGCAGTTTAAAGATGAAGCAGAAACAAATGCCCCTTCTCTCAGTATTAGAAACAGCATTCAGCCTTTCCACTTGAGAAGCCTCCTACCCCATAACACACTGGAAATGTAGTCAAAGGTGCTAAATACCGGAACTCCATACATTCACACTGACTTCTTTGCTTCAGCAGCTCTTTTGTGCTGGATGAAAAGCTCCAGCACAGAACCACAGTGACCAAGGGCAGTGGATACCCATGAGCACTTCCTCCAGCAGGATTTCCAGCTTCCACTAGGACAAAGTTACAATGATTTTTTTAATTTTTGAGATTATAATTTAATTACAACGATTCTCTCTTCCCTTTCATCCTTTCAAATCCTCCCATATATCCTTCTACATTCTGAAAACTATTTTCTTGAAAGCCCCAAGATGCCAGCAGTACAACCATCTTGCTTTGCCCTTGGCACTCACTAAACATCTCTGTAGTCTCTGAGTTGTTCATCAGTGAACTGTACTAACACAACCACACTTTTTCATTTTGAACTCTCACACTCCAGGATGTTCTCACCAAGACACGTGAATAAAAGTCTTCTAGCAGGCAAAAATTCCAAAGCAACTTCCTGTTTCTAGTGTAGACTAGGTACTCAGTGTATGCTCGATGAATAGCTGAGCCTGTGGATGGAGTCTGGATAGGCTAAGACATCGTGCAGGCAGAGGAAGACTAAAAGATGGTCAGCAGCGTGTGGTTTTGTTCTGCAAGCAATGGCAGGAGGCTGTGGAAGGGTTTATTATAAAGCCAGTCTAAGCTCTGCACCAATCAAACCATAGTGAAGAAGTGCCTGGGCAGGGTCAGTAAGCCAGCAGAGATCTATTCATGCTGATCTCAGAGCAGAAAACAGGTATGTGTCCCAGTTCACTTCATGTGCCATGTGCAGATAGGTAAGAGCTCAAAGAGGAGTTCTTAGAAGCAAGCAAAGCACAAACATTTCATGTCACAGAAGGTAGAACAGATGGGCTTATAACCTCCCTGACCAATTCCCTACCACCTCAAAACATGCCAGAGAAAGACACACATTCCTCATCCGCCAAGAGCTATACAGAATACTCTATGATCAAAGCCCATGTTGACAGAATCTCTGGTTAAGCCTTGGCAGGCAAGAGAGGAAGAATGTGTCTGGGCATACCGTGTTTGCACTGGACTGTCACAAGTATGGAAGCATGAGCTTGGCTTGTATTGTAAGGAGAGTGCCAACTGAAGACAAGGGGGTGAGAATAACAAACAACTGGTATTCATAAGTATATTTGTCTTCCCCTTTGCTTCCCCAGGCCAATATTCCCCATTATCTCCGCTGGGAGACGCAAGCAACATTCCAATTAGAGAGTCAAACCGCGGCTTAACAATAGAAAAACAATATTTTTGAGACACAGAAATGGAAAGTGTTTCACAATGAACACATCTAATTACCCAATAACTTCATCAGGTGGGTACTCTAATTTCTAACATATACATAAAGAAGCTTAGGTGTGTTGTAAGTTGAGATGCATTACACTGTTGTTCAGGGTAGAATTAGAAAACACAAGTTACCCTGGTGATCCCAAGATTAGAACTCTTCTCCTGGGGGTAGGCTCAGGGCAGTTAGCTGTCTGAGCCAGGCATGATGGCACATTCCTGAAATCACAGCAAAAGCTGGAGGATTTTACTTTAAGGCCAGCCTGGGCTACAGAATGAGATCCTGTACCTTATCTCAGAACAACCAACCAATCAACCCCATCTAGATGCAACTGTGCTCCTTCTCGAATCAGAAAGATGCTACAAATCACACTATCCCATCACATCATCAGCTGCACATCAGCAAGGTACCTGGTAGCCATAGTGACTAAGCGGGGGTAGGAAATCAGAACATTAAATAATCACTACTTTTCTTTTTTTAGCTCTACATTTTTTTTAGAGCACTATGCCCTATCACAGATAATATGCGGCCTAGACGTAAGCAAAAGAGAAGGACAAAAAATACAAATTATATTTTTGGAACATGTATACTTTATGTGGTTAAGATATTATCACAGCAAATTGCCACACTTTGGGTTTTCTGGGCCGGTGCTCTGAAAGCACCCACAGAGGACTAACAGATGGGCAGATGGACAGATGCACACAAACAAGCAAACTAAACTGATCCTCATGGCAGACGGCCAAACACCTTATTTTCTTCGGGAACTTTGTATACAAAGCATGCCAGGCTGCTTCTACAACCTGTTTTGCCATAGATGACAGCCCAATAAAATAAAAAATTAATGATTAACTTTTGCTCCCTAGAAGCCGCTGAATAAGAAAAAGGTATTTCCTGAATAAAGCTGTGCATAGAGAGAGCTGACTTTCCCCAAGCTCTCTAAAGCAATTTTAATACGTTTTGCTATGGGCTAGTCTTGGAGCCAGCACAAGCACAAGGCACTAAAGAGGTCAGATTCTGGGTCAAAATGTTTACATAGGGTCTTGGGATTAAAACTCTCCATGAAGATGTCTATTTCTATCTTTGCTCCGACACACCTGGAGTCTGAACAGACTGAAGTACCTGGAGCTAACAGTACTGTGAGGTTAATGGTTTTACTCCAGGTTCTTTGCCAAACACTAAAGATATACAAGCCATTATGGAAGAAAGGCAAACAAATTAGAAGCTCGAAGAGAAATAGCAATTGATCAAACCAAGCAAGAGTCTTTACAGCTGCAAAAATTGCAGAGCACAAATCCCAGGAAAGGGGTTCCCTAGTGACCTGGCAACTCAAATGGCAGTGGATGCGAGACAACTTCCAGTCCACTCACAGCACACGTAAACAACAATCTGGAATTCACAGACCTCCAAGGAGTCTCCATAGTAAATCCCACTCTCGGCTGGTACCCGGAGGAACCAAGGTGAACTGGCAATAGGCTTGAGATGGAGCAAAGCTCAGCTTCAGACACTTCAGTCCCTAACTTGATTAAGCTAATATGACACAGAATCAAAAATAAAGACTCTCCAGAGAAAGACTGCACCAGCTAGACCTCAAAAGCTTGCCACAGTTTTCCACATACAATGTCTGGTATTCAATCAAAACTAACAATGTGTGGTGATGTTTTGTTTGTGCTATAACAAATAAAGCCTGCCCGAGGATCAGAGGACAGAGTTAGCCACAAGTTAGCTATAGAGGTCAGGTGGTGTGGCACACACCTTTAATCTCAGCACTCAGGAGGCAAAGGGAGATGGATCTCTGTGAGGTCAACACCATCCTAGGCTACACTAGATTGATTCAGTCTCAAAGAGAAACAAAGCCAGGCGGTGGTGGCTCACACCTTTAATCCCAGTACATGGAGCCACAGGCCTTTAATCCTAGCACTAGGGAGGTGGAGACAGGAAGGCATATGGCTGGGCGGAGAGAGGAGTATCAGGTGGGAGGAGACAGGAGCTCAGCATTCAGTCAGAGCATTCATCCTGAGGATTCCTAGAGACAGGATCACTCATTTGGTCTGAGGATTTGGTAGAGGTAAGAACTAGTGGCTGGCGGCTCTGCTTCTCTGCTCTTTCAGCATTAACCTCTATATCTCACTCGGGTTTTTATTATTAAGACCAATTCAGTTCCTGCTATAGCGATGTACATGGGAAAACAAGATGTGGCCAAAAGCAAAGGCAAAAGAAGCGCACAGACATGCTAGCCGAGCGTTTCTTAGCAGGTGTGCACATTGAAAACCAATGACAGTAGAGCTAGAGAGACAGCTCATCAGTTAAGAGCGTCGGCTGTCCTCTTCCAGAGGACCTAGGTTCAATCCCTAGCACCCACTGCAGCTTTACACAGTCTCTATCTAACTCCAGCTCCAGGGAATCTGAAGCTTTCTTCAGACATCCATGTGCACAACACATGGTCACACACATACGTGCAAGCAAAGTACATGTACACATAAAATAAAATTCTTTAAAAAGTAAATCTAAATGACTGAAGAAACAGAGTCAAAACAGCACTAAACACAAATCGGGGCAGCTGAAATGTAAAATACTGACAACACCAAGTTCTGGTAAGAACAACTTTTGCTCTTTTATCCTCTTCCTTCGGTTAGAAAGAGAGAATGGCAGCTATACAGATTCCTGTTGTGTTGCTTTCTATACTCCTCTGGACTTCTCTAACATTTCAGTTAAGAGTTTTAGAAAGAACTGAAAGTTGAGTCTGAAGAAGACATCAGTAAAAGTTAAATCATTTTTGGCTTTCAGAGTCATATTCCAAAGGTACCCTTTCTTTATTTTGCAGATGGTAAGAAAGCATTTAAAACCAGGTATACTGGTACAAAGCTGAAAGTCCAGCAGCACCGTGGAGGCAAAGGCAAGAGGATTCTGAGTTCAACGCCAGACTGGGCTATATGTTGAGCTCTAAGTCAGCCTGGGCTGTGCAACACCTCAAAAAATAAACAATAAAGAAGAACGGAAGGAAAGGAGGGAGGGAAGGAAGGAAGGAAGCAGGAACCCATGCATGAATTTAAATAGAAAAGCGGCAGTATTAGATTTGTTTTGCACAAAGACCATTCTTGATGCAAGAGATGAAGTAACTAATGAAAGACAATGATGACAGCTCATCTACTGGACAAACAAAGCTGTAAAGATCTCAATGATGTCATCAATGATTTGGGGTTTAGTTCTCAAAATGATGACTTGCAACCCATCAAATCAGAAAGCAAATGAGGTCACTGTGACAAGGATGAATCTAAATGGGACAATTTCATTGGATTAAGAGTGACATCCAGGAAATAGCCTGCAACTGGTGAAAGGGAAATGTGAATTTTCCTACAAATCCTTAGAAGAAAGTCAAGCCCATAAAAGTGAAAGCTACTGAGCACTCAGCTCAACGCCAGATGGTCAGATAGATACATTCACAATGTGCCAAAATTTTGGAGCCTTGCACAGCCCCTTCCAAGCATGCAGATGCTTTAATCTGACAGGGAAAAATCTATTTCTGCCTCTGACAGCAAATGCCAAGTCACGTCTTGCCAGGGGAGAGAGTGGCTGCTCCCAAGCACAGACTCCCCAAGTATGCACAATCTTATTCTCACTTCAAGGCACAGGTTATTTGCCCACTACTTCCACCAGCCCCGCCACAAAGGTAAGGGGGCAGAGTTTCTAAAGCACTCAGCTTTTTCACCTGCACTCCCCAAAAAGCAGATATATATCTCTAGATTATTCATGAACAGTTCACATTTATCTGTTGAAATAAAATCAAGCATATCAAACAGAAACTCATCTGTACATTCTGGAAATGGCCCCAGGCATGGAGTCCGACAGGTTTTTCATTGACTCTAAACTGGTTAACCTTCCAGGGAGAAACAAGTAAAGAATGTTCATCTTTGTCTTCTATGCATTACAAAGGTTAAGCACAGAGCATTATCGGGGAGCTGGTTTTCATACTGTTCTTCGGTCAGATTGACGAATGCCTGCTTGCTAGAGATGGAATTATTACATATTCCACCCCCAATGTGTTCAGAGACAAGAAGTATTCAAAGATGTTCTTTGTAAAAGAGGCGCTGTCCAAACACATGTTCATTTCAAATCTCAGTTTTATTGTGCAGCACTGGAGGGCTTAATTTTAGAGGCAGGGAACTTGTATTCAACACTCTTTACAAAGCAGAGTAAGTAAAACTCAAGAGGGACAGGGTGGTCTTCTATTACTGAGGAATATGATGCATTTTCCTGTCATACAAACAGGTTCACAAAACAACCACTCAATGACTCAGGTCCCTGACTCAGTAGCTACCCAGTCTCATTTTTTCCAAATAATGCTGTTGAATCAAAATTGAACCCATCAAAACCCAGGCAAGGAGTTTCATGAAAAATTTCATCTACCAGAACTTAATGGTTAATATTAAAACATGAAAGAATTTTATGGTCATTTATATATCATACTTTGATATGGAGCAGTGGTAAATGCCCCAAAATAGATATCAATATCACAATCCAGTGGGACATAAAACAAGACATTTTTATATAGCATTTAAAAGCTGAAATAAGACACATGCATGTGGCATTCCTTAGGGAAATGTGAGGTTAATGTCAAGACGAACACACGAAATCCTAGCTGTTGCCTACTTAGAGGACAAATGTCACACTATTAAGGTCCAAGCCTTCTTTACAAGATACTCACTGGGTTGTGTGCTTCCTCAACAGAATGGTGAACGGTCCACCAGTCTGAGGTCCACTCCCATGCGTTCCCCACTATGTTGTACAAGCCATAGCCATTGGGAGGAAAGGCGTCAACCTAAAAAGAAAGACCAATTACTCAGCTTGCTTTAAAAATCTCTTCGGTACATGAATGTACCGAGACCTATTTATTTCAGAATATAAATATTGATTTTCATCCCCACCTGTCAAAAAACAGTCTAAACAACAAAAGCAAAAGCCATGCCCCCTCTGCTTTGTTTTTTTAACTTTAAGCACTCAGAAGGCATTCAGAAAGCTAAGAGGGCTTTACTGAATGGCCCAGAACTAAGTGACCAACACTAGCTATAAGTATCAAGACTTGACTAGTATGAGAGAGAGGGTAAATATGGAGAGAGAGAGAGAGAGAGAGAGAGAGAGAGAGAGAGAGAGAGAGAGAGAGAGAGAGAGAGAGAGAGAACAAACAGTATCTAGGCATTCAAAATCATTAGCAGGAATGCCCTACCATATACGTTATCAGAATAAGTCTTGTCACTAAGTATCAGTATTTTGGGCCACATAGTGTTTTTCAGGACTCCAGTTGCCACATCACCTCACCCTCTCCAGAAGCTCCCTCCAGTTGACTATCTTATCTTTGAGCCTCAGTCACTGTCATTAAATAAGGAAAACATTAACTCATTATCCATGTGTTTCTAACAGTAGGTCTCTGGGATGCAGCAGTGTGCAGCAAATTCCACATTCACCAAGAAAGCACAGCACAAACCAAAGGCAGGTCAGAAAGCTCTGGGTACCATCTATGGACATGGAAGCAAAGTGCGGTTAATGTAAGACAGAGCGCAAGAGGGGAAAACACGAACTGAACAACAGTAAATCCAGGTTACTGGGTAGTTCATGACTTAAAAAGTCTCCCAGCCAGGACGGAGGGTTTAGGTCAGTGGTAGAGTGCTTGCTTGTGAGGCCCTAGGTTTGGTCCCCACAAGAGGTAGGAAGGAGGGGAATATCATAAAACGGGCAAAGGCACAAAGAAAAATTCTTTCCCTTCTTTTCAATAGACATTTTGTAAAAATCAGATTGTGATGAAAAAAGTAGTTATCTTTAAGGATTTTTCCCCTCTTTTCATAATTCATACTTTCCCATACTAACGAAGTAAGACTATAAGAATGAATAAACTAACATTCGTTTCTGGGTGCCTTCAGATGGTTTTACATCTACACATGAATACGGAAGCATCTGCTGCTTGGGCAATTCAGAGCATTTCAATCAAAGTTATAAAGCCACACTGAAGAGAAGTTCATCGAGATGAGCTGGAAAGTCGAAAAATCCCACCATGCTGCTTCCATAATCAGCATTTACTATGGAAACAGCCCTGCTTGTGCCTTGGCTCATTGAGAAATGCCATGTGCAGCCAGTATGGGCAGGGAGGGGCTCAGTGGCAAATGAGATCGTAACAAGTTTAATGAAGGAAGAGAAAAAGAGAGAATGTCTCAAACTAAAAATTCAGCTCTAAAGAGCTGGGCATGACAAGCATGACGGCAATCTTACCGCTTGGGAGTAAAATCAGAGGGCTACATAGTGAGTTTGAGGCCAACCTGGGCCACATTAGACACTCTCATATTCGCATTCTCCCTCCCTCCCTCCCTCCCTCCCTCCCTCCCTCCCTCCCTCCCTCCCTCCCTCTCTCTCTCTCTCTTCCCCGCTCTCAAAAAGCAGATTGGGACAAAGAAAGTAAGATAACAGGAACTGCCACAGAAATTCCAAGAGGCCAAACCCCAGTAGGCAATCTGAGCATACTCTGGAATAAAACTCTGAAATCCAAATGTCAGAGACAAAAGGGAAGGGAAGCCACAGAATAAGCTATCTGTTCAAAAACACAGTGGTGACCAAAAACAGTCCATGGAATTAAAATGGAAGGAAGAAGAAAGAAAAGAGATGAGTTGGCTGTGGGAAGAAAGTGGAAGATGTCATGGGGCAGGAGGGATAAGAAACGGAAGCACACATTCTAGAGGAAGGAATCGATCTTCAGGCTGCTAGAAGGTTCGGACAAAGGTGCTGTCAAGAATCTGTCCTTCATGAGGGTTGCTGGTCCTCAACAGGAAAGTAACAGTGTCTGATCAAAGGTTTGCCTCCCCCCTTAAATAACAGGATTTTGAGGTAAAATCTAGAAGTTACCACCCTCTTAATTACTAAGTTATTAAATGTGAGGAGGTCAGTATGGGGAATGAATGCTCACGGCTCATGGTTATATGTATCCCACTAACCAAAGCTTCCTTCCAGGAGCCTTGGGTGAAAACAAATGGAAAAGTTCACTCCCGCTTGAAATGCTCGCTTTCAGCCTCACAAGTCAATAAGTGTTAAAACAAAACTGAATTAATGACAGTGGGGGACAGTGACCTAGCAGAATATCCATTCTGTGCCTTAACTTCACAGTGATGAGCACTCAAAGAGTGGGGACAGGAGGACTGTGAGTTTTATGCTAGCCTGATCCTGTCTTCAAAATGCAAACAAACAAAAAAGTTAAATTCTTATCCTAGTCTTCCAGAGCATGCTGATGGTTCAGGTCAATCCAAGGTCATTTTTGTATGTGTCAACTCAACTTAAAGACAGAGGCTTGCCTCATCCTTGATCAAGTCTTGTTTCTAGAATGGGTTCCTTCAGAATTCCTGGTAACTGAAACCATTTTATCTTGGTAACTCCGGGAGCAATGTCTTCAGGGAAGTTCTGCAGACAACTGGTGACCTCTCTGTCAAACACTGTAATGTTAAACAAGGGGAAAGTAAAGCAGGAGTTTGTGTAACTAAGTGCTAGGGTGGCCCTAGGTCAATCATGATACCACAATAAAGGCAAAGTAAACATCTGCCGAGCGTCCTTATCACCTCCCCCCCAACTTGCGCGCGCGCGCATGTGTGTGTGTGTGTGCATGTGTGTGTGTGTGTGTGTGTGTATCAGGCCCTCTGAGCTTTGTGTTACAAGGGCACCCAGAAATGGCTCGATTCTTTTCTCTTCAGCTCACCTAATTAAATGTGCATACAATACCGTGGTAGTAAATACAGGAAATACCCATAACTATCCAAAGCAGCTTTACTGTGGCCTTTTACTAAAATTGACTAGTGCTTACATTATTGATTTAGTTACTTCCAGTTACCATAGACTTCTCCAAACAACAGAGACAACGCTGGCTGTTTCCTGTGCCTCTGGGATGGAACCTGCTCATCTCTCAGGACAAAATGATCCTGTCCAACTGAGCACGTGGACACTTCTGTACTTTGGCCTTCACAGTTCTCACTAGAACGCTGTTACTATAACAACCGAGGTCTGTCTCTACAGCTCCATCTGAGCCATGCCCTGGATTCAGGATTTATTGCAGCTGCTCTAGGTGGCACCACATGCACTGAGAGAGACCCCTCCTGCCGAGGTCTCCCTTCCTGCCAGGTTCTTTCATGTGTTTACATCCAGAAAAAGTTGGAAATGAGTTTGAGACAAGGAGTGCTATCCATTTTCAGGGTTACCTGCACCTACAAGTGAAGGTACTGGACTGTTCTTGCTAATAGTCAACATCTTTTTATTACATTTCTTGTGTGTGTGTGTGTGTGTGTGTGTGTGCGCACGCGTGTGCCCATGTACCACAGTGTGCACGTGGAAATCAGAGGACAATTAACAGAAGTCTTCCTCCTCCCAACATCTGGATCCCAGGGATCAAACTCAGATCGTCAAGCTGGGTGGCAAGCATCTTTACGCACTGAGCCACCTCACCAGCCCAGACAACCAACACCTTTCCTGGAGTTTGATGCACTCATATCAGGCACCTTGTATATATATACCAACCTATCTCTTACTTTTTAAAAAATATTCCCAGAAGTAATTAGTGTTCAAAAGTTAGAAAACTTCTCTCTACTCCCCATATCCCTTCCCTTTCCCTCCAGGAATCAAACCCAATGCCTTGCCTGTAGCTAAACATGTGTTCTATTTCTGAGCTACACTCCCAACCTAGAAAACTTTCTTCACTAAATAGTATTCAGGAGTGCCCATGGCCTGTTTCTTTTCATTGATGTAGAAGAGTTCCTTTCTCACGGAGCTCTTACCGACAGTCCAGTAGTGCAGCTCTGTTTAAAAACTGTCTCAGTTAATTTGTGCTGCCATAACAAAATGCCATAGCCTGAAGCATTGATAAACAGAGACATGTCTCACACATCTGGAAATTGGGAAGTCTAAGATGGAAATCTCAGTAAGAAAGGAATTTGTGTATCCCTCTGAAGGGACTAAGGAGAACTGTGTCCTCCTATGGCCAGAGCCAGAGCACAGCCTATTCAACTTTGAGCCTGTCTGTAAAAGTACTCATGATACCAAATCATCCCATAGTCACCTCCCCGAGGCCCTTCTCTTAGCTCTGTTAAACTGAGGACTAAATTTCAGCAGAAGTTTTGAGGGGTACCATTCTTCAGACCAGACAAAGACATTTCTACTTTCTCTTACCATAATGAGGAAAGAAGTTTTGTGATGGAGAAATAGCCCATAACAGGGTTTTCTGGAAGAAAACAATTGTTTTCTTCCAGCAGTCTTTCAAACAGTTTTTTTTTCTTTTTTTAATTTGTATTTTTTTCCTCAAGAAACTCTTCCTGCAAAGTCTATTTATATATTTGACACAGATATGTTATTTGGAATATGACCAAACGGTTGGAAAACTTCAACTTGAAAACTAACTAAACGAGAGTTAAAGACCAAAAAATTCTTGGAAAAGAAAGCGCGAAGGAGCACCTGATCTAAGAGAAACTGAAAATCAGTTTGAGCTATTGTTAGGTGCCATAATGTTTAGAGCAGAATTAAGTTAAAAAACAAGTTGCTTGAGGACACTTAGCCTGTACAGGCTCATGATGCCTGGTGTTTGTATCCAGTTCCATGTATGTGAGTTACATATATGTTAAGCCAACACAAACTGAGGGGAGATGATGCATTATTCAATAGAGGCAGAAAAGGCAAACCAAGCCATCTGGTAGCTGGTTCCTCCTCAACTTTCTTCAGGATCGCTGTTCCTCTCCCAGACGTAGAGTTTTCTTTGGTAAGAAATTAGCGGTCGGGGCTGGGGAGATGGCTCAGTGGTTAAGAGCTTTTCCTGCTCTTCCAAAGGTCCTGAGTTCAATTCCCGGCAACCACATAGTGGCTCACAACCATCTGTAATGAGGTCTGGTGCCCTCTTCTGACCTTCAGTCATACACACAGCCAGAATATTGTATACATAACAAATAAATAAATATTAAAAAAAAAAAAAAAGAAATTAGCGGTCTTAGGGAGGTGATGATTTCTACCTTCCTTCAGGCTTAGCCAAGACTTGTGGTATGGAGCAGGGTACAGAATGAGGACTTCGTGGGGGCCTCTTGGCCGGAAGAAGTAGTGCAGGAGCTAGATGCACTATGCCTGGCACACTGCAAAGCTGCTGCCACAGTCACCATTAACCCCTACAATGAGTGGAAAGGCGGGGACCATAATGCTAACCCAAGGGGAGAATTCCAGGCTAGTTTCCTCTACCCTGCATGTCTCTTTCTAAACCTCCCAAGGTCAGCATCACATAGTCAGAAAGAAACATCTGATGATTTCTAGCGTTCAACACTCTTGAGGATCAATAGTGTCAGGAGAACAATGCCAGCCAGAGAACGAGAGATGCCTTTCACTCCATTTTTTTTGCGGGGGCGGGGGGAGGACTGGTTTGTGTTTTTTGCTTTGGTTTTTAACAGTGTGTGTGTACGTGTGTGTGTGTGTGCGCGTGCGCACACAATGTATTTGGACATGCTTGTGCCACAGGGCAAGTGTGGAAACCAAGAGACAACTTATGAGAGTTTGCTCTTTCCTCACACTACACAGGTTCGAGATGGCAACTTAGGTCACTACACTTGCCAGGACTGAGGAGTTTCCCTGGCCCTGGTTTTGTGTGTTTAAGATAGGGTCTCAAGTAACTTGAGCTAGCCTAGACCTCACTATGTAGCTACGCTGAACTTCTGATCTTTCTGCCTCAGCCTCCCAGCTGCTGGTATTAAAGGCACGTGGTGCAGCGCCAGGTCCTTTCATCCCATTTCGAGAGTGCCTCAACTCCCAAGGTCAATGCCCTTCTCTCGAAGCCTGGCTTGTTGTGGAATATTAGTTTAAGATGTGGTATGCTCGCTTAGGTTGTAGAACATTTGTTTAATGATGCAAAGATGTGCTGCATTCTTTTATGTTGCATTTGTGTAACTCTGTGAAGCTGTGTTACTTTGTCTAAAACACCTGACTGGTCTAATAAAGAGCTGAACAGCCAATAGCTAGGCAGGAGAGAGAAACAGGTGGGGCTGCCAGGTAGAGAGAATAAAACAGAAAGAGAATCTAGGTTCAAGAGAGAGCAAGAACAGGAGAGCAGAATGCCAGGCCGCCAGTCACCCAGCCACACAACCAACCATGGAGTAAGAAGGGAAGAAAGACATATAGAATTAAGAAAGGTAAAAAGCCCAGAGGCAAAATATAGTTACAGAAAAATGGAATAATTTAAGTTAGGAAAGCTGGCTAAAAATAAGCCAAGCTAAGGTTGGGCATTCTTGCACATTGATTTGGGAGGTGGGTGGTGGGCCCCTGGAGAGTTATCAAAACAAAACAAAACAAAATTAAAACAAACCCACAGTGGCTACTCACAGGTGCAGTTCCTTGGAAGCCATCCTCCCCAGTGTTGGCCACAGGAAACTCGCCCTGCCAAAGGTTGGCATAATGCTGGCCTTTGGGCTGCAGTTTGTTGCCCCAGGGGAAAAGCCTATCGGGGAGAGACACAGGCATCAGCACGGTGCACAGGCTTCTGGACTGCAGTCAAGAGAAAGGATGCAACCAAAGAGAGCAAATAATGCACGATTGTTCCGAATGAACTTATGCCTTAAAAGACATACTCATAAATATAGCTTTTATTTGGAATCTTAAAAAATGTCTTTATAACAGTTCATGTCAAGGGCATAACAACTGTGGGCTCCCCTCACTGGGGAGAAGGCCCGAAGTAAATGACGTGGCTGAAAGAAGCCGTCTAGAAATCTGAGAAACGAAGCATCATCCTGGACTTATATGGTAGCATGAGCAGGCACAGCACACCACACTTTTTTTTAAAGCCTTGTCTATTTTAAGGAGCTTTTCCTAGAAGATGTGACCCAAACATGAGTTTTCTATCTTATGGCTGTAGGAGCAGAGAAATACCACTGCTTCAGAAGACAGTTAAAATAAGAAAATAATAAAAACAGGGCAGCCTGCCAAGCGGCTCTGGGAGGGATATACAAGAGGGGATGCACGGCTAGAACTACTCTGGGACTGCAGAGAGCCCGTTTGGCCCCATACCTGGCTTTAGGAACTGGAAAGAGTTGGTGACTCACCCCCTAGTGTCACCAAAGGACCTCACAAGGAAGAAGAAAAGCTAGCAAGAACAAGAGCTATCATTAATCAACTTTCTGACCACAGCAGTTCCACGGAGCTGAAAGGAAGAGGACGGGGGTGGGGTGGGGGAGAAGGGGTGGACTCCGGAAGGCTGGATAATGCAAGGCCTTCCAAGGTGAGTACCTGTTCTGCAGGCCTCCTCTACAGCTGTACTCCCACTCTGCCTCCGTGGGCAACCTCTTCCCTGCCCACATGCAGTAGGCAACAGCGTCATTCCAGGAGACATGGAGAACCGGATGATTTGGCCTAGGGAGGAGCAACCACAGTTAAAAAAAGACATTGACCTGAACAGAAAACAGGAACTATATTCAGAAAGCGATCATAGTCACCCTCCCTCCGTCTGGTCATGACTTCAAAGACTAGCCATGACACATCTGTACTGTCCACAGGGACTTTAAGTCTTAGACTCCCAAGTGGGTCACAGCTAGTCTTGGGCCTGAACTCAAGCATTTCTTTACTTTGCAGCCTCGGATGCCACAGTTCCACGAAGATGGCAGACACAGGGAAGCTCTGCCCACTGGTTCATTGCTGAGAGTGCCATCAGCAGATGCCGAACAGCCAGGGGCACCTTCGAATCCCCAGTGACTATCACAACAGGAACATAAGGCCCACAGAGACTCGGCTCATAGGCTGTACACACCTCAGAGCTCCATGTGAACTGGGCCAGAGCTTTGTTGGGCCTGCACTGCAGTTTTGGCATCCACTCCCTTACTCAAGTTTGGGTCGCTAACAGACATTCTTTTCTACATGTCAAACTCTTACCTTAGCCTGTTTCCAGACACCTGACTTTAAACTTTGTGTCTTTCTGCTACCCTGCTAAGAATCAGCCAGTGTAATCTGTCTCATGCTAGCACAGTGGTTCTCAACCTGTGGGTCACAACCCTTTTGGGAGTCAAAAAACCCCTTCTCTGGGGTTGCATATCAGATATCTGATATATCAAATATTTACTTACATTTCAATTCATAACTAGCAAAAGTAAAATTATGAAGTAGCCATGAAAATGATTTATGATTGGGGTCACCACAACATGAACACTGTATAAAGGGTCACAGCATTAGTAAGGTTGAGAACCACTGTTCTGGCCGATGCAAATCAGCCTTTCCTGAAAGATGGAGGAAGTCAATGGCACTGAAATCACTGGTCACTTTTTAAAGTGAATTAGACTGGCCCACTCCACCCCTCATGCATATCTGAATTCCTACCAGGATATTCATTAACTTTCTCAAAAAATGCTCCTGAGTAACTCAGCATCTAGTACAAAATTTTGAAAGTACAGTTCAATATGGCGGGTGCAGCCCAATGGTAGAACAAGTCTTAGCACCACAGGCTGAAAATGCACTCTCCTTCGGGTTTTCCTTCTTCTATTAGCTTGACAATCAACTTTGGATTTGGAACAGAAGACATGAATTGGGAACTAAGAAGCCCAGTTCTCCCCAGGTCTCCTGGGATCCTACAACATTCTACCTCAGTGTCTATTTCTAGAGGAAGCCAGCTCAAACTGTGAAAAGTTCGGTATCTGTCAAGGGGTTGGATCTCTGAAGTTGAACTTCATGTACTCCCCGCTCCCTGATTGTAAGGGCAATAACCCAGAACGTGGTTAAAAACAAAGACCTAAAACACCATCTGAAGAACCGGGTTAGGAGAACACGGTTCCAGAACTGTTTGGAAGCTGAGTCATAATCAAATCCCCTCTCCATCTCCAGGGTTAGCATGCATCTCTATTTTTGCTTAAGATAATTACCTCCTTGTCACCCTGGAGACCTGCTGACCGACTTGCCACTCTGGTTTTTTTAGTCAGACTGTAGCTTCTAAGTATGTCATTGCAGGACTAAAGAGCGTGTAGATCCTATACCCAAGGCCACCTGGTAGGACACAACTACTTATCCGTAAACAGTCTTTTCCCACATAAAGATTCATTCATGGCTAGACTGCCATTAGTAAACGTGTCATGAGATTTGTGATGGTCTATCCAAAGGGAAGAAATCTGGGAGAACTCTGACAAGACAGTGGCTAGGCCTTTGCAGACATTATTTCCTGCCATCCACTTCCTTCCCCAAGAGCGGCTGGCCACGCTTGCCATTCACTTTACATATGAAGACAGCTACTGAGTTCTGCAAGAGCACAGAATTGTTTTTGAATGAACCACATAAACTAGGCATGACCAGACTCACCTGTGGAGAACAGTGGAGTCTGGGCCCTCTGGGTGCCTCCAGTTAGCGCCTTTGACAGGTAACCACCATGGAGCAGCTGCAACCTCAAAGCAACCGAGAAGAGGCCCTGTCAGCTACCATGACTCCAGAAAACACTGAACTCATATACACAGTCAAAAAGATAAGTAAAAATCTCACTTAAGGTCGTGAGGTCTATTTGCATTCAAAAGCATATGCCTTTACAGAATATCAGGACAACAGAGTTACATGTAAATATATCTTCAAACAAAAAACTATTAATCCATACCATAAGGTACAAGTGACTCAGCAGATATATGTGTATGTAAGTGTTGCATAGCTCCGGGATTTTGTAAGGTTCCCCTTCCCATTGATCCTCTAAAATCTGTGACTAGTGGGAGAAAGGTACATCTCCATCTTAAATGACAGGGAGGGTCTGGGCTGCCACGTGGGACCACGTTGGTGTCTGGGAGCCACACTACCACTGGAGCCATACCAGAGTGGCCTGTGCTTCCACCTGGGACCAAGATGACACCCAAGCCAGGGCAGCTGATGAGGACCACGTCTAAGTCCATGGTCCTACCACAGCCAGGGTCTATGTTGATGTCCACAGTCCGTGGTGTCACCAAAGGCCACAAGGATGCCCAGAGTCTAGGCTGCAACCTGTGGCCATGTTGGCACATGAGGGCCATGTTGCCGCCAGGGCCACACTAATCTGCATGGTCCCTACTGCCACCTGGGGCCATGGGTGTCATCCAGCCCAGGGCTGTTTCATGGACCATTTCTGGGTCCTTGGTACCATCATAGGTGGGTCTCTAATGGCTATAGCCTTTGGTACCACTAAAGGCCACATCCTGTGGCCATTTTGGTGTTGGAAGCTGGAGTCATGGTGTTGTCTGGGCCAGCACTGCTGCCGAGGGCCATGTCTGCATCCATGGCCCAACTGCAGACAGGGTCTGTGCTGACATCAGTGATTCCTAATACTATCGAAGGCAATGCCAATGCCAGGGGTCTATTGGTTTCTGAGGGCCTTGCTGCCACAGGGGCCATGCCAATCTGAGTGGCCTGCACTGCCACCTGGGACCATAGTGACATCCAACCCTGGGCTGCTACCAAGGACCATGTCTGGGTCCCCGGTCCTACCACAGTCAGGTTCTACATTGATGTCTGTGACCCATGACACAACCAAAAGCCACATGGATACCTGGGGCCTAGGCCACAATCTGAGGCCATGTTGGTACCTGAGGACCATATTGCTGCCAGGGCCTTACCAATCTGAGTGGCCCATGCTGCCACCTATGGCCATGGGGGTCATTCAGGCCTGGGCTACTGCCATGGGATATATCTAGGTCTGTAGCCCAACATGGGCTGATGTCCATGGCTCATGTCACCACATATGTGTTGAAAGCCAAGGGCCTTGCTGAGCCAGCCCTGTCCCTCACTGCACCCAAGACAGCTGGCCCTGCCTTCTTGCTAGACACTGCAGCAGGAGAGCTGGACCCTCCTGCTAAGGGAGAGCTGATCCCCAGCACTCATGAGAGATGGCCCTACCCCTCACCACAGGGGGCAAGATATCCAAGAGGGTTTCAGTAAGGGCCCAATGGTTGGCCAGAGGTGTTGAACCAAACTAATGACTTATTACAATGAACATTTTTCAGGTGGGGCAAAAGGGTTTACTGAGTGACACACTGCAGTTCCCAATGCCACTAGAATGAATGAAGGAGTGTTGGAAAGATGGAGGAAAAAGGTAGGTTTTTGTTTGTTTTGTTTTGAAGTAACTTTGGGGGAACATGCTGCAGGAATGTGTGGTAGATATAGAAGGAGGTGAACAGGATTGGGGTGCATGACGTGAAATTTCCAAAGAGTAAATAAAGAGTAAATTTCCAAAGAGTAAATAAAGAAGCAGATATATAGTAAAAGAGAAGGGGAAACAGTTAATCTTCATGTTAAACATGAGGTGGAAGGTTATCCAAAGAGGGCAGGGATCAAGTGGAAACACATAGAGAAAAAAGTGAACTATGTTTAAAAGACCACGGTTCAACCTGCAGCCCAACATTAGCTGGGTAAGTTCATGGTGTTTCCTGACAGCTTTCATCTGTGAAATGGGATCAAGATCCAGCCACAACTAACTCAGACTCCAGAGGAGGCCCAATCCAGTAAGACTGCAAAGCCCTAAGAAAATCGTTACTAGAAACGTAACAACTTTTTAGGGTTCTGTTGATTGTGTTCACCAGTGTAATGAGAGGGGGAAGGGGTCCCCACTGAGTGACTGGTTAGAACCTAAAGCTGTGATGCCAATCAAAATTAGCTTTGAATTATGGCTCTGCTAGTTACAGTATTTAATCCCTCCAGGCCTGCTTGCTCATTTGCAAATAGAGCCGCAGCTCTATTAGAGTGAAGAATTCTAGAAAATGGGCTTAAGGCTTGCCCTTAGCAACTTAGGGTAATGACTGAGCAAGCAGTGGGGAAAGGGAACCAGTCTCACTGAGCATGGTCTTGTGACAAGCAGACACAAGGAGAGCCACATAAATCAATCATTACTGCTAACAGTGAAGAACAGAAAGCTGGGAATGATTCTCCTAACAAAAACTAGAGCAGACTCAAGTTTAGCCCCATGACAATAGTATTCTCAACAGACTGCATTCTTGTGAGCTTGATGGGGTGGAAGTGACAGGGACTGTGTCCCTGCTAACAATAAACACTGTCACCGTGAACAAGACTACTCTCATTTATTTTTTCACATTCAAAACACTTAAGGTATCTGCACAACAATCTGATGAAAAGGGCATTTGCTTGAAGCACTTTAACAGAATGGTGCTTTGTCCTTCACCACAGCTGCAAGGCACTGGCTATGGCAGCACTCGGAAGTGGAAAGCATGGCTTCCTTCACTCATTGGCAGCTAATCTTGGTGTGTTCTGTGTGGTGCCCGTGACAGGCAATTCACTTGGTGTCAAGGAAGGATGTGCACAGAAAGCTCAGGTCACCCACTCTTGGATTTCAAGAAGGTAATCATATAACTCGGCCTGCCCAACTTCACTCGCAACACAAAACACTGCAGTGGAAGATCCTAGCTCTGAAAGTTAAAAAAAGAAAAAACAAACTATATCAAATCTGGATGGTAGATACTGGGATGCCTTTATTTTTTTTCATGCCATTTCCTATTTTGAAATAATTCTTTAGCAATGAAAAGGAATACAGTGTCTGTTTATATCCATTCTGCCTGCCAATGGGCATTTGGGCATTTCCTGTTTGGAGCTATAATAAATAGTAATTTGAATATTCTTCAAAGAGCTTACAACTTTGGGTAGCACCCACCTCTGCTCACTGTACTTTGTGGAAAGGGCTGCAGGTTCCACATAACCCAGCTTTAGAAGAGACAACAAATACAAAGTTAGGAGAAGAAGCTCCCCAAGCTCCCCAGTCGTTCTTCCAAGGAGAATATCCATGGAGTTGGGTTCGCCATAGAAGACCCAAGGGCTACTACAGCAGTGGTCTGTCAATTCTTTCATTATCCCTAGCTCTTCCTTGAATTCAACTGGCTACAGATACTTACAGAGGACCCACTAAGTGACAGGCACCAACCCTAATTCCCAGGGGGAGTCTCCGGGTCCCTGTGATACAGGATAGAACAAGGGCAAAAAGTAAAAGGATGTGAGAAAACAAAGAAGTTCTCCTTGCCTGGAATCTACTTGGCCTTTCTTGCTGAGTCAAAAACAAACAAAAAAACCCACAGCTGATATTGCCAAAACTGCCACTAGGGGCAATGCAGGTTTGAAGGCTATGGCATCAGTAAGATGCTCATCAGTAACATACTTATCCTAACATGCTCATCTAGAACAAGGTTCCTGACTTCCCTTCACGCTCCCTTTCTCAGCTTTTGATTTTTTTCTTTTCTTTAGTTTCACAATACTCTAGCACGCCACCCAAAATGAACAAGTTTTAAGGTCCTGGAGCTATACAATGACCAGCTTCACTGATGTCCACAGAGAAAAAAAGAACCCATAATGCAGGGCATAAGGAGGAGATACTGTGACCCCAAGTCTTTGATCAAAGACCACAAAGTCCTGTTTAGTCCAAAACAGCAAGATCTGAATGCAAACATATATGCAGACTACACAGAACACAAGCAAGAAATGCAGTGATACATGCGGACTCACAGAACACTGCTTTTAAGTAAAAATTACAAAGTACCCAGCTGTCCTAAACTTAGTTATTAAAACTTACCTAAACATGGAAATGTATCATGCATTGTTATTAACCTATAGAGCATAGATCTGACTTTGTTTCCATAAAATATTTGTGTTAAAATGTACGTTAGTATAGTTAGAAGTAACTATAAAACTCCAGGAAAATCTACATACACTTAACAAGGTGAAGGACCAGAAGAGATGCACGTTTTTTTCTGTAATGAGCATGCATCATACAACATGCTTTATTGGCCTTGGCATCTGGACACTCTCTAGGCCATAATTCCATCTTGGTTGGGGCCTCCTGTGGAAGGCAGAACGTGTAGCAGCATTTCTGTCCTCTACCCACTGCACACCAGTTGCATATCCACTGTGGCACACGCAGAAATGAATCAAAACATTGCCACATGTTCCCCTGAAGAGCAAACCGTCCACCACAATCGGGAAAAGCATTAGTTATCTGAAATGTTAATGCATACTTCACCCTGGCACAGTGATAAACGTGCCTGACTATTTAGCAGGTACATACTACCTGCACTTGAAAACAGTACTACATGTTACAAGACATAAAACCTCAAGCTTTCTACCCTGTCCAGACCCCGGTTTATTCATTTGAGAAGTAGAGATAAAAATCCCCTGTGTTGCCTATGGTTATCATAAGAATTACATAACAAAATGCATACAAAACATTTGAATAAGGAATAAGAATCACCAAGCATTAATTTACAAGTCTCACTATTATATATTCATGTTATTGCATGTTACAAAATCAACTTAAGGTGTCTATAGAACACATATTCCAATTAGTAAAAACCTACCACCAATAGCTTTCCAGTCTGTGCTTCATCCACTCATCAGATGACCCCTTCAGAATACTCACAGGCTGTGGGAAGTGCCCACGGGCTATAAAGTCAAGGAACAGCATGTGTTGTATCAAAGGATTCCCAAGAAGAGTATGTTATGACAGTCTTTCATCACGGGCTTGATTCAAGAATTATCTACACATAAGCCAGCCTGTTCCTTTGCAGCAAGATGCACCACGGAGAGGACAAACAGGAAGATGACTTCCAAAGTAGGCAAAGCCTCAGGACAAATAAGGACACTAATGACATGCCAGTCCATGAGACTGACCGTAGTTACCACTGTGATAGTCAGATGCAGAGTCAAAGTCTCCAAATGACACAAGAAACTAAAGCCACTCCACGATAATTATGTTGAGACCAGGCATGGCCTTGCTCATCCTGGACAATTTGCTCTCGATGAGCCAAGATGCTTTCTGATTAAACTCATGGTATACTCCATTCAATGTCACGAATACCTTCTTCTTGCAAATGCCAGTTTTTAATTTTTTTTAAATATATGTGTGTGTATTTAAATCACATAATGTACCCCCCATCACACCTACTTTCTAGTCCTCAGAGTTTTGCCCCACCCCACCCCTCTGATAAAGAAGAAGGAGGAGGAGGAAGAGGAAGAAGAAGAAGAAAGGAAGAGGAGGAAGAAAGGAAAAGGAGGAATAGGAAGAGGAGGAAGAAGAGCAGGAGGAAGAGAAAGAGAAGGAAGGAAGGGAGGAAGGAAGGAAGGAACAACAGGTCCAATTGCACTGCCCACACAACCACTGGCACATGGTCAAACTTCCAGTGGCCAGCCCCTTAAAAGAAATTGAATCCTTCAAGTCCAAATGGATTAAAGACCTCAATATCAGTCCAAACACACTGAACCTGATAGAAGAGAAAGTGGGAAGTACTCTACAACACATGGGCACAGGAGAACACTTCCTACGTATAACCCCAGCAGCACAAACACTAAGGACATCATTGAATAAATGGGACCTCCTGAGACTGAGAAGCTTCTGTAAAGCAAAGGACACTGTCACTAAGACAGAAAGGCAACCCACTGACTGGGAGGAGATCTTCACCAACCCCGCAACTGACAAAGGTCTGATATCCAAAATATACAAAGAACTCAAGAAATTAGACCGTAAAAGGTTAATCAATCCAATTATAAAATGGGGCACTGAGCTGAACAGAGACTTTTCAACAGAAGAAGTTCAAATGGCCAAAAGACACTTAAGATCGTGCTCAACTTCCTTAGCAATCAGGGAAATGCAAATCAAGACAACATTAAGATACCATCTTACACCGGTCAGAATGGCTAAAATCAAAAACACCAATGATAGCCTCTGCTGGAGAGGTTGTGGAGAAAGGGGCACTCTCATCCATTGCTGGTGGGAATGCAAACTTGTGCAACCACTTTGGAAAGCAGTGTGGCGGTTTCTCAGGAAAGTCGGGTTCAACCTACCTCTTGACCCAGCAATACCACTATTGGGAATATACCCAAGAGATGCCCAAACATACAACAAAAGTATATGTTCAACTATGTTCATAGCAGCATTGTTTGTAATAGCCAGAACCTGGAAACAACCTAGATGTCCTTCAATGGAAGAATGGATGAAGAAAGTATGGAATATATACATATTAGAGTACTACTCAGCAGTAAAAAACAATGACTTCTTGAATTTTGCATACAAATGGACGGAAATTGAAAACACTATCCTGAGTGAGGTAAGCCAGACCCCAAAAGAGGAACATGGGATGTACTTACTCATATTTGGTTTCTAGCCATAAATAAAGGACATTGAGACTATAATTCGTGATTCTAGAGAAGCTAAATAAGAAGGTGAACCCAAAGAAAAACATATAAGCATCCCCCTGAATATTAACCTTCATCAGGCGATGAAAGAAGACAGAGACAGAGACCAACATTGGAGCACTGGACTGAAGTCTCACGATCCAAAGGAGGAGCAGAAGGAGAGTGAGCACGAGCAAGGAACTCAGGACGGCGAGGGGTGCACCCACACACTGAGGCAATGGGGATGTTCTATCGGGAACTCACCAAGGCCAGCTGGCCGGGGACTGAAAAAGCATGGGACAAAACCGGTCTCGCTGAACATAATGGACAATGAGGACTACTGAGAACTGAAGAACAATGGCAATGGGTTCTTGATCCTATTGCACGTAATGCCTTTGTGGGAGCCCAGGTAGTTTGGATGCTCACCTTAATAGACCTGGATGGAGGTGGGTGGTCCTTGGACCTCCCACAGGGCAGAGAAACCTGCTTGCTCTTTGGGCTGAGGAGGAAGGAAGACTTGATTGGGGGAGGGGGAGGGAATGGGAGGTGGTGGCGGGGAAGAGGCAGAAATCTTTAATAATTAAATAAATTAATTTAAAAAAAAAAAAAGAAATTGAATCCTTCCCCACCCATACCTCTCCATCATTTGTGGAGAAGTACATATCAGCATCTTTATCACAATTGTTAAAAGTTTCTCTTCAATGGCTTTCTGTCTAGGCTGTTACTTTTTTTTTGGTGGGGGTGGGTCACAGAAGCCTTCTATATCTCTCTTTCTCAACTATGAGTCTACAGTCATCCAACTTCCTTGCCCTTCAGAGTCAGTGGTAGCATGGATCAAGGACTTTCACAGAGTTTCTGGCAACAGCATGAACCTTAGACATCAATATAACCCCTGCCTGCAGTAAGACCATGGAGCCAGACAAGGCCCTCAGTGGCAGCACTGGCCAGGGACAACAACATGGCTTCAGGTATCAGCAAAGACCATGCATCATGGCCTTTGGTGGTAACATGGGCCACAGACATCAACATGTCTGATTTTTATTTAAATGTGTATGAGTGTTTTTCTACATGTACATCTATGCATCACGTGTGTTATTGGTACCTAACAAGGCCAGAAGAGGGCATCAGATCCCTGAGACTGGTGTTGCAGAAAGTTGTGAGCCTCCATGTGGGTGCTAGGAAACAAACCCAGAACCTTTGGAAGAGAAACCAATGTTCCTAACCTAGCCATCTCTTCAGTCCCAAATGTCAGGGCTATTAAATCCATGTCTTTAAAAACTTGTCTTTGAACTTCTGGCTCTGCCTTGAGAATAAATGCTATTCTGTCACATCTAGGAGACTTTATAAAATAAAGCAACTTTTATGAACAAACACACATGGGGAGTTATCCAGCATTATACTGCAAATGATCCTACCCCTAACAATGCTCTTTTCTGGGTATTTTGTTTACTGAGTAGAAGCAGCAATGAGGACAGGCTGCCATAAAAACATAAAAACCACCTCATCCTAAGACAAGAAAGTCTCTGTTGGATGTGGCTGTCCACCTACACGTTTGTTGCTCAACCAAGACAACCTCAAGTTATAGCACTGCTTTATATTCAAGGGGAAAGGCTTTAAACATGACCTAGTTCTACTCAGCCATTTCCATAGCAACTGCCTTGGGTTTAAGTCGAAACAGCTGTACCAGCCTGCCAGTGACCAATGGCAATGAAAACAGAACCCATGTGAGTCTCATGCCCCCTCAAGAAATGGACATCAGAGAGCAAAGACACGGTTTCCCACCTCTCCTGTGGGACATAGCCAGACTTGTAGTAAGAACTTATAAGAAGGAGGAAGGGGAAAAGAGCAAAATGCATTTATTCTTGCCAGAGGTGGTAAATTATGCTTCTTATACACACTCAGCCCAGAATAAAACCCACACAGAAAAAAGATGGAATACTGTGTAATTATGCACATTCAAGTTTAAAGATGTCAAGCTCACAATTTTACAACTTCTCGCTCAAAAACTGAATGCATTTAGACAAGCAGATTAAAAAGTCAGAGGTTTCTTGAAATGTAGTATAAACATGACAGCTATCCTTATAAAAACAGTCAGGGAGAATTTTTCGACTGGCACCAGTGAACAATGAGAAATTGCAGATCTATTCAAATTCACAAAGTATAAATAAAACTGAAGGAATACCTAACTAACAACTAGAAGAATCAAATGGAACAGAGATCATGGTAACTAAAATGTCTCTACGCTTAGCAATACAAACTCATCAGAACAGGCTCTAGTAAAGGGTGAAGACAAAATCATCACCACAGTAGAGATGCTGTCAGGTCAGACGAATGACTTCTAACTAAATCCTAAGGCAGGGACCTTGATAACTTCATAGGCTGCATGCAAGAGAACAATGCTTGCGTTTTCAAACAGGACACAAATATTTTTGTTATGCACGGTGAAACTACAAAATTTTCAGGACTTTTTGCTTCAGTTCTTAGTGAAATTTCCTGTCCTGGACCATTATCCCCACAATTAGTATACACGACATCTTAGGTCTACACAGGGAGACTGGAAACACTTGCAGGGTTGGACGTTATAGGCAAAAACTGAGAATGGCTCAAGGAACACACACATTCAGTGAAAGCTGAAACTTGATCAATTTTACTCTTTCTCAGTTGAAATGTAGATAGACATAGGATATGGTGCTGATTTGAATGTTTTCTTAAAAGGAATAAGAAAAGAAAGTACTGTTTTTAAAAAACAAAAACCTTTAACATTAACAGAGGGTGTAATAGGTGGCAATATGCCCCATCTTTACATAATTTGAGAGCACTCAGCAGAATCCTGTATCACTTACACACAGACCAAGTAGATTTAATCATAATGCCCATATATGGTCGTTTGAATGAGAGGTACACCACAAGCATATATATTTGAATGCTTGGTCCCAAACTATTTAGGAAGGATTGGGGTGTGTGGGGTGTGTGGCCTGGTTGGAAGAGGTGTGTCACTACAGGGTGGGCTTTAAGGTTTCAAAAGCCAATGCCATTCACAGTTAATGCACTCTCTCTCTCTCTCTCTCTCTCTCTCTCTCTCTCTCTCTCTCTCTCTCTCTCTCTCTCTCTCTCTCTCTCTGCCTCCTACTTGTAAATAACAGGCTTTCAGCTACCATTCCAGTGCCCTGCCCTTCCCACTTACTGCCTATCTGCCTGCCTGCCTGCTGCCTATCTACCAGTCTGCCTACCTACTGCCTATCTGTCTGCCTGCCTGCTGCTTGCCTGCCTGCCTGCATCACTACCATGATGATCTGAGACTCACCCTCTGAAACTATAAGGCCCCAATAAACTCTTTCTTCTATAAGTAGCATCAGTAGTTGTGTCTTAGCACAGCAACAGACGAGTAGCTAAGGCACAGTATGACTATAAGACATAAATTAATTCTATGTGGAGGGCTGTGGGTGCAGTTCCATGGTAGAGTACTTGTACAGTGTGTATATAACTCTGACTTCAAGAAGTCTGAAAAATAATCATCTACAGAAAATATGCTTGAAGGGTATGTTGAAAATTCCACGGAAATACTATCTCTCTCACTCTCATCCTTGCTTTTGCTCTTTGACAGTGCTGAGATCAAATCCAGGGACACATGTGTGCTGCCACTGAGCTACATTTCTAACTCACCCTTTTTCGTTTTTTGGTTTTTTTTTTTAAGATAGGGCCTTGCTATATAGCTCAGACTGGCCTTGAACTTGTTATCCTTCCTCTGCCTCCTGAATGCTGGGATTACGGGTGTACAGCAGCCCACTGTTAATTTCTTTTTTGCACATACTGATTTCTCTTTTTTAACTTCTTTTTGAGATAGTGTTTCTCTGTGTAGCTTTGGCTGTCTTGAAACTCACTCTGTAGACCAGGCTGGCCTCAAACTTCCACCCATCTACCCCTGCCTCCCAAATTCTGGAATTAAAGGTATGTACCACCACTACCAGGCACAAATGGATTTCTTAAAGCTGGGTATCCTTGGGTATGAGTAATCTACCTGTAATCTACCTTGTTTCTATAGGGGAGTTGATGATATAAAGACCAACATTCAACTGGGGAAAGGAAGGTTAGACTCATTCTTTTCCTTGATCTAAGTTGAGTCTTAAAAGACCTATGCCAGGAAGGTTGAGTGGTTAAGAGCACAAGCTACTCTTCCACAGGACCCAGGTTCAATTCCCAGCATCCATATGGCAGCTCATAATTGTCTGTAACTCCAGTTTTAGGTGATCCAATGCCTTCACACAGACATGCACGCAGGCAAAACACAAATGCACATGAGATAAAAATAAATTCTAAAAAAAGACCTATGCCTTGAAAGTGCACATTACACAGGCATTGTTGACCCCACGTTACCTCATGCACCTCATACTGATCAGGTGCCTTGGAACAGGCTGGAGGAAAGCAACTGTGCCCTGTTACCCTATTATATTAAGTTCTCCCCTTCCAGGACTATCACAGTTACTTCCTGAGCCCACACCACACACTGACTCCTAAGTCAAGCAAACAACTATTCTTTTCAGTAAAAGTACAAATGACAGAAGCACTTTATCTTATCCAATCATCCAGCCCTAGACTGCCCGTTCCAAATAACTCTGCAGCTCTGAACTCACCTCAACCCTGATGAGCAGGCCAGTATCTCTCCCTAAAGAAAAGCTGCCTTTTCAGCCAGAGAGATAAGTCATACTAGGTCTAAACCCTGCTCTTTCAAAAACTAAATGCTCCAACACAATACCTGAATGATAAGCTTTCTTTCTGCCAGACAGGTATTAAAAACTTATTACGTGAGAGTCACTGTACCAAGGATAAAATAGTAAACACACAATTTAAAGCCAGGCATGGTGGTTCATGCCTTTAATCCCAACACTCAGAATGCAGAACCAGGCAGATATCTGAGTTTGAAGCTAGCATGAAATATAGAGGGAGTTCCAGGAGAGTCGGATATACACAGAGAGACCCTATCTCAAAAATAAAGAAAACAAAACAAATAAATAAAAACAAAACCCATGAGGCATTCAACCCACCTTACAAAATGAAATCTAGTTAAGGCAAACATTCATGAAATACCTACACAATCATGATGATAGGAGAGGTGAGCAGTACAGAAGAAGGGCACAAGAAGACACAAGATCACCTAACACAGAGATAGCATGTCAGTCTAGATTGTGGGTGAGTAAGACAGGGTGTTGTCAAATGGGCCTCCCAGGGGGAGTAGAGCTGAGATCTGACCACAGAGATGAAGGTGGGCATTCAAAGCATCAAAGCAGGTGGACACAGCAGCCTCTACCCAAGTGCTCTGTCTGAGTTGTTCCTGAGATCAGTCACCCTCAACCTATGGGGGTATGCTGAAACAATCTCTCACCCAGACTTTCCAGGACCAAAAACTGTAGGAAATTCCTCAAACCACTGACAAGCATTGCTGGAAAGCACAGAAGGCAGCTTGAGAAAAGCAGCTGGAACAGGAAGGAACAGCATCCACTACAGCGACCTGAGTGTGAGCAACCCACAACGAGCGGGGAAGGACTGGAACTCTTACCGCACAGACTTGACACTGGACCCAACAGGCTTCCCTTCTTGCACAGAACCTCTAACTAAGGAGAAATCCTACAGGTAAAAACTCACCTAACCAAAACGGGATGACAAGAGGGAGAAAGGGCAAGGAGGCGCTGAGTAAATCTGCAGAGCTACTCTAGACCAGCTGACAATGAACAACAAAAATGACTCAGGTTCAAATCCAACCAAAGTCAATAAAGCAGTATAAATTAAACAAAAAGTCATTTCACAAATATTACTTCAGAGACCCAACAGAAAAAAACGAATAAAATTTTACCTTAAGGTAAAATAAAGATAAAGGTAATTCAAAAAACAAGTAATAAGCATGATCAGAAGGTATGCCATGATAGTACAGTGCTTGCTTAACAGCACAAGATTCTAGGCTTGACCTCACTATCACCCCCCAAAAAGTAAAATTATCTTACAAATAAAGGCTTGAAAAATGGGGAGGGAGCAGTAAAGGCACAGAAAAGCACAATAAAAACAAAAACAATAACAAATAAAAAGTTCGGATGTTGACCCCCAAGCCTGCCTTGTCTGCAAGGTCCTTAGCTGCGGAACAGTTTCCTGCCATTTCACTAAGGCTACCAACCCAGAGCAGTGAGTCCCTGACTAGAGGGCAGGCCTCAAGGTCCCTGCCAGGGAAAACGGGCCCCCGCTGCTGTGATCTGCTGGACCTGCTCTGCCTGCGCCCTACTTCCCTTAGTCCCTGGCTCATTGGGGCATCCAGGAGTTCCTGTGTAGGTGCCGAAAAGTTTCATCGGGACGGGTGAGTGTGTGCTATCCTGGGGCGGACTGTCCCGGTAGAGAGCACAAACACCCCTCCCCCAGCTCCTGCTGCAGGGCTTTCTCTCCTACACACCCGCCCCCACCCCCACCCCCAAGCCTGCCTTGTCTGCAAGGTCCTTAGCTGTGGAACAGTTTCCTGCCATTTCACTAAGGCTACCAAACCCAGAGCAGTGAGTCCCTGACTAGAGGGCAGGCCTCAAGGTCCCCGCCAGGGAAAGCAGCCCCCGCTGCTGGGGCTGCAGTCTCTGCTGTAATCTGCTGGACCTGCTCTGCCTGCGCCCTACTTCCCTTAGTCCCTGGCTCATTGGGGCATCCAGGAGTTCCTGTGTAGGTGCCAAGAAGTTTCATCGGGACGGGTGAGTGTGTGCTATCCTGGGGCGGACGGTCCCGGTAGAGAGCACAAACGCCCCTACACTAAGGCTACCCAACCAGAGCAGTGAGTGCCTGCCTAGCGGGCAGGCCTCAGCAACCCCCCCGAAAGGGAGTGCAGGCACCTCCAGCTTGTACTGCAGTGTCGCCTGTGTTCTACTGGACCCCGCCAACCCCTTGCATTCGGCCTTCTTTACACGGGTCATTGGAATACCACACATCCATGTTTTGGTGTTGAGGAGTTCATCTGGAAGGGAACGGTTCCTGCCCCTACACTGAGGAGATACACCTAGACAGTTAGTCACAGCAAAGACTGGTCCAAGACATCAGGCCTCTCCTGGCTCCATTTGAAGGAAAAGATGGGCAGGCGCCAATGCAAGAATTCCCCCAACAACTTGAAAGGCAACGTGACATCACCAGGATCCAGGAATCTCGAAATGAGAAGTCTACACCCTAATCCAGAAGAATTAGAAGAATTCGACTCAAAAGTGAATTTTATGAAAATAATAGAGGACCTTAAACAGGAGGTGAAAAACTGCCACAACCAATTAGAGATTACAAACAAAAAGGTAGAGGAAATGAATAAATATCTCAAAGATACCCAAGAAAGCCAAGAGAAACAAGAAAAAGTAATCAAACAGGTAAGGGAAACGGTTCAAGACTTGAAGAATGAAGTGGAAGTAATAAAGAAAACACAAACCGAGGGAAGGATGGAGATGGAAAATTTGAATAAACGAACAGGAACTACAGAGACAAGTACCACCAACAGATTACAAGAGATAGAAGAAAGAATCTCAGACACTGAAGATACCATAGAGAAAATAAACACTCTCATCAAAGAAAACAGCATAACCAACAAATTCTCATCACAAAACATTCAGGAAATCTGGGACACAATAAAAAGACCAAACCTAAGAATAATAGGGATAGAAGAAGGAGAAGAAGTACAGCTCAATGGTCCAGAAAATATATTTAATAAAATTATAGAAGAAAACTTTCCCAACCTTAAGAAAGATATTCCTTTGAAGGTCCAAGAAGCATACAGAACACCAAATCGACTGGATCAAAAAAAAACATCTCCTCGTCATATAATAATCAAAACACAAAACATACAGAATAAAGAAAGAATATTAAGAGCTGCAAAGGAAAAAGGTCAAGTTACCTATAAAGGTAAACCTATCAGACTTACACCTGATTTCTCTATGAAAACCATGAAAGCCAGAAGGTCCTGGATAGATATACTGCAGAAACTACGAGACCATGGATGCAAGCCCAGACTACTATACCCAGCCAAGCTTTCGTTCACTATAAATGGAGAAAACAAAGTTTTCCAGGATAAAAACAAATTTAAACAATACATAGCCACAAATCCAGCCCTTCAGAAAGTAGTTGAAGGAAAATCACAAACCAAGGAGTCCAACAATGCCCACAATAACTCAGACATCTAATGACCCTTCACCAGCACAACTTGAAGAAGGGAAACACACAAACTCTACTACCAAAGGAAAGAAAGAAAGAAAGGAAAAATGACCGGAGTTAACAACCACTGGTCATTAATATCACTTAATATCAATGGACTCAACTCACCTATAAAGAGGCACAGGCTAAGAGATTGGATACGAAAACACGATCCAACATTCTGCTGCTTACAAGAAACACACCTCAACCACAAAGACAGACATCTACTCAGAGTAAAGGGCTGGGAAAAGGTTTATCAAGCAAACGGACCTAAGAAACAAGCAGGTGTGGCCATATTAATTTCTAAGAAAGTTGACTTCAAACTAAAATCAATCAAAAGAGATGGAGATGGACATTTTTTTACTCATAACAGGAACAATTCACCAGGATGAAATCTCAATCCTGAATATATATGCCCCTAATATAAAAGCACCCACTTATGTAAAAGAAACGTTACTAAAACTCAAGGCAGTCATCAAACCACACACACTAATAGTAGGAGATTTCAACACTCCTCTCTCACCAATGGACAGGTCAATCAGACAGAAACCTAACAGAGAAATAAGAGGATTAAGGGAGGTAATGAATCAAATGGACTTAACAGACATCTATAGAACATTCCACCCAAATAGGAAAGAATATACCTTCTTCTCTGCAGCTCATGGAACCTTCTCGAAAATAGACCACATACTCGGTAACAAAGCAAACTTACACAATTACAAAAAAATATCGGTAACCACCTGTGTCTTATCAGATCACCATGGATTAAAGTTAGAATTCAACAACAATGCTATTCCCAGAAAGCCTATGAACTCATGGAAACTGGACAGTCAACTACTGAACCACACCTGGATCAAGGAAGAAATAAAGAAAGAAATTAAAGTCTTTCTTGAATTCAATGAAAACGAAGACTCAACATACTCAAACCTATGGGACACTATGAAAGCAGTGCTAAGAGGAAAGTTCATAGCATTAAGTGCCCACTTAAAGAAAACGGAGAAAGCACACATTGGAGACTTAATAGCCCACCTGAAAGCTTTAGAAAAAAAAGAAGCAGACTCACCTAGGAGAAGTAGAAGACTTGAAATAATCAAATTGAGAGCTGAAATCAACAAAATAGAAACACAGAAAACAATCCAAAGAATCAATGAAACAAAAAGCTGGTTCATGGAGAAAATCAATAAGATTGATAAACCCCTATCCAAACTAATCAAACGGCGGAGAGAGAATACGCAAATTAACAAAATCAGAAACGAAAAGGGAGACATAACCACAGACTCAGAGGAAATTCAGAGAATCATTAGATCTTACTACAAAAACCTGTATGCCACAAAATTGGAAAATGTTATAGAAATGGACACATTTTTAGATAAGTACCATATACCAAAGTTAAACCAGGACCAGGTGAACAATCTAAATAGACCTGTTAGTCGCGAAGAATTAGAAGTTGTTATAAAAAACCTCCCCACCAAAAAAAGCCCAGGTCCAGACGGCTTCAATGCAGAATTCTACCAGAACTTCCAAGAAGACCTAATACCTATACTCCTTAATGTATTTCACAATATTGAAACAGAGAAGTCATTGCCAAATTCCTTTTATGAAGCTGAAGTTACTCTGATACCAAAACCACACAAAGACACAACCAAGAAAGAGAACTACAGGCCAATCTCACTCATGAACATCGACGCAAAAATACTCAATAAAATACTGGCAAACCGAATCCAAGAACACATTAGAAAAATTATCCATTATGATCAAGTAGGCTTCATCCCAGAGATGCAGGGCTGGTTCAACATACGAAAATCTATCAATGTAATCCATCATATAAATAAACTGAAAGTAAAAAACCATATGATCATTTCATTAGATGCTGAAAAAGCATTTGACAAAATTCAACATCCCTTTATGATAAAGGTCTTAGAGAGATTAGGAATACAAGGGTCGTTCCTAACTATAATAAAAGCTATTTATAGCAAGCCGTCAGCTAACATCAAATTAAATGGAGAGAAACTCAAAGGTATTCCACTAAAATCAGGAACACGACAAGGATGTCCACTCTCTCCATACCTCTTTAATATAGTGCTTGAAATTCTAGCAATAGCAATAAGACAACATAAGGGGATCAAAGGGATTCAAATCGGAAAGGAAGAAGTTAAACTTTCATTATTTGCAGACGATATGATAGTGTACATAAGCGACCCCAAAAACTCCAGCAAAGAACTCCTTCAGCTGATAAACACCTTTAGTAGCGTTGCAGGATACAAGATCAATTCCAAAAAATCAGTTGCCCTCCTATACACAAAGGATAAGGAAGCAGAGAGGGAAATCAGAGAAGCATCACCCTTCACGATAGCCACAAATAGCATAAAATATCTTGGGGTAACCCTAACCAAGGAAATAAAGGATCTATTTGACAAGAACTTTAAGTCAATGAAGAAAGAAATTGAGGAGGATACCAGAAAATGGAAGGATCTCCCTTGCTCTTGGATAGGGAGGATCAACATAGTAAAAATGGCAATTCTACCAAGGGCAATTTATAGATTCAATGCAATCCCCATTAAAATCCCATCAAAATTCTTCACAGATCTTGAGAGGACAATAATCAACTTTATATGGAGAAACAAAAAACCCAGGATAGCCAAAACAATCTTATATAATAAAGGATCGTCTGGAGGCATTACCATCCCTGACCTCAAACTCTATTACAGAGCCTCAGTATTGAAAACAGCTTGGTATTGGCATAAAAACAGAGAAGTCGATCAATGGAACCGAGTAGAAGACCCTGATCTTAACCCACAAACTTATGAACACCTAATTTTTGATAAAGGAGCTAAAAGTATTCAATGGAAAAAAGAGAGCATCTTCAACAAATGGTGCTGGCAGAACTGGTTGTCAACATGTAGAAGAATGAAAATAGATCCATATCTATCACCATGCACAAAACTCAAGTCCAAATGGATTAAAGACCTCAATATTAGTCTGAACACACTGAACCTGATAGAAGAAAAAGTTGGTAGTACTCTACAACATATGGGTACAGGAGATCACTTCCTACGTTTATCCCCAGCAGCACAGACATTAAGGACAACATTGAATAAATGGGACCTCCTGAAACTGAGTAGCTTCTGTAAAGCAAAGGACACTGTCACTAAGACAAAAAGGCAACCCACTGACTGGGAGAAGATCTTCACCAACCCTGCAACAGACAAAGGTCTGATCACCAAAATATATAAAGAACTCAAGAAACTGAACTTTAAAATGCTAATGAACCCAATAAAAAAATGGGGCACTGATCTGAACAGAGAATTCTCAACAGAAGAAATTCAAATGGCCAAAAGACACTTAAGGTCATGCTCAACCTCCTTAGCGATAAGGGAAATGCAAATTAAAACAACTTTGAGATACCATCTTACACCTGTCAGAATGGCTAAAATCAAAAACACCAATGATAGCCTTTGCTGGCGAGGTTGTGGAGAAAGAGGCACACTCATTCATTGCTGGTGGGAATGCAAACTTGTGCAACCACTTTGGAAATCAGTGTGGCGATTTCTCAGGAAATTTGGGATCAACCTACCCCAAGATCCAGTAATACCACTATTGGGAATATACCCAAAAGATGCCACATCAAATGACAAAAGTATCTGTTCAACTATGTTCATAGCAGCATTGTTTGTAATAGCCAAAACCTGGAAACAACCTAGATGCCCTTCAATGGAGGGATGGATGAAGAAAGTGTGGAATATATACATATTAGAGTACTACTCAGCAGTAAAAAACAATGACTTCTCGAATTTTGCGTGCAAATGGATGGAAATAGAAAACACTATCCTGAGTGAGGTATCCCAGACCCAAAAAGAGGAACATGGGATGTACTCACTCATAATCGGTTTCTAGCCATAAATAAAAGACATTAAGCATATAATGTGTGATCCTATAGAAGTTAAATAAGAAAGTGAACCCAAAGAAAATCATATAGTCATCCGCATGGAGAGGGGGAAGTAGACAAGATTGCAGGGCAAAAACTGGGAACTTGCGGGTGAGGTGGCATGGGGCAAAGGGGAAATGGGATGAGAAACATGAGAAGGGGAGGATGAGAGGAGCTCGGGGGATTGGGATGGTTGGGATATAGGAAGGATGGATACGGGAGCAGCGAAGTATATATCCTATCTAAGGGAGCCATCTTAGGGTTGGCAAGAGACTTGACTCTTGAGGGGTTAGCAGGTGTCCAGGGAGATGTCCCCAGCTGGTACCTTGGGCAACTAAGGAGAGGGAACCTGAAATGACCCTATCCTATACTGATGAATATCTTGCATATCACCTTAGAACCTTCATCTGGCGATGGATCGAGGTAGAGACAGAGTCTCAATTTGGAGCAACGGTCTGAGCTCTTAAGGTCCAAATGAGGAGCAGAAGGAGGGAGAACATGAGCAAAAAATCAGGACCACGAGGGATGCACCCACCCACTGTGACAGTGGAACTGATTTATTGGGAGCCCACCAAGGCCAGCTGGTCTGGGACTGAATAAGCATGGGTTGATTCCGGACTCTCTGAGCATGGCGGTCAATGAAGGCTGATGAGAAGCCAAGGACAATGGCACTAGGTTTCGATCCTAATACATGAACTGGCTTTGTGGGAGCTTAGCCTGTTTGGACGCTCACCTTTCTGGAACGTAGATAGAAGGACCTTGGTCTTCCCGCAGGGCAGGGAATTTGGACTGCTCTTCAGTATCGAGAGGGAGGGGGAATGGAGTGGGGGGAGGAGAAGAGGAGTGGGGATAGGGGGAGGGAAGTGGGGGGAGGGGGCAATATTTGGGAGGAGGGGAGGGAAATGGGAAATGGGGAGCAGGTGGAAATTTTAATTAAAAAAGAATAAAAAAAAAAAAGTTCAAATGTTTAACCCACAATGCTGAAAATACAGATTGAAAAAGCAAACCTGTACCTGAAAATACTGACCCCCAGTGAGTCGTGCCACAACACACGTATAGAGCAAACACCACACACTAAAAAGGAAAAAACACTAGAACGCTCAGGCAAAAACAATAAGCAGTTTTCCAGGTAAAAGAAAACGTAGCCGACTTTTCAACAGCAAGACTTTATTCCAAAAGAAAACAAAGGGTGTAAGACAGTCAAGAAAAACAAATGTGGACCAGACATTTCCTCTCCAGCAAAACTGACCTGAGAGTTTAGAAGTGCCTTAACACTGCCAACAAACAGATATGAAGGAACACTGTTCCCACGGACACTTCCTGAAGAAGCTAGCAGAGACTGAGCCTCATGAATCAGAAGGCTGAACACAAACTTCCTTTTAGAACTCAGTCTAAGGAGTTAAAAAGCAGAACACACTCCATGTGGCGGAGTCCAGGTTTCAGTAACAACATAAAGTGGTCGGACTGTCTTAGAGCTGGGGATGAAGAGGAAACCACAGGGCAGGATCTGAGTTTGCTTTAACCTGTTCTCAGTCACCACAGAGCTCATGCTGGCACTGATGTGTGATCCTGGATGAAGTCCTGAGTAGCTGTGGGCTAGACCCCTCTGCCCCTGTCCTGAGAAACAGGATATAATACAGAACAGGCTAAGTTAAAAACCCAGAAATGAAACTATCAACATGAAACTGTGCGGTATCTTATTTATAAACTCTGCTTGTTGATGAGGCAATGCAGCAGCACTGAACACATACACACTCACACACACACACTCCTCTATTGAGCTGTAGTTGTGATCTGAACAAAGAACATTCTTCTTGTCTCTTTGGCTTGAACACTTGCTCCCCAGCTGGAAGCACTTTTTGGGAAGCTACTGAGCCTTTAGAAGGTGGAGGTCTGCTGGAGGAAGTACAACACAGGGGCAGGCTTTGAGGATTTTAGCCTGGTCCCGTGTATTTTCTCTCTGTTTCCTGATGCGGATGCAGTGTGATCAGCCAGTTGCCTGCTCCCAGCTGCCACGCCATAAAGGACTCTTTCCTCTGAAACTTTGAGACAAAATAAAGTCTTTCTCCCCTAAGCTGCTTTTTGTTTGGGCATTCTGTCCCAGAAAGAAAAGAGAAACTAGTACAGAAACCAGGGCTTCTTACAGCAAAGCTAATACCGCACTGAGGTGGGCAGATGCTATCATCAGAAAAAGTAAAGAAGCCAGAAAGGACTCCTAGGCTCAGTTCAAAAGAACCCAGAACAAGGTTCCTTCATGGGCCAATGAAAACAACTTAAAATTAGACTGTGGGGATGGTTGCCCAGCTCTAAAAATATACCAAACCAACTCTGAATTGTACACTTAAAAGGTGAATGGTATAATATATAAACTACATCTCAATGCAACTGTTTAAAGCAAGCGGAGGGGGAGGGAACATAACGGGGCCTATGTGAACTTGAAAAGACATCCTGTGCTCAAAAATAGTCGTGTGGCCTTCAAAAAAGATCATGGTTCCAAGTGAATGAAATATATAACATGTTTAAATCCATGAACTCTTTAAAATTTTTAAGTATAGTTCTTACATAGATAGATAGATAGATAGATAGATAGATAGATAGATAGATAGATAGAGTTGCATCAAAATTATATAGAACTAAATACATATATGCACAATGAATACACATAAAATTGGTGCAACCAGCCAAAAAAAAAAGAGGTTGTATCACCTGTCAGTTCTGGCTGTGAACTACAGTTAAACAGGATAATATTATCTGGTTCCTGTGCTATAATTATAGCACAGGAAACTCAGTGAGGACACACCCTCTTTTACAACTCCCTGTGAAAATATAACTATTTTTTTTAAATATAACTATCTTTAAAGGAAATTTGGTTTGGGGTGTCTTCTGTTCCTTTGTTTGAAGTGGGGTCTTATGCAGCCAAGGCTAGTCTTGAATTCACTATGTAGCCAAGATTAGTACTGATCTTCTGATGCTCCTGCCTCAACTTCCTAAGTGCAGAGATCACAAATGTCTGCTAACATGTCCAACTTTAAAAAAAAAATCTTATTAACAAGAATAGTACTTTCTCTTTCTGTTTATCCTACACTGGGGCAACAGGAGCTTGAAAATCACCACACTGAAATATGGTAGGTTTGAACACCATGTGTAGTTGACGCTTGTAAAAAGTAAGGAAGGTAGAGACACTGAATAAATTAAATTGTATCAGATACTCCTGAAAACTCACACCCTGAAAAAAATTAGTAAAATAAAAAGGAAGAAATAAAATAAAATTTTTATTCTTGTTATGGATTTGATTCACTTGGAATCATGATCCCTTTTGAAGGCCACACTTTGCTATTTTTGAGCACAGGATGGCTTTTCAAGTTCATGATCTGGTGAAATAGATCAGTAATAGAGTGCTTACCTAGTCATAAGTCGTCAGTCACAAACACACAAACACACACACACACACACACACATACACACAAGCATGCACTACTGACCACACACCTACCTGGTGGTATGTGGGGGGGGATTTGAAGCTGGGTATCTTTGCAGAGTAATAAGCAACCAATTCACTTCTTTCCATGTTTTATTTTATGTGTGTGGGTTTTTGTCTCCATGTATGTCTGTGCACTATGTGCATGCAGTGCTCTACAGGGGCCAGAAGAAGGCATCAGATCCCCTTGGACTACAGTTATAGACAATTTTTTGCGGGTGTGCTGAGAACTGATCCTAGATCCTCTAGAAGAGCAGTCAGTAATTTTAACCACCGAGCCACTTCTCTAACCCTGTAATTCTTTTGTTTGTTTGTTTTTTGAGACTCGGTTTCTCCGTGTAGCCCTGGCTGTCCTGGAACTCTCTCAGTAGACCAGACTGTCCTTGAACTCACAGAAATCTGCCCGCCTCTGCCCCCTGAGTGCTGGGATTAAAGGTGTGCACCACCACGTCCAGCTTTTTCCCTTTAAAGCTGGTAAAGGAACAAGCATTTACCTACCATTCTTGTGTAACCTGTACCAATGATTAAGAAAACAGTTAGTGGAAGGAACTACCACTCTGTGAAAGGCTTTCCATCAATAAATTCAAAACAATTAGGATCCCATCATCCACACTCCCAATGAATTCATGGACACAGCCACTAAGCACAGCATCAGCTGATATGACAAAAAGGATGGAGAAGCAGACACTAGCTGCTTTATGCTAGAGCAGTGGTTCTCAACTTCCCTAAAGCTGCACCCCGTTAATACAATGCTTCATGTTGTGGTGACCTCACCATAAAATTATTTCATTACTACTTCATAACTGGCATTTTGCTACTGTTATGAATTGTAATTATCAGATATACATACATATCTGACATGTGACCCCTGTGGGGCTTGTGACCCACAGCTTGAGAATGTGACCCACACCGTGCTAGAGGAAGCCACCACTATGATATTCACGACACAGGTACACCATGAACTTGGTCACACTTTAGAGCTCAGCTACTATCTGCAGGAAATGCAGACCAGAGACAACAGGTGAACTGTATTGCAGCCGTCAATCAGTAATTCAGACTGGGCAAATCTACAAGCTTAATATTCTATGGTCTTCGGAGGGTAAAAATTAATGAGAAGACAAATGCAGGATGTGATGGAGAGCAGATTAGCAATGCCTTGGACGAGCATTTCTTTAAATGGTCAAGATTCACCGTAGGGTATACCCCTAGGTGATGAGAGGAAAATGAAAGGCAAGGAAGAGCTCCCTTTCCAAACCAGGCCAGGGGCTACTTTAGGAACACAATGGATGTGATCAGTGTGACACACACAGGGGGCAGCTGGGGCAGGTGGCAACTCTAATTCCTGATCTGGGTGATGGGGGCAAGTGTGCTCCAGCTTAGGATAAAGTAGTAACACAGTTAAACCAGGTGACTGTCTGTATTTGTGTTTTACTGGACAACAAAAGAATAGGTAAATTCATACCACCAGAGCTAACTGGAATGAACAGAACACAATTCTGAAAACAAGCACATAAAAACAAATGCAGTTACTATATTTTTACCACCTGATACAGCTTCCGCAGGGTCCCTGTGTTGTAAACAAACTAACGTCAGGTGATAAGCACATTCCAGAACTCAAACGAGCCCTTCTTTTGACTTGAGGCGTACAGATGCATGAAAGGTACTGTGACTCCAGGTCACCTCCCACTGTCTCATCTACCTCCTGAAGTCAACCTAAATTAATTTCACGGACATCTCAAATCCTACCTTACGGAAATGTGAGGTCTAGTGAGTGGAGATAAGTCAGGCCAACAAAAAGATGGGATAAAGCTCTCCCAGGCCATCAACAGACTTGCTTTACTCATCCAACCCTTTCAAAACAACCTTAAAAGGTTTGCTTTTCCATTATAAGCGTTTAAGCAGGAGGCCAAGCCTGCAGCCAGGTGAGAGGTGCTCGTCCTCATCCTAGCTACAAGCACACACACTTCAGTATGACTCAGGGCACCTCTGCAGCCTAGCAATGCTCCATGTCTGTCTTCACGCCTAATGCATTAGTAATTCCTAAGAGACACGACGCCATGCATCTGAAAGGCAAATTACAGAAACAGGAACAGATGGGCTCCTTCATCTGAACCCCGTATCTTAAAACAGGAACCACACCCTGAGATGCTTGCCAGGTCGTCATCACTACCCTGAGCTGAACTCATTCCCATCAGAAAAAAAAAAAAATGGAGGTGGGGAATCAGATTGTATAAGAGGCAATATTAACTGGCAATGAACAAACTGGAATTCAAAAGGATAATCATACCTTTTAAACATTTACTAAAAACAAACATGAAAAATGTCCTGACTCACCAGAATACAATTTTATAATTTGAGACCAAGACAATTTCATTCCCCCTACCCCAAGTTGTTCTACATTGGTTGGAACACAGAGAAAGCATGAGCCAGAAGGGGTCCACTTCCTGATGCTGCTACTCCCAGGAAAGGGCACAACGACATTAACACTTTAGGATGAAGTTCAGGCAGGACTTTTTTTATTTTATTCTACACGTGAAGGCGTTTACCTGCCTGTAAGTCTGTGCACCCCAAGCATGCAGTGCCTGTAGAAGCTAAAAGAGGGCATCATACTCCCTTAAACTGGAGTTTCAGATGGTTGTAGCTTCCATGCGGGTAGAGGAATAGAACATGGGTCCTAAGAGGAACCAGTGCTCTTAACTACTGAGCTATCTATCTCTCCAGTCCCCACGCATGAATTACTTAAAGGGAACGTGAATAAAAGAGGAAGATTGGGGTGAGATTTCTTCATCTTCACCCTCCATATCTGTCTTCCTTGCATTGTTATACTCCTCCAAGGCCCACTCCCTCTATCTCCTGCTCTGCAGTCTCTGTCTACCATGTTGTGAGAACTTCCTAGCTAACCTCGCTCTTTCTCGTTTTTACATATTCATGAGACATAAATACAAACAAATATCTATAGATCTGCTAAACTAGTTGACACAGGAATTCCAAGTTCCTTCTGACACACAGTACTTATAGAAGCCTAGCCAATTGTCTCTCTGTATTCTCTCTGTACACGATGTATACCCCTTCTCTAAGGACTAGTTACAGCCCCCACTTTTTATGGACAACCCCAGCAAAACAACTCCTCCCATGGACACGACTTTGCATGGGGATTCATGAGTGCTAACGAAGCTCTAGCTCCACACCAGCCCTGCCAAGATCAAGGCTTTGAAAACACAGTCTGCAACACTCACTTAGCCTCCATTCTAAAAACGGCTTCAAGTAAAATACATCCAAAGCACAAACTGGATTCTACTTAGAAGCATAGCGTCACTCCAAGGCACAAGCAAAAACTCAAAGCTCACCAGAAGTTCCATCAGACGCCATCCTGGGCTTATATATTTCCAGCCACAGAAGGCACCCTGACCCATGGGCCTGTGACTCAGAGCAAATCTACAGCAGGAAAATGGCTAGGCACCAGGAGGGAGAGGAAGGTGGTATTTGTAGTTCCTGATGAGACCCAGAGAAATAAGAGAGCCACCTTGAGAATTACTTACTGCCTGGTGGATGTGCGCCTTCACTTGCTCACTCAACATGCCTTCAAAGACAAAGGAGTCGCCAAACTTCTCTGCCTATAAGGAGCATAAAAAAGAAAAAGCCAAAAAAGGTTAGAGTCACGGGCTTCAAGGCTACCATTTTTTTTCCCACAGTGCTATTATGGTGATTCTTCCCATCCAAGAGGACTCAGGTTTTCCCTATGACTTCCTGAACTACTCAGAAATGACTCAAAAGCATCCAATTTCCTCTCAAACAGGTTCATGTCACTTAGAAGACATCTCTCACATGAGGCCTGGTTAGCTGATACGACTACAGACTAGAAGAGACTGGATTTTGAGAAGATGAATGCCCTGAGAAGAAACATATTTCTCCCGATATTGTAAATAACTCTGAGAAATGACAGAATTTAGTGTATATGATATTACACAAGCAAGCTGTTTGTCCACTGCCCTGCTCCTAAGATCTACCTTAAAGAATTAAACGGCACCGCTTGCTGATGCTCTGCCACATTCCATGTGTTTACAGTTGCCAAGGGACCAATCTAAGCATCAGGAGGAATCTGCACTTTAATCACTTTTTGACAGTACTATCACAACTCTTCATTAATATTTGCTCCAAGAGTGGAGCTCTTATACCTTTAGTACCTGTGACTCTATTGCTCTACCTTGCTTCTTACGTTGCCAACTGCTCTTACACATCCGTGAAACATAAGGACTCATCTCCATGGGGCTCCCCAGATCCCCCCAGAGCTCTGTGCCTGCCTATGTGAACTTTTTATACTAGGCCAGCCTCTCTGCAGCTTGTGCAGCTTCTTAAAACTCCAGCCCCAGAGATTCTAATTACGGAAGCTGAAAGGAGGCCAAACAAGATGCCTTGTTAAGTCTGGGAGTTCTAACACACCAAGCTCAAGAGAAATGCATGACTGGCTGTAAGCAGTCCCTTCTATTCTCCTCGCTTTAACCATTTAACAGTTCTTGGAATCCCCCCGAGTCTCCCCATCTAGGCCTGGCCTATCCTAAACAGATGAAGTTAACTGAGTCCTGAACCCTGTATATCAGGCCTTACAAGAGCCTCCAGTCTGTTTTTATTGATTAGATATGAATGTCTTCTTCACCTCTGACAGTATTGGTATGATCCTACCAATACCACGATGCCTAACAACCCAAGTCACTTATTCATTCAACAAATACGACACCTACCACCTAGGGCTAAATCAGGGATTACTGTTGTCGGTATTTCATAGTCATGGACTCTGTCCTTTTATACATTTTTACCAACAGATATTAATTATATGTAAATAAAGGATTTGATGATGGTATTTTCATACATGTAGAGAAAGCACTTGGATCCTATGTACTCATTATCTTATCTTCTTCCTTTCCTCCTTTCTATAATCATCCTCTCCTTCCCAAACAGAGCCTTTTCTCCATCCCTGTCCCCATGATGGGGAGGGGGATAGGTGGGTGTGCATGTGGAGGGGGTGTATTGGAGTAGCTTTGTGGGGGAGGGGTGAGATGGGGTGGAAATGGGGTGGGGGAGGTATATGTGTGTTCCAATGAGTTTAATTATGGGTGCTTACAGGAACTTGGGTAAAAGGTTATTTAGGAACATCGGTACATGCCCTTGGCTATACAAGGAAATTGTAGAAAATGGCTCTCGCTCTCCCAGTGAGCACTGACTATAAATCCTCAGGGAAGGATGGTCTCTGTTCTTAAGGGGCTTAAATGTGAGGGCAGAGATAAAAGTGACACTGGAAAAAATCATAAGACTAATTAATACTTAATTCTGCTTGTATAAGTTAAAACAGTTAACAGCCTCCTGGCAGAGTGAGTAGAAGGCTCCTTGAAAAAGGGACAATCCAGCCAAGCAGAATGAAGCAGCAGCAAGTCATGCAAGAAGAGACAAGCAGGGGGCTCTGGTTCCAAGCAGAGGGAACTAAAGGCTCCAAACAGGAAGGATGCATCATCCTCAAGAACAGAAACAGAGTCACTGGGCAAGGACGTGGTGAGGAGTGGAGAATGTGTGCAATGAAGTTAGAGACATGGGAGGGAAGTCTGAAAGATGTCATGCGAATAAGAAACACTGTGCTCAAGGCAAGGAGTCTCATTCTGTTGTGCCCTCTACCCTCCTGACAGCATGAAGCTGAGACCTCCACAGAAAGAGAGGTTCATAAGACAAAACCAATAGGATTACCAAGACAATTACTTAAAATTAGTGCTGCAACAGTATGTGTGCTTATATAATAAATAACATCAAATCAGGTCTTACAATCCTCATATTTCAGGGCGGGGATGAATGCAAACAGCAGTTCAACAGCAACAACATGACGGACAATGTCTAGCTGTGACTTTTCTTGGTGATAAAGTCCTCTGTGCATTATTATCACGGCTCGTTGTCTATGTCCTGAGTGAATGTAAAGATTGCAAATATGGAGACGCATTCTGAGATGTCTCACATTCTCCTCTGCTGGAGGCTGGGGAGGCAGAGCTAGGTTTATCCCAGGCTCACCAGCCAGCCAGTCTAGTCATAAGTGCTACCTACAGGTTCAGTCAGAGACCCTTTCAAAAAATAAGGCAGAATATCAGGCAGTTCACCACCACTAGTAACTCTAAGTCCAGCACATCCAATGCCCTCTTCTGACCTCTTTGGTCACATACACATACATATTCTCTCTCTCTCTCTCTCTCTCTCTCTCTCTCTCTCTCTCTCTCTCTCTCTCTCTCACACACACACACACACACACACACACACAGACACAGACACACACACACACAAACACACATGTACATACATACATACACATAAACTTTTTTAAAAAACAGTAATATAGAGAAGATAGAGTAATAATATAGAGTAGTATAATATTGAGGAAGATATCCCAAGATTAGCTTCTGGCTTCTATAATACCCACATGGGTGAATGTAGCCACATCCTCACATAGGTACATACATAAGTACATACACCCCACCACCATCACCACCCCACACACAGACTTTTTCTAACAGATTATGAATTAAGCTGAGAATATGAACAAAAAGAATTTTTCCTTTTGCTTACTACAATTATCTACAAACAAGATTTATGACCACTTCATATATTTTAGGAAATTCCAAAGAAATGAGACAGTGCAGAACTGAATCTGAATGTTGTTTTGCTTTTGGCATTCACCCAAGAGATTTTTTTTTAAATTAAAAAAAAAGCGTTTAAAGTAGGGACTCCATAAACTGAATAAAAGGGTAACTTTTTTGATGCGATTTTTAAAAAGACAGGATTTGGGAAAAAGTACATTTGAGAGTCTCACCGAAACACTGCCTTGCACTGTGATTCAGTGACCCCTGGAAAAGGGCTGAAACTGACCCCAGAATAAAGCTCTGAGTCACCAAGGTCCTAGAACAAAGCCACAGCAATGAAAAGCTGCACTTGGGCACCTGAGCACCCTATGAAATGTGCAATGCTTGTGGGACGGCAGTCTGTGGTGCACTGAGAAGAAGCACCTGCCGGCTGTGTTCTCAGAAAGCCTAGAGAGCAGCAGCCCTCTGCAGTGGGATAAAACACTATCACAATACAGCATACGGGTTAGCAGCAAAGGTTCTGTGGTCCATACCATGCCTGATTACCGTCATTGACTGGCAGTATGATTGGGATGAATCGGGTTTGATTCTCAACTTGTTACATCATGGAGATGCTGTGAGAAATTAGATGAAAGACAGGAAGTGTTCATCACAATGCTAGGCACAAAGTAAAAGTGTCCAAAGTTCAGTGTTTGTAGTAACTAAGTCCTTCTTGGATGTTCTGGATAATGGCAAGTTCTCCCTCCCATCACCAAGCCCATTACCTCTGTCAAATAACCAGTTGAGTTCACAAACTTCTCAAAGTCAGCATTACTGACTTCATAGGCATCCATGTAAAAGGCATCAACGGTGACTCTCCTGGCAGGGGCTTCTCCATCCTGCCTGATCTGAGGATCATCAGTGCCCATTGTAAACACTCCAGCAGGAATGGGGACCATCTGCAGTGAGAGGGGACACACAGGGCATCATACATCAAAAGCAAACTGTATCTGTAAAGTTCTCAGCACACAGTTCTTAAAACTCCCACCACAGAAACCTCTGCAAAACTAGTAAAATCAAGGGCCTGGAACATGGCTCAAGGGTGAAGTGCTTTCTGCACAAAGACAGGGACCTGCATTTGGAACCAAGCAGCCACATAAAAGTTGGACATGGTGGCTCAGATCGGTAACCCCAGTGGTGGGGGTAATGCAGGGTCAGAGACAGGAGGATTCCAGGGGCTCAGGGGTCATCAAGTCTGGCTGAATCGGTGATCTCCAGGTTCAGTGAAAGACTCGGCCTCAAAAAAATAAAGTGGAGAAGCAACTGAGAAAGATACCTAATGTTAACTTCTGGCTGCCACATGTGCATGTATTTATGAGTGTGCACATGCAACAAATCACACACACACACACTCACACACACACACTCACATACACAATTTGTAAAATCACTCCATACGTCAATGGCATTGAATCACAAGTTATAGAAAGAAGGGAAACTTTTTTTGTAAAGTGATCTTTCTAGTTGAACCTCATAACAGATTTGGACATGCAAGAAGACAGTTCTGGGGAAACTGCGGCTAACCATGAACTGTGGAGATAAGGGAAATCGGAATTCTTTATTTTTTAAGATTTACATCTTTTTAATGTATGTGTAGGCATCTGTGTCTCTGTGCCTATGTGTGTATGCTCATGTGGGGGGAGGGCACTTGTTGGGACCAGAAGAAGGTGCTGGATCCCCTGGAGCTGATATTACAGGTGACTATGAGCAAGACAGCCCACCTGGTATTTCAGGCTCAGCAGGTGGAGAGAGGGGATCATTCCCAGGTGTTGGATTAGGTTTCTGTCCTGCCCAGCCCTGTAGCTGTTCAGTCCCAAAGAAACAGAAGAGGTCTATATTAATTATAAACTGGTTGGACTATTAGTTCAGGCTTCTTATTAACTCTTACATCTTAAATTAACCCATAATTCTTGTCTGTGTTAGCTACTTGGCTTGGTACCTTTTATCAATGAGGCATTCTCATTTTGCTTCCTCTATACCTGAGTGACAACTGCAGACTGAGCCTTTCCTCTTCCCAGAATTCTCCTAGTCTAGTTGCCTTGTATATACCTCCTGCCTGGCTACTGACCAATCAGTGCTTTATTAAACCAATACAAGTGACAAATCTTTACAGGGTACAAGACCATTGTCTCACAGTACCCAGGCAATGTTTTCTCATAAGACTAGACATGTCAGATAGCTCTGGGTTTGACTAAGATGCTCAGCATCCATGAATACAGTGAGAGAGCAATAAGAGTGATACCCAACTTCAACCTCTAGCCTACATACAACACAAGCATGCGCTCACACACTACAAATGTGAATACCTACACACACACAACACACAGACATTAAAATTTAAAAAAATAATAATAAAATGTTCAAAACAACACAATCCAAAGAGTCTGAGAGTAGGTCTAAGGTAGCCAGTGGCTATGAGGAGGCAAGAATGGGGAATGACTGTTTAATGGACACAATGTGTCTTTGGAGATACTGAAATATTCTGGAATAAGATCGCACTAACAATTTGACTTCAATAAAAAAATAAAATCACTGAGTTATACACTCCAAGAGAGTGAATTATATGATGTATGAACCATATATTCATTAAAACTAGGCCTTCAGTTGGGCAGTTGTGGAATAAGCCATTGATCCTGGCACTCAGGAGGCAAAAACAAGAGAACCTTTGAGTTCAAGGCCAGTCTAGTCTACAGAGTGAGTTTCAGGACAGCCAGGGATACACAGAGAAACCCTAACTTGATATATATATAGCCTCTCAACTTATACCATCTGTCAGAACACTCTCTATAGACACAAGGCATAGCTTTAAAATCATAAGAACAAAAAAGTCATTTACAAGCCTCTCAGATTTTGTGAACTGTCAAGTCTCTGACCTAGAAACAAGAGTTCAAATCAAAGAAAGAGAAAATAAACTCAAAGATGTTATTAGTTGGAGGGTAAGTACTTCACAATAAGCATAGAAGAGTTAGAATCCAAGGATTACTCTCCCTATATCCCATGCCTACAGATTCGCTCAGCCAGAGGTTACTTCCTTCAGTCATGTGCATGAATTTTCCAGTGTCCATAGTGCTATTTTTTAAAATTTATATGTATGAGTGCTTTGCCTGCATGTATGTCTGGGTACCACACCACATGCATGAAGTGCCAGGGCCAGAAGAGGGTGTCAGATCCTCTGTAACAGGACTGTTAGCAGCAACATGACTGCATGGGAACCTGTGTCCTCTGCAAGTGTATCAAGTGCTCTTAACCTTTGAGCCTTCTTCCAACCCCACTGGTACTGTGTTCAGCTGATTTGTATCAAATGTGATATTTGTCTGGTGTATCAATTCAGTACTAAGAAATAAACCCTGAATTCCTCTATCTCCAAATCTCAGCATCCATAGGTCACCTGGTCTGGTTGGTCCTCCTATACCCATCTCTTCCTAATATCTCACTCTTCTCCTGTCCCAGGCAACTGCAATACCCTCACCGGGGCTCCAGTCTCATCTCTCATTACCCATTCACATCTCTCCATTCCTGCCACCCATTTATGCCACCCAGTCATTCACTTATTAAGGATTTAGATCCCACTTGAGCTTTCTGAAAATGCAGCACCACAACTTTGTCACAGAGAAAAACAGAAAAAACTAAATCACCAGTAGTGTATTGTTGAAGCTTACGGTAGGCCATGCAGAAACAAAAGGCAAAGCAGACATAAGAAGGTAAAAAGGAAGCTTTCAATATGGTGGCATGGGGCAGTCTCACCAATACAGAACTAGTGGAGGAAGGTGGGGTGCATACAGAGGAGGTGACATTGCCCCATGTGTGAGAGAGAGAAAGTTAAGTACGGGTGGCTTCGGGGTCATGGATTTTAAGATTTGCTTGCCTTTGGTTGTCTGGAGGGAAACACTATAAGTAAGTAGACACGTTTCTCACTCTACACCCAATTCTTTTTAAATTTTAGAACCATATATATGTAATATTTATTAATAGTACATGGTGGCCCACACCTTTTATCCCAACACTGTAGAGACAGAGGTATATAGATCTTTCTGAGTTCAAGACCAGCTGGGTCTACATAGCAAGTTTCTGGAAGGCCAGAGCTACACAGTCAGACCTTGTCTCAAAATCAATACATAAAGAAATTAATTAATTAATCAACAAACTGAAGTATCAGCCTATCAAACCCACTTTCCTGTTTAAAACCGTGCAGGACTTCCATCACATTTTAGGGTGCAATACCAAAACAACAGAATTATAGCACTGTTCAAGGATCACCTCCTCAGGCCTCTCCTGCCACACATCCTTCTCTTAGCTGTGTTACGGCACCTCGCTCTTCTTCCTCTGATGCCATCTCTATCTATTGTGACATCTCTCTCTCCTCTCTCTCTCTGACTCACAAACACATAAGTCATCTTAGTTATACGTTTTCTTTTTTAATTTTTTTTGTTTTATTTACCTGTATGATTGTGTGCACATTTGTAGGCATGTGTGTGTCTATGTGTGCGTGTGTGTGTCTATGTGTGCGGTATATGTGTGTGTGTGTGTTTGTGAAAACTTAAGAACCACCTTGAGTCTCATCTTCAGGCCTGGAGCTCACCAGTTTGGCTAGACCAGCTGATTAACAAGACTCAGGTATCTGTCTCTGTCTCTGTCTCCCAGTGCTGGAATCAAAATCACAGGGCACCACACCCAGCTCTGTATGTGGGCAATGAGGATCAAAATGTGACTTCATGCTGACAGAGCACCACACCCATCTCTCTGTGTGGGCAATAGGGGTCAAACTGTGGCTCCATGCTTACAGAGCACCACATCCAGCTCGAACGTGAGCAATGGAGATCAAACTGTAACTCCGTGCTTACAGAGTAAGCGCTTTGCCAACTGAGCTCTCCTCACAGACTCTTCTGTTATGTTTCTCCTTACAGTATCTTAGGCTCCTTATGAACAAATTTTCTTTCTCTAAACCTCCAGCACACCACATGGCACAAGATCCACAGCCAAAGGGCAAATAATCTTCACTGACTGAACATGTAAGACCACAAATATGAGGAGTAAGCTACTATTTGAATTATTTATAGGCAAAGTGATCAAAAGTCCATTTCATTTGTAAGACCGTCTCAGTCATGAGCTACATGTATGGGTCATAGTGAAATGTGTAATAGTCTTGGCTCAGGGACCAAACTAGATTTGCCCATTATTCTTAATAACATAGCATCTGGGACACAGGTTCTACAGTCCTTATGAGAAAAGTGGGATTTTTAAAAACAGTAAGTAGAAAAACTTAAGATTTCAAACAAAAGTCTCAGGAGTAGCCTTATAGAAGCCAGAGAAATGGCTCTGCAGTTAAGAGCACGTACTGTTCTTTCAGAGGATCAGAGTTCAGTTCCCAGCACCCACGCCAGGTGGCTTACAACCTGTAACTCCAGCTTCAGGAGAACTGACACCCTCTTCTGGCTTCCTGCTGTGTAGCAATTTCCTCCTAGATTAAAACCTTCCACGTTGGAAGGAGGCATCTTACAATACAGGATGCTTACAAAAAGGTAAAACAGGGTATTGTAGGAGGAGGTAAAGCATTCCTTCCTGCAGGGAAACTCATTAAGCCCAGGAAGAAAAAAAAAAAAAAAAAGCTGATGGAGGTCCTTGAAACTAACCAGATTCACAAGGTCCCTCTCTCCCTAGCACACTTAAGCAGTAAGAACTGCTAAGAGAAGCTCTCAGACGAGCTGAACTGCCTGGAAGAAGCAGACACCAGCCAACGCTCTCCAAGCTGATGACAGCATGAGCTGTCACCCCATGCTGAGGTGAACTTTGTTGATGCAGCTGTCCTTGGGTCATTTCTGCTCCTCTAAGTAACCCTACGCACGTTCCTGTGAGTAAAGCCGAGGTGGAATTTGGTGGCATCCTTTCTCTGGCCTGTCACCAGCTCTCCATCTAGGGTGAAGAGATGTTTGCTTACATCTCTCTGGGAATAGTGTCACACAGCCCTTCCATGGGCCATGCACTCACATGTGTATTCCCACACATGCACATAATTTAAAATAATGTCAAAATAGTCTCAAAACGAATCTTAAGAGCTCCTAAAGGTTTCATAGGGAGCCGTATTTGATGCTGTCATCACAGTCCTTGAATAGGCAAGAATATCATGAATTCAAGGTAAGCCTGGGTTATACAATCAACCCCACCCCCATCAAGAAAAGGTTTCATAAAGGAGTTACAGGAAGTGGGGAAAGGGAGTAGAATCAAGTTCACAGAACATAAGGTCTTGCTATGAGAATAGTTTCATGTCCCTCAACTCAAACACACAGCCCAATGGAAACTGTGCCCAACAGACTTCTACAATTCCTAATTAGTTCTCAAACTCTTCTCCCCCAGATGAATGCTAACAATGCTACCATCGTCACAGCTTGCACTGTGAACTCCTGGCCTAATTTCTTTTCCCTCTTTGATTAACCAACAGAGATAGAGAGTATTGAATAGGCCAAGTTGACGTCCTGAAGGATATAGATAAAAATAGCTCTAGACTACTCGAAGTAGATCATAATTTCTAATTTATACTAATCAGACTTTTTGTCCTACAAATGTAAAATGTCCATTCTAGTGAAATCCCGCACATCCAGGCATTTCACTCTTCTGGACCAGAGGCCAAATTAAAAGAGTCCAATAATCCATTCTTCCCTGTGTCTAGAGGTGAGTTAAAAACCCCCTGGTACACCATAGTTTCTGCCACAGCCACTTAAAACAGACCTATAGGGGCTAGTGAGACAGTTCAGACGGTGAGGCTAATTATTGCACGAGCATGGCAAGCTGAATACAATCCCTGGACCTATGTAAAGGTAGATAGAGAACTGAGTCCTTAAAGTTGTCCCTTGACCTTCAAGGAAGCACATACATAATTGCACACACAAGCTTAATAAACATATTTTTTAAAGATTGGAGCATAAAGTAGGTAAAAATCATTTCATTATCACAGAACTGTTTAGGCCGCACACCACTATGAAGTGCAGTGAGCAACTGCTAGTTTTGCCTTACCCAGCATCTATTCCTCTACGTGCAAGAAGCATCTGAAGTCTCCTTTGAAAACTCCCTTCTCAAAACCACACTAACATATGTGACTCATGCAAATCTGGATGACTCAACTACATGTCCTACGGCAAAGGCCTGTGTTGGCATGCACTATGTGTCATGAACCAATGAACACGACAGCCAGCCTTTAGGTCTGCACTGGGTGGAGTTTATTAGGTAAAGAGCAAGATTTTAAAGCATCAGATCAGAAAGACTATCTAGCAGAGACTGACGGCGAAAGTCCCAGGCACCGAAAAACTAGCTAGAGCCTCTGATCCACAAAAAAAAAAAGAGTCCAAGGCAGAAAGTTTTCTCCTGGGGGAGGCTTTCCATTAGCCACACCCACCACAGGCTTTGTTGTATCATGGGATAAATAGCAGCTGAGTCTACCCTTTGGGAAGGTACCTCACAGCAGTGTTCAAGGATACAATCTTTCATCCATCCTGATGAAAGAACACTTTTAAGACAACATGCTTCAGATAATGTGGGGGAGCCAGGCTCACCTCCAGAGCCAATTTCTCAGAGACTTTAAATAGCATATGACAATTTAGTAATATAATGTTGTATTACAACCTGGCAGATCTTGCCATTCTTCTGACCACAAAGATTCAACTAGGAACGGGACCATGGCTCAAAATTCACCTGGGCACTTTTCCTGAAGCTACCAAAAAAGTAACTTTTCCTCTTTCAACTGGTTTGGGAGACAGGAAGTTGTCTAGAAACAGAGTCAGACTAAAACAAAATGACCTAAGGGACAGCCAAGAGATGGCCCTGAGATACAGTCTAATGCCCTGAATAAGCATGCCCATTCTTGAACTTCCCAAGTATAGAAAAGCCATAAATCTCTCTTTCCTCACTTTAAACTACCTTGATTCATTGGTACAGTAAGAATTTTGTTTTGTGCATTAAAATGAAATAAACAACGCTTTTTGGAGGCTCTTTTTCCATTTCCTTCCTTCCATACCTTGAACTCAACATGAAAGCCTCAGGCAAAATAAATCTGTATGTCACCAGCTATGTTGGATACACAAGACCCAGGTAGCCAGACTACACACAGACATCACTCCCAGGAGGTATACCATTCAGATCTTGTCATGCACTGAGATTTGACTCTTGAAGCTTCAGTTGCCTCACCTATGAACTAGAAGATAATGCACGCACAGGATTCGTGGGACGGTGGATAGAGTAAAAGTAGATGCTTACAGGGGTTTCTTGGAAAAGTAGACTGCAGGTGAGTTTAAGACAGTGCTGGAGGCTCAGTCTCCACAGGTACTAAAACAAAAACTAAGAATTCATCCAACTTTAAACTGTTAGCTCTACACCAGGAGAGCAGGATGGAGAAAGGTGGGAGAGGGCAAAAAGAATGGACAACACTCTTCAAGCCTCAGTAATAAACACAGCCACAAAACCCTGCCCACCTCCCGTTGGGGAGGAGCAGGAAGAAGGGGGACTCCTGTCAAAGGGGATCTTCAGCTGCGTGACTTGGGGTGTGATCAGACCCTTACCAGACCTTCCTGATCACCCCTACCCTGGCTCATCCGGCCTCATTCCGGAACCCGGCGGCACCCACACGCCCCGAAGAATGGAAGGCGCACCTTGGTGAGCGCGAGCGGTCGCGGGCCCGAGGCCAGGCCCGGGGCGTTCGCCTCCCGGGAGTAGCGCTGCGCGGCCGCTGAGCTGCCGTGGGCCCCGGGCCGCTGGGGCGCTCCGCAGCCGCACGAGCCCGCGAGGGACGCCGCGCCATCCCCGGCCCCGGACTCTTCGCTCCGTGCTGCCCCGAACGCCAGCACCAGCAGCCATAAGCGAGCTAGCCCGGTGTAGCATCCGAGAGGTGGCCCTGGCGCGGGCGCAGCCATGTTGTTCCGCCAGTCATGTGACCGATTGTGTCACGTGACTTGCCCTGTTTCAAGCGCTGGCTTTGACTGTTAAGGAATAGACTGAGAAAGCTTCTAGGTCTGGGACTTTCCAGCAAATGTTAAAAGTATGCGAAACACAACAAAACTCTACAAAAGGCCTTCCGCGGACAATGTACCCCTCTCTTCATGGTTGAAAAATGATATTCATCTTTATTCAGCATTTGCTAAGCACTAGTAGTATATTAAATAAACACTTTATTAAAACAACAAAGACAAAAAACCTTATTGAATCCTCATAATGATTCTGCAGTATTGGGATGACAAAACAATTAAGTGACCTGCCCAAATCAAGTATGATCTAAACCCAAGAAATCTTACCAGAAACCATGAGTTTTAACCTTTATAAACAAGTAAATGGCCCCGAAAAGGAAAATGTTAAAGGACATGTTAAAGGACAGTACCTCACTGGCCTGGCGGTGGTGGCAGAGGCAGGCAAATCTCTGTGAGTTCAAGGCACCGAAGCTACAGAGAAAGAGAAACCCTGTCTAGGAAAAAAAAAAAAAAAAACAACCACAAAACTTTTTCTCAAAGCTGGGACCACAGACCAACACCAAGAGCATCACCTGGTAACTTACTAGAAATGCAACACTTTATCAGAATCTATGGAAACAGAATACAGCAATCTGTTCACTCTCTGTCTCCCTCTCTTTGTCTCTGTCTTTGTGGGTAACGGGGAGTAGGCGGGTGTGTGCCAAGGCCAGAAGAGGATATCTGGTGTTCTATCCTATCACTCTCTGCCTTTGAGATAGCATCTTTACTTAACTTGGAGCTAAACTGGAAACCAGGAAACCCAGGTGATCCGCTAGTCTCTAGCTCTTCTCAAAGGAATGGAGTCTCAGGCAGGGCTCAAGTTTCTACCACATGCTGGACATTGCCCAGTCCTGTCTCCCGCACTCCTTTCTACTGCTTATTTTAAAGACACTACACGGGCGGTGGTGGCCACGCCTTTAATCCCAGCACTCGGGAGGCAGAGGCAGGCGGATCTCTGTGAGTTCGAGGCCAGCCTGGTCTACAAGAGCTAGTTCCAGGACAGGAACCAAAAAAAGCTACAGAGAAACCCTGTCTCGAAAAAAAAAGAAAAAAAAAAAAAGACACTACACATGTATGTCCTGACTAAGCTGGAATTTACTGTGTAGACAAGCTGGACTCAGACTTTCTGAAATCCTTATTCCTTGGCCTCCCAAGGATGAGATTACAGACGTGCATTCCTCACGATGCCCAAGTAAATTTTGTGTCTTAACGAGTTCTTTAATATCCCGATGCATTTAGGAGATGTCATGGGATTTTGTTGTTTGTTTTGACAAAGTCATGCTCATAGTCCAGGATGGCTTTGAACTGCTGATCCTGCTGCCTCGGTCTGCAGAGGGCTTGTATTACATATCTAGGCAACCATACCTGGCCCATATTAAAGTATAGTAGTGACTATTCTACGGTTCCATCAGCAAATATTGTAAGACAAAAACAAAAGTAAGACGAAAGGGGAAATCTACAGATTCTTAGAATAGACACAACAATGGTCTGATGTGATAGTAACTACTCTTAATATCAGGTATTCTGCAAAAGGATGCCAGTCAGTAAAGCTCAAGAGCTTGAGAGCAACCTGAAAAAACAATTCAAAGGTATAGTATTGTACTAATGAAATTCAATACATGTACCTTATATAAACAAAAGTAAGATATGTTTTAATTATGTTTATTTATTTGTGTATTTTATGTGTCTGTGCAAGCCAAAAGAAGAAATCATATTCCCTGGGACTGGAGTTACAGATAACTGTGAGCCACCATATGGATGCTGGGAATCAAACTTGGGTCCTCCAGAAGAGTAGCACGTGCTCTTGACCACTGAGTCATCTCTGCAGCCCACAATTTTGGGTTGTTAGCAGTAATAATGGTAATGTGGTTGTTGAGTTTCTGCTGTCTTTTCTTAAAGAATTAATTTATTTGAGAGCTAGAAAGATAGTGTAGTAGTTAAAATCACTGTCTGCTCTTCCAATAGATCCAGTACATTCATATGGCAACTTACAACCATCCATAACTCCAGTTCTAAAGGATCCAGGGCCTCTGAGGGTACCAGCCGTGCATGTGACACACTTTATGCCAGTGCAGACAAAACTCAAATGCATATGAAATAAAAATTTAATTTTAAAAATAATTCCTTTCCTGATTAATACATATAGAAATACTGTGTGTGTGTGTGAGAGACAGACAGACAGACAGACAGACAGACAGACAGAGACAGAGAGACAGAGATTGAGGATTTACTTCCTTAACCCCACCCCAAAAATGCCACATGGGACAAGATGGGCCACCAGTTGATAACTGTGGTAACCAATTGATAAGTATATAAGCACATACTGAACTATTCTAACATATTTTTCAATTTTTTAATATAAAGTCCTTTCCTCCATGTTGACTGTTTCACAGAAATTTTCCAAAAGGTTTCATACATTATTTTCTCTGATATAGCAAACAGTTGACAAGAAACCTATTACTATTATCATTTTTTCTGAATTGGTGAGGCTGAAAAATCACCACACAAACCAGAGCTATGTGAACACTCTACATTGTATGTATTCCCAATCGAGGATAATCTTTGCTTGTCCCTTTCAACAGCTCAGTGCTGGCATGTGCTTGTGACTCAAAGGCCTTTGATTCGTGGTTTGGGCTTCTGTGGCTGTGATGAAACACCATGACTAAAAGCGGTGGTGGCGCACGCCTTTAATCCCAGCACTCAGGAGGCAGAGGCAGGCAGATATCTGTGAGTTCGAGACCAGCCTGGTCTACAAGGGCTACTTCCAGGACAGGCTCCAAAACCACAGAGAAACCCTGTCTCGAAAAACCAAAAAAAAAAAAACAGGAAAGCAAATTGGGGAGGAAAGGGTTTATTTCAGCTTACAGTTGCAGAACACAGTCCATTTCTGAGGACTGTCAGGGAAGGAACTTGAAGGCAGGAACTGATGCAGAGATCATAATGGAGTGTTGCTTACCAACTTGGTTGCTTGCTTTCTTTCTTTCTTTCTTTTTTTTTTTTTTTTTTTTGGTTTTTCAAGACAGGCTTTCTCTGTAGTTTTGGTACCTGTCCCGGAACTAGCTCTTGTAGATGAGGCTGGCCTCAAACTCCCAGAGATCCGCCTGCCTCTGCCTCCCGAGTGCTGGGATTAAAGGTGTCCGCCACCACCGCCCGGCTAAGCCTGCTTTCTTATAGAACCCAGGACCACACTGTCCAGGGAGTGGCTGCTTATGTAAGCTGGGCCCTGCCCTGTCATTCATCAATGAAGAAAATGCCCTCAGTTTTACCTACAGGCCAATCCTATGGAGGCAATTTTTCCTCCAGTAAGATTTCTTCTTCCTCTCTTTCTCTTCCGGTCGCAGGCGCTTCGGGAGCCGCCGATTACAGTCCAGCCATGGCCAAGTCCAAAAACCACACCACACACAATCAGTCCCGGAAATGGCACAGAAACGGCATCAAGAAACCCCGGTCACAAAGATACGAATCTCTCAAGGGGGTTGACCCCAAGTTCCTGAGGAACATGCGCTTTGCGAAGAAGCACAACAAGAAAGGCCTGAAGAAGATGCAGGCAAATAATGCAAAGGCCATGAGCGCACGTGCGGAGGCCATCAAGGCCCTGGTGAAGCCCCAGGTGGTGAAGCCCAAGGTGCCAAAGGGCCCCAGCCGCAAACTCACCCGCCTGGCTTTAATTGCTCACCCCAAGCTTGGGAAGTGGATTAGAAGCTACATGGCCAGGGGTCGTAGGCTCCAAAAAACAAAGCCCAAGGTTCAAGGCAAGGCAGAGGCCTCAGCTGCAGCTCAGGCTCCCAAAGGTGCCTAGGCCCCTGTGAAGGCCCCATAAAAAAGGTCTCAGTCTGCCAATGTGAAGACAGATGGACTGGTGTGAACACCTACACAGTATTTGCAGATGTTCAGGACCTTATGCTGTTTTTACAAATAAACTTCCCAAACAACCCTAGCTTGTGTCAAGTTGACATAAAAACTGGCCAGTGCAATGGTCCTGTCACATCATTAAGCTGTAAGTCCCATGGAAGCTAAGGGTCTTGCAGATTTGTTTACTGTATCAGAAAAATGAAGCAAAGACCTGGCACACAATAAACATTGAAAGTGAACATTTATTGAATGAATGGATATATAAATAAAGCCATTATAAAACATTAGCTCTTTCTCTTAAGGGGAAGCAAAATGTTGAGAAAATAATACATAATTAAACTAGTAAGAGGTTTTTTCTTGTTTAAAAATTGGCTGCTTAGAAAGGATATAAGCTAAGCAAATTACATTATTCACAGAACATGGATGAAAAAAAGTTGTAAAGAATGTAAGGGATGGAACACGCGGTAGAGCCAAACGGGTGAGAGTGTGATCATGGCAGCTGCTGAGGAGCTGAAGCTCAAAAAGCTGAAGGTGGAAGCGCCGCCAGCGCTGTTTGGCATGGGAAATCCTCTTCTTGACATCTCTGCTGTGGTAGACAAATATTTCCTTGATAAGTATTCTCTGAAGCCAAATGATCAGATCTTGGCTGAAGACAAGCACAAGGAATTGTTTAATGAACTTGTAAAAAAATTCAAAGTTGAATATCATGCTGGTGGCTCTACCCAGAATTCAATTAAAGTGGTTCAGTGGATGATTCAGGAGTCCCACAAAAGCAGCAACATTCTTTGGATGCATTGGGATAGATAAATTTGGGGAGATCCTGAAGAGTAAAGCTGCTGAAGCACATGTGGATGCTCATTACTACGAGCAAAATGAGCAGCCAACCGGAACCTGTGCTGCATGCATTACTGGTGGCAACAGGTCTCTTGTTGCAAACCTTGCTGCTGCTAATTGTTACAAAAGCATCTTGATCTGGAGAAGAACTGGCTGCTGGTGGAGAAGGCCAGAGTGTACTACATGGCCGGCTTTTTTCTTACAGTGTCCCCAGAGTCAGTATTGAAAGTGGTTCACTATGCTGCTGAGAACAACAAGGTCTTCACTCTGAATTTGTCTGCACCGTTTCTTAGCCAGTTCTTCAAGGGATCCTTGATGGACGTCATGCCTTATGTTCACATCCTCTTTGGAAATGAGACGGAAGCTGCCACTTTTGCTAGAGAGCAAATAGCCAAAAGGACGCAGGCGCTTCCAAAGGTGAACGCGAAGAGGAAGAGGACCGTGATCTTCACGCAAGGGAGAGATGACACAATAGTGGCTACAGAAAATGAAGTCACTGCTTTTGCTGTCTTGGATCAAGACCAGAAAGAACCACCTCAACCACACTTTGGATAGTCTATATCCCAAAGACTCATGTGATGGAAGCGTGGTCACCATGTGGAACCTATTAGATGAGAGATCTGGTGAAACTTAGTAGGTTTTGCTCTTGCAAGGAAGTAGTGTTTCTGCTAGACTGGGTGATTATGAATCGAAACCACTCTCTTCACTTGATCCTTTCTGCTCGTGACTGCTTCCCGTCCCTCTTTGCTATGTTGTAATACAGCCAAGAAGGATCCTCAGCACTGACTGACAGATGGGGCTTTGGGTAAACTTTATTAGTGTAGTGACAGAAACACAGGTACCATGGCATGTGTGTAGAGGTCCTAGGAAAGCTTGGATGAATCAGTCCCGCTCCTTCCTAGAATCAGGGGATCAAACTCAGGTTGTCAGGCTTGTGTGACAAGCACCTTCCCTTGCTGAGTTATCCTGCCAGCCCCTTGGGGTTGTACTAGGAGGGAGACTGCTGCATCTTAGGGAGAATCTATGTTTACATGTTGGCTCTGGAAACAGTGAGCTAAATAAATCCCCTTTGTTTATGAAGTATCAAATCTTGGTACTCGCTGTAGCAACAGGGACATAAGACAGCCTCTCAGCCAGCCTTTCATGTGCACTTGCAGTAATTCATCCTTCCCCTTAATAGACCAGCTTCTTCCAGTTGGTATGGGATAAGCTTACCATTGCTGTAGCTTAACCCTCACCTCCTCAAGGAGAAATGGGACTGCTGGTTCAATGCTATGTTTTGTATGCATAGTCTACTCAGCATTCTGCAAGCTTTCAAGAGGTAATGTTAGTTGAAGGTGTTGCAAACAGGAAAAAGAAAAAAACCAGCTCAAGACTTTATACAGTGGCTGGAGAGATGGCTCAGGAGTTAAGAGTGTGTACCGTTCTTACAACATTGATTCTCAGTGCCTACATCAAGTGGCTCTCGCAGGAACCTATAACTCAAACTCCAGGGAATCTAATGCCCTCTTTTGGCCTCTGTGGGCATTTGCATATGCCCATAAATGACACATGCATATACAAACTTAAAAATAAATCTCACAATAAACTACACTTCAGATGCTATACATTATATTTGGTTAGAATTTTACTTTTTATGGATCATGTTTTTGCTTCCTGAATACATTTTTTCCTTTGGATATGTGTCTCTCAAAACTATCTGTGCCATCTGAATTCTCCTATCACTTATGCCATCAGCTATGTCAGTATAGGTTCATTATTTTTTAATTTGTTTAAAATAATTTTTTATTTTACGTATCAATCCCAGTTCCTTCTCCCTCCCCTCCTCCTGCTACCCCCACCTTCTCCTGACTCCACACCACCATCCACTCCTCAGAGAGGGTGAGGCCTCACATGGAGTCAACAAGGTCTGTCACATCACTTCGAGGCAGGACCAAGACCCTCTCCCTTGTATCTAGGCTGAGCAAGGATTCCTCCATAGGGCATGGGCTTCAAAAAGCCAGTTCATGTACTAGGGATAAATACTGCTTCCACTGCCAGTGACCCACAAACTGCCCAAGACACAGAACTGTCATCAACATTCAGAAAGTCTAATTTGGTTCCATGCAGGTTTCCCAGTTGTCATTCTGGAGTGAGTGAGCTCCCAATAGCTCAGATCAGTTGTTTCTATAGGTTTCCCCATCATGGTCTTTACCCCTTTGCTCATATAATCCCTCCTCCCTCTCTATGACTAGACTCAGCCCAGTGCTTAGCTGTGGATCTCTGCATCTGCTTCCAACAGTTGCTGGGTGAGCTTGCACATGTCTTCTGAATGTTGCAGTGTTGTTGTGAGTTCATACTTGCAACTGCCCTGTTGCACTCAGAAAGCACTGCTTCCTTTAATTCATCCCCCACCTCTGACTCTTATAATCTTTATAACCCTTTTCCATAAAGATCCCTGAGTAATTAGGGGAGGGGTTTGATACAGACCTCCTATTTAGAGATAAGCACGTTGAAGTCTTTTCCTCTCTGTACATTGATCAGTTGTGAGTCACTGTGGTAATCGGCATCTGCTACAAGAAGCTTCTCTGGGGAGGGTTGGAAGATCATTGTAATATTTTGTCCATTTGGTAGAATAATAATAGTAAGTTTTCCCTAGGGCCTTTGACCTATCTATCCACTTGTTCTTGGCCTTGTAAACAGTGCCAGAAATAATTTCATTTAGTGTAACAGGTTTCAGATCCAAACAGAAAGTTGTTGGTTGCTCCCAAGACATTTATGCATCAGTGGGCGTTTCTTGGTAGGCAGATTGTTATTATAACTCATAATGTTCAAAGTTTGGTGATATTTTTCTCCCTCCAGTAGTGTGCATAATACCTTCCAATGCTATAAAACTAGTCAGTAAAGAATAACCCTTTCATATAACACCTCTATGTTTATAACTCAGTAAATAAGAGAGGTCTTCAGCAATATGGTCTTAGCATTAATTTCTAAAGGGCAACCAAGATTAATGGCAGTAGCTGGTAATCGTTGGGGATTGATGGGACCCCATTAGCCAACACCTCAGAGAGAGGTAGCCCACTTCTGGTACTGGGGGTTTTATTTGATAGTGTGTGGTATCTAGTTGGGGTATTATCCTCCCACTATATGGTAACTCCACTCAAACTCTTTTATACATACATATGTTTTAGGAAATGTCTTCCAGCAGTAGGTTTCCACATGGGTTTTTCAAAAGGGCTTCAGTGTTAGGCTTTACATATTCCTTCTTCTACCTGTCCCCAAGATCCCATTCCATTTAATCCTTCCTGTTCTGCTGCTCCCCTCCCACACTTTATAATTCTTTATCCTATAGGACTCTTTGATTTTTAAAACTTTGTGAGTCTCTTAGGCCCCACTTTGTAATCCAGGAACTCCTAACTCTTCTGCCTCAGCCTCCCAAATATTGGCCAATGAGAGTAAATTAAGAAGCCTAGATAAAGAGATAAAGATTCCATTACTTGGAATGATTAGATTTCAGAGCAGCGATTATGGTTAGGTGCTAGGGTGTTGCCCAGGATGTTCAAAGTCCTGGGTTCAAGCCTCAACACCACAAGCAAAGACGAAAGTTTTGCATAGGGAACTGGCACCCTGTGAAAAACATAACTTTGAACAGGGGCTGTGTTAGAGTGTACCAGCTCCATAGACCATCACAGCAGGTGCTCTTCAGCTCCACATGGCTGCCTTCCTGCTTCACACCCCACTTCGCCAAGTTCTGTATCTCCCTGTACACTTTCTCATTAAAAATGTATTTAGCTTCATAGCGTCTACTTGCAGTTCCTCTTTCAAACAAGCTCATGACCTTTGTGGCCCCACTCAGCCTCTACTCCTTTTTATTACAGTAATGCTCAAGGTATCAATTTCCTTATTTAGCTGCTGCAAGGGGAAGCCTGGTTTGCTTCTCTTCCTCACACCACAACACATGGTAAGCTCAAAGGGGAGCCTGTGGTTTGGCTGCACTTGAGTGGGAAAGCCATCTCTGGTCCAGTCTGTTGTAATAAGGTCAAGAGAACAAGTAGTTTGCATTAGACCCATTTAGAGATTGTTTGAAAGCATTGTTCTGTAAATCTGAAGCGGGTTTCAAGAAGTCACATTTGTCACAAGGTCTCCTGTGCCGCCGACACTGCTGATTCCCATCTATAGAAACCCCTTTCACAGAATTGGTTTGCAGTGCTGGTCTTGGAGTCTGTGCTGGGAAGCATTTTTCTCTTCACATAGTTGGTGGCATGGGAGGCACATAACTGAAAACTCCAATACAACCTAGAATTATCCTTGTCTGAACTTGCCATCTTTTCATCTTCCTGGTGTTTCTGGACAGTAGTGATTGAAGAGAAAAATGAGAACCAGGATGGTACCAAAAGAAATGAAGACCAAGGAAAAGATGTTTTATGTACATTTGGAAAAGGAAATAAGGGGATTGCATAAGAAATCATCATAACAGGTCTCTTTAAGGCCTTAGCTTTGATAAGAATGGGGCCTGACTTTTCCGGGCATGAGTGCTCAATAAGGAAGAGACAGATGGCTATCCTGGATGTTCCCACAGCAGCAGTTTGACTTTTGGTACCCATTTGTTTAGAAAATGAAATGTCAAGATACTGCTATAAAAACTATGCATCAGCCATGGAGATTTCCAAGTACACCACAAGCGCATCTGGTATTGGAGGGTCTTCTTTCTATGTGTTGCTTTCATTGGTTGAATAAATAAAACCGCCTTGGCTTTTTGATAGGGCAGAAAATTAGGTAGGCAGAGTAGACCGAACAGAATACTGGAAGAAAGAAAGCAGAGTCAGGCAGATGCCATGGCTCTCTCCAAGACAGACGCTGGTTAGACTGATGCCAGTAAGCCACGGTCAAGTGGAGATACGGATTATTAGAAATGGGTTGAATCAATATGTGAGAGTTAGCCAATAAGAGGCTAAAACTAATGGGCCAAGCAGTGTTTAAATGAATACAATTTGTGTGTTGTTATTTCGGGGTATAAGATAGCCAGGCAGGTGGCAGCCACGCGGCGGAACGCAGCCCGCCATTCCTTTTACAACAAGCATCTTTGAGAGCTGCTATTGTCCATTGCAGCCCCAAGATCAGCCAATGCCAAGCATACAGTGAACCTCCAGCTCTTACAATCCTTCTTTGATTTACTAGCATATGTGACCACAGCTTGTGGGCCCAGAGCTTTGCTTGGAGCTGTCTTACCTTGTGGAGTAGAAAGAGATGGAGGCAAAGATCAGATTAAGTTTGCTCATTAAACTTGTGTAACCCTGTTTCCTGCCTGTGTCTGCTTCCTTGTTCTACTTTATTGAGGTCAAATATACAAGTATGAGAAGAGAAATAAACTAGCTGAGCTAGGCTTAGTGATGCAAACCCGTAATCCCAGTGATCGTGAGATAGAGGCTGTAACTTCTGCACTGGGATGTGGAAGCAGGAGGAGGATCAGAGTTCAAAGTCATCTTCAGTTATATAATAAGCTTAGAGTTAGCCAGGGATACATGAGACCTGTCTTAGGTTTTTATTGAAAATATGCCACGACAAATGCAACTTGGGGAGGGAATGATTTATGTAGATTACACTTCACAGTCACAGTTCATCATGAATGGAAGTCAGGGAAGAAATTCAAGACAGGAACCTGGAGGCAGGAACTGAAGTAGAGGCCATGGAGAAATGTGCTCCCATGGTGTGCCCGGCCTAATCTATTTTCTCAATGGAGATTCTTCTTCCCAGATGACTCGAGCTTGTATCAAGTTGACAAAACAAAAACAAAACAAAATTTTAAAAAAAAAAACAGCTAACCAAGACAAGATCCTATATCAAGTAAGTCAAAGTTGGGGGGGGGAGGTAGTTAGATGGTTCAGCAGTTCAAAGCAAGTTCTACTCTTCCAGAGGAACCACGTTCATTTCCTAGACTCATTGGAATGGCTCACAGCCACTGTCACTGCAGTTCTTGGGAAATCTAGCACCCTCTTCTGGTCTCATCAGACACTGCAGTCATATCCCTGGAGTATAATTTGTTTCTGAGATAATCTCAGGATTTCTGTAATCATTCAAGCTATGGATACCTATGCTATGTTAGCACTCCATTTACTCTCAAAAATCATTTTATATATAGATATTGTGGTGGTATGAATACAAATGACCCCCATAGGCTCATATATTTAAATGCTTAGTAACCAGGAAGTGGCACTATTTGAAAGGATTATAGGGATTAGGAGGTGTGGCCTTGTTGGAGGAACCATGTCACTGGTGGTGGGCTTTGAGGTTTCAGAGGCCTGTGGTAAGTCCAGAGTCTCTCCTCTCTCTCTCTCTCTCTCTCTCTCTCTCTCTCTCTCTCTCTCTCTCTCTCTCTCTCTCCTCTCTCCAGAACAGGATGGAATTCTCAGCTATTTGTTCCAGCACCATGTGTACCACCATGCTTCCCACCATGATGACAATGAACTAAACCTCTGAAACCATAATCAAACCCCCAATTAAATGCTTTATTTCATAAGAGTTGCCTTGGTCAAGGTGTCTCCTCACAGACATACAAATACAGATACTTACTTTAGTAATTAGTCTTATGAAAATGAAAAATGACTTTCCATATTTCTCTTGTCAGCAAAGGTTATATAAACTCAGGTTTGTTTTTTTTTTTTTTTGCTATGATGCCCTGCAATTTGAAAATACAGTTACTTAAATAAAAAGTTGCCTATTAATAGAGAAAGATTCTGGTAAGCAGGGTAATCCCCCTCCCCAGGGATGTCCACATTCTGTTTTCTAGAACTTGAAAGTACATGACTTTGATTGGCAAAAGGAACTTTGAAGGTATATTTATTTATTCTATTTTATTTATTTATTTTGGTTTTCAGGAGGATGTATTACACAGGTGAATGCAAGGAAAGCAAACCCAACTGCTATATTGGCTTTTAAAGCTCATCTAATGCCAGTGCCAAGTTCTGATGCTTTTGCTGGCCCCCACGTTCGTGGCTTCTCCAGAGCAGACTGGGCCCAGTTTCTGGGCTGACGGTGTAGGTTATGGAATGTCCTGCCTCCTATTGCCTGAAGCATCAGGCACTTCCATAATGATCAGGACTGTCTCCTCTTTATCCATTTGTTCAGATTCAGACTCCCATAGCCAGTTTTGGCTGGGGACCACATGAAGTGGATGGGTCAGCCCAGGGACACCAGGTGACTGTGGCTTCTCCTGCTTAGGAGACAGGTTCTTAGGAAAAGTTGGAACTGTGGTTTCCAAATCTTGGGAGTTAGCTGGCCCACCTGTCCTTGTTATCTTCTTGTTTGGGGATGCCCTGTCTGGACCTTCAATAAGGAATTTCCAGGACCATGTTCCTGGCTTTCCAGAGGTGGAGGTGTCAGAACAACTAGTAGAGGCAAGTTCTGAAGAGCTGGGATGGGGCTTGTGGGCCCAGATCTACTCAGGCTGGGGTCTTCTAAGGAACTGGTAGCTTCCTCAAAGGCTTGTGACCTCCAGAGCCTCCTCTGTACAGGTATATTTAAGTTAAATACCCGAAACAAAGGCATTAAGTTGGATTCTCTAATATCATCACAAGTGTTCAAACTGTGTCTAGAAAGATAAATGACTATGAAAAAATAGACAATGGCCTACAACATTGTTGGTTGTGAAAAGAGCCAAAGAATATGGCCGCTATAAGCTGGAAAGCAAAAGAAAACAAGCAAACAAACAAGCAAGCAAACAAACAAACAAAAAACAGATTCTTCTCAAGAGCCCCAGAAGGAAACACAGCCTTGCTAAAGCTTTGAATTTATCCCAATAAAAATCCATGTTATATTTCTGTTCCATGGAACTTTAAAATAATACATTTGTATTTGTGACTGTTGCTAAGTGTGTAATCCTTTGTACAACAAGGTGGAATTGGGCCAAATGTACATTTCAGTTCTAACATCTTACAGGGTGAGGATTGAATTCACAGGCAAAGGCCAGCGGGTGCACAGTTCACCATTGAACTGCATCCTTGGAAGAATGAGGCAACTTATACACACTGGGAGGGACTCTGGTCCCCACCCTCTATCTCTGCTCTCCCTCCTCCACCGAAACGATGAGAGTGATCTTCCATGGGGTGCTAGTGGTAACAACCAGCTAGGGACCAGATAGAGTCTAACTCAGATACCAGTTACTTAGGGGAATTTAGAAGAATATCAACTGCCCAGTTCCTGTAAACTTCAGGGAAGAGTCTCATAAACCATGGGATATTTCAGGTATCTGGCTGAGAAACAGAAAGCTATTGGCAGAAGTTTCTTTCCCACCAGCTGTTCCCAAATAAACACACAGAGGCTTAATATTAATTATAAATGTTTGGCCAAAACTCAGGATTATTATTAGCTAGCTTTTACAACTTAAATTAACCAATTTTTATTAATCTACATTCTGCCATGTGGCTTTTATCTTTATCCCATTTTGTATGTCTGACTCATTCTGCGTCTGTCTGGCAACTCATCATCATCCCAGCATCCTTAGTTTGGTTGTCTTGCCTATATTTCCTGCCAGCTACTGACCAGTCAGCATTTTATTAAGCCAATTCAAGTGACAAATCTTTACAGAATACGAAAGGATTATTCCACAGCAAAAAGCCACAGGCTCTCTCCAGTTCCTGGTCATTCAGCCGAAATTTCTGAAATCATTTCCCAGGTGGTCTTCACAGTTTCCTAATAACAAGTGTGATGCCTTTGTATATAGAAAGCAAAGCACAGTTGAGTCTTTGAAGCTAGCATCCACCAGAGGTACCTGCAGGACAGGTTAAAACAGAGATTGCTTCCCACCTGCCACCTCTGGCCTGGGACTTCTGACTCCATCTATCTGAAGTACAGTAGAGAATTTGCATTTCTAGCAATTTCCTGGGTGACAGGCCATGCTGAGGCTGCTGATCTGAGGGCCGCACTGTGAGAACTCAGGGTATTCCTCAGGAGTCAATCAACCTTCACTCTTTCAATTGAATCATCTTAAGCAATTTCTTTGAAATTTAGAACTTAAGTTCGCCATCTACCAAAGAAGGTAATAAACCCATCTGTGAGGATGATGATAAGATTCAGCAGGGTGATCTATATGGAGTGCATAGCAAACTGTGAGACCTTAATATGTTGTTTCTGTGGCTGGCGAGATGGCTCAGTCGGTAAAGGCACTTACCGTGAACGCACGATAGCCCGAGTTAGATCCCTGGAACCCATATAGCAGTGGAAGGAAAAAACCCACTCTACAAAGTTGTTCTCTGACCCTTGGCACACTTGCTGTGGCATGTGTGCGTACACGCACACACACACACACACACACAATAAAAATAAAATTTAAAATAAATGATCTCTAGTGTAATGTGTTGATATGACCAATAAAAAATTACTTAGTGTAAGAACCCTAAAAGGCCATAGATGCACTGCCATCTGGCATGCCAAACACAGTTAGTAAATGTGCCCTCCCTGTCTGCTCCTCCCCACAAGTCAGAACGCTCTGCCCGTAATGGATTGTCACTTCAATTTCCTCAGGGAGACGCCAGAGGAAAGAGTCTGGAGAAAATGCTTGACACATGCCACTGAATAAAGAGGAAGCAGAGAGTTTTTAACTATTTTGTGAAAACTTGTCCAACAATAGAAAGAGGAAGCTCTTCTGGGTTGTGATGCAATGGCTGCAGAAATGAATAGACGTCAACTGGGCCAGGAGCAAATTAATTCAAACATAATTGCAGAGAAGAAAAAGGAACTGTGCCACACTCCTTTGGGAAATCTAGCAAGAAAGTCTGGGTTTGGGCTCTCTTTGCTTTCCTGTTCTAGAATTAAAAAATAAATTGATATCACCATTATGTTAACAAAAAAAGACGCCACCCTGGGAAGACTCCATTTTCTTGTGACTGTGTGGAATTCTTTGTCTGGGTCACTGGGAAAGAAGAATATTCCTGTGATCCCTCATGGAAAGTTTTCATGGTGAGGACTGGCCATACTGATGGACAAGCAAATAAGTCAGGGGGATAAAATGCTGCTATAATAGAAAGGCCGATTCATTACAATGTGATAATAGCGATGCAGTGATAGAAGCAGCATCCGAACGTTAATCCCATTTTCTGTTTCAGGACAGAATAACCAAGAGCCAATGGGCAGAACCGGAAGGGCTAGGAAGTTAGTTTAGTAGTTTAGATTTCCAGCTTGGCTTCTCATTCCAATATGGTGTGTGTGTACGCGTGCGTGTGTGTGCATGCGTGCGTGCGTGAGTGCATGTGTGTGTGTGTGTGTATGTGTGTGTGTGTGTCTGCATGTTCAAAGGTGCAGTTCTTTTGTGGATGGTTCCTGTGTGAATGTGGTGGGGAGGGCACAGAACAACTTCCGGTGTCTTTCCTCAGGCTCTGTTCTTTGTTGGCTATTTTACGAAACAGGGTCTGTCTTTGTCCTGAAAAATCTCACAGTAGATTAAGCTGCCTGAGCACCTGGCCTAGGGATCCTCCTGTCTTTACCCCTAGGACTGGTATTATAAAAATGTGCTACCTAACTGAATTTTTTATGTGGATTCTGGGGATAAAATTTAAATCTCTGAGCTACCAGGCCAGCACTTTACCCAATGAGCTATCACCGCAGTCCCTATATGGTAGCTTTTTCACATTTTATTGAAAAAAAAAATAGGTACAGTAGAATTACTGAAATTTCTAACATTTTTATTATTGAATATTTTTTCATCTTTTGAGACAGTATTTTGGCAAGACTGGCCTTGAACTCAGGACCCTCCTCCCTAGTCTTCCCTGAGTTCTGGGATTCTAGCTACATTCAAGTCATTTCTGACTTGAATATCCTCTTCAGACATGGTGGGGCACACCTTCAGTTCGCCAGACATGGTGGGGCACACCTTTAGTTCCAGCACTGAGGAGGCAGAGGCAGGTGGATCTCCGTGACTTTCGCCAAGTTCCACTTTAGTCACAGCTACACAGTCAAAACCTGTCACAAAAAAGCAAACTACTTTTCAATCACTGGTCATCAAGGTAACACAAAGCTGAAGACTTGAGACTTTAGCAAGATGTCACTCACAGTGACCAGATCAAACAGCTGCCTTGGAAAGACAGGAAATACCAAATGCTGGTCAGGCCTGGGAAGAGAGAGGGACTCTTAGCCTCTGTCATTAGGCATATAAATTAGCATAGCTATTTGGAAACCATAAGAAGTTTCTTCACAAACAAACCTCAAAGTATTAACAAACATTTTATACATACTTTAAAAAAAAAAAAGGAGTCTAGAAAATGGCTCAGTGTTTAAGAGCACTGGTTGCTTTTCCAGAGGGAAATCCAGCATCCTTTGCTGGCCTCTGTGGGTCCTGCATGCACATGCTGTGCAGACAGACAGGTAGGCAGAACATCCATACACATAAGACAAAAAGAAAGGTTAAAAACATTTTTAAACACGTCACCACCACAATTACTACAGAATTTAGCATTCTAAGAACCAGCCATATATCCAAAGGAAATGAAATAAGTTTATTGGAAACAGACCTGCAAGAGCCGGTGGGATGGCAGAGTAGGTAACTAAGTGTGCTTGCTGTTGATATGTCTAACAACCTGAGTTTGAGTGCCAGGATCTAAGTGGTAGAAGGAGAGAACCTACTGATGAAGGTTGCCTTCTGATCTGTACATGTGCTCTGTGTCTGGAATGCAACACACACACACACACTCACATTGAAATGAAATGAAAATGAAAATGTAAAGAAAATATCTGCACCCCTATGTTTACTGTAGCATTAGTCACAACAGACAAGATTTGTAATCACATTTAATACCCAACATAGACGAATGGAAAGAAAAAAATGTGACACATACTTCAATGGGATATTAGCCATTAAAAAGGATGCAATTGCTACATTGCAATGTAGCAATGCCATTTGATACAACATGACTAGATCAGGAGGACATTCTGTTAGGTAGAATAATCCAGATTTTCAGGGAGAGAGAAGAACTGGAGAGGAATCTGAGTCCCTTGGGAAATGCCAGCAAGACATGGAGCAAGTCAGACATACATAATGAAGGGGAGGTAAAAAGCCATGTGGCAGAATGTAGATTAATAGAAACAGGTTGATTTCACACATACACACACATACACATACATAAAGATACAGGAGATCGAGAGAGAGAGAGAGAACGAGAGAGAGAGAGAACAAGAGAGAGAGAGAACGAGAGAGAGAGAGAGAGAGAGAACGAGAGAGAGAGAGAGAGAGAACGAGAGAGAGAGAGAAAACGAGAGAGAGAGAAAACGAGAGAGAGAGAGAGAAAACGAGAGAGAGAGAGAGAAAACGAGAGAGAGAGAGAGAGAGAACGAGAGAGAGAGAGAGAACGAGAGAGAGAGAGAGAACGAGAGAGAGAGAGAGAAAACGAGAGAGAGAGAGAAAACGAGAGAGAGAGAGAGAAAACGAGAGAGAGAGAGAGAGAACGAGAGAGAGAGAGAGAACGAGAGAGAGAACGAGAGAGAGAGAGAGAAAACGAGAGAGAGAGAGAGAAAACGAGAGAGAGAGAAAACGAGAGAGAGAGAGAGAGAGAGAGAGAGAACGAGAGAGAGAGAGAGCACGGAGACCCAGGTGGCCGTTTGGACCGTTCCCGCTTTTTGCCCGTTCTTACTAATGTCACTTACAAGCTCTTATGTAACTGCCACTCTGCCAAGCTTTCATTTCTCTCGGGTAGACATCTAGAAATGAAAAGACCCAGGCATTTTGGCTCCTCTTTACTTCTGTGTATGAGGCTTCTTAGTTCTGACCTGTCTAGGATACAAATGACTTAGTACTATAGGCTGTATCTTAATTCAACAATTATTTAAAATGAACAAATTTGTCTTAACACACATGGTTCAGTGTTAAAGAACCATCACTAACTAGCCTGTTTAAAATCCTCAGGGATCCACATTGTCACCTTGTCTGAACTTTGGAGACATGGATACTCTATGCAGATAAATGGTGCTAAGAAATAAGTTGACTCCATGTGTTTAAAAAACATGTATACCCCAAGGATCCCCGACACGGCAGACACAGTGTTAGGAACAGGGGACGTAAAGAGAAACAAGATCTAGGTCCAGCAATAATTTTAAGTTCTACATGCCGATACATCCTAAGTTCCACTCAGAGCTCTTCATTGTGTGCTTTGTGAGTGCTGCTATTTGTCAAGCACATGCCTCAAAAAGCGCATCCCATCTTATGAGCGTGAAGTCTTCAGTACCTCCCAACCACGCTTCAGCTTTTCTGGAGAATTCTAGAAGACCACGAGCCCCTCTGCCAATAAACCTTTAAAACACATTCTATTTCCCTCCACCTCAAGATTTTTCTGCTTCTACTTCACTTATAAAAGAAATATTGTGTGGGAGCCTAGGCAGTTTGGATGCTCACCTTACTAGACCTGGATGGAGCAGGGTGGTCCTTGGACTTCCCACAGGGCAGGGAACCTGGATTACTCTTAGGGATGATGAGGGAGGGAGACTTGATGGGGGAGGGGGAGGGAAATGGGAGGTGGTGGCGGGGAGAAGGCAGAAATCTTTAATAAATAAATAAATAAATAGAAATAAAAACGTAAAATGAGACTTGTCATTTAATGACTGATGTTAATCAAATTTACTTGGGCACTGGGCATTTTTCCATAAGCATATGGAGTTTTATTTCCTTTACTTTGTAGATGGAGTGACATGTCACCAGACTTATTATTCGTTCAAAACATAGTTTGAAAATAGGTTAGCAGGTCCCCCCTCCTTTTCCTTTCAATATTGGTGCCTCTTCCCTTGTGATATGCTCTGAAAATAAGTGAAGCAGAGGAGAAATAAACGCTAATTTAATGTGAGAACCTACTTTCTAATACTGATTTGGGGTCAGGGTGAGCACGGTCTAAAAAAATAAAAAGTCAGAAGCAAGGACAGATGGTTAATGAAACAGCAAGATTTTTTTATTCTAATGAACTGTTCCTCCTACTTCCTAAACCCAAACCAGACACACATACACCTTTTCTGAAGGCCAAACAACCATCCGATAACATACCAGTTAAAAGTTAAAATAATTAGTAACATCTTACCAGAATCTTTCATCTTAAAGGCCAAATACATTTACTGACTACTAAATGGAATTGTGTTGTAATGTTTTCTCTCTCACGAACAAAAGAAAGAACCTTGGTAGAAAAGGCCTTGCTTTTTCTAGAAGTAGAATTCTTCTGAAAACAATCAATATTTTCTTTTCAGTAGCCTTTCATTGATAAAAGTATCATAGATATATTTAAAACTTTTTTCTTTACAGAATAACTACTCGTTTGGTATAGAGGATAGATGATCTATTCTGTTTCTTAAAGTTTCCCAAATATTGAGGAAGGCTTAGACTATCTTTAAAGAGATTCACTTTCCTTCTCCTCAATCTGCCTCCTCCTCTTTTGCCTCCCTTTTTTCTTCATCCTCTGAAGAAGGCAGCACCATGTATAAATCCACAGAGAACAAAACAAAAGCAAGGGCTGGTTTTGAAGGGAAAATGGACTGAAACCACTCAGAACCACTCCTTCACTGCTCTGTTAAAGTCAATAGAAACGGTTCAGTGACTTCGGACCATCTTGGTAATATGTAATATGTTAACAAAGAAACACTGTTGCTTGAACTGACAGGTGGCTCTGGAGGTAAGTAACTAAGGATGGCCGAGGGCTGGTCAGCATCTGGGCTGCTTTCTAGGCCACAGCTGAACACTCTGCAGTCTACCCCCTGGAAGGAAACCCAAAAGGGTAGGGGTGAAAGCCCAGGGGTGTCTAGCTTGTGAGTTAAATGAAGCCAGCCTTCCTGGTTATTGTCCTCTAAACCGCATGAAGAAATTCCTCTGGAAGGAAGGTTGTGATGAACAAAAAGGCAGACAGCAAAAGCTCTTTGAGTTCCATTGTCTTCCATAGTCCCCAGTGCCCCACAGAGCACACGGTAAAACAGGAAACTACTTATTCGGTACTGATTGATAGTCCAGCACTAATTAACTGAGCCCTACACCCTTAGCACTGCTGCTCTGGGCTGTTTCTACCTAAATGGCCCTTATTGTGAAACATGGTCCTAAAGTACTCTATCAGCATACAAGTTAATCAAAGCCTTTACTCACTATTAGACTTAAAATGTGGACTTAAAAACAGGTCTTAAAATCTGGGAAGGTAATAAATTGGGAATGAAAGCAAGTAGTTGATTTACTTAAATCTGGATATACTAACATAGGACAGGAAGTGAGAAAAGTTGCTGGTTTCACTTGATTGGTGACTGAATTAAGTAAAATTGAATACCTGGGTTAGTAATTATATTTACTGAGGTGTGCAAAAATTCTCACGTTTTCTATCCTCAGTTTCTCTTCAGAAAAGGACAGGTCTCGATTTGGAAAAGTCTTCAGAAGGCTATACTGAAATATGTAGAATTACTCAAAGCTTGGAGACTATTGGCATGGAAATTGCTAGTTATTGCTAGTTCGTATATATTTTTCAACAATCTATTGAAATGCAATCTTCTCCTACATAACTGCAAATGTATCAAAAAAGTGAATCAACTATCTATAAATATTTGACATAGGGTTTTCATCATAGCTTTTAATAAGTTAAATAACTATAAGTAAAGAAGTTTGTAATATTTTTTTAGGTTACATAATTGTGAAACATTTGAGATTGAGTTTCAGATACCATGGAACTTTGTGAAATTCTAATATAAATAAATCATTGTCCCAGAAGCTGCAAAATAATTGATTTTTTGAAAAACATATATGCTTTTTTACAACACAGATTCTTAAATTCTTATATAAAGTTGAGCTTCAGACAGCTACTGGGGCATATGCCTGCAATCTCAGTACTGGGAAGGGGGGAAAGGATCTTGCGTTCAGGTAAGTTGGGCTATATAGTGAGACCCCACCTCAAAACAACAACAAACTAACTTCATGTGTCTTCTTTGACACCTGCATTTAATTTCTGCTATAATAATAGAGTACGGCAGCAAAGCATTTCAAGGGTCCAGGCCCAGTTTGTCAACCCTAGCAGGTTAAGGATAACAGTCTTGTAGATGGGAGGCGGGAGGTGGGGGTGGATGTCCCACTTTGTGGTAACCCCGACTCTGCACGTTTCACAGGGAAACAATGTGTAAGAAATTAATAGTTCTTATGTTTGTGGGATTCCAGATACTATTATCAATGCTACCGCCAAAGACAGCACAACTTCGTTTCCATGTGAAAGAAAGCAGAAGTAATGCCAGTCACCAGGTGACCAAACAGCAAACTCTTCTAAAATCCAGAGATAGGACAACAAATGTGGGGCCTCCACTTATGATATTTTCTCTTGGCTGCACAGGATGCCCTGAGTTTGGATGCTGTGAGGGGTAGTCTTTTTGTATGCTGTGAATATGTGTTGCTCTCATTTTTGTTGATAAATAATGCTGCTTGAGTCTATGACAAGGCAGTATCGAGCCAGGTGGGAAATTCAAGCAGAGATACAGGACAAGACAGGTGGGATTGGAAAGATGCTGGCAGCCACCCAAGAAACAACATGCCAGCAGACTGGTAAAAGTCACGGCCACGTGGTGATACATAGATTAAAAGAAATGGGTTAATTTAAATGTAAGAGCTTGTTTAATGTAGGATGTCCTTCTGTATGTGTGTTCTTGTTGGTTGATGAGTAAAGCTGCTTTGGCCTATGGCAGGACAGCATACAGCCAGGTTGGAAGAGATATAGAGAGTAGGGAAAGACAAAAGAAGCCATGTAGCTGCCAGAGGAGGACATGCCAGAACCTTACTGGTAGGCTACAGCCTCATGGTGATACACAGATTAACAGAAATGGCTTAATTTAAGATATAAGAGTTAGTTAATAAGAAGCTTGAGCTATTGGCCAAACGGTGTTGTAATTAATATAGTTTCTGTGTGATTATTCAGGTCTGGGCAGCCAGGAAACGAATGAGCAGCCTCTATTTACACTAGTTAGTAATAAGCCTGAATCATCAGCCAAACAATTTTAATTAATATAAGCCTCTGAGTGATTATTTGGAAGAGGCTGCTGAACTGAGCAGGACAGAGAAACATCTGAAGTCAGGAAATGCCTTCCTTTTTTAAGTTCCATATCAACTTATTCTCTTTCCTGGTTTTTTGTTTTTTTTTGTTTTTTCGAGACAGGGTTTCTCTGTGGTTTTGGAGCCTGTCCTGGAACTAGCTCTTGTAGACCAGGCTGGTCTCGAACTCACAGAGATCCGCCTGCCTCTGCCTCCCGAGTGCTGGGATTAAAGGCGTGCGCCACCACCGCCCGGCCTCTTTCCTGTTTTTTGTTTGATTACCAGCCCTACTTTTCCATCTCATGCAGGCTGTTGAGTCTGCAGGTCATCATTTCTTCTGGCCATTTGTGGAGTCCCAAGAATTCATGATCCAATAAGTGTTGAACACCTCCTATTCACTCAGTGCCAAGTTAGATAATAGAATAAAGATCACACAGGGAGCTCAAAGATAATTTAGTCTTTTGGGTATGCTTATGAGTGGGCTTTGGACCACTTAGTATACAAACTTAAAGGGCTGATACTACCTGTCTTAGTTAGGCTTTCTATTGCTGTGAAGAGACACCATGGTAACTCTTATAAAGGAAAACATTTAATTGAAGTCGTGGCTTACAGGTTCAGAAGTTTAGTTCATTATCATCCTGGTGGGCATGTGGCAGTGTGCGGGCAGACACGGAAAGGTAGCTGAGAGTCCTACATCTTTCAGATAACAGGAAGTGGTCTGAGACACTGGGTGTGGCTTGAGCATATATAAGACCTCAAAGCCTGCCTTTAGAGTTGCACTTCTTCCAACAAGGTCGCACCCACTCCAACGAAGCCACACCTTCTAAAAGTGACATTCCCTTCGGGGGGCATTTTCTTTCAGATCACCCCGCTGCCATTTTGAATGTCTGTTGGTGTTTAGGGACAAGTGTCATGGGTTTTAGAAAATCATCAAAAAGGGCTATATCTTCTTTCTTCTACCACACAGGATTAACAAATGACTAGGAAAGATGATCTGGTAACTATGCAGGTAATATCAATTTCTCTTTACTGATATTTCTCACGGACAATGGTTGTTCATCACACCAGGTAAAAAGAAGTTAGGTCTAAGAGAGAACACATTCGTTAGCTTGAGTCATGCCACTTACGGGTGATGTGGAGACGCTATTAACAGAAACATTCAATGCTCACTGTGACAGTTATGGGTGATTGGAGATTATGCCTAGAAGAAAATTGGGAATAGCTGTGTTCTAACAAGATGACATTTGTTTTGTGGCTAAGCATGGTATCACAGAATGAACCAGTATATTTCCCTGGCCTTGGGGATCATGTTCTTGTTTTGGTAACGCTCAGGTGAGGTTTGAAAGTGTTTTCATGTTCTGTAACTCAATGACCCAGCCCGTTAGCAAGCCAAGGATTAGCCAGTAATTACATTATTCTCTCCACAAACACACACCTTGGATGTTAAGGGTGCAACTGCATGTCAACCCTTCTTTTTCTGAATCCTGCTTTCCTTGGTACATCCTGCTTTCTTTAGTAGGAGGGGACCTGTGGGTGGGTTTCTCAGCAGACGAATTTAGAATTTAGTCCAAGTCTGCAGCCATGTGCTGCTGACAAACACTGTTTCTATTTGTAGGGCTTCCCTGGAGTAAGCTGCTGTGCTAGTTTTGGACTTTCTTCAGACTCAGTCCAGAATACTGTCTTGACTGCAAAGTTCTCTGGCTTCCCTGTATGGGCATTTCAAGGGCAAAGTCACACATGGGTACATTTATGGTGAATTATCATTTCTTTTTACTGGGCATGTGTTATACATGTAGTATGTGTATATGTATGTTTGCACATGTATAGGCACATATGTTCATGGCACATATGTATGTACGTGCATGTCAAGGTCCAAAGGTGACATTGAGTATCTTCTGTCAAGTTCCTCTTTATTTACTAAGCAGGGCTTCTCACTTTATCCAGAACTCACCAATTCCAGCTAGTCTAGTTAGTGAGCATGCCCTGGGGATCAGGTCTCTGCCTTTGGAGTGCTGGAATCACAGGTCGCGACCTGCCAGGCTTTTACGTGGGTTTGGGGGATCAGAACTTGGGTCCTCATGCTTTTTTAGTAAGGGTTTTAGCCTCTGAACTGTCTCCCAGGTCTGGTCCTCATTATTTTGAGTTACTTTAGGGATTTAACTCTTATTTTTTTCTGGATTAGCATTGTCTAATAGAATATAACATGAGCTGCAGACTAATTGTTTAGTCAATTTAAAAAGTAAAAACTAGGAAAAACAGTCCTCTCACTTTTGAAATCTAGTCTATCCAAACTATTGTAATTATAGAATGTAATCAACATGAATTACTGAGGGTTTTTTGGCTTTAAACAACGTATTTGAAACTATGTACTTTACAACTACTTCACATCTTCATTAGCAGTAGCCACATCTTAGTACCTAAATGGCTGGCAGCTACTGGATTGGAGATGCAGGTCCAGAAAAATTCTTCCCAAGAAAAAAAAAATAAAACAGAGAAGCAGCAGCTCCCCTCCCCACCCCTGGTCATAAAGAACAAGTCACGTGTTTCAGCATCCATCACTGTCAGCATTACCACACATCAATAGGGATGTGTGTGCATCGTAAGGAGCCTCTTCTGGCAGAAGTATCGTTCTGTGCTCCAGCAGCTTCCAGAACTTGCTAAATGTTGAACAATACTACGTGCACACACTGACATAGATAATGATCCGGACAGCTAAAGGCTTGCATGCTCAGAAAACATGTTTATGGTGCCTTCCATAAGTTCAACACACCTTCCATTAAAAGGTTTAAGAAACTTTTTTTGCCACATCTACAGGGATGTGCAAGACAGAAGAGTCAGTCCTTTTGAGTCCAGAGAACTACACATAAATGAGGCATGGTCCCTCACTGAAAAGTGTGCCTGGGGAGGGAAGACCGTGGATAAAGCAGGTAGGAAGGGTGTGTCTACCATGTAGTGAATATGAAAATGAGACCTGTTCCTTTCAACAAAGTATTCTTTTGGAAACCCATATCACAACTCCATCGAGTCTCAGGAAGATGCTCATGAAGTTAACCCTCTCTGCCTTCACCAGTTAGATCATCATGGACCAATTTGTTGGGATTGCTTGGAAAGTAGAGTCAAAGGTCCTTGGAAAACGGAACCAACTGTTACCATGGGGGAAAAGAGAAACAACAGATATGAAAAGGTGTGGATTCTTCTGCTGTGGCAATTTGGGGGTTTTCCTGAGAAGGGAGAAAACCAGCTTGAAACATACTAGATTTCTAAGACCAGCCAGTTGTGTGCCCTCTAGGAAGTAATGCAACTGCATGTCTTTAGCTTCCCATGGGCTAAAAAAACAAAGCTTCCTTAATAGGAATTGATGAAATGATACACTTGAAGAGCTAAAAAAACAATGCCTGGGACACAACATGAATCCATGAGATGTCTGTAATTATTAGCTATTTTGTTCTCCTTTGTTCCTGAAGTTTCACAAGGCTCCAGGCAAGACTTGAACTAAGCAATAGGGAAAGACAGCAGGCAAGTACTAACAAACATCGAATCCCTCTCTAGATAGCAAAACTGGCGAAGAAGTGACAGCGATTTATTTATTTAGGAGCAGTTCAGGGGCTGCTCCTAAAAAATGTGGTGAGGGGTCCTTTAAGGAAATGGTGATGGAGGTCCCTAAAAGCAAATGCTTAGTATAGGTACAGGCTTGAGCTGCAATGGAGACTGAAGTTAACCTGGTTTCTCCTGGTCCTGAGCCATGCACCTGCAACGCAGATAGAACAAACCCAGAGTTGGTAAAACTCAATAACATGACTCGTAGGAAATGCATGCAGGCTGAGCTCAGTAGAAGCATTTGTTAACATTACAAGGATTACTGTTAGTAGCAGGTCTTTAGCGGGAGCAGCCAGACCCTGCTTAGGATGTTATATTTTGGCGCGCTCTCCTACCCTGGCACAGTTCCTGGCCTGGCACCAGATGACACTTGGGTAACGTTTGTGGAATGAATACGTTGTAATCTGGTTTTGGGGTGTGGGGCAGGGAAGGAGAGAGTAGGACGACTTGGCCTGGGATCCAAGGACTTCTTCCAAAAGTCAAAGCCCTAAGCACTTTGCAGTTGGAGCCTAGACACTACTTGGGGGTGGGATGAAACCCACTTCACCCCAGATGCAGGGGTTGAAGTCTAGGAGCACACCTCGCCTGGACGCAAGCATCTCAGTGTGAGCAGCTCTCTCCGAAAGCCTTATTTTTCTGGTTTGCGGTTTATTTACTTAAGCGTTTACAAATTCCAGGAGCAAAGGGGCTTCTAGAAACCGGGTCAGGGCCGAGGTCGCGGTTTGCATTTCTTTTCTGCTTCGCAATCGCAGCGTAGGCAAGTGACAGCACCGGTTCCTTTATTTGTTCGTTGGAGAGGGTTGCGTTTCTTTTACCCCCCACCGTGCGAAGAAAGACAAGACACAGCTCGGATTCAGAAAAGGTCTCTCACACGATAAGCCCGCGTCCCCAATAGCAGAAACCACTCCATTCCCAGACTTAATTTTTCATGCAAACACTAGCACGATTTAATAAAGAATTAGAAGAGATTTAATAAGACAAACTCGCTTCGGTAATCCTTGACCGCAAACACTGGCGTTTTTGTGCCTCGGATTTCTGAAATTCTTGGCTCCAGGACACAGGGCGCGCGGAAGCTTGTAAAAACTTCCCAAAACAGTAATCCGAGCTCTTCCCCTCTCTCCGGCCCCTAGTGACACCTGGATTTTAGGAAAGGGAAGATATGACAGGCAAAGAGAATGGTTCACAGGGCTAGGAGATACCTCTGGGGTGACTGTGGGTCGCGTTTTCCAAACCAGGCAAGTGGGCTGTTCAGACTCAGTTTCGCCAGCCGGGCGGTCCCTCTGGACGCCCCTCCCCCGTCTCCGCGCGCGCGTGTCTATTTAGAACCCAGCCCCAGAGCTTAGGAGCTTCTGGGACTTGTAGTCCTTTTCTACAGCCCCAGGCGCCGGCACGACCTGGGACTCGGACTACATTGCCCAGGGAGCTTCCCGGCCTATATAAGCAGCCGGGCGCCGCTTCAAAGTGCAGTAACCATGTGGATGTTCTGCTGAAGCGTTTCCTCAAGCCTGCTGGGGTGGGAGGAGAGGAGGAGGTGGTGGTGGTGGAGGAGGAGGAGGCAGGGGGTGGAGAGAAAGAAAGCGCACGCCGAGAGGAGGTGTGGGTGTTTCTCTCCCATCCTAACGGAACGAGCTCCCTCTTCGCGGATATGGGATTGCCCAGCGGCTGCTAACCCCTCTCCTGGTCCTGCTCCCCCAAACCGGCGTGGCTCCCCGGTCACCAAGGTAGCTGCTGGGGCCGGGCAGAGGGCGCGGGGAGTTGGCACTGGCTCCCGTGCGCAGAAGTTTTTGCCCTGATCTCTGGGAGTTTTTTTGGTGGCTTTGCATGCACTTGGCGTGTATTTTTGGCTTCTTTCCCTGCGAGCAATTTCGGGAGGAGGTCTGATTTATTTATTTATTTTTTAGGTTTAAACAACCCCAAATGTCCTCGACTCTAGTGACCAGCTTCAACCCCCTTCCCTGTACTGAGATGGCATTCCCCCAAGTTGGAAACTCTTGGAGTGGTTGCAGGAAATAGTTTTTTTTTCTCCTGTTGGGAAGGGGACAGTTGAGGGGGTGTCATATGAGTTTGCTCAAGGACATAATCTTTCTAAAAATGTAGCTAGTCCTGTTGCGCCGCATGGCTGGTAGAATAATGCATGCGTGGAGGCCCCTGTGTGTGTGTGTGGGGGGGGGGGTTAAAAAACGGAAGAAAACCGGGGGACGGGGGGAGTGATGAGGGAAGAAGTGTGGACCCAACTCGTGTCCAATGAGGATGCAGGATTTGTATACTTGGCCTCCTCCACGCGGGGAAACAAGTGCTTTGGGATCTCCTCAACACTTACCTTAGTTCCACCTCCAGCGTATTCGAAGTTTCTGCGTGCCTGATCTTTCTGGTCAGCTACATACTGGAAATAACCAAGCTGGGTTTGCTGTTATCTGGGGGCAAGAGATCCCGCCGATTTGGCTGCTAAATTGGGAGATGAGGAGTGGGGATCTGCAGGAAACGGAGGCAAAAAGGTCGAAACCCGGATTTGGGAACATTTCTTATAGACCCTTGCGGGGTTCCCTACTCAGTCTTCTTTCTTTGTAAATATTTAGGAGCTGACTGCAAGGGAGCAGGATTCGCATCCTTGGCTGGGCGAGCTTTGACTACAGAGTGCCTGATCTGGGTCAGGTGAGTGTGGAAGTCGAGTCAATAAGTCAATAGGGGTATTTGTCCTAAGCCTTTCCGCAAGTCCTCTTGTAGCAGCCATAGAGAAGCGGAGAGAAAGAAACTGTGGTCAAAATTGGTCATGATCTTTGCCGAGTAAAGATCCAGTGCCAACCACTTTTGAAGGTGGCTCAGAATTGAAGCTGCCTGATGTTTGGGGAAGGGGGGAGGCACCAAACGACAACAAAATGCAGTAAAATGGGTCTATGGGAGAGGCATGCTGATTATTTAAATTCCAAACGATGCAGAACTTTTCCTCTGCAGAGGTCTTTAAGCAAAAGTGAAATACTCCTCCCCTTCGCACATTGCCACTTTGTTCTTTTCTGTGGTGGACACGAACGTAATCAGGGGGCTGGGCTGTAAGAAATGAAAGTGGCGAATTGAAAGAATGAGAACTTCATAAACGGGAAGTTAGAGTTTAAAAGAATAACACAATAGCTTCCAGGATTTGACTGGAGCCACCTGAACGTCAAGGAACCCAGACTGCTTCTCTTGTTTTGATATGTGTTCTTGGAAGCGGAGCTGAGGGCAGCATTTCTCTGTCAATACAGTGGCTCCTATTTTTATTTATTTATTTTTTTATGCCCTAAAATGGTCCCACTCCATTTCTAGAAAGTATAGCCTCTGTAGGGGCACACACACCCTCATAGTTACAGGTTTTTTTTTTTTTTTCTTGTGAAATTTTTGTGAACCGAGTAAACAACAGGTTAATAGGGGCTGGGGAGCTGTGGGCAGCTGGTTCTTGGTAACTTCTTTAACGTCCTAAATATTTAGCTGTTCCCTGGGCTACAATCTTTGGGTTTTTCTAATTAGGGAATAAAAGCCAGATACTTCATTATGGTAGTATAATGCTTTTGTTTCCTGCTGATAAGATCCTCAGGAGTACTGGTGAAGCGGGTAGCTTTCGGATGGGAAGGTTAGTTTTTCTATGGTCTAATGTTGACCAAAGATTGGGGGCAGTCCACTCTTCAGAGTATATTGCAGACAAAGGACAACTGGTCCTCATAGTCTTCTCTACCTGATGCCTAAAAATAATGAGACTGCCTTGTTAGGATGTAGTAAGCCAGGTACAGAACTGTGGCTCACAGAAGGCCTTACATACGGGTAAATAAACCGAGATGCAACCCAGAGAGTCATGTATACTACTTGTGCTGAAGTTTGTGCAGTGCTGGGGGAGATCGAGACCCTAGGAAAAATAGTAAACACATTGCTCTTAATGTAAGAGTTCTTAGTTAGGTCCCACCAATGATAGACTGACCATACTTACCCTGATGTATGAAGGAACTGATATCATAAAAGAATGTAGATATTTGTAGAAGGATTTAATGTTGGGCCTAATTAATTTTGGAAAGCATTATGCTGAAAGCTTGAGTCAGGATAGTGGAAAAGGAAAACCAAACAAACCCCAGTGTCCATGTGCAGCATGAGGCCTTTCTCTTGCTTGAAGTATATCTTGACCATTCACATCAAGGCATCTGTGCAGGTTGAAAGAGTCAGGTGTGTCTCTGCCTGAATAATTGGAGACCTTAAACTGCTTCAGTTCAATCTGTGGAATGCTGGGTAGCTTGGCCTGTGGCCTTTGATTTGCCTGGTAGCAATGTTTTTCTTCTTCATTATTTCTTTTTTTTTTGAAATGATTTCTTCCTTTCTATCAGTTGTGTTGGTGTGTTCTTGTGAGCGTGTGTATTGAAAGTACAATCTGCTCTTTGACTAAATCAAATCGGAACAGAAAATCCCATCAAGATTTCCTTCTAAAGAAAGCAGGGAAAGTTCTTGATGTTCCAAATGAATCACTCCGGTCTCTCCACGAAAGTCATTTGGGTGTTATCATCCATTCAGACAATGTGGTTCCTGTTGCCAGCCTTCTTTGAAGAATATGAGGTGCAGTGGTTGCTTAGAAAAGCAGTAGATAAACGTCACAGAAAAGATCTGTTGACTTTGCCCTCAAAGTGTTTTTAGCTGCAAGAATATGACTATAGAGGTGAGGATGGTAGTGGGATACTCTGGACTAATTCAACGGTGTGCAAGGAACTGACTTGAAAAAATCCACGTGGCTTTTTTAGCTAATAATGATCTCATGGAATTTCTGTCTGACTTTTTTTTTTTTGTTAAATATAAGTCGCTCTTTAAAAACAAACCAAACGAAACAACAGATACCAAATATGAACAACAGAAAAAAATCCACCAAAATAAAAGCAGGCCTGGAGTTAGGTTTCTAGGTCAAGCTGTCCTTGGATACTTCTAATTAAGGAATCTACACAAGGACAGTGCCCTGTCTTGTCTGCTATTGGTTTGGTTTTTTAAAAATAAAATGCATTGGATCTGCAGATTGCTGGTAACTAGAACTGCATGCCGTTGTGTTAGGTCATTTTCTGCTGTTGAAGTTTGATGAATGAAGGCCTGAAGTCAACGGTATGAATGACTTTACTTTTCTGACTCTTTCTAGTTGTCATGGTGTCTGTGGTTCTGAGGTGATTGCTAATGAGGAATGAGTTGAATGAACTCCTGAAGCCATCACCTGTTAAACCCTGTGGTTTTCTAGACTGGACATAGTTAGAGGCAGCTGGTGTGACATATGTACCTAACAGACCGTCACCCCTGTTCAAAAGTGTTATGATTCAAGTATGCTATGTTGCTTATTCAGCAGATTTCTTGAGTACCTGCTAGGTGCCAGCTGTGTTCTAGGTGCTTGGGGTACAGCAATAAGCAATCAAGTCTGTTCCTCAGAGGTTGTTGCTTGGTGTGTGTGTGTGTGTGTGTGTGTGTGTGTGTGTACATGTGAAAGCCAGAGGTAGATGTTGGTTGTCTTTCTCAATTGCTGGTGGGAGGCAGTCACTGTAAATAAAGAAGTAGGTGTTACAGTATGGCAGGTGCCAAGTGCTCTGGGGAAAAATCAAGCAAGGAGAGGATGAACAGAGAACAAGTGTGGGCCAGATTTGGAGACATTGAAACCCTTGTGTATTGTTGGTGGAAATGCAAGAGGTAGCGCTTAACAGAACAGAATGGTTGCTCCTGAAAATATGAAACAGGGTTATCATAAGATTTGAAATTTCCATTTTTAGGTAAATAATTCATTTTTTTTTTTTTGGTTTTTCGAGACAGGGTTTCTCTGTAGCTTTGGAGCCTGTCCTGGAACTAGTTCTTGTAGACCAGGCTGGCCTCGAACTCACAGAGATCCTCCTGCCTCTGCCTCCCGAGTGCTGGGATTAAAGACGTGCGCCACCACCGCCCGGCGTATCTAAATAATTCAAAGCAATGACTTATGCAGTTTGTTTTATGCTGAAAGTTGCCTCACTCATGTTAGCCAATAGGCTGAAACAAAACCCCCGAAGTATCTATTAATACATGAATGGAAAACAAAGTGCTGCTTATGTGTTCAGTGAGCTATTATTCAGCCCAGAAGAGGAAGAAACTCTTTTCACAGTGTATTGAAACCACAAAAACACTATGCTAACTGAAAGAAGCCAGCCATCACCAGACATATAGTGTATGATTCTCATAGAAGGAAGTCCCGTATGCTTAGTCATATAATAGGGTCCAAATGTAGATTGGTACCATCTCAGGGGCTAAAGGAAGGGGAAGTTGGATTAATGAACACAGACTTTCTCTTTGTAAAAATTAAAAAGTTCTGGCAATGGATAATACTGGAAAATTTTATTTATGTATTATCCAAATAAGAAATAAAAAAGAAAAGTTCAAGGGGTGTGAAGGATGTGTTGTGGTTGGGAGTTAAGGCAGGGGTCTTAACTGTGTGGCATTTTGAGCAGAGCTCCTCAAGTCCAGAGTATAAAAAGTGAAGGCCCTGAGGTGGAAGGAGGTGGGGCATGCTGGAGGCAGGGCAAGGAGACTGGAGAGGCTGCAGGTGGGGAGCAGGGGAGGACCTCAGGTGGGAGGGCAGTCAGGGTTCAATGGTGGAGAGGCTGCAGGTGGGGAGCAGGGGAGGACCTCAGGTGGGAGGGCAGTCAGGGTCCAATGGTGGAGAGGCTGCAGGTGGGGAGCAGGGGAGGACCTCGGGTGGGAGGGCAGTCAGGGTCCAATGGTGGAAAGGCTGCAGGTGGGGAGCAGGTAGGACCTCGGGTGGGAGGGCGGTCAGGGTCCAATGGTGGAGCCAGATTTTGCACACCAGCAGTTCTGAGGATTTCTGAACCCTGACAGGGTCCCCAGTGGGGTTTTCAGCCTTGCTGACCTCAGCTGTGCTTTCTAAAGAGACTAGCTGGGCTGGAAACTTGATCCAGGGGGCATGAGGGAAACCTAGATTTCCAGACATGTGACATTTCCTGGCATTGAGGTTCACTTAAGGAGCAAAGGCGTCTCCTTTGCTGAAGAGTAGATCCATCTTTGCTTTCTTCTTCAGCGAATTCTAAGAAGCATCGGCTGGTCCTGGGCTTTCACCAGCCTTCTGCCCTGTCACCACCCTGCTGGACATCAGATTTCACTGAGGGGGAATGACCTGACCCTGGGCACTATGTTTTCATCGTCTTGGGCGTGAGACGCTCCATATTAGTGATTCTTCTTGAAAATTCGGGAAAGAGGCCTTCACGGGAGCATTGCTAAAGTCCCTGATTGTAGTACTGCAAAGGTTCCATGTTCATCATCAAATGCTAGGAAGCAATAGGCAAGTCACACAGCAAAAGAATAACTCTGTCTCAGCTATCCCAGAGTCAGACCCCAAGCTTCTCGCCATGTGTAAAAATTAGCTGTGTATTTAAGACTCACGGTTGCACCCTTCCATTTGCTGACTTTTCTTTGGTACGCAGACAGTTGAGTCTCTTGTTAACATGAAGATACCTGCATTTTCATTTTTCCAAAGATCTGTCCCTCTGATGGGATTTTATTTCACTAAAAAAAAAAAAAAAAAAGTTTTAATTTTATGTGTGTGAGTGTTTTCCCTGCATTTGTGGAAGTGCAGTGCCTGCCTGCCTGGTGACCTCGGAGGACAGAACAGGCACTGGATACCCTGAACTGGGGTTGCAGGTGGACTGTGTGCCACCATGCAGGTGCTGGGAACCAAACCACAGTCCTCTGAAAATCTGAAAAGGAGCAACCGCTGAGCCATCTCTGGCCCCTCACTGGGGTTTTATTTAAGTAATATATATGGAATGAGTAGGTACAGAAATACTACATTCTTCAGAGTTCGCCATTTGTTGCACAATCCAAATGTTCTCAATTGGTGTATTTTGTCCTTTGAAGAAAATGAAAGCTGTCTTATTACAGAAGAAAAGCCTAGTACTTGCTGTAAATAACTATAGCATTTCTCATTTGGTAAACTGACCTTACCCTGTGAAACAGGTACTCTCTCCTGTTTTTTTTTTTTTTTTTTTCTTCTTTTAAATATAGTTCATTCTAGAGATTGACCTAAGTCCTCAAAGTTTTAAATTAACTGTTTTTTGGAGCCGTCTTTTCAGCCCTGTTTGATTATAAGGGAAATTTTTACCATAGATTTCAAACGTAAGCCAACATTACATATTGTGGAACCTGCAAATGCCAGGAAAGGTGCACTGGGTTCATTGGACCTGGAGTTACAAGCCACATTGTGAGCTGCACAGTGTGGGTGCTGAGAACTGCACTGCGAGAGCCGCAACTGCTCTCAGCCACTGCGTCATCTCTCCAGCCCCAGCAGTAGCTACTTAATACACGGAACCCACTTGGTTCATCCGACTCTGCATTCAGCATCATTAGCTCACCCCCATCTTGTCCCATCTGCATCCTCACACACTCCCCACCCCTTTAGTCTTTGATTATTTGGAAGCCCATTTTAGACATATCACTGCATCTGTATTTATCATGAATCCTTAGGGTTTGAATTCTTTATGTAGGTACATAACGAAGTACTTAAAAGTCTGCAGCACTGGCTGCTCTTATGTGCCCGTGCTGGGGGAGGGAGTGCTATTGGCATTCATTGCATAGAAACTGTGGCTGCTAACTCAGCAACCTACAGTCTGTCATATTTTGGTAGTTATATACAGAGGTATAGTCCAAGTCAGATTCTTTTTTATTTTTATTTGTTTTTGCCTTCAGGGGCACAATGTTTTCATTTTAAAATATGGCTAGTGCCACTGTTGGGCATCCCTGCATATGGCATCCTTTAAAAGTACCACTGTGAACTCGCAGACTGAAGCATACTTTGTACGCTTTTCTTCATGGCGTTACTTTTCTTTATCTCCTTCCAACCCACTTTGGTTCTTGTAATTTTGAGACCAGGTTACTGTGTAGCCCTGGTGGGCCTCAACTTGGTGATCCTCCTGCCTCAGCCTCCTGAGTGCAGGGATTAGATGTAGTTGTATGCCACTGTCCTCAGCCTTGTGGTTGTTGATCTCAGTGAGAGAGTTCAAGTTGGCTCCCGAGGCTTTTGACAAAACCAGGAAAGTTCTCATAGTTTTCTTCCTTTGTGTGTGATGAGATCTTCCAGGCTTATCTTTTTTATTGCTTGTCCTACACCATCAATCAGCCTTTTCGTCAGAAAGCCCTTGTTCTTTTGAGAGGGAAATGAAATGAGACACCTTTGCTTAGGAGTGCATGAGCATTCTTGCCCTCATCTTGTAGGTGATAAAACAAAATTTAAATGAAGAAAACTTAACGCCTGACTCTCTTCCCCTCCCCCTTCTTTGGAGACAGGGTCTTACTATGTAGCTGTGACTGTTCTAGAACTCAATGTATGGATCAGCCTGGCCTCTAACTCACAGAGATTTCCCTGCCTCTGCCTCCCAAGAAAGAGCTGGGATTAAAAACTGGTACCACTGCACCTGATTCACCTGAGTGTTTTGTAATAACAACATTTTGATCAACAGCCCATTTTGATATGTCTGTGTTTATCTCAAAGGAGCCTGGAAATAATCTGAACTTTTTTTTTTTTTAAGTTTATTATGTATACATTGTTTTGCCTGCAGACCAGAAGAGGTCATCAGATTTCATTACAGATGGTTGTGAGCCACCATGTGGTTGCTGGGAATTGAACTCAGAACCTCTGGAAGAGCAGACAGTGCTCTTAACCACTGAGCCAACTCTCCAGCCCCAATAATCTGAACTTTAAAAAAAAAAAAGTGGTCTGACTTTCAGTGTATTCCTGGATAAGCAAAAATGCTATTGACACTCCTGAGTGGCACTCCATCTAGAGATAGGGAAGTCAAATTTGTGGATCTTGCTCAAGTTTTGCAATGTAGTAGGATGAATAGAAGCCATCTAAGTGTACTGCAGTGATGTGGATGGGAGGCATCTTGGGAATAGCTCCTACGTGTAAACCCTGAAGCTCACTTGCATTTTCTTCATGTTATACACATCGTCTGACGATACTGTCAGGCAAAACTTCAGTGGTTTGTGCATGGAAATAGTTTTTGGTGTGGAATTTTTTTGTTTGTTTGTTTTTGTGGTATCATGTCGGCATTCAAGAAGTTATGGAATTTTGAGCATTTTGAATTTTGTATTATCCTGGCATAACCTATACTGAAACTGGGCTGTGGGGATAGCGCAGAGACAGACTATTCTTATTGTGTGCGAAGCAGCTCAGTGCCAAAACAACAACAAAATTAACCCATGTGTTCATTGCAGCACCTACCCCCTCCCATACACACGCAGAGAGAGGGACCATGCAAGAGGACACTGCTGCTAAGCTCAGTATTTCTCTTGCTGTTGGATTCAGTCAGAGGTTTGAGAAATACACTTTTCTGTCCATGTTGTCCAAGGCTCAGCATTGGGTGTCACCTGGGAACTTGTTAATTGTCCTCTTGGGTCCTGCCTAGACCTGTATCAGCTGACATTTAGGAAGACCCTCAGGTGATGTGTACCCTTCCATGCTTGAGAAAGTCTGTCCTAAAGGATGCCTGCCCAGTCCTGTTAGCAATGGCCTTTTTATAGTCCCTGTGTTTCATGGCCAGTTCCCACCTGTTGAAGCTCACCTTCGTACATGCCCCTGGCAGCCTTCTTCGTTTCAGGTAAATGGAAAGACAGGCCTATTCACCAGGCAGAATTCTGACTGAGAGGGAGAGGGAGGGAGGGAGGGAGGGAGGGAGGGAGGGAGGGAGAGAGAGAGAGAGAGAGAGAGAGAGAGAGAGAGAGAAGAAGGGAGGGAGGGAGGGGGGGGGAGGGAGGGAGGGAGGGAGAGAGAGAGAGAGAGAGAGAGGAAGAAGAAGGGAGGGAGGGAGGGAGGGAGAGGGAGGAAGGGAGAGAGAGAGAGACAGAGAGACACAGAGAAAGGGAGAGAGGTGGGGGGGAGTTTGAGAACACTTTTATGGCCTTGGACGTAAAGGCAGAAAGAGACCAGTGGCTACCTGTGCGCCCAGCGGTCCTGTAGTCACATGAAGAAACAAGTGCAGCTGCATTTTAACCTGCTGTCCATAGACACTGGAGGAATTGATGTTTGAGGACCTCTCTCATCACAGAACATCTGCACCGCTGGGTGTAAAGTTCCTCATCAGAAAAACCTGAGCGAAGGAAAACAACACCAGCCTCCAAGTGTCCTGGTTCATTTGCACTGGGGTGGGGGTGGGACTTTAATCTGGGAAAAGATTTTTGTTTTGTAAAGATAGCTTAAAAGCATTCCATATGTATTTCTGAATAGAAAAGACTTAGGGACGTTCATTTATTTGCCTTGTGTGTATGTGTGTGTTTTTGTGTATTCTGCCTGCTGTGTACTTCACCCCTCTCCATGTTGTCAAGTCCTTCTATTCCCTAGGATCTTGCCCAAGTTCTTTTTCCTTTTACTTGAGACTTCTGTCATTTGAAACTCTGTCTCTTAAACTCTGTTTTATTCGCAGGGGTGTTTTGTTTTCTTATCTGTCAAGAGTACCTAGCATATTAAAAGAGCGCAAACCATATTTGTTGAATGAACTAATCCATACCCACTTTGCCTTTGAGGGTTGCAGGTGCTTTCTCAGAAGAAACTAACACTATGTACCTCTGTGCCGATTAAATCTTTTCTGAATTGCCGTATTACTCTGGAAAGCCCTTTTGGTGTGCAGAGAGATGTGAAGAACATGGAGAGATGCATTAAGCTGCTCTTTTGGTGGGGTTTGAGCTCTTGCTCACTACAGCTCTCTAGAGGACACGCAGCTAGGGGAATTGCTGTCCATGAGAATAGGAGAGTGGAACCGAGAGCGGGGTAGCGAGACAAAGTTGCTGGTGCTCTTGTTGCACCCTGCTGTACCACAGGATGGGGGCTCCTGGGCGACCTCCTGTTCACTGTTCCTTAGAGATCAACAAAACATGGAACATCTGTGTGTCTGTTTCCTCCTCTGTAGATTAGGTATAAAAATACCTGCTTGGGGCTGGGGGCTGGGAGATAGCTCAGTCAGGAAAGTGCTTGCCTGAGTTCAGTCCCCAGAGCCCTCACACAAAGCTAAGTGTGGTGGTGCAGGCTTGTAATCCCAACGCTGGGAAGTGGGAGGCAGGAGATTCCTGGAAAGCACTGGCCAGTCAGCTCTTAATCAGGGAACCGCGGGTCAAAGTGAGAGCTTCTCTCAAAAACAAAAAGAAGCCGGGCAGTGGTGGCATATGACCTTTAAACCTAGCACTTTGGAGCCAGTGGCAGAAGGATCTGAGAGTTCAAGGCCAGCCAGGTTTACAGAGTGAGTTCCAGGACAGCCAGGGCTACAGAGGGAAACCTTGTGTCGAAAAATCAAACCAAACCAAAAAATGAACAAGGCGGAGGGCTCCTCAGGAGCAGCACTTAAGGCTGACTTCCGGACTCTGCACGTGTACCCACACTCATACCATTCTTCCTCAGCCAAAACACCTGCCACCAAATTGTATAATCAGATCAGGAAAACAAAACAAAACAAAACAAAACTACAGACCTATCCCTGGGGTCATGATATGTCTCAATTAGGGGTGTCATTTGACTTTGTCAGGAGACACTTTTGCTTGTCACACCTGTGGCTCTTAGGGTGAGCTCCAGTTGGTAACCAATGTCGAGTTATTGCATGTATGGATGGTTGCATGTATGGAGGTTGGTAATCATTGTGCTGCGGCAATGGTTCTCAACCTGGGGGTCACAACTCCTTTAGGGGGGTGCATATCATATGTTTGTATTATGATTCATAGCAGTAGCAAAATTAAAGTTATGAAGTGTAATAAAATCCTATTCTATTGTTAGGGTTTTCAACCCAGCAGAAGGAACAGTATTAAAGGATTACAGGATTAGGAAAGTTGAGAACCACGGTACTATAGTGCTGAGGAAAATGTCTCTATTATGAAGAACTGCTCCAAATGTCAGTTATGCCAGGGTTGAAGAACCCTGTAGTAGAGTAGATTTTCAGATCCAGTGAAAATTACCTCCCTGAAGAGACTGATTTGACTTAATTTACTAGTTCAGGCTAGTCAAGCAGAGCTTTCTTCAGAGGCTGGGGTTGACTTTCACTTTAAAAAATGTTTAAATCCCATTTATTTATTTGTTTCATATGTGCATGTATACATGCATGCCATGTTGCATGTATGGAGGTCAAAGGATGACTTGGAGCGATCAGTTCTCTGGGGATCTAACTCAGGTTGTCAGCCCTGGCAGAGGCAGAAAGTGCTTTTACTTGCTAAACCATCCCACGGTGGGGTTGGAACTTCTTACCAAAATAAATGCCCTCTCTCTCCTCTCCCAAGTGCTGGGCCTGGTATCCGAAGTCCTGTGGTCTTCCGTTGACTTCTCATAGGCTCTGCAACCTTCACAAAATCGCCAGACAGTTGTATTGACTGGTTGGTTTTTCTCACATGTAAAATGAGGACTGTTAGCTCGCTGCTGTTCACCACCAATACCCCAGTACTTTACCTGGCCAGTTCTGAGCTTGTGGCCGCCTTCTCTTAACACAGTCTTGCGGGGACATATGATCAGATATTGGTCCTAGCCCCTTTCTCGAAGAATAGCTCACTGTAGAAGTTGTACCTGTGAGGGCAGCCTGCTGGAGATGGACCTAGGGACTTGTGCATACTAGGCAAGCTCTCTACCACTGAAATGCATCACCAGCCCTAAGAGACATCTTTTAAACTAACTGTTGCTCTGAGCTTCAGATTTCGAGTAACTGTTTCTGAGATTGTCTGAAAGGACCTTGGCTCTTCCGAGATGATCACTTCCTTTGGGACGGGCTGAAAATGAAAGCATAGGAGTATGACTCCTATGTCCCGAGCAGTGGCTCATATAACAGAATCAATTACATGATGACAGACTGTGGTGTCTGCAAGGATGGTTTCTGATAGGACAAGACAAGGAGTGGCCTGGGTGAATGTGTGGGGAGGCTGAGATGGCACTGTGTCCAACTCCAGAATATTCTGAGGCTCATCCATCTTTCACAGTACAAATCTCATCCAGCGTCTTTGCCCGAAGGAAGTTCCGAAATTAACCCTGAGAGAGCCCAGGGACAGAAACAGATAGTTGTAAAGAAAACCCTTTTCTCTGTCTTGGGAGAGCCAACCATAAAAGTGTTGGACTTTCTCTACCCTGGGTTTACAGCCATATTACCATATATGTCCCCGGGTGAGGACATGGCGAGGAGACTTCTCCTCTGGACAGAGTTTCCTTGGCCTCTGGCCAGGAGATTGATCACATGCCAGCCACTCTTCCTTCTTGGGGCATCCCTTTCTCTTCCTTCTGAAAGACCTCATGGCTTGCCTGACTCTGCCCATTGTTAACCCCTCCCATCTGGAGGCTGCTGGGCCTGACAGTGACATGGTGTCTTCTTGAACTGATCCTCGACCTCAGTTCTGAGACCTGCTTGTATTCTAGATGCCTTTAAACACGTCTTCACGCAGAAGCCCCTCTTACCTGTCTAACTTTAGCCGAATCTTTCAGATGTAGTTATTTTTAAATGAGGCAGCATTTAATCAGTGCTGCAATGGAATCAGCGCTGGAGGACTTTGGCAAGAACTCCTTGTTTTTGTGCCGTGTAAGAGCTATGTAAGCATCCTCTCCCCTCCTCCACGCATGGTACCTTTGGTTTTATTAGGAATAGCACGGAGAATGTTCTGCTGGAGTTGCTGCCGGCATGGTTGGGTGTGTGTAACTTGCAATGTCTCTTTCCTAAACTCATCATTTGGAGCTGCTGGTCAGAAGCGCTTATCCTCCCTAACTCTAAGATGGGCAGGAATGTCTCCCTGTTCTGTTTGCTGTGTGCTAAGCACACACGTTCTTTTCTTCCTTTCATTTAATCCGCAGCATAGCCTTATGTACGGTACCTTACAGAAGAAGAGGCTGTGGTAACTAAGTAACTCTGTCAATGTTACCGTGAGTAGAGGCAAGAGCGGGACTGGAGCTGGAGCGTGAGCAATGGAAGAGCACATGCACCTGCCCGCCCACCCCCCACCCAAAAGAAAAAAAAAGCTTTTACTCTGGTTTGTGTCCTCGAACCTGGCTCTAGTCCTCCAACTTCAGGCTTCTCTCTGTTACAACTGTATAATTTATGGCCTGAGGTCATAACCCACTGACCTCTTTCCTGTCCTTAGTGCCATTGTACCAGGACTTCCCCCTTCCACAGTGTTCCTCTGCCTGATTCCCACTCCTTTTCCCTCTTTCTTCACTTTCAGGTCTCAGTTGAAATGTGCCATCTGCTTTTTCTGACCAGTCAAAATTAAGCTGCCACCCAGTTGTGTGATCTAGTTTAAACTTCTCCTCTTTTGAGGGGGTTTCTGTTGGGAGCGTAATCTAAGGTCTTATGAATACTAGGCTGGTGGTCTCCCACTGATACAAACCCCTAGGCTGGCTTTGATTTTTTGTATGTATTTATACTGACCCTATTCATCTTGTTTTCATTCATCCCATTTGTTTATTGTCTGCCTGAACTTGAATGTGTGTCTTTAGGATAGGGTTATAATGTATGTCTTTAGGACAGGGTCCTTGTTAAGTTTTTACCCATCTTTCAGTGTCTTTGTGGGTTGAATCAGATCAAATCTCAAAAAGAAGTTTAACTTAGTCTTGTTTTCAAATTCTTGAGTCCCAGGGGTTCTTTACAAGCTTAAAAACAGCTAAAAACAAACAAACGAAACACCAGAAACTAACATTGTTATGAGATATGTTTGCTTATATTTATCATATTATAAACATTTTTAGATATTACACATGAGCATAGTAAGTTTTTTTTTCTCAAATGAGAAAATGATAATGGCCTCTAGAATAAGTCAAAGCAAAATTTAGCAAGATGGCAGGGTGTGATAATCCCAGCACCATAGATCACTGTGGAGTTTGAGGCAAGTGTGGTCTACTTAGGAAGTTTGAGCCCAGTCAGGTTTGTGTATTGAGGCCCTGTCTCAAAAACTATATATATATTTTAAAAGGAGAAGTGGCATTGTTGAGTAGTTTTGTGGATCATTTTAAGGCCTGATTGAATGAGAGATGCACATGGCACACATCTTATTGGCCTCCTGTCTGCTGTGACGTCATGTCTTGCAGTCTCTGGATAACTCTAATGTACACACAAGAGACTGGGCAAAGAGACAGACCAAAGAGACAAACAAATGCCCTCATGGTGTTGACAATTTAATTTTGCCTTTGAATCTTAACTGAAAGGGCCTTGGGGACTTCATTTAGGCTACTGCCACACAGGATAGATGAGTCATTTGAGATGTTGGGTATGACAGGGAGCTTCTGAAATTGGGAGGCGCTGAAGGCCTTGGTGGCAGGAGGCAACCCAACATCCCTCAGTCTAGAGACTATGTATCATTTCTTCCTGTTCAGGAAGAGATGCATGGCCATGTATTTCAGCAGTCTTAGGGAAACAAAATTGCTCTGAGAACTTGGGAGTAGTGCTTGTCTCTGTTCAGTTTCTAAGGAGCAACAAAGCAAAGGGCCTAGAAGCTGTGCAGTGGGTAGGGTCTTTTGGTGACTGAGAATAGCAGCGTGAAGGAAATGTATCTTCCTTGACAGCAGCTACTCCACAGTCTCTATTGGGCTCTTCTTGCAGCTTTGGCTACGTAGTATTCTACCATGAAAATTCGATTGTCTTGGCTGGAAGTGTAGCTCCTTGGTAGGATGCTTGCCCAGCATGCCGGGGGCACAGAGTTCTGTCCCCGGAACTGGGGACAAGAAGTCCAGTGGAAATTCTATTGACTTGAGGTCTTATTGTTGACAGGTTCTGCTGCAATTGTAGTTACAAGGGGCAAGGTGAATGCTGTTGATAATACACTGGGCTGCGGAAGTGTTTGCGAAGGTATTTGAGAACGTGTTTGAGAGGTTCCTGTTTAGACATCTGGGGAGTACTTTGTGTACCCCTGTGCTGGTGGCATACACTTGTGTCACTGTGAAGGTGTTGGGTATCAAAGCATCTGTGGGGGGCTTGATCACCAGGAAATGGATGGTGTGCTGGGGAGGCTGCTAAAGGCCTAGCTGATGGTCTGGTTGTCAGTGGACATTGTGTCCTTCCCAGTTATTGAAAGGCAACTGTTCAGCTCCAATAGCCAGGCGCTTTCATCTTAGCACAGAAAATGTGTGTTATTCTTGGCACAAATGTGCAAATATGTGGATTTATCTTGTTTTGAAAGTAGTCCTTGCTCTCTGGTCTAGGCAGACCGAGAACTCACTGTGTAGCCTAGGCTGGCCTGACCCTCATGCTGAAGCCCAGGCTTGAACCTGTGGTTTGAGGTCCACAGACCAGTGCTGAGCTGCTTTCTGTTTTCCTCGAGCACCCTGTCCACTTGTAAGGAGCCTGTGACAAATGACAGCTGTGGTATTCTGGTGATTCCTCCTTGGTTAATAAACGTGTTCTAATTTAGACTCAGTTTGAAGAGTTCCTAACTTTTAAATTCTGAGTTGTGTGTAGGCGAAAGTTAAAATAATTTTTTTTTAAGGAAAAGAATATAAGTGCTATTATTTAAGTGCGTGCAAGAGATATAATGGATGAGAAAATGATAATAAGTGAGGTTTTTTTTTTCTTCCCCATAATCAGAGCTTTTAGAAAACGAAATGTAAAACCTATCTGGAGCTGTTTAAAAGGAAATGAACATCGTTCTCGTTCAGTCAGGCTCAGCTTCAGCCTGTTTTTACAGCAAAGTGGGAGAGGTTTTAAATAATTAAATTATCAGCCCTTTGAAGAGATCTCTACCATCCCCCCCCCCCTTCCCAGCAGGGCCTCTGGTTTGATGTGGGAAGAGGGAGAGAGGGAGTGGAGTTGTGGGTTGACTCTCTGGGTGGTGTGAATTCGGGTACCTGAGACATGCTGTACTGGCAACAGGCGCCCCATGGGCTTGCAGAGGATTTAAATATCTCTGGGCCTGTGTTTTTTCCAGCCTTTTTCTTAGCAGTATCAACCAAGTAAGAAATGTATTTCAAGTAAAGGACTCACAAGGTGAGGGCAGAGGTGAAGGAACATGCTGAAGTAACTGGAGGTAGTGTTTGTTTTAATCTTGTTCAAAGATGCAGAAATGAACACTGAGAGCCGGGGATTATGTTTGAGCCATTTTTGGGGAATTGTTTATTGGTTTATACAAGTAATAAAACCAAGAGATGCAAAAATTACTCCCTTCTTCCACTGTCTTTAACATGTAAGGGTGCGAGGTTCAGAGAAGCTGGCCCGGTGTTTAAGGACGCACAGCCAGAGTGCACACAAGCATCTGAGTCTGTTTCTAAGTGTACACTCTTGTCAGCGTTCATATGCCATTTCTGACATGTGGGGTGGAGGTCAACATGGTTGAGATCAGAGCAGCTGTCCAGGAATAAAAAGAAGATTGTCCTTATATTTTCCATTGAAATTTAAAAAGAGCCACTTTTTAGGTCTAAGTTCTATATATCATTGATCTAAGAGTTTACACACTTAGCATTAATTAACTTTAGAAAACATCCATCCCCAAATAGTAACAGACAATTTTGGCCATAGATAAGATGGCACCATGGTGACATGGAATCCCAGTTTGGGACATGTTTGTCATGTCCCAGGTGTTGGATTGCAGTGAGCGTGAGACAACAGTGGTCCTTCTTTTGTGGGTTTGCAATGTGAGGGAAACAAATTAGAGAGCAGACAGGCGATGGGTTGACAATGACAGAAGGTCCAGGAGATGACAGGGTTGCACTGGGGGGACGAGTGGATGCGTATAAATAACTCCGGTTTTGGGAGCGAAGAGCTTCTTAGATGTGGTAGCCGGGCTGCAAAGGTGTGGGGGTTAGCCATAGAAGTAGTGTGTGTGTGGGGGGGGGGGGGGCAGTGTCACAGGCTGTAAGAACTAGGGGGAGCCTAGGAAATATTCACCCCGGCTGTCATGTTGAGGGTGGAAGGGAGGGCAGACAGGACTGGAAGAGATTTGGGGTGTTTTATTTTAATTTTTTTTGAAATGGGGTCATGGGGGTCTCTGTTATATACCCTGTCCTTAATGTGTCCATCGACCCTCCTGCTTCAGCTTCATGAAGAGCTAGGACCACAGGTGTGTGTACTGCACCTGTTCCTGATTTTGCAAAGTTGTAAGAATGATCTGGTTGATGTTTCTAAATGATTATGCTGTCTGTGTTCAGAATAGATTAAGGGGAAACCCATGGTTTTAGAAAAATAAGACTTCCAGGTGAGTTGAACCCACACCCTACATGTGCCTCAGGATAACACAAAATCATAAATTTACTTAAAACATGGTATGTTTTTCAGTTTTGTTTTTGATATAACTCAATTGTGCTGTTTTTGAGTGTGAAATTTATAGCTTCCAACTGTGTGCTGAAAGGTCAGAAGGCTACACCCTTTCAAGAGTCTAGTTAAGAAATGAAACTTGGGGTTGGCAGGATGGCTCTGTGGTTAGATCACTTGCTGCTCCTGTGGAAGACTCAGTTTCAGTTCCAGCACCAATATGGTAGTTCACAGCTGACAGTAACTCAGTTGTAGAAGATTTGTTGCCTCTTTTTTGGTCTCTGAAAGTACTACATGAATGTAGCGCACATATGGGTAAGCAGTCACACATGCATACATTTAAATAAAAAAAATGAATTAAAAAGTAACATTTGGGAGTAGGAAGATGGCTCAATGGTTAAAGTGATTGCCATGATAAGGTAGAGACTACAGGCCGGATTCCACATACAACCTGCCTGTAATTTCAGCTTTGAACAATAGAGACAGCAGATCTCTGGAGCAAGACAGCCAGTGAGACTAGACATATCAGAGAGCTCCGAGTTTGAGTGACTCCAAGTTTGAGTGAAAGATCCCGAGACTGAGGATATTTCCCAACATCAGCTTCAGCCCCCTATGGAGGTGCACATGCATCCATGTGTGCCCCACATATGCAAATGTGTGTATACACATGCTTGTCACAGGCACACACACAAAGGACATGGGAAAAGAAATGATACTGGGCAAGACCCTGGTGAAAGTGAGGGGAGGTTAAAAGAATTGAAGGGTTTGGTGATGTTGAAGTTTAGCATTGAGGCATCATGTTCAACTCAACCTCTTCAGTCTTGTATTTGACAAACATTTTCTGCAAAGCATTGGTGTTGGAGCTGCAGTTATGCACAAAGCAGAGCTCTAGAATTGCCTGTCCCTCAAGGGTGTCAGACATGCATCTCACAGATAGATGTGAACTTGTAACAGAGATGCAGGCTGAGGAGGAGAGAGCTCATGGGCAGAGTCCATGCAAGTATCCAAAGCGTTTATCCCCATCCTGTGATGGCCTGGTAGGAATAACAATGAATTGAGATCTGAAGGGCTGGTTCTCACTAGAGCCAGAGCTGTGGGAGGTATGAGAGGAGAGCAGGGAGTCATAGTGTCACTGTGTCACCGGGCTGGAGGTAATGCTCAGCTGTGTGGAGGAGAAGGGGTGGGCTAGGCGGGCAGCTTCATAAGCTTAGGAAGATGCTATGGGCAGCCGGGAGCAGAACCCTAGAAGCTGTTGCCAGCGATACAGATGTGGAAATCCCAGTTATGTAAAGAAGCCAGCAGAGCACATGAGAAGACCCAGGAAATGTGTCCGGGAGAAAGAGAACAACATGGACAGCGAGTGCCGTCCCCTCTGGCATCTGTTCTGAGAGCAGATCTCTATGTTCATGTGTTTATACTTGCTCCTCCCTTAGGAGTGGAGTCAAATATCCCCTTCTCTTTACCCATTGCTTGGTCAGTGAGAAACTCAGACAGTGGGTAGTGGGAGCCTCATCCAGCCATGGTGGCCCCAGTGTATAGGCATGCTTCCCAGCTTACTCCCTCTGCTCTGACCCAGCTTCTCTGGGAGAATCCTGTTCTGACAGGTACCTCAGCCAGCAGTCAGTCAGGGTGGTGGGCGTTGTAGGTCATGGAGATGGTATTGGGCTTTGCTGGTGATTATCAAAGTCATGTACCTGAGCCTCAGAATGACCTAGCATATAGCTGGGGACAGCCAGGCTTAGGGAAGGCCTGAATTCCTACACTGAGTAATCGGCAGATCTGGGGTTCAGTGCAGGTGCTTTGAGCCTGGAGCCTTCTGCCTGTCTTCAGAGCTCTTGAGACCATACCCTGTTGGGGTGGAAGGAGAATGGTAAACCTCTGTGCAGAAGAGGTTACAGTGCAGTCACAGATTTAGAGGCCATTGATACTTGAGTGGACAGACGAGAAAGAAAAGTTTTGGGAGGCATCTGCCTCACTGTGGGGATGACAGTAATTTTTCTAGCAGGATAGCGTGTTTTAGCAGGAGCTGAGACCCTCCAGACAAGCGTTTTGCTAGATTCCAACAATGAATAAGAGATCGCATGACATGCTCAGCCAATGGTTCGTACCTTGCGCAGTCTGCAGTTCTCTGTCTTCAGAAAGGTCCGCATGATGCATGATTAGGAGCTGAGAGTTGTTCTGTATTGTTGAGCTTTTTTTCTGATAGGGGAATTAGAGAAGCTGATTATCTTTCCCTAAAGTGAAATACAAATCACGGGTCTTACAGGAGGTCATTTGTTTCAATGCCTTGCTGACTTTTTATGCAGAGGACCTTTTCCATTATTCCAAATTATTCTTTACCTCTTACCTACAGAATAATAAAAACAGCTAGCAGTGAACGCTGAAAGCATGTCAGCTGCTGTTGCAGACACTTTGCATGCATGATCTTATCCTTTCCCTATGAAGTAGATTTGCAGTGTACAGATGTGGACAGAGGTCTACAGAGACTGAGAAACGGTGCTAACAGGAATAGCTTATGTGTAGAGAGCTGGGCTAGAGTCTTAGGCTGACTAGTAAGCCTGTTTTGTAGAACTGTTGGCACGGAGCCCTGGGTGTCTTTGTAGTACTGAAAGTTGCACAGTTATGACAGAGTTCTATAGCAGGTCGATACCTGCTCTTTTTTTCATAGTGACCCTGGTCATTGTGTGTGAGGGATACTGGGAGCCCTGAGTGCAGCTGGTAGAAACCTGCAGGCACAAATGGCCCACAATCAGATAAAGAAGTGGCCTCCCACCCTGCTTCTAAACAACAGGAAGTCTTCCTGAAGATTGTTGCCAGGCCCACTTCCCACCTCTCCCCTCCAGCTCCAGATGCCTGTTTTTTGATTCTGCTGGCCTGGGTTTTTTCTTTCAGGACCCAACTGATAATTGCTTCAGGGTCTCTGGTCCTCTGTACTTACCCCCTGCCATTAAAGGCAGACCAGGGGAGACCCAGAAGTTTCTAGCCAGCCAGACCTGGAAGCTATTTGTCTGCTCAAATCTTGTGTAAAACGGGAACCACTGCTGATTTCCCTGGGGAAGAATCTGCCCTAAGGATCCTTAGGTTGTTTTTTAAAAAAAAAAAAAAAATTGAGACCTTTGGCAGACTGCCTAGTTGAGGATCATTAACTGTGGTGGGTGTACTGGCCTCTGTTTTCCGGAAAAATGTAAACCATGGCAAAAGGTTACTTGTTCAATTATCTTGTCTACTTAATAAGCATATGGGTAAGAAAGAAGATGCTTAACCTTTCTTCTGACTGAACAAAAGTGTTATATGGCTAAGGTAGAAAATGAGAAATTCTTCAGTAGGGAAAAACTGAGTAGAATTATCCATAAAGGGGAAAAAACAATTCTCCATTGCCACATAGATGATAAGAACAGTCAAGGTTTATGCCTCTTCCGTGGGATTACTGTTGAAGGAAAGGTCCTCTTCAGAATTTGGTAGACCTGGTATCACTCTGTACCTCCTGATTTGTTAATTATCTGTGATGAGCATGTGAACTTTACTGTTGCTCAGCTTCCCCAACAACAGAATAGGGTTGTTGTCTGAAGTTTTCTGTCCTGCCTGGTCCTACAGCCATTAAGTCCCAAAGAATCACACAGAGGTCTACATTAATTATAAACTGATTGGCCCATTAGCTCATACTTCTTATTAACTAATTCTTATAACTTATATTAGCCCATAATTCTTGTCTGTGTTAGCCATGTGGCTTGGTACCTTTTTCGGCAAGGCATTCTCATCTTGCTTGCTCTGTGACTGCAGACTGTTTTCCTCTTCCTGGAATTCTCATTGCTCCGCCTCTGCTTCCTGCCTGACTACTGGCCAGTCAGCATTTATTTAAAATACAAGTGACAGGGTACAGACCATTGTCCCACAGCATAGGGTAGCAGTGGTGGTTTCTGCCTCATGCCACACATGTCTTGAGGGTTCTGAAAGAGTTTTTGTTACATTCTCAACAGTGGTGGACGTGATAGTCCTTGACAGACGTTAGCTGTTTGGCTTAGCAGTGACTGAGGAAGTCTAGTCTACACTACTCATTGTCCTATTTTGTTGAATCTTGGAAGTCAAGCAGGGTAAGGTCTGGTTAGAACCTGGATGGGCCAAGTAGCACTAACATAGACTCTTAGTGTCCTATTGCAGTACAGGATCCTATTGCGACTGACAGGTTGCAGACCTTACTAGTTTTGCCATGCTTTGCCGTTATAGAACACTGGGTTATAGCTGCTGCTTTTCAGTAAGGGAACTTTTCAGTAGGATACCCAGAAGATGATGCAGAGTTGAAGGACAGCCTCACATGGCTGTCTTCTGGCTTGGTCTTCACTGGAGTCAAATGCCCCTTAGAAGGACAAGCCTGGGAGAAGAGCGTTAGTCACTCTGCATAAATATGACCCTGGTTGTCTTGCCTAAGCACATTCCTGCCCTCCTGCATCCATCAACTCCCCACTGGTCCTCTGGAAGGCCAGTATGTACATAAATTTGGTCTGACTCAAACAGAAATGTTTTCTAAGAATTAGTTCCACAATTGGGATACAGCTATATAACAGAGCACTCACCTAGCATATCAAAACCCTGGGTTCAATCCTTAGTGCCAAGGATGCAAAGCAGTCATCTTGTGCTTTTATTATATACAGTCTCCCGTTTCACTTAAAATAGATCACAGTTTTGGATGGAGGGTATGGCTCAGAGGTGAAGCACGTGCCCAGCATACATACAGTTCTGTATAATTATGAGCCAGGTGTGGTGTGCCGGCTTTAATTTCAACACTCAAGAGGCTGAGCCAAGGCAGTAGACTCTTGGGTTCAAGGCCAACATACAATGGCATCTCAAAACTCTTCCATTTTCACAAGAAAGGAGATATTGTTCCCAGAAGTATACTAACTTTCTGGCTCCTGATGACAAAGCCTTTAAATTGTAGGTCATAAAAAGTGATAGTGATTTTTGGGGCTGTGTGGTTTCCATTGGTGTCTCCTTTGTGTGTGTTGTTCAGAACATTGATTTGACTCTAGCTACAACGTCGCTAGGAAGAAATAGCAATGTGATTGACACAGTTCTAGGGCAGTAACTGGCGTATTGTTCCTCTGCATGCTCTTTGACTGTCCTTCCTCCAGCTCTAGAGATGAGGGCTGTTCTGTCTGAGAGCTGATTATGTTCTTGGTTGCTGACTCTTCTATAAATAAGCGCACGTCTGCCTCTCCTGAAGTGTCTGGGTCGTTGGAGCGGTGGGCAGCTTTCCCTGCAGCTTCTCAGAGGCAGGGGAGGTGCTTCTCTCAACAGTTTGCTTGCCGCATCTGGCATTCCTGCTGAGGGAGGAGAATGCTTCCAGAAGTTTGCAGAGGAAAACTTGGCACCCGGAGAGGTTAGAAAAAAGAGAGGGCCTTTTACCCCTGCACGTCATTACAGCTCTCATGGCCCTGTGGAGTAAATGATTTATTTGAGTCAGTAGAGGGGGAAAGGTGTTCAGAGGAGTCTTGGCTTGGAGGAAAACCCCGACACTTCATGCATCTACACACCAGATGCTGAGGAAGCATTGGGAAACTCTGCGGTCCACACCAGCGCTGTTGCTTCCCACATGACTGAGTTTGTTTGCTAAATGTCAGTTTAACGTCATGCAGTTGGCTCCCGTTCCTTAGTGTTCATGGCTGGCCCCTGTGAAAACTGTTGTTAGGAATCACTTCAATATTTTTGTTTGTTTGTGTGTGTATTTAATAGTTTCTGGGCGTTGTAGACACTTCCTAGAATTGAGGAGTATATATTTTTTTAAACTACTTCTAACTAGCCATGTAATCTAGCCAGGGACATTTACTATTAATTAGCGCCTGAATGGGAAAGGGTTTGGGCTTGGCTCTGGGCAAGGGTCTTGCTCCATCCGGGAGTATTTCCTGATAAAGAAGGAAAGACATGTAGCAGCATTTGTGTGGGACTGCGCTGTTGTTGGCCTTTGAAAAGACCTCTAAGGCCCTGTGAGACTTGTTCCCAAGTTTCCTTTGATTAATGTCATTTTGTTGCTTTGATCCCTTAACCCAGGCCCCACGGCTTTGCCAGTCCTAAGTTTTGTGCAAGGTGTTTCCTTCTGAGTTCATGTTCCATGAGGCACACTGGATATGTTAATATGTCGTTCGTCAGACTTTCCAGATCCTTAGTAGCTGGAGTTCCTGGCTGGGTTCCCCAATGTCTGGGCAGTCAGTTTTGCTGAGGGGTCCTCCAAGTGCTGAGCCTGACTCGGAAGTGGCTTTGTTGGAATCAGATGACACAGTGATTGGAATATCCAGAATTTAGCACACAGGACAGAATGTAGTTGCGTATGTCCTCATTTGCCTGATGGAATCGCCTGCTTGTCAAATGCCTATTTAAATTTGAATTTTAAGTAATGCACTTGGGGGAAAAGGAGCTAAGCCAAATCTCTGTGACACTTTTTTCCCTCCCTCATCATTTCTCTTTTGCTAACAATGTTGCATGTTTTACTTTGTCTAGGGTTTTCAACAAAGACATGTCTGACAAAATGTCTAGTTTCCTACATATTGGAGACATTTGTTCTCTGTATGCGGAGGGATCTACGAATGGATTTATCAGCACCTTGGGGTAAGAGTGGGGAAGTCCTTATGGGGGGTTGTTTAAGATATCATAACATCTGCTTTTTGTAAGCTAAGAATGCTGTCCCATTACTCGGCTTTCCCAAGGCCATCATGAAATTAGCGGATCCCGTATTAGTCACGTCACCTTTACACAGAAATGTTTCTGTCAGTCTCAAAAGAACAACACCTTTGTAGTTAAGGCTCTATTAATTTTGAATTTGTTGTAGTCTTCTCTTATATGAGAGGAAAAAGGTTTAAGAAAGGGAGTGCAGTTTAAAGATTCATGTAGACAGACCCAAAGAAGTGCTTTTTGGCTTTGTGGGAAAGCTTCTTGGCTGTCTTTTCACCCAGTGGCTCATGTGTAGTCTGAGAGAAGACCGTTACTAACGTTGCATGCTTATCTGTCTTCTTTGAAGCAGAACCTTTCCAACTTTAAATAACCAAATGCATTTGAAAGTTTGAAACTGTACCAAGTTCTGAAATCACTTTTGTTCACTTGTGCTCCCTTCGGTCGTCACTCAGCTGTGAAGGATATGAATATATTCCATCGCGTGCCTCTAGCCATTTTCTTCCTTTCCCCTCCCACGCCTGTTGTCTCCAGAAGTGTAGAGTAGAGTAGCCCCCAAAGGCAGACAGAGACAGAATGGAGAATCAAGATGGCTCATTCCAGAATAGTCAGGAATGCTCTGCTGTCTTTGTGTAGGAAGGAGTAGCTAGGCCTGGGTGGCATTGTTGATTTTGGCAAGACCTAGTCTCAAATAAATGGGGGCAGAAGGCAGGCTAGCAGATTTTCCAAAAGCCCGTTCTTACAGCAGCTAGAATGTCCGTTGTAATTACAGCTATTACTGGAAGCGTGCTTATTTTCTGGTATTTGTGCAAAGTAAGTATTGTTAAGCGTTCATTCAGGTTATTCCACCCCCTCATGAGGAAATTATTTCAGATAGCAGAATTATACCTCAGTTAGACCTGTGCTCTCACTCTATAGAGAGTTTATTTTCAGAACTCACCCATAGCTTCTTTCTATGCTTGGTCTCTCTGCCCAGCAGACCTACCATTAACAGTTAATCTTCTGTGGCTTTGGGCAACAGGCTTCCTGTTACTTGGGCCTCTCCGATGGTGGCCATCTTTCTTTATCACCTGCGGTTAAAATTTTCATCTCTTCTTATTTTTCAGCATTGACTACAATACGGTACAGCAGTGGTAAGCACTCCCTGAGCCCGGTGGGTGTTCACTGTGTACCAGGGGCTGTTCTAAGTCCTGTGCCTCCATTATCCCCTTAGCTCCCAAGCACTCTCATCATGGTGAGCACCGCCATCCTCACTGTGTATGGAGACGACACTTGTGTGCTTCAGGCAGGCAGTCACCTGCCCAAGTTTCAGAGCTCAGAAGACTTAGGTCTCCAAGGCCAGGAGTCCTAACACACAACCTTTGTAGGGCAGTTTCTTCTGTCTTCCTTGTCTGCTCACAGCCTATCTGGGTGCCTGTCAGCCTCAGCCCCATCATATACCTATGTTTCCTCTGTGGCCTCTGACCTCACAGATGCTGAGTCCCTAAAATCTTAGCTTCCTTTCCTATTTTCCCTTTCAGGAGGATATCTATTATTTCATATTATTGTTATTAATTATTATTATTAATCTTGTTTGTTTTTTGAGACAGAGTTTCTCTGTGTAGCCCTGGCTATCCTGAAACTCACTGTGTGGACCAGGCTGGCCTCGAACTCAGAAGAGATCTGCCTGCCTCTGCCTGCCAAATGCTGGGATTAAAGGCATCTGTCACCACAGCCCGGCATTATATTATTATTTTGAACCTAATCTGACCTTGAACTTTCATTCCTCCTGCCTCAGTTTCTAAGTACACAATTGTAGGTGTGCACCATTCTTAAAATTCTTAGAGGGGCATGTTCTTTGGCTTTAACATTTTTCTAAAGTGCTCTATGTTGAGTCCCTCATAAAGTTCAGGTGTGTGTTTTTTAAACTTTGGATACTGGTTCTTCCTTTAGATGAGGATAATTTGCCGTTACACTCCCACATACTTGAGAGTAGCTTGCATAAACATTAACCTAGAAAGTTAAATTTGACCTCCCTCCCCCTTCTTGGGATGTGCTTAACATTTATGAAGTACCAGTCATAGACACAAATGAGTGACTGTCAGTCTCTTCATGGGACTTGGTGTTCAGCCCCCAGACAGGTGTCTATCCTGTTTTTATAGACTGTTGGTGGGTACCTCTCAGTGGCTTTACAACTCACTGAACTTTAGCATTCCAGCAGGATCGTGGAGAACCAGTGCGTATGGGAATCTACACTGGTGTGCATGGTGTGCCGTTAAATCACCTTTAAAGCTTGTCAAGAACAAAGGCTCTTAGATCCCTTCTAGGAACAGAGTTTCAGTGTGCCTGGGTAGGAGGGCTGGGCTTGTGACAGGACTCTGGAATTGATACATTTAGAAGCAGAAAGTATCTAAACATTGCCTGAGTGGAGACTCTTGAAAGCAATTCTTTGGTTTTACAGATGAAGTTCTGAGACAAGGGGCCAGTGAAATCACATAATAACATGCCCTTAGCTGGTACCGTAATGTTATCTACAGTCTATGCTCAATGAGCCCCTTCCTCCTATCACTTTTTCTTGTTGGAATTTGACCATTAGTGCAGCTTTGCATTGTGTATGGACCAAATCCAGTGTCTTATACATAATAAGTAAGAACTCTCCCACTGGACTACGTCACCAGCACTTACTTTGGATTCGGGGTCCACCTTTTTAAGTATTGGATTAACTTTGGTGACCTCACTGAACTTGTATTGTCCATACAAGGGCACAGGGAAGAGATTTTATATGTGTACATTGTACTCTTGATTTTTTTGTAGAAAACCCCCAGGCCACTGACCACACTGTGCCTCTAGTTGATGCCTAGTGGGATCTTGTGTATCGAGGGCAAAGGTGGGATACTCTTCACACTTTGATTCAGTTCACTGGGCAGATACTGAACTTCAGCCTTGGGCATCTTAATGAGCCACAAAGCAGGGAACCTACTCCATTGCATCCATACAGCTTGGTTGGGAGAATGGAGGAGAGAGTTTATAAGCAAGAAAGGCTTCTGTGGGGATATATAGTTTAGTTTAGGAAATGACACTCAGAATTAGGGCCTTGAAAACAGGGCAGACTTCAGGAGGTAAAGGTCAGTTTTGGAGGAGAGAATAGGAAAGGTCAAAGTTGAATATTTAATGGTCCCTTGCATTTGGAATAAGAGGCAGCATAGGTTAATGGAAAAGGTTCTAAAAATCCTAGCATGGTACCTGGGATCAAGTTCCATGGTCGTGTGGAAAATGAGCTGGCTCTCCTAGTTTTAGAAACTCGGGTAGGTCATGTAACTTCATAGTATCTTAGTGTCTCAGAAGTTCAAAAATACGTTTATATTTTTTGTGATTCTCCTGAAAAGAATTATGCAAGTTAAATTAAGTTTTAATGAAGTCAGAATTTGATTTATCAGTCCTAATGTAATCTGGGACTATTACTTATTTGTAACATCATTGTGCATTTGAAGCCCGAAGCTCTTCCCATTTCTGTGCTTCTGTACTGGGTTCCCATTACCAGAAGCTGCTCCAGTCCTCATCCTTCAACCTTTACTTCAGCTTTTGAACAGTTCTGAAACATCTTCCTCTGCCCGCAGCTTCAGAAGGCATCTGGCCCAGATAGCCCCTGACTGTTCTCTTCTCTTCCTTTTTGCCTTACACCTTACTTGTTAGCTTCTTTTTATGGCTTCTACACCCAAGCCTTGAGCTTTCAGTGCTGGGGCTTGGTTGACTCTAGTCTACATCCTAGGACTTGGTATAGTTCCTGGTGCAGGGTTGGCTCCTCACCTACCATTCATCGAATGCATTGACCCTTGGCTGAGCTTTTCAGATCTCAGCAACATTGCATGTTGGTGTGCAAATCTGTCACAGATGTGGTTCTGGGAAAAGGAGCTACAGAAAACAGTAACACGTCCATCACAGAAGCAGATTGTTGGGCCATGGGTTTAGGTTTATTTCACTTAGTGCATAGAATATTTCACTTCTTAGCCAACACTCCCTGGCAAAGGAACATGGCATTCTGAATGTTACATAGGAAAAGCCCTGGGATAGTCTGCTTTTGCATAATGCTTATTGATGTTTGTATTTCCGTAGGCTTGGTGTGATACATCATTTATTTATTTTTCTTTTTGCAGCCTGGTTGATGATCGTTGTGTTGTGCAGCCAGAAGCTGGGGACCTTAACAATCCACCCAAGAAATTCAGAGGTAAAGTAGTGGCTTTGATGGAGTGGTTACCTGGGCTTCCTTGATAACTTATGAAGGGTGTTCCTCTGACTGTGAGGATAGCTGGCCCTCCTTCCCTCCTTCCCTCCCTCCCTTCCTGCTTCCAGTCCTTTCTTCCTTCCTATAGCAGCCTGAGGTTTATTTACTTAAGTATATTTTTCAAAATCAGATTCAAGTCCTGGCATTAAAACTTCCTGAAAAAAATGTGTAAATAAATTCTTAGTCAAGATTGGCATGCCTTTTATAAGGGCCTTAGTTTGTCTACAGAATATGTGCTGCCAAGTGCTAATTCATCTGAAAGCTTTTTGTTAGCAAAGCTATTTCTTCAAACAGATGAGATTTAAGGATCCAGTCACAGGGAGCATGGGTTACTTCAGCAGATCTCATGAACCCTCTTAGGGCCTTGGTAATTCTTAGCTGCCTTATATTCTTGATTATTGTACTTGAGGTTAAGCTAAAAGGTACAGCAGGGCAACTTGCCTATTAATGTCGCCTTCTGTAGTCCTGTGTTTTTAATTTTTCTCAAAAGGTAGTTGGCATCTTAGATGCCATCTCTTTGTTTCTGACTTCTGTTGTGTTGGTTCTCAGTTTGAACCACATCTTAGAATTATCAAAAGAAGACTTTCAATTCCATAGATGCTCTGGGCCAATTAAATTAACCCTTAAGATTGGGCACTGCTTTGTGTTTGTTTGTTGGTTGGTTGTTTTAAAAAAAATCTCACTATGTAGTTCTGGCTGTTCTGGAACTCACTGTGTAGACCAGGCTGACCTCCAATTTACAAAGATCCTCCTTTTCCTTTGTCTCCAGTGCTGGGATTAAAGGTGTGTGCCACTGCACACAGCTCTGCACTAGCATCTTTTTTTAAAAAAGATTCTAAGGTGGTTTAAGAATGACATTTACTATTTTTATTTGTTTATGAATTTTGTGTATGTACATGTGTGTACCATGGGAGAGGTAAGAGGACATTTGCTGGAGTTGGTTTTCTCCTTTCAGCATGTGAGTTTGAGTGCACGGACTCCAATGGTCAGTGGGACCCATAGGCATCCCCTACCCCTTACAACAAGGAGAAATGTAACATAAAGAAGTCCTACCGAGAGCATGGCTCAGACCACTGCAGACTGATGTCTGTTGGATCTTGAGTGCCTTAACCACTTGACCATCCTGGTGACGTAGTGATTTTTCTGTGCAATGGGGTTGGGAACCCACTGTTTTAGGGATTTGACTCACAGCCTCAGTCATCGAGGGTTCAGCAGTCACCAGTTGCAGATTCTATCATCTGACTTCTAAATTCTTTGTGTTGAGCGATTTAGACACTGTTTGACTCCTTTGGATGAAAGCTAAAGAAATTAGGATGAAATAGAAGGCAGGCATTCAGATGGAAAGGAGCCATTTGGATGCAGCATGGTGTTGAGCTGTTTCCAGTTGGCACGGGGCTATCAGGAGAATGTTTTTACCTGAGGATGAGGGAAAACTATTTTTAAAAAAATGAGTCACAGAAACTTGAAGCTGCTATTGCTTCTGCTGTATTTTTTTTTTTTCTCCACAGCCAGCTCCTCCTCCATGGGTCATTCTAAAGCAAAATCTTGAGTAGAGCAGAAATGAAGGATTTATTTAATGACCATAATGTCATTTAATGAGTGACATTGAGAATTAATTCCCAAGCCAACATTGACTGTGTTGGTCACCGTGCTGAGAGAGGATGCTGCCTGTGTTAGCTCAGTTGGAGAGTCATATCTCCTCTGCATGGGAAGACATTGATTAGACTCAGACCCGAGTATCTCACCTGTGGCCACATAGCTTCAGGCAGATGGGAATAGGAGTTTGGATCTGCAGTTCGGCTGCACAAGGAAATCACCTGGAGAGCTATGAAAAATGCTAATAACTGCTCCCACCTGCCGTGTTCCTCACTTAATTGGGCACTGGGGTTTTCTAAAGCTCCCTGGGTTATTCTCTTGTGCAACCACGGCTACGAATCATTGCTAATCAGTACAAACTACCAATTTCCTTGCTGAGGGAAGGGCTAATCCAGGCTTGGCTTTTGCCATTGGGACACAGAAAAGGGATGCTGGACAGAAGCAGGGGACTGGGTCCTGGGTCCAGCAGGACCTCATATTCCATTTCAGCCTTGGGGGCCAAGACAAAGATGCACGAGAATTTAAGGCAATGAATGAAGTTAACCAATGTTTATTAATTACTTTATAAAAGTATTGTCAAATACTCTTTTTCATTTTTAAGCTAACAAAATTGTACATATGTATGATTTGAAATTGGCAGGCATTGTGAAATGCCTCCATTGGGCTAATTAACATGGATTTCTTCATGTTGCTTTTGTGATCTGAGTTCTATAAATTTACTCTGAGGTTTTCCAGTGTTTGCTTTGCTGTTACCATGTTGTACAATAAATCTTTTGTCTCTGCTCCTCCCATCTAAGTGACCCTCTCCAACCTCCTGGCCCAGTAACCTCTATTCTTCAGCCTGCCTCTCTGAGTTTAAGTTTTTAAGATTTAACAAATAAGAGTATATATTTTTCTGTGCTTACCTAATTTCATGTCTCCCAGGTTTTTTTTTTTTTTTTTTTTAAGTCACGAATGATCAAGTGGCTGTTTGAATACAGGTTTAGGACGTTAAAGTAAATAGGACCAGTACAGAGGAAGTCCAGAGCCATGTACGTTTCCCTGGCAGTAGGGTCAGGGTAGCTCTTGCTTGGATGCATTTCTGGTGGCTGATTTGAAGAGACTGTTTTGAAATCAGAGCAACAGTCTGGAAGAGGCCATTTGGAAACAACCAATCTCTTTTTATGTCCTGACTTAGTTGTACAGGTAGGAATGAGACAGTGACTTGGTCTATTAATTTTTCTAGGTAGTTTCTAGGTTATGAGCTGTTTTGTGGTAGTGGGGAAATCTAGTTCGAAATAAGCTGAGCTGCAGATTTTGAGAATGTAGGTCAGAACTTCTTGACCTCTGTGTGCTGAGTCTGAGCTCCCCATATGCAGATAAGAAGCCTGGCCAATCTGCTTGGGACATTTCTACCTTGGGACTTGGGGAGGATATAGTTTTTTTTTAAAGCATTAAAAAATTAATAGTTTTTTTTTAAAAGCATTTCTTCAGCTGTGATGTCATCTGCTTCAAGAACTTTCCCCCAGAAGTGAAGTAAAAGATCTTTCTTTCAGAAGAGATTGTTGCCTCTCCAGCTATAAGTACATCTTGAAGTTGAAGGTTATTTTGGTGGTTTAGAAATTGTGCATGGGGCAGATGGGCAGTTTGCAGGAATTCCTAGTCCATTCTTCATGGATCCTTTTCTCCTGCATTGAACAAACACATATGGAAAAAAGAGATGCTGGCAAGCAGCTCAATGGAATGATGGGCCTTTATCCGAGCAATCAGCAGAGCTTCGTTGAGTCACTTGGATTTGCTTTAGTTTGCATTGTTGGCTTGCCAACCGCTTTCCCATATAGAGAACAATTCTAAATCATTCTTTAGTAGATGGAAATTGGAGGGTGCCTGTTTATGTTCCACTCCCCATGACTTCTGACTTTGGGGTTCTTATTTTGGGAGTTCCTTCTGAGATTTGCAACCCTGATGTTTAAAATATGGAACCTTAAACCAGTGAGTTTTTCTGGGTTCAAATGGAATTTCCATGTTTTTTTTTTACCTGTATGACACGGCCACATTATTTAACCTCTGAATCTGGCTATCTTGAATATAAGATAAATGTGTGTAAAGAATTTAGTACTTGAGGAAATTCTGTCAGTTATGACAAGGTAGGTGGACCTGGACGGCATTGTGGCGATGAATGAAGACAAGGACAGATAGAAAAAGACTGTGTTTTCACTCATGGGGAGTCTTGAAAGATTTCCAAGAACTGAAAATAAAACAGAGGTCACAGAGATGATAAGGAGTGAAGATGAGAGGACTAGTCAGCGGCTATAAGGCTAGGAGAAATAGGAGCTGGTGTATTCTAGTACAGAGTATGTTATGTGTATAAGGGTGCACACATGGACTCTCCATGCCTAGATTTGAGGTCCATTGCTGTCCTGTATAAGCTGAGTGTTCTTGAGAGACTGTATAATTTTCTGAGCTTCCCCAGAAAACTGTAGAATAGGGGCTTTCTGTCCTTACGAAGGTAGTAGAATTGAAGATAATATGGACAAACAGTGATTAGGATGGGTTGCGCCTTAATAGCACTAGCTTTTCTTTTGTACAGTGAAAGCAGAAGGGTTAAGTATTAAGTGCCCTTGATTTTCTCTGATGCTTGTAAGTGCATTTCCAAAATGAATTTCTCTTTTCATGCATGTCATTTCCTTGACCTAAAACTTTGTTGGGATAAACAAACTTTTATATCTGAATGAATTTGAACTGTGTCATCTCCTTCTGTGTAATGACAAGAAATAGCTGAGATTTGGAGTTATTTCGGTACCTTGGTTCTTTAGACACTATGGTACCATTTGAATGTGCTAGAGTCTGTGCACGGGGGTGCAGAATCACTGTTTTCTCTGGTAGATCTTAGCTTTGCCCACAATCTAGGAAGAATAAGGAAGAAAACATCAGATTGAAACCAGGAATAGAAACTTTGTGGTTAGTGAATTCCTTTCTCTGTATTATCTTTTGCTCTTCCCATCTCTCCACATCCCTCCCCCTTCAAGATACTAAATATAAAAAGCACTTTCTAGAAAGGAAAGATGGAATGACAGCTAGTCACCATTTTCATCTTGGGCCTCTGCTTGCTTCACATTCATAACCTCCAGGGTTGTTGGAGTAGAAAGAAGGGAATTCAGGCTTTGAGGGAATCAAACAGGCTTTAGAGTTACACCATCTATTGTGTAATCTCTTTCCCACACTGGGGCAATGGTCAAATTTTTATCCTTGAAACTTTCACTGTAAGAGAACAACCTTGGCCTCATATTCTTGACCTTGGGACCAGTGACCAGTTAGTATATCAGTGTCGCTAAACTGCAGCATTTAAATTTATGGAAAGCGTCGAGCTTCTGAAAAAAATCTTTTAGAAGAGGAGTTTACATTTAAGGTGGGAAAACCAGGCAGGGTGGTCCATACCTGTAATCTCAGCACTTAAGAGACTGCAGGAGGAAGATGGTGAGTTGACGACTGAGGGAGGACCCTGACTCAGAAAGAGAAGGAGAGGAAGGGCGGAACGGGAAAGGAGGAGTAGCAAAGGAGAAAGAGAAATCGAGTGGGGAAGAACTGAAGTGAAAGGAAAAAAATCACATCCTTTAAGTAGATACATCAATGAGGGAGGGGCTTGCATCAGGCTGCAGTGTGCTAGCATGTTCTGGGTGTCTTCCCTGCCCCTGGATTCCCTTTCTCTTCCCACAGTGTGATGGAGTTTGAACACTGTTATCCCACCTAAGCTCGTGTATGACTGAGACAACATGGTGTACCAACTGCTGGCTCTGCTGATGGGGGTAGGCGGGATGATGAGCAGCAGGTTGATTAGGACATAGTTTCGTGTGGTTTTAAGAATCTTAGGGCTTTCTGGAGAGACAGACCCGTCTAATATTTAACAGTTGATCACATTGAAAGTCCATTTCCTTCATGCAAAGTATTGCTCTGGTGAATGACGCCTTTTAATTTGTGTGTGTGATCCACTTCCTTGGGGGTGGATATTGATGTTTCCATTATGCAGCAGAGGAAATGGAGGCTCCAAGTTGAGTAACTTGCCCATAGACAGTCAGATGCCGCTTCCTAGGCTGGTTATCATTCATTCAACTATTTATTGGTTACCTTCCATATGTCAGCCATTTATACTCCAGGGATAAAAGTTATCTGCATTCTCTGGGAAGTCATCTGTTCCCACACCACAGCAGTTCCGTATGTAAGCAGAAGGGTAGTGGGCAAAGTACTTTCCTGTGTCCTATGAGAGCAGAGTAAATAGTGACACTCTTCATGTGTACCTTTGTCTACAGTGCCTCCCCAGAGCAGGGCACATCTGTTTCATACCTAATGCTATTTAGGCTAACAGATGTTAGGAGCTGGCTCCAGTGTTACGGTGAGCCTGAATGTCAGAGTCCTGAGGGCAAACTCTGCTTTTCCTTTCTTTGCCCTGTAGATCATTTTCAACCCCTGGCTCAGGGGTTCTCTAAGGGCATGACCCCTGTTACTGGCATAATTTCTAATTGAGAACAGACAAGATGTAACTTTTCTGTTCTTACATTCTTCCTAGCTTTTACTGAGGGTTGTTTCAATGAGAAGGAATGCTAAGAAGGAAGGAAGGCCTGGACCCTTTGGCATAATGACTTCTTAGTTGTACCCAACACAGTATCAGGAGTACACATACTCTCTATAGGATTTGGGGCCTATTTGTAGTGCCATTAAGGGCCCAGTCCAGGCCAGTGTAGCCCAGTGTCTGAGCATTTTATCTTGGGTGTTGGCTGAAAATGTCTTGTCCCTCAGCCTGGGGCCTACATTGACAGCCTGGGAGTCTAGCTCTTGGGATGATCCTGGAGAAGAGCACGTGGCTTTCCAGGGTGAGTCCCTCTGAGGCCCAATGCATAGCTATGGGTCTGAGATGCAGGCTTGTGGCCTTTCTGCTTTTGCCAGATCCCCCTGTTCTTCATGTCTAGAGTACTTGAAGGATGTCGGTCCCTTTGCGAGGGGTCTTGGAGATTTAATAGTTTGGCTCAGTGGGGAAAGAAGGAATGAAGTGTTTCATATCTGGTCCACGTGCTTTGTAGTTGGCCTTGAAGCTACCTGGGAACTTCGCTAGTTGAACTACCAAGAGTAGCATATTTCAAGCTCAGTGACATATATGGCTAAACCTACTTACTAGATCATAGACTTGCCCGCAGTTAAGGTAGGACGTTGAGGAAAGGATACCGTCTGAGGCCAAAGCTAGAAAAAGCTGCTTCGTTATCTTGGAGGGATCATTCTGTCTGTATGTTTCCGTTTCCCTATTTGTTAAGTGCAGTTTAAATGAAGTAACTCCTCCAATCCCTTCCAACTCCAAACATTGCAGCCAGGACTGGAAATGGGCAGGTTAATATTTCACAAGAAAGCGCTGGTATTCAGGAGCCTCATGCTGCTGAGAAGTAGGTCCCAATCTCCCTGGGATTACAAGTTGTCTCTGTCAAGATAAGAAGGGAACAGCCAGACTTCACCCTGGGGCCAGAAGGAGTCACAGCCAGGATCTCGGGTCACAGAGGTCTTCCAGGGTGACTAAAGAAAGCTTGTTGGCTTAGGTTTCTTTCAAACCCTGCTCCTTTGCTGCACATTGTTTTAATTGTTGCTAAGCAACCCCCCCTCCTTTTGGCAAGGCATCCAAGGAATGAACCCATATCTTATTTAGTTTTAAATACCTACATGTAAAGGGGAGGGCTGAACTTAAATTTTGTTTGTTCTTCTAATTCTAATCCATGATGGGAATACAGAATTTATTTTTTGCCTGTCTTATTAAGTAGTGGAGAAAAATCAGTCTATTTAAGGGACCTGTCAGATACAAGCCACGGAGCATTTTGACGATATTGCGCATGCTTGAAGCTGCCTTGTAGGAGAGGCTCTTGCAACTTGTTCTTTATTCACAAAGTCAATTCAAATTTAATAAAAAGATTAGTAGGTTTTTGTAATCTTCATTTCAGATTTGCTAGCTTATCTCAATCTTGTACCAACAGACTCCATTTAAAGGGAACAAAGCTGTAATTTAAGTCAATTCCCTGGGCAACCTAGAATGCTTCTAGGGTGTTACACAATCAGTGGGGCTGGTTCCTGTAGCTTGATTATTGCAGGAGTCCCACACACTCCTGCGAGCAGCTCCCTATGTTTCTACCCACTTTCTGGAAAATATGAGATGTCCCTCGCATAATGAGTGAGCATGGGTATTCTCATGCTTTGAGTCCATTCATTCTTGAATATTTGAGTCACCTATTGGAAAACAGGACAACATTGTCTGTTTCATATTCAGTTACCCTAATAGTTAATCCCTTGCTAATGGAGAATAATTTTCAACTGTGTATACCGAAAATGTTCCTAGCAAAATAAATATGATTACCATGTCATCTAATTCAATCTCACTGACGCGATGTGGCTTCCTTCACTCAAGAACAAATGGATTTTGAAATCCCAGCCAGTGTAATTGGGTCAAATTGTCATATCATTATATGGTTCTTCTGACAGCAGTATGTAGTGGTTGATTAAGGACTTTCCTTTTGGCAGAGGGTTCTTATAATCCTGTCTTCAGGGCATCAGTGAAGACAAACACGAGGTGAATCACTTGAGCTTATGATAACCTCATTTGACAAGCGAGGAAGTTAGAGCTGTGTAACTAGTCTGCTGGGGCAGAGAATGATGCTGTGTCAAAATTGGAGTCAGACTGCCTGGAGTTTCCTTTTTCTCTTCAGGATCATGGATTAAAGGCACACACACACACACACACACACACACACACACACACACACACACCCCTTTTGTCTCATCTTCCTTTGTGAGTAATCTGCCATCTATAAATACAAATAAATGGTTCTCAGTGCTTTGCACAGTCTTTAATTAAATTAGTTAAATCAGTTTATTTAATTTGTACAGTGTCCTTTATATACATCAGTTCATTTGGTCTTAGAACAATTCTAAAAGGAGGTGCTCTTTTATAGATGGGGAACTGACATACAGGATGTGGGATGTTTGGTCCAGGATGATATAGCTAGAAATGACAGAACCAGAAGGGAGAACCAGAAGTTGTCTGGCTCCAATACAACTTTTGCCTTTTTTTTTTGTCCTAGTGAAAATCATCCCATTTCTCAGTTGCCTCTGCTGTGAGCTCTCCAACTATGCCATTCTGAGCACCATCTACAGACTAGAGATACGGTCTTTCTGTAACCCTGACCTTCCAGTATAGTGTTTATTATAACTGTCTTCTACTTTTGTCTTCTCCCCTAGACTTCAGGGCATGTGGAAGTACCATACATTGCCTAGCCTGTCTGACCCAATGCTTATAATGTTGATTCTTAGTAAAAGTCGGTTGAAGGGGAGTCAGTGTTTTTCCTGGTTTGATATTTCGTGGTTCTCAGCCCAACTGTGTTTTCATTGATGACATTTCAAGTCAACTGGCCTCCGATCTTTTTAGTATGCTGTCTCATGCCGTAATCTCTTTCCAAAAGATGTGAGTCTGGCAGTTCCAAAAAGGCTTGTCTTCTCCCTGGAAAGTGGGCTGCAGTTGGTCTCATTTTTTGGCTACATCTTGGATCTTGATTGGCCCCCAAAGACTCACAGTATAAAGACTTAGGCAAGGATGTGGTGGTACCTTAAAAAGGTTGGCCTAGTGAGAAGACTTTAGGCCTTTTGCAGGGTTTGTGTTGGGGTAGGAGATGCCCTGGACTTCTTTTTCTCCTTCTTACTGAGTTGACTGTTCCACCACATGCTCTCACTGTATTGTGCTGCTTTGCTGTAGGGACAACCAATCACCAGCTCCAAAATGGTTAGCCCAACAAACCTTTCTCTATAGATTGATAATCTTAGGTGTTTGTGACCAGGAGAGAAAACTGATCCATCCTCAGAGGTTATTTTTGTTTTGTTTTGGTTTGGTTTTTTAACATTGAATTTTTATTGCCCCTGTGAAGTTTACAATTTCAAGATTCCTTGACTGTCTTGTGTCTGGCCTTCTGGCAGGGTCATATGTTTATTGATGAGTAATGGCTAAAGCAACCCCATGATGCAGGTGGTGTTATTGTCTCTATTTGACAGTTGGGTGCCTTGACTCTAGAGAGTGTGGGGAGCCAGACTGGACCTGGATTTGAACCCACATCTGGAGAACTGGTAGAGTTGTGCTGCTCAGAAGCTGCCTGGGGCCTCTTGCTATAAACCAAATCAAACAGGCATGTTGTCCAGTAGAAATCGAGCGAACGCAGGGTCAGCAGGTCAGCTAGAGGCAAGGTCTCAACTCTAGAGTGCGAGACCACACTGTAATCAAGCTGTAGTAGCACTTCTCATCACGTGTGTGAGCACGCACCACTCCCACCTTTGCATTCTTTATGCCTAGGTGTAGGGACTGGTTTATCACAGTCATTGCCACCAGGGGAGTCAGTGTAGGGCTGAGGAGCTGCTTAGTGACTTCCTAACTCTGCTTTTGATAGACAGACTGTATCCCAGGAACAGAAAATAGGAGGTGAGACTTTGGGGCATTGTGTTTTTAAACAGACCCTCTGGCTCTTGCAGGGTTCCTACAGAGACAATGATAGGTGCCTCTTCCTAGTCAGGTCTGTGGGACTTGGCCAAGAGTGAGCAGAGTGCTTTAGCTGTAAAGAGCTTGGTCCTGACTGTAAGTCTGGATTGGTCACTCCTGAAGACTCCTGTATCTAGGTGTTTCCTCTGGTCAATTGGTACTGAGCATCTGTTGGGGGCTCAGAGATAGAATTTCTGCTCTAGGACAGAGGTTAGGTAGATGCTCTCCTTTGACAGTGTCTGTTTTTGCACCAAAGGACCCAGCTGTTCTTCTGCTCGGCTTCCTGTGGAAGCCCTATGGTTGGGCCATGGATCAGCAAACAGCTGGAGAGAGTGTAGATCCAGCAGTCACGCTGAGAGGTTCTTGGGAAACCAAATGGGTTCAGTCTAGTCGGTAGAGAAGGTTGCAAAATGGTGGAGAGATGGAATGACTGAATATGTGTAAAGATCAACAAATGGCAAAAACAAAAGCCTGCCAAGTTAAGGTCCTGCTGAATGTGTTTGCAGCAAGCAAGGAAGTGGCTGTGGAGAGTCAGTGGAATGGAGTGGCTGGAGCCTGGCTATGGGGTCAGACGTGGATCCAAACCTTTGCCTTGCCTTTTACTAGTGAGGTGGCTGTGGACAGGTCTAGTAAACCTTCCAAGCCTCATTTTCCCCATCTACTGACGGTGATGATCCATAAAATAGTACAGACATGGTGATACTGTCTCAGGATGACCCAGTGCACATGAACCACTGCCAGCATGTATGACGAAGCCTAAGTGCCCAATACCTAAAAGCCATAGTGATTGAATATGTAAGCAGCTTTTAGGACATTTCTTAGAAAGACCCAGTATGGCTCCGCCTCTTGCCATATTCTATAACACTGGTCTGTTTGTACTTAAAAACTACATTCATGTATCCATAGGTAGGCCAATTTTAACCTCTCAGGTTTGTAGGTTTTACTGAATGTGGCAGCCATTGGGAGGATATTCCTGACAGACACTGGCCTTTGGAAAGGAAGTTCTCAGGTGTTTTCCTTCACAAGTCTTGATCAGCCTCAGTAACTGATAGGCCCTTTGCTTGTGATGGCAATCCTGCCTTCTGTCTACCATTACAAGCTTAGCAGAGAGAAGAGGAAGTTGTGTTTCCCTTATCTGAGCAGCAGTCCTGCAGAGACTGTTGACACAAGGAAGATAAAGCCAGTCTGGTCTTTCTCCAAAGCCACCTCTTTGTCTCTACCCCCAGGGGGTGCAAGTTTGGTGAGGTTGAGACCATTTGGCTTGTGCTTTTTGTCTCCAAGGGCAATCACACTTCTAAAAGGGATGCTGATAGATTACTTCTGTAGCATTGACCAAAAGTGACCACTCTCTCTCAGGCGTGCAAACATGAGGCCAAAATTACGCTCCTCTCAATAGTACTGGTTTGGCAGTAGTACAAGGAGAGCATCCATAGGTGTGGAGAACTAGACGCACCTCATCAAAGAGTCATTCTTTTCTTCTCGTGAGGCCAGTGGTTGCAGAGCAGTATGAAAAAAAATTAATCTGCGTAGTTGCAATATTTAAGAAGATAAGTTCAGGATTCTTCCTTTTACTAAAATGTAAAAGTGTATGCCCCCACTCGGGTCTGGTATTTTTCCAGGTATATTTATGTTCCAATTTGGGTGCCTCTGAAATGTCTCAGTGTTTTATGCTGCTAAAATGATATGCATCTAAAAATGTTACTAGCGATGACACTTAGATATATGCTCACTCGGACTCACGCTAGTGAATTGCAGCAACTGAGGCCTCTTCCCACCCCTCAGCCATCCCATAAATGTGGTACTCGAGGCAAAGAGGAGAAACAGAATAATCCAGTACAGGTTCAGCCATTAAGCGGAAAACTGTCTTGAGAATTTTGTTTTAGTCTTGTCGGCAAAAAAGTACCGGGGTGTCATTGCCATAGTTTCAGTGAAAAATTTGACCTTCGCTATAATAACATACAGTTAGAGAGAAACAACTAACTGGATTTCTAAAATTAGTATTCTCTAGTACATAAAGCAGTCAGAACAGAGTATTTAATTAAATATTATCCAGGGCTATAAAAGCCCAAGGGAATGCAGTCCTCTGACCTGGGCTGAGGAGGAAGGAAACCCATAATCCGTCTTGATTGGTCTTTTGCAAACTAGGAGAATTTGAGTGTTTTTTCTTCTGTTGTTATTGTTTGTTTGTTTTGTTTTAATATTAGGATTGATTTTATTTTCAGAACTGTCAGGAATGAGGTTATACAGCTTTTTGAGAGAGCAAAACATCACATCCCACGTTATTTCTGGTTGTTTCCTGCAAGGTACAGAATCAAGGCATGGCGTGAAAGTGATGCCGAGGCGGGAGCTGGCATGGTCATGCATTGAGGTCTGGTTAGTGGGTGTGAAGGGCAGTATTTCCTGAGTGAAATCTTGGTGTTTTTGAGCAGTTCCAACTTGTTTTTAGACTCCTACTACTTTGAATGCTTAACATGTCATTAAATGGAGCCAACATCTCCTTGTTTCAATCCAGCTGTGTTCCGCCTCCCCCAGCCCTCCGGCTCTGTAGTCCATTAGTCATGGAGTAGTGATAGAGCCCCAAACCATGATCTGTATGTAGATTATGTAAAATTTGGCATTCCCCATTAACTGCCTGTTAAGAACTACAGTAGTTTATCTTTCCGAACTTGATTGGAAATATTAAAAATACCATTAATCTTATGTTAGCTTGAAAATGGTCAAGTAGCTTTCAGGTTTTGTAGGTAAGAATGAGATTCTCTGATCCTTCGTTGACTTTCTTGCCATTTTTTTCCTTGACATGATCTTCCCAATGTAACCCTAACTGTCATGAAAATCTGACCCTGAACTCAAAGGCCTGCCTCTGCCTCCTGAGTGCTGGGATTAGAGGCCTATGCCAACAGGCCCAGACAAGGCACAGTTGAGTGCTGGCTTTATCACTAATCCCCATGTTTTGATGAATTTCCACCATCACAGCTCCATGTCCATAACATTTTAGGAAGTTTTCTCTCATATAATTTTTATGATTTAGCTTTGTAATTTTACCTTAAGATGTTTATTTAATAGAATTCGAAGGATGAAGTATACTTGAGGGAAGATGAATTATTTGTTTGCCTTTCCTGCCTCTTGCCAGTTTGCTTATTTCTGTACTGGAATCTTAACTATTGCAATGGAAAATGCATCCTTGGCAAGACTCTCAGAAAAGCAGCCCCAAAGGTTAGTGAATTGTAAAGGAGTCTTGACTGCTTCTGAATCATCTACCTGGATGGAAAGGAATGGCCCCTGCCCTTAAGGAATGTATAGTCTAGAAGGGGAGAGACAACTGAGAATTACTTAGTGGATTGTTCTTGAGAATGCTGAATCTCAGACATGCTTTTATTCCTTTAGGTCATTGTGTCCAAATAATCTGAATTCATCTTAGTAATAACAGCGTAAGAAAAATGAGTAAGAGAGCTCGCTGGAAAAGCTAGGCATTCTATAAAGCACTTCCTGGTTTTCGTTATACATATATCCTCAGGCCCTTCCATTAATATGGATCGCGTTGCTATTTAGCAAAACCATCTGAGAGGTGAGTTGTAATAACCGGCTGGCTGGTGGAATGGTAAACTAGAAAGGACTCTGACTTGGGGGTGATAGGCCTGTCCCAAAGATTTTGTCGACTAAGTTACATGAAGGATGAAAGGGAATGGTCTGGGGGCACACCCTTATTTTCTGTGACCCATTTTGGTTTCTTTGTCCATCTTTTGCTTTGTTTCCTTGTTCTGTGATCTTGTGGTTTCGGTGACTGGAATTTTGGAGGAAAGTCCCAAGAAGTCTCAGCCATTCATTTTCTTTTCTCCTTATGTGAAGACTTACTACTGGCTGAGAGTCTTTCTGTCTTTAAAGGGCTATTTCTTTTTAAGTCAATGTTGTAAGCTTATTTTTGGAAAATGTACTGTGTCATCTTGCATTCTTATTTTGTTAATGCTGAAGGAACTTATTCCCCAATATTCCTCAATGATACCCCCTTGCTGGATTCCCAGAACCTGTGAATATTTTACTGTTGTGGCAAGAGACCCAACAGATGTGAGAAGACCTTGAATTCTCTCGTTTCCAGTTGTTCCTGATAAATGACAAGGGAAGCTAAGTGCTTAGAGTCGGTAAGAGATGTGAGGATCCCAAGCGTCTGAAGTTATGTGGCCACGAACAACAGAATGGTGAACTGAAAGCACATGGAAGCTTTCTCTTCGCTGAAAGGAACTCTCCTGCCCACCTCTTAATTTACTCTGTGTGTGTGTGTGTGTGTGTGTGTGTGTGCACGCATGTGCATAGGTGCACCAGTGCATGCTCTTGTGAAAGCCAGAGGTCAATGTTAGGTATCTTCCTGGATAGCTTATTTTCTGAGTCAGGTTCACTCACCAAGCCTAGAGCTCACTGATTGGTTTGCCTGACTGGCTACAGGTACAGGATGCTATGCCCAGCTTTTTGCATGGCTCTTTAGAGAGTAAGCCATCTCTCAACCCTTCTTATTGCTCTCCTAAGTTGGATAATTAATATACAAATTAATTTACTTCTCAAATTATGTTGTTAAGCATTATAAGCTGTAAGTGCCTTTAAATATTGCTTTACTTGTATTCTACACATTTTGCCATAAGAGATTTTCTGTTACTGAATTTTAATTATTTTAATATATTAATTACAGTTTTTGTCCATTACTACTTAGAAGTGTTTGTGTATGTGTATTTATTTGTATGTGGTTGTTTGTTTTTACGTGTATGTGACCATGGAGAGGCCAGAAATTCAACCCTGGGTGTGGTTACTCAGATACCAGCTACCTTGCTTTTTGAGATAGGGTTTCTCAGTGGGACTTGGGGCTCACCCATTCAGTAAGGCAGGTTAGCCCAAGAGCCTCAAGTATTTGCCTTTCTGCATCTTCTCACTGTAGGAATTAAAGTGTGGCTACCATGTCTGTCTTTTCATGGGGGTGTTGGGAACTGAAGTGAGGTTCTGATGCTTGCACCGTTCGCTCTTTGCTGAATCTGTGCAGCCCCAGGGGTGTGTTTATATTTCCTATTGCATAGAGTGTTTTTGGTTATTATTATTATTATTTTTTTAATAATCTGAGGGCGTCTGAGTTTCACTATTTCTTTCTGTCTGTTGGATCTAACAGTTGTTGAAAGTTGTTTGTTCAGCTTTTCTGCTATTAATGTTCTGGGCATGTTCAACTGCTCAACATCCTAACTACAGTAGTAACGACATAGATTTATATAAGTGTTTAGGGTCAAAGAACTGTGTCCCAAGCAAGAATGTGAATTTTAATGTAAATAAAATTCATAAAAGTTAAATTTCAACAGTGGATTTTACCAGTTTGCCTTATAGTTTTGTTTTCTTCTTTTATGTGTAGTGAGGTTATGCTAATACAGGACGAAAGTGCTGAAACTGTTAGTTTGGCAGTAAGCTATTTATCACTATGGTAGGACACATTCTTTTTGTCTGTTAATGTTTTATGTACTAAGGCTCACTTTAGTTTATGCTAAATAAAACATTGATAACAGAATCATTTTTTAATTTTTTATGGGTATAACCTTAAGTTTTAAATGATCTGCCATATTTTAGAGATATATGCCGTAAGCCATAGCTAAGCAGATATTTAAACGTTGCTCTGGCTTTGTCTATTAATTGAAATCTTTAGCTCATCTAGAGTTGCTGAAGATACCAGTATATTTGAAGTAATTTTCTATAAGTTCTTCTCTTGTTTGTTTGCTTGCTTTATTTCATTGCTTGAAGATTTTAAAGGATTGCTATTGCGTCTGTTCCATTGGGCTCACCTGTGCTGGACTGCGGGTCATACGTCCTGTGTTTGTCTTAGTAGTTACCCCACATCTTTTATTAAGCCTGAAATTGATGATTGTCATTCTTTCCCATAGTGTCAAGATATTAAAATGTTTAATCTCTTGTTCTCCTCTCTCAGTACTTGCTTTTATTGTCCCTAAAGGTAGAGCTCTTTTGTTGTTTGTCTAGTTTTGCTAAGTAAGTATAAGTTTGTTTCATATTCCATTTAAAAAAATTGGCCTGACCTTTGTATTTAATCAGTCTATATCTCAGATAATTTTTTCCTGCCTCAAGAAGCTGCCTTAAATTTGAGGAATTCTGAAAATATCTTCATTTTTTGTCTATTTTACTTTTATTTGTAATTGGTAGTTTGCTTGATATAGGTTTGTAGATTATGGACACTTCCCCCTCAGCTTTGGTTTTTTTTTTGTGTCTGCTCAAGTGCTGAGGACAGAATGTCCTGTGTCTTTTCTCCTTTTGCTAACTTTCCGATCTTCTCTCTGCCTTTGGTCTCTACAGTCTTCCTCCTGTGAATCCAAGTGTTTATTTCCCTCTGTTAATTATGTCCAATATTTACTAGATTTCCAGATTTTATTTGGCTTTTGTAAATAATTATGGAGAATTAAGAACTATGCAAATGCTACTTTCTGGAACTTCAGGTTTTTGTTTTTTGTTTTTTTTTTTTTTACTTTTTTATTTACAATTTTGCTATTTAGCCTGGACCTTCTTATTTCATATCATCTATTCTTTTTGGTTTGTTTTTTTTTCTTTTTTTCTTGAAACAGGATTTCTTTGTAGCCTTAGCTGTCCTGGAACTTGCTATGTGAACCAGGCTTGCCTTGAACTCAGAGACCAGCCTGCTTTTGCCTCTTCAGTGCTGGGATTAAAGACGTGTGTGACCATATTCTTGTTGACTAAGTCTATGCTACGCTCATTAGAGAGAGTAATTTTATTTATATTTTTGTTCCAAAAAAATTACTTTTGGATCTTCTGCATATGTTTGGTTGATCTCATTCCTTCCTACATTGAAGCCTCTGTTTTATTTTCTGTTCCATAAGGTATTTTCCTGAAGTAGTTTATCTGTAAAAGTTCTAATAGCTACAGTGCCTCCAGATCTCTCTTTCTGTGTTGGCTATTTCTAAACATAATTCTCCATTGAGTGTGGTGATTCTGATCATGTGCTTATGTATTTTTTAACATTTCATCTGTGGAGTTTCATTGAGGCCTGGCTTGATGTTATACTCCTTCAGAGGAAATGATTTTCTGCTGCCTGTTGCCTGAAGTGCTGCCACCTCAAAATTTCTTGAAGTCAAATTATTAGCAGGTTTTTTAATGTTTTTTTTTCTGTTTATTTTCTACATAAAATCCACAGATTTTCAGTTTGGCATGAAACACAGTGGCAAGCCAATATGAAGTCTTACCCTGGTTCTTCTAAGTTATTATGTCATTTTTTCCCCTGTAGATGAACTGAATTAAAAATAAGTTGCCTTATCCCCCATCATTTAGGGTGGACTTGTTTGGTATTTACCGTTGCAAGGAGTTAGTCATCTGAGCTGTATTCAGACTTCAACCTTGAGTGGGCTGAAGCCTTGTCTGGTGTTTGATGTCCTGCCACAGATCTCTGGGTTTTCTAGAATTCTTCAGGAGGATGCTTGCTTAAGAATGGACAGGCGCCCCTGCTACTGATCAATGATATTGGCCTCATTGATTCCGTGACTGGGTAACAGCTTCATTGAATGCATTTCAAATGCGTTTTACTATTTCCTTAAGATTTTAATGTTTTAGTTGAGAGGCTCATTCAGGGTATCCCATCTGTTACACGCTAAAGAAAGGAAATGGAAACGAGTCAAGTCTTTTGTTCACAACAAATCATTATCTGTGTGATGGAAAATGTGGTTACCAGGAGCCCTCAAATGCATCATTGAGAAGAGACTGATCTCTGGTTTTGAATATTCAAAGTATAGGAAGGGGACTCAAGTTAATCTTGCTTGGGTCAGATTTACTCCAGTACTGCAGTTGCTTTACGCTCAAGTATTAGGAATGTTAGGATAAGGATTAGGAATGTTCTGTGTTAATATGGAAGCTCACATGGAAACCATTGGATTAGTATCAGTTTAATCTAAATTAAACAAGCAAACAAACAAACAGGTTCTAGGTTTCCAAAAGGTGCCAGGCAGATAAAATATCCTCTTCCATGGATGAGGGACTTAGAAGGATTCTTATATTTATTGGGGGTGCTTTTGACTACAATCAAGAAACAACGGCTTAAAAAAACATAAGGACTTCTGTTGTTAACTGAGATGGAAAGCATTAGCTACAGTGATAGGCTCGGTATTATTCTTTTTACTTCTCATTTCCCTGGCATGAGTTCTTCTTTTTATACTCCTGTCACTTCTGTTGCTTATAGAGTGCAGTGGCCACCCCAGCCATTGTATTTATTAAAGCAGGGAGTGAGAGGTGAGTCAGAGTGAGGGAGCTCAGAGTTCCCTGAGCTCTGGTCTCATTCCTGTTTCTATTCCAAGGTGTTTCCCACAGCAGTCTACGTTCGCTGATCAGAGCTGTATTTCAGCCTCACTCTAAGTTTCTCAGAGTTTGGGGGAAGTAGGCCTCTTTCTATGACACTGTGATAAGAAGCAGTGAATCAGAAAGGAATTGGAAGTTCTTAGCATGGACAACAGGGTACATCTTTGTGGCATATTGATTACACTTCGAGGACCTTCTGTTGGCGGTGGCTGTTTGTTTTCTGGCCACCCAGACCCGAAATAACCACACAGAAATTGTATTAGTTAAAACACTGCCTGTCCTATTAGCTTATGCATATTTTTAGCTAGCTCTTATATCTTAAATTAGACCATTTTTATTAATTTGTGTATTGCCATGTGGTTGTGGCCTACGGGTAAGTTTGCATCCAGTGTCTGTCTCCTGCAGTGGCTACATGGCTTTTTCCTTTGACTCCGCCTACTACTCTCTCTATATATCCTTTTTAGCTTGGCTATATTCTGTTAAGCCATTGACCAAAAGCAGCTTCTTTATTAACCTGTGGCAATAAAACATACTCACAACATACAGAGGGAAATCCCATATCAATTCCATGTGAGTTTCTGTCCATTAGTTTTTAATGTTTTGTCAGTTGAAGAGCAGTGACTTTGTCAGCAGCATCCATAAGAACAAACAGGTCTTTTTCTAGTTGAAGTTGCCTGTAAAAGAACATCTGAAATGAATACAGGCAACTATATCTTTCAAAATGTTATTGTCTTAGTTACTTTTCTATCGCCATGCCAGAACAGGATAACAAAGCTATACAAGCGAAACAAAACATGTTATTTGGGACTCACTGTTCAAGAGGGTTAGAACAATGCCCAGCACATTGTAAACGTGTGGGTATTCACTCAACCAAATCACCACGGTGATCAAGATGTCCGTCTCCCTCTCTCGGTTCTTCCTCCGAGTTGGAAGAAGAACTGTCTGGTGGTAGAGTTAGCCAGCAGGAATATCTTCTCTAGGTACTTTTAGGTGTTTTAGTTGTTGGTGCATTAGAGCATGTGTGCTCCAGAACCTTCCACTCACCTCCCTGTCTTCCACTGTCCCTCATCTCAGCTCGCTGAAGCCGGTGGGTTTTGCCCACTTCCTAGGTGAGGGATGAGGTGACCAACGGTTTGTGAAACTCGAGTCGGCTAAAAATGGTAGCAAAATGTAGAGCAGAGATTTGAGTCCAAGAGGCCATTTCTGAATCTTTCCTCTTTTCCAAAATTTCTTGCTTCAAAGCTTTTTGTGTTTGGCCCATTTTCTACTGCCCCGCCTCTCAGTGGCAAACGTGTGTGTTCATCACCAGAAACCTTCAGGCATGATTGTGCTTGTGGTCTTGCTTTAAACATCATGTACTATGCTGAAAGGTTGTGAGTCTTTCTAAAGAATAGACAGATAATTTAATGGCAGATGTGTAGGATGGTGTTTCAGACTCAGCAAAATAAACCAGGCAAGGAGAGAACTATGCTGCTTTGTTGTCTTAGAATTGCTGTGTGCTGCATTCTATGTAAGTCTGGTATGACCACCCTGGAGGAAGTGCTGTGTAAGGAAGTGTGAGCGCATAAGATAGGACAAGGAAACCAGAAGACTGACTTCTGGTGTTCTGAAAACAGTTTGGCTTTAAGAGCTTGCTTTGTCTGTGAATACCAGCTTGACCTTCATTAATGCCCTTGACCTATCTGGACCCTCGCTTCTTCATACATAATGTGATAGTATATTGGATTGATAATAAAGCAAAACATAACTTCCTGCAAGTCTATGCCATGCCAGGCCTGGGCCAGGAATAATTTACAGTGTGATAGTGTTTGCAGTCATTCTTATCTCCTGGTAAATTTTAATCTCTGCATTATGAAGAATTAAGCCTGGCATTTTTTTCTTGCTCCTCAGTTTTAAGAATCACACAATCTTCAAATTAGACTAGCCCATTTCTTTCCTTCATATTTATTTATATGAGTCACCAGCATTTATTAAAGTCACTTACTTAGCCAAGAAGTTGAAACATTTTTCTATACTTACCCACAATGGGAAGCTCTAACATAAGCAACGAAAAGACCGAAGTCAGTGCTCCCAGAACCTCTACTTCACAGCTTCAAAGGACTTTGGCATGCAGGAAAGCAAAATGCCACATTGATAATATCAAAGATTTCATAGTGAGACTTAGAGTCAGCTACTACTCACCATTTACTAGAAGTGAGTAGTGTTTGTTTAGTTATGTATGCTGTAAAATACCATTTCCAGCAGAGTTGGTCTTTTATATATCTTATAGGCAGACAGTAACTGTTCATTCCCATCCTCTTTCCCATCTACTTATACCAGAAATATAATCCATTTACCTGTCACAAGCATTCGCTGTAATTGCCCTAGAGTTTATGTAGTATTGTGATAGATAGGACCTAAGAAAAGATACAAGCCCATTCATTTTTCTAAAAATTAAGATTATGTTTTAAGTTCTTTGAATTTTCTGCATGAATTCATGCACGCATGAGCCGTATCCTCACCTGAGTGGGTATGCACACCTGAATGGGTATGCGCACCTGAGTGGGCTTGTGCTCCTGAGTGGGTATATGCACCTGTGCTTTTGAGCGGGCATGTGCTCCTGAGTGGGTGTGTGCACCTATGCTCCTGAGTGGGTATATGCTCCTGAGTAGGTATGTATACCTGCACTCCTGAGTGGGTGTACACACCTGAGTGGGTATGTACACCTGTGCTCCTGAGTGGGTGTGCACACCTGAGTGGGTGTGTGCACCTGTGCTCCTGAGTGGGTGTGCACACCTGAGTGGGTATGTGCACCTGTGCTCCTGAGTGGGCATGTGCTCATGAGTAGCTGTGTACCTGCTCCTGAGTGGGTGTGCACACCTGAGTGGGTATGTGCACCCGCTCCTGAGTGGGCATGTGTACCTGTGCTCCTGAGTGGGCATGAGCTCATGAGTGGATATGTGTACCTGCTCCTGAGTGGGCATGTGCACCTGTGCTCCTGAGTGGGCCTGTGCACCTGTGCTCCTGAGTAGGCATGTGCACCTGTGCTCCTGAGTGGGCATGTGCATCTGTGCTCCTGAGTGGGCACGTGCACCTGTGCTCCTGTGTGCAGGTGGCAGCCAGAAAAGGGCATTGACCCCTCCACGGTGAAGTTAGAGACATTTGCAGGAAGCCTGGCTTGCATTCAGATTTGAACTTTGGTCCTTTTAATTGTGTATCAAATGTTCTTAACCTTTGAATCATCTCCTTAGCCCTTCTGTCTTAGAATTTTTTTTTAAAGATTGTATCTTATTTATTTGTGTGTGTCTGCATGAGTGTTTGTGTATGTGTGGCCAGCACATTTTTTAACTTCATTACTTTTCTGTGCTGGACTTTGAACCCATGGCTTTTTATATGCTAGGCAAGAGCTCTGTCACTGAACCACTTCTACAGTGCAGTTATTTGAGGGCAAGGGAATCATTTAGATAATTTTGTTTCACTCTAGTATTTTAGATTGTTTTTTAAAAACCCACCTATGAAGTATTGCCATACAACCACCTCAATAGGGGGCTTTGACCTTCTGCCAAAGTATCCCCCTTGGCTATTTTTCACTTGAATTTAAAAATCAGATTGCCTCTCAACTCCGAACATAGGTCAGAGCTTTGTAGGGTGACTGAGTAGGCACAGGCCAAGAGGTTTTTAGACGTTGTCATTAAAAACTCCCTCTGAATGGAGTCTCTCCTTGGCTCAGCACTGGTTTGTTTGCAGTAGTGGATAAAGTTAATAAGACTTTGATCTGACTGTAAGTGGAAAGACACTGCCAAGATTAAATTGCAGTTGAATTAAAACCAGTGCAATTGAATTTGTCTAATTAATTGAGAATTACATCTCAGCCTGTGTTCATCTTCATATTTCCACCCTTGTGCCAGGCAAACACCAAGTCTGGTTAGTTACACGTTTGGATTAACTTTTCCAGAGGTGTTTGTACAACATTATCCAAGAACTTGTCGAGTATTAAGTTGTATGTATGCATACGAAAGTAGGATGTTCTTGTCTTTTAGTAAACGCTCAGCCACACACTTCTCATTCTCTGGTGTTTAACTTACGTCAGGCTTAGCAGATGTTTAATTTCCCTTATGCAGAAAATAAAGTTCAGCACCTTTCCCTGCAGCCCGTTTACCTCTTTATGAAATGGACAGGCAGCCATGAATGAACTCTTTGTCCTGTTCATTGGGGTTGTGCCAGTGATCATATTCCATGTCCCTTCGAGGTGACATGAAAGTCATTTTTATGGAGGGGGATGCCTGACTTAGGTTACGAACTTCATTTTAGGGCTACGGCTAAGTGGACTTGCAGATTTGGTGAGATTTTAGGACCCTGTATTACCTCTTTAAACTGTAGAAGCAGTTTCAACTACAGAAGTTGCAGTTAACACTGGAGAGCAGCTGGTCCAGTTCTCACCTTCCCTTAGAACACTTGGGCTGTTATTTTCCCCTCAGCAAAAAGGGACTCCTTGTTGCAGAAACTGATGTGTGTTCTCCTGTTACTCTGCAATCACTTTCAAGAGAAGGGGGCTGGGTTCTCTTTTCTGTCCCAGAGCTCAAATAACACTAAGCAGTCTGGGCTCGAAGTCAGCAGAGGAAGTCTTTGCAGAGGCTTTTGGTGTTGTTGTTTTTGTTTTGTTTTGTTTTTTGATACTAGGCTTTATTATGTAGCTCTGGTGGACCCAAACCCTCTATGAACACCAGGCTGGCCTCAGACTCATAGAGATCTGCCTGCCTCTGCCTCTTGACTGCTGGGATCCAGTCAATATTTTATGCCATTATGCCTGGCTGATTTAAACATTTATTTGTTTATTTTTAGAAATTGTTGGCTGTTTAAAGAATTATAGTGTGTAAATGTTTTGTAAAATTATTCCAAATACCAGTTTGCATAATGAGTTTAAATAAATACCATGGGGGCTGTTAAGATGGCTCAGTGGGTACAGGTATTTCCTGCCAACCCAGATAGCCTGAGTTCCATCCCCAGATCCCACTTGTTGGAAGGAGCAAAGGGATTACTGACACTTGTCCTATGACCTCCATATGTTTGCCGTGTATGTGTGGGGGTGGGGAGGCAGACCCCCCACCAATACCCCCACACACAAATAAATAAATGTAAAAATAATGGAGCTTGCTTATTGTATGTGTTAATATGTCCGTGTACATGCACATGTTTGGGGAAGGGGAGTGTCTTTCTCAATTGCCCTCCACTTTTGTTCTTTGAGACAGGTTTCTCACAGAAGCTGAAGCTCACAGATTTGGTTGGACTCGCTGGACAGTGAGCCTCAGGGACGCCCCTGTCTGTGACCCATCAAAGCTGAGTTTGCAGACGCATGCTGCCTCACTGGCTTCTTATATGAGTGCTGGGAATCTGAACTCAGGTCCTTCCTCTTGTACTGTACTCATTTTACTGCCAGAACCATCTCAAAAAAAAAAAAATACCATAATGGCCTAATGCACTGACAGGAATGCTAGGAATCATTAAGCTTTGTATGAGGAGATTGCAAATCAAAGTCACAGTGTCTTTTTTTTTTTTTTTTTTTTTTTTTGGTTTTTCGAGGCAGGGTTTCTCTGTAGCTTTGGTGCCGGTCCTGGAACTAGCTCTTGTAGACCAGGCTGGCCTCGAACTCCCAGAGATCCGCCTGCCTCTGCCTCCCGAGTGCTGGGATTAAAGGCGTGCGCCACCACCGCCCGGCTTAGTCACAGTGTCTAGAGACACTGTGGCTTTTTAAACAGAGGGGCTTCATGTTATTTTTTTTTTCACAGAAAACAAAGATAATCTTTAATAAACAAACATATGATCCATTTTAAAGAAATCAATATATTGCTACTTTCACCAGGAATATGTGTCTGGGATAATACACATGCAGATTCTGTGGGTCACAATGTCCTTGACATCTCTGGGTCCCAATTTCCTCAAATATTCAATGAAAACAGACAGTCACAAAATCAAATAGCATTAGCTCAGCTACCAGACAGCCCTGTCGCAAGGCATGAGCTGATTATTTCAGGTATTTTTTTCTCTAGAAAAAATTATTTTTTATACTACCATTTATATATATATATATAAACAAATATAAAATAATTAAAAGACTCCCTCAAGCTTTTAAACTCTTAACAGTTCCATCATGAATGAAGCACAGAAGTGCTCTATTCATTTCTTACAAACATCAGTCTAACTTTTGGCCTCCTTTCAGTTCTGCCTCTCACCCTCTCTTACTGTGGAGTCTCTGAACGGGTGGTTTTCTTAAGGGTCTTAGGTGTTGTCTTCCATTCCTCTATAAACTTGGGTTCTTGGATTTCCCAGAGTCGAGGTTTGTAAACCCCTCTCGAGTCAGAGCTGAAGTCTGGTTGTCCCAAAGCATCATAGCCCCTTCTTGGGTCCTTATCAGTAGCTTCTGGCACTTTCTTTTCCAAGCTGTAACTTAGGCTGCTGAGAAATGACATATTTTTAACTCTTTATTTTTCCCCATCTTTGTCTCCTCCTGGGAAGTGGGGGATTTTCCTTCAAAGGCCTCATACTGTGATAGCCCTTGGAAGAAGGAGTTGCAAGGAAAGAAAGAGACCAGGATCCTTCTATTAATGGAAAGTCAAGGCTGAGTCTTTTTTCCCTTCCTCCAAGAAAACAAAAGTCTTCCCTGGAGACAGTCATTCAGTGTCCTGGTTTTCCCTGGAGGATTGCTTCTGCTCCTAGAATCAGCATCTGAAGCATTTCCTGTGCTTCCAGTCTCTTTATTGTTAGCGCCTTTACCTGCCAGTGAATCTGCTGACAGGCAGGTCTTGGTGGGCTTGGTCACCTGCACTGAAGAGTTTGCGAGGACCCAGGCCCCTCCAAGCATATACTGGAGACTTCCAGCACATGAGCTATTTTAATCAGTTTATCTTTTATCACATTTTTTCATATAATATTTTTATATGGCTTATTTAAATAGGCCCAGGGACTGTGACAAGCTGGGTCCTCTCAGCAGGAGCACTGTAAGGGCATATACCTCAGAACATATGGTAGCCACCACCCTCACAGACATGCTGACATCTACTGTCTAGCATCATGGTGATGATGTCATTGGGCACTCTGTGGATGTTATGCAGTGCCTGGTAAATAATTGCAAACTTAAGTTATCTTTGTGCTTTGGCACATGATACATGTTCTAAAAGCTTTGCATGAAAAAAAAAGGCACTTGGGAATGTAATGAGACCAATTCACTCCCAGTTTAGAATTCACCCATGCTGCGAGTCACATGCTTTCCAGTACATGGTGGAAGGAGTTAACAGGAAGCCCTGTTTGATTTAAGAGGAAGATGACTCCAATAAGACCCAAGTGGCTGAAGAAGAGAGAGATAACCAGACTTTGTGTTCACATGGTCCCGGAGCTGCTGTCTTCTGCACTAGCAGGCTTGGTGGAAGTGCTGGCATGTGCACACAGATGGGCCACAATGTGGAGATTCCAGCTGGGTCTTCTCACAGTGGATATCTGGAGGCCAAGGTCAGAGAAGGACCTTCTGTGCTACATGTGTCTCATTGGTCTCATTCTGATTTTGTTCTGCGTGTAACAAAAACACAAAAAAAGACCATCTGTTGTCTAGAAGGGAAAAATAATGAGAACAGAGAGTGTTAGGATCATGCCAGCCTGCCTGTGTTTATGGGGTGCACTCTTTTACTCATACTTCATTTGGGAGCATTTGAGAGTTGAGCAAACATGAACTCTCAAACGTTTTTTTGTAAACACAGTCTTCTGATCGCTACTTTTTGAAAAAACAAATCCCAGGATGCTCCTTGTTGCTCAGCTTTGCTACGGAGTGCCCCTGCTTTTATCAAGAGCTTAGCTTGTGTTTTAGTTATGAAGGGTTTAGTAGATGTCTCAGGACTGGCATGAGTCCTTGCCTCTTAAAACAAGATCATGGTAGAGGTAGCCATGGCTTTGGTTGGTGACTTAGCACCCCTTCAGCAAACATACCTCCAACATTTGCCACATCTATAGACTGTGCTCTTTGTAGTGGGGTGGATACGAAGATCATACCCCACCTATAGTGCTTTTGACAGTTTGCAAAGGTTTTTTTCTCTCTCTCTTCAAAAGTTAATTAATTAACTAATTTGTTTTTATATCCTGACCAAAGTCCCTCCCCCTCAGCCCCTCCCTGGAAGGTCTATTCCTTTATTTCAGCGTAGACTCCAAAAACTGAAAAGGTGCAGCTAAGTCCTGTGACTCCCAAGTCAAAGAGCTGGGATTTCACTTATTCTTTCTTACTCCCTCTTTGCTTTCTGATGCATGATTTGTACTCTCAAACAACTTTTAATGGAAAAGATAGTTTGGTAGACTCAATTCAACTATTACCTTTTGGAGGTACCAAAAGGTGAAATAGATTTGTTTTTGTGTCTCAAGGTAGCTTTTGAAAAATATTTTAAAAATTCTTTGATGTGTATGGGTGCTTTGCTTGCATATATGTACATGTAACACATGCATACATTGCCTGTGAAAGCCAGAAGAGGACATCAGGTCTCCTGCAACTGGAGTTATGGGTGGTTGTAAAGCACTATGGAGGTGCTAGGAATCTAACCTGGATCTTTTCCAAGAGTAGCCAGTGCTCTTAACCACTAATCCATTTAACCAGCCCCCTTTGTGTCTTTTAAAAATTATTTTAAGTTGCTTATCATAATTTTAAGGAAGACATTATTTGAGTGATAGTTTATTCTTGTCTGCCTCTCCTGGTAGACTGGGTAGAGACTTTGTCTTTCTTGTTGCCTCAGCATCTCTGGCACAAAATAGAACATCTTTCAGCAAACTTGCTTTTCAACCAAAGCCCATTGAATGAGTGTGTTATAAAAGCCAAGACTAGTACTATATTCCTGCTGTATGAGCTGCCATATGTAGAAGGAGGAGCTGCGGGCTGCGTTTCTGCCACCCAGCTCCCGGCCACCTGGCTAGCTTATGTCCCAAAATAACAACACACAAATTGTATTCTTTTAAACACTGCCTGGCCCGTTATATCTAGCCTCTTCTTGGCTAACTCTCATATCTTGCTTAACCCATTTCTAATAATCTGTGTAGTACCACGAGGTGGTGTCTTACTGGGAAAGATTTAGCATGTCTGACCTGGCGGGTGGCTCCATTGCGTCTGTCCAGAGAGGAGAGGCATGGCATCTGGCTCACTTCCCTTCTTCCCAGCATTCTGTTCTGTCTACTCCACCTACCTAATTTTCTGACCTGTCAGGCCAAGCAGTTTTCTTTATTGATTAACTAATGAAACAACAGATTGACAAATGACCTTCCCACATCAGCCATAGAGCATGCCTAAAGTCTACTGGGAGATAGGCATGGTCATTATTAGGAAATCTTACAAAGAAGATTGAGTTGAGCTATAAAAGATGAATAAAGATGATAGGAACCAGTGAGATTGGGATTAAAGGAAGGGTCATTCTATTACAGAAATCTTTTCTTTTTCTCCTCCCTTTCTCCATCCCTTCCATCCCTTTTGACCTAGGTACAGAGGACTGAACCTTCTAGGCAAGACTATATCCCCAGCCCACTTTAAGACTAAAGTCACAGATGGGCAAAGTCCAGAGGTATTATATTATATGGATAGACTGTGTGTGTGATATTGAAGTTGGAGCAACTGATGCTCTTGATGGACAAAGACATTTGAATTTTGTTCTTACTACTACTGTTGTTGATTTAAGAAAAATAGAATATCATGATAAGTTGCTATGACGAATGGATTATATACTTCAGTTTACTTAGCCAGCAGGGCAGTCCTATTAGCTACAGTGAGAACGTCCTGTCTTAAGGGCTTGAAGAGTTTAAGAAACATCCCACCCTTATAGTTAGCAGTGAATTCCATTCTCCTTGATAGGAACAGAGCCGAGCGTTTCTTTGTGACTATGGGAAGTGGGACGTATTCCCCCCTTTTACTTTTGTATGCATATCTGTGGGAATGTGTACTTGTATGTGTTTGCATGCTTGCATATGTGTGTGTGCATAGGTATCTTTAAGTGTGTGCGCACTCCTGCATGTAGTGGCCTGAGACTGATGCCATGAGTGTTCCTCAATTCCTGTTTAACTTATTCACTGAGGCAGGATCTCTCATTTGAACCCATAGCTTGAAAATATAACTAGTCTAGCTAACCAGCTGGCCCTGGGCGTTGCCCGTCTTCAATCCTAGAATTTCAGGTGGGTTGTTGTGCCCGCCTGACAATTTTGTGGATGCTGGGGCTCTGACATTCAGTCCTCATGCGTGTGTAGCAAGTGCTTTACCCCCTAAGTCATGTGTCTCCTCAGTCCTGTAACATTCTTCATGCTGAAGTGAATGGGCACCGTGCTTGCCACATTCCAGGTAATCTGTGGTTTGCCCACTTACAGGTCTAGTTACTATTTCTCTTTAGTACCATGAACCTGGTAATCGTAAGTATCGATGCCACTGATAAATTTGTTTGATGTTAGCTGAATGTAGGTGCTGTTCTCCAATGATATCTTCAATGGTAGACTGGGAGAGGGACAGAGGGAAAGCAGGAGGTGATGTCTCTGAGGAGGTGATTAGAACATGATGCTGATTTTAAACAGTAGTTTCTTGCCTTCCTGTCTGCGGGTTGCTGATTTGGGTTGCCTGTGTTTATGTATGATAGTATAAATATGTTTCTGATGACAATCCAGAGAAGGAGCAAAAGTGGCAATAAAACAAGGAGCCGCTGCTCATGCATCAATTGATTAGCAGTTCTTTTCTGTAGCAGCCAATGGTAGGATGTGGGAGTTGGGAGTGAGGGAGGGAAGAGTCTGTTACTGGGAGCATGATCCGGGGATGGAACTATACCCACGCAGAGCGAGTTTCCATCTGGCTTGGGCTGTGCTTTTGAAACAATGCTCCATGATTTATAGAGGCTGATAAATGCTTAGCAGGGTGGGAGCGTTGAGAGATTTAGTGTTTTTATTTATAGAATACATTGGTCTTGTACTCAGATTCAGGGGACTTGGGAGAATGGTACCACTTGGAGAAATTGCCGAATCCTAGTATCCCTTAGCTGTGTAAATCCAAGTTAGGCACCTTGTCCAAGACATACAGCTGGTTAGTTAGTATGGAGACTGGACTAAAACTGTTGAGAGACATCTGATGATCATGCTTAGTGGTTTATTGTACGTCTTCCCCAAACATCTGCTCATTTGAAGACAGATGGGAATCTATACGACACAACAATTGTGGGAGCCTTCTTGCTCCTGTAATGACTCTTCTGCACCTCGCTTTTTCCACTTCCTAGTGCTTCTTTGACATTTTTCCTTTTATCCTTTGGAGTCAGTGCCTACACATTTACTACCTAGCTCTTTTCAGGTGTTGAGGATTATTCGTTGCATAGTATAATTATGCCAGAGCAGAATTATCTACACTGAGTAGTATGCATTTAAGTCGTTCATTTATTACTGTTATCAGCAGTACTACCAGTTTACTAAGCAAGAATTTATACAGCTCTTACTTTGTTCCCTACTCTTCTCTAAAGGCTGTATAAATATTGAGTAACCTAATTTTTTTATAATTGCATAATGATGTTTGTCAGTCTTATGGACAAAGAAACCAAGTCAGAGAAGAAGTTAAGTAATTATTTAATGTCCCGTGGCTTGTTGTCAGGATTTCAAGCCAGGCTGAATTTCAGCACTGTCATTGTGCTCTTAGCTAGCACTCTGCTGCCTTTTAGCAATCATAACCTTTCTGTAGCTGTTTGTTCTCACATGCAAATGTTTATAAGGATGATGAGTACCCCAGCGGTAGAAATATCAAAGAATTTTTTCCTAATGTAGTTTTAAAAATAAACTCTGTTCTTTAGGTGAATTTGAGGTTTCCAGAAAAGAAAATTGAGAGGAAGTTACAGAGATTTCCCATCAACTCTGTGTTCCACACATGCAGTCTTTCTGTTTGCTGTGGCACCTTTCAGAGTGGTGTACCCCTTAGGATAGCTGTACCTACACTGACGTCATTGTCACTTAAAACCCATAGTGTGAGGGTTTCATCCTTGACATGAGGTGTATTCAGTGGCTTTAGACACATTTAAAATGGCCTGTATCCTCTATTGGAGCATCTTACAGAATAGTTTGAGAATCATTGATCTTTGAACTTTGAAGTCTTGTAGTTAGATTAAAGTATTATGCTGTCTTTTCACATTCGTTTTTTTCCTCTCTAATATACCTTTGCATTTTCTCTATGTCTTTCTATGGCACGACAGGTCATTTCTTTTCAGCACTGAGCAAGATTTAGTTGTTTGGCTATACCCAGATCTCACCCACCAGCTGCCTGAAAGACATACTGGCTGTATTCAGTTTGCCAATTGTACAGAAAGACGTTAGAAACACCCATGTGCAGTTTAGTATGGACATGTTTTCAGCCCCTAAAGAACATCAGATAAACTTACTTTTTAAATACAAAAATAACCAGGATTAACACAAGATGGCTTCTGTTGAAAATGGTGTCAGTGAATAGTCTTTGACAGTGTACTCCAAGCTTAGCACTACCAGCCTCTTGTCAGCTAGAAACCATCAACAATTTCGTAAAACATTTTTCTTCCCAGTATACTCATTCAGTGAGTGACAGTTGGTGACTTGAACCCAGAGCCTCAACTCTTAATCACCCCTCAGTTTCTTTTTGACTGTGTTCAGTTCCATCTTAATTTGATAAACTGTGATAGCAGATGGTTTGACCTAACTTGCAAGTAGTGATTTTTTTCCTTTCAGCTTAAAGAAATAAAAGTGTTTGTGTACGTGTGTGTGTGTGTGTGTATGCGTACATGTGAATCCTGTTTGAGTTTGCTTTTTCCTTTCTATTCCTTTTACTCATGGTGTCCCTCTTCCCTCCTGCAGAGGAAGAGTACAGGGTTATGACTCAAAGCCCAAGTGAAGTGGGTTAGTCCCAGTTCTCGGTGTAACTGTGAATTTGGGGTTTTGTATGGTGATTTCAGCTTCACTGTAAATCCAGCAGCAGTCATGGTATCATGGCATAAACTCATCTAAATGTAGCAGAGCTCTTCCTTGTAGCCGCATGAATCCTTTCTTGTTTTCTTTCCTACGAGGATATTCTCTACTCCTGAATATGTTCTCGATAGCATTGACCAATACTTACATGGTGATAGTTATATATAAATTAACAATCAGTTCATGGTTAGGAAGCGGTAACATCAATCAACCCTGACTATGTAAAAGAAAAACACAGAGGCATGGTAGTCCAGTAGAGAAGACTGTGGAAAGGTGACAGGGTCCCCAGTAACTTGAAGGTTGAGTGGCTAAGAGTTACTTTGCCACAGGTAAAATCATATAAATTAGAAGGAATCATTAAAGGCTACTATCATGTTAAACTTCCTGAGAAATTAAAGATGGATTTGGGCCTTTCTGTCAAAGAGAGGGCTGCAGAAACTGTTAATCCTCTTACTGCATTCAAAACTCAAAAGTCTAATGAAAATAAAATAAAATAATTAATTAAAAAAAAGTCTAGGTTAACAGAGTAGCTTGACTGCACAGGTAGAACAAGCAGTAAATTTTCATTGCCCATGTAAACTATCTCATGGTGTGCAGAGGAGAGGTGACGGTGGATTGTGATAATGTGGCTGAGTCGCTAGTGATGGCTCCAGAATGCCTCTCTTGGTCTGACTGTTGCTATTATAGTTGTTTGGACTTCAGGAGACTAGAGAGGTTGGAGACCTGTGAACTGCTTCCAGGTTGGAATTTGACTACTTTGAAGATTCAGGGTATTGCCTTAGCTGTGGTAGTTATTCATTCTTCTGGAAGTGTCCATGGGATGACGTGGAGACTCTATTCCAAATCTAGGGCATTTTCTGCACCTGACCTGGTTGGCCATGATTTGCCGATTAATCTCCTGTGGTGTAAATGTCAGTTAGTCTTGGCTGAGGAGTCTTGGAAGGATGGCTATACCCTGCCTGGCTGGGTATTTGGTTTTTGCTATAACGATAACGATGTCAGTGGAATTCTTTCTTAGCAAAGGATTTCTCTAATTGAGAAGGACCACATGGGACCGCCTAGAGTCTCTTGACGACAACAGCAGCAGCAGCAAAGCAGATTCAGCCAGTAGTAGCCGCTGATAATGATAATGGTGGCTCAAGAAATCTTGACAGAATTTTTTAATCCTGAAATTTGCAGATGAATGAATAGCTAGAATTTATTTACTCTTGTGAACCAGGAGTCATTATAATATATTTCTGGGGTTTAAATGTGTTGATTTTGGGAGGCCCAGTGTGATGCACTGAGTGTAACAGAGGGAAATAATTTATATTGCCTACTTTTTACATCTGGCTTTTGAATTTGAAATGACTTTTGGATAGTGTTAAATTTGTCTAGAAATGGCAGGTATAACTGCTATTGCTGCTGCTGCATCCATCCCTCCCTTCCTTCCTCCTGCTCTGTCTTACCTCCTTCCCCTTCCAGCTCCTTCCTCTTCTGTCACAGAACAAGAGTATAATATTTATGATCTAGCTTGAATAACTTAAAGGCCTTAAAAAATTGAATGTGGGTTAAAAGAACATGAGCAGTAGATCTGCCGATAAATATTTTAAAATAAAAGCAGATAACTGTTTGTTTTGTTCTAAAGGTCACATTCAAAATTCAGTGCTCCTGACTCTTAGAATGGCCATATTTTTCTTAGAGGAATAATTTAGACAAGTTGAACTGGATAGCTCCAGCATCTCTGGCATTTATTCAATCTGCTCTTTAGCTGTCGTTGTCTGAACGCTGTAAAAGACTGGAACTTAAACACACATCCCGGGATCTTGATAACCTCAGAAAACATTCTGTCTCATGTTTTGTACAAAAAATTGTGAGATTGTAAAGTTAAGTTGCATTAAATAGGCTTGCATTAAATGATGATAATTCCCATTTGTCTTAAAATCTTGGCTTGTGATAACCATAGATTTTTAATTTTCATTTTACTGATAGTGTGTGTGTGTGTGGGGGGGGAACACTGAGTGGGCGAAGCAGTTGGCCTAATTGTTTAAACTGAGATTACTTAGGAAAAGAGTTCTGACATGTTTATATTGCATGGAACAAATTGTTTACAGTAGAGATCATTTAAATGTGTTACCAATATCTCAGGTTTTACATTTGCCAGCCCCGTATGTTGAGATTTTCCAGAGTCTTGCCGGATCAGCAGTTGTTCTTCCTCTAATAGACAGTAGGATTTTGCACTTAGCCGAAGAGAGCTGACCTTTGGAGGTGGTATTCTCTTTCAAAAAAAAAAAAAAAATTAGTGCTCACAGTGCAGTGTGCTAAGCACCAGAGATGTGATATTGTTTCTGCCCTTCTAGGGCTTACACCCTAGCCGGGCGGGATAAGACACACACAAGTAAACAGACCTTTGTAAGAGCCCACCCACGAATGAGAAAGGCCTTGAGCATGGAGCATGGAGATAGGATCCAGTCAGGCTGGAGGGAGTGTGCTGAAGCCAGCACTAAATTTGCTGGTGTGGGACCTCTTCTATAGAGGTTAGATGTAGGCTTGCTGCTAACTAGTCTCTTAGGAAGCTGCCCCTGTGAGCTTATAGAAGAAGGGCATGCAAGGTCCTGGGACCACATGCATAAGCCAGGACATGCACATATTAGTGTTGGAGAAAGGAGGAGGGCATCAGAGAAGCAAACAGTGACTCTGATGCAGTCACAGAGTGTGGAGTCCAGAATGTGTCCAGTTCTTTTTCTTCTCTATTCAGGGGATCAGAGTCATGTGCTGAACTGGATTTTTCCCGGCAGATTTTAGAGCATGTCTCCTTGGTCCCTGCAGTTGCTCCCATTTCTACTGCTCCCTTTCTTACCTTAGCTACCCTTTGTCATGCATTGTTCAGGTTATTTTAGGATCCTGTAGGGGAAAGAAACCAAACAAACAATATATATGTCAAATTTGGTGGGTTCATGAGCATGAGTGTTTATTAAAATAATATTATTTAGAAGTCATACTCATTTACTTGGGCTGATGTAAGTAGTTTGGAAGACAGAAATCTGTTGTCTCACCTAAGTTAAAGTCTTTGCAGGAAAGCCTCCACTCAAAGGCAATGAGAAAGACACCACATTCTGCTATAGGCTAGCTTGTGGTAGTCTGGTGTGGTAGTGTTGTTCTATTGTTCATTGGCTTTGGGTGCTTTTATCAACATCTACCTAGATATTCGTATAACATGGAATTCACTATTAAATAAGTCCCTTTGCAATATATAATTATAATTTTAAAACTTTATTAAACTCATTTATTTTGTGTGTATAAATATGTGTCTATAAGTCAGAGGACACACCTTGCTGGAGTATATTTTCTGGTTCTATCCTTGCATTATCTAGGTCAGGGCATTGAACACAGGCTGTTGGGCTTGGTGGCAAGTGCCTTTACCCACTGAACCATCTCAATGGCCCTGTAACTATTTTAAAAGTTTTTTTTTTTTTTTTTTTTTTTTTTTTTTTTTTTTTTTTTACTTTTACTTGCATATATGGATGCACGTGAGAGTGCTCATGGAAGTGTTGGATTCCCTAGGGCTGGAGTTAAAAGCAATTATTAACTGCCCTATGATTACAGGGAATTAAACTCTGGTCCTCTATGCGAGTAGTACAAATTCTTAACCACTGATCTATATTTTCACGCACAATTATAGTTATTTTTAAAGCAGTCATGTCAAGTAGGGTCTACTCTGCATCAGTTTGGCCTACTTATAGCTATCTGCATCTGCAGGGACCCTATAATATCCTATTTTAATATAGTGTGTAAAGTTTTGTATGAAATAATTCTTTTTTTGAAGCCTAATTGCCATGGTAATGATATCAGGACAAGATGCCTTTGGGAAATGATTAGGTCATGAGGGTTTTGCCGTGTCATTGGTGAGATTGGTTCTCAATTTTGTGACAGGATGCTTGTTTTGTTGTTTGTTGGCTTTGGCTACTTTGTCCCAGTATCCTCCTTGACATTCATGTGACATGTTACTCTCTAAATAGACCTCTGTTCAAAATGTATTACAACTTATGGGATGAAGAGTTTATTTTGGCCCTTGTTTTCAAGGATTAGAGTCTGCCCTTTAGGTCAAGGCATGTTGGCACAACATGGCAGAAGGAGTGAGGTGATGGGAGCTAGCCACTCCTGCATGTCACATCTTGGTGAATTAGGAAGCAAAAAGTGTGGGCAGAAGCCAGGATCAGATAGTCTGAGGAGTCTAAGGGCTATGTGTTCAAGCACATGAGCCTATGGGGACATTTTACATTACTATAATAATCCTCTTAGAAGAGGCACATGGGGATGCGGCAGTGACTCAGTGTTGTTTCAGGGCACTGGCTCCTCTTCTAGAAGACTTGGGTTCAATTCCCAGCACTCACATGACTGCTGACAGCTGCCTGTAACTCTAGTAATAGGGGATCTGAGGTCCTTTTCTGGCCTTTGTGGGTACCAGACACATATGGTGCACAGACATATATGCAGGGGCACACACACACACACACACACACACACACACACAAATCCATGTGCATGCAGTCCAAGAGAGAACCCTTGGGGAACTGGACTAAGTTTGTCAGCAATTTAATTATGTATTTCTCAGCCTCCAGACCTGTGAGAAATTCATACTTGTTGTTGTGGGAAGCTGCAGGCTGTGTTCCTGCCACCCAGCTCCCGGCTGCCTGGCTAGCTTATGCCCCGAAATAATAACACACAAATTGTATTCTTTTAAACACTGTTGGCCCATTATATCTAGACTTTTTTAGGCTAATTTTCACGTATTAATTTAGCCCATTTTTAATAATCTACGTAGCACCACTAGGTGCGCTTATCGGGAAAGATTCAGCATGTCTGACCTGGCGGCTGGCTACATCGTGTCTGGCTCTGAGAGGAGCTGCCCTGCGTCTGAGCTCACGTCCTCTTCCTCCCAGCATTCTGTTCTGTTTACTCAACCCACCTATGTTCTAACCTATGAGGCCAAGCAGTTTTTTTATTAATTAACCAATGACCTTCCTCCATCAACTTGTTTTTAAACCATCTTGTTTATGGTGTTTTGTTGTATGATTCAGCCCACAACAAAAGTATGTGTGATTTGGCAGAATTCATTATCTACAAAGAGATAGAGACGCTACCTGCTGATTCCTTTGAGCCTGCTTTTCAGGGTGGGTTTCTGGGGACTGTGCCCCCTTTCTAATCAGTAGCAACTAATAGTTATTGAGCTGTGCTAGACTCAAAGCTCCTCGGGTGTTTGTAACTCATCCAAAGCACCTTCTGGAGGTGGCATTATAACCCCTTTCCCTTTGCACTTGTGGGAACGCAGCCTCACTTCTGTGAGGAAACTTTGCCCTCCCTGTCATATCAGTTCTAGTTTCCACACTGTTCTGCATACCGAGTTTTAACTGGTAGGTGGACGAAGTAGCCAGAACTAACAAGAGTACCCTGTAGCTGCCAGTCCACTAGGAAAAGGCATTTCTCATTGTTGGAGATGTTTCTTGTCTTTCTTGTTCCAGTCCCAGCTCCTTTAGTGACTCCCATGGTCCTTACCCCCAAGAGATCCTCTCATGTGGTACAGAGCAGCACTATGTAACTTAACCTTCAGGCTCAGTCATTCAGCAATCAGAAGATGAAATGCTCGTGATCATTTAAATTGCATTTTCTAACCTATTGCCAAGGAATAAACAGGCTCTCTCCATCCTTTTGGGGCGGAAGCAACCTTGGCATGCAGGACAGAGTTTCTCTCAAGGTGAAAGGCTGCATTGCTCATCTTTCCAAGAGGAAATGATTACTTCTGAATAGTTGCTGACTGACTAGGTAGGATTCTGTAGACCACTGAACACAGGAGACCCTAGGGTGGAAATGTGATGTTAAGATAGATTTTAAATTTGAACTTTTAGGAAATTAAGTTGAATGTAACTTGAGAAATTTAAAGATCAATGCCAAAGTCATTTGAAAATCAATTCTCACATTTTGCTAGGTGTATTACCTTGAAAATTGGCCCTAGTGTTCAGGAATGTTGGGGTGCAGTAATTTCTTCACTCTTCTCCTTTTTACCATTTTATCTTAAGGCTTGTACCAGGAAGTCTAGAGTTGCTCGACATGAATCCAAACAGCATAATGGTTGACTGTATCTTGCCCATTGCTCTTCCTGATAGCCAAGTCCCAGCACAGTGAGCTGCCTGTGTCCTCAAACGAACTTCAGAAAAGTGTGTTGGAGGTGAGAGAGGATAGTCATAAGTTCACGGGATAAATAAATAGGAATGTCAACGACTTGTAAGAATTTGTAAGCCAAATTGGAAAGTGAATCTTGACTCTTTTAAAGCTGTGTTCTTTCAACTCAAGAGTGTTAACAATTGCTTTTCAAGAGGCGAATTAAGGAACACTGTGTGTGAGTCGTGTGTTATGGCACCATAGTTGATTTCTCCAGAATGCAGTGACCTTTTTTCTTGTCTCCCCTGCAAGCAGGCTTGTGTCTGTTGTATCAGCTTCTAGAACCTCAGCTCCAAATAAATACAGTTGAAAGGTAAGAAATACAGATACACAGCAGCTGAGGCAAGAATGAGGCTAGGCAATATCATAATTCAAGGCCATGTCAAAGTGGAAAGGGAGAGAAATAGTATTGTCTATGCCAGGACACACACATATATGCACAGCTTTAAACACGCTGAAGAAACAGAGCTGTTTCCTAAGTTCCTTATGTGTCTAATGCAGCACATATACCTTCCTTCTCCATCACCTTTCCTTATGTGCTCTACCTGTCAAACCCATATGACTCTGCACTAACAATAACCAGCTTGCCCCCGGCCTTGGCCAGTGCTGCATACTCTTCTGTACCAGGAGCAGTGAAGATGTTTTTCTTCTCTCTATTTCCTCTACTGTCATGTGACCTGAGTGCTTGCTAGGTGACATCCTCCCCATCTTCATCTCCTCCTGCTTGAGGGACTTCCCAACCCCTCTTCTGGGATGTGCATTTTGAGCAGCAAGGCAAAGCAGGGTAAGAAGTCTGCTTTTGAATACAGCGCCTGCCACTCCTGACCCAGGAAGGTCTTTGATGGTCCTGTGTGTTGGTGTGAGCTGTTGGTACTAGTAGTATGTATTTTAGAAGAGTGGATAGTGATAGGAATCTCACACTCGAATGGCTAGCAGTGCTCTTATGGTAACTACAGAAGCCAGTGCTCTACTTCCAGTCATACTGTGCTGCTGGTATCTAGATTACCTCTCAGGGTGTGTGTACACTTTCCTCTTTTTCTATTTCAGCTTCTCTCCTATTCTCGTCCTCTCCACTTCCTGTTCCACAGTGCTCTGCTGTGACCTGTTACATCCTGTGGAGGAGAAGATCCCAGCATATATAAGATGTGATTCCTGCCTTTCTTTTCCAGTGTTCCTTGAGTGAACAACTAAGCTCAGTGTTTAGTGTGGGTGGTCATGTGGAGAACGATGTATGGGAGAGGCTTGAATGGGCATTCGTCTGAGAAGGGAGATGCCTTCAAGGGGAGTGAAGTCTTACACATGGATGGGTATTGACCTATTGGATAAGGTCACTTCAGCAAACTCAGGGAGCTTGCACAATCAAGGAGATGTGAAAGGTCATAGCTCAAGTGAAGAATGTTCTCTGTGTGGCCAGCGTGGAGTGGGTCCCCAGGAGCAGGCAGCACAGGTTCCACATAAGGCTGCAAATGTTGATGAAGACTCTATAGAGAAAAGTTTTTCTTCCTGCTATATTTAAATTATATGGGCCTTTTCTTGTACAATCCAAGGAAGTCATGAGAACCTTTATGTCAGAAAACGATGTCATTAAATTGGCTTTAAAAAAAAGTCAGTTCTGGTGTGAAAGATGTATTTTCCCTTATGCTCAGTCTTTACACAAAATAGCATATTTTGTTTTTAGCATTTTGTTTAAATTCTAATGTTATAGTTGTGTATGTCAGTATTTCTAAGTACAAAAACCAAAACTATCACATTAATTTTCTAAACTTAAAAGCAAATCACCTTTTAGAGCCTTAGAAGTGCAGTTCTTTTTGTGTCCACGCCGTCTCGGAATAAAGAATGTTGATGCCACAGGATAGTGCTCAAATGTGTGAGAAATTATGCTTTGTCTTCTGTGTTGGCCCCTCCAGATGCCAGAGGGCCTTCCAGACCTCTGGTGCCCTCCTGCCAGCCGCACGTTTGAAGACACACTTTCTTGTCTATCAGTAGGATTCATGGACTCCAGAGTTCTCTGGCTGGGAAGCGGTGAATCTACAGGTTTCCAGACCAGGGAAGCACGCACAGCTGTTTTACAGCACCTTTCAGTGGGTACATGGGTATTTTGGTGTTTGAGAATGGGTCTTAAAGCCTGTCATGGGAGTTGCATAGTTCTTGAAATGAGTTTTTAGTCTTGTTTCCAAAGATCAACTGTTGAATGCATTTATACGTATTTAATAAAGACTTTTATGAATGGCTACTAAAGAGCTAAAGACAGTTATATTCAGGTTCAAGGAAAGGACTTCCTATGGGAATTTAATATTTTTAAACTGTTGGCTGGCCACAAATTGATATTTACCGGCATTCTTGTGTTCCTGAGTCCAGCATAATAGCTAACGGTTCTATTGCTGTTCATTTCCTCTCTTCTCTCAACTCTACATTTGAGTTTCTCTGTAATTGGAAGCATCAAATATTTCCACACATTTAAAAAATAAAACTCTTTAAACTTTGTGCCTGCAATTCTGAATGTACATGCATGATGCTGTGTGGTGCACATGGCACAGGGCATGCGTGGAGGTCAGGGCACATCCTTGTAGAGTCACTTCTCTTTACCCTTGTGTGAGTCCCAAGGGTTGAAGTCTGGTTGCCGGGTTTGTGTGGCAAGCCCCTACACCCATGGGGCATCTCTCACCAGCCTCCCTCTCACATTTGGAGGCTTACTAACAGTTTGATGGACAACACAGAAACACTCGATAGACAGTGGCAAGAGGTCCGGCTCTGGCACAGATGTATCTGAGGTTATTACTCAGGCGGCTTCTGAATTTCATAACCTCCCAAGCATAGTAACACCATCAAATGAATAGTCTAGCTCATTCATTGCGGTTTATTGACAACTTTAACACTTCGTGGAGAATAGTGGTTCCCTTCAAAATTTGTTAGAGTGTCTGAGCAGCGTTTATGGAAGCTGTGCTAACGTGAGCACATTTAACACATTCTGAGAATCAATGCCTTTGGAAGTCAGAATGCTGCTTGACCTAAAAGGACAAGCAGCGCTCTAAGCACTCTTTGAAGAGGAGTGGTGTGTTTATGAGGAAAGATTCAAAGGCCTTTTGAAAGAAAAAAAGAGCCTGTGTTTGGTGTTCTAGCAACCTGGACTGCAAATCTTAAGTAGCAGAGTCTGAATGCCCGCGAGCCTTCTATTTGATTTCCTTCATCTGTTACAGTAACTTACAGATCAACCAGATCCTATATCATCTCTCAGGTATGTCCAGACTTGACATTGTGACACGCGACTGTCATCTACAAAGTTAGTGCCTGAGAACTTCCTGGCTGAGTTACAAAACAACAACAACAAACTCAAGTAAAATACAAACAAGCAACCAAAAAACCCTCAAAATTGCTAAGAAAAATTCTTATAATGTTTTAAATATTTTGTTTTGGGTTACCTTTCTAGTTTAATCCTTGGCTGCAGGTTGGACATGCCCATATGTTCATTTTTTTGTGGTGTCAGTTACTTTTAGTTCATATTGGGGGAGGGCTTGCCTAGTAGTGATAACCATGAATAGGGAAGAAATTGACCACATCCATTCATATTGTCTTTGCTACACGATAGTCACAAAACCTTAGTAATTGATAGCATGGTGCTCATTGTTATATGTGTCTGGGGTCGCAACGTCTCTGCTCATGTTGCATAAGTCTGCTCATGTGCCTTGGGGTTGACTGCTTGATCAGCTGACCTATCCAACCGATCCAAAGCATGTCCCTTTGGGCAGAACCTTCAATCAAGGATAGACAAGGTCACTACACCCATGGTAGCTTGGCACTGAAAAGTTCCAAGGCAAAGGGCATGGACACAGGAAGGAATGAGACCTGAGACCAACTGATGCAATTCACCTCCTAAGTTATTTTTTAAAATTAATTTTGCAGCTCTGGGGATTTAACACAGGCCTCACACATGTTAGGCAGGTTGTCTACCACTGAGTTACATCCCTGTTTACCTTGTAACTTTTACCCAGAGCAGCTGATTTTACATCTTAATATCATACTGTGATTCTATTCCTTTGGTCTTTATCAGGAATTATTTGGTGATAAGGACAGTTTGCTTCAAGATGACCATACATATAAGGGGCAAGATCACAGCTGTATGACAGTAGGAACCAGTGGAAGGAGGGGCAATGGGACAGACACTAATGTTTTAGACTCCATGCGGTTGTCTTTTGTGCATAGGGTTTGTGAACTTTCTTTCATTTCTGCTTTCTTTCAGTATTTTTTTTTTTTTGTAGAGCTCACTATGACCACCTCAGACTCAATTCTGTGATAGCCTCACAGTTATCTCATTGTCTTGGTAAAAATTCATCTTCCCAACTCCAGGCTTATGGACTGTTTCTTCCCCTGTCCAGTCTTGAGCAGAGCTGTCTTATTTTCATTTCTTTCTCATTAGTTACTCATCATGTAGTTGAAGACTCATGATTTCATCTCGTTCTCTCCAGTTATTCATTACATAGTTGAAGACTCATGATTTTATATTTCCATGATGCCAAAGACCCAGAAGTTTCTTCCTATAGCCTTGACATTTCCCGTGAACCACAGACTCAGCTTACTATGTTTATTCCATAGCTCCAGTTGTGTATATCCAAACTTGTACCCTAACTGGACCATTTTAATTCCTCCTTATAAACCTGCACTTATCAATCATCGATGTCAAGTTTTTCCTTGCGTAAGCCTTGGGACTGTGGGCTAAGTCTTTTTCTTTCTTTCTTTTCCTTCCTTCCTTCCTTCCTTCCTTCCTTCCTTCCTTCCTTCCTTCCTTCCTTCCTTCCTTTCTTTCTTTCTTTCTTTCTTTTTTTTTGTCCTGAGTGACTCTTGAGTCTTCCCCTGTCAGTCTTTATTAATAGCAAATACAAATAAAAATAATAACAAAGTTCATTAATAGGAACATACTGTTTTCCAAATTTTGTTCATTCTTTTGGTCAGCTATGGATTAAGCAAAAGGGCATTTCAGAGTGGGTAAGAAGATTACAGCTAGATTTGAACAATTCACATACCAGGGTGTTGGTAATGGCTTATTGTGATACTTTTTGAAAGCAATTTTAATGAACACTTACCAAAAAAAGTCAAGAAATCAGTAACTTGTCTTTCTACTTATTGGTTAAATCATTTTAAGTTGTATGAATACAATATCTATCTAATATACTGTGTATATTATAAAGGAAAGCAAATCAGAAAATATAATCTAATGCAGATGAAATTAAATACAGCTTTACATTTTTGTTCTTTACCATGTTTTGTGTTCTCATTTACAAGCATCTTTTTTGTTTGTTTGTTTTTGTTTTTGTTTCTTTGAGACAGGGTTTCTCTGTAGCTTTGGAGCCTGTCCTGGAACTACCTCTTGTAGACCAGGCTGGCCTCGAACTCACAGAGATCCGCCTGCCTCTGCCTCTCGAGTGTTGGGATTAAAGGTGTGCGCCACCACCGCCTCACCATTTACGAGCATCTTAAACACACAGATATGCTCTGTTTGTTTGTTTGTTTATTTATTTATTTATGATTTCTAAAACAGCAGAAAATTTCCAGCCTAAGGATTTTGAAGTATATCACTTGGCACCGCTAAGTGTGTTCACATTGCTGAACTTTTCCAGTTTGCATCCAAAACATTATCTGACAACCATTTTTTTCTTTTAATATTTTCCTTGTTTGAGTAACTACAGCTCTACTTACTTCCATTTCTGAATTTTCCTACTTTGCTTTTAGAGACAGGATTTTGCCGTGTAGCTCAGGATGGTCTCTGAATTCACCAGGATGCTCCTGCTTCAGCCTGCCAAATGCTAGGATCACAGTAGTGTGCCACTGTACCCAGCTACATTAGATACCTCATGTATGTAGCATTGTAAGGTATTGGCGCTTTATGATGGGTTTATTCACATCATAGTCCTATGGAGCTTATCTGTGTTGTAGCACATAACAGGCAGGATTTCTTCTTTTTGTGGGCAGGTTGAGTTCATTGTTTACTCATCTGCCAGTTGCACCATTTGAATGATGTGACTGTTGCTGCTCTGACTATGGCTATGCACATCTCTCATGGAATCCTGCTCTCATTTACTTGATTATTTATCCAGAAGTGGGCTTGCTGGATCATAGGTTAACTGATTTTTATTTTTTTTAAATTTATTTATTTATTAAAGATTTCTGCCTCCTCCCCACCACCACCTCCCATTTCCCTCCCCCTCCCCCAATCAAGTCCCCCTCCCTCGTCAGTGGGAAGAACAATCAGGGTTCCCTGCCCTGTGGGAAGTCCGAGGACCACCCACCTCCATCCCAGTCTACTAAGGTGAGCATCCAAACTGCCTAGGCTCCCGCAAAGCCAGTACGTGCAGTAGGATCAAAAACCCATTGCCATTGTTCTTGAGTTCTCAGTAGTCCTCATTGTCCGCTATGTTCAGCGAGTCCGGTTTTATCCCATGCTTTTTCAGACCCAGGCCAGCTGGCCTTGGTGAGTTCCCAATAGAACATCCCCATTGTCTCAGTGTGTGGGTGCACCCCTCGAGGTCCTGAGTTTCTTGCTTGTGCTCTCTCTCCTTCTGCTCCTGATTTGGACCTTGAGATTTCAGTCCGGTGCTCCAATGTGCGTCTCTGTCTCTGTCTCCTTTCATTGCCTGATGAAGGTTAATATTCAGGAGGATGCCTATATGTTTTTCTTTGGGTTCACCTTCTTATTTAGCTTCTCTAGGATCACGAATTATAGGTTCAATGTCCTTTATTTATGGCTAGAAACCAAATATGAGTGAGTACATCCCATGTTCCTCTTTTTGGGTCTGGCTTACCTCACTCAGGATAGTGTTTTCTATTTCCATCCATTTACATGCAAAATTCAAGAAGTCATTGTTTTTTACTGCTGAGTAGTACTCTAATATCTATATATTCCATACTTTCTTCATCCATTCTTCCATTGAAGGGCATCTAGGTTGTTTCCAGGTTCTGGCTATTACAAACAATGCTGCTATGAACATAGTTGAGCATATACTTTTGTTGTATGATAAGGAATCTCTTGGGTATATTCCCAAGAGTGGTATTGCTGGGTCCAGAGGTAGGTTGATCCTGAATTTCCTGAGAAACCGCCACACTGCTTTCCAAAGTGGTTGCACAAGTTTGCATTCCCACCAGCAATGGATGAGTGTACCCCTTTCTCCACAACCTCTCCAGCAAAGACTATCATTGGTGGTGTTTTTTATTTTAGCCATTCTGACAGGTGTAAGATGGTATCTTAAAGTTATCTTGATTTGCATTTCCCTGATCGCTAAGGAAGTTGAGCATGTCCTTAAGTGTCTTTTTTTTTTTTTTTTTTTTTTTTTTTTTATTTTCGAGGCAGGGTTTCTCTGTAGCTTTTGGTTCCTGTCCTGGAACTAGCTCTTGTAGACCAGGCTGGCCTCGAACTCACAGAGCTCCGCCTGCCTCTTCCTCCCAAGTGCTGGGATTAAAGGCGTGCGCCACCACCGCCCGCCTTAAGTGTCTTTTGGCCATTTGAACTTCTGTTGAGAATTCTCTGTTCATCTCAGTGCCCCATTTTATAATTGGGTTGATTAACCTTTTATGCTCTAGTTTCTTGAATTCTTTATATATTTTGGAGATCAGACTTTTGTCAGTTGGGGGGCTGGTGAAGATCTTCTCCCAGTCAGTGGGTTCCCTTTTTGCTTTCAGTCTTTTCCATAGTAGTTGCCCTATTTTACAATCCCAGTAAAATGTAAAGAATTCTAACTTCCCCACATCCACTCAAGCCTTGAGACCTTGGTTATCTATTATGTATGTATTTATTTATTTAGAGACAGGATCCCACATAGAAAACAAGTGTTTTTTCTTTTTCTTTTGTGCCGAAGATCAAACTGAAGATGCACATGATAGGCCGTGCAAAGTTGTGTCCCCAGTTCCTTCCCCCACCCCACATTTCCTATCTAGTCCATAGCAAACCCACTTAATTTACATACACATTATATCCCACATCTTATAGTTTCTCATCCCTGTCATTTTTCATCATGTCACCCTTCCCTGTCATGATCGACTCTTTCTGAACCATCACTCTGGTCTTCTAGCTGGAACTTTCTCTCTGCAGCTTTGCATAGTGATAAACTGAACAATAGTCTGGCTCACTCCCCTCCTCTTTTAAGTAAACACAGTTGACAGCCATCACTCTGAGAAGACCCAAAATTGTTTCCTTGGTTTGTAACATCCAGAGCATCCATCCCCATAGTGGCTTGGCTTTAGTCACCCACCCTGAGCACAACAAGGTTTTTCCTGCTTCAGGGTTTTTGTACCTGCTGTGCTCTCAGCCTCAGGGGCTGTGTTCATGAACTTGGTTTGATCCACACCTTCCTGTAATTTAAGTGCGACTGAGTTATAACCTCTTCAGAGTGCTCCCCAAACCCTTCTCTGAAAAGACAACCCTTGTGAGCTGCCTCTAGATTCTCTGCTTTCTTTGTGTGTTTTTGCTCCCTCCAGATATCAAATTGTCTTTGTGACTTTAATAACCATCTCTCGTGAGCAAATGTAAGCCTCATGAATCTAGAAATTCCATCTCAGCAGTTGAAAGATGGCTTGGATTTCAGAAGTGCTTAGTAGGCCCAGTGGTAGCGACACACACCTCCAATCCCAGCACTTGTGAGACTGAGGCAGGTAGGTCTCTGTGAGTTCAAGGCCAACCTGGTCTGCAGAATGAGTCCCTGGACAGCCAGGGCTGTTATACAGAGAAACCCTGTCTCGAGAAGAGAACACACACACGCACACACACAAAGGGCCTCAGTAAATATTTGTGGGATAACCAATAAAAGGTTATTATGATGTATGCTCTTCCATCTGCACGGCTTTTGGCATGCTGACTGAGTTTCCTTGTGCGTGCGCATGTGGCATTCTTTGTCGGGATTTTCAAGAAAAGCACCTCTGTCTGGAATCCACTTCGTGATTTCTGCAGCTCTCCTTGCGTTCTGGGTCATTGTCAAGAGCTTTGAGCAGGAAAGTGCAGATATCTCCTCTAACTGAAAACAATCCAGGGATTGAGTACAATTGTCTGTCTTGGTCCTCTTGGCCTCTGATCATCTTTGCTGCGTGTTATCACCTGCAGCTCCATTTCCTGTTATAATGGGAGAGCAGCGCCTTGTCTGTCCAGACTGCTTGCTGGAAGTCAGCAACATAGCCCAAAGCCAGAAATTTCTCCTTCAGGGGAGATGGTCCATGGACAAGTCTGTGGATTACATAGTGGAATTTCCTCTGACCCTCCTCCTTAAAGACACCAAAATATAAAACCACAAACAATGAGCTTTTCTTCCCAGTTGGCTTGGGTTAGTTCTGGTATCCTCCCATCTGCTGCTCTAAACTTTGGGGGCTATGGGCTAGGAGCATGTATAATTGCATGGCTTAGTTTATGATGAAGTTATTCATTTATGGTAAGGATTTATGGTTGTAAGCACAGCTCATCTACCTTCCATGGCCTTCCCTTCTGGGGAAGCATGCTGCTGATGCCTCAACCACAGAGATTTTGTCATCGGACTGGAGCATTGTCTTTGCCTGTTTATGCCCCCTCACAGCCCGGAACCATTTCTGTCTTACTAGTCTGCTAGTTCTGATGCAGGTTGCAAGTATCTTGACAGGTAACCAGGGACCTAATCATTACAAGAGACCCAGTGATGATTGAGCATAAAGGTACTAGTGTCATTTAACTTCTTGGACTGGGGACACATAAATGAGTTTCCTTTTAAAATTACCAAATAATTTGTATAATTTCTACATATATGTTTTTACTTCAGTAAAAAACTCCCCCCCCATTTAAAAATTGCTGTATTATTATTATTTTTGTGTGTCCCTGTGTGATTTGTGTGGGAATGTGTGTGCCACAGTGCACATTAGAGGTTAGAGGACAAGTGTGCAAGTGTGTGTAGTTGGTTCTTTCTTTCCTCCTTTATGTGGGTTCTGGGGTCAAACTCAGGCATGCTTGAATGGAAAGTGTTTTTACACACTGAGCCATCTCACTGGCCTCTTCTCCCCTTTTTTTGAGATGGGGGAGGGCTTACTATGTAGTCCTGACTAACCCTATCTTAAAAACTTCTTGCCTTATCCTTCTAAATCTTAGATCAGAGGCTTGCATCCCACACCTAATTGAAGAAGTCTTCATAAGGAAACCAAACATGCAGGCCTCTCCTTCTACTAGAGAGAATCAATAGAAGATCACCAGCTTAGTCTTAACAGTATTGTTAACAGTAATGCACTGTTAACAGTAATGTCAACAGTACATTAACAACAACATATTATAGCAATGCAAATTGATTTGGGATGTCCATCTTTATATATGTTGCTTTTATTAGTTGATTGAATGAAACTTGCTTCGACCAATGGCTTATCAGGGTAAAGCCAGGCGGGAGATCCAAACAGAGAGAGAGAGAGTAGGCAGAATCAAGCAAATGCTAACTAGCCGCAGAGGAAACAAAACATTTAGCAAATGAGGTAAAGCCATGGCCACATGACAATACATAGACTAATAGAAATGGGTTAATTTAAGATGTAAGAGCTAGCTAGAAATATGCCTGAGCCGTTGGCCAAATAGTGTTGTAATTAATATAGTTTCTGTGTGATTATTTGGGTCTAGGTGGCCGGGAAACAGAAGTACAATCTTTGTTTACATTAATGGGATCAAACTCATCTTTTGCAGGAGAATTGAGAGAAGTCAGAGAAGATTTAAACAGAATTTTTATCTATTTATCATTTTGAGTTCTTCTGTAGAAGAGTGATTAGGATGAAGAAACCAGAATAAACAGGCTAGATTCTAGACCTATAGTAGTATGCGTGGAAGATAAAATGTTACCTGAAAACTACATAAAGATATCATTGCCCTCAGGGAGTGTGTTCTTCACTGTTAGTGAAGATGGCTTGGTGAATCCATCGAACCAAGAGTGAGTTTTAACCATTGCTGCATTTTGTTAATGTGTTGTATTTAAGATTCAACAGTAGCCTGGTAAGATGGCTCGCTCAGCAAGTGAGATAAGTACTTGCTGCTCTTCCACCTTACCCAAGTGCAGTTCCCAGATCTATAGATACGTATCGTGGTTCACAGCCATCTGTAACTCCAGTTCTTGGGATTGGGATAGGATTTCTTTTCTGGACTCCTTGGGTATCAGGCACACACATGGTGCACATAAAACACACACACACACACACACACACACATTAGGCAAAATACTCATAAAATTAAAAAAAACAATTGCAGGCTTGAACAATGGCCTTGTATTGAAGCAGATTGATGTTGGTGTTTGTCTGTATGTGTATCAAGAATGGTGGAAATGTCTAAAAGCCCCTGATGTTTCTTTTTCAAATGGTATGGGTACCAGGCTGGGGAGGTAGCTTGCAGATAAGTATGTGCTGTGCCAGCATGGAGACTTCAGCTCAGATCTCTAGCACCTGCATAAATGCTTGGTGTGTTCATGTGTACCTGTAACCCCAGTACTAGGAAGTAGCAAGAGACAGGGCTGGAGGACAGCCATATAACTGAAATGGTGATCTCCAGGTTCATCGAGAAACTGTCTGAAAAAATGAAATGAATATGTACCACATTTTTTGTTACTCTTTCATCAGTTGAGGAAAAATTAGATTGTTCCCATTTCCTAGCTATTGTGAATAGCACTATGATAAGTATCGCTGAACCTGTGGAGTAGGATGCCCAGACCTTTGTGCATTTGACAAGGAATGGCAGAGCTGGAACACATGGTAGATTTACTTTTATATTGCTTAGGGTTCTCTATGCTGTTTGAATTTGAGTGTGCGAGAGAGCATGCACAAGGGTGGGAGAATGGGAGGGCTTGGAGGGAGGAAAGGAGAAGGGGAAATGATGTAATTATATTTTAATTAAAAATCCTCAAAAATAAATACAATGTATAGCTCCAGAGTCTTAGTCTTTAAAAAAAAAAAGAAAGAATAAATGATTGAAGAAGACTTCTCAATGTTACTTCTGGCCTCAACATTCACCTGCATGGGTGAGCATACCTGCACACACACACACACACACACACACACACACTCACACACACACACACAGTGCTGATTTGCTTTATAGTCTATTGGGTCACAGAATTATGTAATTGCATCCTGATGTATGAATAAATGAAATTATACTAGGTAGAAACTAGCAAGTGAGGTTGAAGTTCCTTGAAATGCAAGGAACAATTGTATTTACAAATAGGATTGATGGATGGATGCTCAGACTGCTGGCATTACTGGGGCAAGGCTGGCAGTGACACAAGTTCCTGACTGGAGGGCACAGGAGAGACACTGTAACAATTGAGTAGACAGTGGCGTTCCTGAGGTCTGCCAGATTCCAGGAACGTGGCTAGACTTACAGTCTTTCTGAGCAGCTGTGAGGGGTCACGTAGAAAAGATTACTGGGGAGAATCAGCAACAGTGAAGGAAGACACACACGTACTTGGAGGAAGAAGTGGCAGTGTTCTGTGAGGAAGGAGGTGAATTCCAGAGACAGAAGGGGTCCCTGAAAGGACCAACTGTGGCTGCAGAGGGGACAGTAGGTCAGGAGCTGACAAAAGATGAGCTTCCCGCCCACCGCTGCGCCACTGCTCAGCTACTGTTTTTATCTGGAGGTGGCTTCAGTACTTAAATGAAAATTACACTCGGGAGGAACTTTCACTAATGCTCAAGAACAGAAATAAACCTTACAGATGATCTTCTACCCGTCGTTTAGGAGAGGACTTAGAGACTAAGAAGTATCTTGTTGGGGTGAGCAGAGACTGGGCTGCAATTCAGAGATTTCTCTGGTTTGTTTGCTGGTTTGTCTCTGGAGACAGGGTTTTGCTCTGTGGCCCAGGGCAGACTCAGTCTGGACCTTGCTGCCTCAGACTTATCAGTACTGAGACTGCAGGTGTGTGCCCCCATGCTCGACTTGAGAACTGCGTGGGAAATCCTTTCAGTTATTTGTTTATTCTTCAAGTACTAATACTTGAAGCACCTATGGGCTTAGCTCTGGGCTAGGCCCTGGAATCCTGCCGCAGCAAATATTCCCTCCCAGTCAGATCCTCCCTTGACTGTCCTCGTGGGCAGTAATAGAACAACCACAGGAAGCTCTTCTGTGGCCAGCGGTGTTCGCAAGATGCTAGCTAATTGTGACAGCAGCTTGGTTTATTAGGAAACAATGTTTGTGTCCCATAGGTCCCTCCCGTGTTGAAATGGGGACCCGGAGACACAAAGAGCCCTGTGCTCTCCACACTGTGTGAGGTGCAGGTTGCTAGCTGCCCTTGAGTTCTTTCGTCATGCAGTCTGCCCTGGTGTGAGTCGGATGATGCTCACAGTTGGTTTTTGGACGTTACTGTACAAGGCTGTCTCTCAAGCATCTTGTTAAAAGTGAAGATTCTGTGGATACACGATAAGCAGAGGTCTCACATCCTCAGCATACTCCCAGTATTGCTGATGCCGGTGGGTGCATCCAAGTCTAGCAACATTATCAATATCAAGAGCTATGAGGGACTTTTTGGGTCTCCAGAGATCTCCTTGGTGGTAGTTTCTGTTTCATTAGTTTTGATTGTGTTGTTTGTACTTTTCTAGTTTATAATGGAAAGAGGTACTGTTTCTTTAAAAAGATTTCTCTCGGAAAGGGGCTTCTTGATTGATAGTCTTGTCTCTTCTAATCCCTAACCCTATTGGACCTTATGAAAAATTATAATATCATTTTGGATAGGATAAGATTTTTTTGAGTTCACCAACTGTTCCACTGTAGCGGTGCAGACTGCAGTTGAAGTGTGGCAGACTCTATAAAGGAAGCCCAGAGGGCGTTAGGGCACGCGCTGAGAGTCCCTTAACTTCAATACATTTAGATGGCCGCGTTTCAGCTTGTCAGACTGCATCCTCCCCGAGATTTTAAAAAATAATTCTCTGTGTGTGTGTTTGTGTGTTTGTAGTTTTTGTATGCGCACATGTGTGCTTACTTGTGTGTGTGCAGGTGTGCGTGCATACATGTGTGGAGTTCATAGGTTGACCTCAGTTACTTTCCATCTGTATATAAAGGCAAGGTTGCTAACTGGATCCCAGAGCTTGATGGTATGGGTAGTTCAGACAGAGCACTTACTCCAGTTACTCCAGAGATCCTTTGCCTCCTGAGCCCAAGGTCACACGTGGCCCTGCTCACCTGAACCCCAGTTCCCAGGCTTTCCCAGCAAGTGCCTCCCCAGTAAGCCTCCCCTCAGCTCCACTGCTCCCTCTTACAGCAGTAATTAACACACTCCAAGCTGGCTCAGAGATTTGAAGGGTGGTAACCTTTTTATCTGAAGCTCAAACAATAACCAGTGACAGTAAAATTATACATTTTTGCAAACATCTTGAAATATTAGCCCTTCCGACTCAATTTGTTTATGGCATGTAGAATGAGAAAAATTATTATTTTCTCATTGCTCTAATGTTTGACACTCTTGGGCTTTTTAAAGGTTGTAAAGTGAGCACATTGAGTTTTTACGTGGGTGTATTTTCTTCTCACAAAAATTGTTTGATATGGGGTTAAAATTTTAATTACATAAGATTTTATAGAAAACAGCTTTTTTAGGTGTTTCTTTTTTCTTTTCTGCAGTGATTTTTGTTATTTTCTTTTGAGTGACAGTAGTGGAGAATGTAGCAATGTTGGAACAGAGAGTTCAATGCCAACCCTTCCAATTAGTTTCCTGCCATTGTGGAATGGACCCTGTGGTGACTTACACTGTCACCTTGACAGGATGTGTTGTAGGAGCTGTGGGCTGGTGTTCCTGCCACCCAGCTCCCGGGCCGCCTGGCTAGCTTATGCCCCGAAATAACAACATACAAACTGTATTCTTTTAAACACTGCTTGGCCCATTATATCTAGCCTCTTCTTGGCTAATTCTCACATATTAATTTAGCCCATTTCTAATAATCTGTGTGGCATCCCAAGGTGCCCTTACTGGGAAGATTCTAGCCTATGTCCATCCTGGGTCAGAGCTTCATGGCGTCTGCCCTGGAGAACAGAGGCATGGCGTCTAAGCTCACTTCCTCTTCCTCCCAGCATTCTGTTCTGTTTACTCCACCCACCTATGTTCTAACCTATGAGGGCCAAGCAGTTTCTTTATTAATTAACCAATGACCTTCCTCCATCAAGGATGTAGCATCCAGGTGGGACAAACTTCTGCATCTGTTCATGAAGGAGTTTCTAGATTAGGTTAATCGTGGCACCCTAAATGTGGGTGGCACCATTCTAAGGTAGAGATCCCAATTACGATGAAAAGAGGAAGCAGGCTGAGCACCAGTATTCATTCAAACCTGCTTTGCAAACCATAAAAGCAATGCGACCGGCCTCCCCCAGGCCCCATGCCACCCTTGACAGGGTGGGCTGCATCCACTAAAACCATAAGCCCAAAGAAACACATCTCTGTTTAGTCCACTTTTATTAGATACTTTGTCACAGTGAGGAATATAACTAACACACATCCTGTGCTCACCTGAGAAGTCCATCAAATAACCAGATTACAAATTTAGTTTCTAGTCCAGGTTGCCTTGCCAGTGAGAATTGTGGCATTCCAGATGTCTTTAGAGCTGGGAAAGGCACCAGGACTTAATTCTGCTCCGTGTGCATGCACTGTGGTGAGATTCTTTAGTGGTCGAGTCCTTCTTGCTAATGGAGCCATGTGTGCCATGATCTTCCAACCAACATTTGTGTGTGAGATTGAAGAGTTGCGATGTTCCTGTGACTGCCATGATTAAATGGGTAGAGTTTCTGCTCTGGTTAGTATTTTGTCAGCTTCTCATAAATTTGCATATGTCTGGGAAGAGGGAATCTTCATTGACAAAATGCCCCATAAGATTGAACTGTAGAGTACTGCTCAGCGGTAAAATTGGCAGACAAATGGATGGAACTAGAAGAAACCATCCTGAGTGAGGTAACCCAGATGCAGAAAGACAAACACGGTATGTGCTCACTCATAAGTGGATATTAGATGTAAAGCAAAGGATAACCAGCCTATAGTCCAAGACCCCAGAGAAGCTAGGTAGCAAGGAGAATCCTAAGAGAGATATACATGGAACCCCTAGGGATGGGAAAGTCTTTTATATCTATAGTGTCATAAAAATGTCAAAATAATAACTTCTACAGTTTTGACTAAACAGCAAAAATAGTGGCTCTCTCGATGTCACTGATTCCAACCTGTTGAAACGTAGGTTTAGTTCCATGTAGTTAATCCTATGAGCTACTCTGTGGTCATCGCTGTCTGAACGCTCAGACTCAAGTGCAGTAGCTTTGAGTGCTTTGGGAGGCGTGGTGGGGGCAGATTGCCAGTGTAGTAATAGGAGCGGCCGGGCTGCGTCCCCGGCACCCGGCCGCCCACATGGCTTAGCTTTATGCCCCGAAATAATTACACGGAAACTGTATTCTTTTAATCACTGCCTGGCCCATTAGTTCCAGCCTCTTATTGGCTAGCTCTTACATATTGATCTAACCCATTTCTAATATTCTGTGTAGTACCATGAGCTGGCTTACCAGGAAAGATCTTAACCTGCGTCTGTCTGGAGCGGGAGAATCATGGCGACTCTTTACTCGGCTTCTTTCTCCCAGCATTCTGTCTGTTTACTCCACCCACCTAATTTTTGTCCTATTAAAGGGGCCAAGGCAGTTTCTTTATTACTTAACCAATGAAACAACAGATAGAAAGATGACCCACCTCCATCATTTCCCCTTTTTCTGTTTAAACAAAAAAGAAAGGCGTTCACTTTGACATAGTAAAATTACATATAACAGTTATCAAGCAAGAATTACAGTTACAATATTTATTTCCATTTTATCTCTTATCATAACTAAGGAAAACTATAACTATCTATCCATTCTTCAACTCCATCAAAGACTCCAGAAGGATATAATATTACCTAAGTAAACAAGAGATCCAAAACTCTAGAAATGAAAGAGACATTTCACTGCCTGGACAGTCACTCAAAGTTCCTCTGTACCGTTGGGGCATCCATCTTCAGCCTTCAGGCCCATAGTATCCAGCAGACATTTTCGTCAAGCAGGAAATTCCAAAGACAGTTCAGTCACTTTTTGCTGTGTCTTGCAGAATGTCTCGCAGACTCATGAGTCAGGAACCCCGAAAGACCATCTCACCTTTAGGCAAGTTCAGCAGTCCTCTTTCTGTGGGTTCTCTGTGTCCAGTTTATGCAACAGTCCAGGAAAGAGCAGTTTCTTGCCCAAATGGCTATCAAACTCCTTAAGGAGCCTCTTCGGTGCCCATCTTCCTCTTGAAGTAGATTGGTGCTGCCAGGAGCAGACGTGTCTCATTATCATGAAAAGCCCTAAGTTATTAAAATATTTTAAATGCCATGTTCTGTAGTCTTTGAAAGATATGAAGAATGCCTATCTAATTGAAATATATCTCTATATATCTAGAAAATCTAACTAACATGACTACAAGCTTGACTATTATTGATGATTATCCATTAACAACCTATATTTCCTAATTATACATTACATTTTAAAATGAACTACACAATCACAATACCTTAATCAAGATCAGAAATACATATACATATAACAAAATTGACCTTAAAATCCATACCAATGCAAATTATTCATACCTATATCATATCCCCCTTTAAATATAAAAGAACATTTATAAACCATATTTGGGAACATGGGCGCAGTTTTTCTCTCCAAACTGCTTCCTGCTGAATGGGGGCGCTGTTATTCAGATCTTTCATGGTGTAACCTGTGTGTCAGGGTCATCTTGGTTGGCAGTTGAGTGAAGTAATTTTCTGAAAGTGTTCATAGCAACCTTTCAGGAGGGCGTGGTCTATCATACCATATCGGGATAGACGCAATCCATAGAGTCTCATCCTCTGTGAAAACAAAAGAAGACCCTCTCCAAAGCATCATATCCTTAGACCCATATTCTGAAATCATAATACCCTTATATCCATTCTGGTTTAGCTTGGCAGCCCATATAATGAAATGTCTCTCTGTACTTAGCTCCTTTACAGTCAAAAATTTTAAAGAAAACACAATAATACAAAGAATCCAGACTCTCTGTGAATTTTCCATTTTTACGTGGCTTATTTTTCTTTATTTCTTTTAATCTATAACTATCTGTACTCTGTCTCTTTAAAGACTTTATCCCCCTTTTTTAAGGGCATTAACTTTATTCTCTCTATATATGTATTTTTTCTCTCTCAAGCCTACGTACATTCATCCTACACTGTGACCCATAGAGGTCTTTTATGTCTGAATCTGTTTTATTGTGAATCTGTAATTTTTTTTTTTCCAGGAGCATTTCTTAAAATGTTAAGCAGTTCTTAAAAACTTAAGTTGCACCATGTAGGGGTAATACGGTACCACCTGTGTCCAGCTCAGTTTAAACCTTAACTGCGCTGTTATTATGGTAATTACGGTAGTTCCTGCCTGAGACCAGCAGAGTTTAGCGTGGCGGAGTTGAGCTGCTCCTGCCTCAGAGCCATTTGGTGTCCCTGAGCCACACACAGTTCCAGGCACAAAGCAGTCCACATTGCCATCAAGCAAGCTGTAGCACTTTACTCCAAATGCTCCATTCAAAAGCTCTGTCTCCCACAGGAGCCAGACAGATATCGCAATGGCGGCACAGCTCAGAAAGCCGGCATTTTAAAACAGCCAGTTTTTTCCTGCCACTGAGTCAGGACAATTTCTTTGCAGCACGCAACCCAGAAACAGCAAAAAGCTGTCTTAAATTCTCTCTGTGTCCTTTTTAAGCCCTCTCAGGTTTTACGTGGAGTTCATTAGCACGTTGGGTGCCACTCTGTAGTAATAGGAGCGGCCGGGCTGCGTCCCCGGCACCCGGCCGCCCACATGGCTTAGCTTTATGCCCCGAAATAATTACACGGAAACTGTATTCTTTTAATCACTGCCTGGCCCATTAGTTCCAGCCTCTTATTGGCTAGCTCTTACATATTGATCTAACCCATTTCTAATATTCTGTGTAGTACCATGAGCTGGCTTACCAGGAAAGATCTTAACCTGCGTCTGTCTGGAGCGGGAGAATCATGGCGACTCTTTACTCGGCTTCTTTCTCCCAGCATTCTGTCTGTTTACTCCACCCACCTAATTTTTGTCCTATTAAAGGGGCCAAGGCAGTTTCTTTATTAACCAATGAAACAACAGATAGAAAGATGACCCACCTCCATCATGCCAGGGTTTAGTTTCTGACTCTGATACTATAAAATTCCTCAAGCTCTTGCAGCCTCAGACTTTACTAAAGTATACTTGTTTTGATAATTAAATGAGACAATATTGTGAAGTATGTATAAAGCTCATAAAACATTGCAGGAAGTTAATTAAAATATAAGTAGGTATTTTTGCTTTGCATTTATCAGTTTTGTACTGTTAATATCTTGCCAGGGGTGGTGGTGGTGGCACACGCTTTTAATCTCAGCATTTGGGAGGCAGAAGCAGGCAGATCTCTTAAGTTCTGAGTTCAAGACCAGCTTGGTCTATAGAGTCAATATTAGGTCAGCCAGGGCTACACAGAGAAATCCTATCTTGGAAACAAAACAAACAAACAAACAAAAACAACAACAACAAAAATGATAGTACCTTACCACTATCAAAACTCTTTATAAATAGAGTTGTATCTTTGTATCCACAGTGGATTAATTCAGACCCTCTAGAGATACCAAAATCAGCCACTGCTCAAGGCTTTATATAGTGTTTTCTTTTTCTTTTTTATATATTTTTTGTTTGCTTTTGTTTTTTAAGATAGGCTTTCTCTGTAGTTTTGGAGTCTGTACTGGAACTAGCTCTTGTTGTTCTGGTTAGCCTCGAACTCACAGAGATCTGCCTGCTTTTGCCTCTCGAGTGCTTAAAGGCATATGCCACCACTATCCGACTGGGCATAGTGTTTTCATATAAAGTAGGCATAATATCCTGTATACTATAATCATTTTAAGATTGTTTGTAATCCCTAATACCACATCAATGCTGTGTATTAATGAGGTAATTTAGTGAGCAATAAGAAATATGTCTTTACATGTTCATTATAAGCCCAATTTTCTTTTTCCAATGGTTATTTCTGCCAAGATTTGATTCTTGTATATGGAACCCCCGGATACAGAGGGCTGACTGCATTCTTTATTTCTGTTAGTCAGCTTAATGTGTCACACACACACACACACAAATGTATTATAGAGCACCAAAGTTAAGGGTAGAGGAAGGGTCCTATAGATTATGTAATGACCCAGAACTGACTTCATAGAAAATTATTTCTTCTTACAGGAGAATTAGCTATGATATTGCTGGTTGCCTGCCTAGGTGTGCTTAAAGAATAGACATTTCAATGAGTCATTAATTGAGCATATCCCTCTTTGGTGGCTTTCCTTTTAAGCAGAAAGTCTGTAACTGCTCTTGCTTCTTTGCTGTGGGGAAGATTCACAGTAGATGGTGTGTTGTGCTTTTTTTTTTTTTTTTATTTGAGAGAACCTACAGTGGCGATCTCCGAATAGCAAGTGTGCTTTTCCTCTTTTTAGTGATGTGCGAAAGAAGGGCAGACATAGTCTTATAGTCTTTCTGGGTCTTGCCTCCCTTTAGTTTTCTCAAGCATCCTCGCTCCCCTGCATGTTGTTACAAATAAAATCAAGAACATTAAACTGTACAGAATGATATACCTAGATTATGTGAAAATGTGTGTGTTTTGGTGGGATTGATCAGTTAATTTTAAATTGTCTTTAATTTTCTCAATTGTATATTTATAGCTATACTGATAGAGAACATTAGCATGAAGAAATGAAACATCATATTAAATAAGAAACTGGTCAGTAGTTCAGACAAACATTTTTAAAAACTTCGCCACTTGTTTTTGTTACAAAAGGGATGGAACAGGAGGGCACCACAAATCTCCATGTTCAGTTCTCTAAGAGCTACTGAGCTGGTTACTCCCGTTAGCATGGTTATCTAATCTTCTGTCAGTGGTTTGAGAGCAAATGTTCCCCGGAGGTTCTAGAGAGATTACAGCAGATCAGGGAGTGATCCGCCTCAGTGTTATAGCTTGAGCCTGTGACTCTGCCGCCCCACAGATGTGTTCCGCACAGCTGTCCTGGTTCTACTTCCCCTTGAGTGGCAGCTGGGGATTTCATCACGGCAGACTCTCTCTGGGCAGGTTGCAGCTGAACTGAACATGCACAGACCTGCCAATCATTGCATTCCCACTGAGAAGAGGGATCGAGTGGTCAGAGAAACCAGAAGTGGTGTCCTTAAGTGTAGATCCTCCTCACTATGTGGAGTGTCGGGAAGGGGAATGAAGCGTTCCCCTTCCAGCCAGCAAACATTGTTTTCCATGAACAACAAGCATTGTGTTAGCTGCCAGAGCAGCTTGAATTAAACTCTCTCCCTCTGGATTATGTAACTCAGAGGATTTAACTGTGGTGACCCATTCAGCATTCCAGGAAGGGAACATACCACCTGTTTCAGGTAGACAAAATTTCCAAGTAATTCTCCTGAGAACCTTTGGAAGGGACCCAACTAAGCCTGACAGCTTGGTCACCTTAGAGAGTGCTTTTGTGGTTGCATTTAGAGCCAGGTTAGCAGGCCAGTGCCAAAGGCAGAAGTCCAGTAAGAAGAGACGCCAAGGTCCAGCCAGTCAAAGGTTGAGCCGTTATGTGGATGAAGCCCTTCCCTGTGCTGCCCTTGTCATTCCTGAACTGTACTGTCTTTCGGATTCAGAACTGCTGGCCTCAGTACTTGTGGTACTCCTAGACAAGCATGGTTTATGTCGGTTTTTTGCACTTGTATCTCGATGGCTTGCCATGTTCTACATAAGCCTCTTTTAGAAAAATGTGAGATGATAGTGGTAATCTATATTGGGACCATCTCAATTCAGTATTAAATAAGTCTGGGACAACAAGCAACGCCCACCTCATTACAAGTTTTATATGAAGCAAACATCTATTTTTGCTTTGTGCAGAATCCACTGTATGATGTGCTAAAAATAATCAAATGCTCAGAAATCATTTGAGATGCAAAAATGACTGTGGGGGGAACCATGTTGTTTTCTGCCTTGGATATAACCCAGTCCTACAGGCCAGAAATTGTGCCCTAGAACTACATTTGCTAGGTCATTTCATTTCAAGGCGTTTCTGGTGTTGGAGGGATGCACACTGCTCCCTGAGGACTCGAAATGCCATCTTGCCTACACAAGCTGCTAACATTTTTTTTTTTCACTTTCTCATATTTCTTATTGCCTAAAAGAAATCTGCTTGGGTTTTGAAGGTACACACACACACACACACACACACTAAAAAGTAGGATTACGAATTAGTGGGAATAAACAAACCACAGTTTAGAGTCACTGAGAGGATCAGAATCACTAGGGATTTTAAAGTGATCAGCTCATTTCCTGCTTCTGATAGTGTCTCGCAAGCTTGTGCTGTGTACCAGGCCTCAAAAGATCTAATTCTGGACTTAATGCATTGACAAGCACTGAGCTGTCAGGTCAGACCAAATATATTCCACACAATCACAGAACTAGTCCCAGACACCAACCTCTGAACCTAGAGATTGGATGCTTCAAGTATGTCTGTGTCCTTGTGGCCTCCCCTCCCCGCCCCACCCCCAGGAAGCTTTCAAAGGAGAAATGTTGAAACATGCCAAAGGAATAGCTGGTCAGTTTACAGCCTAAAGGCTGGGTTTCTGCTGAGTGTTAGGACACCCCCACTTCCCTCAGCCTGTCCAGGGAAAGCCAGCTGACTCAATTCTGAGTGTGTTTAGGAAATGAATGGTCACTTCTCCCTCTCTTCATCAGCCTGTGCATTTCAGCTTCTTCTGCCTTGGGTCCGGGTCAAGATGCACACAGCCTTGGGTGCCTCTCTACACTGCTGAGGCTTGCAGAATTTGCTCCAGACTTCCAAAACAAAGATGCTGGAGGATAAGTGAGAGACCACATTGCACAAAGAGGAAGTGGATGGGCAGGACTCTGATCCTGGAAGGCTGGCACAGCTGACAATACTGTTTTAGGTGACATTGTGTTTGCTGAGCTTTTAACCCTTCATGGGCCTCTTTTCCAGGCTGCGACGGTTTCTTACCATCTGTTTTATTTTCTGGTGAGCTGGTTTGCTTTTAGAAACCTACATTGCTCAAGAAAAGGGAAAAGCGTTACTAGGTTTTCTGGAAAAATCTATGGAATGTGCTCTCCTTCTCCCAACTATGTATGTATATGCTTCTGTCTTCTCTTGTCATGTGCCCACACTCTCTGGTCTGATGACATTGCTGAAAACCCACAAGAGACGGTGGCAAAATCTAAGCTTAAACCCAATATAGAGGTTTTTTTATTTTCTCCCACAGCCAACCTTTATTATAGCAATAGCAATCTTTTCCTATAGTGTTTATTTTAAATTTTCTCAGCATATAAAGGACTCTTAGCATATGGGAGGAGAAAAATATATTTTAAAGAACCAAATCATTTCTTTTATAAAGAGATTTCCTAAAACATGAAGTTTGGACTTTATTTGGAAACCAAAAAAAAAAAAAAAAAGTGAAATAAATACTTACATGAGATAAGTCTTGTAATTGTCTTCATTCTGAAAATTGAAAATTGATTATGCAGGCTGATATGTAACACTGAGGTCATATCTAAGCTTTGGACGATGAGTCTGTATTTGGGCATTTGGGAAAGAAAATGGTCAGTTTTGAGTTTTAGTACCAGACCGTGCCAGTTTGCTCGGTGTCACAGGATGTGCAGGGACGCAGCTCGGAGCATCTGAAATTTCCCAGGCCAAGCCGTGAATCCCAGGCTTCTCCATAGCACCACATTTTCACTTTCGGAGCCCCTTGTGTTTTCCCTGCCCATGCACGAGCCAGGCAATGCAGGCTGGAGTTGGGGGTGCACATCCCTGTCATCCAGCTGGCTGCTTTAGGAAGGTCCTCCGGGGCCTTTTGCTTTCACTTGCCTTATTTGGGCAGACATGGAGTTTGTTATTCCTGGAAAGGGCCTTTTCACCCGTTTCAGGCACTGTTTCCCCCCTGCATCTCATTCTGAGGAGAACTAGAGCTTGCTCGAAGCTTGGGGTTCCTGGTTCTAAGGGTATCTCACTGGCTCCAGGGCTGGTGGCGGTTGGGTTTCTGGTTAATGAGATGTTTACCTATAATGTATATCGTTAAGTATAAACTTCCTTCTGAATCCAGGGGCTCCAGAGAGTGCTGCTTTATTTGGCTTTTGCCGAGGCCAAAGAGGGCTTGTCCTCGCATTTTCCAGGATCCTGTTGTCTAGATTGCCTTTTCCCCAATTATTCTTTCTGGCTCTGCTTTCTTTCTGCCTCTTTGGGAGCTTCATCCTATCCCACACACTGATTGCAGTAAAGATCCATATTCACAGTTCTAATGCGCTCGTGGCTACTAACTATCGCTTTTAGCTATTGCTTATTATTCTCGTAACGATCACACATAGTCGTGTGTAATCTTCGTGTTCACTGTTCGCAAAGTTTTGTTCTCACGGTTACTACCATCCCCACTTCTTCACCTGCTGGGGTCTAGACTCCTGTCTTCCTTCTAAGTAAGACAAGCAGCGTCATTTTAAAAATAAGTAGATTGCGAGGCCAGCCTGATCTATAGAGTGAAGTCCAGGACAGCCAGGGCTACGCACAGAGAAACTCCGTCTCAAAAAACCAAAAACAAACAAAACAAAGCAAAACAAAAAACTGATTAAGTATAAGAGAGATGAGAAAACATGCCTTATTTCTTGGAGACTGTGTTTATTTTGTGTTTTAAGCTAAAAAGGAAGTTTGTAGTATGTACAGTGGAAATTAGATTCTTCCTGATGGAAGGTGGAGATGGAGAAGGGGGAGGAGAGGAAGTAAGGTTAATGGAGTTAGAGTCCTTGCTCCTGGCTCAGAGGAGGACACACACACACACACACACACACACACACACACACACAGTTTATGTTTAAAGCAGACAGCTGGATTTGCCTACCTACAAGGAGAATGTTACCCTCTCACCAGCTTTCAGAGGCTGCAGCTCAGTGAGGAACTTGCTGAAGCTCCGAATTCACTTTCGTTTTCTAGAACTTGGTTAACCCTCTTCTCTCAGGTTGCCTGCATTCCCCTCCCTCTTCCAGACCTGCCTTTCTCAGAATGACTTCCTATCCTTCCCGGATCCCTGCAGTTTTCTGGTATGTGTTGGGTTAAGAGAGCTGGCTAGCTAGCATCCTCATACACACCCCAAGAAAGGCCTAGGGAAAGGCAAAAGAGTGACATCCGGCAGCTTGCTAGGGTATAGGGAGAGAGAGAGAGAGATAGGAGGGAAGGATGCCTGTCTCTGCTTGCTACCAAACTTATCAGAGCTCAACTGTTGGGATGGGTTACCCACGCAGTCCAGCCAGCAGAGGGACACTGGAGTGACCCACCTGTGGGGTTGTGTGTTGTTGCCTGGGTTTCCTGGCCTGCTCGTTGTCTTGGTAGCTGGAGAGCACTCCCTCCTATCTGCTTCATGTATTTCTGTTTCCTGTTGAGAAAATAGCAAGCAGACTTGAGAAGATTCTGAGCAGTGTTCTAGATGCCTCATCAAGAACAAGGCTGCCTGAGGCTGGGTGAAACACGTAAAACCCACCAGTTACCTGTCTGCAGGCAGACCTAGAGAATTAACATGCTGAGACCTACAGTTAGTCAGAGACATGAAAGCTGACCACCAGACTTGGGAGTGGCCTAACCAGCTGCTTGCACCATTGTCTTCTCACATCTGAAGTCACTGTCCCATCAAGAGTAGCTTTTTGTGCTTCTCTACTTGCATGAAACACACATGTTCTTTTGGTATTTGCTGATTCTTCTATAAAGGCACTGTTCACCCTTCTTTAGACCAGGTTCTCTTTGTGCATGTGCTGTGTGTGTGTGTGTGTGTGTGTGTGTGTGTGCATACAATTGTGTAGATACATATGTAGAATGCTCTGGTGTCAGTCTCTAGGAGCCATCCATGGTTGTTTAAATTTTTTTTTTCAAGATAGGATCTCTTACTTAGCCTGGATCTTACCAGTTGGATTCCTAGATTGGCTGACCATCGAGTTCTAGGAATCTGTCTATCTCTTCATCAGGGTTGGGATTCTAAGCGCATGTTAACCATATGACCTTTTCACATGGGTTCTGTGGATCAAACTTAGGTCCTCTCTTCATATTTATGCAGCAGTTACTTACTGAGTGAACCACTGTCTCCACCTGCCACCGTCTCTTTTACTTAAGCTTCCGTCTGTTTTGATACTTTACTGTGTTTTTTCTGACCCTTGTTCATCTGCTGGTTGGAGCTGTCAGATTTCTCAGGGTCTACCAGGTGCTGGTTGCTAGGAAATGCCTTGGAGATTAAGACATCGTTTCCTTGTGCTTGTGTCTGCAGTTGTGAGTTGGGCTTAGAAATCATTTTAAAAGTCCTATCTGTGGAGATCAAGATGATCAGCTAGCTTTGCTCCAAGTAAATACTTTGGAAGTTGTACGTAAAATGTTTGGCGATGTCATCAAAATGCACACTGAGGAACTTCCTCTTTTCTGTCTGACTTGCTTTGGAGCCGAAGGGTATACATTTCTACCGTCTAGGATGTCACCGGGTGGTGGGAGGGTTTGCTGCTCTGAGTTCTCATTTCTCACCCTGAGTCTGTGGGCCTGAGCACACTGGCCCTGCATCCTGGCTATCTATTTTTTTTTACTCTTTTTAATTCATTTGTGGAGCTGTCTCTTGTGGTGGCTGGAATTTGTGACTTCAGCAGCCATCTGGAAGCTTTGCTGCCACTAGAGTGAAGTGCGAACGGGGAAGAAAATGTACAAGGATTGAAGGAGAAGTTGCCGCCATCTGGGTAGGACTTGCTAAAAAGACAGGCCACCCTAATTGGTAGCTAAGCAGCTAATGGTTGTCAGGAAAGGCTGTAAATCACACTGCCCAGAGTCTTCTTGAAGACAGCTTCTAAGTGCAGAGGTTTTTTCACACCTTTCATCTGAGGTTTTGTTAAGTAGCCTACTGGAGTCCAAAATAGAAGCTGTGTAGGGAGGTTATCCTTATGCAGATCTTAGCTGCCAAGACTGCTGTGGTTAAAGTTATAGCTCTCCACCTCCCTGGCATGCAGTTGGCAGACAAAAATCACAAAACGGAAGGTTTGGGAGATAGTTCAGTGGGTAAAGGACTTGCCATGCAAGTGTTGTGACTTGAGTTTGAATCTTCAAAACAGAACCCAAATAAAGCAAGGTCTGGTATCGTGCGTGAAGATGGAGGCAGGGAAATTCCCAGAAGTCTGTGTACCAGCTATGAATTCGCAATGCTAAATAACAGAAAATGGATCTTAACACAAGGTGGAAGGTGAAGACCAACATCTGACATTGTCTTCTGACTTTGATATGTGATCCTGCATGCATGTCTCTGTGTGCATGTACAACACTTTAAAGAAAACTTCATTCAGGTGGATACTTGATGCTTGGCTGTCTCCTTCAGCTTCTCCACCCTTGATGCTCAGATCATGAGTTAGTTAAGGATAAAGGAATGTTATTTTATGTTAGACATGAAGTAGATACACATACTATATCTTCCTGCAATGTTAGAGACAGCCTCAAAGGCTCAAGTTTCAATTTGCTTCATCACTGCGACTAAAATGCCCGACAGAGAACAACTCAAAGACAGAGAGATTACTTTTGCTCATGGTTTTAGAAGGTTTCAGTGTGTTGCGGTAGGGAAGGCAGAGTGGGGTAGCTCAGCTCATGACTGTAGGAATATGCGATCAAAGCTCGAGAGAGTGGTCCAGGGAGCAGGGAGCTCAAAAGAGCCAGAGCCGAGTCTATCACTAATAATCTACTTCTGGCGGCAAGAACATCCTCTCAAAGTTTCTATAGCCTCCAAAAGTAACAGTACTAGCTGGCAAGCAAACATTGAGCACTTGAGCCCAAGGGGAACATTTCAGATTCAAACCATAACATGGACCCTAGAGAGAGCCACCATTATTAGGGTGCCCTGGGAAGTGAATCACGGTGTGTGTGTGTGTGTGTGTGTGTGTGTGTGTGTGTGTGTGTGGTCTGCTACTGAGGGTATGTCTGTTTGTGTATTTTAAGGTTAGAGTGATTATTTTTCTTTTTTTTCTTTTTGTGCTGCTTAAGATGATACTTAAGGCCTTGTGCATTGTAGGCAAAGACTCTTTTACTGAGTCACCTCCTCAACTCAACAGTGGCTTTTCCACCTCTGTCTAATAAAGAAAGGCCTTTCATCCACAGACTCAGCAGATGCCATTTTCTAGACCTCCCCACCACCGTCCCCTTGCTCTCCCCACCTGCCTCTTTCTGGCCTCAGAAATGACCCCAGGCTTCATTCTTGCTTCTCTCTCTTCCCCACTCACACAACACGCTCTAGCTGCTCTTACCTAGCCCTAGAGGTTGAATATGCAGATGACTAGAGCACATTGGTTTTTTTCTATCATCATTTGTTCTCTCAGGTGCTAAACCTGTATATCCATCTTTCTGAGTTGACAGCTCCTCAGGAACAGACATCAGAGGCATCTCACAGTGATGCCATGTCTCAAATTGGTAGTCGCCTGTGCCCTCTGCCCTTTCCTAGCTGACTTTTGCTCTGAACCCTGTACTGTCTGGCTCCTCTTCATCCATCATCCATTGCATTTCAGCCATCTGAGGCCTGTTTTCTAACCCTTGATGGTACTACTGATCTGCTTGTATCTCTGCGTCTACTCCACAGCCTCTTGCTGTTGTGAGCCATCATCATCTGTCTCCTAGAGCACGGTTTCCCACAACTCTTTGACCTTTGTAGTAAGAAGCATACATCATGCTGCAATCTAGAAGACATATTCAACAAAAGCCAGAAAACAGTACTTAACCTTTAGTTTCTGTAGTGCACTGTGATATTTCATTGGAGTGTGCATGTGTGTTATTAGTTGAAATATATGTAATTCATGTTGTGACTCAGTTTCAACTGTGGACAGTCATTGGAAGAGTAGTTGGAAGAGCAGTGGTTTTCAATGTTGGTGTTTTAGGCAATCTGTGAAGTAAGTAGCATTGCTCCTAAACACTTAGGAATGTAGTTGTCAGCTCCCTACGAGTCTGTTCAGACAGCTTACACTGAGACAGATCCCACTCGTGCTCTTGAGTGATCATGGTGGCCCCACCATAGGTCCTTTAGCTTTTAGCTCAGCTGCCTGGACAGAGCTGCAGTGGTCAATGTAGATCCACCCAGCCTATGCTTTGCCAACACAATAATGACCTCCCACCTCATGTTCAACAAAATCCAGCAGGCCTCTTTATCCAACCAGGCCACTGCTGGAGATGGCTGCATGTTAGTATCATCTGGAGGAATTAAAAGCACATAAATAGCAACAAAACCAGTGCCTGAGACTTGAAAGAATGAGAATCCCTGGGTATGTAGTCAGGACTGATAAACAACTTTACAGCATCTGGTCCCTGCCTCCCTTCCACTGTGGGCCTCTCTATGCTTGTGGCCTGCTAGACTCTAGTCACATTGTCTACCTTACCAGTACTTGAAAACAGCTAGTGTCTTTCCACACACAGGTCATTGCATTCATTATACTTTTCTGCTTGGAATTCTCTTCCGTCACCTGTTTTGTGTCTCTCTGCCAATACATCAACTCTCAGAGACCTCCTGACCTTCCTGTTCTGTCACCTTTACCTCATTAGCGGCTTCATAGTGTTTTAAAACTCCACTCTACTTGGAGTTCTGTATTTTGTGTTGCTTCATTTCTGATTTTCCTTCCCTCCCTTTGGAATTTAAGCTGTGTGTGAGACTATACAGAGACCATGCCCATCTTGCTCGCCACGGTGTTTTTAGTATCTGGAACTGTGTCTGATTCAAAGATAATTCAGAATTTGCATTATTTCTTTTCTTTCTTTTTTTGTTTGTTTTTGTGTTTTCAAGACAGGGTTTCTCTGTGTAACAGTCCTGGCTACCCTGGAACTCACTTTGTAAACCAGGTTGACCTTGAAATCACAGAAATCCCCTGGCTTCTGCCTCCCGAGTGCTGGGATTAGAGATGTGTACCACTATTGCCCAGCCAGAATTCACATTATTCATGAACAGGAATAGCAGGCTCAGGGTAAAGCTCAATGGTAGAGGGCTTGCCTAGCATGCCTAAGGCCCTGGGTTCCATCCCAGCCTTGCAAACCAACAGCTGGAAGTAACATAAAAGACTGAATATAGAATGGCTTTACTGGCTCTCTGGCTTCCCTGGCTGGACAAGGGAGGAAGAATACTTTGCTCGTAGTCATTCGTCACACTGGACTTAGTCATGTATTTTGATTCAAGATGGCATTTTTCCTTTTTAACCTAGGGAAGAAATAAAGAGGAGGAAGGAAGGAAGGACAAGACAAGACAATGTCATTGTCTTTCTAAAGCAGAGTGTCTGTTTCTAGATTACTAGGTCTTTGCTGACTTTTTCATTTCACCTGGCCATTTTTCTTTCACAATTGAACGCAGCATTTGCACTTGTCACCAGACCATGTTTGTCACAGGTTGTTCTAGCTTGGATATAGAGGGGATGAATTTAACGTGATGGCTTACTTGGACTTAGTGGAAAAAAAATTTTTTTTTTTCAGCCTTCATCTAGAGCAGTGTCAGTTGAACAGTCAGAGCTGACATAACCATCTTATGTAATCAGACATTTCAAGGATGCAAATTGGAAAGCTTTTGCAACTAGGCTTTAGAACTCCTTTTACTGTGTCTGCTTTGAGCCTTGGGCATCCTGCTTTTGATCCTGTACCCTTGATATAGCCTTTTCAGGTGGTTAATTCAGAGCTGGGGTTCTGAAGGATTCTTGGGCTTTTGAAAGAGAATGTCTATGTGTAATAAAATTTGGGCAAGTACAGAAGATCATGTCAATCTTATCTTTTTAAAAGATGCACCACCACAGCCTGCTGGCCATACCTGGGAAGGCTGAGAGGTGGCTTGATCAGCCTCTGAGCAGTCTAGGTAGGATACTCAGTCCTCTGCCTTTGGTGATGCTGAGTGTAAAACCATATGGTGTCTGTCTCACATCTGTCTTTGAGTACTGGTGGTATTAAATGCACATCAAACATTGTGCCAAAATTTGCTCATTATATATAAAATTCATGGTCATTGATTTCCTGGAGAATCGTTCCTTTTGCTTTTTCTTCATGGCCGTTTTATTAATCGTAGTCTTTAAAGGTACAAACATCGAAAACCCCAGCTGGTTTGATGTGTGATGTCCTTCTGTATAGGTGTTGGTCTTCTTGGTTAATGAATAAAGCTGCTTTGGCCTATGGTAGAACAGAATATAGCCATGCTGAAATATATATATATATGAGAGAGAGAGAGAGAAGGTGGAATCAAGGAGATGCTGTGTAGCTGCCAAAGGAGGCAGACGCCATGGAGCTGCCCAGAAAGTAAGAGTTAACAAACCACAAGCCCCATGGGAAAATACAAAATAATAGAAATAGGTAAATTTAAGATATAAAAGCTATCTAGAAATACGCCTGAATTGTTGGCCAAACAGTGTTGTAATTAATATAGTTTCTGTGTGATTATTTAGGTCTGGGCATCCAGGAAATGAAAGAACAGTCTCCAGTTACAAAATGGAAACCTCTAAAAACTTAAGGGGGAAAAAGAGGGCTTCTTTACCCACAAAAATGGGAGCCAACCACAGCTTCTTGGCAGCCACATTATTTTTCAGATAGGCTCTGTTTGCAGACCACAAGCAGAGGCATAGCTCCTTTAAATAATGGTTTAATGATTCATACTAGCAGCATAAAGGAATTGCTTTGCCTTTTTCGTGAGGTCTGGCTATGGTGCACTTGAGTGGGGTTTATGAGCAGAGTGCTATGAATTGTTTGCTTAATGGTGACATAGACCTGCTCCGTACATGGAGCTGGGGTGGTGAGCATGGCTCACAGAGGTGATACCTTTGCCATGTTGGATGGGGTGAAGCCAACAGGCAGGGCCATGGAGTTAGTACTATTCTGCTTAGCTTTAAAAATTTTTTTTAAAAAGGTGCTTCTAGTCAGATTCGTGATTACAGATATGCAATAAAGACAGATTCAGACAAATTCAGACAAAAATGAACTTCTGAACAAGTCACAGTGTGTTTAAAAATGTCTGTAGGCTTGGGAGAAAGGAAAAAGAATATAGAGTTATAGAACAGTAAAAGTAATATAAAAGGGTATAGACAGTAATAGATTTAAAAAGATAATAAAATAAGTATTAAAAAGCAATAGAGTAAAATAAAAACCACACAAAGATGGAAAATTCACAGAGTCTGGATTATGTGTATTTTTGTGTTTTCTTTGAATGTTTGAATGCAGAGAGACATTTGATTCTGGGGGCTGCTAATCTGAGCTAACATATATATTTTAAAGATATTTTCACTTCAAAATTTCAGTCTAAGTATATGTTACATTGCAAAAGAGGTTCTGCTTTTGTTTCCACAGAAGATTAGAACCTGTAAATTTCTTTCAGGCTAATGTGTTTTGATGGACCAAGATCCCCTAAAAGGTCTTCATGAACCCTAAAAATACTTTACCAAACAGACAGCAGGAAGCAGTTGGAGAAAACAATTCACAAATTCACAAAATGATTGTTTATAAATGTTTGTTTTCATTTATAAAGGGATATGATATAGAAATGAATACTTTGTATTGGTATGGATCTTGATCTATTAATACAAAGTTAAGGTCAATTTTGTTGTATGTATATTTCTACTTTTGTTTAAGGTATTATTCAGCTCTGTAATCTATAGATAAGAAATACAGATAAATAGGTAGTTAGCTATAATAATCAAACTTTTAATTACTTTAGGTTTTCTGGATATAAAGAGATACATTTCAGTTAGATAATTTTCAATGCTTCAAAGACCTACAGAATATATCGTTTAAAATGTTTCAAGTCTAGATGGATAATCTTCAACTTCAACACTTCAAAGACCTACAGAATATGGCATTTAAAATGTTTCAAGAACTTAGACTTTTCTTGACAGTGAGACATGTCTGCATCTGGCAATATCAATTACTTCAGAGAGGTTGATGGGCATTGAAGAAACTCATTATGGAATTTGCCTTCAGTGTGACAAGGCTAGCCATTTGGGCAAGAAACTGGTCTTGCCTGGACTGCTTGGTGGTACACTGTATGAACTGGACATGCAGGGCCCACAGAAAAGTGACTGCAGAACTTTCCAGAAGATGGAATGCTTCTTCAGGATTCTTGCTTCATTGAAGAAACTGCCAGACATTCTGAAGGACACAGAAGAAAGCAACTAATGAACTTTGCCATTACAAGGCAGAACAGATCTTCAAATTTCCTGCCTCATGGAAAAGTTTGCCAGATACTATGGGCCTATAGGCTGAAATTGGATGCCCCAGTGTTATAGAAGAACTTGCAGTGACTGTCTGCAGTGAGATGTCTCTGCCAATTCTAAAGTTTTGGAAGTTTCTTACAATGTACTTCCTGTTTACTTAGGTCATATTATATCCTTCTGGGGTCTTTGGTATAGTTGAAGACAGATAGTTTTATAGTTTTCCTTAGTTATGCTAAAAGATAAATTAGATATAAAACTTTATACTCACAAAGAAATATTCTATAATTCTTGCTTAATAACTGTTTTGTATATGTAATTTTACTATGTTATAGTTAAAACCTTACTTTTATTTAGAGAGAAAAGGGGAGATGATGTGTGATAATCTTCTGTATATGTGTTGCTCTTATTGGTTAATGAATAAAACTGATTTGGCCTATGGCAGGGCAGAATATAGACAGGCTGGAAGATATATATATATATATATATATATATATATATATATATATATATATATATATGAGAGAGAGAGAGAGAGAGAGAGAGAGAGTAGGCAGAGTCAAGGAGATGCCATGTAGCTGCCAAAGGAGGCAGACACTATATAGCTGCCCAAGAAGCAAGAGGTAACAAACCAGGAGCCTCATGATAAAATACAGAATAATAGAAATGGGTTAATTTAAGATATAAGAGCTATCTAGAAATATGTCTGAGTTGTTGTGGTTAATATAGTTTTATATGATTATTCAGATCTGGGCAGCTGGGAAACAAACAAACAGCTTCCACTTCCACTGGCTTATGTAACAGGCCAGGGCAGAGAAACTCAAGGGATGGTACCCCATCTTTAGGGATTGAACTCTGCCCCTTCTCCACTTTTCATCTGCTTTCCCATGGGTGAAGCAATTCTGTGTCCATTCCTATCTTGATGATATCTAAATCCTTGTCAGTAGCTCTAGATGTGAACCTTCCTTTTGCAGCTTGTCCGGAAGGAGAGAGACTCTGCTTAGCTCCTCTTTGGGTTCAGTCCGCTAACTGTAGAGTCAAAGACTTTATCACTGAGGCCAGGGCAGAGTTCTGTCTCTGCCTAGTGCTAGCTCATAGAATTCCTTTAGAGTAGAGAGATTCAGTAGCTGCACTCAAGTACATAGGCTCTGAGTGACAGAAGGCTAGTTCCCTGAGGAAATGGGAGTGGTGGCACTAGAAGTCCCGGACACTGGTCTTTCCTGGGCATACAATGAACTTCTTGACATGATCATTGGACATGGTTAAATAGTCTGATAACTGAGGATGTGCTGTTCACCGTAAGAGAACATGCCTATGTCAAGAGGTCCCCTCCTTACTTCTTAAACTCATAAAACATTGGGTTGATTTCAGCTCTTCCGTCTGTTGTCTTGAACCTTGCTGGGTCTGCTTACTAACATCCATGGGATATACATGTGGCATGTTCATATGGCTTATAAACATATACTTATTTCCTTCCTCTGATTAGCTGTTTCATTTGCAAACACAAAGCTTAGACCTAGTAGTCACTTTGGGCCCTAAAACTTGACTCTGCTTTTTCAGAAACAGAATATTTGACCCAAGAGAGTAAGCGTCTAGAGCAGATTTGCACTTATCATTTGTCTAATAGTATTTCCATTATATTGAACACATGGGATCGCAAAGGCATGAATGTAGGCTGGGGTTTATGTAGCTGAGTGGTAGAGCACATGCATAGCATGTATATCCTTGGGTTCCATCCTCAGCAGTAGAAAACAAAACAGAACAGAATAAGCACAACGATGGGATCGGTGACAGACTTATTTTTCTAATAATTTTGAATTTGACTCTGAGTCATCCATTGATTAATTATCTGTAAAGTTCAGATGCTACTTGGGAAAAAATGAGTCAGATGGAGCCTTATTGCCCATTAGGCATATAGAATACTGTAAAACGTGGGGGTAGCTGTGTTCTAGTATAATTCCATTATAAGACATGAGAAATGCTTAATAAATTTAGGTAACATATCAGGTGAATCTAGTGTAAAAGAGAACATAAGGCACTTAGTAAAGACATGCAAGATGAGGCTAGATGTGAAGACAGACAAGGGGGTTGAGACTCTGTTACCTTGAGGGATGATTTCATGGGGTTCAGAATCTGCTGCTTAATAGTAAAGGATTTTGAGGATTTCTGGGTAGGGATGGATGGAGTCAATCAGCAGGTGCTTCAGAAAGTGAACTTTGGCAGTCACCTGAAAGATTGGAGCCAGGGAGACGCCTGGGAGAGTCCAGGTGAGAGACAATAAGTGGGGGTTCGAAGCTCCCAGTGAAGCAGCAGAAAAGGTGGGGGTGGTCTTAAGTAGGAAGCAGTATCTCTGGGGTTTGTTCACTAGCTTTGGAAGATTTGAGGAGGAAAGCAAAGGTCATATAAACAGCCCTTCCTGACTTCCAGAAAAGTGAAGGGTAGCAAGAGTTAAGGTAGATGGTTGTCAGAATGACTAGGTACTAAATGAGGCAGCGGCAGGAAATGACTTGACCCTGGTTAATGCAGACAAGTCCAAGAGACATATATGACAGCCATCCAGATCCCAGAAGGAACCACCTGAGGTCTGAACTGCTATGGGGTTATTTACCAGGCACCGAAGGCCTAGTCTGGGGTGTAGGATGGAGGGTGGAGCTGCAGAGCAACTGCCTTTGGCTCAGATACGGCCAAGAATGTAAGTCACAGCACATATGTTACAGTGGGTGCTGTGGGTGCTTGGCCTGTATTCCCATGCACTTCTTGTTTCTGTGGTTCTTTAGCTATAGAGGCCAGACTCACCATCAAAGAACCACCACCTCTTCCTGAGATGCAGCAAGCCTAGAGGGCTGGGACTACTGGGGCAGAAGTCTGAAAGTCCAGTGAGGCAGCCTGGCTTTAGGGGACATAAGCAGTATTCGGAGTTGTTATGGAGCATGCTGAAGTGATTTTCCTCCAGACCCTTGCCTGAAACACACCCTGATCACTTTTACTCATTACCCTACTTGCTTCTGTCACCTCCTACCAGGTTTACCTGAGTAGCACTTTCTTAGTCAGTTAGATGTGAGTCTGTCTTCCAGGGTCCCCTTCAAGGGACCATAACCCAATATAGAAGTCAATATTTTTTTTTTTTTAGATAAAAGAAATCCATGTCTGGTGTATGGTTGACAAGATAGGAAAAAAAAATAATCTCATCATGGAAGTTGCTGTGCAACCCAACAAGTCACGCCATATACCCCTTTGTCCAAACTCTCTACATGCAAGTGTTTATTGCAAGGAGTCATTGGTTCGGTATGAGGCCCCTGGTCTCCACTACACAATCAATGTTAGGACCCCACTAAGAGTCTTCCTGAACATCCCACTACTACCTTGTATTGTGGAGATCCTACAAATTTGGGCCTGCAGGTCAGGTCCCTTAACATACTCCAGCAGATTATAGATTGGGCAGACCAAGTCATAAGCCTGGGTCTGGGCCTGACCTGAGCAGCTGTAGGGTCGGTCTGCCAGGTGGGGAATAGGGACAGCTCTCCCATGGTTACCGTTTCGGGACTGGCTCACTCACACCTCTGTTGACAGCAAGGTGCAGAAACTTGCTGAGTGTTGCAGCTGGTGGGGATTAGGGATAGCTCTCTCACTCTTGTGACCACAGGGCCAGCTTGCCCACCTGCCTTTGGTGTTGATGGGCATGAGGGAGGACATAGCCCTTGTCATGTGTCAGAAGAGGGGTGGTGCTAGGTTTCCCACACATAAATCTTCAGGGTTGGCTCACCTGTGCTTTCATCAATAGGGTCAACTCTGCATGGTACCTAGACAAATTGCAGGGTTTGTTTAAAAGGTCAGCTCCCTGACCATCTCAGACCTCTCCCTTCCTCTCTCATCTGTTCAGATATGCATCTGTCCACGGAGCCTGAACCCTCCCCACTCTTTCCCTCTCCCTCACTCCGTAAATCACCATACCGTACTTCTGCTCATTCTAATAGTGCCCATTTGGCTGGTGCTGCAAGGTACTGGGTGGACCCATGCTTTCACCTTGGAGCCCTGGGTGGGCAACCCCAGACCGGCGTATGATCTCCCTGTCTTACTCAGGTAGCCGCAATTCTGGACTAGGCCATGCTTCCTCATCATCTGGAGATCACTGTAGTACCTAACCACTTGTTGCCGTAGACACTACTGGGTGGGCTCGTGGTTGGTGTGTTTGTCTGCGTTTGGCATGGCATAGGCTCTTGGCTAGAGTTCTGCTGTGAGCCAGGGTTAGATTTCCTGCCCCACTACACTGCTAATTCAGGCAGCTCCTTCTTGATTATGGGCACCACAGACCCAAGAGTTTTGGGTGGGTGGCAACTCTTGCTTTGGTATTTTTTATATGGGTGCTGGGAATTCCAATTCAGGTCTTCATGCTTACTTAGTAGGCACTTTTCCCACTGAGCCATCTCTCCAGCCCTTGGGGTTTTTTTTTTTTTTTTTTTTTTTTTTTTAAAGAGAACCACAATCTCCCCGGCAATCTCTCTCTAATATTTTTTATTTTACATGCATGGTTGTTTTGCTTGCATGTATGTCTGTGTACTACATGTGTACTTGGTGCTGGGGAAACCAGGAGAGTCCATCAGATCTCTGGAACTGGAATTCCAGATGGTTGTGGAACCTCATATGGGTGCTGCAAATTGAAACAGGGGTCCTCTGCAAGTACAACCATTACCTCCTAACTAGTGAGCAATTTCTCAAGATCCAGAAATATTTTAAAAGATATTAAAAAAGAGAAGATGGAAACGCAACCTAAAAAGGGACCGCCTAGTAGAGTAGAGGGTGGAAGGGGGACTGCCAGAGTGCTGGGCCCCTCTCAGGAGAGTGATGGGGGTGTCAGACGACATCAAGATGGGGAAGGGGAGACCTGCAAAGTATGCTGACTTTACCATGTAGATCCCAGCAACCTTTCAGAGGGCTTTGGGAGGATGCAGAGGTAAGAATTTTATGGACCTGCAAAGTCCAGGTATGACTGCTTTCCTATACAAAGAACTGTGCCGTGTGTGTGTGTGTGTTTGTTTTACCCAAGTGCCTCTATCTTGCCAAACACCTCCTCCCGAGCCAATGTCAGACCTGCTGACTTTTGAGGCTTTTGCCATCAACCCAAACAGCATTCACAAAATTGAGATACGCCCAAGTTGGAGACCAGCACTATTCTCCAATGTTGTCTGTCTCAGAAAGTCGGTAGGCTGGATGTAATTGGTATCTACATCTCATGCAAGTGTTTGCAGTTAAAACTGCATTGTGAGCCAAGAACAGAGAGAGAGAGAGTTCCCAAGGAAGTGTTGTAGAGGTTCTGACAAACAGTTGAAAGCCAAGTCCATATACAAACAGACATTGCCTTGCTATTAGTCATTCCTTTTCTGCTTTTAAAGTATTAGTTCCTAATAGTGTTTGTCATCTTTGATTCCCAAACGCAGACTTATTAGCAGAATTAAGTAGTAGCCTGTTATCCCTGCGAAGTGATGGTTATGTTTTGACAATCCCCTGTTTATAGGGGCCTAGGTTGAAACTCAGGGTTTATTTATGTTCCAAAGGACTGAGCAACTGGTCATGGGGGGCTCTCAGTTTCGCGAACCAGGTTGCTGTCATATCGAGATGTAAAATGTCTGGTTGGGCTTGGCTGCATCTTTGCTAGGGCACACTTCAGTAGGCCTCTCATAAACTCCTAGGAAGCTTCCTGTGATCAGAAATACTCCTTGGCGACTGTACATCCTGCCCGTCTGTACCATAATCACCATCAAAGCCTGCGAGTCCTCGATGCAGGTTATATAGCACACGGCACAAGGCACTCCTTGGGCCGAGTGGATGGTACTGTAATTCACATTACAGCACGCTGATCTTTATTGTTTCTCTGGGCGAGCAGGAGTATGCTGGCGTTTAGAATCTGATTATCTCGGCGTGCTGATGTGTCACTGGGGCTTTGTGGCTAATGCGTATTCAACAAGCTTGAGTTAGGACAGTAGAAAGAGCAGTAAGTGAGTAAATAAACTCAATGAGGACAGAGCAAATGAGAAAGCAAGTCTCTGGCCTGTCTAAGGAGGCCCTTTGCGTCCAGCTGCTGCTGCCATAGAGTCTTGCCAAACACTGGTTTGTTTGGTTTCTTTGCTTGTTAGCGAAAAGCTGTAGAGCTGGGTTTGAATGTGAAATAGCCCAGTTTCCAAATAGTGGCAATTAATGTGAGTCTCTTGAAAACATTGAAGAGGCCAGAGGGAAGCTTGTGGGAGGATTTAGAATGAAGTCTAATAGCAGTCAAATTTTACGTAAAATCATGTCTCTTTAAGTGAAACAATATTAGCTTGTGTGTGCACAGCAGTGAGGAAAGTATTTTGAGAAGCTTGAAGGAAAGGTAGGCAGTCAGCACATAGCTCATGTGTAGTAGAATGGGACCTGGGCCATTTATAAGAAGTACTGTAGAGACGGACGATGAGTGTTTCCAAGTTGGAGAGAGAATTTCTGCCTGTTATCACCAAGAAAAGAGTCATTTCGGTTGTTGGGAAGGAGACGGCAGATGGGGCCCCGTGTAGGCAGTTTTCCAGTATTGTAACAAAATACCAGAGACAACCAACTTAGAAAGAGAGAAGTTCACAATCAGTTGGCCTTAGGGTCTATGGCAGGGCAGTCCGCAATGGTGGAGACTGGTAGGTCATCAATCTGGTTTATCTCATGAGTCACAGTGCAAAGAGAAAGGAGCTGAGGACCCTATTACTGTCTGCTAGATTCCACCTCTCTATGGTTTGATCATCAACTAATAGCACTATCCTCTAGACAGAGCCTCAACAAAACTGCCTGTGGGAGGCATTTAAGACACAAAGTCAGCTAGATGGTGGTGGCAAAGACCTTTAATCCCAGTACTTGGGAGGCAGAGGCAGATGGATCTCTGAGTTCATGGCCAGTCTGGTCTACAGAGTGAGTTCCAGGACAGCCAGGATTGTTACATAGAGAACCCTGTCTCATAAAACCAAGGGGCGGGGGAGGACCCAAAGTCTAGAAGGACCATTTTAGGCATCAAGGGATGTTAGAGCTCAGAGAGCGCAAACTTAGGTGCTGGAAACTGTTGAACTGTTTATGATCAGGCCTGGCTGTGCTGTGAATCTGTAACATTCCAGGAAGACCCATGTGTCAAAAACTTCATTTGTCAACTTGGTGATATCCAGAGGTGGTGCAAACTTTTGAGATATAGGACTTATTTGTGATTTTCCAGTCACTGAGGATAAGTGCTTGAAGGATTGTAGGACCTCAGTGTGTCTCCCTTTCCTTTTCCTCTCTTCCCTTCCTCATCTCTGTCCCCAGCTCCCCAATCCCAGCCATGAGGTGACTATGAGATGGATAGATTTCTCATCAAATAAACTTTGTTCTCGATTTCCTGACTGTCTTGGGTATTGTGGGAATGGAATAGTGACAAGCACACTGTCTTGGGATGTTGTCTGCTGATGGCTTACCACTAGTTTATAAGGTTTTTATCTCTCCCTTTTGGAAGTCCAAGAGGTTGGCACCAGTTTTTGGTAAGAGCCACTGCACTGTGTCACAATGCAACAGAAGAGCACGCGAGAAAAGAGAAAATTGTGGGGCTCAGTCATTGCTTTTATTTGGAACATGCTCATGAAGCAATGCCATAAATTTATTTCCTCAGAACCTAATAACTCTTTAAAAGTTCTGTCTCTTAGTATCACCACAATGGGAATTACATTTCCACATGAATTTTGGAAGAAGCCTTACAACCATCACAGATGCCTTTTAGGGAAAATGTGGACAGGCTCATTGAAAGTCTCCAGGCTGGAGCTCAGAAAGAACTCCATTGCTTTGGACCTTCCTATTTTGTGCTGTTTGAAAGAACGATTGAAATTAGTTTCCATTTTACTTTCACAATTAAAACATTTTCCTGGCCTTTGTTAATTATAAGTGAATGAATCTGCCCCGTAAGAGGATAGCCTGTAGGCTGTTGAAGAACTGCAGTGTGGAGAGGATGATGTGGAATGTGGTATACTGAGACCATGAAGTCAGTGATGGAAGAGGCAGTCCTTGGAAGGAATGCCATGGTTGTGTCAGAAGAGCTCATTTCTGAGGCTGTGCTTCGCCAAGCAAGCCCTATGGAACGCCACTGGCCCTCACAGCTCAGGAATGGAGAGGTAGAAACATGAGCTCCACTTAATTTCTTGGCTGTGTGGTGTACCATATGAAACCACATTGTGATTTTGTGGTTTTCAGCAAAATGAATTTGTTGTTAGCAGTTGCATTTACTCCTGGAAGGCATCTTGGTCAGAGGCATTTCACCAAATATGGCATTGTATTCATGGCCTTCAAAGTCCTTAGAGAAAAGTGGCCATGGAATGCCCCATGGCACAGTCTGTGTATCAACTAGACTCAGTCTGAGGACCCATCTTCCTCTTCTTGTCTCTGAAAAGCTAGATTTTCATATCCAGGCATATCACTTCATACTGAACAGCATTTTTCATTTGTTATTGTTATATGCCATGTTTGTCTAATTTCAGAGAAATTATATATATATTTTTAATATTTTCAAATATCCCTAAATATATATTTAAATTTTCCTGGAGAGTTTCTAGCCTTTTTTCCCTCTGGTGCCCAGAACTAAACATAGCTTATGCATGCTATGTACACACTTTTAGTGTGGTACATGCCTCACACTTAGAATTTTTGTTAGTCAATAGTTGAGAAATTACTTTTCTTTTTATGGGTGGTAGTTGGGTTTGATGGATTCTAATCATGTGTTAAGGGGAAGTTAAGGGGAAGAAACTTATAATCTATGGACAACTGATTCTTAGCAGAGATGCCAAAAACAGTTACATCAAGAACATTTTTTTTTTTTTTTTTTTTTTTTTTTTTTTTACAAATACTGTGAATACAATTGATTTCCATGTGTGAAGGAATCTAGAAGACTACTTCTCCTGCCTGTAGGTCTTTGTCTAGGCTTGGAGCCACCTGGACTTCCCCCCTCTACGTTAGCATGTCTATTGGCCTCATCCTTATTCGGGTCTCTTTTAGGCTGCTATGGTGGTCAGCTTCATGGTTATAACTTCTCTGACATTCTCGGGAGACACAGTCTCACAGAAAGCTTCCTGTTCCCTCGGCCCCTCCTCTGGAATGATCCCCGAGCCTTACCCCGAGTCTTAGGTGCAGGAGCTGTGTTGGGGATGTATCAGTTGGGCCTGGGCTTCACAACTCTGCATTTTTGTTGGTTTTCGCTTTCTTTAATGTCCTCTGTTTCAAAGAGAAATTTACTTTTTGAGGGTTGAGAGCTAGACTTATCTGTGGGAGAAGGGATAAATATTTAGAATATAGTTATGAATTGTGTTGCTATAGCAAACACCTAACTGTTTCTAAAGTTAACTCAAAATGGACCAAATGTTGAAAACATAAAACTATGAGACTCCTAGTTGAAAATACAGCTTTAAAACTTCATGGCTTTGAATAGATAATGACAAAATAAAACAAACAACAAAGAAAGGAAAAACAAGCTTAGAAAAACTGAGCATCCTAAAAATCCAATACACAACTAAGAAAGGGAGAAAACATAAATAAGTCTTTAATTGGGGACTAGTATTTAGGATATATAAAGAATAATCACAACTCAAGAATAAAAATAGAAACAAAACAACTTAAAAAAGACAATTTTCCAAAGAAATTAGACAAGTAGTAGGAATTTGGAAAGGTCTTCTGAATCGTTACTCATTAAGAAAATGCATGCAGATCTAACCCATAATGAGAAGTCAGCAAGGGTGGTGCTCTCTCTCTCTCTCTCTCTCTCTCTCTCTCTATATATATATATATATATATATATATATATATATACACACATATATACATATATACATATATACACACACACACACAATAAAAATGTTGTTGTCATAGGCTGGGGATCTAGTTCAGTGGCAGAATGTTTGTGTGGTGTGCACAAGGCTCTGGGTTCTATCCTCAGTACAGAACTGGACATTGTTGGGACTTGCCTGCAGTTTCTGATCTTAGGGATATAGAGTCCATCCATGGCTACATACACACTATCTAAAACAAAACAACCTATTACGGACAAAAGAGGAAGAAATGTTGGCAAGAGTTTGGAGAAATTGTAATCATATGACACTGGCTAGATTGTTTAAGATTGTGCAATGACTTTGTAAAACAAATAGGCAGTTCTCAAAAGGTCAGACACAGCCAAACCATATGACCTAGCGGTTCCACCCTATATATATAACCTAATGAATGGATATTCATAATAGCTTTATGGATAGGAATTATGGAGACGATACAGAGGTCTATAGCTGATAAATGGAGAAGCAATACACAATATAACCACACAATAACATTATTCATGCATAAAAAGGAAAGAAGTACTGATGTATGGTACAGTGTGGAAGGACCTTGTCACAAAAGACTACACATAAGTTAAGTCTCTTTATGTGACATGCGCAGAATCCATAAACTTAGGAAGTATAGTTGGCAGGGCCTGAGAGATGGGAATATGGGGAGTGACTACGAATGGGCACAGAATTCCCACCTCCACCCACCCGGGGGAATACTACAAATGCTTTATAATTGGATAGTAGTGCTAGTGGTATAAACTCTGAATTGTTTAAAAACTGCTAAATTGTATTATGCATTTTGTTAGATTTGAATGAAATCAGTAAAAATGTCTATGTGTAAGATATTTAAGCTTACTGGTCATAGTACGTACAAATAGAACACCAGAGACATGAGAAGTAAGATAATAAAATACCTCCTTTGGGGAAGCTAAGAAAAGAGAAGACAGTGAGGAGTGAGGTGTGGGGGAGGGAAATAAGATGAGGTCTGCTCTGGAAATGAGTTTTGTTTGTGTCTGAATATATATTCCAGGTGGGGGGCGCATCATTGCAGGTGTATGTACAGTCGAAGCCCTTTGGAACAAAATGGACCCAGAGTGTGTGCTTTGGGGCTTATAGAGTTATGGGGATGGGGGAGGAAGTTGAGTAGACAGAATGGAAGTCAGAGTCTTCACTGAAGCACTAGAACCTGGGACTCATGCACCCTTGAGTGTTTCTATGCCAGTAGAGTCATTGGTGTAGAAAAGCCTCAAGTGGTTTCCTCAGAGAACTGCTGATATGTTTCCTTTATTTGGGAAAACAAGGGGGTATATGATTTTCTTCTTTTGTTTTGAGACAAAGTCTCACGTCATCCTGTTGGCCTCCAACTTGTTACATAACTGAGCTTGGCCTTGAGCTTCTGAGCTTAATGCCGGGATATGGACCCATAGCAATCGAGGGATCCGACTGTGAGAAGAGAATGTCTAGGGATCGACAGGACTGTCTAGCTGCTCGACAAGTGGAATAAAGAATCATTTCTGTCCTATGTTGGCAGCAGTTTGACCAAGCGAAGAGCTCCTGATTTCTTCAGATACGGGCTTGCATATGAAGGAACTGGTATGGGAGTCTTCTTAGCTGTAAAGGAAGCTCCAGAGTGGATCGTCTACGGCGAAAGGCTCAGGGGGGATGCTTGCTGCTGAAGAACAGATGCCTTTCCTCAGAAATGGGAATGCAGGGGAGGGCCCTCTAGCAATGCCAGGCTGATGGCCAAGAAGCCTACGGAGGTGCCAGTGAGAGCAGATGGGTACTGTGAGTCTTCAGATGGGTGGCCCTGCAAAGGACACAACATCCTTTATGTAGTATTCCAGCTGGAATCTCAGCACAAGGAAACATCAGACAAACCCATATGAAGAACATTCTATTTTTGTTTTCTTTTAAAGTCATGGCCATAAAAGATGAAAACTAGCAATGGAAAGATTGTATCCACAGACGGTATATTGATCCTCAGTTGCATCTTGAACTGGAGGCCGAAGAAAGCACTGGGGAAAACAGCATTGAGTCAAATGACGAAATGGGAGTATAAACCGTAGGTAACATAAACCATTAACATTAAATTTGGTGGAACTGATAACTGTTCGGGAATACACATATTTTACACTTAATGCATGTTGTAATAAGGACAAGATGGATACACCTCACTGTGAGGTTCTGGAAATAATTTTATGTATACATTTGCATCTCTCTCTCTCTCTCTCTCTCTATATATATATATATATATATATATATATATATATATATATATATCTGGTATGCTATAGATCAATGCTAGGGCCTCATACATGCTAAGCAAATGCTCTACCAGTGTAGCCCAATACACAAACGTGTGCTTGCACACACGTGTAAAATATTGAAGGGTTGATGCTGGGTTGAGAATGCTGTTTTCCTTGTAAGCTTTCTTGAAGTTTTCAACTCTTTCCAAATAAAAAGTTAGGACGGTGTGTCCACAAATGAGGAGGTCAGCCTGAATTTCTTAGCATCGGGACCAGAAGGGAGAAACCATCTTAATCCTCCAGCCCTCCTTGCTCTTGTGGTCTGGTGGGTTCTACCATCCAAGTGGAATAAGGGGAGGGAACATGGGAATAGGATTGGGACAATGGAGAGAAATATAAGGGAGAAAAGAGCAACTGAGGCAGGTAGTAGAGATAAATGCTGGGAGCTTTGATTGCTTGAGGCACCGGAGACTGCTAATGTCTGAATTAGCACCTGAGCAAAGAGCAACTCTTCCTGTCGCCAGAGGTATGGAAGATCAGAGTCAAAGAGTTTTTTTTTTTTTTTAATATCAGATATGTTCTTGATAGCTAAACTACATTCATATATGCAAATTATAAAGCAGTTCTAGAGCGGAAAAAGTTCTGTGCGGTCCTGGAGGATGGAGTGATGAGCTCTACAGGTGGAGGACAGGAACGTCTCCCCTAGAGAACTGGCTTTGAGGTGGGCTTAGACTACTATTGATGAAGACAGTCCTTGAGGTGAAGCGGTACTGATGTGGAAAGGTATCCTGGAATATAGTTGCTGCAAAGAGGAGAGAGGAGGACAGCCTGGTAGAGACCCAGGAGGGTGACACATGGCACATACTTGGGAGCTGTAATGACATTGAAATGGGCAGAGTGGTGTATTCCTGGGAGGGGGCACATTTTTGAAAAATGGAGCAGAGGAATAGATGGGCCAAATGAAGGCCTGTGCCCATGGCTGAAGTTCCTCATACAGCAGGTAACAGAAACATTCGAATGATCTGCTCGTTTGTACCACCATGCTCTTTAAGATGTCCTTGGACTGGCAAGTCCACCATGATTGCTGGCAGTGACTTAGTGACTTGAGTCTGCTCCAGCCTCACTCTTCCTTGTGAGTCTTGGACCAGCACCTTGTTTGGAATTCAGATGCCTGGCTCCCCTGGGCCTATATCAGAGACCACATTTTTACAAGATCCCGGGCTAGCCCCCTGCATGTCACAGGCGAGAAGTGCTGTTTTCAAAATTCAGCTAACCTGCACATTAAGTGTTTCTCAGTGTGCAGGGGCCTCTTGTGTCAGAGTCAACTGGAGACCTTAGGAGACATAAAGATTCCTAGGTCCATTCCATCTACCTGGGTGCCATCTATCATGCCATAGCACATGTGATGTGAAATCCCAGAGAAGTTGCTCCCAGCAGAAACTATCATGGAAAGATGAAGCCATCATGGAAATATGGGCGGGAAACATTCTCCATGACCCACCTTGCAATCGTTAGACCTGAGCATTGTGTTGTTTGAATGCTCCCCCAGTGACTATCAGATCCCTATACGATTTTTGACAGGGGAGCCAGTTTTAGAGAGTGAATTACATCCATTATGATGGGTTTCATGATGCTTCTGAGGCATTCTTCAAAGGGGTCTAAAATACCTCTTGCCCCTACTCTTGTATTCATCAGTCACTTACTGCCTTTGAGAACTTCAGGGCATTGGTTCATAGGAAAAGTAAAGAAGAAAGCTTAATTTTATAATTCTCATGGGAAGTGATTTCATCCCTTGGAGGACATTTGACCAACTCCTGGAGTCACTTTTAATGGTTATAAATAGGAGCAGAGTGAAGCTGACAGCTACTGTAGAAAGCCCAAGGTGATGCTTAGCACATCTTACAGTCTGTTCTGTATTGCTGTGTCAGACTACTTTGAGACTGGATAACTCACAGGGTAAGAGCTATGTTTGGCTCATGATTCTAGTGTCTGTAAGGGCTCAATATCCTGTGCAGAAGGGGCAAGAAAGCAGGAGACTAGAAAGGGGCCAGCCTTGTTCTATCCATAATGGCCTTCTCTAGTGTGAACTAATCGAGCCTCCCAGACTTGATCCACTCCCAAGAGATGCACTCATCCATCTGCTGCGTGGAGAGTGGAGCCCTCGAGGAGTTACATTTCTCATTGCTCTGACAAAAGCAGCGTAAAGAAGGAAGGGTTGAGTTTGGCTCCTGGTCTAAGTTTGCAGCCCATTGTGATGAGGATGGCATGGTATCAGGAGCATAAGGCATCAGGGCGGATGCTGGTGCTTAGCTCACGTTCTCTGTTTTGTGCAGCCTGGAATCTTAGCCTGTGGGACGGTACCACCCACACTTAGGGTAGGTCTTTTCCTTCCACTGTTAAACCTTTTTGGAAACACCCTCATAGGCACATCCAGGGGTGTGTTTCCATGGTGATTCTGAATCCACTTGACAGTGAATATTAACTATTATAAGCCCCATGACCTCACCACAACTTTTACCCTAGGTATCAAGATTCTAGATTATGATTCTTTGGGGGATGGAGTGTCTTGAAAGCATGGCAGCACCCTTTTGTGTAGAAATCAACTCCCCAAAAAGGAATTACAAGTAGTCCCCAAAATGCATATGGCATTGAGCAGCCCTGTTATTCTAAGCTCATCTTTTGAATTTTAGAATCATTTGTGGTATTTTCTTTTTTCTTTTTTTCTTTTTTGAGGCAGGGTTTCTCTGTAGCTTTGGAACCTGTCCTGGAACTAGCTCTTATAGACCAAGCTGGCTTCACTCTGAGAGTTCTGTCTACATCTGCCTCCTAAATGCTGGGATTAAAGGTGTGCGCCACCACCGCTTAGCTTGCAGTTTCTTTTTGAGGCTGATTATAAGTCATTATCTGAGGCAGCACTGTGCTGTGCCACTGGAGTAGGTGCTATTGAGAAAAAGGCAATATGACAGGCATTCTTCTTGGCAGATAGTTTTTGAGTTTTCAAAAAGCAGTTTAGTGGTGGTCTGTGTTTGCTGGGATAAAAATAATGGGTAAGCACATGAAACATAGGTCATAAGGGAAATTAGGGAAACAGTTTTCATCCTCGGGGCAAATGCTTGGTGCCATTAAAGTGAGCCCCAGTTTAATTGTTTCTATTTTGTTGGGCATAAGGTCAGTGTTAGGGTCTTTAAGTGAGGAATCTCTCCACCAAGAGCCAGTTCTCCATGTGAAAATGTCAACAGCGGTGCTGGGAAAACTGCAGATCTACATGTAGGGAAATGAACCTTCATCTTCATCTAGATCCCTGAACTTATGGATTGACAGCCTTGACCTGACATCAGAAACTCTAAACAGAGGGGGACACTTGGAGTTATTGTAAGTAGAGACAAGAATTTTCTGGAAATAATTCCACTAGCTCAGGAGATATTTATAAAAATTGGCAATGGGATTGCATGGAATGAAACCCTTTGGCACAGTAGAAGAAGCAGTAGGGTCAAGAGACAAGCATATATAGATTGCGAGAAACTCTTTGCCAACTCTACATGTGACAAGTATTAATAACTAGAATTTATAACAAACTAAAAATTTAAATACCTGAAAAAATCACCCAGTTGATAAATAGGTGAATGAGGAGACATCAAGGAGGAAGTATGAGCAGTTAACAACTGCATTAAAAAGTTCAACATTCTTATCCATAAGGGAAAAATAAATTTAAACTATATTAAGATAACACCTCGCCCTGGTCAGATTATCTGTCAAGACAACAAATGACAAATGTTGGTGAGGATGTGGGGGAAAGCAACCCTTATTTACTACTGGTGGGAATGTAATCTCTGGTGCAATCATTGTGGAAATCAGTCTAGAGGTTCCTACAATAGCTAAAAATAGGACAACTCAGTGATTCAGCTGTTCCACTCCTGCGTGCATACCTAAAGGGATCTAAGCCAGCACATGACCAAGATACTTGGGTACATGTATTTTGATGTACTAGCTACAATGACTAAGATATGGAACCAGCATAAAGGCTTAGCAAAAGATGAATGGATAAAGAAAATGTGGTCAACATTCCAGTAAGAATGGAATACATCTGCAGGAAATGTGTGGCTCTGGAGGTCACTATGTTCAGCAAAATCATGTTTTCTCTATATGTAGAATCCATGTTTAAATAAATCCATCCGATATGAAAGTAGGAAGGGTTGCTTAGGAGGAGACTAAGTGAGATGGTAAAAAGAAAGATGAAGTAGATATAAAGAAAGTACAATGAAACATTTATCTTTAAATGTCACAGTGAAACTGATGATTTTCTGTGCCAATTAAAAATCATAGTCTTTTAAAAGTAAGGAAATGGCCCCACATCCCCCTGGCAAGGAGCTGGATGGTAGGGCTGGGGTGGAGGACAGGACAGTGGAGTCCAGCTTAGGTTATTGCCTCTCTAGTGGCAAGCAGGAAAGACAGGAATAGCATGGCATACATGGACTCTCTTGTCAAACCCAGCTATGACAGCTCTGCTCAGCTAGCCCTGTAGCCTTCCTTATACTCTGTGTACCTGGTATTAAGGAAGGCAGTACCTCTATGTAAGGAAGGACCACAGATCCTTTCTCTTTCTACTCCACAGACCACATCAAGAGGTCTGGCTGCTACGCAGTAGAGTCAACGAAATGGGACTGCTGGCTTGGCTCTCAAGAAACCAATTCCTCTGGCTTTTCATTCTTTGTATGCCACATTCTGTTCTTCCTGCCCTGTCAGTGACTTTTACCTGCAAAGCACCTCAGAGGCCTTCTCTCCATGCCTCTTGTATCCCTGCCTGGGTTTGCATCCCTGTGTCTCTGTGCTCCAAATACCCTGCGGCTTCCCATGATGCTTGCAACCAGGTTTTACTGACTTTGTATCTCCAGTGAACAGATATTTAATATGTGTTTGAGTGAAAGCCGTAGCCCAGCACTGGAGCAGAAACAACCTACTTTCCTTTTGTGTAGTGGAACTTTCTGGGGGGGAAAGTACTTTTCCAGGAGGCTGGGAATGACCAACCCAGTAACTTATGTAACTCCTTTCATGCCAGCTGCCTTACGCCTTCTGAAGGCCCTTTTGTGGCTGTAACCTGTCATGACCAGGGCTGTGGTTTTTGAAACATCAGGCCTGTGCGGTGAGATTTATTTGCCTTTGACTTTAACTGGTGCTTAGGATGTGAGTTCTATACAGCCAGAGTTTCTAACCCAAAGTCTACGGTGCTGTTTTATCAAAAATCTGACTTCTCTCTTTCCTCAATGCACCCTGACTCTATGTGTCAGATTTTTTTATTGAATAGATCCACCTAACATTTCTTTTCTTTTTTCACATGGAAGACATGTCTCCTCTCATTCCTTTTGTGTTGAATTAGGACTTAAACACACAAGAATAACAAAAACAAAAACCCTTGAACTTAGTGAATATATTGGATTTGGTTTAAAAGGGTAAGCTTAAAAGTAAATTTCAAAGGTGATTTTGGAAATGTTATATTATACAGAGACAGGAGCCTGTAGATTGGGAGAACAGTTGTGTGAGGGTCTCTATACATACAGCACCTACCTTCTATAGCAATTGGCCAAACCCCTGCTTCATTACCCTGATTAATTTGAAGACATTTTATTATTTGATTAGAGAGGACATCTTTAAGTTGCTGCCTTTTAATGTGGTCCAGCTGTTTGGGTAGAATAAACAACCAGGAAAGCTTGCCTATGTCCCTCTGGGCCACTAGGTATTGGGCCAGGAAAGCTGTATCGCCTGACTGTCCTGGGGGTGACACTGATGACTGGGACCATAGGGAAGCTGGTAATGTCACCTCCCTCCCTTCCCTTTCCCCTTCCCACTCCCGACCCTGAACCCTGACCAAACAAAACATATTTTACTAGTGATAGAAATCAGACACTTTTGACCTTTTCCATCAAGGGAAATTTTGTTTTTTTCTTTCTTTTCCTTATCGGCAAGATCTTCCTCCTTTTCATGAAACCTTAAAAATATTTCCTTGAGGTTTTTCATATATGTATGTGTGTATACAGGCATCTATTTACACATATATGTACAAATATTAAATGTATCCCTGGTTAAGTTTTACACACTCATTTCATTCCCATAAGTATATTCCCTTAAGTATCCCCAGAAAGCATTTAATCCCTCTAAACATCATCCTATTCCCCAACAAAGATGACCAGTGTTTTGATACTGCCATTCCAAGTTAGTTTTGCCTGACCTGGAACTTCATATAAATGAGTTCATTCTGTACAAACAGACTCCTTTTTGTTGTCACTGCTTTGCCAACTTTTGCTCAAAATAATATAACATTTGTGAAATCCGTTCCTGCTGTTCTGTGTGACACTGGTTTGCTTTTTAGGGCAGCATGGCCTCCCAGCATCTCAGTGTAGCGTGACTGTGCCATTTGCCTGCCCACTGCATCATAGCCATGGCATTTAATTGACTCATCGCTCTGGGTTAGGGCTTTAAGAGAAGCAGCTAATTTCATCTTGAAAGCTAACTTGTGATTTATCCCCGTATAGACAAGAATCTTAAATATGTAAAGGAGGAAAATTTTCCCCGAAATTATACAACTTATGTGATAGAGCAGTCTCTACTACCCTGAACATTTTAGGATGCGCAGATCTGAATTTCCTGTTAGTTACAGGACGTTGAATGGAATTTATATGACTAAAGCTCTGCCAAGAAGAACCAAGGGATGATTGATCTGTACCATTGAAGGGAGACATGAAGACTGGAAAAGGTTTAGCCACCTGGGAGATTGACCAGCCAGTGAGTGGCAGAAGCAGGCCCGTAACCTGTCTCTGTGGGTCCCTGAATAACCACAGTTGGCATTCTCTTTGATGAGGTGAAACTTTTGTTCTTAGTTCCATTACCGGCTGAGTGAAATATCTTTTATCATTCTCAAGTCACCCAGGACTCTTAATTGCAAACAATAAAAAATTACTGGCATTGGCCAAAAACTAAGAATGCTGACTAGCCTGCACACTCAGTACAGAGGATGGAGCCATATTTGGGTGCTATGGTGATGTTTCTGCCAGCTTCATAGGAAGAACTTTGTGGAAGGAGACAGTGCCTTTGGTCCTGTGACTCCCTTCCCGTCTCTGGTCATGTGACCTTGCTATTCCAGGCAGTCTTTAATAGACCCCGGTCCTTGCAGACATCTCCCCCGGTGTAGAGGCCGGGATACAGTATCTGCACAAGTGTTGGCCCTGTGTTCTGTTGGTGAGGACACTTTCAGGCGCGTTTGTCTTCTCCAATGGGGAGAGTTGCTGTTTCAGCTGATTAGCAGCTGCCATTCCCTGGGCCAGTGCCAATCTAAACACAATAATCATTAGGTAAATAAAAGTGGGATTGCTGTAGCTGGAGGCCAGAAAAGAAGTCCTTTCCTGCACTTCCAGTTCCAGAGGTTGTGTGAAGATGGCCATCTAATACAGGAAAGGTGGCAAAAGGCAGAAAGCATCATCCTTGGGGGTGTCATCTTGAATTTCCTGTTTGGAGAAGGCATCTATCTGGGTGTCTCCAAGGGAAAAACAGTACCTCATTGTCCTTCATCTTTTAATGACACTCTTTATGCTTTTGCAGACAGGTAATACCAGGTTTGCCTGGCATTGCCAGTCGAAAAATGTCACTTAACTTTAAAAAGCTGCTGCCACAGTTTAGGAAATGTGATTAGCATGCAGTAGACACAACAGTGTCTAAATGGCTTTCACTTAAAGTGACTTGCTCACTGAAAGGCGTTTGTTGGACACAGGATTGGTTTTGTGAACTGCTCTTTTTTTGTCCCATGTTTATTGAATGCATGTATGGCAGAATCAGCAGTAAGGCAAACCCATCCTCATTCATCTTAATCATGTAGTGAGTTTCCACTGGGATGATTCTTAAGTATGTGATATTTTGTATTTCTATTTCATTGATAAATTATCTTGTTGAGAAATTGATACTCCTCCTCCTACCTTGCCCTGAACTCAATGCTGCTGGTTTTCATTCTTCTCACAAAATAAGAAGCTGTGAGTGATTGACAGTTGTTTTTTATTTGTGATACACACACACACACACACACATGCACACACACACGCGCACATATGCTAGAGATAAAAGTTCCCTTTATATATACTGGATGAATGAAGAGTTTTGTTTTTTCATTTTTAAATTTTTGTGTGTATGTGTGTACAATACGGGGCGTGTATGCACATGGTGTTCAGAAGTTGATGTCAAGTGTCTTTTCCAATTGCTCTCCAACTTATCAGTATTTTTGAGACATAGTCTCTTTTTGAACTAAGAACTCAACATTTTGGATAGGCTTGCTGACCAACAAGCCCAAGGACTGTACTTATTTCACCTTCCTGACCCCGTGCCCAGCTGGTATTGCAGGCTCAGGCTCCTGGCCTCCCATCTTAAGTGCATGTTGGTGGTCCAGACTCAAGTCCTCCTGCATGCGCAGCAGACACTTTACCAATGGAGTCATTTCCCTAGCCCACCTTTTTTTCAACAGTGGTAGCTTGTTGGTTGCTTATCCTGTTTGTGATGTAATTTTTAAGAATCATGATTCTGGAAGAATCTATGTTTAATTGATTGAGCCAGTCGATGAGGCACCAAGTGAATCGATTCCAGACAAACTTAAGTCCTGGTAACAGAACTGTAGGCACATAGGGAGCACACATTGTCAGTGCTTCCCTCGGGGCTCAGCTGAACACCATGTCTTAGCTACTCCGCCTTGTGAGGTCACTGACGATGAGTGAAAGTCTTCAGTTGCTTCCTAGTCACCGCTCCTTTTGCCTTCCTAGACCATCTCCTCTGCATACATTCGTAAGGTAAAGTAATATTCCAGGACCGAGTGAACAACTGATTACCCAGAAGTAATTTAAAGTCATAAATGTTTTCATTAACACATGTACTTCCTTCAAAAATTCAAATATGAATCACAGGTGGGGCAGCTGAGTAGTACGGACAGGGTTTCCTTTGGAAAATGATGACACTGATTTGGAAGGCGGGAGATATGACAGTTGTACAATGCTGCCAAAGGACTCATTGCCACTAAGTTGAACACTTTGAAATGATTGATTCTGTGTCATGTGGATAGATTTCGTGTTTATCAAATATCGATGGAATACAATTAAAAACAATAATAGCTCACACCTTGCACTTCTCAGGGTCAGTTTGAAATACTTTAACATTTTCTTTGGATTGGTATTTACCACTACTTTTTGGTATCTATAGATTATTAGCCTGTTTTAAATATCACTTGTCCGCTTACCGCTGCTATGTATGGCATTGGCTTTAATGATACTTCTCTGTTTCTCTTTTACTATATTTCATTTCCAGTTTATTTTAGCTAAATTAATACTCTGTCTTATGCTTTTATGACTGTGCATATATTATTTACTGTTGAGCATGATTTTCATGTGCTACTTTTTCCTGGACTGAAGGCTTGTTTTTTTTTTTTTGTTTTGTTTTTGGCCTATGTCACCCATAGTATTTACTGAACCTCTTTTCACTCTGAAAGCTACAGTATGGTTCCATTTGGCAAGGCATCCTTTACCTGTTCCTTTTGTCCTTAAACTGTACTGCCTTTATGGCTTTTGGTCTCTTTGTTTCAGCTTGTGTCAGTGACAAGGCCCTGCACTATGTGCCATGATACAACTTTCTTTACCCTCGCTGTTTGTGATGTTGAAAGTCATAGTTAAACATTTAATTCATGTCACAGAAGTGAAGCTGAACTATGGTACCATCTTTTAAACACCAAGTAACTATTTTTTAAATGTCTTCTCTAGGGCTGGAGAGATGACTTAGCAGCTAAGAGCATTTTTTTTTTTGTAGAGGACTTGGGTTCAGTTTCCAGTTCTACATGGTCGATTATAGGCATGTAGCTTCAGTTACAGGGGTCCAGGGCCCCCCAGGTACAGCCACATGCATGGTACATACGCATACATTCAAAGAAATGTTTATACATGTCATAATAAAAATGTCTTTTCCCAGCACTCGTTTACGATTCCTCAGCAACCTCCAGTTCCAAAGGAGCTGATGCCCTCTTCTGGTCTCTGCAAGAATGTGTGCTCATGTGCATATACCTCCACACAGATAGACGTAACCCAAGAAGTGTCCTCTCCACCTTTGGGTAGAATGTACCCTCTGACAGCTTCCTGACTGGAGATTTGACTCTCAAGCCTTCTTGGTTATTTAGCACACTCAGAATTCTAGGCTGAGAATCGTTATTAAGTCAGTATTTTAAAGGCACTGTTGTGTTGCATCACAATATGAAGTTAATATAAAGTGTCTGATAGTATTATTATTATTCTATTTTTAACATTGCTGTTTAAGAGTTGGTGCTTTCCTCACCCCTTGCTAAAAGACTCAAGCATCTTTTTCCTTGTTATTCTAAACTATTTCCATTATATGTATGGTTTCTCACGACATGCAGGGATTTGGTGAGGTTTTTTTTCAACCTAGAAAGTCATCTTCTCCAAGCCCAGGATGTTTTTCTTCAGTAATTTTCTGCACTTGCAGTGTCTTATTCTGAAATCCTTAGGTGTTGGAGTTATGGGATTTAGCTGCTAGTTCCTTTTCTCTTCTTCCCTCTGTTTTTACTTTTGGAAAAAGTCTCCCAACCTAGCTTCCAAAACTTATTATGTTCAAAAACTGCATTGTCCTTGTATTTCAGGTTCCTTGTTTTAAATTTCTTTTCTTTGTCACCTATTAAGGTGTCATGCATATTTAGGATGATAACTTTCAGTCTTAACCTGTGAGGCTGTTGACTACAGTGTTGCTGTTTTCTCTCTTCCATTCTTTCTGTTCTCTCTGCTTCTTCAGGGTTAGTTGCTTTTGTCAGTTGTCAAGTACCTCAGTGTAGCATTGGGAGATGGGTCCTACCTCTGTTGATCTTGAATATCTCTGTAGATTAGATAGGAAGAGGAGCCTGAAGCAGCTAATTGGGTATTGTGTAGATATGAAAAGACGTCTGACCATAGGGCTTGTGAATGGGTAGTTTTATTCACAAATTATCCAATAGCAAGGCACCTCTCTCACCAAGGGCTTCAGGCAGGGCATCTCTTCGGGGCTTTCTGTGTCTTCTCAGAAGGAGCTTCCAAGCCTCAGGTCAGCGTATATTTCCAGTAAAGGATGAGACAGGAAATATTATTTAAAGTGATATTTGTATTTTTATTTATTGTATGTATGAATGTCAGAGGATAACTTCCAGGAGTTTATTCTCTCCTCCCACCCTTATCCCTCTTCTGGGTTCTGGGGATTAAACTCCAAGTCTTTAGGCTTATATGGGAAATGCCTTTACCCACTGAGCAAGCTTGCAGCCTTGAGACAGGCGATATTTTAAGCTTTGCAGTTCAATAGACAAAACTAAGGATATTATATAACAAGAGAACGAATGTTTCATAAATGTTCCTATTAGCGAGAGTCATTCATCTTTTCTATGGATGTTGAAATTTGAATTCTATATAATGTTATGTTATAAAATAACATGTTTTTTTGTTTCCGATTATGTGAAAATGTGAAACCCTTCTTAGCTTGTGAGCCATGCATAGGTGGGCTGCAGCTGACCAGAGTTGGCCCAAGATACCCTGATTGACATTTCCTGTTCTAGATTCTCACCTGGTGAGAAGGTCCCGGCTAGTGAGAGCCCATAAACCTCACCATCACATCTGTACATTTCTATTTGATCCATTTACTTCTAGTTCCATCTCTTACCCCTTTACCACATTTGGGGTCTGAGACTTCAGAACCTCTACCCAACCCCTCCTGTCAGCACACCCCACCTGTACCCCCTCCTTGAGGAGTACACACATATTTGACTGTGTGTGTATGACGGTGGTGCGCATCAAAGTCCAATGGCCTGCTCTAAGCCTTTCAGTCCATCCTACCCTCTGCCTAACTTGTCCCACACTTGCTGGCTGCAGCCTCCAGCTCCCAAACCTTCCTGGAGTTCTGCCAGCTGCCTCTTGGTTTTCCTCCAGAGAAATACAAGCCTTATTCTTCCTCACCTGTCAAGTTCTGTCCTCCTCCTCTCTCCAGCTTAATTTGTAACTTGGGAAGATAAATTTTGGTTTCATAGATAATACTGGATTTAAATTTTTTTTAAAAAAAATTCCATCATTTTCTTCATTTTCCCCCTGGAGATGGAAGTAGAGGGCTTTATTCTGTCTGTATAAAAATTGTTAATCAAGCTCAAGTTTTTATAAATCTCAAATCCATGTATTTTCTTGATTTCAGTAGAGAAGCTGGGATGTCCCTAGATCCTGATAGGCAACAGCAATGTATTCTAATCATGACTTCCTTTCCTTCTGTTCCTCCCATCATCCCTTTTCATTTTCTGTCTCCTGACCTCCTTGGTTGCTGTTCAGTATTTTCCACATGCTGGCTGCTGGTTGACCTGCACATTACTCACCGTTTCTGCTTGGATGTTTTAGGCACATCCCAATCTTGGTAGAGTCCAGATAAAGTCATTGATTTCTACTCCTTTTCCCAATGCTTACTCCTGCCTAGTTTACTTTCTTCCTGGGCTCCACGATGGAAAGGAACTCTCCTGTAGGACTGGGGATATGCCCAGTTCTTAAGAGAGCACATTGCTCTTGCAGAGAAGCCAGGTTTGGTTCCTATCACCCAAATCTGGCTGCTCACAACCACCTATGACTCCAGCTGCAGGAGATCTGATGCTGTCTTCCTGCCTTCTCAGGCACTTGTATTCACATGCATGTACCCACACATATGCACACACAAGTACACACAATGAAAACTAAATAAACAGAGAGAGAGACAGAGAGAGAGAGAGCTCCCATATACTCATAAGGCAGACTAAGTTCTTCTGTCTTTGCTTAAGGGCCTCTGTGACTTCCCACTGCTCTTACCAAGACCCAGATGCCCCCCACCCCACCCCAGCTCTCTGCTACTCTTCATGCTGTAGCTTCTAGATACACAACTCCTATAGCTTACTTCTCTCTCTCTCTCTCTCTCTCTCTCTCTCTCTCTCTCTCTCTCTCTCTCTCTCTCTCTCTGTGTGTGTGTGTGTAATATGCTCTGAGTGTGTGAGTACTCTTGGATCCAAGTTGGGGTTATGGGCATGCTTAGCTGTGTTGCCTTTAGATATAGGTGTTGGAGATTCTACCTCATGCCTACACAGCAAGTGTTCTAATCCACTGAGATGTTGCTCCAAGTCTCCTGTTTCTTGTTCTCTCAAGGTTTCAAGCATTATCCACCACCCACCCCCACCCCCAGCTCAGGGCCTTTGTGTTTTTTTGTGTCTTTTCCTTGGAATGCTTTCGCCACAGAGTGTCTCCTCCATGCTAATTACTTTTCTCCATGTTGTGACAAAATTCACAATGGAACCATTGAGCAAAGGAAGGATTTATCTTGACTCATGATTGGGGTACAGTCCATCTTGATGAGGAAGGTGTGTGTGGGAGGATAGTCATGCTCCATCAGCAGTCAGGAAGCAGAGAGAGGTGAATGTTTCCATCTATTGCCCTTTTCAGTTCTATTCAGTCCAGGCTCCGTAAGCATAGAGACTCCTTGTTAGACACCCTCAGGGGTTTGTCTCCTGGGTGATCCCCGTCAAGTTAGCATTCCCGTTCTGCCCTTCAGGTCTACATTCAGATGTGCTGCTTCTGGAGATGCTTTGCTGATGGCCTGTGGGAGTCTCTGGTTCTCCATGAACCTGACTGTGTCCAAAGAAAGTTCATGCTACTAATTCTTGCCCCGCTGTACAGACAGCAAAGGGTAACAGAAAGCTATTGAATTGCAAAGCATTACATGTTAACTGCTCCATTTAATTTTCAAGTACTGTGAACTTGATGTGATTCAACTTGTCTGTTTGTTTGTCTGTCACTGACAGTGTTTTAAGACACTGCTGTGTCTAGTTCTGTTTTCCGTACCCAGGACCTGCACATAGCAAGGGCTTCCCTGAATAGTAATTGATTTTGTGAAGAGTCTTCTGGAAGCCAAGAGCTGGAAGTGTCTTCAGAAGACCACCCCTCCCCCAGCCTTCGTTTCTAGAGCCCAGGGTCATAGCGCATTTGGATCACTAATCCAGCACCTTTGTGGAGCAGCTGTTATATCCCTAGGCTTCTGCCCTTATGGACCTAGGCTGGAGTTGAAATTTCTAGCCATGGGGTAGATGGGTGGTGTGGAGGTCAAGGCCTCCGTCTTTATTCCTTGATGTAGCCTCTGAGAGAACACTTCCTTCTTCCCTTCCTTTCAGTTTTCTCTTAAGTGCCCACTCCAAGCCCTCATTTCACCGTTAACACACACATCTACTGTGTGGCTCATCATTTCTTCTCCAGTTGAGCTCTAGAGTGCATTTAAGCCATTGAAGATAGCTGAACCTCATCTCTATGGGGTCAACTCACCCAGCCCTAGAACATTCAGCAACCCCTTAATTCAGTTGAGGTCTCTCCTAGTCCAGTGTGCTAAATTTTAGGAATATTCCTAAGTGATTTTTTGGAAAGTTTAATTTAGTTTATTCCTCACAGACCTAAAATAACACCTGTCATATAAGATTTCCTTTGTGGCATGTTTTTGGAATGAGACCAAACCACAGTGTGTGTGGGTGTATTTGTGTATATATACATACATGTACACAAACACGCTCACTTCCCTCCTTATAGGTTATATGTATATATTCTGCTACTCAATGTCTTGTATCTGAGTGGTTCTATACTTAGCACAGTGTTGGGACCCAGCAGAACTTTAATTTTGCTCTGCTGTGCCATCCAAATAGCAAAGGGCACCATGGAACCTTGGAATTGCAAAATTCCACAAGGGTACTTTAATATTATATTTGAGTGCTTAATTTAATTTTCACTTTGAATCCGTTGCTAGGCAACCAGGAAGATGGGGCAAAATCAGCAAGGCTAATTTGGTTCTGTTACTAGTGTGTTAGCAACTCTTATATTTACATTGACAGTTGCTTGTAAATATACTTCAGCCTATGCAATGCTACATTTCATCCAAGGAAAATAGTTGCTGAGGAAGTTGTTCAAGGCTTTCAATTGTGCATTGCTTCGATTCCTGCTGAGTTTTGAGCCTGCGTGGCAGAGCCTGTTTGATTGCTAAGTGACTTGGCCACAGCATACACAGGCATAAGATGGTACTTCCCATTGCTTCCTACTCCTTAGCATCATGGATTCTGCCTGTTCCTCATATCAACTTAAGTCAAGTTGTTAGTTGTTGTTTAGTTTTTGGTTATGTATAGCACCAAGCTGTTGGTATATGAAGTATGTTAGAGGTAAAACAAAACAAAACAAAACAAAACAGGCCATTTTATTTCCTATATCTTACCATTGATGAAAATTTAAATTGTTAGTGCCATTGGTCCTTAAAGTAAGTCATATGTTGAAAATTGGTGCTGCTAATCAGACCCAGTGGGTCATAAAAAACAAAGCAGAAGAGAGGTGGTAGTCGAGGTGGGAGTGGCTGGAAAGATGGCCCAGCAGTTAAGAGCACGCACTTGTTGCCCTTTCAGAGGACTGAGTTTGGTTCTTTGATTTCCTCATTTATGTTGAGCTGTAACTTAAGCTCGAGGGGATCTGAGGCCCTCCACTGACTTCTCTGGGTGCCTGCACACATGTCCAAACACACATACATAAACATACATATATTCACGGACACAAATAAATCTTTTTTTTTTTTTTTTTTTTGGCTTTTTGAGACAGGTTGTCTCTATAGCTTTGGAGCCTGTTCTGGAACTAACTCTTGTAGACCAGGTTGGCCTCGAATTCACAGAGATCCGCCTGCCTCTGCCTCCCAAGTGCTGGGATTAAAGGCGTACACCACCACCGCCCGGCTCAAATAAATCTTTTTTTAAAAAAGAACAAGAAGTGGGGATGTGGATGCGGGGGAGGCCTGAGAGGAGTGGCGGGAGGAGTGAATACAATCAAACATATTATGTACATGTATGAAATTCTCATTGAATAACTGAAAATATTAAAAACATTGCTGGTGACTTATTTGTGAATCCTTTTATTTTATTTAATTGATAGGTTAGCTGGGTTTGTTTCTAAAGGAGGCTGAGACAGGAGGATCACTTGTGAAGCAGCCGTGTGGTGGAGTAGTTCTGTGACATGTGCTGGCCACAGGTCCAGTTCCTTAAAGGGGTCCAGGGTGAGGTAGGGAGTGTTAACTTAAGGAAGTCATCTTGGCTCAGCTTAGATGCCACCTGGATCCTGTGAAGAAGATAGAACATTTGGTCCTGACCAGTAGTGTGTTTATTCAGGAGATGGACGGAGAGCTTGAATCCATCGTGATGGTCGGAAAAGTCTCTCCAAGTGATGCCGTCACTTTCCACTGAGTCCGTAAATGACCATGACTTACTCCTTTGATGATTGGCACAGAGAGCAGCCTTATCTTTTACGCTGCTTTCCTGCCGTGCCTTTTGTTCTAGAAAGACCTGGGCAGTGCCTTTCCTATGTAATAAAAATTACTTATAGCAGATGAATCAGATCCTTGATAAAGATGGATTTCAACACTCCCATGTTTATTGGCATGAACTGTTTGTGACCATCTAGAATACTGAGTTGATGAAATTGTAAAATGGAAAATGTTCCTTTTGCTTCTCTGATTAAAAGATTTTTTCTTGATGATATCAAGGATTTGCAAGTATAGTACATAGAGAAAATTTATTGCCTCACTAGAAGAACTGTCTGAATTATAAGGTTTTAGTGTTTATAAACTGGACACAGCTTTGTGCTGCATGACTCCAGAGAGCCCTGGTTAGACGTGATGAGAGCAACTAGGAAACAAAGAGATGACAAGCTCACAGACACATAGACCAGCTGGGACTGGTTGCTCTGGGCTCTCTGAAGGAAACCTGCAGTGCTCAGGAAGCTTGGCATGTTTCTTATGTATGATTGACCAGGGAGGGTGGGGTTATTACATACAGATTAATGAGTAGGTGGGGTGTATGATGTACATCTGAACAAGGAGGCAGGGGTAGCTCATCTCAGCAGGAGCCGTCTCTCTAACAAGCAGTCCTCAGGCTTTAGCACCTTGGGAAGGGTGAAGATACAGTGGACATTTGCACTCAGACAGAGTGAGACTTCTCCATCCTCTGAGGCATTGGCCCTTGACATGGCTGTGCCCATGTCAGTAATACACATTCACTCAGGACTTAACTCCATCCCTGCAAGGGCAATATATGAATTTTTCTTATGTTGAGATAATTATTTGAATAAGCAGGATTTATTGGAGAAGGTCTTCTAAGAAAATCTGTTTTAATGAGCAGATGAGAACAAGTGATTTGTCCCTTCTGATGTACTTAAAGGGTGAGCTTTTTCCAAGTTGGGCATTTGCTCCAAGTTTATTGATTTTACTGTCTCTATCATACTATTTGAATATCTAGTGTGTCAAAATGAATTTCAGTGGTATTGATGTTAAAAACTAGTTTCCTAAGGAAATTATTTCTGAATTTTTGTTTTTGTTATTCTGGGTAACTTGTTCAAGCTAAGCACATGTTCTACCCCCACATCCAGTCCTTTGGACTTTTTATTTTGGCATGGTCCTCTTAAAATAAATGGATATTTTAAAAATTGTGTATACATGTGTTACTGAACTTAAATAAATACACGACAAAACAGGCAGGCACATAGAATTGAGACTTTAGTGAGAAAGATGGCAATGAGACAGAAATGTAGTGTCTCGTTAACACAGTGGCCACATTGTTTTATGCCTCATCATAGATAGGCATGGACTTGTTTTCGTTCTTGCTTTAGTTGCTGTAAGGGGACACCTTGGAGAAATCACTTGAGAGGGGAAAGAATTTATTTCATTCTTTGATTTGAAAGAGAGTCAATGCCTCGGTCCAGGAGAACATGCTGGTCGAGCTGAGATGGCTGGAGCTTGCTCTGAGCTCATTTACATCTCAGAAGATAGGAAGCAGAGGGTTTGGTCAAGAAGTAGGATCAGTCCTGACCTAAAAGGCCCATCCATGGTTCTCATCCTTGTCCGAAGGTTCCATGGCCTCCAAGACAATGTCACCTGCTAGAGTCAGTGCTCAGTGTGAATTTGTCAGGGACATTTCACACTCAGATTGTTACAGCTGCTTTAGGGTAAGGTTCATCATTTTAAAACAGTATGCTGCAGGTTTTTCTTATGGTTTCTACCTGCCGCGTGACTTTGACTCAGATCTGACTAAATTCTTATTCTTTACTTTGGGGTGGCTGACAGGAGGAGCAAGAGTAGAGTCACGTCTGCCTTTCTGTTATTGGCTCAGTTGCTCTGCTGCTATAGCCATTGTGTCAGTTTCTTTACAGAAACCTGCAAGTCACTTGTCCATGCTGTATAAGGCAGTACAGTAAAGTCACAGAAACCCGGGACTACTAAGTGGGAGCAGTTAGGATGCACTGATCACAAGGGTCAAGGGCACATCTATTGGTCTCAATGTGAATTTTGCTTTTTTGAAATTTCTATATCCCAGAGAGTCATCATGCACATTTCACTTAAAAGACTTTTGCTCTAGGAAGTGCTTTCAGATAAGCTGTGTGTGTGTGTGTGTGTCTTTTAGTTTTGCACTTAAAAAAACTCAGTAAGACCAAAGATCCATGTATGTGTTCTTGTATTCTGTGGGGACTTTATGGCTTTAGGGTTATCTACCTTGGATGGATGGTGGTAATTGTGAAAGATTAAGAACACTGGGTTTTGACATGTAGTTCCAGCTCTGCCATTAACTGCCTTGGTGGCAATAGACAGTTGATTACCTTTCTGTAAACCCCAGTTTCCTCATCTGTAGCTTTATACAGTGATGGCAAAAGGGCTTTGTACCAACACACATATGTAAGATATTATAAAACCTTAGTAAAACTGGGAAGCCTTCTTTTATAGGCTGAGTATCTATGCACCCCCAGTAACAGCTTTTGCCTTTTGTTTTTCTTTCTAGATTGCCTCTTTAAGCTATGTCCTATGAACCGATACTCTGCGCAGAAACAGTTCTGGAAAGCTGCTAAGCCTGGGGCCAACAGCACAACAGATGCGGTGCTGCTCAACAAATTGCATGTATGTATGGAGATGACAATATCAGGCATGGGGATGTCCGGAGTGGTCATCTGGATGGAGGCTGACGGTGGCTGGGACAGAGTTGTTTATGTCAGTTTCTGACCCCATCTGATGGCTTTTAAAATTTATCATCATCATCATCATCATCATCATCATTGTATTAGTGTTTTGCCTGTGTATATATCTGTGCACCATTTGTGTATGCAGTGCTCAAAAGAGGTCTTTGGATTTCTTGTAACTAGAGTTGCTTATGGCTGTGATCTGGAAATTAACCTAGGTCCTCAACAAGAACAGCCAGTTCTCTTTAACTGTAGAACTCTCTCTCCATCCTCCTGACTTTTTTTTTTTAAAATCTAAGAAGAAATGAACTATAGCCATCTTAAGTTATTTTTCAGGGAAGTGATACTCTTCCCCGGCTCCACCTGCCCTGTACCCACAAAACTTTCCAGGAGTGGCTTAAGGCAAATAGCAGCTAGAATTGAATCTTGGCTCCACTATTCATTGACTTTGAACTTGGGCAAATCATATAGCTCTTTCTGATTCTGCTCCTTACTGATAAAATGAACATAATAGTTATGGTCATGTCCACTTTAAAAGGAGGCTGTGAGAAGCACAGTAAAGGATACATGGAGGTCTTAGGAACACCACCAGTCACCTAGTTAATGCTTAATAATTTTTGTCCATTCTCTAATAGAGTTTCACAATTATCATCGTATTTATTATATTAAACATGTAAGAGAAGTGCTCACAGTACTGCTGACCTTCTGTGCACCACAGCAAGTCTCTGAGCCTTTCTGAGACAATTATGCTATAAAATTATGATGGAATTCTTCTGCTATCTGACACCTGGAGGCTAAGCTTTGTGGAAGCTCTGAGAGATGTGTAGAAGGCGGATCTTGAATAGATTCAGTCTAACATTACTGAATTAGTGGATCTTCCGTAACTCACACTGTTTTAGTTCTCTCCACGTCACTTGTGTGTCTCTTTAGAATGTAAATTGCATATGCTCAGGTCCTTGTGTCACTCGTGGTTCTTGCTGAGCCCCTCGTGTCTGCACTCAGGATTCACATACACTAGGTACTCAGGAAGTAGACAAGAGAAACATAAACATGGTGCTGCTTGGTGTTCAGTCATAGCTTGAAGATGGATGCTGGGCCCTGGAGGAGCTCGCAGAGTCTCTGGTCTGAGCCTGTTCTGTTTTAGCTCAGATGTGACAGTGTCATAGCCATTTGCATTTGATGAGGTTGATGTTATGAGAAGGGGTCCTTCCCTCAACCTACGCTGTTGCAATGAGGGATCTGTGTTCCAGGCAAGATCCAGTGTTCGGGGTCCTACCTTCTGTCAGCTCATGTTGAGACCAGTGTGAAACATGGAGTCCCTCCCAGTGCGCCTGAAATGAAATCCAAACGTTTTCCTGTTATGTGTGTGGTTGTCTATGCTTAGACTCTGAACTTCTCTCTGGAGCTACTGTACTCTTGCTATACTGCACTGTAAAATACAGTATGATACAGTACACAGTACTGTACTCTTATTATAGGAGCATTTATTCACTTTATTGAGCAGCCCACACTCACCTCAGTCACATGACCTTTCCACTCCCAGTTAATCCTGCTTGGGTCATCCTCAGCCAGGCTGCTCTTCAGCTAGGACCTCTGCATCCTTCTCAGCAGAGTGCTCCCTACATACTCCTCCGAGAGATGCTTCCTGTTTTCCCCACTTCAGCTTCCTGTTTATGTCTTTCTCAGTGCTGAGTATAGTCTGCAATTATGTTTAATAAGTTCCTTAGTTATTTGTCACTCGTGAAAATGGCAGCCGTACAAGGTCGGCATCCTCTCTTGTTCACACCTGTTATTAGTTTCTCTCATGGTGTCTGGACACATGAGAAACACTGGCTGCCTGAGCATTCTACTAGGTACTAGAGGTAGGATTTGCCTTAACCATCTAGTAGCTTCTAGCAAATAAAGAACGAAGAGCTAATGCCACCTTACAATTAATAAAGAGGCAATACAGGGCAAACTGTCCTTTACTGTTTAAGAGCATGTGGCACAGGGGTCAGTGCAAGCTTCCTGGAGGAAGTGGGGAGTAACATGTAAGCCTCAGTGTGAGACATCTCCCTGGATTAACAGAGCAGAAGAGGCTAGGGATACTGTTAAAGATTGAAGGGATTACGTCACTATTATAGTGATCGTGATGTTGGCCTTAGGCGCCATGGGCTCATTGCTCCCACCCCATAGAAAATACTGTACATTTTTGCAGATGTTCAATAGATTCTTAGGTATTGGTTTTTAAAATAATTTACAAAGGAGAAATAAAAGGAAAGCGATAAGTTACATAATAAATGGTACACTTAAGTTAATGTGTCGTGACAGCTGTCCCGGGAGACAAGGGAATCAGGACTTGCAGGACTTGACTGATATTTAATACTTGGGATGTGGGAAGCATGTTGTCTGTTAAGGGACTTTTCAAAATGACCAGTGGCTCTCAGTAATGTTATGAAGAACATACAGCACACTCTTTGCTTCATTCAACACTACCTGCACTTCGGGGGGGGAAATATGCTGGTCACAGTGCTAACGAAACACACACAATTATGCCCTTTGCTGAGGTGTAAAGTGGAGTGGGGCCCTGAGTTATGAAAATTACAGGTGCCTTTTAACCCAGGTAAATGTCTAGGCAGTCCTAAGATTGTGTGGGATGAAATGAAAGCTTACTGCACAGGACCAAGCCCGACATTTCATAGGAACCAGCCTACCTGACTCCTGTCTACTGAATGTCACTGGCTCCACTCCTCCTCTTCCAATCATGGTGCCAGTCAGAACCCCAGCCCTACTCCTGCAAGCCTGTGGTGGGAACGTGGGCCTCTCGTCGAAGGGGTGGGGAAGGTCTTTCCATTCTCCTTGCTCCTAGGAGAGCGCTACTGGGTGCAGAGACCTGGGGCATTATCTTTGTGAAAGCCCTGGGTGTCTTTAGTTGTCTTGCCTTTGCATCTCTGCTATGAAGGTCACTCTGTACAGTGAGATCTTAGCAGTACATCTCCAACTCTTTTTTCTCCTGTGCTTTTTACTGCAGGGGTTCAGATTAATACTCCTCTAGACCATCAGGAAGCCAACAAGAATAAAAGGGGCTTGTAGGGTTGTGCTGCACTTGGGGTTCCTATACGTGCAGGTCTGCAGAAGCAGCACCACCCCCCTGCAGTGCAATGCTGTGTGGGAAGGTGGACTAAGAGTTGCACATGGCTTCTGCTTTGACAAGTGAAGATAGAAATCGATGCTTCAACGTGTAATGCTTGGATTTTTAAAGTATGCTGGCAGCTAATTCAGTTAAGGCTTAAAGCATATGCTCGGCAGCAACTCAGGATGGCTGGGCTAAAGCCAGATGTGAGTCTTTAGGACCTTTGCAACCTGTAATCTATGCCTTCTTTTGATGTTTACACTGCAACTGGAGTGGGCAAAAGAGGTGTTCTTTTAAATCTATTCTTAAATGTGATTAAAAGCTTCTCTTTCTCTCTCTCTCCCTCCCTCCCTCTCTCTCTCCCTCCCTCCCTCTCTCTCTGTGTGTGTGTGTGTGTGTGAGAGAGAGAGACATAAGACAGACAGACACACAGAGAGACAGAGATACTAAGAGATAAGAGAACTAGAAAGATGAGGGAATATTATGTCCTTTATGCTATTTGTTTGTTTGTTTGTTTAATGCTAGGAAAGCCAGTTCTTTGCCCCCATATGAACTGTCTGGCATGGCCCTTCCGTCTTGAACGATGGTCTGCCCTTCACTTTGTGTGGGTGGTTCTTTCTTGCTTAGTTGGAGTTTTTCCCCCTTATCCCCAAATCTTCTGACTGTTTTTGTGCAGTCATTGAAATGTATTTTGGTCAAAGTCTTCCTTGCCTGTGGGGACTGGTGGCTGGTCTCCAGTGGGTTTTCATTCTTATTTTGGTCAATTACCGGGCAGCACCCGGGAGTCAGAGGTCAGGCTATTTTTAATTAATGCCATTTAAGGAATTTGTTGTCTAGACCACTCAATATCCTTTTGACTGTGGTAAGCGATGTGCACAGCCCTCTGAAGGAGAATGACATCTAGTGGCTGCTTACTGTGTGCTTACTCCTCCAGCAGAAGCTGGATTTTGTTTGACTCTTTAGGTCCTGATTTCCCCAAGTCTCTTGGCTAAATGAGTTAGCGTCACTATCGTATCATAATGTTAGTTACAAAGACTCTCTAGCTGATGTTTCCTGAGAGTGGTTTGCCCGTGACCTTGAAATGGGTGCCCATACTGTTTTCAATTTTGAGAATAAGCATGTCATTAAGCTATTTGACATAAGCCAAGCAGAGGAGTGACAAATCTTTATTGTTTTTTTAAAGTCTGAGATATGAGTAGCTGTTTTTCTGGATCCTTAACTCAGTTTCCTATTACGTCATTGAGAGCTCATTGACCTTACACTAATATCCTTCCCCGACTCTTCCAGTGTCCCTTCTGTACTGATTTAACAATGCTTGTTTTATTTCTGAAATAAAATAGCAGGTGACTATAGCATGGTTCACCTTGATCTTGTTTAGAGCACACTGTAGTGTCAGTTGTCTAGAAACTGGGATGGAGTATTTTGTTCTTAGAAATGATAAACAGTCCTTAACCCACTATTATAAAAGGAAAAGGAATAGTAGCTATTTCATTTGGCAAGATCTTTAAAGAAAACATAAAAAAAAAATTATATGGCTTTTAAAAGGATATTTGCCAGAGACACAATGAAGATATAGCTCCAAAAATCACACAAATGAGTGCTATAGCTTCCAAGGCAAACACGAACAGGAAATGGAAAGACCATTCATTGCTGGTATCCCCGAACCTTCTTCCTTGAAGACTAACCTTGGTCTTCATCATCTTGTGTGCTTTGCTCATACCCTGCCCCGCCCGAGAGACTTTAAACCATTGGTGGGGATGTGCCATTTTCTCTCATTTCAGTGACGTTTGTTTGTTTCGCAACTTGGTTGTAAGATAATGGAAGACTTCATTTCCACTTTTAATGACTCCATGGTTGCCCCACTGTTTGACAACATTGAAATTTTAGATAAACATTTTTTATGGAGAGGGCAGGATAGGGATACTATTCAAGATCCTGACAAATTGTTTTGGCCATTTGAAAAAATGTTGGAACTTTTTATTTTCGTTCGGTTGTCTTAGAAAGACAAATGCCCAGAAATAAAATTACTGAGTAAAGTTATGTACATTGAGACAAGTCCTCTCCTCATCCCTCGGCCGAGATTCCTTGGAAAATTTGTCAGTTCACTGTGTTGCAGTATGTTCATGAGATGAATTTGAAAAGTTTAACAAATCATGACCTCATTCTTTTCAGGGAAGTGGGCAACCTTAGTCTGTGGGTCCTGGTGCAATCTAGGTCTTGCTGCCTTTTAATCTATATCTTATGTTGCCTACTGAACCTAAAAGTCATGATGGATGTTTTTGTTCTAGAAACTAACTTTTGTCTTGTGAGGGGATTATTTAACGACTGATGCATGTTCAGGTATGTGTGCGTGTGTAAGAGAGAGAGGAAAAAAAAGCCACAGGTCAGCTTTGTGTGATGATCTTCAGAAGACAGAACTGTGATGTTGTTGGTTTTGTTTTGTGTGTGTGCGTGCGTGCAAGGGAGGGAGGGAAAGAGGAAGGGAGAGAGAGAGAGAGAGAGAGAGAGAGAGAGAGAGAGAGAGAGAGAGAGAGAGAGCTCGCCTTTGACTGATCATAGAATCCCATAAATCTGTCTCTACTCCAGCAATGAGATTACAAGCCTGTGCTTTCCTGCCTGGCTTTTGATGTAGGTGTAGGTCTTGGGAATTGAACACGCGAGTCTTCATGCTGTCTGGCAAGCACTTTACCAACTGATCCATTTCCCAGTCCCTGCACTAAACAAACATATTTTAAATTCATGCTGTTAGTAAAAAGTGAATTGGAGACTTTTTTCTTTATATGATAAGGAGCTTAGAAGTGGGCTCACATAATGGCCCATAAGTTTACTGCTTTCTGTGTTTGTTCAGTGACCTTGTTAGCAGACATGAAAAAGTTGTAATTCATAGTTTGACAAATTTTTAACTGTGATCTTCCACAGTGTCGTTAAGGTAGTCTTTGGTTCTATTCTCTACTTACTTCCTGTGTATTTTCCTTTTATTTTAGCCAGCTGTCCTTGCTCTTCAGTTTCACTTCTTTGTAATTAGTTTCTGTTTTTGGAATAGTCGTACCTTTTTGATGGTCGGCTTGACACTGATTTGTGCTCAGTCTTAGCATGGGTAGAACTGTCTGAGTTCGGGTTTCTATTGCAGCGATGAAACACCATGAACAAAGCGAGTTGGGGAGGAGAGGGTTTATTCAGCTTTCATTTTACTGTTCATCACCAAAGGAAGTCAGGTCAGGAACTGAAGCAGGGTAGGAACCTGGAGGCAGGAGCTGATGCAGAGGCCATGGAGAGGTGCTGCTTACTGGCTTGTTCCCCCTGACTTTCTTAGCCTGCTTTCTTAAAGAACCAAGGGCTACCAGCCTAGAGATGGAACTACCCACAATGGGCTGGGCCACCCCCCATCAATGACTAAGAAAATGCTCTATAGACTTACCTACAGCCAGATCTTATGGAGGCATTTCCTCAATTGAAGCACCTTCCAGCCAGCATAGGGTCTAAATATTTTAGGCTTTTGGAATTTCTTGGGAATAAGAAAAGGTTCATGAGAATTTTCCATCTTCAAATCATTTGAGTCCAAGAAGTGCTGTGCTACTCAAGAATTCTGTAAGCATGAAACTCACCACTGTGATATTTTGGGCATAGAAAAGCTCCATTTGCTTGGGTGTTTTATTTTTCTTTTTTGAAAATATTTTATTTTCCTCAATCGATATTTTTTTTCTCCCTTCAGTTTCTATGCAGTATTAGCCGAGAACAGCTTAGTAGAAAAAACAAACCACTCTATACAAGTGTAAACTCTCATTCCAAATGAATCCAGGCCAGTGTTTGGAAAACTACCTGTGGAGACTACAGGGAGCTCTCTAGAGTAGGAAATACAGGGTGGAAATTGGGAGAACAAGGATGGGGTGCTAGATGTTTATCTCCTTGTACAAGGGACTTAACTCTGTTACACTTCCTGGTTCCCCCCTTTTTCCTCAAGCTCTGCATTGTATATTTTTCCTTGCTCAGCTTGCTCCTTTTCATTATAGATCTGCATAAGACAGGCCACTAGTAACCAAGGGCACAATCAATACTAAGGTATTTTGAAACTTTCTCTGTCCACACTGTTAATTCAAAACTCTTCAGTTTAGCACCAGGAATATTTTTGTGTGTGTGCAAGGGCCGAAAATAGCTACATTCTTCACCCAAATATCACAAGAACCATTTTTAGGCCACATACTAGTGTTCTTCTCCTCTGAAATCTCTTGACCTGGTCCCCAATAGTTCAAATCACCCTTAGCACCGTTGTCTTCCATGTTCCTACTAGTATGACCCATTAAGCTTAAAACATTCAAGTGCTTTTCTAATCCAACAACCCAAAGTCCACATTCTTCTAAACAAAAGCATGGTCAGGCCTATCACAGTGTTGGGTCCACGGGGGTCGCACAAAGATGGGGACAGACCACCAAAGTCTAATTAACCAGAAGCAAACTTTATTCCAGAAACTAGATTCCAGGGGGGAAAAAAACTCCATGGGGCACAAAAAGCTTATCAGCTAGATGAGACCACAGCCAGAGATGGATTTTGTAAGGCTGTGTCAAAGGCCGATTTCTGAACCCACCTTTTTTATAGAAGGGACACCAAGCATTAGATCTGAACAAAGGAATTTTTACAATCTCAAGGTAAAAATTCAGATACAGATGGCCTTACTTTACAATCTTTCTTAACAGAGTTTTCCAGTTAAACTAGTGTTTGTACTTAATCTGTTGTCTTCCTTGGTATTTCCAGGTAGTGTTTACTGAAGCCTGTGCTCTCCCCTTTGATTCTGCCAGTTTCACATAGCAGGGATTATGTATAACCCAAAGGTCATAATATATCTATCTCCTAAAAGTTGACTCAGCTCATATCCATCAGTAATCAAGGATGGCCGGGGGTATTAGACTCTCAATTTGGAGAGAGATGTTTCAGCCTTGGGTTGTAAAGCAGAGTAACCCACTGTTAATAGTTTATCCTTAAGCTGCTGAGAAAGCTGCTGCTCTCATTCTCCTAGGCTTGCAGCTTTATATTTCTTTATTTCTACATTCTTATTTTTGGAATCTGTATTTTTTTTAATATTCTTATTCTTGGATCTTTCAACAGCAATAGCCCAGTCTCTGGTACTAATTTCTTTCTTTCTTTTTTTAAATATTTATCTATTATGTATAAAATATTCTGTCTCTGTGTATGCCTGAAGGCCAGAAGAGGGCACTAGACCTCATTACAGATGGTTGTGAGCCACCATGTGGTTGCTGGGAATTGAACTCAGGACCTTTGGAAGAGCAGGCAATGCTCTTAACCTCTGAGCCATCTCTCCAGCCCCCTGGTACTAATTTCTGTATTAGTCTGTGTCCTATTGCTGTGAAGAGACTCCATGAACACTGTCATCATGGCAGGAAACATGAGGGCATGCAGGCATGATGCTAGAGTATAGCTGAGAGTCCTATATCTGGAACAGAAGGTGGGGAGGGGGAAGAGAGAGAGAGAGAGAGAGAGAGAGAGAGAGAGAGCACGATTGGCCCTTTCCTGAGCCTTAATAACACAAAGGCCACCTCCAGGTGACATTCTTCCTCCAACAAGGTCACACCTACTCCGAGAAGGCCAGACCTCCTAATCTCTGTCAAGTAGTGTCACTCCCCAGTGGCCAGGAATTCAAATCTATGAGTCCACGGGGGGCCATTGCTATTCTACCCACCACATTATCTTATTGAAAGACTGGGAATATAACTTAGTGGTAAAGCATTTGCCCAGCATGAGTGAGGCCCTGGGTTTTATCCCTAGTTTACAATAAGTAAATAAAAATTAATTAAAATGAGAAATTATTAAATGCTATGATATGTCTTTCATAATCATCTGTAATATTTGTGGTAGTGTGTTAATGCTTGTGAGTTCCCTTTCGTGGTAAGAACACCAACGAGGGTTTGCTAACATATCAATTTAGTTGGATGATAACATGCCTACAAAGGCCCGTGAAAATGAAGGTGTGTTCCCTATGAAAGGGACCCCATTGATACCTGGCAGTGTCTTACATGACGAGAACATGGCACACGAATGTTTCTGAAGTTGTAATACATTATTGGCCATTTAGGCTGTCACCTTCTGTCATTTTCTGTATGTAAATCTTTCCTGTCATGTTTCTTTGATGCATTTTAAGGATGATAGTGTGCTGGTTATTGTCCATGGTGTCAGTAGTTCCCCATTGCCGTATTGTGATACAGTAGTTCCTTTAACAATGCTTGGACAAAAGAATGAGATAAAGCTGTTCATGGTGGTGGTCCCAGGAGCCCCTTCAAGTACTTTCTATTTGCCCTTGCTACCTTTCTAAGCATGCCAGATTTGACTGCTAATTTTTCCAACCTTACTGTAACTCCGCAAATTAGGAGTTTAACCAAAATGCACATTTGTGGATTAGCTCTGTCACTTAATAAATTCATGATTAAAAACTAAAACTGAAATAAAGCAAAATTTGTTATATACAATGGAGAAAATAGTTCACCCAAGCCCATTGTTCTCAACATCCAATTACCTGTGTGATGTTGACCAAACCTTTAAATTTTACTGTTTCTTGTTTAAAAGTAAAGTAATCATCTTCCTTTTAAGGAGCTACATAAAAATTAGAGAAATTATGGTGAATAAATATTAGACAGTAATCAATAATAGACCACAAATACTACAGTGAGTAGTCACTATGCAGGGAGATGTATACCAGGTGTAGGTACTGCTTTTATTCTGGTTTTACAAATAAGAAAACAAGCTTACAGCTGTTTCATAATAAAGTTCTAAAAACCACATGCTGCTCCAAATCGACTTTCCAATTTAGTTTTATTTTATTTCAAAACTTTAAAGAATATTTCCAAATCACAAGAGGAATGCAAAATTCTTTCTGTCCTTTCTCTGTTGTTAAAAGATACATGGTCTTGACTAGTTTTTCATAAGTCAAATGTTCATGACGTCCCTGAAGAAAAAGCTCATTTTAATAATCCCCAAAGGTCCTGACAGCTGAGACATAAGCCAGTGCATAAGCTAGGCCAAGTTAGATGAGCTTCACAAGCTCTTGGCTCATTTCATAGAACCTCGGGCTGTGCCCAGGGATTTGCTTGTTCCGTGGTTCTGGTGACAATGGTTCTGTATTGCTGCAGAGGACTAGAACCCATTTGCTCTTGGTGACCAGTCTTCCTTGTCAATGTTACAGCACGCTGCAGACCTGGAAAAGAAGCAGAATGAGACAGAAAACAGGAAATTGCTGGGGACCGTGATCCAGTATGGCAATGTGATCCAGGTAGGTGCAATCTGCGCTTCTCTTCTGAAACTGAAGCATGAAGAAGAAAGAAACTGAGGAAGCAGCCGTGTCGCTTGGTGTGCTATTTCCTTGGCAGTGAAGCTCCAATAGAGGCAGCTACTTTATTGAAAACAACCTAGACAACAACAATAGCAAAAAACAGTGACAATCCCCTCATGTTTCTTGTTGTATCACTTGGGCATTTTCTTGGTTTGTGTCATGGTGTAAGCATTTTCTTTCTCAGCCGATTACTGGTCACTTATGTCCAGATGGTTCAAATGGGAAACACCATGCCTGAAGAAGACCCTAATTGTAATGGTTTGGCCTAATTTATGATGCGTGGGAGTTCTCTGTGTTTAGTGAAAATTGAATGCCCTGTAAATTTTAGCTTTTGTTCAGAGCTGTTTGCCAGAGAAAACAAAAAGAGTTCTTCACGCGAATATATGTAGTCACAAGGTATCATGCAGCACAGGCTAACCTCATGCTCACCAGGTAGCTGAGTTGACCCTCAATTCTTGACCTTTCTACCTCCACTCTCCAAGCATTGGGATTACTTCACAAAACTTTAGTCATCTGTACCCTCTTTTATAAATTCTTTATTAATCAAAAGTATTTCACAACTGTTGACATATTTTGTGGTTGTTTGAGTCACCTGATATCTCTGTACCCTTGAACCTGTAATGAATAACACAGTCCAAAAGAGGCTTCCACAGGTCTTTCCCAGAAGGTTGTGATCAGACCTGGCCCAGTCGTAGAGATGAGTTTGTGAGGAAATCATAGGGATCATCTTAACATACCCAGTTCCCAGATCATTTTATTTTTATTTTTTTTTATATTAATTTTTTTTTATTCTTTTTTAATTAAAATTTCCAACTGCTCCCCGTTTCCCATTTCCCTCCCCCTCCTCCCACACATTGCCCCCTCCCCCCACTCCCCTCCCCCATCCCCACTCCTCTTCTCCTCCCCCCAGTCCATTCCTCCCCAGATCATTTTAACCCAGGCACAGTGACAGTAGTTATAACTGTTGAGCACCCTGTCCATCTGTTATCTGCTCCAGCTTTTGCAACCTTGTAAATTACTAATTAGAAAGGATTTTTTTCCTATTTTTATTGCTATTAGGTATAGAGCAGTGTAACTAAAAAATGTTTTAAAAAAACAATTTTATGATTTTTTTTTAAATGGGAATTGCAGAAGTTAACTTATACTTTTGCTAAGTTGCCCAGGATTGCCCTGATCTTACTAGGATTACAGGTATTGGGGTCATCATTCCTGGCTAATGGTTTTTGATTAAATGCTTACTTGGGTTCGGTCTTAGTCATAGCTCTCAAAAGCTATTACTACAAAGATCAGGTTGTCACTCCTCCCTGTCCCTTTGAAGTTCTGTTCTGTTATCAAGCTAGGCCAGTGTTCTGTGGCTCAGAGTAGAAGACACTCAGTTGGTCAGGCTGGAGAAATGGAAGGCCCCAAGGATGAAAGAATTTCGTGGGAGATGCTGACAACTAATCCCTCTAGGCCTGTAAGGTTTCAAGAATGGTGTGCCAAACCAGTGGTAATGGTTTCTTCTTCTAGGGTAGTTTGAAATGATCTCAGTTTTATGTCTGCTCTCAGGCTCACCTGTGGGAAAGTGAACCTGTGTGTGGAGGGTTAGAGGCCATTCATCAAAGGCCTTGGAGGGCATTACTGGCTCCTATTTCTCTTGGTCATAGGCTTTCCAGGACTCACAAATTATGCCTCCACACTCAGCAAACCCATCAGTAGATTTGTGGGTCCCTTAAGGGTGCTTGTGTGTTCTCATGTAAGCAGGAGATGTGGCAGCCGCGGTAGAGTCTCAAGCTGGCTTTTTTTTCTCTAGAGACAGGGAAGTCTTGCTTTCCTGTTTTCTCTTTTACCTACCAACACAGGGAACCTTAGTAATACTTACTGGTCCAGATTATTAGACAAACTTTCCTATTTGGTTCTTCTCTCCTCCCATGCTTCATGAAATCATCATCCCAGAGTAAAGAATAATGTGCTGGGATCATTGAAGGTGGATGTCCATGGTCACCTCGTTCATCACAAGGAATAACAATCCTTGATGGCATTGCCCTTTAAATCCGGCTATTGCCTTTTGACATAATTACCTTCCTTGGTCCCCCTCTGGTATTAGTGACTAGTCAGACCGCAGTTCCTAGCCCCTGTTCAAAGGTAATGGCATGCCCCTCTAGCAGCTTCCAGATGATGGTGTAACTGGCTCTTCTGCATTATCTGTCTCATCCAAGGCCACACTGGTAAAAAGGCAGACAATTTTTCATTCCCTCCTGCCCGCTCCTCTGCCTCCTTCACTGTTCCTTTTTTTGTTGTTCCTAGTGTTAGATACTTTGTGTTTCTTCTGCTTCTCAAACAGCTCGGTGTTGGGAGGAATTTTGATAAGTATTTTATATGACCAAAAGACCTATGGCAGAGAACTCCCAGACTTGCTCATGCCTTATTCTCTTGGTGGATTTTTAGCTCCTGCATTTGAAAAGCAATAAATACTTAACCGTGAATAAGAGGCTTCCGGCCCTGCTAGAGAAGAACGCCATGAGAGTGACGCTGGACGAGGCTGGAAACGAAGGGTCCTGGTTTTACATTCAACCATTCTACAAGCTGCGCTCCATCGGTGACAGTGTAAGTGCGGCTTCCCCACCAGGAAATGCCCCACGCCTTGCTTCCAGCCCTCACTTGCTTGAGGCTCAACTAAGAGAAGTTTAGCATTGGAGCCACAGGCAGAAGAAGAGATCCGATTGCTATGGAAACTGGTGTTTGGGAAACAAGGAAACGAGAAGAGAAGTGTGACCTAAATACAGTCGCTATGTTTTTCCTACTGGGCCTCTGAAAAAAATCCCATTACCTCAGTGATTTTACCATGAGAACAGCCATCCTGAATTAATATCCTGGTTGAGGATCCCTTGCCGTTCCATTTCCATGAGTGCACCAGAAATATCCAGCTATTTTGGAGATACCAAAGGACAGAAAGTGGAAAGGCCTTGGTAGGGAATGGGAGTGGATTGCATGCTCACCCCATGCTTCCTGAGTCAGTAAGCAGGGCTGCTTCTCCATCTCTTGCAACTGCAGTAGTCGCCTGGGATTCTGGACAATACAGAGCCACAGGAATCCTTTTGCAAGACAACTGAGAACACTCTGGATATCTGTTAGTTAAATTAGTCAGTCATTACGTGGGCACATACTTAGCGGTGAATATGTTTAAATGCTATCAACTATGCACTTGACCTTGTTAAGGTTCTAAAATAGATGCTTTAAGGGAAAAAAAACTAAAAAGAAATTGGCACCTTAAACAGCATGAGTGTTCTGGAAATACTCACCTACCCTTTATTTTAAACTAGGTTTCAAGCCAGGCGGTGGTGGCGCACACCTTTAATCCCAGCACTTGGGAGGCAGAGGCAGGTGGATCTCTGTGAGTTCATAGCTAGCCTGGTCTACAGAAGTGAGTTCCAGGATAACCAGGGCTACACAGAGTACACCTTGTTTTAAACTGCCCCCCTCCCCGGCTCCCATCCAAAAAACAAAACAAAACAAAACAAAAAAAACCCTACACACCAAAAAACCTAAGTTTTGACATTTTTTTAGTAATGCCATTTAAGTTTATAATCTGTGGTCAGTTCAAATATTTTGTGTTTGTATGCATATCATCTAACAGTAGCAAGCTGGTCTCTCACTGCTGGCCTACAGTGAATATTGAGCCACAAGTGATAGGTTCTTTTTCATGAACTTAGATTCATTTCAGGTTATAGAAAATATGACCATATATATTTCTAAAATGTATCATTCTCAAAATATGTGGGTTTTATCTTGTAAGAAGGCAGACATCTCTTTTGTTTCCTTTCCTTCTCCCACTGTCAAAAGAAAATTCAGGGCTGAGGAGGTGGCTTGCTGTATAAGCATGAGGAGCTGAGTTCAAATCCCCAGTCTCCACATAAAAGCCAGTCTTGGCTGTGTGTGCCTCTAACCCCAGTACTGGGAAAGCAGAACAGGCCGATCCTTGAACTCACTCACTGAGAAAAAGAACTTAGTTTCCTTGAGAGAACTTGTCTCAAAGAGATGAGGTAGAGAATGATACAGGTTGTCCTACATCTTTGACATTTTTGTCTGGACTACACACACACACACTTAATAATGTGCCGAGATCTGAGTTTTGTTTTCAGCAAATCTTTGCTTTCTGTCATTGTCATTTAATGTGTTTGACTTAGTTGAGACTATGACATGAATAGTTACCTTTTTAAAAATAGTTTCTCCCATCTAATAGGGTTTGACCTATTCATACCTCCATGCTTTAAGGGTTTCAGTTTAGATAGGAGGTCGGACTAGAAAGGATCAGGCTGTGTGACACCTAAGGGTAGGTATGTGTCTCTGGTCAGGCATTTGTTTCAGTTATAGAACATTATCTTTAAGTGTCTACTGCTGGGGACCAAAGAAATGGCCTGTAACTCCAGTTGCATGGAATCTAAAGCCCTCTCTGGCTTCCATGGAACAGAATATCCATGGTATACAGACAAGGTGGGCACTCTCACATACACGCAATAAAATAAAAATAAACCTTCAAAACGTAAAAGCCATTTATTGCCATATATAAAGGAATTTTATTAGAAAATAGATTTCTTATGTTGTAATCACAGTTCTGAAGATCATTGCTCTAGAAACATGACTGTGCCTTCATTCTTTCAAGCATAAAGATCGCTCAAAATAGTATCCTGCTTTCCCTAAAATTGAGTCAAGTTTATTTATACAAGTTTCTTAACTAAATACCAAAAAAAACCTTTCTTAGTGCCCTGGACCAACTTGCAAAGTATTGAAGTATAAGCAGCAACAGTTGTGCATTGAAATCCAGCCTCAGCCGTCTTTCAGAACACGAACCGTGCTTGCGCAGGTCGGCTTGTAAAAGCTGTACATCCCGAGATAGATGGCCTCCCAGGACCATGCTGTGCTCCCATTCTTCCCTTTGCAAAGCTCTGTTGCTCCTTTCTTTCCAGGTGGTCATAGGTGATAAGGTGGTCTTGAACCCTGTCAACGCTGGCCAGCCTCTGCACGCCAGCACCCATCAACTGGTGGATAACCCAGGCTGCAATGAGGTAAGGACATTTGAAAAAGTTCATGTCCTGGTATATGGATGAGCTTGTGCCCCAGGAACAGGCCTTGTGGGACCAGAGTGTGTGTGTGCACTGCATGTGACTTGAGCAGTAACCCAGGACACTGAGCCCATTCTGCAAGGGAAGAGCCCAAGGCCCACAGTTGGGTAGCATGAGTTTTGTAGATCTGTAAACTTCGCATCACTGAAGAATCATTCTCTAATTTGTTAATACCTGAAAAGTCCTTTTGCCACTTTCCCCCTAGCTTAGCTGTAGGGGCACAGTTTGCCATGTTGTCTCCCTAAGTAGGGTGCCTTTTTTAATCCTAAAGAGGTGACAATACAGGCATGCACAGCCCTGCTGGGGGCGGGAGGAATCTAGTTTTTAGCTGTACATTGCTAAGCCTCTCACCAGGCAGTTGCAGACCTGGGTGTGTAACTCTCTTGTGCTAGAATGTCTGTGTCACAGAGAGGACATGAGCTCTAGATTGAGAAAGATGTGAGTTCAAATCTCAGTCTGTGGTTCCCGAGCTCTGATCCGTTGGTGAGTATTTCTCTCTATGCATCTGTAGTCTGAAAGGAGGGTAGAGTTTCTTAGGGTGTCGCTAAGGATGAGGTGAGATGGTGTTAGTACATCGTAGCTGTGTGATTTTACAAACTCTAACTAACTCAAACTGCTAACGACCACTAACATTTTTACTTGTAGGCCCCAGGCGCATTTCTTGGTATCTCATTCCATCTTCAAAGTATTTTATTTCATCTGGCCTTTACATTTGTAGCTGTAGAACCAGAGACTTGGAGGAAAAGAAGGCAGTGTTCCCAAAGGGGTAGGAGGAAACCAGGGCTTGAACCTTCAAGTCGGATTTGGAGCATCTGTAGTGATGGGTATAAATAGGATTTGTTACCCAAATTTGTTGCTCATTTCTTACTCCCCAGATGACTTTTCAGGTTCTTTGTTCTCCTTGGTGTCTGTATTCATGGCCTATTAGCTACTCTTCTCATTGCCTTGACAAAGCACCTGAAACAAAGCAAATAAGCGTTGTTGTTCACAGGCAGGTGGGGGAGGACATGGAGATGGGAGAGGCACAGCTCAAATAGTGTTAGACTGTGCATTCCTCCATAGAACAGGCATCAGAGAGAGAGGACAGGAAGCTAGGCCAGGCCGTAAACATCACAGTTTTCTACTCTAGAGCCCTACTTCCTGCAGCTAGGTCCCTCCTCTTGAAGGTTCCAAATTTGCCAAAACAGCTCCACCAGCTGGGGACCATGCTTTCGGGCATGTGAGCGTACAGGGACATCATAGCTATCTGAACTATAACGAGAGGTTTGTACAGTGGCTACAATGAGGAACTTTGGGACTGAATGATATTGTGATTCTAGGAGCTATGTGAAAAATCAACTCTGCTTTGCGTTCTAGGTCAACTCTGTCAACTGCAACACAAGCTGGAAAATCGTCCTTTTCATGAAATGGAGTGATAACAAAGATGACATTTTAAAGGGAGTAAGTTGGATGCTTTTTGGCACTCTGCTTTTCTTAGGACAGCAGGATGGTTTTCTTTTCAAACTCATTTTCCCCTTACTCCCATCTTGCATGGACATACAGGGTGATGTGGTGAGACTCTTCCACGCTGAGCAAGAGAAGTTTCTCACATGCGATGAGCACAGGAAGAAGCAGCATGTCTTCCTGAGGACAACCGGCCGACAGTCAGCCACCTCGGCCACCAGTTCCAAAGCCCTGTGGGAGGTAGAGGTAAGGAGCTGGCCTGCACAAGTGTGGTGACAGTGGCGTGGGGCAGGGGGCTGGGGATGCAAGTGCTGGAGTTCAGAGTAAACCTCTCTGCAGATGTGCTTCTAAATCATATCCAAGCATTTATTAACAAACAAGCAAGCAAACAAACAAAAACCGAGTAGAAATGGCCCAGGAAAGCATGCATACCGTAATATACTGGATGGATGGTACATGGCCCCATGGAGAAAGATAATATCTACGCATTCTTTCCCTGAGTCACCAGACGTGGCTGTTTCTTACTTTCCCCTTTCCTCTTCTGTCCTCCTACCTTCTCTTGCTTGTTTATCTGTCACAATATTATTCAATCAAATAATCCACCTGGCATTGATCAATGCATGGCTCCCACACTGGTGTTAGGACTCAAGTTGTGAGATAGTGTCTTCTATAGATAACGAAGAAGCTGTACTCATGATATCTGAACAATATGGTTACCTAAAGAAGATCTGAAAAAATGACATCATCAGTTGACTTACCTTGGTGGATGGAAGAGAATCTCAAAAGACCACACCTCAAAGGCTACAGCAAAGTAGTAGCCACAGAGAGAGGAGTTGTCCTCTCCAGGAATGAGCCCTCTGATAGGTTACCCAATCCTAAGTGATCAAGACCTAAGTGTTCATACCTATGAGCAACACTGAATTAACTCAGCGGATTCAAATAACAAGAATAATATGAATAATAACAACAATAATAATGCAAGAGGCCATGGATTTGAGAAGAGTACTTAGAGAGTGGAGGGAAATCTTGTAATTCAGTATGCACGCATGAAATTCTCAAAAAATAAATTAAAAACAAAGGAAATGAGCATTCTGATAGCAGGCATACTCAGCAGGATGGCCTAGGTGACCGGAGGGGCATTTCATGTGCTCTGGAGGTTTTGGTAAAGGAGAATGAACTGATTGAATAAGGATTAAGATTTCCTAAATGTTATCGGATGGTTCCAATCCACTGGTCACACAAAAGGCCCTGTTAAAATGCATCACAAAACAAAACCTACAGTCATGATCTGGGAAAGGGGAAGGTAGAGGAGAGGGGGTGAGAGCTGATAGTGAAGGAGGTAGAGAAGAGAGTCAGGTGGAGGGAGTAAACAGGACGAATGGATTATATGCATGCATTGAATTGTCAAATAAATTGTCATTGAGAGAATTAGCATCTGAGCTTGTATCTACTAGATGATCTGCATTTTGGAAGGGAGATAAGTGGGGTTGATCATGTCATGTAAGGCTAAGAACTGGAAACAGAATACAATACAGCCTTGGCATAATATCATCAGCTAACCCGACTTTGGGACAACACAGTATGAACATGGGAAAATGAACTCATCGGAGACCAGAGAGCCTCAAATTGCACCTTTCAAGACTTCAGGGCATTGGGAATGTCACTCACAGGCAGGAAGAAGCATGGCAAAGTGTTTTGAGTAACAGTATAGTCAGCATGCTGCTTACAGAAGGTGGTAATTCTGTCCTGAGGCATAGGCTTGTAAGACCAAGAAAAAGTTTATTTGAATGTTTGGTCATAGAGATATTGAGAGCATGAAGGAAGGCAGAGCCACCCTCCCTACTTGAAATCTCCCTCCGAGTGGCTGCATTTCTGTCTCTACTTGCTAACTTTCTTCCTTCTCCCTCCTTCTGGCCTTGATTATGTCATTCTTGGTTGAAATCAAGACAAATACAGCAAAATATGCAAGTCATAAACACAAAATTCTGTGTTTGTTTACACATCTCCTCAGCCAAGGAGCCAGCACTCAGATCAAAAGCCAGAAGAAGAGTAGCCCCTAAGGGGTCCCTCAGCATGTTCCTGGTCACTTCTGGTTTTCTCCTGGATAGGTGGCCTCCAATAGGTAGCCAGCTTCTTCTTGAATGTCACAGAGCAGCCTTTAGGCTAAGCAGTCCTCACTTAGTCTGTGTCATTGTCTCCTTCAGACAGTCCATTCTTTTGTCTTGCCTCAGGGTGTTCTGTTGTCACATCCTATGCAGCTTGCAGATGTACCATTTGTTGATGGCATTTGAGGGGGTTCTAATTGGGAGCTGAATAAAGCTTCAGAGCCATTTGTGCTTAGACGTAAGCTTTCATGTGTTCACATGCGTACAAGTGAAATAATTGGAGCCTATATTGGGCATACATTTAACATTATAAGAAGTTGCCAGTCTGAATCCAGGTGTGGTGACATTTCTCTATTTCCACCATTTGGAAGCCAAGTATAGTTGTGAGTTCAAGGTCAAGCTGGGTCACCTATAGCGACCCTGACCAAAACCAAAACTAAAAGGGAACCGAGAACAAAAATGAAATTGCCCAACTGTTTTGTAAAGTGGAAAGAATATTTTATATTTTTGCCAGCAGTGCACAAAATTTGTTATTCCTTCCAATTCTCAACTATGAGCATTCAATATGATCATTCTTTTCCATGTTAACCATTGAAATAGATGTGAAGGAAGGTGACACTCCTTATGTGTCCCACCCCCTCCCCCCAGGTGAGCAATTATGCTGCTAATTTTCCTCTGATTTATTGTCTGTGCATCTTTTCTGGTAAAGGCTCTGCTCAAATACTTTGCCCATTTAAATATGTTCTTTCTTTTCTTTTTTCTGGATAAAGAAATAGGCTCATTTTGGTATTGTATAGATAATTTGCTGCAGTTGCTATGATGAAAAGACACCTCTGTCTCTGTCCATCTGTTCATCTCTCTCTGTTTTCTTTCCCTTCTCTCCACATATGTAGCATTTGTTCTTTGGCTGCTCTTCACATTTGTTTAGGGCCAGTCAATCCAGTTGAATTACAAACCCTGTGAGAGCTAGAACTTTGTCCTTGGTCACTGATATCCTCCTTGTTCCCACCCTAGGGAGTGAGGGTTTTTTTTTTTTCTTTTTTGTGTGTTTTTCCTTTGCATTCAAAACAATGTCATTGGAAGAACAAAGTGGACAGAGGAAGAAAGGGGCAGGAAGAAGTCAGGGAATTGGATGGAAGCAGAGAGGAAGAAGCAGGAAGAAGAAGTCAGAGTGGGATGGAAGCAGAGAGGAAGCAGGAAGGGAAGAGGAGTCAAAGAGTAGGAGGGAAGCAGAGAGGAGGAAGCAGGAAGAGGGAGTCAGGCAGTGGGAGGGAAGCAGAGTGGAGGAAGTAGGAAGAGGGAGTCAGGGAGTGGGAGGGAAGCAGAGTAGAGGAAACAGGAAGAGAGTCACAGAGTGGGAGGGAAGCAGAGTGGAGGAAGCAGGAAGAGAGTCAGAGAGTGGGAGGGAAGCAGAGTGGAGGAAGCAGGAAGAGAATCAGGCAGTGGGAGGGAAGCAGAGAGGGAAGCAGGAAGAGGGAGTCAGGGAGTGGGAGGGAAGCAGAGAAGAGGAAGCAGGAAGAGAGTCAGGGAGTAGGAGGGAAGCAGGAAGAGGAAGGAGGCAGGTAGGGCAGCGGTCTACCCAGGCTAACTGGAAGTGGTAAATGCAAACATTTTAAGAAAAAACTGAGCATCTAGGAAGTAGAGGAAAAACAGACTGTCATTTCCTTGACTTTACCACTGCCATTTTTCAGTGGGCAGGATATTTTTGCATAGTTGACATTTTATAAACAGATTTTCACCCCGTTTGAACCTACGTTGAAGGAAGTGTATAAGCCCACAGAAGTCAGGGTGTCTAACTCCAGGGCCTAGGCAGTTTCCCAAGCCTTACTCATTCAAAATTGATTGAGATGAATCAAAGATGCTAATTTTTCAAGGAGATTTAACTTGAAAATCCACTGGAGAGCATTTTCCATTTTTCCTGTAAGGACAACCTGCTATCCATATCATACTCCATGAAAAGCTGTCTCCTGCTAGGTTTTTATTTTTTCTGAATTTCCTATGAAAATGTTTATTCTTTTTCTAAATTGTTTTCTGCTTTACTGGAAACTTAAGTGCTCCTTCATAATAAAGGAAGGAAAACAACACCATGTATTTTACGGATTTAAAAAAAAAATAGATCTAGGGGTGATGGAGAGAGGAGCACCGGCTGCTCTTCTAAAGAACCAAATTCAATTTTCAACACCCACAAGGCAGCCAGCAATGATCTGTAACTCCATTCCCAGGGAGTCTGATGTCCTCTTCTGGCCCAGCTTGGGCATTGCATGCACGTGATACACAGAAATGCAATCAGGTAAAACACTCAAACACATAAAGTAAAATTAAAAAAAACAAAAAAAACTTTAAAAGAGCTCTTGAATTTTCATTATGTATTTATTGGCATAGCCACCAGCTTTAGTTAACATTTGTAATAGTTTCCTTCCATTTCCTCCCTACTGCCCTTTGGGTTGTTCTGGTCATTTATGTTGTTGATACACAGATCGTAAACATCACTTCATTTTATTATTTGCTTTGCTCTCTGGGGTGTCTAACCAGTGGTTCTTAGATCTTCATATAAACATTTGTATGCCCTTGTAATCTACAGGCTGTGTGGGCTGGAATCCCTAGCGTGGTGTCAGTCAGAGAAGCCAAAAATGTTGAGCACCCAGGGAAGCTGTCGCTCATGTTTCAAAGACGACAGGACGAAACAGAATCTTTCCTATTTGCTAGCATAGTCACCATCCTAAGTTCTATGTTCTTTCACAGAGATTCAAGTTTATATCAAGTATTTCTTTCTTCAGAAGAACTTACCTTGTTTCTTGTAGTAAAGTCCTGCCATGGACAAATTGTCTATAGTCTCATTTGTGGAAATACCATTGTTTTAACTTCATTTAAAAATGTTTTCCCTTCTTTTAGTTAACAGATTTTGGGAATGCAATTCACACACTGGATATTTACATTGAAAAATATACAATTCAATAATTTTTAATAGATTCATGGGGGGCATGCCCTATACATTTTAGAGTATTTTTTTTGTCATCTCCAAAGAAACCTGTCCCCATTAGCAGTCACTTTTCCCCCTCCAGCCCCCACTACATTCCATTTCTCTGAGATGGAATCAGCTTCTTCAGTGCAGAGTCCTGTAAGCTATATTTTGTGTGTGACTCCCTTTACATGGGGATTGCTTTGGGTTTGCTCTAACAATACTGGAAATTGATTTCTAAATGTCATTATGTGGTACAGGGAATTAGGGAGTTCTCTGGAGTCTTGTGTAAGGGTGTGGCTTACCTTCATAAGGCTCTGAGCCTAGCTTTGTGGGTTAGAGGTCAGTGTAGGACTTGAGGGCTACACACATTTAAATGTAGCAAATACTGTCTTCAGAGTTCATCCATATTAGCATGTGTGAGTACTTTATGTCCTTACAATCAAGTAATATTTCATAATATGGGTTTACCTTTGTATGTATGTATGTATGTATGTATGTATGTATGTATCATTTAACAATGTTTGGGTAATTTTCACTTTTTGGCTCTCATGAAGAATGCAACTATGAATATTTATGTGCTAATTGTCGTGTGCAGTATTTTCATGTCTCGGGAGTAGAATTGTGGGTGATAGGTTTAAGTGGACTCTATGCAGAGTACCCAAGCTGCCTCCTAAAGTGTCTGCACACTATCAGTTCCCATCAGTGTATCATAGTTCTGGTTTCTCCGTGGGGCTTTTGTTCCCAAAAAGTAGTTCTGTTGAATTTTTTTGTTTATATTGCTTGTGATGTGAGTACAATGGTTTTGAAATCATTGTTCTCTGTGGTCAGCATCTCATAAATCTAACTATGGTGTTCTTATGTGTGTGCTTATCCTGTCAGAGTTACTTGGTTTCTTGACTCTATGAGTATTTGTCAATAATGATATTGGGGTCATTATTTCCCAGATACACTTTCTGCTTTGACCAACTGACCCTGACATAAGCTGGATCATTTGATGTCATCTGACTGAGTTAATGGGTCACCTCCTTATTGCTTTACAGTATAGGAGTTTGTAATTCCTTGATAGAAGCTGCAGTGTAACTTTATTGGGTAAATAGTATTTGTTGTTCTTTTTAGAAAAAAGGAGATTTGTTTTGTCAGAGTTACATTCCTGTGAATTAGTTTGGTCCTGGTCCTGTGGAGGTTCATTTTCATACATTCCTAGGTCAAGGAAGAATAGTCTATATTGTGAGGCTCCATTATTAATGATAAATGCTCAACATGGTCCACTGAATCTCTCTGTCAAGGTTTGCCTCCCAAAACCATTTCTCAACCCTTGAAAACTCTGGGAGTATTCAAATTTCAGGTGTCTGTATATGAGTCACATTCATGTGTACGTGTATGCACACGTGTGGGTGTGTTGCTGGGGAATGAACCCTGGGCTCTGTGTATGCTAGAAGTGCCACGGAACTATATTCCTATGCCAGCCTTAATCATTTTTGGGGATATATATTATGGGGTCTTCAGCTGTTGGTGGTTTGATATTCAGTCAAACACTTATGCAAATTTCTGGAGCTTTCTCTGGGTGTCGCATAATACCTCTAGGGCTTTTCCTCCCCGGCTCTGATTTTCTCCATTACACCATGAGCCTTGTGCTTATATATACCCTTATTAGGCTGCTGCTGCTCTGAGAGACACAGGCATACACCACATCCTGTCTAACAAGTGCATTTGTTTTATAATCTTCCCAATTTTCTCCTTCACTGTGGTGATGCCATCTGTATGTTGTGGCACCGTGGTTACATATGTCAGATGCATTGTCATGGCTCGAAGCTGAAAGTTCCATGGTCAATTTCCCTGGACTCTTCTTACTCTAACATTTCAGAGCTCAATCTGCAAATATGTTGCAGCACACAAGTACATGTATGGGGGCGATCTCTGAAATTCCATTTTATCAACTTGTGTGTTTTATGGATGAGTTTCAGAATTTTTATTTGCAAGTAAGGGAAGTGGCCCAACACTTGCCATGGGCTTGGATCCCCACTTACACATAAAATCTGGATGTAGTGGCACATACCCTGACCTCAGAATTAGGGAGCACAGACAGGGAGATTCCCAAGTGCTTGCTGGCCAGCCAGTCTAGCCAAAGTGGAAGGCTCTAGGTTCAGGGAGAGCAATAGAACAAGATACCTGAAGTCAACCTCTGCCCTCTATATGTGCAAACACAAGATGAATGCACACACATGCACACCCATATATACAACCAGCAAAACAGTCTTATATTTCATTAGTATTGGGGCAGAAGATTTAAATAGCATTACAGTTCTTATTCTAATCATTGTATGTTAACTAGGAGACAATCTCTTCTACGGAGAAGCATCATTTTAATGATTCTGCATCTCCAATTGAGATGTTCCATCCTGAAGCTTGGCACAGCTGTATAGAAGGGAGCTAAACCCACCCTCCTCGTCTCCCCCAGCTTGAAAATACCACTAGTGAATGTGACTTGTGATATCTCCAGTTCAGTGACATCTCAGCGTGGGCTGACAGCTCTTCCACACCCGCTAACTAACTTTCCTCTTGCAGGTGGTCCAGCATGACCCATGTCGGGGTGGAGCTGGATACTGGAACAGCCTCTTCCGGTTCAAGCACCTGGCAACAGGGCATTACTTGGCAGCAGAGGTAAGTAGCTGCACATGGTTTTCTCTTGGAAAGTGAAGTCACTATGATTATCTTTCCTCACTTCCTATAGCTGCTGGACGCCTGGAAACTCAAGGGAGTACTCAGCCACCACGCTTTTCCTTCTGCCTTTCTGTTTTCTTCTAACTCGTTTCTGTAGAAGAGGAAAGTTACAAATAGTTGGCACACTGTGGGACTTGACAGGGGCGTCCTGATGAAGTAGGGAGAAAAAAGGAAGTTAGAAAGTAATGTAGGTTTGTAGAGTGATTTTTCTGTTTTGTTGTTGTATATTTCTTTGCTTGTACTTGTACTTTGCTTGTACTTACCAGACCCACTCTTAACACATGTCTGATAGTTGTCTGCACTGGACATATGGTTTATAAAATCAAGCGTTGAAGTGCATGGAGAACTAGAGAATTTCATAGAGAAATCTGATTACTTGGAGTTTAGGGGAAGACATAGGCATCATCAATCTTGAAAGAATATCAAGAATCAAATTAACTTTCTTTTTTTTTTTCTTTTTCTTTTTTTCTTTTCTTTTTTTTAGACAAAGCCTTACTATATAGCTGAGCAGGAAACTACTATGTAGGCCAGGCTGTGAATCCACTTACCTCTGCCTCCCAAGTGTTGGGATTAAAGTCTTGTGCCACAGTGTGCCAGGCTCTCGAATTATCTTTTTGAGTCATGGTCTCCCTCAGCAGCCCAGGCTGGCTTTGAATTCTCTAGGCACTGGGACTCCCAAGTGTGAGCCACCGTGTCTAACTTATGAAAGTGCTTTTAGGAAAGGAAAGACTCTGTTGAAGGGTAGGAGGAATTTCCAGTTTTATTTTTGTTTTAAATTAAGGAACATCCTGCTGTGTAACAGATGTTGAGTTTTACTCTGATCTCATGGAAGATACATACAATCTAGTATGCACATACAGAAGATGGACATACAGATTCCAGTAGTATGTCAAAAGACCCCTCTGTTATCTGGCCCCACTCGCTCAGGATTTCCAAGGATTTGTATAGGTGTCAGTACTGCTTCTGCCACTGGCCCTAGGAATTTGGAATATAAATTTGTAAACTTCCTGGGGTGTCTGATGTTTGTACAAACTGATGACTTTGAAATGCTTAAGAAGCAAACATGAAGAAGTCTAAGCTGACATTTAAAATGGAGTCTTGGGAAGAAGAGACCCTACTAAGCAACTTTTAAAACCTTTGTTTATATGGTTAAAGACTAAGGATGGTTGTCTTCTTTGTTATGTCTTCAGGTAAATGTAGCTCTTTCTAGAGGCCTCCTGTTTCCTCTTTTTCTTTTATTTAAAAATAAGCAGGGTCATCAGTGACTGTGTGTTGGCATCATCTTTATCTTAGGCTTTTACTGTTGCTCTCCTAGAGAATCTGTTGTGTTTCCCTGTCTATACTCAGAGCTGAACTGTCTGTTAGTGACCGGTGGATTATTCTCTGTGTATTGTATCTGTGTGACTTGTGTCGTCACTGTGGCATGCTGGTTCTGTGAATGGAGGGAAGGGACAACGTTCTTAGCTGTTCAAGGATGGCTGCAGGCATCGACGTCTCCTGCAGATGGGTCCTGGTCCTGGAGAAAGCAATGGATGTTTTAATTTCCTAATGATTCTTTTTCATCAGGTAGACCCTGACTTTGAGGAAGAATGCCTGGAGTTTCAGCCCTCAGTAAGTATAGGCAAGCGCCTTTGTGTCTTTGTCCGGTAGGCTGAGGTCAAATCCTCTGGAATCCGTTTAAGAAATTGTCAAGTGGCCTTTGAGTGTCGGGGAAGGGGACGGCTCAGGTGCTACCTTCAACAAGATTTGTTCTGTGCTTCTCTTAAAGGAAGTCATGTCCTCCTATGGTCTGGTTGGTCCAGGACCTTCCTGTTCTGATGCTTTTCCTATATGTTCAGTCACCTCTAAGCTGGAGAAGTGCATAGCATCTCTTGGAATATTTCTGGGTGGGAGATGGCGGTAGTCCTTGTCAAAGTTGGCCTCTTACAAACAATTGCCTTAATGCTGTGGACCTTGACCTGTGACTAATCTAGATTTTGGAGTGATAGTGAATAGTATCCTTTCAACTTCAGAGTTCACACATGAGGCCTGGTACACATGGCCTCACATGGGCCAGTCAGGAGCCTAACCTCTAACCTTGCTTTTTACAAGTTAAGAAATGGCTTTTAGGTTTTGATGTGATTTGGAATTTCTGTACAAAATGGATTTAGCTGTGTATGCTTGGGGTATGATTGTACCCATCTAGGGGCTCAAGAAGGCAGTGGTCATGTTTCATGGGCATAAGGACTTCCACAAAATTGTTCTTTGTAGAGTGCTTGATTATGCTGAATTCAAACAAACAGAATGCCAGACAGTTGCTGTCTGTTGGCATGCGTTGTTCTCAGTCGTTGGTCTGGTAGATGGTCTTGAGGGTACTTGTTTTTCTAGTAAAATTGAAACGGCACATCAAAGAGGGAGGTGAGGTGAAGATAACTCAAATGAAGATCTGTGAACGCTGGGTAACCTTCTAGTTATGCTTGGGTAGAAAGTTGGCTTTGAAAGAATCTGAGCCATCGTGGCTGAGGATTTCTGACTGTGGCTACATCGACTTATTGAGTCCATCTCCTCCTCTCACTGTGCCCCACAGGGTGCCTGTACCTCGTCTTCATTTTCCCATTGCCTTTCTGTCACTTTTGCTTTCACAGGCATTTGGAAAGCTCATCCTCCAATGCTAATCCATCTTGGAAAACAGACCTAATCCAGTTCCCCGCTAGTCTGAATCCTTGGCCTGGCTTTATTTTCTTGTTTAACATTTTTTATCCTCGACATTCTTTATTTTAGAGAGGAAACTAACGTGTGTGACCTCAGTGCTGCCAGCCAAGGTATCACTGAGAGAGTCTGACCCTTGGCATGAATATCAAGCCATGGCTCATTTGAGGGTAGATGCCCTAGTGAACCACTGTTGATCTGGGGGATGGCACTGCTCCTTTGGGTTCTGTGTATGAAAGAAAATGGTAATTCTCAGTGTGAGATAAAGTGCTGTGATCACAAGTCCAGGAAGGAGGGAAGAAAAACAGAGCTTCGTTGAAATACCAGACTGATCACTGACAAGCTGTGTTACTGTGAACAAATAGCTTTGTTTCCCTGAGCTTCACTTTCCTCCTCTGGACAAGCAACATTTTCAGGTTGCACGAGATCAGTTGCGACTTTAGTGTGTTCATATCCAGCAGATCATCTTGACTTCACAAGGGGTAGGAAAGGCCTTGGTGATGGTCCTAACACGATGTATCTCAGGGTCTTTCTGAGTCTTTCATTTCCCCATGCCAGTGAAATACCAGCAGGATGGATGTAGACCAAGACGGCATTGCTCTGATGGCCCCACGGTTGCTGGGAGTTGGGTCTGCATATGAAGGATGAGTGTGTAGAGAGGGTTTCACTTGCACCCAAGAGACTGGAAGCACAGCATTGGTTTCTGTAGGCAGGTGTTAGCTCTGAGAGAGCCCTGCTTTCTGCATTGCCTCTATAGCTCAGGAGTGAGAATGGGAAGTCTTGAGTCATATAAACCTGGGTAAAAAATGTCCTTCTCTCACCTGCTCTTGGTTTTCTTAGAAGTTGGCATCAATGAAGTGTTAGATCTAACTAGCTGTGTGCTGCTCCTAAAATTGGTGGTCACTTGCCTGGTCCCAGAGCTGCTTCTCTGCTGCTCATCACATGTGTGCCTTTCTTCCCACTAGGTGGCATATGCCGACTGTACACCGGAGTGTGTGGCTGGGTTCCTTGCTAGACGGAAAGCTTACTGAAGCCACAGTTTCCTCTAGACCTGCTGGAGTCTCTGAGCTGCCACTACCTGTAACCAAGCCCTTAGTTGTAGCTGTTTCAGACTCTGTGTTGAGAGTGTGTATAGAACACTTCAGGTGGCGAGAGTTAGGAGGGAACAGTTTCCAAGTGTTCTCCCCAAACCAAAGGGCACAGAGTATTCCTGCTGCAGATGTTACCTTAGGGTAAAGAAAATAAAAACCCTCAGATGTGTGTGTGTGTGTGTATATGTGTGTGTGTGTGTGTGTGAGAGAGAGAGAGAGAGAGAGAGAGAGAGAGAGAGAGTATATATATATATATATAGTATTAAGAGAACTTCTTAATTAAGTTTTTATTTGTGGTTTGTTTTTTTCAGATAGGGTCTTGCTATGTTGTCTAGGCTAGTCTTGAACTCTGAGGATCAAGCATCACCTCAACCTCTACCAACCCCCAATCTCTCCAGTAGCTCTTGTATCTGAGATTATAGATCTATAAGAGTAAAAGAACTTTCACTTACTTATTTACTTTTTTATTTGTTTGTGGAAATGAAAGTTAGATCTCAGCCTTGTGGAGCTGAGTTTTCTCACATTCTCTGTTTCCTTTGAGTTGACTTCCTGGTCTTGATTGCTGTGTATTCCTGGTAGTGTCTTCCTCTGCATTTGGGCAAGAAGTGACGTTTCAGCCAGACAGAAGAAACCGTGTTTTCCCAGCAGGCGCAGGGCATGTGGTCTGGCATTGAAAAGAATTGCCTGTGTGGTTTCCTAGCTGAAAGAGAAGCAGAGCCCATTTGAGCAGGCATTCAGGCTAAGCCCACTTGCGAACATTCTCTGGCACATGGACTTTGCTTTGGAGATGAGAATGTGTCTTAGAGTTGCCCAGTCATCATTGTTCATCAAGTTTTACTGGGAAGGATTTTCTTTCATTTCAACCACATCTTACTGTAGCATGAGAGGCCCTTTGCTTTGTCTTCAGTAGCCTTCTTAATCAATAAACCAGTGTGCTCTTCAGGACTAGGGTGACTTGTCAAACTCAGGGACACTTAGATCCAGGTTTATTTTATTTCTTTTCCTAGGAAATACTTGTGTCATATTTTTGGTAGACAACCATTGTTATAAATTAACACCTCCACAAATAACCAGTTTCACGGACCAAGCTTCCTCAAGTGCTCTGCTCCCCAGCTATTGCACATGGGTGTGGCTATATGGAGTGAAGATCTTGGTTGCCAATAGCTTTTTCCATAGTCATCTGCTGTTGTCCCTTCACAGGGTTGGTACATTTTGTATGATGACACAGAGAAGTCGAGAATAAATAGTTTGGGGTCAAGTGGCCGATGATCACCTTATAGGTCTACTCTGAAACTGTGGTCCTTCTCCTGCCAGCTGCTGACACTCACTGTTGCTCCTCCTCTCTTCCTGTGGACTGTGGCATGATGGTGGTAAGTGAGGCTTTCACCTACAGAGCTCCTCACTTGATCCCTTTTCTTTTCAGGTGGACCCAGATCAGGATGCATCTAGGAGTAGGTTGAGAAATGCCCAAGAAAAAATGGTATACTCTCTGGTTTCTGTGCCCGAAGGCAATGACATCTCCTCCATCTTTGAGCTAGACCCCACAACTCTTCGTGGAGGTGACAGCCTTGTCCCAAGGTATGATTTTAAAATTTCTTATCCTATGAGAATCAGGACTAGTCTTGATGGTCTGGATGTGTTTCTTGAAATGCAAAGCATCGTGGCCTTTTCTTGAAGCACTTTTGAAGGAGTTGGTGAAGCATTTGGACTGACCCCAACATAACATTGTATATATATATATATATATATATATATATATATATATATATATATATGCCTCATCAATAATAAGTTCTTGGTGGTTGAGTAAAAAGTACTATATTTATGAGGCTTGGAGACATGACTTACGGGTAAAGAGCATCAAGGACCTAGGTTTGGTTCCCAGCACATACATCGTGCCTCCCAACTGTCTGTAACTCCACTTCTATGGGAGCTGATATTCTCTTCTAGCCTCTGTGGGCGATGCACGTAAACTCATGCAAGTGAACATACACATACACATAGACACGATACTTCTTTATTTACAAGTCCTGTATTGGGATTGGAGAGATGGCAAGGAGATAACATGCTTAGCATTCAAGCTAAATGACCTGAGCTTGAGTCCCTGGATCTGAAGTAAAGCTGTATGCATCTGTAATCCCAATGCTTTTCTGACAAAATGGGAGGTTGAAACAGGAGAGTACCTGGAAGCTTAAGAGCTGGTAGCCTAGTATATCAGTAGTCTAGTGTATCTGTGGAGAGCAAGAGACTGTCTCAAGCAAGGTGTGGAAGGTGAGAATTGACACCCAAGTTTGTTCTTTGACTTCTGTACTCATGCAGGCACACACACTGTACACATTACACACTCACACACGCTCATACACATACACACACACATAATTTAAAAGTGCTATTTAGGTTATTAATACATACCTCTGGCAGTTCTGTATTTTAATGTCTTTTTCTCCTTCCCCAAATTTGAATAATCTCTTATAAGTAATTGAAAAGAATCTTTTAAAAATTGAAAATCACTGTGTGCATAATAAGTTTATTTAAAATATTGAAAAGTTAGACCTGTGGGGTTATTTTTTGCATTTTATTCAACTTAATTATTACTTTTGTTGCCTAAGAATGTGTTTTCATATTGCATTGTGAATGGAAGAGCCAAACTTTAAGCAACTTTCAGTGTTGTGTACGTGTGTATGTTGTGTGTATGTGATCAGGACAGTCTTCCTGCAGGGAGCAGGGTCAAACTCAGAGGCCATCCTTTCTATTTTAAAAAGTTTTAGAGTTTATTTATTTTAATTTTATGTGTATGGATTTTTTTGCCTGCATGTATGTCTATGTACCATGTGCATACCTGGTGCCCACAAAATTTAGACAGTTGTGAGCCACCACGTGGGTGCTGGGAACAAAACCCTGCTGGAGTTCTTCATCACTGAGATATGGCTCCAGCCTGCTCAGCGTTACATTCTTGTGCTCTATGTGCTTTATGCATTGATCCATCTCACTGACCACCCCCCAAAGCCATTTATCTGTCTGTCTATATTCATCCATCCACCCATCTATCCATCCGTCCATCTGTCTGTCTGTCATTTACTCATTTATTTTGAGGCAGGGTTCCACTATGTTTCCTTGGCTGACTTGGAACTCACCTAGATCTTCCTGCCTCTGCCTCCAAAGTACTGGTATTAAAATTGTACACCAACACACCTTGTCAAAATCTATTCTTACTAAATTCAGCAATATTATTCATGACTATATCATCCATTGGTTTCCAACTAAGTAGTCGTATGTATGAAGCACAGTGCTAAATAGATACCATACTCATCTTACATAATTTATAGTTTTATCATATTTGAAGTCTTGTGAGGTAGGTAGGTATTATTCACCCTTTTATAGAAAGACATTGGGACTCAGTGAGTTTCAGCAAAGTATCATGTCAGAGTCCTATAGCGGAACCATATTGGTAAATGGCTGAGACAGAGTGTCTGGACATTACATCTCACTCTTCAGCTCTGCATCGGGTGACAGGTGTCTCCCTGGTGGTCACTGGATTTCCATGAGGCCACTCATTGAGTACACCTTTCTGTTTCATTGTGTCTGCCTTGCCACTTTCCTGCTCAGCTTGGGGTGGACTAGGTGGGGTATAACATCACCCCCTGTGTGATGGCTATCACAATTCAGAATCCTTGACTTGTGCTCATTGCTATTATTGTCTTTCTAAGAGGGAGAAATGGAAGGCATTACCCATAGAAAACAAAACCTTACAAGGTAAGATGGCCTCCCTTTGCTGTTCAATCAGATTTCCTAGTTATTAAGCTCTGTTGGCTTGTTCATCCTTTGAGAATCGGAGGGAGGCTAGAATCTCCAGCTCTTAGACTTTTTTCCTGTTTCCTCTACCATGATGTTCTCTGAGCCCTGGTAGTGGTTGGATTAATGACAGATATCCCATTTGGGGTGAACATTGTCCCTTATCCTCAACATTCTGACCAGGTACACCTTCTTCCATGAACTTCTGTCTACCACAAAAAGAAACTTTTATGATCAAAGTTGAGGATAGCTTTAATCTACTGGAGGTCTATTGGTATAAGCATGAATATTTAGAAGGCATGTTGATCACATGACCATTTAGCAAAAAAAAAAAAAAATAATAGCAGATTTTACTCCAGGGCCTATGGCATTCCTAGCCATCATGAACTTTTGACCTGGGTACAAGGCATAAAATTTCTTCCTGTGGAGCAGACCTCAAATCCAATCAGAAAGTGGTTGGCCTATAACAGTTGTGCCACTGTTGCACATGCTGGCATTTCATCCCTGTCAGGTTGGTACTATAACATGAAGGGTCCATCAGCGGATAAGACTTCTCCCGTAACAGCCTGGATAGTACTTTCTGTTACCATGAAAGTGGCTAGCAGGGAGAATGTGTCCTGGAAGGTTTGAGATTGATTTCCCTCTGTCTTAGAGCCAGATCATGTAGTATCTTTAGCAACAGACTCTTGCCATGTGGTTATCCTGGGGTAACCAAGAGCAATGGCGATAATTTGTGATAATAGAGAGCACTGGGATTTTTCTTTATCAATAACTCACAGGGAGGTATCCTATGCCTTGTTCATTTAATAGCCCAAGTCTTCTGGAAGCAACATTGTCCTCTTATACAGGATAATTCTGTTCAAACTATTTTTTTTTAGTTGGATTTTAAAATGAGCTCACTAGCTGCCAGGCTTCCATAAGGCCTTTTCATCGATTTTGAGTTTTGGTTATATGCCACTACACCACTTCCTCTCTCTTATGTTCTTCCCTCTCCTGTTCACATTCAGTCTTTTAATTCTCAAACTCCCTGTTCTTTCATTTCACAGTGTTCTGCTATCTGTACACTTTTTTGTTTTTAAGTTGGCTTGTGTTGAGGTAGGCTTTCATGTAGTATTTCATAATCTCTTTCTTGGGGTTAGCCGTCCCCTTCTCCCCAATCTTTGGAATATGTTGATGTGCCCCCCACTCCACCCCACTCCCACTTAAGCCTTTCCTCCCCTGTAGTCGTTCACCGCATAGTTCCATTTCATCTGAGTCTACCTCTCCCTTAACTTCCTCTTCCCCCTACAAAAAGGCCTCTTTCTTCTCTCCTGCCTTCCACCTCCACATTAAACAGGCAAAACAAAAAGATCTAAAGCCAGGATCTGCCTATGGGAGAAAAGAACATGAGGCATTTGTCTTTCTGGGTCTGGGTTATACCACACTTAGTATAACTTTTACAGTTCCATCCTTTTACCTCTAGGTATCATTTCTCTTTGCAGATGATTAATATTCCCTTATGTACATGTACCACATTTTTCTTATCTACTCATCTATTGATGGACATCCAGGTTGAGTCCTGCTTTCTAGTTATTGTGAGTAGGGCAGCTGTGAACATGGATGTGTAGGTGTCTCTCTAGTACAGTGATTCTCAGCCTTCCTAATGTGCATACTTTTATTTAATTCAGTTCCTCATGTTGTGATAACCCCCACACATAAAATTATTTCATTGCTACTTCATGACTTTAATTTTTCTACTGTATGGATTGAAACATGATATGCAACCCCTGAGGGGGTCGTGACCCACAGGTTGAGGACCACTGCTCTAGGAAGCTATAAAGCTATATGCTCAGGAATAATATAGCTTAATCATATGCTAGTTCTATTCTTTGTCTTTTGAGAAACCTCCAGATTGATTTCCAACATGGGTGCACTAGCTTACACTCCAACCAACAATGTTTAAGAGTCCCCTTTGCCACATCCACCCCATTAAGGTCTAATTATTTTATGTGTGACACATATACTATATATTGTAGGCCCCGTTTATTACCTGGTGACTATTTAGTTGTTTGTACTCTGGCCTGCACAGGAGGGATATCTTCTTGAATGTTTGTATGCACATTTTTGTGGTCCCATATTTCTCTTGAATTCATATCTAGAAGCAGAGTTGTTGATTGTAGGGTAATCTTGAGTTTAACTTTTGATGAGCTGACAGGTTGTCTCTCAAAGTACATACAGCACTTCTGTTCCCATCAACAAGCATGTGAGGGTTCCAGTTCTCACCGATATTTGTCACTATTTTTTTTTTTGAGTCATCCTAATTAGTGTGAAGTGAGATATCATTGAGGATGGGATTTACATTTCTCTAATGGTCAGTCATGTTGATCCTCTTTTCAGGTGTTTATCTTCTCATACTCCTTTCCTCGTCATTTTTCTTAGTTACACATCCTCTTACTATTGAGTTATGTTTCCAGATCCATGAAAAGCAAATGTCTTCTTACATGTTATTTTTCCAGTCTTTAATGATGTCCTGAACAGGTTCAAGTTATTTTTCAGTTTGGTTCTATTTTGGATTCTTACCTAAAAAGCCATGACCACAAGATTTTATAGTGATATTTTCTTCTAAGATTTTATTTATTTTCATTGTTTACACTTAGATTTTTGATACATTTTGAGATTGTTTAAAACATATTTTGAGGTAGGAAATACTGCATTCTAAAAACTGCCTTTCTCCATGTAAATAGGTGTTGGTCTGCATAACTCAGGAACATTGTAGCTTAAATAATTCTCCATTTTCCATGATCTGACAATTAGTGAATTTTTCTTAGGTTTTATTATTGAAAGTCTGTGCTCAGGAATTGTCAGGCTAATAAAAAACTGAAAGATGTGATTTAAGATATCACACTTTCTATGAGAATCTTCTTTATTGCATTCCTTGGCAAAGAGGGAACCAGGAATTCATCTGCTTGTGTTCCCCAGTGACTTAGAAAGCCCCATAATCCCAGGGGGAAGGCGAGTTTAAATTTCTAGTCGACTAGCTAAGTGGTGTTGGCTGGTTGAGACCCCTCCTCTGTGTTTTGTGCATTCATTACTGTTTCTTGTAGGCCAACTTTCTTTGTGAGCAGGTTTCCTCACACTGATTCTAAGCTTAGAAACAAGAGGCAAGACTTACATTCAGCCTGGGGAGATAATAGCTCTGACATGGTCTGCCAGAGTGTTCATTTATGATCTTGCTGGATCGTTGCCTTAATATATTTTTTCTTAATTCTCGTCCTTAGCTGCCATCCTTAGAGCCAGAGGAAAATAGGGCCTCTTATCCATTGATCATGTGAAATCTAAGTGATCTTAGGAGTAACACATTCCTTTTTCTGCATATAAAACCTCTGCAGTGGAGGAGGGCAGTTGGAAGAACACATGACAACCAAAAAGAAAAGTATTAAGATGCCATCCATGACTGTGTGCTAACACATTAAGTCATTTTAAAATTGTGCTGTATTTTTCTTATTACAGATTGCAATATATAAAGTTAGACATGTGCACAAATAGTATCAGCAATTACATTTTTTTAATAGTCAGTGGACAAAGAATTTTCAGAGTCAAATAAAAGGGATAAAGACCAATCTTGGATATATTGAATCAGATAATAAAGTTGCAATATGCATGAGTTAGATAATTTAAAGAGCATTGGAAGGACATTTACTTATACGACTCTTATGTACTTTTCTTAAAAACATAGCTTTTGAATTAAGGATTAGGATTATTTGTCATAGGACTCTATGGACTATAATTATCCAACTAAAACTATGCTTTGAGTTTTGGTTGTACTCTAAAAATACAGAAAATGAACCAAACTCACTCAAAAGGGAAAAAATGCAAATACCCCTGTTTAATATCTTGTTCGGTTCATGTTAGTCACAGTAAATAGCACTAGGGTTTCCCTCTTCTGGCCTCGAAATGTTCAAGACAGTTTCAGCTAAAGAAGCCCAGGTCTACTGAAGGTGCGCATCTGTGCTTGGGCTCTTCCATGAATGTGGTATGCCTGGGTCCTAAGTGACTCTTCCTTTGAATGATTTCCACTTTACCTGATCTGCCCCAGTCTGCCAGTGTCTAAAATTCCAGTCCAAAGTCATCAGTTTCCTGTAACAGAATGCTTTTGTGTTTTGAGTCCTTCTCACCTGTCTCCTGACTGTGCTTATTAGCACCCGTTTCCTGTCGCTGCTGCTTGCTGGGTGTCCTCTCCTCTTGTCTCACTAAAGGAATGGCAGTTCTTGAAGGGTGAAGCGCCTTCCATTGTTTTCTACTATTTCAGAAGGACAGTTGAAAATTGTCTTAAACATGATGCATGTTCATCATATAAAGAAATAACTATAAAATAAATCATGTGGAGAAAAATAAGCAAGTAGCAACTATATATGATTCAACTCTTCAGAAGAAATCAGCTGCACATAAGATCCTGGGTTCATTTGGTTCCAGACAGGTTTCTGGGTACAACTGTAGCATGTGATTTGTCATATGTGGAACTGTGAGCTACTTTGAATGATCTTAGTGGAACTCTGTGTTGTGGATGTGTTTTCAAATAAGTGATTATCACCTGTTATCATTTTAAGAAACTGACGTTCCATATACTGTAATGGACTGGGTCCTTATGGACATTAGATGGCGCAGTTTTGTCTTACAACTAACACTTGACTGAACATCTTTGTAACACACCTTGCACCTGGGCTGTTTTTCTTCTGGAAAAATCTGAAGTTGGAGTTTGTAAATAAAAGCAGTCATTTATGTTCATGTGTTTGTTTTTCATTTATCATGTCCCAATGACCAGACTCCTTTCTAGAGTTGTGACTATTCCATTCTAGCCAGCAGTGCTCAGGGGCTGGGAGTGCAGCTCAGTGGTATAGCTCGTATCTAGAATGTCAGGTCCTTGGGCAGTCCTGTCACTAAAATAAAACACCTACCCTAAAAGCTTAGGAGAATTCCTTCTATATACTAGCTTTTCCCAGCCTTGGGATCTGAGGAATGGGATAGGAAAAAAATAGCACTTTCTTCTGTATTAATGATGTACTAAGTTAAATGTTTATCTGCAATTTATATGTTAGTATTAAAGTATTGCCTGTGTCTGTCCCATTTTCATTATTCATGTTTCTTACGAATTTGTATGAGTTCATTGTGTGTGTGGATCAGTAACTTTTAAAGTCTGTTTTGTTCTTTTGTTTTTCCAGGCTACTGTTTTTCCTTTAGCGTGGTGCATGGTAACCACATTATCGTGACCCCAAATGTCCTTCTGTCTGAAGTTTTTCATTGCTTCCCTTTAGAAACTCCTATGTCCGTCTCCGACACCTGTGCACAAATACCTGGGTTCACAGCACAAACATTCCCATAGACAAGGAGGAAGAAAAACCTGTGATGCTGAAGGTAAGTCCAGAACGTGGCCTCATGCTCTGATAAAAGGGCTCCTTTGACGGCATGGGGAGATAGGGAACGTTGGAGAATTTCCCTGTTGTTTTGTTTCTTTTAGCTTTGGTTAAGAGTACAGTCTTGACCAAACTTGATGTGATGAAAAAATTTATTACAAGGGATCGAATACCTGGGTGAAACCAGCTCAGGGATTTGAAAATAAAACAGGCCTTTTCTTTTATTCCCTTGTTGTTGAGCAATCATTTCATGTCTGCCATGGCTTTGGCTATGAGAATGCCTGCTTGTGTCTTGAGATACATTGATATTTGGTTGATTTCCCCCTGCATCTTCAGTATTTTTCTCTCTCAGTGTATGTGATGAGGATCCACTTTTTGTGCATCTAAAAGAGATTTCCCCACCCCTGTTTACCATCACTCCTCTTCCCTGCCTGCCACGAAGCTTCTATGTCATGAATATGTGCAGGATTTTTCTTTTCAGAACTTTTTTCTTTTATAGGTATGTTTAGGCTTGCAGAAAAATTAAAAGAAAGGCATAATCTCTATGTTCTTTAAAGTCAGTATGAGTCAGTAATTGCCATTTTACATATTTACTTTTTCTCTTAATAAAATGTTACTTAATTATAAGTTGTTCCTATTGCTTGTATTTGCCCTCATATTTCCTTCTGCCCTTTTCCTTTCTTACCACACAGTGTATATTCACATGGAAGTATCTCTTTGAAACACAGTAGTACCATGCGCAATGAATATACACAATGCAGATGTAGCAAAATTGTTTAAAAATATAATAACCCCCCGTACTACTTCATCAGTCCCATCAAAACTATTTTCCTATTTGGAGAACAACCTTCTAGAAGTTTCCTGTGTCTACTTGATACTAACGCCAAGAGAACTCAAAGTTCTTTGGATTGCCCAATATCCTGTAAACAAAGCGTTTGATTAGCGTCTTACTTTCCCAATCAAGATTACCATATGACAACTCCCTTGACTTTCAGATTGGTACCTCTCCTCTGAAGGAGGACAAGGAAGCCTTCGCCATCGTTCCTGTTTCTCCTGCTGAGGTTCGGGACCTGGACTTTGCCAATGATGCCAGCAAGGTGCTGGGCTCCATTGCTGGGAAGCTGGAAAAGGGCACCATCACCCAGAATGAAAGAAGGTAAGGGCTTCCCACAGGTGCCAACACAGCAGTCCTCCTCTGTGACTTACAAAAGCCCTTGGGGAACAAGACGGTCGGGACTCTGAAGAACTGTGTGAGAGAGAGGCAGGCCTGAGCTTTCTGGGCAGCTGCGCTGTATGATGTCCAGAAGCAGTGCTTTTGTACTTACCTGTGCTTGGTTTTGTTTCAGAGTCGTGTTAGGTATGGTAGCTCAATTGGCTTCAGCTGTGGTGTCGAGGGTGCTAGGAAGCATGAATCCTTTCCCCTTAACCTTGTTCCTAACGCTTGAACCTATAGGCAAAGCTTTTAGCCGGTAGAAGTTTGAACACTGCCTTTAGCAAGCTCTGCTCTCCTAAGGTCTGTCACAAAGCTGCTGGAAGACTTGGTTTACTTTGTCACGGGTGGAACGAACTCGGGCCAAGACGTGCTGGAAGTAGTCTTCTCCAAGCCCAACAGAGAGCGGCAGAAGCTGATGAGAGAACAGAATATCCTCAAACAGGTCAGTGCGCCTTGGTGACCTTTGGGGTTAGCCTTGTGAGAAGCCTGTGTTCATGCCGAGAGACATGGATGACTCTACATCCAGAAGATGTAGTATGGATTATTGTTTGTTTAAAAAGTAGCCCTTTCTTAGAGTAGTTTTCAGTCTATAGCAAAACGTAAGTGGCAAGATAGTATCTTCCTGTATCCCCTGCCACAGTGTCAATATGCTGAAGCAGAGTGGAGCTTATATCATGTGAACATAGATTGATAAATAGTTTATGGTCCTCTCTTGGTGGTGTACCTGATCTTTTTGTTTTGTTTTGTTTTGTTTTGGTATGTGTGTACTATCACAGTATCATTGCCCTAAAAATCCACAGAATACTTTCATTGTCCCCTAAATTTTCTGCTCCACCTATCCATCCATTGCTCTTCCACTACCCTTGGCAACCACTCCTTTTTTAATTGTGTTCGTGTTTTCCTCATTCAGTCTGCCATGTAGCTGGAATTGTGTAGCTTGCAGGCTTTTCAGCTATGTTAGGCTCTCCATGTCTTCTTGTGGCTGAGTGCCCCAGTCCAGCTGATAGGTACCGTACTTGCTAGGCATGAGCCATGTGGGTGTTCATCTATTAGGCACCCTAAGAAGCATTCAGGTAATACTTTTATGTTATTCAAAAGTAGTATAGTGTGTTTAGGGAATTTGCGATATTTGACAAACCCAGCGGGCCTATATTAACTCTTCTGAACAGCTGTAATGATCACTTCTAAATGTTTCCATAAACATGGAATGCTAGTTTACAGAAGTGTCTAGATGGCATTTTGTATGTATGAGTCACCTTTCTATCGCTGTGACAATATACCTGGAAATAATCTTACAGAGAAAAGGTCTACTGTGATTCCCAGTTGCAGAAGTTTCGGTTCATGGTCACTGACCCTGTCACTCTTGGCCTCTGGTGCAGTGCATGATGGTGAGGAGCCTGTGCTGGGGCAGAGCTGCTCTCCTCTGCATGAGGAGCCTGTGCTGGGGCAGAGCTGCTCTCCTCTGCATGAGGAAGCAGAGAACTTGCTTCCCTGACCAGGCCTCTTCTATGGAACCCATTCAGCTGTGAGTCCACCCAATCAGATCAAAGCCATCGTGACCCAGTCACCTCCCAAAGGACTCACCTATTAACACAGCCACATCAGGGACCAGGCCTTAACCATGAGCTTCTAGGGTCCTTTAAAATTCTGAATATTGTCAGTATTAAATAAACAGATTCAAGGGAGGAGCATGGCAAATCCAGGTAGAGGACGCACGCTGAATACATGCAGTGCATTCTCCAAAGCTGCGGGAGAATTGCTTAGTGTTTCCTTTAAACCTGCTGGTAACCAAAATGAAAGGACTCCTTACAAAGCCCCATACTTCTCCGTGAGAATTTGGCGTGTGGAAATCCTCCTTCCTGTTGGGCTGTGAGAGACAAAATTCATATTTCAGCAGGGTTTGAAGTCCAACAACAAATTACATCCAGATGTTTCATGTGTTGAATTCCAGATTAGAATTCTGGCTTAATGTCCTTGTTCAGTCCCACAGTAGCCTCCCATGAGGGGTTAAAACAGTGTTGGTCAATTGCGTAGGACGCTGTGTTTCTGAGGTTTACAATTGCTGTCCATTTTAATCCTCACAAAACTTAAGTACTGTAGATGCTGCACTTTTCCCAGTGAGAGAAGTAGTTTCCTTTGGCCATGAGCTGCACTATTAGTCAGTGTTCCCTGAAATCAAATCAATCTAGTTGATAGCAAAGAATTACATTCATTTTGGTCTTACTAGGATTGTAATCCAGGAGGCACCAAATCCAACGGTCTCCAGCAAGCACTCAAAGTTTTACGAGATAATGGCTGTTTTTATAGCCTAATCCACAAGCAGGTTGGCTAATTGCATCCTGTCCGGGGAGCCTTGTGCTTGGTGTGGCCAAGGTCACACTGTCTTACAGGAAAAGGGTTGGATAGTCTCATGAAACCAGGCAGATAGTTTCCAAACTGTTATGAAACTCACTGAATCTCCTTCTAGGGATTGCATGCCAGCTCTGTTTGAGGTCAGCCTGTGCCTGCGTGGGCATGCACAGACAATTGAGGTCAAAATTAGACTGTGGATGTTTGTGAAATCTGGCCTAGCAAGTCCTCACAACTTCAGTTTTAGTGCCTGGATCAATGCTAACCTGTTTTTTATTTTCTCCCTGGCAGAAGTCATAAAGGTATATAATTTCAACCTACAATCCCCTCCTCACAGTCTGCTAAATAATCCTCACCGTGTGTGTGAGGACCGATGAGGTCTAGGTGTGCTGAATTTGTAGAAACCCAGCCCTAATGATTGACAGATGTAGGTTTCAATTCTCATGATGAGTTTGAGTAGAGAAAACCTTTCCGAGTAATCCTGCTACTCCTATAGGTGTGGCCCTTCCTGGAGGGAGAGTTAGAGTTTAAAGCACACAGTGATGGCAGACTGCTCTTTCTTTTTACAAACAGATCTTCAAGCTGTTGCAGGCCCCCTTCACAGACTGTGGGGATGGCCCGATGCTTCGGCTGGAGGAGCTGGGGGACCAGCGCCATGCTCCTTTCCGACATATTTGCCGACTCTGCTACAGGGTCCTGAGACACTCACAGCAAGACTACAGGAAGAACCAGGTAGGGATTAAAATGGCTAGGAAATAAATTTTGGGTTCTTCCCTGACATTCATGTGCTTTACTCATGAGTTTTAAGTGATATATACCTTTGCATTTAAAGGGCAGAGAATAGTCAGTCCACTGTTAAATTTGCCCCTAAAAAGGAAGCAGATGGTTGGCAAGTTTGGGAAGAACATGTATCACAGGAGCCTTGAGAAAGTTACTAGAAAATCATCACAGTTCCTTGTAAACGTCTGTAATTTTCAGGTGTCAACTTACAAATAAGAAATAAAAAAGATACCAAGAAATCTCTTCTGTGAACACATTTCAGTGAAACTTATATTTCTGAGATTGGTGTTAAATTTGCAGTACATGTATGTGAAGCATATGTATATGTGTTCTGTGAGCGGTATATGTGCATTTTGTGAGTGTGTCCACCCATGCCTGTGGAAGTCAGAGGAGGATATAAGGTGTTATACTCCATCACTCTCTTCTTTGCTCCTCTGAGATTGGATTGCTCACTGGACCAGGAGCTGTGCTGGCAGCTGGTTCGGAAGCTCTAGTGAACTTTGTCTTCCCCCAGCCCAGAACTAGAGTTGCAAGTGTCTATGGTAATGTCCGGCTTTTGTGTGGGTGCTGGGTGTTCATGTTACAGTCTCATGCTTGTGCGAGAAACACTTCACCACACTGAGCCATTTCCCTAACTCTGCTGTATGTTTTTGTGCCATGTTCCCATAAGGCTTAGGCATGAAATGATTTCATGTTTAAGAAATAGATTGTTTTCCTCCTACCCTCCTTTCATGACCTCTACTGTTGAAGGTTAGTTTTTCTTGACTATGGTTCTAGATAATTTTTGCTGATGTTCTAACAAAGTGACTATATGTCTATGTGTATATTATACACAGATTTGCATTTTGTCCATAAATAGAGGTATCTCGGGCTGGAGAGATGGCTCAGTGGTTAAGAGCATTGCCTGCTCTTCCAAAGGTCCTGAGTTCAATTCCCGGCAACCACATGGTGGCTCACAACCATCTGTAATGAGGTCTGGCCTGCAGATATACACACAGACAGAATATTGTATGCATAATAAATAAAATATTAAAAAATAGAGGTATCTCTCTCATTCTCTTTCTCTCTGTGTCACACATACACACAAATATGATACACATTCCTCTAGTGAAGTTAATGGTGTAATAAACAGCATGGAGACTCTAAAGACACTGAGAAATGTGTTGATGGATCATTGACTCTCAACCAGCAGTGATTCTGTCCCATTCAGAACTGTGACAGTGTCTGGAGACCCTTCTGGATGTTACATCATGGGAGCACTCATGGTATCTAATGGGTAGGAACAGAGATACTGGGAAATACCCAGCAGCACCTAGGGCATCCCTACTCAACAAAGAGTGATCTAGCTTCATGTCAGTGGTGCTAAGACAGGATAGCCAGCATCTTTGTAGCATTGAGGGTGCACAAACTGGCAAATTTACCATTCTTAAGATCTGCCACTGTGTCTGGGTTTTAAGTTTGAACTTTCTTTGTAGTTAAAGGCTTTCATTATCGTGAAGATAACATTAATATTTACTGATGATTTAGAAACATAACCATGCCAGCAGGCTGCAGATTTTTTTTAAGTCTACCTCCAACATATTCTTACCAGAATACATACAGCCTGCCTCTGTCTTCATTCTTTAGATGAAGGGAATATCAGGGTTGTAATGTGTGCCAGGATGTAGCACTTGTACACAAGGAAGCCAAACTAGTCCTTGTTGCTGCTGCTGCTGCTGCTAGATTGGATATTATTAGTTTATGAATTGTGTGGCAGTTGGCAGAACTGTACCTCTGAAGTCTCCATCATACATCCTTAGGGATAGACTGCATGCGACCTGTGTCTTCTGTCTTATACCTGAGTGGCTGCTGGATTTAGGACTTAGGGGAACAATTTACATCCAGTTTGAAGAACTACTTCAATCTTAAGCAAGCCAACAGTCTTAGGGGTTTCCTTGGTTCTGCAGATATCTTTGTAAAATATGATGTTTGATTTGCAAAGCCAAGATGGATCCATGCATCTATGGATATGATTGAGCATCCTAGATATTCCTGACTCTCCTATACCTATTGGTATTTTCTTTCTTTCTTTCTTTCTTTCTTTCTTTCTTTCTTTCTTTCTTTCTTTCTTTCTTTCTTTCGGCAGTGTCTTACAGTGTAGCTTTGGTTTGCCTGGAATTCTCTATGTAGACCAGACTGGGCTCAAACTCACAGAAATCTGCCTTTCTCTGCCTCCAAGTACTAAGGTTAAAATATACCACAAACCTACCAACTTTAAAAATGAAGTTTTAGGGGACTGGGGAGATGACTCAGTGGTTAACAGCTTTGGATCTTTTTGCATAGGACCTAGTTCAGTCCCTAACGCGCATACGGCAGCTTACGATGACCTATGCCTCTAGCTCTAGGCATCCGATGCCTTCCTTTGGCATCTGTGGGCACTGTACATGTGTGGAGAACTTAACATACATAATCACAAAATACTCATTAAAAAGTAAGTTTTAAAATGATTTTTTTTAACTCAAGACAAAGAAAACTCTATGGGCTGACATTCCAAATGTCCAGATAGGGATTATCAGTATTTAGCACCTCCAGGGGAAAGGGGAAGGTTAAGCCGTCCTGAGTTAGTAATACATTCAGAGCTGTGTAACCGCTTCCAACCCTGTTTTTGTTGGGGCGGGGGAGGGTTTATTTCACTCACAGTTCCATATAACATTTCATCATCAAAAGCAGTGAGGGCAGGAATCTGGAGGCAAGAGCTGATGCAGAGGCTATGGAAGGCATGCTTTTTACTGACTTGCTCTTCGTGGCCTGCCAAGTCCACTTTCTTATAGAACCCAGGACCACCAACCCAGGGGTGGCACTGCTGCATCAATCACTAATTGGGCCCTCCTGCATCAATCACTAATTAAGAAAATGCCCTATATCCAGGTCTTAGGTTTCCAGTACTATTTTAAGAAAGAGTCAGTAAACAAAAATTGATGTTGTACATTGAAAATATCCACCTGTAGATGATAAGACTCTTCTTTTCCTTGCTGACATTGTGTGATAGGTTTAGTAAAGGCTACACAGGGCTGTGTCATCATTGCCCTGGGGTAGAAGGTTGAAGAAAGATGTCCAAGGCCCTTTGCCTGTTGAACCACAGTCCTCATGCACCGCTGCTAGTTTTTCTGTTTAATTTAATCACACTGTCTTTATCTCTCCTGTTGACTTGTGGTTCTTTCCCTCAAAGGAGTACATAGCCAAGCAGTTTGGCTTCATGCAGAAGCAGATTGGCTATGATGTGTTGGCTGAAGACACCATCACCGCTCTGCTCCACAATAACCGGAAACTCCTGGAAAAGCACATCACTGCCGCAGAGATTGACACGTTTGTCAGCCTGGTGCGAAAGAACAGGGAGCCCAGGTGAGGCGCCAGAGAGGAGGAGGCGTCTGCGCAGCATCTAAGATGTGGGACTGTCACTGCCCTTGGGGTTATATACGAGGCTTGTTGTCCTGGGGACTGACAGCCAGTTTCCAGTGACCCTTTGATGAGTAGTGGCAAGGACGTGCTATTAGAACCTCTTGCTGCAGCCTCCATCTTCAGGGTTCAGCAGCTGCTCACCTTTCCTTCCCCCCCAACTTTGCTGTTGTTTTCTTTGAGACAGAGTGAGTGTAGCCCTAGCTGTCCTGGCACTCGCTCTGTAGACCAGGCTGTCCTCAAACTCACAGATCCACCTGCCTCTGCCTCCTGGCTGCTGGGATTAAAGACATGAGCCACCACCGCCCGGCAAGGATGTGGTATTGGAACTGCTTGCTGTAGCCCCATCTTCATTGTTTACCAGCTGCTCACTTTTCTCCCCCGCCCCAAGATTTAGTTCCTTTATTTGCTAAATGAGCAGCTATAAATACCTGTGAGTTGCCACTCACTTGACACCCAGTCAATGACATTGGGTTTTTAGGCCTTGAGCTTTCAGAATTCCTGCCGATGTTATCTCCATGTCCTTTGATATGTTTAGTTATCCCTGAATGCTTTCCTGTATCTATGTGAGTTCTTCCCACCCTCTTATACACACAGGTCTGGCCCCATTCTTTTCCCTCTTCCCCATCTCCTCCTTCTTTGTTCTCCCTGAGATTTCAGGTGGCATGGGAAGCAGTTCACAGCACCATGCATCAGTCCCCCTGCAGACAGAGCTCATAGTGCTGCTGTAAAGATGACCACTGCCACCTATACCTGGCATCTCTGGAAGCCCATAGTCATGGGTCTCCTTGTTTACTCTTCAGGAAACCCCTTAGAAATGTATGCTATGTCTTCTCTTATAGACTAGGAACTGGCATGCGGTCAGGTTAAGAAATGTCTCCAAGAGATAATCCATACTAGAGTATAGCCAGTTAGTATCAGAGCCAACCTGCCACCCTGGGCTTTAAGGCATCAACTAGCCCTGTCCCCTCTGGTCCCAGCGCCTTCATTGTCTCTTCCTGATGAGAACGTCCTCCTGTCGGTCCTGTCGCCTTTCCATTAACCTCAGGCATTTTTCCTCTTCTGCCCAATTCTTTATTTTCTTTTTTTTTTCCCATCTGCTATATCTAGATTTCTTGTGGTCACTGTCATCAAAGTCTACAATATACCTGACTTCTCTTGAGAAGGGAATGTAGGACTCTTCTGTGTGAGGAAGAGTCAGGCTCCCTCTGCTTGTTCTGTGTTCAACATCCTGCTTTCTTTCTTCCTCATTAGGTTCTTGGATTACCTCTCCGACCTCTGCGTGTCCATGAACAAGTCGATTCCTGTGACCCAGGAGCTCATTTGTAAAGCTGTGCTGAATCCCACCAATGCTGACATCCTGATTGAGACCAAGTGAGTACCATCTAGGGACAGACACGAAAGATAAGTTTAGATGTTAAATGGATGTGTATGCTCATGGAGAATAAACCTAGCCCTTCTTTACAGAGTTAGTCTAATGTTGGTTGGTAGAATTTCATCTTTGTTTCACAGGCCTATTTTAGAAAAACAGTTGAGCCGGGCGGTGGTGGCGCACGCCTTTAATCCCAGCACTCGGGAGGCAGAGACAGGCGATCTCTGTGAGTTCGAGACCAGCCTGGTCTACAAGAGCTGGTTCCAGGACAGGCTCCAAAACCACAGAGAAACCCTGTCTCAAAAAAAAACCAAAAAAAAAACCAAACAAACAAACAAAAAAAAAAACAGTTGAGCTTGTGTTTAGCTTGCTTTTGGTGTGATCTTCTGTGCAGAAAGATACTTTAAAATATACTATGTCACTTACTCTGTATATTGTAAAATTGTATAAACCCACCAGGGATCATTTAACACACAGCTTAAAGAGTTGAAGAGCCTTGAAGTCCATTCATTAAAACATGAAGAATGTAACAAATAATCATTGTTAATACTAATTAGTGTTGGGAAAAGTTGTAAATTATCATTGTTCAAAAGTTTGTTGGACTGGTGAGTTGGCTTAGAGAGTGTAGGCACCTGTTAGTAAACCTAACAACCTGAGTTTAATCCTCTGGAACCACATGGTGATAGGAGAGAAATGATTCCAGAAAATTGTCCTCCGGCCTCTGCACGTCCACTGTAGCACATAACAAATAAAAATGTAATAAAAATGTTTAAGCAGTGCTTTTTGGTCCTCAGTAAAGTAGTGATAATAATTATTGTTGATAATAGTCATAATTACCATTATTACTGCTTTGGTAATAGTAGTAATTCACTTTTAGCAAAGGAGCATTTTTCCTGGCAATTATACTGTAGCAGTGTAGATGGACAGTATTAAATAGAGTTAAGGTGTAAGAGCATGGTGCAATTTTTTTTTTAGTTGTAAAAGTTAAAGAACTTGTGTTACTGCAAGGTGCCTCAACCTTGGCATTGTGACATTTGGGGCTAGGTGACTTTGTGGTGGCTAATGTCCTGTCGCTATAGGATGTTTAGCAAAAGTGTCCCTGGATTGTGGCTGCTCAAATCTAGCAGTACCTCCTTTGCCATTGTGACAACCAAAAATGTAGCCAGGTGTGTACTGGGGAGGGAAATTGTCCTAGTTAAGAATTCCCAGGTTAAAGCACATGAGGACAACACAGATTCTTTGCTGCTCTGCCTCTGGGAAGAATAAAGAACAAAGTAGTTTTCTGTGTATTTCTAGGCTGGAAGCAAGGCAAGACTTCAAAGGATTTCATAAAAACTTAACTCTGTCTCCTTTTCTCACAGGTTGGTTCTTTCTCGTTTTGAGTTTGAAGGCGTGGCCACTGGAGAGAATGCTCTGGAAGCTGGAGAGGATGAGGAAGAGGTTTGGCTGTTCTGGAGGGACAGCAACAAAGAGATCCGTAGTAAGAGTGTCAGGGAATTGGCGCAGGATGCTAAAGAGGGACAGAAGGAAGACCGGGACATCCTCAGCTACTACAGGTGAGTGGGGGGCATGCTGGGCTTGGGCTAGACCGGGACATCCTCAGCTACTACAGGTGAGTGGGGGGCATGCTGGGCTTGGGCCGAAGGGCCCCACAGTGGTGGCACTTGGGAACATATGGTTTTCTGTTTCTCACTCTAAGGCAGTGGTTCTCAACCTGCAGGGGTTGAACGACCCTTTCACAGGGTCACCTAAGACCACCAGAACACACAGATCTTTACATTGTGACTCATAGCAGTAGCAAAATTACAGTTATGAAGTAGCAAAGAAAAAATTTTCTGGTTGGGGGTCACCACAGCATAGGAAACTTTATTAAAGGGTCACAGCTTTGGGAAGGTTGAGAACCACTGTTCTGGGAAATGGTGTGTTGGCCTACAGTAAGACTATCCAACAGAAGACAGATGTGTGTTGATGAGGTTTGAGTGGAAGGTACTAGACTCATAGTCCATCGTTGTCTGGTTGTGTGTCCTGGCCATAGGAAGAACAAGAGCTTGCTTCAGCCTCTGTTACACTTGACCCATACAGCACAGCCTGTCTATACTGCAGTAAGCAGCAAGCAAGCTGCAGGATCAGGCTGCATCTGTTCAGGTCTTGCTCCCTTTACTTAACTAGCCATGTTACTTTAGCTAAGTTTGACTTTATGTTCCAAAGCCCTCTTCTTCAAACTAGGGATAATAGTGCCAATCCTCTAGAACATTTACAGAAAATGTCTCCCCTTGTGTATGCACATACCTGTATTTTCATATGCTAGTTATCTGTGTGCATGTATCAAATACTTGATAAAAACCAGGGATTTGCACTAATACAGGTCATGCGGCCCTAACCTAAAAATTCAGAAATTGCAATACAGAACTGTTGGAACCCTAAGCAGGATGCTTTTAAAAGATTCATATTCTTGAGTATTTTAGATTTTCAGATTTGCAAAACAACAGTGATAAAGTTTATGCAAGAATCCCAAAAATCTGAGTAACTCTTGTACTCAGCACCTTGGTATGGTGCATTTCTGAGGCAGGATGCTCAGCATGTGCTGTCTGTTCCCGCCTAACACCACAGATGCATTCTGGCTGTCACCCTCCAGTTTTTATAATTCCCTTGAGCTGCTGTCTTTCCTGGAATGTTTATCTGCTTGCTTGTGCCTATTGTATGTCACCAATTCTGCTAGTCCCCTCAGTCCCTAGTCCTGGTCCCAGACCCACGGCCATATAGCCTTGCCACCTGAAGCAAAGGAAAAAGAAAGAAAAAGAAGAAACATTACCTACTAGATACTTCTAAAAGAAAAGGGAACAAAAATTAGTAATTTGCTAATATATCATTTTTATTGACATTTGACATTCCATCATATGCCATAGTTGAGTTCTTCATGTCAAATGAAGGGTATATCCTTAATTCTATGTTCACACATGAGTTTCCATTCTCTATGAAGAGATGGGTTGGTGGGAACTCATGTTTTTAACTTTACTAAGCAATCCTAAATCTATGTTTTAGTAGTATTAACTTACATGTTAAAAGATCTTAAGGATATTATAGATGTTTTAAAATAACTTATTTTTATTTTATGTGCATTGGTGTTTTGCCTTCATGAATATCTGTGTGAGGATGCCAGATAACCTCGAACTAGAGCTACAGACAGTTGTGAGCTGCCATGTGGGTGTTGGGAATTAAACCCAGGTCCTCTGGAAGAACAACCATTGTTCTCAACCACTGAGCCATCTCTCCAGCCCTGATATTATAGAATTTTAATTACACTTATATGAACAGTGTCTTTGACATTTCCTGAATGGTCTTTGATGTCTGTATAAAATACAGGGGAGAACAGAGAGAGATTTAGAGGGCAGAAAGATAATCATTTCAGGCCTAGTCATTTTTCCCTATTTATTTTATAAGATAAAATTACAAATGGAATCACATGATGAAATGATTGTTTTAGCACAGCTAAACTGATGTGTGACTATGGGTTGCTGGCTCTGGCAGACCTTGAACTTTTCCTCCATCTCCCTAATATATAATCTAAAATTGGGTATACAACAGTCATTTAGGGATGTTGATATGTAAGTTCAGGTAGCTGTCTGTCACTCCTATGAAATCTGAGGCCACCTGCTTTCTGTCTCCCCTCGTATTGACTGATCTCTGAAGCACGAGCCTTCTGTTGATTTTTCTCAGGTATCAGCTTAACCTCTTTGCAAGGATGTGTCTGGACCGCCAGTACCTGGCTATCAATGAGATCTCTGGCCAGCTGGATGTTGATCTTATTCTGCGCTGTATGTCTGATGAGAACCTACCATACGACCTCAGGGCGTCCTTTTGCCGCCTGATGCTTCACATGCATGTGGACCGAGATCCCCAGGAACAAGTGACCCCCGTGAAATACGCCCGTCTGTGGTCAGAAATTCCCTCCGAGATCGCCATTAATGAGTAAGCCTGGGTCCAGCTTTCTGTAGAGATCGTGTATCACTTACAAATCCTGTGATTCTACTGTTCTGTGTCCTAGCAGATAAAGCACATGTGTGACCTAGTGACATCACAGGAGAAAGAACTTCTTTCTTTCACATTTTAAATAGAACTGTGTAACTAGCAAATATTGTTGAATTTCTTGAGAAAGTAAGATGCCAGCGCTGTTTTTCTATCTCTTATTTAGTCCTTTCCTTCTGCAAATATCTGAGAGTGTATGATGTGCCGAGTCTGAAATATTAGTGCAGAATCTAGAAAAGTACCTCTGCGATAGTGGGGACAGACAGACAGTAAACATGATGCGTGGCTATCTATGTAAGCATCTGTGTTAAGGAAGGGAGTGTAAGTCGAGCCCTGGGCGGGGGATGCTGTCTTCGGAGGCTGAGCAGCCTGAAAGTGCCTGGCTGGGAAGAGCTTGCCATTCTCCTTCCTTCTCTCTCTCTTCTCCTCTCAGCTACGACAGCAGCGGGGCATCCAAAGATGAAATTAAGGAGAGGTTCGCTCAAACGATGGAATTTGTGGAGGAGTATTTAAGAGATGTGGTTTGTCAAAGATTCCCCTTCTCTGATAAGGAGAAAAACAAGCTTACATTTGAGGTAAGGCATGGTAAAAAGTTTTGTTAACAGTGGTCATTTTTCTGTGGAGTAAGGAGAAACTATCTTAATCCTCAGTGACTGTATCACAGTGCTGTAGTTTTGAAACACAAACGGAATTTGGGTCAGATTTACTCCAAACAAAACAGAACAGTTGCCAGTCAGGTAGATAGATCGTCTGAGGAACATAAACCCTGTTGCCTTTGCATTAAACTATTTCCCAGACTACTATCATCCTTTAGAGATTATGTTCCAGAGAACCACAGCATCATTATCTGTGCTCTTACTGGTTATGATGTGGTATGCCCTTGGCAAGTCAGGATGCCAATTGATTAAGCCCATTTTTTTTCTGAACTAGTCAGCAAAGCAGATGAGTAGTGTTTCTTTGATTTTTTTGTTTGTTTGTTTGGTTTTTTTCGAGACAGGGTTTCTCTGTAGCTTTGGAACTTGTCCTGGAACTAGCTCTTGTAGCCCAGGCTGGCCTAGAACTCACAGAGATCTGCCTGCCTTTGCCTCCTAAGTGCTGGGATTAAAGGCGTGCATTGCCACCACCGGCCGGTTTTGCAAATTTTCATTTCTTAGTTTTCTTTCTTGTGAAACAAAATGCAATTTAATCAGAAGCAGAGAACTAGATGTATGCCTTCTCTAACCATAAAGAAGGGCATGATATGTTGTGATTGGCTAATCAGCATCGCGTGGAACCAGAGGACAAAGGCCACTGAACACCCATTTCTTCTTCTTCTTTCGAATGCAACAGGTTGTGAACTTAGCCAGGAATCTCATATACTTTGGTTTCTACAATTTTTCTGACCTTCTCCGACTAACCAAGATCCTCTTGGCAATATTAGACTGTGTCCATGTGACCTCCATCTTCCCCATTAGCAAGATGGCGAAAGGAGAAGAGAATAAAGGTAACAATGATGAGGAGAAGCTGAAGAGTGAGTATCTGAAGTGTCTGTACTGAGAGATGCCCTCCTCATCACTCATGCCGTGCCTCATCATGTGACATCCTGTCCTTGTACAGTCGCAACATTGCAAGCATATCAGTAGAAATAAAATGTGCAAGGGTTCCATTGACTCCAGTGCCATCACTGCTGGCCATTCCAGTCATCCTCGGCAATTTACTCTTTGCTTTGCATCTGCTTGAGTCTTTCCATGTGTCTTATTGAATAATTTGAAAGTGACCCTGTGCTTTGAATGTTTAACCCTCTGAAGCCTAAGTCCTACTGTCTGGTCTCGATGCTATTGAGACACTTGATGATGGTACTCCTATATGATGGAGTAAAGTGCACACGTGTACCTTGGTATTTCTTTTCACGTTGTGAATAGGCAAATCCATGTTTATCTGTTTATTTTTCCTGTATTTTGGGGTCAAAATATACATAGAATAACTACCACGTATCATATATTTAGCTGGTTTCCTACAGCTAGAATGGAAAAGGTATTTGACTTGATTCTCCCTCTTTGTCAAGTCCTGTGTGATGCTGTTTTGCATATTTTATAGCATTGAATTCTGTCATAGAGCCCTTTTTATAGGCTCAGGAGACTGAGTCTCAGAAGTGAGGTAATTCAAGACCAAGCAGTTTTTGTTAAAAGCAGTAGTGTTTGTACCCTGCTAACTTATATTCTTGTTTTGTGCACAATAACAAGCACACATCATTGGTGCTGAGTAAAATTTGGTGGGGTAATTAATAAACAAACATGCCCCTTTGGAAATGTCAAACCCCTGTTCTTCCCATTTCTCCCAGAAGCCTTAAATTGGTAATGCGTATTAACCTCTTGGGTTCCATGAGTCGAGAGAGTGTATCAGAACAGGGATGTGTTAAATAATTTGTCTCAAAAAAGCCATACTTCTAATCAGATGCTGCAAGCTGTCTTTGAGAATGTCACGACCATGATCTGTCTGTCTTTGCCCTTTATAGGCAGTAATGTCATGCGATCTATCCACGGAGTTGGGGAGCTCATGACCCAGGTGGTGCTTCGCGGAGGAGGCTTTTTGCCCATGACACCCATGGCTACTGCCCCTGAAGGAAACGTGAAGCAGGCAGAGCCAGAGAAGGAGGACATCATGGTCATGGACACCAAGCTGAAGATCATTGAAATCCTGCAGGTGTGGTGCAGAGAACAAGATACTGATAGGGTCCCTGCTCAATATTTCCTCTCTGCTCTGATAGGGGCCAGCAGTTTAGCTCATCCCTCTGTATCACTTTAGAATTGACTCCTTTTAATTCTTGGTTGTCATCTTCTACCCCTTCCCGTCATGACTTTGTCTATTCTGCCATCTCGGAGCTTCCTTCGTGTACCTTAGCTTTACATCCCAGCTGGTCTCCCTTTCTCTGTCCAAGCCATTGCCTTTGCTGTTCTCTCACTGTGCTTCTCAAAAGTTCTGTTAGCATTGCAAAGCCTTCCTCTTCCTCCCTCCTCCTCCTCCTCTTCCTCCTCCTCCTCGTCCCCATAAGTGTTCTGCTCTTTTCATCCACCTACCTATCCATGAATGTTTGTTGATACCAGCTCCATCTCCCTTTTAGCACTTGGAAGGAAGCAATGAACAAAATCTATTAAAGTTCTCGTCCTAAAGAGCTCTATTTGAACAGGGAGCATAGGCACATATCATCTAAAAATCAATGCTTAGTTATTTACACGTAAAGACAGTCCAGCTGGCAACTGGAGAGATGACAATGGTTAAAGCCACTTGGATGTTTTCTAGAAGACCTGGATTTGATTCCCAGCCCCTTTATGGTGGCTCACACCCATCTGTGACTCCCGTTCCAGGAAGTTGGTGACTGTCTTCAGGCCTCCATGAGTACCAGGCATGCAAGTGCTGCATAGACAAGCATGTGGGTGAAAAACCAATACATTTATAATAAAAATTAATTATTTTAAAGAAGAAGGATCAGCTGTTCTGGAGAACACCATAGGCAGGGAGCAAAGATAATGGTTTTTAATGGAGTTGTGAGAGAAGGCCACTGTAATTAGGGTGGCTTGATCAGACACAGATGCAGCAGGAGCATGGGCAGAGCTAATGTGAGTCTTCCCACTAAGCTACTTCTTTGAGCATTAAAAATCATATACATAGAGCAGAAAGAGAGCTGCACAAGCTGTTGGGAGTTTAGGGATGTAATGAGGCCAAGAGTCTCACACCGAGAACAAGCCTAGACTTCTTTCCTCCACACACAAGGAGCTGTCTTGCTCCTAACATTATTCATCTCTTCTCCCCTAACTTGATTGTTTCCATGTGCTCTATAAATTGCTGTATTCCTACAACTGAAAAATATTAAAAACAAAAGGAACCTTTCCTTCCTCACTAATAGTTGCTTGCTGCCCATCTCCCCACCTTTCTGTGTGTTTTCCCAGCCTCCTGCCAGCCATCTGGGTGTCCTTTAAATAAATCCAAGTTGACACCTAGAAGCAATGATTATAGTTGGTTTTGTATAATACTGAATTTGAGGTTCTGGAAAGATACCAAACAGGATGTACAACGGTCACTTGGGAACATGGACTAATAGCTTGGAGACAGGTCAAACATCTGTCTCCATCTGGTACTGGTGACAGCCTGAAATTGGGTAAGGTCACCCAGAGGACTAAGCAGAAGCTAGGAGAAAGGGGAAGGAAGGATGTCGGTAGGATGCTTAAATGGTGCAGCTGGCTGACTTTTCTTCTGGGTCTTAACAATAATCCTTTGGAACGTGTCTGCAGCAGTAGAGGGATAGGGAATATAGGAAGTTAACAAAATGAGAGCCCAGGGGCTCTACCTAAATCAGAGGAGATGATCGAAAGTGGTTGTAAATACAAATGAAGCAAATTCTTAGAAGTAAAGGCAAAATTTCTGTCGGTTCTTTTCAGTTCACAGCAGCCAACTTCTTAGGTTAGACCCAGAATTGACTTTGAGTCTTTGCTGAAATAGAGTCCTGTTTTAGAGAGGATAGAGACTTGAGTGGTGTAGCATTCCAGGTGTTTAATTCATCTTCAGGATGCCAGAGACTGCACTGGAAGCTAAGGTGCCTCATGGGCAGACTCGTGTGCCCCTCAGAAGTCTGTGGTTGTTAAAATGACTGTTGAAACCCAAGACAAATATTTGACTCAGTGCCTAAGGTAATTGATGCTGCTGATACCAGGCCCTGCCAGAATGCAGCGGCTTGGCAAAGTGTTAAAGATGGTATGTTAATGTAACCAAGTGTTTCCATTTCTATTTGAATCTTTAGTTTATTTTGAATGTGAGGCTGGATTATAGGATCTCCTGCCTCCTGTGTATATTTAAGCGGGAGTTTGATGAAAGCAATTCCCAGTCATCAGAAACATCCTCCGGAAACAGCAACCAAGAAGGGCCAAGTAATGTTCCAGGTTAGTGATGCCAGCCTGGGGATTCATCCATAGGGTGGGACCTGGGTGTAATAGCACTTGAGGCTCAAAACAATGTCTTCCAGAAAAAGTAAAATGTGACTACTCTTGAGGATTGCTGTGTTTTAAGGACTCTTCCATTATGAGCATACTGGGAAAGAAAAAAGAAAACATTGCTTCTGGGAGGTAGACCTTATGTCTTTAGGAACTGAAGATAGCTGAGGTTTATAGTGTTGGGATTACCTGTAAAGCAACCCAAAACCAACGGAATCCCAAAAATATTTCCAAAGAACTCAGTTGTCCATTGGTAACTTTTGTTCTATATTTGAAGTTGTGCTCAGCCATAAAATAATGGAGAAGGCTAAGAGCCAGTGGGTAGATGTGATTCCCAGACAGCCTAAGCCTTCTTTGGATTGAGACCATTACTCTTCTTTAGCAACAAAAAATGACAGGTGTGAGGGTTGTCTGGGCTAGCCTTGTAGGTCCTGATTCTGGCAGATTTGAGGGCCGCCCGTGAGCATGGCTATTGAAGTGCGTTAGCGTCAGTCCGTGAGAAGCAGGTTTTCGGGCCCTGTTGTATCTCACCTTCCGTTCTCTCACCTTTCAGGTGCTCTCGACTTTGAACACATTGAAGAACAAGCAGAAGGCATCTTTGGAGGAAGGCAAGTGTGCTTTCATTGACTATGTCATGGTAGTTCTAGAGTGTGGCAGGCAGCCCTTCTATAAGTCTCACGGGGTTATTTCTTGGGCACACCACTATTTAGCCTTCAGGTTCAGGTTCTTGAACTGCTCTGTTTGAAGCTACTGAGTCATAGAATTTAGGTGGTACACGCATGCTACAGTAGATCCCTGAGCTTTGGCCAAGCTATGCAGCAATTACAACAAAATAAATAAATAAAAGAAAACCCCACAATTTGTCCTTTAATTATTGCTAATGTGAGCCCCTCTTATCATCACAGCTCTTAGTTTTAACATAAATCATTATTACAATGGGCTCACATATCTACAAGAAAAAATACCCTACATGCAAAGCAATTACAATTAGCAGATTTGGTTTGATTGCTTATTGTTCAATAACATGCATCTCCAAAAGTCTCAAGAATTTGAACACCAAGTATTTCTCACAGTTCTCTGGGTTGACTGGGGCTCATGAGCAGTTAGGTCTGCCATGCAACTGTAGTAATACAGTAACTGGGAATGGCACACCCTGCCTGTTGTACTCATTTCTGGTGCCTTCAAAAGAATATGTTAGAGCTGAGGTTTCAACCTTGCTCCACATGGCCAGTTTGTGCTTCTAACAGTACAATGGCTGATTTCCAGAACAAATGTTCCAAGAAGACAAGCCAACAGTACGCAAGTGCTAATTACACGTCTGCTCGCACTGTGCTTACTGTTGTATTGGCCAAGGCCAGTGTTAGTAATAAAGAGGGCTACATAAGGATGTGCATAGTGCAAAGGCCCAGTTTATAGGAGCTGTGAATGTTAGCAGTCTGCCTCAGTGCTTCATATAAGAAAACGTGAAATTTGAGGCATATCTGTTTGCAGTTTTTCCAGTTGACAGTGATGACACTAAGCATCATATGATATCCAGTTGACAGTGATGACACTAAGTATCAAATGACAGCTCAGCTCTCCAGCCATTTACCTCATCTTGAGCAGCAGTGCAACCATCACGCCTTTTTAGGTACACAGTGCGACTACAATATTGCCACGTCTTGTCCTCCCTGTACTTACTAGCCTGCAGCCATGAAGGTCTCACCATTTGTCATTCATGAATCTGTAGACACAGTATAGGTGCTAACACAGCTATTGACCAGTATGACCATTTGTGAAGTGATTTGCCGTTCAATTCAGTGTCTATTTATTGATTTTCTTTATGTAAGTAGCACAATAATTATCATAGATATTGAAGTAACCACTGTTAAATATGTTGGCTGAATCTCCTTTGGAGCAGACTGAGTTTTTTATTGGTTCGTTCCAACACTTTGAAGCAGGAATCATGGGATCAAACCAGTTGGTGGCAGTATACATGGAGATGCTAATGACCATGTAGAACAGAGTCGTGGTTTAAGCACTTGTGTGGCCACTTAACATTGCCCATCATCAAAACGTATGGTGAGCAAAACACAAAAACTTGGAAGACGCACATCTGCCGTAGATTTTGGAGCACAGGTGAAGTACAGTGGAAGAACACTGTGTGAGGTGTCATGAGTCCTCTAACGTCAGTCCCGTTAGCTTAGGAGCATAAGGACTTTGGTTTAAAAATGTATTGTTGAAACCCCTTACTTGTCTCACAGCATAGCTGAAGGTAATGCACAGTTGTCTCATTAAGAAGTTGATGAACTCTGAGGTTCCGTTGCACACAGTAGTGTTTAAACTGCGTTTGCTCCATCAAGGTTCACATGCATGTTCCTGAATCTGCGGTTTACTTGGTTTCTCCCTAATTCTGTGTTCCTGTAGTGAGGAGAACACACCATTGGACTTGGATGATCATGGTGGTAGAACCTTCCTCCGTGTTCTGCTCCACTTGACAATGCATGACTACCCACCCCTGGTGTCTGGGGCCCTGCAGCTCCTCTTTCGGCACTTCAGCCAAAGGCAGGAGGTCCTTCAGGCCTTCAAACAGGTACTTCCTGTAACCAACATGGCTGTTGGGTATCAAAAGAGGTGTAATGTGTAGTAAAACGGTTGTGTGTGTGTTTGTGTGTGTGTGTACATTTTAAGTTTCGTGTAATTAACGGATTGTGTTCATTAAGGTTCAACTGCTGGTTACCAGCCAAGATGTGGACAACTACAAACAGATCAAGCAAGACTTGGACCAACTGCGTTCCATTGTGGAAAAGTCTGAGCTGTGGGTGTACAAAGGCCAGGGTCCTGATGAGACCATGGATGGTGCCTCTGGTGAAAATGAACATAAGAAGAATGAGGTGAGCAAAATCCAAGCTGTGTTTCCCAAGTGGCTTTCCTGCATCTTCAAACAAGGAAGCATCCTCTCCGAGTCTTAAATATAAGTACAAATGATAGGGTGGGTCTTATTCCCAAGAGATGCTTGCTGCATAGCCAGGGTAACCACTATTCTCCTAGGAAATTAGCTACAAAATCGAAGTTCAGATGTATTTCTGGGTAACCCTGGACCATAGAGAAGAGCCTAGTTGAGTCAAGTGTAGCACTGCATTTTCCGCAGAGACCCAGTAAGTAGGGCATGGCCTCCTGTGTCCTTCCAAAGCTTGAAGAATATGTGAATGTCTTGGGCCACCTGAGTGTTGAAAGACAGTACAGAATGTGTGTACTTTCTTAAAGGGTGATACTTACCCAAAAGTTGACCATGAGAATCACCGACCGCATGTTTGTTCTTTCTGGTCCCTAGGAGGGGAGTAACAAGCCACAGAAGCATGAAAGCACCAGCAGCTACAACTACAGAGTGGTGAAGGAGGTGAGCTGCCCCGTGTCCACTTCATTCTGACAGTTCTCTAAGGAGCTTTATCAGCATAGACAAGATGAAAGCACACTGCTTGAGCTCTTTTTCTTTGTGTAAAATTTGACCAGGGAGAAAGTAGCAGCACCCTTGGGTGAACACTTGGGTTTTAGCCTCAGGTCTGAGTTTGAATCCCAGCTCCTCTGTGAATTAACTGAGTGCTCTCAGTCCCTCACCTTTTATAGACAAAGTTTTGTTTTGTTTTTTCAATGGGTAATACATAATTCTCACATTTGAAGCAGATCAAAGGTTCATTCATATGGTCACTAAGTTTATATCCATGCTTGTCTTTAGAAGTCTCTGCATATAGTGGTTTTTATCCCAGCAAAGCCTTCCTAAGTCTTGGCAGTTGTTGTCTGATCAGATTATTTAAGTGACCCATGAACTCACTTCACTGGCTATTGAAACCTAGATATGCTATTTATTCTGAAAGACACACTTTTCTCACACTGACTGGATTTCATGCAATCATTGTTAATGTATTGTCACATGCTCCCCTTCAGGGTTCTCCCCACACTACAGTTCCAGGTTTGCTTTCTGATACTGACTTCTTCCTCTCAGATTCTGATTCGACTTAGCAAACTGTGTGTGCAAGAGAGCGCTTCAGTGAGGAAGAGCAGGAAGCAGCAGCAGCGGCTGCTGAGGAACATGGGCGCTCATGCCGTGGTGCTCGAACTGCTGCAGATCCCCTATGAGAAGGTGAGAGGGCCTTGCACCCAGTTTGCTGCTGCCCAGGGTGGGTTGACTCTCCTCTTCCAACACTTCAGGATTGGACATAGTAGGTGAACAGCAAAATAAGCTTGTGACATAAAGCAGTTCTAGCTAATTTATACGAGACAGACTTCCCCGCACCTCCAATGTTGGTATTCTATAAAGAAATGAAGATTCCATTCTTCTATCATGCCTAACCCTTGCTAGATGGGCACCACTAGGTCAATACCAGAGGTATGTATGTGCATTAGAAGACCACTGTCTTAGTTTGGTGTCTATTGCTTTGCTAAACACCATGACCAAAAACATGTTGGGGAAGAAAGGGTTTATTTCATCTTATAACTCTCAGGTCGCAGTCCATCACTGAGAGGAGTCAAAGCAAGAACTCAAGGCAGAAACCTTGAGGCAGGAACTGATGCCAGACTATGAAGGGATGCTGCTTACTGGCTTGTTCGCCATGGCTTGCTCAACTTGCTTTTTAATACAACTTGCTTTTTAATACTCCCTGCCCAAGGATGGCACTGCCTACAGTGGACTGGACTATCCCACATCAATCATTTATCTAGAAAATGCCCCACAGAGTGGCCTACAAACCAATCTGATGGTGGTAATTCCTCAGGTGAAATTCCCTCTTTCCAGATATGTCTGGATTTTATTAACAAAACCCAGTAAGAACAGGCAGGAAGCTAGCTAACTGCTCAACATTTATGGAGACAGGCAAGATTCTTGGGAAAGCATTCATTCAAACCTTGCAATAACAATGAGGCTTTGTGGTTTATCCACTTGACATATTATGAAACCGAGGCCTAGGGAAGTTTGGTGTGTGACTCTGGAGTACTTAGATCATCCATAACAACCCCAGAGGCAGATGCATTGGTGAAGCATCATCTCCTGCAGTGAGCCTACTGCTGAGGGATTGTAGGTTGCCCAACACCTTGCTGAGCCTCTTGTGCTGCTTAGCTCCTACTGTCCAGAGGACACTGTGGCCAGGGAGGTTCAGGGTGACACAGCCGTATGAATAGGGCCAGCTCTGCTCCCCTATGCAGTCTGGGTCTGCTACTTGACATTCTAGATAATGCCATACACAGAAGCTACCATCTTAGTCAGGGAGAACTTATCAGTCAGGTGAGTTATATCTTTTCCCAGCCACAAAGAAAGCACAAAGTGCATCCTTCTGGGACATCAGACTTTTTGGTAACTTGGAGTTAATACAAATATGCATGCCTTCTACACTTTTCCAGTGTGTAGTATGGGGAGATGATTGGATGGCCATAGCTTGGTCCTTGACTTTAGTGATAGACATTCATAGGGCAATGTTAAAGTATGTGCAGCCAGATTAATTTGGAGTTGATGCCACTAAGGCAGGACCCCCCCACCCCCCCGTGTGTGTGTGTTTGCTCACTCACTGTGGAAAGAGCACAGACATCCCAGTTTGTGAGAATGCTAAAGATTCCCAGCAAGTAACATCTTGTCACACAATGTCTTCCAAGCCTGCCCACCTTGTGAAAATACTCTTTAAACCCCAGAAGCTCTTCACTGCCTTGAGCTTAACAGATTTTTCATTTTAGTAGAAGAAAATGGAAGCAGGAAAAGAAAACAGGACTTTCAAGGTTGCCAGTCTCAACCAGCAGTGTCCCTCTCTCCTGAGTCCTCTAGTGTCTTACATCTAAAACCTTTGCCCCCAAATTAGAGGTAGGCGTAGTACCCACTCCTACCTACAGAGACTTGTTATTAGTAACCTGTTATTCTTGTGGTTTTGTTAGATTACCATAGCTAGTTGCTCCTGATCCTTGTGCCATTTGTTCCTGATGGGTTTGTCCTGTCTTCTCCCAGGTTTGGGTTACTTTTTAGGCCAGAATTGACAAGCTATAAGAACGGACCACTTCCAACCCACTGCCTGTTTGTGCCTAGCATGTCAGCTCAGAATAGCTGCCGCATTTCCAGATAGTTACATAAGTACCCACAGTGTTTTGGGTTTAATTTCTTGACTCACTAATCCGAAAATTTTTCTGCTTTGCTCTTTAAGTTTTCTGACCTCAGTTCAAACCAGAAGCCATAGCTGACTTGTACTTTGCTGTGCCTGCCTAAGCACTCCATGTGGACTTTCTCATTTCACCCTCCTCGTGACTGTACAGTGTGTACTTCCTTTTATCTCCACTTACGGATGAGAAAATGGAGACATTGAAGTAACTTGTTCCAGGTCACACAGCTAGGAAGTCCATGTCGCAGACAGTGTGAGGGTCTTCATCCTTGCTGCCAGTCTCCTGCCTCCAGGAGGAAGTGATAGATACGAGATGCATTAGCAGACTGTTGGCAGGAGGATGTGAATGGTGACGTCCACTTTGGAAAGTCTCAATCTCCTTTCACTGCCTCAAATGTTTGTGATTGAGAACTGGGAGGTTTTCTGTTTTGTAAGAATATTTAACTCTTTACTAACAGTAAAGGTGGTAATGGAAAATCACAGAGTCTGAATTATGGAAGAGTTACATGACCAACCATGTGGCATGATCAGGGCAGATACTATCCCATTTTTTCAGAAGGGAAAGCTAAATCTTCATTTACAGATATGTCTAGGGTTGCAGACAAAGGGAATGAACCGGTGCAGTTGTCCTAATTTATCATCTGAGGACTTTTCGTCTCCTCCCAGGTATTTGACAATGGGTGAACTCTAAAAAGTCAGCAGATAAGCTGAGGACTTAGCAGCAGGAGTGAAATGGGTCCTTCTTTGTAGTCAGCACCTGTTCTCCAAAGTCAGGGTTCAAAGTAGGGATTCAGAAATTCAGCCAACAGTAGACAATGGGATCCTTCTATTAACTTTGACTCCATGGCCTTTTCCTATGCAAAATCTTTGTGTTTGTGCTAGTGACCAGTAGGAAAGAATTCGGTTTCAGTTACAGGGCACATGAATCTGTCTGTTCCTGGCTGCTTCTCAGGGCGTCATACAAGCACCTCACTCTACCCACAGTGCCTTGGGCACACACCTCTGGATGCCACCTTGGTAGAAGGTAATAGCGTGGAGTAGAAGCCTTACAATTAATGCGCTTCCTGTTTCTCCTTCCACACAGGCTGAAGACACCAAGATGCAGGAGATAATGAGGCTGGCTCATGAATTCTTGCAGAATTTCTGTGCAGGCAACCAGCAGAATCAAGCCTTGCTGCATAAACACATAAACCTGTTTCTCAACCCAGGGGTGAGCTAGGAAGCCTCTGGGTAACCCTGTATTGGGAGGACTGTGGGGAGCCAGTTGTCCTTAGATATCGTGGGTTCTGGGACTTGTTAGAATGTAGCATTCATTCCAAAGGAGAGCACTGTGGCCAGCTCTCAGGACATAAGTACCCCATATTGTGAGCCTAGGATGCCATGGGTATAAAGGAGGAAAGTAGTAAGGGCGAAGAAGGTGTATTTCTATCTTTTCCTAATAATATTAATGTGTCACGATTACTAATACAAAAGTGAGACGTCTTAGTACTTAGCTAAATATGTAATATGCCCACAAAACATTTCTATATAGCTTGTCTGTGAAGTACATATTCCTCGATACAGTACATGAATATAGCACATTTTGTTAAAGATGCCTTCACATTTCATGCATTATTTTTCATACTGCACTTTTTTTTCTGTTCAACACATCACTGATGCCTTTGTAAACCATAGATAAGTATTTTTCTCACTGTCTTCCATGGCTCAGTGGCATTCAATAAAATAACTAAGTGAAAATTCACTTCCTTTTTAGTGAATAGTTAGTCGCTGTCTAGTTTTTGGGTTTGTAAATAACACTGCAAAATATATCTTTGTATATGAAAATACACATACTTAGAACAACTAGAGCTCTCTGTGAAAGGATTTCTGGGTAATAGGGTTATGTATGCTCTTTGTTATGTTAAAAAGGGGGGACAAAAGATAGATGCACCTACCTTATATCAATCATAAAACTCAGTATCTATGAATAACTCTGAATAAAATGCGTAAAATAAAGTTCCTAGAACATACCATGGGATGTCTTCATGACTCTGTGGTGAGCCACGTTACAGTGTGCAAAGAACACTTATAAGGAAAAATATCAATTAATTGAACCTCGTTAAAATTAGTTTCCATTCCCAAGATGCCATCAAGCCACAGAGTGGAAGAAGACATTTGCTTTACATATGTTCAGCAAAGAATTGATACCCAGCATCTTTATCCTTTTAATTGTATTTTTATATATTTTTTGTTAATTTTATTGAGCTCTACATTTTTCTCTATTCCCCTCCCATCCTGTCCCCCTCCCCTTCAACCCTCTCCCAAGGTACCCATGCTCCCAATCCACTCAGGAGATCCTATCTTTTCCTACTTCCCATGTAGATGAGATCCATGTATGTCTCTCTTAGAGTCCTCATTGTTGTCTAGGTTTTCTGGGATTGTGACTTGTAGGCTGGTTTTCTTTGCTTTATGTTTAAAAGCCACTTAATTTTTTAATAAGTCAGGTAGGGAAATGAAAGAGAGCCTTTCTTTAAAAAAATGGGTTAAAACTTGATGAACACAGCTAGTTGATGAAACAAGGTCTTTACACTATTATGAGTTATCAGACAAATGTAAATTGACATATAAGATTGGACTCAAATTAAAAAGACTGTTGACAGGGGTGTAGAATAACTATTGAGCAGAAGGCATAGCTCAGTGCTTAGGGCACGCCTTGCTCTTGCAGAGGTCAAGGGTTCAGTTCCTAGAACCCACATGGTGGCTCACAGCCATTCATAACTCCAGTTCCAGAGGATCCGACACTATCTTCTGACTTTGGCATTCACCAGGCACACATGAAGTGTGCATGCATCCATGCAGACAAAACATTTCTACTCATAAATCTAGAACAGCTGGACTGGACTGTAAAATACACACAGCACCTTTTCAGAAGCCGTTTAACAGTATCTTGGAAAAACACGGTGTTTACTAGCAAACGGAATAGCGTGAAACAAGAGTGAGAAGCATGCTCACATGGACAAGTGCTTCTGGGTTTTAGTAGCCTTGGTTAGCTCATGTTTTAACCTGCTCTGGGCTCTTTCTGACCCCACCCTTGTGCACAATCCTCGTTTCTCCCCAGATCCTGGAGGCAGTGACCATGCAGCACATCTTCATGAACAACTTCCAGCTGTGCAGTGAGATCAATGAGAGAGTGGTCCAGCATTTCGTCCACTGCATAGAGACCCACGGTCGAAATGTCCAGTACATCAAGTTTCTCCAGACAATTGTCAAGGCAGAAGGGAAATTCATTAAAAAGTGCCAAGACATGGTCATGGCTGAGGTGACAACCACGTATTTCCATCTACCTCCATCTGGTGTTCTGTAGAAAGCTAAGTTAGTCCTAGCTGTGTGATTTGGCACCCTCTTGAGGAGCCATATGGAAGGGAAGGGTGTACTTGTACATGTGTGTAGTTTCACATTTTGTAACTTAGGCGAGAGTCTGATTGATTCTTGGTAGCAGTAAATCTATTACTTGTAAGGCAATTTGGCTTGGACTCTTCAGACAGAAAAAAGGAAGATGAATGCTAGACCAATCTATGTGGAGATTAAATGTGAGCGTAAGCAGTAAGCCAGAACAGCTTCCTCTCCAGGAATTATGACTTTTTTATTTAATTACTCACCCAATTAATTAGCTTGAACAGTTTTGACTTAATATTTCACAAGGAGCATCTGGTCAGCAGGATGGAGGCAGAGTTTCATTTGTTTCTTTGCGGAAGTGGTGATGAATATTGGCTTTGATTAGGAAGGTCCACCCTGCAAACATGGTGATAACTCCCACAGGATTTGAGTAAACTCACCCCGTGTTTGGATTTATTGTACTGTCTACACCTATGGCTCCAGGGGCAGTAGAGTTGACTCAGCCTAGGGTGCAAATGTCTGCTGCGTTGTTTACTGGCTCTCTTATCTTGATATCTCAAGACTTCTCATTTCTGTTAAATGAGCGTTTTCATGTACTATATGGATTAAAAGAGGTAATAACAGTAATAGCTAACATCTCCTTGAAGTCTACAATAGTCTGCATATTGTTCTGAGAAAATTTTGTGTTAGGACTTATTTATTCTGTACAGCAAAACTCTTGAGTCATGGGTCATATTTTGTCCCCATTTTTACTTAGAGAAGAAACTGAGGCACAACAAAGTTAAATAACCTAGCAAAAATATCTGTCCTGGGATCTATACCCTTGATTAGAGCTCATTACAGTTGGTTGGTAGTGAGCAGGTAGACTGTCAAGGGAAGAGTGGTCGAGTGCTTGACCATGGCATGCATGAGGTCCTTGGCTCAGTCCCTAGTAGTTCCAAAAAATAAAAATAAAATCCTGTACCTACTGAGTTGAAGCTATGTTGGCAGGGAGTGAATAGAATTGACTGAGTTTATTTTGACTTCTGTTCCAGCCTTTTTTTTAAAGCTTTTGTACTTCATATAGTGATAAAATGGATGTATATTAAATTAGCATAGATTTATTAGAAGATACATTCTGGGAGACAAATCATCATGCATCACCATACTTAGAATGACTGGAGGGCTGAAAGGAACACATCTAAGAAGTGAATAGTTTATGATCAAAGACATGAGAAATGGGATGGATTCGCATCAGGATGCCTTGTAAACTATACTAAAAGATGGAAATGTTTAAACAAGGAAAACAGTAACTCGAAAGTGCAGGCTAGCAGTCTGTTCCATGGAGTGTTTTGGTGTACAGCCTGGTCTCCCCTAGTAGATTTATATGATCACCCTGATGACTTCTGTGTCCTTGGACTCACATGATGCTGTTAAGAAATGCTGTTTGGTCCATCTAGAAACAAGTGGGGCGTAGATGAGTTTAGTGGTACATACGTGGCTTGCTTGGGAAAGTAAGTCTCTCTTACTCTACACATAGAATTTTGTAAGGCTGCCTCACTCCTGAAAGCTTGGAACACCAATGAGCCCTTTTCCCTGTGTAGCTTGTCAATTCTGGAGAGGATGTCCTCGTGTTCTACAACGACAGAGCCTCTTTCCAGACTCTGATCCAGATGATGCGGTCCGAGCGTGACCGGATGGATGAGAACAGCCCTCTCATGTACCACATCCATCTGGTGGAGCTCTTGGCCGTGTGCACAGAGGGCAAGAATGTGTACACAGAGATCAAGTGCAACTCCTTGCTCCCGCTTGATGACATTGTTCGTGTGGTCACTCATGAAGACTGCATCCCCGAGGTGAGCAGCTTGGCCCTAAGGGCACCCTTCTCCCAGGCTCTGTACCGCACCTGGGGCCATAGCTGGAAGGAGATGTGGTGGCTGGCCTGGTAAGCCCTTGGTTTTAACACCCTATATAGCTCATGGTGCAAAAATTTTTCACACTACTGGTGTTTTCCTGGGTATTGATTTTGTGTGAAAAGAATAAGAAGCAAATGAGTCTCTGCTTCCTCACAGAGAATAGGATAAAAGCCTCAGGGCTGTGGGACAAATTCAGCTCAGAGAGGATGTGCCCCGAGACTAACAGTGGGTTGAGATACCCTTCACCTTTAAGTTAATTCTTTCAAGCAAAAACTCTTAGTAAGAAATAATGAGTGACCATGATACAAAATTTGGTAACTACTGGTAATTATTAGAAATAAGAGAAATGGTGTATAACTTCACTTCCTGAAAGAGACCTTTAAAACCAGGTATGGTGGTATATGCCAATTATCCCAGCACTCAGGAGGTGGGGGAAGGAGGATTGCCATGAATGTGAGGCTAGCCTGGGCTACTTGGTAAATAGCAGGCCATGCAGAAATACACAGTAAAACTCTGTCTCAAACAGCCAAACACAGAAGTAAATCTCTTCACCTGTTTTCTCCATTTCCTTCTGTGTAGCCTCTCCGTTTCCTTCCAGTTCCCTCAGCCTAAATAGTCACCTATTTTTCTCTGCCTCTTGTGGTCATTCGGTATAAATGAAATCACACAGGATGTCTTGCTCTGGCTGGATTATTGCACTTAGATAGTTTTTCACAGCTCGTGCAACTTTTACATGCATTGGTACTTGATTATTGCCAAGCGATACTTCCTTATATCCAAATACCCCATTTTGTTTCTCCAGCTGTCACTGATACAGTCTTGTGCTGTTTCCACATGATGGCCATTATAAAGAGTGCTGCTGCAGACACTTACATTCATGTGTGTGCAGACATAGGTCATGTATTAACACCTCCCAGCCCGAGCCGTGTGATACTTAAGCCTTCACAAACAGGAACAGCACAGTCGAGCTTGAACCTCTCATTTGGTCAGCATTTTTTTTCACCAAATTTTATCTTGAGACCATAAAAACATTCTTTCCCTAAAGCCTTATGGTTTTGAATTTTATGATTATAAATTTGGAAAATCAAAAGGCCACAGAAAGAAAAGCTAGCAGGGGATGTGGAGTGACACTGCGTACTGAGCCTCACTGTGAGGGGGATGGAGCTTGTGGACTCCTCAGGTACCAAGTGGATTTTTATAAAAGCTTTCTCCCTCCTGCAGGTTAAAATCGCTTACATTAACTTCCTGAATCACTGCTATGTAGACACTGAGGTGGAAATGAAGGAGATTTACACAAGCAATCACATGTGGAAATTGTTTGAGAATTTCCTCGTGGACATCTGCAGGGTGAGGCTTGTGTGTGTGTGTGTTTAATAATTCCTTATTTCACCTTGTATTATAAGTGATTTTTGTAACTCAAGGTATAGAACTAATTAATTTATTTTCAAATTTATTCTCTAACCTTATAAAGGACTGCTGTTATTCTATGCAGAAAATTAAAGTAGCAGATAGGTAAAATCCAAGGCATTTTCTCATTCCAAACCAGTGAGCTCAGCTATTACACATTATGGCCTCCTATTGCAAACTGTATCTCAGTAAAATCTTATATGAATAAAGAGTATAAGGCCTCATGGTGCATACACTCTTCTCATTATGTGGGTGACAGAGTTGACAGATAACTTATCTGGGGGCAGTTTGCCTTTAAGGGAAATAGGCTACTCTACTTCCAGTCCCATTTGCTGTTCTTCAAGGCTTCCAACTTGTGGGTACAAGCAGGAAGTTGGATGGATAGACATGTCAGTCTTACTAATTTTATGCATCTGTGTTATGTCATGCTACTTAAGCTGAGTTTTCTTCTCTTTCCACAGTGCAGAATTTGTTTGCTTATTTATTTATTCTTTCTTGGATAAATTCTGACCTATAAATCCTTACCTCTGACCTGTGATTGATGATCAGTGGGGGGAGGCAGTGGATTTCTCAGTATTCTGGAGTAGGTTTGGGTGTCTCATTTCCAGCATCCAACTGTTTTCCAGGCCTGTAACAACACAAGCGACAGGAAACACGCAGACTCGATACTGGAGAAGTACGTCACTGAAATCGTGATGAGCATCGTCACGACCTTCTTCAGCTCTCCCTTCTCAGACCAGAGTACTACTCTGCAGGTGAGAAGTGCCTCTGTGGTGGTGCTTTCCTGTGTGCATCTGCAGTCCAGACCTTCAGTGTGGAGTAGCTGCTATAAATGAGCCACTCTGCAAAGTCAGAATGGAAGGTCGCTTTGTCAGGGATGCTTGGGTGCAGAAGTACAGTTGACCATAGTAGCTATAGGCATTGACTCTGGGACCTCCCCTGTCCTCAAGTACCTAAACCCATGGGTGCTTAAGTCCTAAGTACTAAATGGTGAGGTAATTGTATAGAATTTACTAGAATTTGCATAAAACCTTCCCACTGCTCCGATAGACTTTAAGTCATCTCTAGAGGACTTATAATGAGCTATACCATGCAGCTGCTGCGTGAGTCATAGGTCTACTATATTGTTCAGGGGCTGAGACAAAAAAATGGATGTGAATTCCACACAGACCTGATCGTTTTTCAGATATGTCCAGTCCTTGATTAGTTCTGCAGACAGAGAACCTAAGGATATGCAAGACTGACTGTACCTGAAAACATAGGGGTTTGTCCTAAAATTCCAACCTCTCTTTGGTAATCTCCAAATACCGAGAACTCTCTTCTAACTGAGAATGATACTCCTCGAATTCCTCAGAAGCGCCGGGTGCCTGAGGTGAGAGGTGATGTCTTAGATCACAAGGGCCGCTACCACCCATTCTGCAGCGCAGTTCACGTGGGATTCCCTGAGGCCTTTCCCAACTGTGCAGTCTTGCCAGAGCTTCTGCCCATACTTACCTTGTCAAAGCCTGAACTCTGTAGATCCAGGGGACATCTTTGCTATTTCAATCGAAAACAGCACTTTTCTTTTTACAACTCACGTCTGAACTGGTCACTAGAGCAGTGACCACAGGCCTGTTGTCCAGGCTGCAGAGCGAAAGCAGCACTCGATTTCTGATAGCCAGAAAGTCACCAATTGTCCTTGCCATGGACTGACGATTGGACCAGAGTAGATGAGTGAGAGACATATTATAGAATGTAAATCTCCAATAAAAATAAATTAAAAAGTAATGTAAATTATCCAAGAGAAGAATGATTCCTAATCAAATTTGTATAATGGATTTCCGTATTCAGTAAGTAGAAAAGAATTATTTTAGGACTGGAGAAATGGCTCCACACTTAAGAGCTTGCACTGTTTGTCCAGGGGACCCAAGTCTGATTCCCAGCCCCCATGAGGTGGCCCCAACACGCTGTAACTCTGTCTCTAGACTGGATGGAGCCCCTGTAGGCACCTGCACTCATATGCATATGCTTTCACATAATTACAAATATTGAAAAAAGAATTCATGGCACTTATCACAGGCTGTAACGTAGATGGAATTTTGCCTTGAAGTAAACTCAGCCCCAATGCTTCAGCTCGCATCCCCAGCCATGCTCTCAGATGCCAAGTGGCATCGCCATGATCTCAGCCCTGTGCTGTCTAACCCTAAAGCTAAGTAGGAGCTTTTCAGTAAAGTATATTCTTAAGCACTGTTGAGAAACTTAGTTTAGAAATAACTCAACACCAGCAATTGAGTCACGGAGGAATGTAGGTGCATGTTACCTTTGAATGCCTGCACATACTTGAGAAGTAGAGCAGGAACCCATTAGCAGCCAGGCCAGTGTGTTTGTACTGCAATACTAAGTGCCGAGCAGGAAAGCTGAATGGGTAGTGAGGCCAGATCTACTTCCCTTGTAGTATGAAATGTCAAATCACCGACATTGCTCCACATTCGTTGAGCCATTCCTCGCTAGTGAACATTCCTATGCTGGTCCCATAGCCCCCATCCTTCTCTTTCAAAAGGCATGTCTTTCTTCCCATGTCGTCTCCCTCCCTCCACATATGCCAGGGACAAAATTGATGAACTTGGCATTAGATATTACGCTTTTGAGCTGCCAGCGAAATGTCCAAGAGTCAGCTTGGAAATGTCGAATCCAGGGAGGAAGAGGAGAATTTTGGAGACTTTAGAGCAAAACAGATTGTATTCAAATCTCCATTCTGTCCCATTTGAGCTCTTTTAAGACGGAGAGGTCACTGAATTTCCAACGCCCTCCCGTCTCCCATGTCTTCTCTTCCCGTTCTTCTTTCTATTTTGAAATACGGTCTTATGTAGCCTGCAGTGCCTTCAGACTCACTCTGTTGCCAAGGCTGACCTTGAATTCCTGCGCCTCCTGCTTCACCTTCCCATGGGTGCCAGCACACCTGGCTCAGAACTTCTTTTCTTAGATGCCCACGAGGGCTATGATGTCAACGTCCCGTGCTCCTGCTGCAGTACAGTGGTTCAAACGCGACGCTAGTACCAGTCCACAGACTGTTGTCCCCCGGATATTGCTGGGTCCTTTGTTGACTGGCACTTAGCAAATTTTTGAGTGAGCACTTGAGTTTCTGAGAGTCAGAAGAGCGGTGATGACCAAAGATTAAAAAGAGACTTAAGTCTTTGCCATAGTGAGGAAGGGATTTCAGCAGGCCTGGGGAGAACATGAATAGTTGAAGGGAGGAGATGAAAGAGGCTAGGGGAAGATGCAGGAAGGGCAGGATTCAGAACCAAGTAGGACCCCTGGACCTGGGAAAGGGGAGGCTTAGGAAGGGGGTGCTAGATGACTGAATCGGTTTCACGTTACAGTGAGGCTCTTGCTTCAGCTCTGTCCTGGTGATGGAAGATGGGATTGCGTGTAGCTGCAAAACTGAACTGGAGGCAGCGAGAGAGAGGTGGGCAGAGAGGAGAAGGAAAGGAAAGAAGGACAAAGGGATGGAGAGGAACCACTATCCCACTATACTTCCACAGTGCCTCCCTGGCCTATCCAAGCTTCCACCCCTTTCAGATAGCACCCCCTTGTGGACAAATCCTACAACTGTCACGATCCCTGGGTTGCTCTCGATCACCCATCCAATCAAACAACAGCCCTGTCTGTCATTTGGACTAAGACATTAAGTGAGCTGATGTCACCAGGTTGCCTGTTGCATTTAGCAATTAGGAGACAGCTACTGATGACCTGTTAGGTCATATTTTCTATCCCCAGGTATCAGACAGGAACAAGTAGATGGTCATAAACACTTGTTCAGGTGAGTTGAACAATGGAGGAGCACTTCCCCATGAGTTAGCCTTTAAGGTTCTCATCCAAAGTTCAGCATTTACAGTAATGCCACTTCCTTCTTCAGAGTTACACCGAGGCTAGTCGAGACATTTGTAAAGCACTTAGCACAGGGCCTGGCCAGGGGGAAGCACTCGGCGGCCTCTGGCTGGCTTGATTGGGCCCCCATGTAAACTCAGGAGCTAAGAAAAAGCCACCAAACTTAGCAGCTAATTTAGCTTTCTCTGCCAATTCCTCTGGCTTCCTGCATCCTTGACCTCTGTGAGTAATGTAGCTTCGTGCTGGATGGAGGGAGTGCAGGACAGGATGCGCTTCCTGAAGATTTCAGTCCCAGGTGAACTGAATGGAAGGAACCGGCTGACTCAGTGCCCTCCTGGCCCCCCTTAGTGCTCTTGGGGTTTTTTTTATCCCTCCCTAGCCATTGTCTTTCATTATAACACAAAGATATCTTCCATGTCACATAATTGTCATCCAGGCCTAAATGAGATCATGCCTGAAAATGCTGGCTTGTATTCTCATACATACTAAAAGGAAGATATGTGAACCACATTTACAGAGGAACTCTTTTCCTCCAGAACGATTCCTTTTCTTTCAACACAGAAATCCCTTTAGAATTCCCACGACTTTTCTCCACTGCATCCCCTGGTTTTTAGTGAAGCTGAGTGGCCCACCTGTCCTGAACAGATGACTGGTCTAGCTCCTCACTGACAATTACCTTTGCCTGGTAGGTCCAGAGCTATCATCTGGGGAGAGATAAAATCGCCATCTTAAAAAGCGTTTGGAAAGTCGGCATCTAACTCAGTAGATGTATGCATTCTCTCTCTCTTTAAAAGGATTACATGCTTAGACTTCACAGAGAAGTATTTAACCAAGGGTGCTGCGTTAAATACCTATAGACACTGCCCATCTCAGCTGGGGAAGACAGGGCAGGGAGTAGATTCTGGCTAACATCCACTTAGCATTTTGTTTTTGTGAATTGACAATACAGCTTGTAGGGCCAGTAAGATGGCTCAGTGAGTAAAGACACTTGCCATCATGCCTAGTAACACAAGGTTGATCCTTAGAGCCCAAATGCTGGAAGGACGGAACTGACTTCCCATGGCACGCATGCATGAGTATAAATAAATAATAAAGAAATGTAAAAGATGTTTTGGATGTAAAAATTCTGGCTGAGCTTGGTGACATGTGCCTATAATGCAGCCAGCAGGAGGCTGGGGCAGAAGAATCATGAGTCTAAGGCTAGTCTGGATTCTGCTCTTAGGATATAGTGCTTGGAGGAAAGTTTGGGGCAATTTGCTGTGATCAACCTTATATACTGGATGAAGCTAACACCATGGAGAAATCACTGACTTTGAGTAATTCAGCTAGTTTGTAGCTGGACAAGGCTTTTGGGAGTTTGATTCCACTACTGATTCTTGTGGTCAGAATTAATTAGATAATATCACTTTTAAAATGTGTAAAAATAAGTAGCATCACATTTGTGATAATATGTTGTTGCTTTAAAATAATCCTAAATTGTCCTTGTTATCTAGGTTCTTTGTTTATCAGATTTCTGTCACTACAATGAAAAACCTGAAATAATTAAGTTACAAAGAGAAAAAGATTGATTTTTTTTTTCCTCATTAGCTTTGAGAAGCTTTCTGTTCACAATCAGTTGGTCCTGTGCTTTGGGCATGTGATGAGGGAGCATATCATAGCAGGAGCGTCTGTGGGCCAGACCTATCCATCAGATCGTAAACAGAAAAGCAAAGAGGAGGTCAAGGTTCCACAATTTTCACCAAGACTTTTTTTCGATGTCTAAGGACCTCTTCCTCGGTCCCACCTCATTCCCGGGGTACCACCTTTTAGGACGTGGCTCTCTAGGGACTAGTTAACATCTACACTGCTGCAAACAGCTTCTGGAATCCAACCCCTGCCCTGCTGGAGTCTTCCCACTAGCTTGTGTTTCAGGCCGTTGGAGCTTCACACAATCTTCTTGACCTTGGCCCTCCTTCTCACAGACGCGCCAGCCTGTCTTTGTGCAACTCCTACAAGGTGTGTTCAGAGTTTACCACTGCAACTGGTTGATGCCGAGCCAGAAGGCCTCCGTGGAGAGCTGTATCCGGGTGCTCTCTGATGTAGGTAAGGTCCCCAGTCGGCGCGGATACCATGGAACGCAGATGAATTTCCCGCTGTTTACTGAGCTTCTTGTAAGGAAGGAAGCTGCAAAGCCAGACCCCGTTCTTCTTGATTCCCCAGCCTCTGTCTTTGCCAAGCCAGCACAGTAAGAGCCAGTAAGTCCTTGAAAAATAAGATTCCATAGTTCAAAGTCAGACAGTTCTTGGCAAGTGACAATCCACGAAGATATTCAAGGCCCCGGGAAGTCCCTCATTCAAAGCCTGAGTTTGTTTACTCCAACAGATGCATTTTGCTATATGGAAATTTTCTTCCCATAAAGCACCCATCAGATCCTTAGGAGCACCCTTTCCCACAAATGGTGCCTTCTTGTTTTCCTCTCCCTGTGCAGTGGCTGGTCCTCCTTCCTCCCTTCGCTCCCTAACCCCCAAGATTCCCATCCTAAAAGGCAATTATCCTCCCCACCCTTTTTCTTTCTGCGATGCTAAATATTAAACATGGCCTGTTCCGTATTAGGCAAGCACTCTAGCACGGAACTACACCCCAGCCCTTTTGAGAAAAGTTTAAGTGGTACCATCATTGTACATATTTCTGGGATACAGCATGTCCGGGTATTTAGGTCCCCATGTGATGGGAACGTCAGACTTCTTTCTCCTAATTAGTTTGAAATAGTTGGTAAGTTGCTATAAATTATGATTACCCTGTGGGTACCCATCATCCTGGGCCTTCTCCCTCTGCTCGCGCTGACCATCTTTCTTCTCCTACTTCTACGGCACCTACTTAAAACAAACCTACGATGTTAACCCTTCCCCACCTTCCATAAGTTCTTTGCAAAGGAATAGGCTTCCCACCTCAGGTGAGAAGTCTTGGGACTGAACTAGATCCCCAGACCCCGGCAAACAGCAAGGGCAATACTTCTCAGAAAGGGTGTCCTTGGGAACGGATGGGTGCTTTACAGGCAAGAAAGTTTCCATAGTAACCAGGAGATAAACACAAGAATAATTCTGTGTTTTGTGATATAGCTTTTAGACGAGCAAGGGGTATGTTTGTGAGGGCTCCATGGGTTGAGTTTTTTAGGCCCTACCTGATTTCCTGTACTCTTATCCTCTCATGTGACAGGTACTGCTCGTGTGTGTGCGTGCGTGTGTGCGTGCGTCTGCGTGCGTGTGTGTGTGTGTGTGTGTTGTGAGAGATTAGGCTGAGAGGGTTCCTGAATGGCCGTCTACTTTCTTCAGACTTGATAGCAGTTTATAGAGATGTGACATGCCGAAATGTCTGACTGAGCCCTTGCTTCATAAGTTAATTGATTCAAACTCAAGGAAGCCATTGGCTTGGCAGCCGTTTACATTTGATTAGAGAGGCTGCACCATTCAGTCATCTCCACAGCAGTAACAACACAGGGAAAGCAAGAACACAGCTCAGTGGTAGAGAGCTTGTCTCATCTGCACGAGGCCCTGGGTGCAGTCCCCAGAAAGGCAAGCAAACAAAAACCAAAACAGAGTTGATACTTGTGCAAAGTCATAAAAAGAGTCCATCCTATTCACTCCCAAATACCAGTGCTGTGCCCCTTGGCAACGGCCTCCTCCTGACTGACTAAAACTGTACCTGACTGGCGCCCCTTGTGTCTTGTTCACTTTTAGATAGCTTGGCCAGGGCATAGATTTTCCTAACTTATTTATTTTTATTTTGTGTGCATTGGTGTTTTACCTTCATGTATGTCTGTGTGAGGGTGTCAGATCTTAGAGTTACAGTTGTGAGCTGCCATGTGGATGCTGGGAATTGAACCTGGGTCCTCTGGAAGAGCAGCCCAGTGCTCTTAACCGCTGAGCCATCTCTCTGGGTCCCAGTGCACAGGTTTTCTAACAGAGATGAGTGTAAGCCAGGTGTCCTGCTTTTTATTTTTATATTGTATTTTTCTTCCGTGGTTTTCCATTTAATAGAGTAAATTGTTAGGAAGTCATTGACTGGCTGTTGGTTTTTCCCTGTGCATTATGTGTTCTATTGAGATAAAAACAGTCGCTCTCTAGCGTATCCTTCAGAATGCTGCAACTCTTCTTACAGTTAGGTACAGGCGATGGAGAACACTTTATCTCCAGTGTTTTGAAGCACTGAAGACAGGAAATGGTTCCCCTTTCATTTGGGGAGAATTCCCCACACAGAAGTGTTCATCTTAGCCTTTTAGGTTAGCTCCTATTTAGTGTGACTTTCAGATCCCTGGGGAAGTTATGAAGAAGATGCAGTGGGTTCTTGTGTCCTTCTCACCTTTTCCTCTGATAGCGACATCTCCATTGCTAGTGTACATCTGTCAGAAGTTAGAGAGCGAGAGTGACACAACTGTCACCAGCTGAAGTCTAGGCTTGATTCTGACGTTCACTAATGTGTCCATGAATGCCATTTTTCTGTACCAGGGTGCACCCTCACACCTGTCTCACACGCAGCTGTCAGCTCTCCAGTCTGGTCTGTGACAGTTTCTTGCTTTTTCCTTGTTATTCATGATCTTGACAGTCTTGATAAACAAGTACTGGCCAGGTGTCCTTTCGAGCACCCCTCAGGTAGATTTCACTGTTTCCTTGTGTTCCTTTTTAGGGAGGGAAGGAAGAGCCTACAGGGCAGATTTGTGTCCTGGTCAGCAGAAGTCAGCTTTTATAGGCTGTGATATAGGACAACAGATTAAAAAAAAAAAAAAAAAAATCTTTGACCTAGCAAATCACCTGGATAATTCTTAAGATGTACAAACGTGGGCATTTGTAGGAAGCCATTTGTTCAAAAAGCAAACTGACATTGTCTTCCCCAAGCTTTATCACTTGGAACCATTTTAGTGTTCACGGTTGCTCCTGTCCCCAGGATTCACCTTGGGAGATCCTGAACTAAACTGCAGTTAAAGGTTGAGCTCCCTCTCTGTCTTCACCATACTGTACACGCTGCCCATTGGAGGCATGGCAGAATCAGCCCGGTGGCTGCTGAGGATTCAAACCCATATCTTGCTACTCTGAAAGCCGTGGACTCATGAGTCATCTGTCTCTTTTCCAGCCAAGAGCCGGGCCATAGCCATTCCCGTTGACCTGGACAGCCAAGTCAACAACCTCTTCCTGAAGTCCCACAACATTGTGCAGAAAACGGCCATGAACTGGCGGCTATCGGCCCGCAACGCTGCCCGTCGAGATTCTGTTCTGGCAGCTTCTAGAGACTACCGAAATATCATCGAGAGATTGCAGGTAATGTCTGATGCTGAAGGAAGTCGAGATTAACTAGACAATCACAACTGTATTTTCTCAAGCCACAAAATATACAAACTCGGTTACAGAGAGAGATCTGTGAGGCCAGGAGGACAAAGCCATTGGTAAACAAAAGCCCCTGAAGGAGGCCACTCGCCTGGTAGACTGAGCAGCAGCTGTATTATTGTCCAAAATCCCTGTGAAGCCTCCCTGTGACCTGGGCTTCCTCCCATCGTGACAGCCGAGTCTATTAATATTTCTAGGGCCTCCTGAAAGAGTTTTTTCCTTATCACCTGACTTTAAAGATGTACTTGACATTAATTCTGCTGCCCTCTGTTGGTCAATGCAGCCTCAGAGGTGCACTTAATTTCCTAGGAGGGGAAGTCAAGCTACTAAACCATGGGAAAGATGTCAGTGCCATGTTATGCAGTGTGTGAAGTAGAGTGTTTGGTAATGTCTGTCCTTGGAAAGCACATGTCCTTGAACGGTGCCAGAGATGCAGTAGAGTGAACACTCAGGGGCTTCTGTTACAATAACTAAGGTTACTGCTATGGAGAAATGTTACTTTCCTTTGGAGAAGTAATTAAGTCACTGTGAGGGTCCATAATTGTCATAAAGACAAACAAATTCATCGATTGACCCATCAGCCTGGGTGCTGGTGATGTGCGGTGGTGAGAAAAGCCCTAAGTGATCTCCCCCTTTCAGAAACCTCCAGATGTGGAGGAGACAAGGCCATTAATCGGCTGATTACACATGTAAAACCTAAAGGGCCAACAGAAGACCTAATCTTGACTGTGGTTAGGATAGGGGATGAGGGATGCTTGGCTGAGGAAGTAACATTGAGCCAAGATCAGATTTCAGGAGGCAAAGAGTAGGAAACATCCTTTGTAAAGACTATTGTGCAGAATACATGAGTTGTACGACTTCCGCCCTTGCAACTAAGAGGCCTATAGAGCTTCCGGAGCAAGATAAGGATTGAGGTCCTTCCTGTGGTAAAGGCATTCTTAAGCAAATGTAACTTTGATTCCGTAGGACCATTTCCTGACTTTCTGTGCTTTTAGAAAGGTGAGGAATAACAGACTCAACACTCTGTGATCAGATAGTATTTTCTGGACAGCAGGGTCCATGTCAGTTATTTTCTGCAAACACATTAGTTTTTTGCCTCCTGGGAAATGGAGTAGGTAGGTCATAACTTGCTGTATAGACTTGTCAGTGCTTGAAAAGATCTGATCTTGCAGTTATACATTATCCCCGAGTTCCTGTCATCATTAGATGCCCTCGTGCAGCAAAACTTGTGATAAGGACAGCTCTTGCCAGTTAACCACGTCTATAATTAATTCTCATCTAGACGCTTGCTCCCTCGACATTTGCGCCTTCCCCAGCTCATTGCTTTGGCATCTTCGTTTCTCTCTCTCTCTCTCTCTCTCTCTCTCTCTCTCTCTCTCTCTCTCTCTCTCTCTCTATCGCTCTCTCTCTCTATCGCTCTATCTCTCTCTCTCGCTGTCACTCCCACTCTCTCCTCTCTCTTGCTCTTCCTCTCTTTCTGCTAAATGTCATACATTTGAAAATACAATGCAAACAAATTTCAGTGTAAAGTCCAGACTTCTCAAAAGATGCAAGATTTCACGCAGTATGTTTATACAGTTTTCGAGAATTCCTTCCATGCCATGTCAGTGCTTTCATTTGGGTTGGACTTGGGACCAGTAGGGTGTGAAGAGAAGGGGGATAGAGGAGGAAAGAATTGTCCCCAAAGGCATACTCTTAGGGAAGCTAGTGAGAACCTCTTCTTCACTCCCATGAAAGTCAGTATGAGTTAGAGAATCTGTGCCCTGATTTCTTACAGTTTTTGTTGGAAAACCCTTCCTCCCACCAGGAAAAATTTTCTAATCTTGCATCCCTTTCTGTGTGTCCTAAATATTATTGAGCTGTTACCATTACATGGAGTCTCTTAAACATAAGCTAAGACTATCTTTATGTGGTTTAATTTTTGTTATTGGATAAATTTAATTCCTTTTAATTTCTTTTTTGCAACCCTCAACAGGTTAAAATATTGAAGTGAGGCATCTCTTCCCATGCAAATCCCCTTGTGTTGTGTTGTCCCCGTCTTAGCATGCTGCCAGTTAAACTCTGACTCGGCAGGCCCTGGGACAGGCTACAAGCCATGGCACAGGCTGCTGCATCTTTTGAAGATGATTCCTTGTCTGTTTCCTATCATTTGCCTTTATATGGTGTTTGTTGTGTTGGGTTGGCAGCCCTTTCAACTTCTCTCTGTTTTCCTTTCCTACAGCTGTGTGTTTTGCATTTGAAGACCATCATGCTATCAGGGTACATGTATTTAGCATGTTGATACAGCATGTTCATTCATTTGTGTGCTCATGTTTATATAACTTAATTGTGTAAATGCTGCTCATTGTAAAGAATCAGACAGCACTAGTAACTTTGTGGAAGAATATTAAAATCCCATGTGATCCCACCGCCCAGAGAAACCCAGTGGTGGTGGATTAGTAGTATGTATTTTTTTAGATATGATTATCGTTCTTGAAAACAGTGTCACAGAATCCATACTATTCCCTGACTATTTTAAACTTATACTGTAGACATCTTTTCACATCCTTAAACTTGTTTTTGGGTATTGTACTTACAAATGTGCGGGCTTGCCCTCGAGTAGCCTAAAATTGTCTCAGATGAAGGGGTGGAGAAAGTGTTGATTTGTTTGTCCTTTGTTTTCTGGATTGGGAGGCAATGCTTCTGGTACCCAGTGGACAGTGTCTGATAACTGCAAGTAATGGGAGGCAGTACGAAAGCTAAGCTAACATAGCCTGCCCGTGCCACATGCGTAGGCAGAGATAGTGTCTCACCTTGTTAGCCAGCTTCCGTCTGAGCTGCTGACCAAGTGATGCTTTCCTTCCAGGACATCGTGTCTGCCCTGGAGGACCGGCTCAGGCCCCTGGTCCAAGCCGAGTTGTCTGTGCTTGTGGATGTTCTACACAGACCAGAACTGCTTTTCCCTGAGAACACAGATGCCAGGAGGAAATGTGAAAGTGGCGGTTTCATTTGCAAGTAAGCAGTCTCCCTTCCAGAGTGGTCAGTAGCCAGAAAGCCCTGATAACTAGTCCAAGCCCCCTGTTCTGGAGGAGGAGCCACTGGCCAGTTTTTAACTTTGTGAATTCAAGTCAGATACTAGAGCCCTGTTCTGACCGTCCCAAAGTAAACTTGTCTATTAGATCCTATTTACTGACACTCCTTGCCAATTTGAATTGCATGCCTGTTCATGTTTTTCTCCAGTCAACAAATTGACAGCAAATACCTACCATGTGTAGTACAAGCAAACAAAATGTCGTGACCCTCCAGGCCCTCAAAAGTCTTGGACCTCCCATGACCTCGTTATCATTTCCTAACATTTTAGCTTCTCAGTTTATTCCATGGGGCATAATCTGAAAAGAAACCGGTGGTTTTATGACAAGTCATCCTCATTTGATTTTCACTGTGAGATTAATTGTCTAGCTTGAGTGTGGGCTCTGCCCTAGGAGCTCCTCTGAAGATGAGACTATGGATACAGAAAGTGTGTGTTTGCCCAACCACCAACTTCATGAGGTTTTTAAAAATATTCGATTGGCATATATCAGCAGCAATCCTCAACGGAAAAACTGGCACACTTATGAGTAGGGCTCTGTCTGCTTTCTCTGCTTGGTATAATTTCTCCAGAGACTGTGGCCAGCTCCTGCCTTCTCAGCCTGTCATCTGTCCCCAGCCAGCAGGTGTCGCCTGTGAGACATAGCTGCTGACTCGTTCTTAAGCGCATGGATGTCTTGAAGTGTATTTAAAGTTGGAACCCTTAAGAAAACTTGCTCTTTACCTGACTAATTCAACCAAGTTTCTCATGCAAGGTCTTTAGCTGGAGGATTTTTTCTGGATGTGACCTATGCTTTTCTTTCATTCAGGCTAATAAAGCATACCAAGCAGCTATTAGAGGAGAATGAAGAGAAACTGTGCATTAAAGTCTTACAGACCCTCAGGGAAATGATGACCAAAGATAGAGGCTATGGAGAAAAGGTACTGCATTTGATTTTCAAGTTTAAATTACACTGTAGAACTAAACTTAAGGTTTGAAAGTGCTTGGAATCTCCTTAGTTACTAGCTGATAGTTTAATTTTTAAAGCTGTTTCTCCTGTCCCTAAAGGTAGCTGAATCATATGACTGTCTTCCTGCAAGTCAAATATTATTAGTTGTCTCTCATAGACTACTCACCATATAACCCAACGTCAAGGAAACACTTGTAGGATCTTTCCTACTGAACTTCCCAATGAGGCATAATTCTCTTATGTATCATTCTGGGTACCTGAATTTTGCTTTCCAGCTAAGCATACCTGTGGGGTGACTTACCTCTTTCTGATGCCGTGTTGCATAATCCTTCCAGCACCTCAAGAAACTCCATCCAGTTCTAACTGGAAGGAAGACAAGCAAGTATGTCACCACTTCTGATTGAGATTGTGAAATAGACAATCCCCATGACCTGACACTTCTTGGTATACAGAGAGAGCAGGCTTATGGCGCGTGTCTCAAAAGCACAGTGTGGCAAGAGTAATCCCAGTGCTTCTTCTCATCTCCAGCAAAGAGCCTTGAGCATCAGTCTCAATTCCAATAGCCTTTATGGAGTAGTTACTAGCACCCACTAATTGTCAGCTAGCCACTTTTACCAGTGGTTCCTGATCTCATTGGCCTGTCAGAATACCCAGTAACTCACTGGTTGGCTCTGAGAAAGAGCCTGGGTAATTAAACCACGACTTTCCTTAAAAGAATAGATGATGATAACCAAATCATCAGAAGTATAATAGACTGCTAAAGTCTTGCTTTTCAGCCTATGCATGGTCTCTCATGAATGCCAGCTTACTTAACAGACAAGGCTCCCTGGATAAAAAAAAGAAAACAGGAAAATGTACAGTTTTACTGTACTGAATATCCCTCCACTATCCTGAGATCACTAAGCTTTTAAATATCAAGCTAGCCAAGGCTAAAGCCCATTTGGTAAATGCCTACCTAGCATGCGTAAAACCCTGGTTTTGACATACACTATGCTTCATTAAACTGGATGTAGTGTACGTGCCTGTAATCCTGGCACTAGGGAGGTGGAGGCAGGGTGATCCAAAGTTCAAGGTCATCTTTGGTGACGTAGAGTGTTCCAGGCACAGCCTGGGATACATGAAATCCTGACTCAAAACCAACCCAACAAAAGAACCATATGTACACGTCATTCTAAATGTTTATGTAAAGGTGAATACTTGGTCACGGAATCAGGATTTTGTGGACAAAAACTAATAGGAAGAAGCGTATAAATTTAAATAGTAGGTGCAGAGAGCCTTAGTCCAGTGAGAAATGATGCCTTGCTCATATAGACACACACATGGGCAGGTTTTCATGAAAAGAAAGGGAAAAGAGAGGGAAGAGAAAAGCCAAGGGTAGCTTAGGGGTAGGGGATAGATAAAGACGGATGGACAGATGTCAGGAAGTAAGAGATGGCCAGAGTCTAGAAGAGTTTCCTGGGCCTCTGTTCACTTTTCCTTTGTAGCTGGTGAAGAAATTAGCCACCCCAAATCCCAGAGACTGACATCTCTTTCTAGACTGCTTGGGACTGTCATCCCTACTTCTGGAAAACAGAAACACTGTAAACTAGATTGGGGAAGACCACAAAACCAAGGGAGATGTTCTAGGAACCTGCGGTAGACTCGAAACCCCTGGCCCTGGTGCTCTGGCTAACTAAAAGTGCGACTTAGCCATCTGTGTATGTATAGCACTATGAAACGGGCAGAGGGCATGAAAGGGTTCCCGCCTCCCTCAGTATGGCAGTCGATAATAACTTTGTCTCACCAAGGTTCTTTGATATTTCTGATGGCCACTGCTTGTCCTTGCTGAGTTGAAGAAACACAACCCATTAACGGGCCAACATTTTCAAGGGCAGAAAAATCTCACAGCCAAAGAACTAACCTTCTTTTCTCAAGGAAACCAGGTTGGCTTGGGTTTTTCTAAACGGGGTTGTCCTTGGCCTGGTGCTGAGGACACTCCCATGCTTTCGTCTCGGTTTTCCTGCTGGTTGCCCCTTGTGTGGAATGTTCCCGTGGCTGGCACCTTCCCGAGCATATTTGATACTGTCCTTCTTTCCTGCCCTTTCTTGAGTCTCTATTGTCACAGGATGAGATCTAGAAAAGGTCTCGGGCTTTGCCTCATCAACCCTCGCTTGAGCGTAAGCACCTGGGCTGGGATGACGTATCTGCCTAAGGTCACATGCAGAGTCTGAATGGGTTCAAGCCTAACCCCAGTTTCCCACATCCCAATTATCTCCTTTCCCACCTCTCTCACGCTGTATCTTCCAGTGTGGGTCTCTTTCTCTAAGCTGTAGTCCCTATGGATAGAGAGGCTTTGCGTGCCTTTGCTCATCTTGGTGTTTTCATTCAGCTTCAGGACTTATCAAGGTCATATATGACAAGGAAATTTGAAACAATTTCTTACTATTCTGCTCAAAAAAATGGTGTGCTTATATGGATCTACTTTCATAAAGGGGAACAGAGACCTTTGGGAAGTATGACTCAGATTACCAAGTAGATTAAAATATACCAAAATCTCTCAAAAGCTGACATACGTTTTAATCACCAGATATAAAATCTCCTGGCCTATGTAGAGAGTTCCAGTACAGAATAAGACCTTATTCCCCCGCCCCAAACCAAACCAAGCAAAAAAATAATAATAAACCAACCCAGATAACAAAGTGTCAGTTCCATACAAGGACAGAGCCCTGTGACCTAGGGCCTCCCCCAAGGTCTTACCACCTGCCAGCATGTCACCAGTAAGGTCCAACTTCCTAGTGTGCCATCTGCAAGGGTAGATGCAAACCCTCTCCAAACCATATCAAGCACTCAGGAATTAAAGGAGCAATTAATCTTCACCTGTTATGTCCCTGAATGCAAAGAACCAACAGTGTGTGTTATTCATGCTGTTAAATATAAAAGTAAAGAATATTTGAAAAATTATCACAAAATGGTATTGAAGTACAACTGGGTATAAAGCTGACAGTATCTTGTATCCTGTATCTTCAAAGAGATCAGACTTTAGAATGATACCAGGACTGCGTAAATATGAATATACATATGAGAAATGCCCACTAAAGTCTGCTTTGAATCTGGAATACATTTTGCCTGTGGAAAAAAAAAAAAAAAAAAAAAAAAAAAAAAAAAGTAACGTCTCCATGGCTAGGAATCTTAAAGGTTTCTCTGAATCTTTCTATAGCTCACAGAAAATCTTCAAGCCCCTTGATCCTGCTTGAAAAAGTAACAGAGTTTTCTTAAGTGTTGGCCTCTCGCTGTTCATTATAGGATTTTATTATGCTGATCTTGGTTTATATTATCATTCAAAGAGCTTTGAAAGAAACTCAGAGTCCAAGAACTGTGTAAAAGGATATTTCAGAATTTATTTGACATCCCACTTGCCCTTCTGAATAATCCCTGTTTTCGTTCTAGAGAGAGCACCCGAGGTAATGCCAAGGTTTTTATTCTTACCAATTGTCGGTTCTCTGCTCCTTGGTTCTAGATGAGTAGAGTGTTGACCTTTCCGGCTACTAGCATTTCTGACAAACTCTTTACTTTTCAAAATGGAATGTGACAGAGCTTCTGAGCATTAGCCTGCTATCCTTAGACTAATGTAACTGAGGTTATTCTCTCCTGATTTTTTAATTCCCCTGCAGTTGATGCCAATAGATCCATGTCACTAATCCAACTGGGGCAAATGGTGACTATCGCTCACCCGCACTCCCAGGTTATGAGATATGTTGGTCTCTGCCCCCTGAAGTTAATCCCAGATCTGACTGAGCCCAACTGCAGTTTGGGCTCCTGACTCCCAGTAAAGCAGTCAAATGAGTTTATAGTACTCTAGGCTTTTATCCTGTCCCTCCCTCTCTGCTTCTGAAAAACAAAGCTCAGGGAGTTGGCTCTCAGTCCCACTCAGTTCAAGATCTCATGTTTACAAGCAAGGACAAGACTGTCTTAAAGCTTGGATGATGGACTCATGAGGTTTGTTGCCCAGTGTGTGAATGAAGCGTGGCACATGCTGCGTATTCTGTTCCAGAGCAGACGTCATTCCAAGCTGTGACTGTGACCATGTTGCGTAAGCTCCTTCAAATGGTCACTGTCTAACAGCACTGAAGGTGACATGGTTGAGCATAAGCATACTTACACAACTTTCTAACGTTTAGATTCTTGTGTTTTGCTTCCTAACAAATCTCTTTTTCTCCCCTCCTTTCTTCTTTTCCAGCAAATTTCCATTGATGAAGTGGAAAATGCCGAGGTCCTAATTTTGTTGTTTTTGTTTTTTGTTTTGTTTTGTTTTTAATGTCCCATGGTGATGTCTCCATGATACCCTTCCAATTAGCCTTGTACCGTGTCCTCTGGCCTCTGCGTTTAGCGTCTGGCTTTGTGTAGTGTGCCTTCTGGAGTGAGCACGGTTGGTCCTGTCTGTGTTAGTATTTTCCTCCAGAATGTTTGTCATTTCTCCTTGGATATCCCACCGTTCATCCGGATAGACTTTCTAAGCTGTGACAAGGTTTCAGTTATTGCCTGGGTCCTTAACTTAGGTGTGAAGCTAACTCTTGATGTTACCATGAAGGAGCTTTGCTTTGTGTTAAGCATTTGACAAAACGAGAGAGAATAGATTGACATGGTTGGGAAGTTAAAATACAACAACGAAACACCAATCCCACTACCCTGTTGCTGTTTGTGTTGAAAGGCATTACGTGGTGGGGGTGGGGGGGTCACGTAAATATTTTCATAAGTCATTGTGAATCCACCCCTGTAGCCATGGCTTTTCTTCTGCAGGAACTACTAGTAGGTGCAGAAATGAAGATGGCAATCGGTGGTTCCTGTACTGGCCTGTCAAGTGGCCCTTGTAGTACTGTCCTAGAAACACTGGTACATGAGTGGATTGCAGGCTTCCTACCTCTTGCTTGTTCTGTGCATTTTCAACAGCCTTAGTGTTTTTAGGCTGTGATATGCAGTTGGTAGGGGGTACCAGCAAGATAAAAAAAATGATTTGGAGAAAAAGTGTGTATGTGTGTGCATGTGTATGCATGTGTGTGTGTGTGTGTGTGTGAGAGAGAGAGAGAGAGAGAGAGAGAGAGTTATACATACACACACATATGTGGTTTTATTGCCTGGTGCATAGAGTACACGGGATAAAATTATATTTGATTTTTTTTGTTAGGCTAGTTAATTAATACCTTAATTTAGATGGAATGAAGCTACCAGATTAGACATGTTATCCAGTGTCTTTTCACTCTAATATACTGTTGTTGAAAATTCTTAATAAATGGCTTAGATACACCTAAGGAAAGTTAAGATATGCCGCAGACTTAAGTCTGGAAGCAACACAAGAGGTTATGAATTTGAACTGGCTGCCTCAGGAATGGCATTCTGAGAGGCAAATGGCCACTCAGCCCACCCAGCTAGAGCACAGCCAGCCAGGGCTTACACGTGGCCAGTTTAGCTCCATAGAGTTCTCTATGATGAATGCGCTGTGAACACATTTGTCTTTGTTGTAATCAGACACAATTATGCCTGCACTTGAAGCAGATGTGCTTGTCGGATGGCAGAGGGGTGAAGAGGGACGGACACTTGCAAGCCTCCTTCACTGCCTGTAGCACAGTCGTCTTTTCTTGTTTCCTATGTAGTTTTCCCATTTCTGAATTGGTTCCATGCTAGGAGGTCGCTGTGGGCTGAACTTGGTGTGCTGGTCCCTTCAGTACTCTTGTTTCTACCTAGAGTTATGAAGGCATCCCTTTAAATTTCTCCCCCTGAGCTACTGAAACTGAATTTCTATTTGCTTAGGTATAGACTAAGTCAGGGGAAGAAAACCCTCCTCCTCGGAGTCTAAGTAGCGTTATTAAGTCACTGTTTGCACCATAGTGATCAGTTGATGTGTTTGCTTGCTCAAGATACAACTTGGTTCTCCTGGCTAGGACTTTATTGCTTGCTTATGGAAAGACTCCACAGTTGGAGCAGGTGTGTTTATAATTATACTCTAGGAAATAGAATACTGTCTGTTTATAAAGGAAGAATGTTCTGGCAGGCACTTAGATTCTTTGAAAATTCCCTGAGGAAGCAACTGTGGCTCCCCTCTGCGTAGTTACCCCTGGCAACAGTCAGAACCCTGGGACACCAACACCCTGTCCCTGGTCCCTCGGGCTATTGGCTCTGGCCCTCTTCTCAGAGATGACTGATTGGCCTTTATTATCAGCCCATTCTGGAAACCACTACAGCTCCTGTGGAGCACGCTCCCCACCCCCCAAACCTTTCACCAGAGTATGCTAGTGGAAGCCAGCTTCCATAGCTGAGCTTCTACAGAAGTTTAATGAGAGCTCCTGCTGGCTCAGCCCTGAATCCCGAATGTTGGGGGTGGGGGAAGTGTTAGGCATGCCTGGTCCCTTCGTCTCCTCATTGGAGATGCATTTTGGTGATAAAGGCCAGTTGAGCATGCCAGGAAATTGTTGCTGCAAACAACGTAGGAAAAAAGAAAAAGCCCAAGCTTCTCCATCCATGTCAGACCTTTGGGGAAGAGGGTAAAAGGAGGGCGGAGTCATAAATTCCTCATAAGGCACGTGCATTGTATGGGCCCTTCCCATCTGCCTCCTAGAGTAAAATTGCATTTGACACCAGAAATAGGAGGGTATTGGTGTTTGTGTTTCTGTTTCTTAGTAAGTAAAGAGGCAGCTTCCATCCTTACCCCTGACTCGGTCTTGTCCACCAGAGATAGGAAGAACAGGGGGTGAAGGGCAGGAAAGGGAAACTTCCTGAGCTATGTCAAGCTTGATGGATTGTTGCATGTGTGTACTTGTACACCCTCCCCATCAAGATATAGAAAGCTCCATCACTGGTCATAAATGGCACCAGCTGTTGCTAAAGATGTAAACCTGTTAGGTTACAGCCATTGTGTTAAAGGCTGGTCACAGCGTGACCCCGGATGCACACAGTATTTTCCCTGCTGAGATTTGCTAGAGAGCCTATACAAATTAACATAAAAATTACTCCAGTCTGTCACAAAACATGATAGAAATTCCCTGGAGTTATGGGCAAATGTCATCGGAGATGTTCCCTAAGCCAGAAGGTCAAGTAGTCACTTCATAGGTCAGGTGAAAATTCGTAGCCTCAAGGCAGGATAGCCCCCACTTCTCTAAACTAAGAAGTGCCATAGCTGTTGAGAACACGCTCGGAGTTCAGGCAGAAGTCGGGACTAACAGAGTGGTCCACCTAGGTTTCCTCATTGTGTCCTTAAAAAGGAGATGGGTGTGCACTGACGTTCTCTGGACATGCCTGTTAGTTTCCATTTGAGATGTGATCTGCTCTGAATTAATGTCACTCCAGGCCTCTGGTGACAGCGAGCAACTTTGCTTTCCTGTACTGCAAAATGAAAAAAATACTAGACAGACATTTCGTGTCACCCAGGGTAGCTGTAACCTGGTTTTATTTTTATTGTGCCCTTATCTTCTCTCACCTCCAGCTCCTCCTACAAGCCAGTGATGCCACAGACAAGAAACTTTGTAAACTTGAGGATGTGCGAAGGCTGAGGGGGGAGACAGAGAAGCATAGAAATTGTTAGATTTCACCTTCAGGGGGCGTGCTCGTGACGTCCAACCCCGGTGGAGGCGCCCTACTTTTTTACATTGCTGTGAACTGCTGAGTTGGGCATCTGCCAACATTCAGGCAGCCGTTACATAAGACCTTTCTTTTTTTTTCCTGGAATTTAGGCTCACTGCTGATGTGCGACCTTCAGCAGTAATTGCCAATAAGTGCAGCAGGAGTGTTTACTCTTAGACACTGGCAACCACAGAGCAAGCTCTCCTCACAGCACCCAGAAACCGCTGCAGAGTCTGCTCAAGGCTTCTTCTTTTGGCTTTCTTTTCTCTCTCTCTCTCTCTCTCTCTCTCTCTCTCTCTCTCTCTCTCTCTCTCTCTCCTTCCTTCCTTCTTCTTTCTTTCTTCCTTTCTTTCTTCCTTCTTTTCTTTCTTTCCTTCATTCTTTTCAATGCTGAGATTATTCCAGAATGTCTGAAGTAGTGTAATTGAGTCAAGCCAGATTGCATTTTTAAATAATGGACCACACTAGTGAGTTCTGATGAAGTCTGTCTGTAAGATATGCATCAGACTACATGGGTGGAGCCATATAATTTTTAAGTTATTTTTGTTTCTAAAAGCAAATACAGTTAAAAAGAGAATTGTATTTGCAGATGTGAATATTTAAAATTGTTCTTGTAAATGTTAGAAAGCTTCTATTCTGGGCTCAGTGTTCTTAAAGCTTTCTTTTCTCTTAATGAAGGGGTTGTAAAACTGATAAAAGATGGGGCCTGGTTAACATAGTTGCAAGCTCATTCATTCTTGTTTTGTTTCCTTTCCCTGAGGTTATGATTAGATTAAGAAACAGCTGAGTGCTGATTTAGGGGGCCAGAAATGATAAGTTCTTTTTGCTGTACTGCTGTATCAATCTATCATCCATGTCTTGACTTGTGTTCAATTTCTGTCGGGATGGTCCACATGGGAACATTGTGTTTAACAGAAACATGGATGCTGTAGGGCTGCAGAAGAATTCCTGTTAAGGACAGTAGAAAGCCAAGCCTGTTCACAGGCCCGGCTGTGTGCTGGTCCAATAATAGACACACATGAAAGGAATGGATGGAGAGATGGACAGGTGTGAGGGGGTTGCTAAATTGCAAACACCAGAAATAACCTGGGAAGTCTCTGGGCTTCTTTAAGAATTACTAGGCATGACAGCATATGTGCATCCTTCCATAAGAAATCAGATACTTTATATGTAAAGTAGGCACATGAGTATCTTCTATTCACGCAGCCCATTACTTGATTGACATCAGTTAGGATGCCCTGATTATTGGCCTCATCCCGGAAGGACATTGAGGGTCCAGAAACTCGAGGTACTATTTGAGTTCCACTTACATGTTTGCTTGTCATTTGAATGCTTGTTTCTATTAAGTTACATTTGGCTGAGCTTCTCTGAATGTCCTGGGAAGACTTAAAATCAAAGGATCAATATGATGAAGCAGTCTGGTACACTGCTTGGTTTTCAGGTTCATAACTAGGCCTGTTAATCACCCACCAGCTTCCAAGAGTTCACTGTAATTAGCGATGTCAGCAGCATGCACTAGGAGAGAGAAATAAGACCTAGAATATTTATGCCTTAAAATGTTATTCCTTAAAATGTTGTCTGAAACCTTGCCATTCAAGTCAAATGATAATAATAACCACTGAGAAAAACTAAATGCATTCATCAGTTTCTCCTTGTGTTTACTGATACTGGTATTTACATAGCTATTTTTGGAACATGTATCCTTTATTATTATATTTACCAGACCTGCATCTTACTGCCATAGAATCAGCTTATCCCCAAGGAACTGTGACTTCAGTCATCAGAGAAGAAAGTGCTGGTGTGGACTGTTGCTTGTTTTACCTAATTATATTCCTGGTCTGATCAGGTCTCTGCCATGCCCGAACTCAAGTTATATTGTTTAGGGCACTTGGCTATTAGGGTTTTAACAATGAAGTTTACTGACAATAGACGATGCAATATTTGATACTTTAGCTGGAAGGAATTCCAATAATGCCCCAGTCTCCCTGAACAGGTGAAGAGACAGAAGCTCAGGGAAGTTATTTGGTGACCAAAGAGGCCTGATAGAGGCCTTCATCACGTGGCATCAGCCAATGCTCCTGGCCTTTCCCTTGTGATCCACTAATAGAAAAACCTAAAACTTGTCTTTCTGGACAGCGAGGCCTCCATGCATCCTCTGCTGTCCCAAACAGCTTCATAAGATTTTCAGGGAAAACCTTAAAAAGATAATTTAAATTTCATTTTAAAAATCAAACTAACTTTAGAACAAGCACAATCATCTCAGGAAAAGAAATATGGAAATTCCCGATCTCACTCTAAGAAAGAAATACTGATAGCCTCTGCAGAAGAACTGAAGATGCCTCCCTGGACAAAGAGAACCAAGGCAAAGTAGACAGTTAAACAAGGGGGTGAGGGTGGGGAGAAAATACCAGTTCCGGCTTCAGCTTCTTCATTTCCTTTGGCTTTGGTTTTGTTTGGCAGGGGAATAAGAGGGTAGCTGCTTGGGTTCCTGCAGGAAATCCCTGCTTGTAATCCTTTTGTTCTAATCATATAGAATGAACCTAAAGGACATGCCCGCGGGAGTGTGGCCAACACAAACGGTAGAAGACAGTACCTTCCGTCCGTCTCTGGCCACGCTAGCGTGTACGGACAGTTGCTTTCACACTGCCATTTCTTACATGTCTGTTTTCCACTGAGGACAGAAAGCAAAACTGTTTTCACAGTTTCTTGTTTTAGCCTAAAGCAGGCAGAGCGGAGAGTAGAGCTAAAGGGGCATCTTGGATTGTGTTACCAAGTTTACCATTTTGACAGTACACACCTCACCTCTGTTTTATTTTCCTTGCTGTGCTGAAGGCTTTCGGCCATCGTGTTTCTCCCCACCCTCTTCAGGAGGCTGGGTGCTTTGCACCAACTTCTTCTCCCCAGAAGTGATAGTGTTGGATTACACACAGACACACACACACACACACACACACACACACACACACGTCTAGACCTAACTGAGCAATCCTCCACCTGTGCCTCTCTACCTTTGCTGAAACAGTTTGGATTTAATCAGTTGACAAACTAGAAGGCCATTTTTTAAACTTCACGACAAGAGCTTTCTATTAAGGATATTTCTTTCCACTGTGGTGATCCGGTTACTGAAGTGTTTGCCTTGAGCTGCACTGAAGCCCCACACCCACCCCAGGTCTCACAGTTTCCATCTTCCAGACTGGCTGGCCACTTCCCAGCCACCTTCTGGCCTAAGGAGCAGGGCACAGTGTGCAGTGTGGGAGAGCAACAGCAGAGGCCAAGGTCATACGGTTCCAGCATGAACCTCGGCTTCAGTCCATGGCTCCAGAGTGTACCTTGCACTGCTCAGCCATGCTGCTGGTGCATGACTCGGGTCCAGGGCAGTCCACGTAGGATCTGACGGTTATGTCTGACATCAGTTTCCTGTTCTCTGCACGTGTCCTTTGGCCAGACACGTGGCACTATCTTCATATGCAGTGGTAGATTTTCCTAGCCACACCCGTTTTTGAGTTATCCCTTCTCTTTCTCTCTCTCTCTCTCTCTCTCTCTCTCTCTCTGTGTGTGTGTGTGTGTGTGTATGTATGAGAGACAGAGAGAGTTCATTTGTGTATTCTTTGGATGAGCCTTCCTCTCTTTCCTCTACGAGGTAGGAATTTTGAAGTTGAGTGTGGGCTGTTTACCTGATACGGCAGGAATAAGCCCAGAAAACCTGTCTGTGCTACTCCTAAGGAGCCATAAGGTTAGAATAATCATGCTCAGAACGCAGAAACTCATCTGCTTGTTGAGAGATTCTGGAAGAGGCCATTCCACCTGCTAAGCCTCAGCCAGAGCCGTCCACTGCAGGAGGGAGCAAGGAATTGCAGAGATGGGAGGAAGCATTAATACAGAGGAGGCATGTGTTCCTGCAGAGAGTTCCTGCTGCTGGCTGCCCCCTTGGCCCATTGCTGAGCTTACCCAAGCCTCCATTAGTATCCAAAGCACAACTTTCCCTCGCATTGCCCAGCCGGACACCCACAAATGGGAGCTCTTCCCTCCTGGCTACTGATTCTTTCAGCTTTCGTATTGCTATAATGCAATGCCTGACTAGAGCAGTGTAAGGTGGGAAAGGGTCTATTTTGGCTCACAGTTTACAACCGTCGTGGCTCAGAAGGAACACTGGTGAGATTGGGTCTAGCTGTGGCAGATACTCCAGGTGACCGGTCACTGTTCCACAGGTCAGATATAGAGGAGATGAATGCCTGGCTTTGTTGGTTTCTTCCTTTCTCCCTTTGTACGATGGTGCCACTCACAATCAGAGAACATCTTCTCTCCTTACTAAGACTTCTCTGGAAAGGCCCTCACAGACACACCCAGAAGTGTGTCTCCCTGGTGACTTCAAATCGAGTCATGGTGACAGTGGAAGTTATAGTCATCTCAGCGATAGTCTTTGCTAATTTTAATCCTGTATCTCATATCAGTCAGCCATTTCCCCACCACATCCCATTTACTTTAAACATCCGGCCGCTGGTCGCCCTCAATGGCCCAGCCCCATGCAATGGGTGATTCAGCAAAATCACCGACCTGTGATCTTTCTCTCCATGTTTTGTCCCTCAGTGTTGGTCTGCAGACTTCTCTGTGGTCTGGAACATGCAAATGACATGACTAACATGCTTCGTTTTACTTCCAATTAGCTACCACAGGCCCCGGAAGCTGAGAACTCCACAGAGGTGTGTTACACACCTGTATTTGCAGTACCAGCAAATACGGGTGCTTCTAAGTTTTCCCATTTGAGTGTGTGCATTGTCATGATGAGCTGTTCACTGCAGTGATGGGCATTGGGGGGGGGGGACAAGATCTAGCAGGTTGGGGACTAATCCTTGCTGTGTTGGCTGTTTGCCGGTAGTAAGAAAGTCCTCCACTGGTAGAACTAGACTAAGCAAGCTCCAGGTGAGAGGATGAACCCCTGAGAGGTCTTCACTCCTAATCCTTTTTAGTCTAGATGTGAGGAATCCTGGAATGTTAAGATCTTTCTGTTGTGTGGATTGACTTCAGATCACATGCAAAGATCATGTACTTTTGAAAATCAGGACATGAGTCTATAGTTTTCCCAGAAACTACTAAGAAAGCTGCCTAAGGCAGTGTGTCTGTCCCATCCTTCCCAGCTCCCAGCTCCACTGGCTGAATGAAGGACTCGAGTTAATATTAAGGGAGTTAAGAAGTAAGATCAGAGAAACTGTTAGGGCCGGCATGTCTCCAGGTGGGAAAAGTTCCTTTCGGACACTGTTGCTAAATCACAGGAGTTCGAGTTCAAATGGAAGGTTCTTTATCAGAGAGAAGTCTGTCGGAAATGATAAAAATCAGACACAGATGCTAGAAGGCCTGAGGTGCAGTGCAGGTGTTTCCCAGCGATCAGCTTGTATTCTAATCAGAGCTCCTCACTAGCAGTTTGATTAGAATACTCAAGTGCTGGTGGGTTAGGGAGTGCTTTGGTCTCATGTATGTGTCTGACCCATATTGTATGTATCAGTGTCCTTATGCATGTGCTTTTCAGTGCTGCATGTATGAATCATAAGGACTTTCCCAGTTGAGTCTTGTTTTACAGCCCCTCTTGGGTTAATATAATAGCATATCCTATAGAACTGCCATTCATAATCTTTGCACAGGGCAATATTGGCCCCAAAGCTCATTTGAAACAATGTCATGGGATCAGGGGTTGGGACAGCTGCTAAAAAGAATCTAAAGTATTCATACCTTGGGGGGAAAACCACAAAACAAGATAGTTCTTTTATGTAACCTTGACTGTATCTGAGCTCATAATGTATTTTGTTTGTGACTGATGCTGAAGATGGTAGTGTTTCCTTAGTGCCATACTTAAAATGGAATTTCTGCATGCTTAGCAGGAGCTTGAACCAAGTCCACCCCTGAGGCAACTGGAAGACCATAAAAGGGTATGTAGTCTTGAGTCTCGTGTATTGGGAGCCAATGACTGTAACTCCCCCCTCGACCACACAACTGTGATTTAAAGACAGCTTCTGTTGGTGTTAATATTGTTCAAACATGAATTGGCTTAGGACCAATCATCCCCTTGCACAGAGGTGAAACTAGCTGGCAGCGCTGTTATCTACCTGAACAGAACTATGCACAACCAAGCTCCAAATAATAACCAAGGAAGCATTACACACCTTCCTTCCTCGTGATGGTTTTCTGAACAGGTTGATGGGGCAGCTTTGTGGTTCTACAGTGACTGGTGAGCCTTATGGCCGGCTTAGAATAAACACAAAAGCATGCTGCCAGCAGAGTGTAGTTACACTGCCCAGCCACCCAGCCACTAACTTCCTCCTTTTCCCATCGGTCAGGGTCTTACCTGTGGGAGAGCGCGTGTCCCAACAAACACAGGCACATTCTCAGCATTGGATTGTTTCAGAGGCACAGCTTTTGTAGTTTGCTTTCCTTATTTAATGTTACATGTCAGCCTTTGGTGGGACAGCAATAAGTAAGTCTTTGAACACTAGCAGTCACACAAAGCTCCCCAAATTAGGAAGGAGTTTGTCACTTTTTGTTCTCTGAAAAGGAAACAAATGTGTATCTTTCAATAGATTCCAAGAAGAGGAATGCCACCTAAGACCAAGGATTGGTACTTTCTTAAAATGCTGACTATGTACTGCCAAAGAATTTTCTATAAGATGTCTATACGCACTGACCAGCACTTGTTGTCACAGTAGCCGTTTCTGGAAGACAGCTGTGTATCTCTGTTCTGAGAACTTTTTCAGGAGTGTGCTAAGACTCCCATGTATGTCCATGTCTCACTCTTTAACAAAGTATGCTGACCCAGTGGCAAGGCCCTCTTCCTCATAGCACAGGTTAGAGAGATGAGACTCAGAGGTTTAACTTATTTCCCAAAGTCGCATGGTTACAAAATAAGCAATCTTTGTGAAGACTGTCATAGGGTTGTGGTCTTATGTGTCATGGAAAATTTATTCCTGACATAAATGGGTAACCTGAGCACCTATGTTCTGTTCATATACCCCAGCCCCTGCCCTGTCCCACTGTCCTCAGATTTTGCTCTATTTTCTTGCCTTGGTAGAGAAATAAGTTTTATGACTTCTCTAGGTAAGGAATAGTTGCTGGGACATTTGTATTTGGGCCAGATTTGGACATGATGCCCCTTAACAGCCTATATCCCCTGCAGCTCACTGGCTAGGGTCACTTACATTTGCATCCTTCCCGGGTTTTGCCAGCTAGTGAAAAATTATCCTATATTTTAGAAGTAGTCAGCAAAACTACCCAGCCACCTTTAATGCCTGAAGCTTCTCAAGGGACTCAGCATAATAAAACAAAACAACAACAAAAAAATGGTATTAGAAACAGATACAGCCCTCTTTTGCTAGGTACTATATGTGTGATTTGTAAGTTAGTTCATGTTCCTGTGTCTTGGTTTCTTCCACTGTGAAATGGGAATGCTACTAGTCTCCATCGCTTAGGACAGGAGCTGAGCTGCGCACAGGAAGCACAAAGCCCCGTGTCTAGTGTCTCAGGTGTTTAAGGCAGTTTCATGTTGTAGTTAGAAACACTTAAGTGATTGTGTAGACAGAAAGGTTAGGAAAAGGGAGGTGTTTTTAAATTCAGATGCAGTCTTAAGTACTAAGATGTGACCCACTCAAGTCTAAGGGGTGACCTTGCCTAAAGGACAAGCTCTTTAGGTGCCTGGAACGTGGGAACCCAGCCACCTCCATCTTCTTTGCAAGTGACGTATTGACTCTTGGGTCCCTTATTCAGCATGTAGCTGTGTTCCCACATACCTCCTTAGCCACTTCTCCGATAGAGGGGAACTCTGAGCTCAGGACTGATATATACCAGCTGTCATTATTTGAACCTGACACTTACTACAAATGAAACTTTCTTTGACTTTTCATTTTTCTCAGTCTTAGGTAATACTTATTATGTGTGAAGTTTCTTACCTGAAGACAAACACTGGGTATTTGTTTACTTGCTCTAGATGCAAAAACTGCAACGAGGAGCGAGGAGGAAAGTGTACCCCCCCCACAGCTCAGTGTCAAAGCTGAAGTGACAATACTGGGGAAGTCGCTGTTTTCTCCCTTGCACTCAGATGCCATATCCTGGTACATGGTGGACAGCTTAGTGCTGTTGAGTAATTTATATCAAGATGATTAGGAAGGCTTTTCTCTGAAGATTTTAACTTGTCTTAAATTAAACCACAGGAAAACACTAGAGATTTGCATAACTTTTAATAATGCTTATTCATGTCTTCTCCCTGTTCCTTTTTATCTAAAACCCTGTCTTTATTTTTTACAGAAAAAACAGAGCAACTTTATTATTTAAGAATAAGCCAAAACAATTCCTATTTGTTCTGTTCTTTCTATATATTTAAATTTCTCTGTGTGTGCACATGTGCATGCACACACATATGCACGCGCATGCACGCGCGCGCGCACACACTCACACACACTGATGGTGAGATGAATATGTACCACAGACCTTATAATAAGAATGGGGAAAGTTCATGGGTGGGATGTGTTCTACACCCTCCCCCAATAATGATCACATTTCATGATATTCTCCGATGGGGGAAAATGTACCATTTGATGCATCTGTTGCTATGGAAACTGCGAGGGTTTTTCTGTTGAGGAGAGGCAGAATGCAAATGTGCAGTCCCTCTGTATCACTTGGGCATCGGGCTACATCAACACGGACTTCCTGTGCAGAGCCCACATGTTCCCTTCTTCTTTACCTCCTACCTGCTTAATCGCAAACAGACCCCAGCCTTGCTGTTTCCCTTCAAAACCAAGAGTTCCGAAGAGAACAACCCCTGGGAGGTGAAAGCCGGGTCCCCCTGGTCCAAAGTAGAATTGTTGTATAAAGAGACTCAGACGTGCATATTTGCTGACTGGCTCCCATCACTCATCTTTTGGTTTGACCACCCAGCTCTGCTGTCTTCCTGACTCTTCTGTTGATGGTAACACAGATGGTCTGAAAACACGGTGACTGGTCTTAGGTCTCTTCACAGCTGTGAGGGGATCTAGTTAGGGGCTTCCGAACCTTTACTAAAGACCTACCTTACTCAGACCCTGTTCTTACTCAAACTAAGAATACTTGGACTAGAATCCGGCTATTTTAAAAGTGGAGATTACAAGCTCTCATTTGACGCAGAGGTCACCTGCCTTTCCCATTTCTTTCTTAGTGGTTCTTCATGAATGTTTCTTTCACATTTGTAATCTCCTGAAGTCAGCTTTTAAGTCCCCGGTTTCCTAGGGACTGCTTTGGAGAATGCCGATGTGCTTGTCCAAGCCCATGGGATAGAGCGCCTGTCAAGCTGTGTCTTTATGGCAAACTGGGGTTTTCTGAGCCGTGAAGAAACCTCATACTTAAACTTTTTCTCCCTGGCAAGCATTTTATTTCAAAAGTACTTTAAATATTGTAAGGGACTTCCTCGCTGGACACAGTCTTGGCATCATGAGTTTTCTGTTGGTCCAGGTAGGAAACAGGTCTCATAAGCTGACCCTAGGAAGTGCTCTCCATTCGGGAGAGGGATGGAGAAGGGAGGTTTTGAGTTTTGAGTTTTGTTTTTGTTTTTCCCTCATTTCCTGCAATGTCATTTCAAAATAAGTAGCAAGCTTTCAGCACCTTCTCTTGTTGGTTTACTTCATCCACTTGTGCCCCTCTGGGCTCAGGCTACCAGCATCAATTAACAAAGGAGATGAACGGGGCAGTGTAGCTCTGCTGCTTGGTAGACCTTGACAGTTGGCAGGATCCAGGCTTTCTGCCTTTTCCCTTTCGCCCCCGTTGCCTGCTTCCCCAGGATACCACCTTCCCAGTCTGTTCCCTCCCTGCTTGGTTGTTTCTCAAACACCCCTCCCTAAAGTCTCCAGACCTATTCTCAGCACTTCTTAACAAATCACTTGAAATTCTACTGACTCATGCTTCAGTTCCAGGTCTCCTCAGAACTCTTGAGGCTATTTTAGAGACCTGCTAGTTCTCAGCACCTCCCTCTGCTAGACTTCCCACTTAGCTCTCTTTTGCTGTCCTGGAGGGACTCCAGACCTTACTACTTTGCCCCGGGAAAGAGATGAATTGGTGGTCCAGGACTCCCTCGGGACTGGGATGGGAAAGGTGTGAGCTGAGAATAAACTCTACTCCTGTGTGACTCGTTCAAGCACCCCAGTGCTATGAAACGAATCATATTGCTTCTGTTGGAATTGTAAAAAAAGATGATTATGTCCACTCTCCAGGATTCCATTGCTGTTTATATTTTTAAAGCTTTTTATTAGGTAAACTTGACATGCGTACTAAAGGAGCTGGAAGGGTTTGGGCAGCTTTTGTCTATAACTCCGCTTCAGCTCTCAGCTCCCGTTCGTCCTTACCTCTTTTATCTCTTCCCCATTTCTCTTTTCTCCTGTGTTATATTTAAGTAAATCCGGGTGTTGTTTTATCCATAATGCTGATTTTTGACCAGCATCTTTGAAATCTCCCACTTGTCCAGTGTTTCCTGATCTTCCCAAGGCTGTGACCCTTTAATACAGTTCCTCATGTTATGGTGACCCCAACCATGTAATTATTTTCGTTGCTCCTTCATAACTGTAATTTTGCTACTGTTATGAATTGTAATGTAAATCATCTGTGTTTTCTGGTGGTCTACCGTTATCCCTGTGAAAAGGTTGTTTGACAGTCCCCCAAAGGGTTCAAGACCCACAAGTTAAGAATGGCCACCTATTTCCTGTAGTGTTTTTTTGTCTTTACCATTTGTCCCCATCTGCCATCTTTGTAAGAAAGACTTGCTGTCAATTATCATGTCAACTTAAACTCTTACTCTAATATCTTACTATTTTCTTGGCCAGGCATAGTGCCTCACATCTGTACTCCCAGCACATGGCAAGTAGAGACTGAAGAACCCAGAATTCAAGATAATTCTCAACTCTGTAGTGAGTTTAAGGCCAGCCCTCAAAACAGTTTTTCCCTTCTCCAGGTCTTTTGGATAAACCCCGTGCCTTGAGTAACATTTTTATACTGCTTTGTGGAAACTGACCTGTAAAATTTGCAATTTGTCCAAATTTTATCAGCTTAACCCAAAGGGCTTTCCATTTTTGTTGTTGTTGGTGGTGGTTGCCCTTCAGAATTACTGTTCTGTCTTTATCTTTATCCTTGTGAGAGGCTACTTCAAAATGTAGTAGTCTAGATTGCCACCAGATTTTCAAAATAAAAATAAAGACTCTTATCTTCCCTAAGAAAATAGTTGAAGTTGACTTCAAAGTTTTTAAAATGATTTTTATTCATTGTCCTCCCCCCCTCCACTGAGTAAAACTGGGTCAGTTATATGTGGGTTTTTTTTTTTCATTTTAAATATTAGTCGTTCAATTAGGCTTTAAATCTGTGATCTGATTTCATTATCCTGTTTGAATTAAGGGTGAGGCACTCAGGCAAATTTTGGTCAACCGTTACTATGGAAACATCAGACCTTCAGGAAGAAGAGAGAGCCTCACGAGCTTTGGCAATGGCCCACTGTCACCAGGAGGACCCAGCAAGCCTGGGGGAGGAGGTAGGCTATGTGCTGTGCTAATGAGCGTCATGGATGAATTGAGCATGTCACATGTAGCTGTCTGCTTTTGTCTGACAACTTGAAACTTAGATGTATTTGTATTAGCAGTTTTTTTGTTATGGTTTTGTTTTGTTTATTTTTGTTTTTGTTTTGCACCTTCTTTTATCTTCGGCCAACCATCAGTTTGCTGCATGAACAACTTCCCCTATAAGACAGTATTTCCCGGGCTGGAGAGATGGCTCAGAGGTTAAGAGCATTGCCTGCTCTTCCAAAGGTCCTGAGTTCAATTCCCAGCAACCACATGGTGGCTCACAACCATCTGTAATGGGGTCTGGTGCCCTCTTCTGACCTGCAGGCATACACACAGACAGAATGTTGTATACATAATAAATAAATAAATAAATAAATAAATAAATAAATATTTTTAAAAAAAGGACAGTATTTCCCTACATCCCTACATCTTTTGTCTCCCCTTTTCCATGCAGTGGCACTCTTGGGATACTAGGATGGTGCGGGGAACTAGATTTCACTGTCCCTTGTCCTGTGCTCGTGAGCAGCTATATTTACTCATTAAGGGAAGAGGCTACCAGCAGCCAGAGTGATGAAAGTTAGCCTTTATTATGTGCCTACTGAATGCTATGAGGGCTTGTCCAAAGACTCTTCAAGTTACCCATTTACATGTTGATTACTATTTTTAGCACAGTTTTAACAAGGGAGTGGAAACTTGTTTCAAAGATATATAAAATTGTGTTCATGCACTCATAGGAGTTGACCATAAATTTTTTAAAAATACAAGTAAAGGCATTTAAAAACAAATCTTTAAAGGTGGTGGAAGTTATTTTAGGCACACTAGCAAGTAAAAGTTTTAAACGTTTTGAGCTTTGTGGCAAATTTTACCTAGTTTAGGATTTTAGTGGAATCAGTAGCCCACTCTTCAAGACACAAAAGCAGGTTGTTGAGGCATAATCTTGGAGCTGTGGTTGTGGGACAGCTTCATTCAGATTCTTAGAAAGTTCCGTGCAAAACATAAAAATTATATTGTTTGGACATAAGGGATGGCTCTGCAGTTAAAGGCACTTGTTAAACTTGTAGAGGACCCAACACTCGCGGTGGATCACAACCATCTGTAATTTCAGTTGCAGGGAATCCAGTGCACTCTTCAGACATCTAAAAGCATAGGTCACTCATGTGGTGTGCCTCAGTACATGCAGGCAAATTCTTCATGCACATAAAATAAAACACATCTAAATTTTATTTTATAACCCTAGTATTGAATATACTCATTCTATATTCTAGAGAGGGTGTTTGGCTTTCCTACTTGATGAAAACTTGACGTTTGTCTGCCTGGTTCATAGAGCTTTGCAGGCTTCAGTGAAAGTGTAGTTCTTGGCCATCTCGGAGATGAAATTCAGCTTTTCAAACTCCAAATATACGACGATTCTCTCAGAAACATTTCTCATGCAACAGCTCAAAACTGTTTCTCTTATTTTCTGATGCTTGACAGATGCATGAGGAAATCGGGAGGCATCGCTATGGAGATGCGGGCTGCCTTAAGTAGCTATGGCAGATGCTATGCAGATATTGGGGCTGATGTGAGAGCAGCGATTGTGTTGACCTATGTAGGGAAACTGATGACTTTTGCATTCTGAAATTACTCACTCAGACTATTCTTCTGTTTTATTGTTTCGGTTATTGCTAGTAAGAATTGAAGGCATGTTCTTAAATATGAACTTTCCAAAAATGACCAGAAACCATTCCACTGAATGACATAAACCCTTTCCTCTCCACTGTATTCATCCTGTCTAAAGAGCTGTGGAGATGGGGGACTGCATTCATTTTGTTCACACCACACCACACCCCAACTGTCTCCAGTTCTTGCCTTCATGGCAAGCACTGCCTTAACACTTGTTGATTGAATAAATGCTCAATGTGAAAGAATTAGTTTGTTAGAATGAGGGCTGGTGGTGATTGTAGTAGGGGATGCTTTTCTAGGAGTCTAAGAGAGGTTTCCTTTTGATTTGACTCTTAAACCAGTTCTTAGTAATTATGTCCCAAGTCACTGTATTTTAAGAGACCATATTGGCTGAATGGCTTTGGGTCACTCGATGAAAATGTATCATTTCCTTCATCTCCTCTGCCTGAACTCAGTACCAACTTTGCCACTTGCAAGTCCAGGTGTTCTTAGACAAGTGCCTGCACCTCCCTGTAATAATCAGCATTGTGCTGTGGGCTTGTTGAGGGGGGGTTAAAGGAAATAATGCGACTATTTAGAGCTTCCTTTACAGCTTCCAGGTCAGTAATTAGTGAATATGCAAAAATGCTAAGTGTTCCTTAGTAAGAGGAATTTTCTGTCTTTGCAGGGGGAGGGCCTGGATCCAGCTCCACAAGCAGGGGTGAGATGAGCCTGGCTGAGGTTCAATGTCATCTCGACAAGGAGGGAGCCTCCAATCTGGTCATCGACCTCATAATGAATGCATCCAGTGACCGAGTGTTCCATGAGAGCATTCTCCTGGCCATTGCGCTTCTGGAAGGAGGCAACACCACCATCCAGGTAGGAAGGCAGCTAGTGCTGCACCCCAGTTCTGAGGACCAGGTCCCTAGGAGGTACGGAGACATGGTCTCATGAGGCAGAGACCATTTTCTCCATACTGTGATCATTCTGTCTTTGGAACTATAGTTTCAAATTATAAGATGCGTTTGAAAATGGAATAGGCATGCCATAATGTGTGTCAGATGACTGAATAAAGTCTGTTTAGTCTCTACTCAGGAATATAGATGTTCTCATCATTAAACGGACAGAAGAGTATTGAGACACAGTGCTATTTAGAAGCACTAAAACTTTTACCTATCTGTTGACTCTGTAACTACTGTGAACTGAAAGATCAATGAAAGCAAATGACTAATGGGGAAAAGAGATTCAGGCCAGATTAGTTAGTCCGAGATGAATAAATGGATTTTTTAATTAGTTAAGTGTGATACAAATTCTTAAATAATATTTAAAATAATGTATTATTAAAAATATTTAAACAATATTAATTTTGGCACTGTCCTTAAAGAGACTTTAAAAAAAAAAAGATTTACTTACTTTTCGATCCCGTTGAACTGGAGTTAAGGCACTTAGGAGCCACCTTTTGTGAGTGCTATACCTGGGTCGCCTGTAAAAGTTGTAAGCCTCTTCTCTCTCCAGCCCCAGTCTATTTAAAGTAATTTTAATTTAATTATTATATGTATATAACAGTTTTTACATATAAGTAGTTTTTCTTTCTTTTTTAGATAGGCTTTTGCTATGTTGGTCAGGCTGACCCTGACCTCCTGGCTTCAGACTGGTCTTCTGCCTCAGCTTCCCTTGTAGTAGGATTACAAGCACAGCTAGGCTACCATGCTGAACTAGAAATGCCATTTAAAATGATTCCTTTTGATTTAAGAATTGTTTGTGTGCTCATGAGATGTGTGTCTCCATGAATCCCAGGCTGGCCTGGAAATCACTGTGTAGACTAGCTGGCCTCAGCCCTCTGATGATTCTCAGGACTCTGCCTCCTGAGTTCTGAGCCCTTTAACTATTTTTAAAATTTCATTCTGCCTGAGTTTTTCTTTTGCTGCGAGCTCCCTGAATAAGACTTTCTTTGGATGTATGCATCTGTGAGCAAATATACACACACATTTGGATCCAAACTTTGTTCAGATTAATCCATGTAATAGAAGATTTTCCCATGTCTATATTTGCCCTGACATACTCTTGGCCTTACATTTAAATTGAGAACTTGTACTATTGAAGTCTCAGCTCTTCTTGCATCAGAAAAGGGTGTTTCTTCCTGAGGATAGATGTGACCTGGGCTAGGACACTTGATGTAGCCAACACAGCACGTGTTAGACTTTGGCCTCTGCTCATTCTTCCAGCCTGGAACCCTGTGCCTTGCATAACCTACTTCAGGGGCCCTTCTTTTTGCCCTCCAATCCCTACTTGACCCAGCATACACTTTGAAGTTCCTTATTATGCACAGAGATTTGTGGCAATAAGTTACTCACCCGTGCCGGTGGCAAAGTCTACTGTTTGTCTGAGCCGTCACATGTGCACATGAGTCATGTTCTGTTGACTGCTGTTGAGTTCTCTCTGGGAATGAGAACGGCTGGATTAGTGGGTCCTTCACCTTGATGGGATCCACTTTCCCTCAACTGCTTGATTCGCAGTAGCAGGCCCTGCATTGGGACGGTAGCCATGCTAAAATGCTCCTTGTCTTGGGTCACCTGTGACCAGACAAGTTCATCTAAATGCCCACTTGGCCAGACAAATGTTCTACCAATTGAACTGTAAGCCATGCTACCTCCACATGTGTTTTAAAAGGCTTCACTAGCTGAAGAAATCTAAGAATTTCTGAGGCCATTTTCAAAAAACAATGAAAATGTTTAGCAAGGATGCAGGAGACAAATACATCCATATAGAAAGCTACATGTCAAGAACAGAGCTTATGGATTCCCAGTAAAACCACTTGTTGACAGAGGTATATAAGGAGATATTTCTATCTCTAGATAGATAGATAGATAGATAGATAGATAGATAGATAGATAGATAGATAGATAGATAGATAGATCGATCTCAGTTAATATAAGGAGTTAAGGGATTTATGAATTGTTTTCTGGTCACCTGTGTTTTGAAGAATGGGCATAGCTTTTACTGCAAGAGAAAAAGCAAATATAGGGCCTGCAATGTAGGGAGACTTTGGCATACCTGGGTGATAAAACCCAGAGGGACCTGAGCAAGGGATAGGTCTTCAAGACAGAAAAACACTGTGCAGTAAAGGGTACAAGGTGTAGATGAAAGCTGGAATTTATATGAGGAGCAATGTAACCCTCTAAGGAAGCTCCAGATTGTCATTTAAGGCTCTAAATCCATCAGCAAAGGACAGATAAACTGAAGGAAGAAAGAGACATTCAAAAATTAAAAATTAATTTGCTGACTGGGCATAGTGGTGCCCACCTTTAATTCCAGCACTTGGGAGGCAAGGGCAGGCAGAACTCTGTGAGTTCAAGGGCTGCCTGGTTTATAGAATGTAGGCGGAGGCTGCTCTTTTGTTTCTCGGCTGCTCAGATCCAAATAATCACTCAGAAACTATATTAAGTACAACACTGCTTGGCCTGTAAGCTCAGGCATCTTATTAAGTAACTCATATCTTAAATTAACCCATTTCTATTAATCTATGTATCACCACAAGGCTTGTGGTTTTCAGTAAGGTTCTCCAGCATCTGTCTCCTTCAGCAGCTACACGGCGTCTCCCTGATTCAGCCTTTTTTTTCTCCTCAATCTCTGCTTGGAATTCCCACCTTGCTCTATTTTGAGCTGACATAGGCCCAAAGCAAATTCATTATTAACCAATGGTAATAAAACACATTCACAGCATACAGAAGGGAAATCCCACATCAGTTCCAGGACCCTGTCTCAAAACAACAACAACAAAAGTCAATTTGCTATAATCCCAGCATGTGGGAAATAGATGCAGGAGCATGGTGAATTCAAAGCCAACCTCTCCTACATAGAAAGTTTAAGGCTGTGGGACCTGTCTTGGTGAAAAACACGTGCTAATGTGTCTCAGTGGTCAAGCACTTAACACATACGCAAGGCCCTGGATTCAGTCCCCATCACGGAGGGGGAAAACAGGACACAAATTTACAAAGTCGCAAATATGCAGAATTTACAAGTCTACTGTCCTAGACGAGAGCTAATATAGGTAATGAAACTGCAGTGTGCATGATGTCTATGAAAAGTCTGATTTTACCTGCTCTTGCCACTGAAACAAAAATAAATATGTGAGTAAGGCCATGGTTAGATGGGTGGGTTTTCTTCACTGGAGTAAGTTATTTACTGCCTATACAGACTTCACAATATCATGTTGTTTACCGTAAGTATTCACAGTGAAATCTGTTTATTTTAAAGGTTAAATAGCAGTGACGTGTGGCCAAGGTGGTAAACACTCTACCTCTTGGTGACTCTCTGATAGCAGCAGTACTAGCTCGGGGGAGGATTTCTTGGGTGCAAGAGAGGAATTGATACCAGTGGGTGAAGCTGATACCATCTGCTGAGGCCAGGCCTGGTCTCACCGGCACTTGAGTCCAAGCTGGCTAACTGGCTGTAGGAGGTGGGAGAACAGAAGTCCCTGCTGTCTCTGGAGGCTTCCCGTCCTTGGGATGAGTAGCTGCTCCGAGCCACCACTGGTGAGGAAATAAAGGAAGCCTGGGGCGGCTCACAGGGCTGAGGCTGCCAGCTCCAAGGCTCACTGCTGAGGTGGAATCTGGGGTTTCTGGCAAGCTGCCCTGTTTTTCACAGCATACCCCTGACAGTGGCGGCGAGGCAGACAGAAGCTGTTTTTCCTTCCAGTTCTTTATCTTATGCAGTAATTATGAATATTAGTTCCATGTTTTCACACACTCATGACTCACACAGTTTGGCTAAAGATGAGGTGCTGCAACAGAGTCCTGGTCAGCCACTCATGGGGTAGAACCACTTTCTTTCCTGCCTCTCCAAGGATCCAGGACACCGATGAGTAAAGGGCTCGGGTTGTGGGTAACCTGTAGGCTTCGTGCCAGCATACAAGGACATAGCCTTCGGTCTCCTGCTCCCTCCACCCCATCCCCTCCTATGACCTCTAGGGGCCCAGCCTGATCCACTACATGGTATCAGGCCTATGGTTCCAGGAATTGTTCTTCTGGTATGGAGTTGACTTGGAAGCTCACCCCCCCACACACACACACTTTACCCAAAACGTCTTTTTTTCTCTTGAGAAAATGATGTAGAACTCGGGTTGCATCTAGGGCCAGCTGAGGACAGGAACCCTAAAGCCCTAGGGAGGGTGATTCAGAGTTTGGTCCTGCTGTAAAGAAACTGGTTCAGAGTAGTAAACGTCCAGCTGGGAGGCAAGTCTGGCTAAGACTGAAGGGGCAGCTATTAATGATTGCTCAAACAAACGCCGAGGTCCATGAAAGACAGGGTCACCCTAACTGGAACTCACTGCCCATTGCCACTTCCTGCTCAGCGTGATGTGCACGTTCTCATGAAAGGATGGCAGTCTGTGGTCAGGTGGGTTTTCTGAGCGTTGCTTTTGCCAGTGACAGATTGCAGGCAGGATGGAGGGAAGCGGGCTGGGCTGTGTGCTCTAGAGTCACACACACGGTCTGTCTGGAGCCGGGTTTACAGCCCCGACATTTAATGCACCGTGGCACCTCCTCTAAGGGTTTCTCCTGCCTGCATTACATCAACAAGCAAAATGAAAGCAGCTTTCAAATCTAGTATTGTGTGAGGTTCGAAAGTCTCTCCCTCAGTCCCTGTTCCCCTGTTCATCAAGTAAGAGACTGGCAGGAACATCTGGTGTTCCTCGGAGCTTTCAATCAAGACTTTGCTGTTTGTAAAACAGTATTAAGTATTTCCCCAGGAAGTGCACTCCTGGAGTCATCTTAAGTGGTGAAAACAATTATTAGGAAGAGTAATGATTGGACAAATCAGCCATAGTGCATCCATGTGGCAGGAACTCACCAGTGACAATGGGCTAAGCTGGTGATGGATCAGTAGCCTGGGTACGCACATGGTAGATGGAGAGAAAGACCGCACTGCCCAGACAGTGACATGCTGTAACTTTTGTTTATATGATTCTTTAGAAGGACAAGCGTAGTAATAGGGAACAGATCAGTCCTCATTAGGGTCAGGAGCAACAGGAGAATTTGGTCAAGCACAAGGGAATATTTGAGGCATGGAAGTATTGTTCTGCTTTTACTGGGAGTCACAAAATTGGGTATGTGTGTGAAAATCTATCCAACTGAATACCAAAAGAGTCAGTTTGGTATTGTATGACAGTTGTTAAAATTAAGAAAAGTGTTAAAATATGGGTCTTGGAGAAGCAGCTACAGCTAGCTAGCAGCCAGTTTGGTGTTCTTGGCGGTTCACTCTGTAGCCTTCCTTTTCATTGACAATATCTTGTTTAAGACTCCGAGTTCTGCCAGGAGGTGGTGGCTCACACCTTTAATCCCAGCATTTGGAAGGCAGAGGTAGGCGGATGGATCTCTTGTGAGTTTGAGGCCAACCTGGTCTACAGAGTGAGTTCCAGGAGAAACCCTGTTTTGAAAAACTTAAAAAAGAAAAGACTCATGTGTGAGGTATGCACACATGAACATCCATACTGTAAGTCAGAGCTACAGAGCCAAGTTTCCCGTGCCAGCCATCTTTGCTATCTATCATAAGTAACCCCTTCAAGTCCCCAGAGTCAATTTGTTACGAGTTGCATGCCTCTGTGGGCTGCAGCTCAGCTAGGTGGCTCTTTCACTCCATGTGGCCTTGGCTGGGCTGCACTCTTCAGGAGAGTCAGAGTCACTGTCATGGCTGCTTGATGGCCTATGGCAGCTGGTGGTGGTTCTCAGCTAAAGCGGGTACTGGTTCTCTCTGTGAGTGAGGCTTCCTACACCATGGTGGCTGGGTTTTTAGAGAAGAACTCAAAGCAACAGAAGCTGTCCATCCTTTTTTCCCTCTGAGATTGATTTTTATTTTTAAGTATGTGTGTGATTGTGTGACTCTGTGTGGGGGTCTGCGCCTGTGGAGTCCAGAAAGTGGCGCTCGTGAGACTCCAGACTTGGAGTCCTGGGTTCCAGAATCTGGCCCTCTGGAAGATGAGGGAGTACTCTTATCCAGTGAAGCATTGCTGTAGCTCCCCGCCCTCTACCACCACCACCCTGCTGCCCACCCTTCTAAAACCTAGGCTCAGAACTCGAAGGATGACCTATCTACCACATTCTGTCCATGAGCCAGCCCAGTTGCAAAAGGACTCGGGCTGCCATTGAGAGGAGAAGGGAGAGGACATTGTTGGGCCACCCTTGGGAACTCGCTCATCCTCACACAGTTACAGTTGACCGTGCGTTCCAGCACATGTCAGTCAAAGCCGTGAACTGGCAGGGCCAGGAAAGGATGGCCCTCTCGTCTCAGGAAGTGAATGTAGTTTTTCTTTGGAAGTGCAGTTCCTTTTTTGCAGAAAGTGTTGACACACATCCACTCCCTTTGGATGAAGTATGGAAATTCAGTCCCGTCTTGAGGATCGGGTCACTGGGGACTGTAGCTCTCCAGAAGTCCTGGATTTAATTGGCCAGACTGTCAAAAGATTCAGTTAGTAGGAAACCAGACCTAATGACAGGGCCACACTTGCTGAGTGCTCTTGTCCTGAAACATCCCCCCACCCCACTCATCTCCCACCCCATCATTGATCTGTCATCACCTGGAGCCTTGAGAAGTGCTGGAGGCCAAAGTCAGTCTGTTTCCTAGTGTGGCATAATAGACTCGGAGGAATCCTGTCCCCAAGGCTTCCAGAATCTTCTTTCTCTTCCGCGGCTTCTCTGATGGTGGTAACTCTCCTGCCTGGGGCTTTCAAAGCATCTGTTCCCAGGAACATGGAGATGGTGCCACAGCCCTTGGGCTCTCTGGATGGGTGACACACTTGTCAGGCAGTGGGAGATCAGGCTTAGCTTGAAGAACACTTCCTGCTACTTTGTCCCCCGCTCCAGTGCCAGCCCCCAGAAGAAATATTTCCTTTCTGCTTGATGTTTTGTCGCAAGTGGGAAACTATAAAATAAGCATTTGCTTATGAATTAATTTCTGGCACACACACAGCGCTCAGTAAGCCTCATGGCGCTGTATATCCGTCCTTCAAGTCCTTGCCAACTCCTGTGTTCCTTCCTCCTAAGATGTTCCCACCAGCCCCCGGGGGAAGTTCCCTTTGCTTCCTCTTCCCCGCAGAGGATGGGATTGTCCTTACCTGGAATGTGGAGGAGGAAAATCTGTCTCTGAACATATATGGCTTTTTTAATGTTAAAGCTAATACAGATGTTTGGGGAGATATATGCTAACCTGACTGTTGAGCATTCCATAGCAAAGTAAGGGAATAATCTTTTTTTTAATGTTTCCCCCCTCTTGGAGTACTTGCTTCCAATTGCAGAAACACAGTGATTTTCATGTATCAAGTGGCTGCCCACGTCTATTCCTCTGCCAAGGTCTAGGTTACAGACACACCCAGTGAGAGCTTTTCCTTCTGCACGTACGCAGCTAGAGATGGAAAATGTGAGATGCACACTCAGTGTAGAAACTGGGCTGCGAGCTCATCTGAGAAGAGAGAGTTCCCTAATTCGTGGGGCCTTTCCCCCACCACTCTTGTGCTTTTGGAGGTTGAGCTAAGAAATGGGTCCCAGACAGTCTTGGCTATGACATTACACCCGTTCCCGACCAATCACTGCCGAGCACAGTATGGGAGGCACACATTGCTTTGGCTGCCTGTGACCCCCACATCTTAGAGAGCTGCAGGTAGGTAGGGTATTTGATTCTCTGGCACCAAAGGGAAGGCCAGCTTGTGAGGAGATCTGCCTCAGTTTGACAGGGCAGTCACCCTGAGGAGGAGAAGGATTGGTATGTGAGCGAGTTATGTAAATGGGTGTTGTTTTTGGCAGGGAAGTTAAAAATGAGTCACTTTCAAGTGGTGTTTTCTAACCTCAGGTTTTATCCATGTGGGAAAGAAGTGAGCTAGCCCAAAGTCTAGACAGTTCTCCCACCAGCACATAGGGATTTAGTGTTGTTGCCATTAAGAACTGATAAAGGTGGTCTGACATCTCCAGGAGACACCCCCACCTCCTGGGCAGCGTCTGCCAGTCAAAATTGAGGAGTCTAAACAGTGAGGCCTCCACACTTGCCAGAAAACACATCTAGGGTCCATCTCTAAGTTCTGGCCCTCCTCGGAGAATTGATGCATAAATGTTCAGAGATCTGGGAGAGAGCCTTGACAGGGAGCCCCGCCATATGAAGGGCTTTGACTTCCATGACATTGGAATCCGAGCTTTGACCTTGTCATCCTTGAGTAACTTTGACTTTGAAACTCAGTTTCTCTTTGGTAATGGGGGTTAGAAAGCAAAGTCCGTTGTGGAACTCTCCAGAAGATTAAACAATGAGCAAGGGGGGAAGATGCTTGACCCAAGGGATCTTCTTAGCCATTCCCTGCCTGGTTGCTTGCCTTGAGAGCAAGCTGGTTACAGGTGCTGCCTCTAAGGGTGCCTGCTGAGTCATAGAAAAGGCTTTGTGGAGCAGTCAGCTTCTGCAAAGCTCTTGCGCTGTGTGGATATTTGTTTTTATTCATTCATAAAATGTCGTGTCATGTAAAGACAGACTTCGTTCACTGGCATTGATTTCTGTCAAGAATTCCTCTGTTTTGTTTTGTTTGTTTACTTTTGTGAAATGGTTGTCACCCAGAAAGACTTGTGGAATGTGCTGTTTTCTCCTATTGTCACACTCAGTCTATCTAAACCTTTCTGGGTGTGTATTTGATTTTGGACACCCAGAAAGTTAGGAAATGCGATCACCTTTGATGTATCACTTCTTCCACTGGTAGCCATGCTGGATGAAGTAGAAGGCAGAGGGCAACCCAGTCGATTTTTCTGGTGCACTGTGCTCCTGACCTGGCCTGTCCTCTTCCCTGCCTCCAGTGCTTTGAGTTTTGAGTATATTGTCCTCCTGTCCCTCTCCAGGGAACTAGGCTGCCATTGAGCAAAGGTCCTTTGGATTATTGCTCTAAATCTGGGTCTCATAGAAGGTCGTAATTCAAAAGTAGTTACTGTAGGGACTAGAGAGGTAGCTCAATGGGTATGGGCAGGCATGAGAGCCCGAATTCTCATGTACATGTAGTCATACGTGCTCCTGTTAGCTTAGCTAGCATGATGAGGGCCAGGAGCAGGCATTTTTCCTAGGCTTGTTGACCAAGTCTCATTCTAGGTTTAAAGAGAGACTGTCAAAGGATTAAAGTAGAGATTGATTGAAAAGAATACCTAATGTCGTTCCCCAGCTTCCATGTGTGTACAAAACACACAGTAGTTACCATACTTGGGCACATCAAACTGAGCTAAGTTCCTGGCAAAGGAAGATGTTAATTCTCAGAGTTCCAACATTAATGGATCTGCCCAAGGGACAACCTGGTAGTGCATGAGCCTAAAAACACCCAGTTTTGCAGTTCAAGGCAAGACAGTGCTGTAGGAATCCCAGCTTCATTCATCCAAGACTGACAGTTGTTATTATCATGGGTAGATCCAGGGAGCGGGGAATGTCCGATATTCTTTCCTGAGCAGCAAAGTTGACACTACAAACAGAAGTAGACTTTCATGTATATATCAGCTCTTCTGGCCATCCGCAGAGAAAACGAAAATTGTTGGGGAGAAAGCACAAGGAGCAGAGTTCCAGTTTCCTTCTCTCCTGTAAAACCTATAGGCAGGAACTGAGTTCCAAGGGCAGATAGCTCTGAAGGAGTGCTCAAATTTTGCAGTCTCTGCAAGTATACAGGGAAGGAAATAAAAATGTCAGAGAAGGGGTTGGAGAGTTGCCTCAAAGGTTAAGAACACTGGCTACTCTTCCAGAGGCTGGTTTGGTTTTCTGCACCCACATGACAGCTACCAACCATCTGTCACTCCACTTCCAGATGTTCTGACACCTTCTGGTCTCTGTGTTCACTGCACACATGTGGTGTACAGAGTTACAAGCGCACAAAGCATCTACACACATAAAATAAAAATAAAGATGAAAAAGGTATCAGAGAATTCTTGAATCATTCATAAGGTAGGCCTCTCCAGAACCCACAGCAGTCAACTTTCCTCCTCTCTATCTCTCCCTTCACTTCTAGGTCTGTACTCCTCTACACTTGTGCTTGTGACTTCTAAATATAGAATACAAGCAGACACCAGATCTTCCTTCTCATGATGGCAAGCAATGGCCCAACGGCCACATATAACCACCTGACCATGTTTGTATAAAGTTTTATTGAAACAAAGCTATCCTTCAGTGTTCTTCATGGTGCCTCCCACTCACAGGGATGGAGCTGAGCAGTTGGAATAAAGACCCTTAGCACTTATGATGTTTACCATGTTATCTTCCTGAAAATCATTTGCCAACCCCTCGACTTGCTTGATTATTATTACTGACTCATAAGCCACGTTAAATAAAGAGGAATGGATTTTATTCTTTTCTTCTGAGTTCGCCCCTACTCCAGAACCAACAGTTACAGATTTTAAGCAATATTCATCAGATGAACAGTATCTTAAGTCTCAAGATATTGTAACCACTCAGTCAGAAAACAATAGGAAATCCAGGGTAATAAGTATCTTCTCTGTCTATGTGTCCATCCATCCAACCAACCATCCTATCTTCCTTTCTTCCTTTTGGAAGTGAGGTAAGGCTGGGTTTATTTTTAGAACACTGGTTCCTCCCTGGAGGAAATAGCCCTTTTCTCTTTATTATGTATCTTTACCCCTGCTAGCTGCCTTTATCCTAGATCCAGAAGGCAGGGTAGAGCAGTCATCCTCAGGGGATTGTCCACGTGGCTGAGATTCCAGACGTGTGATACTGTGATACGTGGGCCCTCTCTGACCATCTAACCCAAGGGCCTCCCACTTTAAGTTTAGTCACTTCCTTGTAGCCTCGTGGACTGCTATTTCTGTGCTTCTCCCAGAGGTTTTCACAGAGAAAGAGACAGGGATCCCTAATGGCTCCTAGTTACCTTTGAAATACCTGAGCTGATGAAATACTTGTCTCCCATAGTCTCTTCCTTCTGTATACTTCCTGCATGATCTCATTCATTTCCAAGGCCTTCCGAGCCAGCATTTCTGCCAACAGCTCCCAAAGATGTAAGCTCTGGGTCCCACCTCTTTACTGATTTATAAATCCCTGTTCAAATCCCTTTAGGGCATCTTTACCTCAGTTAACTCTTAAGTTAGCATGACTCCCTTCAGGCTGCCATCTGCTCTCTTCTCTACCAGGCGATTTGTATGTCAAGACTTTGTCCATGACTGACTCTCCACCGCCAACCCCCCCAGCCACCTAAGCTAGAATCCTTGAAGTTGTTAATTACCTTTCTTTCTTACTACTGATCACGAATTAATTCTGTGCCCATTTTACCTCCTGGTGGTTTTCAGCCAGCATTCGGTTATGCCCTTGAGCCAGGAAGTTGGCACTCCAGAGTAAATAATATGTGCATAGTGGACCGGCTAGGGTCAGAGTAGGGCTGTAAAACAAGCCTAAGTCTTTGGAGCTCATCCTCTCTGTCACCTTGATTTGCACCCTACCTGTCTTGACTACATGAGACCCAGTTTGGTACTTAACCCCATTCAGCAGTAGGACAAGCCTGCCACAACTACCCTGCATCTTCTAACAGTATCGTTGACTACACCTCCAAAGAGAAGCCTGGTCATCCTTTTGCCTGTTTTCAAAGCCCCCCATGGAGAACAGACTCCATTGCCATGCTGGTGAAGTCTGTGAATGCCCTGCAAGACAAGGCAGTGTCTGGGTTTCTGCCTTCTCGTTCCCTACACTGTCTTTCCCTGCACCTGCATGCTGGCCAACTGGGTGGGGCCATGTACTGAAATACCTTTGCTCCGTGTGGGATATGCTCACTTTCACTTAGCCTCCTATTCTGAAACCTTGCTTTTGATCCCCTGAAGCAGAAGCAGTGGTCTCTACTTCTGGTCAATGCCTTACTTGGGATAGAAATGATCCAGCCTCAACTGGGGTTGGGTGAAGACCCAAGGGAACCAAGGTTCAAGCTTCCTGCCCCACCCAGGACGCCAGAGAAGCTTCTGCATGTGATGGATGCAGCACACTCACCCTGTGTATGAGTCAGTGTTCTTGATCCCACTCTCTAGGTCTTTCCTAGGAACTTGGTGAGACCATATGTGGAGGTACTCAGCTCAGCATGGGGCCTGACACATAGTTCTTGCTAATGAGTAGTAGCTTTTACTTTCGGACTGTACTTCTTCTCGCTCCCACTCACCCAAGAGTATAATTCCCTGGTCAGGAATCCATCTGATTCCCCAGCATGCGCACCACAGTCTGTGCTCAGGAAATCCTCCCCGAGGAAAGAGATGCTCTGACCCTGGTCTTTCGTGCCACTGTGTTATTTTAACAACTTACCTGTTCCATCGCCAATGTCAGGAAAGCTTGCTAATGTTGATTGACATCTTATTGGAGTGGTTTCTTTAAGGATAAAAAAGAATTAGGTTTTTCAGAGCCCAAAGGAAATAAATACATAAAGTCAATGAAGAAATATCTCATGGGCTAACGCCTTCCTTTATTCTTTCATAATAATGACTACCAAGTGAAATAAGGAATACGAAAAGCCAGGAACTCAGCTACAGGCCCTTACTACCTGGGCTCGTTTTTGCTTCATTTGTCAGTCCTATGTGAAAGGTGCTGTTGTGACCCCTTCTTATAGAAGAGGAAACAGGGTTTAAGGCTCTCAGAAAGACAGAGTAGCTGGTGGTCGCATAGATGCCATTTCCTGGCGGGAGTCTTAGTTTTGGTCTCTGCACAGTGCTGAGAAGTCTCCGCCAACTTCCCTAATGGGCCCATTTTCCCCTTTGTTATCTTTTTGCAAGACAAGTGGCATCTGAGCCTTCGTTTTGGTGGCAGGCCCTCTTTGGAGAATGTGCTACCCTTCTAGAACCTCAGAAGTAGCTTGTGTGGTTGACCACTTTGCTTTGTTGATAAACTTCACTGTAAATGACAGAAGAATAAGCCATGAAAGGCTTTCCCTTCAGCTTGGCCATCACTCACTTGCCAAATAAAACCTGTGTGTATGAAATGCATCTTCCCCTTCAGCAAGTGTCCGGTTCTCAGATCCATGAAAATTAGTGACAGAAAGGCTCTCCTTTGAGACTCCCCTCCTTGACATGGAAAGCAGATCATTAAATAAAGGATTTAAGAAAAGTTAGATCAGTGAGACTTTTCCCCTTGCATCTAAAGAGCATAGACTCACTGGCATATGTGGGGCTTAGTGAAGCTCAGCTTTTGCCCATTTTGCTTTGAAGTTAAACAGACTAAATTTAGCCCATATCCAAACCTTTGCTGGTTGAAGAGTACTCTTCTTTGGGGAAACAACAAGAAAGGGAAGGGACTTCTTAGCTTCATCAAGTGTCCCTAACTATGTTGGGTTACATGAGAGGGCCCCAGTTACAGATGAGGAAACTGAGGCCCAACAAAGGCAGTCTTATCGCTGTCCTGAGACGTCAGAAGCAAGGTTTGAATGCAAGCTTTCCTCCTTCCACACTCTCTCACCTACATTCCACATGACACAGCCTTTCAGTCACATGGGCAGGAAGTTCGTCAGTGCGCTATTCATTCTGACCGTGGCCATGCCAGATAGCAGTGTCTGTCTTATCTTTGGAGGTGAGAGAAGGCCATAGTTCCTTTTTGATCTGAGAAGCAAACCCTAACTGCTTTGGCATATCCAGTTAGCTTTAAAAGTTGACTTTTGAACCCATACAAGGAAGCATGTTTGGCCTCTTATTGCTGCATAAGCTTTTCTTTCGTTTGTGTTTGTATTCCCATTGTGCGTAGCTTTGTCTGGCCAGAGGTTAGTGTATCCAGCCATATAAAAGCTCTTGTTCAGTCACTACATTTCTAGGTGTTTTCTGGACTTCATCTGGAGGGAGAGGGATTGCTGGGATACACCTCTTCTACTATCCCCAGTTTGGCATGCATGTGTGAGATTTATGCCTGTCTTATATTTACAAGAGGAAGTATCCCATTTAATTTTATTTTCACACTAAAACTGAAGTGTTAAGAGAACATAGTGTTTTAACACTCTCTTGGTTATCAGCTGCAGAGCGGAGGTTGCATATTGTCACATACAGTTTTCTGAGTACATTTCTACATTTGTTACCTGGCAACGCTGCTGCGTCGGCACATGAAGATGTGTCAGTTTCTGCCAGTTCTTCACTCTCTGTACTGTAGAAGGGGGAATGCTTGCTTCTCTGCAGGGATGGAGACTAGGAGAAGGCACAGAGCTGATGGACTTAGAGAAAGACTGGCTCCGCGTGCACCAGAGGTTGTCCTGTCTCGGCAACAACTGCCTTGAATCTTGTGTCTCTTTCCTCCTGGGTTAGGTGAGGGGTTTGTACTTGGCCACCGGAATCCTTGTTGATGATCTTTGATCTTCTTAAACTAAAAACAAACAACAGCCACCCCATGTCCTCGTCATTATATGAGTCATCTAGACCATTTTAATATTGCAATAAAGATAGCCTTAATTGCTTTCATTTGATCCCCAGCCTCCTGCCTGATTTAAGTGTTATGGTTCTGACTACCTGTGACTTCTGATAATGAAGGAAATCCCATAGTACAATGAGAACCAGAGCATCTCTTGCTGAAGGGCAGCCACTGAGCTGATTATAGCCCAGCAGAGTGTTTTTGCTTGCCAGAACCCTGAACTGAAAATGCTCATATAGAGTCGGAGCACTAAAGTGGGGCCTTTATGTGCTCTGGGGTCATCACAACCCACCCCTCATTTGACTAATGCCTACCTGTCTGACTTTGAAAACAAGGCAGTTGAAACCCATGTATTAAGGTTTAAAAGTCCCTAGTGTACCTCTACATTCTAAGATTCAGGAAAAGCTTCCTAAGACTAAGGGCATTATATTCTCCAGTACCTGTAGTATCATCTTGAAGAATGCTTGCTAGGGGCAAGTTTCCATAGTAACAATTTTGAAACAGTCGGATGGCATCAACAGGTTAAGCAAGAAGTCTTCTGGCTCACAGGCACATACTGTAAGTGTAGGACCCAGCCATGACAAGCTCAATAGAGGCCTGAATCTCAGTAGTTTACCGTGAAGCAATATCTGGTTCCGATAAAGACCACAAATTGAGACTACCCAGGCACCACCCAGGAACAGAACATCCAAAGGAAATTCCTAACGTTCCAACCATCGTAGAAAGGATCACCTGCCAGCACACACCCATTGCTTTGCACCAGGACACTCCTAGACAAATATCAGCCAATCAGGGGTCCTAAACCTTAGAAATCCCTCACCCCAACCTTTGATACTATAAAAACCCAACTCTAACTGAGCTCTGGGCTCTCCGACCACTCCAATATGTTGGACACATGGAGAGACAAGTTTGCAAACTTGTGTAAGAATAAAGGCCCTTTGCTTTTACATACAGGATTCGGTCTCCTAGTTGGTTTTGGGGGGACTCCATGATCTGGGCATAACATAAGTACAGCTCCTTAGAAGGAAGCCTTGGGAAGTCTGTGACAGAGTCCAGGACGCTGCCTCTGGAGGGTCTAAGACAGGCCAGGTTTTGGGACCTGTTGGTTTTACAATGGAAAGTTTGTGTGTATCAGTTTTTCATGAAGTAGTCTATTGGTTTCTTACTGTCTTGCCCATTAAGGAAAAGAAAGACAGACACCTTTCTGTACCCAGAAGGTGGTTAGAATCCAGCACTTAGTTGGAAACCTTGGTCTCAAATACTCAGGTCCTTGCAGAAACCCAGGAAGTCACTTTTGTGGGACTGACTTTGCCTGGTAGGTTTACTCCCAGCTTTTTCAGTTTCCACCAGGAAAGGATCCAAGAGGAAGTCACAAGATTCTTCACCTGTCTTTTCTATTGCTTTGTTTGTTTTCTAATATTCAAAGTGTACTTGACTCAGAGGGTTCCTGACTTGGGCCTGAGGAGTCCCTTTAACTTTGGACGTCTGTATCCTGCTGTTTAAACTTTAAGACGCCACCTAACTACATTAGAGCCCTCCACCAGCAGGCTGAGGCGAACTTTAAAGAAAAACCAGGTCATGCCGCATGTTTTTGGTGAGCACAGGAATCAACAAAGAGACGTTACATAACTTCTATTTATGTCCTCCTTGCTCACTATCTGCAGGCAGGCAAGAGTCGCAGAGCTGGGATTTAATGAGCTCTCTGGGTTTGCTCACCTTCCTGAGCTGGTAGGAACCAGCTTGTTCTCAAAATGCGTCAGGAAAGAATCAGGCTGTGGGTGGGCGGCCAGGGGTAGGTGGACTGCATTGTTGCCATGGTGTTTTTTAATTCCCCTGTCTCTCACAGATCCTGCTCTCCCCTTCCGTGACTCCCCAACCCCCCTCCTTTTTCTTTTCTTTCTTTTTAGTCCATAAGCTTCCTTGTTTCTCACACCCACTCATGATTTCTTGGAGCTGTCTCAGGAAACAGGAATATTTTCCCTCCCTTCCCCAAACACCGCCATTGTGTAGCTCCAGGGCCTCAGAAGAGTTTTTTCCTAAGGTGCTCTTTTCCCACCCTCCCTTGTCTATTTTCCCGTGATTTTTTCATAGCCACTCCCTCCATTGCAGGGGCTTATCCTCCCCTGTGGCTCGAAAGGGGCTGGCTAGCTGCTGCTGGATTGCTCCGGAACCAGGTGGATTCCGTTGCTTCTAGCGAAGCAGTTTGCCCCCAGGAGAGAGGTTGTTTGTGTTCCCTACATCCTGGTCTGTGCTCTTGCCCTCAGCTGAGTGACATCTGTCTTCTCTGGCCATATTATGAAATAGAATCCCACATATTATAAAAGAGATTCATAGGAAAACAAGAACGTAAGTTTGTCCCATAATAATGGTTCTCGGATAATTTGGTTGACTCTTATTACCTGAAAGTTAACAGGTTGAAATTAACCCATATTAAAAAAAAAAAAAAAAAAGTGAGGAATTAAGGAAGTAGCTAAGTGGGACAGTGTACTTGGCTGAGTTTGATCTCCATGTTCTCTCTCTGTCTCTGTCTCTCTCTGTCTCTCTCTCTCTCTCTCACACACACACACACACGCACACACACACGAACACATGGTGACTCTTCTCTGAAATATAGTCAGGAAGATATATCAGGCTGAGAACCTTGATATATAGGGCGGCTGGGGAATGAATGCTCCCTGCACTTTGGCTCCTGAGGGAAGCCACCCAGATTTCTGTGCTGACTTTGTGTTGATCCCTACACACTCACCAGAGCGGAAGCTTTTCCTAAGTACAGAAGAAAACGTTGGCATGAAAAACTCCAAAGAAAAGAATAAATAGTTCCAGCAAAACAGGCTTAAGTTTTTTTTTTTTAAATAAAAATTTAAAAAGTTAGACCCACCCCTGCCTTGCTTACAAGTTGTGCAATCCTTAATAGAGGTAGCCTGTTTGAATAATCAAAGGCAGGCTGACTTCCCTTTGTTAACTTGAGCTGCAGACATCCGCATAAAACATCCCAGATTCCAGACTGAGTAGGTAATTTTTTTTTCCCTCTGAGTAACCGAAGGGACTTTCCCTTTGGAAACCTTCCAGCAGAATTAACTTAAGGGTTGAGACATTTCTCTTTCCCTGGTGCTGAGTCTGGAAGGCAGGGCCTTGTGCATACTCGGCAGGTGTCCTACCACTGAGCTCCTGCTGGGAGAGAGCCAGCAGCTTGATCCCTGGTGTGGGGCTCCTCAGTCGCCTCGCACCCAAGCCTGGAGCCCTCCGCTCTGAGAACCTTCTTGTTCACAGCAGTTCTGTGCCTGGTGCAGCAGCTGTCCTAGCCACTTTGGAACCTACTGAGCGAGCGAGCACTTAGATTTCCAGAGGTCCACTAAGATCCCCTCTGAAAGTGGCTCTCTGTCCTGTTTTTATCAGTCTCCCACACCTGGGCTTTGAGCCTGTTTTATCAGTGTGGCTCAGACGCTCAAGGCTGTGGTCCTGTCGAGCGTATGAATTCCTCACTTCATTGTTCCAAGAACCCAAGACTTGGAAAAAAAAAAAAAAAAAAGGATGCTGCCATTGAAGGTTTGAAGGGGCATGTGCTGCAGTCGCCCTCAGCAGCCAGCATTTGAGAAACGTGTTTTTATTAATGTCCTTGTAACATGAGCCCACAGACTGTTCAGCCCCAAGTTTGTAGTTGTCAAGCCCTGGGAGGGAGCGAGCTTCTGAGGCGGAAGGCCCACAAAGAATTGTCCTTCCTGCTCCCAACTTAATGATGCTGGCAGCTGTGTCTCTGAGGCTGGGTTGGTTAACTGTTAACTGGGTGGATTAAAGATCCCCAACCAGGCTGAACCTATCCCAGAGTTAGAAGCAAGAAACTGCGAAGTGCCAGCAGCACACCAGTAGCCTGCAGCTGGGCCCCCTGAGTGTGCCGCCTTCCCCACTTGGCAGAACTTTGAGCCTTCACATACCCGGAATTAAACCTCAGCTGCTAGATACAAGCAGCTTAAGGGTTTTGATATTCATTCATTAATACAGTAAATATTGAGTACTAAACAAAATGCTTGTGTGGGTCGGGGACAGGGACAGTGTCAGTTGTAACCTTACTAGTATCCCATTCCGTGGGTGAGTTGGCTAGAAAACCAGCAAGCATCCAGTGTATAGCAAAACTGGGAAAACAAGACAAGGAAGCAGACTGTCCTTAGGATGGCAAGGGCAGCTGTGGAGGAGACATTTCTCCTGAGACCTTACAGGTGAAATTGGGCGAGAACAATTCTGGCCCAGGGCTGGGTGTGTCGGAGTTGCCGCGGAGGCCAGGATGGCAGGAGCACCGTGCAGGGCAGGCAGCAGCATGAGGTGACTGTTCAGCTATGGTAACACGCCTGTCATCAGGTGGGAGGCTGGATTGGGTGATCTCCACGCTCCCTGCCAGCCCCTACTCAGTGCTTCTAAAGGGCACCAAGTTGGCTCAGGTCAGTGACCTGCTTGGATACATACTGCTGCTGCCAGGGCTGGAATATGTTGAGCTAACGAAGATGAGCACCATGTAATTTCAACCTGCCCACCTCCGTCCATTTGGCCATCTGTACATGTCACTGTCAGATGCTTTCCTGGTCATGGAGACATTGCCTAAAGGGTCAGCATAGTGACATGGGCCTGCTGGGCTAAGAGATGTGATGGCCTCAGGAGTGTATCTGAGAGTGAGTTGAGTTGGACAGGTGGTCCAGGGAAGACTACAGGTGACATCCAGTTCTCCATCAGCTGGTCAGTTTTTGCTTTGGCATGAGAAGGTATATTTTATTTTCTTTGGATTTTATGGTCTAGTGGATTTGTCACAGTCGAGTGTGTTGAGAGTAGGGAAGGGTGGAAGGGGGTAGCATTGAATCTCGCCAGGTGTCTGGTACCACAGGAACTAGCACGTGTATTTCCTATTTACACCTCCTAATAGACTCCTGAAACCTTCTTAATCTTCCTCTTTTCTCCTGAAGATGAGGAAATTACAGCCAGATTTCAACAACTGACCTGTCCAAACCCATCTAGTTCCCAGATCTTCCCCATGTACAGGTATTGATATAGGATGTTAAGTACTTTCTCAGCCCCGGGGCTCTGCACAGACACAGAAATTATGTGAGCCAAGTAATAGTCTTGATCCTGCTATACATTTCAAGGCAAGGTCCCTGGGAACTTCGAAGCTGTGAGTCAGGAAACGCTGGTCTAGGTTAACAAATGGTCCCTTCAGGTACACAGAACAGGTATATGACTACAAGGGTCTGTTCAGAAGGTTGACTTCTTCAGGCCTCTTTTGTAATGTCTTGGATCACCACACCCATCCATGTGGGAAAGACTAGCTAGCCATGACCAGGGCCTCAACCATGGGCTCTCCTCTGTCCAGGGTAAAGGTGCCACCCTTGGCCCCTCGGTAGCCGATGAAGAGTGCATTGCTTTATATTGAGCTGCACTTAGATGAATGATGGCGGTGTCTTTTCATCCTGCCTACCTACGTCCCTTCACTGTCTACATGTTTCACTGTGGAACATCGTGGCTCCAGGATGATACCTGATGAAGAAGCTCATTGCAGAATGGTCTTGAGGGGTTGGAAGATGGAATGCTCATTTGTTTGTGTGAGAACTTTAATGTCCTAGCGTGTGTCTTGTCTTTCCTTTTGCTTTCTTCTTCCTGTCTTTGGTAGGACGTCACTATGTAGGTTAGGGCCTCCATCTCTCAAGAGATAGGATTTATAGACCTGTGCCAACACACTTAATCCAGAATACATTCCTTGTTTTTTTTCCCAAGCACTTCTCACATATTTCTTTTGTGATGTCATGATGCAGGCTGGAGGTCTGAGCAGGAGACCTCCATGCACACCCCACTTAAGATCCCACAGGGAATCTGTGGGCAAGCCAAGACAGGACCAGAGAGTTTCACATAAACAGCCCGAAGTGACTCTTTGAATCATCGCCCCAGAAGGTGCTTTAAGGCAGTCCCAAAGTCGTATCCCAGATTGTTGGCCATTTTCTTCCTCTCTGTTTGAAAAGATGTGTATGGGTTGAGACTGTGAGGCCTTAAATCCTTTGAACAGAAGTCGTCCCAGGATCTAGTTGGGATTTATAGTAATTAATAAAAGGCACTATTATTGTTTTTAAAACAAGGCTCATACCCACTCAGACACAAACCAAAATACTTTTGTGCACTTGTGGGAGATTAGCAGAGACCCCATCATAGTTCCCTTCACTGCACCATGGAGTTCTCGATGGCTCTGCTTCATTGTTCTTATAGATTGCGTCTATTTTACCTTCCATTGGTCATCTTTGTTTTTTTTTCCGAGAGATTTTAAGCTTCCTCTTCATGTCCTTGGCCGGTGTGTCCCAACAAAGGTACTGACTTTTGGAAATCATAGCAAGTTTTGGTAGTTAAATCAGGAGAAAAAGATAGCTCCGAGCCATAGGGTTCTCCAAAGCAATGGCGTTGTCTCTCAAATCCTTCTGAGTGGCTCTTAGGTCTTACAGGAGAGTGATTGCTGCTGACATACCTGTATAGTCAGCTGCTTTGAAAGACATTTCATTTCACTTATTTATTTTTATACACAAGTTCTCACTATGTAGCCTAGGCTGATCTCTAATTTAGAGGTATTTTTTTTCCTGCCTCAGTCTACCGAGTGCTGGAATTGCAAGACTGCAGTGTGCTACCATGCCTGCCTGGCCTAATTTTTTAAAAGTATACTTAGTTGGCTGAGATGTTGTTGATGAATATGTATGAAACTATTCCTATTCTGATCTGCATGGTGATCTGCATGCTATGCTACAGAGATGGGGTAGAATCTCCCAGCAAGTGCTAACTCTTGTGGGTACTGAGAGACAAATAAAGGAGAGAGCAGTTGAGCCTCCTGCTTCAGAAAAAGCATGCATCTCAGAACAGGGTGGACTTAACTGCTGGTTAAAAGATAAATTATTTTACTTTGAAGAGCATCATTAAAGGTCTGTGTTGGCCTTGGCCCTGAAGAGCAGGAACCTAGTGAATCCAAGTGACAGTTTCCTTGTCTTTACTCCTTCTCTAAGGCATCAGAAGTCAGTGATGGGCCTAAACATGTCCTCTGTCCGTTCTTGGTTGGCAGAGTAATTGAATATTGGTGTACCTCTTTAAGCCATCAGAGGTGACTCTGCAGTTCAGAAAAATGACGTCGAGACATTGATGATTTTTCGTACACCCTTGGTTTTCTTTGTTGCTTCCTCCTTTCCCATGTGGAAGTTTATTTTATGTCTTAGCTCATTCAAGCCTGAAACAGCCTCAGAAAACTTGGTAAAGTCAGAGCTTCAGGTGTTTATTTGAAACCCATCAAACCTTGAAAAAAAAACTTGACTTTTCTTTGTTTTGAGACAGGCCTTAGCTATCCAAGACTCTAAGTAGACAAGGCCGTCCTAGAGCCCATATAGATCTTTACCTACCTCTGGCTCCCGAGTGCCGGGATTAAGGGCATTACCACCACACCCAGCTTAAAATTTGACTGTTTGTGTTGAGTTTTAATAACTTTTTCAAAGGGAAGTTGTCCCTTTTTATATATCCATCTTGGAACTACTGAAGAACAGTTCATTTAAAAGACTTAAGGGGCTAGAGAGATGGCTTAGTGGTTAAGCAAGCATACTGTTCTTGAAGAGGACCCAAGTTTAGTTCCCAGCACCCATGTTAAGTACCTCACAACCACCCATAACTCCAACTCTCAGGGGCCCAACTTTCCATGTTTTCAGATAAGGAATCCTCAAGACACAAATGAGGTTGTTGAACTACCTAAGACCACAAGATTGGCTAGTGAGGAGCCAAGGCCAAAATGTTAATTTTTGAATTCCAGTTCTACAGGGCTGTGTGCCTAATTGAGTGTAATATTTGATGTCAGAAAGGGATTATTTGGGAGTGAGAGTTAACAAATGTACTAAGCATCCTTGTTCCCTGTGGAGGTACCAGCCTTGGTACCTTTCACAGTGATTCTTTACCATGATAGTAGTCAATGTTTACACCTCTGACAGAGCTGGAGGATAGTAGTGGGATGGCTTATTAAAAGCTGCAAGGTATCCAGACTATGACAGACTCTTGTTCCGCAGAGATAAGTTTAACAAAGCAGTGGTTGAAGGCAAGAGTATCAACAGCATGCCAGGCTAAGTGTGGGGGCACCAAGCACTAGCTGTATGACTTGGCAGATTATATAACTTCTTGGAAGCTCTTTTTTTTTTTTTTTTTTTTTTGGTCTGTAGAGCTAATAATGACACCTACCTATGGGGTAGCTGTGGATGAATGGAGATAGTGTATATCACATGCTTGGGCAATGCCTGACAAACGGGCATCCTTCCTTTGCTGTTGACTACTATATAATTTACAGAAAGGCCCCAGAAAGTGGTAAAATCTCAGTTAATCACAGGTGCATAGCCACTGTCATTACCTTGTTCCATTGGGGAAAGCAGAAATTCAGTTAAGATGCCCCTCTAGTCCCAGAGTTAATGTCAAAAAGAGTAAAGCGAAGAGTAAAGGTAGACTCTTCATCAGCTCTCTGACACACCGTTGTTGGCTCTCCACTCAGCCACATTTTTCAAATTCTCCAACTCAGCCCAAGGACTCAACTCATTCTGCAGCAGATAAGTGAGCCTTGCCATGTACACAATGCCATGGCTTTATCAGTCAGGGTCATGTCTTGTGAAACAATCAAATAGGGAGAAAAAAACTCACTTTCTGGGTTTTCTCAGGGTCTAGTTTGAGTGTTTCTAGAAGGTGGCACCACAGGGTGAAAATGTCTTTCTTTGGAGAAGGATCGAAGTCCTACCACCACCCTGGCCAAGGGCTGCTCCTACAGGGAGACTTTCTGGATCACAGGCGTCTCTACTTCCTGCATTCATCTATCCCACAAAGAGGCTCCTCCAAACTGAAGATCCCAGTGCCTAGGCAGATACAAGCAGATAGCTCACTTTCCAGTGAGCACCGTGATAGTGGAAAAGCCTGCCTTTCACCTGAGTTCTGAGCTCTGTAGCCTCCTTTCTGACGAGGAAGACCTCTGCCTCCCGTTCACTTACTTTCCTGGCTATGTGTCCAGTCTATAGGAAAGGCTTTTATCTCCTGTGATGATCTTTTCCAAACCTCGGGCCCACGGTTTAACTAGGGATATCACCTCTTCTACTTAATTCTACCACACCTTAGATACCTTCCTGCTTTCTGCAGGGTGCCTCCACTCTCTGCTGGACCCTCACCTCAGGGCACCTCTTGTTATATAATAAGCCCAGCTGCATGTCTTTGTAAGAGCTCAGGTGGAGGTAGCAGGTGGCCAACAGGCTAATTAAGCAACAGTTTATTTTTCAAGATGGACCAGAATAGCAGGTAACTGTATTATTCTTTTGATTTGGGACCTGTCTCCTTCAGTTCCTTAGCACCTGTCACACTCAGCCCAAGATGGGAAAACTGTCCCCAAGACAGTGATCACAAAATAGGAGTGCCAGCTAGGACTCTGTAACCACGAGCTTTTGTGGTCCTGAAGAACTGAACTGAGCAACATCTTAGTTTGGTTTCTGTTGCTGTGATAAATGCCATGACCAGAAGCGACTTGGGGGAGGAAAGGGCTTGTTTCATCTTACACTCTCCTGTCACCGAGGGAAGTCAGGACAGGAACCTGGTGGCAGAAGGTAAAGCAGAAACCATGAAGGAATGTTCCTTACTAGCTCACTCTGTTTGCTTTCTTATACACCCCACTACCAACTTCCCAGGGGTGGCACCACCCACTATGGGATAGGCTCTCCCACATCAGTAAGGAGACAGAGGTCTTCTTGTGACCTTTATGAAATTCTGTTCTTGTGTGAGCCTCCATTTCCTCATTTGTGTAATGTGAATAGCTAAATGAATATTTTGTAAATGTGAGTTAGTTCCAAGAGGGAGTTTGGGTGGTTCTGATACCATCTCAAAGGGATCCTTTATGCCTGCCTCTCTTATCTAAGGTGTCTTCTCATGAGATAGCATTTGGGGAAGAGAGAGAACAGGAGTCATGCTGGGAAAGACACTGGGTCCTGCCAGTTTCTCCCAGCTCCAGCTGTAACAGCCTGTCATCTCTATTCTCATCCCCTTTGTTTTGAACCTTGGCTAATAATGGCTGTCCTCATCCCCACCCCCCACCCCACCCCACTGCCTGGAGATGGCTGGGGCCAGCAGCCACTTCCTTACCCTACTCCTGACCCCACTTCCTTCCCTTAAGCATGTCACGTGCAACCCTGCCATATGTCCTGTCTCTGCTTGGCAGAGAGTGTCTGCCCCTGAACAAGCCCTGTTTCCTCTGCTTTTTCAGCCTCAGCTCATGTCTACCCACCAAGGCTGTCTTCCTGTTGGGCAAGAGGTAGAGTTTAATGTGGCTCTGCCACAAGCCTCTGACCTCCCCTGACCCTAGTGCACTTGTGTGCAATGTGCTGCGTTTCTGAACGATCTTATCTATCTTGGCGATCTCCTCAGATGCTGATGAGACAGCATCTATGAAGAGGGTTTTGGCATCCAGTGTGACTTGGAGATAACAGAAGGGTGAGGACAGGTCAGTGAGGGGCAGACAGATGCCGTTCCCTTGGGTAACCAGGGATGTTCTGAAAGTGGCCCCATCTGTATATATTACTGAAGTTCCCTAGCATTCTGGAACCAAAACAGCCTTGTCTCTTCACTGTGGTGCAATTTTTACCCACAATAATATGTACAGATTTGAAGAGTGGAACTTGATTAGATTTCTTAAAAATGTTTTTACACTTATTGTATGGCTACAATAACAGATGACCACAAACCTAGAGGCTTTGGGTTATAAAATTCATTATCTTACAAGTTCAGCATGAATTTTTCTCGATCACAGTCCAGGTGCCTATGTTCCCAGATAGAGGCTCCAACAACACTCCTCGTGCTGGCTGTTTGCAGCCTCTACAAAGTGATTACACTTCTCAGCTAGGCTCCCAGCCTCCTCCTTTAAACCCAGCAGCAAGAACTGACTCCTCATACGGTCGCTCTCCCCCACGTTTTCCAATGTTGAAGGATCCCTTCGTGTCTTGTGATGACAGCGGCCCCTGTGGTGACCCAGGGTTTCTCCTTGTTGAAGGTTGGATGACCAGCAGTCATTCTGTCTGCCACATTCATTTCTAGTGTAAGGTACAGTACACATGGATAGGATACAAGGATGCAGATATGGATGTCTTCAAGAAGTCCCTTGTTTACTACAACATCTGTGCATCTGCCGCTGTCATCAAGATGGATCTTTCACACCAAAGCGTTACCTTAGTCCCTTCATAGTACTTCCCATCACTGCCCACAGAGACAACTGCCATTTTCATTTCTGCTGCCATCCAGTGCTTCGTGCCCTGGGCTAGATTTGTATCAAAGTGTTCCCTGACACTGTCAGGTGGTATGGAGGGAAAAATTCAGAAAAAGGGAAAAATCTCTGTCTGACAGCTCTTGGCCTCGGGGAAGAGGCAATTCACTAAAATAGGTTCAGAGAAGAAAGTAAACATGAGACAAGGTAGGGCTGAGACTTTGGGGGCTGTGTATCTGTTTGTGCTGGTGCTCTGACCCATATGGTGTGACAAGCCATAGCTAGTCTCCCTTCTTAGCACCATGGACAGGTTACCCGTGAGCAGTGATAAGGACCCAGTCTATAATGTCTGGATCTCACCAGGGAGAAGGCAAGTGAATGGCACCAGCTGGCTCTGCCAGGTTGTCCCAGAGCCCGAATGGCTTTACATCCGTCCTCTCCACATGGTGCACCTCACTGCGTTGTACTTCTTCACTCTCTCTGTCGTCAGTATTCATGGCTCTTCTTACAGAAGATGCCACCGCTTCCTTTGTGAGACAGGAAGTCTTCTTCCAACTGTCTGTGTCGCTTGGTCTTTCTGAGAGCCCGGGCCTGTGCTCCATTCTACCCTAAACCATTCCACCTGGGTGTCCTGGTGAGGTCACATTCTTCCTAACTGTGACAGGGTCCTCAGAATTAACACTCAGCAGATCCTTGATTGAGATGCTGAGCCAAAGGTTTCCTGGCACCTGGTGAAGAAGGCAGTGAACTTGACCTCCTGTGAGGGTGGCTCCAGTCCTCCATGTGGGACTTCAGGACCACCATACTGTTACCATTCTCATTTTGCAGATAAGGGAAGCAAGACATCAGAGACTGTTATTTCTGGGTAGTGGAGATCAAGCCAGACAGTGGACCTGGGCTATGTACTCTGTGTGTGGTGGCACCCCCTTTACCTGGAGGGACTGTATGAGGGACCTGGGTTTGAGACCCACACCATGCATTGCCTGCTCCGTGACAAGCTTCCCTGCAGGCACTGACTGCACCTCTCCTATTGTTGAAAATGCACAACTGAAACAGTGTGTTGGGGGAGGGGGTATGCACTCTCCCACCTTCTGCAGTAACTGTCTCTTTCTTGTTCTCTTCACAAAGCTGCCTCAGGTCCTTGAGGAGCTGACCAAGGATTGGTATAAATAATGCAGAATAAACAGAGTGGCCGGTTGCAGACATACAGAGAAGCCTTTGCCCTTCTCTCATTTCAGGAGAGCTTCCCTTACCCTGGAGGTGTCGGCTGACATCAGCTGGGTTATCCCCCCCTGGATGCTGAGCCCTGCGGTTTGCAGGAGACTGGCTAGCTGTGTGCACCTCTCACTCTTCTGGGAGCCGGGTGTCAGGCTTCGTTTACTTACTTACTTCGTTACTTACTTGAAGTACTTTGATTTTTTTTGAATGACCAGATTGTCCCCAAATAATTTTAAAGTTGCCCCCTGCTGGTATGGCAACTGCATGAATTCTGCTGAGGGCCTGCCTTCAAGTGAGTCCCAGCAGGTCTGCCTTGAGCAGCCTTTCCTGTGACCCTGAGTGTGGATGGTGTTGTGTGGCCTGTGTCTATGGGAAGGCCAGTCCCAGGAATTAGGCAGCTGTGGTTTGGTTCTGCATTCTCTCATGGCTCATTTTATTTGTGGATGTGTTGGCTCTAACTGGGGGGAACCATTAGAACTTGGTTTCGAATATTTAAGCAGTTTTCCAGAATTTATTTATTGGATGGCATTTATTTTTGTCAAGTTTGCTGAATTTAAGAAGGATCCCATTGAGGGGGGCTAGACTAAAGAAGAGACAGAACATTAGGTTCTTGTCATTCTTCTGTCAAATGACAGTAGTGTGCCTACTCTATGCTAAGCCTCATCCAGGGGCTGTGGAGGTGACTGTCAGTCACCGGTCTAGAACACCTGCTTTCGTAGAGCTTACACTCGTGCACAAACCAGTGAGCAGGCGAACAGAAAATATGATAGTGAACTTTCAGAGCATCCAGTTCTGGTGAGAACAGAACTGGGCATTTGAAAAGAAGTAGTTGATTTGGCCTTTGTTTTGGGGTGCCTTCATTAAGAAACCTTAGCAGCGAGACCAAAAGGTGAGGAGGGCGTAGCTATGGAAAGATCCAGGAGTGGAACCAAGTGTCTGTCACAGAGCTGTCTTCCAGGAGACCCTTGGATCTCTTTCTCGGGACAAAAGGATAAGTTTTGAAGTGATCCTTGGGGTGGCTGCTGAATTACTGTTTCTTTTCCTTGCCAAGCTGCCAGTGTCCTTGGTGGGTGGGATTCAGTGCCTATGTGTTCACTCCTGCATCTCATGTACTCAACACACGGTCCAGCTCATGACCGGTTCACAGTAAAGGTGGGTGACTGCGTGAAATGAGAAGAAACCAGAAAGGAATTCGAAGGCAGTCAAGGGCAGTGGAGGGCACTCCGGATGTAAACGTAGTTGAAGCTGTAGGGTCTTAGAGGATCCAGTGAATACACAGTCGAGGAGGTAGACATGGAGCTAGGCACTCGGGATGATTGGAAGGGAAAAGGTCAGAATCAGAGAGTATTCGAAGGAGAGGCAGCTCCTGTGTTGTGTACAAGAATTAACCAGAACTCAAGAACAATGAGCAAGAAGAAAGGACACAAGCCAGAAAGTACATGAGTGAACTGGACAGATGTTGGTCCCTGTGGTTTGTCAGTAGCCAGAAGAGCCAGAGTAACTGCCTGGTAGCCAATGGTTCCATAGCTCTGGGGGATGGTTTGCTGAGTTGGGAATTGGGAGACAGAGGAGTTAGGGGGCTTTGGGGCTGAAAGGAAGGGTATAGTGCTTTCCAGAATTGGAAGCCTAGGCCTCCCGTGTGGGAACTCCATCTTGCTGGAACCAGGTACGAAACTGACAGAACGAGCTCCTGAGAGCAGGAAATACATTGTCTGGAGCTTTGTCTCAGTCCTTCAGAAAGGAACGTATTGTATTTTTATGTAAATAATTCACAACAGTGTGGTTCTTGCAAGGGGGTGAAAACGAACACTCGTAAATGAAGTAGAGACACCATATTGTGTTTTCACATCAACAATATACACTATTGCTTGCAATGGGGCCAAAAACAAATGCACATCCAAGAGGCAAGCTACCTGGTAATTCTGAACACCGTCTCACTACTCCTTCCTATCCTGCGAGGCCTTATTTGAGACTCTCCTTTTTCTTGAAGAATTTGAGGCTGCTCCCACCCACTGTCACCCCCATCTAAGTTCCCATCATGTGATCAAATGATGGGACTCTCACCTCTTAGTCTGGCTGTGGACTCCAGGTCATCCTGACCTAGGAATAGACCCTATGGAGCAGATGGCGTGTATTTCCATTCATTGTCTATAGGGATGTGCACAGGAGTATAGGGAAGACCTTAGACAAATGACCTCTGTGCAGTAATCACTAAAACCATTTTCCATTTTCGCTGTTTCTGGAGTTTCCGTGTGTGTTGTGCAGAGGTGAGAGGTGTGGGTCTTCACTGGTTGAATCACGGCCTGGGGGCGCTGCTCCAAGTTCAGCGCTTTTTGGAGGGTTCCATGCTGAAAAGCTCAGGCCTGAGACCCCAGAGGATGAATGTGTACAGTGGTATTTAGTCCATAATCGGGTCTTCATCATTTGGAAGGTCCGTGGCTGCCTAGGGTCTCCATTTAATTTGCGGATCTTCCATGAGTCTTTCTCACGGGCCTGGCACAGTGTTGAGAATCTACTGGGGTTTGTTTTTTGTTTGTTTTTTTCCCATGGCAGCACTCCTTTTTCTGCCGGTTGACGGAAGATAAGAAATCAGAGAAGTTCTTCAAGGTCTTTTATGACCGAATGAAGGTGGCCCAGCAGGAAATCAAGGCAACAGTGACTGTGAACACCAGCGACTTGGGGAACAAAAAGAAAGATGATGAGGTGGACAGAGATGCCCCATCGCGGAAGAAAGGTAAGAGCGCTCTTGGTCCCGTTGGACCGGAGCCTGCAGAGGAGCCCTGTGTTATGTATACTGCGTGCTTTTCGTGACTTCCAGATTCCAAGATACATCCTTACCAGGGCATTTAGAGAGAAGCCACCACTGTGCTTGTGATGCCTTCCTTCTAAGTGACTAGAACAAAGCCCTGACACCTGGGAAGGTCTTCATGCTTACCTCATAAATATTCATCTGTATGCACAGTTTTAATTAGTATGGGTTGTATTAGCTACTTTTCTTATTTCTGTGGCAAGTACCTAGCCAAACCAGCCTAAGGCAGAAAGGACTTATTCCAGATCATGGTTTGGGGTTCTAGTCCTTCATGACGGAAAAGCATTGCAGCGGGAGCGTGCAGCAGCGGGAGCGTGCAGCAGCAGGTCACATTGCACCCACAGTCAGAAAGCAGAGCATGAGGAATGCCAGAGCTGAGCGTTTCTCCCTTTCATTCAGTCCTCAGCACCAGCCGAGGAAATGGTGCCGCTCATATTCAAGGCTGTTCTTCATATATCAGTTAACCTAATCTAGAAACTCCCTCACAGACAGGCTCAAAGGTGTGTTCCCATGGCAACTCTGAATCCTCTCAAGTCCGCAATCACAATTAAGATCCATGAATAATTTTTTTTTTACTGTGCTTTTCTGCTTATTGTTAGAGATAGTTGAGGAAAATACATCTATGTCAGGTGACTTCTCTTTATTTTCCAAACTGTAAACTTTTCCCCTATAATCTCCCTGGAAAAAAATGTTCAGGGGGAGAGGGGTGACAAACCACAAGTTTAGGAGTCAAACAGCTTTGAGCAAATTAATTGACCACTCTGAGCTTCACCTCTCAAGACCAGTACTAGAGTTGTCAATCAAGTGACAGTTGACATTTCGAGAATGTTCCTTGCAGAGGCTATAGGATATCGAGCAATGTTTGTGACCCTGTTAGATGCCATTAGCACACCTGTACTCCCAATCAAAAATGTCTCCAGGCATTTCCAGTTAGTGGCTGCGTAGAGCTAAGGATGAAAAGAAAGAAAAAAGGAAGGGAGGAAGTAAAGATCACCCTATTTGAGAACCACTGGTCTAAAAGGGAAATAAAGAGGAGGAGAATGAAAAAAAAAGAACCATAAACTTACCAAATTCTGCTGAGTACTGAGTATGACCCAGGCATGCGTAGTCAGCTTTCTGTTTCTGCAACAGATGCCTTAGGCATGTAGACCTAGGCCCAGAAAACATCTATCTGAGTAACCGAGTTCTCAGTCTGGTGACTTTGTACTTACCTTGGAGCAGCACATAACCACCAGAAGACACAGCAGAGGGTAAAAGTATTCACCTCATGGCAGAAAATCAGAAGAAACCAGAAAAGACAAGAAAGTCGCACAATCCCCTTCAGGGACACAACCCTCCTTCTAGCCTATGACTTCACACCAAGCCCTACCACCTAAAAGTTCTATCAGTTCCCATACCGCAGAGGACTGGGCCTAGGCCTTTAACACGTGGGCCTTTGAAAGCCATTCCTAAATCCAGACTGTAGCCAGGCATTGTTCAAAGTTCTTTACCTATCTGTGTCAGTTCAGGGAAAGCTCAAGTTAACCCTGTACTTAGATAAAAGGGTTATCTGTTTTACAGATAAGGAAACTGAGGCACAGATCCAGTGAGCCAGCGTCAGAGCCCATGCAGTCTGTGCTCCCGTCTGAGATGCCACAGTTGCCTCACAGACCAGATAAGATAATACACACAGAGTGCTTATGCATGCTATCTTGGCACTTGGCAAGGGCTCAGTCAGTTGTCCGTCGAGTAACATTAATTGGTGTTATGATTAGTATTACATCAGGTTTCTTGGGGACCTTCTAGAAGACACCGACGTACTTACATTTTATGGAGGAAGAAGCGGAGGCTCAGAGCCGTAGGTTATGAGGTTGACAGAGCCTGTACTAAAGTTGTTGCTCGGTAGAACAACACAAACCTAAATGACATGTCCAAAGCACTACCAAGTTAGCAGGGCTGGGCTCCCTGTTCATCATGTCTAGAGACTGAGAGGAAATGGTGGCTTCCTGGATTGTTTTTTGCCAGTCTTACAGATCCCTAGCAAATGCAGGAACCTGTCCTCTGGAGTATAGAAATAGAACTTCTGAGAATGTAGCAGTATTGACTGTCACAAGTTTGCCTTTTAGCCAAAGAACCCACAACACAGATAACAGAAGAGGTCCGGGATCAGCTCCTGGAAGCATCTGCTGCCACCAGGAAAGCCTTCACCACCTTCCGGAGGGAGGCTGACCCGGATGACCATTACCAGTCTGGGGAGGGCACCCAGGCTACAACTGACAAAACCAAGGACGACCTAGAGATGAGCGCCGTCATCACTATCATGCAGCCCATCCTGCGCTTCCTGCAGCTCCTGTGCGAAAACCACAACCGAGATTTGCAGGTGAGAGCCTGAGCTGTGGCCCCGAGACCTTCAAGAGAGAGGCCAGGCTGTGATCTGCAAGAGGGGTCCTGTCTAGGAGACCCAAATTCCTACAGGTGCAAAGCCAGATTGTGGGGTCACTGAGGCCTATAGGAGAGGGTTCTGGGTTGTGGAATCTGACACCTAGATGTGAGAACCTGGGATTGGGCGACCCTTAGATTTGTAAATGACTGACTGGTAGCACAGGAAGTCCCAACATTTGTAGGTGAGGTCTATGGAGACCGCAACACCTATAGTAGGGAGTGGGGGTATTTGGACCATGGTGTCCCACTTCTCATGGCTCAGCTCTGTCACGTAGACCACCATGCCTGAATGGAAGATCCAGCATTACTGATGTTCTGGGTGACTAATAATGAAAATATGGGTAGATGATTTGTCCCTTTTTATCTTCACTAGTATCTCCACAAGGTCAGACACAACAGCCTCATTCATTAGGGGTGCTGACTCCATATGTAGTTAGTGTGCATAGGTACCTACATGTGTATGTCTTACAGCCTACTACTCTTTGCCACCAATGCCAGTAGATGTTCAGATAACAACTGGAGAGATGAATAGACAGTTAAGTATAATTATGAAGCATATACATTTATAAAAACAAGTACATAGATCTAACTGAATATAGTTGTGTGTTTTACAATGACACTACAGTGTTTGGCAGATCATATATACAGCAGTGTATCTACACGTTCTAGAAGTTTAGTAAGCTGGACTTTCAGTCTGGAACTCGAGCTTATGATATTAACCAGACCTAAGACAGAGACAAAGTGTTATCTCCCTTGCAGTTTTCTTGTAACAAAAGACTGTTTAGAAAGGGCGGAGGGTGTGCTCCGGAGATCTGCCTCTTTGTTCCCAATCTCTACTCAGGAAAAGCATGCTGGAGTATGTGGTCCTTGGTGTACTGCCTGGCTTTCCTGTCAACTCTTGAACCTGGGGCACCCACCGCTCCTTGCTTGAGTGGTGTTAGGATGGAAAGGAAAAGTGTATCTGCACAGCTCTTAGATGGGATGGCTCTTCCTAAGCCAAACAAGTCTGCATTGATAGTTCTATGTGCTTAAATGGTCATGATATGAGAGGGGTTGATACAGGCCAAATCTAGCCAGAGGAAGGTACCACCTTTAAATGTTTACATTGCTGACTTTATCCACCAAGTGACTGTGGATAAAATGGACCATTTGTTGTTTCCCCCGGCCAACCTCCGTCATAAAGAAGGGACATTGTTGAAGAGCAATACAGAACAATGAAATGAACCAGAAGTCATTAAGATTAATACCTCTGATGGTTTTTATTTTTCATCTAATTGTTCTGAAGATCCTGAACTCTGAAAAGCATCTAGGTTCCAGGGTCATGAGCTGGTTAAACGGGAACCAGACCTAAAAATGAAGGAACTCCCCCGAAGACCTACCATTGGCCATGCTGACCCACTAAATGTCAAAGTGTATACGTCAGTCAATGGTTCACTTCAGGTGTTGACATTTTGGGCTTGACCTTGTCACCATCTGGTGTTGGATTCTGGCTGACCCTTTGGTTGCTCCTTGCTCAAGCGTTACTGCTTCAGGCTTAGACACCTTAGACCCAGATCTGCTAGCTGAGTCTTGGTTCAAGTAGAACAAAACATTACTTCCCAGAGCTCCAGAGTCTGGATGTTATCTCATTGGCTGTTATCCCTGTGTCTCATGATGATGTCAGGTGTCCCTCTCTCTTTCAAGCTGCCTCATTGGTCATGGGGGAGATCAACTAAGGGAAGAGTGAGTGATCCGTTGTAACACCTTTGTGACTGGGGGTTGGGGCGGGGGTCCCGCTGTACTGCTAAGCATAGGGATCCGTGCTCTGTGCTGTTCTTACATTTGGTGTCACTGGGTCACCACCAACTTCAGGCTCCACAGAGGAAATAAGTGGCAGCAGTTCGTGTGCATGTATGGTCATATGTCACTTACACTGGAGGTCACGTGTTCAGCAACCAGCACTAGTGGTGACCGAACCTCACTCATCCGGCACATGTCTAGAACAGGAGCCACTCATGCCAACCGGAGATTGCAGTACCATGTGCTAAGTGCAGTAAGGGTCTTCACAGCTAAGATTTGCCAAGTTCTCAGCTCAGCAATCCAGGATACCTTATATAGAATCCAGCCTGCATGTCATGGGGCAGTGCTGATAGATGGGTTTTGAGCTGACTTCTGGTTTCATGGTCTTACTCTGTCTTCCCTCTTCCTGTTTCCCTCCTTCTCCCTGATGCCAGTGTTCCTTGGGTGGGAAAATGGAACCAGGCTTTAATTGCAAATTCACCCTTTTTTACTGGAAGTCTTCAGAATTATACTTTATCTTTTCATATAATTCTCCTTCCACCTTATTCCCTAAGGATCCCTGGGGAAAAGTAGCTTTTAATGAAGTCCTTATATACTGCTCTGGGGGAAAATTGTGTGTGTGTGTGTGTGTGTGTGCGCGTGCGCATGCACACAATACATATTCACATATTTTTAAAAGACCTAGCAACTTACCATCTGAAGGTGCATAATGGTTTTCCAATTAGGCGATTCTAGACCTTTTTTTCCTGACCGTAGACTCCTTTGTTTGAAGATATCTTGTGTAGAAATGGACTAAGCCAAGCAGAACAGAGCAAAACTGCCCTGTGGAGAGGGGAAACTGGAATGTCCCCAAGCCTTCCTTCTCCAGCCCTCATCTTGTAGGAGCCCGAGAGGGCACAGGGGTCATTTCTGGGAACCTTGGTGTCTGCAGGGCCCTGTGGTGTTCCTGGATCCCTGCTTTGACTGGGGCTGGGGGAAGTGAGATTCATCTTTTAAAAACTCCTATGATGTGTATGGAAGTGCTGTAATGAAACTCATCTGAATGTGGCCATTTTAAAAAATCAAAAAAAAAATTTTTTTAAAACAGTAAAAAGAAAGAAGCATGGTTCCCCACAGATCGTGGGAACCTGCTCCACTGGCATTGTATTTGTGAGAAACCAGGTCTCGAAATGACATAAAGTAGGATATACCTACTAAGAATGCTACCTGTTGGCAGAGTCCCTGGGCAGATGATGGTGGGGCACTGGCAGTTTTTCTTACGACTGCCAGGCAGGAGTGGTCTGCTCCTTGGTGCAAGGAAATAGAGATCAGCTCAGAGGGAGGAAGCCCCAGCCTTCTAAGGCAGCAGTCTCTGGGCTTGCGCCAGTTTCTTGTCACATTTATAGCCTTGACTTTCTTTCCTGTTGGTAGACGTTCAGTGGAGAGAAAGCTACTGAATTTGGCCCTGCCAAATGGGCCATTGCCGCCTTGAGCAAGGCCTGCTTAGTCAGAAACCTGACGAAGGGTTGCCCTTTCACCAGTTTGTGTGGTTTGCAGTGTTTGCTGAGCCACGGCCGGAGATTCCCCTTCCCCAGGTTAAAGGTCAAAGGCTACATACATGAGCACAGGCCCAAAACCTTTCCCTTCTTCACCCATCCTCGTCCACCCTTTGCGCTCCCAAAAAGACAGAGCTTCTTCATGCTAACAGGACAGAGTGGCGCGTGCTCAAGGTGGATTGACAAAGCGTCCCTGGGCCTCTCAGTGAAAAGTATGTGTCTGGTTTTGTAAAAGACAGAGGAAATAGATCAGAGTTAGGAAAGAGCTGTATGAGCTGCCTGCAACTCTGAGCCATGGCTGTGGTTCTCGGTGGAGCCCGCGCGGCCCACCTGGTTCATAGAGAACAGAAAGGCATCCTTCTAGGCTCCCATCCCATAAGATGGGGGTGCCTCAGAGCAGGCGGGACTTCCGGGACAAAGTGACTTTATACGGTATCCTGAAGGAAGAGGAGTCAGAAGGAGGCCCGGGGAGTGAGTCAGACAGAGGGAATACTGAATGGGAGCCTCTGAAGCAAGAAAGGGGAGCCCTTAGAGAATCAGGAGTTAATTGCTGCTGCCAGAGAACACTGTGGTAGGAGCAGTGACGTCATACAGCAGAGAGGAGCATACTGGGAACAGTGGTGTCACCAGAATGGGCCTCAGAGGGGATGCTGTGAGTTTATATATTAAGCATCTGTATCCTTTTGATGCCTGTCCTGAAGAACCTTTATCCTGCCAGACCTTAAGATAATGCAGCACCTTCCTTCAGTCACCACAGCAAGGGAGAAGCCGGGTATAACCTGCTGCTGGCTTCCTGTAGCTTTCTCAAAGAGCTACTTACATCAGGAAAGCCCACAGTAATCTGTCCTTCTTCTGTGTCCCACCAGAACTGGAACTGTGTTGTTGAATGAAAGGACTGGGGTTAAATGGGGGGGGTGATGAGTTAATGGTCTGTCTACTTACCAACTTTTAATCTGTGCTTCCATGGGGCTTCTGCTGCTCAAATCATACATGAATAAATCCTCGTCCTAAGTTTTCTGATGGCAGTAAGTATTTAAATAAAGAATTGTATAGCTTCTATCCACAGAGAGCTGTTCCCCTCCTTACTTTGTTTAGGAACATTTGGCATACATTTGAATATATATTATACAGTAATCTACAAGATTATAAATCTGCTTTTTTTGCTAACCTACAGCCTGACCTAGAGATCTTTCCATGTTGGTATGCCAGTACCTGCTCAAAGTTTCTAATTTATAATATGAAATCTTATAGGAATGCTGTATTTTTTAGCTGTTCCCCGGTTGGTGGGCATTTAGGTGGCTTCCATTTCTTCATTGTTGTAAACAGTGTTCCCGTGAATGTCCAGTGCTTACTTTGTAGAGTGAAGTGGAATTGCCACATCAAGGCTTATGTCCACTTTGCCTTTCTATCGTTTTACTTCCAAGTTTCTAGTGTAGATACTGCCCACTCTCTAACTCTGAGATATAAGAATATTGTAGTTTATTTGTGTCTCACTACAGAGTCTCAGACAAGTGCCCCTTCATCAAAATCCCCAGCTTTACAAAGTTACTCAGGTGTTACTTTCCATATCTTGTTAAGGAAGGAGCTTGCTGTATATCTCTTGGAGAATACATAGTTAGGCGCATATACATGAGCACACGTACATGTACATGCACATACACACACGCACGTTCACTCACACCCCTTATTTAGTAGTAAAAATCGTCAAGCAAGTTAACCCAGGTTTTTTTCATGACACCTGCCTAGAGCCAAACTGTGTGTATGTGTGTGTGTGTGTGTGTGTGTGTGTGTGTGTGTGTGTGTGTAGAGGAGGTGAGGTGATTGTTTTCAATGCCAGTGATGGAACCAGGGGCCTCGTGCATTCTAGGTATGCTCTCTGCCTCTGAGCTAAGAGCCTTGACACCAGCCTCTACCATCTCATTTTGTGGTGCACTCTACTTAGTATTAGCCTTGTGTGTCCAGCACACAGTGCACTCTGTCACCTTTAAATATAACCACAACCCACTAACTACCCAGTGAGAAAGTGATAGGCAAGGGTAAAGGAAGAAATAAACAGAAGGGTGGGGAGATGGCTCAGTTGGTAAAATGCTTGTCTTGCAACTATGAAGACCAGAGTTCAGATCTGGTCTTGGTGTAAAAAGCTAGGCATAGCAGTACATGCCTCTAATTCCAGCACACAAAAGTCCCTGGTGCTCACTGGGCAGCCAGCCTGGCTAAATAGGTGAATTCCAGGTTGTGAAGAGCTCTGCCTCAATAAAGTAGAGAGCGGTCAAGGAAGATCCCCAACATTGACCACTGGCCGCCATACATACATGAATACCCTCATCGCACCTGCATATATACCCAAATTAACTTTGCTAAAAGAGTAAATGGAAATAGGAGAATTCATACCAAATGAACCTGAAGTGAATTTCCAAGAAAATGCCTCCTTCTCTGAATCTCATGCAGACACATTGGGAAAAGTCCCAGGGTTGAAGCCATAGACCAAGGCCACAGGTTGACTATCCCCGGGACACGCAGAGTCTTCTGTTCCATGTTGTACCTGTCTTCCTAGCAGCTGATCAGTCCAGGACACCAGCCTATTAGAGACAATCAAAGTTGCAGGATGGTGACCTTTGCCCTCTTCTCTTTGCTTTTGTTCTCACATGCCCCATTGTAGAATTTCCTTCGTTGCCAAAACAATAAGACCAACTACAATTTGGTGTGTGAGACACTTCAGTTTCTGGACTGTATCTGCGGGAGCACAACTGGAGGCCTTGGTCTCCTCGGACTGTATATCAATGAGAAGAACGTAGCCCTTATCAACCAGACCCTGGAGAGCCTGACTGAATACTGCCAAGGGCCTTGCCACGAGAACCAGGTAACTCTGTTCATGTTTTGGTATGCAAGCAAGACGTATTTATTACTTGGAAACATTAACAGAGACCCATTCAGAAGCCAGGTAACAACTACCCGTCAATCTCAGGGCACTCATAAGACAAGCAGCCTTTCTCCAGCAGTGGGGAAGTTCCCATGGTGCCTTCTCATAATCCAGAAGTTTACCCAGTGAATGAGTGGGTGACTATGTCTTGGCTTGGCTCAGTGTAATTTGATTTGGTCTAACTATCCAATCATAACTTGGATATTTAGGGGTAAGTAATAAAGTGGGAATTAAATTAGCCCCTGAGAAAAGTGACCTATTCTAAATTCTAGAAAAGATCAAAAAGTGATTCCTTAAAACCTAGCTAGAGAGAAAACACTTGCTTCCTGTGAAATAAATCAGAAGCAAGAAGAGAACATTTGTAGCTGAGATATAACATCATGGACTTCTGGGAAAGGAAAAGCCCAGCTAGTTTTGACTGACCTCCCAAGAAGTGTAATTCTGGAGTGGAGCCCAATGTTTTTCTTTTTTCTTAAGTAGAAGCATTGCTCATTCATGGCTGCTGGAAGATTCTGTGAGTTTGCACTGCAGGACAAGAACGACTGTGGTTTTTAACTTTAGATGGTAGTTCCATCCTGGCTTGAAATGGTTAGTTCTAACCCTAAGGCCAGGGAAAGTATTAGGCACAGAGTTAGTTGAGGAAGGCAGGACATTTGCTCCAAGGAAGCAGTTTAAATTAAGCAACTCACCGTCTGTGGAAACCCTAGTCTTAGTGGAAGGACATTTTATGAGATCCACTTCCTTCTGGTTCCCCGATGAAGGAGGCAGAATAGCTCTGGTTATGAGAAAGAACAAAGAAATGCAAGGGTTCTGGAACTATGGATGTAAGACCTCAAGTTCACTTTCCTGCTACACCAAGGCCAATTGAAAGGAACAGACCAGGGTAGTTTCATTGCAGTCAAGGATCCAACTTGGAGAAGGCTGATCCATTTTGATACCGTGCGAACTGAGGCAGAAGCTTGCTGTCCAAACTTAAGCCTTAAGCAGAAGTACCAAATTCACAAGATGAGTGACAGAGAGAGAACGGAACACAATTCTAAAGGGGAAAGGGGCTCTGATCCTGGTATCAGTCACACACCATATTTTCCTATAAGAACAAAGCCGATCGCACGGCACTATTTGGATCAGACTCAGCCAATTTATCAGTTAGGGTGTATGGGGACTTTCCTACTGTTTACTGTTAATTCTGAAACTAGAGATCTTCATCTGTCTTTTATTTTTACCACTTTCTCACGGAAAATTGCACTCTCCCCAAATGACATTATGGGAGTGGTAAGCATTGTGTTGAAATAGCAGTTTAGCCTGTTGCCCTTTGACGTCTGATTTATGGCCAGCATTTGTGTTAATGCCTCTGTGTGTGTGTGTGTGTGTGTGTCTGTTTACACAGAACTGCATCGCCACCCATGAATCCAATGGCATCGATATCATCACAGCCCTTATCCTCAATGACATCAACCCACTGGGAAAGAAACGGATGGACCTTGTTTTAGAACTGAAGGCAAGTAGAGACTGAGAGCTAGAGGCGGCAAACTTTGGGAAAAGTCCATTTATGCTTTGCCTGGCATGTGACACGGTATTGTGAAACTAAATACCAAAGACAGTTCTGTTTAACTGAACGAATGACCCACATTGCACATTCTGACCTAAAATGCAGAACTTTGCTCTTTCCAAAGAAGGGCCTTGAGAGGGTACCAGCTTTTCAATTAGGTCACCTGGAATGAAGAGTTGTCACCAGAACTGAGAAATTCAAAAAGTACCCAAGAATGAAAAGCCTGAAATCGGAAATCCAGTGGGGGTTGGGAGGGACAAGAGAAACACCCGTCCTCTGGTTTCTGAGTTTGCTGCTTTTGGGGAAGGGGCCAGTGAAGCATCTACAACTTGGCCCTTCCAGTGTCACCAGAAATCAATTTTTACTTAGTCAGGTGACACCTTTTTCTGTTCAGTCATTGACGTGGGAGGAGGATGACTGATGATATTGGCTTAAAATAAGAATGTACCCGTATGGTCCTCTAATACGTTCTTTGCGTTGTTATGAATGAGAACCTGGAGCTGCCACCCTGCCGCAGCCCTAGCATGTGATGCCTTGTAAAGATAGTTTTATGGAGTTAAATGGTGACTTCAAGGTGCTCATTCTGTGGGGTTTACTAATTGACAGACCATTCCTGAAGGCCTATCGGCCAGTCCCCCAGTCTCTAGCCCCTGTTTAGGGTTTCTAGAGGTTGTCAAAGACTCAAAAAATAATCTAGTTCTGAGAATTGACCTTGCAACATACCCTGATGTGTGATGCTGTTTGGAAATGCGTTAGCATCTCTGAGCACATTTCCTCTTCTGCTGTTCCCATGTCAGGGCATGCTGAGATTCCTGCTCTCTCACACCCGTAGGCAGGAGTAGGTCCCTTATCATAACTGAGAGACAGTCTTCAACTACAGAGGTCAGCTGAAATGCTCGTCTGCAGTTACTGCGTGGGCAACAGTGGAAAACAAGGCCTTAGGAAGATAGTAACAGAGTCCGCAAGAAACTGCATGATCAATTTTATTTTTCCTTTAGCATTTAGAACTGAGAGTCCAAATCGTGGTTGATTTGAGCATATGGTTTAAATGGAATTTTTTAGCGCTGTTTTTTCCTTCTGATAAATACTTTATACTTGAATATCATTCCTGCTCTCGTATGGCTATCACTTATCAGAAGGTACATGATGTGTGTCTGAAATAGACTGAGACATCATCCATGTGTTCCTAGTTGGCATTTCAGTGCCTTTTTCAATGAAAGTAGCAGTCTAAGGATTGGGATAGAAACGGTGAGAGCTCAGCCACTGGATTGAACTTCTGTGACCCAAGCTGAGGAGGAAAAATGTCTCTGTTTCCAATCCCCAGAAGGAAAACACCAACTTTGAGACCCATAGACAAAGAAATATGTAAATTGTAGACCTGGGGCCTCAAATGAAATTAAGCCAAGAAACGCCAGGTTGTGGACACATGGGTATTGTTAATGTAATGGGAAGGTATGTGTTGGTAGATGTGAAGTGTTCCTCTGGGCCACTTTTATTAACTAATACCATATGTACTCAACGATATTAGGAAATATGAAAGTTGATGGATTTTAAGACAGGGAGAAATTGTATTTATTGACTGTCATCTCTGGCTCACAATATTCAATAGCAAAATATTTAAGGGAAAAAAAGATTGTATCTGTACTAAGTATATATACATCTTTCACCTTATTCTCAGTTCACAAATAGTTTAGACTGAGTTTTGACATAGCACTTATACCTCATCGGGTCTTACAAATAATATGCAGATGAAGCAGACAAAAAAGATACATAAATTATATGGAAATGCTATATATATATATATATATATATATATATATATATATATATATATATGAGGCTGAGAATCTGGGGACCCTGGGGTACCCTGTGGATACCCTCTAGCACCCATGTATTCAGTTCTAGCAGTTTCTGCTAGAACTGTTGTGGGTTTTACTAGCTGACAGACCTTTCCTGAGAGCAGTGTCTGAAGTGTGCTTCTCCCCAATCTCTTACCCCTCTTCTGGGGTTCCAGAAGTTGTAAAAGATTCCAGAAATATAACGTATGTTCTAACAAATGCAGACCCTTAGACCCGAGTCAGACTCTACATACATGCTTCTAAGGTTCCGAGTAGCACACCCTCTGCCTGGTGACAATACTCTAGAATGTCCTTGGCCATAGAGTGAATCTGTCTGTCCAGCCAGGATGCACACTTATGTCAGCAGCTGGGCACACATGTCTAGGCGGCTACCCAAGCACCCCCTCCATATTTCTTTCCCTGGTTCTCTCCATTTAGAACAATGCTTCGAAGCTACTCCTGGCCATCATGGAAAGCAGGCACGATAGTGAAAATGCAGAGAGGATTCTGTACAACATGAGACCCAAGGAGCTGGTGAGTTGTGACTGATCCTTTGACAGTAGCACCAACAAACCTCAGAGCAAAACTCAAGACAGAATGAAGGTCCTGCTTCTTTGATCTTCTGAAACCATTCCCCAAAAAGTATCAAGGATGATTTAATCCAGACCTGTGCCTGGGTACAGAAGTAGAGCAGTGGACACGGGGTGTTCCACCTTGTCCTATCATCACAGACCACATACAGAAGCTTCCCTCCCCTTTGCTCGCCCACGGAGAACAGGGCAGTGGGTGAGTGTGGGTTCAGGTCCACAGCTCAGCGCGTTAACCGTGTCACCTTAGGTAGATAGCTGCACGGTCCTAGTCTATAAAAGGGAAGGTAATATTACATTGACGGGCTATTTTGAACTCTAGAGTACAAAAGTCATCAAACCTATAGCACAGTACCTGGCATGTAGTCCTTTAAGAACTGAAGGCCATTTTCTTTTCTTTGTTCATTATTAGGCAAGTGTCCTACCACAGAGCTACATTCCCAGCCCTTGATTTGTGGTGTTGTGTTGAACGGGGGGGGGGGAGGGGGGGGCAGCGAGGACAGGAGTAGGAGGTTAAGACACAATTCCATGGAGTTCAGGCTAGCCTCAAACTCACTGCATAGCTGAGGCTGTCCATGAACTCTGGCTTTTCTTCCACCTCCCAAGTATCGGGGCTATGGGTGTGCACCCCCGTTCCCTGACACCTTTGGTTGTTTGAAATGATGATTTGCTGTACCCCAGCTGGCCTTAATCTCATGGTCATTTTACTTCATATGCTGGGGTTACGGGTGAGTGCCACCATACATAGGCCCCTGCTATTTTTTCTAGGACTTACAAGTTCGCATCTGTTCTTGGTGCCAGCAGTCTAAATAACAGGAGAGTGTATTTTGAATGTTGATGTTTGGTTTTGTTTTCTTAAAACATGACCCGGTTTATTTTCAAAGAGCAACATTCGTGATGGGCTGACTTCCATGTTGGGAGGTGGTGGTGGGAACTCTGAGAAGAGCAGTATTCAAGGATGGGTGATACGAGTTGAGTCTGTTTGGACTTTCCCCCATGCAAATAAACTGTAACTGACAGATTTAAATGAGGACATTAAAACATTTCTGCCTCCCAGTGACCTGAATGTGCACTAGAGACCAGACCAAAGTCCCTTTATGTATTCCTTTAAATAAAAGTTCACAGAAGCCTGGCTCTTTGATCCCAGAGGTCAGGGAATGAGTTCTCAGCAGAGACAGGAGTCTCTGCAAGTTTACATAACAGCTTATGTAACTGGGGTAACCGGGTAGCTAAGGGTCGTCATTACTTAGTGCAGTCAGAATAGCCTTTGGATAGAATCCTTTTCAGCTCTTACAAATCAAGAGCATGCCCTGGCTCTTCATGACTGTCTTGGGTAGAGGAAATGCCACAACCCCTTGCTATGGTTGCCTTCATCTCCTGGGTTTCCCCCTTGTGTTTAGAGCACATTATTCATAGAAAGGATCAAGTCTTCTTTGGAGTAAACAGAGTTCTAAGAAGAAAATAGGAAAAAAGCTTAGATATCTAGAACACATCTGTGTGTACACATGTATGCATGCATGTGCTTGCGTGCACCCATCCATGTACTTTGCATGTGTAACATGCTGGGTTTGGTTTTAGAGCTGCTGGGAAAACCAACTCAGAGAACGAGGGTCTCACCTCCAAACAGCAGCTAACCCACTGTCAGTACAGAAAGTGTAGCTCTCTTTAGGGTTCATCTTGGATAATAAAGAAGTCCCAAATAATGGCTAGTGGCAATGAAGAAGGTGCCCCCAGGCTGCAATATCTTCTGAATCATCAAAGGAAATGATTAATTCTTAGTATAACTGAGGATATTTATTCCTAGTGTTTGAATTATTAAATTCCGAATGGTATGTTTATTTAGGGAAACTTGGCAGGTCCACCTCTGTGCACTGTGCTGAGTGCCAGGAGATAGATTCAGATATAAGCAGCACCAGCCTCTGCACCCCGGGAACTTAAGTGAGTGAGAACAGTCAACAGGTAGTAAAATGCCCTAAGAAGTATACTACTAGGTTATGAGGAGTCCTAGAGTCAGGCAGGCAGCTGTGACGGGTAGTGGCCAAGTTCAAATTCTAGCTCATTAACCATGACCTTAGCAATGTTCTTTTATCTCTTTATTTATGCATCTATAAAGGAATGGAAGTTTCTGAGCCCTCATAAAACGTTTGTGAGCCTTATACCTTAACGACAATTAGCACACTGAGTACAGTACTTGACGCAGTGCAGGTTTTCAGCAGGTGCTGCTGGTTCATGCATTTGCCTTCCCATGGGAGAGGGTCTGGGAGACTTGGACCCAGAAAGGAATTGTACTACTTTTCCAAAAGCCAATGAATTTCTTACTAGTTCTTTTGTTTGTTTGTTTTGTTTTTTTTTCCTCCCTGAGGAAACAATGGGGGGAATGAGGAAAATTTGGGGTGTGTGTGTGTGTGTGTGTGACGTTTTGCCATTTTTCAGGTTTTGGTGGTGCTAGTGGTGGTGGTGGCGTCTCCGTGTGCACCCATGGGGTGGGGTGGGTGGGGTTACATGTGTAGAAATCAAGGGCCAGTTCCCTTTTCCCTCTGTGGATTCCAGGATTCAGACTCGGGTCTTCAGGCTTCAAGGGCAAGACCCTTGTTAGCCAGTGAACCATCATCTCAACCCTCTTCCCTCCCACCCCATCAACATGTTTTTATAACCACCATCAGCTTCTAAACCAGCCACTGATCATCGGTTGGTTCAAGTGGAGAGAATGAGCTTGTCTTGTCGATGAAGGTCGACTGGTGTTCACCGTCGGCATCATTTTAACTAAGGAGTCTGGGGCTGTATCCAAGCCTGGGGGGATGAGATATAGTCCTTTGTGAGCAGGGACAGCTGGCTAGGTGTTGTAGATGCCAGTCCCGCACGGGTCACCTCTGAGTCAGCAGGTGTGTTCTCTTGTCCCTTCTCAAAGGTGGAGGTGATCAAGAAAGCCTACATGCAAGGTGAAGTGGAATTTGAGGATGGGGAGAATGGTGAGGATGGAGCTGCCTCCCCGAGGAACGTGGGCCACAACATCTACATACTCGCTCACCAGGTACAGCCCTCCCTCTCAGGCCCGTCTAGACAGCACCAGCATTCTCAGCTGCCCTGACACTGAGTCTTCCTGGAAAGCTTTCTCCCAGCACTGGTTGTCCCTATGGGAGCATGGCTTGCAGGTGTGTTTGGCCGTCTGCCTCAAGGGGCTAAATTCCAGGACTCTGCCACTTTCTCAGTGTGGCAAGTCAGGAACTTGGAAATCCCCATGCACTGTACACGCATCTACCCTTGAGCAGTGACACTGGGTGCTTTGTCTGGAGCCGCTGAAAGGGCGTCTTAGGCATTTTATAAATACTAATGAATCTCTCTTAACAACCTAAAGAAATAAACTTGAGCCTCCTTGCCTATCACATTTGGGGATCTGTGGGAACCTGTCCTCACAATTTCCTTTTGTTTGCCTTTCTGGGTGATATTTTCTGCCCTGACACCAAACTGCCACATTTCATAATCCCTTCCCAAGTGGCTTGGTTTTTGAAGTTGCTTCTTCTTTGGGTATGCTGGTGTGCCTTCAGCTTTTGGGTGGGGATGGGCAAGCTGTAGCCCAGCTGGAAACTGACATGCCCTTTCCTTAGCCCCTTTTAAACTTGGGTACAGTACCTGGGTGTAGCACAATAAAGACAAGAGGCCTAAAGCTGCCAGGTCCCTGCCCCTGCGTATCTACTGAAGGATTTCAAACACTCCCCTGTCCCACATCACCTCCATTCTCAGCATCTAGCATCCAAAAGGGTTTCTGAATAGTCCTAGAATGGAGGCTTAATGGGGTGCATGGAAAACCTCATGTCCCTCCTGCCTGGCCTAAGAAATCAGAGAAAAGTGGGGGCGGGGGAATCCTGGATGAGCATCAACCATTTTTTCTTGTATGCCAGACTCTGTGCAGAGCAGAGCTGAGAAGAAGGGAGCAAGCCTCTGGGTACTGTGGCCCTTGGCTTACTGCTGGTCATTTTGCATTTTTAACTCAGCCTTAGAAAGACTGTGGGTGTAGCTTAGTTGGTAGAGTGCTTGCCCAGCAAACACAAAGGCCTAGTTGTGGGGGTGTACACCTGTAAAACCAGAACAAGGGAGGGAAGGGCAGGAGAATCAAAAGTTTAAGATCATCCTCAGCTACATAGCAAGTTCAAGGCCAGATTGAGATACATGACACCCTGACTTAAAGAAAGAAACCTAGAGTTTAAAAATAGCTCTTAACACTCGTTTTCTCTTTGCTTGTGTTCTAGTTGGCTCGGCATAACAAAGAACTCCAAACCATGCTGAAACCTGGAGGCCAAGTGGATGGTGATGAAGCTTTAGAGTTCTACGCAAAGCACACGGCACAAATCGAGGTAAAGCAAACAACAAACAAAAAATTAGTTAAGTCATGAGCAGGGAGAGCTCAGGCAGCAAGGCCTGGACCTTCAGTGGATGGTACCCTCTATCAGGGTTGACATCTTCTTACTGCTCTCAACAATAAAGATGTTGGGGTGCTTCCTGTTTCCTAGGTTCCTCTATTAGGTAGCAGATGTAGATTTAATTATAAATTCTGGCCAGCAACCTAAAACAAGTAGGGAGGACTGAGGAGATAGCTCAGTTGATGAAGCATTTGTCATGCAAACACAAGGACCCACTTCACCCCTTAGAACCCACATGAGTAATCCAGATGAAGCACCTGTACATATGAACATGTATATACCCAAAGTCTAGTGGAGGGACCTGCTGTAGAGCACAGTGACCCAGGAGGTCTGTTCTGATTAATGGCATCCAGATACAGAGTGAAAGAGCATGGGACTGAAACGGGCGGTGCCCAGAGGGAGGAGCGTTTTTGAACTCTATAGGGAAGACTGCAGGTAAGGTGCGTATGGCTGGAATTGGGTGAGTCAAGGGGGAAATGGTGCAAGATAAAGGAGAGGAGGCAACACAGAACATCTGAAGCTTACAGACTTCGGGAAGAAGTCTGCACTTCATCCTCAGATCATAGGAACTGCTAGCATTCCACTCCCCGAGCCCCGCCATCCTCTGAATTTTACACGGCACAAAACACTCTCTCTGTCCTTACGAAGTGTGTAGATCACGTCTGTGGCAAATGGAGGAGCTCTTCAGTAAGGCTCGGTGAGGATGCACCCTTCTCTAGCTGCCAGTGTCACAGATGGAGTTTTCCTATCACCTGCATTGTCTCTTAGCATCTGAGAAACATGTCTGGCCCCAGGATCTAGCTACTCGGCATGTTACACCTTGTTTTGCTGATGAATATAATATCAGTGTCAGAAGAGAGATTTGTTGGACAGAATAACACATTCAGCATGATGGCTCTTCAGGAGTCTGTTCTTACCTCTCCAGGTCGACCTGATGAAATGCATCATTTGATCAACTTGTCAGCCATGCCAAATGTATTGTGAACACTTAGTCCTGATTTATTGATTGTGGCCCGAATCTTGGCCACCTCTGTCCCATGCATCCTTTAGAAAACAAGCTTGGCAGTATGGGATGTTAAATATAAATAGAATATGCACAACTTTGGCCCAGTTGGGCGGAGACTGGAGCCTGATAAATACTCCTACTGCTAGAGGTAGTGAAGGAATGCTGTTCTGTCTCCTGACTCCTGCTGCTAAATCTGTTTCAACAGTGAAAATTTAAAAACTGTCACTAGCCTCCAAATCCTGCCCTTGGCTGGCCAGGACCCTCCTTTGGATTCCCTGCAGGGTTATAGATGCAGATCTAGGGTACTGTGTCATAGCTGCTTGGGGCTTTGCTAGCAGACTTCGGAGTCTTCACACTTAAGCCATCCAATGGAATTCTCGCCACAGGTCTTCCGCTCCCCTCCCTTTGCCCCCTAGAGCCTGTTACTCTTCTCTTTTGTGCATAGGTGAAGGAAGGAATCGTCCTAGATGTTGTCTGTGTGAAGCGGGTGGCCTCTTCATAGCAAATATTCAGAACCGGTCCTTGAGCCTGTATCCCCAGCAGGTTCTAGGTGCTAACCACACACTACACTTCCAGTTAAAACAGGTTGATTTTGAACCAAAACCATTCTGCCATCAGAATGATTCCAACCCCCGCCCCAGCTCCAGCTCCATCCAGGAGGCGCTGGTGTGGAGACCGTGTTCCTCTGCTCTTACAGAGTCAGAGCTGTGAGAACCTGCCTGACCACCACACGTTTCCCACCACAGCTGGGCCTGAGTCACCTCTCTTGCCCCATCAGGGAACAAAGGTATTGAGAGAGGGAGCAAGCTCTTCCTGTCCAGGGCGTCAGCCCTGGGCTTCACCTGACCTCCCCAGCCTCTGGGGAAGGGTAAGAAAGGCCAAGGGGTCATGTCTCTGATGTACTGCAGCCCTTGGCCCTTTAGAGTTCTCTATACTTGAAACTGTGACTAAGTAGACTGTCCTAGAATTGGAAGCAGCCCTGGGGACGAAGCCCAATGAGGAAGAGAACCGGGGCTGCAGGCATCCACCCCGGGAGCCTGATGAAGCCTGGTGGCACACACCTTTAATCCCAGCACTCAGGAGGCAGAGACAGGTAAATTCCTATAAAACACTGGTACCCTCCCAAAGGCATATTGGTTCACATATCATATCACATATTCTTTCTGGAAATTATGAGATGTTGCAAGTTGTTGCAAATGTGATATAAAAGCAAAGGTCTGTTCTAAAAGTCCCGGATGTAGGGATAACCCAGGTTTTGCTGAGAAAAGATAGTGGATTGAGACTTACTGAAACTGTGACCCAAATTTGCCCTATCTAATATGACAGCCTTCAAGTCGTACCTGTTATATTTCAATTAGTTGCAAGTAATGATTGCGTTTCCCATTTGCAGAAACTGCCGTACCCAGTGCTCAGTGGTCCCTGTGACTCCATTTGCAGTAACTGCATGTGCCCAGTGCTCAGTCGTACCTGTGACTAAGGACTGTCCTCTTGAACACACAGAGAATGACCCCATCACTGTAGAAAGTTTCATTGTACAGTACCAGCCTCGGCTGACTGTCCCAAACAAAACACAGTATAAATCATTCCAGATGAACACTGATTGTATTTAAAGGAAAAGGAATAATGGGTTTCCCATCTGCTCATTTTCCTCAGCTAATTTTGACTCTCTACAGTATTGATGTCAGTTGCTGCTGAGAGTTTTAGACAGGCTAAACTGGTTAGCTTGTGAAATTGTGCTGGTTGTCTTTAAGCTTATCAGTTGTTCATCCAGACAAACACTTCAGCAGTGTCTAGTAAAAGTTGTACATTGTTCATCTACAGTCTCAAAGCAGAATCTTTTTAAAGTTCCTTGGAAGTATGTGGAATATAGCTCTTATAGTTTTGTGATTCTAATGATTTTTTAAAAAGTGAATATTCCATGTTGTCACAAAATTAAAAACAGTATTTTTTTTTTTTTTTTTTTTGGTTTTTCGAGACAGGGTTTCTCTGTGGCTTTGGAGCCTGTCCTGGAACTAGCTCTTGTAGACCAGGCTGGTCTCGAACTCACAGAGATCCACCTGCCTCTGCCTCCCAAGTGCTGGGATTAAAGGCGTGCGCCACCACCGCCCGGCTAAAAACAGTATTTTAAAGTGAAGAAGTATTAAGATATTATAAAGGGAGTTGATAATGTTTAACTGAATGGTGTATGAGGTTAGATAAATTCTTACAGACTTAACAAAACTTTTATGTCTGGTATGTGCATGCACAAAGGCACACATGCACATACAGACACATCCCAGCCCAGGCCTTTCAAAACAGACAGATTCACATTATCCTACTTGAGTCTTGAACCCTCAATTCACTGCCAATAGCAAAGCAAGAGTCTTTATACAAAGATCTGAGGATAACTGCTTAGCTTCCATTTACTGTCACCCTAGATCGTCAGACTGGACCGAACGATGGAACAGATTGTCTTCCCTGTGCCCAGCATCTGTGAATTCCTGACGAAGGAATCAAAACTGCGAATATATTACACCACAGAGAGGGATGAGCAGGGCAGCAAGATCAATGACTTCTTCCTGCGCTCTGAGGACCTCTTTAATGAAATGAACTGGCAGAAGAAACTTCGAGGTGAGTTGTAGTGCCTGGACATGCTCTGGAAACATACAGCTCTGGGCTTCACACTTGGCCTGGTAGAAGCCATTCAGGAGCAGCTGTGATGCTGCCCCCCTTTGAAGATAGAGAATGTTAGTATTTCAGTAGTTGGGCCCAATCTAAGGGCTCAAAATGGGATGTGTTCATGCGGCATTTGATTTGATTGACCCAGGGGGGCATTGTGGATGATGTGGAGTGCCTGTCTGGGTGTCTCCCTGTGGAAACTAACTAGACACAGAAAAGACCAGGTCATTTTTTTCCCAGGATGGTTCCTTTGCACTGAGAATGCAGACCGGCACACCTGTTCCTGGGACTCACCTATCTTCCCTTTGATGGAGGAGCTCAGGTTCAAAACTCCCAGTAATTTTATAGGCAGTGCAATTGTTTGCCACGGAAGATGCAGCATTGCTCACCAACCGGTCCCGTGGTAAAGCCCAGCCAAGTCAAATGGCGCATTTATAGCTCTGCCCCAGATGGCTTCGTGGCTCCCAGTTTTCATTAGGTTTTAATGTGATCCTTCGGCACCAGCATCGTGTTTGGCATCAGCTGTTGTGACCAGCTTTGAAAGGATCGTGCTTTATTTGTGCCTGTGAGTTGGGAGCCAGGTTTTTTTTTTTTTTTTTTTTTTTTTTTTTTTTGGTTTTTCGAGACAGGGTTTCTCTGTGGTTTTGGAGCCTGTCCTGGAACTAGCTCTTGTAGACCAGGCTGGTCTCGAACTCACAGAGATCCGCCTGCCTCTGCCTCCCAAGTGCTGGGATTAAAGGCGTGCGCCACCACCGCCCGGCCCAGGTTTTTTTTTTTTTTTTTTTTTTTTTTTTTTGTCTTTTGTTTTTTAACTTGAAACTCTGAAGTCAAGCTCCAGTTGAGATGGTGAAGGCTCTCTGCAGGGTGTGGTTAGGGTAAGGGAGAGCGGCATCAGAGATCAGTTTCCGGGACCTCTTGTGCTATCTCTGGTCCCTGCCAGTCTGAGCAGAGCCAGGCCTGCTCTCCTCGCCAGGCTTGCCCTCCACCCCGCAGTCACACTTGGCAAAGAGTTGTGCAATCCACAGTAGTAGCGGGTCCTCTGCCTCAAGGGATGCGGGAGCAAATGGCCTAACCGTTCTCAGATCCTCAGCCATCCAGTGGGCTGTAAAGAATCATTTACCCCAGAAAGGCCATCTCATTGTTCCAAGACTTTTCTTCGAAACGCAACTAGCCTTCTCTCATTTCTGTTTTTTGAAAAGTAGTGTTTGTTTTAGGGAAGTTTAAGAACCACTGTACTTGTCATCTGAAAGTTTTAATTGGCTTCAAAGCCATCTACTAAGAGAAAAATGGAAAATAATGAATGAATTAAACATCCCGAGTATTTAGGAAGGGAAGAGATGCCCTCATTAGAAACAGCATTAAAGTGGAACACACTTCTTTTCACTAAACAGCTCTCATCTACCAAGTGTGCAGAGGAGATTTTGCTGTCATGTTAGTGAAGCTGATTTACTTTGGGCTGAAGTTACAAAGGTTGTGATTACTGTGATAGGAAATCAGTAGCCAGTTCGCCCTCAATGTCTGTTTAGCTGCTGATATTAGTGTTTTCTAATGTTAAGAAATCACTATGGGGCTGCAGAGATGGGTCAGCAGTTAAGAGCACTGGCTGCTCTTGCAGAGGAACTGAGTTCTTTTCCTGGCACCTGCCTGACCACTCTGAACCATTTGTAACTCCAGTTCCAGGGGATCTGACAGCCTCTTTTGGCCTCTGTGAGTACCAGGCATGCATATGGTGCACAAACACACATGCAAGATAAATACTCATACCCATAAAATAAAGATAAGTAAATCTGTTTCTTAGAAGAATTTGGTTTTATCTTTTGCAACAATCAAACACCCAATTTGATTTGCTCTCCAGAAACCCTTTCCTGCTTTATTCTTGAAACACACATACAAGTTCATGCACACTTCCTTCTGTATGGATGCAATTCTTCTTGGGCCATCCCTTTCTGATATCTGAAGATCATGTCTGCTGAAGAGAAGACTCTGGGCTGTAGAAACTAGAAGGCAGAGCAAGAGGAAGCTTAGATAAAGTTGCTTATGCTGACCATTTCTGGCTGCAAATTTTGCCTCGTGCTTATCACATTAGAGGTGGGAAATGCTTCAGTCATCCAGAAAAACCCAGTTTCTTTAAAAACAACCAGGAACCAATGTGACTAAGTCCTAACCCTGGATGCAGTTATTTAAATAGCTTTGTCTTGGGTGCTGGCAATCTACCTCCTTGCTGTTGTGTGACAAGTCTATCAGTCCAGCTAAATTACAGTCCTTAGTAAAAGAAAACACGCTGCAAGGTACAGTGGGGGGGTTAGCAATGCGTATACTTCTTCCTGTGGGAACTAATGATCTGTACAGAGACAGAAAGCACAGGCATATTTTTAAGTGGCTACAATACAAAGCTGATTATGACCAGGGCTATAATCAAGCAATGAGAGGTTACAGAAGTATGGGAAATGAAGACTTGAAAGACGAAAAGGGATGGTGGTGGCATCTGGCAGAGTTGGCAGACACAGCCTAAACGTTTGGGAGGGGGAGGTATGTTTCATTGCCCAAACTGCCCCAAACTCCAATGCTTACAACAACCTATGTGTACTATCTTACCGTTCTGGAAGTCAGAAGTCTGGGGAGGTTCTCATGGAGTTAAAAAAACTCAAGGTATGGGTGGGATGTGTTCATGCTACCACCTCCAACATTTTAAGATTCTTAGAAGCTGCCTGTATTTCTGGGTTATGAGCCTTTTTCTGTCTTCGAAGCCAGCAATGTTGAGGAGAGCCTTTTTCAGGCTATATCACTTCTACCTCCTCCTCTCACTTAACAGACTTTAGAAGTCTCTTTTGTCATGTAACATAACACATTCGCAAGTTGAAGATTCAGGTTCGGGGACATTTGATTGGGCATCATTTTGCTTATCATAGAAGGTATGTCCGTTGTTTTAATCGTTCCCAAAACATCCTGGCTTAAAACATTCGTTTTCTTACAGTTTCTAATTTGAGAATGCTTAGCTGGATAGTTAATGACTCAGGGTCTTTCATTAGGTGGCCACTGAGGTGCCATCCTGGGATGTTGTCACCTGAGCGTGTACGCAGCCCCGATGAACACAGGTTCTCAGTGCTCTCCAGCAGCTCTGGAATCAGGGGACTCTTTGCACGTGGGCCTTTCCGTGAGTCTCCCGTGTCCTCATGGCACATCAGCTGCTTTTTGCGGAGTGAATGATGGGAGAGCAAGTGTGAGGAGAAAGCCGCAGAGCTTGTGTGGCTTGCTCTTAGAAACCCCATGCCAGCACCTGCAGGTTCTCCAGTGTACTGGAAGCAGAGCGCTGGTACAGCCATACGCGGGACAGTGCAATCCGCGGTCCCTCTTAGAGTGTTCTGTTAAGGAAAGAATTGTATCAAAACTGGTGGCATGTGTCTCTATCACAAGAGAGGGAGGGAGCACACGGGAGCTTAAGGGCACAATGTGTTCGTGGGAATCACCGCTAGGTTGGGATACAGGAGCAAAGCATGTAAGGAAGGGATGCAGGAGAAAGATTTGGAGAAAGCTAGGACATAGCTCCATGTACTACAGGAAGTGGAAAGATACTGTAGTCTTTAACTCTTTCCTTGTAACTGGATAAATAACTATTTGAACTACAGAACTGATTATTTATTTTTCAGATTCAAAATGAGAGTATAAAGAATGTTAGCTCTGGGAAATTAGATTTAGTCATAAACTGTATGCCCTAGTTAAAGAACATTTATTGCAGTTGCACTGAAGGGGACATGTTCCTGTGCACGGAATTCTGACTTCCAGGGACCATCACAGATCTCTGCTAGCTTCTTAGATTTTTCCTGGACTTCTTATGAGCTCCTGATGCATACATGAGGATGCTCTTAGTTTCCCCAAAGCCGTCACTCAGCTTCAGCGGTAACCAGCTTTCTGCCATTAATCTCTCCGGTTCTTTCCCTGTTTTTGTTATGGATTTCAAAAGTGGACGTCAGTCCCCACAGACGTGCCGGTGACTATTGCAGCCAGACCAGATGAATTTGCATCTCTAGTTTGCTTCAGCAGGCTAGGGATGTGGCTTAGATATTCAGTTCTTGCCTAGCACGCATGAAGCCCTGGGTTTGATCTCCAGCACCATATAAAACTAGGCATAGTGGTGTGCAATTCTCATCCCAACACTCAGTGAAGAAGAGGCAGGAGGATAAGAAATTTGAAGTCATCCTAAGCTGCCAAGCTGATTTGAGGCCAGATTAGACTACATGAGACCCTGTATCAAAAAGTATGTTCTTTTTTGTTTCCACAATTAATTTACAAAATATTACATTGCTACTTGGAAGTTAACTGGATTCAGTCAGCTCTATTGAATGGTGACATTGGCCATCTGTCTTTACCCCTTTCACTGGCTCCAGATGATCACTAATTGGGGAAATGAGATGGGCAATGCTTCCTCCAATTTCTGGGCATTGGTTTCTCTTATTTTTTTTTTTAAATGAAGAATTTCAAACTAGATGATTGCTCATAGCTCTGTAACTCAACAGTTTTGAAACATTGCCTGTGACCAAGTTCCAACATGATATCAACAATTACTAAATTACACAGAGACCTCTTTAATTGTTCCATAACTTTCTTTGGATGGAAGTTTCCAAAGGCTTGGCAGCTGTTGCAGGCATCATTATAGGGTCATTGAATTTGTCACTGGCTGCTGTCCTAAAGTTAAATGAAGATTTCATTGGTAGGGAGGTGGTTTATGATAGAGATGCTGGTTCACATAGCCTGTGCCCTGCTCTGGAGGGGACTGATATCCAATGAGACTATCTTTGGACGCTGTTCCCTACATGGTCCCTTCAGTTAATTCTATGACTTCTGTGGCATGGAATCATCAGTCAGAACAATGGCTTAAGAAGGTGGCAATGTGCAAAGTGTCCCCTGCTTCTTTGTGATAGTTTTGTGACGATCAAATTTCCAAAGGCTCCAGGAGCCTTTGAAAATGTAAACTCCACTGCTGACCATGGCCAGCTACCTACTGTCCCCAGTTCCTTGGTTTTGAGATGAACTGTATCATTTGAGGGAAATGACAGGCGACTCAATGGGAGAAAGGGGTAACTGGTCTGCACTGGAGAATTAATGGAGAGTTTTAAGCCAAGAAAATGGTACCAGGCCCAGTCAGAGACTCAGCTGGGCCAGCTCCGAATGTTCTGTCTCCCTGACATTTCTAAAAGGCTGATTGAATTCTTGAGTCTCTCTGAGCTTCTCATCTGGTACTGGAGGTCTGGGCAAGAACCAGAACCATAGTGTGTGAACTCTGGGTAACCCTCAGATTCCATAACTGGTGGAGCTGACTGGGGCATGCAGGACTTGGAGCTGGCCCAGCCTTTGCCCTTCTCTTCTTCCTTGTCCCCCAATGCATCTTCTGTTAGCAATTTCTCCAATGACCCAATGTCACATCACTGTGTGCCAGCTTGGAAACAAATTCTCGTTCTTACTGTTGTGGTCAGAACTGGGAACCAAAGTGGACTTGTGGGGGTCTAGGAGGAGGAAGGGCCATGCTGAGCTCTAGCGCTCTGATGTGTCATCATCATCATCAGCCTCACAGACTTCATCTGTTTCCACAGCCCAGCCTGTGTTGTACTGGTGTGCCCGAAACATGTCTTTCTGGAGCAGCATTTCCTTCAACCTGGCCGTCCTAATGAACCTGCTGGTGGCATTTTTCTACCCCTTTAAAGGAGTGCGAGGAGGTAACCGTATCTTTATATCTTTTGAGACCCAGTCTCGCTATACAGTACAAACTAACCTGGAAGCCAGGATCCTCCTCTCTTGCTCCAGCCTTCTGCTGGCAGGCTGTCTTCCTCAGAATTTCTATTGCTGTGATAAAAACGCCATGACCAAAAGCAACGTGGAGAAGGAAAGGTTTGTTTAAGCTTTTGCTTCCACATCACAATTCACCATCAAAGGAAATCGGGGCAGGAACCTGGATGCAGGAATCGAATAAAGCAGAGGTCACGGCACAGGTTGCTTGTTGTACTATCCTCTTGGCTTGCTCAGCTCATTTTTTTTTTTTTTTTGATTTTGCTAATGGAACTTGGGGAGAAACACAGACTTGTACTTCATTTTGAGATACTCTTTTCTAAATAAATTAAATACTAAAATAATCCCATTGGCATCCAGCTTAAAAAATAAAATATAATTAAAATATTATTTATAAAAAGAAGAAAGAAGATACCCTAAAGTCTGAGAATCCTAATTTTGAGGACCCAGTCAGAGTTGGGGACACTTTGCCAATTGAGGTTCCCTCTTCCCAAATCATGCTGGCTTGTATCAAATTGACATAAAACTAGCCAGCATATAGGCACATTCTATCATTCCTGGCTCAGTATCTTTAATTTCAAGGAAACAGCTGATGACAACAGGAAGGCTAGAACGTGGATCTTAAATTATATCATAGAAACCATTGGTGCCATTTAGAATCCCAGTTTCCAAATTACCCACTTCCAGATAAGATGAAATAGTAGCTTTTACCCAAGATTTGATTTTAAATCAAACTTAAAATAGTTTAAAAGAAAAAGGAGGAGGAGGAGAAGCTATGGAGCCTGTCAGAAATTGTTTTAAACTCCATGTCTTACATATGGGGAAAGCATGTGTCTGAGAAGTTGAGAGAGACAGTGTGCCAAGCTAGTTAGTGGTGGAGCTGATCTTACAGCACAGACATTTTGTAACCAATCCACTGTATGTTTTCCCACAGCACACTTCTGGGATGATTTTAGACTAAAGACTTTAAGAAACCTCTGGAATCTTTTTTCCCCGTTTTGAAGGTCAGGGGTAAGGCACGTCTTGAGACGCTAGCCAGTACTCCTTGAATGTTTAGACTGGAGAGCGGCTGCAGCCATTCATGGATTTCCCCCGCCCACCATCTCCTTCCAGTCATCTGCATGAGCCTTCTACTGTTCTGATGAGAAAAGGCAAACAGTTTAAGACAACATTTTTCTACTGGGGGATCCTCAACTTGATAACTGGTATTTGAGAGGCACTGGGGTTCTGGTGGCAGACATGAAATGTTCCTCCTCTCTTAGATATCCACGTCCTCTTTCTTCTCACCACAGTAAGGATGCAATCCAAAGCCTCATGCATGCTAGGCAAGTGCCCCAGCATGGAACCATGTGCCCAGTCCCGTGCATCTCTGTCTCCAGGGAGGCCCAGTTTCTAGCTAAATTTTTCATCAGAGCTTTTTAGCATACCACTTTGCCTTTAGGTAAAACAACCTGCCAGCAGCATCCTGTATGAAACTTAATGGGATAAAGAAGCTCCCAATCAGACCCAGAAAAACACTGAGAATATTTAAACTGAATATTACAGTTGTAGATCTAAGCAGCATATGTGTAATAAAAGTATATTTAAGGACCAACTTTAAAGGGATAACATGTTGTATAAGGCTACATACCCTTTCCAGGACTTAACTTTTCTGTTTGGACTTACATTGAAGGTATCATTTAAATAGTCACTTATTCCCTAAGGCACAATCTAAACACAGGCCAGAGGAGGCATTTTTTTTTCTTTAAATGCCAAATCAGGAAACATGAGTGTTTGTGTTTGAAAAGATTTGATTGGAACACAGGGCTACAGTTTTCATCTGGGAAAGTATCTCCATTAAACAAGATCCATTCATCCGTGGGGGTGAGAGCAATAAAGCACAAACCTCCTGTGGTGATTACCCAGGTCTCCTTCCAACTCAGAGAAATGGCTGTGTTCATCCCAGCAGATTGCTCGGCCATTTCTTTGCATGTACTTTTATGTGCCCTCCATCCCTCTAAAGATATTTCAAACAGACTTTTATAGTTCACCCAACTATTTTCATCACTGGTTATTTGTACCAGCATCCAGGGCAGTGTCTGGGAACAGTAAGTTGACACCCCCCACACACACCCTTCAGTATTATCCTTCATACTGTGAAATTCTAGACATGGGTTTGCTGGCTACTCGTACAAGCCTCTTTGGTTACTCGTTGATATTGCCTGTATTCCTGGATCCTGACACATAGTCAGAATGCTGAGGCTTTTGGTGTAACTTCAGAAATGCCTAGACGGTTCCAACAAAATAGTTTTAGAAGCCTAAACCCTTACCAGTCAAACTTGAGGCACCTTGAATGAGGTGATAGTTGAGATCTTCCCAACTCTATGGTGGCATACTCTGTGTATGGCACTCACCTTAATTAGCCTGAAGGATACAAGGTTTCCTTGTCTGATTATGGATCATTGGTCAACTTCATGCCAGCAGATTAAATGGAAAGCATGTCAGAGCTCTTAGGAATGAAAGGAGGCTGATTCAACCTACAAATCCCCTTTAACAATACAGAGACTAAAGTTACCTTGGAAGCAGGATTTGTAACATGTGCTATGGGAATTTTCTGTGCTCAACAACTGTTTTCAGGAAAATAGTGGCATTCATACTGCTCAGAAAATAGATGTGGTTCGCTAATCTGAAAGTGCTAATGTAAGATCAGTATATGTTTGGCTATATAAATGCAGCTCAGTAGTACGATCTTCGCCAAGCATGACCAAGGCCAGGATTTGATCTCCAGCACTTTCAAAATAAATTTTCTGTGTATGTTTGCATCACAATTTCTTGCATCCTAAAAACAGGATTGCTAAAATGTACCTCTTAGATGTACATAACAACCTTTTTTTGTGTGCAGTGCTGTAGTTCCTTGGCTTATAAGACTGTAGCAAGCAAAGGTAGCTGTGGCCTTAAAAGCTCCTTTGCAAAGGCATCTCCCCAACCTGCTGAGCCACTCACTGGAAGTACAGCACTTGTGCAGAGTCAGGTATTGCTCAGTCTGTGAACATGCCACAGTACCTCAAGTAAAGACACTGTGGTTCCTTAAATTTTCCTATGATTGAAATGCTTTAACTTACTCATGACTGGAAGGAACAGCATGACAAACTGCCATGTACATCAGCCCAGCTTGGACAATTAGCATTTTGCTAAACTTGTTTCCTCTAGCCCCCTACTGTATTTTTGAAACATGTTAGAGAAGTTTAGACATTTTGTTGTTTTGACCATAAATATTTCAGCGTTCATCTAACTTATAAACATATTTTAAAATATATATAACCACCATGACATTATCATATGTAACAAAACTAACAGTCAATCCTGTAATACTCCAGATTCACTTTTCTCCAGCTCCAGCTATCTCCAAGATTTCTTTCTAGACCCAATCCCTTGGAGTCTAGCCCTAGTTTTCAGTACCATGTTAATAGGAAGGAAAGAGAAAGTTCTTACATTGACCTCTTTAGGACTGGGATGCAAGTGTTGTACTGGCCACATTTATGGTTAAGAGATTAAGAATCTTTTGAAAACCAAGCTTGGTTGAATGGGTTTTTAATCCTAGCACATGGAAGGTAAAGTCAGGCAGATCTCTGTGAGTTCAAACCCAAAAAGTTCTAAGCCAGCCAGAGCAACATAGTGTTACCTTGTTTTTAGCACCACCACCCCAAAGAGAAAGAAAACAATCTTTTAAAAATGGTTATTAAACATTTGTGAGAATGAAAGATAAGCTAGAGAATGGGAGAAAACATTTCTAAAGAATATATCTGAATATATCAGTACTTGTATGCAGAATATGAGCACATAAAACACTATAATAAAAAGAATACCCCAGTAAAAGAATGGGCAAGGTATTTGCTCAGATGAATAACAAAAGAAGATCTAAGAATGACCAGTAGATACATGAGAAGATAGCCAACATCATGATTTTTCAGGAAAGCACAAATGAGAACAACAGTAATATATTGCTAGAATGACTAAATTACAAAAGACTGTCAGTGTCAAAGGTCAATGAAAGGCAAAAAGGTGCAGTCTCTGTGGAAAGCAATATGGCAGTATCTCACAAAGTTGTGCATTATATACAAGAGCCAAGAATCTACTTCTCTGTGTTTATCCAAAAGAAAGGACAGCATCAATCAATCCCACTCCAAGGTTTGCACTTGAATGTTCCAGTAGCATCATTCCGAGTCTCCACACTGGGATGACCACACATATCCCTTCATTTATTGAGTAAATAAATAAATTGTGGTACATCCATAGTAATTCAGCAATAAAAACAATGAAGTAGGAGTAACCAGCCTGATTCTGAAACACTTATTAGTCCCACACAAAAGACTAACTACTAATAGACTTCTTTCTCCATTTTCATGAGAAATGCAAAATTATAGTAACAAATACACTTATGGTAACCTGGGGGTAGGATAAGCAACACATAAACTTCAGAGAACTCCTGGGAATCTTCAGGGTGCTCATGTTTGCCAGGACGAGCGCAATCTGTGTCTTGATTGTGGTGACAACATTCGTGATGGTCATATGATTACAAACTGCTAAAATTCTTGATCTATGCTTACGGTGAATTTTTTTTCTTTACTTCTTTTTTGTTGTTGTTGTTTTGTTATGTTTTTCAAGACAGGGTTTTCTCTGTGTAACAATCCTAGCCCTCCTGAAACTAGCTCTTGTAGACCAGGCTGGTCTCGAACTCACAGAGATCCATCTGCCTCTGCCTCCTGAGTACTGGGATTAAAAGGCACGCCACCACCGCCCGGCGAGTTCTTTTTTTAATAGTAGCTAAAGACTCTTAACAATAGAGGCATGTAACTTCTAGCCATGTTTGCTATGTTACTTAGGAGAAAATACATAAGAACGGAATTACCTTTAAAGTAGAGATACTGTACCAACCCCATAGGTTGACAGAGGGGGATGAATAAATGATAATGAATGAGAGCAGGAGAAAGACGATGATGCCTGACAGTTGTTAAATGTGCACAGAAAGGTACATATGCCCCCAGAATCCGCATTTTGAGTTTTCACAAACCTTATGTGCCTTTGTGCCCCTTTCTTTCCTTTCCTTTCCTTTCCTTTCCTTTCCTTTCCTTTCCTTTCCTTTCCTTTCCTTTCCTTTCCTTTCCTTTCCTTTCCTTTTCTGTATATGTGGTATGTGTCTTGATCATTCTCCACTTTGTGTATTAAACCAAGGTCTCTCACTTGAGCCTCACTAGTCTAGCTAGAAAACGCATTGTGAGGATTCCCTGTCCCTGTCTCCCACTCACTGGGTTTACAAGAGAGCCACCAAATCCATCCAACATTAACATGGATGCTGGAGATCTGAACTGCCACCTTGTGCCCATTTTTAACCAGTTTTTCCTTCTCAAGGATACTGAAAGTGAAAAAAGGCAAGTGGCTGACTCTGGGAGGACAATTGTTAAGAAAATGCCTCTGGGTGGGTGTGATGTAGCTGGGGAAAGAGCAGCCACCTGCATAGTTACCTCCTCTTGGACTGTGCTATACTCCTGGCCATTCTAAAGAAGAAAAGCTCCTTTATATAAGTGTCCTGAATCATGTAGCACTGCTTGTTTATATCCGAGGGAGACTCAAAATGTGACAGCATTTGCAATAGGGGTGTTTTATTTTTTTTAATGAGTGTTTTACAGAATTGTATTTTTAGCCACGTTGGCTCATGTTATGTAACCAAGACATCTCGTGGGACACTCTAAATAGAACCTGAAATAGCAAAAGATGACAAAAACTGGTAGAAGCTCGTTGACTTCAGGGGTAATTTAACTGGAGATGATGCTCAAGAGCCAGAAGTTGCCTTCCTGCCTTCCTCCTTCCCTTGAGGACATCAAGTTCAGCCATGGAACCTGTGGTTTTCCTCTGCATTTTTTTTTTTTTTTTTTTTTTTGGTTTTTTGAGACAGGGTTTCTCTGTGGTTTTGGAGCCTGTCCTGGAACTAGCTCTTGTAGACCAGGCTGGTCTCGAACTCACAGAGATCCGCCTGCCTCTGCCTCCCGAGTGCTGGGATTAAAGGCGTGCGCCACTGCCGCCCAGCTCCTCTGCATATTTTTAATATAAAGCAAGCTTAGGCTTCCAGTCCCTCCATCCTCAGAAATGAATTGTGACCTGCGGATCAGTTTTATTTGTTGAAGAAGTATCTGGTATTTCCTCTGTTCCAGGTACTTTTCTCAAGAAATTTAGAGTCTAGTCAGTGGCTTAGCAGTTAAGCATAGCAGCTGTTCTTTCAGAGGACCCGGGTTCAATTCCTAGAACCAAAATGGCAGTTTACAACTGCCTATAATCCATCTCCAAGCAATTTGACATCCTCAAATAGGCATACATGCAAGCAAAACACCAGTACACGTAAAAACAAATAAATCTTTTAAAAGGAAGGAAGGACAGAAAGAAAAGAAGAAATGAGCAACATTTGAGCCAGGAGTTGTAGCTCCATGGGTAGGGAGCTGCCCTAGCATACCAGGCCTGTAGGAAAGGCCTGGAAGCATGAGGAGGAGAACACTCTGCCTGTTCTTTATGAGAAGGAATGATTCCCCCAAAATGGTAATGTGACAGCTAAACCTGAGATACACAGGAGGACCAGGGAGTATTCCAGGCAGAAGAAACCTAAATGATGACTTGGAAGTCTAAACACATTGGAACTGAGGATTTGAGGTAAAAATCAGAACAACATAGTTTAGAGAGGTGACTGAAGAAAATGTCGTCAGACCTGCCTTAATCTGTCACCCAAATGCCATGAAAGCACGAAGCCCAAAGACCTCTGTTTTGTCTTTCCAGGAACACTAGAGCCTCACTGGTCAGGCCTTCTGTGGACAGCCATGCTCATTTCTCTGGCAATCGTCATTGCTCTGCCCAAGCCCCACGGCATCCGGGCCTTAATTGCTTCCACAATCCTACGATTAATATTTTCGGTTGGGTTACAACCTACACTGTTTCTGCTGGGAGCTTTCAATGTAAGTATGAACCATTTTGTAGTACAGTTCTTATTTGCAAATTGGTGGGAATATCTTCCATTTGGTCCCTAGTATCTTGACCTATGTTTTCAATCCAGAAAAGTAAAATAAAATGCTGTTAGATTGGCATCTTTCTTTGACCTATTCAGGGTAAATTGAGTCTCCAAAGACATCATTTGGGCCTCAGCAGGTCCTTTCCTTGGAAGTAGCCCTTTCAAGAACTAGATAGTAATGGTAGCAGCAGAGTAACTTTAAGTTAGTTTGGCCAGTCAGGCCAAAGGTTTGCTTAGACCATAGGTTTTTAACCAGTAAGTCAAATGATCAAATATTAACAAAGTCTTACATAGAAAAGAGGGGAGAGGTCATAGGGACTGTTCACAAAACAGACAGAGGAAGTGGAGAAAGAAGAGAATTCGGCATCACTAATGTCAGTGAATACAGGGAAATGCAGTCATTATAGTAGAAGGGATGCCAGGGGTCCTTAGAAAAAAGTGATGGCTGATAGAAGGCTGTAGGTGACACAGGACTCTTAGCAGAGGAAAAGAGAAAATTCAGACATGAAAGGAGTCATGGGAATCTAAAAGTACCTTCCTTTGGCTTTGGTTCCTGTTCTAAGCATATAAGAAAACTGTACAGAAATGGAAGTGTCAGAAAAATAAGGGTAATGCATAGCCATGCCTAGGTCTTCAGATGGCAAAAACAGCAAGGATTCTGGCAGGATAAGCTCAGAGAAGGAGTCAGGGTTGAAATTGTGAGTTTCGTTGATTTGGTTTTGATTTTGAGACAGCTGTGTAGCCAATATTAGTCTTGAACTCACTATGTTGCCCAGGCTGGTCTTAAATTCACTATGTAGCCCATGCTGGCCTCAAACTCATGATCTTCCTGCCTCAGCCTTCTAGAGTGACGAGATTACAGGTGTCTGCCACCACACCCTATAAAGTTGTACCTTAAAAACTGGGAAAGGTGAGGCCAAGAAGTGCAAAACTCGGAAAAGCACTTTGCTTATTTTAGGTCCCATAGAGCAAAGTGGGACAGCAGGCGAGAGACTTGCGTTTTACATGGGGACTGATCCTGGGACACTAAACTCTAGGAGAAATCCGTTGGGCCTCACCTTCCAGGTTCACATTGATGTTCCAAAACATCAGTCCATGGTGGTATATTAGGTGTTAAGTTTAGAAAAGGTTCCATGGTGGAATCCATATAGGAAGTACTGGGTTCAATAAAATGAAGTGTTGTAAGATTTATCGGAGACCTACAGAAGTGATCATGACTCTCTGAGGAAGAGAACCTGAAAAGTCTTGTTCCCCAAATGTTTTAACCTGCAGTTTTGTAGACGTGTCCGTTGGGAATAACTTTATGCGAATAAATGCTGGAAGACTCTGTTCACCTTGGTAGGAAGTGCTTGCAGTGTTTTGAGCCAAGATGATTTCTACAAAGGCATTCTTGAAAACTCATTCATCCGTGTTATGTGAACTGGGGTGGGAAGTGTAGGCAGGGAGGGAGGCCTTTTGGGGCTCTGGCGGTGCTTTTGATCAGGTGTGGTAAGGCTGAATCATAGTGTAGACATAAGAAGCAAGGTACAGATATCACAGAGGTGAAGGAAAGAACTCCACAGGGTGGGCAAAAGGGCAGAGCCATATCTTTGTCAAACCATGGCAAGATCTTTTACTTCAAGCAAATGAAGAATTGCTGTCTTGATTGGGTGGACGGTAAAAGGGAGAAATTTGTTGTATGTGTTATAAAGCATTTAGTTGGGCTTATGGTTTCAGAAAGTTGGAGACCATTGATGGCAAAGGTTTGGCAGCAGGAAGAGCTGAGAGTTCACAAATTGTTCCCCAACCAGAAGGCCGAGAAAGCAAAGTGGGAATGGCTCAAATCCTCCCTCCACTCCCATCCTGTACCCTGTGACACACTTCCTAATTCTTCTTAAACAGTCTACCAACTGGGGGTGAAGTATTCAAACATATGAGCCAATGTGGGCTATTCTCGTTAAAACCACCTGGGTCTTGGGGTGAGGGTGTTCATGTGTGTACACGTGCTTGTGTACATATGCTTGTGCTGGTGCATATGGAGGCCAGGTGTCAAATTCAGTGTCATTCCCCAGGAACCATTCACCTTATTTGAGACAAGGTCTCGCTGACTTAAGGCTTGCTGATTTGGTTAGGCTGGCTAGCCCCAAGGACCTGCCTGTCTCTGCCTCCCCAGCATGGAGATGACAAGCACACATTACCACACAAGGATTTTTTTTTTTACATGGGTTCTGGGGATCAAGTTCAGGCTCGCATAGGAAACACTTTAACAACCAGGCCATTCCCCTCGCCTAAAAAAAGACAAATTTAACTATAAATTTCCAGTCAGGGATGACTAGGCAAAGCCTCTGGCCACCATCTAAAATGAAATGATGCAGCAAAGTTTTTGAGGTGAAAATGTAGTCACATTGTTCACTTACCATGCTTGAGGTGACAAAACATGCCATTAACGTTAGCTCTGACATTTTTAAATCAGTGAGCACAGTGACAACGAGAGACAGTTCTGGAGAGGGTGGCATAGGTGTCACGTGCAGTGAAAAGTTTAAGAGGGCATGCAGGATGATCAGATGATGGATGGATGGATGGATGGATGGATGGATGGATGGATGGATGGACGGACTGATGGATAGAAAGACTCTTAGTGCCTCAGAGATTGTCTACTGTGTACTGTCTAGTTCTGTTTGCTCTGCCCTTCAGTCATTCCACAGACAGCTCATCTCTAACACAAACCACTTGCAAGGAACACTCAAGTTAGACAATTACTATCTGTAATGCACTAGAAATTTATTTTTTTAATTTTGTTTTTAGCCAGAGACACCACCTATGGGAGAAGGAAGGGTAACTAAAAAGACAGAAGGCTGGGGGGAGGAGACTAGGGTGGTATCAAAAAGGTGAAGCACCAGGGTTAAGGTTGGGACAAAGCAGAATCCATTGGATATAGAGTGGTCAAGCAGAATCAGTTTGGAGTAGGGCACTGGGCTGAGTCCATGAACAGGAGATACTTCCTGGAGAAGCAGTGAACGTTGAAGAGAAGAGTGAGTGAGATGAAGTGGATTGGCAGCCTGTTCAGATTTTTAAAACTTGGGTATATTTGGCGGTTCTGTGACATCAACTGGTTTATGATTGTCCCTCATCTCTCCAAACTCCTCTTCTAAAACTCTATCCAGAATCAGTCGTGCTCTGCTACCCTGTGAAGGACTCTTACACACAGGCTTAGAACTCAGGGGAAACCTGGCCTGTTGTTGGTTGAGCCTGCTTGAGAAAGCCAGAGGTTCTCCGTCTGTGCTCGAGTCCTCACTTATCTGATTGTCGGGAGCTCACTTACACTGGCCGACAGATTAGCTGGCAGGATGTCTGTGCACCTGGTGCCAAGGGAGCTAGAGTAGCGGAAGATGGTTTTCCCAAGTGCATTCAAAGAGCTTTCTCTTCAGCCTTTTCTGTTACAATGTTACTAGAAATGGACTTCCAGGCACAGGGTTTCTATGCGGATATAAAAGTATTAGCCAGTAGATAAGTCCGGTCCCCTTCAATAGTAGGTATCAGGAAACCCATTCTAGCTGAAGCAGAGGGGGAAATGCATTGGTTCATCTTGTCATAGAGGTCAAGAGCCTGACTTCAGGTATAGCTGAATATAGGAGCCTAGACAGTGGATTCAGGGCCTAGTTCCTATGTTCCTTTGTTTGGCTATATGTCCTCTGTGCTGTTGTGTTTTTATGACTGTGGTATGGTAAGAAGAGGCCAGCAGTCCTAAGCTCATATCCCTTCAAGGTCAAGGTAAGTAGAAAACACAAAATTGTCTTTTGATATAATCCCAGGGACATTTTCATTGGCTTCATTTGGTCAAGTGACTATCCTTGAGTAGTCATTATACCCATAAGAATAAAACACTGTGATTGGCCAGGCTGAAGCTGCTTCCAGAACCCAAGAACTGGTTCTTGGAAAGCCTGAATTCCCATGGGAAGATGAGAAGTCATTCCCAGAAAGAAGTACAAGAGAAAGAGCTCATCCTGGCGAGCCTTATTTTTGTTTCTCAAGAAAATGTTCATCTTAGTTGTGAACATATAAGCAAAGAAAGATGAGACTTGTCCACTGTCATTAAGTTCTACCTCTATTATGTCTAAAACGGAGCCAGCTTAGACAACAGGCATCAATCATGCCGATCACAGAGTTTGTGGATAGAGGCGACTTCTCTGTTTGACTGACTCATACAAGAATGTTAGAAATTGTTCATTTCGAAAATTGTAATTTCAGTATGTGTTAATTTTGTTTTTGCCGTACACAAGCACTGCTTGATTACTGGTGCACATGAAATTATTTGACTCCTGTGTAATTCGTAATATGCCTGAAAAGCAAAGAAATGGACTGACTTAGAGACAAAAGACAGGCGTGAGTGTGCTTAGTGGGCTCTCAGTGCTGAGGCCCTCTCCAGTTCTCATGCACAGTTGAGTATGGTCTGCACCACGTGACTGTCCCCTCCACCATCTGTTCTCAGGTCTGCAATAAAATCATCTTTCTGATGAGCTTTGTGGGTAACTGTGGCACATTCACCAGAGGCTACCGAGCCATGATTCTGGATGTCGAGTTCCTCTATCATTTGCTGTATCTGCTGATCTGTGCCATGGGCCTCTTCGTACATGAATTCTTCTATAGCTTGCTGGTGAGTAGCAGGTGTTCACATATCTCACACATGGAGAACTGTGTCAGCTCTCATCACAGACCCCACCTTCTAACAGCACCTGGTCCTGTCATGTCAAACCCCAATTGTATCTGGTCTTGGGAGGATCTGAGAGAAAAATGACATAGGAAACAAGGCAGCTCCCAGGAACTTGACAGTACATCATCCCATCGTGTCCCGTGTGTGGCAATCTGTAGTTTCCACTCAGGGAAGAGGTGTCCATGTGCTTCAGATGTTTTCTATATATGCTTCTGTTTCTCTGACTCAGGTAGCACTATCAACTACTTTCCCCTGGAATCTGTTTCCTCAATGAAAACCAAAGTACTCTTCTCAAAGTAAACCAAACTCAATGCAAGGACCAAAGCAGGAGTAACATGCAAAGCCTCAAGACCCATGAGAATGAGCTTGCTAGAAAAAAGTGATTTTGTTCCCATGGGGCTAGGTGGTTATGGCCTTGAAAGTCTGTGAGTTGCTTCTGTTCCCTTTCTTGTGAGCAGATTAAGTTACAAGCCAAATAGTGCTTTCCTGTCCAGTAGTCAGAGTAAACATAGATCTATAGAGTTGGAGATAAGAAATTTCATTGTACCTACACAACATGGCAAGAGCATAAACTATATGAAAACACAAGAAATAAAAATATAAAGATCAAAAATGTCCAAGGCCTCAGTATTGGCTTAAGAAATGAAGGAAGGGAGGGAGGGAAAGGAAGTGATTTAGAAAGGTGGGGAAATTCCTTTAAGGAAGTGCTATTTAGATGGCTTCTGAGCTGCTCGCTTTTGTCTGTACCTCAGTTTCCTCACTTACACGTGAGAAGGATATGCTTCCCTCGCAGGGAATCATATGCAGCTGTTCATGTCAGCACCTTAGACAAGCATGGCCTCACAATGGCTCGCTATTCTTTGTCATCCTCTATTCCTGCTCTCATACAAAATCTCATAAAGAATTCTCCAGGATTAGCTCATTCCATTAGTGGTAGATGTTGGCAGGCTAAACAGAATGGATTATTTTCTCTAGTTTCAGAATCTGTCTGGCTATGCTTTGAGGTTTTAGGCAATGAGGTTGCAGGATATACTTGTGAGTGCCATTATGTGGCCTATTGTGGTCATTCTACATTAGAAATCTTTAGAGCCCTGTCTCTATTCCGGAGCCTTTCTGTATCATGCAAGAACATCTATGGCCAGAGTTCCACCCTGTGAGCCAAGGAGACCTATACCTACCAGTCTAGCAAACTCCTGCCTGCCCTGGGTAGAGGGACAGAGGTCACTGAGGCCTCTTTTTTGTTCCTGCTCATGGGTCTCTCCCAAGAGACAGACTCCCCTTTGACCCATGCCGTCTCTCCCTGCTGGAGTGTACTTTCCCTGCTAGTCTCCTTCCTGTTGATTTTGCTTCCTTTTATCTTCCTTTTCATCCCTTTCTTTTGAGTCATTTGTGGCGCTAGCCAGGGCCCTTCCTAATGCGAGGGACAGATGGGATGATGTGAGCATCCTTACCTCAAGCCTCACCATCCACAAGACCGTAGCTGCTACCTCTTTGCGAGACCATGCTTCTCCCACATTCTCACCCTACTTTTGAGGTAGATGATGTCTTCAGTTCACAGCTGAGGATCGTGAGGCATGGTAAGGTTAGGTAACTCCTGCCCTAAATCACATAAGAAGTTGATCCCCCAAGTCCAAGCCTCATTTCTCTTGAAAACATAGACAAGCCTGTGCCTCTGTGAAACGGGTATTTCACACTGCAGTTCACATCTGTGTTGCTCCAGAGCTCTCAGCTTTCTAGCAGAGAAGCCCAGGGAGGTCTGTCTAGGTCATGGTGAATGATTCCCCGTGTGTTTCTAGGTTTGCCTGTGAGCTCCTTTTCTCGGTCAAAGAAATACTGAATGTGTCTGATGAGAGCCCAGAACACAATGTGGAAACTGTTCAAATTATCCCTCAAAGGAAGCAAACTCCCAATGTTTAAAACAAACCTGGGTTTTCCATAAAACAAAAAGACCTCCAGCAGAGAACTCTGGTGGCCTCTGGGTAGTCAGATCTTCCTTACCTCAGGCGGCCCAGAAGGGAAGGAGGAAGGGACAATGATCCCTAGGCCTAATTAAGGTGCCACAGCCCCCAAAGACTGTCTGCACCTGGCCTCATGCCTGCATCCTAGTTGTATTCTTAAGAAAATATCAACCCCTGAGATGGAAACGTACAAAGTTCATAAGGTGACAGAATGAGGACTCCAGATGGTCACTAAACATGGAGACATGCTCATCCCTAAGTGCCAAACCAAGACAAGCTCATTAAAATATCCATGGTTCTCTGAGTTTAACCTGTCACTTGGGGAAAGGTGAAAAATCATAATAATTTCTGGTCTGGTGGCCATGGGGACCCAATGGTTAGAAATTTTTATCTACTGAATGTAACTTGATGCAGCTTGCTGGAACGACAATAGGCAGTACTTTTCTATTCTAACAGGAACTCTAAGTTTCTGTTTCTGGAAATTAGAAAACCATAAGTAGGCGAGTATATATACAGGCATATCCAGAGATATTCTGATAACACAATTGAAGACATCTTGATTATTCAAAAAACAATATTGGCTATGTTGTGTGTAATTTTTCCATATACTACTAGGAGATCATTGTGACATGAAATGTTTATGAATGTTGTCTGAGAGTGCCTATATGTCATTATTATAATATTTTTAATAATATCTGTATATTACATTTTTAAAAATTGTTTTTATTGAGTTATGTATTTTTCTCCACTCCCCTCCTTCCTCTCCCCTCCCCTTGGAACCCTCTCCCAAGGTCCCCATGCTCCCAATTTACTCAGGAGATTTTGTCTTTTTCTACTTCCCATGTAGTTTAGATCTATGTTTCTCTTAAGGTCCTCTTTGTTGTCTAGGTTCTCTGTGATTGTGAGTTGTAGGCTGGTTTTTCTTTGCTTTATTAGACATTACATTTTTAAAAAAGGAATAACATGAATATATTTTTATAGGTGATGGAATTATTATGGTTTTTTTCTTTGTACTCTGTCTTTTCCAAATTTCCTACTTTGAACATGGGTCAATCTTCGTTTCTTTCTTTTATTTAATTAAACTACCCCCCTTTTCTATGTTTATATTTCCTCATTTTACCATCTCAATTTTATAAATAGTATGTGTTTATTGTTTAAAATTCAAAATTATTTAAAAAATAAAACCATAAGAGCGTCTTCTCTGTTTTGACCTGTTTCATGTCTGTGGTTCCTGCCCACAGAAGACAAGTACCCTTTGTTCACTGTGTGACATTCTCTTAGACTGAGTTGCTAGACAATATTTAACCAGCATTAACAGCAACCGTCTTTTTTTTTTTTTTTTTTTTTTTTTTTGGATTGAATGCTACCTTCTTGCTTCCTTTTAAGGATCCTCCTTTGCCCAGTACCCTCTAGGAAGCAAGTTTCAGGATACAGATTGGAGTTAGGTAGGAGGGAAGTTAATTGGCCAGAAAATGGCCTGAGATATAAAATTCTAAGCTGGAAGATATTGAGAGATCAGCCATTTCCATCCACTCATTTTACAGATGAGGAGACGGCGGTCCTGAGAGGCTCAGTCAGCATCTTGCTGTAAATCAAAAGCACAGTCAAGAGCCCAGGTGCTTTCCCCATGACTAACTTCACTGTGCACAGTTACCCAAAGCCACAGTGAAGACCGAGCCTTTCAGGGCTGTCTAGACATGAGGACAGAGGGCACACTGTTTAACAGAAACCAAAAAGCTAGCTTTCAACCAAGCCTGACATGTGCCTATAATCCTCGATGGTCCAGAAGCTGACGCAGGGGGATAAAAAGTTTGCTGCCAGCATGGGCAAAACAGGAAGACTCTATCTTAAAAAATAATAATAATAATTAAGAGTTTCTAAGTCCAAGAGTTACCCCATAGCTCTCTTCTAGTTGCCCCCCAACCAAACGATTGTGGGTACCTCAAGTCGTCCTCTAACGCCTACATGGATGTTCAAGGTTTGCCTTCCTCATGAAGAGAGTGTGTCCCTTAGTTAGGGGTCAGGCCTAACCTATGAACCTAGTGTGACATTCAGGGGTCTCTCCTATACTAGGGGAGAAAATGGAGGGGTTAGGTTTCCTGGTATGTCTCCACATCCTTACAACTGTACTGTGTGACTCTGCTCCAGTCTCTTCCTCGGGAAGTTGTTGATTACCACTCAGAGTGCTTGCACAGCATATAAGAATGCCTGCGTGTTAAGCACTGTATAGATGATGCTTGCTTACTCTTAATATTAACTCTCCATCCTCCGGTCTACAAATGAGAAAACTGAGCCTAGGGACTGGGGACAGAACAAAGTCCAAGACCCAGTGGCTGTCAGTAGCTGAGCTAAGATGTGAGCCTCAGCAGCCTAGAGATCTTACAATTTGCATGTAACATGCCTGCCTTCACCATTAGATACTGCCCTTCCTGGAAGCAGGTACCAGAGTAGCTGGGCCTTTGGAGAAGCTTGGAAAATAGATTCTAAATGGATGGATGCCAAGACCCTGCTTACTTTCCTCCCCCTTGTTCTCTGAAGCTCCTGTTTCTATTTCTGGAACCTCTAACCTGTTTTGTGTGCTGTTTGAAGTTGGTACTGATTACCCCCTTCTATGTTTATTTTTCCTCATTTTTACCATCTCAGTTCTCACTGGTAAGACAGGCAACATGTTATGTGTTAAAATTATAGAATGATTCTGAATTTTCAAGAGAGTAAATGATGCTGATATAAACCTAAACACAGGCTTCTTAAAAATTGTTCTATCCTCTTGTTATTTGAAGCTTTTTGATTTAGTGTACAGAGAAGAGACTTTGCTCAATGTCATTAAAAGTGTCACCCGCAATGGACGATCCATCATCTTGACTGCGGTCCTGGCTCTCATCCTAGTGTACCTGTTCTCAATAGTGGGGTATCTGTTCTTCAAGGATGACTTTATCCTGGAAGTAGACAGGCTGCCCAATGAAACGGCTGTTCCAGGTGGGTTTGGGATCCTCTTGACTTTTTAGATGTCAACAGGATTTTAACTGGACTAGAATAAATACATTACATTCGCAGACAGATATCTCCCTAACACCAGAGTATGAAGTATGAATATAGGTCATCCTCATGTTATTCAAAAGGTGATGCCGAATACTGTGTTGTAAGGGTCAATGACTGACGCATGCATATGTGCCGGTACATATTAGAGGCCAGCCAAGGCTGCACAGTAGCAAGGTTCTGTCTCACACACACACACACACACACACACACACACACACACACACACACATTTAACTAATGCCATATTTTCAGCCAGCACAGCTTTTTCAGAACGCATTTTGACTATATTTAGTGAAAGCATCCCCTTGACTTAGCACACCTACTCCTGGTAATTTATACTTATGGGAGTAACCTGTTAAGTGTGTGAAAAAGCAGACTTCTAGGACCGCAGTGTGAAGTTGGGAGCATTCCACTGGACTGTGGCCATATCTCTGAGGTGTGGTACCCCATGCATAGCATGCATCCTTATAAACCTTTACGGACAAACACTGATAACACAAGAAAACACAAAATAACTATAATAAGATCATACTTTTAATTGAAACATTTATATATTGTTTTGTATATGGAGTTTTGTGAGACAGGGGATTGTATAGCTCAGGCTGGCCTTGGATTCGCTGTGTACCCAAAGATGACCTTGAGCTCCTTATCTCCCTGCCTCTACCACCCAAGTGCTATAATTACACGCGTGCACACCACACTTGAATATCTGTATGTTTAATGTGGACAGACCCACACATTGCTAGCAGTGGCTATCCCTAAGGCTTTAAAAAAAAAATGTGAGTTTTACAATGAGCTCCTGTATATTTAGCAAAACTAGAAGTGACTTCCTATTTGCAAATGATAAAAAGTAATAATGTTTACATGATACCTGAGTGTTATTTCTCAAAATAGCTGCCAAAGCTTAGTGAGCCGCACCTGGATAAAGACAACCGGGCTGAGTCCGGAACACCAGCTATAATGCACTGTCCCTGGCGGCCTTCTCCCCAAGTAGTGTATCTTGATGCGGAACCTCAGCCTTCGGTTGACACCAAGTGGCACTTAACGTCACCTACCTTCTGGTTCTGACCTAAACCAGCCTGAGCCCTGGGGTGCTGTTCATGCCCATGGTGCTTCCCCTGCAGGCATGATCCGGATCTTGCCGGAATCCATACACCCTGTAGTATTTTTCTTAGCATTTCAGCTGTTTGTCTCTGAAGTCGGAGAGGTGCTATTTAAGTGCGATACTGTTAGTAAGCCTACAGAACTTGAAATTTCTGGCTTTTTTCCCATCCAGCTCACCAAATAAAAGTGTAAATTGCATCTGTGCTTTGAATTTATATGCAGTATTGGAGGGTGTTATTTATGTAAAGGATTGTTTAATCAGCCGTGAACTGGGGACTTCAAACATTTTAACCATATGCTGCCAGATTGTTCATCACAAAACTCCCTTCTCTTTCCCAGAAACTGGCGAGAGTTTGGCAAACGATTTCCTGTACTCTGATGTGTGCAGAGTGGAGACGGGAGAAAACTGTACCTCCCCTGCACCCAAAGAAGGTAGGACCGCATGGCCACCAGCCCCAGGTGAATATCAGACTCCTTCAGCGACTTAGGTGAGGCGGGGGTGTCGGAGCAGATTAAAGTAGAAACATTGCTCCGGAGTGAGACCAGCGGCAAAGGGGAGAAGTTGGAAGCATGAGGGAGATGAACAGAAAAGGAAGCCATGTGTGCAGACACAAGCTGCTGATTTGAGTGCGAGTGCCAACTGTGGACGGGGCCCATGTGGGAAACGGCAATGGAGCTGGAGGGAGACGGGTAAATGAGTGATCATGGAACCAAATGCTGCCTCAGTAACGGTGCCATTTAGAAAGAAGACAGGCAGCCATCAGAGTCTTGGTAAAGGCACCACAACAAAAACTGAGGATTCTCAGGCAAAGGAGGGGAGGGGATATTCTAAAGGTTTTGTGGTAAAACTCCTTTAAAGAGATAATAGTCATGTGCAAGGACAGTAGCAAGAAATGGTTCTAGAAAGACTCCTAATAGATCTTGTGATAATGGGTAAGATGTTAAAAAAAAAAATGCCTAGAAGCTACAGCAGTGGAGTGATGCTTACGATCACTTCAGTGGGCTAGCACGTGCCTAGCATGTGTGAGGCCCTGCCTAGATTCAGTCTCCAGGAATTCAGAACAAATAAATAAAAGTGAAAGGATAAGAAAGAGATGGTGCTTCAGCAGTGCAGGGAGGAGGTAGCAAGGCAGGCTGCCACGTGGGATAGATAGCCTCTAATGTAAAGCCACGGAGGCCATGGCCCCTCTGTACGGTCCAGCCATGCTTCCATCCTTTGAGCATGCCCAGTTGGAACCTGATAGATCCCTCACCTGAGAAGCAAGATGCCCTCTTCCTAGTCTGGGCCGAAGACTATATTCTGTTTGCAGATAGGACGACAGTGTAGCATCTTCAAACAATAGGTGTCATGTGAAGCCCTGTAGAGAAAGGACAGTCCTGACATGGCTTGAGAAGCGAGCAGGGTTTAGTGGTGGGACAGCACTGTTGGAGTTCTGACAGCAAACACCTGACTCTTCATCCCGTGGCTTTATTTCTTGGGCCAGAGAGATGGCATTTGGGAAACGTCACTGTAGAATCACAGTATCTCTCTCCCCCTCCTGTCTTAACTGTGTTACGACTCGCCCTGTTCACAGAGCTGCTCCCGGCGGAAGAAACAGAACAGGATAAGGAGCACACGTGTGAGACGCTGCTCATGTGCATCGTCACCGTTCTGAGTCACGGACTGCGCAGCGGGGGTGGAGTAGGAGATGTGCTCAGGAAGCCATCCAAAGAGGTAAACGGATCCCAAGGGAAAGAAGGGACACAGGGGTGCGTGGGGGTGCACTGTGGTGGAGCTGATTGTAAACTCTCGGTGTGGAGGATGGGCTGGGAGTGTGACAAGCCATTGTGCAAGAACTAGTCAGTGCCCCTCCCCACACATGCCCACTAAGGCATGTTCAGGCTCCACGACAACTTTGTGTTTCTCTCCTCGCTTGACAGAGGTCTGCTTTAATATTAGACCTGGCCACCCCAACACACTTTCAGAACCTTCCTGGTTGTGTTTCTTCAGCAGCTGGAGAATTCACAGTATAGATCCAGGGGATTAAAAAGAGACATAGTTGGGGGTTTTAAAGTCTGATGCCCAATGTAACTCCTACCCAAGGGGATACCTATCCAGCTGGAGCTAGGCTCTGACCTCTTCAGGGTGACGGGCACTGAGGGCGCCATCTCGCATCTACAGGAGCCTCTGTTTGCCGCGAGGGTGATCTATGACCTGCTCTTCTTCTTCATGGTCATCATCATCGTCCTGAACCTGATCTTTGGGGTCATCATTGACACCTTCGCTGACCTGAGGAGTGAGAAGCAGAAGAAGGAGGAGATCTTAAAGACCACATGCTTCATCTGTGGTAAGTATCTGTCCAGTCAGGCTAGCAGGCCTCCGGCCAGTGTGGTTGCACACGTGGACACACGACTCTGGGGTGGGCACAGAACAGACTCTAGGCTGGGATGCTCACGCTATTCTCTCCCATCTCCTGCCCTCCCTTGGCAAACAGCAGAGGTCTCTGAGGCCTCTCCTGCTGGGGAGTATCGGAAGCTAATAAACTCTGTGCAGTAGTTGTCAATTTGCCTCAAGGAATTAAGTTCTGGAGAGTAGAAACATGGCCACACATTTAAGACAAATGTATCTTTCTGTGTCCGGGCATCCTGAGAATCCCCTGGTCTAGTTGTAAGCCAACTAGAAAGGAGAGCCATTGTCCAGCTGCAGCCTGAGAGTCTTCTCTACTGGCAGGTTCAAGCTTCTGTGGAAAAATACCATCATTAGAGCTGGGCATGTTGACACCCACCTGTGATCACAACACTCAGGAAGCCGAGGCAGGCTGATGGCTGTGAGTCCAGTGTTTGCTTGACCTCACTGCAACTTCCAGGTCAACCTGGACCACCTAACAGAATCCTGTCTCAAAGCAGAGAGTGCGAGGAAGGGCGGAGAGATGGCTCAGAGGCTAAGAGTATGCGCTGCTCTTGCATGTAACCCGAATTTAGCTCCCAGCATCCATACCATCTACAAGGTTGTGGCTTGTGTCAGCTTCTAACTTCAGCTGCAGGAGGATCCAGCACCTCTGGTCTCCATGGGCACCTGAACTCATGCGCACATACATATAAGCAACACTAATAGACTCAGTAGGTTGTGTTTATATATTTATCATATATGTATATCGTGTGTGTGAGACAGATAAAGAGCCATGAGTTTGTAAGATGGTATAATTCTGGCACTCAGGAGGCAGAGGCAGGCAGATCTCTGTGAGTTTGAGGCTAGTCTGGTCTTCATAGCCAATTCAGGACAGCCAGGGAGATATAGTGAGACCCTATGTCAAAAAAATAAAATAAATCAATTTAATAATTTTGGGGAAGGGGTGGGTTTTGTAATAGGAGTGTGTGTGTGTGTGTGTGTGTGTGTGTGTGTGTGTGTGTGTGTGTGTGTGTGTGTGTGTGTAACAGCCCTAACTGTCCTGGAACTAGCTCTTATAGACCAGGCTGGCCTAGAACTCACAGAGATCTGCCTGCCTCTGCCTCCCGAGTGCTGGGATTAAAGGCGTGTGCTACCACCACCCAGACTATTTTATCTTTTAAAGGAAGGAAAGAAAAAGGTCTCTTACAGTCAGGTGAAAGTTAAAGGCTTGGACTTGGTGCATCATGCCTGGCTCATGCCCAGCCTTAGCTGCTGACAGGCTGTACACCTGTGTTCAGTCATTCACACTCGCTGAACATTGTCCCCACCTGTAAAGTGGGTGGCTTCCCATGCACTTCTCTGTCACTGTGAGAATTAGGAGGGAGGACTTGGATAGGCTCCTGGCATAGCCCTCCTCACAGTGCAGGTTAAGTAGGGAGCTGCTGCATGAAACAAGTGCTCACAGCCAGAATTCCAGCAGTCTAGGAGGAGGATAAGCCAGGAATATCATGGGTTCAAGGCCAACCTAGGAGATACAGAAAGCCTGAAGCCAGTCTGAGCTATATGAAACCCTGTCTCAAAAAACAAAATAAAAATAGTTTCCTGGGGTACCAAAAATGTCACGAAAAGTTACCATAACTGCAGGAAAATGTATGCAGATGCAAGCTAATCATGTAGGAATCTGGAAGATGAGGAATCATTTCAGGGTTATTCATAATATAGTTACTAAATTTATGAGTCCCTTCCCGGTATATATAATAAAAATGAACATTTTTCTTTTGAACATTTAAATACTTTTTAACCTCTTTAAGACCTATCTTTTGAGCTTTTTATTTTGATATAATTTTAGTTATAGAAATCATAAACCTAATACAGTTTCTCCTAGTCTTGAGTCTCCAAATTTTAACACTTTATTCAGTCACATGTGACACACACACACAGACACACACAAACCCCCACGTGCACTCACGTACAATTGCACACTCTCTCACACAATTTTTCCAAGCCATCTCAGTGTCAACGACTGGCACAATGCCCTTTGGTGCCCAAATATTTCAGAATATATTTGCCGAGGACAAGGACATTCTCTTATATGGCTGCAGTATAGTTACTGAAATTGGGAAATCAAAAGAGAGACAAATCTGCCTATCAAATTTTAAAACTTCACCCTTCATTCTGGTAGCACCCTTCGAAAGCCCCAGACCATGTGTGGCATTCCGCCTTCAGACCCCTCTTAACTCCAAGGACAGACATTTCTGAGGGCTGTAGGATGCCCCTTGGTTTGAGTTTCTCAGAAGTTCCCTGTGGTAGAGCTGAGCTTCTGCGTTTTTATGTGAATATCAAAGACATGCTTTTCTGTCCCTCTCAGCTTGCCATACCAGGAACACATGGAGCCAGTCTTTATTAAAGCTGCTGATACTCATTTGATCGCTTGGCTGAGGACCTAATTGGCATGTTTCCTGCATCAGAAAGTCACTATATGGCAGGAAGCTTGGAAACTGGCACTAACCTTGGTATTTCTCACGTTAGACTTTCAGCCCAGCTTTAGTATCCAGTGATGATTCCTGCTTCATGTATTTATTTTCTGTTATGATTTATTAGTTCATTAATTTTGAGATAGCATCTTACTATGTAGCCTAGGTTGGCCTTGAACGTGTGATCCTCCTGCCTCACCCTCCCAACTCTGGTGTTTACAGGTATGTGCTATTGTACCTGACTCTGTTTTGATGCTCAGTTTACCTTGGATTTGGCCAATGAGAACCCTTCAGGCTGGCTTCTGTGTTTCGATATGTCATTTTTTTTTTGTACTTATTTTTCTGGCATCTTAAGAATTTTTGGCCTCAGACCTGTGCTTTCCCTAATCTAGCAATATAATCATCCAGTTCTCCATATGCCCCAGTTATTCATAGTGAAATAGGCATTTAGTAGCCAATGTCTAAGTCCTCATTCTTATTCGTGTCCACCGCTCCCGGCCTAAGCTATAGAAATATGGACTGGTATATGTGTATATTTTGGTGTTTGTATAGAGACACATGGAAACGGATCTACACACACCTGCATCTTTTTCTCTAGTTTCATATATATAACAATAAAATGGCTACCTCTAATTCTAATTCAGTGTCTATAGCATCCTCCTTACTCTGTATATTTGTGCTCCTTTTTTTTTTTATCATGAGCAATCTAAATCCCACTAATGGCCTGAAATATATTTCTTTATTTCCCAACTCTCATTTCATAATGGCTAACCCAGACCTCTACAAACTATAGTTGTCAACCAGCAACAGAAATTGGTTTAAAGTTCCCTTTACCCTCTCTGCATTTTGGCATTGATCTCCTGTGTCTGAGCCTATCCCCATATTCTCAACCTGGAACTTAGAAGGCAGGTTTCCCGTGCACCCATGAAGTGACCAAGATACCTGCAAGTCTAGCAGCCAGTAGCAAATGGCAGAAGTGATGCTCAGACCCAGACAGGATCCTCACATGCTACTGCCTTGCAAGCTTGAAGCAGGAAACCCAGGAGTACAGAGTTACCCTCTGGCCACATAGTGCTTTTGAGACCAACCTAGGATATGTGAGACCCTGTCTCAAAACAAAACCAAACAAAACAGAAAGATAATAAACCAAACCCTGATGAGTCAGAGTCAGCCTGAGCCCTCCTGCCATGATGAAAGTGTGTTTCAAAGCCAATAGACTCCAACTCCGCATGCAGATCAATCAAGACAACCGGCTATATTGACTTTCCTGTGTCACGAGTGCTCGGTAGGAATCTGGGATGTTCTGTTTCTTGTTTAGGCTTAGAAAGAGACAAGTTTGACAATAAGACCGTCACCTTTGAAGAGCACATCAAGGAGGAGCACAACATGTGGCACTATCTGTGTTTCATCGTGCTGGTGAAAGTGAAGGACTCCACGGAGTACACCGGACCAGAGAGTTATGTGGCCGAGATGATCAGGGTGAGTGAAAAGATGCCCCGAGGTGCCCTGAAAGCAGGGCAGCTGTGGTAACCACTGCTCTATCTTCTTAGCTCAATATGTGGTCCTGGCACCTGGAGAGGAGCCACTACCAAAAACCTATTGATGGAGATGCCAGTGCTCTGTTCACCCATCATCTCTGGGGCTCATCCAGACCCAACCACGGTCCTCCTGTTCCCAAGGAGGGGCTACTGAGACTTGAATCAGCTTGGGCTGTCTAACAGCTGGGGCTGGGTCTTAACTTACCACCTGCTCCACCTCCCAGCATAGGCTCTGTGTCAGAATCCTCTCCTTGATTATTAGAGGCGCCTTACACACCTAATGATTGGGAGGTGTAGTTTTAAGCATGACTTGTTTGTTTGGGCTCAGCCTAGCCTTCGGTGAGGTGCTCTAAGTGTCTGGAAGGGATCATATGAAGGAAAGAATCTGAGCCCCAGATGAATCTTCCTGCTGGTGGGAAGAGTGTATTTCTGTGTCCTGGCGAGGCAGAAAAGTGGCTGCTGCAGGTTTTCTGATCACTCTTCTCCAGCAGGGCTCTGAGGCGTCGCCAGACATGAGACCAGACATGAGAGTCCCCAGCCAGCTGCCCTTTATGACACGTGCTTTCCAAATTCGTTAGGGTGTGCAGGGGTGTGTGACGAAGCGAGGAGGCATGAACTGGGAAAGCAGGTGACCCTTTGTGATTAGCCTGGCCTCACCCTGGAAAAGGCCATTGGCTCTTGAAAAGGCTCCAGGATTGATTACCGTCCTCCCAGTTGCCAAAGACTGGAGGGCTCTGCCTGACAATGAGTTTCCCTGACTCTGCTCTGCTGTTGTTTCTGTGTGTGTGACTTTCAGGCTCTCCATGTAAGGATATTCAAATCAGTCTGTCCCAGTGAGCAGCAGTGTTACACACGTACCTCAGTGAGCAGCAGTGATACACACATATCCCAGTGAGCAGCAGTGTTCACACACCCCAGTTAACAGTAGTGTTCACACGTGCCCCAGTGAGCAGCAGTGTTACACACACATCCTAGTGAGCAGCAGTGTTCACACACACTCCAGTGAACGGCAGTGTTCACACGTGCCCCAGTGAGCAGCAGTGTTACACACCCCAGTGAGCGGCAGTGTTACACACACACTCCAGTGAGCGGCAGTGTTACACACACCCCCAGTGAACAACAGTGTTCACACACATTGCAGTGAGCGGCAGTGTTACACACGCACCCCAGTGAGCAGCAAGCTCACAGGCTAGCGGTTAGGGTTTGAACTATAGTGCAGGCAGTGCTACAGTCGTGAGTGCCACATCACTTGGTAATACTTTCGGTACCCCAAGTCCTACAAACTACAAGGCTCCCTAGAAGGGGTACTGCCATATGCAGCTTGACATCCTTAGGGTCTGTATTAGTTACTTCGTTCATGACTGACCAAACACCTGAAAAGAAGCAACTTGAAGGGAGGAGAGAGTTACTTTGACAGAGCAGGCATGAAGGAGGAGTGAGAGGCAACTGCTCCCATCAGATCCACAGTCATGAGTTCTGACTCTCTGCTCACTTCCTTCTTATTCTGTCCAGGACCCCATGGAACGGTGCCACCCACACTTAGGGTGGATCTTCCCCCCTCAGTTAACCAAGCCTAGAAACTCCCTCATCGAGGTCTGTCTTTCCGGTGATCTTAGATCCTGTAGTTGATAGTCAGTATTAACTACCACAGGGTCTAATCCGTGTTGCACAAATTCTAATGCACTTGGAAATCTTCCAGAGGTATAGGTAGAATCCCAGTCTGACTCGGCAGTCACGCCAGGATTGGATCTCCATCACCAGCCTTCCTGGGGGCGCCGCACTGGAAGTCAGTGAGTAGTAAGAATCTAGCAGAGAACACAGGATACACTGACATGAGCAGTTACCATCCAAGGGCTTGGGATAGGCTCAGTGGGAAAAGTCACCTGCTGCCAGGACTGACGACCTGAGTTTAATTCCTCAGACTAACACGGTGTAAAGAGAACTGATTCACATGCCATGTGTACACACAAAATAACGAAATAAACAAATGGTAAATGTATGTTTTGGAGTAGGTATAAGAGACTGAAGAGGCAGATCTGTAGTTGAGAATACTTGTTATTTTTGCATGTAACTCCAGTACCAGGGGATCCAGTTTCTGAGTACCAGGTGGGTGCTCACACAGACATGCAGGCAGAGCACTCACATTAAAAAAAAAAAAAAGAAAAGAAAACAAGGAAAGCTTTAAAAAAAAAAAAAGGCTGGAGAGCAGAAGGCAGCACTTAATGCCAACCTCTGGCCTGTGTACACACACACACATGGGTGAGTGCGCCCAGACACATGCACACACACAGAGACTGCAAAAAAGGACGCACCGTCGGGTGAGGGTTGTGTAGTCCGTTCTTCCATCATAGTGACAGATGCCTGGTCAACAACCGAAGGAGGAGCGGTTGGTGTTGGCTCCATTTCAGAAGTTCTGGTCCATGGTTCCTGAAGCAGAGAGAGCATTGTGTGGGAAGGAAATGGGAGAGCAGTTACTCACCTCATGGAGGCCAGACAACAGAAAGAGGTATCATCCTTTAAAGGCCAATCCTGGGCCACAAAGGCGTCAGTAAACAGAGCACTTCCTGTACAGACATGAGGACCCAAGTTCAGATCCCAGCACCCATGTTAGAAGCCAGCCTTGGTGGTGCATGCCTGTAACCCCAGGGCTGGGGGCGCAGAGACAGGCACATCCCTGGAGCCTGCTGGCTAGATGAACTGGACAAGTGATGAGGAGCAGGGTTGGTGAGAGACGCCAGCTCAAAAGCTGATGGGAAAAGCAATAGAGGGGAACAACTGTTCTCATTCCCTTTCTGTGTTTGTGCTACAACACTGACCAAAAGCAAGGGGCCAGCTTGACTTACACTTTCAAATCCGTCCATTATTGAGAAAATTTAGGTCAGGAACTCAAGCAAGAACTTGAAACAGAAACCAGAGAGAAATGCTGCTTACTGCTTTCCTCACAGGCTTCTACTTAACTAACTTTCTTACAGCCCAGAACTACAAGCCCAGAAATTGGTGCTGCTCACAGTAGACTGGGGCCTCCTACACCCTGTGGACATGCCCATAGGCCAACTGGACCTGAGCAGTTCCTCAATTGAGACTTCCTACTCAGGTGACTCTCCGCTGTGCCAAAGTTGACAGAGCTAACCATGGCACCCACTGGCAACCTTCAGCCTCCTTGTGCACATGCCCAGCTGAGTGCACATGGGCAAACATACACATGAGAGAGACGGAGAGAGACCAAAAAATATAGTGAAATTCCCAATGACCAACTTTTTCCAGTTAGGCCCTACTTCTGGAAGTTTCTTCCACCTTTAAAGATGCCATCCAAAGGATTGATCCATTGATTAAGACAGTGCTTCTAATACGGTCACTTCTCAATGATTAGATATTGCAGTTGGGGACCAAGCCCTTACCACATGAGCTTTTAGGTGGCTCTTCACTGATACCAGGACCAGGATAAATGTGGATAGAAGTAGGCTGGAGTCAATGCCTGCCCACACCTAGCCTAGAAGGTGCTGAGGTGGGTTTCCCCTTCTGTAGCACTTTGATGGGAGGCAGCTGACAGGGTGCTGGTGAGGCCTGGTCGGGTGGGAACAGACAAGAGTCAGAGCCAGTTCCCACAGGGTCAGGACACTCTAGTAGGACATCGGCCCTCTGATTCTCTTCCTCCAGTGCTTGACACTGACAAATCGGCCCATGTTTTATCAGCCTGCACACTGCCACATGCATGCATGGTGACCTGGACTTTTCTCCTAAGTGGCTGTGTCCTTGCTTGACATTTTTCCAGGGCTGATTGTGAAGCAATCCCTTACATTATGGTCATAGAAAAATCCGGGGCCCTTTGGGGCTTCCGTCTCAATCGTGGAGACTTCACGAAGCCTTGTGAGCATCACTTGACTGCGATTAAATGCCAGAGTGACCCCATGCCTGCCACACAGCCTGGTCAGAGTCCTCTACGTTTAATGCTCTGGGGACCTGGACATTCATTATGCTTCCTGTCTGCTGTGCTTTGATTGGCTAAGATGTCTTGTCAGAAAGCATGGAAATCTAGGGTATCAAAGGGTCCTTAACTCTGAACATCAGCACTGCTGGGGAATCTGTTGCTTTATGCTCTAAAGGTGGCACCGAAGAGTATTAGAGCCACAAGCCAAAGCCTTTTGCCAGTGCTGTTTGGTGTTTCAACTTGTTTGCCACATGAATCTCCCTGACATGGAGAGTTAGACATAGCAGGACAGGATCTGAGAGTGCTTGGCTTCACCAGTCAGGGGTGTCAGTCTCCTGGGCCCTTGGAGCTGTAGTGGAGCAAGTCACATGCCTATGTTGTAACCCCATGAGCTCATGCTATGTGGAAGCGTCTACGATCCAGAGGAGAGGCCTCCCAAACATCTCCGCTGAAGCAAGCCTCCTACTCACTGGCAGGAAACCAGGCTGTAACATGCGACAACCCTTGGGGACTGTCATTACTGCAGAGTAAAGGACAGGAAGGGGCTGCTGTCAGAGGTGGAAGCTGAGCCTGGCAGGGCTCACCCCTTCTGTACACTGTGTGTCTTTGAAAAAGGCTCTTTAGTGCTATGTGGTCATCAGGAAGGACACCACTTGCCTGACAGGGGAAGGTGATGTTTAACTCTTCCTCTGCTGTCTGTTAACCTATTGGTTAAGATTCCAGAGCTTCAAGAAGATCTGTTCAGTACCATCTGCTAAAGGGCCATGCGGGAGACCAAGTGGAAAGTCTCAGGTGGCCATTCAGGATGTCAAAGAACTTCTGGTACCTCAAGGACAGCCCCTTGCAGACAGAAGCGACAGGCCTAGAAAATGGGCCTCGTCTCCCAAAGCTACCATCTGGTTAGTGGGCTATGATTTAGAGAGAATGAGAGTCGAGCAGCCATGAGTGAATATGGATGCATAGGATGAGGAGGTTGCCTGAGTGCGAGCATAGGACCCCTTTGCCTGCATTCATATCCCAATGGCACACTTCTCTCTTTGGTAGGGCCAACTTGCACACAAACGTGGCAGCCAGCTGTTTGGTGACTCATACCTGTAATCCAAACATTCAGGATGTGGAGACAAGATTTCAGGAATTGGAGGCCAGCCTGGGCTACATGAGACCTTTTCTCAAAACAAACAATGCCCCATGAGACAGGCTCACTAGGTCAGCTCTCTCACCTTTCCTAGTTCAGTCATGAAACAATCCACAGATAACAAGACCTTTCCTGTCCATCAAGAGCAGTTGTGCATTTCTTGCTATCCCTAGAGGGAAAAGAAAAAAAAAAACTCTGTCTTGCAGTTAAATTTCCCAGCCATTCACCCACACGTTAAATTTCACTCAGGTATAACATAACATAGGTCCTCGTCTCCCTCCTTTTGGTCATGCCCTCTCTCATTTCATTAGTGCTATTCCTGCAAAGCTCATCCCTTCCCAAGGATTAGCTTTGGGGACAGAAGATCCTGGTTTGAGTGCCAACTCTCTTCTTCACAGGCATGCAATCCACAGCAAGTCATTGGACCTCACTGGCCCATTGAGCATCTGGTATATAAATTCACTGATGCCACCTCGCACATCCATCTGTGACTGGACAGATAAGGCCAGAAGGGTGGCAGGAGGGTGTGGAGGGCAACAGCTGGCGGGCAGGCCTAAGTACAGAAGGCAGCAAACAGAGGGCCACAAGGTGACAGACAGAAGAGCTGCCAGGAGCCTTCTTACAGTTCCATCCCTGCGGAGACGCTTGGCTGCTGACTCATTGTCACTAAACCATCTTGATTTTAATATCATCCTATGTGGAAAAACCCATATCTTCCCCTTCTCTATGTCAGTGGGGCTTCTGTTGATGCAGAGAATGGTCTACGGGTTCTGGGACTGAATCCTGGGACTGCTCTTGGTTCACTAGTAAACCCGACCCTTGGTTGCAGCCCATGTTGGTAAGTGATGCTGTGACTCCAAGCGTTGGAGAAACTGCCTTTCTTCTGTTCCCTGCCCAGATGCAGCTTAAGAGATAGAAAGGATGTTGCCTTTGTCACCTCAGTTTCCAGGCAAGCTGATGACAGATTGACCTCACATAGGCCCTGGCTGCTCAGATGGGGAAAAAAATCAACAAATAAGTTGCCTTTTCTCGTAGGAACTGCAGTCATGGTGATAGGTTAACTAGTTTGGTTCTTCTTGGTCCACACGTGCATTTCCACAGTCATATACATGCTACCTGCCCTTTTGTCTAAGTTTTACACCAGCTGCTTTGTTCTGTGCCCACTGGACTGAGGGTTTGTGCTTCTCTATAGACGATAAGTTGGAAGGCTGTGCTATTGGGTAGGAATCCACTCTGAACTCTCTGCCCAGGAGGATTTAAGTACCACATAAATGGAGGCATTACAGGTAAGAGATAAAACACGTGATTCCCAGAAAGACACAGTAGCCTACTTTCCTACTGTACTCAAGATAGAAGCCTGAATTGTTCTTGAATGTTAGAAGCACATGAAACATTTAAAGGGTAAATGCTTTTAAAAAATAATTTGATTTGTTTTGCTAACTAAACATAGATTTTCACTTATGTGTCTTGAAATTCCACCTCGTAGTCTTAGGGGTTTTTTTGTGTTTTTTTTTTTCCAGAAGTGTTTCTGAGTGAATTGAATAAAAGTGGGGTGACTGAATAGAGTACCCCGGGTTGTTCTGAGTGCTTCTCTCCTTTGTGACAGATAGCATAGTCATCCAGGGTCCAGAAGTGGCCGAACTGAATGTGTACCCCCAGGTGACTAAAATGACTGGGGTATCCTGAGGCTGCCCCCAGAAGGATGCTCTGTCATGGCAGAAGCAGGGCTGGTTGGATAACCACTGCCTGTCCTAGGTTGTCATTATTCAGCAGGTATAAGACGCACACTCTATATGCAGCGTCTTGATGTAAACAGTTCACAGGTGGGAGCCTAAGGCTCATAGCACTAAATCAGCCTCTGCAGGCTCACACAACTGGACCAGAGATGCTGAGCCACAATTGAGCCACAGGTGGCCCCAACCCACACATCCAGGTACAGTTGCAGGTAGGAGTGTGGGTACACCTGCACACAGCCCTCTGGGTCAGGAGCCTGCCGCCTTTGTCATCTGGCTGTCTCATCTCCCTAACGTATGGAATTAATCATTTTTAAAACAGGCAGAAAAAGCCCTGTGGGAGATAGGGAGGAGAGCCTGAAAGAGGATCTCCTAGGTAATGCTGGCTGGCTAATGCATAAATCAGCAGGCCTAGAACTTTGTGGTTAGATGGGCTTTAATTATCGCTGTGGACAGCCAGCATGGCTCCCAGGTGACCACCTCAAGGGCTAGTGTAGAGATGACAAGAGGTGGGGCAGAGAGTATACAGCTCTCTGAGAGTATATATTCATTCGGAATATATGCTAAACACCTCTACCCTCACTTACACCTGACACAGAAGAATAGTCCCTGGTGGTCAGATCTGGTGGGAGAGAGAGGGGAGAGTCTAAGGACAGGAGGCTAGAGGAATCATCAGAACCACCAGGCAGACCAGCTTCCACACCCAGGTGACTCAAGCCCAGGAGCTTCACTCAGTGACAATTAAAGGGAGAATGTCTGATCTGGCATCCCTTAAGCCCCACGCTGACTCTTTCTCACAGCTGTGGACTCTTCTCCAGTAATCCCCTCTCAGGTAAAGGAGCCTTGTGCCCAGCAGGGGAGGGGCCAGGAGCTTTGCATTCTTGGGAAATGCTTCCCTTAAAAATCTAAAAAGCAAGGTGAGAATCTTTTTTCTCTCTCTCTCTTTCCTTCTTTCTTTCTTTCTTTCTTTCTTTCTTTCTTTCTTTCTTTCTTTCTTTCTTTCTCCCCCCCCTCCACCCCCAAAAAGGTCTACAAGCAAATAAATTGTATTAGCAAAGCGTGCGAAGTCACTGGAAAGCAGGAGAGCTAGCCCCAGCTTGTTTGTCTGTAGTTGATAAGAAGACACAGGAAGTAAACAGTCAGAAAGCAACTGCTAGCAAGGTTAAAAGATCAGCATGGGAAGTGCGCACGCCTCTGCCTGTGTGTCACTCCCTTCTGTTGTAAAGCAGAACTGACCCAAGTCTCGCACTTTGCTTGACCCGAGAGAGCGTGGTACTCATTATCTGCAGGCGGCTACTCTTCAGTGCACGGACAGTAGCTTTCTGCCAAGGGTAGTCCAAGGGCTGGCATGGAGACTCTGTGTGTCATAGCTAGATAAGATCAAGGCTCTGGATGTCTGGAGAAAGGGCTGCCCAGCATAAGGAAGCACATATAAAACGTCAGAGCCATCCAGAAAAGACTCCCTTAGGGAACTTAGAATTAAAGTGCCTTAATATTGGAACCCCTGCTAGCCATGTAGAGTACACAGCTGAGGGGGCAGAGGCTGACGGACACGCAGCCAGCTCCACCCTCACTTGTCTGCCTAAGTTCTCACCAGCTCTGCTTTGTCCTGGCATTGCTAACGTGACATTGACACCCTATTGCTCCATTTGGGCGGGCGTACAGTAACGGTTTTGGACTTTGATTCTGGAAACCAAGGGAGGACGCTTGGAGGAAGGGAGTGTCATGATAAATTCCTGGGGCACCAATATCAATGACCTGGTATCCCCAGTGCCATAGCAACAGCTTTGTGCCTAGCCCGGGAGTCCATAAGCATTGGTCGAAAGCCCTTAGATGCCGTAAGTGAGGAGACAGCTTGTGCTGCCCTCTAAATACGATTCCCAGAAGGCCTCCTGGAGTTAGCTGACACCATGGCCAAGTTCAAGAATATCAGGGTGAAAAGAGAAGTGGAGAGGGATTTGGCACTGACTTCTCCGTGACTGGAAACTGTGTGTCAGCACCATTCAGTGCCTCCCAGCCAGCCAGCCAGGCTCTCACCCCACCCTCTGCGCTTGAGCTTGGGTTCCTGTTGGTGGCAGCTGTACAAAGCACTTGCTGAGCTTAAGTTTCCCCACCTAACTTCATAACATGTCTGTCCTCTGGCGTAGAGGAGGTGGGGCCACCGCCTCCTTCCTGTGCTCCATGGACACCTTTCCGTGTGTTGGGAAGCACGTGGCATCCGGCCTGCAGCTCTGTGTGCAGCCCCAGCGTGCTCTGAATATAGTCCGTATGTTACGTGGTCTCTGACCACAAGCGGAGCAGGAACCATCCTCTGCCCTAAAGGATATGAAATGCTGAAGGAGAACATGGCCCGGGGGGGGGGGGGGGGGGGGCACCTGACTGAGACTCTGGTCTTCCAGGCTGCAGCATGTGAGGGCTGCGCCAGCAAAGGTTTGATAGAGCCGTGGAGAGCACATACCTATGTGCCTACAATAAGTATTCACACATACACAATCCCCCAGTAACTCACAGAAATACACGCAGCCACCCTCCTGTTTTTGACTCCACCGCACAGTGCACTGGGCTGCCACACATCCCTTCCTTGAAGTCTTGCATTTACTCCTGGTGATTCTAAGTACTGACTTTGTCTGCTAAACCAGGCTATTGTATCAAATTGCTACCATGGGTGTGGAGCCATTTAAAAAAAAAAAAAAAAAAAAAAAAAAAAGGACTACAAAGAGGTATAAACCTCAACCTGAAAAATCCTGTAAACGGACTTTGTTTATCTCGTGTATACCTTGAAAATCTTTGAGATGGTCTTTTTGAGTGAAGCTTGCTAGAAAGCGTGCAGAGAACATGGGAAAGGTGAAAGGACCTTAGTATGCAGAGGTCATATAGGCGGTCAAGACTTTGAGTTGTCACCTTCACAGACCTTTCCTTTAGTGTCTGTTCCATAAAGAAGAAAAAGATGGCAGTGGCCCAGACGGGGGTGGGGGTGGGAGTGTTGTGTAGCCTTGTTAGCTCTGAAACTCCATAACAGCGTTCAAAGTGGTATCAGAGATGACCTATATGACCAAGCTTGTGACTCTCTGGAGACTAGGAATAGGCATCTGATAGGTGAGCTCTGGCATGCATTCTTCAGATGTGGCACCATCCTTGCAAACCACTTTGGGGTCGGTAGATGCAGGGCAGCTCTTCAGTTCCTTCCAAACCCTGTGGGCAGTAATGGTAGCACGTTCCTAGCCTGCCCCCAGAGTATTTATGTACAAAGTCATCACTGAACAAAGCTTAAGTCTTGAGTTTTCTGTTCTGTAAACCCATTGAAAGAGCTCAGAAGGAACACCATGGTATATGAAGCAACTATTAGCTGGTGTGTGTGTGTGTGTGTGTGCGCGCACGCGCGCACCTATATTGAAACAGGGTCTCATTATGTAGCCCTAGCGGTCCCAGAACTCATTATGTAGCTCAGGCTCTCCTTGAACTCACAGAGACCTGCATGCCTCTGCCTCCCATGTGCCAAGATTGAAGGCTGCACCACCATACCCAGCTATGTATCTTTGTGTCTGTTCAAAGGTGAATAGAGTGCTTTCCCCTGAAACAAAGCAAAAGATTTTAGGAAGGTAGTTATAAAAGTAGGCATAAAACAAACAAGGAAACACTGGGTTCCGTTAACTGTGTCAACACTGAAAACTCATCGACTCTTGAAAGAATCAGAAAACCAGTGACGATTGCCAAGATCTCTATATACAACTAGAAGAATGTTCTGGCCAGTTCTCAGCAAGTGGAAAATGCAAGGGAAGCTGCCTGAGTAGCTTGTCAGAAGCCAGCTTGGATGCTGTAGTCAGGAAAAGGGTGATTTTTGCCAGATTGTTTCTTATTGAGTCTCAAAAGGACCTGCCCTGCCTTGCTGGGCATGGGCAGCTATCCCCCCTCCCTCTCCTCTCTGATCTCTGGTTTGCTCAACGTGGCAACCCCAGGTACCCAGGACCCAGAAGTGTCACTCTCAGTGGTGAACTCTCCCTTCCTACAGTCCCATGGGTGCCCAGGGAACACTTCACCTGTGGCCCTAGAGTGACTTGAAAGGTCGATTGTGCAGCTGGCTGTTGGGAGGAATTTCGTCAGAAATGGGTGTGGTCCTCTCTGCTGGCACGAGCTGGTCTCTGTTGTGCGCTATCATCCAAGAACAACTCTTAACTGAGTCTAGGAAGGGTAATAGGTCACCACAGCCCTGCTGAAGATGATATAATGTGCCTGTTTTGGTACTGTCATTCTGAGCTCAGAACCAGCCAGACTGACACTTGAACTTGTGAGCAGCTTGGACAACCCTCCTGAGAAAAGAGAAAACAGGGTCTCTGGAACCTTACCCCAAAGGAAAAAAGTAATTTAGGTAGGAGTCAAGTTGATATCTAGGTTACATACAGCTTTACCTCTAAGTGAGCTTCGTCAGCTTACGCAAATAATATTACTGATTTGTAATGTATTTGCACAATGCCATCCAGTTTAGGGGACACATTCACAGCCATTTGATCCTGACAGTCACCAAGTACAATATCTGGTGATCTCTTTTTTAAGAAAGGAAGGAGAGAGAGGAGAGAGGAGAGAGAGAGAGAAGAGAGAGAGAGAGAGAGAGAGAGAGAGAGAGAGAGAGAGAGAGAGAGAGAGAAGAGAGAGAGAGGAAACCATGAGCTCTGTGAGCTACCTCAGTCCATCCTATGCGCACAGAGAAAGTCACCCGTAACTCTACCTGGCTTCTGACCCAGACCAAGACAGTCACAAATCTGTGGAAGAAGTGTACAGAAACTATGAAGGAGCAACGCTGATGTGGTTTAGGCTAACTGGATTCTTATTGGTGGCTTATTTGGGGTAGCAATGAAATTCCAAGTAGAAGATCAATTTTCTTTCAGTTGACAAACTTTATTTTTTTTGAGCAATTTTAGATTTCCAGAGAAATGGAGCAGGAAGCACATTTTCCCATGTATCACTTCTCACCTCCTCCCTCTCTTCCCGTCCTTCCCTCCCTTCCTTCCCTCTAGTTAGCCCAATTGAAAAGGTGTGTTCCTGAGGCACATGTATTGCAGCTGTCATCCAGATGCTATGACACGGTTGTGAGCATCCTAGTTTGCGTTACGATCGCTCTTGGTGTCGCACATCCAGTGTGTTTAGACAAATGTGTGGTTTATAGCTACAAACCCAAACAAAATAGCTTCGTGGCCCTACAACCAGCTGGGCCTCATCTGCCTCTCCCTGCTGAGGCTGTAGTGTCCACTGACTTTTCTAGCACCAGGTTGGAATATACTTTTTAGGGTTTTTTTAATGTATACATTTCAAAGGCACCGAGCGTAAAGAGCAAATGGAGTCTAAACAATAGTTATTGTTTTCTTCAGTGTAGATGATCCAGCCTTACTCACCAAAGGGGCAACTGATTCCAAGTCTACTGAGCACCCTACATATCTGCTTTGACAGACTCAGTCTCCCTCCTCTCTAGGCATTCTGAGGGAGTGAAGACTGAACTCAAGCCTGTTTCCTGGCCTCCCCATTCCCCTCTTTGAGTCATGTCACGTGTCTTGTACATAGAGACGCAGCTACCGTCTGGGCTAGGAGACAGTCTCCGCACCAAGAGTCTTCCCAGCGCAGCAGTAACTTAGGAGTAAAGCAACAGTTCTATTTTCTAGAACTTGTCCTCTCTTCCAGGACCCATGGGCTTACGTTCACCCCTCCCCCATCATCATGTTCTAATCTTTCTAACAAAGGGTTGTGGCAAGTAACCTTCCCTTGTCTTGGCAGTAAACAGAATTCTCTACCTGAGCAGGCTCCCTCTGAGGAGGTGATGGATTCTCTGGAGTCTTTCTCAGAACAGCAACTTCGCTTGAACCTGGGAAGAAAACACCTGCTTCTCAGAACAATTAGCGCTTGCAGCAGGCAGTCCATCCTCCTACACTCTCCTCTTTTCTTCCTCCCCCTGGCTCTGCTCCTCACCCCCATACAGCACACTCTCCCTCTTTCCAGTCAAGGACATGTTGAAGTGGCTGGTCAGTGCCACCCCCGTGTCTAAAACTTCAGTGTTTGCCTTTACAGTGACTTTTCCAACTTTACTTAGAAAAGAAGTAAGCAGAGCTTTAGCACTTGTGGTCAGCCTGCTTCCGGCTGCGGCTTCAGTTAGTCTGTGTTCTCTGACAGAGGAAGTACTTGCCGTGATGGGAACTGCCTGACTGGATTGTGGGAGGACCAGGGCAGACGGTGCCTCATAGCATTGGCATGTGAGATGCCAGCAGCAAGCTGAGCCAGGAGAGCAACGAGGAATATATCAGAGCCAGGGTGGCAGATGCTGTGTGACTCCACCACCCCAAATACATACATCCCCCAAAATGCAAATCCATTTATAAACTGAATGTCTTGGTCAAAGATGGCTTTCCCAGAAATGCAAGGAAAACCAAGACAATGGAATGCTTTAGATCCCGAGTAGACCTCAGGGTGAGAGTCTGCAAACCTGGGCTTCACACTCTGGCTAGAGAGCTGTGGGTGACAGGAGTTATGGATGACAAGCTAGAATGACATAAAAAAGTCGCGGGATTCAAATTCACCACAGAGAGAGAGAGAGAGAGAGAGAGAGAGAGAGAGAGAGAGAGAGAGAGAGAGAGGAGAGCACCTCCACTGCGACTGTGATTGGAATAGTCTGAACATTTTCTTTTCGGATTGATTCTCCATGTAGATCAGAACCCTCTTGGTGAGAACCTTACACCAGCACTAGCTTGTCCTACCGAGCCACATACGAAACCGAGAAAGAGTCTGGCTAGAATTGCTAATTAATTTTAACTACTGCGTAATTGGAGATTTGACCTTACAGCCAGGTGATTAATTAAAATACTGGTGATACCAAAGGTCTCACATTTGTGGATTTGTCCCTTTTAGTGCAAAACAGGACAGGGTCTGCCCACCACAGAGCTCAGATCTCTTCCACCCAGCTTGTCTTGTATGGTTAGGATCTTCGTGGGGTTCTCCTGCCCGGGTTTCATTTTACAAATTTAAGAAGGCAGTCAAGGAGAGTTTACAGAAAACCCTTTTCCCTGCCGTGGAAGACTTCCTAAAAAATGGAGAAAGAAGGCTATGCCAGGGTTAGAACCCATGGCCTATATTAGCCATACTAGCCGCAGCTAATGCATGGCCTTTCCTTGTGTGATGGATGTACCTAAGTCTGAAAGAATGTTCCACAGCACTCTTTCAGTTTGCTGTGGTTTAAAGATGCGTAACCTCTGTGCGTGGGTGACTTTATGGACTCCTTGAGTAGGGCCTTCATATCCCAGGGATACAGAGAAGGAAAAAAAAATAGTAAAAGTTCAGCCAAGGACTCTTAAGTGGAAAAAACATGCATTTTGCATGTGCTCAAAGACCTTCACTGCGGTCACTGCTGGAGCTGGCAGGGGGTGAGATTGCATGTGCTGCAGAAGGTGGGAATTTGCCATAGCACAATCTCATTGTAATCTGTCACTGTTCGGTCATGTGTTACCGTTCCCTAAACCCAAAGCTGTGTGCACACCCGTGCGTGGATCTGCTGGAGTCTTCTGAACACCTCATTCACATGGACTCTTTGGAAATCTGGCTTCTCCTTGTCTAGAAGGTTTGCTAGGCAGAGGAGCACACGGGGGATCTGAGAGCAAGACCTGAGATGAGCTCTCTACCAGTTTGCCTTTGGAGCATCTGTTTGCACAGCAATAAGTTAATCACAGAGGAGCCCGTGGCAACTCACTGGGCATTCTCTTCTCATCTCCTTTCCTCTTCTCCCTTCATTTCCTCCTTCACACTTGGCCACTGTCTCTCTTCCTACTCCAGACCCTCCCTTCTGCCTCTGTACAGCTGCAGTCCAAGCTACCTTGCCTGTCTGCTCTCATCTCCTTCCCCAGCATGCTGGGGATCCATTACACCTGTGCCCTGTCCTGTTGAGGACACCCGCACGCATGCTCCCTTCAGAACCTGGCCTCCTTTAGGCCTTCTGTGCAGAGGATGCTCGCCAGCTGGTCACTAGGAGTGGGTTCAGTAGGCAGACTTTTCTGTCCTGCCAGCTGCTCCCCAAATAACCACACAGAGACATTATTAAATGCTCAGCTGATAGCTTAAGCTTGACTCCAGCCAGTTCCTACAACTTAAATTAACCCTTTTCTGTTAATCTATGTGCTGCCCAAGGCTCGTTTACTTCATCTAAGAACTTCCCATGTTGCTTCTTCCGTATCTAGCTTGTGACTCTCAGACTCCACCCTTTTTCCCAGCGTCCTCCTATTCTGGCTCTCCTGCTGCATCTCTTCCTGCCCAGCTATAGGACAGCGGACTCTTTATTAACCAATGAGAGCAATGCATATTTACAGTGTGCAAAGATTGTTCCACAGCAGGTTCTGTTCTCAGTGTTTCTCTCCACTGCTCATTTGACTCAGCACAGCCTGCTCTTTAATGGGGGAGAGTCTTCTGTTTTGTGTTCATTTCATTGGTTAAATAAAGAGACTGCCTTGGCCCTTTGATAGGACAGAAAATTAGGTAAGCGGAGTAAACAGAACAGAATGCTGGGAGAAAGAAGCCGAGTCAGGCAGTCGCCATGATCCTCCCACTCCAGACAGATGCAGGTTAAGATCTTTCCTGGTAAGCCAGCTCGTGATGCTACACAGAATATTAGAAATGGGTTAGATCAATATGTAAGCGCTACCCAATAAGAGGCTGGAACTAATGGGCCAGGCAGTGTTGAAAAGAATACAATTTCTGTGTAATTATTTCGGGGTATAAGCTAGCCATGTGGGCGGCTGGGTGCCGGGGATGCAGCCCCGCTGCTCCATCAACAGCTCTTTCTTGTCTAGACATCTACTGACCTCATTTCTATTGCAGGGACCTGGTCATGGAAGCCCCGCTCCCTACTTAGATATTCGAGGCAAACATGTCTACTTTTAAAGAGGTTCGAGGATCCAGATACAGTGACCACATCTGTGTGGCCACTGCATCATCATCAGTGCCAAGCTTATGAAATAAGGGTTCCCACAGTTCACATTGAATGAGTTAGACTTTTAGAATACTTTCAATGCGTATACATACTTGAGCTCAAATAACTATAAGATGCCCACCTATATACTCAGTTACAGTGGTATACAATTTGTAAATACAAGTTATTTCTCAAGACTTGCAAATGGGTTTTAATCCCATCTCCTACACCCAAGTCAGAGCTTCAGTTGCTCACGTCTGTGGTGGTAAGATCTGTAACCCCCGCCACATTCCAGCTGATGGTGTAGCCATGCGTTCTTCTGAGCTTGACAGTGGCAATAGGGTTTGAGGTCTTTGTCCTCCTTCTAGGGGTCATTCTACAAAACTCTATAGCAGCGAGCCTGGTTGTCTGGGGCCTTTGATGGCTAAGATGGACTTCTGTCAGATCCCTCTGTAGTTTGGGGTTCATGACTTTGTCAGTCCAGGCTCAACATCCCTCTGTCCCCTTACAGAGGCTAGCTTGCACTGATGAGAGAGAGTTCACTGCCCACCAGCCCCATTTTGCTGTCTTCTGAAACATGAGGTTCGTTTCTCCCTCAGCACTGCAACCCTTGAATGTGAGCTGCTGCCCTGGTAGGGTCGTGGAGCTGTATGTCTGAATGATGGCCACAGATGTATAGACCCTCCTCAGCAGCAGGTCGCTGAGCTGTTCTATAGAAAACTGATTACTGGCAGAGAAACACTTGGTTTTTAAGCTAGTGGCTTTGAAACGGTGTGTTTTCTGGGCTTGGTCTTTTACCTGTCACTCAGTTGAGAACTTGATTAAAATGAGTGTAGAGCAGCATGAATGTTTATCATGCGGTACAGCAGGATAGACACTGCCATTTTTGTCTTTCAGCAGAAAAGAAAAATTGTAAGCACTTTATATTTACTATTTAAGCTCCTTTGAGTAGAGTCCATGAAGGATCACTCCATCCCACCCACAAACATTGACTGCCTCCTGTGGTCTAGTCACTCCATGGAGGCAGCCCCAGCCCTCACCTTAGAGAAGACTGAGCTCCTGGGACTGAGTGCCTGGATTCCCTGGAGCCTCAAGCTGCGACTGAGCTGGGGATGTAGCACAACTGGGAGAATGCTTGCCCAGAGCCACATAAGTGGAATGGTGGTACATGCCTCTTATACCAACAGTCAGGAGGTTGAGGCAGGAGGATCATGAATTCAGGGTCACCTTAGCTACATTGTGAGTTTGAGCCTCTCCCACCCCTAAAATAAAAGAAGCTAGCGTGCAGCTTGCCGCTTTGCAGGGCTTTTCCTGCAAGGTCACCTTAGCTGAAGACAGTCTAATGGTCACAGCTAGACTGGGGGGTCTCACAGAGCATTGATTTTTATTTGAAGCACACTAATGCCCTCTATTATGCACAAAAGAGGTTGGCCAGTGCAAGTCCAAAGTCCAAACCCAGTGAGCCACCAGCCCTTGTAAATAATGTTTTATTGGCATACACCTTCATCTTTTCTTTTGCATAATGCCTATAGCTATTTGGGGAAGTGGGCAAGGGGTAGTTATAGCAGAGACCGTATGCTTCACAAAGACAAAAATAATATCAGAAAAGACTGACTCCCTCAAAAATGCTGAGAGCCTGTAGTAGCTCAGAGCAACAACAGAACACTGTTCTTACTTACAGGGGTGTTTTGAAAGGTGAGTGCAATGTGTACTGATAAGATCAAAGTGGTCCAGGTGAGAAAGACACTGGCTAGATCCGAAATGAGTCAGTTCCCCTGGCTCTTGCTGTTCATTCCTGCCCCTCGGTTCAGAACCTGAGTATGAGGCACGCTGTTGAGGAGAAAGGCATCATGGGCAGAAGGAAGTGAGGTGAGAGGAGGAAAAGCCCCACTCTGCTGACCTGAGGTGAGAAAAGCTATTCTGTACATGCACAAGCTGAAACAGCAAAAGGATGGCGTTGGATGGGGCGTGTGGCCAAATGGCCCTGCCTTGTACAGTGGGCAGCGTCTGTCACCCACTGCGAGCTGGAAAGGACACGGGGGTGTCTTCCATAAGCTCACAAACTGGAAATGGACTGAGGAGCCCATTCCTTATTTCAGCCCATTAACAGGCAAATTCATACATCTGTCCATTAAAATGCCAGAACAGGTGTTTAACAGGTTAACATGTGTTTTGCTTTTAGAGCAATTGTGATGGTTTTGTCTTTCTAGTGTAAATTCTCTTTGAATACAGCATGGTGTGAGGTCCCATGAGCAGTCAAAGGCTCAGAGACGTACAGAAACTAGATGGTGCCTTCAAGGCGCGTATAAGGGAGGTGGGATTTCAGTTGGGCAGAATGAAACCTTCTGGTATAGGCTCTGCAGCAGTGTGAATTATTCAGTGCCCCTGAATGCATGTAACTTAGATTACTGATGTTTGCTGTGCATGTTTTGTCCTAAACTGAAGCAAAGCTTGCCAGCCATATAATTTGCAGAGCAAGCACTGTAGTGGCAAAGGCGGGAGCCGTGGCGTGGTGGTGGTGTCCATTGTTGCAGGTGGGACCTTAAATCGGAAGCCTACTTCCCACTCATATTTAATTCTACAGCAGCTTCTTCTCGTAGGAACTGAGAGTTCCGCTGTGTCCATTACAGCTTTTCTAGGCTAGGCAGTCGCATTGGTCAGTAAACTACTCGCTGCACAAGCATGAGGACTTGACAGAACCCACATAAAAGTCAGGTGATGGGCCACTTACCTGTAATTCCAGAGAAGTGGAGACCCCTAGGGCTTGCTGGCCAGGGCGTCTAACCAAGCTGGTGAGCTCACATGCAATGAGACACCATTCCTCAAAATAATAATCTGAGCATTTGTGAGTTCAAGGACAGCCTGGTCTACATAGTGACCTTCAGGCAAGTAAGTACTACATGAGACCTGGGGAAATAGGGGAGCAAATGGGGAAGACTCGTGACCTCACCCTCTCGTGACTTCAACCTCTGGCCTCTGTACTCAAATCATTATTGCTGTACCCCAAGTAGACAGCTTCATGAGAGAGCAGTCCATGGGAAGGATGACACGAAAAGATGGCTCTTCTCGTTTCTACCCTTAGAAGTAACTCTCGCTCTTTCCCTATGCGGATCGCAGGAAAGAAACCTTGATTGGTTCCCCAGGATGAGAGCCATGTCCCTGGTCAGCAGCGATTCTGAGGGAGAACAGAACGAGCTGAGGAACCTGCAGGAGAAACTGGAGTCCACCATGAAGCTGGTCACCAATCTTTCTGGCCAGCTGTCGGAACTAAAGGACCAGGTAAAGGCGGGAGACCCCACACCCAGTCCCCACACCTGCACACTTTCTGCTCACTGCCATATACCTCAGACCTGAGGGAGAGGCCGGCAGTGTTCGTGTGAAACTCTTGGAGCATTTCCCCTCACACCTGCCCAGTTCCTGCCTTTGCTGCCCTTGCCCTCTGGTCTGCGCTGCTAAGGGTGCCATTTGAATATGTAAACTACTTGAGCGAAGCCCTGACCAACAACGACAACACAGTACCTAAAGCTGTGTCCTTTGGGACTTGACTCAGCGTCTTAGCCCTGGGACTTCCCAAGTGTTCACCCAGGGGTTTTAAAACTCCACATCCTGAGAGAAGCTGCCAGTCTTAGGAAGCCTGTCCAGTCCTCTCAGACATACAGCTCCCACCCTGCCCCTTGGGACACAGAAGCTGACCAGAGATGGCAGAGACAGATCTACACCAAACCTGACATATTGTCTTCCACACCCACACCTCTGATGCCTTAGCAACACAGCAGTCCTAGGGGATGCAGTCACAGGTGCCACTCAGGGTCAAGAACTTGAGCCAGGGATAGTGAACAGTCGCGCTGGGGTAGCCACACACCAACAGGGAGAGCTCGGTGTCTTAAGTTTCTGAAAGCATCTTAACCGGCACTGTGGACAAGAGGCTGTGTTGTGCACAGCGGCAGGTACCAGGTCAGCCCTGCCCTGTAGGAAAGTGGAGAGATGTATCCACAGGTGACTTATTATTGTATGTGCTTCATAACCAGAGAAGAGCTGGCCTACAATAAATACTTCCTGGAGACAGTTTGGAGAGCAATTTTTTTTTTTTTTTTAGTAATTCTGCTTTCCATTATATTTCTTTTCTACCTGAATTTTGCTCATCTGTGCCCTAAGACAGTATTGACCTCAAGTTCTTTTCTTTGAAATGCTCTAAAATACAGATGATATAAGACCAGTGAGAAAGGGGTCCTCGCTGGGAGCTGTCTGCATCCCCGAGCTTGGCAACCACCCAAAATGAATAATAACCTACATCAGTAAACTAATAAACTTTTAATTGGAACACTTTGCTCTTTAACTGCCCACCCTGCTGTGAGCCATCTAACAGGTGTTTTACAGGACCTAGCTGACTCTGAGTACATCAGTGGCTGTGTCTGCCTCTGTCCCTCCAGCCCCTGAGAGCCTGGTGCACTTCATGGCCCTAGCAAGCTTTTTCTTCTCCCACTTGGGATAGCTCTGGCATCAAGAGGCTCAGTCAAAGCAGATGTTCTAAATTAGGTGCAAAAAAGCAAATCTTAAACGCTGATCCAAGACAGTTAAATACAGGGACTAACGTGACCCCCATGCCATTCTTCAGAGCTTTCCTGTCCTTCATGCCCAGGCTATCAGAACCGCTACTGCTGAGATCACCTAGCTCCGCAGTGCACCTACCCTGCATCTCATTTCCGCATGACTGTTTCTCACTGTGGTCCTCGGAAGTTCTGTGGGGGCATGCTAAACTAATGTGAACATTTGGGTGTCTCCAGTTTGCCGGGGAGCTTCTTAAAATATGTCTGAAACAAAACTATTATGTTTTTGAGCGTTCTGTGGTGGGGAAAAAAAAATCAAGTCAGCCCTTCCCTTCAGGCTCCACTGAAAATCCCTACCCATGCAGTGCTGAGCCTGTCATTCTCCAGTTGTCACAGAGGGTGACTCACTCAGAGGCTGCTTCAAGCCCCACTTCACCAACCAGTGAGCCATGTCCACGGTGTGAGCTGGGCTGAGGAAACACAGCGAGAATGGCAGGTGGAGGGAGACTGAAGAAAGCCTAGGTCATCTTACCAGTCCCTGGTTGTCTTGATGAGGAGCGCAGAAGGCTCTTAGGGAATGTATCCCACTGTGGATCACAGCGTGAGGGTGGGAAGCCCTAATCCTCCAGTGCTGGCCCTGCTCTTAGGTGCTGGGTAGTTTGTTTTGAGTTTGTTTGTTCTGTTTTGTATCCAGTTTTGCCTTTTGTGATTAACTTTTTAAATTGCCTTTCCCTTGCTTTCCTTTCCTTTCCTTTTTTTAAAGAAAGAACCTTAATATTTCATGGTAGTGAGGATGCCTTCACTGTCATGTGCACAGCTGAGCATAGTAGAAACTCAGTTTTTGTAAACTCAGGTCAGGGTAGAGCTAGTCCTATTGAGCTAATATTTGACTGAACATGGACTAAGACTCTTGAACTGACTTTTTAGACCCTGGCCGTTTTCAGCGGTTCAGTTCCTTGCCCTTCTTACATTATTTTTCAGTTTTCAAGTTGGCAGTTGGAAGCACTCTTTAGAAAGCCCTTCCCCTGTGAGTGATTCTGAAATCGAACCTTTTCTTTTTCTTGGAAAGTGTTACAGGCTACAAAGAAGCATGGAAATGCAGTGGCACATTTAGAAGTTCTTTTACCAGGATTAAACTGTTCAAGTTTCGAGATGCTCAGAAATGCAGGGAGGAAAAAAAACATAGACCATAGTTGCTTCGGGGTCAGGGAGGGATTGGATTGTTGCAATCAAAAGGAGGTAGAAATTGTTTTCTTAATCTTAACTTTGAACAACCCTGCAATGAATCACCTCAGACCCAACCTGAAGAGTCTGAATGTGATTAAGTTTGATGTTAGGAGAATTTTAAACATATTTTAAGCTGTTGTGTATAAGAACTCATAATGGCATGTTACAGATTTGGTTTCTGGTCATTGCAAGAATTCCTGCCCACAAAAGGCAACAAAATGGCTTAAAACCTAAAAGCCCCACAAATGATTCAAGAACAAGAAACTCTGCCATAGACATTTTTACTACAGCCGTGAAAGACTGCCATTCACTGGGGAACCTACAAAATTGCTTCATCCCTTAGCTATTTTGTAGAAACCAGCAATGGAATTGTAGTCATTTGAGTATGAGTGACTTTAGTTTTCATCTTTACTGGGCTCGAGGTCTTTGGTGGTTATTTTTCTAAGCTACCGACTGGGAAGAAGTCCTTGAGAGGATATTGGTGAAAACATGGTTAGCGGTGTCAGGTGTTCCGTCTGACTGCATTGCTATTCTAAGTGTTAATGATGTATCTCCTCTCCAAGTTTCCCCTCCCAAGAGATTCTGAATACTAAATGTGATTCTCTTACATCCTTATTCCAAGGAGGAAGACTAATGTAAGAACTTCATAATTTTTTTGCATGTTTCCTTCATAATGCAAAAGAGCAAATATTAAGCAAAAGGTTCATTTTCCTGAAAATGTGACTGGCTTCCTAGAGGACACTGACCCTTATCTGTCATGCTAGGAATGTAAGAAGTGCTTGAACATCTAAATTATGTTAGCATGTTGCCTTTTTAATGAAAGAGAGCCAAGACATCTGCCTTCTAGAAACCTATGTTTAGCAAGAAAGAAAGAGAAGGCATGAATGTAGTTCCATGGAACACGGAGGAGGCCAGCCCAGCAGTGGCTTAGAGTGAGAAAGGGTGTAGCTTCTGTAATCATCCAAGCAGGTGGTTTCTGGGCTGGCAGAGAACTACAGTAGGGGCTTCCAGGAAAGGAAGAAGCATGCGCAAACGCATGACAGTGCATGGCATGCTCAAGGAATGGCAAAACATTCAGGTCAACCCAACTCCTCATTTCAACCAACACTAAGAAACCACACTTGCCACACACAGCACTAGATATCCAGGACACAGAAGCAAAAAGGACCTAGTGTCTGCCTTCTAGAACTAGCTGTACCCCCTCCAAGAGAACAGACAGGTGAATGACACTTAAACATGATATGTTGCAGAGGTCTAAGCTGATTTCTGTGGGAATGGAAAAAGGGTAGTGAGGCTTTCCTCACAGTGAGCTTAGGGGAACGATTGCTGTCAGTGCGTCAGAGCCTCCTTGGGGGTTATTCATTCTTCATTCGGAGTTTGAGAAAGAGTTTGCCAGTTAGATAGGACTTAGAATATTAATGGGACACCTCTAAGGGGCTAAACAGTAATATAGAAGCAGTGTAGTTGCATTCAGCAGACGCTGTGTTTGAAGGTTTAGTTTTTTTGGGGGGGGGGTTGTTCTTGTTTTTGTTCTTGTTTTGTTTGAATGTCTGAGCATTTGGGGCTCATCATTTGAGCCTGACTGACTCTAGAGAACCATAGGAAGGAATTCTGGTTACTAGACCTCACTGGCTATTTGGACTCTCGGTGACCAGGATGCTTCTCCATGTGTAACTGAATGCTTTTCAGAGCGTGTGAAGATCTGTTTTGAGCCAGACTAAGGTATCCTTGTACCGCCAGCAAGCCTCATCGCTATGCCAACGTTCAATCACTACCTGATCATCCATTCTGCATCTAGTGTTCTTGTGTTGTGCAAGGTCTCTTTGACGTTGCTTCTGACTGGGTTATAAAGTGATTGACGAGAGCCAAAAGGCAACACAGACGTTCCAGGTAATTCCTGTATTTGTATAGTTGTGAGGCACTGCATTGCTTCAGCTGTCCATCCTCAGATAAATGGAGACTCTGAGAATTTTTAATGTTCTACAGCTCAGACATTTTCCATGACTCAGGTACTTCAGGTGTGAACCCGATGGAGACTTTTACCAGGAGTCAATTTTGCTTTGGATGTCCAGTGCATACATTATGTGAGAGTAGGATAGGTTTTGGTCATTATTTCTATTTCCTGACACAATCATGGTTACACATAGTGAGTGGTACCTTATGGTAAGATAGACGTGTATGTGTATAGGTATGGTAAAAGGTTTGAGTGGAGCTAAGAAAGACAGAAACTATTTGAAAACAGACAGGAATGGTAGGAAAGCTAAGTGGCCAACACTGTTGGTCTTGGTTTTTTTTCAAATCAGATTTAGCCTTTAGCTGTTTTATGGCTTTGGGGGGGTTGTTTAGTTCTTTGTTTTGTTTTGTTTTGTTTTTAACTACCTTCTAGCTGTTACTAAGTGATACCCAGTTCTTCTAATGGCATTGTGTTAAATGGCTTTCTCCTGTCTAAAAGGCCAAGGTTAACACAGATCACACAGTCAAATGGTATGCTTTCTATTCTTAGCCACAGATACCCGTCTTTAAGACCTGTCTTCATGTAAGAAAAAGAAAGTACTGGAGTATATGAAAACATGCTCAAAATGTATATGCTCAGCTCTTCAGAAACATCTTCGGCATCTAGGAACTCACTAGAAATGCTTATTCCTAGGCCCCCACAGCAGACCTGTATCACATTGTTTGTGGTCCCTTTTTATGTTTTTGCTGTGTGGATTTGGTGCTGAACCATTGAAAAACCATTTTATGGAAACAATCAAAACCAGATCCATATGTATTAGGACTTGAGATGATCAGGGTTTAAGAACTGACCACTAGCCTCCAACACCATGGACCTTTCTGGTTTGTGAGAGCGGGAATACGATGCGCCAGCCATCTTACAATAAGCCAAAAGAAATATGGACCAAGAAGAAGGGAGCCGTCTGGCTCTAAGTGAAGCCAAACACTCGCCAGCAGGCAGAACGCTTTATAAATTGTGAGTTTAAGATAAAGACTGAGTAACTGGTTTACTGAGCAGGGACGAGGCCTGTCTGTGTAAACATTCTCTCTGGTACCAACAGCTACTGAAAGCGTTGCAGAGAAGGTTGTGTGGGCCAGCTCTGAACTGTAAGGTTTCAGCAGCTTCACAAGGATGCTTTAGGAAGTGCCCTTGCATAGAGAGTAAACCTGCCAAGATTTCTAAATCCATTTAAATACTTAAAATTATCAAGATTACAAATGGATTCCCTCACAAGATTGCCTATCTAGAGAGCAGTTGAGGTGAACAAACCCAAGCTGCCCTCTCTGAACTGTGAACCAATAAGATGAGCAGGTAGCTAGCATGCTCAGGAAACAGTGGGTATTTCCCATGTGCCGTGTGCAACATCGCCTTCTTCGGATGAACTTGGGAATGTAAACTTGGGAGGCTGCCTAGAATATCTTCATTCAGTTCCTTCCAGAAACTTTCACTTAACACTTCCACGTGGAAGTGTTCATTCTTTGTTCATCTTTTCGTCTAGATTATAGTAAGGTATTTCCATGGGAGTCCAAAAATAGTATCTTGGCTTAAACTGTTAAGTGCCCTGCTTTGAGAAAGCAAAATATCACCACTTTAAACTTGAACCAAAGTAAGTGTACTAGGAATGTACCGGAAATCAGTTGAGGTGAAAACTGAAACCTAAGCATCCTGTATGTACTAAGACATCTGCATATGCCTTAGCCTTCTACCCACCAGACGGGAATTACCTTCATTACACAGACTAATGAGCAGATTGGCAGGAGATAAAGAACGTTTTAGATTGAGGTAAATGGCTATCTGATTCCAAAGTTTATAACCCTGAGCCTTACGCTATTCGCACATAACTTAATCTAATATGCATTCATAGAGCCTTGTATCTTAGTTAACTTGGGAGCCTCAAGTTCAGAAGTGGTTCCTACAATGCTAAGAAAACTCTCTCAAGCGGAGAACTGAGTCCTAAAATACCCAGGAGAGAGCTAGAGGCCCAAAGGGAGAGCTCAGCCTCACAACCAGAAGAAAACCAACCTCACCTTTGGGCCGGGAGTACAGTTTTCATGGGAGCCCACACTGAGAAATGGTCTCTCCTGGTGAGATCTGAAATTGAGTGCCTGTTCAGAGCACAGGGGGTGGGGGTGGGTGGCAGAGCTCTGTTTAGTTAGTTTTTGTTAGCCTGCATCCTGGGGATATCAGGACCTCTCACCTTTCCTGAGGCGAGGAACCCAAGACCCCCTGAAGAATGTAGGTACAAAGTGTCAGACCCAGGGATTCTAAAAACACAGCTTTTCTGTATAGTGATGTGTCGGAATCAAAGCAAGCTACCATTTTCCAATGAGTCTCTCCATGACTTGGAAATGGTGTTCAGAAATAATCTCTAAGCCAGTGCTTCTTCTCCCTTTGTTTCTCTGTGAAACAAGTAGCAAGCAGTACTTGTGACAAATGTCACCCTGCATGATGGGCCATAGAATTCCCCACTCTGCGGAAAGATGCCCTTTTTGAAGCTCTCTCTCTCTCTCTCTCTCTCTCTCTGTGTGTGTGTGTGTGTGTACACTATTTGTAGAAAGTGGGTTTCAGTATAACCCGTAACCACAGAGGTAAATCTATGGTTCAGTGTGTGACCTGACGTACAGGAAGTGTCTGAGTGTAATGATGAAACTTTTTAACTTTCCAGATGACAGAACAGAGGAAGCAGAAACAAAGAATCGGCCTTCTAGGACATCCTCCTCACATGAATGTCAACCCACAGCAGCCCGCCTAAGCAAACGAGACAGAGGGACTACGCTCACCCTTTTTAAATTATTATCGGCGTGGGTATGGCTCATTAGTTCTCCTGCGCCCACTAAGGTTCCATGTGTGCTTAGTACATTTGTAAATACTCCGTTTTGTATTGTATGTATATGATTGCAACTCTCAGAGGTTTGGACTTATGTATTGTAATTAGCTCTGTTGGCATGGTGACCTGTCACTAGTGCCAAAAAAATATTTAAAAATGCCTTTTTTAGAAAGACTACAGAAAGTACCTGATTTGCACTTGAACCAGATTATAGATTTAAAAGTATATGACATGTATTTTGTATTTAAAACTAGAATAGCCAGTATTTATGTTTTTTATAAAGCTGTGCAATACAAATTATGCAATCACCATAACTTTGTAACTCCTGAGTGTCCTACAAGGAGTGCGTGTCTTTGAAGCTGATATGTTAATACTTATGTAATAAATGGTTAAATATCAAATGCTGCTGCTGCCCAAATTATATTAATAGCGAGTTTCTTGCCCCTGGGCAATTTTGTACCTTGTAATTATCCTGTGGTTGTGCTGTTTCTCACTGCTACTGGCATTGGTGCGCCTGTCTCCTAGTGATAACTCCAGATCTGTGAACTGTTCAGACAGCATTCATTATAAGAAAAACAACTTTAGTTTCAAAGATACTTTTAAGCTTCAAAATTAATCATTTAAGGTATTTCTTTAAGAGAAGCCCTGTTAGAGGCTAACACTTTAGCTTGCAAGGAAATCGATGATTTTTTTTTTTTTTAAGGGAACTTTCTACATGACGTTTGGGATAACAGCATATTGCTGGCCATTAAGTGTCATCTCCCTGGTGAATGGAATGTCACAGTGTAGTCAAATGAGTTAGCCGATGGCTTCTGGACTTTCATCTGAACCAACACAATACACTAGTAAGAGGTTATTATGAATATATATATATGTATGTATGTATGTCCTTGTAAGACAAAGTAGGAGCTGTCCCTTAGGATGCATAGCTGCCCCTTAGCGGGCATAGCAGAACACTGACGATGCTGTTCTGAAAGAGCCACGTTTTGATTTTATTTCTTTGTCACATAATTTCTTTTCTGGAGAGGTGCAAAGTATAACAGGGGCAGTTTTCCACTGTTGCCTTGTTTTGTACCTGGGTCTCGTTTTACTAGACCATCACTGCACAAAAGTTGAAAAACTGCGGCGCTCTGAAGCAAGTCAAGTTTGTAAATGCATACATAATTATATTTAATAAACAATGCAGAATACTACACGGCAACTGGCTGGTGACTTTCATTTGGCATTTCCTTGTGTCTTAGGAGCGATTCCAGAGTTGGACAGAGTTAAACTACAACTGGTTTGGTTACCAGATTAATTCCGGAAATGCTGACCTGATTTTAGAAAACGAACAATAGTTTATATTCTATGGGAAACCAGCAGAACAAATATCAGAGGGTTCTTCATACGGAACTTATTCCTCTAGGTGACTGAGTGCCACCAGGCTGTCACAGGCACCCGGCATGCTGTAACAAGATCCAGGGTGCTCTGTTTGGTGTGGGGATCTTTAACTTGGCATCTACCAGGTGGAAGTATCAGGAACCACTGAAGTTTGTTTGGGTCACTCCCCCATGGTCAGGGTCTTGGCATAGACCATTTGTGATACTTATTTTGATCTCATTCTTCCATCCAAATACAGAGAAATTATTTCCCTTCTGAAGCAAAGCTGGCTGTGACTGCTCTTTTCTGATGCCGATTTCCTCTGTGTTTTGGTAAATACAACTAATTCCCACCCAGCTCAGAGAACTGGGGTCAGAATTAAATTCCAACTTAATGGGCAGTTTCATAACTGATGCTTCTACTATAGAAACCAGGCAACCCAAAATAAATCAGTTTTCCAGCCAGTTTAAAATTTTTCCATTATAAGGTAAGCCTTCAAGGGACACGTGCTTTTTGTCTGAAACCAAAATGGTTCTTGTACTCAATATCACAATACTGTGCGCCAGCAAGGACTTGCTCGTTCCCTTGGGCTTTGCCTTTGATCTCTCAAGCTGCCCAACACAGTGAGGCCAGCAGCGTGTGGGGTGTCTCCCCATGTCCCATCCAGTTCAGTGGAAAGTTCTGCATTGACATGTTCAGGTGGCAGCTTTTACAGGTTTGTCGTGTCTCATTTGAATCCTGTCACCAAAGATATAAATCTTCATTCAGGCTGCCAGCTTCAGCAGAAAATAATGGAAATTAGAGTGTCACTCGGCCTTACATTCCTACCCTGGGAATGGGGGTGTCAACACCAAAGCCCCTGTAGCTACAACAGAATCTGCAGGGGAAGTTCCCCGGGCCTTTGCTAGGTTACTGCTTCTGCTACCTTCTCCACACACCACCTTTTTTGACACCTCTATTTCGGAGATCAAGATCCAGGTCACCTTCAAATTTACCTCTGCAGATCGCAGATGAGGAAGGAGCACTGGCGGGAGAGTTTTAAGCAGGGCAATAAGAAAGCCTTGGGGCTTCATGTGCTTAAACATTTGCCACCCGCCAAGTCAAGGTTTGGTTTTGTTTGGGTTTTTTGTTTGTTTGTTTTTTTGTTTGTTGGCTGGTAGGACTGTTTGGTTTTTCTGTTTGTTTTTGAGACAGGGTCACACTTAAAAGACAACATGCTTGGTCTGTCAAACCACAGAGCAGCAATGAAACTTAAAAGATGAAACCTGGAGCCTTGGCAGGAACAGTAACTTCCTGAGCCCACGGCTCCAAACCAACAGACATCTCCTGACTTCTGCTGCGACACAGAGCTGGTTCTTCCCCAGTCAGGGGCTTCCTGCCTTCCAGAGCAGGGCTAGCCTAGTTTAGCGGCCATACCCTCCCTACCCTTACTCTTGCATGGGAAGCACTACCCATTGATCTTTCTTTCTTTTCGAATCTCGTCCATACGAGCGTCTAGAAGCTAGGAAAGACTAACTGTGGATGCTGTGTGGAGACCGAAAACCCTGTGGCAGAGATAAGCACCAGGTAAGCTCTAACATATCTGCCTTGCACAGGAAAGCTAGCGGAAGACCTCTTACTTAGCCACAGCTTTCCAAAGCAGAGCCAATATCAACCCAGTCAAAGCAGCTCCCTGGAGATGACGGTGCTCACATCCAGTACTGTCCCATGCTGTCCCAGAAGTCAGGGTTTAGCCGACTTTACTGAGTTCTTGTTCACTGCACTGATCTCTTGCTAACCAACTGGGATGTCGGAAAACCCCCAGCAAGATTTCGATTTTACAGAAAGTACCCAAAATTCCACTGATTTTGCATCACAAAGTGGTGGTTAAAGTTGAGTTTTGAGTAAAACACCATGCGTGTGGTTTTTGTGGGTGGCCTTAGCTAAGAACAGCTATCAGAGCTCAATTACCTGAGGGGAGAGAGCTATGACGGCAATTATAATTAAGACAATTACGATCATAACAAACACTTTTCCACCCTTAGCAATGGGCCATGTGTAGCATCCCACAGCCAGTTCAGAAACATAACCAGCCTCCAGCTCAGCATCAGCAAGCCTAACAACGTGGAGAATTTAAAAGCACAGTACCGGCTTATACACAGCACAGCTCAGACCATCAGATGGACTCCCTTAATGCTGGTTCTCTGAACTCATTCAATAATTTCTCTACATTACTGGGGGTATGACTTGAAAAAAAAATAGCAAGTAAGCAACGTAACACACTTTAAGGTCAGGACAAGCCAGTGTCAAAGAGAATCCTGACACCCAGAAGTGAAACTGCATCATCTACCCCAGCCTGGAAAGAAAAAAGAAAGCTGAAAACCACCATAGAACAAGAAGGCAGAGTTTGAGAAAACCCCTACGGTGAATTCTGAACAACAACAGAGAGTCCCACAACATCAGTGCGTGCCGTATGCAGGACCCACTGGTGGAAAGAATTCGCCAGCACTTCTGTAGTCGCCTCAGAAGACAGAGATAGGCTGGGCCATGTCGCTGGAACTTTAGACAATACCGTACTTCAACAGGATGATCCAGGAATTTAACCCTCACCTTACCAGATGTCTTCAAGTCCATCTCCTTTCCGAGTATTCGTCACTCAGAGCATCTCAGAAAGTCTCTTTAGAAGCTTTCTGTGGAAGCCGTCTGGAAGATTTGGTGCCACACTGGGCAAGAAGATGGGGACTCACAAGGCTTGCTTGAAGTCTCAGCCTTCCTAATGCTGAGACCCTGTCATACAGTTCCTCATGTTATGGTGACCCCCAGCCATAAGATTATTTTTGTTGCTACTTCACAAATGTCATTTTGTTACTGTTATGAATTGTAGGTAAATATCTGTGTTTTCCATAGGTCTTAGGCGACCCCTGTGAAACAGGCATTTGAACTACCACCAGCCCCACAGGTTAAAAACCACTGGCTTGGAGGCTAAAGGTTGTCTGACCCCACATGAGTATATGCTGGGATCAAAAGAGCATATAACTCTTGGCAGTGAGAACCTTCATGCTAGCTCAAGCTCCTATATGTTGTGACTCTGAGAAAGTTACTCTTTTCAGTTTTTAACTCTCCCTATTCTAAAGGGAGAGATCCTTCCATTTCCTCCCACAGGCACTGTGAACACGAAGATGCTATATGCCAAGAATCCACGCTGTCCTCTCCATCCATATTGGCCATCCCTTGTGTCTGAAAGTTTCTTCTCACACCTACCCACAGTCTCAGCTCACTATTGCACAACCGAGCTACTTTCTGTTCCTGCTAAATTGCTCTGCTGTTGTTCCTGGGGATCTTAAATCTTTATGTCTTCACATGACATGTTTGGGTCACATCCAGTCATTTTTATTTTAACTATGTTGTAACTATCGGTTTGAACTGAATAATTCATTAAAAAAAAAAACTTAGTCATAAAGCTCCCAACTTCCGGATAATCACTCTCATATTTGTGATCAGTGTTGAATTTAAAATCTGAATTCTTTTTTTGAAAAATATCGAAGATATTTAACATCTGAAATCATATATTTGGTTTATGAAGAATTTTCACTTAGATTATCATTTGAACCTCCCCACCGTTAATGCTATCGTCTCTCTTGCATATGAATCATCCTCGATTTCACTGTCTTTCACTTAACATTTAAATATAAATTCTATGCCATATTGCATGGAACCGTGAAGACCCAGAACTTCCCTCGAGAATTTCAAAGAGCCCAAGAACGTGCGCACACTCTCTTGATGATCCTGGCCACTTTAGATCTTCAGTCCTGAGTCCTATTCCCTTTCTCATTCCTTCCTACCATCTCGCTCACTCCACTCCACCCATAATAAGGACATGGCTCTCCTTCAGATTCGGTGACAGGAGGAGAACAAAGAACAAGATTTCATGGAAGAATGAATATGCCACTTGCCCACAAAGAGAAGCATATAGAACCAAAGATCCAGCAGTTACTGCCAGTTACTCTGACTTCAGAACTCAAATCATAAGCTAAGTTGGTCCCTCTGAACAAGCAAACCCCCACACTCAACCTTCTTTATTAAGAAGAAACAAGACACAATTCTTATGGTAGCCTCCATGAATGTGTGAATTCTTACCCACCTGTACCTCCAGATGTTCCCTGCTCCACCCACCCACACACACCCAGGGACCCTTAAAGGCAACACCCCACTCCCTCATGTAGGATTGAGTCAGTTTTTAGACAGAGCAAATCTTAGGTAGCATAAGGAAATTAAGGCCATCTGGGGTAGTAGAATTATGTCTTGTTTATTTATGAACTATGTGTAAATTATTGAGTCACATTTTTCCCCCAACTGGGTAAAGCAAACGTGGTTTAGAATGTCTGCTAATCATAAGAAATCTAGTAATAGCAAACAGACTTGGAGGTGGGGTGGAAGACTCTGGTTGCTCAGTAGCCTCTCCGCCTACTATTAAACTGAAATTCGGCAATTGTTAGTAGGCAAAATGGTAGAACCATTTTGGAAAAAGTTTAGCAGATTCCAAAATTTAAACACAATATATTATCCAAAAATCCCACTTCTGACAACTTAACCAAGAGAAATAAAAATATATGTCTATACAAAAACCTGTATGCAGCCTGGGGATATCGTGTGTCGGCAGAATATTTGTATCATATGGTGGCTAGTTTCATGTCAACTTGACAAAAGCTAGGGTCATCTTGGAAGAAGGAATCTTAATTGAGAAAATGTTTCCATCTGAATGCCGGTAGGCAAGTTGTCTGTAGAATATTTTCTTGTTTGATGATTGCTGTATGAAGGCCTAGCTTATGGCAAGTGTTGCCATTCCTGGGCCAGAGGTCCTAGATACAAAAAAAAAGAAAAGAAAAAGCAAATTTAAAAGGCCAAGAGGAGCAAGCCAGCTAGTAAGCAGCACTCCGTGGCCTCTGTTTCAGTTCCTGCCTTGAGTTCCTGCCTTGACTTCTTTTGATAAGACTATAACATGGAACTGTAAACCTGAAATAAACCCTTTCCTCCCCAAGTTGCTTTTGGTTAAAGCAATAGAAAATAGTCCTAGGTTCAATCCCTAGCACTACATAAAACCAACCATGGTGACACATAACCATAATCCCAGGACTGTGAAGACGGAGGCAGAAGGATGATCAGAGAAGTTCAAGGTCATCTTCAACTACATACTTATAGCAAGTTCAAGCCCAGCGTGGGCTCTGAGCCTCTATCTCAAAAAAAAAAAAAAGAAAGAAAAAAAAATCAACCTGTACATATATGAATATTATATATATGAATATAACCCAATACTAGAAACAACAAAATTGTCCACCAACCAGTAAATGGGTAAGTGAATGGTGATGTGTGCACCTAACGGTATCTGGGATGTTGTCAGCTCCCATGCTGAGGGCACCACTGTGGGTGTTAGTGTGGGGCCACACACATTTTTTTTGTTTGTCTTTGGGAAAAGGTCTTGCTATGTAGCCTAGGCAAGATTCACACTTGGAATTCTCCCATCTCCATCTCCCTAAATTTGAGATTCCCAGGGTGACCACCATGCCTGACCTACTTTTTATCTTTTTTCGCACATTAAGTGTATACACTTTAACTACTTCAGAGTTGAGGACAAGAATAAGAACCAAAAAACTGTTTGCTAGAGAGTCTAGTCGATATGGCAATGAACTGGAGGGAGGGAGGAGGAGGGAGTGGGAGGAAGGAAAGAAAGGAGAGAAAAGATGTGGTGCTCCTGTTTCAATTCTTGTAATTGTTTAAAAAATATAAAAACTTTGCAAATGTATTTTACTCAAATTTCCACCTGCGGCTGTAACAAATGACCAAGTAAAATAGAGGATAAGATGCTGTGGTGGTTGAGTAAGAACGGCTCCCATAGGCTCATAGATTTGAAGGCTTAGTCACCAGGGAGTGGGATTGTTTGAAAGGTTTAGAGGATTAGGAGGTATGACCGTGTTGGAATAGGTATGGATTTGAAGGATGTCACTGGTAGTGAGTTTTGAGGTTTCAAGAGCCCATCCTGAGCCCAGTATCTCTCTCTACCTTCCCAGCAACATGCTCTGCACCATGATGGTCATGGACTAACCCTCTAAAACTGAAAGCCCCAAATTAAATGCTTTCTTTTCTAAGAGTTGCCCTGGTCAAGGTGTCTCTTCACAGCAATAGAACCCTGACTTTATTTTTATTATCATGTCAATATATTATCTCACAATCTGGTGGTCTATACTTTCCTGGAGGACCTAGGAAAGAAAACCCATTCTCTGGCTTCTAGAAGAGTCCTTGGTTTGGTTCCAGCTCCTATTTAAAGACAGATATGGCAAGCTGAGTCTTTGGCACAAGGTATCACTGACTCTTCAGCCCACCTCTTTCATCTTTTATGATTCTGCTTCCCCCCCACCAGATAACCTAGGAAATCTCTGCATCCCAAGGCTTCCTCCAGCTCCATCTGCAAATCCCCTTTCACCACATGTGGTGCCATATTCACAGGGCTCTAGGATTAGCATGCAGATATCTGCATAGGGGCCACGATTGTGCCTACCACACCTGACTGAGCAAAGTCTAGGCAAATTATATTGCAAGCAGGAGAAGAAAATCGCCTGCGCATTTTCAACTTCTAAGAGATCTGAATACAATTAGGAACATCACATTTTTTTTTATGGTCCAAACAAGCTGAACAAGTCAGGTCACCGCAATAATCTCAGAAACAAAACGAACAAAGTTATGCACACCTGAGTAAGAGCCAGTCATTTCCTTTTGCATTCATTATTGATATTGGAGAACTAGGAACACACACGTACACACGTAGTTAGAGTGTGTGTATGTGTGTTGCTAGATTTCTTTCCCTTTGGGTGGTTTTATTTGTGAGGATTGATGCTTTTAAAAATAAGTAAAACTGAGAGGCAGCTGATGGCAGATCCTCAGTGCTAAGCCTACCCATTTCTGATTTCTAACTCAATAATCATCACCTTTTCTTTCCCCGTTCTCTAGCTCTCCTTTGGATCCTGGCCAAAATCCTAAGCATGGGTGCCCTGCCCCTCTGGACATATTTGCTTTCTCTAAAACTTCCTTCCTCCATGCAGTGCTGGCTGGCCACACTGCTAAACCTGCCTGCTTGCTTGAGCCCTATCTCAATAGACAGAGCTCATTGTCTCTCTCATTCCAATCCCTTCTGGCAGCTGCTGAGGTTTACAACTTGCTGGTCCTGTTGTTTCTCCCAAACTCCAATACAATCATTCTCAAGCTTTTACAAAAGTAATATTGAATAAAGAAACTGCATGACAGAGAGAAAACCAAGAAGCAAGATTGGTCACTCACAGGGTACTAATTATTTCTGAACCCTGGAAAAAAAAAATTGGCCCAACAGAACACAGATGCTTTTATTGCGCCAAATGATTCCACCCAATGAGCTTGACACCACAGAACCCAGCTGTGTGGTATAATCTTATATCTTTGATGAACATAGTGTTCCCGGTGAGTCCTAGCCACACCCCTTCAGCAATGTGGGTGAACCCAGCACGCATTTGACACCACAGGATTTAGCCAATTCCACATTATCAAAGAAGCATCAAGAACGACTTTGTTTACCCACAAACAGCACGGAGAGCTCCAGGCTGCATTCAGCCAGATAAAAAACCTGCAGAAGGCCCTACCTTTGAAACTCAACCTAAAGAGAGATAACTGTGAGGGTTTGGCTCCAAGACACGTGGGTCAAACTGATAAAAACAGTAACAGTTACAGTCAAGAAAGGGGCTGTACCAGCTCTTTCCAGCCCAAACTATGCCTGTTCCATCAAGTACAGCCATCAATTCTTTTTCCCCTGCAGCTTCGAATTTTTATCCCTTCCTCCTATCACACCCCTCAGACCCTCCCAAAGGTCACAGAGAGTCCCATAGTGGTCCTCAAATGCAAATAGGATGGAGCAGCTGCTGCTTTGTGCTCTACTGCCTAGGATGAAGCTGATGTCATAGAACTCTTCAGTTTTCTCAATGAGGGTGAGATGCCCGGCTCTTCCTCTCACTGGCAGTAACAGGACCTGTCGCTAAAGTCTCAGATGGGAGTGTGCAGGTCTAGCTAACCTGATCTGCATGACAAACCAAGGCTTTGCAGTTTGTAGTCTAAGAGACAGCCTTGGATCCTAAAGCAGATTTTGCATCTGTCTGACCAACGCACTAATAAAAGGCAAGTCCATTGGCCGGTGGTGAGGGGGTTGGGCGCTGAATTAGTAGAATGCTTATGCAACATGAGTGAGGGCCTGGATTTGATCTACAGCATGCACCACATACACACAAACACACAGACACACGCACACACACACACATGTACACACACACACACACACACCAGCATCCTGGAAGAAGGCATACAGGAACAGTTTCATGCCTTTGCCTTCTCAGTGAATTCTTCAGCATCACACTAGAAGATGATGCAATAAAAGCAAAATCAGACAAATGAGTGTGCGTCAGAATCAAAATCTTCTATACCACAAACATCACAACGAAACAACAAACTACAGAATGGGAAAAATATCTACACATCAAAAATCTGATAAGGGGCTAATGCTCAAAGCTGTAAAGAATTCCAGTATTTTAACTACAAATAGAAAATGAACAAAACCACACAGAGGCCATTTTCCATTAGTTATACACAAATGGGCAGAGGGTGTGTGGGAAAACTCATCATGAAAGCATCGCTAATCACAGTGAAAATGTCAATCAAAACCACGGTGAGAGAACACCTCACACTTATTAGGGTGAATACTTTAAGAACAGTGACAGAGACAGAAAACAGGAAATAGCAATTATAGACAGGGATATACTCATAAAGTCCTTCTGTACTATGTATGATAGTGCAGGCACAACCAAAATACAGAGATGCTTCAAAAGGGTGGAAACAGAGGTCGTGCTGATGGCTCAGTGGGTACAGGTATTTGCTGTGGAAGCATGAGGACCCAAGTTCAAATTCCAACACCCATGCTTCAAAGCATGCAACCTATAGCCCCAGTGCTGTGGGGGTGAAGACAGGAGGATCTGGTGCTGGACAATTGTATTCTGTCAATTATGTTTTAAATAAATGCTGATTGGCCAGTAGCCAGGCAGGAAGTATAGGTGGGATAACCAGATAGAAAGTAGAGCCGGGGCAATGAGAACAGGAGAATTCTGGAAAGGAGGAAGCCAATTCCTCTGCAGTCCTGTCCAGACACCAAAGAAGCAGGATGTGACCCGCCCCACTGAAAAAGGTATTGAGCCATGTGGCTAATATAAGTTATAAGAGCTAATATGAAGCCTGAGCTAATGGGCCGATCAGTTTTATAACTTATGTAGACCTTCTGTGTGATTCTTTGGGACCTAACGACTATGGGAACCGGGCAAGACAGAAACCCCAACAAGCAGGCCCTCATGTTACAAGGGTCTGAGAGACTTTCCGGCTGCCAGGCCAGCTCCGGGTGCAGTGAAATACCCTGTCTCAAAGAAATTATTGGAGAATGATATAAACCAGAATACCCAATATCCTCCTCTGACCTCCTGTATGCACATGGGTATGAACACCCATATACACATATGATAAATGCACATATAATGCACACACGCATACACGCACACGCACAAACGAAAAGCATAAACCACTTAAAAACACAGCTAACATATGATCCAAAAATCAGACTTCCAGCATATTTATCCAAAAGTACTGAAGTCAGGATTTCCGAGGGAAGCCTCCACTCCTACACTGACTGTAGCATTCTTTAAAATGACCGTGATGCAGAAACTGCCTGTGTGTCCACTGATGGATGATATGTAAATAAACAGTGATATGTGCATGTGTAAATATCATGCAACCATGGAAAGGAAGGGAATCCTGCCAATGGACCACAGCATGGATGAACCACGGAAGCATTCCGCTAGGCAAAATACCCTAGTCACAGTAGAAGGAATACTTCAGTCCCCTACTTACATAAAGCATACACCTCAAACTCATAGAAAAGCAGAGCAGGGGTGGGAGTGGACAGTTTCTGGTCAAGGCATAAAAATATTCAGTCATGCAAGATGGGAAGGTTCGGGGCTGGAGAGATGGCTCAGTGGTTAAGAGCATTGCCTTGAAAGACCCTACAGACCCCCTCCTCAGAACCCGCAGCTAGCAGGCTCCCGGAAGAACGTCCTGTTTGCTTGAAAGATTCTCAGGATCAGCAGCTAGCCTGCTCTCGTGAGAGGAAAACAGGATATCTATAAGATAGGACATCTACAAAGCAGGATGACTGCAAAGTAGGATATCTATAAGATAAGAACAGGATGTCTGCTGCCAGACATCCATGCTGGGAGAGGAAAAACCATTCATGCCCCCCCCCCCCCCCCCCCCCCCCCGGCCTCATTCTGATAACCATGCTTCTGCTTCTGTAAAACTTGCTTTTGCTGCCCTCTTTCCTATAAAAAAGACCTCCTCCCAGTCTGCAGGCGCGCAAGTCCTCCGAAAGACTTTGCCGCCCGCAGGTACCTGTGTCTACCTAATAAACCTCTTGCAGTTTGCATCCGACCCGTGGTCTCAGCCTGGTCTTTGGGCCCGGGGGTCTCCACCTGAGGGAAGGTCCCTACCGGGGTCTTTCAGCCTGCTCTTCCAAAGGTCCTGAGTTCAATTCCCAGCAACCACATGATGGTTCACAACCATCTGTAATGAGGTCTGGTGCCCGCTTCTGGCCTGCAGGTATACACACAAACAGAATATTGTATACATAATAAGTAAATAAATAAATATTTTTAAAAAATGGGAAGGTTCTAGATAGGTAGAATCTATGTTGTGTTTTCATTGTTTTTAAAGTGTATGTGTGTGTGTGTACATGCCATGTACATATGTGGTGCCCATGGGAGTCAGAAGAGGGTATAGGATCTTTTGGAACTGGAGACATAGGCCATTGTGAGTCACCCAATGTAGGTATTAGAAATTCAGTTCCTTATGTAAAAGCAGCAAGCATCCCCCACACCCACGCACGCACACACACACACACACACCCTGAAACAGGGGTTCTCTGTGTAATCCTGGCTGTCCTGGAACTCTTTCTGTAGACCAGGCTGGTGCAGTTGGAGATCCACCTCCCTCTGCCTTCTGGGATTAAAGATTTGTACTATCATGGTCTGGATGCAGGAGGAGCACTATTAACTGCCTGTTTCCTCAGCATCCTGAGAGCTCCTTGGTCTGTAGAGTATAGCTGCAGAGTTAAAGCAGTTGCAGCCACTCCAAGGGATCACCCCTGTAGAGTCTGCATTGTGAAATTTAAATTTACCTCTGCTTCCTCTTTCCCCTCATAAGCTTATCTATAGGTTTGTGAATATTATCTTTCATATACCAACTTTTGCTTTTAGTAACTTTTCCTACTTTTAATTTCAATTCTACATCTGCTCTGAGGGTGTCAAGTTTTAATTTGTTCTTCTGTTTATTTTCTTAAGTTTTGGCTCAGAACATTGATTTAAGACCTTTCTCTTTTCTAACGAGCATTTAATCTGCACATAATCCTCTAAGTCTTAGTGTTGAAGATCTGCTGTGCTCCGTCCCACACGCTATAATGCAGGGAGCTTTCACCGCCATCCCAACTCCAAAGAGTTTTATATTTCTTTTATTCCTTTCTCTGACTCAAGAATTATTCAGAAATATGGTACTTAGTTTCCAAATAGTTTCAAGTTGTCCCGACATTGTTACTGATTTGTAGTGTGATCCCTTGTGGCCAGAGAACATAATTTTACCCGTATTTATGTTGTAGGGGAGAAGTGGGAATCATGCCACAGTGTATGAGAGGTCAGAGGTCAGCTTGTCAGCATCAGTTTCTCCTTCCGTTATGTGGGTCCTAAGGGTCAAACCCAGCCCTTCAGGTTTAGGTGCAGGCACTTTTAAACACTGAGCCATCTCCCGGTCCAGAGAACATAATCTAAGTGTTCTCAATTATTTATATTAGTTTCTATGTCTGAATTTGATCTAACTTGTGAACTTCCCATATACCCTTAAAATGGAGCTATATTTTGCTGGGAACTTATTTGTTTATGGAGCATTTTCCAAAAAAACAGTTTATTGTTTGGGATACTTAGGGGTTTTATATTTCTGCCGATTTTCTGCCTGTTCATTCTATGAATACTAAAAGAGAGGTTAACAACTTTAATTAACATGTTTATCTCTTTGGAATCAGGGCACTTGCTACTGGTATGCTAGTGCATTCAGGGCTATGACTGTCACGACATGTCGTGATTAATTACTCGCTATTGATTGTGCAAAGTCCTTTGATTCCTTCTTCATTATCCCCATCTCTCACCACTTCCTCTTTTCTGAGGGCCACTGTCCCCAGCATGTGCTCATATGCGTGCACACACACACGAGCGCGCACACACACACACACACACACGTACACACACACACCCCTCTAATAACCAGCGCTGTTAACTGCCCAGTCCCAGGACAATGAACATTCTTTTGCCAGGTGTCTTTTTGCTTGCTGTTCTTTTCTTAGAACATCTGCCTCCCTCTGTCTCCTTTACTGACTTTGACTTTTCCTCTAGATCTTATCGCAGCTCTTCTTTTCTGACCTGCCACATAACTTCCCCTCTTCTCTTTGGCCCTGACCGCACCCTGATTACCTTGTTCTCCCCAGCTCCCACTGGATTGTACTCTCCAAGAGCACTGCGGCTGCGCTTCTCCGTCTTCTTAGCATTTATTCCCACTGTTGCTAATCCAATCATCTCTAGTTGATTCAGAGAAAAAAAAAAATACAGGCAGAAAAACGAAATCAACGGAGAAGTCGGGACTCTCGTCCCGGCACACTGAGTCTCAGACCACTGGCCTGGCCGTGGCTCCATCCTGACTGCTCATGGATCACAATGTCTGTGTTGTGTAGGACACTACAGGACCTAGACCCAGAAGTTATCAGATGCTTCTCTTCACCCTCTCATAATTATCTTCTCATTTCTTAATTAAGCCGATCAAGCAATATCCAAATCAAACTAATTCAAGAGAACTACAAGGAGACCAGAGGAATTAAATTTTGTAAACTGAGCAATGAATGATACCCACCATACCTACATACACATCATTAAAATCCTGGTGCTAAAAGTCACCACCGGACCCATTTAGACAAAGCCCCGCTTAATGTCTTTCACCCATCAGTGTTCTTCGTGTTAATGGAACTTCCTGCACTTCCAAATTTACTTAAGGCACAGGATAAGCTCCAAATTACCTTTCCTTTTCTGAAATCTAAAAGCCTTTGTTTAAAAAAAAAAAATCATCAATGGGGAGAGGAGCTTGGTCCTGCCTCAATTTGATATGCCAGACTTTGTTGACTCCCCATGGGAGGTCTTGGGCTTTCTGAGAAGTGGATGGTGGGGGAGGATTGGGTAGGGGGAAGGTGGGAGGAGATGGAGGAAAGGGGGTAGGGGAGGGAGGGGGAACTGTGGTTTGTATGTAAAATGAAAAAAACTTTTAAATAAAAAATTTCTTAAAAGATTGAAATATTTCCACATAAACAGAAAAAACAAGAAAAAATATTCCATCTATTTATAATAAATACATAAATAAATAACATTATCATCTGATACCAAGTTTTTGAACAGTTTCTTAAGTACTTGGTATGTCTTAAATTAAAATTCTCCACCCTCAGTCAAGAGGTTATGGCATACACCTTTAATCCAGAACTCAGGAGGCAGAGACAGGTGGATCTCTGTGAGTTCCAGGGCAGCCTGGTCTACAGAATGAGTTCTAGGACAGCCAGGGCTATGCAGAGAAACCCTTTCTCGAAAAGTCAAAAAAGATTCTCCATTCTTGCATTCAAATAAAAAAAAATTGATTTTTGTAAAACACCATCAAGGCCAGGCGGTGGTGGCACACGCCTTTAATCCCAGCACTAGGGAGGCAGAGGCAGGCGGATCTCTGTGAGTTCGAGGCCAGCCTGGTCTACAAGAGCTAGTTCCAGGACAGGAACCAAAAAAAAAAAAAAAAGTAAAACACCATCAAATTTTCTTGAAAGAAAACCAAACAACAACAAAACCGAAGCAAATTGTGTTTCTTAAACATTGTAATTACCAAGACTGACAACACAGTGAAAAGTAAAAGTTACTGGAGATGTTCTAGTGACAGAGGTGTTGCTCAGCAAGGCCCTAGCCTTACTACCCAGCACAAGGCGAGGGGTAGAGTGTAGCATGACTTTACAAAAGGAATCTTTTAGAAACAGTAATGGACTAGGAATGTGGCTCAGCAGTAGAATACTAGTCTAGTGAATACTGGGTGCTGGGTTCAATCCCCAATGCTACAGAAAGCAGGGAAGGGGGTGGACAATGCCATAATGCTGAAGGAGTGAGTAATACTATTATATAGATATAACTATATATGCACATATATCATACACTAAATGGAGTGATATATATCACATATACACACTAAGTTTATATATAGAACATTCTCAGTGAATTTTGATAATATGCCATACTGATGTCGTATAATATATACTCCTTGTTAAAAAAAAAAGTATGATGGACTGAGGGAATCCAGGGACAGACAACTGGCTCTTTCATATCAATATTAAGAGCCCAAAACATTAGTAACTAAACTCACCAACTTTTTAAAAGATTGGAATAAAAAAAATAGTCTAAATAAAAATGTTGACCCTTGAAGTTCTTTATGGTTTAGTTACTTTTGTTGTTATTCATAAATAAAATTAACCAAACAGCTACTGGTTTCTAACGAGGAATTGTTAATATATGTGAGCAGATCATCGATTTCAACAAACATTAAGCCAGGAGGTCAGGATCAATTGGTGGCTCTTGTGTATTTTAGATGTGAGGCATCACACAGTGTATGTCACCACCCTAGACTTAGAAAAGCTAGTCACATCCTGGCAAAAGATGTTATACGATAAACAGATCATAAACAGAAACTACCAGTGGCAGTCAAACACAAAATCCAGCTGCATTTCTTTAACCCTGATCCCAGTTTCAGCTGCAGGTTTTTTCCAGAAAGAACAGAAGTTTGATTTACTCAACATTCTGCAGAAGTCAGGGGTGTGGTTATAACTCATTGCTAATGGGTTTTCCCTTAATTCTTGTAGCAACAGGACCTTAAAGTGGCTACCAACAGAAAGAAAAGGTGAAATTAAGGTCAAAACAGGAGTCGACAAACATCAAAATAGAGACAGCTGTTGAGGACCACCTAGTGGCACCTGGGGCAGCAGCATTTTTTATATTATTGCTGAAGCACAAAGTAGGAGTATTTTCCAGACTTTAAGCCGAGAGCCTCAGCTACAGTTGAAGACTATCTGGTTTTACCAACTCTGCTATTAAATGCTGGCAATTTCATCCCCAAGTTATTTCAATACGCAAGCACCACTGATGAATCTTGTTCACAATCTTATTCATCAGAAAGCGTGAATGGAGGAAACATTCACAAACTGGGCTTTATTTTTAAGGTAGGGGTTGGACTAGGAATTTGAAAGCAAGGCTGAGAAGCTCTGCTAAGGCCGGGATCAATGGGAGTGAGCTTAATGAGTAATTGCATTCCTTCTTGGCTAGCCAGCAGCGTGGAAACTGAGCCCTGCTCTGCGCGGTGCACGCCTAGCTTGCGAGGTCTGTTTCCACTTCTCCAGACCAGGCAGCTCTCAGAGGATCAGCTGTCTCCAAACGCTCTGTGCAGCCGGAAGTCTGGAGCTTGGGTTAGGAACCCATTCTGTGCCAGGGACTACAGGAAGTACGTCATAAACCTCGCCTCTTCTCATGACCTTTGTAGGCAGTGTGTAGTCCAGTGAGGACACTGAGGTCAAGCCTGCTCACTGCCCACTCGGGAGCGCCAGCATCTAACTTGCACAGCGCTGGCCCTAGACACCAGACCTAGGATGAGGACCTGGCCGAGCATCCTAAATACTCACTAGACATGGAATGAATGTAATGTGACATGACTTGTGTTTCCTTCTTGGCCACTTTCAGGCCTCATCTCCTCAGGACAACTGAGAAAACTAATGTCCCAGATCAAGCGGCTTGGTAAAGGTCACAGGGCAGGTAGCAGACAGAAAAGAGCCTGGAAAAGCGTCTTTGAGTCGCCCCATGCTCCCAGACAGCAGCGCTGTCCAAAGTTTCTCTGCCTTATGTTCAATATCCCCAGACTCTGAGCGGAAAAAGCCTAGGGGTTCCCATCCCCAATCACTTTCCGGTCAGCAGCTCCCAGCAGGGCAGGGCGACCCCACCCTCCCGCCAGCTGCAAGGCACAGAGCCAGGCACTCACTGACTGTTCCCAGGCACTCCCTCGCCCCAGCCCCGCTGCACCCGTCTGCGAACTGCCAAGGGTAAGCAGGGGGAACAGCTCACGTGGGCCCCTGCTGGGCCAGCCAGCTCAGTTCGTCGTCACCACGCCCTCCGGGGCGCGCCCCCACGAGAGCACTCTGAGACCCCTCTCCTGCTCCAGATCCAGCGGAGTAGGCTCCAGTGGAGGCTGTAGGGGTTGGAGGAAGTACGTGGGTGGGCGAGGCTGAAGCAGCGGCGCAGTGTGTCTAGGTCGGCAACATTAGGAGAGGGCGTTTCTGCAGAAAAGGAAGTGGGTGTCAAAAGCTGCACACACATTGCCCCGTGGGAGTCTGGTGAGGGAAGTCGTCAGGACGTGCTGCAACCTCCCACTTCATGGCTGCATGCACAACACTCTCAAGATTGGGATATTACAATTCCCATGACTTCTCAACAAGCAGCAGCCAGTAATGATGAGCATCCATTGTGTGGTGGCCATCTGGCCAAGCTTCCTGTGGGCCTGTTAGGCCTTGTCAACTCAGAGGCCAGGCCCCTCCTCTGTCTGAATGCTGACACTTCTCCCCTTACCTCAGCCTAACTTAAGGTATATTCATGCAGTTTCCAGAACCCTCCAAACTGCTTTGATCTTATTCTTATTCCGCAGACACTCAATAAAGTCTGTTCGTTAAGAACAGGAAATTTTTCTTGGTTTGGTTTTGACATGGTCTCATATGGTCCAGCTCCCAAGTGCAGAGTGCTGGGATCACAGATGAGGGATAGCACACCCCAATTTTTCTGTTTTTAACATCACTTTAAACCCAGCCAATGGCATTTAGTAAGGTGGAAGGTTTCTGGGAAAGGATTTAGGTGAACAAGTGTCCCACAACATTTATCTCATTTGGTAGCTTGCAGTTTTGCATGAATGTCAGTTTCTGAACTATTTTGTTATACGTGGGTATACATGCCCCCAATTTTCATTTTCTTCCTTTAAAAAAAAGCAAATAGGAGGTTAAACCCAAGTCTTAAGTCCTTACACACGCCACCCAAATACTCTGCCACTGCACTGTGTACCACCAGAGCTGTGTACCACCATCCCCCATTTTCATCTCAATACTACAGAAGCTCTGCAACTTGGCTTTATTCTCCATCTCATCTTGTGGGACTAGTTTTACTGAATACTGTTGTCAGAGGGGCGTGCGGGGCCTGAAGGAAGGACTGCAGATCAGCAAGAGCTGAACAGGTTACAGACAACCCTTCACGCCTTCTTTACACCTCTAGTACCCTCCCCTACACACACACACACACACACACACACACACACACGAGGTTTCAAAACTGGCTGACTGCTCAGGGATTGGTTTGATTCATGTCTGAATTCTTCCCATGTAAATCAGGATGTGGTTGCTTAGGCCTGTTAATAACATATAGGCATCCTCCTGAACAGTAACCTTCATCAGGCGATGAAAGGAGACAAATACAAAGACCCACATTGGAGCACCGGACTGAAATCTCAAGGTCCAAATCAGGAGCAGAAGGAGAGAGAGCACGAGCAAGGAACTCAGGACCGCAAGGGGGGCACCCACACACTGAGACAATGGGATGTTCTATCGGAAACTCACCAAGGCCAGCTGGCCTGGGTCAGAAAAAGCATGGGATAAAACCGGACTTGCTGAACATAGCGGACAATGAGGACTACTGAGAACTCAAGAACAATGGCAATGGGTTTTTGATCTCCTGCACGTACTGGCTTTGTGGGAGCCTAGGCAGTTTGGATGCTCACCTTACTAGACCGGGATGGAGGTGAATGGTCTTTGGACTTCCCACAGGGCAGGGAACCCTGATTGCTCTTAGGGCTGAGGAGGGAGGGGGACTTGATTGGGGGAAGGAAATGGGAGGTGGTGGTGGGGAGGAGGCAGAAATCTTTAATAAATAAATAAATAAATAAATAAATAAATAATGTAAAAAATAAATCCCAGCACTAAGGAAGCGAGGCGTCTATTCAGGGTCAACCTGAGCTACATAGCCTCCAGAGCTAGACACTGTCTCAGGAACAAACAACTATAAGAACATCTTCCCTTAATTTGCAAGACTATGGCCTTTTGCTTTGTTTTGATTAAGGCAAAGGTGCTTTTCTTGATAGACCAGGCTGGCCTCAAACTCATTAACCTTCTACCTCAGCTTTCCAAGTGTAAGGTTGCAGGATTGCACGTCACTGAAATTTTGACAGCCCAGATACGTTGGAAATGGAGTGGAAGGCAGTGCCAAGTATTTGAAAAAGGAGAAAGACTATGATTTGGGCTGATTCGGAGGAGACCCAGTAAGAACTTACAGAAAGAATGAGGAAAAAGACAAAACAAGTAAATAAACAAAAACCCTGTCTACCAGCTAGTCCATATTTTAATATTTGCAGTAAGTTTAGTTCTTGCGATGGAAGATTTGTGTAATGTTTGTCCCGTGTCCTCAGTTGGGGAGCCATTTTAATTATACAGGGTCCAAGACACCCCAGCAGTAGAATAGGAAGGGCCTAGGGAACAGGTGGTAGTTTAGTGCCCGAAAGAAATCCTCTGGAATCTGGTGGACCTTGGCTTACATTCTTTTGATTCTCCACCACACCGGTGAAACTAGTTAGAGCCAGGCACACATGAGTCTGCCACAACCTGGGGTTTGGTGCTGAAATTCCAGGAGCAGGTGCAACCAGAAAGGGCTTGAATGCAAGATCCACCTTAGACCTGCAGATTTGAATGTTCTGGGTCACTTACTGAACCTTGAGAAAGAGATTTCACTAACACAGCAGAAGACAGTTCCCTTAAAATGATGTTTTGTAGAACACTGCCTGAAAGAATTATACATTTCAAAGTTATAAAGCACAAGAAGACTATTAAAAACAAAAAAAAGGAGCCAGCTCAACAATCTTAGAGGCTTATCTTGTAGCGGGTTGATATAAATTGCATAAACCAGCCTCCGGATTTTTGCAGAGCTCTAAAGCTCCCACTCCCTGTAAAAGACAGCAAAACTGAATGGGACCCTATGTTGGGTTTCTATCCTGTGGGACTGAAGACGACTTGGGTACATCAGGCTCCGAGTCCTGAAGGTGGGCGAAAAGCTAAGGTCATGACCGATGAGGATGTTACCCATGTCCACAGCGCAATGTTAAACAATAGCTCAGGCTAACCACCACCCAGAAGAACACGAATGAATATTTCAGCCTTCTGGCATCTGATTATAACCTCTCTCTCCCACCCACGCTCCTAAGCTCATGTGTTTCTACTGGGTAATTGCTGTAACGTCTAGAACAGGGCCCTGTCTCATGGCAGGCTCTCAGCTGCCATTCCTCTCGACTATCATTTAAACCAATCTCACATAGCTAAAGGCAGTCCCAGGGTAAGAAAGTCCCACTCTCTTGGGCTAGGCATAGCAGCACACTTTTGTTATCTCAACTCTGGGGAGACTGAAGTAGGAGGGTGGAGAGTTTTAAACTACCCTGGGCTGGACAGTGAGCTCCAGGCCGCCCTGTGTTACCAAAGTCGGCCCTGCTTGGGGAGATGGATGTGACAAAGCAAAAGGAGCATTTCTCTCGCCAGGCTTGGTAGCTATAATCCCAGAATTCAGAAGGCTGAGGTAGGATTGCCATGGGTTTAAGACCAGTGTAAACTACTATGTGAGGTTGTCTATAAAAACAACAACGATAGCATCATTCTCTCCCTACTCTGGACCAACTGTTCTTCTCTCTGTCTCCAAAGTGGCTGTCATCAGTTTCTTGTCACCCTCCGTGAGTATAGCACACTGCTCATACAGAGCCAGCAACACTTCCCTCATCCCTTGGTTTAATCCGTGACTTCATCTGACCAATAGGACACAGTAAAAATGACATTCAGAGACTGCCTTGCTCAGGCCGTCTTAAGAGATCTGACCACAAGCGTATGAAGACCTGAATCCAAGCCTTAGGACTCCAAATTTTAGAAGTGGAGAGAGTGACTAGAGAAAGGGTCAAAAGTTAAGAGCACACGATGCTCTTGAGGACCTGGGTTTGCTTCCAAGCACCTGGTGGTTCACAATCACCCATAACTCCAGAACTAAGGGATCAGACCCCCTTTTGTAATCTCCACAGGCTTTGCATATGCATGGTACAGATGCATACATACTGTCAGGTCCCAAGGGTACCTGGGACAAATGGCTGTGGTGCCTATTAGCATACCAAAGTGTCTGCTTGGCCTCTAAGCTCACTCAGTACTTGTACTCCTTAGTACTTGCCTTGCCTCCTTCCCTATATTTCTCTGTTGTGGAATATTATTTTAAGATGTGTGACATTTGTTTATGCTGGGGAACATTTGTTTTAATGAAGTAAAGATGGTTGCACTCTTTTCTGTCGCATTTGTTTACCTGTGAAGCAGCTATTTATTAGACCAATGAACAGCCAATAGCAAGGCAAGAGAAAGGATAGGCGGGACTGGCAGGCAGAGAGAATGAGTAGAAGGGAAATCTGGGAAGAGGAGATGGAGGAGCAAGAAAAGGAGGAGATTAGGGTGTCAGGAGCCAGCCACCCAGCTGCAAAGCAAACCGTAAGAAGTAAAGAAAGGCATACAGAAATAGAGAAAGGTAAAAGCCCAGAGGCAAAAGATAGACTAGATAAATTAAGAAAAGCTGGCTAGAAACACGCTAAGCTAAGACAGAGCATTTATAAGCAAGAATAAGAAAGACTCCATGTATTTATTTGAGAATTGGGTAGCGGGGGGGCCCCAAGGAGTCAAGAGTAAAAGAAAAGCAAACAAACAAAAACCAACCAGCAACACCTCTCTATCCCAGGGGTTTTGCTTCCCTTCCTCTGGCTTCTCTTTCCTCTATAGCCTTGCCATTTTGGACATATGTTCTCTTGGTTCTTCTCTTCTCTTGGTTTGTCTTTTGCCCTCCTGGCTCCTCTCTTGGTCCACTTGCCCCCCACTTTCTTCCTCTCACATTGTCCCCCACCCCCTCTCTCCTCTCATGGCTGGGTTCAGTATGGATTCTTCCAGCTGCCTCTGACTGTACCCGCCCGCATATCTATAATAAAAAATCCTTTTCTTCAACCATACGGTTGGAACAGTCATATCCTCATTTTCACTTACATACAGGTAAAATATTCATACATGTGAATAAAAATAAATAAATCTGTAAAGAAAAAAATTAAGCCAGGCCTGGCAGCACTGGGAAAGAAAGGGGTGCTCCAACCCTTGAAGCCAGGCCCTAGAAACCTAATTAGGGCTGGTGAGGGAATGACACAGGCACATACAGAAAACCTGGGGTCAGGTTGGCGAAGCATAATCTAACAGAGTAGCACCAGCTGCTCACCACAACCTGGAACCCAGGAACTTTCTTCTGTACAGCAAAGAGGGGAGGAGTTAGCTAGTCTCGGCAGAAGGTCTCTGCAAGGAGAAACCTCAACCTGTAAACATCCTGGGGCAGAGGAAGCTGCAGTTACTAAGATTTTGCACATCCTGCCAACATTTGCCTTCAGACTCAAAGAAGAGGGCTTTGCTATCCCCCATATAGGCTTGAGACTTTGGTCCTTCACATGGCAGTGCCTATGGCAACGATACACATTCACACATTCATGCATGACTTCCTTTGCTCCCTGGGGTTCGAGGACCATTCAGTCCAGCCAAATTAGCAAACTCTGGGATCCTTTAGAATTGTCACCCAAAAAAGTACAATTAAAGAAGACAGGTGACATTGACCTCCGGCCTCCACAGTTGCTCACATCACACACACACACACACACACACACACACACACGAGAATTTCATGTAAATGCTGTGTGTACAATAGTTATATTTTATTATTTAGGGAATGGTGACGACAAAAGTCCTATGCATTCAGTACAGACTCATCTTTCCCAGGGATTTTCCATGTGCACTTGGTTAGATCCATGCCCTCAGAATCCATGGATTATGGAGGGTACACTCATTGTGCTTATTTTCCCAACTGCTTTGCAGTTTGGGCAGGGCTCCATGGAGACAGGTGGTCCTGTCCTCCACACAGCATCAGCTGGGGCTGGCTCAAAGGCTGGAGGGTGGAATAATTTGAAGGCTGGCTGTCTCATGTCTGGAGGTTGGTAGTGGGAAGAAGACTAAAGCAGGTGGGGCTAGGATGGCTGAGCTCCTAGGGCATCTGTGGAGCTTTCCGTAGGGTGTCTCCAGCATGGTGACTTCCGCCTGGCTGGCCCTTTTAACATGCTCGCCAGGGATCCTGAGAAAGCAATTTCCAGTACAGACTACATCAGTTGCTATGACTTCTACTTTGTAAATCTTAACGATTTCCTTTCTGCCCTGCCGTTGGCCCATCCACATCCAAGGAAATGGAGTGCTGGCCACCTCTTAAGAAAGGAGGGCCAATTCATACCACTGTAACTGCGAAGGGGCTGGATTGGATCTGCCATGTTTGCAAAACAAACTCTATTTCACCCAGGTTCCAAGCTCTTATGTGTTGGGACCTGTGAACTCCCAGATCCTGAATTGCTTGTAAACAATGTGTTATGCTTGCAGCTGCTCTGAGCACAAGACACTCAGGAGTTCCTGATGTCAGGGGAGTGGTTTCTGTTGGGTTTGGCTGGGGCGTGGCTATCAGTTAAAGATCCCTATATAAGCTGCCCCCGGACCCAATAAAACGGGCATTCCTGTTTCAAAGATGACCCATGTCTCTGTCTGTGTGCCTTTGTGTGTTTAAATCTCCAGGCCCTTGCCTGGCTCATGAATGGTCGTGTAGTACAGGCACCGCAATACAGGAGTAGTACCGTACTGTAACGTAGTAGTATGGATGGTACACTTATTTATGAATTTCATGCTAAAAATTAGAAACTCAATAAGAAGGCCTATCCCCAAACCTGAATTTGATCTTCCATTCATGACGGAAGGAAAAAACCACCTTCTAAAAGCTGTCCTCTGATCTCCAAGTATGCACTGTAGCATACCTTACCATGTGTGCATGCACGCATATATTAAAGATGGAAGGAATAAGGAGAGACCTCAGTTGGTAGGATGCCCCAAGTCTGAGTTTGGTCACCAGCATCGGATAAACCAGGTGTGATGGTGCAGTCTGTAATCCTCACACTTGAGAGGGACAAGCTGGACGATTAGGCAAAGTCTGAGGCCACTTGGCTAATATCAGACTCTGTCTCAAAACAAACAAATAAAATATTTGAAAGAAAAGGTAATTACAGGAGCTTTGAGTGAAATCGTGAGACTGCCATTGCTGAGGGCAGTACTTAGGAATGTGAACTCACTTCCCTCAGAAGTGCCTTGGTTTAGGGCTCCAGCTCAATCTCCCGTTCCCCTTTGAGTTGAGTTGGTAGAAAATATGAAAAGTCTACTATTCCTGCCATTTTTGTAAACCCCTCTCTCTTTAAAGTGTGTGTGTGTGTTGCTACATGTATGTCTGTACACCATTTGCGTGTCTGGTATGTGTGGAGGCCAAAAGAGGACATCAGGTCCCATAAGACTAGAGTTACAGACAGCTGTAAACAGCTGTGTGGGTACTAGGAATCAAACTCAGGTTCTCTGCGAGAACAACCAGTGGAGTCATTGCCCCAGCCCCAAACCCCTCTCTTAAAAAAAATTTCAAGTCATTGAAATGACATGTTTCTGTCTCCATTTCCTGAGGGAAAGGCTACATGAGCATGTCACAACATGCATGTGGAGGTTCAAGGTCGGCGCTCTCCCGTCATGTGGCTCTGGGGATTGAACTCAGGTCATTAGGCTTGGCAGCAGGCACCTTAACCTACTGAGCCATCTTGATGGCCCCCTTCAAATGTTTTAAATTTTACTTATTTCATTTTTACTTATGAGCATGTGTGTCGTTCATGTGTGCAGGTGTCCATGGAAACCCGAAGAAGGCATCAGATTCTCTGGAAATGGAGTTACAGGCTGTTGTGATCAGCCTGATATGGGGGCTGAGAACCAAACGCAGGTCCTCTGGAAAAGCAGAAACCCTTTTAACCACTGGAGCCTCTCTCCAGCCACTAGTTGCATGGCGAATTTGCTTATTTGTTTTTGAAACAGCATCTCACTATATAGTCCTGACTAGCCAGGAACCCACTATGTAAAGCAAGCCAGCATCTAATACCAGAGACCCACTGCCTCTTCCTAAATGTTGGGATTAAAGGCATGAACTACTACATCCATTCAAAGTATAATTTTGGAAGAACCAAAGAAAAGAAAAGTGTAGAAAAGAAAAGAAAGGAAGGAAGAAGTCACATCTGTAGGGTTGTGAAATGTCCCAGGCCACATGCAAACTGGAGAGGGCTATTACACCTTCACGGCATCCCTGTGGACATTTTGTGAGACAGGTACTTAAAACTCTACAAATACTAAAATACAGATAAAGTGCAGTAAAAGGCCCTGGCTTTAGTCCCCAGGACTACATAAGCCAGGATCTGTGGCCCCCACTTGTGATCCCAGCATGTGGGAGGCAGAAGCCAGAGACTTAGTTCAGGGTCATTCTCATGTAGATCAGTTTGATCTACATGAAGCCCTCTCCCTAAGAGGAAAAAAAATCATATATTCCTTGACGATTATAATGCCTATGTGAAATATTTCTATATCTGTGGTCCAATCTCTAAATCTTTTCCCCTCAGGATTTATTTTTTTTTCTCTAGGATTAAGCTGTTTTCACCATGATCTATAGACATGATTTTATTATAATGCTTTTATGTTGGTTTTCCAAACCCTCTTAGTCAATAAACTTTGAAGTCTGCCAACTCGCTATAAAACTGAGAACTTTAGAATGCATCAAATGTTTGCATTTTAATTTGTCTTCTCAACAATGTTACTTTAGAGATTTTCTGGCCAACTGACTCCTAACATTTCACAGATCTAAGTCAAACTTATCACTAACAAACCCATATGTGAATAAACATTTCTTTTATAAAGTGAATTATGCCCTTTACAGTATTTACTTGGAAAGTTTCGCTTTCATCATTTACCTCTCTCAAAGCTGAACACACACAAAAAAAACCCACAATTATAGAATGAGGAGAGAGTCTGTTCCAAACTCCAACATTTTAACACTTTGGTTCATTTTTAAAAGCAATGGGTCGTTTTTAAAATGGTTTGTTGCGGGAGGGGGGGGTGTTAGAAGAAAAGACAGTGAAAGGATGGTGGGAGGAGGGAACTTTAACGCAGAGCAGGAGATGTCATTGCTGCGTAGAAATGGCAGAGTCACAGCTGATGAGAGGTGTCAACTCATCTCTGACCAAATAAGGCAAGGGCCAGTTAGTGCCCCGCGGTCGGAAGACTTCGGTGTGCCCTTTCTCAAAGCCACAGTAACTCACAAAGCCGGGCTCTCAGAGCAGCTTGGACAGGATGCACGCTCACAGGAATGCGCAGGGGACTTCTTTTCATTTTGAAATAAGAAAGTTTTACCGGAACGATCGCCACCTCTTCCTCCAACTTAGCATCAAAACACAAGAGAATGAAGAACGACAGCTCCCGCCCGGCTTTCAGGCATTGGCTATGGACTCTAGGGAGAACTGAGGGGACCACATGGGGTCAGTTAACCCCAATAGAGTGGTTCAACCGGTGTTTCAGGTCCGGGTTTGCCCCACCTTTCAGAGAGAGCCCTGTAAACTCACCGATGGCTTTTTGCAGTCCTGGCAGAAATATTGCAAGAGTCACCTGTCATTCACCTAATCTCTAAGCACAGTTTTCCCCTTTGGGGAACTGACGTTAATCCCACATGCCCTGCTTTTTCACAAGGAAAAAAAAGGTTGAACAGTAAGTAATGCTCTGAAACATTTCCCATGATCTAGCCTAACAATGACTCTGGGAGACCAGGACTGAGATCAAGCAGAGGCTAAGAAGAGGTCAACACCTTACCCTCTGTGTGTCTCGGAGTGGAAGAACCATATTCTGAACTGATGTCAAACCACTAAGCTATTCTACCGCCAATGCTACATGCAGAAAACAGTTGCTAATTGGTAAAACATCACATAGACATCGGATGCTATCACCACCATTACAGCTTCAAAGCTGTGAAACTTTATTTTCAAATTATATTGTGGAGCTGGGAAACAGCTCGGTCAATAAAGAACTTGCATACAACCATGAGGACCTGAATTTAGGTCCCCAGCATCCACTTAAAAACACGGATAATAGTAGTATATGATTATAACCCCAGCACTGGGAGGTAGGGGTGTAAAGACAAATGGTTCCCAAATGTCTCATTCAATCAATCAATCAACCAATCAACCAGTCAGTCAGTCAATCAGTAAGGTGGGAGCTGGGCATGGTTGTGCACACCTTTAATCCAGGCATTTGGGAGGTAGAGGCAGGTGGATCTCTACGTGTTTGAAGTCAGTCTGGTCTGTGTAGCAAGTTCTAGGCCAGACAGAGTTACATGGTGAGACCTTATGTCAAAAACAGACAGACAGACAGAAAGAGAAAGAAAGAAAGAAAGAAAGAAAGAAAGAAAGAAAGAAAGAAAGAAAGAAAGAAAGAGAAGGGAAGGAAGAAAGGAAGGAAGGAAAGAGAGGAACAGAGAAAAAAGTAAGAAAGGGAAGGAGTAAGGTGAAGCATGATGGAGGGAGGCACCCATGTACATCTCTGTATACACATAAACAAGAACTAATCTCTCTCTCTCTCTCTCTCTCTCTCTCTCACACACACACACACACACACACACACACATACGTGCACACACATACATACATATGCACACATGTAGGCAGAGACTGCTCATTTATTCCTGGCTGTCCTGACCCAAGAAAACCACACAGAAACTGTATTAATCACAACACTGCTTGACTAATACTTTAGGCTTTTTATTAACTAACTCTTACATCTTAAACTAATCCATTCCTATTATTTTATATTTCACCATGAGGCTCATGGTTTACCTGTAAGATTCCAGGGCATCTGTCTCCTTCAGCAGCTAAATGGCATCTTCCCAACTCCACCTACTTTCTCTCTACATCTCTGTTCAAGTTTTCCGCCTGGCTTTATTCTGTTAAGCCATTGGCCGAAAGCAGCTTCTTTATTAACCAATAACAATAAAACATATGCACCACATACAGAACAGAATCCCACACCACACATACATACAAACATGCACATATATGCACACACATACACACACTCAAATACTTTATTTTCTGTATTTATATGCATCTATCATTTTTTGAGCAGTTTCATTTTTGCTGATTTGGAGAAATATAGTGTATTTTTCCTGATTTGTTATAGTATTAATAATACTATGTGCTTATTATAGAAAACAGGGAAAAGTTAAGCTAAAGGAAGAAATATATAAAATGGAGATCAAACAGAGAAGTATGTTGAATAAGGCCCAACTCCTATTTCCCATCTTAATGCTTTCCTGGAAAGAACAAGAAGGCGTTTGAGCACCAAGTCAGTAGATGCTATTTGTTAATGAAGGGCCGGGATGACATACAGATTATATCAAGTAGCCATAGCTTCCCAGCATTAATTACCTCAGAAGATTTTAAAGAGTTAATTACTAAGCCACAAAATGCTAGTCAGAGGAAGAGTCTGAGAACATATTGAGCCTCTCAATTTGCTCAAGATTGTCCCTGAGGCAATAGTCAATTCTAGAAAACCCAGGTCTACAAGAGGGACTCCGGAGCTGTACTATTTACACAGGGTGACAGAGAATGTATGCATCTGCAAAGAACAGCCCAGATGTACTGATGCAGGCAAATCTTGGCTGTGGAAACCAGAACAGAGGGACAGGGAAGTCCCTGAGTTCAGAGTGTACCTTTGTCTTAGTCAGGGTTTCTATGCCTGTGATAAAACACCATGGACAAAAGCAGCTTGAGGAGGAGAGGGTTAATCTGAAGCTTCCACTTCTCAGTCCTTCACTGAGGGAAGACAAAGAACAGCAGAAACCTGGAGGCAGGAACTAATTATGCAGAGGCCATGGAGGGGTGCTGCTTACTGACTGCTCCTCATGTCTTACTCAACCACTTTCTTATAGAACTCAGGGCCGCCTGCCTAAAGGTGGCACCACCCACTATGGGTTGGACCTCCAACATCAACCTTCAATCAAGGCAATGTCTCACAGGCTTGCCCACAGACCAATCTGGCAAGGACATCTTCTCAGTTTAGGATCCCTTTTTCGAGCTTGTGTCGAGTTGAAATAAAATAAACCAGTGCAACCTTGGACTGCAGGTTTGCTTTAGGCATAGATGAGGCAAGAATGCAGGAGAATGGGCTGCAGCAAGGTGTGCTTCTTCAAAAGGAGAGGCTGTGGGTAGAAACATGCATGGAGGGGTTCTTACGCCATTAGCTGTGTGCTGCAGGATGAAATCCAAGGCATAAAACAGGAGAATCTGAGCTACCCTGACCACCTGAAGCATGATTAATAAAAACTCAGGGTCAGAAGTTAGGGTTCAACCTGAAGATCTGAAAAGCAAAACAGCTAGCCACTGGCTCTTCAACCTCAGTCTGAAATGGCGATCCTGCCTCCAGGAATCTCAGGAGACTGTGTATCTGAGAGCTGTTTCCTTCCATTTTATAATCCTGTCTAGGGCTGGGGTTAAAGGCATGCACCACCCAGTTTCTATGGCAACTAGTGTGGCTACTGGGATTAAAGGTGTGTGTTACCATAATCTGGTCTGTAAATCTAACCTGTGGCACTGTTCTACTCTTAGATCTTCAGGTAGTCTTTATTTATTAAAATATAATTAAAATGCCACTACAACCACCCATCCACTGAGCCTGATCAAGATCTCAGAACCAGATGCCATGGCTTCCCTTAGCCTTGCCCCCAGTGGCAACAGGCGCTATGACTTTTCTGGGCTCTAATGGACTCTGACCTAGTCTCAACTTCATACCTGACATGAACATTTTCACGCCATTGTCCTAGACAAGTGCTTACCCACAGCCCTCTCCTCAGACCGAAGACCAGCATTCTTTGCCTGTCTGTCTCCCTCTGTATCTGCCATCTCTGGCCATTAACTCAGGAAAAAGGAAATTCCAGGGAAATAGTAAAAGATTAAGGGGGAAATACAAGGGCATCCTCAAAGGGACCTCAACAACAAGGTAAATCATTCCCCCAAAGATTATGTACTGAGTTTCTCAACCCATCCCTCATCTCTGCCCTTGCTTCTCTGCTCATAATCCGCTTCTCTGGTTCCCAGCCAATTATATACGGCAGTGCACTGAAGGAGAGAAAAGAACTAATTTTAGTCTTTCAGGAAACTTGCCTATGTGACAGTTCACAGTCTTTCTCTTTTGGAAATTCTACGACCCGAATCATCTCTGACAGTTGCTATACAGGCTTAAATATTACATAGAAGAGCGGATTAAACCCATCACCCAAACAAACTACTCCACTACAAAACTAGGGATAAAGGCTTATTCCATGAAGCGTGAAAGGCACTAGGTAAATCCACCAAAAACAATAGCACGGGGGCTGGAGACATGGCTCAAGCAATTACCACTCTTGTAGAGGACCTGGGTTCATTTCTTACTACCCCCGGGGCAGCTGACAACAGCCTGTAATTCCAATACCAGGGGAAGTGAGTCTGTAACTCCAATACCTGGGAAACGGAAGCCTTTTCTGACCTCTGTGAGCTGCTGCTGCCCACGGGCAACGAACACACTCAGGCACACACACATAGACATTAAAATTCAAGAAACCGAGAATGTGCGCAATAAATATGAGGGAGTTTAAACTAACAATTACATTCGATTTGATCTCCTGTTAGTCTTATCCTTTTACAAAAGGGCTTTTCAATTCTCATTTCTCACATGCAGTTTATGAAGAACGACTAAAAAGGAATCAATGAAACAGAGAGTCACTCTGCTTGGACAATAAAATCAGCAAGCAATGAGAGCCTTACCGGGAACTGACATTTCCTTTTTTAAAATAATGGCTTTAATTGCTGCCTCTGCTGCTTTGCAGGGGACGTTCACCTACAGTCCCCTCTCATCTGTGTCTGCACGAGCATCTTCAAGGCTGCCTCGCTGCTGCCTTATGCTACCGTGTCTTCAACTACCAGCAATGACCATCATTCCTCCTGAATCTCTCTGTTCCACAGTGGTGCAGGCAAGCCCAACAAGATGATATTTTGTTAGTAGAACATTTCCCAAGGTTTGGGGATTTAAATCATCTTACTTTCTAATTCCAGTTTTGTACTGTCCTTGTTTTGTTTTTAGACAGGGTTGCTCTGGGTAACAGTTCTGGCTATCCTGGAACTCACTTTGTAAACCAGGCTGGCCTTGAACTCACAGAGATCCGGCTGCCTCTGCTTCCCAAGTGCTTGGATTAATTGCATATAGTCCCAGTTTTGATTCACCTATTTCCTCATTCTCAGAAAACCATTTGATACACATAATTTATATTGAAATAACTTTATTTTTTTCTTCTAAATAACTTTATTTTTAAAGAAGACTTATTCTTTTTAATTTATGTGTGTGTATGTTGATCTGTGTATGTGCATGTGTATGCAGATGTCTACGGAAGCCAGAAGGGGGCGTCAGATCCCATGGAGCTGGAGTTATAGACAGTTGTGAGCTGCCTGTGTGGGTGCTGGGAACTGAACTAAGGTCCTCTGCAAGAGCAGTAAGTGCTCTTAATAACTGAGCCATCTCTTATTTAGTGAATATTGCATAAATATTCACTAAAGGAAATTTGAGTATTTCCTTATTTTTGCTTCTTTTTTTCTTCCTCTTTACAAAAAGTGAAGTATACTTTTGTTGTTTAAGTTAGCATACAAAGTAATGTGTCAGTCACTAGAACTATGCAAATGTTAAAAAATGACTTAAATTTTATTTAGTTTTACTTGTGTAATTTGTCATTCATAGGCAAAAACTACTCAGTATAAAATTAATAAAGGTTCCCCCCAGGTGATCATATTGTGTCCCTAATGAAGATGGCAGATTTGTACATCTGAGACACTTGCTTTAATTTCAAGATCATATTTGCAAGAAGAAAGAAAATCTAAACATAATTTACAGAACAATTTCTATTTCTATCTCAAATGTACAAAGCATCTGAATTCTACTACAAGGCCTGATAGTAACAAAATTACAAGAATTAACCCTTTCATAAGTGTGAATGGCTATTGAATTCTTACAAATGCCTGTATTTAGCCAGGCATGGTGGCACATGCTTAGAGTCCTAGCACTAGGGAAGCTGGGGGAGAAGGATTTCAAATCTAAAGTTAGCCTGGGCTACACAGTCCCTGCCACCCTCTCCTCCTCAAATAGTCAGGCTTTTATTCAGCTTCATATATGTGGAAGAAACCCTTCATTAAAACTGGTATAATGGTAGTGGTGGTATCTTCTCAGGAAGAAGAAAGAGCTGAACTTGGTCTGAGCAATTTATAATGCTGGAGGGTGGGGTTTGTTCCTGCTCCATGAATTTCATTTTCTGAACACCTAGTGGTCTACCTCTTCTGTGTTTATTTGAATATGAATTTCATGCTACCCCAATGGACCTTATGGAAGGATGGAAAATCGGGAATGGGGTACACATAAATAGTCCAATAGCAATCATTGACGAGCCTGATGCTCCAATTGACTTGCAGGAGTGATCATCCCATAGTCATAACCTTGCAATCGCAAGTGTTGTGTAACCAACTGCAGTTGGTTCCAAATACAACACTTTGTCAGTAACAAAACCGTCTTACAATAATGTAGTATTTCTAGCTTGGTGAGAGAAGGTTTTGCTGTGTAGCTCAAGCTGGTCTGAAACTCAAGCTCCTTCTTCCTGAGCCTCCCAAATGCTAGGATTATAGGAGTGCACCATCTTGTCCAACTGGCACAATTTAAAATTAATCTCAGGGATTGGGACATAGCTCGGCTGGTAAAGTGCCTGCTGTACAAGCATGGGGACCTGAGTTCAAACCCCAGAACCCACATTTAAAACCTTAGGCACAGTGGATTGGCACTTTGAATCTCAGCACTGAAATTGTGGAGACAAGTGGTTGCCTGAGGTTCACTGTCTAGGCAGTCTAGCCTAACCAGTTAGTTCCTGGCCAAGTAGAGAATCTCTCTCAAAACATAAGGTAGCCAGCACCTGAAGGACACCCAGTGCCTATGTCTGCCCTCCACATGCACTCATATGTATATGCTTGTACACACACACACACACACACACACACAGAATGACCAGTTGATGAAAACCAACTTTCTATCAAATCACACTGCAGATTCTGAGTTGGATCTAAAACACTTTCTTGTAGCAATTTATTGCCCAATGGATCCATCTTTCATTTCAAAATATATAATACATCACAAGTGTATATATGCATGCGCACTCTGGTGTGTGTGTGTGTGTGTGTTCTGGTCTAACCGTATGGACTCTGCAACTGGAGAATTGCACTTGAAATAGATATGTCTCTTTCACGAGGTTTCAGCTTTTGCAGAATTAGCTCCGATATGAATAATATTTTCACATAATTGCAAACACATTTTTCATTCCTTATAAGCTTCTAAATATGTTGCCCAAGGAAGCAACTAAAACAAATTTTGTTAACAGAAAAAAAAAAACACATCATCTATGAAATAAAAAGTTAAACCCTGCAGTTACCTCAAAAGAGGCTAAAAACAGATGCCAAGGGGAACATTTTATGTTAAAATAAGTATGTTAAAAAAAAAATAGAAAAAAATAAAGTTCAGACATTGATCCAAACAGATATGAGATTTAAAAAAAACCTGTAGCTCAGCATAGTGGAATATGCCTGAAAGCCCAGCACTGGGGAGGCTGAGGCAGGAAGACTGCTTGAGAAAAGCTATACAGCAAGACCCTACTGAAAGGTAGAATGGGGAAGAAGGAAAATATAGACTGAGTGAGAAGGAGGGAGGGAAGGACAGTGGATGGCGCGGGAGCAGAAGGAAGGGAAAGGAGGAAGCAGTGTCACAAATCAGTGTAGAATAGTGATCAGGACAGGAATAAAACCTTCCACACACCATGACAAATGTCACACACGGGCTGGCACACACAGCAGGGCAGGAGCTTGTCACGAGCCTGATAACTGAAGTCCAGTTCTCTCTCTCTCTCTCTCTCTCTCTCTCTCTCTCTCTCTCTCTCTCTCTCTCACACACACACACACACACTATTTACGATTCTAAACAGCTAAAAAAAGTTAAGGCAAATAGTTACCTTAACTCTGCTGTAGTCTAGAAGGAAAATATCATATCCCCATAATGAAATGAAATATAGTGAATTTTTTTCTAACTATGAGTCAAGTCCAAAAGCCACACAAGGCCGGGCGGTGGTGGCGCACGCCTTTAATCCCAGCACTTGGGAGGCAGAGGCAGGCGGATCTCTGTGAGTTCGAGACCAGCCTGGTCTACAGAGCTAGTTCCAGGACAGGCTCCAAAACCACAGAGAAACCCTGTCTCGAAAAACCAAAAAAAAAAAAAAAAAAAAAAAAAAAAAAAAAAAAAAAAAAAAAAACAAAAGCCACACAAAAAACTTTTGTTAAATTCAGCTATGTAAGAATAAACCCCCCTCTGGCACAAGTTACCACAGCAAGTGTTAAGGCCAGCAGTGATACACGATTTTTTTTTTCCAACTTGTAATTAGTAGGCAAAAACGTACCTCCCTAATATAAAAGAAGCCCTTTTTAAATTGAAGAGAAAAAGACTAACAGGGTGCAGAATCACTTGAGAAAAACAATAAAGAAATGAGACTCTGGTTTCTCTCAACAATTTGCAAAAAAGAAAAATATGAAAGTTTGGCTAACACCAAGTCAAAAATAATTATTTTTCTGTATTCCTGGTGGAAATACAAATCACATCAACCAAGGCTGGAGAGCTGGTTCATTGTTTAAGATGCTTGCTGCACAGGCACGAGGACCAGAATTCAGGTCCCCATAACTCAAGCAAATGCCAGGTTGGCATGGCAATCCACCTTTTCCAGATGCTGAAACAGGGGGATCTCCAGAACAACAAGGCTAGCAAGACTAAGCTATCTGAAGGCTCTGGGTTGGTTCAGGGATGCTGTCTCATGTATAAGATAAAAGAGCAGTAGATGATTCCTGACTTGCCTCCAGACGCCACATGCACCCACACTCATGCAAACATGCATATATTCATGTGCCTAGTGCACACACAAAAATGAAAAAATAGCTTAAATTATAGAAGCCTTCATGTAGGTAATTTCAGTGTGATTATACCATTAGCAGGATGGTCTAACTCTCTCCAGACCTGTAAAAGATCATCACAAAGTTATTAATCACTGAGATGATTGCCAGGAACAACACAAATATCCAACCTTGGAGACCAGTTAGATCTTTTTTATAATGCAATACTAGTTGGGTGTGGCAAAGAAAGAGAAAATGGAAGGATATAGTGATAAAGAATTATCTATAAGATGCAGTAAATACAATGTTTCCAATGAAATCAAAAGTAACACTTTTACCTAACCTGGGCCTACCGATTACATTTACTTTACTCCTGATTACAAACTTCTTTTGACTTTCTCAAACTACAAGTTGCAATAACAATTTTAAATTAAGTCTGGTTTAAATTCATTATTGAAAGACAAAGTTGCAAAAATTATAAACATGAACTTGACTTTCCTTAGTCAATGTAGGTGTTCTTCCGACATCTCTGCCATATTAAAGCGTCAAATATAATTACTCTGTTTTGCTTAGAAATGTGTAAGAACTATCAGAATTATTGGTTAGGGAGGCTCCTGAGGCCCCCAAAGCCATATAGGCTGTTGTCATTGCTCTTGGATGCTCACCAGAACTAGATGGCCAGATCCAATTGCTAAAAAATACCATATACTTCTGTTGCAGGACATAAATCAAGCGGGGCGGACCTGAAAACTCCTGTCTGCTGACTGGCTTCCACGGTGTGGGAAGGGGCCACACTGGAGAGGAAAATTCATCAAAGGTATTACCCAGTACTGAACTGTTCATGCTACAATACTAACATGCCAGGCAGGATGTACCCACTGGTGCAATGGTGGCACAACAGTTATGGATACAAACAACTGTATTTGGATTAGACATAAGGTCTACTCCATAGTAGGGAATTTATGTCTGGTATTGTAAACCTGGTCAAAAGCCCATGGTTAGGGATGTTATAGGTAGAGGGGAACCTACGACTGTCATTTTGCTAAGTGGAAATGTCCTCAAATTGCTTTTTAAATACGTGTGTTTATATTGTAGATTAGTGCTACTCAATCTTATCCACAGAAACATCTCTCTGTAGTGGGCAGCAGTTAATGTAGAGACACATAGCTGACCAGAGCGATGAAAATAAATGTCACTTGGCCCTAAATGGGATATCTGTATCAACACACATCCCCACCCAAGGCTCAGGGAACATTGCAGAAGACAGGCAAAAAGAACAAAAGAGTGGAGGGTGGGAAGGAGGGTTGTGAGTGTAACATGGCCACAACACTCACAAGCTCACTGCAACTATCACCTGGACAAGACCAAACCAACGAGATCAGTAACCATTCCAAAAGCCAGTGCTAATTAGACTCAGTGGATTAAAAAAACTTGAAAGGACATAAAGGGGAGAAGAGGAACTGGGGGTGACTGAGAAGCATTGGGGCTGGATCTGATAGAGATGTATTATTTACACATCTGAAGTTTTCAAAGATTAAAAGATAGCCTATCAAAAATAAGCTCAAAATAAAAAAGAAGGTGGGAATATTCCTTGTTCAAGTATTCAACCTTATCTCTAGAAATCCTAATCAATCCGATGCTCTTCTCAGTGTGTAAGCCTGTTACAGATTTCATATTCAAGTGTGCATTCTTTGTAATGTGGATGAAGTTGGCTGAACATGTAATTGACCATCTGCATTTCTTATCTATTTTCTTCCTTCGGAAGTGGAATATAAAAATACCACTTCTATCTTTGAGTTAAAAAATCATTTTCTTGGCTGGGTGTGGTGGCACGTGCCTTTGATCTCAGTACTGGAAGCAGAGGCAGGCAGATCTCTGTGAGTTAGAGGCTAGCCTGGTCTACATAGGGAGTTCCAGGCCATCCAGGATTCTATGCTGAGACCCTGTTTCAATCATCATCATCATCATCATCATTTCAATAAATCTAGGATCGATGCTGAACACCTGCAATCCCAGCATTGTGGAGGAAGCTGAAGGAAAGAGATTAGAAGTTTGAGTTTATCTTGAGCTACGTAGCAACTCTGAGATCAGTCTGGAGTACTCGAGACCCTGTCTCAAAAAGAAATCTTTTTGAAAACCATACATCATCCTATATGCCCAAAACCAGGCTGCAAGTGTCTTTCAAAACACTTCCCATAGTTATTAGTAATTTCTCATTCAGTCATCTTCATGGTTACCTTCTTGCCCTACTTCAAAGAGCCTTTCTCTTCTTCACTACAGAGTTCTCCATGTCTGGAGAAAGGGTAATGCAGGGCCTTGCATAGACATCTTCCGTGTCTATTCGTTAAACAAATAAACTACCTCTGTTTCTTCCCGATCTTTCCATCTGCTAGAATCACTACTCCCAGCTCTGAAACTGTCTCCAAGGACTTGATTAGACAAGCTAATACAGTGTGGAATCATACTATCCACCAAGGTTATCTATCATTAATGAAGAAATCACACATCACTGGTGAAATAGTTACAGACCCAATAATTATCATTTGAGAAGAACAGCTCAAGTAGCTCAATTGAAGATAATAACAAAATTCTCAAAATCTATTCCTCACCTGTAATTCTGACAACTACTGCTCATGCTTAAAAACTCGTTTTGACACATCACTGTGATATTTTATATCTTTATTATACTTACAAGTTTATTTATAAAAGGTTATCCACATTGCTAATGGTCTATCATTTATTTCTCTTTTTTAGCCTTTATATCTTTTTACTAATGTGCCAAGGGAACCTGTCTACCAATTTTGAAATATTTAGCTTATTATTTAAAATAAGCTAAAAGTTGAATCTTTTATAGTTTAAATTACAATCCAAGGTCCTTTCCCCCAAGATACCTATCTTGATTTACCACAATTCCAAACAAAACAATCTTTTAAAATGTTATTTGGAGAAAAATTTTATTTGAATTACAAAAAAGTTGATGGGACAGAGAAGTCTACTGAGTTTGGAACTGTTTTCCCTATTTTATTTCTTTAGATGCACTTAGTTATATAGTGCACCTATGATATTAAAGACCTTTGATCCCAGCACTGGAGGCAGAGGCCGTTTTCCATTTTCTTTGTGCCATCCATAATTAAGATAATAAACTGTATTCTATATTCTTCCAAAAGAAAGGTCAATTAAGCTAGTTATGATTACGAACATCTGTATCCCAGGACGTGGGAGGTAGAGTTAGGAAGATGAGTTTGAGTTCGTCCTGGGCTACATAGTGAGTTTGAGGCCAACCAAAGCTACATGAGACCTTGTCTCAAAACACCAATGAATGTCTACCGGAAGACAGAGCGTGTTACCCACCTCCCAGGTGAGTTCCATGTGCAGCACAGTTCAGCATCTTCAGAAAGACCAGTAAAGCCAAGTGAGGCCTGGGTACCACAAACCACATCAGATTCAGAGTCACCAAGCTTCGTATTGAGTCGCTGTACCCATGCAGAACCCATCTCCCAATCCAAAACCACTGGGTTTTCCTTGGATTATAGTAATAACTGCTTCCTTAACCCAATAAGATACCAGATATTTTTCTAATGTAACCACCATTTCATGGTTTGCACAAGACATACCTTTAGTGCATCCAGATTTTCATAACCCATCAAACAGTTTTTCAGTATGTGTTATGGCAGGATATTCTAGATCTGCCAAGAAAAGTAAATTCACAGAGCCGCCTGCAATTCAGAAACTATCGCAAATTAGCATAAATAGCCCTATTTTAGAAGGAACGGCTTTTGCAAGTCATACAGGCAAAATAATGTGGCCTTGCATTTGTATCATTAAAAACTCCCTGTGTACAGCTTTGCCATGAATATTAAACACAGCCCAATCATTCAGCCCACTAATGTACTTGGGTGAAACTCTTTAGTGAAGCATTTGGTTACGATCACAAGACTAACTAGGAAAACTAGCTAACAAGTACCTATTTTTGCGGATTTTTTTCATCTTAAAAGGAAAAAAAAACTGCATATCAAATAAAACCTCTCAACACTTGTCAGCTCTCCTGTGAACATACCATATAAATGGACGGGCACCGGCTGCCAGGAAAAACGAAAGGCCAAATTCCACTCGTATCCCCATGCTGTCAAGTTCAGAGAGAAATCTGTCCTAGACCCAAGCCATCCACACGGCATACAATGAGTCTGTTGACAAGAACTAAGAATGGATCAAATCTTCAGATTTCTCTGCATAGATCTTACTCTCTTCTTTGCCATCCTGATTTAAAATGCCTCTGGCTAGTTGCTCAAGGCATAAAACAAAGGTACTTTCAAATGGCAAATGTGCTTAATGTCTATCCATTCCAAGCAAGATTCCAAAAAGTGTAGAAAACGACAGCTTACCTAGGCACAAACATAGCCACGGTGCTGTGGGCTGCCAGTGCGATGCGCAAGAGTTGTGACCATTATCTGGAGCAAACGAAAAGAAGGGAAGCACATTAGAGCCAGTTTTGTTCATTTCTGCTGTGAGCATGAGACTTTTTATAACCATTTGGGGAGGCTTCTCCTTTAAGCACCGTAGCTCTGAACACGTTTCTCTAGGTCTCAGCCCTGCGCCACTCCAACAGGTGGAGGAAGCCTGAAGGGTACTGATGAACGACTTGCTTAAAGAGAGGACAGCAGAATCTGGGGGCCTGGGCGGTGGGGGCGGGGGGAAGCATGTGTGGGCAAGGCAAAGGGGGGCCAAAGGAGTGAGGTTTAAGAAGAAAGTAGCAGAGGCCAGGGTGGTGGGTGCACGCCCTTGGTTCTGGCATTTAGGAAGTAGAGCCTGGTGGGTCTCTGTGATCCAGGCCAGCCGACATAAGGAGCGTGACGCCAGTCAAGACTACACAGTGAGACCTTGTCTCAAAGAAGAGCCAGAGGGGAGGAAGAAAAGGAAGGAAAAGAGTGGAGAAACTTGTCTTATGCTTGCCAGCTACCACCTGGCTCCTATTTCTCAGCGGGAAACTGAACTTTTGTTTGCCATGGATGTCCACTGTTTCCCAATTAAAAAATGTCAGCCTGGTCTTTCATCCAGCCACAAAACCCGTGTCTTCCACCCACGTTCCTTACTGCAGTCAGCAAGGGATAAACGAGCCATGCTAGGAACCTGGGAGTGTGTTAGAATCTACCTTCTGAACACTTTGAAATGTTTCCAATTGCTTGTCCTTGGAAGCAGGGCCAGATATGGAACTCAGGCCTGGAGTATGTTAGGCAGACGCTCTACCACTAACCTACGTTCCCAGCCACCTAATTCAGGTCAGGCCAGTTTTGAGAATGTCTTAAAATTCTCTCTCTCTCTCCTTCCACATGTAGTCTTTCTGATTCATTTTTTTTTAATACCAACATTCATTTTCCTCCCACCAAGTATAGTATAGCATGCCAAGGATAGTATCTCATTTTTGGAGTCATTTGTTCTTCCCAGGTTTTTATTTTTTTTCATTATTATCTTAATTAATTTTTTATTGTCATGGTTTCCCCTCCCTCCTTTCCTCTCCCCTGCACCTGCCTCCCCTCTACCTTCCCCCCATTTACTCTTCCTCTATTCTGAAAGGCCTCCAGTGGCACATCAAATTGAGGTAGAACCAAGCTCTTCCCCTGCATCAAGGCTGGGCTAGGCCACCCAACATGGGGGACAGTTTCTTTTTCTTTTCTTTCTTTCTTTCTTTTTTTTTTTTTTTTTTGGATTTTCGAAACAGGATTTCTCTGTAGCTTTTTGGTTCCTGTCCTGGAACTAGCTCTTGTAGAGCAGGCTGGCCTCGAACTCACAGAGATCCGCCTGCCTCTGCCTCCCGAGTGCTGGGATTAAAGCCGTGCGCCAGCGGGACAGTTTCTTAAAAGCCAGCTCAAGTGCCAGGGAAAGAAGCTGATCCCACTGCCAGGAGCGCCACAAACAGGCCAAGCTACACAACCGTCACATACACGCAGAGGGCCTCAGTTGGTTCCACACAGGTTTCCTAACTGTGGGTCCAGAGTCCGTGTGCTCCCATGAGCTCAGGTCAGCTGTCTCTGTGGGGAGAGCTCCCCCTTCATGACCTTGACCCCCCCACACACAATACCTCCTCCCTGTCTTTAACAGGACTCCCAAAGCTCGGCCCAATGGCGGTGGGAGTGGGGATGGAATCTGGGTAGGTGGATTGGAGGCAGGACAGAAGGGGAGAATATTGAAGGAGATATCTTGATGGGGGCGGGCATTTCAGGGTTAGGGAGAAACTTGATGCCAGGCAAACTCTCAGGCATCCACAGGGATGACCCCAGCTAAGAATCCTAACAATGGTGAAGGGGTGCCTGAATTGGCCATCTCCGTTAATCAGATTGGTGACAACCCTAATTGTCATCAGAGAGCCTTCGTATGTAGTGTTTTGTTTTCTACGTTGAGGATGCATAGGGAAGAGTGCAGCGCTGAGGATGGAGCCCACAGCTCCGCTTAGTAGTCAAATGCTCTAGCTTGAAGCTTCAGCTCTAGCCATTCTTAATCCACAGCCAGTGCATTTGCTTCTGCTGCTTCTCCCTGAGGCGCTTAGGCGCTCACACTTCAAGCTGCTCTACTTTGGGGATGCTGTGCTTTGGAGAGCACCGAGCTGGATCTAAACTTGGGAGTGCTAGATTTATATTCTTCTCCCTGACAGGTACACTTTTCTCTCCATTTCCCCACTTAGTTCTACAGCTTTATTTTTCCTTTGTTTTGTTTTGCTGTATCTCAGTATTAAATCTCTTCTTTCCAGAAGTTTCTTTCAATGCTATGGAGGGGTTGTGGTGCCCTGTGCATGCCAGTGTCACAACACTTAGGCTGAAAGTGGCTGCTCCTTCCAGTGACTGCAAGCTCTTTTGTAGACAATGACTGAATATAAGGTGTCAGGGATACGACCTGACTGATGCATTTCATGCAACAGTGAAGGGGTCCAATAATTCAATTTTTATTATGAATTATAAAAATTATCGGGTGTGGTGGCACATGCCTTTAATCCCAGAACTTAAAAGCAGATCTCTGTAAGTTCAAGACCAGTCTTGTCTACACAGTGATTCCCAGGCCAGCCAGGGTTACATAGAGACACTCAGGGAGAGGGGAAGAGAGGAGGAGGAGAAGAGGAAGAAGAATCATTATCATCATCATCTGAGGGCTAGGGATGTAGTTCAGTTGGTACAGTGCTTGCCCAGAATATGTGAAGCCCTGGATTTGTTCCTGAGCACCACATACAGATGTGGTGGTCCACTTCTGTAATCTCAGCAATTGGGAGGTAGAGATGGGTGGATTAGAAGTTCAAGATCATCCTTGGTTACATAACAAGCCTGAAACCAGTCTGGACAACATTGCTGTGGGACAACGGTCTTTTATCCTGTCACTTGTATTATTTTTAATAAAATGCTGATTGGCCAGTAGCCAAGCAGGAAGTAGAGCAAGGAGAATTCTGGGAAGAGGGAAGTTTCAGTCTGCAGTTGTGACCTAGCCACAGAGGAAGCAAGATAGCAGGATGTGACTAACATAGACAAGAATAATGGGCTAGTATAAGTTAAAAGAGTTAATAAGAAGCCTGAGATAATAAGCCAATTAGTTTATGATTAATGTAGACCGCTGTGTGTTTATTTGGGACTAAACAGCTGCAGGACTGAGCGGGACAGAAACCTCAGTCAACACAACATGAAATCCTGTCCTAAAAACACTAAACAACAACACACACATACACACGGCATACCTATATGCATGCATAAAATGTCACTATGAAATCCCATCCTCCATACAATTAATACACATCAATAAAAATCCATTGTTAAAAAGCATCACCTGAGTCATTTGCAAAACAATGGAATTGTATCTCCGAGAGACATAAGAAGCTAGTATAAAGATAGGCAAATCTGAAGAACAAAACTTACTGTGTAACCCTCCTCCACACAGACCCCATAGGGTCTTGTGCATGCTAAGTGAGCATTTTATCATTCAGCTGTAGCCTCTATATCCATGTCTGTCTTATATATTCTGGATGAATATATGAAAAATAATAAATCTGATCACCCCAGAAGGTAAATTGAAGTGTCAGAAAAACAAAATTGAGAGATACCTTTTATTACATATTATTTTAGACCTTGTAGAACTTCTAATCATGAGGAGTATATATGATCAAAAAAACTTAAAAATAAAAACATTTTAATTAGGCCTGATTTTCTAGGCCAGAAGTAGTCCCAGAATCCACACCTTCAACAACAACTTTTCTCCTAACACCGACAATCATAGAAGGTTGGGAACTGCTAAAGTTGAACTTGACGTTAGAGATCTAATCTAGAAGCTGCCAAACCCTGGCATCATCCCTGATCTAATGTACTCCAGAAGGGGACAGGAAGACCAGGATTTTCCACAATAGCTGGGGAGATTCTGACTTCCAGTTTGCTTGGAGACCAACGATCAATGGCCCAGCCACTGCACAAATCTCTCCTCAGCCATGTATGCATGGAAACATCTCTATCTTGAGGGTAACCAATCTGCCAAAGGGCCTCCAATAATTGTACCTGTTGTTATCTGAATCCTATGTGGTTTGCTCTCACATCACATAAGCAATAGGCTACTGTAGAAATCATGTCTTGGGCCGGAGGGCTCAGTCGCTAACTAAGTTCCTTGCTCTGTAAGCACATGCATCTGAATTTGGATCCTCAGCATCCACAGAACAAGCTGGGTATGGTGGTATGGACCTGTAATCAGAGATAGGTGGATTCCTGGAGCTCTGTGGACAGCCAGTCAAGCGGATCAGAGAGCTCCAGCTTCCCTGAGTGCAATGGTGGCCTGTGACTGACAGCTCCAGGCGATGAGAGATACTGTGGCTTCAGTCTTGCTCTCTCTTGCCTTGTCCCACTCTGAAGAGGTCAGGTGCTGTGCTAGGACCCTGGAAAAGACCAAATCTTCTATAATAGCCAGCACTTAGGTGCCACCAAAGAGAATAAGTAAGAATGTGTCCTTCAATTCTGTTTTAGCCTTCTTTTATCTGTCTGTCTATCTATTTGTCTGTCTATCTATCTGTCTGTCTATCCATCCATCCATTCATCCATCTATATGTCTATCATTTATTTTTAATTTTATATGCATTGGTGCTTTGCCTGCATGTATGTCCTGGAACTGGAGTTAAAGACAGTTGTGAGCTGCCATGTGGGTGCTGGAAACTGAACCTGGGTCCTCTGGTAAAGCAGTCGGTGATCTCAACCACTGAGCAATTTATTTAGGTCCATATCTATTTTTAGGCGGGGTTTTTTGCATCCCAAAGAGGCCTCAAACTGACTGTGCATCTTAGGATGACCTTGAACTTGTGACCCTCCTGCCTCTACCTCTTAAGTGCAGGGATTGTAGGCAGTGCTGGGGACCCAACCTGGGACTTTGTGTAAAATGCTAGGCAAAATAATCTACTGACTGTGTCTCGGCCCTCAGTCCATCCCTCTGAGGACAGCAGCCCTGGAGAGACCCTGACACAGAAAAGCACATGTTAAGCCATGCCAATTTCGTCCCAGTGAGACACTGTGTAATATAATAAATGCTTTTTGCTGAATTTATCCTCTCAAACTGCTAAGGTTTTTGAGGGAGAGAAGAGACAGACCCTCTTTGCACAGCTAGGGAAAATATAAGGTTCTCTTACCTAATCTTATTTTCCTGTAACTATATTTCTCGGCAGTCGCCCCACTCCCATCTCGTGGATAATTTGTCTTCAAACCTGTCAGGGAGATCTGAACCACCTGTTTACCCCGGTAACCCCGGGTAAGCATCAGTTCTGAGTACTGGGTGGGGGTGGGGTTACCCGCCTTGCTTTCTTTGCTTTTCTGAGGCTGGGAAGAGCAGATGGGGAAAACTCTGATGATCTTTTGCATAGTGATGCGTATTAGCTGTCTTCTGTGGAAACAGATCTCACACACTCCAGCCCCCGGCCCACCAGAACCTTTCTCTGACAACTTCCTGAACACAGAAGGCAAGAAGATTTGAAAGCAGACCATCTGGGGTTCCGGGGTCCACTCTTCACATGTTACTCAATTCTTCATCCTGACCCGAAAGCTTTGTCCTCTGTTTTCATAGGATATGTACACCCGAGCTTCATCTCGCTTATTATGCATACAGAATATCACCAATATCAGAAAAAGTCTTCACCATATACAATCACCTCCAAGTCCTTGGAACTAGTCCAGCCCCCTCTGACCTTCAGGTCACCTGCAAAGCCAGAATGGCAGGGATCTCATTCAATACCATTGAGGAGCAATTGGTCAAAGTCTAAAAACAAACATATGTACTTCTCTTAGGCTTGTTCATTCCCATTTTCGCTTGTATCTGGTACTTACGGCCACTTAGGTTTGGTTTAAATGAACATCTGAGTATCTCAAAAGCCAAACTCTGAGACCCTCTGGTGTCGTTCTGCCTGTAGATAAAATCCGGAGTCCGTTTGTGAAATATCAAACAGATTTAGGGAAATGTGAAAGGTATGTTGCTTAATGTTGCCTAGCAATATGGTTAAGGCACAGGAATCATGGAGAGGACAAAATTCACACCCATGAGGAAATCATATGTACACACAAACACACACACACACATGCTCACCCTATGAGCACACACAGATTTCTTTGAGACAATGGTCTAAACTGTGAGGATAGAATTACTGTGACAAGGGAAATGAGTGTCACAGCACCACGGAATAAACCTTTCGGGTGACGAGATTTCAAGGTCTCTGAGAGCCTGTGGCTCAAAGGAGAAGGTCTTCACGCCTATGAGTCAACAACACCATCCCACACACAGCCTTCATCAACATAAGCAAAGTTACTTTTTAAAAGAATGAGTACAACAATATTTAAAATTCTAGGAATAAGTATTTAATATACAAAGCAACTTTAACCTATTAATCCTTACTTCAAATATTTGTCTGTCTGCCTGCCTGTTTCCCTCCTACCCTCCCTTCCTTTCTTCCTTTTCTTTATTCCCTTTCTTCCTGTACAGATGACTGGACTCAGGGCCTCATACACTTTACCACTGAGTTGCACCCCAGCCATTGATTTTCATAAGATCCCCGTGTAACAATATCCAGCATGATCTACATCAGACTCTTGAGGGCTGGGAAGATAGCTCAGTCAGTAACGGGCATGCACAGCCCATTGCAACATAAATATAAGTCTCTGAGTTCACATAAAAAGCTGTTACTGGTGACAGACAATTGGGGAATCTGAGACAGGCAAATCTCTGGGATCAGCCAGCATAGCCTACTAGTTGAACCACGGGTCCCAGTGAGAGACTCTATCTCATAGAAACAAGATATCTGATGACACCTGAGGAAGGGGCCACCTGACTGCTACATGCACAAGTGGGCACACGCACACATGTGCTTGCACATCCACACTGCACACCTGAAATCCCTCGTATGCTAAGGCAGGCATCTGGCTTCAGTTTCTGACTCTAGCACTTGCCCTTGACTGAGGGTTTGGCAGTAAGGAGGCTGGAATGGTGAGACAAATTTGTGGCTTCTCATCCACTCCTGACTAAAAGGAAGAGTGACAAGCCACCCTGTGACCAGACATGAACGGCAGATATGAATACATTCTAGACTCACATATCCATCAGCTGACTATCAGACTATTAAAACAATGGACCAAAGAAACGGAAGTTTCCCCCAGGAACTTCAAGCTTAGAGAGGAAAGGGTTTGACGTTGAGCCCTAGCTGGAGGAAGAACCTGTCCCCAGACAGACTTGATACACTTCAAACAACTTGTCAGGTCACCTAACAGTGGAGGGTGGGGCCTCACTTCCACTGGGACAGCTTAGAAGTGTATCTATCCATGGCCATTTATTTAATCTCTCTTCAGAACCAGAAGATAAACTCAGGGCATGGGGCCGTGGGTTCACTGGATCCCTCTGTCCCTCTTCTTGGTGTGACCACATTGCATTTTTCTGCCTTTTACATTAATTTGGCTATTTTAATTCTTTTCTTGAGGATGAGTGGCTGTACCTGGCTTCTTGGGGTACAGACTGTGAACCCAAGTTTAGTAACGACTCATCTCCTTCTTCTAGCCCATCATGAGTTCACAGACTGAAGGAAATTTCCACTGCCCAAGTGCGGTTCCTGCCCTAGGCTCCTGACCCACACTATTCAAACTTATACCCTGCATCCTCTTAGGTTTACAAGTATAGGACTCTTTTAGAAAAGGTCACCCTTGCCCATCTTCCAGTCAGCACTGGAAGGGTTGCTATGGTTCCCCCATTGCTTTCCCAGGTTGTCACAGGGAACTGGAAGATAGGAGCACATAGCAGCATTAGATGGTTCTTCTCCTTGAGTTCCTTCTCTGGTTCCTTTCCAAAAATTGAGGCTGGAGAGAAGTCAGGAGATTTGCATTGCCAGCCTTCCTTGAGGGAGGGCAAGTGAAAAGTGGAACACCACAGAAGCTACCTACATGCATGCCTGACTGGAAGAAAATAGCTATATGCATGCCTGACCAGGGAAAAGTAGCTACATACATACGTGATGGGGAGGGGAGTAGCTACAAGCATGTTGGACTGGGGGAAAGTAGCTACAAGCATGCCTGGCTGGGGGAAAGTAGCTACAAGCATGCCTGGCGGGGGGAAAGTAGCTACAAGCATGCCTGGCTGGGGGAAAATAGATACACGCATACTAGTATTAAGGTGAAGAACATACTGTTACAGGAGGAACGGGCCTGCTTTTGGTCCTGGCTAGCTTACACCCAAAATAATCACGCAGAAACTGTATTAATTAAAGCACTGCCTAGCTCATTAGTTCTAACTTCTTATTGGCTAACTCTTACATATTAGTTTAACTCATCTCCATTAATGTGTATCAATCACCATGTGACTGTGGCTTACCAGCAAGATTCTAACCAGTGTCCATCTCAGGCAAGAAAACCATGGTGTTTGCTATTCTGTCCTTTTTCCCAGCATTCAGTTCTTTCTATTCTGCCTACCTAAGTTCTGCCCTATCAAAAGGCCAAGGCAGTTTCTTTATTCAACCAGTGAAAGCAACATATAAACAGAAGGACCTCCTACACCAATGTACATGCATGCCCAATTAGGGAAAGATAGCTGCACACATACCTTGCTAATTAAAAGAAAAATGGTGGAGTAGGCAGTAGATCAGTGGTAGAGCATGTGACAAGCACACACAGGGCCCTGGGTTCAATTTCCCCCCAAAGAATATCAAGAGTAAGAAAAATATAGTTTATATTCTAAAATTCAGATGTCAGCCAAGAAATAATTTTTTCAAAGTTATTTTGTGTTTTTCATAATGCAAGTTTACTTACATGAATTTTGTGAAAGGCTCCCCTCTCCATAGCACACATCAGTTACAAACTGTTTTGGTTACAAGTAAATGATATGTTCTTAATTGTAGTTTAAAAGATTTCGTTTGACAGAAGTGGTGGGGCATGCCTTCAATTCCAGCACTTGGGAGGCAGAGTCAGGTGGCTGTCTCTGAGTTTGATGCCAGCCTGACCTACACAGCCAATTCCAGTCCACCCAGGACTACATAGTGATATCTTGTCCAAACAAACAAATAAGAACATAAATCAAACAAGTAAAAACATTAAAAATATTTTATTTCTTGAGACAAGAAAAAAATGCTCTTTTGGCTTTTAAGAATCCTTGAAATAACATTAGGTTAGAAATAGAAGAAAAGATCCATCTATATTAAAAATAAAAAACTATGTTCTTAGAAACAATCAGAAGAGGTAAGCCATGTGAGAAAGATTTCAAATGCTACTGAAGGTCATAAAGATTTGGACAAATAGAAACATTCATGTAATTTTAGACTGAAAGAGGCAACTATGAAGATGCCAGTCCTTTCCAAATTAATCTATAGGTAGAAAAGCACTTGATTTAATAATTAAGTTAAAAAAAACTATATAAAGTCAAACCAGGTGAGGTAGTGCATTCCTGTAATCCCAACACAAGGTAGGTAAGACTGGTGGATCATGAGTTCAAGGTCATCAATACAATGCAAGCAAGTTGATGTGGGAGTCCTCTCTGCAGGCTGTGAATACCATTGGTTAATAAAGAAGCTGCTTTGGGCCTATGTCAGGGCAGAGTAAAGCCAGGCAGGAAATACAAACAGAGATATATATAGAGAGTAGGCAGAGTCAGGAAGATGCCGTGTAGTTGCCAAAGGAGACAGGCACTGGACAGAACCTTACAAGTAGGCCACAGCCTCATGGCAATACATAGATTAATAGAAATGGGTTAATTCAAGATGTAAGAATTAGCAAGGAATACGGCTAAACTATTGGCCAAATAGTATTATAATTAATATAGATTCTATGGGTCTGAGTGACTGGGAAGCAGTCTCTGCCTATAGCAAGTGGCCGACTTGGGCTATATAAGACCCTGTGTCAAACACACAAAAACTGTATATGGTTATTAGAACATTAACATGGGAAAAAAATCAAGATTAAACAAAGAAATTCTGAGATAGAGACATACTCCCAACAAAAGGAGTATCTAATAGGATATATTCCTATCATCTTTTTAAAAGAATTATTGTATTTGTCTGTGTCTGGGTATGTGTCCTTATGTGTATATGAAGTCCAGAAGAGGGTGTCCGAGCTCCTGGAACTGAAATTATGTGTGCAGGGATTCAGAGTTGCTCTGAAACTCTGAATGACCAATAAGTGCTTTGAAGTGCTGAACCATCTCTCCAGTCTTTTGAATGTATAATTTTCTACTGGGGGAGTCCTGGTACCAGGTAGGCAGCATTCCAAGATGGCCTCCACACTCGCTAAAGTCTTATAAGATCACAGGAAATTCAGTTGCTCATGCATTATATATGGTCTCTTTATGTGGGTACATAGGGCAGGTGATAGCCTACAATCTGAACTGTCTGTTCCCTACAGGGTGTTTACCAACCCTTGGCTTAAACCATGTGTGCCAGGTCTTCTGGGGTCCAGAGTGTTCTCTTCACTGTGGTCAGGGCCCATGAATACAAACAGACTATTGTTCCTTTGAGTAGATTTACATCATAGAAAATCTTCAAAGAGAGCCATTTTCCTATTGGCCTTAAATAAGTGAGGTGTCTTTTAAGACACAGAACCCACGGGCTCTTGGCAACTGCAAATTGTCCCAAGATGACATCTAGCTAGAAAAAAAGCAGAGACTTATTCCAGCAGCTACAGGAACCTGAATTCTGCCAACAATCACAAGAGTCTGGAAGGGGATTCTGAGCTTCACAAGGGAATGAAGGCTGTGGCCTCAGGTGTAACTTTGTAAGATCCTGAATGGAGCACCCCGTGACTTGCTTGGACAGCTGCCCCATAGAACCTGTGATAGGGTTTGTGTGGTAATTTGCTGCACAGAAACAGGAAATGAACGCAGACCCTGTTCTAGATTGCCAAGCTGACGATGCCCCGGCACACTCAGTTCATCCTTCCCAGGGTAGGAAGTAAAGAAAGTTTGTTAGGAGGTTGCTAAGAAACATTTCCTTGCTCCTAAAAAGGAAACAAAGACTCTTGTGGCCTTTGAACCCTATTCATGAAGGGGGGCGGTAGGAGGAGCTGTGTGTGGGGGGGGAGGCTGTGGGTATCTCATCCCACAGGGATCAAAATCAAAGCTATAGAGTACAAAGAGCAGAGCACAGAGAAAGAATTCAGATCCTGGAAGAAACCACACTGCTGCAGTATTGACCAGACCCTGGAACTTTTTGTTACTTGTAAAAAAGGAAGAATTGATTGTTCAAACTGGAGGTCAGGAAACTTTTAACTCTAGTTCACCATTTTTTATGAATAAAGTTTTATTAGAACACTTGTCCATTGTACTATCTATGGCTATTTTTATGTTACCAAACAGGGTCAGATAGTGAAAATGAGATGCCACATGGCATCCAAACCTACTGCTTTCCCTAGTTCTTTTTCTATAGGATATGAGTGATACCCTGCATTTATGCATACATGAAACCCCACATTTATAATACGTGAAACCCATGCATTTATACATTCTGAACCCTAAATTTGTGACATCTATGCATGCATGCTTTTGCATTATTGAAGGGCTACAATCCACTAGATATTTTTAAAAGTGCATGATGTTCATTTCATTTTTATTAATGTATTATTTTTATGTCTGGGTGTTTTGCCTGCATATGTGTCTATGTGATGCATGCATGCTTGGTCAACAGAGTCCAGAAGAGGGCATCATATCCGTGGGACTGGAGTCCCAGGTGGTTGTAAACTGCTGTGTGGGTTCTGGGAATCAAACCCTGGTCCTCTGAAAGAGCAGCCAGTGCTCTTAACCACTGAGTCATCTCTCCAGCTCTACATTCTATCAGCTTCACACAGATTCTTCTATGTTTGATATGGCTTCATGGCTTCTTCATATGAACCTTGTTTAAGGACTCATCAGCAAGTTGCTGCTTAAAGGCATATTTAGACTTCTCTTACCACTAGCTGAACACAGACAGTAGACCCTGTTCTCTTTCAGCCTACTGAACAGTGAAAAAAAGTACTAACCTGTACCTAAAGATTGATGGTCTCATTCCATTTGGGTCATGTTGGGATCATTTTTTTGTACATTGTGTGAATATGTGTCTCTGTTTAACCTCACCTGCCTAAGGAACCTTCTGATTAGTTTAATAAAGAGTTAAATAGCCAATAGCTAAACAGAAGAGGATAGACAGGACTTCTGGATAGAGATGGGAACTCTGGAAAGAAAATCAGAGGTAGGAGATTCACCAGTCAGATAAGGAGGACGGCCATATATAAATAAAATATGTACAGTACTGAGGAAAGGTAGTGAGCCATGTGGCAGAATGTAGGTTAATATAAATGGGTTAATTTAAGTTTTAAGAGCTAGTTGGGAACAAGTTTAAGCTACGACTAAGCTTTCATAATTAGTAAAAGTCTTCTTGTCATTATTTGGGAGCTGGCACTCCAAAGAAAGACTCGCTCTTGGGCCATATTTATAAAGTACCACATACCTGAAGACTTAGAGACAGACTTTCTCCTCACAGTAAGGGAAACTGGGGAGTGGGAGAACAATGGGCTGGCAGATTCTAAGTCGGGGAAAGTCCACTTATGGTTCAGAGACAATGGTCATTTGGTTGTGTCCTCCCGACATGCAAGAGAAGCTACTCTGTCAGCTTCTTTCACAAGGACACAGGTCCCACTCATGGGACTTCTACCTTCACAACCTTCTCCGCTTTCAAAGTTCCCAATTCCTACCATCACCTTGAAGGTTGGGCTTCCAATGTATGAATTTTCAGGTGATGCGTGTACTTTTCAGGAAGGCTATGCATATGTGTATGCGAAGATGTGTGTACTCATATTCACATGTATGTTAGAAGTCAAGCTCAGGCATCACTCCTCAGGTCCATCCACCTAAATATATATATGTGTGTGTGTGTGTGTGTGTATGTGTGTGTAGTTGGGTGTGAGTGTGTATGTGAGTATGTGTAGTTGGGTGTAAGTGTGTGTATGTGAGTGTGTGTGTGTGGTTATGGGCTGGGTGTGAGTGTGTGTGTGAGAGAGAGTGTGCGTGTGGGGGGGTATGGGTTGGGTGTGAGTATGGGAGTCAGAAGACAACTTGCAGGAGTCAGTTCTCACCACTGAGCCACCTGGACAGCCCTCACCTCATTTTTGATTTTGGAGATGGGGGTTTCCAATTGGCCCGAGGCTCACCTGTTAGGCTAGTCTAACTAGCCAGTGAGCCCCAGTGACCCACCCATCTCTACTTCCTTAGCACTGGGATTATAAACACAGGCTACCACACTTGACGTTTTACATGGGTTCTAGGGAACTGAACTCACAACCATCTGTAACTCCAGTTCTAGGGGATCTGACACCCTCTTCTGGCCCTGCAGACACCAGGCATGCAGATGGTACACATACATACAGGCAGGCAAAACCCCCATATATGGAAAACAAAAATAAAAAACAGAAAGAGATATATGAAGATAGACAAGCCACCAAGTGGTTCTCAGTGAAGAAACATATGCACCTAAGAAGTCTGTTACCACCTGGGCCTTGTAGAGTTTAGCATGTCTAAGAACCCCAGCATGTACTCTAGGTACAGTGAGACTGTGTGTCCAGCTCCCTCCACCCACTTTTGATTGCTTGAGGCAGACTGTCGCAGGCCAGGTTACCCTTAAAGTTGTTACCAGAGTAAGTAGTCCAAGGTGACCTTGAAGTTCTGACTCTCCTGCCTCCATTTCCTGAGCACACCCCCACACCCAGCTTTATGCAGTGGTGAGGATCCTACCCAGGGCTTCAAATGTGCTAGGCAAGCAGTCTACCCATTAAGTCACATCTCCAGCCCTGTTTTCTGCTTTCATTAAAGACTTTAGTATCTTCATCAGCTGTGGACAGCCAACGGCAGAGACCATGCAAAGACTGTGGAGCAGAACTTCCGATAGGCAGACCCCATCTCAAAGGAAGACACAGAACAATCTTCCCACATGGCTCCCAGCACTGAGGAATACACAGAAAGGGGCAGATGTGGACATATCATCTCATGGTCCAGGACAGTGCTGTCCCCCGTTAGTTCTAGCAACGATAACAATAAAAGGTAACAAGCTGGGCAGTAGTGGCATGAGCTTTTAATCCTAGCACTTGGGAGGCAGAGGCAGGCAGAGCTCTGTGAGTTTGAGACCAACCTGGTCTACAGAGTGAGTTCTAGGACAGGAACCAAAGCTACACAGAGAAATCCTCTCTCAGAACGTCCCCCCACCCCCAAATCCTAACTTTAATTTAGAAACTACTAACAGGGTTGATATACTAATAGCTAACCTCTATTCCCAGCACTCAGAAGACTGAGAAGAGAGGATTGAGAGTTCAAAGTTGAAGGAATGGAGAAGGGAGGAAGAAGAGGAGGAGGAGAAGGAGAAGGAGGAGGAGGGAGAGCAGTCTCTGAACTTTGTGCCATCCATCAGGGCTGACAAGATAGCTCTGACGGTAAGAGCACTTCCTGTACAAGCCTGGCAACCCAAGTTTAATCTCTAGAATACATGAACGGTAAAGGAGTCCTAAAGGTTGTCCTCTGGCCTCCATCAGGGCACCATGGCACATGGATGTATCACCACATACAATAATACTAAATACATTAAAAATAATCATTTGATTTGCAAAGCTCTTATGTTCCGATTTTAATTCTGATAACCTCATGCCCGCCCCGCCCTCCCCTTGGGAAAAAAAAAAAAACTATTGCGGGAAATGAGAATTTTCTCCTTTTAGGGTTCAGAATATGCTGAGAAGTTTCTATGAACAGAGATGAGGCTACTGATGTACTCATTGTAGAGCAGAGGAAACCGGGACAATGAGCAGGTGGAGTCGGATGGCTGAGTCAGGGACAAATTCAAAGGCAGAATGCTGCATTATTGGCCCCCTTGCCAAGTTGAACCACCTCGCTTCTGTTCGCTCTGCTGCTAAAGAGGACTTTCAAGACTTCCAAGGACTAGTTAGAGTCTGAGTGCTCCACTTGCTAACAGTGCCTGCACACAGTGACCCTGTTCATAGATTGATAGCTAAAAGCTACTGATGAAGCAGGGTTCCGCCTACAAGAGAGGAGGTTCATTTCTTCAGCAAGTCCTTGTCATTTCCTGAGACTATGGTCACATCAAACACCAAGGGAAGATGAGAACTGCTGCCCTTCTGGGGCCTCTAAGAGTTGAAACTGCCTAGCAGTCCCCTCCAAGGACCTGCTTTCCCCTTTCCTGCCTCCCAGTGAAGCGTAGCTACCGCGGGGGCTCATGAAAGGGACCTTACTTACTGTTTCCATAACTGGACTCTACGTTCGTTCCAGTTCTTTGACCTCTTTCCACCCTGCCCACCTAATCCTTCAAAATCTCTTTATCTTCAAGGTTCATCTTAAGAATGTCTCCCGAGGAAGCCACTCCCTATGACCCCTCCCCCTCTTCCTTTGAAACCCTTATCTAGCACCATCTTCCCTTTACCTCTTGTTCACTGGTCTCGTGTCCTTTCCAGCCCCACAGGACAGGGATGGTTTTACTCACCTTTGCAACATCTGACAAGACAAACATGCTGCCCTTTCACAGAAGGGACACTGTACTACCACAGTGAACATGCTTCTGTTGCAAAGTATCAGCCTAAATTTTAGGACACCCCCCCTCCCGCTGATCTCATATGAGTTCTGTGGAGACTTCATGACCCTTTAAAAATATAGGAGTCCTTCTTAGCTCCCAGGCCAGCTACAGAATAAATTCCCAGTATTACAAAAAGGGAGTTGCAGCATGTAGCACAGATGTCTTGTAGCCCAGATAGATTTTAAAAATTATTATTATTATTGTTATTATTATTGAGTAAGTGGGTGGGTGTGGTCTGTGTGTGGGTTTATGTAAGTAAGTACGGGTTTCCCACCAAGTGACAGCTTCTCCTGTTACTGCAGCTCCAGGTGACTGGAGCTCCCTGACATGGAAGCTGGGAACTGAACTTAGCCTGCAAGAACAGTATGTACTCTAAGCGGCTGAGTCATCTCTCTAGTCCCAGCCTGAATAGATTTTTATCCTCTTTACTTTTACTACTTCTAAGAGAATTTTTCTCTAAAATTACTCGAAGTCGTATCAGTATTAATTCTGTCTGAAGTGTGAAAATGGGGGCTGGAGGAGATGGTTCAGAAGTTAAGGGAGCATTTTCTTACAGAAGAAATGGGTTTGATTCCTAGCTCACAACCACCTGTAATTCTAACTCCAGGGGAATCTGATACCCCCATGGACAACACATGAGCACATCACACACACACACACCAAAATAAAATACTATAGTCATGGGGATACATTTCAGTAATTGAGTTCTTGTTTAATACAAGCAAGGGCTTAGGTTCAATCCCCAGCACCATTCCAGAAAAGAAAAATCATCATCATAAAACAAAAGCTGAGAACAGAGAAAACACTGAGGAAAGTCACTGCTTATGTATCAGGAACTCAAAACTTGCAAAATCCATGCATACATCCTTTTGCGTCATTAAAGGTCCAAATTCCATCAGCTTTGCGAAGGTTCTTCTATGCCTGATGAATTCTCATGACTTTTTAGGAAGTGGGCTAATAAACAGCTCTGAGATATTGGAAGGACTGTTTTTTTAAAATGTGTTGCAAAAGGTTTCACGCATCCTGCCGTTGATCGCCATGAAGCAGGAGCTTGAACCAGTTAATATTTATCATGTCTGAGACGCTAGAAGGACAAAGGCCCGGGCCCTTCAAAGTCTCCCCGACCTGGTTTACAGCACTCACCCACACAGTACCAGCCGCATTACCTTCCGGAGGCCAGGAATACTGCCGAGTAATAAGCATTAAATGTTTAGTCATTTCCTGCATCACGCTATCATGGCCTTCCTCTATTAACATATCTAACTGAGTTATAGTTCAAACAGCCGGTTTCCATCTCAGCAGCAGTTTGGCTGAACGTCCCTCCAGTGGTGGTGCCATGGGGAGCCTCTGCAGAAACCCTCATGTTAATGCTGGAGCCGGCTTTGCAGAGGAGCTCCAGCTGGGAACACTGCGGACTCTCGATTGCCGATAATTTGCCTGAGTGTATGATTTGTGAAACCGGTGCGGATAAAACTGTCTGAATAATGGCACATCTGAACCACCTCCGAGCCTCAGTGAGCAGGGCTTGTGTGTCGGAGGGCATGCCCTGCTCTCATTAGCATGCCAAAGGCCAGTCTGTCTCGGCTTACATGCTGGTAATAGATGGTTGCTGAGCACCGTGAAAGTCACACAGATAGGAATATAAAAACCAAGGCCTCAGAGACAGTGATAATTACAGTATGTTATATTCTTGCTCTTGATGGGGAGGCTACGGTGCTTCAGAGAGTTCCATCAGCTGGGTGACCAACAAAGATGCAGAAAAAGAAAGAAGAAATGTATAAAATTACCTTGCTAAAACACTCTTCAAAATCAGGCTTCTTTCTCCTCCTAACACATAAGCAATATGGCTGAAGGCCAAAGGGAATTCTACTAAAAAAAAATAGCCTGTTCTTGTATAGTTTGATCCATGATAAACTGATCACAAATGTTTTTGAGTCCTTAAAAGACAGTAGGCTTTCACACTAAAAATAGCCATAATTTTTAAACATATACATTTCTATTTACTTGTACTTTATATCTAGAAGATGCATCTTGAGCCCGGTGCTTCTGAAGTAGAAATGGCAACACACTGGTTTTTCTGTGCAGAGTCAGTTACACAGTGCGAACTTTCAATCTCCATTTCCTTTCCGACTTCTCATGATTTGCCAGGTGCTTGTTCAGCTCAGAGGCCTGCGAGGAGACAGGGCAAGTGGAGAGCGGCCGAGCTGTGATTTCGCACCTCTAACCTGGCTGAATCTGGAGTCAGCAGCCATCATGTTGAATGGTACAAAATTGCTGTCTCTTCAGGGAAGAGCAACATCAAATTTTGGCAATTGCATAAGTGGTCTTGCTGTCATTTGAGCATTTCCTCTCTGTCAGCCCTGTGGTACTGTCTTTGACTCTGCCACTGGCCATGGGTAAATGAAATAGTTACAGGATAAAATTTTTATTGTTGGCTAGGAAGGTAATAGATAGCAATAGAAAACAGTTAAAAGATAGAATCAGATAATGATAGGAAATGGATCTGTGAGTGATTTATAGGCAGGAGAAAGATGGATAATATCAAATGATCAATAAGAACAATTGATAGAACTTGGAATCTTTTTCTGACTTCTAACCTTTCAGAAGCAAGAAGAGATGCTTTCTCTCTCCAAAAATAAATGCCACTGCAGGCACACTTCTCATGTAGTCTAAGTTAGGAGCTCTGGAGGGTCTTCCCGTTTTCTTATTTCTTCAGACTCATAATATAATATATGTTTTACCTTTGAGAACAGAAAAAAAGCTGAAACTCTGGTTTTGGCCCCTATAGTATTTGATTAAATGGAGAAAACGAATTGGCTAGTCAACTTGAACATCCTAACACTGAATAAATGTGGCTTTGGTGTCTATTGTTATAAGTTGTGGCAAATTGTTCTTCCAGTGCTTCCGTCTGAATTTTAAAATCCTACCTTAGGACACAGTGATAGGACTTCAGGACTTAGTAACTTTTTAGTATCTTCTTATCTGTACATATAAAACAATACAACATTCTAGAACCTATTTTAAAAATGGAAAGGGCCACTCTTGAGTTCTTCGGCCTTCATAGTAGTTGCTATTTCTTATCTCTAAGTTTGTGGTAACAGATGGAAAAAGTGGGGTGGGGATCCATAGCAAAGACTTTGATCAGCCTGACAAAACTCATGCAAGACTTGGTCATCAGCACAGCGGTGCTGTGAGGTGGTGGGACCTTTGTCAATTATGCCCTCGTGAGGCCCACCCTTACAAAGGGACTGCTGTAGCTCCAATAAGGAGGGGTTAGTTCTCTTGTGAGGTGACTGTAGCAAAGCAAACCTGGCACCCCCACCACACTGTCTTGTACTTTTGTTCTTTTTGCATATTCTTGTTTCACACACAGACAACACACATTCACTCCTCACAAAAAACCAAACCAATGCTGATATTGTGCTCTTAAAGTTTTGAAATCACAAGCCAAGGTAAACCTCCTTTCTTTATTCATAACCCAAGCCTTCGGTATTTTGTTACAGCCACAACAAAACAGACTGAGCCAGGCAGTGGTGGCACACACCTTTAATCCCAGCACTTGGGAGGCAGAAGCAGGCACATCTCTGTGAGTTCGAGACCAGCCTGTTCTACAGAATGATTTCCAGGATGGGCTCCAAAGCTACACAGAAAAACTTTGTCTCGAAAAACCAAAAATCAAAACAAAACAAATAAATGTCAGGCATGGTAGTATACATCTTTAATCCCAGCACTCAGGAGGCAGAGACAGGCAGATTTTTCTGAGTTTTAGGCCAGCCTGGTTTAAATAGTGAATTCTAGGTAAACTAGGACTAAATAAAGAGAATTTGTCTCAAAAAAAGAAAATCAGCCCCCCAAATATATAAAAATGCATATCCCCGTGCATTGTGTATATTCTGTATTACAGAGACTAAAAAATGTAAACTGAGGGAATTATTGCTGTTTTAAAAGGGACAAACGTTTACTGGGGACATTGCTGTAAAACCCAACCAGCCATACTAAAGCAATTTAGCTCTTTGTGAATTGCACATGAATCAACAGCACAACCAGACAATATTATCTTAATTCTTCCGAGAACAAGATTAGCTGAAGAGAAAGTGCTGATTTTTTAAGTGATAGCGAGATGCCTTCGCAGACAGTTGAATCTGGGTTGGCAAGGCAAAAAGTCAAACAGCAGATCAAAACAAGGGAAGAAAAGTGACTAAAATAAACGTGATGATATGTTTGCTAATTTAAACCTTCAAGTCTGTGTGAATGAATTATAGAGTTTTCACTCTGAGCTCCTGGTAATTTCTCACCACTCGTTAGATAGACCAAATAATTTTAAACAAACAATCTGGAGGGGTTGAATTCAGGTCTTAATTTTTAAAGCATTATTAGTAAGCAGATGGTAAAAGCAACAACAAGAAAACTCACAGGCAGTGATAGTAGACACTGCTTAGTCAAGTGTCCTTTCTGGTGTTGGCCATTCTTTGACTACTTCTTGTCTTTCCATCTGGCCCCACTTCCTGTTTTCTCTCTCTTCTTCCTGTGTGCAGAGGAAATGCGGTCACCAGAGCAGCGTCATGCACCTGCTGCCGTGCCTTCCCAGACAAGATGGACTACAAACCAAAATCCCTGTCTCCTCTAATTTGTGTGTATGTGTGTGTGGGGGGAGGTATTTTCTCACAGCCACAGAAAAATAAATGACACAGAACACCTGAAGAGAGAAGGAAGCTGAGGACAGAGACCCATTCCTGAGTGGCTCAGATCAGCATCATTTACATATATAACTAGAATGTTCTATCCAAGCACTTTACACACAAACATGCTATGACAACACCTTAAACACTTTTCTCCCCATCTGATAGCTCACTTTTCTTCAGATTAGCTAGTTTACAAAAGAACATAATTGCTGAGTGCAAAAATAAAAATAAAAATAAAACCAAGGCCTACCCTGTGAGCTCTGAGAATAGGCATCCAGGGATCTAAGAAACAACTTAACCATACAAATAAGTTGGAACAATGACTCCAGCTGGGAGAACGGAGTCCAAACAAGCAGTTGCCTAGGGCAGCAAATTACCAAGGGTAGCAGACTTCCCAGTAGCTTCTGTGAGAGAAAAATACAGCCTTTGAATTTAGATATTACCCGATAAACACGGGGCAGTGAGCAAGTAAATCAGCCAATCACTGGAAAGCTTAAGCGACCTGGCTGCTGGACTCAGTGGCTGAATGGCAGGTGTTTCCAAGGGGACTATCCAAATTTTAACATGGTGACTCCTGGAAGTAATCCCAGCACTTGGGTGGCTGAAGCAGGAGGATCACCAGGATGTCGAGGCCAGCCTAGACAAGACAGGGAGTCACCCTTGGAGGCTGTTCCTTAGTTGCTGCATCTACCCTGTTTTTATTTTCTGAGACTGGACCTTTCACTACCTGTAACTCCCCAGCTAGGCTAAACTCACTGGCTAGAGGGCTCCTGGGATCTACCTGCTCTGCCTCCCCAGCACCGGGATCACAAGTGGGTGCTGGTACACCTGGCTTTTGTACTTGGGCTCAGGGGATCAAAGCCAGATCCTCATGCTTGCATGGCTCGAACTTTACTGCCTGAGTTAGCGTCCCTGTCCAGATCATCATATTTTCCATATATATATATTAATTTCCCATCCTTGGACAGAGCATGTATTTGTGTAAACCGCTCCAAATACCTTCAAATAGGTTATTAGTATACAAACACAGGATAAATAACAGATGAATACAGTGGAGGGTAGATCTCAAGCGCTGCTTTGGAAAAGCTCAGACATCCCATGCGTAAATGGTTAACCCTAAGTGAAAAAAAAAAAACAAACAAACTCCAAGCTACAGGGTTTTTGAACTCATGGTAAGAGAATCTTCACAAGAGGTCTGAGAAGAGAGGGACTTACTGGCCAGAACATGAATGCCAAGCTTCAAGGAACAGTTCATGTCCTTTGTTAACCTCCAGGGCAGTTCTTGGCACTTCCCCAACCCCACCCTATTAGCTAAAATGTCGAATAGGACTTCGTTCATCTAGACTGTTTACACTGCTTCTTCTTGGCATTTTATATGGCTTATTACATCTTGGGCATCATTATAAAAGAGATGATTAGGATAAAGGTGCTTGCTGCCAAGCCTGACAACCTGAACTTAATCCATGAGACACTCACATAGTGGGAGAAAAGAGTATACTCCTTTCAGGTTGTCCCTAATCTTTATATGCTTGTCATGGCATGCAGCATACCAACCCCCCTCCCCACCACAGAGAAATAAATTCTTTTAAAAAAATAATAAAATTTCGATTCATTTTGGTTTTTGATACAGATCTTGCTATGTAGCTCTTGCTATCCAGGAAATCACTGTGTAGACCAGGCTGGTCTCCAACAGAGATCCACCTGCCTCTGCCTCTAGAGTGTTGGGATTAAAGATGTGTGCTACCATGCCAGGCTTAACAAATACAAATTTGAAAGAGATGATAGAATCTAGTGTTGATCTATTGTTTTAGATTGCTCGGTAAATCTAAGGCATTTTACGGCTGGATTTTTGCATCTCACTATCAACATTTACACCACAGGTTTAGAGAAGGGTTAGGCTCCCCCTGTCACCAGCAGCCTAGCTGCCATCTAAGAAAGGTAGTCTAGTGGACGGCTTCTGGCTCCCTGACAGACTGAGGGCCTTACTCAGATCCTGAGAGCAGGGTTGTAGAATTCACTCGCTGTTCACACAATCCTCAGCTTTTCTGATCTTCGGAGCAAACGGAGGGGGCCAGCAGGGAAATTATTAGTAACAGTAACTTGGAGGCTCTGAGATTCAACACCGCACTTTAAGATCTCAGAGCAATTAAAAGGGAACACCTGAGACAGAGCTGGAAGCAGCTGAGACAGAGCACTAACTCTGGGAATGAATCACATGCAGAGTTAGCACACCGGGGCTTGAAGTGTCTCTCCTTCCGAAGACTAACTCAGAATATGATGAAGCAGCAAGCAAGCCACTCTGGAGAGAAAGTGTGTGTGTGTGCGTGTGTGTGTGTGTGTGTGTGTGTGTGGCGGGGAAGCCAAGATAAACACATCACGGGTCTGACTGTGTCCTGGCGTTTGTTGGTTATGGTTGCGGAGTCTCACTTGAAGGAGATCCAGCCTTCTGAGAGCGGAGAGGGAGGTCACAGTCTGGGGCAAGGATGGATTGAACCCCACTAACTTCCATAGAGCAGGCGTTTGGTGTCACTTCTTCCCCAGGTGGTTCCACGCGGGCACATATGCGCAACCTTTTAGTAAAGGCTACAGTCTTATTTAAAAACAAAATATCCCAAATTTCTATTATGAGTTTCCCAAATCCCTGCGAAATGAAAATGCGGTGTTTTACTCAGTCATCTTCCTCTGCTGACATTTTCAAATACCAATTGCCTGCTTCGTTCCACAGCTTCGGAAAGGAAACTGTTCAGTGCAGCACAAAGAACCCGTTTGAATTCCAGAAAACCGGGTTCTCAAGCCTGCTCAGTTTGCCTGTAAGACTTTGGGCGAGTCACTTGACCTCTCAGGACTTAATCTACACGAGAAATCTAGAAGTCCTCCTAAGATTTAAGATCTCTTCTGACTGGAATCTCTGGTTCGTTTCTAACTGGGGACTCAGGTTTCTTCTGCTAAATGGCCACAATTTGTTTCCTTGGATTTTGTTGTTGTTGTTGAATGACTGTTTTATGAGCAGTCAATAGAAGAAGAAGGAAAAACCAAAACAAAAACAAAAACAATGACAGGGCAATCTGGCAGGTGCCGAGCGAAGTAGGTGCGGAAGAGGACTCTGGCTTTTGAAGTAAGGGGACAGGAATGGAAGTCTACCTAGAGTGTCAGGGCACCAAAGAAGAGCTAGAAAGGAGACAGAGAAAAGTTACTTTGCGCTAGAACTCAGAAAAGTAGTCCGGCTTTGCGATTGTCTACTGCCTGGTTTTTATTCCATCAGGTGATGCTGATATTATCCGCATCCTACTGTTCGTTACAGGACTGCTGACCTCTGCCTTCTTCAGTGTAGTCTTAATCTCATCATATTTGGAGGTGGCATAAAAAGCATCACTATGCTTACCCGCTCCATCAACGAAGGTGGCGAAACAGCAGGAAAGAGCTGCTGACTGTTGAAAAGAGAAGTGTTTATACTGGTTTGGGAGAGGTTGCTTCTCCCTCGCTCCCTCGCTCCCTCGCTCCCTTCCTCCCTCCCTCCCTCCCTCCCTCGCTCCCTCGCTCCCTTCCTCCCTCCCTCCCTCCCTCCCTCCCTCCCTCCCTCCCTCCCTTCCTTTCTTCCTTTCTTCCTTCCTTCTTTCCTTCTTTCGTTTTTGAGACAGGGCTTCTCTATGTAACAGTCCTGGCTGTCCTAGAACTCATTCTATAGACCAGACTGGCCTCCAACTTAGAGATCCACCTGCCTTTGCCTCCTAAGTACTGGGATTAAAGGAGTTTGCCACCATTACCCCACTAGAGAGGTTTTGTTAGGTAAAACCTTTTACAAATACCTCCCCCCATTTATTTATTCACGGGGAGGGTGGTGTGGCGAGATCCCAGGATAACTTATGAAAGTCGGTTCTTTCCTTCCACCATGTGGGTCCAGGGGATCAAATTCAGGTCATTAGGTTTGGTAGCAAGTACCTTTGCCTGAGGAATCACTGGTCCTAGGTAGGATTCTTTATCCATTTCTTGGGGATGTTCTTGAATCTACCAGTTTCTGATTAAACTTTTAGGTCGTGACAAAAAGCAGAGACTGCAGATGTTGGGGGCAGGCCCCTGAGGGTTATGGGTAGAATATTGTCTGTTCTGTTTTAGGAACCATGAAATCTTCCCTAGGACCCTCAAGAAACTTCCTTTTACTTCTCATTATTCTTAAGCAGTGGGGAGGGTCCCACATGGGTCCTGAACTGATCACTACAGGGGAAAGCATTCTGTATTGACATTTAACCTTGACTGTGTGCACCAATTGTCAGCAAAGCTATGGGAACTAATATGACAGGCTTAGACCAGTCAGAAGCTACCCCTTGAACTGGATTTCAAATCCTCAATTCTGTAGCAATTTCAAGATGGTGAAAGAGAAGTTGTTTGGGGCCACAATGGTGAAAGAGAAGTTGTTTGGGGGCCACGTTATTGGTCTATTATGTCTTGCCTAACCAATGCTAAAATCATGGGGTACAAGTTAAGTTTTGCTCTCCCGTGTATGCCAGGCATCCAGTCAGCGTTCAACTTAATGGGATGGAATTTCAGGTAGTGTAGAGACCCAAAACCCAAACAAAATAAGGCTCAGTTCTCATCTTTGCCATCCTATTCTTGTTGAGACTGCTGTGCCTGCTCCCTAACATTTCCCACTATTTATATTTTACCTCCCTTATTTTTAGCCATAAGTTTTACTTAGTCTGAAGATAACCAAATATTTCCTGAATAATAAGCCTCTGAATATGCATATTCTCTAAATATGAATATAAACCTTCTTGCAAATCTAGCTTTTACATTTAGAGTGTTGTTTGTTGGCAAGACTCTTGGGGAAAAAAATTACGTTTTTTTTTTTTTTTAAACGGAAGAATGTACTACAGCAGAAGGCTTTGTTTTCCACAATGCAGAACCAATCCTTTCGATGCCAGTAATTCTGATATATCTAACTGTATGCTCATAAAATAAATAAATGTTAGACCAAACCTCCTGCTTATGCAGTGTCCTGCACTTCGAACTGAACATAGAACTGACAGGTTCCCATCGAAAAGAGAAGGACATGCAGAACACGAAGTGCCGCTTTAACATTATTGCTGGGCAGAACCTGGCTTCTGGTTTAATTCAGCATCTCTCTCCCACTCCAGCCCCTTATGTGATCCCTTCTGACAGGGCACTGCGGTCCAGGGAGTGGTCCCCTGTATGGGTTTGGAAGTACCCCTCTTCCAAACCAAGACTGCTAAACTGGCCTCCACTCAGAAGGTGCAGGATACAGAGGTACCCAGTTCAATGGCTTGGGTTCTTTTGGAGCCTTTTCCAAGCACACCGTGTGGAGATAACATCCCTGCCCATAAGAGGGGAATATAGAAAGGACTCCCCCCACTAGGATGAAGCCAATGACGCTGTAAGGGCAGGTAGAGGGGCAGGTGGGAGAGCTACCTGGTTGCCTAAGACGCTTTGGGAGCTTGACCTCTGCAGCTCTCAAGGAGACACGCCCTACCTTAGGCTACTCAAGGAAGGCTTCCCAGCAGAAGGGAATCTGATCCTTAAAGAAAGGAGAGGGGAAATCATTTAGGCAATCCATACCCCATTAGGAGGCTGCAGGAGCATGCGCAGTGACACCTGCCTCAGCCATCCTTTAAGAGAACCGTCCTCACTGTATTCCCTATCAACCGATGGGATAGGGACTGCTCCTAGGAGCCTTGGGCTTTTCTTTGTTAGTTTGTTTGTTTGTTTGGTACTGTCTGGGCACTTTTCCAAGTCTCTGCGTATCTTCCGACACAGGCAAGCTTTGGCAAAGTGAAGGGCTCAAACTCGGGCTATGTCTTGAGATGTCTTAAGACAGACTGTTGCTGTGAACGGAAGAGAACCCATGAACTATATAAGCTGCCCCTTTCAACCTTTCATGCCTTTCAAAGCCCCAGGTGGCTTTTATTTTTTTTTAAAAAAAAGAAAAACAAACAAACAAAAAAACAGACTGCACTGCTTAGAAAATAAGTAGTAAAAGAGAGGGGTTGGGACGGCAAAACCATTCTGTTCGACATGAACGTGAACTTTGAGAAATTCACTGTCATTATCCAGGAACCTAATGCAGAGTCAGTAATGACAGAAACAGGTGCATCTAAACCCAGTCAAACTACCAGAAGGATGCTCCGTGTACACCTAAGGACATCTCGAATGATCTAGGATGGCTGACATGAAATGAGATCATAAAAACCGAACCATTTAAAAGGTCAGTTGCTTAGGTTGCTTGTGATCTAAATCTTAACTGTGACTTAAATCTCACAGCGTCATCGGGCTATTAGGAAAATCTGTCCTGCTTGGGTTGGAAAACAGACTGCCCTTTGGTTCTTATGGTGCCTGCTTGTCAGAATAAATTATGGCCTATAGAGTCATGTTCTGAAGCATTTGTGAGATACGTGCTGATAGTTTTAGAAGCATCCATAAAGAAAAGATTCTTTTTTTTTTAACGAGCTAAATTTAAATTCTGGATGAATTCCACCTCGTTTATCAGAACTCCTGTGGGATCTGAGAAGACAGTGTTTTAGGTTGATAGCATCACTTACGTTCCTTGGGCTTGAGGGAGTCCATCTTGATCTTTGATTGTTTGACCTTAGAACTTCCTCATTCTGAAAAAGAAATTCTGAGGCAGCCAGGTGTCCTGTGTCGGGGTGGAAGTTGAATGTTGTAATGACTTCATGTCAACGGCAGGCCTAACCAAACCTATTTCAGCCGCAAGAGTTTTGTCGAAGCCTTTGCGGTATCAGGAACAACTCAAACGGCACCAAGTCTTGAACACGAGCACGAGTCTCTCACTAAGATCAGTCTTCCAACTTTTGCAAAACGGAGCTATTTTCAAACCTTAGGTTTTGCAAGATGAGTTCCTTTTTGCGTAGATAAATTTAAATACATTGCGCTCACATTTCTCAGGGTGTTCACTGTGGCTAAGCACATGAACCAATGAGCACAGAGCACATCATGACCCCCAGAAAACTATCATTTTTTGTAGACCTAGGGCTCAAACCAGAGGCACACGTATGCTAGGCAAGCATTCTACCACTGAGCCACAATTCAGCCCATGATATCTGTGAGTCTGAAGTCTCCAGTTCTTACCATAGCACTAATCAGCAAGAAGAACAGTTACATTTTTTAAAATGTCAAACAGCTGACTAATTAATAGGTTTGCAAGATGATTTTACTAAAAATTGTGAACAAGAGCCAGTGAGTTGGTTCAGTGGTTAATAGTGCTTGCAGAAGACAACCCGGGTTTGATTACCAGAACCTATGGTAGAAAGGGAGGGAGAATGGACTACCAAAAGTTGTCTTCTAACCGCCACATGTACACACACACACACACACACGGACAGATGGACAGACGGATGGGGAGGGATATGTATACATTGACAAAATATCATGGATGAAGTTTTATACTGGCAAGTTACCCATAAAAGGAATCATGTTTGACCATTTCACAACAGCGCAGGTTAAGTTACAGCATGATTCAGGCTGACCACATTTTACGAACAGAAAGGACCACCACAGTTCCTGGGGTGCAGGTGAGGAACTGCTTCTTAAGCGGAACACATGAGTCAGGCTGTCAGAAAGAGGGGCCAGTTCCTGTGAAACCACAGCTCCATATGAATGGCTAAAGACCCTCAACTAAACCCGACAGAAACAAGCCTATGTATGTGTGTTTTAAAAACTTTTTATTTGAGGCATAACATTTGTTGGGTGCTCCACATTCTAAGATTGCAGAAAACCCTGGAAACAAATGGAAATGTTTAGCAGATAAATCTTCATCTTGTTTTTCCTTTTCTTTTTAAAATTTATTTGGGGTGTGTGCACGCTGCGGCACATGTGGAGGGCAGAGGACGACATGCAGGAGTCAGTTCTCTCCTTTGACCAATGGGGCTCAGGGTTTGAAAGCAGGTTGTCAGCTTCGAAGGCAAGCGCCCTTGCCAAATTAGCCACCGTCATGGCCCTTCAGAGGCTTCTCTATGTGACTAAGTTTCTTTGTAACTTTCTATGGCTGATGCTTTTCTGATATTCAGGTAGGAATTATGAGCAATTATTGAGATTTCTTTTACTCAAAAGTCTGATGATAACTTTTTTATATCATAAGTGTAGCCATATGTATGTGGAAATAACAAAGCTATTCAAATTTAACCAGAGAATAAACAATTCTCATCTGTCTCTTTGGTAGCAAAAAGACAAAATGTATTGAAAGGATAAGTTAATATATTCCGGACAGTACACTGATAGGACAGACAGACAGTCACACAAACACATATACATGCACACACACACACACACACACACACACACACACACACACACACTATTTAAAACAGAATTTAAAGGAAAAAAAATACATAGATCCTTTCAACTTGATAGTGGGTACAGTATGGATCTGGAATGGTTCTCAGAGGCCTGTACTAAAGGCCCTGCCCCCAGCCCTTGCTGCTGTAGGAAGATTGTGGAACTTTCAGGGTCTAGTGAGAGGATCTGGGTAACTAGGGGTATGTCCTTAAGGGGCCTTATGGGACCCTAATCTCTTCCCTTCTCTCTGTGTAGTCCTTGCTGTCCTGTAACTCACTCTATAGATCAGGCTGGCCTCGAACTCAGAGATCCGCCTGTGTCTGCCTCCCAACTACTGGGATTAATGGGATATGCCACCACTGAGGCATAAAATCAATCTTAAAAAAAAAAACATGCTAACTAAAAGAAGAGTGATACAAAAAACTATATATCATGTGGTTCCATTTTTATGAAATTACTGGAATAGGAAAACCCACAGAGAGGAAAGAGAGCGGAGGTAGCCAAGGGCAGCAGAAAGAGACCTGAGAGACAGAGGGCTTTACTTCAGGGTGATGGAAGTGTTTTCAGAATTAGAGATGAGCATGTAGAAAACAGCGAGTGTATTAGAATGCATGAGGCATACCCTTTAAGGCGGTTCAGCAGTGTCCAACCTTTGACATCACAACACAACATTGTCATCTACAAAACCATATAATCTTACACACACACACACAAACCTCATTTCAAGCCACTGTTTGCAATTTTATGTGGGAACATTTTCATAGCTGTCATTGGCTTCAAACGGTTGCGTGTGACCTGTGTGCTACAGGCTGAACACACATGAATGGTGAGCTTCAGCATGTGACTTGTATCTTAATCAAGACAAAAAAAAAAAAAAAGCCTACTAGGCTCTGAAAAAATGGAACAAGATGATGGAGGGGTAAGAATAAAATAGAAATATTTCACTATACACACTGGTCTATTTTCATCTGTATTGACAGAAGATGATAAATTTCAGATCAGAGAATTGATGGTCAAACTGGATTTCAAAATTGTCTACTTGGAACCATGAATAATGTGTGGAAATCCAGGATAAAACCCACTACTTAATAAATGTTAATTTTTAAAAATCACCCAACTTGGCATGGTAATAAATGCCTGTAATCCAGGCACTTTTGAGGGGAGGCAAGACATACTGGAATTTAAGATCATCCTTGGTGCTCAAGACATACTGGAATTTAAGATCATCCTTGGTGCTCAAGACATACTGGAATTTAAGGTCATCCTTGGTGCTCAAGACATACTGGAATTTAAGGTCATCCTTGGTGCTCAAGACATACTGGAATTTAAGATCATCCTTGGTGCTCAAGACATACTGGAATTTAAGATCATCCTCAATGCTCACTTTTAATCCAGGCACTTGGGAGGCAGAGGCAGGAAGATCTCTTGAGTTCAAGGCTAGCTAGCCTAATTTATATAACAAATTCCAGGATAGCCAAGACTAGAGTAAGGCCCTGTCTTTAGAATTAATCAATTCATTTAAAATTAATTTTTAAATTAACTGATTTAAAAGAACTTTTAAATTTTAAATTAATTATTTTAAAAGATTGTCCTCACCTACATGGTGACTATGAGGCCTGAGCTACAAAAGATCTCAAAATGAAACAAAATAAAAAATGTTCAAACAATAAAAATGTAAAGCCCATTCTTTTTAAAATTTATTTTATGTTTTTATTGAGTTATATACTTTTCTCTGCTCCCCTCCCTTCCTCTCCTTCTACCTTCTACCCTCTCCCCATGATCCCCCATGCCCAATTTACTCAAGAGATCTTCTCTTTTTCTACTTCCCATGTGGATTAGATCCATGTATGTCTCACTTAGGGTCCTCTTTGTTGTCTAGGTTCTCTGGGATGGTGAATTGTAGGCTGGTTTTTCTTTGCTTTGTGTCTAAAAGCCACGTATGAGTGAGTACCCACTATATTTGTCTTTCTGGGTCTGGGTTACCTCACTCAATATGATGTAAAACCCATTCTTAAATAAAACACAAGAGCAACAAAGACTGTCTTCTTACAGAAATTCCAAGTCAGGACAGTGTCTCAGGACTTGGGGACAAGGCTGTCCCTTCTATAGGAAAGAGCAGTTCTTGAATCTCCATATCCACCCTAGAGCCTTTTGAGGGCATGGGGTGTTGAGGATGACTTCTAGGGCCTTGACCATGGGTAGACAAGAGAGATGCATGTGCACTGAAATGCATCACCAGCCTCCCTCCCAGATCCTAGATGGCAGCCAACACTACCAGGAAACAAGATAAATATGGAGACCAGATCCAGACTCCTTCAGGCTGGAACAATTCCCTTCCTCCATTCAATCGCAAAGATAGTCAGACGTTATAAAATTAAATCCAGATCTCCCACCTTCTTACTATCCAACGACATGGTCGGGGTTCTACTTCTAGCACTGTGCTTTCCTCAGAGCTAGGTGTGTGTGTGTGTGTGTGTGTGTGTGTAAATTATGTGTGTATTTATGTATATATGCAAGTATGTGAAAGTGTATATGTGAAAGTGTGTATCTATATTGAAAGTGTGTATGTGTTTGTATATGCATATCTGCACATGTGTACTTATGCATATGTGTGTATCTATGTGTGCATTTGTGGAAGTGTGTTGTGCACATGTGTTCATGCACACATAGTTTTCAGAGTTACTAAGACCAGGGATGAAAGGTAACAGCACACTCAGATCCATGGGATCAGAATTTCAGGTTCTTTTTGAACAGAATTAAATGTGGTATTTTAAGTAGGATCCAGAGGTCCAATGTCCATCACTGCAAACTACTGTCGCCATGAAATGAACGGGAGGAAGAGGGAGGACTTAAACTGACTAGACAGAGGGGTGCTTGAGTAGGTATTTGCACGTGCGTGCATGTGTGATGCGGTGGTAGTGAAGAGGGCTCAGGAGATTGGAGACTGGATAAGTTATAATTCTCTGAGTCATACACCATCCTGAAACGTGGTAGCACTTCGGTTCTGTGGGTTGTATTGTTGCTCCACTTAGGGTGTCCCACTCTGCCTGTAGGACTTTATGGAGTTCCATGGGGACCCAGGGGTGTCTGGGCCCCTTTCCTCTTACCAGACCTCGTGAGGCTCCTGAACTTGCATCTTATCATTTCTAGCACATTCCAGTGCACTATTTGTTTTTAGTGCGGGAAAGGGAGCCCACAGCCTTGCACCTGCTAAGCACGTGCTCTACTGTTGAGCTCCACCCCCAGCCTCCGGCACATTCTTTCGGCCAGCGGACCCTAGACCATCCCTGGATAAACGTGTGGACCAAGAGACTCTGCCTTCTGCAAGGAAAAACTGCAATGAGAAGCAGCATGAAGACTCTCGGTAATCGAAGACGAACTCACAATTGAGAAAGAAAAAACTGTACAAAAGAGCTGCCCACACACGGGGAGGAGGTGGCGGGGTGAACGTGGTTGAGTTAAACTCTCTGTAGATCTACAGCCCTTATATCCAAAGAGAAAAGGCCAAGCCATGCATTTCCTAGTCTTTCCTCAAAGAAATGTGGATTTTCATCAACATCAAGCTAACTAAACACATAAAATTTATAATCAAAGTGCAAATAGAAGACTTCTACATAACCACAACTGGGAGGGGTTCCTGCTCTCTAGCCTACCACTGAGCATGACGTCATCACCGTGCTAGCCCCCATTTATACCCTGTGCGGGGCTTTCCATGCATTTTGTCAGTGAGTTTACTCCTCGCAACAAGGGTATCATTATGACTCCCAACTTTTTTATTTAATCGTGCAGCGCTGGGGATCAAATCCAAGGCCTAATTCACACAAGGCAAACACTTGACCAGGGATCTATGTTCCCTGCCCCAAGACCCCCAATTTGTTAATGAAAACAAGCTGAGAGGAGGCTGAGTAAATTCCTCAAGGTCACGGGTGTCAGGGATGGCTGAAATGCCATGAGCTTTGGTGTAGTAAGAGTCTACCCACTCAGCTACCCTGCCGCCCTGCTTTCCTAAGTATGTACAATTCAGCAGTATCTGCTGCTGCTGATAACACAGGCGACAGTAAAATCGAAGATATGAGAGAACTCGGGTGTGACTCAGCAGCAGAGTGGTTCCCTAGTACATGCAACACCTCTCCCCCGCTCCCTCCAAAGGCTCAGAGAACACTGCAGAAAAGGATGTGGATAGAGGATAGGGAGCAGTGCTATGAAACACTGTCTTTTGGACATGGCGTAGCTATCACACACATGAACTAACAGCACACAAGGTCTGCCTTGATCAAGCCAGACGAAATCCCAGACAGATGGGGTAGGTGATCTCCAGGCTTACCCCTTACTGAGGAGCCGTTGGTGGCTGATAGTTCCTGGGAAAGGGACAATCATTCTTTCTGGAGGATGTGCACACCAGGAGGTTCCCCTCCAGTGGATGGGCCACACCCATGCATTTATATATGGGTATATATATATATTTACACACACACACACACATATATATATATATAGGCACATACACACACACACGAACCACACTAAAATGGGGAGGCACGAGAAGAATTGGAGGGGAAATGAGGAATGGATATAATTTCAACATATACCTATATGAAATTCTCAAGAATGAAGAAAAAGATTAAAGAACTTCAAAAAACCCAAAAAATATGAAATGGTTTCTACTTTATTTTGAATTATGTAGGTAGGGAAAAATCAACTATGTTACAAGTTACTACTAAAGGACATTTTTCATGGGAATGACATGGAGGCCTCTTAGTTCTCAATGTTCTAAGAACCTGTATGGCCTTCTATAACTTCTACAACATTGTTGAGAAGTACACACTGTTCTTGGTGGACACTTAGGAAAATATGGGTGGTAATTAGGTATATAGTAGTTGTACATGTTTGTGGCGTATGGTGAATATATCAACTCAGGGATATGATGTCCAATGATCTGAGCATGATAATTTGCATATCTGTTACTTCAGATATGTATCAATTATTTGTGTTAAAAACATGAGGACATTTCCAGTACTTGTTCTGATAAGGTTTACTCTGGCTAACAGTTCTAGTTAGAATCTGTCTCTGTCAAGGTTCCTGCTTCTGTGATAACACACCATGACCAAAAGTTACCTGGGGATGACACAGTTTTTTCAGTTTACAGCTCTCAGGTCAAACTCCATCACTGACGGAAGTCAGGGCAGGGACTCGTGGCAGGAACCTGAAGGCAGGATGATATAGATATGAATAATTTGCATTGGTATGGATTTTGCTTTGTTGATATAAATTTAAGGTCAATCTTGTTATATGTATATTTTTGCTCTTGATTAAGGTATTGTGATAATCATCTATAATAGTCAAGTTTGTAGTCATGTTAGTTAGATATTCCAGAGATATAGAGATATATTTCAGTTGAATAGGCATTCTTCATATCTTTCAAAGACCACAGAATATGGCATTTAAAATGTTTTAATAACTTAGGGCTTTTCATGACAATGAGACATGTCTGCTTCTGGCAGCACCACGCTACTTCAAGAGGAAGCTGGGCATCGAAGAGGCTCCTTATGGAGTTGGTTAGCCATTTGGGCAAGAAACTGCTCTTGCCTGGACTGATGCATAAACTGGACATGAAGAACCTGCAGAGAGAGGACTGCTGAACTTGCCTAAAGGTGAGATGATCCTTCAGAGTTCCTGCTTCATGAAAGAGTCTGCTAGACATTCTGCAGGATACAGAAGAAAGTGACTGAACTGTCTTTAAAATTTCCTGCTTCATGGAAATGTCTGCTGGATACTATGGACCTGAAGGCCCAAGATAGATGCCCCAACAGTACAGAAGAACTTTGGGTGACTGTACAGGCAGTGAGATGTCTCTGTCAATTCTAAAGTTTTGGAAGTTTCTTACTTTTTGTTTACTTAGGTAATATTATATCTTTCTGGAGTCTTTGATGGAGTTGAAGAATAGATAGATAGTTATAGTTTTCCTTTATTATGATAAAAGACAAAATAGATCTAAATATTGTAATTGTAATTCTTGCTTGATACCTGTTATATGTAATTTTACTAAGTTAAAGCCTTCCTTTTTGTTTAAACAGAAAAAGGGGAAATGGTATAGGAGGTCCTTCTGTATTTGTGTTGCTTTCATTGGTTATTAAAGAAACTTCCTTGGCCTAGTTGATAGGGTAGAACTCAGGTAGGTGGGGAAGACAGAACAGAATTCTGGGAAGAAGGGCAGTGTGGCAGATGCCATGAAGCTCCTGTTGAGACTGATGCTAGTTAGAATCTTTCCTGGTAAGCCATGACCTCATGGTGTTACACAGATTGATAGAAATGGGTCAGATCAGGACGTGAGAGTTGGCCAAGAAGAGGCTAGATATAATGGGCCAGGCAGTAATTTAATTAATACAATTTCTGTGTGGTTATTTTGGGGGTTAAGCTAGCTGGGTGGCAAGAACAAGGGACCCCGCTCCTCCTGCCTACTACAGCAGGACTTAAGCAGAAATCAAGTCGGAATGCTGCCATCTGACTGGCTCCCCATGGCTTGCTTAGCCTACTTTCTTATACACTCAGAACCACCTGCCTAGAGGTAGCACCACCCATGGTGGGCTGGTCCCTCCTACACCAATCACTAATCAAGAAACCACTGGACAGACTTGCCTATAGGCCAGTCTCATAGGGGCATTTTCTCAGTTGAGAGGTCTGCTTCCCAAATTAGTTTAGCTGGTATCAAGCTGACATAAAACTAATCAATGAAGCCTCTGTCGTGGCAGAGAAGTCACAGAGAGGAAGATGACCACATGCTACAGGCAGCCAAAACGCAGAGAGGCAAATGCTTATGCTCAGCACACATTCTCCTTCCTATGTAGTCTAGAATTCCTGCCACTATGGCTGGGTCTTCCCACCTCTGTTAAGCGATGAAAATAACCCTTCACAAATGACTTGTGAGATGGAGCATCCCACCTTTCTCCAATTCTGTGGGTGCCACCATTCCCTCATTAGCATCTTCCTTCATCTTCAAACCAACCATGCTGACTCTTCTGTGGTGCTTCCATTTTTAAATAACTGACTTCCATGAATTACAGAGCCTTGCATGGTTTTTCTAATCTCCATTCTTAAGGTTTTTCCCAATGCACTGTTACAAAGACTTTTGTAAGGCAGCTCTTCTTTTACTACCCATGCTCTGTAAACTAAAACTAATTTGGGAGCTGGAGAGATGGCTCAGTAGCTAAGAGCATTGACTGCTCTTGCAGAGGACCTGAGTTTGATTCTCAGCACCCACACAGTGGCTCACAGTTGCCTGTAACTCCTGATGTCTCCTTATAACCTCCACAAGAACCAGGCACATATGTGATGAATAGACATACATGAAAAGCAAAAAATCCATCTAATTAAAGCAAATAAAGATACACACCCCCCCACACACACATATATATTTTCCCAGACAAATTTGAAGATATTTTTTAAGTCTATCACAGGGCCAGAGATGGCTCAGTAGGTGATGGCACTTGTTTACAAATCTGATGCTCTGAGATGAATTGGGGGAATCTATATAGTGAATGGATAGAAAATACACCCATAAATTGTCCCCAACTTCCATAAGCAAGGTGATCTCTCTCTCTCTCTCTCTCTCTCTCTCTCTCTCTCGCACACACACATGTTTAACTTGAAAAAAAAGTAAAGCAGAAAATGTTAGCACACAATGGCCAAGGATTTTTTTTCCTTAGGTTTTCCCTTCTCCATCACAACATTTTAGCCATTTGAGTCATAAATGTTCTCAGAAAGTTTAAAAAAACAAATTCTAACTCTTCAGTGGTAATCTTTGGAACAATCAATTCACTTGGCAGCAGATATACCCATTCAGGGAAGAGAATTTCATATCCCAAGTTTTGGTTGGAGAAACTGCCTTAAAATCCAGCCACTGTTTCCTAGCCTCCACAGGCTTCAGTCAAGACTGCAGCTGCGAGAATCACCTCGCAGATAGAACTGCCAGGCTGGTGAAATGGCTCTGTGAACAAAATGTCTCATGGCTCAAGTCCAATCCTCAGAACCCACATGGAGGAAAGAAGGAAGAGGTGACTTCCACAAGCTGCCCTCTGACCTCTGCACACATACCCTCCACAATACAATGAACACATAAATAAAGAAGACACAGCCATTCCGTTCACAGTTGCAGCTTTCCCCAGCTGAAAAGATAGCTGCCTGAGGAAAGTTTCTAATAAGGGCACTAATGGGTGAATGGAGTTTAAGAAACAGAAAACGGATCTGAGATAAAGCAAGCAGGCCACTTGTGGTCTGTGATGTATTGCTGGCAATTTGCATGGTGGGCCCCTAATAAGATGTTTCCATTTAATAACATCAACATACCATTTCCCCCTCACTTCTAGTTTTCCCTAAGTGGTTACTAAGCTGGTCTTTAACATGCTTATCTGAAACATCCTATCAGACTGCTAACCACAGCTTCCCCTTTCACCTCAGAAACATTTGGGTGGTCAGCAAGGCAGGCTCTGTCTGTAGAAATATTAATGTCCTGTAAAAAATGGGGTGCAAGGATTAGTGTTTAGCATGATTACAGTGAATGATGACAGAAATCATCATCAGATGCTCAATCTGGGGAAAGAGTGCTATATTTGAACAGTCCTTCAAAGTCCCATGGTTTAAAGACTTGGTCACCAACCTCTAGTGTTCCGGGGTTACTTGGAGCAGATAAGACATTTGAGAAGGATGGACTAGAAAAAGGAAGTTAGGTCACTGGAAGTGTGTCCTCAAAAGGGATATTAGGACTCTGGGGCTTTTTCCTTGTCTTTCTTTCCTGCCACTATAAGGTGAACAGATCACTTTTGCCAACCACTCCAGCTATAGAGTGCTACACTTGAGCCAGCCCAGTGCTTAAGGTCAAGTGACCATGGCCTAAAACTCTGAAACTGCTGGTCATGGAGGCACACATCATTAATCCCATTACTCTGAAGGCAGAGGCCGGGAAATCTCGTAAATTTAAGGCTAGCCTTGTCTACATAGTGAATTCCAGGACTACTAGAGTTACCTAGTGAGCTACCTGGGAAGAAGGAAAGAAAGAAAGAAAGAAAGAAAGAAAGAAAGAAAGAAAGAAAGAAAGAAAGAAAGAAAGGAAGGAAGGAAGGAAGGAAGGAAGGAAGGAAGGAAGGAAGAGGAAAGGCTCTGAAACTGTGAGCCAAAATAAATTTTCTTTACTAGGCAGTGATGGTGCACGCCTTTAATCCCAGCATTCCGGAGGCAGAGGCAGGCGGATCTCTGAGTTTGAGGCCTGTCTGGTCTACAAAACCAGTTCCAGAACAGTCAGGTCTAGAAAAACCAAAATAAATTGTACTCTTTTTGTTATTTTAAATGAGATGTCCTCCATAGTCCTGAACATTTGTGTCTAGTTAGTGCTACTACTGCTTGGGAGGAAGGAAGAACTGCATTACTGGGGGTGGGCTCTGAAGCTTCAAAGTCTCACGCTTTTCCTAGTTTGCTGTCTTCTTCCTGATTGCAGTTCAAAATGTAAGCTCTCAGCTTTCAGGTCTAGCTGCCATGCCTGTACTCTGCCATTATCGACTCTAATCCTCTGGATCCATAAGCCCAAATAAACTCTCCTATAAGTTGCCTTGCTTGTGGTGTCTTACCACAGCAGCAGAATGGCAACTAATACGCTCTTTTTAATTGTCTCAGATGTCACTTTTGTCACTGTGACAAGAAAGTGACTAACATGGGGCGAACTTCATGACAAGCTAGATATTTGTATGATGACTTAAATGTCTGTTCACAGTTGCATGGTGGTATACGCCTGTATTCCAGAACTTGGAAAGTAGAGGCTAAAGATTCAGATGTTCAAAATCATCTTTGGCCAGATACTGAATCTGAAGCCAGTTTGGGCTACATGAGATCCTATCTCAAACAAAAAGAGAAAAGAAAACGAAAGAAATTCCAGGACACGCTACAACATACATAAACAAAGCTTGAAGACAGGAGCAGGAGGTTAAGTGAAATAACCAAAGAGTATTGTATTATTCTCTTCACATGAGATACCAGACTATGCATTTCCATAGGAACAGGGAGCACCATAGTGACTGTCGGCAGTGGGGATGAGGTGAGAGTGGTAAATAGGGATGAAGTTGCAATCTGGGAATATGAGAAAAGTTCTGCAGATAAAAAATGATGGCAGCAGTGCTAATGTGAACAGAACAAGTATTAACAACTATACATTTAAACACTGAGGTTGGCAAGATGTCTCAGGAGGTAAAGGTGCTTTCACCAAGCCTGAGGACTCGGAGTTTGATCCCTGGGACCCATATGGTGTCAAGAGAGAAAAGTTTCCTGCCCATTGTTCTCTCCCAGGCAGGCACACATGTGCATGCACCTAAAAAATAGTTAAAATGCTAAGTTTTATATGTTTTTTTTTCAACAGCCGAGAAACAAAAAAAAGCAAAGAATTATGCACACCTATAATTCCAGCACTCAGGAAGTGCAGACAAAGAGAGTCAGGGGTTCAAAGCCAGTCCGGGTTACATTAAAAAAGCACGTTTCAAACAAAACACTAAAGTTGGCATTAGGAGCCACCATTCCTATGCATAAATCCTATACATAAATCCTTCCTTCCCCTTTATCACACTCAGACCAAAACCAAAACTCACTCCCAAGAAAGGGCTACAAAATCCCACCTGAGCTGGTTCCTGCCCTCTCTCCAGCCTGTTGTGTCTCATTTTCTCTGACTTGCCTGTTACTACCTCAGTTTCTTTTTTGTTCCTTCTGTGCCTGTGCCCCTCTGAGGCATTTCCCAGTTCTCGGGGCTGTCACTGCAGTCATCTGAGCGAGCTTCTTCTCCAGGATGCCCCATAAATCTGTCTGTCTCTGTCGCTCTCCATCTTTCCTCACTCAGTTAATTTTCTTTTTAGCACTTATTACTAGCAGGGATTATTGTTCAAGTATTGATTGCCTGCCTCCTGCAAAGATAGGCTGCTTCTCGTGGAAGCTTCTCGTCTTTATTTATACCCCATCCCCAGCACCAGCTTGCAGCCTGCTACAAAGGAAGGCTTTGAGAAATACTTGGCAAATAAATGGTAAATATATAAAAAGCTTTCAAGTTTCAAGGAACCAGACTTAATTGCATTTTTAACTACGTTAAGCTTACATCTAAATATTCATTTTGAAGGTAATTTTCTAATAAAAATTAATAGCTCTCATTGGCCTAGTTAGTTTCACATTAATGATTTTTACAAGACTTTCCCACATGTAAGCACAATGCACTAAAAATATAATCTAGGAAAACACATGTCCCTTGTATCTATTACTTTTTTAAATGCAGGATTTAGATATTAAAGATTAAGGTATTTCTTATTTCCTGTTACTTACAAACTATGGGGGTGGGGGAACCAGGATCTTCGAAGAAGAAGAAATAACAATCTAGTCGTTTTCCAGAACAAAAACAGCTCCTTTGATACAAGTCAAAAGAATGAGTGAAGGGCTAGGACACTGCTTGGTAGGTAGAGTTCATGCCTTACATGTATGAAACCCTGGGTTTAATGCCCAGCATATAAACCAGGCATGGTGATACAACCTGTGGTCCCATGGCACAGGATCTGAGGTTTAAGGTCATCTTCTGCTATACAGCTAACTCAAGAACAGTCTATACTATATATATGACCCTGTCTCAAAAGTAAAATAAAATAAAACAAATAAACAAAAAACCCTTCTCTTTAAATATATATTTAATATAGAAAAGCTAAAATTACAATTGGGAGTGGGAAAATGTTCCTCAGTGTGAGCACTTTGCTCCACAACTGTAAGGCCAGCCCTTGGATGGCTGGAGCAGAAAGAACTCGGCAGTTCTGAGCCCAGCCTGGTCTACGTCATGAGGCACAGGTCAGTCAGAGCTATAGATGACTTTGTTTCTAAAAAATAAAAATTAAACAAAATTCCTAAGATGAAAAAAAACTGAATTTACATAAGAAAAACCTGCAATAAATATTGAGTCTTAATTTGTACATACTAGATACATGATAAGTTTAGTATCTGTAACTACAGTGGTCATTTGAAAATTCTCGTCTCAGTGGCAGTGCTCTCTTGGAGAAAGCTGTGACAAAAAAAGAATTCTCTAATGCCCATCCTCCATCCTCAGGATTTTAATGCCCCACCAAAGAGGCACCTTGCCCTGAACTACGGCTGTATGTCACCATCTTATCCTAATTAAAACGTCCCTACCTTATGCTCAATCATTCAAGCCACCATTACAAGCCGAAAGTCTAATAAACTAAATCATAATGACGTGTCTTAGCGTGGTGTTTATGGGCCAGCGTGGATTGCCCATTAGCACGTGTGTCGACAGCCTTAATGAGATGCGGCTGCAGGCTTTTAGCAGCCACTGAAAGGAGCAGGGGAAAAGGGGTTAGAGGAGAGATAGTAGGGACTGAGGTGCTGTCTTAATATCTTAGCTACTTTTATTGCTTCTGTGATAAAGTAGCCAATGAAACGATTGATCTGGGCTCATAGTTTGAGGGCACAGTCTATCCTGGTGGGGAAAGCAGCTGATTATATTGTATCCACAGTCAGCAAGCAGAGATGAATGCTGGTACACAGCTTTTTTTCCCCGTAATTTTGGATTTTTGGTTTTGGGTTGTTTTTCTTGTTTTTTTTTTGTTTGTTTTTTGTTTTTTGGGGTTTTTTTTTGTTTTTGTTTTTGTTTTTGTTTTTTTGGTTGTTGTTTTTATCCAGTTGGTGATCCTTGACCATGGAATGGTACCACCTTCATTTAGGGTGCATCTTTCTACTTCAATTAGTCCAACCTAAAAACTTTCTCAGAGATGTGTCCAGAGGTTTGTTTTCATGGTGATATCCAATCCCATCAAGTTAAGATCAACTACTACAGTGCCTATGGGAGCCTGAAATAGGGTGACCAGCAGGCCATCAGGCACAGGTGGTTAGTTCAAGAGAGAGATTTAGACTGGAAAGAGAAGATCTGGGAGCGAACATGTGGTTGGTAGGTCCTCAGAACCATGGGAGGATGAGGACTTCCCACAGATGGGCTCTCTGTTTCACTTCCGCTGTCGCTCTACTAGTCCAGGTCACTCCTAGAACCTTCTGGCTTGTGTCTGGGCTACCATTTCTTCCACCTCCATCCTCCTTTCTCCTCAGCAGTCAGAGGAGTCCTTTAGATGACCTGATTCTTTCAAAACTCCACAATGATTCCCTCATAGGCTCTATTTAGAAGGGACTAAATGCCAATAATGATTTGCGAAGCTCTACAATATCCTAAGTCTGCAGTTTCTCTGACCTTGGTCCTAAGTTCACTCCAGGCACCCCCAGGGCATTCTTAGTGTTTTGTTTTCAGTCCTTTCAGATTTTCCTCTTTGGATCTTTGACCTCCTGTTCTCTCTGCCCGGAATCCTCTTCCTCTAGATACCCATCTGTCAGTACTTTTTCCTTTTTGAGGCTTTTATTCCAAATCAGCATCTTGATGTCTTCTCTAGCACCTTTCTTTAAATTGTTCTCCCCTCTTCCTACTCTCATCTGTACCCCATTCTTCTCCTTTATTTCCTTTTTAAAGCATTTGTCGCTGCCTGGCACAATAACTCAGTACAATGGTGCTTGCTTCAATCACATGAGGCGCTAGATTCAATCCCTAGAGTTGCCAAACAATAGTAAGAACAAGCAAGGCATTTGTCACCTTCAGGTTCTGTGACAGCAGACATCCTATGTTCACTAGGATGGACTTGTATTAGCTGAACGTGGAATGAAATCTGAGCGAGTCCTGAGGAGCTGCAACTGTTGGGCAGAACTCCCGAAAGGAAACCGACAGGCCCTTTCCTACACAGGCCCTTTCCTACGTTTGCGGTTGGCATCTCTCTTGGAGTCTTGGTCATTTGAATATTGAGTCCCCTGCAGGTAGTTCATTTGGGGTACATTTATAGGATGTGACCTTGCTGGAGGAAGTATATAACTGGAGGTGGGCTTTGAAAAGCCACACACCATTCCCACTTTGCTACCTGCTTCCTGGCTGTGGTTTAAGATGGCAGTTCTAAGTTCCAGTCACCACACCTATCTGCTGCCATACTTCCTGGGTCGGACGGCCAGAGAGTCTTATCCCTCTGAAACCACAACCTAAATAAACTCTTCCTTCTGTGAGCCACTTGGTCATGTGTTTTATCCCAGCAACAGGAAAGTATCTAGTCCACTGTGAGACAAAAGAAAGCAGATTATAAGGTTTCACGAGGCAAGAAGCAGCCAACAGTGTCAAATGCTGGCCGAGAGTCAAATGAACAAGAAGGTGCTCTAGAAACCTTTGTTGGGTTTAGCAACCCAAAGGATGTGGGCTTGGTGAGAGAATCAATGACACATACATAGCCAGCCTAAGTTAGAACTGTTCAAGCAGAGGGAAGAGGATTAGAAAAAGGAGCTAAGAATTTAAGTAATGAACTCGCCAAACCTGTGAAACAGATCTATACTGTTATCATGTGTTTTAGTTGCTGCTGTCTAACAAACCATGCCTGAACTGGATGAATGAAGATGGCATCTTTTTCACTATTGCTCAGGATCCTGCGGTTAATCAAGCTCAAGTGAGCCCTTCTGTTTCAGATGACGTCAGCTGGTACAGCAGCCATCTGGGGCCCAGACGAGCAAACCTTCCTGTAATGGGCCACCCAGCGCATCTTCCAGGTCTTGTGTTACAAGGTCTTTCTCGAAGACAGAGACAGAGACCAACATTGGAGCACTGGACTGAAGTCTCACTATCCAAAGGAGGAGCAGAAGGAGAGTGAGCACGAGCAAGGAACTCAGGAATGCGAGGGGTGCACCCACACACTGAGGCAATGGGGATGTTCCATCGGGAACTCACCAAGGCCAGCTGGCCGGGGACTGAAAAAGCATGGGACAAAACTGGTCTCGTTGAACATAATGGACAATGAGGACTACTGAGAACTGAAGAACAATGGCAATGGGTTCTTGATCCTATTGCACGTAATGGCTTTGTGGGAGCCCAGGTAGTTTGGATGCTCACCTTAATAGACCTGGATGGAGGTGGGTGGTCCTTGGACCTCCCACAGGGCAGAGAAACCTGTTGCTCTTTGGGCTGAGGAGGAAGGAAGACTTGATTGGGGGAGGGGGAGGGAATGGGAGGTGGTGGCGGGAAGAGGCAGAAATCTTTAATAATTAAATAAATTAATTAATAAAAAAAAAGAAAAAAAAAACAAGGTCTTTCTCAGGGCCGCATGACTTCAGTGCTGTTGTAAGAGAACAGCCAACGAATATGTACAAATGATTGGACACAGCTAACTTCAAATGAAAGTTGTTTGGCAAAAATCAGATGGTAGGTGGGATGCGGCTGAGAGCTACAGTTTTTCCTACCCTTGATTTAGGAGCTCAGTCTGGGTTGGCACATCTAAGATGGCTCACTCCTGAAGTGCCACACTGGTGTTCGTATGGCCTGGGCTTCTTACTGCAAGGTGGCTAGTCCAAGAGTGGAAAGAACAAGTTGGCAGACTTGGGATGAAACTTGTGTAGCATCTCTTCCGTTGTTAGCTAAGGTGAGCCTCAGAGACAGTCCACGTTTGAGACAGGCGCTTATGTGAGGATGTAAAGCCAGGAAGCAATAGCAGCTACTAACTTTACCAGAGAACCACAGAATCCAGAGTTTTGCTTATGTGAGTTTGTGTTTCATCCTGTCTGGAGACCCTGCCTAAGGGGAAGTCTGGGTGGCTTGTGATGTCACCCATTGATCCTTTTAAGAGCTTTTTCTTAGTATTCCTTGAGAGAGGAGATGATTTACTATTTTAAGACAATTCTATCCCACCAGCCTGAGAAACTCTAGGTCTCCCAACTCCTTGAAAATGCTATTGCAAATGTGCATTCTCAGGCAAAAAGAAAAAAAAGGAAGGAAGAAAAGAAAGGAAGGAAGAAGGAAGGAAGGAAGGAAGGAAGGAAGGAAGGAAGGAAGAAAGAAAGAAAGAAAAAGAGAGAAGGAAGAAAGAAAGAAAGAAAGAAAGAAAGAAAGAAAGAAAGAGGTAAGAAAGGAAGGAAAGAAAGAGGTGTCATGATTACACATGTGTTTGGAGCATAAGCCTGTTAAACTGTAGAAAATTGCAAGTTGTCCTCTAACTTCCACACAAGCATTTTGGCACACACACACATACATACACACACAATACATACATACACATATTGCACACACACATGCATACATACAAAAATGAATGCTTTTGAAATCACCATTGAGCAAAAGGTTTGGATAGCAGAATTTGGACTTGATCTTCCATGAGGTACTTATTAACTACATGGTTAAAGGACATTATTATAATAATGGACACGACAATGTGGATGGCTAACCACGTGATCAAGGTAACATCACTAATCACTGCACACACTGATGAGGGATGTGCTAAGGAAAACATAGTATTCCAACCACAAACAGCTATCCTAACCAAAAAGAATCATAAGTCTCAAATTAATGCCCATTGACAAAACAGTTGGGATTCAGCTTCCAATAATATCGTGGGACCAAAGAAACAAGACAACCAAGCCCAATATGTCATCCTTGACTCCAGAGCAGGAAGCGAGAAAAATAAATAAATAAAAATGCCCTAAAGGATATCATGGAGGCACATGGAAATATGAGCTGTATGCTGGATAATACACTAGATTGGGACTAAACATCTTCAGTCCAATCAAACACACTCAAAATTATACTCAAGGTGTAAAGAATATCCTTTTGGTCAGATAATATATGCTTGAATATAAAAGGGCCACATGTTAGCATACCTATGGTTAATCTTTAACTGTGTAGATCAGAAAGAGTAAACATATGTGTTGTGAATGCATCTGTGTAGGAAAAAGGATAAAATGAATGTGGTAAAATTGTAATTGTTGATTATGAAGCTTAATGGAGTTTTTGTTTCGTTTCTATTTTTGAAATCTATGTAGCTGAGGCTGGCCCAGAACTCTCTGTCTCCTCGGATACTCTCATAGCCACACTCCCCCTGACTCAGATTTTCAATGTACTGGAATTACAGGTGTGCATCACCACACCTGGGAGATAACTGGTTATCTTGGCACAATTTTTTTCAACTTTTATGAAGACTGGAAAATTTCCAAAATAAAAAATTGGAGGTAAGCACTATTTAACACTAAGGGAATAACATAAAATCCACAAAATGGTTTTCACCTGAACAAAGAATTCCTAAAGAAATTCAGACTGATCAGACCCACTTTGAGCTCTGACTCTACGGTCACAGAAAATAACTTACCATCTTCAAAGATATTTCAAGAAGAAAGATCCGCCTATGATCTGATGACTCAAGCATATGATTCCAGCTACTTGGAAGGCTAAGGTCAAAGGATCATAAGTTCAAAGGCAACCTAAGCAACTTAATCAGATCCTGACTCAAAATAAAAAGAGCTGGGAATATAACTCAGTAGTAGAGTGCTTGCCTATGATGCCCATATGGGCGAATTAAAAGGAGGGGGCCATCAATTCAGAGACTGAAAAATCTTTGACCTCAAACACAAGATGAATCCCTTCGGGCTACTTAAGCTGGTTAGAGCAGATCCAGGTCATGGACTTGTAGATCCATCCTGGCCCTAGCAACCCTACCTTCAGAAAAATCAACTCTTATCATTTTGTATACTTTTATTGTAGTTGTTGATCACTGTGGGCTAGGAAATCTGAGACAGGCCAAAAGTGGACCACAGCTCCCTAGTAACAACGCTCACCCACAGAAGCGCACATACGTAAAGGAGGCAGGGCAGCTTCCTAACCCTGCTACTTTTTCTCTAGACAGTCGCTGGTATTTTTTTTTTTTTATACATCCTGACCAGTTTCCCCTCCCACCTCTCCTACAATTCCCTCCCCCCCACTTCCTGTCTGCACTCCCCCCATCCACTCCTCCTCTGTTTCTGTTCTGTTCAGAAAGGGGTAGACTTCCCATGGGTACCAACATTGCATGGCATATCAAGTTGCGGTAGGACTAAGCACCTCCCCTTGTATTAAGACTGGGCAAAGTAATCCAGTATGAGGAATAGGTTCCCAAGAATCCCAAGAACCAGCCAAAGTGTTAGGGACAGCCCCTGCTCCCATTGTTAGGAGTCCCACAAGTAGACTAAGCCACACAATTGTCACATATAGGTAGAGGGCTTAGGTAGGCTCCCTAGTTGTTGGTTCAGTTTCTGTGGGTTCCTATGAGTCCAGGATAGTTGTTTCCGTGGGTTTTCCTGTGATGTCCTCGATCCCCTCGTTCGTACATGCCTTCCTCCCTCTCTTCAGCAGGATTCCTGCAGCTCAGCCCAATGTTTGGCTGTGGGTCTCTGTAACGTTTTCATCATTTATTTGACGAAGGCTCTCTGATTACAGTTGGGGTAGTCACCAATCTGATCACAGGGCATGACCATTTCAGGCTCCACATTCATTAGTGTTAGGAGTCTTAGTTGGGGTCATCACTATAGGTTCATGGAGTTTCTTTTGATTCTTTACAGTGCTCATTCTTTTCTTTGGGAACTTTGGGCAGACTGATGTAAACCTGGAGCTCCCTGAGCCCGCAACGAAGTGAATCCAGATGACCACAGTCAGCCACTTCTCTGTTCCCAGGCTGAGTGAGAAGCCATTAGCTTTGCTCTTAAGTTCCACAGGTTGCTCCAGTCCTGCTGTACCAATTCCTTCCAATGACCTTTTGCTTGTTCCGTCCTCTGGTCCTGAAGTATAGACACCATCTTATGTCTCAGACTGAAGTCTACTGCAGATCACAGGCAGGTATGTGTGTACATGCCCCTCTGCCAAATGTCTTTATTTGCTCAAGGCCCTGCCCTCATCAGTCCTTAATTCTCTCCACAAATACGGAAAGTCAAATGTGAGTAAGACCTTGAGCCAAGTCCTGCAGGACAGGGCCTTTTACATAACCTCAATGTCTCAGACACAGCTAGCTATGGCCCAATTACAGAAGCCTTTTTTTTCCATTCCCCCCAAAATCTGTTTGCTTAACAAATCACCCAGGAAGTTTGCATGTCTATTTCAGTTCGAAGAACACTGCAGGGGCAGACAGTGACGTCACGGTGCATATGGAGCTATCTCATTGACTGCATTGAGATTAGTGGGGAGAAGACAATTCAACTAACTGTTGTATGTAGCAGGGAGCAGAGCACAGGGACCATTCACAAGAATGGCTGGCTCGTTCTGATCATTTTCCCTCCTGGCCATCATGCCTGCTTTGTGTCTTTAATTAAGGCCTTCCAAGGAAGAGCTCTGCTTGAATACCACCAGGCAAGTGCACAGCAGAGGTCTGGGAAAATCGGACCATGTAGGGGGTGCTGCTGCACCTCGCAGGGTGGAAGCAGGGAGAGTCCATGACGATGTGTACACTGTGTTGTGATGTGACAATGGGGGATGTTATGTTTGTGTGGTTGGGAGTACAGGGGTGTACATGCAGTGTATTATGGGTTGTGTGTGCTGTGCTAAAATGTGTCTATAGGGTAGTATGTGTTCTCTCTCTCCTTCCCTCCCTCCCCCGTCTCTGTTTTTTTTTTTTGTTTGTTTGTTTGTTTTGTTTTTTTTGAGGCTTTCCTGGAACTCACTGTGTAAACCAGGCTGGTCTTGGACTCACAGAAATCCACCCGTCTCTGCCTCCCAAGTACTGGGATTAAAGGCATCTCTGGCTTCTTATCCTGGGTTCTTGTAAAAGTTCATATATTCACTGAGGCTTCAAAACCACACTACTAGCCAACAGTGAACAGGTAACAAGAGCTGCATAAAGCTCCAGAGAATGACTGTGCTGCTGTTAACCACTTGTGACACGCCAGCTGCCTCTGTTTCTTTGTTGGGTGCTGTTAGGCTTCCAACCCATGACTTAGTGCATATTATGCAAGGGCTCTACCATTGGGCAACACCTCTCACCTTTCTAGGGGATGTTTGGGGGCCCATACCCACATCAGTCTTTCTTACGACTGCTGTAGAGGTAATGGCAAACTTCCTACCTAGAGTCTGGCTGTGAATCTCTAGCCCCCAACACACTCCCCAGGCGCTCAGATACCAGAATAGTAGGGATGTCAGTTTGACTTTCCCAGAGAGATTTACAGGCTCAGGTTGCCAGACTCCCAGGACATTAGAGGAATCAGGGTATAAAGGATACACCTCATCTAGGCAGGCCTTTGCTCCCCGTCATCTTCGAGGTACACCTTCCTTCCACAGACTCCCTTTCTCTTCTCCTGCTGCCCAGGAATCAAGGGCATCCTGGATGCAGGCTGGTGCTGTGCTGGGAAGCTCCCCCCTTCCTCTGACCTATGACCCAGCCCCATGGTCCTGCACTCTCACCTGAGTCCCTGCCATGCTGCTGTCTGTGTGTATGTCCATGCCATTAGTAACTTTCCAATAAACTTCTTACTCAGTGACAATCTGTTCCAAGGTTCTCCCCCCGCCCCCAATCCGAGACCTTTCAGTTATAGGAGAACCTTCAGAATATCATAAATGGTTCTCCCTGGGCAGCTGATTGGCTTTGGAGGCTTGACAGCCAAAGGGCATTTTTGTGAGCCACTTTCCTTGTTTGTACTGGTCCTTTATGATGATTACCAAAGCTGACTCAGACCTACAGAGAACGTGCACTCCTCTCCAGTCCGCTGGGGTAAGAGATGCCTTTCGTCCATCACTGTGTTCCAAGTACAGAGTATGAGTCCTTACTCGGTATTGGTTCAGTCACGGAACCAATAAGTTTGAGGCTGTATAGCCCGAATAATATCCAAATCTGTCCCTTTCTCTCACACTAATGGGCTCAGTGAGTGCAACCTGAAAATGATTCTACCCTAGAAGAGCAAACAGCTACTGGTCAGTATGACTCTAAATGCCCTCCGATGGACCAGGTGCTAAAGGGCTGGCCACCTGCCTGGGGCTCTCCTGGGAGGGTCGTGGGATCTTCAGGAAGTGGGGTCTGATGGAAGTCAATCGGTCATTCTGAGATGCAGTCTGGAAAGGACCAGTGGGACCCTGGCGCCATCTCTCCCTTGTGCTTCCTGGCCACAAAGAGAGCAGCTTCCTCTTGCACATGCACTACCATGATGGAGACAGAACATCACAGACCACAGCGCTAATCGGGAGAGCGTGAACTGAAAGCATGGGTCAAAGTTAATCTCTTCCTCCTAAGCGATTTTCTCAGGTACTGTGTTACTGTAACGTAAAGCTTACCGATACTCTATTGTTAGGCAGAGAAAGCTTCAAAATAATGAACACACCCCTTAGACCGGTATTCTTGAGACAAGGTCTCACTATGTTGCCCGAGACAACTCATTAAGCTAGTTTCAGACTCACAGCAATTCTCCTGCCTCAGCTACCACTTCTGACTAGTGTCTTTTCTAAAAGAAAGATAGGGGTGTGTGGTGACAGACATCTCTAATTCTAGGACTCGGGGGACTAAGGCCAGCTTAGGCTACATAGTGGTTTCCTGGATAGCCTGGGCTATGGAGTGAGACCCTGTCTCAAAAACAACAAAAACACTTAACAACAACAAAAAAAGTGAAAGGGGAGAAAAGACTTCACTAGTCCACTACGCACAGTAAATGCAGGGTGAAGTAAGACTTACAGGAACCCTTTACTACAGAAGGCTGCACCGCTGGTAATAGATTTGTAGGGAATATTCGAGAACATACAGTAGATGGTAAACACTATTTCCAAACTTGACTGTGGAGTCTTTAGGGCAGAGTTAGAGAGAGAATGAAAGAAATGAGGCCCGTAGAGACCCAAGTTTAAGAAAGCACCCACCAGGATAGAAACACTTATACAGCCCTGAGACCCAAGGCTTTCTTAAGGCATACCCCAAGCATCTCACTTCACTTTCCTTACCCAGACCTAGACCAGACCGATCCACCGCCATCTTTGAAAGCCACATCCCATAATGTTCTGTAGTGACACCTTGCTTGAGATTGCCAGTCAGGGGTCATCATTTTGAGAGACACAACAAACATTTTTTTAGGTCTCATGTAGCATAGGCTGGCTTCAAACTCACTGTGTAGCTGAAGATGAACCTTCAACCTCTGAAGATGACCTTCAACCTCTGATCCTCCTGCCTTTACCTCCAGTGCTGGACAAACAAGACAACACATATTTCTAAATCCTTTTTTTTTTTTTTTTTGGCCATTTTTTAGTAGTTCTGGGTGAAAGTTAGAGTCATAGTGTCTTTCCCTGGACCCGCCCCTGGGGCGTAGCCTTCTATAAGGTCTGCCAAAGGGTAATGGAACTCAGTTAGAATGCTCGTAGAGGGTTGGAATTCTGAATGATAGGTAACTGAAGTCACTTGCTGCTTGATTTCCCTTATTACAGAAAAGCACAGTGACCATGACAACGTCCATAAAGAGCTGTCAATGGCCAGGGCAGGCCTGACCCATATAAAGGGGAACCGATGAATGAGCGAATGAAAAGTGAATGAATGAAGTCCAGGAGACCAACAGGGAGGAGTCAGAGAGAGCCCCTGCCCGTCCTGTAGTCAGAGTCTGTCCTCCCAGCCGGATGTGCCACGTGGTGCCATGTTCATTTGTACAGTCTCCTCATTAACGTCCCTCCCAACGTAAAGTCCTGTTTGAACTTAGAGCTAATGACTAAAGCTGGGTGGGGCGAAAAGCCCAAGAACAAACTGTTCCAGAAAATATGTCCAGTCGGCTTGCAAATGCTCTTTCCTTCCTTCACCATGTTGCTCCTTCACGACCCCATGAAGAGCATTTTGAGGGGTTCAGGAGGCATATCCAAAAAGCATATAGTCCAGAGCATGTGGGACCTCGGTGACAATGCTTACCCAACTCCTTCCTTTTTAATTTTAAGATTAAAAAAAATTTCAAGGTAAACACAGTCTAAATAAATACTGTAAAATATATGGCTTTTGAGATATCTCTTCGTCATGATAACTGGCCCATCCAGATGACCTGCTGAAAGGCTACAAAATAAATAGAGCTTCATTTATTTGGCCATTAATGTAATTAGACTCTGTTACAAGAAACTGATAGGAAAATAGGTGTATATCATGGTCCACCTCACCATGGGATTGAAAAAGCCAAAGCAGGCATCTTCCCACAACTACGATGGTTGCTGCAGTCAGTGGCTGTCTGCATACTCCCTGGGCAGTCTCAGTTTCCTGAGAATGGGTGTCAAGCCTTTAATACCACAGCTCTGAGAGATGAGAGAATCTGTTTCTTCATGATTCCCTGACTCACTGGGTGAGTGGGGACCATGCAAGTGCTGTCCCATGAAAGGATCTATTTGTCCTGCCTGTGAATGTCTAAACTCTCTCTCTTCAGAGCTTTCATTTCACTAGATCGGACCCTGAGAGGAAGCCATATGTACCGATATGTATTTTCTTTTGCTGAAGAGAAACATTTCAAGTGATAGGTTTGGTGTTGATGGCTAGTGATTTCTGTATCATTGTGGTTGAATGATGAAGAGACACACAATGCATCATATCCTTTAGAGTCACGAAACCTCACCTTGGAATTGCAGACCAAGGTCTAAGACTGTTGATTCCACAGCACAGAGTTTGTACTGGTTTTCCAGGACTCATTTCCTCTGCAACACACAGAAGTGGAAAGGAGGCCTTGGGACTTCTTTCTCAGGGAGACCAAACACTCAGAGGTCCGGGGCAAGCTCTGACCTTGACAAACATCGAAAAGTAGATAGATATATTCTACCTGTTGAGAATGCCGTCGGCATCACATAAGAGATGCCTACAAGGGCTTCTTTCGGCTCTCTCCAACCAGGGCAAATGTTCTTGTGTGTGAGGAAGGAGGTAAACGGCCTGCTGAGGTTGGACTGGCTTGGTTCGAGAAACAGACAAGCAATGTGGGGTCTCGTTGTGTGCTGGCTTTGATGCCTGTGTTCTAGGAACAGCCCTGCACCTGAGCCTAGAGTTAGCTCTCCAGCTCCAGCAGTGGTTTTTAGTTGATGACACCACTGAGTATCTATCCTGTGTTTGGTTTTTCCTGAGGAGATATGAACAAATGCCTTTTTGCCCCAGACAGGGTACCAAGACACACCAAGGAAATAATTCCATCCAAGTCTAGTTTAGAGAACCAAGGAACTATTGGAGCGACCTCCAAGTACACAAGTGAAGCCTTACTTACAGGAGCATGGGTGGTTAACAACCAACCCCATCATCAAAAAGGCCACAAAAGGTGCTCAACTTGCAGGTGGCTCCTCCCGAGAAAGCCTCCCCTCGCCAATAGTGTTTATTGCTTTTATAGTCTTGAGGAGGGGAGATGTGAATCTTGTCACTTGCTCATCTTCCAGAGTCTCCTTTCTTCCTCCAGAAGGGAATGGTCCAACTGGGAGGAAGCAGCTACACTGACCAACCCCCCCACTGATTTTAGGTCTGATGTAACGTCTGTACTACTACATGTACTATGGTCCTGTGGCGCCTGTACTACGTGTACTATGGTGCTATGCCTGTAATGGATAGCTTACACTACTGGACGGGTTCGCGAGTAGGGCAAGGGGCTGGAGATTGAAACACACACACACACACACTGAGAGAGAGAGAGAGAGAGAGAGAGAGAGAGAGAGAGAGAGAGAGAGAGAGAGAGAGAGAGAGAGAGAGAGAGAGAGAGAGAACTATGACAATCAAGCCCTTGGCTATAATACAATCTCCTCTTGTGCTGCTTATCCTACAATCCTGCCAAATCACATTAGCCCTATGTCTGACCCTAGAACATCCCACCCAAAGCCTGGCCCTTGCTGCCCTTTCTGTCTGGAATGATCTTCTCCTGGATTGTCTTGATGGCTAGCTCCTTCCTCTTCCTTGAACCATCACACAAACTCCCCCCATCAGAAGAGCCATGTGGTCTCCATATCTCTCATTTCCTTATGCTCCAGCTCAGTCCTTGCTCAATTCTCCCACCACAGCCATTTCATGCAGGGATGAAGTGATTTTGTTCATTTCTTTAGTCATCTATTGTCTGTATAGACAGAGATTATGCTTGCATTTCCAGTTCAAGGCACAAGAAAGCACTGGCTATGCGGTGAATGATACCCTTCCTACCTCCAACTCTATTCTGATGCCCTGGTCCCCAGTGTATGGGGGACTTGGAGAAGGGGCTTGGGGAGGTGAATTGGCGCAGATGAGGTCATGAGGGAGGGCCCCAGGAAAGAGCAACTTCGTGACAGAGAAAACAAATTCCTTCCTCACCAGAGAAAGGGCCATGGAGAATCAAGTGTTAACTTTACAAGACTGTAGATATAGCTCAGGGACTCAAGTGTTTCCCTAGTGTGTGGTAAGGGCCTAGGCTGAAGCCCCCCAGCATAACGAAATGAAATTTAAGAAAGAAAATCTAACTGCATTTTAAGATAGGGATTCAAAGTCCTGGATGATTCCTCTCAAGAGTTCACTGGCTAGGGTTGCCTAGTGTATCAGGTCACAGAGATAGAGACTTTAATTAAACATGAGTTAATCTTTTTTTATTTTTTATTTTGCTAGTCTCATCATAAATCATATTTACTGCCAAACTCCTGGAACATACATCCAGGCAAAGTCCATGTGAACAGCTGGCTACCAGGTCAGATGTCTCTGTTAACTAACCTTATCTGTCATATGGCTTCTGAGACTCAAGTAGCTCAGACTGGTCTTGAACTCACCACATAGTGACGGATGATCTTGAACTTCTGAGGGCTGGGAGTTCTAACATTTTTACACAATCTTTCTTTCTTTCTTCTTTTTGTTTTTTTTTTTTTGTTTTTTTGAGACAGAGTTTCTCTGTGTAACAAACCCTGGCTGTCTTGGAACTCACTCTGTAGACCAGGCTGGCCTCGAACTCAAAGAGATATGCCTATCTCTGCCTCCAAGTACTGGGATTAAAGATGTGTACCACAATTTTTCTTATACTTCTAGGGTTGACACTTTTAAAACTGACCCAATCACTTTGTGTTAAGTTTAACCACAATTCTTAGAAACAGTAACTTCATGATCCTTGGAATCCCTATTTGTTTATTTTATATAGCTGAAAACTGAAACTCTAATTTTTTTCTGTTTATAAAAAAAACTAAACTAAACTACTAGGGTATTCTGGGCAACTTCATCGTGCAGGGAAATGTCAATTTTATCCATTTTTCCCCTGGGCCAAAAGTTTAGGACTCCTATAGTTTCCTTGCTGTTTGTCCCCAAAAGCCACTTCACCTTCAATGCATTTTTTGGTTGAAAAATTTTGGTGACAAAACTGATATCACAATTACATTCATGTGCCTATACAAACAGATATGCTGAACAATTACTAACATCCTAATACTAAAAATAAATGGCAGTAACAAATTTTAATTGGGTCATTAGAGATCAGGCACTGTTTAAGTATTTAAAATAGATAATTTAACATCATCCTTGCAGTGACTCTCAGAGAGAGACACTGTCACTTTAAAGGAAACTGAGGCCTTAAGGAGCTACAGAGCCATTGAATCGGCTCAGCCAGAAAAGGTGCTCTCTGCAGAGCAGGAGAACCTGAATCCCCTTCCCAGAACCCACATGAGAGAAGGAGGCCGTTGACTCCTGCAAGCTGTCCTCACTCCTACCCTTGTGCTGTGGTAGGTGACCGTGTGCTCCCACAAGCACCTATGCACAGATGCTCGCACACACAAAAGAAGTGAGTAAATTTTTAAAAAGCTGCTGCTAAGGAAGCTAACTCTGTTGCAAATGAGTTGGGGAACATAGGCATCCACAAGAATAAACTATTCCTGGATAAAATACTTCTGTTTGTATACTTTTAAAAATGCTCATTTTAGTCATTACTTGTTAAACAGTTGTCCCAAGGGAACAACATCAGCAATCCAAGTCCAGGTCTTCGCCCTTCCACACTTCTTTGTTAACATCTACCATAACTCTTGGAACACACTGATAAAAATGTCATTTACGGTGTGTGTTTGGTATCGAGAAAGTTCTCAGCAAATGCTTTTAATTAAATGAATGAATGAAATTCTTAAACTACCCTTAGTTAAACATTGCCAAAATTTTATAGCAGGACATGCCTAGTAAATAATAGTGGTAATCCTGGGACTCAAGAGGTCGAGGCAGGAGGATGCCAAGGTCAAGTTCAAAGTCAGACTAGGTTGCATAGTAAGTTCAACATCAATCTGGCAAACAAAACAAAACAGGACCTGAGGAAATGGCTCTGTCAGCAAAGTGCTTGCAGCACAAGAATCTAAGTTCAAATCCCTAGAAATCATATAAAAAGCTGGGTGCTGCCAGATGTGTCCAGATTCCCAATGTTGGGGAGACAGAGATAGGAGACTCTCGTGGGCTTGTTGGACATCCAGCCTAGCCAATCCATGAGCTGCAGGGTAGTGAGAGATCCTGTCTCAAATTAATAACAAGATGGAAAAACAGCAGAGGACACCTCTGGCCTCCATGTGTACACATACATACATGTATATCCACTTATAAAAACACACACGTAATAAAATGAGAGAAAAGCCTTTGGAGTACCCGCCTCTGCACGTCTTTGAGAGGTAAAGCTATAGGAGAGTAAATTTTATCTTTATCTGGCTTTTAATAACTTCTAGAATTCCTTTCAAGCACAGTGCTGTGAACTTGAATTCTCTCTGTTCACAACCAAGCAGACAAAGAGGTAACAGGGGTTCACCTTCTGTGGACATGATGATTGGTCTGTAAATACAGAACCAGCACCTAATAGCAGAAGTGTGCTTCCTGAACTGCTAAGTCCCATCTAGATGAGAGTCAGGGAGGATGTGGCTTGTTAGTAGGGAAAAGTGTAGTGAGGTCTGGATGCTAAATGTATAGACTCTGAATGAATCTTTCCTGAAATTTTTGTCTATATCTACAGCAAGAGGCTAAGGGTATTTGTCCTGTCTCACATATCCTTCAGAGGATGAATATTGGGGGTGCTGGGTGCTGGAAGAGTTTTATATGGCCATGGGCTGCTCAAGTGCCAACTGCCCACTTCAAAATAAACTCAAACTACCACCCACAAAGCCACAACAGGCCTCCCAGGACTGGAGAGGTGGCTTAGCTGTTAAGAGCTCATCTGCTCTTGGAGAGGACCAAATTCAGTCCCCATCAGCCATTCTGGAAGGAACCACCTGTAATTTACAGATTTCCTCTGGACCTCTGAGGGTAGCCACACTCTCCCGCACATAACAACATATACACACAGTTAAAGGTAATGAGAAAGAAATTTAAAAACAGCAGTAAGGCCCTGCATAGCCTAGTGCTAAAGCATCACTTGTCTATGTCTCACATGTGTCTCTAGACCATTTCCTATCTATTTCTAGTTCTTGATGGTTGGTTTTATCTATTTCATGCCATAAAGTCTTTCCTCAATTTCCCTTCCACTGAGTTCATCTGTATTAGACAGGGCTCTCTAAAGAAACAGAACTTAAGGAATGAATCTATACGTATCAAAAGAGATTCACTAGAATGGCTTACAGGTTGTGGTCCAGCTGGTCCAACAGCAGCTTGTATCCTGATAAAAAGGCCAAGAATCTGGTAATTGCTCAGTCCACGCGGCTCCATGTCTCAGCTGGTCTTTAGTCTACACTAAACGCTGAAAAAGTAGGTTATGATATCACTGAAGGAATGCCTCAGCAGTGGTCAGATGAACTCGCCAGCAAGAGTGGCATCAAGCAGGCAAAAAGAAAAAGCTTCCTCATTCTGTGTTCTTTCATGTGGGCTGCAAACGAGAGGCATGGCCCAGAAAAAGTGTGTGTGGGGGTCTTTCCACCTCAAATGATCCAGTCACGAAAACTCCTTCCGGGTATGCCCAGGCGCTTGGGTTTCAATTGGTCCTGGATGCAGTCTAGTGAACAACCTAGATTCGCCACCACATCAGCTGAGCATGGATAACCAAGTTCTACTGTGCGGACCACCTGGAAATGACGCACGTGCTGGAAAATCTCACCAGTGACCTGAGCAATCGTCTCCTGAATGTTTGTTATCACAAAGTACATAGAAAAAGTACAGAATCTTGGGGCTTGGAGGCTAAGTGGTAGACTGTGTGTTTACTATTCACCAGGTTCGATCCACAGCCGGAAGAAAGCAAGGGAGACAGAAAGAGGAAGAAAAAGGAGAGGGGGGGTAGAGAATCCTTAGCCTAACTGCAGGTCTAATAATCTAAATTGTAATGTAATGCCCAGGTGTTTTGAATGCAGAGTGAAAGATTGAATGAGAGATTCATTGCCCTAACAGGCAGAGTAGGGTGTGAACAGTACCAATGTTCTGAAAATAAATCCTGCTTGCTGGCACTCAAAGCCTCTCTTTGCCTCTCTTTATGTGTGCGTGTGTGTATAGTATGTATGTGTGGTATGTGTGTATGTGTGTGTATGTGTATGAGGTATGTGTATGTGTGCTGTGTGTGTATGTGATATGTGTGTGTGGTGTGTGTATGTGTGGTACATGTGTGTGGTGTGGTATGTGTATGTGTGGTGTCTGTGTGTATGTGGTATGTGTGAGCAGTGTGTGTATGTGTATGTGTGTGTGGTGTGGTATGTGTATGTGTGGTGCATGTGTGTGGTATGGTATGTGTATGTGTGGTGTCTGTGTGTATGTGGTATGTGTGTGCAGTGTGTGTATATGTATGTGTGTGTGGTGTGGTATGTGTATGTGTGATGTATGTGTGTGGTATGGTTTGTGTATGCATGGTGTGTGTGTGTATGTGGTATGTGTGGTGTGTGTGTGTGTATGGGTGGTGTGGTCTGTGTGTCGTGTGGTATGTGTATGGGTGGTATGTGTATGTGTGATGTGGTATGTGTATGAGTGGTGTGTGTGTGTGTGTGTATGGGTGGTGTGGTCTGTGTGTCGTGTGGTATGTGTATGGGTGGTATGTGTATGTGTGATGTGGTATGTGTATGAGTGGTGTGTGTGTGTGTGTATGGGTGGTGTGGTCTGTGTGTCGTGTGGTATGTGTATGGGTGGTATGTGTATGTGTGATGTGGTATGTGTATGAGTGGTGTGTGTGTGTGTCGAGCATCTCAGTACCTGTCAGATTGCAATGCCAGTTCTTCATTGGGTTTTGCTTTGCTCTGTCTTCCCCATCCTTGCCTTGTCGCAGCGTTAGTAGTCCTCCAGTGGAAAACCACTCGCAGTCAACAGCCAGAATCAGCGCCTTTGAACGGTCTGGCACAGGTGGTGCTTCTTCAGCTGAATTCCACTCCTGTGGATGGCAGTTGGCATTTTCTTTGGGCTGCCAACCAGTCCCAAATAAAGGCAGAGATTTATTAATTATGAATGCTCGGCCTTAGCTTAGGTTTGTCCCAGTAGCTCTTTCAACTTAATTTAACCTGTTTCTATTAGTCCATGTTTTTCCTTGGGTTTTTTTTTTACCTTTCTTTCATTCTGTATCTCCTACTTTCCCGCTCTTTCCATGTTTGTCTGCCTGGCCCATAGTGTCTCCCTGCTGTCTCCTTTTCTTTTCTTCCTGAGCCTCCTTCTACTTACTCTCCCTGCCCAGAAGTCCCACCTATACCTCATCGCTTGGTATTGGTAATTCAGCTTTTTATTAGACCAATCAGATGCCCTTAGACAGACAAGGTTAAGTAGCAATACATCTTTACATAATTAAACAAATACAACACATCTTTGCATGGTTAAACAAATATTCCGCAACAGTAAATCTTACTATTTACTTATTAGTAGATGCTTTACAACACTGGTTTCCACTTTCTCCTTCAACTTTAACCTTTCACAGTTCAGTTCCAGCACCAGATACCTTGCCATGAGCGCATGTAATCAGATCATTTGGGAGGTCAAGAGGATGTCAGGTTCAAAACCAACTTACTACATCAGGAGAACCTGTCTCAAAATAAATAGATAGATGGATGAAGTAAAGTTTTAAAGATAAAGTCCAATTTCAGTTTGATTGATGGATTCCTGGTGGCACATGCACGGGTGCTGCACATGCATGGGTGCCGCACATGCGTGGGTGCTGCAAGCATATCTTTTCATCACTGTAGGAGATCATTATCTGGGAGGTTTCTACTGACTGAGCAGATGTGTAGGGTTCCAGGAGGCTCTTGCTTCCATTCTGATAACCCAAACAAGACAGGTAAGCACAAAATGATTTCTGTTTAAGAAGCATCAGAAGCACAGAGATATTTAAATGAGCTAAATGCAAGAAAGGGCAAGCTCTATCCAAGAAAGGACCCCATGGTCATGTTCACCTTTGTTGACTGGAATACAGAAAACTGTGATCGCCATGAACATTCGAACACAGCTGCCTGAACATTGAAGAGTGCCAGTCAGAGTGCGTCTACCTTACCTACCCACTCCTCCCAGAATCATCATGGGCTACTAGGCATAACTCCCCAAAGTTAGAGGCAGAATTGAAGGACTTAAGGAAGCTCCTTGGAGTGTTTGGGGCCTTCGTGGAATCTGGAGAGCTTATAAAGGGGTTGGTACGGAAGAGTGATCTCTGGTGAGGCAGGAAGCAAGGAGCAAAGGGCAAAGAGGATAAGAAGGCTCTCAGCAGGGCTGTAAAGCTGGGCGAGGGCTCCCGCAGTTGTGAAACCCGCCAGCTGAGTTGTGAAGTACAGACAAGAGCGACAATCCCGCCCCACCCCTCAGATCAGAGGCTCTGTTGAAGAATTGACCCTCCAGTCAGACCAGTGAAGAGCAAATGATGAGATTTTTATTCTTTTTCAGGGCTGAGAACAACTCGTGTGTGTGTGTGTGTGTGTGTGTGTGTGAGAGAGAGAGAGAGAGAGAGAGAGAGAGAGAGAGAGAGAGAGAGAATTTTTTTATCCATTCATCTGTTTGAGGACACCTTGGGTAATTTAATATCTTGGTTATAATACCTGGTGTTGCAATTCAGTCATAAAAAAATGTAATCCTGTGATTTGAGAGATGTGGCTAGAGAAGTTAATGCTCAGGGAAATAACCAGACACAGGGAGATACAGTATGGCGCATTTCCTACATGGAAACCAAAATGTTCATCTCGAGGAAGTGGTCACTACAGGTTTGACAGAGTAAGGACCTGGAGCACGGGGCTCAGGGGGCTGTCAGATAATGGGCAGTAAAATACTGTGGGGAGTAAGTTCCAGTGTTCTACAGCAAAGCAGAGTGACTAACTCGCAGCAAGTGTCATTATAGGGCTTGTGCGAAGAACTAAAAGAAGAATTTAGAGTCCCAACACAACAGAATGATAAATGTTTAAGGAGACAGACATTTGAATTCCATAATCAGATCATTGTACACTATGTATGTATATTAAGTTCAGCTGTCACAGAGTCCCAGAAATATGTAAAATCATGTGCCTATTCAAGCATTCATAAAGAATTCTTAAGTTTTTATTAGTATCATTGTTATCTTTGTAAATATTGTCTATGTGTGCTTGTGTTGGATGGAATGAGAGGGGATGGGGTGGGGGCCGGGCAGGGCATGTGCCACATAAGGAGGGCAAGGACAACTTCCGATGTTCCTTTTGACTGGGTTCTCAGATGGATGCAGTCTATGAGGCATGTCTGACCAGCACTACAGAGTGAGTTCCAGGACAGCCAGGGCCACACAGAGAAACCCTATCTCGCAAAACCAAGAAAAAAAAAGAAGAAGAAGAACAGAAGAGTTGAGATGTGGCTCAGGGGTAGAGAGCAGCCTAGGACATGCGGGACCCTGGGTTCATTCCAGCACCACCTCAAAACACAAACAGAATTCTAAACACCTATGCATAGCTGAAGTTAGAATTTAATAGACAGAAGCAGACAGGAAGTAGCGAACTAAAGTACAAAGCATCCATGCTATAGCAATGTCGGGGGGTGGGGAGGGCTGGCAGGATGGTTCACTAGGGAAGGGCACTCGGCCCTAACCCTGATAACCTGTGTTCAGTTCCCAGCCTGACATGGTGGAAGGAGAAAACTGACTTCTGAAAATTGTTCTCTGACCCCACTTGTCCATAAACACATGTGCACAAGATAGACGACCCCACTTGTCCACATACACACACATGTGCATGAGATAGACGACCCCACTTGTCCACAAACACATGTGCACAAGATAGACGACCCCACTTGTCCACATACACACATGTGCACAAGATAGATGTTCCCACTTGTCCACATACACATGTGCACAAGATAGACGACCCCACTTGTCCACATACACACGTGTGCACAAGAGAGATGACCCCACTTGTTCACATACACACATGTGCACAAAAGATGACCCCACTTGTTCACATACACACATGTGCACAAGAGATGACCCCACTTGTCCACACACACACACGTGCACAAGAGAGACCCCACTTGTCCACATATACACACATGTGCACAAGAGAGAGACCCCACCTTGTCTGCATACACACACATGTGCACAAGATAGACAAATGAAAACATAATATTTTTTTAAATAAAAGAAAGTAAAATGAAGTCATTTGCAGTCAAACAATCCACAGGACAAGAACAAACAAAACATAAAAATGTTACAAGGTTCACACTACAATAAAAGCTTGCATAACTTTTTCACACTAGACAAAAAGACAACATACCAAAAAGAAAACCCAGCCTTGTAATGAGTCCCAGAGGGCCAAGAGACAACAACCTTTTACAATACATCTAGATCTTTATCTCTGTCTGGGTGTGTGTCACACAGATCTTTTAAAATACTATTGAGGCTAGATGTGATAGCACACACCTTTAACCTTAGCACCCAGGAGGCAGAGGCAGGTGAAACTGTGAGTTGGTAGCCAGCCTGGTCTATGGAATAAGTTGCAGGCCAGCCAGGGATACACAGTGAGACCCTATCTGGGGGTGGGAGGGAGTAAAGGCCTGGAGAGATGGTTCAAAGGTTAAGAAAAGTTGTTGCTCTGACAGAGGACCGGGGTTTGATTCCCAGTACCCAAGTAGTGGTTCACAGTCAACTATAACTCCAGTTCTGGGGGATTCAACCCCCTTTCTGGCCTTTACAGGCACCAGGCATGCACATGGTGCAGATATACATGCAGACAAAACACTCCTACACAAAAAAATAAAATCTGTGTGTGTGCGTGGGCATACACGCATGTGTATGCACGTACTCTTGATTAGTTAATGTAAAAAACAAACTAAAACAAAAATATATCCTGAGATTTGCAATATATGGAGACAAAAAAGTCAAAATTCTGATAATAAAAGCAGAAAAAGTGGCTGGAGATGAAACAGAATTGAGCTGCTGTCTGATTTGTTTGCCATCATGTAATATGTTCAGTGTGCATCCGAAGGGAGACTGTGACAACTTAAAGGCGCAGGGCAGCAGGCTGAGGTGCAGCTCAGCAGAAGCACCTGTCTAGCATGTGCAAGGCCCTGGGCTCCATCCTTACCACCATGTTTTAAAATACAGAATGCCTTGTCTAGAGCAGTGTTTTCCAAAGTAGGGTCCCCGGGAGTATGTCACCAACACAACAACGGACTGCTTACAGATGGAAACTTTTAGCTCTATCAATGACCTACTCTGAGAGACTCTAAGAGTACAGTCCACACCTCTGTGTGTTTATAAGACCACCAAGTGCTTCTAATGCATGGGAAGCCCACTGAGCAGCCATTAAAATCCTACTACATACACACACTGCATTACCACCACCACCACCACCATCACTACCATCATCACCACCCCTACCATCACCACCACCACCCCTACCACCACCACCACCATCACCACCCCCTACCACCATTATCAACACCACAGCAACATCAGACAATGAAATAATTTTTTTTAAGTGCAGCATGCAAGGCTAGGGCTCAGTGGTAGAATGTTCCCCTCCTATTAATAGTTATATAGACATACACACTAATAAATATACTTTACAAATATTCTCAATCCCACTCATTAAAATATATCATTTGGAGGTTGAAGAGAGGCTCTACACTTAAGAGCACTAGGTGTTCTTCCAGGCGACCCAAGTTTAGCTTCCAGCACCCAGGTCAGGTGTTCATAAGATCTGACATTCTCTTCTGGTCTTTGGGGGCACATGAACTCACATGTATGTATATACACAGAGACATATCACATACACATAAATAAAAATAAATCTTAAAAGGTACCCACAGCAGGCCAGGTGTTGCAGTGAATGTCTTTAAATTGCAGCATTCAGGATGTAGAGACAGGCTGATCACTGTGAGTTTGAGCTCAGCCTGGTCTACATAGCAAGCTCTAGGCCAGTGATGCCTACATAGTGAGACTCTGTCTAAAGATAGATGCATTTAATAGAATCATGGTTCCGACAAAGGCCATGTATTTCGAATATATAAAGAAGGCCTAAAATTCAATAATAAAAACTCAAGCTGTGCCGGGTAGTGGTGGCGCATGCCTTTAATCCCAACACTAGGGAGGCAGAGGCAGGTGGATCTCTGGGAGTTTGAGGCCAGCCTGGTCTACAAGAGCAGTTCCGGGACAGGCACCAAAAGCTACAGAGAAACCCTATCTTGAAAAATCAAAAACAAAAAACCAAAAAAACAAACAAAAAAAAAACCTCAAGCTGCATGAGAGAAAGTCAGCACACAAAATTGAATTGTATTTTTTATTCTATTTTTTTTCTGTATTTCCTTTGTATATATGGGGGAACACAGGAACGTGTGTGTGCCACACTTTCACACGAAGGTTAGGAGAAAATCTGCGGAAGTCAGTTCTCTGCCTCAATCATGTGGGTTCTTAGGATCAAATTCAGGCCATTAGGCTTGATGGCAAGTGTCTTTCCACACTGAGACTCATCACTAGCCTTGAATTCTGTGTGGTTTCGTTCACTTGGTTTTGAGACAGGGTCTCACTACGTAATCTTAACTGGCCTGGGGAATGCTATGTCATTCAGGCTGCCCTTGAACTCACAGGAACGCCCGCCTCCCTCACCCACAGCCAGAACCACAGGTTCTGGGATTTAAGGTTTGTGCCACCACAGCCTGTTGAATTGGATTCTTATATATAACATTTTTAAATGGGAACTAATCCAACGTTTAAACCGAGCAAATGATTTGGACAGACATTTCACAAAAGAAGACATATCTGTAGCCAATAAGCAACTGAAAATATGTTTGACTTCATTAGTTTCTAGGAAAAAGAAAAAAAATCAATATAATATCTTTCAGTCCCCTTAATGCTGTGAAAATGAAATGTGTGGGTGATACATTGGTGAGGAGGCGGGGTATCCAACAGCTAATATGTCTGGTAGTTTTATAAAATGGTAACTCCTCTTTGGAGAATCCTTGGGCAGCTTGTAGTAAACCTAAACACATATATAACGTATGCCCCTAAAGAACTGTACTCTCGATACCTATCTAAGAAAAAGGATATCCTACACTCACAAAAAGATGTGTAGGAGAATGTTAATATTAGCCTCATTCATAACAGTTCTACACATAAAACAAACCAAAAGCCCATCTTTAATAGAGGCTAGATAGAAAAATGGTATTAAATGCATACAAGAAAAGAAATCAGTAATTAAAAAAAAACCCTTTGATGATACATAACGTATCACAAATTTTATCAAAAGAGGACACTCATTACTATATAGTCTATGATAGTTGGGATGAGAATGGTCCCCATAGGCTCCTATATTTGGATATTTGGTTCCAAGTTGGTAGATCAGTTTGGGAAGGACTAGGAGTTGTGGCCTGGTTGGAGTAGGTATGTCACTGAGACAAGGCTTTGCAGTTTCAGAACACTGACACCATTCTCAATGACTGCTGCAGTACCATGCCTGCCTGTGCACTGCCCTGCTCCCTGCAATAAGGCTCTAAGGGCCACGGAACCTGGGAAAACAGAGCCTAAACATAGGGCAGAGTAAAGTTTCATGCAGTAGTCAACTTTATTCAGAGCATCAGACAATTTATACTCTGAGGGTTAAGAATCACATGAGTAAAGTGTACAATCACAAAGACAAGCCAAACATGGCAAAACCATGTTTCTCCACAGAGACATATAAACAAATAACAACAGCCAGATGTGATGAATGACCTACAGTAAACTCTGAACTGCTGCACCCGGGAGGGGCATGCAGACACTACAAGAACAATTTCATGTTTTTGAAGAAACTGAGGTCACAAGACTCTTGTTTTGTTTTCTTGGAGGTTCTTCACAAGCACTCAGAATTCCCCTAGAGGGACTCCATTCTTGGAGTTCTGACAAAGACATACTGTAACAAGAGGCAAAATTAATGTATAGTGATAGACTTCAGAAGATGATTATGGGGACAGAAATGAAAGGAACATGAAAAAACATTCTGGGATGACTTTCACCTGCCAAGAAAAGAAAAAGTTCTGAACCTTGTGTGGGTGGTGTGTCAGTAAGCTTTTCTCCACTGTGACAAAATGTCTGAGATTAAAAAGCTTTAGGCCAACGAGATGGCTCAGTGGGTAATGGCACTTGCCACCAAGCCTGATGATCTGAGTTCAATGCCCGGGATGCACACCACTATAGCTACGGCAAGTTGTCCTCTGATTTTCACATGTATACTGTGGAACATGCACCCCCACACACACCCGCACACAGGTGAATGAACACACACACACACACACACACAAAGCAAATATAACTTCAAAAACACTTTAAAGCCAGTTATAGGGGTGCACATCTTTAATGCCAGCACGCAGGCAGCAAAGGCAGGCAGATCTCTCTGAGTTACAGAGTGACAGTGACATCGTGAGACCCTGATTTTAAAAATAAAAAGATCTTAAAAGAGGGGAAGATTTCCCAAAATATACACGTGGATAGAAGGCATTTAAATGGTATTGCCCTATGATGGTGGCGAGCAGAATGTATCAATTAGACGCTACACGCTAGCAAACAAAATCTCTAGTGCCAGAAGTAAGTTACCTCTTTTTGAGATGTTGGCACATGGAGTCTCACAGATCCTCAAACATTTCAGGATATTGCTACTGCTCTTGGCTACCATCCTCCAGAACTTGATGGTAGGACTCTGTAATGAAGATACTGAACACTGGAGTCACACACAGAACATGGAAAATAAAGCTGGTTTGGAATGGAAGCTTCATTCCCTACTGTCTAGCTTTCATGGTGCTAGAAGGTGCTGCATATGCTACTGGAGGAGAAAAGCAGCCACTAATCATCAAATCCAGGCTGCAAACACTGTGAGTTACGATGATGATTGCCCTGGCAAGTCACACACTTGGTGCAATAGTGGCGAAAAATGCATGGGAGCAACTAACAGCTTTCTAATTGGAATTTTAAGTTCCATTCCACAAGATGGAATCTATACCTGGCACTGTTATTGGAGTCAAGAACCTGTCTAGACAGGAAAGGGGCCCTAAGAGGAAACTATTACTATTGTTCGACTAGGTGGACATAGTATCAAAATGACTCCTGATGACTTATGGCTATACCTGTAGATTCATTCTTCTCAGTCCTCAACAAATAAGGTTCTTCTTGCAAACAGAGAACCACAATGGGCAAATGCACAGAGAATAAGAGACTATCATTCCTAACAAGGGCCAGAAAGATTGTAAAAGCCAGAGGTGGTAGGTGGGTGACTATAAGGAAACCGTGTTTTCTAGACACAAGCAGATGTCCATATAAACACACAGGGATTGTGACAGCTCTTACCAGACAAAAACTCAGCATGGGGCTGGAGATTGGCATGAAGTCCTACTTTTAGCTGAGCAGCTATTGACTTTTGATACTAATTTGATTGGAGAGGAGAATTAGTTTTTTTAAGGGTGTAACCTTAATGGTAAGTTGACCACTCTCTAAAGCATATCCCCTACCCAAAAGTAACACAAACTGTACTCAAGGTGATTAAAAACAAATGAGTGAGAACATGAAGCTGGTGGGTGTTGAGGAATAGTACTTTAACTAGGTAAAGATGTGTTGTCGTGTTTATGCTGCGTTTCTTCAAGTATGTAAAGATGTGTTGCTGCTTTACCTCGCCTGCCTAAGGTACCTGATTGGTCTAATAGAAAAGCAGAATGGCCAATGGCTAGGCAGTAGAGGGATAGGCAGGGTTAGAGGGCAGAGAACAAGGAGGAGGAGGAGGAATCTAGAGGCTGGAGAGAGAAGAAAACAAGGGAGAAAGAGAGGGAGATGCCCTGGGCCAGTCAACCAAGCAGCAGACAGACAGACAGTGTTGGAGGAAAACAGGGAAAGTATGACATATAGAATGAAAGGACAGTAAGAAGCCTCTAGGCAAAATATAGATGAAGACAAACAGGTTGATTATGTGGGACAAGCATAAGGCTGAGCTTTCATAACTAATATTAAGTGTCTATGTCTTGACTTGTTGGCCATCTGAGAAAGCCTGCTACAGATAGCTGGAGAGGTGGGGGTGGATCTGGGAGGAGTCTGGAATGTGAGTGTGATCGAAATACATTGTCAGAATTGATGATATGTGCTTTTAAAAACAACAGTCATATTTTGGTTCATGTTTTCAGAGGTGTTGCTTTGGAGTTTATGGTGCGTTTGAACTCCATGATACGGAGTGTGGAGCAAAGCTGCTCAGCCCTAGGAGCCAAAGAGAGAGTCAGGGGTTGCATCCCTAAACCTGCTTCAAGTACATCTTCCAATAACCTAATTCCATTCTACTAGGTCCCAGCTCTCTTAAAGGTTCTGCGACTTTTCAATTATGTAATGGCTGGCAACCAAGGATATGACTTGAGAGGTGGGGGGGGGCGGGCAATAAGATCAAAAGCATAGCAGCCAGTAACAAGTGACAGATTTACACACTTAGTCCCCATTCAGGAGTCAAACTTTTAAAAAGCTGTTGACTTTATTATCTGTTTACCTCTCAATGGAATAATGAAATGTTTGTTTTAAGAGGAGAGACTAAAAAGGGCGAACATATACAGAATTAGTAGATGTGTCCCTGATAGAGACATCTACACCATTAAGCCCATCCGTGACTTTTTTTAGACATGTTCTGCAGCAAAGTCTGCTTGGTATCCAAGGATGGTGCAGTCACCACAACCTCCTTACACGTGTGGCGCTGGAGACTGAATGAGCGATGGAATCGAGGGCTTCGTGTAAGCCCTGTCCTGACTGAGCTACAACCCCAGTCCCTTATTTATATTTTTATAAGCATCCTGACAGATTTTCAAGGATGCAAACACTGCTCATCTCTTCTTATTTGGAGAGGAGGGACAAAGCAAACTGACAATATTCTTCCCAAGGACAGAACAAGTTCTAAACTCCCAAACCAGGATTTATTGGTATGCTCCAAAACCGACATGATGAGGTAAGGCCAGAATAATCTCCTTATTTTAAAAAAAATCAAGTAAATTAGATTAAGAAATGTCAGATTATATGACATATGTTTGTCTTGTCTGCAAATGCATTGGCCTGGATTCTTCTTCTTATGCACATGTCTCAAAGTAAGCAGCAGATTAAGCATTGAGTGGACGTCTATAAACTCAGCACTGAGGAAGTGGAAGCAGGTAGATGGCATGGGAGAATGGCCTGAATTTCATAGTGAGTTCCAGATCATCCTCCAGGTACATGGTGAGATCTTGTTCCAAAAAGGGGGTGAGGGAGGGGAGCAACAGATAGTTGGACAATTATGTTAGGTGCATGGCTTTAATCCCAGCACACTCAGGAGGCAGAGGTAGGCAGAACTCTATGAGCTCGGGGCCAATCTGGCTTACATAGGGAGTTCTAGGCCAGCCAAGGGACCCTGTCTCAAAAGAGCAAGCAAGACATTGGCTATTCAGCTTTATCGGTGAAAGCATAATAGTAGGTATGGCAGGCTCTTGTAAATCGCAACCTTCCCGCAGGTTGAATTTTTGCTGCAGGTAAACAAAAGGTCACGTGTCCCAGAGTACAGAAACTTGGAGAATGCTCGAGGGCTTTCCCTTAACAGTATGGAAAGGAGTAAACAACTGGGGTGGAGGGTGGAGGGGTAAGGGGTGGGGGCAGATTCTGATCAGCCAAATAGCGGAAAGAAATACTTGACTCCTGAGCTGTCTGCAAACTGTGTAGAGTTCCAGGGTTGCAGGTTTTCTGGGAGTCAATGTCACCCATTTTGGGGCGGGTTTTCTGGGGATGCAGCCTTTTTGAGTCACCAAACTGGACCCCTTTCTAGGGTGAGTGGACACATGTCTCTAAAGGAAAAGTCCATCACTCAATTGTAGCTGTTGCCGACTCTGGTTTAACTGTATTTGAGACATATGGATGTTTACGTGTCTTGGGTCATGATAACATATATATGGAAGATGTGTATATTAGAATGGAACATATATATTCCATTTGAAATAGGGTCTCGTGTATCTCTGGCTGGCTACATACAGAAAATAAACTTGAATTTCTGATTCTCTTTCCCCCACCTCCCCAGTGCTGGGACCACATGTATATGCCACTACACTGAGTTTATATGGTTCTGGGGACCAAACCCAGGGCTTCCTTCATGCTAGGCAAGCAGTCTAACAACTGAACTACTGCCCTTATAAAATGTATTTGTTGCCATGAACTGGAAAAAGAAAGAAAGAGGGAGAGAAAAAAGGAAAGAAAAGAAATCAGGCTCCATAATCAGGCAGTGTTCTTTGTGTGATCTGCTCAAACAAGAAATAAAAGAGCTTATCTCCTGTGCAAAACTCTCACCTTTACGCAGTTATAAGAAACAGGATAGGAGGGGGAAGAGACACAAATGGCAAGATTGCCGTGTGTTCAGTGTGGGAGTGGACAATTCTGGAGGGTCTCTCCCACAGACTACAATGGGAATGGCTCCCCCTGGAGTCGAGCAGGACATAACTGGTACAGTTCCACAAGGCAGCCCTTAAGTGAGAACAAAGCCTTTACAAAAAACAAAACAAAACAAAAACATCCAAACAAACCAAACCAACCAAGCAGGATTAGGTATTTTGACTTAAATCATCTTTCTCAAGCTGGATGATTAAAATGTAGTTAGAAGTGTCATAATGCTTCCTTTCTTTTCCCTTTAAGACAGGGTCTTTCTATATAGACCAGCCACAGGGAGCCTCCTGCCTCTGGATCCTTAGATCTGGGATTAAAGGTGCGCCCCACACCAGATTATAATGCCTACTTTTAAATCGCAGAGTGAAATTCTCATATCTCGATGTAATGTGATTTTTTTCTAATCATCCTGAATGTTATTTCAGATTTACTGATAAAGTCAATTTGTCATTGTACAACTTCAAAATTTAATAGAGAGTGTACAGCTTTTGAAGTCTAACAAATTTGGATTCTTACCCCCACATAATCCCAGACCATATAACCTAGGGTAGTTATTTAATATCCCTCAGCTTCAGTTTCCCAAAGCATATGCTATCTAGCCTTAAGACCTGGTCCCGAGCCTTAGAGCTCTCTCAGTAAGGACACGTGCTAAAAGGATTGAGCTACAGCGAATCAGCCGTGTAAGAACATGGCAGCACACACCAAGTTCTTAGCATATGGCCTGAAAACTAGCACACAGTAGGTACACACATACCCAGAAAGGATCTAAAAAAGACTTTAAGCATCTGGCTGTCTTGGCTCACCAGTGCTAGCCCACCCTCGGGAGTGCCTCTTTCCTTTCCTAATAAGCTGTCTCTATTTGTTTTAAATGGGTGAGAGTCTGAGGCAGTAATACTCTTCTGATGGAAAGGTACATATTGGGAGGACTTATTTTTCAAATAGCTAACACTATGCAAGGGAAAAAGCAAGAGATTTCTCTTTTATATTATTTTTTGAGACAAGGTCTCATTAGCTCAAACTAAATTTTCATAAAAAAATATTTTTTTTTTAAAAAAATCACTTTTTATGATCCTCCTTACTTTTCCTTCCAAGTGTTGGGATTAGAGTCAAGTGGTGACACCATGCCTGAGTTTATGCTCTGCTTGGTACAGAACCCAGGCTCTACTGCCTGACAAGGGAGCACTCTACCAAGCTACAACACCAGCCTCAAACCACACTGTCTGTCTGTCTCTCTCTCTTGCTCTTTCATTTTCTTTCTCTCTCCCTCTCCCTTCCTTTCTTTTTGAGATTTTAAAAAGAAATCCAGACACAGCAGGATGGGGATAATACTGAAATCTGAGACTATATATGGAACAAGTAAAAAGAAAAAATTAGTCGATGTTTATAATCCCCAAAACTCAGGAAGCTGAGACAGGAGAATTGGGAGGTCGAGGCCTACCTGAAGATGTATAAAGAGCCTGTAAATATTTTTTTTTAATTTTTTAAGAGGGCAATGCACACATTTTGTTATTTCTAACTGCACCGCAAGTAAAAACAGAGATTACCGATCACTCAAATAATTTTAAGGATGATATTTTCCTCAGCCAAGAACCAAGCAGGCAGGATTGCTGGGATTCACTCCTGGGCGGGGGAGGGGCGGGAAGGAGAGGGAGGGCGGGCGGCGCAAGAGAGGGCTCAAGCTCCTTCCTCTGAGAGAACTTATTTCCTGGTGGAACTACGGTTTTGAGGCAACCATGACAACACTTCCTCCTTATTAGAGTCATCAGAAGGTCGCACTCCCCCACCCCCACCCGCAGCTCCTGCTGCCCACCTCCTGACAGGAAGGTGGGAGCATTTATTCCCTCCAAAGAGATTGATGATAACCCGCCAAATAACATCCGTCCAGGGAGGGATGGATCTCTAAGCCCCAAAGTGAGGTCAGCCAGTGAACAGTTAGAAAAGCAATCATTTCTCACACTTGCTAATGGGTTTGACGCTTGTGAAACATAAACAGGAAGTGGGAGCTTGAGCGACCTGAAGGAAATGCACTCCCAGTTTGGTCAACATGTGAATCCCAGTTCTCCAGGTCGTCAGAAAACTGCCAATTAAGGCTGACCCCCCCAAAAACTGCAGCCCGTCCCAGCAGTGACCTTATTTTCCCCCAGTTCCCTAAGCCAGGTCACTCCGCAGCGGGGTGACTGACCCCAAGCACGGTGGGGAAGGTTAACAGTCATCTCTCAACTCCCCGAGTTTGCAGGGCAGGGGAGCGCAGAGGTCAGTGAAATCCCCAGCCAGGCCTTATTTTAGTCATCAATTTCCACTGGCCCCTTGCTGTTGTGTCAGCGTAGCTTACAGCGCTGCAGGTTCTGCCTTTCAGATGCTTTCCCAGCTCCGGGCTGTTAGAAGGTCAAAGAGACCAGACTTTTCCAAGGCAGGTGGGGGGAGGGAGCGGGGGACCCCGCGGGGGAGGGGGAGCCCGCTAAAGAGATTGCAGAGAGCTGGGGCCGCTGGAGCTACCTTTTGTGCCTCTCACGCACGGGCCTGCGAGTTAACCTCTACTACCTCTTGGTTAGTATTAAATTAAAACCTCATCTTTTATTCTCTGCCAGTGGCCCCGACAGACTTTTTTTCTTCTGAAGGCTGTTTTAAGATTGGCCTCGTTGGCTCCTTCCCAAGGTCCCTGTAAATTCAAGGTCAAAATCCGTGTTGATTCTCCGCTGTCTCTAGCCACAAGCACGACTCCTAACAATGGGAAAGGGGCTCAGCGAACGTGCACTTCATAAATCTGGAGATTTCACTGTGATCGACCAAGAGGTTTTTGGGTGCCCCCCCCCTTCTTTCTCCTCCTGTCCTGGAAAAGACCGCCAACAGCGCCACCCAAGTTCCTGGTTAGCAGCGGGATCCCATGCAGGCTGGCAGCCCCTGTGCGCGGGGGTCACAGCTTGGATGCCGGCGCAGAGAGGCTTGCAGGGAGCCGAGCTACGGCCCGCGTCCCGGCCACGTGAAGCGTCACGCCCCGCGCTGCTGCAGGGCAGGCGCCGTCGCCGCGGTTGTGTAACGCTGCAGCCGGAGGGGAGGCGACCCGGACGCCTCTGCTCCGGAGGGGGCAGAGAAGGGAGGGAACGCCGGGCACTGTGCCCGGTATCTTTCTGTGCTTGACTAGCCAGGGTGGGTGGGGGCAGTGAGGCACCCTGAAAGGCGGGAGGAGATGAGTGCGCGCCAGTCGGGTGCCGGGCCACCCGCAGGCTGCGCCCCGGAGCTGAGCTCCCGGGAGAGTGAGAGGCCGGCGCAGCTCACACGGTCCACGGTCAGGTGCACGCGGCGTGCTCGGCGGCGGCCTCGGCTGCCCTAGCTCCTGGCCGCCTGCCTGCTTCCCATGGGGTGACATCCGCCCCGCCCTCGGTCCCTCCCCAAGGCGGGCAATTCCTGGACACTGGGCTGAGCGCGAGGGGGCTGGGAAGCGGGGACGGAAAGAAACCCCAGCCTCTGGGGAAGGCCAAGAGGGGGACGACGACTCCCTCCGCTGCACACCGGTTCCTAGGAGCGGGCCAGGCGGGGGAGGAGGAAGAGGGCTGGGCTGGAGCGACCGAGGGGATATTCCTCTCCCGGCTTGAGTCAGACGCGGGCGGATCCGTCCTCCCCCGTTCCCTCCCAGGAGACGGGAACTTACTTCATTTCCCTGGGGCAGGTTCGCCCACGTTACCAACCCCCCCCAGTTCCTTCCAGCTTCCGTGCCCCCCACCCAGCTGGGCAGGACTCGGGCTGCGCTGCCACCCCCTCTTTCGGGGAAAGGAGGCCGCAGCCGCAGACACCTGGGGCCCGGGGAGGGGGGGGGCACTTCGCAGCCGCCTGAGCGTTGTCCAACACGTGAGACTCATGTGATGAAGCCGGGGGAGGGCGGGCAGGTCGCTCCTTCCCTCCCCGGCAGCGGCCAGACGTGCTTGGAGTCACAGGGTAGAACACGTAGCTTCTACCCACCCACTCGCTCCCATTTAACCCAGCCCGCAGCCTCTCCTTACTCCTCGGCTCGTCCCCTCCAACAGCCCTCCCTCCCCGCTCCGCCCTAAGCAACCCCCCTTCCCTCCCGCCTCCCCGCCCGCCCCACTTCTCATTCACTTGGCTCGCACGGCGCAGACAGCGCAGCGAGCACACACCGCCAGTCTGTGCGCAGAGCGGGAGCCAGAAGCCGCGGGGACACCCGGCCATGCACGCCCCCAACTAAGCGGTGCCTCAAAGCTCCGGCTCCTGTCAGTCCAGCGCATTGCAAGGAAGCTCAGGCTAGCTCAGAGGAACATACCCCTTGAGACTCTCGGGTCCTCGCTTCCAGGACAGTCCTTCCTTAGACGCTCTGCTAAGTGCAGACAGAAGCGCGCAGTGGCCCCGGCTCGCCGCATCATGGAGCGGATCCCCAGCGCGCAACCACCTCCAACCTGCCTGCCCAAAGCGCCAGGACTGGAGCATGGAGACCTGTCAGGGTAAGTGTGCAGTGTGACCCCTTCAGGTCTCCGCTTTTAGCCTTGTGTTCTGCTCCGCTCTCAGCTTGGGGCACCTCTGGGAACATAGGGGGATTCTTGCATCAATAGGGAGCCTGCAGCCAGTGCGCACTCGGGAGTCACGGCTCTTTCTGGCCCTTCTCCCAACAGGATGGATTTTGCCCACATGTACCAAGTGTACAAGTCCAGGCGGGGGATAAAACGGAGCGAGGACAGTAAGGTAGGTGCATCCCTGGGGACCCCCTTCCGTAACCTCTCAAGTGCACAGAGTTTCCAAGAAGTTTGCTTGTTTGGAGGTTTACTGGGGGATTCAAGATGTGGTGAGCTCATTGTCACAAATGAGTGACTTGGGAAAGACGGGGCAGAGAAGGTGATTCTGGGTGCGTCTCTGCGCCCTTGCAGGATTTATTTTCCTACTGCTGGGCGGGGAGGAAGGGAGACTTTATGTTCCTTTCCCCAGGCACCCATCTCTTCCATGTACTCCTTGCAGGAAACTTACAAATTGCCGCATCGGCTGATTGAGAAAAAGAGACGTGACCGGATTAATGAGTGCATTGCCCAGCTGAAGGATCTCCTACCTGAACACCTCAAACTTACAGTAAGTGAGAAGCTGGCTGCGCTCCAACCCAGCTCTTCTGCCCAGAGGGCGGATGGGGGTCACTCGCCGCCTGCAGGCGTCACGTGGAACTGCAGGCTAGACGGGCGGATCAAAGCTCCGGGTAGCTCTGGATTGGAGAGAACCTATCACCAGTCCCAGGACCTCCAGACAGAGGCAGAACCAGAACCCTCTGGGGCCTCTTTAAGTTGGCTCCAACACTAGCACAGCTTCCTTTTGGTGATTTTTTTTCACCGCCTTGTAGTTTGCCTGACTTAAAGGAGCAAACCACACACACACACACACACACACACACACACACAATTAAGCTCTTTTCCTTTTCCATCTTCCTTCCCTAAGATGACATACTTTTTAATGTGTGCTTTTTCTTCCCATCATACCCTTAAGTGGTAGCCAAAAGCTTTCTAGCTTTTCCTTCGGGAAAAGGATTTGGAAAGGAAGACGAAGAGCCTGCTTGAGCTGGACATTCTGAAAGGGTGTCCGGGAAACACACACACACACACAGAGGGAAAGCCTCCGGATTGCCAGACACAGTAGACGTCCCTCCCTGGGTTGACACCACAACAGAGAAATGTTATCTCCGGAGTCCCCGGAGTTAAGGTCAGGCCAGCTGCTGGAGAAATCTATCTGTCAGCTCACTCCTGAGACTGTAACAGCTACCAAAATGCCCCCAAAGACAGATGACACGTGTTTAGTTTTTTGAATCCTTTGATCGTCTATATGTATATGTTCAAACATCTGCAAACTTGAAATGCAGTGAGGCAGGAAAAGCTCTTCCTGTCTCTGTTGTTGTTTACACCCAGTTCTCATCACAAGTAAGTGTCTGCGGGGGACTTCTCTGACCTCAGGGGTGACAGGAGTTCTTTGTTCCTCCCCAGACTTTGGGTCACTTGGAGAAAGCGGTGGTTCTGGAGCTTACGCTGAAGCATGTGAAAGCACTGACCAATCTAATTGATCAGCAGCAGCAAAAAATCATTGCCCTTCAGAGTGGATTGCAAGCTGGTAAGTGCTGGGGTCTGATTAGCATCTTCTCCCAAGAGGGCAGCACACAGAGCCCTGGACTCACTGTGGCTTCTGACCCGCCTGCCACTGTTCACTTTTGCACATTCATCGGAGGAGATGCTTTTTTATTCTTTCCTAAAAGTCATACTTTCCATTCGGAATGCCACTGTGTGCCACCTGGAATGAATACATATTAGTTCAGTGATGAAACGTTCCTGTGACATTTTGGCCTGAGAGTGTCTAGATTCTGGGAGACTTTCCCATTCCCCTTTAAAATGCCCCAGCACCTCGTGATTTGTGTTGTGAGTGAGTGTTTTACAGTTGGTCTTCTGAGCCCTTGATGATAGGTGAACAGAACACAGGTCTGCCCCCAGCATTTTCCTGTTTCTTTGTTTCCTTGCCTCTGGATGTGGGGTGTAGTCTTGACAGGATGACAGCAGGTTTTTTCCCCCTGCATTTCGTTGTGGTTCCCTGAATAGCCACTAGGTATCTTGGCAAATTGCACAATCTAACGAAACCACTGGTTTCATCATTTATTTCCACGGAATTTCAGAGACTCGGTGACACTGTCTTCTCTCCCCTCCAGATCGTACAGGTCAGGCCAGGGGGAATCCTTACACGCACCCCTCAGGCATTCTCTGTCCTGGCCAAGGCCAATATGAGAATCACAAAAACCAAGCTAGCATGTCTGCCAGCTTTCTTTCTAAATATAGAAAGTTGATCAGAACTGATCTCTAGGGAGTCATGGATACAGTATATGGAAAAGACTTACAAATAAAGAGTTTCCCAGTTAAAGTTCACAGGGGAAATGCAACTATTTGTTCAATAGGTTAGGTTTCTGTGTATACGGAAGTTGTTAGTTTTAGTTTTGTGGGTTTTTTTTTTTTTTTACTGTTGTTGTCGCTCTGGTTTGTTCTTGTTTTGAGACAAGGTCTCAATCTGTAGTCCTGGCTTTCCTAAAACTCAGGAGCAATCCTCCAGCTTCAACCTCCCACGTGGCAGGATTCCGGGCATGAGGTACAGCTTTTACGGCACAGTGATGCACGTCTCTAGTCCTAGCACTTGAGAGACAGATAGAGCCCCATAAGTTCAAGACCAACCTGTTTTGCATAGTGAATTCCCAAGCCATCTAAGACAAAATAGGGAAACCCTGTCTTTACAAGGGGGAGATGTTTCTTTAGGTGGTATCGTTTCTGTATTGTGTATGACTGCTAGCTGCCTTCTTTCATGAGATGGTTACTATACTAGTTGACTGGAGATGGGTGTGGTAGCTCAGCCTTATAATCCCAGCACTCTTGAAAGTTAAGATAGGCTCAATATGAATTCAAGACCAGCCTGGGTTGCAGAGTAAACCCAACATCAATCTAGGCTAGAATGAGACTGCCTCAGAAGAAAAAAAAAGTATAATTGTTGAACTTATAAATACACTAGCATGTTCACTGTTTTGTGTCACAAGGAAACCTATAGATACTAACGTACAAGTCAACAAGGTCTATTTCTCTGCAATACTATAAAGGCATTAAAAATCTTATTTAGGGACAGGGGAATGAATGGAGCCTATTGGTACCCCACTGTGCTCAGTATCAAAGCCCAAGCATATAAGAAAAAAAAACTGTCTCTAAGTGGTAGGAATGTGTGGATTTCATGTTTTATACTTTTCAGCATAATCCTATAGCCATATTACTTTTGGATTTGGAAATAAATTGACTGACAGTTTTTGTTTTTGTTTTTTTAACAAACCTTTTAAAAGTCTTCTTTCTGGGTCTTTTTTTCCAGGTGAGCTGTCGGGAAGAAATATCGAAGCAGGACAAGAAATGTTCTGCTCAGGTTTCCAGACTTGTGCCCGGGAGGTGCTTCAGTACCTGGCCAAGCATGAGAACATTCGGGACCTGAAGTCTTCGCAGCTTGTCACTCATCTCCACCGCGTGGTTGCTGAGCTGCTGCAGGGTGGTACTTCCAGGAAGCCATCGGACTCGGCTCCCAAAGCCATGGACTTCAAAGAGAAACCCAGCTTCCTGGCCAAGGGGTCGGAAGGGCCTGGGAAAAACTGTGTGCCAGTCATCCAGCGGACTTTTGCCCCCTCGAGTGGGGAGCAGAGCGGCAGTGACACGGACACAGACAGTGGCTACGGAGGGGAATTGGAAAAGGGTGACTTGCGCAGTGACCAGTCATACTTCAAAAGCGATCACAGTCGCAGATTCACCATGGGAGACCGAGTGAGCACAATTAAACAAGAATCTGAAGAGCCCCCCACCAAAAAGAGCCGAATGCAGCTCTCAGATGAGGAAGGCCACTTCGCTGGCAGTGACCTGATGAGTTCCCCATTTCTGGGACCGCACCCACATCAGCCTCCCTTTTGCCTGCCCTTCTATCTCATCCCACCGTCGGCAACTGCCTACCTGCCTATGCTGGAGAAATGCTGGTACCCCACCTCTGTGCCGGTCTTATACCCAGGCCTCAACACCTCTGCAGCAGCCCTCTCCAGCTTCATGAACCCAGACAAAATCCCGACTCCCTTGCTCCTGCCTCAGAGACTCCCTTCTCCCTTGGCACATTCGTCCCTTGACTCTTCAGCCTTGCTCCAGGCTCTGAAGCAGATCCCCCCTTTAAACTTAGAAACCAAAGACTGAACTCTTGAAAGAGATCTCCTGCTGCTTAGCTTTCCTTCCTCCCTAATTCCAAAACCACAAAGGTCGGCCCACCGTGCAGACCCACATAAAAGATTCGGAATGTGTGTGTGAGTGTGTGTGCGTGCGTGCTTGCGTGTGTGTGTGTGTTTGTATGTATAGGACATTAAGTTCCTTCTGACACAGGGAAGACATGAAAGGGATGACCTGACAGCAGATGACAGGACTGTAGCAGTCAGTTCTCTGGGCTTTTCCCTACCCATAGAAGAGCCCCCTTTGATACAAATCAGTTGGATTTTCATAAGCTTCAAAAGCTCCATCTGTGAGTCACTCCAGTTTGGGAGCTGGGTCTGTCTGTGGCTTTGAGAAAAGGTAGTTTCAAACGAGGACTTTCCAGAGCTCAGCTTCCAGCCAGCTGTTAGGACCCCACCCTTCTCTCTTTATTGTCGAGGTGACTCAGAGCCGACTGACAGTGGTCAGACCGAGCTCTCTGCTAAGGTGGTGAGGTAGGCGACGCTGGCATGTCACGGTAGTGGTTTGGGCAAATTTCTGCAGGTCTCCTCCCCCACCCCTGCCTCCGATGAATAAAGACAATGAATGCAGTTCCCTAACTCAGGCTTTTGTGGTGATTAGCTTAGTACGGAACTGAAAATGGCCCCCTTTGTACAAGCTGAGCTGCTAGGGAACCAAGGTGGACCAGACTGGTCTCAGACCTGTGGCACCTGTTTTCCAGGTCTCTCTTCTACGGTGAGCTGTCCAGGAAACCAAAGGAGGGTCTCAGAGATGGCAAATGCCCTGAGTGTACCAAAATGTACAAAGCTAAGTCATCAATTGCTACACTTACTCCTCAGCTAGACTCGGGTCTCAAGTCCTTCCTCAAGCTTCGAACCAAGCTGAGCTTCTCCAAGGCAGAGCTTTGGCATCCCGAGATCCTTTCTGTAGGCTAATTCCTCTTGCCCGGCAGCATATGGAGTGGCCCTATTGCTAAAAAGGATTCTGTCTCCTTTAAGGAAGTTTTATTTTTGATCCAGAGTCCTTGTTTTCTTGACTTGCTCAGCCAGCCCTGCACCAGCTTCTCAAAATGCACTATGCTTGTGTTTTAACTTCTTTTCCCATTTTTATTTGGGCATAAAAAATCGTTGCCTTTATTTGTAAAGCTGTTATAAATATATATTATATAAATATATGACAAAGGAAAATGTTTCAGAGGTCTATTTGTATAATTACTTGATCTACACAGTGAGAAAAATGAATGTATTCCTGTTTTTGAAGAGAAGAATAATTCTTTTTCTCTAGAGAGAGGAGAGGTTACAGTGTTTATATTTTGGAACCTTCCTGAAGGTGTGAAACTGTAAATATTTTTATCTAAGTAAATGTTAAGTAGTTGTTTTAAAAATACTTAATAAAATAATCTTTTTCCTGTGGAAGAGAAATGGTCTCCTTGGTTTGAAAGATACCCTAGTGTCATGGTTCCTCCGCCCCTTGCTTGAAGACAGTGCCTACTTAGTCTCGGTATAATTGCGTTCAGCTTTTCATGTTCCTGGCATTATGAATAAGCCAAGTCCATGTAATCGGTAAATGCTGGATTATTTTTTTATTTATTCATTTATTCATTCATTCACTCATTTTGAGGCAGGGTCACATGTAATAACCCATGCTGGCATTAAATTTGATTTGTAGCCACGGCTGGTGTTGAACGGATCTCCTGTTTGCACCTTCTGAATGCGGAGATCACAGTCAGGCTTCCTGGAGCAGTAGAGGCATGCCTCTGGTCCCCACCCCCACACCTGGTTTTATGTAGTGCTGGGGATTGAACTCGGGGCCTCACACATCTTAAGCAAGCAGTCTGCTAAGTGAGCCACATCCTCAGTCCTTATTATTTTTTCATGAACTCTTGCCAGGGATCTGCACTCATTCTATCCCTGTTTCCAGAGGTAAGCAACAACCACTTACCCCACGCAGCTTTGGAACTTGACGAGAAAATCCAGGGTACGAGCTCAGGGGCTGGAGTGTCTGGGGAGGCTGCCATAGGGCTATGCACACTGAGGAAAGATTTAATGGATTATTAAGCAATAATAATTGGTTGGAGATAGTGCGTCTTTCCCAAGGCTGGCTAACACTTTGAAATCTAGAAAGTTCTAATGGATTCCCCATACAGTGCTGCTGAAGGCAACAGTCCATAATTATTTTCTACCGTCTTCCAACTTCTTCTCTGGGTGTGTGCAGGAATGAGTATCGGTGCTCTTATTTAAAAATAATAATTAGGTGGGAAATGGCCTAGCTGAGTATTTTTGCTTTCTTCTCATCATCTTGATTTGTCCTGAGGTTTCCCAATGGACATGATCCAGGCCCCAGAGTATCTGAATCATCCAGAACCGTCTGTCTGGAGTACTCCCCTCCAGGGAAGCCAACCCCAGGGAGTCTCAGCACCACCTGCCTTTCAAATGTCACTTCTGACTCCTGGGGGTCTGTAAATGAAAGTGAGTTTTCAGTGCCTGATGGAAGAGCACAACTGTCTCCAAGCCACACAGTGCTGGCCAGGAGCCTGGACCTGGGGGGACCGAGGCCTCTAAAACCTGGTGTTCTGTCAAGACCCTTTCATGCCTGTCCTGACTAGACACTTAAGGACTCCGAGTCTTACAGTAGCTTTTGGTTCAGACGGTCCCTAAGTCTTGCCTTAGGGAGTCTGCTCTTGCAGCCCCCGGGCCCGCTAAGCCCACCCCGCAACTCTCTCCCAATCTATGACTCAGGGAGTAGCTGTGGACAGCAGGAAGTGGTTCGAGCACCCTGAACTAAGAATAGATTTGAGGGCTGCACAGGCTGACAACCCAGAATGTCTCTTCTAGAGGCTGCCACGTGAAGCCCCCCAGAGGCACAGCTGCCCGTCTGTTTTTCTGCCTCCAGAGCGTCCTGAACTTTTCCAAAGCAGGGTTTCGGGAGAGGATCCAAGGGTGTTCAGGAAGGTGTGTGAAGTGGCTCACATCCCAGCCTTCAGCCCGGTTGGGGACAAAGAAGGCCTCTGTTTAAACGGGTGTGTGAGAGAGAGAGCCGTGAGGGGTGAAGCATGGACTCTGGGGCCAAGGAGCGCAGAGGCCTGGGATCTGGCCGCCTTCAGTCAGGGCGTGCTCGGCGGGGCTGCCGGGATGGTCTCACCCAGCGCTGACCTGCCGCGCCTGTTGACACGACGTCACGTTTCCGACTAGAGCCTTTCATGTGCGGCCCGCGGCTAAATGCGGCTGCCGGTTCCTGGAAGCAGACGTGCCTGGCACCGCGTCAGCAGAAACCCGATCCCCGGGGAAGTTTGGCAAGGCTTCGGGATCGCTCGGTCCCCAGAAATAGGGCCTGGCTGCGGGCAAGGCCGCGGCCCCCTGGTGCGCAGCGGGACAGAATCCGAGGGCAGGGAGGGGAGGGAGCGCAGGGTGGGGCAGGAGCTGGTTTCAGGCAGAGCTCTGGATTCTAGGCCTAATTAACTGGGATCGACAAGCTTCCCAGGGCTCATCCCTCGCTAATGCAACCCTCACAACCTAGAAGTCATAATAATGTATTTGATAGATAAATCAAAGCAGGCGCAGACAAGGGAGGTAGCTTGCCCATGGTCACCCAGCTTCGGAGTGGAGTAGTGGTCCTGTGGGCTTTGTGGAACTGTTCCAGAGAATCAAAGAGACAGCGTTCACAGAGCCTAGTCCTGAATAGCGCCTGTAGTGTTTACTATGTGCCAGGCAGGCACTTTTCAGAGCACTCCCAGTACAAGGACAAAGATACAATGATCCAAGTGCAGGGACACAGTGATCACAGCACCTGCCTGGAGTAGGTGCAATCCTCCTCGTGATTCTGAGAATGAAATGAAGACACAGAGAAGTTAAGTACTTGCTCAGAGTCACTCAGCTCCGGTAGTAAAATGCAAATTAAACCTAAGCATTTAGGTTGTGGAGTGTATTGCTTAACTACAAAACTACATTGTCCTTCTTGTTACATTAACAGTTTAAAAAAGTAAAAATAAAAAATAGTAAAAGAAATAATTACAATCATTGCATTATTTTGAATATTTTCCTTGTTCTAGGACCTCTATTAAGCATTTTTGTGTGACTCTCTTTCTGGTTTTTGTTTTTGAGACAGGGTCTCATGTAGCCCAAACTGGCTCTAGCTCTCTATCCTCCTTGTAGCCAAGACTGTGTCAGCTCCTTGGCACCAGCATTAGAGCCATGAGCTGGCTGAATTTTACTTCTCGTAGCAGCTGTGGAGAGTGGGCAATAATATACCACTACCCCGACTTTTAAAACTTAAAATAAGGTCCCGCTCCGTAGCCCTGGCTGGCCTCAAACTCATGATCTTTCTGCCTCAGCCTCTAGGTGCTGGGATTAGAATATGTCCACTGTGCCCAGCTAAAGCAATTCTAACAATTTTTAAATTGCATTTATTTATTTATTTATTTAGGCAAGGTACGGGTTGTGGTGGGGGGTGCAGCCAGAGGAGAAAGTGTGGGAATTGGCTTTTTCTGTCCACCTTGTGAGTCCTGAACATTGAACTTGGGTCATCAGGTTTGGCAGTAAATGCCTTAATCCACTGAGCCCACTTTTAAACAAACAAAACTTTTTTTCCCATTTATTTTTACTTTATGTATATGAATAGTTTGCCTGTGTGTATGTATATGTATCACGTGTATGCCTAGTGCCTTTGGAGGCCAGAAGAGGGCATCAGATCCCAGGGGACTCAAGTTCGAGATGGTTGTGAGTTGCCATTAGGTGCTGAGAACTGAACCCTGGTCCTCTCAAAGAACACCCAGTACACGTAACCACTGAGCCATCTCTGTAGCCCAATGGTTTTTTTTGTTGTTGTTGTTGTTTGGTTATTTTTAACATGTCTCTTTTACAAATGACAAAAGTAGAGCCCAGAAGGAAAACACGTTACCTGAGGTGACTTATTATGTTAAGGACAAGCCATATTCTCATTCAAGTTCAGATTTACTATTTTGCTTGTTTATTTGTTTGGTGTTTCGAGATAGGGTTTCTCTGTGTAGCCCTGGCTGTCCTGGAACTCATGCTGTAGATCAGGCTGGACTTCAACTTAGAGATCTGCCTGCCGCTGCCTCCTGAGTGCTGGGATTAAAGGTGTGCACCCAGCCAAATTTACCTCTAACTAGAGCCACTACAGGGCTGATCTCTGACATGCATTCTCTCTTTTCAGCCTCACAGGAGCCCTGTGCATGCCTGCTGGAAGAATCAAACTACCAAGCTCAGCCCAAAGTCATTTGCCCAACTTTTCACCCAGTGCCTTACATTAATGCACCCCCCACTGCTCCATCACATGCCCAAGAACAGACTGTTGCCTAAAGAACTAAAACACAGACTCACAGGGTTGTGCACACCTAGATTCCCAGCACTCAGCAGGTAGAGGCAGGAGGATTGGAAGTTCAAGGTCAACATCCAGGACACAGCAAGTTCTGGGTACGTGATCTTGTCTAAAACAAAAATAAAAACAACCAACAACAATAAAACATGGAGCTGGAGGTACAGCCCAGTTGATAGACTGCTTGCTTGGCATGTGCGGCATCCTGGGTACCATTCCCAGCACCACATAAACCTGTGTGGTGATAGTTGCAATCCCAGCCCTCTTGGAGGCAGAGCGATCAGATTAGGTTATTCTTGCCTACACAGAGAGTTCAAAGCCAGCCTACGCTACACATGACCCTGTCTGAAGCAGCAAGCTAGCAAACAAACACACAAAGAAACAGAACAACCAAAAAAGACCTGTCTGGGAACCTGAATCTGATAAATAGGCTGGAGGCATCCCTCAGGAGAGGCAGCAGTCAATAGGCTCTGTCAGTGGCAAGGTGGTTGTCCTGAGTGTGGAACTCTCTGAGAGGAAACTTCACGAGTCCAGAAAAAGGCCGCAGAGGTGTCTGCCCCTCTCAGGTTGAGTCCACGCCCATTCGGCCCATCTTTCATCCTTGGCTATGGCTCTGGGTCTGGCTGATGAGGAGCAGCAAAGATAAAAGGTCACCTTGTCAGGTTAGAGTCTAGAGGACCACTAGGTATCTCCTGGACCCCTGGAGCCCCTGAGGGGCCCCCAAAAAAGACAGATCATGTTGAGTTCCTTTGTGATTTCATATAAAAACTTTGTGTCTCCTAAAACCCAGCCTTCACAGAGGAACCTGTAAGGCGAGAGGAAGGAAGGCTTTAGGCTTCCTGCCACTTCCGAGGAGCAACTCCTTCCTGCCCCCCCCCCTCCCCCAGCACATAGCAGTAGTCTCTTGAAATAAGAACTCTGCTGTTGAGAAACTATCACTGCGGGTGTTTGGAAGGTCCCAGACTAGGCCCCCTTCCTCTGTCATCTAGGATTCTGAGGAAGCTCAGCTGCACAGGCCCTCCCTACACCCACCCAGCACCACTCCCTGCTTCTCCCCAGTCACCAGCCTGGCTGCCTACAGCCTCCGAACAGGAACCGGCAGAGCACCTCCCCTTGGCAGTGGAAGCCCTGGTGTCCCTGCAGGGCCATCCTATCTTGTGATGTGACTGGCTGTGGGCCCAGACAGTGTCTTCTGTTATAGTCAGGTCCTCCCTTCCTGGGAGAGCCTCAGCAAAGTAATGGAGCTGGCCCAAAGACTCTGCGGACAGGGTCAACCTCGGGCTGGGACCAAGGACATGTGACACCAACTGCTGCTGCCCCCATAGTCCTGGCCCTGCCCCCCACCACACACACAGTTTTCAGGGAACAGAAGGAAGGAAACATATGCTTATTTATTTGTTTAAAGAGAATTTCTTAAAAAAAAAATGTCCAATGTGGTGGCTCATGCCTATAAGCTCAGCACTTCTGAAGCTGAGACAGGAGAATTGCTGAGTGTTTAAGACCAGACTGGGCTACAAAGTTAGACCGTTTCAAAAAAATGAAGAAAGAAAAAAAGAAAAAAGAAGAAAAGGAAAGGAAAAAAAGAAAAAGAAAGAAAAAAGAAAAAGAGGAAAAATAAAAATAAAGAGAAGAAAAATAAAAAGGAAATTTAAAAAATAAGTGAATCAATCGTGAAGGGATGGAGGTGGTGGCGATTATGCAAGGATCTTAAAAAAGTGTTTCTCAACCTGTGGATCCCGACCCCTCTGGGTGTCAAATGACCCTTTCATAGCGGTAGCCTGAGACCATCAGAAAACCACAGATATTTACATTACAAATCATAACAGTAGCAAAATTACAGTTATGAAGTAGCAACGAAAATAATTTTATGGTTGGGGGGTCACCACAACATGAGGAACTGTATTAAAGGGTTGCAGCTTTAGGAAGATTGAAAACCACTGTCTTAGAAGGACTCTCCAAAGAGAAAGATAAAAGAAAAGAGAAAGAGTGAGGGAGGAAGAAAGAAATGAAAGAAAGAATCAAGGAGCAAGCAAGCTGAGCTGTAGCTGAATTGGTAAACAGCTTGCCCGATATGTACAAGACCATGGGGTCTAGCCCCATACATGATCCCAGAAATGATGGCATATTCCTGTGATTCCAGCACCAGAGGTAGAGGCAGGAGGCTTAGAAGCTTGAGGTCATCCTCTGACACACTGCAAGTTTGAGGCAACCCTGGGCTACATGAGACCTGTCTCAAAAAGAGAGAGGAAGAGGTTTTCAGTAGATGTCATATTGTGTGTCTTTTCTAGTAAGTGGACAGAAATAACAAAAATAGAAGCAGCCCCATTTAAAAGGTGCAAAGGATATGAATAGAATTCCTCTAAAGGAGACACACAAGTGGCCAGAGCCCGTGAAAGGATGCTCAACCTCATTAGTCATCAGGGGACTGCAACTCTAAACCACCGCAGCGCATCACTTCACACCCACGGGAACGGCTATGACAATAACAATCTCGCTTTAAAAATCAGAAGATAACAAGTGTTGTCGAGGAGGTGGAGAGACGATGGGAGGTTGTTACCGACACTGTAAAACGGTGCAGCTGATAGGTAAAAACTGCTTGCTCAAAAAGGTACAGAATTACCTCATTATCCACAGTTCTGGTGTGTGTGTGGCCCCAAAGAAATGAAAGCAGCGGCCCAAATAAATATATATATATATATACACAAATATGCGCTGCAGCATGTCTACAAGAGTCAGGGTGAACAAGCCAAGTGACTCCATGCAGGTGAAGGGTGCAAATGAACTGCGGTGCACGCATGCAGTGACTTAGTGCTGAGTCACTGAAAGCTGTGACGCGGGGTGGGTGAGAGGGCTCATTGGCAGCCTGATGACCTGAGTTTGATTCCCGGGATCAAAATAGTGGAAGGAGAGAAATTACTCATTCTAGTTGTCCTCTGATCTCCCACCTGCAAATACAAACAAACAAACAAACAAAAATAGTAATTTAAAAAAAGTAAAGTAGTTGGCACGGCAATAAGAGAAGTAGACCCCATAAACACTGTGCTTGGCAAAACAAACCAGATACAGAAGGTCAGATATTAGGTGAAATCTTCAATATGAAAATATATAGATTAGATAAAATCATAGAGACAGCATGCAGATTGGTAGTTACCAGGGCCTGGGGGGATGGCTTGGTGATGAAGGGTGATTGCTGCTCTTCCAGTGGACTGGAGATCAATTCCCAGCTCCCACATAGTGGCTCACAAACTGCCTATAACTTCTGTTCCAGGGGACACCCACTTCTGGCCTCCATAGGATACCAGATATCAGGCACACACAAGGACACATATGTGCATGTAGTCAAACTCTCACACAAAGTAAAAACAAATAAATCTTTAGAAGGTTAATAAATAAATCTGGGGTGAAGGGGTGCTGTTAAGTTGGTAGAATGCTTGTTAGCACATATAGGGACCTGAATTTGACCCCCAGAACTACATAAAATCAAGTGTGGTTGGTAGTGTATACTTGTAAAACCTGCACTCAGAGGTAGAGGCAAAAGTACTAAGAAAAAGCTCAAAGGTAATCCTGGCTACCTAGTGAATTTAAGGATGGATAGATAGATAGATAGATAGATAGATAGATAGATAGATAGATAGATAGATAGATGATAGGTAGATGATAGATAATAGATAGATAGATAGATAGATAGATAGATAGATAGATAGATAGATAAATGATAGGTAGATACATAATAGATAGATGATAGGTAGGTAGATGGATAGATAAATGATTGAAATATAGATGATAGATAATTGATAGGTGATAGATAGATAGATAGATGATAGATGATTGATAGATAGATGATAGATAATTGATAGATGATAGATAGAAGAGTGGTAGAGCAGCAAGAGGTCCGAATTTGAGTCTTATCATTAAAAGAAAAAAGAAAGAGAACAGCACAATTGATCCTGTTTATTAATCTCATAGCTCAAAGTCCAATGCAGTTTCACCCAAAATATGTTTGTCCTACATCTGTTTCTCCTTCTGTATTACTTTGAAGTAAATTTGGTCATTATATAGTTCCATTTGTAAGTATTTCAGTGTTTACCTCTGTAGGGAGGGGGATGTTTACCTGGGGGTTAAACCCAGCTTGCCTCTAGTTTGCTTCCATTTTGTCTACCCAGCATTCTACCATAGAGCAATCTCAACCCCTAGTACAGATCTCTATAAGATAATATTCTTTAAAAAATAGTATAAACAACAGAAAAAGCGGGGCAGTGGTGTTGTGACCCTTTAATACCAGACCTTCAGAGGCAGAGGCAAAGGCAAGTGGATCTCTGTGAGTTTGAGGCTAGTCTGGTTTACAAATTGAGTTCCAGGACAGCCAGGTCTACTCAAAGAAATCCTGTCTCAGGGAGAAAACACAACAACAAAAACCCTACCATACTTACACCTTAAAAAAATATCAGCAATAATTTAACTTTATTTTATGTGCATTTGATTGCAGGTGTCAGACCCCTGAAACTGGAGTTACAGACACTTGTGAACTGCCACGTGGGTCAGGGAATCAAACCTGAATTCTCTGAAAGATCTGTGCCAACTCTCCAGCCCCTGTACCTTAAAAATTTAACAGTCCTGGAAAGTGATTTCTTTTACTCATTTGCTGAATAGAGTATGAATGATTCAAAAATAAATTTTAATTTCATGTGTGGGTGTGTTTGCCTACCTGTATGTAGGTGTGTGCCACTTGCCTGCAGGGCCTGTAGATTCCAGAAGAGGGCTTCAGATTCCCTAGAACTGGAGTTCCAGAAGGTTGTGATCCAGCATGTGGTTGCTGGAAACTGAACTTGAGTCCTGTGCAAGAGCAGCCAGTTCCCTTCATTGCAGATTTCTCTCTCCAGCCCCTTGAGCTCAAATTTTAAAACCATAAGGTTTCACCTGTTTCTGGTCCTATCTATTACTCCCAACAAACTCACCCACAAGAAGGGTAGGAACAGTTTTAAGTTCTTTAGAACTTAATTATGTGAAATTATACAAATATAAATGTGTGGGGTTGGGGATTTAGCTCAGTGGTAGAGTGCTTGCCTAGCAAGCACAAGACCCTGGGTTCAGTTATCAGCTTTGATTTTAATATATATATATATATATATATATATATATATATATATATATATGCAGATGATTATTAGTCTCCTTTTCTTTCCACAAAAAATAGGATGCTATTCATGCTATTTCACACTTATATAATTTAATATCCACGTGGGAACCTATGTATATAAATACATAGATGTTCAATTCTCCCTTACAACTTCATAATAAATGCAATTCATGCAATTCACTGTACATATGTACTATCATTTGACTAGTTCCCTATCAGGTACCTCTCCACGTGTGTGTGTGTGTGTGTGTGTGTGTGTGTGTGTGTGTGTGTTGTGTGTGGTGTTGCTGCTACTGCTGCTGTTGTTTTTGAGGCAGAATCTCATATAGTACAGTCTGGTCTCCAATTTACTAAGTAATTAAGGATGATCTTGAACTCTGACACCCCTAGCTCTACCCAAAGTGCTAACTAGGTTTGCAGGTGTGTCATCTTGGCTGACTTTTTTTTCTTTGGAATAGGGTCTCACTATCATCAAACTGTGAATTTGTGAACTTCCTACCTCCATTTCCTGAGTACTGGGCTGCATGGACCACCCTGATGCTTGGCTACGGGTTAGTTTTGATGGTTTGCCATTACCAAAAGAGCTGCAGTGAGGGACTGCATATAGATGCCACTTTGCAGATGAACGATAATATTTATGGGGGTGAAATCTCCCTGCTGAAATTTCTTGGAAAGAAATATGGGCATCTGGTCACACACACCTACACATGGCACCAGTATCCCAGGACTTAGGGGGCTGAGGCAGGAGGATTCTGAGTTTGAGGGAAGCCTGAGCCTACATAGTAAGACCCTGTGTGAGACCCTGAACACCACATAAAAAGACTTCTTTTGCACCCCTTTATCTATCTGTCTGTCGATCATCTATCTGTCTGTCTGTCTATCTATCTATCTATCTATCTATCTATCTATCTATCTATCTATCATCTATCTATCATCTATCTATCTATCAATCATCTATCTATCTATCTATCTATCATCTATCTATCTATTTCAGGTCTTCATGTTTGCAAGAACTTTATTTCGCCCACTGAGCCATCTCGCCAGCCCTCCTGTTTTTATTTATTTGCTTATCTGTTTGTTTATCTAATTATTTATTTTTACAATGTAGTTTCTGTGATATGTATTACAATAAAATGAACAAAAAAGAGAATGGAATTTCAAGTTAATCTTTAAAGTCTTCACCCAGTGATTGCCAGTAGGTGATTGCACAGAAGCGGAAGTGTACTAGGTTCTACCAGTTCTGGGCCAACAGGGCCAGCTCTGCACTCTGGGAAGAAGGCAACTCCACCCAAAGGGGAAGGAAAGGCCCTGGGCTGTGAACAGGGAGGGACTGCACACTCATTGGAGAGAGGAGCTGAACGTTCACACACTCTGTAGCCCCAAAGAATAAGTGATGTCTCAGGCTCTGTTGTGTGACCTTGAGAAACTTTGTTATCTCCTTGAATCTGTTTTATTTATTTTTTTTCAATCACCAATGGGAATCTTAGTGATCTTCTAAAGACTGTTGTGACTTTGAAAAGAACTCCTTGAGTGGACGTGCAGCATCTAGGGCAAATTAGCCTACAGTAGGTGATTCAGTGAATTCACAGGCACTTACACTAAAGTGCAAATGGTTGATAGAGCCGTCTTTCCTGAGAAACACTAGGTGAATGGAGAGGCCTAAGGGGAGAGACTGCGAGAGGTCTCTTTACAGCCACACACTACCGATGCCACACAAGGCAGATGTATTCTTCGGAGCTCCATTTTACACTTATACAAATTCAGCCTCAGCAAGATCGAGTGACTCAACCAAGGTCATACAGCAAGCCGATGGCACAGGCAAGGTTTCAACCAAGGCATGACTCAGATATCCTTGCTGACGGAACATTGGATACCAGAAGAATGCTGGATGCCAAAATGGACAAAGATGTTGGGAAGGAAGAAAGTTAGGAATAGAGTCCCTACTTTATGCACAGGGCTGATGGGCCCACTCGGCCCCCGCTTCCTGTGTCCCCCATCCTAGAAAACAGTTTCACTCCAAAAGAGAGGCAATGAGATTATCCATGAGAAGAATCATGGGCCGATGAGATGGATCAGGGGGTAAAGGCATCTGCTGCCAAGCCTGATGACCTGAGTTCAGTCCCAGAACCACATGGTAGAGAGAACAGACTCTTGCAAATTGGCCTGACCTCCACATGCACATTGTGATGCGCATGCGCATACACCAGCATTAATAAATAAATAAATAACAAAATTTCTTTTTTTTTTAAAAAAAATCAGTTCTCATGGAACTTGCCTATGTTAAGTTTAGAGCTATGTTCATTTAGCATTTCCTCTGAGGAGGGAAAGATATTATGCTAACTCACACCTCAATCCATGAGGACTTCTTTAGGGGTCCTGGAGCTTCTCTAGACCTGACCAGCCAGGGTTATACTAAGACCTCTCAGAATGAGAGGGAAAAGAAGATGGGGGCGGGGAGTCTAGTGCTGGCCTTTCCCTGGGGCTCCCAAGTCTGGTTGTGTACAAGAGTGTTTTCCAGGGCGGTGGCCTTGGCTCCCCTGACCCGTGGCTTTGCAGTGAGCAGCCTTGCAGACAAGGCGCTCACTGTGCAGGCATGTTCTGAGCCACTGGCCCAGAGTCTCAGCCAGCTGGGGCCTGCTACAGTGAGTCAGCCCTTCACGGGGGAAAAGACGGTGGTGCCTGGTTCCTAAGTCACTTTTTCCAGGCCCTGTCCTAGACTGGCTTCCCGAAGGCCTTAATTTTCCCCTTTGGATTCGGCATGGGGTATTCCCAGGGGTCGCTGACCAGCATGGGGACAGGTCATATTTTATAGCTTAGCCACATACAAGTCATTGGAAATGGCCACCTGAAATATACTGCTTTTCCCATCCATAAAAAGAGTGAAAAGCTACAAGGAGTGAGTCTCTGTCAGCACTACAACTGTGACCAAATGGTCACATGCTAAGAGCAAATGAACAGGACAATAAAGTCCACCCTAGTCTCCTGTCACAGGCTACCGTGGCGCAGCGGGTCACCTGGAGCATAGGTAGCAGTGGAGTCTGAGCAGTCAGCTTACTTTTCTGAAAAGCGATGCTCCCTCTGGCCCCTTGGGTGTTAAAGCAATCCTCGTTTATCTCCCCTGAACATCTTCCCTCAGCTGTGCCCCATAGTCCCCTGCAACCACCCAGGCTAGAATTTCAAATCAGGTCAGCTTGCCTTCCCCCCTGTACTCCTGGCTTCTCACGACTCCTGAGGCCACTCCACCTACCCAAGGTGGCCTTTCCTGGCTCAGCATGACGAGCTCTGGGACAGTGTTTCAGAGTTGGCTCTCAGTAGTCCAGGGTACAAATTCGTTTTTGCTAGAGGAAAGAGGTACCTGTCTGCCCACCTCCAAGGCCTGCTTAGTCTTGATGATGAGTGAAGATTGTCTTCACCCCCCAGGGAGGGGGCTCAGGGGTACAGAAAGACATGCTCCTGTCCTCATGACAGTATGGGGAGGACATGCGTGAATGGGATCATTGCACAAAGAGAAGCCAACAATCTGAAATAAAGTAAAGGAAGAACACAGGAAAGCAGGTCACAGGGCTGGGTATGGTTTGGGGAAAGGTTGATCTGGTAGGGATGGGTAAGCGGGAGTTGTTTGGTTGAGGTAGCAAAGAGTGTAAAAAAAAAAAGTTTATTATGGCTTCGACAGCCCACCCTCACGCTCACCAAAAAGCTGTCAAAAACCATAGACTCCTATGTACTTAGAATATGACCTTATTTGAAGTCTTTTGCTACTACTGTGTGCCATCAGCCATGGTTTATACTTGGGATCGAACCTAGTACTTTGTATATTCTAGGCAAGTGCTGTATCAGCTGAACTATGTCCCGGTTTCCCCCTCTTCTTTTCAGGGTTGGATGGGAAATCCAGGCCCTATATGCTAGCCAAGCCCTCTGCCACCAAGTTACATCTACAGCCATTGGTTTTTCAGAGACAAGCTCTCGATATGTAGCTAGTCTTAAACTCATAATTCTCCTACCTCACCTCTGGAGTGCTAAGATTATAGATATGTGCTACCAGACCGGCTCAGTGAATAGGGTCCTTCAGAAGTAATCAAGTTAACACGAAGTCATAAGGCTAGTCTCTAAAACTGATTAGTGGTTTGTTTTGTTTCGTTTTTGTTGTTTGTTTGTTTAGTTGGTTGGTTGGTTGGTTGGTTTGGGTTTTTGAAACAGGGTCTCACTACATAGCCCAGGCTGGCCTCAAACTTCAGGTGATGTCCCTATCTCAGTCACCCACTTGGTGGGATTACACATGAATCACTATAGGCTACCTTTTGGTAAAAATGGTTTCTCTTTCTTCTTTTTTGATAGTAGCACAGACTGAACCTTGGGCCTCGTGTATGTGAGGCAATCATCCATGCTAGCTCTCATACACACCTTTCTGATTGGTGATTTTTTTTTTATAAAGGGCTGGTTTTTGAAGATGGAGGCAGAGACGGGACATTGCCAGGATGACACAAAGAGCTCCCTCAGGAGGAAGCAGCAATAGACCGGCCTTGCTCTAGGACTCCTAGGACAGAACACCAGGCCTGTCATCCCTGGTATTTGAAGACACCGGACTGTAGTCTTGTTAGACAATCCCCAGCTAGTAAGCCGAGGGTCGAGGGCTGACAGACCGAGGGGCCGAGGGGCCAAGGAAATAGTCCTGGCAAAAGCTGGGAGGCCTCGTGAGGCAGGTTTGACAGCAAAGCCACCCGCCTGAAATGTAGTCAAAATTCCTTTCCAAGAATGAGCATTGAATCAGTGTGGGCACCTCCTGACACTATAGAAACAACAATCAAAACAACAACCTTGAAGACACCTAGATTGTTCAAGATAAGCTGGGTGGGGGTAGGAAGTGACTGAGCTCTCAGGGGCTTGCTCTGAGGGTAGGGACTGGAATCTTCAGTCAGTGTGCTCGCAGGTCAATAGCCTTCTGTCTCTGGGCTTCAGTGTTCTTCCTTCTTTACCCAGGGCATTCTGTGATCACGACTCCGTAGTGTGGCTAACTTGTATGCAATGCACAGGATGAGGACAACAGAAGGCCATGCGCCGCACACAACCTTGTTCTTGTGCTTGCCGTCTGATTGGGTGGTGTACATTCTGACAGTGTATAAGGCAAAAACAGCAAGTTCTGGCCTCCGAGGGCTGAAGCAGCATCTTCTGGCACAGGAATCGCAGTTCCTTTCTGGGCTGAGCCCCCGAGTGCCCAGGGCTGTATTTCTCAACTCTCCCTGATTGGATCAGACAGTAGGCACATGATCTAGTCAGGCCAATAGAGATCTTTCCATGGGAGACCTGGGAGTGGAGTGTGTGTGGTAGAACCGTATCTCTGCTTTGGCTCTATTTCCTTGAGCCTCTCAGGGTTCTAGTCTTGGAGTGTCTCTGTTTTGCTTAGGGTGGGCAGGGAGCGGTTTCTGTCCAGGTGTTCTGACTCCCAGGAGTTAACCTTGTCAGCTTCAGTTGACTGAGACCCTGCAGCTGGCTTTGGTGTGTGTTGTTCTGGCATGAGGCTGTCCCTGTCCTTTTTTGGATCTCTCCCTAGAGTTGAAAGACTCATGGTTGATAGTAAATGAAGTACTGAGCCTCCAGAACACTTGGTTTTCACTGTTTCACTCTGCAAACTCTTTGAGAAAGGAGTCAACATTCCCCTCACTAATCTTGGAGTAAGGGAAACTGAGGCTCAAGAAAAAAACATGACACACACAGAACAAAAGGAACCCGGGATAGTTCAAGCCCTGACCCAGGAAGAAATAATCCTTTGTTCACAGATAAAGAAGGGAACTGCCAAAGACCGGTTGGGAACAGAAGTGAGAGCAGGAAGGTAGCTGCCGTCTTCCGCCCTAGGAGCCCAGTAGTCCTTAGACGCAGGATTTGAAATACATTCTGTGCTCGGGAGACGGTTGAAAAAAAATAAAATCACTATGCTATTTATTGAGTACCTTACTATACATGAAGCCTTCTTGTATCCCCCGTTTTTATGTTGATTTTCTAGACAAAGTCTCATGTAGCCCTGTATGGTACTGTAACATAACCTTGAACTTTCAATTCTTCTGCCTCAGAGATGATAGGCATAGACCACCATGCCAGCCCAATTTTTTTTTTTTTTTTGATGCTGTGGATCCAATACAGGGTTTTGTGCATGCTATGAAAGCGTGTTACAAACTGAGATGCATCCAGGCATTGTGCAAGATCAGTCAATGTGACACAGCAAGAGCCTGTCTCCAAAACACAATGAAATCAATCGCTGGCTCCCAGCCAAGAGTGGGACTTCTGCCCCTAATCACAACTACTTGGAAGGCTGGGGCAGGAGGACTGAAAATTCTAGACCATTTGAGACTCTCTCTCTCTCTCTAAGTAAAAAGTAAAAAGAGAACTGGGGATCTAGTTCCGTGGTAGAAATACTTAGCTGACTGTCACCTGACCTTACATGACTGACGCTGTTCCCATTTCAACTGAGTGTACTTCTAACCACTGGGCTACACTGCCTAGCCTCTAATGGATGGGTGAGCTCGAACATGCAAGATGCATACATAGACACGCATGTGGAAGGAGAACAAGAGAATGTGAAATCTGAAAAACATAAGCTTCAGAAAGTTCTCTGGGGAAGCAGAATAGCATAACTGTATGTCTAGGTAAGAGTTCTGAATCCCTGGGGCGGTAGGTAGCTCATTGATAGGGTACTTACCTCCCCTGGGTACTGGGTTTTATTCCTAACAATAATATAATTGCACATGAGTCCTCTTTTTCCTTTCAAAGCTGCCATACATTTCCATGATGATGGTCAGGTTCCTCTTTTCTCCACCCCAACGCCCTCTGAGAAAAGTTTTTTTTTAATATTTATTTATTTATTATGTATACAATATTCTGTCTGTGTGTATGTCTGCAGGTCAGAAGAGGGCACCAGACCTCATTACAGATGGTTGTGAGCCACCATGTGGTTGCTGGGAATTGAACTCAGGACCTTTGGAAGAGCAGGCAATGCTCTTAACCACTGAGCCATCTCTCCAGCCCTCTGAGAAAAGTTTTGCTATCTAGCCAGGCTAAGCATGACCCTTGATCTCTTGTCTTAACCCACACTGTTGAAAGCGTCATGATCCTCATGCCTCAGCCTCTAAATCGGAAGGATTACAGACATTTGCCACCATGTTCAACGATCAGAAACGGTTTTCTAATGCAAAAGCAGAGGTTTTTCGTCCCTGTGGGACACAAAAGATAAGAAAGACCAATGCTGAGGACTGTGTGGAGTAGTGGGGGCAGGGTAGTGCAGGTCCCACTAGGGATGGTGGGTCCTGAAAGGCAAGCCTTTTGTCTGTGGACTGCCTTTGCTGCAAGTCTGAGTGTCATCCACTTTGGGCATAAAGATCTTGAGAGTACCCACTTCACCATACTGCACGGACAGGTTACCTGTTTACTTTGAAGCCAGACCAACACAAAACAGACAAAAGAACAGTCAACAGTCAAAGAAAGACCTACCGGGGACCTGGGACCCAGGACGTAGCAGAAGACGACCTTGAACAGCCAATCTTTCTGCCTCTGTCTCCCATGTGATGGAATTACAGGCACATACTACCTATCACTCCTGCCTAATTTCAAATTCTGACTCCTATGTGTTTGTCTTTTATCTAAGCATCCATCAACCCTTCAGTCCACACCTACAGGCAAAGTTTTTCTTGGATGCTGGAGATGAATGGAGTGGACAGAAAGCCCTGCCTGCATGGAACTTCCATGATGCCATCCGTGAGATCTTTAGAGTTGGGGATTATGTCTTCTGTTTATGGATGAAGCGTCCAAGGGAGGTGTTCCAGAGATTTTGCTGGTCCTCATCACCCTGCATGCGTGTGTTTGCCTGGCCGTTATTACTGTTGGACAAACATTCATTTCAAACTGTCTAGGGGTCAAGTGGAGACCCAAACACACAGAGCTCCTGTCGCATGAGGTGTTTATTATCTGTGGATTGTTCTCAAATGTCTTCCTGACCTGCCCTTTCAGCTGAGGCCGCAGAACAGCTGGACTGACTCACACCCCAGGAAGCTGACACTGTCCTCAGACAAGCCCCAAGTAGAAGGGACAAGGCCAGGGATGTCTGGAACAGCAAAGCCAGTAATAGTGCCTGGGGTCAGAGAAGCTCTTTGCCTTCCCAGGGTGGCCTATGGCCAAGAGTAAGCCCTGTCCCTAGGTATGTTAGGAAAACATTCAGAGGAGAGGTTAGTGTTCCTTAGCCAGCCCTGTGCCCTTACACTTCACCTTCCTCATCTGGAACACGTTCCAAAACATGATGATTTCTAATGAAACTATGGCTTTTTGACCCCGCCCCCATGCCTTTTCAGTTTATCTACAAAGTTCTGCACTCTGCCTTCGTGTCTTCCTGTTCCTCATTTCTTGTGACCAGTGTCTCTGAATAAAGTAATTCACATAAAGGTATAAATAACGATAAACATTTCAAATGTTGTATCTTACGAAGAAATCTTCTCATTGGTATATTTTTTCTTTTTTTTATTTTTTATTTGAGACTGAAGTATACGTTGGTCTAGAACTCACTATACAGCCCAGGCTGGTCTTAGATCTGTGGCAATCCTCTTGCACAGCCTCTCCAATGCTGGTGTTTATAGGCCTAAGCCATCACGTATTGTTTCTACAAACAATTCACAAATACCTATGTGTGTCCTGGACAGAGCTAAATTCTATCTATAATCATACAAAATAGCCAGTGCCCAACAATGTAAAGTGTTCATGTTGGCTTCCCAACCACAATGAAGAGATGTGGAAATTATTTTTTTCTCCATTTGCTTTAATAAAGTAAAGAATGAGCCTCAGTAAAAGAATGCTCGCCTAGCATTTCATGGCCATGGTTTCTCACACACACACACACACACACACACATATATATAATATTATTTTATATATTATTATATATAATAATATAATATATTATATTATATCAGTTTTCTCCTTCAACCATGTGGGTCTCCGGTGTTGAATTCAGGCTTGGCTGCAAGCATCTTAACCTGCTAAGCTATCTTGCTGGCCCCTGATCATCTTGTCATACTAAGGAAGATGAGCCTTGGCTTTGGATCCTCAGCTCCACAGTGAGTGAGAATAACTATTCTCAGGGCAATTTTGATAGACATGAATACAAGCTCTCTTTTGATCATTTTGTTCTCTAAGGTAACCCCAAATCTTAGGACAGGGGTCTAACACATAGGTTGCATCACAGATGGCAGGTGTCTTCCGGCATCAGGAGCATGCAGGAAAGTACTGATTTGGGCAGGGGTCTCTTCTGGAGGCCTGGCTAGTAGATGGCGTCTAGAATCAGGCAGAACCAGGGAGATAAGGCCCTCTGCAGTGACAGGCTCAGGGAGGGAGACCTCCAGTGAGCCACACACCACAGCATGCAGGAAGAGGGACGTTTTCACTCATTGACAGTCATCACTGTGAACTCCTCCCTGACACCCCTTCCTTCAAGCCCTGGCCTGCTTACTGGAAGACACAAACTCCCCGTTTTCTACATCCTGAGCTGGAGGCCACACAGACTAGGCTGGTACTGCAGACCCTGAGAAGTCTTGGCAGATTTGGGGTGCTTGTGGTGTATGCATAAGGGAGGCAGGTGATAATACTGCTGTCTAGGTTCAATGCACTAGCTCTAGCTCATTTCCCAGACCTTTGACGGTGGCTTGGGTCATAACTTAAGCATGAGCGTTCAGGCATGCTCAAGGACACAAGGTGAAAAAGGACAAACCTGAAAGCCATGGTGACTGACACAAACCACAAAAAAAGCTACCATGTTGGGAGACAGTCTCACATAGTCTAGGCTAGCCTTGCTGTAGCAAAGGCTGACCATGGTGCCACAGAGGATGACCTTGAACTCCTGATCCTTCTATCTTTTCTTCTTCTCAGATGCAGGGATTATATGTGTGTGCAAACACATCCAGCTGGAAAAAGTATTTCCTCCAAAAGGCAATGTTTGTACAGTTAGGATCCTGACCCTGAGCTAGCTCCTAATCTCAGACCTCCTCCCAGGCAGCTCTAGGACTCTCAGCAATTGACCTGACCTCTCTGAGACTTTATATCCTTCTCTACAACAGACCTCTATAGCAAATGAATTAGTGAGTTCATGGCCCTTAGACTGTATTCTAGCAGGATGTGATAGCTCATCCCTTGATGGAGGAAGGTCATTGGTTAAAAATAAAGAAACTGCTTGGCCCTCATAGGTTAGAACATAGGTGGGTGGAGTAAACAGAACAGAATGCTGGGAGGAAGAGGAAGTGAGCTCAGATGCAGGGCAGCTCCTCTGAGAGACAGACGCCATGCTCTCCTCTCCAGAGAAGATGCGATGAAGCTCTGACCCAGGATGGACATAGGTAAGAAACTTCCCAGTAAGTGCACCTTGGGGTGCTACACACATGAATAGAAATGGGCCAAGCAGTGTTTAAATGAATACAGTTTGTGTGTTGTTATTTTGGGGCATAAGCTAGCTGGCGGCTGGGAGCCGCGTGGCAGGAACGCAGCCCGCAGCTCCCAGGCCGGCCCACAGCTCCTTCTACAATCCCTGTAATCCTAGTACTAAAGAGACTAAAGAAAGACTACTGAAAGTTTGAGGCCAGCCTGGGCTACATGGTAAGTGCCAGGGTAGCATGTGCTACAGAGTGAGATCTTGTCTCAAAAATAGCAAAAGGAGGACAAACAAACAAATCACAGAAACAAGACAAAAATGAAATAAAAACAAATAGGGTTAACAAAAAAGCAGGTTGGGGTGAGAGGAGGGAGGGGGGAAGAGAGAGGTAGAGAGGGGAAACAGCTAATTTTGGTAAAGTATTTACCCTGGAAATATGAGGACCTGAAGCTGATCCTCAGAATCCATATTAAAAATCCAGAGATGGGGAGAAAGAGATTGGAGAATCCTTGAGTGGAGGTGGGGAGTTGTGTGTCTAGCTAGCCCAACCTACTAGGTGAGTTCTAGGCCACGGACAGAACAACAACAAAAAGATAGACCGTGACCAGAGAACAAAAAAGCACACATGTGGGCCAGCTTGCTGTGCATGCACAGGTCACGTGTCCATGAACTTCTAACAGCACACAGCCTACACAAGAAAGTGAGTTAAAGTGACGAGGATATGTTTGGCCCAGAGTCAGCTCCCATGTTGTTTGCTATTGCTTCTACATCATTCATTATCGGCAGCCCTGGGGGGAAAAGAGATGCCCGGTCCAATTTCACAGCTGAAGGAAGTGAGGACCAGAGAGGTGATCGACTGGCCTGTTCCCTGACCCACTGCTTAGGAGTGACAGTGATAGGGTTGGAAGCCAGGTCAAGCTGACCTTTCTCCTGTGGCTGAAGAGCTGTGGGTGGAGAAAGGTCAAAGCCCCAGAGGCCACTGGGGAGGCTGGCAGGAAAGAGCCCTGAGTTTGACAAGGATCCTTTGAGGACTGATAGTATGATTGCCCAAGTTCGCCCCTGTTGCCCTGTGAAGAATCCGCAGGCCCAGACAAGCTCCTGTCTGGAGGTAAGAGTAGCCCAACCTGTCCTATGACACAATGTATGTCGAGGGGGCCACCATAGGCAGGAATGTGGGGAATCATACTACCCTAAGCCTAATCCTGGTAATGAGGGGCAGACACCCAATGGCCATGGTGACCTGAGTGGACAGATCACCATGTGCCTCCTGTCCCATGCAATGCCTTCTTCCTGCCCCCCTCCCTCCCATGCTCTTCCCTACTTACTGTAGTCCCACAGGTCTCTTTGGATATCTGGTGCCCACTCTCTTCTACCCCAGGGCATTTGCTTTTGTTCCCCTGCTGCCATTCACCTTTGCTCAGCTCCTTTGACCCTCAAGTCGTAGCTCCCTTGTCACTTCCTAAAACTACCTTTCCTTTCTCATTTCCGGAAAGCTGCCATACTTACACAATACTGCATCTCCTCTCTGTATGTTTCCTGCCTCATCTGGATTTCCTTCTTGATCTGAGTGTCAGTTCACTGACTAGCTTCCTTAGAATGCACAAATAAACCTCAAAAAACATGAGCAACATTGAAGGCTATCCTGCTTGTCTTAAACAAGTAGCCACTGTTATAATTTTAAACATGCCACAAAGCGAAATCATGCCACACAACAGGGCTCACATGGGAGGTTTATTGGAAGAGGAGAGAGAAGGGTCAGAAAAGGGGGCAGAGACAGGTCCCTGGGGACAAGAATGGTGGGTGAGAGAAAGGGAGGGAAGGAGGGAGGAAGAAAAGAAGGGAGGGAGGGGACAGATGGGTGAGGGGAAGGAGGTGACATAGGGGAGGGGGAAGGGAGGAGGGAGGGAGGGGACAGAAGGGAGGGAAGGGGATGGTAGGGGAGGTGGGCAAGGTCCACTTTTTATAAGGAAGTGCTCTTTGTGGCTGCAGCTGAGGACGAATCTTATTGGGGCCCCAAGGGTAGGCTAGTGCAGATGCCTTGATACTAACATTCTCCTTTTTGCTTATTATAAAAAGATGAGGAGTTAGAAACGGGTAGCAGGTGAGGTGGAAATGAGAGCACTGTGCTCTAGAGACTGCTTCCTGCTGACCTGGGGGGTGTGGATCATCTTTGGGGGCCCTGAGAAAGCTGGGGTGCTGGCCACATCCTGGAGTATCTGACTGTTTCACTTTGCTGTCCAGGCTCTATGGAACTGTTCAGGGGTCACTTGGACCTGGCAAAATGCTGTTTAAGGTGGATCCAAGTTGACTCCCTGGAGATCACAAGAACTGAAAGCCCCTGCTCCTTTCCCATCGCCGCAGCATCTCCTGGACACCCTCTTTCTAGCCCATTTACCAGGAGACACAGGTGGCTGATTACTGAGGGAAGTCAATAGTAAAAAGTGAAGCAACAAATTTACCAAACTGGTAAGGCTGTCTCCTGAGAAGGCAAGGAAAAATGTCAGGGAAAAGTCATCAGGGGTTTAGTAAATAGAAAGAAAGGGAAAACCTGTGTGTGCTGAGCAGAAGGAAGCTGTCTTCTCCATCGGACCTGCATGTTGCAGCAGACAGGATATTTAGAGAGGGAGAGCAGACAGACTCAAGCAGGTTTGAAGCAATGAAAAAGAAAGTGGAAAATTCTCTCTGTTCCCCGACTGTCTGGCCCAAGGAATACTGAAGCCAGGTTTGATACGAAAGGAGTGGTCAGTGAGTCTCCAGAAGGCATCCTACTGGGAGAGAGGAGGTGTATGACACAGTTCCCAAGGATGAGGCAGGGGAAGGTTGGGCATGAGTGAGGTAGAGAAAGAAAATCCAAAGGCCTGAATACCCTGGCATCCCAGGGACCCAGGTATGATCAGATTGAGTGGGCACAAGCTGCTAGGTATATCATCATGCAAGAACAGGGGCCAAGGGCTCTGAGCAGGGGAGAGACACAGTCACCTGGTACCAGGACTCTGAGAAAAGCCAGAAGGTGAGGAGAGGCCTGTGCTCGAGAAAGGAAGCCTCACATCCCGGGGAAGGGTTAGAGGTGGATAACCCCGCCAGACCCAATTGTTGGTAGTGGATGGAAAGCAAAGCCATCAGCAAATGTGAAAGCAGATTTGTGGCAGGTAGAAGAGAATGGATCAGAAAGCAAATTCATTGCGGGTGGAAGAGAGCAGACCAGAAAGCAGTATCTAAGCGGTATTTGAGCTAGACCTGACTGCAAAGGCCAGTTTAGAAGTTTAGAAGCCCTTAAATTGAACACTGAGTGCAAAAGTCTGAGGTTTTCCAAAAGGCATCACAGTGGGGATTGTGCAGGGACAGACACAGTTCCCATGAGTGAGACAGAGACGTAAGACCCAAGGGTCTGCAATTCCTAGCTTCTCGGGAATTCAGAAAGGATTAAGTAGGGACAGGCTATCCTGTGCATCATCACACAAAGAACAGTGGCCAAGGACTCGGAACTCGAGAGAGCTGTGGTTGCCTGGTACCAGACTTGATGAGGCCAAAAGGCGAGAAACCACACTTGAGAGACAAGTCATCACTAAAGAGAAATGGCCAGAGGTGGTGCTGGTGTGGACGGAGGAGCCCAGTGATCCGTTAGTTGGAGAAGTAAGGCTTTTGTATGTGAATCAGGTTCTAGGGTCTCTGGTGTGCCTCAAACTGCTGGCAGGCAGGAGAAGGCGCCAGGAGAATCTGCAGCCCCAATGATATAATTTTAAAAATGCCATGAAGAAAAGTCATGCCATACAACAGGGCTCACATGGGAGGTTTATTGGAAGAGGAGAGAGAAGGATCAGAAAAGGGAGCAGAGAAGGGGGCAGAGAGGGGGCAGAGACTTGTCCCTGGGGGCAAGAATGATGAAAGAGGAAGAGGGAGGGGGGAGGGAGAGAGAGGGAAGGGGTAAGGCCTACCTTTTATAAGGGAATATAGCAAATGTGCACAGGAGGTGCTCTTACTAGCTGCAGCTGAGGGTGTATCCTTGTCAGGACCTCAAGGGTAGGCTAGTACAGACGCCTGAATACTAACAACCACCACACAGCAAGGGCACAATAGATATTTGCTAATGAGTAGAAAAGTGCAAAGATGCATGATGGTGGAGAAATTTTAAGCCTCAGTTCCCCCTTCTTTGAAATGGGGTTAATACCTACTAAAGCAGGATTGAAATAAAGCGGCTGTTATTGAGGACTTATATGTGTCCAACTTGACATGCCTGTAACTCCAACACTTAAGAGGTGCAGGCAAGGAGAACCAGAAGTTCAAGGTCATTTTCAACTATGTCAAGAGTTTAAGGCCAGAAATTAACAGTTTCTGTTAATGTGTGTGTGTGTGTGTAGCCTTCATATATATATATATATATATATATATATATATATATATATATATATATATATAAAATATATATATAAAATATATTTAAAAAGATATATAAAAGCTAGAAGAGTAGTTCAGTGGTAGAGCATTTGGCTAAAATGCCCAAAGTCTGGCATCTCAAAACAAACGCCTCTCCTCAAATAAACCTTGCATCTGGAGAGGCTTAGTTCAGGGCAACTATCCCTAAAGATCGCAGGAGAGATTGCGGTCCTTGACTGAGTGGTTCTGCGCTATGATTCTGAGATGTAACTCCATCCCCCTCCTACCTCCAGGAAAACAGATGAAGGGCTGGGGGAGGCTGCAAACAAAGGGATGAGAGAGGTTCTCAGGAAGGTTCCCCCTTTGTGGATTTCTGTCCTCTCGTCCCACCCCTCCCCCACCAGCCCCACCCTTCCCAACCACATACCAAGAATAAACCCCACACCCTGCCTGCCTCCAGTGTCACTGTTTCCTGCCTGTACTGTCACAGGCTACTTGGGCTCTGAGGGATTTTCCAGCTGGGGCAGAGCCTCTAGGACCTGGGGCAGTGTCATAGCTGAGGCTCTGTGAGGCAGACCCAGAGCCAGGAAAACCCCAGGCAGGCCGTGACAGAGAACTGGAGTGGGGCCCTTAGAGGGGGCAGGGTGGAGGCCCCTGGGAAGCCCGACTGGGTCTTCTCTCTTTGATTGCACCACTTGCCCTATAACTTGCTGGTGATGGTTGGCTCTCTGCCAAGGTGAAGCCACGGCATGGTGACACACACCTAGAATCCCAGCATTCAGGAAGTCGAAGCAGGACCATGAAGCCATCTTGGGCTACATAGAAAAAGTAGAGCAGGGTTTTCTACAGCAAACAGTGGTGTAAACGGATTCTGGTTTCACCGAGCACCCGTGCCTGGGGGAAAGACTGTTCTCCGCACATTCTCTTCCCCTAGAGCAGAGACTCCAGTGTCCTGATCTAACCCTCCTGGCTCCCAGCCACCGATAACCATCACGGTGAGATACTAACCCAAGAGAGCTCTTTCCCTGTCCCTTCTCTTTTCGTTTCCACTCTTGATAACCATCTACTCCTGAACCTGCCAGGGGACCCGGTTTCTAGTCTTGCTGCTGCTTCGGCTTTACCTAGCTCCAGAAATAATTTTTAGGCCTTCTCTGAGCCTCAGTGGCCACCTTTACACACTGAGCCCCAGGTGACCCTTTTCAGCTCTTACAGAAAAGTGCAGAGGTCATATTGTCTAGCCACAGCCCCAGGCTTGAGAGCTACACGCATTACCTACTGTATTTGCCTGGCCAGGGTTGGAAAGTGCTGTTTTAACTTAGCTATCTGGAAGACCATGGATTTCTGTTAATGGACAAAGAATAAGAAGAATTAAAAAGTCAAAGCCAGGTTTGGGAGATGGCCTAATAAAATAAAAGTATTTGCTACCAAATCTGATGACTTGAGTTCAATTCATGGGACCAACATGGTGGAAGAAGAGAACCAACCCCTGAAACCTGTCCTCGGACCTGTGCATGTGTGTGACCTGCACACACACACACATGCATACACACACATGCACACATGCACGCACACACACATACGCACACACGGATACTGAGCATCTACATATACTTTTTTATTATTTATTTTACATCCCGACTGCAATTTCCCATCCTTCCTCTCCTCCTGACTCCTCCCCCATCTCTTCCACCTCCTTCCCTCCATACTCTGCACACTGCTTAGATTCCCCTCCTCAATGGGTCTAGTGCACATGGTATCTGCAGGGATTGCTTCCACTGTGGGTAGGCCCTTTGCCTGTCTGTCCAGCTAACATTGCTCATGTCCCAGTTCTTCTCTCTCAGAAGCCTCTGAATCCTCCTCAAAGTGCCTTGGCTGAAACAGACCACATTTCATCTTACTCCCTTGTACGTCACACTCCTCAAAGCATCACACTAAAGATAATTAAATGATTAGGAACGTAAAGTCCAGGACCGGTTTGGCAATGTGGCTCAGTTAATAGAGTGCTTGCCCAGGGAGCAGTAGGCCCTGGGCTTGATTCCCAGCACCACATAAACCACGCACAGTGACACATGCCTATAATCCCAGCACTTAATAGGTTGAGACAGGAGAATCAGAAGTTCAAGGTCACATGTTGGACCATATATTGAGTTCTAGGCCAGCATGGGCTATATGAGACCCTGGTTTATTGTTTTATTTTTAAGTTCAGTACATACTTTCTTTCCCCAGGAAATAAGAATATGGAGACCAATCTGTTGTTGATAACTAAGCATACATAGATGATAGAGATAGATATAAATATATCATCTATTTTTCCACTCACCCATCTTTCTTGCTGTTGTTTTGAGACAATTTCTCAGGTAGCTGAGGCTGGTATCAAACTTACCAGCCGACCAAAGACAACCTTGAATACCTGAACCTCTTGCTTCGACTCCATAGGTGATGGAAATTTCTATCATGTTCCACGAGACCTGGCTTTATTCACCCGTCTTCTGTGTTACCCCGGATCATACAGTTGATGCTCAATAGATTATTGTTTTGTTTGGAGACATGGTTTTATTATATAGCTCTGGCTGGCCTTGAACTCATAGAGATCTACCTGCCTCAGCCTCTTCTGGGTTAAGATTAAAAGTATGTACCCTTGCAACCAGCAGTAATTATTAAATAAACAAATGGCTATAACTAAGCACAACAAAGGCCATGTTCTCCAAACGTCAAAGGAGTCTGGAAGGTCAGGTCCAATTCTTTAAGGTGCTGGGTCTGAGCAGGAGCGGTGTCCTAATGGTTTTTTGTTTGTTTGTCAACTTGACACAAGCTAGAGTTACCTGGGAAGAGAGCCTTCGGCTGAGAGCATTCTTTCATCAGATTTCCTGTAGGCAAATCTGCAGGACATTTTCTTTCTTTCTTTTTTTTTTTTTTTTTTTGGTTTTTCGAGGCAGGGTTTCTCTGTGGTTTTGGAGCCTGTCCTGGAACTAGCTCTTGTAGACCAGGCTGGTCTCGAACTCACAGAGATCCGCCTGCCTCTGCCTCCCAAGTGCTGGGATTAAAGGCGTGCACCGCCACCACCCGGCGACATTTTCTTCCTTAAGGATTAATGTGGGAAAACTAAGCCCACTGGAGGCTGTATCATCACCAGGCAGGTGGTTCTGCGTTGTATAAGAAAGCTAGCTGAGTGAGATGGAGAGGTGGCTCAGCAATTAAAAGCACTTGCTGGGGGCTGAGAGATGGCTCAGAGGTTAAGAGCACTGACTGTTCTTCCAGAGGTCCTGAGTTCAATTCCCAGCAACCACATGGTGGCTCACAACCATCCATGATGAAATCTGGTGCCCTCTTCTGGCCTGCAGGGATACATGCAGGCAGATGCTGTATAAATAATAAATAAATAAATCTTTAAAAATAAATAAATAAAAGCACTTGCTGTTCTTGCAGAGGACCTGGGTTCAATTACCAGTATCTACATGGTGGCTCACGGCCACCTGTAACTCCAGTTCCAGTGGATCTACCCTCACAGGCACCAGGCATGTATGTGGTACACATACACACATGCAGGCAAAACACTCACAGACATAAAATAAACTCAGAGCTGGAGAGATAGCTTGGTGGTTAGGAATACTTGTTGCTCTTGCAGAGGACTTGAGTTCAATTTCCAAGACCCGCTTAGTGGTTTACAACCATCTGTAACTCCCAATTTTAGGGGACCCGAAGCCTTCTTCTGACTTTCTCAGGCACCAGGCAAACATATGGTGTACATACATCCAAAATGCAGGCAATACATTCGTACGTATAACACAAAATGAAACAAAACAATAGACTAAAAGCAAAAGCAACAACAAAAAGAAAATGAAGCAGGCTGAGCAACCCAGTAAACATCGCTCTTCCATGGCTTCTGCTTCAGTTCCTGCCTCCAGCTCCCTGCTCTGACTTCCCTCAGTGATGGAGTACAACCTGAGAGTCGTATGATGACATGCCCACCCTAGGGTGTTTGTGGTCTTCCTGTTTCATTACAGAAATCAAAAAGTAATCAATACAAGAAGGGTGTGCTGCGCCCAAGGGGCCTACACAGACGGACACTTGTTCATCAACTGGGAGTCAGAGATTTTGGCTTCCCCAACTGTCTGGGTGTCCTAGGATGTGGACAGCCATGGATCCTTTAATGGGAACATTTATAAGAGATTCCCCAAGTCTTCAGACTGGGTAAATGTAAACCATAAATGGTTCCAGGTTCTTCCAGGAAACCACACTGCAACTTCAGGAGCCCTAACACACAGTCACCACGACACCAGCAGCCGTTCTCTGGGATGCAGAGCTTGCATCCAGCATGGGGGTAGAAGCAGGAGGCCATAATAAAAGCCTTCCATAGGCAGCCCTAAAGTGCTTTCAGCTTCTAACTGGTCTGAGACACCACTACCCCCACAACATCTGAAATTACAGTTGCCTTGCCCTATCTGTGGATACAGCATCTACAAATTCAACAACCCGTGGATTGAAATTTACTTGTTTTAAAATGCAGAATGTCTGCCCAGTGTGCATAAGGTCTTGGGCTTGATCCCTAACCCCATACCCAAAAGAGCCTGTGCTGAAAGTGTCATTATCCCCACCAAACAATATGGTTGAAGTCTTTATATAGTGTTCTAGTATTTACCTTGATGAGGTATTATGTTATAGACAATTGAAGGTTTACAGGAGTGTATGTATAGTGTCTACTGTTCTGAAGAGACACCATGACCACAGCAACTCTTACAATGAAAAAATTTAATTGGAGTGACACTCTTACAGTTTCAGAGGTTCAATCCATTATCATCATGGTGGGGAGCATGGTCGTGTGCGGGAAGACTTGGTGCCAGCTACATCTTGATCAGCAGGCAACGGAAGGACTGTGCCACCTCAAAGTCCACACCCACAGTGACACACTTCCTCCACCAAGACCACATACTTCCTAATAGTACCACTTCCTATGAGATTATGGGGGTCAATTACATTCAAGCTATCATGTATAGGATCTAAGAAAATACCATCACCAGGTGGTGGTGGTACTCTCCTTTAATCCCAGCACTCTGGAGGCAAAGGCAGAGGCAGGCAGATCTCTGTGAGTTTGAGGCTAGCCTGGTCTACAAAGCTAGTCCCGGGACAACCAACGCTACACAGAGAAACGCTGCCTCAAAAAAACAAAAACAAACAAACAAAAACTCACAAAAGCAACAACAAAAACTACTATTTTATATCAAGGACTTGAACAACATTGGATTTTGATACCTGGAAAAATCCTGGGTGAATCTCTCTGAGAGACTGAGAGATAATTGTAATTAATTCAAATTTAAACTTAAAACATGGGGGGTGGTTTGGGGGAGGTAGCTCTGTTGGTAGAATGGTTGCCCAGCTTGAGGTCCTGGGTTTGCTCTCTGATACTGCATAAACTGAGCATGTGGCCAATAATCCTAGTCCTCAGAAGGTTGTGGCAGAGACTCATCCTTCCTAGTGTTCAAGGATATCCTGGGATACAATGTTCAAGGACAGCCTGGAATACATAGGAACCTATCTTGAAAACAATTTTTTTTAAAAAAATTACCATCACGACGTTCAAATGTTCATAACAAAAAAGAATAGTATAATAAAATTCAGACCCCAAATGTAACTTGCAAGGTTATGAATTTGTGGATAGTTATGCTTTCTTTTTATGATTAAAAACCAAACAAACAGGGGCTGAAGAGTTGGCTCAGTGGCTAAGAGCATTGTTGTCCTTCCAGAGAATCCGGGTTCAATTCTCATCACCCACATGATGCTTAACAACCATCTGTAACTCCAGTCTCAGGGGAACCAGCGTACTCCTCTGACCTCCATGGTCACTGCGGGCACAGTGCGTAAACTTACCTGCAGATAAAATAACAAACACAAACATACACACAAAACAAAACGAAACAATCAATGTAGGTTTATTTAAATCAAATTGTAGGTAACAGACAATGTTATCCGTGAATACCCTCTGAATAGATCTGGATTCATTGTAGAAAAAAATTTTAAATTTAAAAGAAATTTACAGGCGTTGGAGAGATGGCTCAGTGGTTAAGAGCCCAGGTCCTCATTCCCAGCTCACAACCATCTGTAACTACAGTTCCAGGGGGTCAGAAGCCCTCTTCTGGCCTCTGGAGGCATCCAGCATAGGCATACATGTTATGCAAACATTCATTCAGGCAAAATGCCATATACGTAAAAATTTTTTTTTAAGAAAACTATGTAGCGTGCACTCACTTAGCATTGGTCGAATGGAGTAGCTGAGGCTGCGTATGAACCTCTTTGTCACCTTATTCTGGGCAGGGTGTCTCTCTGAGCCTCAGCTTTTTAAAGTGTGAAATGGGTACAAAAAGTGTGTGTGCCTTTGTGTCAGTGGTTCCCAACCTCCCTAGTGCTGCGGCTCATGTTCTGGTGACCTCCAACCAGAAAATTATTTCATTGCTACCTTATAACTATAATTTTGCTACCGTTATAAATTGTAAAGTAAATATCTGATGCAGGGCCCCTTAAGGGGTTGCGACCCACAGGTGGAGGACCACTGCTTTATGTGGCAGGTGTTAGGGTAGAAGGAGTTGATTGCAATAGGTGGGATGCCTGGCCCACTGCAGCTGCTCAGCTCAGGTGGGCATGGTTACCATTTGGGAGCATCCTTCCCACCTGGGCTGAGACTCACACATCCTGAGCTGAAATGCCAAAGAAAGCAAATGGCTTCCCCTAGCACGCAGCAGCGTTGCTCCGGAAGGGAGTCGGCCTCGTGTGGGAAGACACACTTCTGCTTGTCTGGGGTGGGGGTTTGTAATCCCTGGTCCCACGCATCCAGAGGCTAACTTCAAGGCCAGCTTTGTTTTGTTCTGTTTTGTATTTTGGTGCTAGGGATGCAGCCCAGAGCCACACTCATGCTAGGAATACTTGCTACCATCTGGCCGCCCACGCGACTCCCGTGATGGCTTATTGACTAATAATATGTTCCATCTGACAGGGTGACTTTTGCCTACGGGTCCCACGCCCTGGGTCCCACAAGGAAGGAGAGAAAGGAAAGGATAAAGAGTAGAAGATAAGACTGAAATCTACTTTACAGATGGAAAACAAAAGTCTGGCTTTGGGTGCCAGCTAATGACGGAGCTAAGAACAGACTGCGGAACCCAGTCCCAGCTCCCACATCTGTAAAATGGCTGGGCTGAAAGTGCAGGCAGCCATCCTGAGATGGCCAGATGGACCAGGTGAAGGCCCGACCCCGATAGCAGCAAGATGTTTATGCACATACGGAGAAGGCAGCTTCTAAGAACCAGCAGCTTGTACTTTCTCTGAAGAGGCTTTTGAAAGCGAAGGTTACAGAGACAGTCTCCCCCCCCCCACCCCTTATAGATGGAGGGCACACAGCTAAGGTGCACAGCCAGATGCAAACACTTCCCTTTCTGTTCTTGTTAATGCAGATAAAAGTACTTCCTTCTGCATTCTCGGGACCTGCTCTGCACCCCTTGCCCATTCTGGCAGCCTCCTATCCTCACAGCCTCCACCCTCCCGCTGCCCTGCACTTGACCTAGTCCTAGATGGTCCACAGGATAGGAGCCCTGGGCCGCCCTCACCTCAGTTAGTTCCTTCTCTCCTTTCCTGTGCTGGTGCCCGGTCTTTCACTTCTTCCTGCAGGGCGCAGGGCGGAGGCGGCCACTGCACCTCTTTCTTGCAGCTGTGGTGGTCTGAGGGACAGACAGTGACAGGATTGGTTCTGCTCTCAGGCAGATTTCTCCACATGCTTAGATTTCTTCTTCAGGACACTGCAGATGGTCACCTCCACTTCCCTGGGTGGAGGACACCATGTTCATCCCCCTCCAAGAGGGATTTCTCTCATTTAAACCTCTCTTGCAGCATAGGGTAGGAGGATGGCTCGGCTGTAAACCACTACACCACAACAAGCTTGAGGCCCTGAGTTGGATCTCTAGAGCCCATATCAAGTTGGGTTCATCTGTAATCCCAGGGTTCCTGCAGCGATATGGAAGGAGACAGGGGAACCCCCAGAAACTGGCAGACCAGCAGCAGATAACAAGAGCCCCTGCCTTACACAATGTATAATGCTCCATCCTGACAATGACATCTGAGGTCATGCCCTAACCTTCACACAGGCAATATGATACGTGTGTGCGCACACACATGCACACGTATACACACACACACACACACACACACACAGGCTCCCCCAGAACACCAGCTCTTCTTAACCACACCCACACATCAGCATCCGAAAACATCCTACCTTACCTAGTCTTTGAAGTGACAGCTAGCTATCTAGACTTACAACAGCCCGTACCCATTGTACTGATGAGGGAGGCGGCAGATTTCAGTGATGGCAGTGTAGGGAACCTTGGAATCGGCTCCAGACACCCCAAGACTAAGTTCTCTACACAAAGGATAATTATTTGCCCCAGAGGAACAAAAGACAGGGAATAAGAGACAAAGGCAGAAGATAGAGGAAGAGGGGGAAGGGGGAAGGGAACAAAGGAGAAGGAAGAAAAGGGGCGAGAGAAAGGGGGTGGGATATTTGTCTTGAAGGGATGAACAAAGGACTGCCTTTGGATAGAGAGGAGTCAGATGTGGCTCCTAGGAAAATGGCAGTTTATAAAGGTACGAAAGAAAACCCACATTAGGATGAGGTGTTTAGTTTTAATTGAGCATGTTAATGAGATAAGACAAATGGGGCTTTTGATGCTGGACTTCAATACTTTGATAGCTGGACCCTGGTAGTCAGCCTCAGAAGGAGGAAGTGACCCGAAGAAAGGGAATAGACCTTGGGGGCTAGTTTCAGGACCTTAATCGACCACTTTTTAGCAAGGCAGAGGGAACAGGGGACGAGCAAGGCTTGCTAGAGCCACATGCTCTAATGGACTCGTGTCCTTTGAGGCAGAAGGGTCCCAGGAGGGCTTACTACTCCACTCATCTAGTTATGAGTGCCTAGTGAGTGTCAAATAGTGCCAGATAGCAAATGTTGTGTATGCAGCGAACCCTAAGGTAGGGCTCCTGTCCTCTCAAGGCTTACAGCTAAGGGGTGATGGTGGAGGTGGTCACAGACACGGAAACAGAACTTCACAGCAAGCTGGTCCTCTCCCTTGGGCTGTTGACACTACCATGCAGTGGACAACTCACCGTGAATTAGCCAGGTGGACGAAACCACTCCAACAACAGGGCCATTGGAACTACACCTTGTGGTCACAGGTGCTTTGGAGTGAATCTCAGTGGCTTTCCAAGTCATTGCCGTCTCGATCGCTCCCCATAGCCCACACCTAAAAGCTGGCAGAGGCTGGGTGGGGACATGAGTCACCATCACCAGCCTAGAGCCTTTGTCTGACACTTTCCACCCATGGCCAGGAACACCCTTCTGGAAACCAAGGTGAAAGGGAGGGTAGCGTGAGTCTGGAATTACAGACTGGGCATCCACAGCTCTGTGGTTCTCCTTGCCCAACTCCTCCCTACCTCCTACCTCCAAGGGATTCATGAGCACTCACTGGAAGAGCTGTGCAGGAACTGCCTCCAGCTGCAACAGTGTGTGTGTGTGTGTGTGTGTGTGTGTGAGAGAGAGAGATGTGTGTGATATGTGTGTGTGCATGTGTGTGATATATGTGTGATATGTGTGTGTGATATGTGTGTGAGAGATATATGTGTGTGTGTGTGTGTATGATGTGTGTGAGTGATATGTATGTGTGTTTGTGTATCAACCCAGAAGTGGTGATTGGGTGATAGGTGGTAAGCAAGAAAAGAGAAATGAAAATAAGAAAAGAAGAAAGGGAAAGGAGGTGGGGAGATGGGGGCCTTGAGAAAGTCTGTCAAGAGAGGAGTGTGGGAGCAGGAGGGTCAGAAGTTCATCCCTGGTTATACACACAGACAGACACACGCATGCACACACACACACACACGCCAGAGCTGGTGAGATGGCTCAGTGGGTAAGGGCACTTGCCATCAAGCCTAAGGACCTGAGTTTGATCCTCAGGACCCACATGGATAGAAGGACAGGGTGTTCTCTGACTTTGCATGCATATCATGATGTATGTGCCTATACACGTTCACACACACGCACACAAAATTAATGTAAAAAAATCACTTTTAAATCTCTGTCACTTTCTCCCCTGACACACTTTTACTGCCCCCCCGCCCCCAACACCCAGTGTCTCCCTACAGTAAGAGCCTTCCAAGAAAAGAGTCAGGAGCTGGGAGAATTAGGGGTCCAAGGTTATTAGCTACATAGTGAGTTTGAGGACAGCCTAGGCTAGATGAGACCCTGTCTCAAAGCAAAACAAAACCAAAAGGAAAGAAAAGCAGAAAGGATTGCTAGTCTCTTGACCTCCTTCCCTCTGTTGGTGTGAAGGACCGCTTCCTCCCATTCCTTCCTTTTCCTCACTATTTAATGGCTCAGCAAAAGCTACCCTTTTCCTTGGCTTTAAAATAATATCTGAAGAGTATTCTCAACCTCCCCCAATTCCTTCACTTCATGTGCTTGGACAGGATGCATTGCAGGGGTTACTTTTGTGAAACATAAACCCTTCACTTGCAGACACCAAAGACTGCCATTCAGTCTGCCCCTCTTGTCCGCTGTGCAGAAAGGCTGGTGTGCAGACAGCTTCTTTTGTGGCAGGCCTGCCTGCTGAAAGCCAGCAGGACACTGGCCAGCTAATTGTTCACAGAGAGCCCAGAAGCACAGGCGGGAGAGTGGAAGGGGGCTGTGCTCACCCACAGGATTGGAATCTCACAGCTGGAGACCTTTGTGCCTCTGTCCACACAGACAGTTTCAGCAAAAGGGCAGAGAAATCACAGGGCCTGTCTTGTTGGAGGTTTTGCAAGCCAAGTCCCAGAAGGGGTTGCTGAAAACATCCTGCTTCCCCAGAAGTGTTGAGTGGCGATTGGGAAGAATTCATGATAGCTGGTGGGCAAGGGATGAGGAAAGAAGAAAGGGAAAGGAGAGACAAGAGACAGAGAGAGACAGAGAAAGACACACATACACAGAGACAGAGAGAGACAGAGAGAGAGAGAGAGGCTGTGAGAAAGTCTGACAAGAGAGGACTATGGGAGGAAGGAGGGTCAGAAGTTTAAGGTCATCCCTGGTTGCATAGTGAGTTGGCGGCTAATCTAAATAGTCTCAAAAAAAAAAAAAACATAGAAGAAAGAAGAGTAATGCTAATTGTGTTAAGTGTGGTGGCACATGCCAGCAATCCCAGCATCTAGAGGGAAGGCCCCCTGGCGTACATTGTGACACTGTGTCTCCAAAACCAAGGGCTAGGAATGCTCAGTCGTATGCCCAATGTGTATGTCACACACACACACACACACACACACACACACTAGTGCAATCATGTGCATGCTTGTGCACATGTACACACACACACAAAGAAATCTAGCAGTATGATGGCCATTTATGGAACACTTATTTGACAGCAAGTATGTGCTGTATAACACTCCAAGATAACTAAGGTCACGTACTCTGCAATGGAGAGTGACTCCCTTGGGCTGGCTGTCAGGTGTCTTCGTGGTTGCCCCTTTCACTCTCAAAGGTGCTCTGACTGAAAGATTTATGGAGCAGGTGACCCTGGTAGGTCCCACCGTGGGAGACTGCTGCCGAGAGAGCTTGGGTATGGAGAGTTTATTCAGCGGGTATTGGGAGGGTAGGGGGTATGGGAAGTGGAGGGGGGGTGAAGAAAGGGGTGGAGGCCCACACCATGAATCATAACACTGCCAGGCATGACAGCTTTACGTGATAATCACCTCTTTTGGGTCCAACTGAGCAATGCCACTTGCTGGCCAACTGGAAACTCTCCCTACTGGTGACTGGGCTTCAGGTTCATGGCAAGACTCTGGTTGTTTTCCAACACAAACCAGAAATCCAGATTTGTATGTGAACCAGTAAAATCTAGGAGATTCTCATGTAGTCCAGGTCAGCTTCAAATTGACAGTGTAGCTGAAGACACCTTTCTAATCACCTTCCCTCTACCTCCCAGTGTTGAGGTTACAGGGAGGTACCTCCTGCCATGTCTGCTTCATACAGGACTGAGGACCAGACCTATGCCTTTGTATTGCTAGACAAGCACTCTACCAACCAAGCTACAATCCATTTTTTTTTTAAAGTAAGTATACTTTTTAGAATCTGAAAAACTGGACTTTAAAAAAACGTGGATTGAGTTGAGGGTATCTCGGCGACAGAGCCCTTCTCTAGTATGCTCAAAGTCCTGGGGCTCAGCAACATAAATCAACACAATTTTAATGTTTCCATAGTCATTATCTACTTTTCAAAGTTTAATTACTGATTAAAAATTGCTATATTCTGGACTGGAGAGATGGTTCAGTGGTTCAGAGGATGCAAGTTTGGTTCCTAGCAACTACCTGGTGACTCATAACCATCTCTGTACCTCTGGTTTTAGGGGAATCTGATGCCCTCCTCTGGCTTCAAGGGCTCCTGCACGCACATAGTACACACAAACTCACTCAGGTTCACACACATACACAATGTATATGTATGCCAATATTCATCTAGTTAGGTGGAGCATGATTGACTTAGGGCAGGAGATATTTCTTTCCCATCTCTAGACTAGAGGACCTGACTTTCTTTTTTTTTTTTTGGTTATTGTTTTGTTTTTTGAGATAGGGTCACTCTACATATCCCTGGCTGTTCTGGAACTCACTATGTAGACCAGGCTGGACTTGAACTCACAATGACTTGCCTGCCTTCTGAGTGCTGGGATTGAAGGCATGTGCCACCACACTTGGCCATTGACAGTCTATTGAGAAGACCTGGACAAGTAAAATGGCAGTTACTACACAGGCCATAACGGTGGTGACAAAGGGGAGTCCAGGGTGAATCAGGTGTCACAGGAGAGGCAGCTGGCTCAGCCAGCCACAGGAAGGAATCTGGGAAGGCTGCCCGGAAGAGGGTAACCACTGAGCTGGTGTCTACGGCATGACTGAGACCAGGTTCTGGAAATGATAATGGGGCCAGGACACCTTGCCCCTTGGTGATTTCTGGATTTGGGGCAACTCGGCAGGCACCGATTCATTCAGCCTGAACAATGGCCCTATGAGTCAGGACCTTGGATATTCTAGTCTTCCAGGGGGAGAGACTGATTTGCGACTAGCTCAAGTAACTTCCCCCTGGTCACTGACCATACACGTGATAGTGATATACACCCTGAGCTCCTTGTGATTGCGCTGGACTGCTGTGCATTCAAAGAGCAGGCAGGAGAGAGCAGGGTGCGGCTATCAGGTTGAGGGGGAAACTGTGTGCTGAAACTGTGTGCATGTGTGTGTGATTGTGCACTCACACACACACATGTAGAGTGACACAAGACATATTGGGGAGCTTTGCTTTGTTTTTAAACCTAGTGGAAAGCTTTTGCAGCCTTAAAGATTCGTTTGATCACACACACGCACACACACACCCGCCCCCTTCTCTGGAAGAGGAAACTGAGGCTAAGAAGGGTTTCCCCTCATCCACCCTTGCTCACACAAACCTAGGTCTCTGCAGTTCACACAGAGAGGCCCCAACCAGGGAGAGCCAGAGAAAAGGGAAGGTGCAAGAGCGGCTTCCAAGAACTTCAGCTGGAGACTGCAGAAGCTGCACAGGAGAAATCAACCCGCCCCTTGCGGTCCCTTGCACAGCCTGGGTGGACCTGTGCTGTTCCTTTGGCCTCACCCTTTCCACCCACAGGTCTCTTGTAAGAGGGCAAGGTGCTCAAATTCTCAGTCCAGGGACACAAAGACACAAGGTCTGGGTCGGGCTGTGCAGCCCCCACACGGAGTCAGATAATGCTGCTGTAAAGGGAGACAACCTGGCTGCAAGCCTTGCGGGCGTTTAACCAGATGAAAGAGCTGGCAGGGTGCAAAGAGCCCCCCACCCCTCATCCCCAGAAAGCCTTAGATGACAATGACGATCTGGGTTCCCAGGATACCTGCCAGCCCACTGATAAACTGATTAATGTGCAATGTGTGTGTGTGTGTGTGTGTGTGTGTACCTCTGACCTCAGGTCGGAGTGGCCTTGCAGTGTTCCCAGACGCTTGGCTGGTGGGCCGCTACTAATTTGCATGGGTGAATTCAAATCATTTTGTTGACTCTAGTGGCTGGAAAGACAGACACACTCATTCTGCTTGCCTGGTGGTGAGCCCTGTTCTAGCTGCCACCAGCTCTCAAGGCCTCTGATCTCACTGATCTCATGCTCTGTTCTACTAGAGCGACAAAGAGGAGAGACAAGGTGACAAAGAAAATAAAATTACTTCAAAGGGGGCTGGTCCTGGATCAGGATGGCCCAGCACTGGCACTACTGATGGATACTTTTTTTGTCCAAAGGGCTGTCCTGATAGGAAGTTTAGCATTCTTTATTGCACCCCACTGGATACCAGGAGAAAATCCACCAGTTATGGGCGACCACAGTAAAAATGTTTCTAAATTGCCATGCCCAGCACTCTAGAGGCAGAGACAGGAGGATCTCTAAGTTTGAGTTCAGCCTGGTCTACAGAGTTAGTTCCAGGACAGCCAGGGCTACATAGAGTAGAGAAACCCTGTCTTGGAAAAAAAAAAAGTTCTTAAACATTGTCAAATACTCCTAGGGGTCAAAAATTACCATTACCTGGTTGAGAACCCCTGCTCTAGATCTGAGCTCCTCACTAAAATCATATTGCAAACCACAAGAAGAAGTTTCAATATTTTACATTTAAGAAGTAAAAAGAATAGGCTAAAGGCCACAGGTTTTGACATCAGTACAAACAGAAAAAGGAACAAGTGACTTATTTGCTTAGTTTTTCTGTGCTGGGGTTCTTCATACGAGATGCAAGCGCTCTACCACTGGGCTGCATTCCCTGCCCAGGGGAAATCAATATAAATCATCATCATTTTAAATTATGTGTGTGCGTGTCTGTGTGTGGTGGTGGGTGGTAGGGGATGTGGCATTAGCTCTAGTGTCCCTACAGCAGAGGCATTAGATCCTGCGGAAGTTACAGGAGGTTGTGAGACACCTGATCTGGGTGCTGAGAAGGAAATTCAAGTCCTCTGAAAGTACAGTCCATGCTTCTAAACACTCAGTCATTTCTCCAGCTTCTAATCAATAAAAACTTATTTTATTGAGCATGTGTGAGAGAGCATGGTCATGATGCCAGCACTGGGGAGACGGAAGTAGGGGGCTCATAAAAGCTACATGCACTAGCTTACCCCAGTTCCAAATCCCACAACACTTCCTTACTACTGATGCCCAAGGTTGGGAAGGGCAGATGAGGCAGTTTGTGTCCTGATGTCACTGTACCAGGAGGACATGTACATGTGGAGCTCCCTGAGGGCCTGAGGGTTAGGATCCACAGCACTCGTATGGGAAGGGAAGATGAGGCAGTTTGTGTCCTGGACGTCGCTGCATTAGGAGGACATGTACATGTGGAGCTCCCTGACGGCCTGAGGGTTCAGTTCCACAGCACACGTGTGGTAGCCTCAGCCTTGTCACATAGGTGAACTTCCTGTTCCCAAGGCCAGAACACTCTAGAAAAACAGTTATTAAGGAGTTAGAGGTTTACTGCTTTCCAAGGTCTACCCTTTCAGCAAGAGCAGTTTTAGATCTCCCCTGGGGAGCCACCCTCCACTCCCGGACAGTATCTGGATAGAGCCCCACACTCCCGTCCAAAATCCTCTTCATTTCTACTTAAAACACAGCCCAGACGAAAGGTGTTTATTGCCAAAGCCCAGGCATGGCTGGCTTCTCACTTCCTCTCCCTTTCAGGCTCCCTGGGCAAGTGGGAGGTGGAGGGAGAGTGAAGCAGGGGTCAGCGAAGCCTGAAGTCTGACTCTGACAGGTGTGAAAGGGGGCCTCAGGCTGGTTAAACCCAAAGGGAGCCAGGACTAGCGGAACAGAGATCAGAGCTCCCAAGGACATCGGGTATGGGGGTGGGGTGGGGAGCACTAGCAGCCTGTTTCCCTTCCTAGTGGTCTTGGTCAAGGCAGTGTGCTGGATTAGAGACCAGAGCTTGTGGGTCTCCTGGGCGTGGCAGTCATCTTTATAAAGGTGACCTTTAAAAACGATAAAAGCTGGGGCTGGAGAGATGGCTCAGCAGTTAAGAGCATTGCCTGCTCTTCCAAAGGTTCTGAGTTCAATTCCCAGCAACCACATGGTGGCTTACAACCATCTGTAATGAGGTCTGGTGCCCTCTTCTGGCCTTCAGGCATACATACAGACAGAATATTGTATACATAATAAATAAATATAAAAAATAAACGATAAAAGCTACTGGACTGGATGTAGCAAGAGGTAAACCAACTGTATGCGTGGTAGAGCCACTGAATATGTGATAGTGCCACTGTATGTGTGATAGAACCACTGAATGTGTGGTAGAACAGCTGTATGTGTGGTAGAACAACTGTATGTGTGGTAGAGCCACTGCATGTGTGGTAGAGCCACTGCATGTGTGGTAGAGCCACTGCATGTGTGGTAGAACAACTGTATGTGTGGTAGAGCCACTGCATGTGTGGTAGAGCCACTGCATGTGTGGTAGAGCCACTGCATGTGTGGTAGAGCCACTGCATGTGTGGTAGAACCACTGCATGTGTGGTAGAGCCACTGCATGTGTGGTAGAGCCACCATATGTGTGGTAGAACAGCTGTATGTGTGGTAGAGCCACTGCATGTGTGGTAGAACAGCTGTATGTGTGGTGGAGTCTTTTTCTTATATGCAAGAAATGTTGTGTTTGAGCACATTTCCCTGGAGGGGTATGCGAGAGAAAGAGTGAGAGAGTGGAACCGGGGGGAAAAGGATGGGGGGTAGACAAAATAGTTTTAGACTTTATAGCTGGACATAGTGGCACACATGAGCAATCCTACTACCTGCAAATAGATACTAGAGAATCAGGAGTTCAAGGGCAGCCTGAGTTAAATAGAAAGTCTGAGGCCAGTCTTAACTACTTAAGATGCTAACTCATAAACACTCATTCAATATTCAAAAAGATAAAACGCATGGGCTGGGCGTGGTGGCAGGGACTTTAATCCAGCAGGTAGGTGGGGGTGGGGAAAGCGGGCAGCTCTTTGTGAATTCAAGGTCACTGGGCTATTCTGTGAATTCCAGGTTGGCTTGTGCTACCTGAGACCCTGTCTCAAACAACAGAAACAATCAAACAAAAAACCCTCAACCCAATTTTAGAATAGAAAAAGAAAATTGAATTTATTTCATATGTAATATATTCTGGATGTTTTTTTTCTAATTACATTGATTTTATTTACTAATGTGGTGTGTGTGTATACATGCCTTGGCTTGTATGTGGAAGTCAGAGGACAACATGGAAGATCCCTTTTTCCACCAAGTGGGTGCTGGGGATTGCACTCAGTCAGGCTTAATGACCATTATGACCACTGGCTGTACATGCTGAGCCATACCCCCAGTCCCTCTGTACGGTATTTTATACAGTTCTGAGGATCAAAACCCAGGGTCTCTTAAACGCTAGGCATAAAGCCTCCCACTGAGTTCCACCCTCAACACTCATTTACTGCTGCTTCTCCTTGTCCTCCATCTCCCTCTTCACCTCACGCTCATTTTGAAGCATTCATTATGAGAGTGAGACCCAGTGAGCCCACTCAGGGTGACAGCGCCCTGGGCTGGAGTGGCCCTTGCTAGTTTCCCGACTTTATGTAGGCAACAAATTCCATTTGCTCTTCTGTTTTCTCGTTCATAAGTCTTAATAAATACTTGGCAGAGCAGCAGCAGAAGACTCCCCACCCTCACCCCAGCACACATGAGGCTCTGGGTTTGAACGCCAGCCCACTTGAAAAGAAGCCAAACTAGTTTGCAGATCTCTATAAGGTGGGTTAACATAGACCTAGAATTCTATCCTGGGTCTGCGTGAGCACTGTTGCTCTTAGATGAATTGCCTGAGGCTAGACTTCTGAGTTCAGTCAGTAAGTCCAGAGTCTGCATTCCACCACACCAATTGAGTCACTAACTAGTGACAAGGCAGGAAAAGTGACCGTATACTTCAGTACTACAGACAGCCTCTCCCACAGGCACACCTTTGTGTTCAGGGAGGGACACCTATTGTTGTTGTCTGCCTAGCAACCATTCCCTTTTATTTTGGGAACCTCTCAACGTGTGAGGTTCAGATAGTTTTAATGCCATTCGCAGGCCTAGGGGCGAGTGTGTGACTCAGGCTAAGGGTTGATCCTTGACAGTTTTGTAGAGAGGCAGGATTTCCTTGCAATGAGGTTATTAAACTGGTCAGATAGAAGCCTAGAGCTAGTGGGAAGAATCGTTGCCATTTTAGGATCCCCAAAAACAGGGCAGACAGATACCAACAATATTAGACCAGCATCTAATCAGTCAGATACAGCTGTGCCTGAAGCGGTCCGCTGGATTTCCCCTATTAGCTGGTCCAGGCCCTGTCGTCAACCAAAAGTCCTCACCAATTAATCCCAGGCTTATCTGGCACCAGGCTCATCTTGTACCTTAAACCACATCAGCCTGACTCAACAATGTAAATACCAAAGAAATGGCAAAAGCAAATAAAACAAATGCTTTCTCTTTCATCTTCTCTGCTCAGATCAATGGAGGGCCCTAGCAATGGCTAGATTCATGTAGCAACATGGCTAAGAATGATTCTTTTTCTACATTACCTCTTTTTTTTTTTTTTTTGCTTTGGTTTGGTTTTGAGACTGGGTCTCAGGTAACCCTGGCTAGTCCCAAACTTATATAGCCAAGGATGACCTTGAACTTTTGATTTCCCCCAACTTCTGACGTGACTCTACCAAGTGAGCAGCATCCCCAGCCCTCTTCCTTCTTTTGGAAGATGAGCTTTTCCTATGTTGCTTAGGCTAGACTCAAACTCTAAATCTTCCTGCCTCAGTCTCCCAAATGCTAGGATTGTAGGTGTGTAATGCCTACAATACTATACCGCACACACCTACGCCACCATTTATGAATGACCAGGTTAACTGCATAACCGTGGCTACTTTTGGGTCAGTACTATGGCTGTGCCCATAACATCTGAGTCAATCTTATGAAAATGAGGCTGCTCTAGTTCTGACATTCCTGGGAAAACACTAGATACTACCATGAAACGAAAGAAAGAATATATGTTTCCTTTCACAGTTTGGAATTGTATTTGTGCCTGAAAGTCTCCAAAACTGTAATCATTGAATAAGTGTTCACCCTTCTTTCCAGAAGTCAGGTCCTCTGAGCTCTGCTAAAACCATTAAGATAAGAAGAATTATTCCTTCATTTCTTAAATACTTAGCATTCCAACAAAGAGCAAAGAAGTCCTCTCCTCCCTTCTCTAAGGCGAGTACCTTCCTGTTCTTCGTTAAGGACAGACGCGCTGTGACTGCGCAGGCCCTGACCTTGATGCTGTCTTCAGCTACAGACCCGTCTGTTGGGGGAGTCAAGCCACTGAGTCATCTAGAGGAATGTGCCCCACCACACCTCACCTCATGGCTGAGAAGCCAGACTACCAGCTTAGCTGGCTGGAGAGCTTGGCAGCCCCTGCGAGGACAAGTTGGGAGAGCTGCTCTGTGCAGACGGTCACCCCCTGATGACCTCACCTGCCCAGTTGGTGACTCACCTCCCAATTCTCTCGCCTACCAGCCAAATCTTGCTCATTTGGAATACCTGAGGGGAATACCAGGCCCCTGGGGTTGGTGAAAACACATGATTGTGCTATTTTTGAGGGCATGATGTTACCTTTCAGGTGCAGGCAGGAATCCTGATAACCTTGGCAGATAGGTCTCAGGGGAAGGGCACAAGGAACCTTTTCGTACAAGAAAGAGTTGAATAAGAATGAAAACTGCTGGGCTGGGCATGTAACTCAGTGATAGAGTGTTTGCCTAGCAAGTGATGGGCTAGGATTTTGACCTTAAGTTGAAAAACTATTAAAAAAAAAATCAAGATTACTAATGTGGCTGATTTTCTCTCAATTTTTTGTTTTTAAGATATGTATGTAAATATTTACATATTACATATATATGAAATATGTACCCTTTGAGGTTTTTTTTTTCCTTCTGTAATGGGGTTTCATGTATTCCAGGCTGGTCTGTAATGCCCGATGTAATCAAGGATGTCCTTAACTTCTGCCCCTACCTCCTGAGCTGGTGTTACAGGTCACACCACCATGCCCAATTTCTGGTAATGGGGATTCAACACAGGGCTTCATGCATGCTAGGCGAGCACTCCGCAGACTGGGCTCCATCCCCAGCCTCCCTTTCCAGTGTGAAGTGTGCACGCTGGTGTCATGGCTGCCCAGTCCCAGCACTGTGCCACCACACGGCTGTCTGTTTCTAGTGCTTGCTCATCTCCACACACAGGACTCCAGTTATATCAAACAGAAACTTCCCCACCCACTAGGAACCTCGACTCCAGATCTTTGTCTATATCAGCGGTTTTCAGTCTGTGGGCCGAGACTCCTTTAGCAAACCCCTATCTCCAACAATATTTACTTTATGATTCGTAACAGTAGTAAAATTACAGTTATGAAGTAGCAGCGAAAAGAACTTTATGGTTGGGGGGGGTCACCACAACATGAGTGACTGCATTAAGGGGTTGCAGCATTGGGAAGGTTGAGAATCACTGGTCTCTGAGTATGTGTGTTCCAGTTATCTCATGGACATGAAGTCACACACTACCTCTCCACTCTTTTGGGTCTGCTTTACTTCACCTGGAAGTCTATCTTCATGATTTGCTTATGTAGGGGTATGTCTCTGCACCCAATCCTTTTCAAGGCTGACTAATATTCCATTGCAAGACCGTATTTCATTTTATTTATCTATTCATCTGTTGGTGAACATTTGGGTTATTTCCACTTGGTTATTGTTGGGGGTTTCATTTTGAGTGCTTGTTTGTTTTTTTGAGACAGAGTCTTGCTAGGTAGCCCAGGTTACTCTGGAACGTCCATCTTCAGACTGCTGGGCTTACAGATCCATGCCACCACAGAAGCTTTGAGTCTTTTTATTAAAGACACTGTTGTCATTAGTAGGTAGAAAGTCTTCTGTGTATAAATCTCTTGGAGTTCACACGGAAATTGGGACGAACAGGAGTGAGTCTGAATACTTCTCAAGGGTGCGGCAAGAAGTTAGATTTTAGACAGGAAAACACTGTCTAAATTCTGAAGATGTTGGCAAGGTTGTTCTGACATTGTTGGTATTACTAGCTTAGCTTTTTACTGGTAGAAAATATAACTATTTAAATAACAGTACATTGCAGGCCGGTGAGGTGGCTCAGCAGATAACTTAAATTTGATCTTTAGAATGCACTGTGGAAGCAGGGCACTGGCTCCTGCAAGCTATTGTCAGGTCTCCAAAAGTGCACCACGGTGCGCAAACATCTATGCACACACACACACACACACACAAATCTATAAAAATGAAATATAAAATTAAGAAATATAGTACATTTTGGTGGAAATGACTCAAACTAAAGGAGTCATTGTGGGGTGATTGTAGGTAATGTACTCTATTCCCCCCAAAGCCGAAGCAAGTGTACTAAACACCCACTATAGACCATGATATTATTCTATTATATATTAAGCATTCATTCATAGCCATTGGATACAAACAAATTATTTTACTTTGTGCCTCAGTTTCCCCACCTGCAAATGGAGGGCCAATAGTGACTTCATAAACTCATAGTCCTTAATGTGAACATCACTTGTAGGGGCCTCAGAACTCTGCCTAGAGTGTGGTAGCTATCCAGCCAATGTTAGCAGTGTGTATAAGCTGTTACAGATTTCTGTATTTTAAAATGCTTTTGTTAAGGGTTATCTTTGTTCTAACCTCAGATTATCAGCCCACAATTAGAGAATCGATGCCTAGTCTTTGTACAGCCACAGTGGAGTCTCAGAAAAAATCGTGCGTGTGCTTGTGCTATACCGGGAAATGGTTATAGACCCTGAGCGTAGGACTGAGGTCTGACTTGACTTTCTAGCAGATGCCCATGAACTGCATAGTTCTCTGGAAAAAGGGATAGTGGCACATTAGTCCTGAGGAAGACCAAAGGTCTTACCTGAGTAATTTTGCAAGCAGCTTCTCCGCTCTCTGCCTGGCACACCCGGAGTGCTCCACAAATGTTTACCTAAGTGAATTAAGACAAACACTGCTTCATGGAGCGCTGATGAGGTCGGGGAATATAGAGTCCTAAGAAAAGGATCCATGGAAAGACTGGGAAGAGAAGATGATGAAGATAAGAAGCAGGAGGAAGAGGAGGAGCGGAAGAGGGGGAGAAGGAAGGGCAAGGGAAGGAAGAGGGGCAGAAGGAAGGGCAAGGGAAGGAAGAGGGGGAGAAGGAAGGGCAAGGGAAGGAAGAGGGGGAGAAGGAAGGGCAAGGGAAGGAAGAGGGGGAGCTGGGGGAAGGAGGAAGAGGAAGAAACTTTTGCGAGCCACATGCTTTGAAGCTTTTCTCTGGACTGTAATGTGCTAGGGCTAAGACTCCTCTAGTTTTGAAATCAGAGTACAGAAATTGGTGCCTCAGCCCTCCCATTCCACCCCAGGGCAAATTTAGGGACCCATGGCTGCTGTTTCCTTGACCCAGCACCCCAAACAGTCAGTGGTTTCTTGAGTTGTCAGTGCCGGGATCATTTCTTGTGGGCGAGTTGGCCTCTCCAGGGCTGTCAGGATGCTGTTGGTCTCCATGACAACAAAGTGTGCGGATGAGGAGAAGCAGCAAACGAGTGGTGTCATCCTAAGAAACCAACCGTCCCCACCCCCACACTGCTGGGGCCACAGGAAGTGGAATTCTTCTGGGAAAGAGGCTGACGTTGCTGGTGGCCAGGTCCCTGCCCCAGCCGAGGCAGGCGCTGATGCAAGCGCAGCCCCGCCAGTAGGCAGGCAGTCCCCAAGGACCTGGCACAACACTGTGTCTTGTTCCTTTCCGGCCACCCCGCCCAGTTTTCTCTTTGGAGTAAATAGCTTTTTGGTGGTTTCTCACCCAAAGATCGAGTGCAGGTGGGGACAATGTGTCTTCTCTCAAAGCAAATCACTGCGGACCTTCCCAGACTGGGGTAGGAGGAATCTCAACATCCCAGTCTGGCCATGATTGGGTCAATATGGAAGGCGCCCGGAGCTCATTCTCTCACTGGGGACCGCCCAGGTGGCCTGGGATACCAGTGTCAGCCGGTGCCAAGGAAACCGCCCCAAATCACGAGGGAAACTTGTGTCTGGATCAGGAGTCTGTGCACCTCCCCTCTGGGTTAGAAGAGGTTTGGTCATGATGGGTCTCCATCGCCCTCTTCTGGGAAAGAGGAGAATCGCTCTAAAATTCTCTCTCGGACCTTAAAGACAAGGGCTAGGAGACCTTCCTAATAAAACAGATCAGGAAACTGGGCTCAGAGAGGGTAAAAACGAGGACCACAGTCTTGCAGCAACGCTACGAACAAGTCAGGACTGGAATTTGCATTTATATTTCCACCACACAACCTGTCTTTGCTGTTTTAAGACAGGATCTCTCTCAGGCTGACCTTCCATTTACTATTTTCCTGTCTTGGCCTTCTGAAATAATTTTGAGAGGGGGGGAGGGAGGGAGGGAGGGAGGGAGGGAGGGAGGGAGGGAGGGAGGGAGGGAGGGAGGGAGGGAGGGAGGGAGGGAGAACACAGATGTGGACATCAAGAGGATAGTTTGCCAGAGTGTGGTCTCGGCTTAACCATGTGGGTCTCAGGAATCGAACTCAAATCTTCAGGCTAAGCAAACAGGCTCTTTACCTGTAAAGCCATCTCAATATCCAGTCTCCTAGAATTATAGCCACGGGTACTGCAACCCCTAGATCACTACTATTAAATGAATTAGAAAATTTTTTATCATTTGAAAGACTTTGTTTACTTATTTTTCTTTATGAGTTTATGGCTCATCCTTTGCAAGAGTCCCAAGTGCTCCTAACCAATGAGCCATCTCTCTGGCCCCAAGTTATAGATATTTTAAAAATGTCAGCAGTTTTAATTTCTACTATGGCGAATACCGGTAGGCTGTAATTTAATGACACTTATTCTGGTACTCAGGTTTTTAGAGTGGAAATGGGGCCTGAACCCCAAAATGTCTAGAACACCCACAGCTTCAGGTGGCATCCTCCTCGCCAGCCACAGCATCCTCTTTAATTCACAGTTCTGTTCACGGGCAGCACTAGTGATTTTCTCTGCACGTGTTCACGGCCTTGTGAAGAAGCAGATTTGGGTTCTGGGGGCCTGAGGTGTGGCTGCATTTCTAACAAGTTTCCGGACACCTACTGCGCTGGAACCCACATTTTGAGAACTGAGCCTCTAGACTTTGGTCTAGATGCTAAAATTAATGCTCGTATCTGTTCCACATGAGCAATGAGAGGGCTTCCACAGTTAGGTAAGGAGGAAAAATGGTATCAAGACTGAAGAGCAAGTGGGGGCCATATGCTGAGTTACTGACAGGAGACATTAAACTTAGTTACGACTCTATAAGAAACTAGAATTTTCCACAAATCTCAGAGCACATGCCGGGTAGTTGAATGGTGGAAATTTCAGATGTCCAATGTCAAAAAGCAATCTAAGAAAAGACAACACAGTCTGCACAGAGGCCGTGAGTGTGGCTCAGCTCCTGAGCACCTGCCTCGAATGTGTAAGGTCCTGGGTTCGCTCCCCAGCACCCTAAAAACAAAACAAAACATCCTAGGGGGTGGTTGGTGGGGGATTTCTCAATATGCCATGTAAGATTTTTTTTTTTCAGTGAGGTGGAAAATGTATTTAAAACCAAACTATAACTGCTTCTGCTATCTAAATTGGGATGTGATATAATTTACATCAGTGGAAAAATGAATATCTTTCTGCTTACAGAATGGAAGAAAGACCAGGTGGTTCTGCTTCCAGGGAAGGGGATGCATACCCACATGTTTCCAGGCCTCCACGGGTCTTGAACCAACCAGAGAGGCTGGTAGGTTCTACTGAGAAGATTATCAACTTACTCTGCCACCGGGAAAGCCACTCAACTTTCCTCGATGGTGGCCATGTTTGGTTGAGGACTTTCTGTTGTTGAGTCTTCCAGTTGTGGTGTGTGTGTGTGTGTGTGTACCAGAGGGTAACATTGGGTGAAATCTACCTTGCTTATTTGACCTAGTCTCTCACGAAATCTTGGATTCACCCATGATGCTAAGCTGGCTTGCAAGCAGTCCCCCAGGGACTCTCCTGTCTCTCCCTGGCCAGCACTCCTCTCCACCTGGCTTTTAAATTTGGGTTCTGGAGTTTGAACTCAGGTCTTCATGTCTGCATGGCAAACAAGTTACAGACTGAGGCATCTTTTCTATCTCAGAGCATATGGTTTTTTTTTTTTTTTTGTTTTGTTTTTGAGGAACCTGAAACCAAGATTATACATGAACTGTAGTTATTTATTCAGTGTTTAAAATTTATTTATTTGTTTGTTTGTTTTAAGATAGAATTTCACTGTGTAGATTGGCTTGACCTGCAACTTACTATGTAAACCAAACTGGACTCAAAAATCAAACAGAGAATGGTCTTCCTCTACCATCTGAGTGCTAGGATTAAAGGCATGTGCCAACACACCTGCATAATGGTTTTTTGTTTGTTTGTTTTGCTTTTGGAGACAGGGTGTTGCCTTATAGTGATACCGTGTTAGCCAGTGTACGAACTGGCCACATAACTACTCCATGGTACAGTTAAGGGGAAAGGGTTTTGTTTTGTCTTGTTATTTTGTTTTGGAAGATAAGAGAGTGAGAGCAACCAGAGGCATCTGGAAGAGTCAGAGCAGAAAGAGAAAGTAGTAGAGTGAGCATGGTCAGCTGACTGGACCTGTCCATGAAAGACCAGGAGCAGAGAGGGGTTGGGGAGGGAGGCAGAGGAAGGACGACAAAGAGAAATTAGTAAAAAGAAAGAAATATCTAAATAGCAGGGGTAGAAGGAGAATGACATGGGCTGATAAGAAGAAGGAGGATAGGCAAATTTGTCGAAGCCTCCGTTTATTAGCGTCATGGTTACAGCTTATATAGCCCCTGGATGAGGAGCTTGGGGGACTGGGGCACAGGATCTTGCCACATGATCCACGCCGGTCATGTAGGCCAAGAGGTTACGATTGGTCAGGTCACAATTCCTCTGCCAGGAGTTCACAAGTTGACACACCTAGTTCTCTAGATAGAGTGTGAGGCGGGTTCCACTAACAGATAGCTCTCTATTAACAGACAATTTGGGTGTGGGATAGGCTTTGTCAATAAAACAATTCCCAATACAATTGAGAAGTAGAGCCCTCTGCAAACTTCTCAGGTCAATGCTCCCTATAATAATTTTTTTTGGGGGGACATGGTTCCTGACAGAAATAAGTAATAGATACTGTGGTCCTGAGGGAGCCTGGAGGCCAGCATGTGCTTTGCTATGCTGGTAGGTTCCACAGGCAGCCATTTGTTTCCTCTGCCAATGATAAGGAAAACCACTCCTTTTGGTGGAGGGAACAAGCTTCGCAAGTTCCTGAGGAATTAAGTACCAGAATTTGGAGAAACGGAGTTTCGTTGGGACCTGACACCAGAAACTCACAATCCTCTTGCCTCTGCACCCTGAGGGTACAGATATGCACTACTGTGTGTAACGAGCAGATTTTTTTTTTAATGTAAGAAATCAAATTTTCTCTCCCTCCTTCGTTCCCTTTCCTCTCTGAGTGTGCGTGCATGTAAGCATGCGCACACACTGGGCCCTTTCTTTAGCCAAGCACGGAGTGTTTTCTAAGGTAGACTATCCCGGAAGAGAGCAGGAGTGGGAAGAGCTTTGTGGGCTCACATAAGGGTATTTGAGTATTTCTGTGGGAAAGAATACACACGAACTAAGAGGAACCTTGGAAAACAGAAAAATAGGAAAAGAAAAACAGGAGTACAAGAGAGAGGGAGACACAGGGAGAAAGAGAAAGAGGTGTGTGGGGGGAGAGGGGCTTGAAAGGAGCCTGAAGAGGGGCGAAAGTGAACTGTCTCTGTTGAAGTCAGCCGGTGGCATGTGTCAGCACAGCCTGGGCTAGAGAAGCGGCGGCACTGTGCCTTGGCCAGGTGAGGAGGCATTGGGAGGGGTTGGGATGAGGGTGGAAGAAAATGTGGCGCTTTCTACCTCCTTGGTGTGTGGGAGCAGAGCTGACAGAGGTTAGCAGTTTCCTGAGGCAAGACGCTGGAGACAACAGGATGAGGACAAGGCTGGGCCTGTGGGCTGAAAGAACACGGCGTTCAGGAACTATCAGAAAAAAAAAAATTCCCCAAACCTGGACTTGCCTGAGGAGGTGTTAGGAACCTTCAGCCCTAGTTTATGTTCCAGACAGCAGGCAGGGTCCCAGCAGGTACCTTGGCTAAAGGCAACAGGCAGCTTTTTAGGATATGACTCTGGCATCCAGGGTCACCTTGCTACAACCTGGGTCCTTTCATAGCTCTGAACCACAGCGTCACTTTAAAACAGGCAGTGATTGATAATACTTGAGTTTCTCTTCAGACTGTTAGAAAATTGTTCACCTTTTATTAAAATGTGTAACTATCACGTTGGCCCTGGCGCCATCTTTGCTGATGAGCCCCTGCTAGGCACTGCATTTCAGAAATGCTTCCTGAAATGAGAAGGGACCCTATCTCAAAAAATAAAACATGCACACACACACACACACACACACAGAGAGAGAGAGAGAGAGAGAGAGAGAGAGAGAGAGAGAGAGAGAGAGAAATTAAAAATGAGCATTTAAGCTATAACAGAAACAAATCTGTAAATGTATCTGAACCACTTCCAAAATGGAACATTGCTATCCACACAGATAAGAAGATGGGGAGTAGGGGGTGGGGTTTCTTAGCAACTGGCAGAACCAGGTAATATTATGTTGTTAACCACATTGTAGTTTGGGTTGTTTTATTCCTTGTTGTGGTATCTGGCATAACTTTTTACATTATTTATTCATGTATGTATGTGTGGATGGATGGATGGATGGATGGATGGATGGATGGGTGTTGGCCTACATGTATGTCTGAGAGCCATGTGCATGCAATGCCCCCAGAGGCCAGAAGAGAGCATCTGCTGGCCTGGAACTGGAGTTACAGATGGTTGGGAGCTGCCTTGTGGATTCTGGGACATAAACATGTTTCACAGATAATAAAAGCCAGAGACAGATAATGGGGTTCAAGCTGAAGATCAGAAAAGCAAAGCAGCCAACCACTAGAGAGACCAAATCTTCAGACCGAAAAGGTGAGATCCTGTCTCCACGAATCTTCACACTCCACACTCCACTGAGTTCCTGTCTCCTTCCCTTTATATTCCTCTCTCCTCCCATATTGCTCCTGTCTCCACTTTGCTAGTTCTGGGATTAAAGATGTGAACCGTGACACCTGGATCTGTTTCTGGATTGATCTTTCGGTAGCCCAGGGTAGCCTTGAACTCACAGAGATCTGCCTCTGTCTCCTGAGTCCTGGGACTAAAGATGTGTGCCACTATTCCCTAGCCTGTATGTTTGACTAGTGTGGCTGCTTTGCCCTCTGATCTTCAGGCAAACTTTATTTATTAATACACAAATAATATACCACTATATGAACCCAGATCCTCTGCAGAGTAACCAGTACCCTTAACTGCTGAGCCATCTCTTCAACCAACATAAACTTTTTTTCCTTAAGTCCTAAATCACTCTGTGCAGTGGTGGTGCACACCTTTAATCCCAGCACTCGGGAGGCAGAAACAGGCAAATCTCTGTGAATTTGAGGCCAGCCTGGTCTACAGAGAGAGTTCCAGGACAGTCTCCAAAGTTACAGAGAAACCCTGTATCAAAATAACTGGGGTGGGGGTGGGGGTAAGGGGAAGACCTAAATTAGAATCATGCCTCATACTTTAAAATAAAAATTGTGTGTTTGTCAAGGTATGGCTCTGTGCACTTGAGTGAGCGCAGGGGCCTGAAGAGTCGGGAGGGCCTCAGATCCCATGGTGCTGGATTTACAGGAGGTTATGAGCCACCTGACATGAGCTCTGGAAAATGAACTTTGGCCCTCTCTAAGAACAACACACAACTGCTGAGCCATCTCTCTAGTCCCCTCACATTGCTTTTGAAGCCTTTTTGAGGTATTATGGACATTCATCAAATGACATCTAGCCATGAGTGACAGCATATTAGTAATTCCAGAGCTTGGTAGGCTGAGACAGGAGGATTTCTATGAGCTTGAAGGTAACCTGATCTAGTAGGGACTTCAAGGGCAATCCTGGCTGTATAAGATGACATTATCTCAAATATTAAAAAAAAAAAAAAAGATGAACATTTCATCCACCTGTATACTTCAAATACACTGTCTTTAAAAACAAATGGTTGGGATAGGATCTCAAGTTCCAGGTCATTCTTGTGTGCAGTTTAGTGTGGTACAGTGCTCAGTCAGCATATGTGAGGACCTGAGCTCCATATTTAGCCACCGGGGTGGGGTGCAGATAATATTGCTACTTACATCCGGGGCATTTTATAAAAACATCAAATATATGCTTCAAAAAGTGGAAAGCAGAGGCTGAGGCCAAGTTCTCTTCTGGTGACTTTACAGGCTCCAAGGCAGCAGAGACTGGTTCCTTCGGGTCTTTACTGCGTAAATTTTCCTTTTTGGGTACAATGGCACCCAACAGTTGGGCTTGGTTAAGAAAGAGCTGGGCAAGAGAAAAGGGAAGCAGGCAGCTGCAGTTTGTTCAACCATAGCCACATCTCTTCGCTCTAACCCCAGAGACCGGCGTCATCCTCCACTGCCCCCTCAGATACAGGATGAAATCATCTCTAACACGCAACAGCTGTGCTGTTTCTAAACCAGGACTTCTCTGAGGCTTCAGTACAAAGGAGGAGGTGACCCTGTGTCTTGAGTGCGATGATAAAAGTCTATAAGGGTTATCTGTATTAATGCTGCCCTTCCAGGGCTCAGAAGGTCGGGAGCAAAGACAACCATGTTTTCTTTTAGAAACTCTGTCCCATCCTTGACACCAGGTGAGACTTGGGTGCAGATACAAGACCTGGTGCAGATCAGCTCTAGTAATAGTCTTGAAATTAATTTGTCATATATATATGTTGTTTTGAGACAAGGTCAAACTGTTGTAGCCCAGGCTAGTCTGGAAGTTCTAATTTCGCAGCCAAGTGGTAGGATTCCAGGCATGTATCACCATACATGGCTAAAAGGTATGTGTGTGTCTGTCTATGTGTAGACATTCTGAGACAGGATTTCACAGGGTGACCTGGAACTCATTATATGGTGCATGTATATGTTTATAATTATACATGTATGTGTATATATATAACAATATATAATTACATGTAACATAATTTTTAAATGTGTATGAGTGTTTTGCCTGCATCTATGTATATGCATCATGTGCATGCCTTGTGCCATGGATGTCAGAAGAGGGCATCAGAATGCCTGGAGCTGAAGTTATGGATGACTAAGCTGCATTGTGGGTGCTAGGAACCAAACCTGGGTCCTTTTCCAGAGTTAACAGGTATTCTTAACCACTGAGCCATCTCTCTAGTCCCTTAACTTAATATTCTCAAAGAGAGGACCTCGTGTTGTCCAGGCTGACATTAAACTCCATATATAGCTGAGGATAACCTTGAACTTCTGAGTCTCCTGTCTCCTTGTCCTGACTGTTGGAATTATAAGCATTTACCACCACTGTCCGCTTATGTGGTGGTACTGATGGAACTCAGGATGTCACACATACTAGACATGGATTCTGCCAACTGAGCTACATCACCAACACTATATGTTTTTAAAAACACACTAAGACAGATTTTTTTTTTTTTTACAAAAGGGAGTGGCAATATTAAGGACACTGTAAATTTTTTTTTCCTTTTGTGATAGGTTTTCACTTTGTAGCCCAGGCTTGCTTTGAACTCACGTCAATCCTTCTGTCTCATTCTTTCAAGTGTAGTGATTCTAAACACAAGTACCCACACTGTTCCTTGTTATCCTCCAACTGAGGATAAATATCTTCTCAGACTCCATGACTGTGAAGGGAGTCTAACAGGAAGTGTATGTAGACAGTGCCTTGGGCGGAGGAAATGCTGCCTTGGATGTGCTGAGGCTGCCATGGGCCCCTGCTGTGAGTGTCTTAACAAATACTCTCTAACTTGAGGCTTTCTGTCTTTATGTTCCTCCTTAAATTGCACCTTGAACAGCCGGCTGCCTATTCTAGGCATCTTACCAGCTGGACACGAGGTCCCATGAGAAACAGTCAGAAGGGACTGGGGAGGCTTCTCGGGTAGCTGAATAGCATTTGAAAACCATTTTCTGCAGGGATGACAGGGGAAAGAGTCCCCAGAGGCCAGGGCCTCCTGGCTGAGTGTTACCAGGATGAGCAGAAGGAAGATTCACCTAAACAACAGAACTGGACAACTCTGGGCTTGGTCAGCTCCCTGTGGTAGCTGTGCTCAAGCTAGATAGACGGTCAGGTGTCAAAGGCGTGGATAAGCAGACTCCTGGTGGAGAAAACAAATGTCAGGTTCAGAGGGAGGCTGGGAAAGACAGACAGGACTCGGGGTCTGTGCAGTGTTATAATAGAATCAATGCCCTGCCCTCCCTCCCTCTCTTCCTCATTCCCTCCTTTCCTTCCTTCTTTACCCCCTCCTTACCTCCCTCTCTCCCTCCTTCCCTCCTTCCCTTCTTCCTTCCTTCCTTCCTTCCTTCCTTCCTTCCTTCCTTCCTGTTTTATTGAGTTCCTGGAGATCTGAGAAGAGTATTTGTTTAAATGTGTGTGTGTGTGTGTGTGTGTGTGTTTTGGGGGGGATGTTTATTAAGCTACTAGATTATTCCACTTTTTCTGTGCTGCTAGAGATGAAGGCCACCCCAGCCTGTGTACACCCTTTGTAGAGCTCATTCCTAGATCCTGAATTACCCTTGGAAATCTTTTTGGACCTCTGGCCTCTAAGCATTATCATTCAGAACCGTCTGCAACCTTGATCTCTTGTCAGAACTCTGTTTTTGGTTATAAGGGTCAACACACCTCTGAACTTGGCAAAAGCAAGAAGGAGATTTGGTACCCCTGGGGAACTCACAGGGTTGCAGGTGACACATATGGACCAGGGGTGGACCATGCTGTCCAGCCTCTCTAGATTTCTGGCTTTCAGCTTGGTTTTGCCATGCGTCCCTGCATATTGCTTTCTGGAACCTGACATCAAGCATCCTCCAGCCACTGGAAAGATAAAATGTATGGCTCTCAGCATCTGTCTATCCATGCCAGGAAAGGATGACACCTGACTAGATGTCCACCTATGCTGGATGGGGGACAGAGCCGTGATTGACTCTCCAGAGAAGGTGGTCCCAGTGAAGAGTTCCTATTACTAAATGTCAGTTTTAGTTCAATCATGGCACATGCACTACCTTTACAAATTGTGATAACAATGATGAGAGATGGTTTGTGTTATCACTGGATGATGAGTGTTGGAGGCCCAGAGATATTAAATTACTTTCCCACAGCCATACCATAAGACGTATTTAGGGCAGGCTGTTTATCTGGACCTACTCTTTGAGTTCCTTCCCATCTCTGACAATTAACATAGAAAATGGGGAAGTTGGTGAAGGGTTTAGACAGAGTGGGACTGGGCTCTTTACAGATCAAAGGTAAAGTCAAGGCACAAGTTCTGAGGCTGGCCATGAAGAATACTGGTTAAGAAGATGAGGGAACAGAAGCTGAGGCTTACCTTACCTTCGCCACCTGACAGGTTTCAGTCAGGAGGGTCTTAAGGATGTGGCTCCCAACTGAAACAATTCAGTGTCCTCAGAAGATGTCCAACTGTGGCGAACTCAGCCAGCTCTCTGACCTCGATTTCCTTCCCTCCTCCGTGGTTCTGTTGTTACTGTAGTTTGGATATAAAATGGACCCTAAGTCCTGCCAACCTCTTCCCTTTTAAGGCTCAGGAACATTTCAGAAGAGAGAGGAGAAACAATGTAGGAGATGGGGCATGGGGAGGAGTGCCGTAAAATGTTGTCTTCTGGGGACTGGATATGGCTGCTGCACTCTGGAATTCACTGCAGCTCCGGTTATATCCCCAAGACCCATACAAAGGCAAACTGACAAGATACATCAGTCAGTATCCCAGCAGGCAGCACTGATTGGGCTCAGTGGATGACAAACCAAAAAATAAACAAGAGCACACAAAGAACATGAAGGTGGGAAGGGGGATATGTTGGGAGAGTAATGGGGAGTGGGAGAGCTGGAGTAGATAAGATCAGTATATATTGTTTATATGATTGACATTGTCATCTTGTCTTCCCCCTTCCCAAAGCTGAGGACCAAACCCAGGGCCTTGCGCTTGCTAGGCAAGCACTCTACCACTGAGCTAAATCTCCAGCCCCAAATGACATTGTCAAAGAAAATAAAAGATATTCTGATGTGGGATGTCCTTTTGTATATGTGTCTCTTTTATTGGTTGATGAAAAAACTGTTTTGGCCAATGGCGTAGCAGAGTAAAGCCAGGTGGGAAATTCGAATAGAGATATTTAGAGAGATTAGATGGAGTCAAAGAGATGCCATATAGCTACCAAAAGAGAAAGATGCTAGAACATTGCCAGTAAGCCACAGTCTTGTGATGATACACAGATTAATAGAATGAAGATGTAAGAGCTAGCTAGGAATATGCCTGAGCCATTGGGCAAACACTGTTATAATTAATATAGTTTCTGTGTGATTATTTGGATCTGGGTGGCTGGGAAATGAAAGCACAGTCTCCGTCTACAATATTCTAATAAAAAGGAAACTCAAATGTTTAAATTAACTCAAAACGAGAGAGGGGAGTGGGGGCGGGGAGAGAAAGGAGAGAGAGCTGAACCCTAGTAAGCAATGCATGCACCAACTCAATGCTCTCTATTCTTTACTATGGACGTGATATGATTAGCTGCTTCCAGTTTCTGCTGTCTTTCTTTCCCTGCAATGATGGGCTGTAACTTGGAATTGTGAGGCAAATAAACCCCTTTCTTCTTAAGGAAAAACAATCAAACAAATGACCTCAAAGGCCTAGTCAGACCCCAGAAGGGATAACTATGGATGGGAGTTAGGATCATAAAGGCACTAACTTGTGCAATGGATTAATCCGTTAGGAGGTGGAACTTAGAGGTAGAAGTAGATGCCTGCGGGCATGCCCTTAAAGGGAGTTACTGTCCCCGACCTCTGCCTGTGAGATGAGCACCTCTGTCCCATCATGCCCTGTCCACCATCCACTGTGATATTCATCTTTCCCTCAGATCCAAAGTAATGGGCATGCTAGCCTTGAAGCGAACACCCTGGAAGGAAGAGCCAAACAATAACCTTTCCTCCTTTCACTGTTTTCTAGGGTGTTTGCTTATAGTCATGAGAAATGGACACATCTGTTCTCCTCACGATCCTGCCAGTTTCCTACAGATTTTGGGCTCCTTGTACTGGCAATCCCCTTCGGCAGGCTCTTTCTTTCTCCATTGGTGCAGAGTGCTTGCTTTCTCTTGTCAGTTCCCACTCTCTCTACTTCTCAGAAGCCTTCCCTGACTTATTTAGCGAATGCTGTTTATTCACTAACTCCTCCAAAGAATATCTCTTATGAAATAAAGGATAGTGCTGTCTTAGTCAGTGTTCTATTGCTGTGAAGAGACACCATGACCGTGGCAGCTCTTAGAAAGGAAGCATTTAATTGGGGCTGGTTTACAGTTCCAGAGGTTTAGTCCGTTGTCTTCACGCAGACCTGGGAGCTGAGAGTTCCACATCCAGATCCAAAGGCAACAGGAAGAGAGAGACTCTAGGCCTGGCTTGAGCTTCTCAAACCCCAAAGCCCACCTCCAGTGATACACTTCCTTCCATAAGGCCACACCCACTCCAAGGTCACACCTCCTAATCCTTCTTAAGCAGTGCCACTCCCTGATGACCAAACATTCAAATATATGAACCTATGGGGGCCATTCTTATTTAAGGCACCACAAACACTTTGGCCATTTAGAGACCATTTCTGACTGGTGCCTGGTATGTAGTAACAGGTCATCAAGGGCCTTTCAAGGCCCTCCTTGGGCTTTGATATCCCCAGTCATCCATGTCAGGCATGTAGGTATCAGATCTCATGGCTGGACTGGGCATGGCACACACCTTTAATCTCAGCACTTGGGAGGTAGAGACAGAAGGTCTCTGTGAGTCCTAGGCTAGTGTGGGATGCAGAGTGAGAACCTCTCTGGGGGACAAAAAAGATCGAAACAACATATCCCAACTGTAAGAGCCTTTGACATGTAGCACCCAGGTCAAGAGGGAATGCTGTCAGTGGACTGAATTTAGTTAAGTCACAGAGGGTGTTACACTTCCCCAAAGCTTGGGAAAGAAAAGGCTAGCTGGGTCCATCTGGTTTGCTAACAGGTGGACTCAACAACAAAGAGGAGGATTTAATTTTAAAAGCATCCTTGTTGGAAAATTAAAAAAAAAATAGAAAAAGAAATAAAGAAAAATCTCTCACACTCCCTCCCCAAAGAAGGCTGTCACTTGGTTTCTCTCTGGCTCTGTCATATGCTTCTGTCCCTTGTTCAGAAGCGTGGCTGGTATTCTGAGCTTGCTGCCACGAGAACTGAGAACAGCTTCTCTGCCTGGCATTTGGCAGGAGGGAGATGGCAGCATTGCTCTCAGGCCAGAGCCTTTGACTGCAAATCTCTCTTCAGAGGCTCAAATCGGAACTCCAGAGGCTCAGAGTAAGACAGAGGCCAGTGTATTACAAAGGGCTAGGCTTTCCGAAGCCATGGCTGGAACAGGCTATTAGATCTGCTCTGTGTGGGCATCTGTCATTTCTTGCCTATCTGATTTACTCTGAAGCTGAACTGAGTTCAAATTGTATCCGTATCTCTTAAAAACTGTGTGGACTTGAGAAAATTACAACGTTTCTTTGGTCTTTGGCTTCTTAAAGTAGAAAAGAAAAAAAAGAAAAAAGAAAACTCTCCTAGGCTGGGGAGATAGCACAGTAGGTAGATAAAGCACTTGACTTGAAAATCTGAGTTGGAGTTTGGATACCCAGAACTCACACATGATAACTTGTGACAGCACATGTCTACAACGCCAGGGTAACAAAGGGAGATGGAAGTGGAGCTAGGAGACTCCCCAGACCTCAGGGAGCCTGATGCTATAGCACACATCTGCAATCACAATGTCCACCCCACCTTCCCCCTTGTTTTGAGGCATCTCTTGTTCACCTTAGTGTACACCAGGCTAGCTGGCCTGTGGGTTTCCAGGGACTTTCCTGTCTCTGCTCCCCACCTCCCCCAATCCTATTGCTGGTCCACTGGGATTACAGGTCTACCCAGCTATACCCAGCTCTACACAGGATCTGGGACTCCAAAGTACAGTCTTCAAGTGTACATAGTAGGTCCTTTACCCACTAGGCCATCTCCCAGCCCCCAGCAGGTATCTTTCCAACTGAATGGTCATTCATATTCACAAAGAGATTTTATTAACATCAAAATGGAGGCCCCCCTTCCCCGAAACAGTTTCTCTTTGTTGTAGCCCTAGCTTTCCGGGAACTCACTGTAGACCAGGCTGGCCTTGAATTCAGAGATCTGCCTGCCTCTCTCCTGAGTGCTGGGATCTAAGGTGTATACCACTACAACTGGCCCCAAATAGAGTTTTTAATTGATCAGTGATTTAATTGACCCCTTGAAGTTCTAAAACTACAAGGTTTCCTGTACAATCCCATTAACATATTCATATTTCTAACGTGTCCTTTGGTATTTGCAAGAATCTTTTCAACAATAAAATTCTTCCAGGATTTTTTTTTTATAAATCACTCACTGAGAACTGATAGCTTGAATGTAGAAGCTATTATTTTATTTCTTGACTGATGATGGATTTTAATGTTTTCAGACAATCTTATGTAGGCCGAAGTGGCCTTGAAATTGTTACAGAGCTCTGAATTGGCCTTCAACTCCTGCTCCTTCTACCTCGGAACCCAAGTGCTAGCCTTGCAGGCACATGCCAGCATGCCCGACTATTTTAGAAGTTAACTTCTATACCGCTGCCAATCACATTAGTGAGGCCGTAGGCACAAGAGGCAGCTGTATGAACGGAACTAAGATAAGCAGATTCAGAGAATAAATAAACAAGGAATTCTGGTGCTTCTGAGGGTCTGTACGTTTCTGGCCTTTTGAGGGGATCAGAAGATGGTTTCAGGTAAGAAGCCTCTCCCCTTTCCTTCTGTCTCTTCTCTTCTCTTACCCCCCCCCCCTTTCTTTTTCCTGAAATACAATCTCAATCTTCTCATCTGAGTCTCTCAAGCAGCCAGGATGACAGGCAAATGCCACCATGCCTTGCTTTTTTTTTTTTTTTTTTTTTTTTTTTTTTTAATTCTCCTCTTCTTTTCTGTGTTAGGAACCAAGCCCAGGATTTCCCGTGTGCTAGCTAGCCCCATGCGATTTTATCACTGGTCTTTTTTTTCTGCATAATAAATAATGTCTGCCAAGGACCTCACAGTTTCAACATGTCTTTCCAAAGGCTTTGGCAAAAATCCCTCTGCTTAGTCAAGCCTGGGTCATGTGGTCGCCCTTGGGTGGAAGTTGGTGCAGCGAGCTGATCATGTTCTTATGGGACAGGACGAAGGGGAGAACTAGAGAAAATCTTGCTGAGCCGACCAAAAGGCAATCAAGCTCCTTGTTCCCAGGAGCTTGTTTATTTGTTGTTGTTGTTGTCCTTGTTTCTGAGTCAGAGAGTCATAGTCTGTAGACCAGACTGTGGCTCGGGCCTTCAGCTGATTTCTGCTTCCGATGAATATTTTTGTTTTTGTAAGAATCTTTTACTTCTGATCAGCATGGGAGTTTTGACCTGCTCTGTTTCCAACCTCGGTTGGTTCATCCCTCCTTAGGCAACTTGGGGGTCCCCTGCTCCTGGGGAGTCACCATATTGATTCTGAACTTACTGTGGACACCCCATCAACACAGTGCACTACAGTCCCCTAATAGAGCTCATGGACTCTGGACCAACAGTTAGGGAGCCCACATGGGACCAACCTAAGCCCTCAGCATGTGTGTGACAGTTATGTAGCTTGGTACTGTTCGTAAGGCAGTGAGAGCTTAGCAGGCTATTGGGAACCTGTTCCCCATGCTGGATTACCTCACCCAGCCTTGATGCAGGGGGAGGAGCTAGGCCCTTCCTCTACTTGATGTGCCAGGCTTTATTCAAGCCCTTGGTAGCCCTGACCCTTTCTGAATGGAGATGGAGCAGGAGTGGATGGGGGTGGGTGGAGTGGTAGATGGGAGTTGGGAGGGAGAGGAAGGAGTGGGAGGAGAGGAGGGAGGGAGAACTGAGGTCGGTATGTAAAATAAATGAAAAAAAATTAATTAAATAAAAACAAAAAAACTTTGTGGCAAAGAAAAAGTAGAAATGGCAATAGGAGGCAAATACAGTGTGGTGGTTAGTTTACGTCAACTTGACACAAGGTATCCAAGAGGAGGGAACCTCAGTTAAGAAAATGCCTACATAAGATCAGGCTGAAGGCAAGACTAGAGGGCATTTTCTTAATTAGTGCTTTATGCGCGAGGATCCAGCCTATGGCAGGTGGTACCATCCCTGGGTTGGTGGTCCTGGTTTCTATAACAAAGAAGGCTGAGAAAGCAATGAGAAACATACCAATAAGCAGCACCCCTCCATGGCCTCTGCATCAGCTCCTGTTTCCAGGTTCCTGCCCTGTTTGACTTCCTGTCCTGACTTCCTTTAATGATGAACTACAATGAGGATGTGTAAATCAAATAAATCCTTTCCCACCCCCACCCCCCCAAAAAAGATTCTTTTGCTTCACTGGGAAGAAACTAGTGTGTGTGTGTGTATGTGTGTGTGTGTGTGTGTAAGGTTTAGAGGCCGAGGGGATGGCTCAGTGGTTAACAGTGCTTTCTGCTCTTGAAGAGAACCAGAGTTTGGTTCCCCAGCAGGAATGAGAAGTGTCTGGTGATTGACAGCCTCCTGCAACACCAGCTGTAAGGCATTCAATGTTCTCTTCTGGCCTCCCTGGGCCCGTGCATTCCCATGCATATACCACCACCTCCTGCACCACCACTGTGATTAAAATAATTTTTTAAATAAGAAAGCAAGAATTTATAGCTTTAGGGCTTATTTGGTAGAGTGCTTGTCTAGCATGCATGAAACTCCGGATTTATCCCCAGCTCTACATAAGATCAGACTTGTAGAGGAGGATTAGAAGTTCTAAGTCATTCTTAGTTATGAGGTGAAATCAAGGCTGTTCTGGGCTGGATTGCATGAGATTCCGTCTCAAAAAATGAGGAATAAGAGAGAAAGAAGGCCAACCCTGTAATTTTGCTGATAGATCTGGACCATCCTACAATTTCCAGGTTTTTTGGATTATGCCTTGAAAACCTTGGGGTCACACAGAAAACATAGCTTCTAGTGCCTGTGCTATGGCTAACAGATGTTGTCAGGCTCTGTTAGCAAATAAAATTGGAAGTTTGGATAGGTAATTTATAGCATCTTTTTGTGCTATGATTCTGGACTTGACTATTCCAAAACAAATTATATCTTCAGAGTGAAATGGCTGACATTTGCACAGACCTGTAATTTTCTCAATGATATTGACCTTCGAGGAGTAATTTCATGAAATAAGTTCTTAGGGGGCAAAGAACATTATTATTTGACTCGCTAACTATTCCTTCAGTGTTGACTCACTGTACTCAACAGTATCTTACCTCCCTTTTTGAGATGGGATCTTAGGAAGTCTCAGTTGCCCTCAAACTCATTGTAAAGCAGAGGATCCTTGGTCCTCTTGTCTCTACCTCCTGAGTCCTGGGGTGATTGATAGGTGTGCACAATCATGATAGGTGTGCATAATCATGCCTTGTTTTATGTAGTTCTGGAGACTGAACTCAGGGTTTTGAGTATGCTAAGCAGAGGTCAGAGTACCTATGCTACACCCCTAATCCAAAACAGTTTTGTGGGTTTTTTTTTCTTTTCTTTTCTTTTGGTTGTACTAAAGATAGGCCCTTGAGCAAGGTAAGCAAAAACTCTACCCTGAGTTATAGCCCAACTCTGCTAATAGTAGATTTTAACCCTCTGTGTGTGTGTGTGTGTGTGTGTGTGTGTGTGTCCAGGGACCAACTCCCCATGTGCGGCTGTCAAATTAAGGATGTTGTACATAGTAGTTGTCTTAGTTAAGATTTCCATTGCTGTGAAGAGACACCACGACCACAGGAACTCTTATAAAGGGAAAACATTTGATTGGGGTGGCTTACATTTTCAGAAGATTAGTCCATTATCATCACGGTATGAGATGGTGGCATGCAGGCAGATATGGTGCTGGAGAAGTGTAACAGGTCTTTCTTTGGATCACCAGCTTCCAAAAAAATGGCATGGAGATGCCTAATTAATTATGAAAGCTTGGTGTTAGCTTAGGCTTGTTTCCCACTACTTCTTAAACTTAATTAACCCATCTATACTAATCTACATTCTGCCAACTGGCTTATTATTGAAAGACCCTACAGACCCCCTCCTCAGAACCCGCAGCTAGCAGGCTCCCGGGAGAATGTTCTGTTTGCTTGAAAGATTCTCAGGATCAGCAGCTAGCCTGCTCTCGTGAGAGGAAAACAGGATATCTATAAGATAGGACATCTACAAAGCAGGATGACTGCAAAGTAGGATATCTATAAGATAAGAACAGGATGTCTGCTGCCAGACATCCATGCTGGGAGAGGAAAAACCATTCATGCCCCCCGCCTCATTCCGATAACCACGCTTCTGCTTCTGTAAAACTTGCTTTTGCTGCCCTCTTTCCTATAAAAAGACCTCCTCCCAGTCTGCAGGCGCGCAAGTCCTCCGAAAGACTTTGCCGCCCGCAGGTACCTGTGTCTACCTAATAAACCTCTTGCAATTTGCATCCGACCCGTGGTCTCGGCCTGGTCTTTGGGTCCGGGGGTCTCCACCTGAGGGAAGGTCCCTACCGGGGTCTTTCATTATCTCTCTTCCACACTGTTTGTCTGACTTCACTCACATCTCACCGTTGAATTCTCCACCTCTCAGATTCTTCCCAAGTTCCTCTCTCTCTGGAAGTCTTGCCTAGCCACTCCTGCCTAGTTATTGGACATTCTGCTTTTTATTAAATGAATCAGAAGGTGCCTCAGGCAGATGAGATAAAACAGCCATATCTTCACAGTGTACAAAAAGACCGTCCCACAACATTTCCCCATTTTTAGCTACGTAAAAAGGAAAGGTTTTAACTCTAATACTCTAAAACTATATACGATAAGAACAATTATCAGGCCAGGTGGTGGTGGCGCATGCCTTTATTACCAGCACTTGGATTTTCAAGACAGAGTTTCTTTGTGTAAAAGTCCTAGTTGTCCTGGAACTTTCTTTTGTAGACCAGACTGGCTTTGAACTCATAGAAATCCACCTGCCTCTGCCTTCCATGTGCTGGGATTAAAGGGGTTGTGCAACCTCTGCCCAGCTTCCTACATTTCTTATTTATTCTAAAGAGTAGTTTGTAATAATAGCTTTTAAGAACTAAAACTCCAAATTACATTTAAAATGAGCTGCATATGTACAATAACTTAAACAAGAGTAGAAACATATATACATACAGTACGTTATAACAAAAACAACCTTAAATTTGTATCAATATTCAAAAATCCATATTAAAGTAAAATATTTGAGAGTTGTAATTGAGTTTAAAAGTAGATTCAATAATCTACCCCTTTATCCTATTATTACTGTACTTCCCTAAACTAAACAATGACACAATGACAAACATCCATAACCCACTAAATGACACAAACAACCCACCTCACCTCTTATGAATGTGGCCATTGTGTTCTTAAAATTGCTTCCTGCTATCTGGGGGCAATAGCATCTTTAGGAGACCCTGAGAAAATTGGGATATGGTCAAATCCTGAGAGAGTGAACTGTATCATTTGTTTTCCAGTCTCTGTATGATTGAAAGTACAGGGCTTATCTGAAGTTCTGGCTAGAGTAGTCTGTGAGGCTAGTGTGAGCCACCACCACCTGCATCTGTTTCTAAATTGATCTTGTGTAGCCCATGCCTCTGTCTCTGAGTACTGGGATTAAAGGTGTGTACCACCATTCCCTGGCCACTAGTGGCTTAGCTTTGCTCTCTAATCTTCAGGCAAGCTTTATTTATTAAGATACTAATAAAATATTACTGCATGTAGTGGGGTGGACCATCTCTCCTGAATGCTGGAGATACCTCTCCCATAGGGTTGGTGCCAGCTCTCCTGCTACAAACACACGGACTTTTAAAGGTAATATACATATCTGCATTAACACAAGTCTGGAATGTGCAGTGTGTACAAATCAGCTGAAGATGATTTTCTGTTCTATGTTTGAGCAGGTAAAGGGCACCTGACAACTTTATAAGTCTACTTGAACTGTATAACAAAACTAATATATAAATCTACATCCTCACCAAATGAAAAGATGGCATGTAATAATGAGTCGTAAGGACTCTGTAGCCCACAGATTTATCGTGTCTCATCCAGTCTCAGAGCTGTTCCCATACAGAGTGATTGGCACAGAAGTGTCACCTGTCTTATAGGTTTTTTTAATTTTTTTTTAATTTATTTATTTATTTATTTATTTTTTTGGTTTCTTTCTTAATGTCTGCAGCCAAGATTTTCAGAAGGTCTCCCCTGATCAAATATGATCTTTAGTAATTTTGAAAGAATCCAGAACATTTTGTTTCTTGTGGAAACAAAGGAATAACCTTTCCCCCAGTAAAACACAATTCTTGACTTCCATTCTAAAGATAAGACATCTTTTAAATATATAGGCTGGTTTAATTCAGCAGTTTCCCTACCCCACAATCCAATGTCTCACAGCAGCGGTTGTTTTTTGTTCATTAGCATTTAAAATTTTTTTATATTTATTTATTTGTTTATTTATTTATTTTTTATTTTTTTGGCAATAAATATTTTAATTCTTTTTGCTTTTATGATGACAAATAATTTTCAAGTTTACTTCCTTTTTTTTTGTTTGCTATTTAAATACAAAGCTAAGCCACAAACAGGTACAACCAAGACATTTTATCTCACAGTTACACCCTCCTGTCGGATCCTCCTCCAAGTCTGACCACTGACCGGACTAGCAAGGGGTGTGGGGAAGACTTTCTTAGGTAGCACCATCAAGAGGCTGGGGGGGGGGGGGGTGTTGGAAACCACCTACTTCTGCTATCACAGGTTAAGAACAATCACAATGATTCTCTGGCTGCCAGGCACCCTCGTGCCACACATTTGATGCCTCCAGGGGCCCTGGGCTGCAGCATCTTCACAGGATACCAGGGGTTGTGCCTTGGCGGCGGGTAGAGAACTTTCCGTGCAGCAGAATCAGGGTTGCAGGTCGGGGGTGGAGGGGTGGGTAGGTGCGTATGGACTTAGTAATTTCTGGTCCCACTAGAAAAATCTTACTTTTGATTAGAAGAGTACCATCTCAAATCTTCTCTACACAAACCATCCAGCCAAGCCAAAAAGCTTAAAAAAAAAAAATCCAGAAGAAAACAGTCATTTCACTCCTTTCAAAACCTATATACATATAAGTTGTTTTCTGTGGTTTTTTTTTCCATTTTTTTATTTTTTTTAAAACGTTTTGTTGCTTTATTATTATTTTTTTAAATAAATTCAGTGTTCACATTTCTATAAAGAATTAATGCAGTTTCAGGAGACCTGCCCCGCTGGGGCAGGAGAACAGTGCTTTTCCAGGCCTGCCTCTAGTCTGACTGCCCACCCTGATGCTTCGAGGTGCCTGGAAAAGCCAAAAGCCTGTGGAAGAGGTCTGTTCCCGGCCGGGCTTCCGAGCCCTGGGCTCAGTAAGCTTTGGAGAAAGCAGAGGGGAAGACGAGCTTACTGCAAAACTTTTGCTAAAAAATATTCACACACGTCAATGTGTACGCCTGTCAAGACGCTGAGGAGAACAAGAGCTTGGAGACATCCCATCCAGGCTGTGCGTGGGGGGTGGCAGCACCCTCACACCCGCCTGTCCTTGGACGTGGGGTGCGGGGGAGTCCTGGCTTTCATCTTGGGCAGAGCCCGGCTTCCTAGTTCACGTTCCACTCCATTCTCTACACCTGTCCCGGCTGAGTCCTCGACTGCGCGGGAAGCACAAACGCTCAATTGTATGCAAAAAAGTACAAAAACAACGAGAATATAAAAGTTTTGGTAATATAAGGCCATCTGTTCAAGTCCACCTTGGAAACCTGTAACAGATATTTAAATACTACATGAAAAGGCATCTTTAATAGACTTTTTAAAAACATCTGAAGTAATTAGCTAAGAGTAAGTGTGTGTAAAAAAAAAATCATTTCCCTTTGAGGGCACTTTGTCCTTTGAAGGAGGCAGGGTGGCAGGGAGGCCACATGGTTAATGCTTCAGCCAAGGATAGGCCTCAATGGAGGCCTTGCTGTGGCCGCCATAGTCGTACAGGAGCTCTTCCCCAGCTGCAATGTCGCGGGAGGCGATGAGGATGAGGTGAGGCACGCCATCGATTCCATGCAGTTTGGTCTGGCAATTCCCACACTTACTACGATTGATCAGCCTTCCCAGACTATTAGTTTCTCGAGTGGCATCCACGCAGTAGGTTTTGCTCAGATACTGAAAATAGTACATGTAGCAGCCTGTGGAGGGGTCTTGTGCATACAGAGCCTCCCGCTTCTTGGCATCGGTGATCTCAATGAGGTCCCCATGGTATTCTACCACAAAGTCTCCCCGGGAGAACTGCTTGGTGGCAATTACACCCCGGCCTTTTCCATCAATGAGATCAATCTTCATGCCTTCTTCCTTGCCGCTCTCAATCAGTTCATCAATTTTTTTCTTCAGACTGTAGCTCAGCCTTGCTCTTCCTGGAGCTCCTTCGCACCGGGTAGAAATCTGTAAGCTTTCCATTCTGCTGTGTTTTCCCTTGAGACTTTTTCCGAGGGGCCTGCTTGCCCTTGAGGGGTTTTCTCAGGGCCTGCTTGGCAACCACTGTATTGGTAAAATCACATGACGGGGGTGGAGTTTTTGGAGGCTCTGCTGCTTCAGATTTTTGGTTTGGAAAAGGTGCCAGGGGACCTCTCCTGGCGTCTTTGATCTTCTGTTCATCAGACTTCACGGAGCTTCGGATTGTATTCCCAGCATTTCTTTTATCTTCTCGCTTCCTGTAGATTCCAGCTAATGGCTTCCCCTGGCTTTTGACCTCGTGATGTGCAACTGAGTTCTCTTCCTGAAGAGGGGAGCGCATTCCAAAGCACTTGTTTGGACTCATGTAGGCATAGATCTTCGACTTCCCCGCAAACACGTTCTCCTGCAGCCCAGCTAGGCCCATGGCGGCACGGCCGGCGCCTTCGCCCTCGCCGCGGCCCGGCCACCAGCGCTGCCGCCGCCGCCGCTACTGCTGCTGCCGCTGCCACCAGCGCCGCCGCGGCGCCCCGGGGAAGGGCCGGCGGCGCCCCACGGCGCCCGCTTCGCCCATAGCCCGCAGCAGGCCGGGCGCCGGCACGCGCCGCAGCCGGGGCCGGAGCGAGGCCGGGGACGGCGCGGGCAGGGGCGGCGCTGCCAGTATTTATTTATTTTGTATACAATAGTCTGTCTATGTGTTGCCTGCAGGCCAGAAGAGGGCACCAGACCCCATTACAGATGGTTGTGAGCCACCATGTGGTTGCTGGGAATTGAACTCAGGACCTTTGGAAGAGCAGGCAATAACCTCTGAGCCATCTCTCCAGCCCTAAGAATTTTAAATTAATAAGCATTATTTAGGATCCAGACACCTTGTGTTATACTATTTTTCATCCTTATATAGCTTATTTTTATATTACTTTATTCTCTCTTTAAAGACTTTGCTATTACTTTTTAAACTATCTTATTTTACTATGACTGTCTTTATCCATTTTCTTTGCTTTCTTCATAACCTCAGCACATTTTTAAGCATACTATACCTATTTAGAGGTTTCTTTAGGTCTGAACATGGCTTTCTGTGTGCCCTGGCTCTGGGAAAATGTGACAAAAAAATGTTGTGAAATTCTCCTGTATACCTGCAGGCTCTTTTTGTAGGTATGCTCAGCACACTGTGTTGGAGGCTGGCTCTGCCTACCTCTGGTCCACAAGAGCCAAACCTTACACCTGCAGGCATGGCCAGGAGCTGCATTTACTGACCCAAGCTCTGGGACTTTGCCAAGCCTGTGCTGAAGTAGGCATTTCTATCTAGTCTTCCATGGAGTAGCATGCCAGCTGCTCAGAGGCCATAAGTTTGGATATATAAGCCTCCACATTGGATGCCAAATGTAACAGGTCTTTCTTTGGAATGCCAGCTCCCAAATAACGACAAAGAGACTTATTAATTATGAAAGCATGGCCTTAGTTTAGGCTTGTTCCCAACTAGTTCTTAAACTTAAATTAATCCATTTATATTAATCTATGTTCTGCCACATGGCTCATTACCTCTCCTCCATATTGTATGTCCAACTTCCCCCACATCTTGCTGGCGAATTCACAACAAGAGAAGTAGCTGAGTATTCTACCTTTTGACTTGTAGGCAACAGGAAGTGGTCTGAGACACTGAGCAGTATCTTGAGCATTTATGTGACCTCAGAGTCTGCCTCCACAGTGACATACTTCCTTCAACAAGGTCATACCTACTCTTACAAAGCCATGCCTTCTAATAATGCTACTCCTTTTGGGGGCCATTTTCTTTCAAACCACCACAGTAGGCAAGCACTCTGTCTTAGTTAAGGTTTGTATTTTTGTGAAGAGACACCATGACCATAGTAACTCATTTAAAGAAATTGTTAATTGGGTTGGCTCACTTAGAGTTTCAGAGGTTCAGTCCATTACCATCATGGCGGGGAGCATGGTGGCATGCAGGCAGATGTGGCGCTAGCTACATCTTGGCCTGCAGGCAACAGGAAGTTGACTGAAACACTGGGCGATATCCTGAGCATCGGAAATCTCAAAGCCTGCCCCCACAATAACACACTTCCTTCAAGAAGGTCATACATTCTCCGCAAAACCCCATCTCCTAGTAGTGCCACTACTATGAGATTATGGGGGCCAATTATATTCAAACTATCAAATACCCTATCACTGTGCTATACCCAGGCCTTCTTTGTGGAGTGAGTTCTCTCCTTTCACCTCTATGTGGGTTCTGGAGATGGCAAACTATCTCGCTGGCCCCCCAGCTTTTTTGAAATAGTAGATTTTAAGATATTTTTGTTGCTGAGAATCAAACCCAGGGCCTTGAATACGTCAGGCAAGAGCTCTACCACTGAGCTGCATCCCCAGATCATTTTAGCAGTAGATTTTCACTTTGGGTGTGTTCCTTTCTGGGGAATTGAACTCAGGGCCTTGAACATACTAGGTAAGCACTCTACACGAGCCATCCCTCAACCCTTGCTTATTTTTTTTTTCAGTCTTTATCAGCAGTTCTGAGGAACAGTGCAAAAACAAACCAGCCTCTTGCCAGAGGTGTTACATACTAACCATGGAACTTGTTAGTTGTATTCCTTACTTTTGTGTTCCTGTGGCAGAACATCTAACCCAACAACTAAAGAAGGATTTCATTTGGACCTTCAGTTCTTTTTGGCTCAGCCCTACCATTTGGGCCTGCGGCAGCACAGCCCATCCAGGTGAGAGCACATGGCTGTGCACCTCAGGGCAGTCAAGAAGCAATTGGAGAAAAGGGAAAGAGGGTGAACGTGGAGATGGAGGAAAGGGACCACTCTCTGGCCATGCTCGCCTCGCTGAGTGCAACAGAAGCAAGGGAATTTAAGTGAGTTTACCTCAAAGGGAAAAAAAAATAGCAACAATGACTAAATCGCTCCTGATGTGCTGAGAACCTTGTAAATTACCCAATCCTTGAGGCTGAATGCCTCAACGGATGGAGCGACTCAGTCCGCAGGCATGGGTGTCTGAGCCCTGCAAGTTCGTAAGAACTGTTGTTCTGTTCTGTGAGGGAAGCTTGGGAACCCTGACTCGACTGTCACCTAAGGCGGCAGCAGCAGCAGCAGCTGCAGCAGTTGCCAGGCAAATCATCTCTCAATGGAAAGAGGGAGCCAAGCAGCGAAAGGCAAAGAATAACCTCCCTTCAAAAAATGCTTTCAAAAAAATCTGGCCTCTTCATTTAGCAACTGACGACCCACAGCCCAACATTAGGCAGAGCTTGGGGATCCCTTAGAAGAGGGGGAGGAAGGGCTGTAGAAGCCAGAGAGGCCAAGGACACCACAAGAACATGGTCCACAGAGTCAAATAATCAGGGGTTTTAGGGGTTCCCAGAGACTGAAGCGACAATCAGGGAGCCAGCAGGGGTCTGACCAAGGTCCTCCATATGTATTATGGTTGTGTAGCCTGGTGTTCTTGCGGGACTACTAGTGTGCATGGGGGAGCTGTCTCCAACTCTTTTGCCGCCTTTTAAGACCCTTTCCCTCCTACTGGGTTGCCTTGTCCAGCCTTAATATGAGGGTATGTGTGCCTGGTCTTGTTGTAACTTGTTATGGTTGATATCCCTAGGAGACCTGCTCTTTTCTGAAGGGAAGCAGAGGAGTGGAGCTGGGGGAAGAGGAGAGAGGAGGGAGGGGGTTGGGAGGAAAGAATGGAGGGGAAACTGTGATCAGAATGAGATATATGAGAGAAGAATAAATAAATAAATTTAAAACAATCTGCCCTCCTACTGGAAGGTACTGCCCACAACTAGGGTGGGCCTGCCCATGTCAAACAGGACAACTCTTCCAAGGACGCTTTTTACTCAGGTAATTCTAATTTGTGGCCAATTGACATTAAAGTCAGCTAGTTTCTGAGGTGTCTGGGCCTGCTTCCAAAATAAAAACCGAGGTATAGGGTATACAGAGACATTTCTAACTTCCAAATCCTCTTTAGCGATTGATCGTCACCGTCTCTTCATTCACTGCAGTTACAGAGGAGACTGACAACACTCAGCTTCTCCCTGGAGGAGGATGGGATGGAGCTCTGTGGGGAGAAGGCTTGCCCAGCGGTCATGAAGCCCTAGGCCTGATCTTAGCACTGCAGAGAACTGTTTGTGACAGCGCATGCCTCTTGCACCTAGGAGGTGAAGGCAGAAAGATGAGAAGTTCAAGATCAGCATATTTTTTAAAAAGAGAGATTGTCACCCTCCTCCCCTTTGGTTTTTTGAGACATGGTTTCTCTGTGTAGCCCTGGCTATCCTGGAACTTGCTCTGTAGACCAGGCTGGCCTCGAACTCAGAGGTTCGCCTGCCTCTGATTCCCAAGTGCTGGGATTAAAGGCATGTGCCCCTACCACCTGTCTAGAAAGATTGCTCTTAATTAATTTTTTTAAAGCTGCCATTTCATTAAGAAGGAAAAACTTTGAAACTCGCTGCTTAGCTCTCACTCCGCAGGAATCATGTCAGACACCTCATGGGAAACAACCCGCTTCTGGGAACTGGTTGCAGAAGCTGAGGTTTGTCACCTTCCCAGTCGGGTTTCAAATCCCAATTAGGTACTCGTCTGAAGCCTGTCCTAGGCAAGACTGACTCACCCAGCTGTGGCCAGATGCCCAAAGCACTCACAAAGGCTCCTGCGCTCAGACTCTAGGCCAAGGCTGGACGAGAGAGACAACTTTAGGCTGGTGCCTCCCTGTCTTGTCACGGAGATATGTCTGTGTCAGGAATCACAGTGTAACTGCATTTGTTACTCGTCCCAGTGCTGGGCTAAGACATCTGAAAGCTACTTAAGGCAGGTAGGAGGTATTCTGGCTCACAGTCTAAGGAGAAAACAGTCCTGACTGGGGTTAAATCTTGGTGATAAACTCCTTACTCAGCATGGGTGAAGCCCTGAGTTTGATTCCCAGCACCACACACAAGGCCGAAAAAGTGGCTGGGGTGAGACAGCTTGTGGCTGGGGCAGTTGCTTATGTCACAGTCAGAAAGCAAAGGGAACTCTAGCGAAACCCACCAGCAGGAACTCTGAAGGCCCACCCCCAGTGGTGTCCTTCTACTAGTAAGGGCCCATCTTCTAAAGGACCTACAACCTCCAAACAGTGCCACCATCTGGGAACCAAGTGTTCAAGTGCCTGAGCCTCTGGAGGACGTGTCACATCCGAACTCTAACAATGTCAATAACAACGCCATCTAACACCCTGCTGTGCTTTGCATATGGTCCCCAGTTGGTGGCTCCTCAGGATGTGGAGCCTTAGTGGAGAAATGGGCACTAGCGGTGGGCCGTGCGTCTTTAGAGCTGGGTCCTACTTGTTCATTCTCCGAGTGTGGATGTAATGGAGCCAGTTGACCTCCCACTCCTGAAACTAAGCCTTCTCCGACCGCTGGCATGTCTTTCCTGCTGCGAGGCATGCATTTCTCTGGAACCGTATACTCCCAAACGAGCCTTTGCTTCCTTAAGTGGCTGTTGGTTGTCAGGTGCTTTATCACAACAATGGAAAATTAGCTGTGATACACCTGCTGAACACCTAACTTACTGCACTTTCACTGACATTCCTATTGTTACTACAGTGACAGATATAATGATCAAAATCTCCCATCAAATAGACTCAGGATGTAGCCCAGATGGTACTTGTCTAGCATGCATGGAGTCCTGGGTTTGACCTTTGGCACCACATAAAGGTGTGGTGGCATATGCCTAGAATCGCAGCACTTTGAAGTAAAGTTCAGGAGGATCAGAAGTGAGTTCAAAGCCAGCCTAGACTACCAGAGATGTTGTCTGGAAATTTTTATATATAGGTAACAAGCACAGCTTCCAAACTGTGGGGCAAAGAAGTACGGGTGTAGTCATGCCTGTTATTTCTTTCTGGTCACTTTAGTCTTAGAAAGCCCTTAGACTTCTTAGGCCTTAGTTTTCCTCATCTGTAAAACAGAGACATTGATGTTATCTGTCCCACAGCATCCTGACTGATAAGTAGCGTTAGGTCTGTAACGCACGGGGTAGCTTTTCCACTTCTCCTGAGCATAGTGGGTGGGGTTGATCCTTGGCTGGAATCTGCTGTGACAGGAAGAAGTGTCACAGAATCTGATCGCTCCGTTTCCAAGCTTTCAAGGACAGCCAGCCTTCTAGCTGTTCTCCACCTGTCATTGGAAGAATCTAAAAGGGTGGTCAGGATGACTCAGTGGGTAAAGGCTCTTTCTGCCAAGCCTGAAAACCCGAGCTGAACCCTAGGACCCACAGAGTGGAAGGAGAGGGTCACCTGCTGTAAGTGTCCTCTGACTTCCACTTGAGCACTGTGTTTGTGGCCTCCCTCTCACCCCACAAATGCATACACAAGTGAATATATGTAATAATCCAATTCCTTAAGAGAGTGAACCTAGGAACCTCTGCATGCTAGGAAAGTTTTTTACTGGTCCTAGAGTCTACAAAAATCTGAGCCTTCTTTAGAGATGAAGTGGCAGGAAAAGAAAAAATTGAAATAAACTATGGTTTCTTGCTCATGAACTGGAAAATGGTCCACAGGTATCTTGACGGCAGACAGGCAGACGCTAGCTTGACAGGCAGCTGCACAGTGGGGATAAGGACCCAAGGAGGTAGAAGGCAGAGCATCTGTGTGCTATCTGGCTTTAATTTCTGTCCTGGGTTTGGTACCAAGGTTTTTTTCTCTTGTTTATTTTGTTTTTCTTACCAGCATGCTCCAAAATCAGACAAAAAACCAACAATGAACAGCACCTCAGATCTCTGCCTGATCTTCTTTGTGTTTGTGACAATCTGCAGGGTGACATGAAGGAGGAGGAATAAATCAAAGCCTTTGCCACCATAGCCTCCAAGAGATGGAGAGGACATCATAAAGCTCCGCTTTGAGGTAGGCCTTGACAGGGAATGAGAGATTGGCTGCAAAGTAAGTGTTCAGTCAGGAATGTCGGTGGCTAGGCTTTCTTAAAGGTGGCATTTGTTTGGAGGGAACACTGGTTAATAGGTAAAAAACAAAACATTTGAGCTTGTCCTTAGATACAACCCTGTCTCCCATTCTTTTCCTTATTTATCATTACATTTTTGATGCTGGGAATGGATCCTCATAGCCTTCCATATGCGAGACATGAACTCAACCACTACCCCTGCCCCAACCCATGATCTGATTATATTTTAGGACAAACCTTGTCCCTCCTCTCAGAATTGGGAGTCCCTCTCTCTTCCCATCTACTTTCCCGTCTCCTGAGGGCTATCCTTGTACCAGTCACTGGAGAACACACCAAAAGACATAGGATCATGAGTTTGGCTTGGTACCTGCCCTCAACAAAAGCACTGATCAAATGATTTCACCCACAATCACAGTGGCAGATGGCGAGCAGGCTTAAGCATCAGGTTTTAGTGTCAAGACTAAGCTCGATGTAGTGGTTCAGTGATAATCTCTCTGAGGAAGTGATATTTGAACTAAGACCCAGCAGGTAGCAGATCTTAGCAGAAACTGGGGGTTGTGGGTGTGGATGGGGAAGCTCCACATTTTCAAGAAACAAAGAAACCAGTACAAAATGGTTTCCTTGAAATGAGGAGAGAGAGAGAGGCCATGAGGAGCTGGTAATGTGGGAAGTTGGCCTGGCTTACCTTCCTCCCACTGAAGGGTGCCTGTTCAGTTACTGTGTGCACAAATAGCACAGAGAAGACGGGTGTCATGGGGCCAATGGAGTGATGTTAGACCCAACTGAGGCCCCCTCCAGAGCTTTGTGGTACCCAGTGACTCTCTGGCTCCGTGGCTGTCTTCTCCCTTTTAGGCAGTGTCTCACGTAACCCAGGCTCGCCTTGAGCTAGCTGTGTAGTCAAGAATGACTTTGAACTTCTGATCCTCCTGCCGCTACCTCTTGAGCGCTGGGATTACAGGCATACACCCTCATTCCCAGTTTATTCAGGGCTGAGAATTGAACCCAGAACTATGTGTGTCCTATGTAAGCACCCTGCCAGCTGAGTTTGACACACAGCTCTTGTTCTTTGTTTGTGATGGTCTCATGTAACCCAGGCTGGCCTCAAACTCCTGATCCTTCTGCCTCCACCTGGAAAGTTCTGGGCTCACAGCTGCTTGCTGCCACACCCAGCAATCATTTTTTTTTTTTTTTTTTTTGTCTTTCAACCAGTTTCACTCATCCTTTTATTTCAGTATATATATAAAAGCAAATCCCCCTTGCACTCCAACTTTAGGGCTGGTTCCCTCTCCCACGGTCAGTCAACCATTGTAGTAAAAATGGCTGCCTTCTTCAGGCCTTCAGTCAGTTTATGACACTAGAGTTGAATCTGAGCCTGATTAATGGCCAGGGCTCAGGAATAAAAAAAAGTGGACCAAACTCCATGGGATCCTTCTCCTGAGCAGTTTTCAGATCATGGGGGGAAGCATCTTCTCTCCTCAGAATCCCACATGGTAGGGACCTTTACGAGTCCCCGTTTTATAGATGAGGAACTGAGTTAAAGAGAGGTCAAACAACAGACCCAAAGTCTCACTTCTCTTTTTAAAATTGTGTGTGCGTGTGTGATATGCATGCCTATGTGTACATGTATTTATATATGTGTGTGTGTGACCGCATGTGTTCACATGGGTGTAAGCAGGTTCAAGGTTCATGTGATCTTGTGATCTCCTGTTGCTCTCTACTTTTATTCTTTGGGGTAGGGTTTTTCAACTGAACCCCAAAGTTGCCGATATGGCCAGCTGGGGAAATCAGCTTGCTCCTCCAGAGATCCCCCTTCTTTGCCTTGTGAACACTGGAATTGCAGGCAGGCTGCCTTGCCCATTGGGCATGTCTGTGGTACTCTGGTTCTCATGCTTGCAGAGAAAGTGTCTTAACCACCGAACCATCTCTCCAGCTCTCTAAGGCCCTCTTCTGACAGGTGACAGAGCTGGGATCGTAACTCTCTGAAGCCAAAGCCAAGTTCTTAACTGATGTTCTCTGCTCCTTTCCCTGTCTTTCTCTGTGAGTTGGTAATCTTTCTGCAAGTGGGGTCCTTCTTACCTGGCTGGTAGCCTTCTTTTGTAACCACCAGCCCCCACCTTCTCCTTCTTGTCCCCACAGGCCCAATCACACCTATGTCCCAGTCATTGATGGCCTAGTTTCTTCCTGTCTCAGATACCCCAAGCAGTTTTGCCTGCTTGTCTACTGGTTAAGCCTCAGCCCATTTTTCCAAGGGGTGGATTAGATTTTTTCTAGAGCTTTCAGCCCTTCTCCACTTATTCCAGGCCTCTGAGGATAAGCCTTTGATTCTAAGCTAAGTGGTAGAGTGTAGCAAAGAGTGTTGTGGTCACCCAGAGAGCTATTAAAAGAACCCAAGTCTCCTGAAGATATGTGACTTTGGGACGTGTTTATCAAACAGGATGGAACCATTCTTGTGGGATGTTTGCTTTGAGGATGCTTTTTTTTGTCACAAGAATTTCAGAGGTGTGGAGATGGGGAAGTGTCTGACTTTCTGCTGGCTTTGGGGTTGTTAGTGTGAGACAGGTCTGTGAGGCAGAGAACTGTTTTATGAACTCCAGGGTTTGAAATATCCTATCAGGCATTTGCTCAGGTGGAAAACTTTTTTTCATTTTAATTTAAAAAAATTATGTGTATGGGTGTTTTGTATACATGCCTATCTGTTTACTAGGTGTGTGCCTGGTGTTCAACACAGGTCAGAAAAGAGCATCAAAATCCATTGAGATTGGAGTTGTGAGCTGCCAAGTAGAAAAATTGAACTGTGGTCCTCTTCAAGAGCAGCAAGTAGCCTTAACCACTGAACCATCTCTCCAGCCAGTCCCAAACATGATAGGGGTATGTGTATGTGTGTATATGTGTGCCAGAATCTGTATACCAAACATAGTAATTCATCAAAGACTCCACGACAGTCAAGAGTTTACTAGTAATGATTCCTAAGGTTTTGGTACTTTGTTCAAATAACTACCTTCAGAGGCAAGGCAGGATTTTATTTGCATCTCTTTGCCACCCACTGCTTGAGAATTTTCTAGAGTTTTATTAATTAAATAATAGTTTGATTTTTGTGTCATCCTGCCCTACAAGCAAACACATTTAAGAGATCATATAAGTTGGGTGTGGGGTCTCACATCTGTAACCACAGCAGTAAGAGGACTGAAGCAGGAAGATCCCGAATCCAGGTTGAGCCTGGCCTACATGCGGGGTTGCAGGATAGCCTAATGTACTGAATGAGACCCTGTCTCACAAAAGGGGGTGGGCAGGTGGCTTATAGTCTATCCACGAAGTGGATGTTGAATCAAAGGAGCTGGGAAGCCATTTATGCATTCCATGCACCTCAGGCAGGCCCCTGAGATCTTCCTGCCTCAGTTGCTTGCATAGCTGGAGTTATAAGCATATGCCACCCCTGTCCAGTTTATAGTGAATGCCCTGCATTCATCTGAGAAACCCCACTCCCCACAAGTTAAGTATCAGGAATCATGGTGGATTTGGAAAGTTCCCTTCTCCCTAGAGCAGGGACTATTAACAATTTGGTGAGAGTTCTTCCATAGAGACGAAGCCTTCAGGGAGAGGAGGATGAGTATGTTTATGGAGAGCTAGAGACGTTTAAGGTATTTCTGCAGTTATCAAAACGAGATTCTATTACAATACTATTCTCAAGTGTGCTCACTGTGGCTTCCTACGGCGAAGCCACTTTGTGATTAGTCTTAAGTGCTTTGGCTCTGCAGGAAATTCCAAACCAAGAAATGACAAACATGTTTTGAAGCAAGGAGTCGACAGCCAATGGGCTATTTTCATGGGAAACATTATGAATGTATTTTCCTTCCATTTTTCAAGTATACTGGAGCTTTGGGCTTGCTAGTTCTCTAGAAAATCCCAGTGAAGGGATTTGTCTCTACTGCAAGTACTGGTTTTTGGGATCCTAGTTTATTTGGATGCAGACCTTCCTAAGCCTGGATGGAGGGGGCCCTTGGACTTCCCACAGAGCAGGGTACCCTGCCCTCTCTTAAGACTGAAGAAGGAGGGGGGAGGGTGAATGGGGGATTGGGAGGGAAATGGAAGGAGGGGAGGAAGTGGAAATTTTGAATGGTATTATTTATAAAGCAATAAAAAAGAAGAAAAAAAGAAAAAAAATCCCAGTGAAGATTGAGAGCTTATATTCTCATGCAAGAATTCAACACTGAGCAAGTGAACAGGAGAAAAGTAAGCCAGCCAGCCAGCCAGCCAGCAAGCGAGCAAACAAACCCAACATGTACAACAGGGGTCCATGCTATAAGAGTGACTTGTTCTGATTTAGTGTTAGTGGACTTCTCTGGATATTGTACGAAAAATAATCTAGAGAAGGACAATGTCTGGAGATCAGCCAGGAGCTACTGCCAGTGTCTAGGCATGAGAGGGTGACAGCTTGGATAAAGTAAATGGAGGTAGGCCCATCAGAATATTTGAGGTAGGAAGTGTGTGTGTGTGTGTGTGTGTGTGCGCGCGCGCACGCGAGTGTGCGTGTGTACTTGTTCTAGCAAGAAGGAAGTCACTAAATCACAGTGCCGAGAATTTGAATGACTGTAGATGGCGTTGCTATTTATAAAAATAAGGAAAGCAAGCAAAAAAAAAAAGTTTCATTGGCAGAGAGGTCAGAGAAGTGACAGTGCCTTATTTTTGGATGAATTTATTTTGTATTGCCTTATTTGACACTAAAGTGGCATATCAAATCATATACGTTAGTCCCAAGGATGGCTTAAATCTGATAAATATATGGATTGTGATATATTTATATCTAAATGAGTTGGGTGTGTAGTCTAGTGGTAGAGTACGTCACTGGCATGCATAAGGTTCTGGGTTCTATTGACAGTGTTGCAGAAATAATAAAATATATCTCTGCAAACACATATGTTTATGTACACACAGACCACACACATACACACACACACACACACACACACACACACACACTCCTTTTTCTGACAGAGGGATTTCTGTAGCCCAGGCAGGACTCCATCTCATAGATGATCTTGAATTCTAGTCTTCTTCCTGCCTCTATCTCCCTGGTCTGGTATTACAGCCATAGCTACTACACCTGGTTTTATGTGGCGGTAGGATTTTGTCCTGATTCTGGCATACTAGGCAAGCACTCCACCAACTGAGCTACATCCTTATTCCATATATAGATTTATTTAAAGATAGATAGATAGATAGATAGATAGATAGATAGATAGATAGATAGATTTAAAGTTCTAGAAGCTGACATTGGAAGGTGGCTGTTTACCACTTTGCAAAGTTTCCGGATAGTGAGAAGAAGGGACTTCAAGGATTTTTGTCTTTGTTGACTATTTTTTACAAGTATGCCACCATGTCACTGAGACACGGGCTGTGGACGCCACCTACTGGTCATTTCTAAGCATTTTTACACCATGCTCTTGATACAAAACAAATTCTAGTTCATCAAGAACACAGATGGGAACTGTGGGGAGGGAGAGATGGTGTACTTGTTAAGAGCTAGAACCTGAGTTTGGTCCCCAGCACCAGCATCAGGTACTTCCTGTAACTTCAGCTCCATGAAATCAGAAATCAGATGCCTTTAACATCTGTGATACACCCTCATATAAACAATCACAAATAAAATAACCTTGTAGGAGGCCTAGGTTCTGCTCCCAGCACCCACACGGTGCCTCCCAACTGTTCTGATTTCTATTTCCAAGGGATCTGACCCCTCTCTTCTGACCTCCTCAGGCAGCAGGCACATACATGGTACCCATGTGTACATGCAGCCAAAAGTCATACACATAAAAGAAAGAACTCTAAAAGTGTTTTAAAAGAATACATATAGCCACAAACTTACAATGGCTTGATTGAGGATTAAACAAACAACAAAAAGCAAAAGCAAAAAGTCGATGACAGTGTGAGAAGCAGACTTTCCCAGGCTAGGCACATGTGATAAGATAGTCTCTGGTGGCACTTGCAGTGGCAGCAAGCTCCAGCTCCCCTGAAGATGATGGAACACAACCGAGACTCTCCAGTGTCCTGTGATGCTAAGTCGTGTGTTCATTGGGTTAGGTGTGTTACTGTGTGCTCAACCTGCATGTCTGTAATATAAGTAAGTTCATGGGAAGATAGCCCTGTTGTAGATTGAAGGGCGTGCTATAAGCGCCAGTGAAATATAGATCAATGCTGCCTCCCCCAGTAGCTTATAGTCTTTCAGTGGGAAGATAAGAGAAGCTGCAAGAGTGTCACGAGCACAGGAATAGCTGGGATTTGGAACTCATAGAGAGATTTGGATTTGGATTCCATTTTAGCTGCAGCAAATGGCAAGTCTCCAAGTCCTAGACTGGTGGTTCTCACCTTCCTAATGCTGCGGCCTTTAATACCGTTCCTCAGTTGTGATGATTCCCTACCACAAAATTATTTTTATTCCTACTTCATAACTATAAATTTACTACTATTATGGACCATAATAAAAATATTTGTGTTCTCTGATGGTCTCAGGCGACCCCTGTGACCATCAGGATGAGGTCCTACAGGATGAGAACCACTGTCCTAGACTCTGTAGTAGTCTGGTAATGCTTTCTGGATGACAGAAGTGGTCCATGTTTGCAATGCCTACTACAGCAGCCTCTAGTCAGGTGTGGCAGACAACACCTGGCATGTGGCGGTTGTGGCTAAGAAACTTATTTTTCATTTTATTTAGTTTACATTTAAAGGGGGTAGGGAGACAGCTCTGTCAGTAAAGTGCTTGCCTTCAAAGTAGAAGGATCTGAGCTTGATCCCCAGTTTCCACATTAAAAGTCTGAGTGTGGTGGAACACAGTTGGGACCTCAGTGCTGGGGAGGCCAGGCAGGAAGGTGTCTGTAGCCAGTTTAACCTGGCTGGGTAGCCTTGGGTACCAAGGAGAGATCCTCATCTCAGAAAACAAAATGGCTAGCTCCTGAGGAAGAATGAGTTGACCTCTGGACTTCAAAAATGTGTACAAGTGTACCTGCATTTCTGAGTGTGTGCATGTGGGCAAGCTCACACACCCCCACCCATGCACACATACACCCATAAACAGGCGCACGCACACTCACATTTATAGATAGCAGATTCTGTATTCGACCACATGATTCTGAAGGATCAGTTTCCCCATTTGTACATCTCTACCGGTGAGGTTTTGTGACTGTTGATTGTGAACATTTGAGGAAGCTTCTACGACTGCGCCTGAGTTGTAGCAGGCAGTTGAGAATTATGCTTTGGGCTACTACACCTGATGGAATCAGGGCAGACTGTTCCACCCACACCCCTGAACCTATCCCTACGGGTTTTCATTAATCTCCCGCTGCGACTTCAAAAGTTAAAACAGGGACTATGCATAAGCTCCCCAAGTCTGCTTCTCTTAAAAATATTCTGTTTGGAATGAATCAGTCGGTGTGGTGTTTTGTGTTTATCCCCCTCTTTCTGAGATGGGAGACTGTATCAGCTTGTGGTGAGAAAGTCAGCCCAGTCAATGAATAATCAAAAGCAAAGCCAAGCAGATGATGAATCTTGGCCTCCCTCCTGTGAAGCCACCCACTAAGCAGAATTGAATAAATCTGTTCGGGCTTAGCATATTTTTCAGGGTAATTGGTTGCAGTTCTCACTAATTCTTTGATTGGCTAACTTTGTCCTGGGCCTACTCCAAGCTAATAAAACAAGAGAATGAAGCAAGCTTCTGAGTTCAGCTTTAAGTTTCAGGGACGGACCGCACAGCCTTAGTTAGGACAATGCTGGCAAGAAAAATAGTGTTGGTGTTTGCTTCTCCGTCCTGGGTCTTGGCAACCTCTAGGCTTCTGTGGTCTTCCCAGATGGTTTCCTTCTCTGGGGGGGATGGCTGTAGGTGACTTGGAGACCTCCGAGAACGGCAGGCAGCTGTTATAATTATGGCTCTGTGGTGCAGGCTGGGAGTGTTGTAAACCATGGGGCTACGAAGCTGGAAGGACCCCAGGGTGCACTCTGGAAGCTGCAAACCAAGTGGGATCAGAAGATCTGGGGTTGAACTCTAGCTTAACCGCCTGTCTTCTGTGTGACCTTGAGCAAGATCTTGACCTCTCTGAGCCTCTGCCTTCCCGTCAGTAAAATGGATGTGCTGCTGCTCTTCTCAACAGGTACTGGGAGAAGAAAGAAAGGAAAGCTCTTAAAAGACACAGTGCCTGGCATGTAATAAGTCCCCCTGGAGCATGGTTACAGTCACACTGCCCTTTCTGTGTAGGATGTGCTCCTGGGAAAGAAAGACCAAAAAGCCCTAACAAACCAAAAGACCATAACGCTTTTGTGTTCCTACTGAGTATGGATTGAATTTTCCTAGTTTTTTCCCCTGTGTTTGTGTGTGTGTCCCCAAATTCATGTCAGAGTTCTCACCTCCAGGAGCTCAGAATGTGGCTGTGTTTAGAATCAGGGTTTTTAGGAAGTCACAAGTTAAAATGAGGCCACCAGATTGGCCCTGAACCAATATACTAAACCACTTCCTCTCTGCTGTTTAAGTTTTATCTTTCCCTTCTTTGGAAGCCAGGATTTAAAGATCAGGATATTCGAGGTTGGATGCTGGGTCTCAGCATCTGTGATGCCAGTATGCAGGAGGCAGAAGCGGGAGGACCTTGATTCTAGCGGTGAACTGGACTGCGTGTTTCAAAAAGAAAAAGACAAACAACCAAAACACAAAGCAAGGGAGGAGAAGAGAAAGGAGGGAGAAGGAGCAGACGAGGAGAAGGGAAAGGAGAAGGCATTATTCTCCAGGTGTTAGGGATTATGCTGAAGAACAGTTGCCACCTGCTGTCTGCAATTAACCAGAGAAAACTGCCCAGCCATTGGTCAAGATTCCTGCCTGCACCCCACCCACATCCAGAGTCTGCTTAAAGACTGATGCTGTGGCTCTAGCTTGGGACAAACTGGAATGGTCAGAACTAAGGCTTTAGTTGACATCTGTTTATGAAGGTCTTGGAAGTCAGCTTCTCCATCCGGTCCTGCTGTGTCTCCTCACGGCACCCGCTTCTCGGGATCCTTGCTGGCACAGTGTCCTCCCTTGAAATGAAGCACAGATGAGTGAGCCAAGGAAAAGAATCTCTGGGTTTCCCCATAGGAGGAGAATGGCTGTGATCTAGGCAGCTATACAGCCAGGGCAGATGGCAAGTGACTTTCAGAGCTCATGGATTCTCTGGCCGTGCTTGTCACATCAATAATCCCTTTGGAGAGGTTCCTTTTTCTCAGGTCACCCACATGACACCCCAGCTGTGGCTCAGGTGACTGAAGCAAGGATGGGCACCTGACTCCGAGGAAGTCACCTTTCGGGCAGTCAGCTGACTGTGAGGTGGCCTTTTGAAGGTGCTCTACCACACAGCTCTGGTCAATTAGTCCATGTAGCCGCCTCGACGGGTTACTCTGTCTAGGGTTTGTAACCCGCCTGGCTGGCCAGTTATTCCAGGGTCACGGAGAGGCACCACCTGAAAGACATAGGCTGATAAGCAGGAAGGAGGCTAGGCAGATTTGTCGAAGCCTCCGTCTATTAGAGTCATGGTTACAGCTTATATAGCCCCTGAATGGGGAGCTTGGGGGGCTGGGGCACGGGGTCTTGCCACATGGTCCACGCCCGTCACGTAGTCCGAGAGGTTACGATGGGTCAGGTCACGATTCCTTGGTCAGGAAGTCACAAGGTGACCCACCTAGTTGTCTAGATAGTCTGGAATGTGAGGCAGGTTCTGCTAACAGATAGCTCTCAATTAACAGTTAATTTGGGTGTGGGATAGGCTTGGTCAATAAGACTATTCTCAATACAATTGGAAAGTGAAGCCCTCTGCAAAAACTCCTCACGGCGTTGCTTCCTATAATAATTTGGGGGGGACACGGCTCCTGACATATCCCCCTTCCTTTTATAAAAGCAGGCATCTATCAAGTGGAGGGCACCAGGTCAGAGTCTAACCCCGGTGTCAGATCTAAATGAGAAGGGACTGGGACAAGGAGGGACCCTTCTCTCGAGTGGTGGAGCAATTTTTCTCTCCTGGGAACAGAGGGGTGCCTTATGAGTAACATTAGTTCCTTGGAGGTCCTCAAATAAAAGGTATCTAGCAAGACCTAAAGTAAGCAGGTCTTTGACCGCAGGGTACCCTGTCTTAGGCCATGTGGAGGGCGATCCTCGTGCCTGGCACCATGCCTTGTTGAGCCGGTTTCTACAACCTCTGTATGGTGTGCTGTTCAGGCGAGGGTCCACACTAACTCCCGTCATTGGGCCCCTGTATCTATCATTAATGAAAAGACTGTGAGGAGCTCCTCAAATAAAAGATATAGTGATATAATTTTGGCACCAATAGCTCCATCTTCCAGACAAGAAGAAAGGGCGTTTTCCAAACCCAGTATTCACCTTTAGTCCGGCCTAAGGTATATCCTCCTTCCTAAATGCCTACTCCACAATAAGATTATGAGTGCTGCCTGCCAAAAATTAGGGCAGTGTAAAGGGGATCAAAATCTAAAATTTTTAACATATGCATTAAACCCAAACATTTTACAGCATGTGTCAAACTTTTCCCAACATCTATAAGCAGTTACAAATATCATTAGGTCAATTCCAGTAATACATACATTGACAGACATTGTTGTTATCAAATACCACCAGTTCCAGTCTCTGAGCAACAGTCAAAACCCCAATCTTCCCCCTTCTTAAGTAAAGAGGGGTTAGTATTTTAATTAAAATGAGTTTTGTGTCCCAAAGTTTAAAACAGTCAGATGTTTAGTCTACACCTCAGCTGCAAAGCAAACAGAATGCAGACTGCAGAGGTAGCTCAACGTTTGTGCTTCAGGGCAGGTGGGCTTCCTGGGTGAGGTGAGCTGGAGTCAGCTATCTGAAGCACACCCTGGCAATTAGCCCAGGTCTCCCTGGACCCTCTAAAGGCAGCATGAGGTCCTGCAGAGTGGCGTAGCAGGTTCTGTTATCTGGCACTCCTCTCCTTGGGGGCAGAGAAGACCGGATCAAGCATTCCTCTCCAATCGCCTCTGGAAGTCCTCTGTGGGGTGTCTGCAGCCACGACATCAGGTCCAGCTTTTATATTTTTTTTTCTGTGAAAAAAGCATAAACATATCCTCGACCCCAAATATATATAGGTCGGGTTTTTTCATAATGCATTGCAAGGGCTTTTTTACCTTGCCTTACTTAGTAAAGGTCAGTTTGATGTCATCTTGCTAGATCCGTTTGCATCAGGATCTGTGTGCAACTGTTATAAGTTGCTGTGTGCAACTGTTATGTTGCTTTTAAGGAGCCTTGGTACGCTCCATAATTTCTTTTTATTAATTATTAACCATATATGCAGTTCTTTCATTGGAAGAGCCATTTGTAAAATTTAGCATAAAATCCTTTAAGGGATTTTTAGCTATAACATTAGCAAAATACAGGCGTGAATTGTTGTAATGATCATCTGGGAAAAAGATTATTGTTTTGGCCTTTGAATTGAGCAAAGGCAATTGTCCAGGAATCAATCTTAAAATTATTGTTTAGTATAAGAAACATTGATCATAGTCAATATTCTGTCAAACCATCTTTTAGATTTTATCCTGCCCTTTTGTACTAGACAGGCTACTGTTCTAAATTAAGAATTTAATATCTTAACTGGCAAAACTGGGAAGGTTTAGCCATAAACAGCATTTTTATAAAACTGTTGTAGAATAAATTTTACATTTAATATACACACTTGCCATAGCTGTATTATAATTAATATACTGTACTTGTTGATTTATATTTTACCTGCTTGAGTACCTGCTTGGCAGCTTTCTAAGCTCTCTATTGGAAACTTTTTTGTAAGAATTTTACCTATCGGCTCAAGATCTCCTATAAGAATATTATAACTAGAGCTTTAACCATTGAATATCTAAAAGCTTATAAGCTATTCTCTTAAGTTGCAAGTCTGCCCCGCAGATAGGAAAAATGGAAAAAGGAAGCATTTTAACTAATGATGTTGGCCTCATTAGACACCACCATGTAGAAGAATAAAAATAAATCCATATCCATCTCAATGTACAAAACTTAAGTTTAAATGAGCCAAAGGCCTCAGCATATAAAAATTTTCTTGAGCCTCATAGAGAAAAAAATTTTTAAGTACACTTTGCCACATCTTAAACACAGCCTCAGTGGCACAAACATTTGGAGAAACCATAAATTATATCTCCTGAACTGAGAAGCTTTTGTATAACAAGACTATAGAGTGAGAAAAGATCCTTACTTATCATAAACCCATTTCAAAAACATATGAAGAACTCAGGAAATTAGTTATTAAAAATTTAATCCAATAAAAATATTTGTTACAAACATAAACTGAAAACTCTCAACAGACAAACCTAAAAATGACTGAGAGACAGTTTAAAAAAATGTTTAAACATAATATCCTTTAGCCATCAGAGAAATGCAAATTAAAACTCTGAGATTTCATTTTATCCTTGTAAAAATGACCAAGATTAAAAATTATTATTAACAATTTATGCTTAAGAAAATGTGGGTAAAGAAAAAATTTCATTGCTGGAAGTGCATACTTGCGTTGGAAGTGTAAACTGACAGTCACTTTTGGATCATACACAGTATTGAAAAACCTGAATAAATCCAGACTTCTCCAGCAGGAAGAGAAGAATCAAAAATCTAGGGCTAGCCTGTTCAGCGACCCTGCCCTAGGAATCAGCTGAAGACAAAGCCAGACTGCAATCCTGATAACAATCCCGAAACATTGCCCTAGGAACCAACCCATTATGACCCTGGGAGTGGTCCCGAGAGGCAGGGAGCTGTCCCCCTGCGACCATCACTGGATTTTTGGAATTTTTATGACCCTCCTGGACCACAGGGCTGTGGTCTCTTTTTTAAAAATTTCCTCTCCAGGTTACTAGAGGCCAAACTCTTCCCCCACGTGGGTCATGAGCCTCGTGCGATTGCAGCAAGGATGGTCTCCTGCAAGTCATTGGGGGGGGGCCGTGCCCTCCCGAGACCTGAGTGAGAGTCCCCCCAGCATTGGGAGTCCCTCATTATGGCCATTTTTTTAAAATTAGGCAAATATCTACCTTAAAACTTATCAATACCCCTGTTGGGCCTAAATACAAAAGTTTTTTTGACCATAAAAACATGTGCTCAGCTATGCTTATAGCAGAACTACTTCATCATAGCCAGAATTCTGAAAATAACCCAAGTGTATCTCTTTTACACCTAGGATAAAAGAGACATCATCCTTTTAAATATCCATGAATATCATAAAATATCTTGGAGTAACTCCAAGCAAGCAGGACAGAAGTTTTAGGTCCTGTTACCTCTGATTGTGAAGGCAAAAATGTTTTTTTTTTTTTATTTTTAACCATTATCACTTGTTAGAGTATAACTCTGGCCCTCGATAAATTTAGTGAGAGGCCTGAGTCTCAGCAGTTTACCCTCAAGCTACACCTGGCAGCAGGAAAGGACCACAAGCTGAGACAATACGACTCCCACCCAAGAGTGGGCGTACAAATGAAAAAACTTGTATGATAAGAACTTTAACTCTTTTAAGAAAAAATTTAAGACATTAGAAAATAAAGATCTCCTATTTTCTTGGGAAAGTAGAAGAAAACATAGCAAAAATGACAATTTCACTGAAAGCAGTCTACAGATTCAGTGTAAATGTTCATTAAAAATTATAGCAACATTCCTCACAGAACTCACATACAGATTTACTATAAATGCACATTAAAATTATAGCAACATTTTTCACAGAACTCGAAGGAACAATCCTCAACTTTATAAGAAATAAATAAAAATTCAGTATATCCTAAACAATTTTAAAAATCCTCTGAATGTATCACAATCTTTGATTTCAAAACTTTTCTACAGAACCACAGTACTGAAATTAATCTACCTTAGATATAAATTTATATGCCTACAAACTAAAGATTTTTGACCAAGAAGCAAGATTTTAGAATGGAAAAGAAGCACATTTATCTCCTTTTATTGTCCTGAAGCTGTAACTTTCTGAGTCCAGACCTCCTTACAGCCAACCTGTCTGGCTGCCTCAGCTCCACATAGCAGGAGGCTAAGACACAGGCTCTCTAGCCCTAGGGGGTCTTCTGTGGAATCAGGGTGGGGCTCAGCAGCTTTTGCTTGTCTAGCTCCGTTTGCCTGTTTGTCTAAAATCCTGCCTTTTTCCATAGTGAATTGTAAGTCCCGAATCTGAGGGGAGAGGTCTGAGAGTTCATGCTGCAATGCAAGAACTTGTTTGAGACCTTCTATTTGGGCCTTAAGGGCGGCTTTGTATTGAACAATTCCTGAATCAAAGGCATGTTATCGGGAGCAGTCAGAGCATAGGGCGGTGGCTGTGGAGTCCTTTTTGGCTGACTAAGGAAGACACGGAGAACAGGGTGTATTTTCTGGGCCTGTTAAAACTAACCAGGGGCATATTTCATCTATAAAACAAAAAAATACAACTAAATCTCTCTTTTTTTTACTCTTACTCCTCTTACCCTGAGTGATTGCTGAAATTCCTTTATGAATTTCTCTTCCCTTGAGAGCGACTGTCCTATGTCTTATTGAACAACAGCGAACCTGTGCCTACCTCATCCTGCAGATCTGTCCGAGTTCTACAGCTGCAGAATCTTCTATTTCTTCTTGTTGTCCCGGGACTGCGCATCGTTGTCCAGATAGTTAACCGTGCTCCGAGTCACTGGTTCGGGCGCCACTGTAGACCGCCTCGACGGGTTACTCTGTCTAGGGTTTGTAACCCGCCTGGCTGGTCAGTTATTCCAGGGTCACGGAGAGGCACCACCTGAAAGACATAGGCTGATAAGCAGGAAGGAGGCTAAGCGTATTTGTCAAAGCCTCCGTCTATTAGGGTCATGGTTACAGCTTATATAGCCCCTGAATGGGGAGCTTGGGGGGCTGGGGCACAGGGTCTTGCCACGTGGTCCACGCCCGTCACGTAGTCCGAGAGGTTACGATGGGTCAGGTCACGATTCCTTGGTCAGGAAGTCACAAGGTGACCCACCTAGTTGTCTAGATAGTCTGGAATGTGAGGCAGGTTCTGCTAACAGATAGCTTCTCTATTAACAGTTAATTTGGGTGTGAGATAGGCTTGGTCAATAAGACTATTCTCAATACAATTGGAAAGTGAAGCCCTCTGCAAAAACTCCTCACGGCGTTGCTTCCTATAATAATTTGGGGGGGACACAGCTCCTGACAAGTCCAGGGCTCTCAGGTCATATTCTTTGCCATCTTTGCTTTCTAGATCTTAGGAAGAAGACAAACATGAGACCAGCAGTCATGAGATAACAGTGACGTCAGTCCTGAGATCCAGAGCAATCTCAAAGAGGAGCAAACAACGTCTAGTCCAGATGGAACCTAAGCAGGGCAGAGGGAGGACGAGAGGACAGAGAGAGTGAGCACTGGGTAGACACAGCTGGACCCCGGGCCCTCTGGGCCCATTCTCACTCTGGTGGAGTGGACTTCTGAGTCTATCTTTTTTGCCCTTATCTCACTTCCTGCTCTTTCCTTTGTGTCTTGTTGAATTCTTCAAAGGGCCCAAGAACCAAGAGACTCTTAACATAGTTATTTTGCCGTGGGCAGTTTTTCTTTCCCTAAACAGACCCCCATGTGTTGCTTTGGCCTAAAATATTCTGTAACCCTCTTCCCTACACTACTCTCTGCCTATTGAGTAACTATGTGTATATGAAGGTTAATTTTTTTTAATGTTATTTGTGTGTATAGGTGTTTTACCTGCATGTGTCTGTGCACCGTGTGAATGTAGAGACCCTAGAAGCTGGAAAATGACAGATCACCTGGAACTGGAATTCGGAATGCTTGTGAGTTGCCATGTGAGTGCTGAGGACTAAACCCAGGCTCTCTGGAAGAGCAGCCAAGTGCACATAATCACCAAACCATCTCTCCATCCCCTGTAAGGGTTAATTTTGATTGCCAACTTGATGAGATTTAGAAATTACCATGGAAAGACATCCCTGGGCATGTCCATGAGGATTATATAAAGTTTGTTAATTAATGTGGGAAGACTCATTTGGGTGGTTTTATTCCATAAGCCAGGGACCAAGACAGACAGACAGAGAGAGAGAGAGAGAGAGAGAGAGAGAGAGAGAGAGAGAGAAGCATCATCTGTCTGTATCTCTTGACTGTGCCTGAAATGTGAGCTGTTGGCTCATGGTCCTGTCGTGATGCCTTCCCCACCATGATGGACTTCCCCTTGAACTGTGAGCCAAAATAAATCCTCGCTCCTTTGAAGATGCTTCTATTAAGTGTTTGAGACTGGCAGCCAGGAAAGTAACTCTTCTAGTTAGCTTGAGCTGTCAACTGGACTCAGCTAAGACTTACTTGAGAGAGTCTCAATTAGGAGACAGCCTCCTATGGACTTCTGTGGGGCCATTTTCTTGCTAATTGATGTGGGAGGGCCCAGCCCACTTTGGGCAGAGCCACTCCTGGGGAGGTATAAGAAGGTAGTCTGAGCCTGAGTCAGAGGAAGCAAGCTAGTAAGCAATGATCCTCTGGATTCTGCTTCAGTTCCTGCTCTGACTTTCCTCAGAGACAGACTGTGATTTGGAAGTGTAAGGCACCAAACTTTTCCCTTCCCAAATACCTTTTGTGTTGTGTGATGTTTTGATCACATTCTGACAATAAAGTTTGCTTTGAGCCAGAGGGTGGAGCTAGCTACTAGTTGACAAAAATTAACCATAGAGGTTTTGGAGGACTGAGGACAGATAGAGACAGACAGGAAGTAGTAGGGCTAGGCTTACAGAGGGTCTCAGCCCTTTTGGATGGGTGAATGAGAAAGATAGGTCGGTTCTTGGTCACTTCTCTTATCATTCAGGTTCTTACCCTGATATCTGACTCCTGATTTTTTATTGATAAAGAATAATTAGATAAAGGCATCACATTTGGTCATGTTTTATGACAGCAACAGAAAGCAGACTAGGACAGTAAAGAATTCAGTTTCTTTTTGTTCCTATCCAAAAGTCACCTCAGTAATGAACCAGTCTTGTGCACTGTTTTGCTTTGGGACCTTTGGTGGTTTCCTCTGTAGAACATACTCCAATCTGTCAACCTTCACTAGTGACTGCCATAGTATCGGTGTAACCCACTAAGCTGTAAGAAACTCAGGATCCGTTCTGGTTCTAAGTTGGCTACTGTTGTGTCCTCAGCTCCATCATGGTGCCAGGAAGGCAGACACTCAATATCATTTACATTGACTTTTAAACAGTCTCACTTTCCTGAGTATACAGATTTTTAAAAGCTCATTTTTTCTTTTTCATTTTGCTGCTCTAGGGATCTTAAGGTTTTACACATACAGGAATAGGTAGGAAGCACCCTACTACTGAGCTACTTCATAGACCCTGAATAGCTCCATTTTATTTTATTTTATTTTATTTTATTTTATTTTATTTTATTTTATTTTATTGAGACGGGGTTTCTCTGTGTAGCCCTGGCTATCCTGTAACTGGCTCTGTGGACCAGGCTGGCCTCAGACTCACAGAAATCCACCTGTCGAGCGCTGCATTTAAAGGTGTGTGCTACCACTGCCAGGCGAAGCTCCTTTTTATGGTCTCAAGTTCTACAATTGTAACCAGCAGCCTACCCACAATGCTAGTGTATGCCTATAATCCCAATACTTAGGTTGTTAAGATAAGAAGGTTCCACACTTGAGGGCAGGTGGGCTACATAGCTCTTGACTCAGAAACACCCTCACATATATGTAGAAAGTATTTTTGAGAGATCATAAGTGAATTTTAAAAGCATAGAGGAGAAGTCTCAAGACCCAAAGTGTTTGAGACGCTGGGGTTAAAAACAGTGGAATGATTTGGGTAGAGGCGAGCCCTAGCCTCTGTGAGCCTATGCGTGCAGCCTGAGTACTGGCTTTCTGCCTGGCGCAGCCGGGAGGAGCATCAGCAGAGCCAAGCCTCCACACGCTATCAGCTTAGCAAGACCAGTGCATCTTTTCTAGTGCCTGGCTTTTGTTACATTTCCATCCCTAGCCAGTCACTAGGACTCCCTCTGGCTGGTCTCAGTCTTTTGATCATCTCTGGGATGGGGAGCTGTGTGAAGTCCTTGCCCTGCCCCCTGTGGAGTGGCTGACTAGAGGAAAATGAGAAGGGGCTTCATGTAGACAAAAGGATATAACCATAGCAACATCTTTGTGTGTATGTGTGTGTTTTGCCAACAACAAAACTTGTTTAAGACAATGGTCTCAGTATGGGCTGGTAGTATAATTTTGGGGTAGATCATTTGTTAGCATGTTGGGAGCCCTGGGTTCAATTTCTAGCAATGGGAGCAAAAAGATGTAGTTTTAAATGAGCGCAACATTGTAGCCTTTGCAGCTTCACCGAACAATGAATTACTCACTTATATTCCTTAATTATTTTTGATGATACTAGTGTGAAGAAATCTCACTGAGCATTATTTAAAATTAGAATACTTATAATTACACACAGTACAGAAAATTTAATGATGTTAATAAAAGACTATGCCCGTGGTATCTTACTATCTTTTGAGTAGTTGAGTTTCAGTTTTGCTTTTGGTGGTGGTAGGACTTGAACCCAGGGTCTCCACCATCCTAAGCAAGAGCTCTGTCACTATGCTACTTCTTGTTAGGGTTCTGGAGAAGTCCTACAAAAGACCACCATCCAGTATGCAGTCAGCAAGAGTGTTTATTATTCCAGTATGCTGGGACTAACCATGCTATACACAGGCAAGATGGCAGTGACCCTGAGAGGATGTGTGGGCTCCTTTTAAACACAGCCAAAGGGAAGTCCTAAGGCACTTAGGTCATTTTATCTCTAACTGGCTTAAGAAAGTGGCAATCATATTACTACATTCTGGTTGGCCAGGGCTAGCCAGGGGTTGGTCAAGGCTACAGTTTTCTATTTTGGGGCAGGCGTGGACAAGTCCCAGGTTCCTGTCATTGAGCTGCTGTGGAGGCTGGTTGGTCTAGTATGTAGTGACTGTGGGGGCTGTTTCAGTCGCCCAGGCGTGGTGCATCCTATTTCCCTTGTCCTTGTAGTTAGAGGTGTCAGTGATTAATTGCCCTTTGTCTGTGGCTCTTTTAAGACACTGCTTGTTCAGTCTCGGGAAACTGAAATTGATGCCTGATCTCTGAGAGAAGACCAAGCAGCCTGTATGGTATCTACTTGGTCCTCTCACTTCCCAGTCCAATGGTTATTTTAGAGTATATTCATTTTACTTATAAAATATATTGAACTAGGGATGATGGCTCATGGCTCTACATCCTAGCACATGGGAGGCTGAGGCAAGAAGATTGCTATGAGTTCAAAGTCATCCAGGGTTACATAATGACTACCAAGTCATCGAGAGCTCTAGAATGAGGATCCTGTCTCAAAACAACAACACTCACAACAAACTGCAGTAGGGTGGAGATGTAGTTGTGCTGGCAAAGCTTTTCACAAACACACATGACTAGCACACCACATAAAAACGGTGTGGTGATGAACACCTGTAATCTTAGCATATAGAAAGTGGGGGCAGGAGGATCACACGTGCAAACTCATCCTCAGCTACATGACAGTAAAAATGTATGTGGACTGTACAGCCATAACCATGTCACACCGGCCACTCACATATCCAGTTTGTGGTGTGTCTTGATTGGGTCCAGAAACCATTCTGAGTGACTGATTTATACCATCTACGTCTGTGTACGTGCGTTCTATGATGGTCATGTAGCCGTGAGATGATCTGATGACACGGTGTCCAAAGGTTTCTCCATTGTCACAGGGTGTGTGACTGTGCTTAAAATGACAGCAACAAGACAAACACATGAAAAAAAAAAGAAAACCAGATAGGGACAAGAGCCAGATGATGGAGGAAGGTCATTGGTTAATTAATAACAAAACTGCTTGGCCCTCATAGGTTAGAACATAGGTGGGTGGAGTAAACAGAACAGAATGCTGGGAGGAAGAGGAAATGAGCTTAGACGCCATTTCCTCTCCTCTCTGAGGCAGAGGCGATGAAGCTCCGACCCAGGATGGATGTAGGCTAGAATCTTCCCTGTAAGCGCACCTCGGTGCTACACACATTAGTAGAAATGGGCCAAGCAGTGTTTAAAAGAATACAGTTTATGTGTCATTATTCCGGGGCATAAGCTAGCCAGGCGGCCAGGAGCTGGTTGGCAGGAACACAGCCCGCACCTCCCTCAACAGCCAGAGCCAGTGGTGTTAGAAGAGTCAGTCTGGGGCAGGGCTGGACAGGAACACCCACCTGTCTGATTTCCTTTTCTTTCCTTCTTTCTTGAATGAGAATTCTTAGGTGGTTGCTGGGTACAGTTTCCCAGAGGCTGCTCCCATGACTCCAAGAATGGTGAGAACTGGGCATAGGAATAGGGCTGAGTTTACCCTCTCTGTTGATGTCCTCCTCAGGGCACAGAGGAATGAGGCCATTCTCATCTTTGGAATAATTTGGGTTGAACATCTGCCTTCGCTTCTTTTCCATTCAGAGCATCTGGGTGAAGAAAGAGAAGGGAGAGTTGTCTTTCAGGTTACTGGTGCCAATGAAAGACTTCCTGGATAGGTGATGGGTGACTGAGGGGTCAGCTGAGAATCTGCAGAAGACCCTTTGTGGAGGAGGCATCTGGTCTCTTAGTACTTGCTTTCTTGTAGAATAAAAGTCAATCAAGAGACTTAGATTGTTTGAGCAGAATTTGATCTAGCAAAGCCAAACTCTCCAAAAGACTAGAGTAGGCTGCCCCAACCTAGGGAGCTGCCTAAAGGGCTCTATGTTGTGTATTTTCAAAAGGTTTATGCAAATATTATGAAGTAGGAGGCAAAATTGTAAGGCAAGGTGGCCTCCCCCCCCCCCCAAATTTCCATGAACTGCATCTCTCAGGGTATTTCTTCCCATGGTCTCCACAAAAGGGGAGGAGGTTTCAAACCTGCAACACAAGTGACAATATCATAGAACTTTTGAGGAGGCAGGTCCTTTGTTAGTGGACAGGTGTGACAGAAAGACCTGGTACCTTGGTTTCTGGTTTAGCAGGAACAACACAATGTATCCTTAAAACATCATTCAAGGGTGTGCCAGGTGGTGGTGGTGGCACATACCTTTAATCCCAGCACTCAGGAGGCAGAGGCAAGTGAGGGGCCATCTTGGTCTACAGAGCGAGTTCCAAGACAGGCTCCAAAACTACACAGAGAAGAAGCAAGCAAGCAAGCAAGCAAACAAACAAAAAACTTCAAGGATGTTTAATCACAAAGAGGCATCCTGACCATCAGGAGATGCAGCTGTCCATATGCAGCTTCTGTTTTTCTGTATTTAAGCCCTTTCCCTACTGGACAGACCAGAAACTCTGGTGTGAGAAGAGAAGGAGTGGTGGTGGTGTCATCAGGCCAGAGCTGGAAGAGCCTGCATGGGACAGAAGGGGTGGGGCTGGCTATCACAGTCTACTATCCAGGGCATGTGGGTTTCAGGCACCTAGTTTGTCTATTTTCTTCCATCTCCATCCTACACTCTCTTCATGCAGTGTTTCTTCTCTTCATGCAGTATTCCTCTTAATCCTTCTCCTTCTTAATCTAATACTGACTCCTCTATGTCAGTGTCAGGTTTCCTTGGAAACCATAGGGTCAGGCAGAGAATATTCCTAATATGTAGTCATCCTACCTGGCCCCACCTGTGTGTCCTGGAATTCAAAATTCCCCTGAATGACCCTAGTCATTGCTAAGAGGCATTAGTGCCCAGAGACTTGGATGTTGATTGTAGTAATATGGAGCGGCGGGGCTGCGTCCCTGGCACCCGGCCACCCACAAGGCTTTACCCAAAATAATTACACAGAAACTGTATTCTTTTAATCACTGCCTGGCCCATTAGTTCCAGCCTCTTATTGGCTAGCTCTTACATATTGATTTAACCCATTTCTAATATTCTGTGTAGCACCATGAGCTGGCTTACCAGGAAAGATCTTAACCTGCGTCTGTCTGGAGTGGGAGAATCATGGCGACTCACTGACTCGGCTTCTTTCTCACAGCATCCTGTTCTGTCTACTCCACCCACCTAAGGGTTGGCCTATCAAATGGGCCTAGGCAGTTTCTTTATTAATTAACCAATGAAAGCAACAGATAAGATACAAGACCCACCTCCATCATTTCCCCTTTTTCTGTTTAAACAAAAAAGAAAGGCTTTAACTTTAACATAGTAAAATTACATATAACAAAACAGTTATCAAGTAAGAATTACAGTTACAATATTTATATCTACTTTATCTTTTATCATAACTAAGGAAAACTATAACTATCCATTCTTCAACTCCATCAAAGACTCCAGAAGGATATAATACTAACTAAGTAAACAAGAAGTAAGTAACTTCTAAAATTCTAGAAATGACAGAGACATCTCGCTGCTTGGACAGTTACCCAAAGCTCCTCTGTACCGTTGGGGCATCCGTCTTCAGTCTTCAGGCCCATAGTATCCAGCAGACTTTTCCATGAAGCAGGAAATTTCAAAGGCAGTTCAGTCACTATCTGCTGTGTCCTTCAGAATGTCTTGTAGACTCTTTCATAAATCAGGAACCCCAAAAGACCATCTCACCTTTAGGCAAGTTCAGCAGTCCTCTCTCTGTGGGTTCTTTGTGTCCAGTTTATGCATCAGTCCAGGCAAGAGCAGTTTCTTGCCCAAATGGCTAACCAACTCCATAAGGAGCCTCTTCGATGCCCATCTTCCTCTTGAAGTAGATTGGTTCTGCCAGGAGCAGACGTGTCTCATTGTCATGAAAAGTCTTAAGTTATTAAAACATTTAAAATGCCATATTCTGTAGTCTTTGAAAGATATGAAGAATGCCTATCTAACTGAAATATATCTCTATATATCTAGAAAATCTAACTAACATGACTACAAACTTTACTATTATTAATGATTATCCATTAACAACCTATATTTCCTAATTATACATTACATTTTAAAAATGAACTTCACAATCACAATAACTTAATCAGTATTAGAAGTACACATACATATAACAAAATTGATCTTACAATCCATACCAATGTAAATTATTCATATCTATATCATATCCCCCATTAAATGTAAAAGAACATTCATAAATGATATTTGGGAATATGGGCGCAGTTATTTCTCTCCAAACTGCTTCCTGCTGAATGGGGGCGCTGTTATTTAGGTCTTTCATGGTATAATCTGTCTGCTAGGTTCATCTCAGTTGGCAGTTGAGCAAAGTAATTTTTTGAGGGTGTTCACAGCAACCTTTCAGGAGGGCATGGTCTATCATACCATATTGGGATAGAAACAATCCACAGGGTCTCGTCCTCTGTGAAAACAAAAGAAGCCCCTTTCCAAAGCATCATATCCTTAGACCCAAATTCTGAAGTCATACTCTCATGATATCCGTTCTGGTTCCACTTGGCAGCCCATATAATGAAATGTCTCTCTGTACTTAGCTTCTTCACAGTCAATCATTTTAAAGAAAACACAATAATACAAAGAATCCAGACTGTGAATTTTCCATTTTTACATGGCTTATTTTTCTTTATTTCTCTTAATCTATAACTATCTGTACTCTGTCTCTTTAAAGACTTTACCTTTTTTTAAAACCATTAACTTTATTCTCTACATTCTTTTTCTTCTCTCTCTCAAGCCTACGTACATTCATCCAACACTGTGATCCATTTATAGATCTTCTGCAGTAGGAGCTGCGGGCTGTGTTCCTGCCGCCCCAGCTCCTGGTCGCCTGGCTAACTCATGCCCCAAAATAACAACACATAAACTGTATTCTTTTAAACACTGCTTGGCCCATCATATCTAGCCTCTTCTCGGCTAACTCTCGCACCTGGACTAGCCCATTTTTAATAAAGTGTGTAGCACCCCAAGGTGCGCTTACCGGGAAGATTCTAGCCTACATCCATTCTGGGTCGGAGTTTCATCGCATCTGCTCTGGAGAGGAGCGGCATCGCGTCTGCCCGGGAGAGGGGAGAATGGCGTCTGTCTCTCAGAGGAGCTGCCCTGCATCTGAGCTCACTTCCTCTTCCTCCCAGCATTCTGTTCTGCCTACTCCACCCTCCTATGTTCTAAACTATGAGGGCCAAGCAGCTTCTTTATTTTTTAACCAATGACCTTCCTCCATCAATCTTCTATGTCTGAAATCTGTTCTATTGTGAATCTGTAATTTTTTTACTATCCAGGAGCATTTCTTAAAATGTTAAGCACTTCTTAAAAACTTAAGTTGCACCATATACAAGTAATACAGTACCGCCTGTGTCCTGCCCAGTCTAAACCTTAACTGCACTGTTATTATGGTAATTACGGTAGTTCCTGCCTGAGACTAGCATAGTTCAGCATGGCAGAGCTGAGGTGCTCCTGCCTCAGAGCCCTTTGGTGCCCCTGAGCCACACACAGTTCCAGGCACACAGCAGTCCACATTGCCATCAAACAAGCCGTAGCACTTTACTCCAAATGCTCCATTAAAAAGCTCTGTCTCCCGCAGGAGCCAGGCAGAGATCGCAATGGCGGCACAGCCCAGAAAGCTGGCATTTTAAAACAGCCATTTTTTTCCTGCTGCTGAGTCAGGACAATTTCTTTGCAGTATACAACCCACAAACAGCAAAAAGCTGTCTTAAATTCTCTCTCTCTCCTTTTCAAGTCCTCTCAGGTTTTACATGGAGTTCATTAGCACGTTGGGTGCCACTCTGTAGTAATATGGAGTGGTGGGGCTGCGTCCCCGGCACCCAGCTGCCTGCAAGGCTTTACCCGAAATAATTACACGGAAACTGTATTCTTTTAATCACTGCCTGGCCCATTAGTTCCAGCCTCTTATTGGCTAGCTCTTACATATTGATCTAACCCATTTCTAATATTCTGTGTAGCACCACGAGCTGGCTTACCAGGAAAGATCTTAACCTGCGTCTGTCTGGAGTGGGAGAATCATGGTGACTCACTGACTCGGCTTCTTTCTCCCAGCATCCTGTTCTGTTCCACCTAAGGGTTGGCCTATCAAATGGGCCTAGGCAGTTTCTTTATTAATTAACCAATGAAAGCAACAGATAAGATACAAGACCCACCTCCATCAGTTGATCTATCTTAGTCCCTAGTCTGTAAGGACTCATGTTTCTAATTTCAAAACCCTGAATGGTTTCCTAAGGTCCCGGTACACAATCAAGCAAAGTCACACATGTTCTTCAGATTGTTTGGTTCTGTAGAAAGTGACTGAATTCCAAAAATCAAACAATCAAATACAAAACATGAGCTTCGACCACCAGCACAGACAGAATAATTTTAGCAAGAACAGAAGCCTCCATATCTTGATGCTTTGTGTCTGGCACGGATGAGCCTCTGCAGCTCTCCAGTCTTCCCTATGTTGAATGCTATTAGCAGGCTCACTTCCATATGAGGAAAGCATGACCCAGAGAAATGAACTGGCTCACCTGAAAGTCAGCAGTTAGTTTTCTATTGCAAATGGAATTCAAGCCATAGCTTGTCTGACACCAATATCCATGATCTTGACCATCACAAACTGCCTCTGGTCATTTCTACTTAAATCCCTATGGGGAATTTTAATTTTTATTACATTTATTTATTTGTATATGGTAGGGATGGCACAGCAGTGCAAGTCAGAGGACAACCTGCGGGAGTTGTTTCTCTCCTTCCACCATGAGGACACCGGGGATCAAATTCAGGTTATTAGACTTGGTGGGAAATATCTTCACATGCTGAGATATCTTACTAATCCCCCTGTGAGGAATTTTTAAAGAGAATTGAAACATTTGATGGATGTGGAGAGGTGAAAATTGGCCTTTGTATTAATTATGGAAATAATGAATAATGTAATGATTAAACCTCTTATTTTAGTGACTTCATACACTACTACTAATAATGTGTTGGTTAATCTTTTAAAAATATATTTATTTTTATTTATTTGTCTGTGTCTGTGTGTGAGTGAATGTCTTATGAATACTATGGCTATGGAATTAGGAAGAGGGCACCGGATTCCTTGAAGCTGGAGTTACAGGTGGTTGTGGGCCACTCAACATTGGTACTTGGAACCAAACCCAGATCCTCTGGATGAGTAGTAAGAGCTCTTGGTCTCTCAGCCATCTCTCTAGCCCCAATGATGGTTAATCTTGATTGTCAACTTGATTAGATTTGTAACTATAGACATCCCTCTAGGTGGGCCTGTGATGGTATTTCCAGGAAAAGTGAACTGAGTGAGTGTTGACGGTGGTTTTCTGTCCCGCCCGGTCCTGCAGCCGTTAAGTCCCAAAGAATCACACAGAGGTCTACATTAGTTATAAACTGATTGGCCCATTAGCACAGGCTTTTTTTTAAACCATTAATTCATGCTTTATTTCATAATATATGTATACAGTTATTTGTGACACTCTTAAATAAAAAATATTAGAAAAGTATGCCAATTCATAGTAGTTTGGGAGTAAGAATTATTACTGGTTTAATATAATATATAATTATTTGGGTACATAAATATTTCCGCCTTTTTATTTACTAATTTTTATAACTTGCATCAGCCCATAATTCTTGTCTGAGTTAGTCACGTGGCTTGGTACCTTTTTTGGTGAGGCAGTCATATCTTGCTTCCTCTGTGGCTGGGTCACGACTGCAGACTGAGCTTTCCTCTCACAAAATTACTAATCACTAATATACTAGCCCAATCTAATAAATGCCCTTTATAGTATATATTCATTCTATCATCCTAGTTCCTCTGGAGAACCTTGGCTAATACAAATCATTACATAGTACTGATCTAGAACCAATCTTAGAAAATCGAAACCAAGATCTGATGCAGTACTTGCTTATAATCCACACTCATTCTTCTATGTACTTTGGGTCATTTCACGATTACTTTTCTTTTCCTTTGGATTTTTGAGGCAGAGCTTCTTTGTAGCTTTGGAGCCTGTTTTGGAACTCACATTGTAGACCAAGCTGGCCTCAGACTCACAGAGCTCCACCTGCTTCTGCTTCCCAAGTGCTGGGATTAAAGGCATGTGCCATTACCACCTGGCTCATGATTACTTTTAATACAATGTTGTTTTATCTAAAATAGCTGTTTCTCTGTGTTATGTATGGAATAATGGCAAAAACAAAATTATTCACATGTTCAATGGTGTGAGACAATTCTGTATTCTGTCAATTGTGCTTTAAATAAATGCTGATGTGAGACAACCAGACAGGAAGTAGAGGTGGGGCAAGGAGAACAGGAGAATTCAGAGAAGGAGGAAGCTCTTCCTCCAGTCCTGCCCAGACCATGGAAGAAGCAAGATGTGACATACCCCACTGAAAAAGGTACCGAGCCAGGTGGCTAACATAGATAAGAATAATGGGCTAATATAAGTTATAAGAGTTAGTAAGAAGCCTGAGCTAATGGGCCAATCAGTTTATAACTTATGGAGATCTCTGTGTGATTTTGTTTGGGACTTGCCAGCTGTGGGGTACCTGGTGGGTCAAAAACCCGAACAAGCAGGCCCTCATGTCACAGTTCAAAGCCATGCTAATGTTTTCCCACTATCTTCAATCCATAGTCAGTTAACCCTTCAGATGTGGAAACCATGGCTACCTGGGGATAACTGTACTGTGTACTTATGTGGCAATCTGATGAAGCTGATCTTGGCGTGTTTCCTGCATTTGGTGGTTCAGAGTCCCAGTTTGTATCTCTGCCACAGCTTAGTGTCCCTGGCATCTCCTGAATCTGAGAGGAAAAGGAGAAAAGAAGCCCAGCATCTTTTAACTGCCTTTGTCGAGAAGTGACCTCACAGTCCATTGGCCAGCACTGACATATGACCTTACGCAAACGTGAAGGTGTTGTGATAGGTCTTCTGTCCCTGAGTGGCCACTTCTCAGCACCAACTGTGAGCCATAGAGAGTTCGATGATGGGGAATATGGGAAAGCCAAAATGCAAAAGCACGATGACATACATGTGTGAAAATGTCATAAAACACACACACACACTGAGTGATGGCTCAGTGAGTAGCAGTGCCTGCCACCATGCATGATGGCCTGGGTTCAATTCCAAGAACCGATATGGTTGGTGGAGGGAGGTAACTACCTCCTGGGGGTTGCTCTCTGCCTTCCACATGTGCCATGGCATATTCTCTCTCTCTCTCTCTCTCTCTCTCTCTCTCTCTCTCTCTCTCTCTCTCTCATAATTAAAAAAGAAGTCCATTTTTTAAAACAACAACAAAACTAAAAGGAAACTATTTTATACAATTACTGAAAAAAGTTTGATGAAAAATCAGTTAAAACTGCTGTGGACTTGAAGGTTCTCAGGTTTTTGTCATTGATGTATTTGGAATATATCAGAACCTGTCGAAGACTCAAAAGTTCTTTCAATATGGCCACATTCTTGCAAGGAATGAAGAAAAACCACCTGTGTTGGGCTGGGGATGTGGCTCAGTTGGCAGAACATCTGCACATAAACCAGGCATAGTGGGGCACCCCTATATTTGAGCACTGGGGAGAGGATGGCAAGAGGGGCAAGCATTGAAGGTCATTCTCAGCTACACAGTGAGCTTCGGGCTAGCCTGGGTAAGGAGGACTTGCAAACCTGTGATAGAAAGAGAGGGGGGAGGAAGGGAAGGAGGGAGGGAGAGAAGGAGGGATGAAGGAAAGGAAACTACGCTGCGGGTACACTCTGCCTTGAGGCATCATTTTGGCACCTGAGAACCGACCATATCTGAATTGCTTTTGATGTTCTAGTCTGTGTGGTCTATTGCATGCTTCTAAACAAGTGAAATGGACACCAGAGGCAGTAACTTCACTCAGGCTCCATTACTGAGTGTGGAGAGAAGAACTCAGAGTTTTTTTTAACGTAATGTTTAGAAATAAGCATCTGAGAAGTGTGGAAACATGCTGTCCTGATTTACTCAGCCCCATGCTTAAATGCTGGCATTAGCACCACCCGCTGAATGTGGAAAGTTGTCTAAAAATGAGTCACCTGGCACCAAAAACCACTTATGCACAGACTCCCCCTTATCCCCACCCCCGACAGCTCTTATCATAGCATCAACAAAACAGCTCTGCTAGCTTGTAAATTCTGTGCAGTCTAAGAGAACAAGGGTTCCCCCAAGTGGTGTGTGGTTATTCATCGTCTAGTACAAGGCACCAGTTTCCTCCTGGAACTGATGTGGGATTGTATATGCTGTGAATACCATTGGTTAATAAAGAAACTGTCTTAGGCCTGGGATAGGGTACAGTAGAGGTAGGCTGGAGTCCCGGGGAACTAAACTGAATGCTGGAGGAAAGGAGGCAGAGTCAGGGAGAAGCCATGGAGCCACTGCTGGAGACAGACATGGTGGAACCTTGCCGGTAGGCCATGGACCTCATGGTAAAATATAAAATAATGGAGATGGGTTAATTCTTGATGCAAGAGCTAGCTAGCAATACGCTAAAGTAATTGATCAAGCAGTGATTTAATCAATATAGTTTCTGTGTGGTTATTTTGGGAGTCTGGGGAGCTGGGAAACAAACAAGCGCCTCCTTACTACTTGGAACCTCAGTGGCACCCTTGCATTTCAAAGGTGCTGACTTAGGTTGCATGACAGACAAGTGGGTATTTATTCTGAATGGATGTGTACAGGCTACACCTGACTCCTCTGAGTGAGTGTCTTTCCAGCTCATTCTCAGCAATCATTTTGACAAACGTGCAATTGCTCTTTTCATTCATTTAATTACTTATTGTGTGTAAACACATGAGTGAAGTTCACAGTTGCTGGGGTCACGTCTCTCCTTTTAGCTCATGTTTTAACTACTGAGCTATCTTTCCAGCCCTCATACTCAGTATCTTTTGACAGTTGGTGACTTGACCAATTAGAAATATTATTCATCAATGTGATCTTCTAGCTGAAAACATGCTAATCCACCCCAGTAAACAATCAAAAGTCTCTTTGTTCGTTTCTGGTTGTTCATTCCTTTTGTAGTTGGCTTACCAATGTGATGTCCTGTGGCTTAGACTGAATTATAATGTTAACAGCTATGAATATATCTCATATTAAGAAGTAGGATAATAAAAAGGTGGGGAGGCCCAGGAACATAGCCCAGCTTGGAAGAGTGTTTACTTAGCATGCATGAAGCCCTGAGTTCTATCCCTAGCACTGCATAAACTGGGCTTGATGACACACATCTATAATGTTGGCTTTTGGGAGATGATGTCTGGAAGATCTAGGGTTCCAGGATGATTTTGGCTAGTTTTATAGTGAGTCTGGGGGAAACCTGGACTATATGAGATGCTGTCTAAAAAAAAAAAAAAAAAGAAAAAAAAAGAAAGAAAAGAAAAATGTAAAACAGAAAAAGGAAGTGCATTTGTATGTACATAAATCTTTTCATGTGAAAGTAAGGAAGAAGTACTCAGGACACAGATAACCCTGGTTTCTGAAATGGATCGTATGGTCATACTTGTGAGGAGAACATGTGTAGTTTTCCAAGCTTATATGTATATTTTATGTCTTATTTATTTATTTATTGGGTTTTTTTCGAGAGAGGGTTTCTCTGTAGCTTTGGAGCCTGTCCTGGAACTAGCTCTTGTAGACCGTGCTGGTCTCGAACTCACAGAGATCCGCCTGCCTCTGCCTCCCGAATGCTAGGATTAAAGACGTGCACCCTCACAGCCCGGCTTATGTGTAATTTAAATATAATACTTTAAAAACTACTTTTTCTCAAAGATTCATCTTATGGTTTTATTGCTCTGCCTGTGTATGTGTCTGTGCATGTGCCTGCACATGCCCAAGGAGGCCGTGTGGGGATATTTTGTTTGTGCTCTGACAAAGAAAGCATCTGGAGACCAGAGTGCAGAGGTAGCTGCTAGTTAGCCTAGTTAGCCATAAAGGCCAGGCAGTGGTGGCACACCCCTTTAATCCCAGGGAGGAGGAAACAGGAAATGGTATGGCTGGGTGGAAAGAGGAAGTGATAAGGCAGGAGCTCGGGCCCCTTTATGGCTAAGAAGTTGACAAGGTAAGAGGTGGCTGTGGTTTACTCCTTTGTCTCTGTTCTTTCAGTGTTTATCTCGATATCTGACTCTGGGTTTATTAAGACCAACTAGAATTCACACTAAAAGGCCAGAAGAGGGTGTCAGATATCCCGGTGATGGAATTACAGGTGGTTGTGAGATGTCTGGTGTGGGTGCTGATAACTGAATTGAGGTCTTCTGAAAAAGTAGCAAGTGCTTCTAATCACCGAGCACCTAACACCTATAAAACCTTTTTTAATTGTAGAGATCTGTTAGTATTACCTGGGGGTCAGCTGGGCACCCTGGCTACAGAGATGGGCCCTGTCTCAGAAAACCCAAATGTTCGTAGAAAATAAATTGAATTTAAAAAGTGTCACATGGCCGGGCAGTGGTGGCGCACGCCTTTAATCCCAGCACTCGGGAGGCAGAGGCAGGCGGATCTCTGTGAGTTCGAGACCAGCCTGATCTACAAGAGCTAGTTCCAGGCTCCAAAACCACAGAGAAACCCTGTCTCGAAAAACAAAAAAAAAAAAAAAAAAAAAAAAAAACAAAAAAAAAAAGATAAAAAAAAGTGTCACATGCATATTGATGGCAGCTGTGGAAAATTATGTCTGATCACACTGGGGAAGGAAGAAAAATAAGAGCTGGATAGTGTTCGGGACTTGTGGGGTTAATTTTCTACTTATTGAAAGTGTGGTATAAAAATATTTCTTACTGCTACACGGTGGTGGCACTTGGGAGTCCAAAGCCAGCCTGGTCTAAAGAGCAAGTTCCAGTTCCAGGACAGCCAAGACTACATAGAGAAACTCTGTCTCGAAGAACAACAAAACAACACACTCTTACATTCTAAGAAACTGGGACTTCTGTTGTATCTCACAGTCAAGGTTAATAATACAACATGAGGTCACTTAATACATAAGACTGCTATCTTACTGTACACTCAGGCTGTTTGTTTAACCTGCTTTTAAGAACAATGTAACAGTTAAACTTACTGGCTTTGGATTTCCCATGTAATCAATTTTTACAACTCAAGATAATGCATAACTATAATCCTAAATTATGTACTCTTCCATACTCCCAACCCAGGCCAATACGTGTGTATCATTTGCTCAGAGCAGTAAAAATAGAGGTTGAAAGTAATCTTATAAAATTAATACCCACCATAAATGTTCAATATAACATTTGGATATGGGTTGATAAACAATTATGTTTGTAATACTGTTTGTTATCTGGGTCTGTTGGAATCAGTGAATTAATTCCTAGAAAAACTCTGCTAAAGATTTCTGTAAAGTCTCCTACTCCTTTCCCCATGAGATAATTTCTGTGCTGTTCAATAAAGACAGAGCAAAGTCCTTTTGCTAGGGACACACACAGAGACACAGACCTACAAGGACAAATACAGAACAGGGACAGATTCACAAGACAGCCTCCAGGCAGGTATAGAATCAGACTCACGCAACATAGGACAGAGGGCAGAAGACACTGGGAGCATTGAGCAGAGAATGAAATCTGGGCTTTTCTTGGTTAAATAACTACAAAGGGAAGTACCTTTCTTTCTTTCTTTCTTTCTTTCTTTCTTTCTTTCTTTCTTTCTTCCTTCCTTCCTTCCTTCCTTCCTTCCTTCCTTCCTTCCTTTCTTTCTTTCTTTCCTGGTTTTGTTTGTTTGTTTGTTCGTTTGAGATGAGTAGCCCTGCCTGTCCTGGTACTCACTCTGTAGACCAGGTTGGCCTTGAACTGAAAGAGATCTGCCTCCCACTGTCTCTCAAGTGCTGGGATTAAAGGCATGTGCCACCACCGCTTGGCTTCTTTCTTTACTAATTTGACATGACAGCATTGTTGGTGACTCAGATTTATTTACTAATATGTTTAATCCATATACCAAAACCAATAATAATGGTTTTGATTAAGTAACTTTATGAAATGAAATGTTGAATTGGGTAAGTTTTCTTTTTAAGATTTATTTAGTTTTATTTTGTGTCTATGGGTGTTTGTTAGATTATTTAAGACAGTGGTAGAGAGAAAGAGGCAGAAAGAGAGGCTTGGTCTGACTTTAGGCAGGATCATGTTTATTCACAGCAAGGGGACACTTTTGTCACCCATGTGCAAAGATAAACAAAATGCCTACAGAAGAAGATGAGATGTGGCTCCTTATGGGGTGGAAATGACTACAACACTATAGTTTCTCTTTTCTGGAACTGGAACTGTTTGACCTGACTGCAAGAGGAGCAGGGAAATGTAGTCTTTCATCAGGAAACTATCAGTTTTGATCACATATACGTTATGCACATGCATGTAGGTGCCTGTAGATACCAGAAGAGGGTATCAGATCACCTGGAACTAGAGTTACAGGTAGTTGTGAGCCATTTTGTGGGTTCTGAGAACCCAAGTCCTCTGCAAGAACATTAAGCCTTCTTAACCATTGAACCATCTCTTTAACAGCCTGGAAAGATTGCTGGCTTGTTTGTTTTATAGTTATTATCTTATATGTTCGGGTGTCTTGCCTGCAGGTATGTCTGTGCTCTGAATACATGCAGTGGCTTTGGAGACCATGAAGAGGCCTTCTGATCCACTGGAACTGGAGTTACAGATGGCAGCTAGCGGCCACTTTAGTGCTAGGAATTGAATTTAGGACCTCTAGAAGCACAGCCCGTACTCTTAACCATAGAGTCATCACTCCAGCCCCTGCAAAGGTATTTTAAAAAGCCCTACACCAGGTGGCTAGGGGTTAGGACGTAGTTAGGGAACAAGGTTCCAGGAGTCTACAGTTTGCTTTTTTTAAAAAAGTGGTTGTGTGACAGTGGAGACGCAGGATAAGTAGGAGAGACAGCTTTTGAATTTCCCCTTTCACAATCACTGGCAATATGAACATGGAGATCTCCGACCACTGTCTCTTCCTTTGTGAGACTGTGTTCAGTATGAAAGGAGATAACTGCGATGAAGTGGCACCAATCCAGGCACAAGGTCTTGTACCTGGAAATGGGAATTAGTGAGTGGAATGAAAACCTTTCACTTAAGGGGCTTTGATATAAATGAGTGAATAAGGAGCATTGCAGCTCGGAGGCTTGAGAAACACAAGGCTGGAGTGCGCTTGGTTAAGATCTTTTACATTTCACAAGGCACAGTGATGCACACCTATGAGGAACACTTGGGTGCTCTTCCGTGGAACCTGAGTTCAGTCCCTAGCACTCACATCAGGAGGCATCCAACCTCCTGGAACTCTCACTCCATAGGCTCCAATACCATCTTCTGGCCTCTGAGGGTACCTGAATTTATACACACATACCCTCCCCCCACACACACAACACACAGAGAGAGAATTAAAAATAATCTTTTCTTTAGCATGGTCTTGTCTGTTGAGACAGGCCATCATGTAGTCCAGGCTGTTTCCAACTCATTATGTATCGGAGGATGACACAAACTCTTGATCTTGCTGCCTCCACCTCCTGAGTATAAAAGATTGCATCACCGTACCTATTTTATATGGATGTTGGGCATCAAACCAAAGACCTCTGTTGTACTAGGCAAGTACTGAACTGTACTCTAGCCTCTCTCTCTCTCTCTCTCTCTCTCTCTCTCTCTCTCTCTCTCTCTCTCTCTCTCTCTCTCTTGCTCTCGCTCTCGCTCTCTCCCTCTCTCTCCTTTTTGACACAGTAGCCCAATCTGGGCTCAAACTCATGATTCTTTTGCCTCAGTTTTCTGAGTGCTGGGATTACAGACAGGGACCACATCTCACTGGTATGGGGGTGGTGGTGGTAGCTGTTGTTTGAGGTTTTCTGAGCTCATGATACCACTGAGTGACTTCCTGTTCTTACAAGTCAAGAAGTAGCGAGCACTACATCTGCCTGCAATCCGCCATACTCTCTACTATGATGATAATGGTCTGAACCTCTGAAACTGTAAGCAAGCCACTCCAATTGAATGTTTTCCTTTATAAGAGTTGTTGTGGTTATGGTATCCCTTCACAACAATAGAAACCTGTTGGGAACTGAACCCCCCACATCCTGAATTTCTGGTAAACAACTTATAATGCTTGCAGCTGCTCTGAGCACCCTCAGGAGGTCCTGATGACAGGGGAGTGATTTCTGGTGGGTTTGGCTGGGGCTTGGCTATCAGTTAAGGATTTCCATGTAAGTGGCTCTGGTACACAATAAAGGGAGCATTCTTGGGGCATTCTTGTTTCAAGGATGACCCGTGTCTCTGTCTATGTGTCTTTGTATGTTTCAATCTCCAGCCCCTTGCCTGGTTCATGAACTGTATGTTAGTGCATAGAGCGCAGACGGGCATGGTGCAAGCTACAGAAACCCTAACTAAGGCAGTTCCCATTACCTTTTCTTGCCCCTCCCACTCTTTGTTTTCTCAACTGATAGCCCTTAACATGGCTTTTTTTATTTAAAAAAAATCATTAATTTGTGTGTATGTACATCCATACTACATGTGTGGAGGGCAGATAGCAACATGTGGGAGTTCCCTAGGTCCCAGAATTGAAGTCATGTTGGGTGGCAGCTACTTTACCTTCTGAGCCATCTTCCTGCCTCAAACAAAACAAACAAACAAACGGAAAACTTATCTCTAAGTCTATTGCCAGCCATTGTTGGAAGATCTTATCAATAGGCAACCACATTAGCGAGGGAAGGCAGGTGAGAGAGCAGTCACTGTAGGCAGATACTCTGGGTTTGAAGAGTGTTTTCCAGAGTGAGCACTTACATAGGTACTGTGTGGGACCAGGGTTTCTAAGATTGTTTTCACAATGTTGGCTGTGTTAGTTACTTCTCTGGTTGCTGTGGTAAAGGACCTTAACAACAAATAGCAAACTTAATGAAGGGATGGTTTGCTTTGGTTCACAGTTCCAGGGCACAGTCCATCATGGAGGGAGGAGCTTGAGGGAAGATGGTGACATTGGATCTGCAGTCAGGAGGCAGAGGCAGATGAACAGTGCTCCCCCTTCTCTCCTTTACTGGTCCGGCAGTTAGAGCAGGTCTTCCCACTTCAGTTAACCCACTCTAGATAATCCCTCATAGGCAAGTCCCCAAACTTGTCTTTTAGGTAATTTGAGATCCTGTTGACAATCAATATTTAATAACACAAATGCATATTGTCTGTTTGAAATAATGAGTGCATTTACTAGGCTAAATGCTTAGCCAGATCTCCATCTTTTAAAGAGCCAATAGAGAAATCCCAGGGTGATGATGTATCTCTCCTGGTAGCATCAGTGGGAAGGGGTGATGCTGCAGAGATCCTTTCAGGATAGACTCCATGGAAGGCATCAGGTCACATATCAGCAGGACCTGACATTTCCGCAGCGCTACATAGTAACCTCTGACCTGGGAAGATGGGAAAAGACTGAGCTTAAACCCCAAATACCTGAGAAAAACACCTAAAAGTACATGGCAGAACAAGTCCTCCATCAGATAGTAAATTAAGCAGAGAGAAGGATACAGGCTCAGCTGAGGCCTGAGGGCTTCTGTGACTGTGGGGGTTTGCGCTCACCACAGCAACAGAGGCTTTAGGAATGGCTGTCAGTTTCTACGAGCTAAAACTTGCTCCTGCTGGACCATTAGTGTGCTGAGCATTTTACCTAAGAGTCTCATCATGACCACTACGCTGTCAGGTGAGTACCATGACTCATCTGTACAGTAAGCAAGCCTCAGGTGCTCTCCATGATCTCTCCAGGCCTGGGCTCCCTACTCCAACTGAGACTGCACTTTCAAAGTGGCCTCTTGCAGTGCCCAGCCTTGGCTGCCCTCCATGACCTTCCCTGTCTTCAAATCCAGCACCACCTGGGAAACTTAGACATTACCAAGGTCAACTGCCAGTGCCAGTGTGAGGTACAGCCTCGGCCCCCTCTGGACACAGCTTCTGTGTGCTGAGTCTGAGGAAGCGCTTTCCAATAGATCTCACCTCAGTGATGCTGACCTCTTAGTTACAGGTAAACTGCATGCATCTGACAGCAAGTGAGTGAGGCTGGCATTTTCCCCCTTCTGTCTTTCTTTAATTTGTTTGTTTTAGTAATGGTCTTACTAAATGTTGCTACTGGACCAGGTTGGCTTTAAACAGAAGTGCCCCTCCTACCTCGAGTGCTTGGATTTTGCTATTGTACCTATAATGTTTGTTTGTTTGTCTGTTTGTTTTAAGAGGCCTCATGGAGCCCAAACTGGGCCTCAAAATTACAGTGTATTCAAGACTAGCCTTGAATTCCTAACCCTTCCGCCTCCACCTCCTAAGTGCTGAGACAGCAGGCATGTACAATGCTCAGTGAGGATCAGATTTTGAATCCAATACCTCCTTACCTATACTGGCTCTCTAGTTCACCAGTTTTAATATATTTTGCCTTATACTGTAGTTAGTTTAGACATTGAAAGATTTATGGCAGCATGACCCTGGCAGGTCCCCCTGCTGGTGTGGGGAACCGTAGGGGGTGGGAGAGAGACAAATATGCTGCCTTGCAGAGAGAGCTTGGGTATAGAGTTTATTTACTGGGTATTGGAAGGAGTATAAAGTTAAGTGGGTTATGGAGGTAAGAGAAAGAGAGAGGAAAGAAGGAGAAAGGGGGAAGGGAGAGGCAGAAGCTCTTTCTTCAGAAGAAGACTGGACAGAGAAAGAGGAAGAGAGGAGGTGTGAGATCAGCTTGCCTCAGCGGGAAGGGGGAGATTGGAGGTGAGTGGAGCTTGTCTCTTAAAGGGAGAGGGTACCTAGGTGACAGGGAAGGCCAGCAGAATTATAACAGACATATATTACCTTTTCTGGTTTTTTTTAGATCATTTTTTAAGAAAGACAGAGACACAGAGAGAGAGTATATGTGTGTGTGTGTTCACATGAGCACGTATGCAAATGCCTGCCATGTGTTTATAGCTGCCTAGGGAGGCTGAAGAGGAGACAATGTCAGATGCCCTGGAACTTATAAGTTATAAGCAGTGAAGTACCCAGTGTGGGTGCTGAGGACCGGACACAGGTCCTCTGGAAGTGCAGCAGGCATTGCCAAACTGCTGGGCCATCTCTCCAGTCCCATGACCTTCTTTCCCAAAGAAATCAGAATATTCATGAACACAGTAATATGTCTAATTTGCCTTTTAGATGTTCTGAGTATTTGGTCCTTGGATGCTCTCCCACTCTTGGATGATTTTTACTTTTCCTTAATAAATCTTCTGCTCAAAAATAAGCAAACAAACAAGAAGATGGATAGATAAATAAATAAATGAATAAATAAATAAATAGAGCATTTTCTTGCCAAAACTTGGTGGTACAGATCTTTCACCCTAACTCTTTGGAAGGCTCAGGTGGAGGACCACTGTCCCAGCCCTGCCTAGGCCCACTAACCCTGAGCTCTGTCTCCAGCCTCTAGATCTTTTATTGAAGAAGCATTCCTTCTTACTGTGCCCTTATAGTACTTGAATCCCAATTTCCACTCTTCAGCCTATTCCCTAGGTGGCTTTCTCACCTCTGTGACCAAACACCACACAAGAACTGAAGAAACAAGAGTAAAGCCATTTTAAACCCAGGCCCAATCTTTGTGAGCGTCTAATATAGCAGGCACCCCACTCCAGGTACCCCACCCTACATACCTGTAAATTTAGAGAAAAGCCACAACTGTCCCAGAAAACTGCCTGGCTGCCCAGAGACCTGAGGACAGCCAATCAGAAGTTAGACAAACAAGTTTTTTTTTCTTTACAGTTACCAGGTAGTTTTGTGGAAAGTTACAAAAATCCCCTTTTGACTTAGAGTCAACTATCCCAAGGCATGTAACTCCTTGCTTGCAGTTTTTCCTCTTAAAGACCACCTGCACTATGAGCTAGGGGCTTTTCTCCCTCATCCACTGTGTCAGTGTGTGTGACAAAGCCCCTGCTTGTAAGCCTGTAAAACAGTAAAGAAACCGTGGGTGACTGCATCTGAAAGTCGGCTCTGTGGTGGTCTTGTGTGTGTGTGGGGGATGTTTCACAACTCAGGCATAACATTTTGGGGGCTCGTCTGGGATTTCTAGATGCCCCCTCAACCATGACCCCTGAACCCCTGACCCTGAAGGTTTCAGAAAGACTGGTGAGTTCCCATTTGTATCTGTCAGTTGTCTGTCTTGCTTTTCATTTACTTTCAGTTTTCCTTTCACATTTCTGACTGCTTTGAAGATGTGGGATCCTCTGAAAATTTGGTTTTTCTGTGGGTTTTTTTTTTTTGTTTGTTTTTTTCTGAAACAGTCCAGGCAGCCTAGGCAGACATACTGGAACACTTGCAGGAGGCTTCAGGTGCTGCATTGCCTAGGATCTGGAGGCACCAGAGACAGAAATATCCTTAATTTTCACTTTTATGAACCAGGCAGCTCCAGATATAAGAAAACGCTCCAAAAACTAGATAGGCTAGGGGAGAAAAATATCAGAGATTTAATGATGGTGGCAGAGAGAGTTTTTAACACTAGGGAAAGTGCAGAGGAAAAAAGAACTCAAAAAGGAAAAAAAGACAAGAAAAGAGCCTCACTTGAGTGTTAGAGGCATAGTAGGAATGCCACCATGGGGTGCTGGCTAAGATTTTGGCCACATCAAGAGAGATATGTAGAAGATAGTAGTGGGCTGTGTTCCTGCTGCCCAGCTCCTGGCTGCCTGGCTAGCTATGCCCCCGAAATAACAACACACAAACTGTATTCATTTAAACATTGCCTGGCCCATTAGCTTTAGTCTCTTACTGGCTAACTCTCATATCTTGCTTTAACCCATATTTAGTAATCTGTGTAGCACCAGTCTTACCGGGAAAGATTCAGCATGTCTGACCTGGTGGCTTGCTTCATCACATCTGCCCTGGAGAGGAGCAGCATGGTGTCTGCCTCACTTCCCTTCTTCCCAGCATTCTGTTCTGTTTACTCTACCCACCTATGTTCTGACCTATCTGGCCAAGTAGTTTCTTTATTAATTAACCAATGAAATCAACAGATTGATATATGACACTCCCACACCAGAGATAGATGGCCCACGCCAAGAAATATGACATGCAACTTCTGGCAATAGGGAAGGCAGAAACAAAGATTAGAAAAACCCAAGACTACTAGGGAGGAATCGGTGTGCATACTGCAAGGAGGAAGGGCACTGGGCAAGAGAATGTCCAAAGAAGTAGCAAAAGACCAAAGTCCTTTAGTTAGATGTGGACAATGATTAGGGGAGTCAGGGTTTAGCCCCCCTCCTTGAACCCAGGGTAACCCTAAAGGTGAAGGGGAAGAAAATTGACTTTATGGCAGACACCAGAGCAGAAAGCTCAGTGTTATTAAATCAGAGGGGCCTCTATCTGAATAAAAAGACCTGGGAACAGGAACCATGGAACCAAATCCTACTCATGAACTATCCAAAGAATGGTGGACTTAGGAATGGGACGAGTAACCTATTCTTTCCTGATGATACTGGAATGTTCATATTCCCTTTTGGGCCGAGACTTGTAGGGACATAGCCCCACCCATTGGGGGCATGTTCGCCTCGGGCTAATGTTTACTGATAAATCTGCCGGGCGTGAGCCCAGCAGCCCTTTTCTTTTGCTCCGCTTTTCCGGTACACCGCGGGAACCTGTGGTCCTGTAAGTTTATTTCCTTATTAAAGCTGTATATATCTATATAATCTGTCTACATTCATTTGCACCACCACATTTGGCGCCCAACGTGGGGCTATTTTGCCCCCGACCCGGCACAGGGGGGGCGCAAGCTCCACCTTTCCCGGCTAGTTGCCTGAGCTCAGGAAGGCGATTTACAGCGCGCTCCCTGCTCGCTTTCCCTTCCCCCACTCCAGGCCACTATAGTCGCAGAGCAGCGACCCCCCACAGAGCAGTTAATAGCTCCCTGCTTCTTCCAAACCCTCACTGCCTGATTTAAGTGAAGCACCCGCGGTTTTGAAGTAAAAGCCACCAACCCCTTCCCTTAACAGGCAGTACAATAATTTTTGTTTTGAGTTAATTGTTTCAGACCGGCTCTGGCTTAGACCACGTGGACTCAGGTGCATTTCTTTAGCCACCACTGGCAGGAAAACTTCATTACAGGTACATAATTTTCTTTTATAAATAAGAAAAATGTCTAAAAACATTACCATTCAAGACTTTAACAGCTTTTTCAGTTGTACCATGTGGGAGATTTTACAAGAAGTGTCTGTCAGCCCACAGATATGGATCTTTCTGGGATTCGTAGTTTTCCTTGGTACTGTATGGTTTGATAATAGAAATATGATAAAGTCTTTACGAGACGAGGTTGAACGCTTAAAAACAATTGAGAATGACAACAATCTTCTCAAAAATCAGTTTGAAGTTCTCCAGGCAGAGAACAGATCTTTGTTTAACACAACTCGACAAACTGAAAAAAATTTAGAAGAGGTACAGGCTGATGTTAAGGAAAAATTCATTACTATGGAAGAGGGAACAGCTGATTTGGATCGTAAGCTTCAGTCCCTTTCAGTAGGAACAAAAACATTAACTGAGAGAATCAAAACTGCTAAATGTGACAATCGGATTTTGTCTAAAGCTTATGACAGATTGACAGAAAGATTATCTATACAAAAAGGCATGGTATATGCTATAAAAATTATGTCCAAAGATGAGACATTATCTGTAATGGACAAACTTCATACTTTAAAATCCTCAATAAAGGCTTTAAAACATAATTCTGGACAGGAGATTCAGACATTAAAAAAGGCAATGGTAAATAGAATTAAAAAGATTGAGAAATTTCTAAATTCTAAAAAAGAAGAGCAAGAGGTAAAAAGGCATATTTTAACTAAATCTGTGGGTAAATCCCTCCGGGACAATTCCCAAAAGCTCTACCTACAGTTCTACCTGCCTTTCCAGTTGTAACAACTGAGAAAGTAGTTGGTTCCAAAAACCCTAGGGTCATCAAGGAAGATACATGGAAACCTGTCCGTATAAATGATCTCAAAAAAATTAAACAGGCTGTAATGACTTTTGGAATAAATGCCTCTTTTGTTAAAGAGATGCTAAGATCTTGGGCTACCACGAATAAGGTCACGCCCAATGACTGGTTTCAACTGAGCTCTGCTGTCCTTGAGAGTGGAACACAATTAAAATGGAAATGCTTATTCAGGCAAGAGGCTAGACTTTTAAAACAAAAAAAAAAAAAAACAAAGGAAATTGAGATTTCCATAGATCAAATTTTGGGAGAGGGGCTATTTTCTGAGCCTCAGAAACAAGCTAATTTGGATGAAAACATACTCTCTGTGTGTACTACAGCAGCCTTAAGGGCTTGGGACAGGGTGCAAGACCCAGGACAGAGGATGGAATCATTTGTCAGAGTTAAACAGGGTCAGAGAGAACCCTTTAGTGACTTTTTACAAAGAATAACTAAAGCTGTACAAATAGGGATATCTGACCCAAAAGCAAGACGTATAATGATCAAGACTTTGGCTTATAAAAATGCAAATGTAAAATGCAAAAGGATTTTGGGACCTTTAAAGCTCAGATCAGCGCCATTAAAAAAATGGGTCTTGCATACACTAGATGTTGATACATTTGACTATGGCACTAAAGCATGGGTAGAAAAAGCAATTTCCAATGGTAAAAGGAGACATCAAAATACCAAATGTTTTAATTGTGACAAAATGGGTCATATAAAAAGAAATTGTAGACAACGGATTTTCAAAAATAATAATAATACATCTTCTAAAAATAACAAAAATAGGAGGACTCAGCCTTCAGGTTTATGTAAAAGATGTGAAAAGGGCAGACACTGGACAAATGAGTGCAGGTCTACAAGAGATAGACAAGGCAACCTGATACAGACGGGAAACGTAAGAGGGGGGGCCTCACAGGCCCCCATGACAAACATGGTTCAGTCATTTCCAGTTACTACAGAGAACGTGACTCGTCAGGACAAGGGGGTAACTGGTTTTTTGGGATGATTGGTATTTGTGAATTACTGTCTATAGAAAATTGTACTGGTACTGTTTCTTGTATATTGATATGTTAAATATTGAATATGAGTGTTCCTACCTCTATTTTTGTATGAGTATGCTTATAACTTTGTCCATATTGTATTGATACATCTACCATATTACATTGTACATTTCTACCTCTGATACTATGACATTGTTTACAGTTGAAGATCATTGTCTTCATATATTGCACAGTTGTTTATTCTTTTAGTCTTCAAAGTTAGATAGGTATTGAGAATTATATGTTTGTCATATTTATTTTTAAGTTTATCAGGTCTTTTAGTTACATAGAGATTATATTTAGTATAGATAGTATGATCTTCAGCCTCTTCAAAGAGCTGTAGAAAATGGCCTTTAATCTAACCTAAAATTTCTATGCCAAAGAGACACAATTACTCCTGGCAACACCACTCTACTCCCGAGAGAACGTTGAGCACCAAAGACACTCCACTGGGAGCTTGTCTTCTTGGCAGAACTGGCCTTTGGGTTAAGAAAAGCCCATACCTCAACCTCTGACAAAGATACAGAATATCCCTAAGTGGATAAAACAGGATTGTCTTATCTTGCCAAGACAGGGTAGGATAGTCCTAAGAAAGTTCCTTGCCTTTAATAATGGTATGCCAGTTATGTTAGGCCTTAGCCAAAGTTGGTTGACTCAACATTGCAAACGAGACTTTGGGTGATTGCCCAGGTAGTCAGTTGTCTCTGTCAATTGTTGCACATTTTGGATATCTCTCGATTGTTAAGTAATATTTATTCCCTTCTCAGATCTTTGACGGAGTTAAAGATTATATAATTGTAGTTACTCTCTATGTTATTTAGACTCCTTGAGATAGAATGTTTAGCAAAAGTTTTGTCCTCAATATTGTTTGTTATATTTATTATTTGTTATTATTGTATATAGTTGTATTTGGTTTGGTTCTATCTTATTTAGACAAAAGGGGGAGATGTAGGGACATAGCCCCACCCATTGGGGGCGTGTTCGCCTCGGGCTAATGTTTACTGATAAATCTGCCGGGCGTGAGCCCAGCAGCCCTTTTCTTTTGCTCCGCTTTTCCGGTACACCGCGGGAACCTGTGGTCCTGTAAGTTTATTTCCTTATTAAAGCTGTATATATCTATATAATCTGTCTACATTCATTTGAACCACCACAGAGACTTGCTGACAAAGATGAAAGCACAAATACATTTCTCTAGCGATGGGGCAAAGCTACTTTACCACAATGGGGCTCCAGTCAAAATGTTGGTAACCAGCACCTTGACTGAAGAATACAGGCTCCACCAGAAACCCGTGGTACCTGATCCCTCCACCAGGACTGGCTTCAAAAGTTTCCCTTAGCATGGGCAGAGAGGGGAGGCATGGGATTAGCATCCCACTGGACCCCTGTCTGTGTGGACATCAAGGGCAGATTCTGTAAAAGTCCATCAATATCTCATGCCCCTCAAAGCAAGGAGGGGAATCACTCCACATATAAGGGAACTGCTGGAACTTGGAGTCCTGAGACCCATGCAGTTAGCCTGGAACAGCCCCCTGCTGCCAGTAAAACAGCCGCATTCCAATGATTACCGGTCAGTGTAGGACCTGAGAGAGGTAAACAAGAGGGTAGTGGATATCCATCCCACAGTGCCAAATCCTTACATCTTGCTCAGCATGCTGCCCCCTGACTGGCAGTGGTACAGGGTCCTGGACTTAAAGGATGCATTCTTCAGTCTGCCACTAACCCCGGTAGTCAGCCCTATTTTGCCTTTGAATGGGAAGACCCAGAGATCAGAATTAGCGACCAATTAACTTGGACCAGGCTGCCATAAGGATTCAAAAACTCCCTCACCATCTTTGATGAGGCTCTACATGAAGACTTTGGTGAGTACCAAACCCAAAACCCATACATAAGACAATTACAGTAAGTCGATGACCTGTTAGTTTCTACTGCCAACAGGAAAATGTGTCTGAAAGGGATGGAGAACCTACTGCAGACCCTTGGAAGCCTTGGATACAGGGCTTTTGCAAACAACAGATAATGTACCTGGGATATGTCTTTGAAGGAGGCCAGAGATAGTTTTCAGATGCCCACAAGGAAATGGTGCTGAAGATTCCCACCCCTGCTTCCACTAAGCAGGTGAGGTAATTCCGGGGTACCACCAGGTTCTGCCGCCTCTGGATTCCAGGGTTTACTAAACTAGCCAAGCCCCTATATGAGGCCACAAAGCAGGGGGATGACAAGATTTTATCTGGACAGAGGACAGACAAAAGGCATTTGACACCCTCAAGCAGAGGCTTTTAAAACCCCCTGCACTGGGTTGTCAGACATAAACCAAGTCCTTCTACCCATTTGTAGATGAGCATAGGGAAATAGCTAAGGACATGTTCACACAGACTCTAGGGCCATGGAAAAGGCTGGTATCTTACCTATCCAAGAAACTAGACCCTGTGGCTGCGGGCTGCCTCCTATTCAGCACTTGTGAATGATGTTATGGCTAAAGTGCAGGAGGAACTTACAAAGAGAAAGAGAAAATGGGAAACCAAACTGCTTGCAGTTTTTCCCTTTAAAGACCCCCTGCATTGTGAGCTAGGGGCCTCTCTCCATCATCTGTTGTATCAGTGTGTGGGACAAAGCCCATGCTTGCAAGCCTGGTTGTCTTAGTTAATATCTGGTGGATCACGAAACGGGAATGGGGAAAGCTGCCTCTCAGCTGACATCCTGTTTTCCACCTTTCTCTCAGTCCTGAACCTCTGCCCACAGCATGGCACCATGCCTTCAAGGCAAGCCTTCTTCAGCTAAGAGAAACACCATCACCGATGTGCTCAGAGATGTGTCTCCAAGCTTACTGGGTTGGTGAGGATGAGTCATCAAGCCCGGTTTTTTTGGGGGGCGGGGGAGGCTTGTTTGTAGCAGCAGTGCATGGAATCAAACCCGAGGCTTCCTGCTTCACGTTCTCTGACAGGAAGCCATTTCCCCAGTTCTCTGATTCTCCAGTGATTATCCTGTTTAGCACACACAATCTTCTCCATTTCTAAAGTTTTAGTTTCCCCTCCCCCACTTCCTCTTTGGAATATTTGGCCTCCATGGTTGGTATTGTTTTCTCTCCCCATCCTTTCTGTTGCCTATTCTGACCTTTCATTCACACAGATATTGGGAGCTTGTGGATTTACCTGCATGTCCTTAAACTTGTTAGAAAAAAATTTTCTTTTATTTATTTTTGTTCTACATTGTGGAGGGCATATTCAACATAATCTATGTAGTAATAAGAGCGGTGGGGCTGCGTCCCTGGCACCCAGCCGCCCGCATGGCTTATGCCCCAAAATAATTACACAGAAACTGTATTCTTTTGAACACTGCCTAGCCCATTAGTTCCAGCCTCTTATTGGCTAGCTCTTACATATTGATCTAACCCATTTCTAATATTCTGTGTAGCACCATGAGCTGGCTTACCAGGAAAGATCTTAACCTGCGGCTGTCTGGAGTGGGAGAATCATGGTGACTCACTGACTCGGCTTCTTTCTCCCAGCATTCTGTTCTGTCTACTCCACCCACCTAAGGGTTGGCCTATTAAATGGGCCTAGGCAGTTTCTTTATTAATTAACCAATGAAAGCAACAGATTATAAAGAAATCACTCCCACTTCAAATCTAGATGACTGTGTAGTTATCTCCATTTGTTTTGTTCAGTCAATCCATTCAACATGAAATCATGGCTGTTTTGATTAGAGTTTTCCCTCTTATTTGTCTTATCATTATAACAGACAATATTATTTTCATTATGCCCAGTCCATGGGGATCCCAAAAGATCACAAGGGAGACCAACTCACTAAAATGCAAAAGCAAGGTTTATTGTGTGCACGTTACAAACTTCAGGGACCTCATCAGCGCAGCAGTGAGAGAAGGTTCCCCACCCTTCTAGAGAGCATTATTTAAAGGCAAAACCAGAAAAGTTACATTAGCAAGGTTTTGGGTGATGGGTTCAATCATGATTGGCACACTTCTAGGGACTTTTCAGAAATTTTACTTTTAAACCTTGCCTGTTGCTTGTCAAGTTTTCTTATCAGCTGACCTTTAGGTGGGGACATTCTATGGTCATCTGTACTTTCCAGATGGCTACCCTATTACTTTTTCCCCTAGCTATTTCTGAGGACTGGAATATTTTACAGGAAATAGCTTACACAAGACACAAGATGGAGGCGGAGGACAAAATGGAGAACAAAACTTTGGTTCTTCATTTCCCCCATTCCAGTAACTATAGCGAACCCAGTCATGGTATGAATAAGTTCACCCTAATCTACCTATTATCCTATTATCCCATCCAGTTTTCCTTTTTTTTTTAAATGTATAATAGATTGTTAGGAGATATTTTCAGTCTACAACCGGCTGTTGAGATAACACCTAATCTAATAATTCATTTAAACAAAACCTTAGATGGTGACAAAGACTTAAATCGTCCCAGAGAATTAACAGCTGAAGTAGAAAAAGAATTGATGGTCGTTGAGAGAAATTACAGGAGGCACATATAGATAGAGTGAATCAAAATATTAATTGTATTCTAGTCACATCGCCTTCCAAAATTTCCCCTTGAGGAATTTTAATGCAGAGGGAAGATATTATGTTAGAATGAATCTTTTTACCACATAAACCAAGTAAAAAATTAAAAACTTATGTGGAAAAAGTCTCTGAATTAATTATAAAAAAATTAAGATTTCGTTAACTAGCAGGTATAGACTCAGCAGAGATTATAGTTCCTTTTACTACTGATAAAATTAAAAAATTATGGGAAGATAATGAACCATGGCAAAGAGCTTGTGCTAATTTTTTGGGAGAAATTAATAGCAATTATCCAAAAAGTAATAGAATTAACCTTGTAAAGAGAACTACTTGGATTCTACCCCAAATTGTACGTGATGCACCAATAATTTGAGGCTGTACATTTTATACTGATGCAAATAAATCAGAAGAGTTAGGTAAGGTGGAATAAAACCCTTATAATTCTGTCCAATAAGCAGAGTTATATGCTATTCTCAAGGTACTAAGGGATTTTTAAAAACCTCTCAACATAATTACTGATTCACAATATGCAGAAAGAGTTGTCTTTCATAATGAAACTGCTGAATTTATAACAGATGATAGACAGAATTGACTTCACTATTCATACGGGTTCAAGATGTAACCAGGAATAGGCTTTGTCCCATATACATAACACACATCTAACCCCATATGGGTCTGCCAGGTCCTCTAGCACAAGGTAATGCAGAAATTGATCGATTATTGATTGGAAGTGTGCTAAAGACCTCATAATTTCATAAGAAACATCATGACAATAGTAAAGGTTTAAAGAAAGAGTTTTCTGTTACATGGCAACAAGCTAAGGACATTATAAAGAGATGTCCCACTTCCTCTTTCTATAACCAAATACCATTACCTGAAGTGAGTAATCCAAAGAGTACTCAAAAATCTGGCAAATGGATGCGTTCCACTTTACAGAATTTGGAAAATTAAAATATGTATACCACACCATTGACACTTACTCAGATTTTCAATGGGCAACTGCTTTGAGCTTAGGAAAGGCTGATTCAATAATCACACATTTATTAGAAGTTATGGCCATTATGGGTATACCTGCACAAATAAAGACAGATAATGGTCTAGCATATGTATCTAAGAAAATGAAACAGTTTTTGCTTATTGTAATATAAAACATATTACAGGTATACCAAACAATCCTACAGGTCAAGCAGTTATAGAAAGATCAAATTGAACTATAAAGGATATGCTAAACAAACAGAAAGGGATGAAAAATACCTCCAGAAATAGATTGCATAATGCTTTATTAACCTTTAATTTTCTTAATGCTAACAAGAAAGGAACAACAGCAGCAGAGAGACATTGGATAATAGAGAAAAAAAAACTTCTGAATTAAATCAGCCAGTGTATTGATGTGTTGATCTCACAATGTATTGATCACAGTGTATTGATCTCACAATGGAAACCAGGAGATGTGCTACGTTGAGGAAGGTGTTTCGCTCTTGTCTCCACAGGAGAAGATGAACTATGGATACCATTAAAATTAATAAAGATTCGATTTGAAAAAGAGAAACCTCTTGAGAAAGAGAAATGATAGTGCATTCACAGAGGTGAAAACCATACAAGTAGTAAGAAAGAAAAAAAACATCATAAGGGTTGGGGCAGGGTTCTGTTCTTGTCTTTGTAGGAAAATATTCATCATCTTCAAAGAGTCGAGAGACCTTGGACATCTAGATGCCTAAAGATGAAAAGATAGCTATCCAGAAAGAATCAACAAGCAAAGAGAAATCTGACTTATGATGCTGTATTACCTGCATGGTAAAATTTGATTATCTGGACATGTATACATTTCTACTTAAAAATAAGAGCTGGCTTTGGAGTTGGACAATGACTATTCTTCTCTAAATCCAAGCAAGTTGTTAAAAGAAAAATCCAGAATTTTTGTCTCATGTCAAGAGCCATCTGGTATGAGACAGAAAGAAGATAGATTTTAAGGAAATATTTCACTTTTCTCCATGCCCATTTTGCCTATATTGTATCTTTTGTTGAATATATGTCTATATGAATACTGTTTAAGTTTTCAACTATGAACAGTAGATTTTCCTGCAGTAATCTTTGATGATTTCAGGATAAAGATGGGGCCCCACAACAACAACTTTACCTGGTTGATATGACATCATGATGCTGATAGCGATACTATAAGACCAGTTTTTGTGTACCAGCTGTGGAAATGGTGCACCTTCTTACAACGTTCTGGCCATAACTCCAAATAAGAACTTAAAAAGAAAAAACCCTATCAGCTACTCAGAGACCATTTGCAATTATACAAAGCAGCAATCTTGAAACTTAACCATCATTTCACTTTTACATGATCTCATAGGAAGAACCATGATAGCTGGAAGCAATTCTAGAAGACAATGTCTTTTTCCCAACAAAGTTTGTCCTCATGGTTAGGGACACTATTTAGGAGATGATTATTACTCGTATAGGGTTGGTGATTGTGGTAGAAATTATGTAGGCCCAGAGATCTAAAAAAAAAGAGGGAAAACTGAATGGGTAGATTAGTGTGAACTTATTCACAGTAATAACAATAATAGTGAGTAATAAAGTGAATATTTGTAAACTATTATTTATGAATAATTCACATTGGTATAAATTTTTTATATTGATACAAGTTCAAATTATATTTGTTATGTTGAATATGCTCCTATTTCTGTTTACAGCATTTGTACACCTGTGCAAAGTTATTTTGTCAGATTGCATGCGTGTATGTTTCTACCTCTGTTTAAGACATTTTGTATATTGACACAATTTTAGGATATATTTATCATATTGCATTATATACTTCTACCTCTGAACAAGATATTTATACATTGTTTACCTTTTGAGGTCATTGTCCTTCTTTACTGCACAGTTGTTTATTATTCTGATATGAAGTCTTAATTGTTAAGTTATATAGGTATTAAGTATTATAGGTCAATAGTCATTCATATTTGTTATACTTTTAGTCCAGCTAATTAGGTTCTTTAGATACATAGAGGTTGTATTCTGCATAGATAGATAACCTTCAACCACTTCAAAGATCTGTAGAATATGACACTTAAATAACTTAGGATTCTGTTGATGTAAGACACAATTGCTCCTGGCAGCACCAATCTATTCCCAAGAGAGTGTTGAACACCAAAGACACTCCACTTGAAATTTGTTTTCTTCTTGGGACAACTGGCCTTTGGGCAAGAAACTGCAAAGTGCACGTTGTCTGGTCTAGTCAAACAGGATACAAGAAAAAAGACTGTCAAATCTTACCAAGACAGGGTAAGATGGTTTTGAAAAATTTCCTGCTTCTAAAAATGGTCTGTCAGTTACTCTAGGCCTTAGCCAAAGTTGGTTGCTTCAACATTGCAAATGAGATTTTGGGTGATTGCTTAGGTAGCCAGTTGTCTCTATCATCTATTGCACATTTTGGAAGCTGCTTGATTGCACTTCATGCCTACTCAAGTAATAGTATCTCCCTTCTCAGGCCTTTGATGGGGTTGAAAATCAGATAGTTGTAGTTACTATCCTCTTATGATCTAGTCAAGCCATTTCCAATACAAGACTTAGACTCCTTAGGATAGAATGTTTGTTAAAACATTAGGATATATTCCTTGCTTAATATTGTTTGTACTGGTTGTAATTCTAATTTTATACTTGATATCTGTTCTCAGTGTACACAGTTTTGCATTGGGTTTGGAACTCTCTTATTTAAACAAAAGGGGGAGGTGCTGCAAGAACTCCTTTGGTCAATAGCCTTTAAGATATCAGCCCACTTGGGTGTGGTCTCTTATACTATAAATGCAGCTGTGAAGCATGCACTCACTCCCTTGCTTCTGGTTCTTGCTTCTGGCTGCTAGATTTGGTTTGTGTTCCCTGTTAGTGCAGAGTACTGTGATCTAGGATAGTGATCTATGAGTCTCCCCCTAAATAAATAACCTTTTATTATTCAGAAAAAAGTGGGGGGGGATGTGCTCTGGGACATGGTCTTTTACCTCGTCATTTATATTGTATTGTTTTAATAAAACACTAATTGACCAGAAACCAGGAAGGAAGTATAGGCGGTGTGACCAGGAAGGAAGTAGAGGCAGGGCAATGAGAACAGGAGAATTCTGGGAAGAGGAAAGACTCAGTCTGAAGTTGTCACCCAGATGCAGAGGAAGCAAGATGAGAATGCCTCCCTGATAAAGGTACCAAGCCATGTGGCTAACACAGACAAGAATTATGGGCTAATTTAAGATGTAAGAAAGAGTTAATAAGAAGCCTGAGCAAATAGGCCAACCCAACCAGTTTATGATTAATGTACACCTCTGTGTGTTTCTTTAGGACTGAACAGCTGCAGGACAGAAACCTCTGTCAACATCATGGATTCCTGACAGTTAACTCATAAGTGTCTTCAGTCCTGAGGGGTCTGTAGATTTGTGATCTCTGGACCATAAGTTTTATTATACCCAGCCTGTCTTTCATGAAAATTTCACTAGCTGGTTGAGAATGCAAGGCCCAAAAATCAGTAACAAAAGCAGAATTACCTGGGGTCCCAATAGAGTGGAGAGGAGAGTGGTCAATCAAGGGCAGCTATTAAACCAGGTTTGGTTCCATGGGGAATGGGGGTTATGCACAGAGGAGGAAGAAGGGACATTGGCAGCTAGCAGGAGAAACAAAATCAATGGGGTTCAACTTGATTGCCACAGCGGAGATGCAGTTTTAGCGGATTGGAGGGATTTTTGGAAGCTCCCCATGTCCACATGTCTCCGTTGTGTTGGCCTCTGAGATGGTGAATGGATGGGCTCTACGGGTGTGGGAGTAGTGCACCCAGATGGTAATGATGTCTACTTTGAGGGCCATTGACATGATCATCAGAACAATGAACGGACCCTTCCATTTCAGCTCCAAGATCTTGTGCTGATGTTTGTGAATGAGAACCCAGTTGCCTGGCCAGAACTTGTGGGGTTTAGGGAGAGAGATTATTTTATATATGGCCCTCAATTGGGACCAGACCTTCTGGTAGGTTAACTGCAGCTGAAAGACCTGGATAAATCTAGACCCCTTTAGCAGAAAAAATAAAGCCAAAAATCTAAGCAGGGAGAGAAGAATCAGAAATTTAGATTAACCGGTTCAGTGACTCTGTTTCAGGAACTAGCTGAAGATAAATTTAGATTATAATCTTGTAAAACAGGGAGTTATCCCCTTGTGATTATCACTGGTATTTTCAGAATTTTTGATGATCATTGGTATTGTCAGAATTTTTCGATGATGCCCTCCCTACCCCCTTTGGATTACTGGGCTGTGGTTTCTTCCCTTAAATATCCTTTCTCCCAGCTACTTGAGGTCAAACTCCTCCCCTGCATGGGATATGAGTCTCAGCCCCAGTGCTGGTACCTGTCAATAAACCTCATGTGATTGCAGCAAGAATGGTCTCTCATGAGTTCCTGGGGGGTGGGGGGTGTTATCCCGAGACTTGAGTGAGAGTCTCACCACACCAGGGGTCTTTCACAGCTGCAGAGAGAGTTCAGCATATCCTGGTCATCCAGGGTGGAGATCAGGTCAGTCTGAAGGCTTGCTATCATGGGAGAAGTAAAGGGAGTGAGGCCCATCTGATATGGAGAGTTGCTCACCCTAAACAGGACAAAGAGGGGGAGAGTTAATCAGTCCATGCCAGTCTCCAGAGCTAATTTATTTAAGGTCTCTTTTAGAGTTCTATTCATTCTTTCTACCTGCCCTGAGCTCTGAGGTCTATAAGCACAATGGAGTTTCCAGTCGGCCCTAAGTGCAATGGCTATTCACTGGCTTACCTGTGATATGAAGGCTGGGCTAGTGTCAGACCCAGTCATGGCCAGGAAGCCATAGCTGGGCAGGATTTCTTCAATTAATTTCTTTGCTACCACATTGGCCATCCAACCTGAGGTGTCTATTAATGCTAACAAATACTTATATACAATTTTTCCAGGTTTGATTTCAATAATATCCACTTCCCAGTATGTCAAGTCCCCTTCTGTCTGGCACCAGGACTGGAGGGGACAGTATAGCATTGGTCAATTGGCAGGCATGACACTAGGACACAATTTGCTCAATAGCTCAATTGTCATTCTGAACTTTAACTTTGTCCCGATGCAGTAGGTCCTGCATTCTGCGTGTCCCCAAATGCGAGGACTGGTGAATCGTTTTTGAATATATCTTGTCTTAGCTTCCATGGCAGGATGACCCACCCATCAGCTGTTTTCCACCAGTTTTCTAGGGGTTGAGCTATAGGCAAGGTATGAATCCGTGCCAGATCTTCAGACATGTGGTTGGGAATCTGGGGTAAGTTCCTTGTCCCCGGGTCTATTAACACTGGTGTAGCTCTGGGGACATCGTTATCTCTTTGGCAGTCCTATCAGCCAAGCTATTTCCCTTCTGCATGAGTCCTGAGCCTCTCTGATGTCCAGGGACAACTTTGAGGGTTCCCAAAGGGCCTGCAGGAGATCTAGGATCTCCTGTTTATTCTTGATTGTCTTTCCTTCAGCTGTTAGGAATCCCTCCTTATAGATTGTCCCATGAATATGAGCAGTGGCAAAGGCATACCTGCTGTCTGTGTAGATGTTTAACCTCTTTTTTTTTTTTTTTTGGTTTTTCGAGACAGGGTTTCTCTGTGGCTTTGGAGCCTGTCCTGGAACTAGCTCTGTAGACCAGGCTGGTCTCGAACTCACAGAGATCCGCCTGCCTCTGCCTCCCGAGTGCTGGGATTAAAGGCGTGCGCCACCATCGCCCGGCTTAACCTCTTTTCTTTTCCCAGTCTTAGGGCTCTAGTGAGAGCTATCGACTCTGCACTTTGTGCAGATGTTCCTGTTGGCGGGGGTTCTGCACCTGACAGTGGGGTATCCTCTTCCAGAGTGGAGGCGTGGGGATTTAGAAATATGGTAAAGAATACGAAGACTCTAATGAAAATAATAAAATGCAGAAACATATAGGATAGCATTGGGAGGGAATTTTTCAGTGAGTACTGAAAATTTACCCGTGTTTAATTTCCAACTGGTTAGTAAACCCCTGTCCCCAAAATGTAGGAGTAAAACAAAAGACTGCATTAACATACTAATTGAAAGTCTTGGGCATCATTCACGCTCATGCCCTAGACTCACGCCCTAGACCTCTGTAGGCAAACCACTCCCTGGGTGGAATCCCAAGTTATTTTCACAAAGGGAACTGGAACTTAGTGGGAGCCTTAGACTTTTGGGTAGGAACCAACTACTTCCTTATTTCAGGAGCACCTGTGGACAATAGCCTTGAGAGAGCAGAGCTCTGATTTACAACTAGGTGGGACCTTTGTTTAAGTCAGAAGCACAATAACCTTGAATGAACTAAAAAGTCCCAAACTCTCGACCTTTGGCCTCTTTGGGCCTCCACACTTCAGGTCTGGTCTAATGCAATGCGCTTGTGTCAGAATCCCAGAACAATCATGCAACAGAGCCTTGAGGTCAGTGTCAGGTAGCAACATGGCTGGGTTGAGAGTTGTTGGGATTTGGAACATAATCTGGGCTGGATTAAGGAGTAAAGCCTGATTGTGGGTCATGCAGGTACTGCTCAGTCACCGTCTGCCAGCTACTTGAGAATCCCCTCTAATGTGTGGGGAGAGTCAATAGTCGGATTCTGTCCCAGGGTTAGCTTGTCTACATCTTTTACCAGCAGGGCTATAGTTACTATAATGCGGAGACAGGGAGGCCAGCCCGCTGTCACAAGGTCTAACTTTTTGGACAGGTAGGCCTCTGGGTGCTTCCATGGTTCCACCCCTTTTTCTATTCCTTTGTGCTCATCCATGAGCAGGTAGAAGGGCTTATTTACATCCGGGAGTCCGAGTGCCGGAGCCTCCAGGAGTTTCCGTTTCAGAGTGTCAAATGCCTTCTGCATTCAGTTCAGGTGAAGTCACCCTTGGTGGCTTCATACAGAGGTTTAGCTATTTCTGCGAACCCAGGGATCCAGAGGCGACAGAACCCAGCAGTCTTCAGGAACTCCCTAACTTGGTTGGCAGAAGCGGGAGTTGGGATTTTAGTACTGTCTCCTTGTGGGCCTCTGAAAGCCATCGTTGGCCTTCTTTAAGGATGTATCCCAGGTACATTACCTGTAGTTGGCAGGTCTGAGCCTTCTTTGCAGCGGCCCAGTATCCCAGGTCCCCGAGGGCACTTATCTGACAGGGTTCCCTTCAGACACCTTTCCCGATCCTCAGTTGTAACTAACAGGACATCCACATATGTAACAGACTTACTTCTGGGTTCTGGAGTCGGCACTCGCACAGGTCTTCATGTAGTGTCTCATCAAAGATGGTGGGAGGGTTCTTAAATCCTTGAGGCAACCAGGTCCAGGTTAGCTGTTAGCTGATCCTGATCTCTGGGTCATGCCATTCAAAGGCAAATGCATATGTGGACATGTGCTGGTGTCTTTGGAGCCCAGAAGAGGGCACCAGATTCCCTTAAGCTGGAACTGCCTGGTGTGGGAGCTGAGAACCAAAGATCCTTACCAGTACTGGCTCTTAACCTCTGAGTCGGAGCAGCGCACCTGTGCCCTTGCTATGGTCAAGTCTTCTGGAGCACACCTGTTTACTTTTTAGAAAGAAAAAATATCAGGAGCTGGAGAGATGGTTCATGGGTAAGAACACTTTCTGTATAAACATGAGCATGTGGATCTAAATCCCCAACACGCACATAGAAACTGAGTGTGGCCAAGTGCTCCCAGAACCATAGGAATGGAGGGTAGAAACTGGTGAATCTGGGACAGAGGGTAGAGACAGGAGTCACTTGTTTCTGGCAATTAGATCAAGTAGTTTGGAATATTGCCATCCTTTCTCTGGATTGGGGAACTGTGAACCTTTCTGTTCACAGACCTCCTTCCTGGATCATAAGTTCCCCTCAGGATTCAGACCACGTCTTGGCAGAGAGAGGGGGCCCCAAGATAGATACCAGACTCCCTGCTAATCATGATATAGAGGGTTATGAGCCAGTTCTAAATCAGTTTATGAAGATAAAACATCAGCCCGCTACGAACTCCTGTGATCACAAGGCAATTCATATACGTTAGAGAGACACAAGGAATGGCTACTTTTATTAAGTTACTAAGTATGCCGCAGAAAGGTGGTTTGGTTGCGGAAAAGGGGCCATCAAGATTTGTGGTTTTCTTGGGCCATTTTGAAGTTGAAAAATGCCAAATGTCTAGGATAGTCTCTGGAATATAGTACATGGTTAATCAATGTTTGTTGAATGAAATCACAACCTCAAAGAAATCTGTTTGCTGTTGTTTCAGCATAGCCAAGAAGAAATTAGTAGAAGATATAAAATGTATTTTTTTTTTTTTTTTATTTTCGAGACAGGGTTTCTCTGTAGTTTTTGGTGCCTGTCCTGGAACAAGCTCTTATAGACCAGGCTGGCCTCGAACTCACAGAGATCCGCCTGCCTCTGCCTCCCGAGAAAATGTGTTTTTTTACATGAAATCCTTGATCCTGGCAATGCTGGGGACCTCCGTGAGAACTTAAAAAGTTTTGGTTTCAGGAAGGCCTGGTAGTGCAGGCATGTAATCCTAGCCACTTAAGAGGCTGAAGCAATAGGATTACAAGGTCAGGGTCCTCAAGGGCTACAGAATAAATTCAAGGCCATACTCGGTGAGCAAGCTCAACACTTAAAGGCACTACCGACAAGCCTGATGGCCAGAGATCAATCCCAACCCCCAAGGGTGGAAGGAAAGAACTGACTCCCAGAAGCTGTGGCATTCATGCCCACATACACACAACTGAAATAAATAAACAGTAGAGAGAATTAAAAGTTAAAAAAAAAAAAAGGCTGGGAGTATGTTGACAAGTGGTAGAGCCCTTGCCTAGCTCTATGCAGAGCCGTAAGATCAAACCTCATTAGCAAGAAGAAAAAAATAATGGTTTCAGTTTGCAATATTTGCTTTTGGAACCAAATGTAACCCACTGATTTGTTAAGCAGCAGTACCCAAAAGCTGGAACCAAAGATTCTCACTCCCATATTCTTCCCGGTTAGTAATGAGTGCTGCTGGGGACCTTCTCATTGCCCAGAACATGGGGAGTGCTGACATCACCTCTGATATAGTTCTGGATGGCTAGGGGTCAGTGGTTGAGACAAAGGCCTCAGACTTGGTTTCCTATCGTCAGATTTGTCCTTGAAATTGTGCTGGTCTTGCATTTTCTTGCTGCTTTCCTGACTTGTAGAGATTTCCTTGAACATCCTCCAGCTGCCCCTGTCGTCTTTTCTCTTTGAAATTACAACAGCCAATCTCTCAAAGAGGAACACCTGGGAGGGCGGGGCGGTTCCAGCTCAAGCGTCCAGTTGCATTAGGTACTCAGACTAAATGGAAAAACAGCAACATCATTCTCCCTCACCCACACAGTACTTCCTGGGTGCTGAACCTGGAACCTGCTAGGTAAGTGCTCTACTACTGAGTTACAGCACAGCCATTTAAAACATTCCTTTGAGACAAGGTCCTGAGAAGTTGACCACACTATCCCTGACCTTATTCTGCAGTCTAGACAACCTTGAACTTGTCTTCCAGCCCTGTACTCAGTAGTAAGTCATCCACAGACCTGTACCCGCAGTCCTGACTAGAAAACACCTCTTTCAGTGAGTCACCTGTACATTTACTGGAAGCACCATTGCTATGCTTTTTTTTTTCTTTTCGAGACAAGTTCTCATTATATGTCACTGGCTGGTCTGAAACTCATATACAGACAAGGCTGGCCTCAAATATGTGGGAATTTGCCTTTTTCTGTCTTCCAAGTTCTGGATTTAAAGATGTCTTCATCCATGCCTCACTACTATTATTTACTGTTTGCTGGTTTGGTTTTGCTAGGATTCAAATTCAGGGCCTGCATATGCTAGGCACTTGTTCGATACTCTAGCTACGATTTTAATGGTTGCATCTCTTGAGGGTTAGAGATTCTTGCTTAGGGAAGTGAGGCAGAATCCTAAATCCTGATACAATGTTTTCGGTCTCCTTTGAGAACAATTCAACATTCAGGAAGCAGAGGCAGGAGGATTGTGAGTTTGAGGCCAGCTTGGGATGGCTATGTAGTAACACATGAAGGCCAATATGGTGGTGTACACCTGTAATCCCAGCCACTGGGAGGCAGAGGCAGGAGGAATGTCACAAATTGAGGCCAGCCTTGCCTACATAGTGAGTTCCAGGCCAGTCTGGGCTACCTAGTGAGATCCCCATCTTAAACAACAACAGCAGAAATAAAATGAAACCTGGGGGTACATATCTGTAATCTTAGCATTTAGGAAGTGGAAGCATACGGGCCAGGAGTTCATGCTCATTCTCTGCTACATAGCTAGTTTGAGATAAGACTAGGCTTCATAAGACTGCCTCAAAAAATAAAATAAATTAGTTAACTTAAAATGAATAAAGTAGGTATAAATGCATGCACATGAAGTCATGTACCTACATATATGTGAATACCCACAATGCATGTTTAAATGTATGAAAAAATTATATAGAGAATTGTGGGACCACAGGGAAGCTATCTGCCTCCTGAAGGGCTTGACACCTGGGAAGCATGTCAATGAGACAGGGCACGCACTTAGCATGCACAAGGCCTGGGCCCAATCTCCAGCACGAAAAAGAGAAGAAAAAAAAGAAAAGAAAAAGAGAAAGAGGTGATCGCTGTCAGAGTGACAGGAGTGTACTGATTCGTGCCTACAATCCCAGCACTAGGGAGGCTGAGATAGGTGACTGCAAGTGCGGGGCCAGGCAGGCTACCAAGATCCTGCCTCAATAAAACTCAGGCGCCAAAAGTCCTCTCACCAAAGCGTATTTTCCCCAAACTTTGTAACTTCTCCAAGCAACCATTAAAATAACAATGAATTCTTTTTCTAAAAGCTGAAAGCCTATCCCAAAGCTTGTGTTCGCGACATATTCTCGGCCCCAGTGCAACCTGAAGACCTGGAGTTATGAATAATTTCTTCTGTGGACTCCCTGGCTGGCTTTTCCTGGCACACTTGCCGATGCCTTGTCAATGCCGAGGGTATTTTGGACGGGCTTCTCTGTGCTGAAAGCTTCCAGCCAGGCCTTGAACTTCACCTGGCAGCATAGGGAAATCTCCCTGAGCAACAACAGGCCTTGCAGTGCTTGGAAGTGGTCCTTCCTGGCCTTACCCCATCTGAGGAGTGAATGGGGGGCAAGGGAGGGAAGGTGAAGGGGTGGCAAAAGGGAGTGGAGGGGGAACTGGGGTTGGTATGTAAAATGAAAAGTAATTTTTTAAATAAAATAATATTTTAAAAAGTAGTCCTTCCTGCCTTTTGCAGCCTACAGAAGCCACTGCAGTGCATCACATGACCATTAGGTGGCGCTAAACACAGCGGTCAAGGCTGGAGACGCAGGAAGACAGTTCTGGGTTACACCTTCATCCTTAGAAAGCCCCTATCTGGGAACTACTGGCGACATCTCTTCATGAGCTGGGCCCAAGAACACACACAACTCACTTCTCTTGGCCCGTCACTCATGGTAGGTTGCTTTGTGTTGAATAAAATCAAACTAACCCAGGTGTGGAGGTGAACTTCTGTAATTGCCACACTAGGGAAGTGGAGGCAGAAGGATCAGATCATTCACAGAGAAATAGCTAGGAGAGTTTGAGGCCAGCCTGGGCTACATGAGATCCTGCCCAATACACTAAAACAAATGAAACCCAAAATCAGACTGAGCCAGGGGTGGTGGTGCACGCCTTTGATTGCACCGCTGGAGAGGTAGGGTGATCTTAAGTTCCTGGCTAGCCTGGTCGAAACAATCAGTTCCAGACGAACCAGGGTTACACAGCACGATCCTGTCACAGCAATGAAAGAACGAATCAAAGCAATAGCCAAGGAGTTGGTCCACTGTTTAACAGGCCACATTACAGAGGGCAGTGCCCCTAATACAGAATTCTTTGGCCTCAAATGCCCGTAACGGAGAGACTGGGGGAACTGAGGATTTCTATTGCTGTGATGAAACACCACGACCAAAAGAAGCTCAGAGAGGAAAGGGTTTGTTTCATTGACAACAATGTAATCCACCGTTCAGGGAAGTCAAGGCAGGAGCATAGAGACAGAAGCTGATGCAGGGGCCATGGAGGAGTGCTGCTTCCTGGCTTGCTCTCCATGGCTCACTAAGTCTGTTTGTAAACAGGACCATCTGCCAAGAGGTAGCATCACTCCCAGTGAGCTGGGCCCTCTTACATCAAGACCACCCCACAGCCTTGCCAACAGGCCAATCTTATGGAGGCATTTTCTTAATTAGATCCCCTCTTCCCAGATATGTCTGGGTTTGTGTCAAGTTGACAAAAATCCACCAGCACACTGGTCTTGACATTTCATCGGAAAACACACCTAAACTGCCACTGAGAATTGCCCAGGGTGGCTCCCCAGGGACTGTGAATATAGGCTTTTTCTTAGAAGTGGGTTGTGCTGCTTGCTCATTTTCTAAGAGGCTGGTTAGGAGGACACAGAAAAGGGAAATGCCCCCACTAAGCAGCGGGGCCTCCGTGAGAACAGTACCACCAGTGAGCAGCACTCTTTACATGCAAGGCACTGGACTGAGAGTTCATTGGGCTGAGGCTGTCGTCCAGTGAAAGCACCCGCAGAACATTCCAGAAGGTCTGGGTATGATCTCCAGCTCTGAGATAGAAGAAGAGGAAAGAGCACAGTTGACTTTGCCATCAGTCCTGAGAGTTTCTAGCTGCTACTTAGGCTCAGAGAGGTAAAGCATTTAGTGGTGATCAGGAGCAGTAGAATGACAATCACACTCGAGTGATACTGGCGTATATGATTTTATACTCAGATCTACCAAGAAGTAGCATGGACAGTGATATAGAGAAGATTTTGTCCCGTACCTCTGTGTCACATTTTCTTTTCCTTTTCTTTTTTCTTCCGTGTGTGTGTGTGTGTGTGCGTGTGTATGTGTGTGTGTGAGAGAGAGAGAGAGTAGGCAGGCAAGCATTCTATCTTTGAACTGCACTCTTAACTCTGTCTTGGCTTTTTTAATGTTATCTTTGCTGCTGTTGGAGCACAGTCCTCCTGCCTCAGTCAAATCTATTTTAGCTATATCCTTATGAGAGCAGCTGACAGAAATCTGGATCCAATGGGGAGGGAAGACAGGAGAGAGAGAGAGAGACTTAGAGTTTCTGTTGCTGAGAGGCCACACCATGACCATGGCAACTCTTACAAAGGAAAGCATTTAATTGTGGCTGGCTTACAGTTCAGATGTTTAGTCCATTGTTGTTATGGCAGGGAGCATGACAACATGCAGACATGATGCTGGAGAAAGAGCTGAGAGTTCTACATCTTGATCTGAAAGCAGCAGAAGCAATTTGTGCCACACTGGGCATAGCTTAAGCAAAGAAGAACTCAAAGCCCACCTCCACAGTGACAGTTCCTCCAGCAAGGCCATACCTGCGCCAACAAAGCCACGCCTCCTAAAAGTGTCACTACAGAGAGAGAGAGAGAGAGAGAGAGAGAGAGAGAGAGAGATTGATTTAGAACAACTTCAAATCTGGCTTTATCAAGGTGTTGTAAGGACAACAACTGCAAAATCAAAGATCCCTGAACCCTCTTATCTTCTACAAAGGGATCCTTCAAGGGTTCTTAGTTGATGACTTAATTCCAGTATTTTGTGCCACTAGCTGTTTATCCACATAAGGGCTTAATATTACATAATATTAATATCTAAAGTGAAAGCGGCCCTTGCTGAGGTATCTAACCGAAGCTTGAGCTAGCATCTTTGTCTGGGATGGCTGTCTAGTGACTTTGGGGAATCTGACTTGTCTTGTTCCAAACAGTCTTTAGATTGTAAGTACACACCACCGTGCCCAGCTTTAGGTATTAGTGCTAACATGCACAGCCCAGGTTTTAAAAATTAAAAAGTAATGTTTATTTATTTATTTATTTATTTATTTATTTATTTATGTGTGGGCAAGGAACATTGCCATAGTGTGTATGTGGGTGTCAGAGGGAAACTATTTCGGGAGCTGATTCTCTCCCTCTACAATGTGGATCCAGGCTTGCATTACTGGGTAGCAAGTACTTGCTGAACCACGTCATTGGCCCAGGATGAGAACTTTTAAATTTAAGGCAAGACTTTTCTTTCCGAGCAACAAGCCCCTTTGAGGCCTACAGAGTCCTCTTTCCACACTGACACTGCATCGAGGATGTTCCCTACCTCTTCATTCTCACGTGAGTCTTCCCCTTCCTCCTCTCCCCTCCCCCCTCTTCCGCTCAGGCTTCTCTTTCTCCTTGAGACAGAGGATCTCTTCACAGCCTGGGCTGGCCTTGAATTTGTGGTGCTTCTCCTGATTCAGCTATGGAATAATCCTTCTGTACACTGTGTGAGTACATGTCTCTATAATTGGTTTAATAAACAAGCTGTCTGGCCAGTAGTTGAACAGGATGAAGTTAGGCAGGAAAGCCAAACTACAAAGGATGGATTGAGGGAGGGTGGAGTCAGAGTCACCAGCCAGATGCAGAAGGAGCAGAAGATGATCGTGCAGTGTTGAAAGAAGGTTCACCATATGGCAGAGTATAGAGAAGAAATATGGGTTAATTTAAAATGTAAGAGTTAGCTAGTAACAAACCTGAGCTACTGGCCGAGCATTTGTAATTAATATAAGCCTCGGCTGGGTGGTGGTGGTGCATACCTTTAATCCCAGCACTAGGGAGGCAGAGGCAGGTGGGTCTTTGTGAGTTCTAGGCCAGGATGGTCTACAGAGTGAGTTTCAGGGCAGGTTCCAAAGCTACACAGAGAAACCCTATCTTGAAACACACACACACACACATACACACACACACACACACACACACACCTCAGTACTCAGTGTGTTTATTTGAGAGTGGCTGCAGGGCAGGAAAACACTGCCTACACCCTAGTGCAATGATGGATGGTTTTTCATTCAGAATGGATGACTAGCTAGCTCATGCTTCAGGATGATGAGGAACCTGCCTTCTGGGAGCAGACTATCCTCTCTGCATCTTCCCCTTCTTTTGAGTGGGAGCTAATGATCTCCCTTACAAAGTCCGAAAGTCAGCTAGATATTCGGTCTAGGTTACTCTGGGGCTGAGTGAACAACTTGGTCCAGTGCAGAAATGCCCTGAGTTTACATGGTGTCACTGCAGAGGTCACTAGGCTGATAATCACACCAACCAGAACCTACGCAGTGTCTCTCGCCCATTTCAGCCTCTGGTCTAGGCTATGATCCCTCAGAAAGATCCAAAAGGAATAAAATGCAGGTCTGAGAAGTGAGATTTCAGGACCCCCACCTGACTGACTTATTCATTCAAAATGGCTTTTCTTTTTATTTGTTTGCTTTTTAAATTTGTGTGTGTTCAGGTGTGTATACAAGGGCTTTGTGCATGTTTGTGTGTCCGTGTGGGCTGTGTGTGGAGGGCAGAGATTGACACTGGTTATCCTTCTCAGCTGCTCATTACGGTATATATATATATATATATATATATATATATATATATATATATATTTGTGTCTGTCTGTATACATGTATTGTTTTTGAGACAGGGACTTTCTATGTAGCCCTGTCCCAGAACTCGTTATGTAGACCAGGCTGACTTTGAACTCATTTGCTGTGGATGGCAGCATCCCTGGACAGGTGGGTCTGGATTGTCTAAGAAAACTAACTTGAAGGGACACCTTCTCCCTTGAGCTTGTGCCTCTGGCAGGCCTTGCCCTTTTCCATTCCCTCTGCCTTGCTAACAACTGTTGGACCACATTCCTAAAGCTAACCCCCAATGCCTATTCCCTTATTCGGCCACTTCTTCCTCCTGAGGCTGACTACCAAAGTCCCGCAATCAAAATCCCTTTTCAGCTCACCTAATCAACGTGGTCAATTAAAATGAAACACCTCATCCTAACAAGGGCTTTCCCCTTTACCTTTATAACTGCCATTTGCCTATGGACCACATCTGTGACTCCTCTATCCTTAGGCTGTCCTTTGTCCCTAGTGGGACAAACACCCTTTCTCCCCTTCCCTTTTCTCCTTTGCCCTCATCTCCTTCACCGCAGCATCCTAGCCCATTCTCACACAGACTTCCTACCTGCAAGGTCTTTTTCTGCTGTTTTCTGCCAGAGTCAGGTCATTTGCTGCTTCAGTTCCTGCTTACAGGTTCCTGCCTCCAGTTCCTGCCTTGGTTGCCTACTTAAAGGACTCTGTAAGTTAAAGGAAACACTCTCTTCCCCAGGTTGGTTTTGGTCAGTGTTTTAGTGAAACAACGGAACACAAACTAGGTCAAGCAAGCACTGTAGCACTGAACCACATACCCAGCGCCCACTTTCTCCTAGGAATGCTGCCTCAATCTTCAGGGATTTCTCTAGACCCACTGTCACAGAACTTTATTATTCTTACACAATGGCCACATAGTCCTGTCTTTAGTCAGCCACAATCCTGTGACCTTGGGAATTCCAGTCTTTATCTCTAACTTGCTAGTAGGTTTCGTCTTTGAGCACTTGACCCTAAACTCCCTTTCAGTCAGCAGCAATGGGGATGCGGTTAGAGATGTAGCTTCATGCGGCTACCTGCAACAGTCTGATTACTTCATTTCTGAGGCCTCCACTCAGGTGAAGCCAGGATGTTTTTGCTGCAGAAACTTCAGCATGGGATAGAAGTGAGGAGATACTCAGCATGTGGGTAAGAGAGATGCGTGTGTAATGGAACCCTAGACCTTAGCACGACTGATGCCATGTTAGAGGCACCATTCTGAACATAAAACCCAGCATGCCACCCCCCTGCCAAAACAGGAACAAAGACCTAATCCATCAAACACGTAGTCCACAGTTTCAGGAAAGTCCCTAAATCTACGAAACTCGCCTTTTGGCTTCTGTAGATCTGCTTCTAGCCAACTGAAGTGTGACAACCAGGATGTGAGTTTTGTGCATAAAAAGACAAAGGACTGTGAGGCTCAGAGCTGCATGACTTGGGCGAGTGCCCGTGCAGCAGCGGCTGCAATAAGGATTTTCTTTTCGGCATTCTGAGTGTCCATGTGGTGGTCTCTGCTGGGCTTACCTCGCAGCAAGTGTGGACTTCTGAAAGGGAAAAGTGGAAGTTTGGTGTCACTTCCTATAATCTAGCACGTGAATCACCTTCAACTACCTACAATTTGACATCATCCTGAACTAGGTAAGATGCTGTTTCAAAACAGCAAAATAAAAACAAAATCTAAAAGTAATATATTGGTAACTTCAGAAAAGTGGTATTAAAATGGTTTAAATTATTTGTTCATTTATTTATTTTTATGTAGCCCTGACTGGTTTCTGGAACTCACTGTAGATGAGTTGAATTTGCTTTAATCCTGCTGTCTCTGCCTCCTGAGTGCTGAGAGAACAGCATAGTGGCCCGACCCATTTAATGCTCTGTTGTCATCATTTTTATCATGAAGATAAAGTAGAACTTATGATTTTTTTTCATGTAGCCCAGGCTTACTTCATAGTTTAATCTGTAGCCAAGAATGACCTTGAATTTCTGATCTTCCTGTCTCCACTTCAGAAGTGTTGACATTTCATGCGTTTGCCACCATGCCTTGGTTGGGGTCAGACTCAGAGCTGAGTGAAAGCTAATCTGATAAGCAATACTTCAGCTCTATTCTCTGTATGTATATATGTGTGGCTACACATTCATGTGCGTGCATGTGTGCGTGCGTGCATGTATGTGTGTGTGTGTGTGTGTGTGTGCCCACGCACATGCAGAGGCCAGAGCCGATGGTGGAGTGTCTTCCTCAGTTGCTCTCCATCTTTCTTCTGAGACAAGGGCTGCCACTGAACCACAGCTCACTTATTTAGCTAGACTATTGCCCAAGGATCCCTGTTCTCCACCTCCCCAGTTCTGGGGTTGCAGACATATGCTGCAACACCTGGCTTTTATTTGGGTGCTGGGATTTGAACTCAGGTCCTCATGCTTGCACAGAAAGTACTCATTAACTGGGCCATCTCCCAAGACTGTGTGTGTGTGTGTGTGTGTGTGTGTGTGTGTGTGTGTATAATGCTAGATTCTCCAGTTAAGGAGTATTTTTTCCATTGACTCACAGTTGTAGAAGTGGAAAGAATTACAGTAAATGTAAATGAGAGATGTTCCTCATTTTAAAATTAGCTTGGAGCCCAGTGTGGTACATACCTGTAGGCCAAGCTTCTGGGAATGAAGTGAATCAGAAGTTCAAGGCTACTCTTAGCTACAGAGTAAGTTTTCAGGTAACTTGAGCTAGATTAGAACCTGCAAGAACAACACCAACAAATTTTAGCTTGAGCTAGGGGTATAGATAGGAGGTAGAACCTTTGTCTACAAGTATAAAGCTTTGGGCTTGATCTCCAGCACCTCAATATAGATAAATAAGAATAAGACTGAGTCAATTATTCTATATAGTTCCCGGAAGGGAGGCTACAGGGAAGCCAACACACAAGTGCTTAAGTCATAATGATAATGGACGAAACCTCTGAAACTGTAAGTGAGCCCCCTCAATAAAATGTTTTCCTTGCAAGAGTTGCCATGGTCATGGTGTCTCTTCCCAGCAATAAAACCCTAACTAAGACAACCAGTTTCCAAAACTGTTTCCATTCTCTTTTCCTGTCATAGATTTTTTAGAGCTGAAGTTTCAGTGCCTATCTCCTAACAGTTCTGGAGGTAAGAAACCTCAACCCAAAATGTTCCATCTTTTAGGGGACAGAGGAAGGGAATAATTTAATCCATAAAGGCTTCCTACAAGCAGTTCCCCATAGGTCTGCTCCAGTGAACTTTAAAACAAGCAAATTCTTTTCATATTCATTTTTTTTGATTTATGCACAGGAACCGTGGTGTGCATGTGAAGATCAGAGAACTATGTGTTGTAGTCATTTCTTTCCTGCTGCTGTGTGGGTTCCTGGGGATGGAACTCAGGGTGTCAGGTTTGGCAGTAATAGTCCTTATCCACTCCCAGTAAACTTTTAAAAATATGAATTGAGCCCTGGCAAGAAGGCTTAGCTTGTATTGGGCACCGTAGATGGATTTTAATTTGGGTTTCCAGCTCACAAAAAATGACATGGAGATTTATTATTAATTATGAAAGCTCAGCCTATTGTTTAGGCTTGTCCCATTAGTTCTTATAGCTTAAATTAACCCATAAAGATCTACACTCTTTTACATGACTCAGTTACCTTTACTTTGTATTGTACACCCTGCTTCCTCCTTGTCTGCCTGGCGACTCCGCCTTTCTTCTACCCAGAGTTCTCTCTGGCCTGAAGTGCCTGATATAACTCCTGCCTAGCTATTGGCCATTTAACTTTTTATTAAACCAATCACAGTGACATATCATCACACAGTGTAAAGAAACATTTCACAGTAGACCACTTACCACTGAGCCCGATGACCTGAATTTAAACTCTAGAACTCACATGTTGGAAGACGAGAACCAACGCCTGCAAACTGTCCTCTGACCTCTACATGTGTGCGACAGCATGAATGTACTCCTCAACTACTAAACACACGCATGCACATAGTCACTCTCCTGCCATTACAGAGGTGCCTCAGCAGTTAAGAGCACTTGCAGCTCTTGTAGAGGACCCACAGGGAGGTCAACAACTGTCTATCTGTAACTCCAGTTCCAACAGGTCCACTCTCCTCTTCTGGTTTTCTCAGGCGCCACACACATGTACAAAGACACACATGTAGGCAAAACATGTATGTATAAAATTAAAACAATGAAATCATCAGTTACCCTCCTGACTTCCCGTCTTGTACAGTACAATCTAAAGTCATTCCCTTTCTCCCCATCTTTCCCATATCCCCCATTTAAAAGTTGAAAATAGCATCTTCTTTCATACAATACACCACAACTAGTTTCCACGCTGTCATGCCCCCCTCCCTCTGGTCCCCGAATTCTCTATCTACTTCTCTCCCCCACTCCAGGCTTTGCCAGCGCTCTGTACTGTCCGGAGAATAACCTACAGCAGCAGCACTTTTGGTTTTAAATGAATGAGTTAATTAAGTATATAGCACGTAAAAGTAAAAGAATTAATAGCAAGAAGCAACTAGGGAGGCAGACTCCATCATACTTGTAGGCTCACACCATCCGGCAGAGATAACTGGAGTGGCTGATTGAGAGCGCCAACACAGGTCAGAGGCTTGTCAACATGAAGCAGAAATCAGTTGGGGAAGTTGAGGCAGTCAGCTGGAGTTTCCTTTTCATAAGACTACGTTATAAATTAGAATATAGTTGTATCATTTCCCCTTCCCTTTCTCCCCAGCTTTCCCATATCCCCCATTTAAAAGTTGAAAATGGCATCTTCTTCCAGACAGAACACCACAACCAGTTTCCCCGCCGTCACTTCTCCCGCCAGCTGGAGTGTCTAATTGAGCTAACGACTAGCTTCTTGTTCCCACTGCAGCCATCTTTAGATCAGGGACTAAGCATTGGTCATTCTACTGGAAATGGCTTCCTTCCTGGCCGTTATCAGCTCACGGTGTTTTCTTTCATGTGCTGTCTTGCTCTTCTTTCCTCACCATCCCACCCCAAGCAAAGGCCCTACGGGACACTATGAGACACACAAACCCGGTTCTGGAATGGGGTTGGAGGACGGTGCTTTCAGAGCCAGGAGCTCAGTGAGTTTAAGCACAGTGTGGATTACAGCCAGCCACACTTCTCTTGATGTCCAGACCACGTCACTGTCCTTCCCCATTCAGAGTCTTTGCTCTTTTTCTTTTCCTGGAATGTGCTTCCACCAAAGACCAGCCTGGTTCTCTTTCTCACTTCCTTCGACTTTCCACTCAGGGTCATCTGATCTAAAAGACTAGCAAGTCGGCTCCAGTTTCTTCTCTGTTCCTCATCAGTTTTGTGAGCATTGTGAAGAATCACATGGCATTTTCTCATTTGTTAGCTGTACGTTCTGTTCTCCCCACTGGACTGTAAGCTCCAGGAGGACAGTGATTTTGCTGTTACTGTTGTTTTGCTAGAAATGAGCCCTATGTCTTGCACACGCTGGAAAAGAATTTTATCATTGATCTAGACTCCCAGCTCAGGGACTTTTTTCCAACTTCATAATTCCTGCACTCTTCATGTATTCTTCATATACATGTATACACACACATATATACATGCATATACATACAGATAGAAACACACACACACACACATATATTTTAAACAAGATCTCATGCATCTTAGGCTGTCCTCAAATTCAGTACTGCAATCTGGGATGACCTTGTACTTCTGATCCCTTTGTCTTGACCTCTCAAGTGCTGTGCCACTACAGGCACTGAATTCAGCCCAGGGATGGATGGAAACCAGGACTCTGTGAGTGCTAGGCAACTGTTCTACCAACTGAGCTACACCCCCAAGCCCTTGTGTACATATTTTCTTTTCTTTTTGGCTTTTTGAGACAGGGTTTCTCCATGTTGTTTTGGAGCCTGTCCTGGAACTAGCACTTGTAGACCAGAGCGGCCTTGAACTCAGAGAGCTGTTTTGGCCTCTGGGATTAAAGGCGTGTGCCACCACGCCTGGCTTGTGCACATATTTTCATAGTGTATAGTGTAATTAAATCACTTTTCAAGGGTAACACACCAATAAAAACATTACTCTTCACTCTTTACATTTACCAACCAAAGACAAGAGGCAGGCATTTTGTTGCTTTTGCAGAGTTGAGGGTGGATCCCAGGGTTTTGGACAGGTGTGGCAAGTGCCCAGTTTCTAAATTTCATGTATTTCTGGTGACAGTGTTTTGCTAGGTTCACTATGTAGTTCAGGGTGGTCTTGAGCTCACCAAACAAGACTGCACCTACAATCCTCCTGCCTTACACTCCAGAGTGCTGGGTTTACAAGTGTGCACCCCCGCACCAAATCATTCAGAGCTTCAGTCTAGTCGTCTGACACGGTCTCTTGGAGCTCAGACTGGCCTTGAACTCTTAACCTTCTTCCTCAATCTCCCAAATGCTAGGGTTACTGGTGTGCATCACCTGGCCTAGTTTGGGCACTTTATTCAGCCCACGGGTGGCTGGAACCCCATACTTCATACCTGTCAGGCAAACTTCCTACCAACTGAGTTACATTACCAATCCAAATTCTGATTTTTTTAAATTCTGTGTTTAATTCTTCAGAGTATTAACATTTTATTTCAGAGTACATTGGCAATGAACAATTATAGAAAAACCCAGGATCAACTTTTTTTTTTTTTTTTTTTTTAGATTTATTATTATCTATCTCTATGTGGTGGTATATGCATTCAGGAACCCATGAGGTGAGAAAGCCCTGGATCAGGGTTCCCTAGAGCTGAAGTTACAGGCTGTTGAGGGCACCAGATGTGGGTGTTGGGTCCTGAACTCAGGTCCTCTGAAAGAATGGCATGCACTCTTACCCCCATCCCTCAGTCATCCCCATAACCTCGCATTTTTGATTTGTTGAACTCCTGATCCGCCTGCCCTCACCTCGCAAATACTGAAGTTGCTGGCGTGCGTCTAGCTGAGGAGACCAATAAGGTAGGGGAAAAAATGGGGAATGAACCTACGATGAAAGAGAGAAGAGGCATACATACTACAAAGTAAATTGACAGCCAAGCCACTGAAGTCTGTGCTTGGGTCTCACCACCCGGTGGCGCTGTCGGCGGCGGGCGTTCGGGATCCTCCGGGCCGCGCCGCTCTTGCCGTGCGCTTCCGAGGCTGCGCTGAGCCAGGCGTGGGGGGTGGGTAGGGCGAGTCATATGACCCGCTGGGCTTCCTGGCTCTGGCCGTCTCAGCCGCCCGCTTGTGTCCGCCTGAGTCGCGCCGGGGGGCCCGCCGAGGAGCCGTTGGCGGGTTCGGGGCCGATATCCGCTCGTGGGAAGCAGTGTCCGCCGTCGTCCGCGCCCGTCCCCGCTCGCTGCCGGCCGCCGCCATGCTGGCGCTCATCTCCCGCCTGCTGGACTGGTTCCGTTCGCTCTTCTGGAAGGAGGAGATGGAACTGACGCTCGTGGGGCTGCAGTACTCGGGCAAGACCACCTTCGTCAATGTCATCGCGGTGAGCAGTCGGCTGCGGGAGGCCAGGCCGCCGTCCCAGGCTTGTCACCTCCCTGAGGTCCGGGCCGTACGCTTGTGGGCCTCGGAGGTTGTAGCTGGCGGGTCAGCAGCCCGAGGGTCAATTCCATCCTGCGTTGTGGTGGGGGCTGTCCCTTAACGCGGCTCGGAAAGGGTTAATCCGAGCCTGTCACTGTTGCGGCCTTTCGGGGTGTGGAGGCTGAAGGGTTAACTACAACCTGTCACTTGCTCGCCCGGACGGGCTAGTCCGGCCTTCTGTAGAATGTCTGCGAGGGAGGGGAGCCACTCTTGAAATCTCCACTTGGGACGAAGGAGTCCCTTTGTGAAAGCAGGCGACCCGTGTGGGCGCCTCTGTGGAATGCCAGGGGGAGCCTTGGCGCCTCCAGTTCACTTGGTCTTTGTCATTTGTCCATGGCGAGTCGAGGATCAAGCTGATGGCCTAGCTCACTGGTGGAAGCTGTTGGAGAGACCATTAGTTCCTAGTATTTATTAAGGCAAGAAGTAAGGGCGAGGCGCGTTTCTGTTTTCCTGGAGCTGATTGTGTTACGCGAGTAAAGAGATGGAACTATATTCAACTTAAAGTTGACTATCCTGTAGGGTTTGGTCTTTAGAGAGATTCTTCCCCTCTCCTAGAGAAGGAATTTGTTTGGATGCAGACTCATGGAAATTGTCTTGAGAACTTAAATATAATGCGGTGGCGAATTCAGTGGGAGAAGTGGTTGTTGAGTTTTGCTTTTTTGATTGGTTGAGGAAAAAAAAGAAGGAAGCAAAAGATCTCTTGTTTGTATTTAGAGCCAAGGAGTGGCTGCTCTGTCTTAGGGCTGTGCTTACAGGTTTGAGCTTTACAATCGTTTTGAAGAGCAGTGGCGGCAGCTCTCATACCTTCCAGAGGATTGTTGTGGTTCCCTCAGAGGAGACAGCTGAGCCGTCTGACTGGTTTGGCTACAGGAATAATTCAGACAGAGTGCCCTGAGAGAAACGAGGTGACTTGTGACTCAGTTCATGTAGTAAAAAGTGACAGGCGTGAACAGGACCTGGAGAAACAGAGGAGCAGAACCCAAACTTCTTTTGAAAAAGACTAAATATAACTATAAAGAAAATTTGTTGGCCTCATGTTTGGCTCCTTCTGAATTACCCGCCCTCTCCCCCAATAGGTGGGTGTCTAATACCAAGAGAATGAGGCAGAACAGACTTTAGGCTGTCTTTTCTTTTCTTTTTTTTTTTTTGGTTTTTCGAGACAGGGTTTCTCTGTGGCTTTGGAGCCTGTCCTGGAACTAGTTCTTGTAGACCAGGTTGGTCTCGAACTCACAGAGATCCGCCTGCCTCTGCCTCCCAAGTGCTGGGATTAAAGGCGTGTGCCACCATCACCCAGCTAGGCTGTCTTTTCTATTAGAACTTTTCTATAGCCTTTGAGGTGTTCGTTTTCTGTTATTTACCCGCGATAAGAATTGTAGTTTCCTTGGATTGGACATCCTGTTTTTTTGGGCAAGGTTGAATTGGGTGCATATGGGTGTGTCAGTATGGTCAGTTGTATTTGCTGTGCAGGGACAGTTAAGGCAAGAACCTGCACCAATGAGTAGAAGTCAAGGGACATAACTGCTTTCTTTGATGCTTATATAATCACTAGACAGTATAACTTAATATAACAAGTCTGAGAAGCCCTGTGTTTAAAATCTGTACCTGCCACTTAGCGACCTTGGCTCCTCTTTGAATTGTGGTTATCTTATCTCTTAGATGCAGATGACCTAGTTGTGCTAAGGACTAACTAGGAGGAGTAGGGAAGTACTAACTTGTTACTGTTTGTAGTGGCTATACTATCTAATGCCAACACAAGGAAATATATTGAGAAAGGAGTGGCTCTCGGGCCACTGTGGTCACAGTCACAGATTTATGACTTGTGGGAATGAAGCACCTGATGTCTCCCTCCTTTTGCATTGAATTCTTTTAACAGTTGTCAAATGTTGAATTTAGTGACCTTCTGTTATCAATCAATATTAGAGTGTTTTTGAATTATGGTGTAGATAATCTCTTAAAAAAGAAATTCCCACAAAAAAGAGAGGCTGTTTAACTTACTTTAATCATTCCAAATTCTATATATAGTAAAACATTACATAATGTTTTACATTATGTAATGTGAAACATTATATATATATAAATAAATATAAATATATAATTATAACTTGTCAATTAAAATGCTAAGGTTCTAGACATGTTGATGCCTATTTATAATTGGAGCCCTTAAGTGGTTGAGGCAGGATGATTGCTACAGCTGAGGGTCAACTTGATCTATATCTGCATAACAAGTAACCAGACTAGCCAGAGCTACACAGTAAGAGCCCCCCACCCCACAAAGAACAAAAATAATTTAGGAAAAAAAAGAAAAAGTCTAGACTGTAAGTTGGTGATGGGGTTTAACATGCTGAGAAAGGAGGCTAGATGTGAGCTTAACTTGTGTCTCTGATTTATTTGTTCTTTTGAGATAGGGTTCACTTTGTGGCTCAGGCTGTCCCTGAACTCTCTTAAGTAGTCCAGGCTGGCCTTGAACATGTGATGATTTTCCTGCTTAACTCTCCCAAGTGGTGGGATTGTAAACATCTAATTTAAATTTCAGTGCATCTACTTAAGAATTCAAGGATGACTTAGTTAATGTCACCTAGTTTACAAAGATTGTGAAGCTGAGTTTCTTGCATTCAGGTCTTGGTCCATTCCCAAGAAGTTGGACTGTTCACGGACAGGGCTACTCAGTTTCTCTCTGGCTTTTTTTTTTTTGTCTTTTCTGTATTGTTAAAAAAAAAAACAAAACAAAAAACCAACAAAGTTTGTTTTTCTTTTTTTTTTCACATTTTTTTTTTATTGAAAAAAAAAATTTCCGCCTCTTCCCCGCCTCCCATTTCCCTCCCCCTCCTCCGCCCCTCTCCCCCTCCCCCCACTCCTCTTCTCCTCCCTCTCCAGTCCCAGGAGCAGTCGGGGTTCCCTGCCCTGTGGAAAGTCCAAGGTCCTCCCCCCTCCATCCAGATCTAGAAAGTTGAACATCCAAACTGTCTAGGCTCCCACAAAGCCAGAACCTGAAGTAGGATCAACACCCATGCCATTGTCCTTGGCCTCTTGTCAGCTCTCATTGTCCGCCATGGCCATACTGATGCATATCACCATAGAACCTTCATCTAGCGATGGATGGAGATAGAGACAGAGACCCACACTGGAGCACCGGACTGAGCTCCCAAGGTCCTAATGAGGAGCAGAAGGAGGGAGAACATGTACAACGAAGTCAGGACCACGAGGGGTGCACCCACCCACTGAGACAGTCGGACCGATCTATTGGGAGCTCACCAAGGCCAGCTGGACTGTGACTGAAAAAGCATGGGATAAAACCAGACTCTCTCTGGCTTTTAAACCTGAAATGGTACCTTGATTATTACAGAGGATTCTCAGTTGTTTTAGATGTTATTTAAAGAAACATCCTTGGACTTTAATTTTCTGATATGTATTAGAAATGAATTGTGTTAACGGTGGTCGTTATTGCATAATTAGTCATATGTCCTATATGTGTAATGTATTGTTGAGTAACCATTTACTGGTACATTTAAATGGGTCATAGCATAGTTGCTAAGAAAGATATAGTTAAATTTGTAAAAATTATAGGATAAATAAACTCTCAAGTCTTATGTATTTTAAAAATGGATAGTCATAAAAATTTGTGTACACTTCTGCAAATTGTGATTAATTGAAAAAGTTAATCCATGGATAATTACTACTGCTAAGAATTAAGAAAGGACACTTGACAAAATTGAGGAAGCCTAAAGTGTTTTGTTTTGAGATAGGCTTTGGTTGAGGCTCAGGTGGCCTCAAACTGGTAATCCTTCTCCCTTAGCCTCTGGTGTGTGAATACTTCAGGCCTGTAATACTCTTAGTTGTCCAAGAGTTTGTAGAAACTTTAAGTCATCTGTTTTGTTTACCTATGTGACTAGGAAAGCCTCGTAGGCCAAGGGTTCCAGTGAAAAAGCTAACTGGCAGAATCGAGGCACAGGCCAATGTATTTTCTACTTTTCTCATCTCCTTTTTAAATCTACCTTTGTAGCATGATTTTTAATTGGTCTTAATAATAAAAACCTGGAGTCAGATATTAGGGGGTGAAAACTGGGACCCTAGAGAAGCAAGCAACCAGCCGTTAGTGCTTACCTCTCTAAAATCCTCAGATCAAATGGGGTATCCTGTCTCTGCAAGTCCTCAGTCTGAATGAGTTCCTGTCTCTTCCCGCATTATATTCTCATCTCTACCCAGCCATACCCCTTCCTGTCTTCCACCTCCCTAGTGCTGGAATTAAAAGTGTATAACTTCCGAGTACTGAGATTAAAAGTGTGAGCCACCAACACCTGGCTCTGTTTCTCTTTTAGACTGGATCAATCTTGTGTGCCATGGACCGGCTCAGGCGAGCCACTCAGACTGTGGGAGAAGCAGGGTCCTGGTAACAGGAAGGCACAAGTTCGGCGAATGACAGACAGACACAACACAAGAGAGTGGTTGGAATCTGCTGCGATTTTACTGAATTCATGTTTTCATTATATAGTATTCAAACAAAGAACAAATCAGAAGGTCATGTATCATTGGTTGGCACCGTATGAAAGCTTCTTTTAGTCACATCAGCGATATTTAAGAAAAGTATATTATCAGGAACAGGTGTTAGACATAAAACATCCTTAGAAGAGGAAATCTTGTCCTTGGGAATGTAAACCTCAGGCAAGTGGTTTCATCTTATGAATAGAAAGTTTCTGTCTCATTGTCACTATCATGGCCTTTCCTCTTCCCAACCCTTTATTTCATCTAGTGACCAAATATACCTAATCAGTTCTCTGTACCTTTTGAACTATACTTTTTAGTACCTTCCTATGCAGCAGACACTATGGGGGTTGGGATCTAGCAAGCCTATCTATAAAGTTCAAAGTATAATATAACAGTCTTTGTTCATCAACATTAACCCATCTATTCCCTTGCTCATCATACACCCTGTGTATGACAAAGGTTCTGCTGTAGTCTTATACATTCCCATACTGTGCTTCCTTATCCCAGAGCTGTTCCTAAAGAGAATGATCCTTGTCTTGTATATATAAAGACTATCATTATTATGAAAGAATTTGTGTAAAGCTCATATTCCATATAGCCAGCTATTCGAGAAACCTGTTTATGCCTCAGTGGTGGCTAATACCAGGCTGTCTGCCATTGACCTCCAGGAAGCCTAGTCCCATAGGACACGTAGCTCCCGTCTGGCATAATGACATATGTCGTGTCACACAGACGACACTAGAGTTGGTGTGACACTTGTGTATCCCATGGTGTCCTTGAACTCACAGAGAGCCACCTGCCTCTGCCTTCTGAGAGCTGTGATTGAAGGTCTGTGCAATCACTGCCTGGTCTCTGTGACTAGTGTGACTAGCTCTACACTCTGATCTTCAGGCAAGCTTTATTTGTTAAGCACAAACAGAATATCCCTACTTACCTTAGATTAGGACCATAGAGTATAGAACTGGGAGGTCTTGAACCTTTACAAATATTTTTTTAAGGGTGGTAGTGGGGCACACACCTTTAATCCCAGTACTCAGGAGGCAGGTGTGTCTCTCTGAGTTCAAGGCCAGCCTGGTGGGCAAAGTGAATTCCTGGACAGCCATGCCAGAACCCCTGTCTCCAAAACCATTGCTGCTTTTCCAAAGTGTAATAATCTGTTCTGTCCCTTTAAGAGACAAGCCCCGCCTACTCCCCCATCCACTGAGGCAGGCAGATCTTCCTTCCTGCTTGCATCCTGGAAGAGGCAGCTTCTGTCTCTCCCTTCTCCCCACTTCTTTCCTCCCTTGTTGTTTCTCTCTCTCTCTCTCTCTCTCTCTCTCTCTCTCTCTGCTCTTCTCCCCCTTTTCCCTTCCCTTCATTAACCCTCTAAATAAACATCCAACCTCACTCTGCATGGCCTCTGTCTCTCGCCAGCTGTGTGGCTCTCTGCCCGGGACCAGCCATCTTTGGAGACCTGCAGTATGGTCTCTTGGCGTGACTGTCTGTCTGTCTGTCTGTCTCTCCTTGTGAGACTGTCAGTTCCATTGAGGTCTCACCTACCATGTAGCTCCCTGCCTGGGACTCGTGGCCACTGCAACCACTCGGGGAACTGCACCGTCCCTGCCCGGAACTGACTGCTCTTGGGACCCCCTGCCCTCTGCCTGTCCCCACTTTGGAACCTGCGGCATGGTCTCATGGCCCGTTGCCCACTGCAGCCACTCGGGAATCTGCAGCATTTTTATTTAATCCATTGCACAGAGGACTTGAATACAGTCTACAGTCCCAGCGCCCATGTTAAGGACCCCCAATTCCCAGTTCTGGCCTCAGAGTACTGACTCACACATCACACAAAATGCATTATATAGTTCAAAAGTGGATAGTGTCATAAAAAATTGTATATACTTCTGAAAATTGTGGTTGAGTTATGTGTGACTGTGTGACATTGGTGTTATTCCAGAGCCCCCCAAAATCCAACTAGGAGACCAAGTCCTGTATGTAAAAGCTAAGAGCTTTTATTCTTACACAAATTTGCAAACTCGGACTCTCCACATGTCCAATGTGTTGAAGTGATCAGAGAGCCCCAGCCCAGCTGAGGTTGGGTTTTTATAGTAGTAAAGGTAGAGGTGAGGGATTTCTAAGGTTCCGGACCCCTGATTGGCTGACATTTGTCTAGGGGTGTCCTGGTGAAAAGTGATGGGGTGTGCTAGCAGGCTATCCTATCTACAATGGTTGGAACGTTAGGAATTTCTTTTGGATGGTCTGCTCCTGGGTGGTTTCAGTTTGTTTTTCTTGGAACCAAGTATTACCTTAGTTAGGGTAAACTACTGAGACTCTACTGAAGCCTCTATTGAACTTGTTGTGGCTGGGTCCTTTATTTGGCACATAGACACACACTTACATAATTAAAAAACCTTTTCTTATATATGAAGTATAGGGATATTTTGATTTCCTGTGCTGATTTCCTTTATTGTTTATGTGGTGTTACTAGGGATTGAGCCCAGGGGTTTGTGCAGTGCTAGACAATACTCATTAATAGACTACATCCCCAACCCCCAATCTAATCATCTCATAGTGACATAAATTAGGAGAAAATGTTTATTTATAGAAGGTGGGGGCAGCAGAAAATCATGGATACTTACATAGGTAGCTAATAGTACACATTGCTATTGAGCTACCTTTAACATTTAAAAGCAGAAATAATTTTGAGTTATTTTTATTTATAGACAAGGTGACACTGTATCTATGCTGATCTTTATAATGATCTGTCTTGTCCCTTTAAGAGACAAGACACGCCCACTCCATCCCCATCTCCTGAGGCAGGCAGATCTTGCTTGCAGCCCAAGTCTCTTCCCTTTTTCCCCCTCCTTCTTGAAGAAGCAGCTTCTGTTTCTCCCTTCTCTCCCCCCTACCTCTCTGCTCTTCTCCTCCCTTCCCCCTCTATAACTCACTAAATAAATATCCAACCTCCCTCTATATGGCATGCCTATCCATGCCTCTGTCTCTCACCTGCTGTGTGTCTCCCTGCCTGTGACCAGCTGCCTTTGGAGACCTTCCTTCTGTTTTTCCTTGTGGCCTGCTGCCATCACTTGGGGATCTGCAGCCATCCTTGCCTGGGGCTGGCTGCTCTAGGGATCCCCTGCCCACTGACTGCTGCCACTGGGATCTGCAGCATATTTTAATTAATCCTTTTCAATTTTGACTCCCCTCATAGCCCAGGCTGGCCTCAAACTTGTAATAACCCTTCTGCTTTCTGAGTCTTTGGGTACAGATAATATAGTCATACTTCATTTTAATCGTGAGTTTTGTAACATGGCTTATTAAATTTATTTGGGATAATATTGATAAAACCAGTTTTAAAAAAATGTGCTGTGACTTAAGTTTAGATGCTTAGCAAATCAAAACGCCACTGTAGCGGCTAGTCTGTTGTGAGTATGTCTTAGGTTCATAGTTAAGGAGCCTGGGTAATGCTGCCTTGTTGCAACTTTTCAGGATTCTTAGCCTCCATCCATTCTCCCATTATTGTTCTATGTTATCCAAGAATCTTGAAAACCCAGTGTTCTCATTAAAAATCAGTTTTAGATGACCGTGCTTAGAGACTGTTGACGACTTAATGACGTCCCCAAGTTTTTCAGATTGTTACTGAACATGGAGGCAGAGTGGAATGTGCCTATATATTATACATATTTTAGCTTTGGAGGCCCTAGAGAGCTTCCCTGATTATTTTTAAAGGAAAATGTATTTATTTATGTGTGTGTCTCAGTGTTTGGCTATATGCATGTATGTGGTTGTCAGTGAGTTGCCAGTGGGTACCAGCCTTGCATGCTGAATCTGAACTCTGGACATAGTTTCCAGGGTTTTGCTACTCTACCTCAGTCTGACCTGCATTTCCTATGGATGAGTTCCTGAGTTGGCACTGGTCAGAAGATTTGAACACATTTCCATTGTGTGGCCAAATTACATTCTAGAAGGTGTGTGCTAATGCTGAGTTCTTCCAAGTAGATGCATCTCTACGCAAAGATGGACATCAGAGGAGCACTGCCGCCTTTGCTGGGTCTAAGGCAAACTGCTCTTGCACCAGCAGCATTTAGAAATTGCTCTACCGTTTATTGGTGTTCTGTGCTGAGCACATTTTAAGGAGTGCCTTTTATGTGTCCATAGCTGCCAGCACTGGGACTCTAGGCAGCTTTTTTTCTTCGTTTTTTGTTTGAATCTTGCAGTCTGTATAAGTACAGCTCCTCTCTTAGCTTTCTGATGGTTTGCCGTATAGTCCTTATGGATTACATGTTGTAGGTTTCTGGTGTTTTCCTGTGTCCTTATTTAACTCTTTGGTCTTGTTGTAGTACTGGGATGCTGCTTGCCACCCACTTTCCTCACAATCATTTTTTTTTCCTGAGTCAGAGTTGAAGGAAATTTTCTAGTTATATTGTCTTTTGAAGGTATGGCATACGATTTTTCTCAAGTTGTAACTTGGGACTGGTGAGATGGCTCAGCAGGTCAAGGTGCTTGGTACTACTAAGCCCAAACCTGCATTCAGTCCTCAGTCTCACATGGAGAGAGAACAAACCTCTGACTTCCACACAGGCTCTCAATGTAATTGAGAACTCACTTGCTTATCGTTTGTAATTATAAGTTAATTTGTATTCTTGAAGGTCATATTTAAGAAAAACTAGTGACAATATTAACCCATTTGCCCACTATTCCAGCTTTAAAAGCATTAGGCATTTAATTTTTCTAAGACGTGACAATTTTTTTTTTTTTTTTTTTTTTTTTTTGGTTTTTCGAGACAGAGTTTCTCTGTGGTTTTGGAGCCTGTCCTGGAACTAGCTCTTGTAGACCAGGCTGGTCTCGAATTCACAGAGATCTGCCTGCCTCTGCTTCCTGAGTGTTGGGATTAAAGGCGTGCACCACCACTGCCTGGCAGAAGTGACAGTTTTAGTTAAGTGACTTCAGAGTCTAAGCCACAAGCCTTATGTTCTGAGGTGCCATCTCCCCTCCCCCCACCTATCTTGTTATTCTGCTTCTTAAATTGGATACTGACTCATGTAGTTGGATCCAGTTTCATAGTTTGTCTAGTTTAATACACTAGAATTATTTTATTTTTTGCTATTGTATTATTTCTTCTGTGTGTGTATATTGTGTGGATGTGTGGCGGTCAAAGGACAGCCTGTGGGAGCTGGTGGTCTCCTTAGATCTTGTGCATCCTGGGGGGTCAGATTCTGGCCATCAGGCTTATTGGCAAATCTCTTTACCTATTGAGCCATTTTGCATTCCTAGGATGATATTCTTATATCTGAAAAAATTTTAAGTCTTAAAAATTAATAGAGCTTTAGGGATTACTTAGCAATTGCCAAGGGACTGGTGATGTAGCTCATCGATAGAGCTTGATAAGCGGATTGCACAGACTGGTTCAGTCCCTAGGACTGTCAAACAATGTGCCTATAAATATATCTTTAGAATTATACTGGCAAAATAATTGTAGGCTTCAGGTATCTAAGCAGTAACATTTTTGCTCAGAAGTTGACTCTTCTAAATTGGGTTAGAAAGGAAATCATGTGTTTTCAGCATACTAAAAATATTTTTGTACTAATTTACTTAGTAACAGTTAATTTAGCATGCACAAAAATAGTGTTACTATGAGAATATCTTTCGAGGTTAAATTTATTAGTGTATGAGTTTGATGTGGTTGAGTTTATTTGAACTATGTATAAGTGGCTATGGGAGCTAGAAAGATAGAGGTTAATACTGAGAGCCAGCTGTGCTCCCTCCCTAAACGTCTTGACTTGGGCTGTGCTATTGTTTGCAGACTGTTTAACCTCGTGTCCTTGTTTGCTTTCTATTGCATGGTAAACATCATGCTCAAAAGCAACTTGGGGGAGGAAAGGGTCTATTTCGTCCTTGTTTGGTTTCTATTGCGTGATAAACACCATGCTCAAAAGCAACTTGGGGAAGGAAAGAGTCTATTTAATCTTAAATTTCAAGGTGACAGTTCATCACTGAGGGCGTCAGGGCAGGACAGAAAGCAGAAGCCATGAATGAATGTGGCTTACAGGTTGTTTCCCATGGTTTGCTCAGCTTGCTTTCTTATATAAATAGGACCACCTGCCCAGGGGTGACACCACCCACCATGGGTGAACATGGAGGTACAGAATAACACAAAGAAAAGAGAAGAAAAGCCAAATATAAGGGGATGAGGAAGGACTGAACGAAACAATGGATATAGGTTAATATATGTATATATATATATTATACATACATACATACACAGGTATAAAGTAATTGTTTTTTTAGTGTTAATTTTGTTATGGATTTTTTGAGGGCTTGGTGGTAAATGAAAAAATTACATTCTGTACTAAAAGCATAAAATTTAATGTGGAGCTTCATAGCTTGTTTTGCATGCCAATTCTGACTGTATATAAGTTTATTAGGTTATATAAACTTGGGGTCTGGTTAATTTTGATGGGCAATGTTTTTTTTATTTGCAATTTTTTAAATAATGAAATTTATAAAAGTAATTAATCAAGAAAGGGCCCCATAGTCTACCCATAGGTCAGTGTGATGGAGCTAATTCCTCAGTTGAGGTTCCATGTTTCCAGATATGTTTGTGTTTGTATCAAGTTTACAAATGCTAACCAGCACATCCCTCAGTCCCTGCTTCCTCCAGAATGGTAGTCAGTATGTAAAAACTGAGCACATGGGAAGAGTCAATGTTAGCCTCTCCTATGCCACTCCGGCTGCCAAACTCATTTTACAGGAATAGATCTTTAATCTGGTTTATGACTTCAGAGGCTTCAGTCAGTGTTCACTTATCCCCATGCTCCTAGAACGCCAAAGTGGTAAGACTGTGTGGCTTAGTCTATTACTAACTTTTTAAAAAAATTACATTTATTTATTTCTATACTTTGTGTGTGTGTGTATTTCTATACTTTCTTCTACCATATGAGTCCATCAATTAAATCACTGCTTGGCCCAGTAGTTCTAGCTTCTTATTGGCTAACTCTTACATATTAATTTAACCCATCTTCATTAATCTGTGTATCACCATGGGGCAATGGCTTACTGGCAAAGTTTTGGCATGTCAGTCTGTGGTGGCAGCTCCATGGCTTCTTCAAACTCTGCTTTCCTTCTCCCAGCATTCAGTTTAGTTTTCCCCTCTTTGCTCTGTTCTACCCTATCAGGCCAAGCCAGTTTCTTTATTAAGCAATGGTATTCACAGCATACGGAGGGGAATCCCACATTACAGCCCTGCTACTTACATCTTGGCATTGGAAACAGAAAGATGAAATAGAAGGGGTCAGGATAATATATATATATATATATCCCCCAAGCACTGGCTTCTTATGACCTTCCTCCAAAAAGGTGCTAACCCCTACTTTTGACATGCTTTTCATAAAACTGTCATGGTATGTCTCAGTGTGGTGGGTTCTATGCTTGAAATCCAGCATTCAGGTGACTGAGGAAGGAGTTAACAGGCCAGCCTCAGCTACATAGTTCTAGGTCAGCTTGGGTTATGGAAAAAAACCCTGTGTTTAAAAACAAAACAAAACAAAACAAAAAAAAAACTAGACAAAATGAACCTAAACGTAGCCATCATAACTGTGCACATCCCAAGAGGTGTGCTTTACTGATACTCTAGGTATTTCTCAATCTAGTCAAGCTGATAAGATTAACCATACATTTCAACTACTATACTGCTGCAATCTGCTCACCTCAAGAGTAGGGATTTTTCTTTCACTGATAACACTTTAACTGTCCAGAACAGTGTTTGGTACACACTAGGTGCTCGGCCATGTCCCCCAGAAAACCAGTAGTATCCAAAATATAAAATTAAGCAAAAACTAATTATGAACTTACATTAGTATTCCATACTCAAAGGATAAAATTATTGAAAAGTAGTTTTATTTATGCCTGGTGTACTGACATACAGTAAGTAATCCCAGATGGGCAGAGGCAGGCAGATATCTGTGAGTTCTGTGAATCTATATATTGGGACCTAGGCCAGCCATGGCTACTATACAAGACCATGTGCCTTATATAGGGTTTCTGTTGCTGTGAAGAGACACCATGACCACAGCAACTCTTGTAAAGGAAAAACATTTAATTGGGGTGGCTTCCATTTTTAGAGGTTTAGTCCATTATCATCATGGCGCAACAAGGTGGACATGTTCCTGGAGAAGTAGTTGACAGTCCTATGCCTTAAGGCAACAGGAAGTGTTCTGAAACACCAGATAGTATCTTGAGCATATATGAGACCTCAAAGCCTGCCTCCACAGAGACATACTTCCTCCAACAAAGCTATACCTTCTCAGAGTGCCACTTTTCTTTGAGGACCATTTTCTTTCAAACCATCACACCATGTCTCAGAAACAAAAAGAATGGGAGAAAGAGAACAAAACAGGCTTTAGATGTGAATATTGCCGTGGCAGGTCTCATACATATCTCCGTAATTTTTCTTTTTCTTCCTCTGTGAAGTGAGATGATCTTAAAGCTGTTTCCCAGAGTCATGAGTAGTAAATGAGCAACTGCTTAGTGCTGTGATAGTGCATAGAACATATTCAATAAATGGTCACTTCTAAGTTTCAGTGGTTGGTTCAATTCCTGTCCAAATTTCACTTGATTATATTTTAAGGATTAGTAGCTTTTGTTAAGGAAATAAGCCTCTTTTGCTTAGTTCTTGGGAAATTTTTGAGTGTGTTAGAATTTAATCACTGAGACAGACTGATGAAAAAGATCTTTAGCTCCAGATTAACTAGTAATTTCCCACCTTCTTACAGACCTGGAGAGTGAACTCAGGATCTTGTGGATGCTAGGCAAGTACTATTCCATTAAGCTAAATTGTCAGCCTCATTTTTCTTTGGACCGAATGTGAGTATAGTACATTGAAGCAGGCTTGGCAGTGTAGATAAAAATACTAGCTTCTCACAAAGCTGAGGCAGGAGGATTGCAAGTCTTAAAAATTACCGTGCATACAAATAGAAAGCAATATTTTAGTCTTACTTGAAGGTCCCTTTAAAGCATACCCTTGTCCAGAGCTCTTGCATTCTAGAGGGAGGAACCATTGCAGGGACAGTTCTTTCCTTTCTGTGGGTTTAGTCTTCTGTCTTGTGCCAGAAAGCTGCAAACCATCTTACTGTTTCCTTGAAAGACACCAACATTTTCTAGCCAGCACATAACAGCGGAGCCTTTGTTGGTTTAATTTTTGTTCTGAGCTTATGAGTTCTAAGGCAAAGATTCTTTATTCTCAGTAAGCATCAGAACTGAGCATTAGTAAGGGTAGCTGACTTATTGGTAAAAATCCCACAGCAGTGGGGCAAGGGACAAGACACCCCATGTTGAAAATTGTTGTTTCTACAATGAATACTGTAATGGTCCATTGACAAGAAATTGTGATAGTTATCTTCACCATGTGAGAAGAGAGCTGAGAGTAGCTTCATTAATGGCTGCTAGCCTTAACTGTGCCTCCAATGCTAGCAGCTGGGAAGCTAAGACAAGAGAATTGAGAGTTTGAGGCCACCCTGAGGCAGTTTTTTATTTGCTTTGAGAGACAGGGTCCTGTGCTTGCTTTAGTTTTTTAAAAATTTATTTTAGTTTTTATTTTAAAAAGAATCTATCTTTTCATTTTATATACCAATCCCAGTTCCCACTCCCTTCCCTCCTCCCATTCCCTCCATCTACCCTCCCACCCCACCACACATCCACTCCTCAGAGAGGGTAAAGCACATTGCTTTAGGGAAAGTACAAGGCCCTCCCTACCATTTCTACCCTGATTCTCTTTGGTATCCATCCAAAGAGAATAGGTTCCAAAAAGTCAGTACAAGCAATAGGGATAAATCCTGGTGCTACTGCCAGTGGCCTCTCAGTTTGCCCCAGCCATGCAACTGTCACCCACATTCAGAGGGTCTAGTTTGGTCCTGTGCTGATTCCCTTCCCTGTCCGGCTGAAGTTGGTGGGCTACGGTTAGTTCAGGTAGACTGTTTCATTGGGTGTACCCATCATGGTCTTGGCCTCTTCTCCTCCCACTCTTCAACTGGATTTTGGGAGCTCAGCCCAGTGCTCTGCTGTGGGTTTGTATGAAGGTTCTATGGTGACATTTAAGATATTCATCAATCTGACTATAGGGCAAGGCCAGTTTAGGTACCCTCTCCTCTATTGCTTAGGGTCTAAGCTGGGGTCATCCTTGTGGATTACTGCATTTGTTCAGCTATGTTCATAGCATTATTTGTACTATTCAGAACCTGGAAACAACCTAGATGCCCTTCAACTGAAGAATGAATAAAGAAAATGTGGCACATTTACACATTGGAGTATTACTCAGCAGTAAAAGACAATGACATCTTGAAATTTGCATGCAAATGGATGGAACTAGAAAAAAACGTCCTGAGTGAGGTAACTCAGACCCAGAAAGGTGAATATGGTATATATACACTCACTCATAAGTGGATACTAGCTCTAAAGCAAAGGATATTGAGCCTATAGTTCATGATCCTAGAGAAGCTAAGTAACAAGGTGAACCCTAAGAAAGATAATCAGATCCACCTGGAAAGGGAAAATAGATATCGTCTGACAAAATTGGGAGCGTGGATGTGGAGGGAGTAGGGAGGGCGGAAGGGGAAGAGAAGGGGAAAGGGGGAAGGAGGAGGGAAACTTGTGGGAACAGAATAGTTGAGATGGAGGAAGGACAGAGAGCAGGGAAAGAGATATTTTGATTGAGGGAGCCATTATGGGGCTAGCAAGAAACTTGACACTAGAGAATCAACAAAGATGACCCCAACTTTAGTTTTTTTGTTACTTACGAAGCTACTGTATTGGCTCTTGACTATGTTAGCCTTCCCAGGTAGATTTGGATATTTCTTTTTAGCAAGCTTTAGAAGAGGGGCTAAGATTGACAGTAAAAATTAGCAAGATGTGAGTGAGGAGAAAGACAAGGGATTAGGTCTTTGTAAGTGTTTGACTGTGGTGCTGGCAGAATGAGACACCAATGTACCGAGCCATTTTTCTTCCCTCCGTCCCTCTGTCCCTCCCGTCCCTCCCTCCCTCCTTGTCCGTCCGTCCATCCATCCATCCATCCATCCATCCATCCATCCATCCATCCATATTTATTTACTTTATATATATGGGTGTTTTGCCTGTATGTATGTCTGGGCACCGTGTGCATACCATGGAGGTCTGAAGAGGGCATTGAGTCATGGTTGTGATCTGCCATGTGGATGCTAAGGATTAGGCTTAGGTCTTCTGGGAGAGCATTAACCATTGGACCATCTCTCAAGCCCCCAAGCTATTTTTTTTTTTTTTTGCCTGTTTTTGCTCCTTTCCCTCAGATACCATTGCTTATACATTTAGGTCCTAGATCTGTGAAGCCTTGCCTCAGTTCTTCATATAGGCAAAGGTAAGTTATGCCTTGCTTTCTTTTTATGTTACTTGTTCAAAATTAGTTATTTGTGGCAATTATCTGCACACCTGTCTCTGCTTGCACAGTATATGTATACTCTCTTGGTATGTATGCCCCTTGAGTACAGCACTGGGCCTGATTCTGTAGGTGTATTGTAATTACTGACTTAATATAAAGAAACAATCTAGAGTAGTGCTTAAATATTTATTTTTAACTTTTGGAGCTTTTTTGAGGCTAGCCCAAATTATCCTGGAACTTACGTAGCCCTGGTTGACTTCAAATTTGTCTCAGCATTATCCTTTGCCACTGTCTGCCAAGAGCTAGGATTACATGTATGATCTACCATGTCTGACATTAGTTTTTGATTCTTGTTGAAAGCTTTTGGTCATTTTGAGAGAGAAAAATTAAAATAATATTCCTTTGCCATAACACATACATGTGTTCTATCCTCATGCTGAACAGTTTGCTCATCTCTTTGGTTTGTTTTCCTGCTGACATATTTAGTTGTCGTTACTAGCTCAGGCTTTGTGTATGAAGTTGCAGTGGTTTATGTTCTTGTCAATGTTGAATGTCAGCAATTTCATCCTCTTTACAACTTCTCAAATTGCTACTGAGTGCATTTTGTTATTGTTCTGTAATGTTGTATTTTAAATAAACAATAGCTTCTTGGGCCCATATATTTGAACACCTGGTCCCCAGCTTGTGGCACTCTTGAGGTTGTGCTGAGGCTACAGGTGTATGCCATCACACTTGGCTTGAACAATGATGCATTCTTGGTAAAGGAATAATGTGTTCCTAAGAATGTTCTTGTTACTATGCCTTCCCAAGCTTCTGTTTCCTGCCACTCTTTACTCTGATGATAGAAAGTGGTTTATAGACAGCTACTGAATAAATAATGATGTCAGTATCTAGAAAGCACCCCCTTTTTGGAATCTGTGCCACATGCTGTGACTCAGTATTTCATTTAAGAGCAGAATTTCACTGTAAATGTTGATCAGACTGACAGGGCTAATGGAATGATATTGTAGTACTCAGTGTTCTTGAGGAACACCCAGAGATAAAGCGGAGAGGAGCCCTTGAAAGAGAACCTGTGTCATCTGTGATGTTTTTTGCAGCCATACCATGCCCTGCTTAAGAGACTGATGTGAGTATAGAAATGTCCTACTGATATCTTAAACATTGCTGTGGTGGTTTCAATGAGAGTGCCCCCATAGCTCATATATTTGAATACTTAGTTTCCATTGGTGGAACTGTTTGGGTAGGATTTGGAGGTGTAGTTTTATTGGAGGTGTGTCACTGGAAGTGACTTTGAGGTTTCAAGAGCCCATGTCATTTCCACTTAGCGCTCTCTCTCTCTGCCTTGAGCTTTTGTATCAGAGATCAGATGTAAGCTCAGAACTATGGCTCCAGTGCTATGTCTACTACCTACCTGCTGCCATGCTCCTCAATATAGTGCTCATAGACTCACTCTCTGGAGACATGAGCTCCAAATTAAATGCTGTCTAAGTTTCCTTTGGTCATGGTGTTTTGTCACAGCATAGAAAAGTAACTAAGAAAATGCAAAAGGTTTGCATTGTAGTTTAAAGTACTTTTGGGGGAGTTAGAATTATGTTCAATATTTTCAGAATAATGTTATTAGGAATGGTGAGGTAGTTCTGTGGATAAACTTGAGTTTAATCCCACAACCCATGGGTGGTTGAAAGAGAACCCACTCCTCAAAGCAGTTCTCTTACTTTCATTTGTGCACTGGGGCATGTGTTTAAAATAGATTTTAAACCCTCAGTTTTACTAAATGGTGTGTGGTAGTGCACACCCATAATCTTAGTACCATGGAGGTTGAGCAGGAGGACCAGGACTAAAGGCCATTCTCAACTATATAGTTTGGGACTGGCCTACACTACATGAAACCTGGCCTCAAAAAACTAGAAAGGAGGAAAAAAATCAATTGGCAAAGTTAAACATGCATTTCAAGATAAAACATTTAATATCAAATTAGTCCCATCCTGTTTTCAGGGAAATAAACTCTGCTGCGTGAAATTGCAGCATCCATTAGTGGCTATTTAGGTCTGCAATTAAGCAAATGTGAGAAACATGAGGAAGTCACCCAGAAACTGTCTCCTAGGTTACTGTTCACCCATTGATTCCTACTGTACTAGGAACCTTTACAGCTCAGGATGAGGGCTGAGATGGCTCTTGTAAAATAAAGTACTTTGCCAAACAAGCAGGAGTTCAGGTATGGAGCATGTAGAGAGATGGAGAGGAGGATCTTTGCTGCCAGCCAGTCTAGCCAGGTATCTAGCTCCAATGAGAAACCCCGCCTCAAATAAATGATGGATGGATGGATGGATGGATGGATGGATGGATGGATGGATGAATAAATAAAATGGGGAATGATTGAGGAAGACATCTGATGCCAGCCACTGGCCCAGAACTCTCGGGTTCCTTCTGTTTCTTAAGTGCTGGGATTATAGGCATACATAACCATGCCTGGCTGTCAGCCACCACGATCATGTGACAGTTTTCTATTCTATTCATATGCTATATTGCATTTTAAATTTTTGTTGCTAGGTATCAGATTTAGGAACTTCCTAAGGTTAGGTAAGTCTGCCGCAGAACTGCATCTCCAGCCTACCCTTAGCACTTTGAGTAACAGTCTTTCCTGCCTTATCTGTTATCTTTTTGTTATTCAGTATTAAGTGCCTGTTAAGAAGGTGTTCTGTCTCTAGACTTCATCCCCCACACAAGCCTCTAAAATATGATGAAAAAAATCTGTTAATCCAAATCTGTGATGATTGCTTCCCGCTTGCTGTCTTCAGGATTCTGTGTCTTAGATAGTTTGATGGTATGTATCTTTCATAGGTTTCTTTGTCTTTATACTGCTTAGAGTTATCTGGAATTTCCATAATATTTGTGTTGGTCAGCTTGGTGGCGAGTCCGTGTCCATTGGATCTCGTTCACTTGTTTAGACATTTTTTGGGGATATAATATTATTATATTTATTTATATTTTCCCTTCCCCTTACCATGTACCCCTCCTTGTTCTCTTTCAAATTCATGGCCCCCTTTTTCCATTGTTACATGCTTATACATATATCATCTTAAGTATAGCTTGCTTAGTCTATATAATGTTACCTTATGTATGGTTTCAGAACTGACCATTTGGTATTAGATAACCAGTTGGTCTGCTTTTCCCTGGGGAAGACTGTTTCTCCTGATCTTAGTTCCTTTGAGAACCATTGTTCTAGAGTTTTAGTTCCCAGAGGAAGGAATAGGTTACCACTCACAGGCCCTGGTTATGGTAGCAAATATGGATGCTTACCCAGTACCAGATTTTGTTTAAAAAATCCTGTTTGTGCTTTAATCCATTTCATTCTTAACCCCTGAGATAGAGACTGTTAGTTTTTGATTCAAGGAAAATAAAGCATTACAAAATTAAGGAGTGTGTAAGGATTCATAGCTAGGCTAATGGTAAGGTCAGAGGTATAATTTTATAAAAATGATTGTAAAATTCATTTTAATGTTTAGTAAGTTTAAAATTTTGCAAGTTGGGGCTCAAGAGATAGATGGCTCATTTGGAAGCGCAGGCTGTTCTTGTAGGGACCTGGATTTGATTGCTAGCACCCTCATTAGGCATCTCATAGCTATCTGAGACTCTGCTCCTGGGGATCAGACACCTGTCCTTAGAGGTGGTTACATGCATGTACTGCTATGCAAACACGTAACTGAAAAGAAAGTCTTAAGAGTTGCAGTATATTTCAAAGCCTTTCCATAAAGTTTTTGTTGTGTATTTTAGACTAAAAGACTTGTGCTACATTGTCTACTGATTCCTATCACGGGACACCTCTAATAACAACCCTGTAAAGCTCTTCTAGATACGTAGATGACTTGGGGTTTCGATATTATTTTTCGTAATAATACTTTTTTCCTCTGTCCCTGAAACAGGTTCTGGTCTGGGCATCACTCTGTAGATAAGACTAGCCTTGAACTCAGAGACCTGCCTGTCTCAGCTCTCCCCAGATTAAATAAAGTTGTGTGTCATTATACCTAGCTGCTTTCTTCAAAAAATACAGGTTTTTACTCTGTAGCCCTGGATGGCCTGCAACTCACAACTTGCCTTTTGCTTCAGTCTCCCAAGTTCTGAAATTACAGCTTGAGCCTCTGTGTCCCCCTTACCTTTTGTTACTTTAAAACATGACACTGTGGGGCAGACAGTGGGAAGTAGGCCTGTCCTTCTCATTTGACTTCCTGAAATACCCAGTTCTTTCCAGAAGGAAGGAAAGAGCAAAGACTCACCTTTTTTTTTTTTTTTTTTTTTTTTTTTTTGTTTGTTTTTGTTTTTGTTTTGGTTTTTTGAGACAGGGTTTCTTTGTCGTTTTGGAGCCTGTTCTGGAACTAGCTCTTGTAGACCAGGCTGGCCTTGAACTCAACGGAGATCCACCTGCCTCCCTCTGCTATACTTTTTTTGTTTTTGTTACTTGTTATTTTATTTTTTTAGGTAAAGTGTGTGTGTGTGTGTGTGTGTGTGTGTGTGTGTGTACACATCAAATTCCAAGTTGGGTTTCATAGTAAGATCCTGTCTCAAGAAACAATCTATTTTTATTTTATCTGTCAATAAATAGTTGTTTATTAATGATCATACTTGGTCTCTAATACTATGCTTACTGTAGCTCTCTAATACAGATTTCTTTAGTGTATATGTTTGCATTTTTATGACTAATCAGTGTTCCTGGTTTGAAGGTGCTGACTTGATGCTTGTGGGTTGGTTGAGTACCAAAATAAATTTCCACTTAGGCAAACTAAAAATTCTAGGCAATTGTTTTGGGTATGGATTTAGTGAGACCATATTACAGTGCTGTTAATGAAAGGTGTCTTACACACAGGAAGTTGTTCTGAGAGGTCTTTGAAATGAATGTTCTTCAGGAATAGAGGTTACCAGGAATGAGAGCACCATGTTTCTAACTGAAATTGGCACTGGAGACCATTTCAGTCCTCAGAAGTTGTCTTTGAAAAGGAGGTTGTTGTAGACTGGCTCCACTGGAACAGGCAGGTAATAAGAATTAATGAGTTGTTCCAAGTGAGTTGGATAGAAATACAGTCAGGTGTCATTAGTAGTTCTCACATGTCATTATGTCTTTCAAAAAGTTATTGTAGAGAGAATTTTGATCTTATATGTTCAATTTGCATAGCCGGATGCTAAATGCAGTGAGGCTTTCACTTGCTTTTAGTGTTTCTAGCCAAAAGATCTATGTATCATGACTGTAGATGTAAAAACTTAGCACTACTTTCCTTGAAAGATAAACTTGGCAGCCACTGCATGGCAAAGCAAACCTTTGTAGATGGATTTTTCTTTGGGCTACCAGCTTACAAAAATGATACAGACACTTATTAATTATGAAAGCTCGGCCTTATTTTAGGATTATTCGTAACTAGTTCTTACAATGTAAATTAGCCAATATTTTTTAATCTGTGCTCTTTATGTAGCTCTTTTTGTTACCTTTACTCTGTACTGCTCATCCTGCTTCCTCTGCATCCAACTGAAGACTCTTTTGTGCCTCAGTTATCTCCCCCTCTCTCTGCTGGGAAGTCCTGCCTATCTCTGCTACTTAGCTATTGGCTGTATAGCATTTGTTTTATTACACCAGTCACAGCAGTGCATCTTCATGCAGTGTACAAATATGCCATAGCATTTCCCCATTCTGTCTAAATAAAAAGGAAATGTTTTAACTCTTAACATAGTAAAACTATATACAATAAGAATAATAATCAGGCCTTTAATCCCAGCACTCGGGAGGCAGAGGCAGGCGGATCTCTGGGAGTTCGAGGCCAGCCTGGTCTACAAGAGCTAGTTCCAGGACAGGCTCCAAAGCTACAGAGAAACCCTGTCTCGAAAAAACCAAAAAAAAAAAAAAAAGAATAATAATCAGGTAAGGATTGCGTTCACAATATTCTGTCCATTTGTATTTGGCATAATGGAGAAAATACTCCCATTACCTATCCTCTTTTGATGAGTCCAAATCTTTGTACCTAATTTACTTTTTACTGGGACTAAGGGAAACTCTAATTGTAACTATCTAGTCTTCAACTCCATCAGAGATCTGAGAAAGATATACTATTACCTGAGTAGACAGAAAGTGCAAAGCAAGCAACTTCCTAAACTATGAAATGATGAAGATGTCTATTTCCCTGGAAAGTCACCCCAGGATCCCTCTGTAATGTTGAGGCATTCATCTTTGTCCTACAGGCCTAGACTATCTGACAGACTGTTTTGTAAAGCAAGAATTTTGAAAGACTGTCCTACCTTGTCTTGTCAAAGTTTGGCAGTTTCTTCCTTTTTTTTTTTTTTTTGTCCTGCTTGTCCATTTTGGACAGCATACTGTCAACAGTTGAGGCAAGGGCAGTTTTTTTTGCTCAGTGGCTAGCTTGTGCCACAAAGAAAGTAAATTTCATATGGTGGCTCTTCATGCCCAACATCTTTTTTTTTAACTTCTTTATTGATTCTTTGGGGAGTTTCACATCATGTACCCCAATTCTGCTCACCTCCCAGTGCCCCTGTATTCTCCTCTCACCCCTGCAGAGCCCTCAACAGAAGGAAACAAAACAAAGCAAACAAAAACAAGAACAACAGCAACAACAAAAAAGACAAAACAGAAACAACAACAAAAAACCTCTTTGCTTTCTCTTTCCAGAAACAACAACAAAAAACCTCTTTGCTTTCTCTTTCCTGCCTCTCCAGCACCTCTTCATTCATCCTGGTGACATTAGGGGCCTTGGTGTATTATATAATAGTAGTACCCTTCTGTCTACCAGCTTTTCTAGCAAATGCTCATTGCAATGAGTCACTGGTCTGGTTCAACGCCCCTGGTATTTGGTACACCATCATCTCTGAATCCTCACTGGAACTCCTAGGATATCCTATTGCTCCAAGTTTTGGAGATCCTGCAGGTATTGTTCTACAGGATCAGTCCCTTCATGAGCTCCAGGTTGGGGTAGATGCTAGCTAGGGTGGGCCAACCCAGCTCCCAGCTGTGGGCTTGGGTGTAATGGCCTAAATGAATGCAGACAGATTGTAAAAATATATACAGCTTTAATGGGGAAATAGACTTACAGAACCACAGGTTCCCACCGAGAACAGGAAAGCATAAGGGGCGGCTCGGAGCACGCCCGACAGATTTATATGTAAGCCTTAGCCCGAGGCGAACACGCCCCCTAATGGGCGAGGCTTATCCCTACACTTGGGTGGTAGCTGAGCTGGTCAGTCTGGCCTACTGGGGTCACCTGCCTCAGGTGAGAGGGTGGAGTCAGCTCCCCTGTGTCCCTGCCCTCAGAGTCGCTTTACCCTAGCCTGTAATGAGAGCTGGAGCTATTTCTCCCAAGTGCAGAGGCCAGCTCTCTTGCTATAGTATCCAGTGAGAGGCAAGGCCATCTTTCCCAGGGCCAGTGAAGGGTGGGTCCAGCTCAGCTGGCCCTCTGATTTCATCTTGCATGATTCCAAAGGCCTCCTGAAATGACATGGGCCACAGACTTCAACACAGCCCCCAGCTGCACCTGGACTACAAACCTGGATATGGCCCTTGGTAGCAGCTTGGGCCTGGATGACATACAGGCTCGGGTTGGAAGCAATGGCCACTCAGGCTGGAATGGTTCTGCAACAAAATGACCACTGGACACCACCAAGGACTCAGGGTCCAAAATTCTTTTTTGAAGGAAATTGTTGATGCCAGAAGCAGATGTGTCTCACTATCATGAAAAGCCTTATGTTATTACAATATTTTAAATTCCATATTCTTGGTTTTTGAAGTATTTGAAGATTACATATCTATTTAAAATATATCTTTGTATAACCTTGAAAACATATCTAACATGACTATAAGTTTGTAATAGATGACTAACTACTAACTTAGATTTCTTAATTTTCCTAGTTTATAATAATAGCTTTCAAGGAACTGCATGCATACAATACCTTAAGCAAGAGTAGAAACATATATGCAATATAACAGAAATAACCTTAAATTTGTATCAATATATAAAAATCCTTACCAATGTAAAATATTTGAGACTACTAGTTGTTGTTTAATTCAAAAGTAGACTCAACAATCCACCCTTTTATCCCATCATTTCTATGCTATATTTCCTTTTTTCCCTTCAGAAGAGACCCCTGACTCTACTCTCCTTTGCTCAGCTTTTTCCCTGACCATGACCAACAACAATTTGCAACCAATCCTCCCAAATGATGATAAACATCCATAATTCACTGAATGACCAAAAACTACCCACCATATCTCTGAATCTCTTGGGAATGTAAGTGTTCTCTAGACTACTTCTAGACTACTACATCTGGGAGTGATGACGTCTTTAGGAGATTCTGAGAGAATTGAGATAATGATCAAGTCCTGTGAAAACTAGCAGTAACATTTGTTGTCCAGTCTTTGTGTAATGGGAAAGTACAGGGTTTATCTGAGTCCTGGTTGGAGTAGTACGTGAGGTGGACCATCTCAAGTAGCAGCTTTGAAGTTGTTCTGGATACAGAAATTTGAGGAAACTGCAACAGAGGCATTCTGAGAGGCTGGATCACATGGGCTACTTGTCTTCATTGGTGTCTGCACTGTTTTTCCCCTGAAAACACAAACTTTTAAGGTAACATACATATCTGCATTAAAACAAGTATAAAATATGTGGTGTGTACAAGACAGATTTTTCTTTTTTGGCTTTATGTTTGAGCAGGTAAAAGGCATCTTTTAACTTTATTTTAAAAAATTTGTTTGGACTGTGTAATCAGACCTCTCTCCATGCCATATGAAAGGATGACATGTATCAAATAGTCATGAGGACTTTGTAGCCAACAAGATTTATCATGCCTCACCCAGTCTCAGAGCTGCTTCTATAGTAGAGGGATCAGCATATACATCACCTGTTCTGTGTAGTTTTTTTTGGTGTCTTTTTTCATGTCTGTAATCAGCATTTTCAGATCTCCCCAGTCAAATCTGATCTTTATTCATTTTGAAGATATTCACAGGTTTTTGTTTCCTGTGGAAACAAAGGCACAACCTCTCTCCCAATGCAACGTATTTCCTGAGTTTTATTTTGAAGCCAAGACATTACTAAAGTATACAAGCTCGTTTAATTCAGCCATCCCTTCCACAATCCAATGTCGTCAGCAGCTGCTATTCTCTGTTCATTAGCATTCAAAAAATTCAAAATCAACAAAGCACTATATAGGTCCAAACCCCTACGTTATAATATTTTCCATCCTTATGTGACTTACGTTTTTATTACATTACTCTCTCTTTAAAGACTATTATTTGTAGAAGGAGCTGCAGGCTGCGTTCCTGCAGCACGGCTCCCGACCGCCAGGCTAGCTTATGCCCTGAAATAACAACACACAAATTGTATTTATTTAAACACTGCTTGGCCCATTAGCTCTAGCCTCTTACTGGCTAACTCTCACATCTTGCCTTAACCTATATTTAGTAATCTGCATAGCACCACGAAGTGGTGTCTTACCAGGGAAGAATCTAGTGTACGTCCATCTTGGGCTGGAGCTTCATCGTGTCTGTCTCACTTCCCTTCTTCCCAGCATTCTGTTCTGTTTATTCCGCCTACCTAATTTTCTGTCCTATCAGGCCAAGCAGTTTTCTTTTATTTTTTTATTTATTTTTATTTATTTTTTATTCTTTTTTAATTAAAATTTCCAACTGCTCCCCGTTTCCCATTTCCCTCCCCCTCCTCCCACATATTGCCCCCTCCCCCCGCTCCCCTCCCCCTATCCCCACTCCACTTCTCCTCCCCCTAGTCCACTCCCCCTCCCTCTCGATACTGAAGAGCAGTCCAAATTCCCTGCTCTACAGGAAGACCAAGGTCCTCCCACTTCTATCTAGGTCCAGGAAGGTGAGCATCCAAACAGGCTACGCTCCCACAAAGCCAGTTCATGTATTAGGATCGAAACCTAGTGCCATTGTCCTTGGCTTCTCATCAGCCTTCATTGTCCGCCTTGTTCAGAGTCCAGTTTCAACCCATGCTTATTCAGTCCCAGCCCAGCTGGCCTTGGAGAGCTCCCAATAGATCAGTTCCACTGTCACAGTGGGTAGGTGCACCCCTCGTGGTCCTGATTTCCTTGCTCATGTTCTCCCTCCTTCTGCTCCTCATTTGGACCTTAAGAGCTCAGACGGTTGATCCAAATTGGGTCTCTGTCTCTCTCGATCCATCGCCAGATGAAAGTTCCTGTGCCATTCTCCTTGGCCTCTCGTCAGCTCTCATTGTCCACCACATTCAGAGAGTCCGGTTTTATCCCATGTTTTTTTTCAGTAGCAGTCCAGCTGGCCTTGGTGAGCTCCCAATAGATCGGCCCCCCTGTCTTAGTGGTTGGGTGCACCCCTCATGGTCCCGACTTCCTTGTTCATGTTCTCTCTCCTTCTGCTCCTCATTATAACCTTGGGAGCTCAGCCCGGTGCTCCAGTGTGGGTCTCTGTCTCTATCTCCATCCATCGCTAGATGAAGGTTCTATGGCGATATGCAAGATATTCATTAGTATGATTATAGGATAGGTTCATTTCAGGTTCCCTATCCTCAGGTGCCCCAATGAACTAACTGGGGACATTGCCCTGGGCATCTGGTAGCCATTCCAGGTTCAAGTCTCTTGCCAACCCTTAGGTGGCTCCCTTAACTAAGGTATGAGTTTCCCTGCTCCCCAATCCAACCTTCCTTTAACCCCAATCACCCCGATTCCCCCAGTTCCCCTCATCCTCTCCTTCACACTTTTCTCTCCCCATCTCCCCTCATCCCCATCCCACCCCACCCCCCAAGATTCCAATTTTTTGCCCATCAATCTTGTCTATTTCCCATAGCTGGGAGGATATCTATATGTTTTTCCTTGGGTTTACCCTCTTGTTTAGCTTCTTTAGGATCACAAATTATAGACTCAGTGGCCCCTATCCATGGCTAGAAACCAATTATGAGTGAGTACATCCCATGATCTTCTTTTTGGGTCTGGGTTACCTCACTCAGGATCGTATTTTCTATTTCCATCCATTTGCATGCAAAATTCGAGAAGTCATTGTTTTTTACCGCAGAGTAGTACTCTAATGTATATATATTCCACACTTTCTTCATCCATTCTTCTATTGAAGGGCATCTAGGTTGCTTCCAGGTTCTGGCTATTATAAATAATGCTGCTATGAACATAGTTGGACAAATGCTTTTGTCATATGATAGGGCATCTCTTGGGTATATTCCCAAGAGTGCTATTGCTGGGTCCAGGGGTAGGTTGATCCCAATTTTTCTGAGAAACCGCCACACTGATTTCCAAAGTGGTTGCACAAGTTTGCAGTCCCACCAGCAATGGATGAGGGTACCCCTTTCTCCACAACCTCTCCAGCAAAGGCTATCCTTGGTGTTTTTGATTTTAGCCATTCTGACAGGTGTAAGATGATATCTCAAAGTTGTTTTGATTTGCATTTCTCTGATCGCTAAGGAGGTTGAGCATGACCTTAAGTATCTTTTGGCCATTTTAACTTCTTCTGATGAGAATTCTCTGTTCAGTTCAGTGCCCCATTTTTTAATTGGGTTAATTATCCTTTTAAAGTCTAGTTTCTTGAGTTCTTTATATATTTTGGAGATCAGACCTTTGTCTGTAGCGGGGTTGGTGAAGATCTTCTCCCAGTCAGTAGGCTGCCTTTTTGTCTTAATGACAGTGTCCTTTGCTTTACAGAAGCTTCTCAGTTTCAGGAGGTTCCATTTATTCAATGTTGCCCTTAATGTCTGTGCTGCTGGGGTTATACATAGGAAGCGATCTCCTGTGCCCATATGTTGTAGGGTACTTCCCATTTTCTCTTCTATCAGGTTGAGTGTGTTCAGATTGATATTGAGGTCTTTGATCCATTTGGACTTGAGTTTTGTGCATGGTGATAGATATGGGTCTATTTTCATTCTTCTACAGGTTGACATCCAATTATGCCAGCACCATTTGTTGAAGATGCTTTCTTTCTTCCATTGTATACTTTTAGCTCCTTTATCGAAAATTAGTTGTTCATAGGTTTGTGGGTTAAAATCCGGGTCTTCTATACGATTCCATTGGTCGACTGCTCTGTTTTTATGCCAGTACCACGCTGTTTTCATTACTGTAGCTCTGTAATAGAGTTTGAAGTCAGGGATGGTAATGCCTCCAGAAGTTCCTTTATTGTATAAGATTGTTTTGGCTATCCTGGGTTTTTTGTTTCTCCATATAAAGTTGATTATTGTCCTTTCAAGATCTGTGAAGAATTTTGATGGGATTTTAATGGGAATTGCATTGAATCTATAAATTGCCCTTGGTAGAATTGCCGTTTTTACTATGTTGATCCTCCCAATCCAGGAGCAAGGGAGATCCTTCCATTTTCTGGTATCCTCTTCAATTTCTTTCTTCAATGCCTTAAAGTTCTTGTCAAATAGATCTTTCACTTCCTTGGTTAGAGTTACCCCAAGATATTTTATGCTTTTTGTGGCTATCGTGAAAGGTGATGATTCTCTTATTTCCCTCTCTGCTTCCATATCCTTTGTGTATAAGAGGGCGACTGATTTTTTGGAGTTGATCTTGTATCCTGCCACATTACTAAAGGCGTTTATCAGCTGTAGGAGTTCTTTGGTGGAGTTTTTGGGGTCGCTCATGTACACTATCATATCATCTGCAAATAATGCAAGTTTAACTTCTTCCTTTCCAATTTGAATCCCCTTTATCCCCTTATGTTGTCTTATTGCTATTGCTAAAACTTCGAGAACTATATTGAAGAGGTATGGAGAGAGTGGACAGCCTTGGCGTGTTCCTGATTTTAGTGGGATGGCTTTAAGTTTCTCTCCATTTAATTTGATATTAGCTGTCGGCTTGCTGTATATAGCTTTAATTAAATTTAGGTATGACCCTTGTATCCCTAATCTCTCCAAGACTTTTATCATAAAGGGATGTTGAATTTTGTCAAATGCTTTTTCAGCGTCTAATGAAACGATCATATGGTTTTTTTCTTTCAGTTTATTTATATGATGGATTACATTGATAGATTTGCGTATGTTAAACCAGCCCTGCATCTCTGGTATGAAGCCTACTTGATCATAATGGATAATTTTTCTAATGTGTTCTTGGATTCGGTTTGCCAGAATTTTGTTGAGGATTTTTGCGTCGATGTTCATGAGTGAGATTGGCCTGTAATTTTCTTTCTTGGTTGGGTCTTTGTGTGGTTTTGGTATCAGAGTTACTGTAGCTTCATAAAAGGAATTTGGCAATGACTCTTCTGTTTCTATATTGTGAAATACCTTAAGGAGTATAGGTATTAGGTCTTCTTGGAAGTTCTGGTAGAATTCCGCATTGAAACCATCTGGTCCTGGACTTTTTTTGGAAGGGAGGTTTTTGATAACCGCTTCTAATTCTTCACGACTAACAGGTCTATTTAGGTTGTTCACCTGGTCCTGGTTTAACTTTGGTATATGGTATTTATCTAGAAAAGCGTCCATTTCTTTTACATTTTCCAGTTTTGTGGCATACAGGCTTTTGTAGTAAGATCTAATGATTCTCTGAATTTCCTCTGTCTGTGGTTATGTCCCCCTTTTCATTTCTGATCTTATTAATTTGCAAATTCTCTCTCTGCCGTTTGATTAGTTTGGATAGGGGTTTATCAATCTTGTTGATTTTCTCCAGGAACCAGCTTTTTGATTCATTGATTCTTTCAATTGTTTTCTGTGTTTCTATTTTGTTGATTTCAGCCCTCAGTTTGATTATTTCCAGTCTTCTACCCCTTCTAGGTGAGTCTGCTTCTTTTTTTTCTAGAGCTTTCAGTTGGGCTGTTAAGTCTCCAATGTGTGCTTTCTCTGTTTTCTTTAAGTGGGCAGTTAGTGCTATGAACTTTCCTCTCAGGACTGCTTTCATAGTGTCCCATAGGTTTGAGTATGTTGTTTCTTTATTTTCATTGTCTTCAAGGAAGACTTTAATTTCTTTCTTTATTTCTTCCTTAATCCAGGTATGGTTCAGTAGTTGACTATTCAGTTTCCATGAGTTTGTAGGCTTTCTGGGGGTAGCATTGTTGCTGAATTCTAGCTTTAATCCATGGTGATCTGATAAGATACAGGTGGTTATTAATATTTTTTTGTAACTGTGGATGTTTGCTTTGTTACCGAGTATGTGGTCGATTTTTGAGAAGGTTCCATGAGCTGCAGAGAAGAAGGTATATTCTTTCCTATTTGGGTGGAATATTCTATAGATGTCTGTTAAGTCCATTTGATTCATTACCTCCATTAATTCTCTTATTTCTCTGTTAGGTTTCTGTCTAATTAACCTGTCCATTGGTGAGAGAGGAGTATTAAAGTCTCCTACTATAAATGTGTGCGGTTTGATGGCTGCCTTGAGTTTTAACAATGTTTCTTTTACGTACGTGGGTGCTTTTATATTAGGGGCATAGATATTCAGGATTGAGATTTCATCCTGATGAATTGTTCCTGTTATGAGTAGAAAATGTCCCTCTCCATCTCTCCTGATTGATTTAAGTTTGAAGTCAACTTTGTTAGAAATTAGTATGGCCACACCTGCTTGTTTCTTAGGTCCATTTACTTGATAAGCCTTATCCCAGCCCTTTACTCTGAGTAGGTGCCTGTCTTTGTGGTTGAGGTGTGTTTCTTGTAAACAGCAGAATGTTGGATCCTGTTTTCGTATCCAATCTCTTAGTCTGTGCCTTTTTATAGGTGAGTTGAGTCCATTGACATTAAGTGATATTAATGACCAGTGGTTGTTAACTCCGGTCATTTTTTTTAGTAGTAGATTTTGTGTGTTTCCCTTCTTTGAGATGTGCTGGTAAAGGGTCTCTAGATGTCTGAGTTACTGTGGTCATTGTTGGACTCCTTGATTAGTGATTTTCCTTCTATTACTTTCTGTAAGGCTGGATTTGTGGCTACGTATTGTTTAAATTTGTTTTTATCCTGGAAAATTTTGTTTTCTCCATTTATAGTGAACGAAAGCTTGGCTGGGTATAGTAGTCTGGGCTTGCATCCATGGTCTCTTAGTTTCTGCAGTACATCTATCCAGGACCTTCTGGCTTTCATGGTTTCCATAGAGAAGACAGGTGTAAGTCTGATAGGTTTACCTTTATAAGTAACTTGGCCTTTTTCCTTTGCTGCTCTTAGTCTTTCTTTATTCTGTATGCTTTGTGTTTTGGTTATTATATGGCGAGAGGATGTTTTTTTTTGATCCAGCCTATTCGGTGTTCTGTATGCTTCTTGAACCTTCATAGGTATATCTTTCTTTAGGTTGGGAAAGTTTTCTTCTATAATTTTATTAAATATATTTTCTCGACCGTTGAGCTGCGCTTCTTCTCCTTCTTCTCTTCCTATTATTCTTAGGTTTGGTCTTTTTATTGTGTCCCATATTTCCTGAATGTTTTGTGATGAGAATTTGTTGGCCTTGCTGTTTTCTTTGATCAGCGTGTTTATTTTCTCTATGGTATCTTCAGAATCTGAGATTCTTTCTTCTATCTCTTGTATTCTGTTGGTTATGCTTGCTTCTGTAGTCTCTATTCGTTTACCTAGATTTTCCCTGTCCAGCTGGCCTTCTGTTTGTGTTTTCTTCTTTGCCTCCATTTCAGTTTTTAAGTCTTGAACTGTTTCCATTATCTGTTTGATTGTTTTTCCTTGGTTTCCTAGGGTATCATTCACTGATTTACTCAATTCTTCAAACTTTCTGTTATACTTCTCATCCATTTCTATAAGGGCATTTTTTACATGCTGTTTAAGGGCGTCAATCACTTTCATAAAGTCAATTTTATCTACTTCTTCATGATTAAGGTGTTCATGTCCTCCTGATGTGAGGTCGCTGGGTTCTGGTGGTTTCATATAGTTTTTCAGATTGTTGGGTGAATTCTTGCATTGGCGCGTACCCATCTCTTTCTCCGAATGCTCCCCTATGGATCTTCTTTTACTGGATCAGGTCTCCTTGCCTACTGTTGTACCTTCCCAGTGATGGCACCCTGCAGTGATAGCTCTCCTGGTGCTCCAGTGATGTCTCTCCTGGTACCAATATCAGATCTCCGTGCCCAAAGACGGCTCTCCTGGTACCCAGATTAGCTCTCCCACTGATGGCTCTCCTGGTGCCAAGATCAGATCTCCGTGCAGGTTGGGTAGTTCGTAAACAAAGCTCCTACCTTGCTTGGTGCAGGCAGGCCAGTGAACCAAAGGAAGTCTCGCCTGCCTACTTGCCCTGAGGATTTGCCCCCAGCGCCAGACAGACTGAGCTGGATGGTGTTATGTGCCCAAAGAGGAAAGAGGGCAGAAGGAAAGATGGTTCTGGATGCAAGCTGGGTGGGACAAGAAGAGAGAGGCAGTATGCAGGGTGTAGAGCCCCTGCAGGGAGCCCAGGGAGTATAGGGTGGGGGTGAGGAACTTCAGAGTTCCCTGTCCAGGGCTGCTTCCGCCGCCGCCGGTCACAAACTCACCCTGCTGCTGTCTCTCCTGGTGCCTAGATCAGATCTCCGTGCAGGTTGGGTAGTTTGTAAACAAAGGCCTTACCTTGCTTGGTGCAGGTAGGCCAGAGAAACAAAGGAAGTCTCGCCTGCCTACTTGCCCTGAGGATTTGCCCCCAGCGCCAGACAGACTGAGCTGGATGGTGTTATGTGCCCAAAGAGGAAAGGGGGCAGAAGGAAAGAGGGTTCTGGATGCAAGCTGGGTGGGACAAGAAGAGAGAGGCAGTATGCAGGGTGTAGAGCCCCTGCTGGGAGCCTAGGGAGTATAGGGTGGGGGATGAAGAACTTCAGAGTTCCCTGTCCAGGGCTGCTTCCGCCGCTGCTGGTCACAAACTCACCCCGCTGCTGTCTCTCCTGGTGCCTAGATCAGATCTCCGTGCAGGTTGGGTAGTTTGTAAACAAAGGCCTTACCTTGCTTGTTGCAGGCAGGCCAGTGAAACAAAGGAAGTCTAGCCTGCCTACTTGCCCTGAGGATTTGCCCCCAGTCGCAGTTTTCTTTATTTAACCAATGAAACAACAGATTGACAAATGACCTTCCCACATCAATTATTTTTAAACTTTATTTTTTTTATGACTGTCCATACCCATTTTCTTTTCTTTCTTTAGCATCTAAACGTATTTTTAAGCATACTATATCTGTTCATAAGTCTTTTTGGTCTGGACCTGACTTTTTGCATGTCTGCAGCCTTTTCTGACCATGTGAGCCAATCCTTAACCTGCTAGGCCCTCCACAGCAAGGCTAGCTTTTGGTTGCTGGAGCTGGCTCCACCCCCTTTGGGTCTGCCTAACTGTCCTAACTGTGCCTAACTATTCCAGTTCTAGGGAGCTGTTGTGTCTGTCCTGTGGCAGGTGTTTCTATCTAGTCTCCCACAAGTGGTAGCAAGGCCTCTTAAAGGAACTGCACCTCTGTACTCTGAGAGCAGTGGGCTCTGTGTATGTGCTACATGTTGGATGCCATCTGAGGTAGTACTTACTTAGTACACTGCTTGCAAATAATGACAGAGACTTACTAAATAGAAAAGCGTGGCCTTAGCTTAGGCTTTTCCTTAATTAGTTCTTATAACTTAAATTGATGCATATTTTAAAATCTGAGTTCTTTTATGAGGCTCATTACTTCATCTTCGTACTACCCATCTTGCTTCCTTCACATCTGGCTGGTGACTCCACCTTTATTCCTCCGAATGTCCTTTCTGCCCATAAGTCCTGCCTATCTATAAGCAGTTCAGCTTTCTGTTACACTAATCACAGCAATACATCTTCAAACCTGCTTGCCTCTCAAAAGCTTCTCATCAGAGGCAATGCTAGAGTGGTTTGTGGGAAGACTGCAGCTGTGAAGATAACACACCCCAGGTTGAGTGTTGGTTTGCTTCCCAGATGAAAGGAATAAAAGTACTTATTAAAGGACAGCTGTTAAGGAACAAAAATGCTTATCTCTGGCTTTTGAGATGAAGAAGAGGAGAAAAAGCCAGAGGAAAGGGAGCAGTAAGCATTTGCAGCGATGAGGCAGGAGCTAGTGTAGAAATTTGTGAAAAGCAATTATAAAGAGACAAGTCCTGTGTCCAGTAAGAGAGTTTGTTAGTTTTCTATATCTGTATCTGATCAAAAGTGGCATAGCTGGGCTGAGGCTTAGAAATCTAGACTTGTTTTCAAGTAGCTCTATCAGTATGATATGTGGCAATTGTCTTAGAGTTTTAGCTGTCCTTTTAAAATTATATAAATGATACATGAAAACATTTATATATATATGTAGAACCATGTGATATGCAATTGATGTGCAATCATTCACTATATTGATGTTCAAATCAAGGTAAACACATCTGGGGATGTTACCCACAGCCTTACACATGCTTAGACACTGAGCCCCTGTTATTTCTTTATGGTGAAAACATTCAAAACCCTTTGTTGTATGTTTATGAAATGGGCAATATGTATCATTGATGGAGGAAGGTCATTGGTTAATTAAAAAAGAAACTGCTTGGCCCTCATAGGTTAGAACATAGGTGAGTGGAGTAAACAGAACAGAATGCTGGGAGGAAGAGGAAGTGAGCCTAGATGCATGGCAGCTCCTCTCAGAGACAGATGCCATGCCGCTGCTCTCCAGGGCAGACGCGATGAAACAAGCCACCTGGTCAAACATGCTGAATCTTTCCTGGTAAGACTGGTGCTACATAGATTATTAGAGTTAGGTTGATCGGGATATGAGATTTAGCCAGTAAGGGCTAGACCTAATGGGCCAAGCAGTGTTTAAAAGAATACAGTTTGTGTGTTGGTGTTGTTATTTTGGGGCATGAGCTAGCCAGGTGGCCAGGAGCTGGGGCGGCAGGAACACAGCCCGCAGCTCCCACAACATATCATTATCTCTAATTGTCCAAAACGTTTAAATTATCTTGGATATAAACATCAGAGGATTTTACTGGATACCCTTTTGCTCTATATTACCACATCTTTTGCTCTTTTGCATAGACTATATTAGTAGTTCTTGACCACTATTTTTTGAACTTTTTTTTTATTGATATTTATTGAGCTCTACATTTTTCTCTGCTCCCCTCCCTGCCTCTCTCCTCCCCACTTCAACCCTCCCCCCAAATCCCCATGCTCCCAATTTACTCAGGAGATTCTTGTCTTTCTATTTTCTATTTCCCATGTAGATTAGATCTCTGTATGTCTCTCTTAGTGTCCTCATTGTTGTCTAAGTTCTCTGGGATTGTGATTTGTAGGCTGGTTTTCTTTGCTTTATGTTTAAACACCACCTATGAGTGAGTACATGTGATAATTGTCTTTCTGTGTCTGGGTTACCTCACTTAATGTTTTCTAGCTCCATTCATTTTCCTGCAAAATTCAAGATGTCATATTTTTTTCTGCTGTGTAGCACTTCATTGTGTAAATGTACCACATTTTCCTTATCCATTCTTCGGTTGAGGGGCATTTAGGTTGTTTCCAGGTCCCGGCTATGACAAAGCTGCTATGAATATAGTTGAGCACATGTCCTTGTGGCACGATTGAGCATCCTTTGGATATATACCCCAAAGTGGTATTACTGGGTCTTGAGGAAGGTTGTTTCCTAATTTTCTGAGAAATCACCACACTGACATCCAAAGGGGCTGTACCATCTTGCATTCCCACCAGCAATGCAGAAGTGTTCCCTTTTCCCCACAACCTCTCCAGCATAAGTTGTCATCAGTGTTTTTGATCTTGGCCATTCTTACAGGTGTAAGATGGAATCTCATAGTTGTTTTGATTTGCATTTCTCTGATGGCTAAGGATGTTGAACATTTCCTCAAGTGTCTTTGAGCCATTTTAGATTCCTCTGTTGAGAGTTCTCTGTTTAGGTCGGTACTCCATTTTTTTTTAATTGGATTATTTGTTCTTTTGATGACCAATTTCTTGAGTTCTTTGTATATTTTGGAGATCAGATCTGTCTGATGTGGGGTTAGTGAAGATCTTTTCCTATTTTGTAGGCTGCCATTTTGTCTTGCTGACTTGTCCTTTGCTTTACAGAAGCTTTTCAGTTTCAGTTTTATTAATTGTTTCCCTCAGTGTCTGTGCTCCTGGGGTTATATTTAGGAAGTGTTCCCTGTGCCAATGCGTTCAAGTGTACTTCCCACTTTCTCTTCTATAAGGTTCAGTGTGGCTGGCGTTATGTTGAGATCTTTGATCCATTTGGACTTGAGTTTTGTGCATGGTGATAGATAAGGGTCTATTTTCATTCTTCTACATGTTGATATCCAGTTAATCCATTGACCAATATTTTTATATTTGTTTTTTTAGTTTCTCTTTTCCTTCTATTCATTAAATAAATGAGTGAATGATTAACTGAGCATATAATGGGAGAGGCAGAGTACCTCTATGGGTTTATAAGACTGCAGTTGAGTATAAACATAGAGTTTGCTCTGCCCCTTATAGGCAAAAGGTGTTGTGTTCTAAGTCCAGATGCAGTAAATAGAAGACATTATAAGGTGCTGGGAATTGAACCCAGATCCTTTTTTAAGAGTAGCAAGCACTTTTTAACTGATGAGCCATCTCTCTAGCTCTCCCCCATTAAAAAAATCTTAAAAAATTTTGTACGAGCATGGGTGAAAATTTTGCCTGAGTGTCTGTGTATTACTTGCATGCACTACCCTCAGAGGCCTGAGAGATTGTTGAATCTTTTGGAACTGGAGTTAAAGGTGGTTGTGAGCTGCCCTGTGGTGATGGGAACTCAAATCCACTATGTCCTCTGCAAGAGCTAAAAGTGTTCTTAGCTATTGAGCTCTATCTTTTCAGCCCTTTCAATAATTTTATTTATGTGTATGGGTATTCTGCCTGTATATATATGTTGAAGGAGCTGCGGGCTGCTTCCTGCCACCCAGCTCCTGGCCGCCTGGCTAGCTTATGTCCCAAAATAATGACACACAAACTATTCATATAAACACTGCCTGGCCCATTTCTATTAATGTGTGTAGCACCGAGGTGCGCTTACCGGGAAGATTCTAGCCCACATCCATCCTGGGTCGGAGCTTCATTGCGTCTGCTTTAGAGAGCAGAGCTAATGCGTATTAGCTCACTTCCTCTTCCTCCCAGCATTCTGTTCTGTTTACTCCACCCACCTATGTTCTAACATATGAGGCCAAGCAGTTTCTTTATTAATTAACCAATGACCTTCCCACATCATATATATGTGTACCATGTGTGTGCCTGGTACCCTGGAGGCCAGAAAGTGGTGTCAGATTTCCTGGAACTGTAGTTACAGATAGTTATGAGCTGACATACGGTCCTGGGGATCAAAACCAGATCCTCTGGAAGAGCAGCCAGGGCTCTTAACTACTGAGCCATCTCTCCAGCTCTATTCATTTATTTTTGGTGCCACCGGGAATTGATGTACTGTTGTACATCTTGATCCTATCAGTTTCCCAGAGTGCTGGTGTCTTCGATATGTGTTCCCATTCACAGGTTCCCATATGTTCCCATATTTGTTCTCGTTCACAGGTAGGGTCTTCCTCTCTTTTTCCTCTCCTTTCCCGTCTTCCATCCTTGCATGATGGGTGCTATAGACCTAACACCCCTCATTGAGATTGCTTGAATTGGGAAGTCCTTTAACAAGAACATTGACATAGTCTATGGAGTCACAAGTGTGTTTACTTGAAAGCTTTCTGTGCTGCCTGCCTGCTGACCACCATTATAGGTGGACTGCCTGAAGACCTCATTCATGTGATGTGTATGCTGTGATTACCATTGGTTAAACAAGAAACTGCTTTGGGTTTCTAGCAGAGCTATAGGGGAACAGAGCTAGGTGGGGAAAACTAAACTGAATGCTGGGAAAAAGAGGGCAGAGTCAGAGAGAAGCCATGTAGCCCCACTGGAGCTGGAAGGAACTTTATCTGGTAAGCCACTGTCACATGGTGATACACAGATTAATAGAAATGGGTTGAATTAATATGTAAGAGTTAGCCAATAAGAAGCTAGAGCTAATAGGTCCAGCAATGATTTAAATAATATAGTTTCTGTGTGAGTATATTGGGGTGGAGCAGCCAAGCAACCAGGAACCAACAAGCGGCCCTCCTTACAACACTGTCATATTGGGAAGTCCCTTAACAAGAACATTGACTCATAGTCCATGGAGTCACAAGTGTGTATTTACTTGAAAGCTTTCTGTGCTGCCTGCCTGCTGACCACCATCATAGGTGGACTGTCTTGAGTACCTCATTCAATGAGATCATGTGCTAGTTGGCTTTTTCATGATTAATATAGTTTACTTAGCTCATCTGGCACATCCGGCTCCCCTTCCCTTTTCAGGACTGTTATTCTGGTGTTAGTATGTACCACATTTTGTTTACTCACCTTCTCATGGACTTGTGAGTCCTACTACCTCTTGGTATTTTATATGGTGCTGCTATGAACATGAGACTGCAAAATCTCTTAGGATCCTTACTTTTTTCAGTTCCTTTGAGTTTGTATCCAGAAGCATAGTTGCTGGATCATATGGAGAATTAATTCACTTTTGGTGACAGTATTAAAAGAACTGAGACTGCAGGAGATTGGTTGTCCTGTAACTGAAGAAAACCCAGTGACAGGAGGAGAAAATGTTTCATTAGCAAAAATACCAGTGTGTTGGAAGATCGGGGGTTAACACCTGCCACTGTCTTCACTGGTGCCACCCAAACCAGGTTTCAAAGTATCTTGTGTGAGTATGTTTCTTCATGTTCAGTTGAGCATGAGGGCAGTTTGTTAATCTCCATAAATGGCCAGTTCTTTTTTTTTTTTTTTTTTTTTTTTTTTTTAAGATTTATTATTTATTATGTATACAACGTTCTGCCTCCATTTATACCCACACGCCAGAGGAGGGCGCCAGATCTCTTTACAGATGGTTTGGAGCCACCATGTGGTTGCTGGGAATTGAACTCAGGACCTCTGGAAGAGCAGACAGTGCTCTTAACCACTGAGCCATCTCTCCAGCCCCAAATGGCCAGTTCTTGAACATGTGTTGTGAGTTCTTAGCTCAGTCCAAAGCATCTTATGCTTGTGAGTTGAAGAAGCCATGATTATTCAGAGGCTTGTGTGAGGGCTGTGCATCTGGTTTCTGTCACTGCTGGTTTCTGCTTTGCATTGACAATTTTCTCTTACTGTGACTATCTGTGTGGCCAAGGAGTGAGTGGGTAGTACATGGGGAGTGGGTCAGTGCTTTCTGCTTTCTTATTTTCTTGCTGGGGATTAAACCTAGTTCATTACAGTGACATCTCTAGTTCTAGATCCTGCCCATTTTGTTAATAGTTCACTGAAGTATCAATTTCCATACCAAAAATTTTACCAATTTTAGATGTACAGATCAGTGATTTCAACAAATTGTCTTAGTTGTACAACTGTGGCGTACATCTCTAATGTTTTCTGCCCTCAAGAAGATCTCTTAAGACAACTTTATTCCTAGTCCCTGCTCCAGATAACCAGTTGTAGAGATGAGGCGAGCAGGCCTGCTTTTCATCCCGCTCAGCTCCCACATGGCTAGCTTTATACCGGGAAGGATTCAGCATGTCTGACCTGATGGCTGGCTCCATGGCGTCTGCCTCACTGCCTTCATCCTCCTAGCATTCTGTTCTATCCCCCCCCCCCCCGCCACCGCACCTATGTTCTGACCTATCAGGCCAAACAGTTTTCTTTATTAATTAACCAATGAAAGCAACAGATAGCAACCCCCCTACATCAACCAGTAGTCTACTTTCTTCCTTTTTTCTCTCTGTTTTGTAAAGATGAAATCATAATCTATATGGTCTTTTGTGTTTGACTTTGGTTTTCTTTTTAGAGAGGATTTCACTGTATAGTTCAGGTAGTCTAGAACTCACGATCTTCCTGCCTCAGTTACCCGAGTCCTGGGATTATAGGCTACTTGCACCACCAGTGCACTTCAAGTAATTCTACAGTTAGTCATTAAGAGAGGAGGAAAGCAGGCGGTGGTGGCACCTAAGCATTTAAACCCAGCAGAGGCAGGCGGATCTCTTGAGTTCAAGGCCAGCCTGGTCTACAGAGTTAGGGCTGTTACATAGAGAAGTTCTGTCTCCAAAAAAAAAAAAAAAAAAAAAAAAGCAAAAAACAAACCTCCAACCCTCCCCCACCCCCCCAAACCAAAAAGAAAAAGAAGAGCATTGTTTAAAAAAAAAAAAAGAGAGAGAGGGTGGGGGGATAAGGATGCTGGGAGAAACCAATATGCTCCTAAAATGAAAAAGGGGGGGAGTGCATAGAAAAGTAAAAGTGAGCCTCACCCCCTAACTACCCTTAATTCAGGCTATTTAAAATTAACTGAATGTTGACAAAGGGTAGCTGGTGTATTAACAGAGTTATTAATTTCTAAAGTTTATTTGGAATATGGGAGATGAATCAAGACAATTTAAAACATTTTAAATTCTTGATCTTTGGTACATTATAATATTTAGTATAGCATAAGCCTAGTGTTTTTTCAGAAATACATAAAGAAATGGGAAAATTTGAGTACTTAGCTGTGTAGTTTTCTGTGCATGATGTTAAGCATGCCATTTCTAATTAGAAAAGGATTGATTTAAAAGCAGTGTGATACAATGATTATTGGTTGTTCAGTCGGAAATAGGAACTTTCTGAAAGTACATAATCAAATATTTATGTATTGTGTACATGCTTGTGTATTCTTCCGATGGCATGTATGTGTGTTTAGATACTTGCAGAAGTTTGCTCTTTCTCCCACAGTGTGGGCCCAGTGACTGAGCTTAGTCACCAAGCTTGGTGGTGAGGATCTTGTACCTACTGAGACATCTTGCTGGCCTTGATCAGCATTTTGAATGTAAAATATTAATAAAATACTATTGTAAAACATTTTAGTCTTTTTTTGTTTTTGTTTTTTTTTTTTGTTTGTTTGTTTTTTTTTCTTCAGGACAGGGTTTCACTAACTCTTGTAGACCAGGCTGGCCTGGAACTCACATAGATCCACTTGCCTCTGCCTCCTCAGTGCTGGGATTAAAGGCGTACACCACCACCGCCCAGCTCTTAATTTTAGTCTTAACATAGATACTAAAGTTAAAAGCTAAAAAGAGAACAACGTTGATTCATAAAATAAGGTTCTATATTACAGCTTATTTTTATAAGCCTTATCAGAGACAAACAAACTGCTTATCAGTAATTTTCTCCCCTCAGAACTATTTGGCTTTTTGTTTCAGCATTAAATTTTAACATTTATTGCCAAAGCAATTTAGCCACTAAAGTTAAAACTGCTTTACTTTTGACTTCTCAGTTCTTTGTGAAGACACGTGTAAAAGTGAGAATTTTTAAATTTTCGTATGCAATATAAAAAGTCTTCTGCATTTTTAAGGTTTATTTTTATTTTATATGTGTGGGTGTTTTGCCTGTATGTATGTAAGTATGTATGTCTACCATGTGCATGTAGTGCTCACATAGTCCAAGAGAGAGGATGCCAGTCCCATGGAACTGGAGTTAGAGTAGGTTGTGAGCTGCCATGTGGGTTCTGGGACTCAAACCTTGACCCTCTGGAAGAGCAACTAGTGCTTAATTGCTGCTTAACTCTAGCTCCCTCTCCCACTTTTATTTGGAGACAGGGCCTCATATAGACCTATATGGTGTGGAACTTGGTATATGGACAGGTTGACCTTGAACTCACAGAGATCCACCTTCCTCTACCTTCCAAGGGATTAAAGGTATGCGTTACTATGCCTGGCAAAAGTTCTCTTTTTAAAATTAGGAAAATCTGTAAGAAATTCCAATACATATCCAAAATTTCTTTTTTAGTTTGTTTGATACACAGTCTGTCTGTGTACAGTCTGGCAGTTCTGTCTCAGCATGCCTAGTTGCCTAATTTTGGGATTACAGGTGTGAGCCACCACGTCTGCCCCCAAATGCACAAAAATCTTCATTCAAGTATTACTATTGTATATATGTGCATATCCATGATGTGTTTTGGGAGCATGCATATACCATAGTGCACATGTGGAGGTCAGAGGAGACTTTTGGGAATCATTCCTTTCCTTTCACATTTATGTGGGTTCTGAGGATGGAGCTCAGGTTACTAGGCCCATTTAGCAAGTTCCTCACAGTTTCAAAATACACTTTCCAATGAGGAAAATTACACTTATACATAGTCCTTCGATAATTATGGCTGACTGGAATATTTTCTTAGCTTATTTCCACCACTTAAAAAATTACTTTTATCTATTTATTTTTGGTTTTTCAAGGCAGGGTTTCTCTGTGTAACAACCCTGGCTGTCCTGGAACTCGCTCTTTACACCAGGCTGGCCTCAAACTCAGACATCTGCCTGCTTCTTCCTGGGAGGAAGTGCTGGAGTTAAAGGTCTATGCCACCACTTTTAGTCAGTTTCAGGCATGTTCCCTGGTTGTCTCTTTAGTCTCTGAGAGCCCCTATGAGCCCAGGTTAGTTGATTGTGTGTGCCTTCCTGTGATGTTCTTGATTCCTCTGGCTTCCACACACTTAAATTTGTATTAATAGACCAGGATCCATACCAACACAAAGTATTCATATCTATATCATATTTGCCTTATTTATTTTAGAAATTGACTATGACCATTAATCAGTTATAATCAACCCCTTTAATGAAAACAAACATTTATAAACAATCATTTTGGGAATTTGGGTGTAGTTTTCTCCAAACTGCTTCTTGCTGTTTGGGTGAAATATTTTTTTAGGGTTCACAGAGACCTTTGTGGGGGTCTTGTTCCATCAAACCACATTAGCCTAGAAGGAACCCACTGGTTCTCATCTTCCATGGAAACAAAATCAGAACCTCTTTTCGAAAGCAACACTCAAATTTTGAAGTCAAGATACCTTTATATTACTTTTACTGTCTCTTTAAAGACTTTATTTCTTTTTCCTACTTACATTTTTAAACACACTTGTGACCAGTTCAGAGGTTTATTTCTGTCTGAATCTATTTTTATTGTGTATCTGTAATCATTTTCTGACCAGGAGCACTTTTAATGCTAAGTGGCGTGGTTAGGACTAAGGCTGCTTTGCCTTTTTGCTCTGCCCAGTCCAACATGACACAGGTTCGTTCATAGCCAGCTCTGCGAGCCATGCTCACCACCCTAGCTCCAGGAACACGGCAGGTCTATGTTACCATTAAGCAATTTGTAACATGCTGCTCATAAACCCCATTTAAGTGAACAAAAGAGCCAGAGTTCATGCTGCCAGCCCAAACTAGGAAGCCACCTTTTTTAAAAGAAGCCACACACAGTTTTTTATGCTAATGCTGAGTCAGGAAGCCTTTTCTTAGAGGAGCCACACCTGCTCGCTGCCGGCAAATAGAGTCTGTCTTAAAAAAATATGTGACTACCAAGAAGCCGTGCTTAACTCTGTTCTTTTGTGTCTTGAATTCCTTCCCAAGCTCTCTCAGTTTTTATGTGATAGTTGCTCCACGCTGGCGGAGGCTGCTCGTTCATTTCCCAGCCATCCTGACCCAAATTAATTTCACCATTGCTTGGTTAATGACTCTAGTGTATTCCTAACTAGCTCTTTTTTTTTTAAAAAAATATTTATTTATTTATTATGTATACAATATTCTGTGTGTATGCCTGCAGGCCAGAAGAGGGCACCAGACCTCCTTACAGATGGTTGTGAGCCGCCATGTGGTTGCTGGGAATTGAACTCAGGACCTTTGGAAGAGCAGTCAGTGCTCTTAACCTCTGAGCCATCTCTCCAGCCCTCCTAACTAGCTCTTACATCATAAATCAACCCATTTCTATTAATCTGTATCGCCACGAGGCGTTGGCCTACCAGGAAGGTTCCAGGACATCTGTCGCCTTCGGCAGCTACCTGGCATCTTCTTGATTCTGACCATATATAGATCTCTGTTTGAATTTCCTGTTTGGCTTTACTCTGCTAAGCCATTGGCCCAAACAGCTAAATAAAAGCCACACATATGCAGAAGGACATCTCACATCAAGATATAGCAGGTGATAACTAGTGTTCAGTAGGCTGATCTACCAGATGAGTGATTCTCTGTAATAGGGAGCCCCACCTGGAAAGGCCATGGAGTTAATGTCTGCTCCTGTGTAATTTTTCTCATAAATCTCTTCATCTCTTCTCTAAAACTTCTTTTCTTCCCTAAGAATAGCCTGGGTGTTTTTTCACTGCTTATGTGTTTATCTCATTAAAATATTCCATCTACAGGACACATATACCTGGGTGGTCAACAAGATTGACTTTTTATATATGAAGAGTCATATATAAAGTGTACACACACACACACACACACACACACACACACACACAGTTTTGATATATACTGGGACATGCTTCATAACTGGATCTATTTATCCCACAAGGACTGTAGGCACATAAAAACCTGCTCTGTTCCTTTTTATTCACACTAATATAAAAAAAATCAATTTCTCCTCAATCTAACACAAACTGCACACAATTAGCTCACTTTTACCTCAGAGCAAGTTCAAACGAGGCCTTATGTAAATAGATCATAAGTTTGAAACCTTACAGCTATGTAAAAGGTCAGAGCTGCAGATCTCCAACCAAGGTTACTAAGAAAAACATGTCAATTCTTTGCTTGCCAGTCTACTAACAATAGACCTGTGTCTAAAAATTGTCATTGGGTACTATGCTTTCCCCCTACCCCACCCCCTGTATGGTTGTGGTATTGCTTCTATGGCCTTGGGTCCTTATGTTGCTGTGGCAATGGTTCAGCTCCTTAATTGCTTACCCTAGGAAATGTGATTATCACTCTTGTAATTTCCTTATCGCTTCAAGGCTCCTAAAGGGGAAAAGTTTGTAGAATAGAAGAAGTAGTTAGAAGAAGCTAGGAAAAGTTAGATATAGGACAGGAGAATTAGGATAGAGAAAGAACAGAAACTGGCATTAAAAAGTAATGAGTGAGAGATTAATCTTTTTGCCCTCAGATCCCAAGGCCCTCATTTGCTGTAGCATTCTCTCTGAACCCTGAGAGTGAATTGAGGGTGATACTTAATAGCCCTTCTTCATACTCATAGGAGCTGTGCCCTTTCCTGAATGGAGATGAAAGAGGAGGGGATTGGGGGGGGGGGTTGGTAGGAGGAGGATACAACTGGCTTGTAAAATAAATAGATGAATTTTTTTAAAAAAGAAAAATAGGTACAAATGCAATATTGATACTTGAAGATTATATGATGTTATGGTTCTTTATTATTGATCAATCTAACTTGAAATATTTTATTTTGTTTAGTCAGGTCAATTCAGTGAAGATATGATACCCACAGTGGGCTTCAACATGAGGAAAGTAACTAAAGGTAACGTCACAATAAAGGTACGTTGGCTTCTCATATTCTATGCATGTGTGTATTTATGGATGCATGCATACATGCATTACCCGGTCCCTTTCTTTATACTTGATTTAATTGAATTTTCTTTTCTTCTGGTTTTACCTACTGTTTATAATTACTTAGTAATGGTTGGATTGTTGCAAAGACTGTAAATCAGTTATTTATGTTTTCTGATAGGTTAAAGTGTTTAAGAGTTGAAATGTAGTTAAGTGTCCAGAAAAGTCAACTTACCATGTGGGTTAGTAGAAGTAACATTAGATATCTTGAAAATTCCAGAAAATAACAGTCCTATCTTTAGTCTGAGCAGTGTTGTATATTGAAAGGTGGTACTCAGTGGTAGCAAATATCGTAATCGGTCTTTTTCTTCATTATTAAGTCTAAAGTTTAAAATAAAATAGGAAAAGTGTAACTCATTTTTATCATAATTTCTTATTAGCTCCTGGACTGCAGGATTTATTTTTCTTGTCATTCTACAATTCCTACAAGTTTAGGCCCCCAGCCCTGAGCCATGTGAATATTACCCAGTTGTTGACAGATCTGCTCTGTGGCTTTTCTGATGACACTCCTCATTTTGTTGACTCTGTGACTCTATGCATTTTACCAGTGTCAGTGCTTAAGTTGGAAACTACTTTAAAGAAAGCCAGAGCTTAGGAGAGTCATATGTCGTACAGTGCTGAATAGAGCAGGCAAAACAGTGAAATTATTATGGAGAACTTCAAGTGAAGGAGTGTTGTTGAGTCTGTTGCTTACAGAATAATTTTAAAAGGCACACTTAAAGTTTAGGAGATCCTGAGCTGTTTTTTGTCTTGGCACCCCAGTCTGGATGTTGCATGCTTTTGTAGATGTTAAAGTTGTTATCTTAAAGTTATATATATCCATGATTAGAAATATATTGAGTAATAGTTACTATCACATTGTTATATTTAACCAAGTCATTGCTCAAGCGGAATTTAGATCTAGAGTTTACATTTTTAGAATTCCAAGTTGAGAAGGGGCTGCCAGATTTTACGGATTGAGTTTTGGGTTCCAGGTTTTGGGAGTACTTTGCTTCTGTGACATTTGATATGTCTATGTGACTGTTCTCCATTTCCGGTAGTACTTTCATCAAATGTGCTTATTAAGAATTGCCTTGTTTTCATTAAAGATATGGGACATAGGAGGACAACCTCGGTTTCGGAGCATGTGGGAACGGTATTGCAGAGGAGTCAATGCTATTGTGTAAGTTGACATGGGGTTTTTATTTTTTGTCTGATTAGTCTCTGAATAGTGTAGTTATTTATGTTAAATATAGGACTTAATTTCTTTTGATTAGAAGTTTCAGTGTTGTAAATATTAAGAAAATTGAAAATCTATAAGTAGTTCATTGAGATTCATAGATAGCATGTTGAGATGGCTTTGTTTTTAAGTTACATGATAGATGCCGCAGATCGTGAAAAGATAGAAGCCTCTCGAAATGAACTCCATAATCTTCTAGATAAACCACAGCTACAAGGAATTCCGGTAAGTTTGAGGAGTCTGATATTTTATATTTGCAATTATATATTTAACATTGAACCAATCTCGGTATCCCTAGAGATTGGTTTTAGGATTCCCTACTTCCCACAAGTATGGAGATCTGAAAATTTATGCTATTTTTCTTTCCCCCTCCCTTTTTTTTGAGATTAAGCTTTATGATATAACCTGGGATTTGTGATCTTGTAGCCTCAGCCTCCTAAGTGTTGGGATAATAGGAGTCTGCCACCATACCTGGCTTCTCACGTCCTTTGTGGAAAATGGCATAGTGTTTACATGCAAACAACATACATTCTTCCATGTACTTTGAATTATATTTAGATTACTAATGATACTTAATACAACAGATGTGTTTTTTAATAGTTGCTGACTATACTCTTTAGGGAATGATGGCAAAAGGAAGGCTGTATATTCTCAGTGAAGTTACAGGTCCCCCTTCCCATATTTTTCCTTAGTTTTATATTTGCTTTTTGAGATAGATCTCACTGTATAGACCAGGCTGGCCTTCTTACTACGTACATAGCCCAGGCTGGACTCCCACTGGCTTTTTTTTTTTTTTTTTTGCCTTAGTTTCCAAGCACGAGAATTAAAATTCTTAGTCTCTTGCCTGGCTTCCCATGTGTTTTTGATGTGCAGTTGGTTGGGTATGGAGCCTGTTGGTCTAGAGGACTGTTAATTTTATTTGAAATTAGTAAAATGCCATTCTTTTTTAAATGGTAAGAGTACATTAGCTACAACATTATGAAATTGAAAAATTGAATATATCTTCCTGATCTTTCTCTGCTACTTATGATATTTTCTCATTGAACGAATTATTTGAAATACTTTTAAAGACTCATCTGTCTCACCTGGTTGTGGTTGCTTGTGCCTATCTATAGTTCTGTGCTTATAAGCCTGAGGTGGGAGGATTGTTGTGAGTTCCAGGCCACCTGGAAAAGTCCTCTGTTGATTTAAAGATCTGGTGTATTGGAGTGTAATCCTAGTTCTGGAGTATGTTCTTACAAACTTGAGTCACCTTTGCCCTGTGACTGCTGGATCCTGGATATTGGACTTTTTTCTCTATCCTTTTTTTGTGATGTACTCGGTAGAGCATGAGACTCTTAATCTCAGGGTCATGGGTTCGAGCCCCACGTTGGGCGCCAGATGAAGGCGAAGGCGTAAGTCACAAACAATCTCATGCTAGTTTGGAATTATGATTAATGTAATGGTTATTTATTTAAAGGGGAAAAAAACTTACAGATCACCGTCCCAGACAACAGCCCTCTGCACAATCAGGAAGGGAGTCTAGTCGCCGGAAGCGGAGCAGGAAGTAAGAGAGAGCGAGGAGGGAAATGGTCCCTTTTTTAAAGGGAGAGAGACCACACCCCAATGGGCTGGTATCTCAGCGGCTATTGGCTAGAGGAGTGGAAGGACCTCCTGCAATACCTCCCCCTTTTGTTTAAGTAAGAGAGTTCTAAACCTACTATGAAATTATATACAATAAGTACAAATATCCTATTCTAACTAGCTTAGGTCTTGTATAATAAATAGCTTGGCCAAGTCATGAGTGGAAAGTAACTACATTTATATAGTCTTCAACCCATCGAAGATCTGAGAAGGGAAATAATGTTACCTGAGTAATTAGGAAGTACAATCAAACAACTTCCAAAACATGCAACAAATCACAGAGACAACTAGCTACCTGGGCAATCACCCAAGGTCACGTTTGCAGCTTGAAGCAACCAACTTTTGCTAAGGCCTAACATAACTGACATACCATTTTCAAGGTCAAGAAACTTGTCAAAACTATCTTACCCTTGGCAGGATATGACAGTCCTGTTTTTTCCATTCACGGATACTCTGTATTTCTGTCAGTGGTTGAGGTATGGGCATTTCTTTGCCCAAAGGCCAGTTCAGCCAAGAAGAAAGGCTCCAGGTGGAGTGTCTTTGGTGCTCAACATTCTCTTGGGAATAGAGCAGTGTTGCCAGGAGCAATTGTGTCTCACTACCACAAAACTCTGAGTTAGATTAAAGGCCATTTTCTACAGCTCTTTGAAGAGGTTGAAGATTATTTATCTATACTGAGTATAATCTCTATGTATCTAAAGAACCTGATTAGTCTAATTATAAATGACAAACTTAGAATACTATTGATCTATATAATTCTCAATACCTATCTAACTTAAAGACTAAGACAATAAACGACTGTGAAACAAATGAGGACAATGATCTCCAAATATAAACAATGTACAAATATACATTGCAGTATGGTAAATATATATCAATACACAAACAATATATAAGTATCTTAATCAGAGGTAGAAATGTACACTGCAATATGGTAAATATATACAATATATATCAACACAATATTTGTCAATACATAAAAAATGTTTTAAACAGAGGTAGAAACATGCATGCATACAATAGCCAATATAATTTCACTTTGTATTAATATATAAGAATCGATACCAATATATTTGTCTCAAAACAATAACTCACAAGTACCAACAAGTACCAATCTATTATCCCATCATCCCATTATCCTTCTTTTTTTTTTTTTAAATGATCCCTGAGCTTACCCTCAACTGTATACCAATTATAATCAACCCCTAAATGATGTCCCTAAACCCAAGGGCAAACTTTACAGGGAGAGGGGACGTCGTCCTCTAGAGTTACTTCCAGCTGTCATGGGGCGACGTTCTTTCTGGGGGATCCTGTGAAAGTAAAATGATGGTTAAATTTCAAGATCAATGTCTTTTAAAATTGCAAATAGTCTCTGAGTATTTTGTGCAGGTCTGGCCAGAATGTTGTATAAGATGTACACCGTTTCAGCTAACCAAGTTGGAACTGTCTTGTGCAGCTGGTACCCAAAACAGGTCTTGTAGTAGCGCTATCAGTATCATGACGTCATATCAACCAGGTGGAGTTGTTATGGGGCCCCATCTTCTTCCTGGAAACTTCAAATGTCACTTCAGGAAAAACTCATCGTTCATTGTGAAAAACTTAAACATTAATCATATAGACATACATAGACATATATATATTCAATGAAAGGCACGATAGATATATTCAGTGAAAAGTATGATAGATATGAAGAAAAGCAAAGATGTTTTCTAAACTCATATTTCTTTCTGTCCCCTATCATGGTTCTTGACATGAGACAGAAACTCCAGAAACTCTGGGTTTTTCTCTTACCAACAGGCTTGGAATTGGAGAGGAACTGAGCCAGAGTCCAACTTCAAAACCAGCTCTATAAATTTAGAAATATGGTTTTGTATATTTTACTTACATAACCTATTCAGTTTTCTTGATAGTTCCTATTGGGCAGGTATTTTTCCATCTGTCAGTATCCAAACATCCAGGGTCCCTTGAATTTTTCAAAGATGAGTGTTTTCCTGTAGAGATAAGAACAGAACCTGCCCCTATTCTATATGTTTTTCTTACCACCGGTATGAATATCATCATTGTGGATGAGTTGTCATTTCTCCTTTCCAAGAGGTTTCTCCTCTTCAAATCGAACCTTTATTAATTTTGATGGTATCCACAATTTTTCTTCTCCTGTGGAAACAAGAGCAAAACCCCTTCCCCAACGTAGCACATCTCCTGGCTTCCATTGAGAGGTCAGCACATCTTTGAAATAAGTTGGTTGATTTAGTTCATCAGACTTTTCCATTATCCAATGTCTTTCTGCTGCTGTCGTTCCTTTCTCATTAGTGTTAAGAAAATTCAAGGTTAATAAAGCATTATGTAATCTATTTCTGGGGATATTTTCGGTCCTTTTCTGTTTGTTCAGCACGTTTATAGTACGATTTGATCTTTCTATAACTTCCTGACCTGTGGGATTATGTGGTATACCTGTAATGTGTTTTATATTATAATAAGCAAAAAAGCATTTCATTTTCTTAGATACATATGCTGGACCATTGTCTGTCTTTATTTGTGCAGGTATTCCCATGATGGCCATAACTTCCAATAGATGTGTGATTACTGAATCAGCCTTTTCTGAGCTCAGGGCAGTAGCCCATTGAAAACCTGAATACGTGTCTATGGTGTGGTGTACATATTTTAATTTACCAAATTCCATAAAGTGGGACACATCCATCTGCCAGATTTCATTTCTCTTAGTGCCCTTTGGGTTACTCCCTGCAGGCAACGGTGTTTGATTATAGAAAGAACAAGTAGGATATCTCTTTATAATGTCCTTAGCTTGTTGCCATGTAATGGAAAATTCTTTCTTTAGGTCTTTCCTATTGACATGATGCTTTTTATGAAATTCTGAGGCCTGCAACATGCTTCCAATCAATAATTGATCAATCTCAGCGTTGCCTTGTGCTAGAGGACCCGGCAGACCTGTATGGGACCTGATGTGTGTTATGTACATTGGACAAAGCCTATTTCTGATTATGTCTTGTACCTGGATAAACAATGAAGTCAACTCTGTGTCATCTGGTATAAATTCAGCGGTTTCAATATGCAAGATAACTCTTTCTGCATATTGTGAATCTGTAACTATATTAAGAGGTTCTTTGAAATCCCTTAGCACCATAAAAATGGCATATAATTCTGCCTTTTGGACAGAATTATAAGGGCTTTGTTCCACCTTACTCAATTCATCTGACTTATAACCTGCCTTCCCTGATTTATTTGCATCAGTATAGAACGTACGGGCTCCAGTTATTGGAGCATCACGTACAATTCTAGGAAGAATCCAAGAAGTTCTCTTTATGAGGTTAAGTCTACCACTTTTGGGATAGTTGCTATTAATTTCTCCCAAAAAATTAGCACAAGCTCTTTGCCATGGCTCATTGTCTTCCCATAACTTTTTTATTTCTTCAGTAGTAAAAGGCACTATAATTTCTGCTGGGTCTATACCTGCTAGTTGACGAAGTCTCAGCTTACCTTTTGTAATTAACTCAGAGACTTTTTCCACATAAGTTTTTAATTTTTTACTTGGTTTATTAGGTATAAATATCCACTCTAAAATAATATCTTCCCTCTGCATTAGAATCCCTGTAGGAGAAACTCTGGAAGGCAATATGACTAGGATGCAGCTAAGATTTGGGTTCACATGTGCCTCCTGTAATTTTTCCTCAATCATTGTCAAGTTCCTTTTCTGCTTCAGCTGTCAGTTTTCTTGGACTATTCAAATCTTTATCACCATCTACGGTTTTGTTTAAATGAACTATTAGATCAGGTGTTATCCCAACAGCTGGTTGTAGACTAGAAATGTCTCCTAACAATCTTTGGAAGTCATTAAGAGTCTTTAACCGGTCTCGCCTAATTTGTGCCTTCTGCGTGTTAATTTTCTCTAACCCTATTCTGTAACCTACGTAATTAATAGAATTTCCTCTTTGAATCTTTTCAGGGACAATTTGTAATCCCCACCTAGGCAAGACTTTCTTTACTTCTTCAAACATCCTTTCTAAAGTATCTTTATTTGAATCAGATAACAAGATGTCATCCATGTAATAATAAATTATGAACTTGGGGAATTGTTTACAAATTATTTCCAATGGCTTACTTACAAAATATTGGCACAATGTAGGACTATTGAGCATACCCTGTGGGAGGACAGTCCATTGATATCTCCTATTAGGCTGAGAATTTATCAGTAGGCACTGTGAAGGCAAATTTTTCTCTATCCTTTTCTTGTAATGTAGTATGTAGTGAGAGCGGTGCTCAGTGCTGGGGATATAGTGATGGGCAGAAGTTGGGTAGGAATATTGCATTCTGGGGGGAAGATACATATGGGAAAAATATTTAGTAGTACAGCTCTGGTAAACAATGTTAAGACTGGTGCAGAAGTCCTTAAGAATTGCAAAGATTTATGCAGTTCAAGGTGAAGGAAGAAGGATCTCTGAGTTCATGAAGTATGAATGGAGGTCTGAAAGATATGTGTGAAAATGTGAAGGATGGGATGGTTAGTAGGGAAGAGTTCAGGCACAGGCCCTTTGGCAATAGGAAGCCATCTCCAGAAAACAGAGCCTTGGGAATGACCGGGTTGAGTGACATGCTGAGCTGTAGCTGGGACATTAGAGGCCACACTTACAAGATAGTCTTGTGGAGAGTCTTTCACATGTTTTAAAGGAAGTGCTCTCTGTCACAGCTACTATTTTTTTTTTGTTTGTTTGCTATATTTCTATCTTTTGAGATAGAATTTAATTTTGTGTGTGTGTGTGTGTGTGTGTGTGTGTGTGTGTGTGATTTTTTGGAAAAGATCTCACTATGTATATTCTAGGCTAGCCTCAGAGTGAGTGATCTGTCTTTCTCTGCCTCCAGAGTGCTGGTATTAAAAGCATGGGCTTTCATACCTGGCCCTCATACAGTTTATCATTGTTTTTTACTTTTGTGCTCTTTTGGGGGCTCTCCACCAACTCCCAATAAATACATGGCATTCACTCTTTCTTTCTTAGCCAGGCAGCCTTAACTTGGCTTGCTTATAGCCAGCTTTTCTTAAATTGTCCCATCTATGTAGCTGCATGGCTGGCCTCTGATGTCCTCCTCTTCTTTTTTTGTGCCTAGACCTCTTCCCAGATTTCTCCTCTTTATTCTCCTTGCCTGCCAGCCCTGCCTTATCCTTTCTCCTGCCTTCCTTTTGGCGGGTCAGCTCTTTATTAGACCAGTTAGGTGTTTTAGACAGGCAAAGTAACACAGTTTCACAGAGTTAAACAAATGTAACATAAAAGAAGGCAATACACCTTCATACCATTAAACAAATGTTTCACAGCATAATCAAATATAACACATCTTCAAATAATATATTCCACAGCCACAATGTATTTTATTCTTTTCCCATTCACTCCTTCCCAGTCTATTCTCACCCAGATTTGTACCCCCTTTAAAAAAGATTTTTTTATGGTCCACTGAGTCTAGTTTATGTTGGTTTATTCTCATGGGTGTCGGGGCCATCCATTGGAGTATGGTCAGAGGGGCCACACTTTTAAGGAGAACTAACTGACTTCCTCCTCTAGAAGCCATTAACTGTACTAGCTCCTGAAAACCTAGGGGAAAAATCAGTTGTCTCCCTTTTTGCATTTGAATGACACAGGTAAACCCTTTGTTGTGAAGTGTTTTTTTTTTTGTTTTGTTTTGTTTTAGTAGCTCTGAGTAGAACTAAATATATAGATGAGACCAGCCTCAAACTTCGAGATCCCACCAAACTCAGCCTCACCTGCAGCTGTGAAGATATTTAGATTTTGGTTATGACTTTCTAGGAAGTCTCAGAATGTACATCATAGCCTCACTATTATTTAGTGCTGAGAAGTAAGCATTGGACATGTGTATGTGTGCCATGACTTGTGTTTGGAGGTCAGAGGACTACAACTGCCACGTGAGTGAGTCCTAGGGATTGAACTCAAGTCGTCAACCTTTCCTCGCTGAGCCATCTTTCAGTTCCTAGAGTATCTTAGAATATTTTAAATGCAAGTTGGCCACAGACTGAATTGAGACTGCCTTTATGGTAGGTAGGTTATGTAATACCAGGATAAACTCATAAATGTTTTTTTATTTCTATTTCTCAAGTGTGCTTCATAATTAAGGTGCATGTTAACATGAAAGTAGTTTTGGAATATTTAGATAATACATTGTGCCTCTGGTCTTTTTGTACATAAGATTCACCCACAATATCTTTTCTTTTAAAGGTACTAGTACTTGGAAACAAGAGAGATCTCCCAAATGCCTTGGATGAGAAACAGCTGATTGAAAAAATGTAAGTTGTAAAAAGAGTAATGTTGAGAAGCTTGTTGGTAAATTATAGACTGTCGTCTGTTTATTCAGTAATGAGTATACCTTGTTCTTAGATGGATAAACTGGATCAATCAGAGAAGTAAATCTCTAAACTTTTCTTAGCGGGAAAATATTCTTTCATAGTAATTAATGAGAATAAGTGAAACTGAGGAGAGAGTGATAAGTGTGACAGCTGCCACCCTTTTCACCAATTCTGTTTCTTACAGGAATCTCTCAGCTATTCAGGATAGAGAAATTTGCTGCTATTCAATTTCTTGCAAAGAAAAGGATAATATAGGTAAGAAATGGCTGCTGGGTTTTGGAATAAAAGAGTACTATGGAAAAAGATTTTGTGTTGTAGGGACTCACTAGGTGTCTTTTTTTTTCAATATACTTTTTTAAGGCAATATACTTTTTTCTCTGTAGCTTTGGAGCCTGTTCTGGAATTAGCTCTCGTAGACCAGGCTGGTCTCGAACTCACAGAAATCCACCTGCCTCTGCCTCCTAATTGCTGGGATTAAAAGTGTATGCCACCATTGCCCAGCTATACTTCACATTTTTAACTGAGGGATTATTACCCATGTGGCAATATATGGAGACATTTTCTTTTGGTTTTCATAACTGGAAGAGGGTAGAGACACAGATGTTTCTAAACATCTCTTAGTCCTTACAGCAAGAATTAGCATAGAATGTCAGTAGAAGCAGGACTGCTCTTCACTGTAGTTTTTAGGATGTTGTGCGGTTCAAATACTCTTCAGTAGAATTTCAGTAGAAATGGGAAACTTTAAGAGGAAAAAAATAATCTTTTATTACTCTCAAGAACTAGCCAGATAATTTTCTAAAGGAACAACAGCAACAACAAAACTAACTGGGCATGATAGTGGATACCTGTTGTCCTGGCTCTTGGGAAGCTAAGGCAGGAGGATTGCTGTGAGTTTGTGGTCTACCTGGGCTATATGGTGACTGCTAGGGTAGCTATGACTTGGTAGCAGGATCCTGTCTCAAAAAGAGGGGTAGGGATGGGGAGATAAGAGAAAGTCAGTCTTGTATTCATTAATTCAAGGCTATAAGGGATTCAGCAGTGGTGGTGAGAATTGATTGGCATTTGAGGTTGATCATGGCTCACTGGGGTACTCTAATAGTCATTGGAGGGCTTTGTGTGTATTGTTACTGAGGCTAAGGACACCACTGTCCTTTCACTAGACTCAAACTGAGCATTAATCATGAATTGCTTCAAAAAGTATTTGAGTGCACATGGTTTCCTGTGTTTTACTGTCCCCTTCATGTGGCACAGGAAGTGTTTCGATCTCAGGAAGGTGTCCTGGAACCACATGAGGAGAGTATTTACTCCTGTGACACTGACTCCAGAGAATCTTCTCTGCCTTCTGCATTTTTGTTTAGTCTGTGGACTCACTTGTCTTTGGGATCTTAGCCTCTGTCCATTGGTTGTGGAATATAGAAAGGTTTTTCTTTTCTTTCAGTTTCTTAAATATGAAAATGTAGTCATTTTACTTAAAGCTTACTTTCCTCCTCTGATTTCACACTGCTGTGTATACGGAGACTGTTTGCTCGTTTCCCGACTACTCAGACTTGAAAGATCACACAGAAACTATATTAATTATAATACTGTTTGGCCAACAACTCAAGTGTATTTCAAGCTAGCTCTTATATCTTAATGTGACCCATTTCTATTATATTTATATTATTTTTTTCCATGATGCTTGTGGTTTGCTACCTCTTGCTTCTTGGGCAGCTACATGGTATCTCCCTGACTCTGCCTACTCTATCTATATCTCTGTTTGAATTTCCCACCTGGCTATGCTCTGCTAAGCCATTGGCCAAAACAACTTTATTCATAAATCAATGAAGCAACACATATACAGAAGGACATCCCACATCACTGGTGTGATAAATGTTGTAGAAGACTTGTGTCAGCAGTTACTAAATCATTGTTTTCCCAACTGTGAATAGTCACTTTTGTTCGGCTCCTGGCCCTAGTCTGTACTTGGTATGTGTGGTCTACATCTTCTCTAATGTATTTTAGTGGGAAAATGGAAGACTGAATTTACAATTATCTTTCAAGCTTGGAGAATAAGAGTACTACATAGAATGGATTCTCACATAGCTTTCAGATCGTTAGTACATTTTAAAGAACTCAGGATGGCAGTTCATTGCTCTGACTTAGCTGCCTTCTCAGTCTGAACTTTTTCTGGCTCTCCTGAACGGCTGTAGCTTTGACTGTATTGTTGATTCCATGTTAGTTTCGTCTCTTCTTCAGATCTTTAGAACTGAAATGCCTGCTGTCAGATCCTCTGGATGTGAATCACTTGGGAAGTAAACCAGTTGTGTCTGGCCATGGTGGTGCATGTCTTTAGTTCTGGTGCTTAGGAGGCAGAGGCAGAGGTCTCTGAATTTGAGGCTAGCCAGGCCAGAGATCGTTTCTTCCCTACTCCTTGCAGTCACACATGAGATCCTGCCAGTCGTGCATCTTCCCGCTTCTCTATATACTGTGTTTGCTTCAGGTTTCCATTCTGTCCTGTCGTGTCAGTTGAATGGAGTCAATCTGCATATTGCAACCCTCCAAATTGTTCTGTTGTACTTGTTGGCTTGCTGAAATAAGCTAATATAGCTTCCCTATTTCAAAATTTCTAGTAATTTCCTATTGACTTGAGAATAAAGTCCTAACTTGTTAGCACCACTTTATTTACTGAGCACAACTCAAATACTTGCATTCCCTTAGACATTGTTTTAAAATTAATTTTTAGTATAGAAGCAATGGGTTTCATTATCATAGTTGCATGCACGAAAGTCATACTTTGTTCACATTCCTTCCTCTCTTTTGATCCCTTCCCTATTCCTGCTGGGCTTACTCTTCCCCAGATAGTTCCCTTATCTTTGCTTTTATGGTACTTATTTATTTATTTATTTATTTATTTATTTATTTATTTATTTATTTATTTGTGTGTGTGTGTGTGTGTGAGAGAGAGAGAGAGAGACAGAGACAGAGAGACAAGAGAATGTCCAGATGCCTTAATTTTGTCCTTTATGGCTGAATAAAACTCCCTCGAGACATTTTGGTTGTCATGGTGGGGCTGGCACATAGTTGTTAAGGCCATGGATGCTCTAAACCATTCTCTGAGGCACGGGATAGGTTCACCTCATGAAATGATTAGTCAGCTCCAGATGCAACAAGGACCAGGTTATAAAGCAGTGGCCTAGGTGTCAGAGTTTGTGGGAACCCTATTTTCCATGTGCCTGAGCCACATCTTAGCAGCCCCCCTTGTTCTGCAGTAGGGCATGCATTCTGAGTCTGCCAGTCTTTGCGTGACATCAAAGCACAGATAATTTTATCTTTATTATTATAGTTAGAAGTATCTTGAGGTCAGAGAGCCTTTCATACATATCTTTGCCTTCTTGGCAGTTTTGTTTAGATCCTGATTGTTACAAGTTCATGTTCAGTATCTGATAGTTTCTCACATTGCCCTCTTGAAGCCCTGGTGATGGAGTTCAGATACAGAAGAGATCTAGCACCTTGGACATTTTAAGTATTGTCTATGTGTTTAGTTTTGTAATGCTGATTTCTTAACTCTCACTTTCCCTGCCTTTAGATATCACACTTCAGTGGCTTATTCAACACTCAAAATCCCGAAGAAGCTGAGACATCCTCTGACGTCTTCCAGTCCTTCTTGGCTATAATCCTAGAACTACTGTCCGTTCCTCTGAAGTACTTCCCAGAACATGGTCCTTCCTAAACCCAAGAAATTGCCTTTCTCAGAGTTTCTTTCTCATGTGCACTGCTGAAGATGTCTATTCCTATTCTTCATAACAAATCGGCTGGAGTTGTCATGATAAAGTCAGCACACACTAAAAGGCCTCACACACTTGTCTCGTGTGGAGAGGCCCTCTTTCCTTTTTTAAAAAACACCCACATTTTGACCATCTTAAAGTAAGAAAATTGCATATTACCCTTCTGGTCTTTCTGGGCCGGATTTTTGTATTGGTTTTCAGTAAATGTCTACCTATTTCATTACAGAGTCCAGTATCTTATACTGGTACTGACTTGATGCAGCATGGATTTCCTAGTGCCACACACAGTATTTAGAAAAACTTCAAGCCTGACTCATGTGGGATATAAACATGTTTATCTCATCCCGCACATGCATGTGAAATGTAGAGTTACACTGTAGGAATTAATGGTCTACCAAGAGTTAGCAGAGGTACCAGGTCAGCACAGTGGGTTCCTTACACTGGAGACTTCCTACCTGGTAAATTTTAAACATTCTGCTTTGTCACCAGATCCATTTGGGGAGATGGGAAGAGTTACAACATGCTCTTTTGTATCTATCTAGATCATTAGTTTTCTTCCCCCTTTTAACACACTTTTTTAAAGGGATGGGAATTAAAGATTTTTTTCAAAAGCTTTCATGAATTTAGAGCATTCCAGCTCGTGTAATAAACCCGTTAAGCGTGTCTGAGTTTGTGTGAACACATGTCTGTTCTTTGTCTCCAGACATCCGCCCTGTGCTACTGCATGACACCCGTAACTCCTGACTCTTTATATCTAGTCATGAAGTTGACTTTCAGCACAAAGGATACTTAGAAACAAATTCTTATTTTTTTTTTTTTTTTTTTTTTTAACCAATGTGAGGCTTGGCACTCTTTTCACTGGTGCCATTAGACGTCTTGATTGTGACAACTCTAGACCTGCCTGCTTAATCTAATCATGCACAATGTCTACAGGTTGTTTAATGATTGGCCACGTAGAGAACTGAGGAACCAATGCTGTTTATTGTTTGCTTCTATCATACAGAACTGTACAAAAACTTATATTGAACATTTGTAGCTTAGCGATCTCCACTTACATAAAGGGACATATTAATACTGGTTCATTTGTAAGTTGTTACTCATGCTGATGTAGTGATAAAACCCTGTGGTTACACCTGCTTCTGTGTTGCCTCACACTGTGTGTGATTTGTCTCTTCTGTTAAGCAGCACTATGTCGGCAGTACATACTCACCTATGTTGAGCACTCCAAGTGTAGTCAACAGTAAGTTCTTTTAATGAATACCGTTTAATTTATAGACTGCCACGGCCTTAAAAATATTCTGTACAAATAACTGCACTGTGTTGCACAGACACTACTTGTTTTCTTCGTTCATATTTTTATTGAGTAGAATCTGGGCTTTACAGTTCTTGTTTTATTCATGGAAGCATGTTGCACTCTTCCCAGAGGATGGGATGGGTGGTTTGAAGGAAGGGATATTTAAACTTGCTCATGTAGCCCAACAATGGTCACTGTGAACCATTTCAAAGAATGTGGCGACTTGCTTGTGCCTAAGTGGAGGGATTGGAATCAGAATGTGTAACTAAGTGGTACTGCATAGGTTTTTGTTAATTGACCTATAGCTAAACCTTAAAATGTTTGTGTGTCTTTTCATTGCTTTCCAGCATTTCAGTACATCTAAAAGCTACTACCAACATTTTCCTGTGCATAACCTCTGCATGTGAAAACCTAACAGTTACTGAACTTTGTAAATACGTAAACTTTTTTATTTAGGTGTGGATGCATTTTTCGTCTGTTGACTGCTCTTCTCAGCTTTATTCAATAAACTTGCATTTTGAGGGTTGCATTGACAGTTTTACCTTAAAATGTGCATCCTGATGAAAGGTGCAGCTCTTGGGAATGGAGTGGAAAGAGAATTACTTGAAGGGCTCCACAGGCCACGTGCTGGAAAGAAGCTGTCGTCTCACTTGTCAAAGGATCGGTCGGGTTCGTGGGATGAACTAGGAATAAATTTTTACATTATCTGCATAATTGGTACTATGGTCCCCTCCCTTGTTGAAAGAGGATTCTATTAGTAATAAACAGTAGTGGCACTTGGTGGGTGAGCACTGAGGATCGAGCCTCATCAGTGCTAGGTAGGCACTCTGATACCACCAAGCCAATATCCTTTCTCTTCTACCCACAAATTTAGGACATTTCGGTGGTAGGCTAGTGAAGAATTTTATTATTCAGTTTATCTAAAAAACTTACATTGCCAGGGATTGAACCTAGGCTCTTGCGTATTCTAGGAAAGCCCTCAACCACAGAGCTACATCCCAGCTTTATATATATATATAAATTGAAGACCTAACTAAGAAAATGAAATTCCAAGACACATCTACAGAATGCAAATATTTTCATTCTCATGGGATGGCTCAATGGGTGAAACACTTGCCTCCTAAACTGGAACTGGGATCCCTAGCAGTAGATGTTAGGCCTTTGTGGTAGCCTAACTGTAGTCGTAGGACTGGAGAGGAGAAGAGTGTCCATGTGTCCCGCTAGACTAGTGGCAAAGTGAAATCTGGGTCTGTCTGAGAGACACTGCCTCAATATAGAAGGTAGAACACTCTGGGCTCCAAGTGTGCATATATATATATATATATATATATATATATATATATATATATATATACTCCCACACAATATACATATATAGGCATACAAGCCATACGTACACATGAAAAAATAAAAATGTTGATTTTTTTTCTATAAGCCCCATTTTTAGAGTAAGGTATTTGGCCCATGTTGCTAACATGTTATCTGAACTGTAAAATAATATTTTTTTTTTCTTTAAAATGAGAGTCATTGTAGAAATGGTTTTATTAAGTTAGGCTGTCATTACTGTATTACTAATTGGGTGCATGATTTGGCATATCTACCACAACATTTTACTATTTTGTGAAATTGATGTAACAAGGAATGCGAGTCTGGATGGGACTGGGGAAGACATTCAAAGTACACATTTAGCTTGGTTCAGAAATGGAGAGTTTATTATTTTAAAATGTTTTGTTTTGAGACAAGGTTTTGCTTTGCAAACCAGGCTGGACTCAAACTCACCATCCTCCTTCCTTAAATCTTGAGTGCTTCCTTAAATCTTGAATGATGGTATGTGGCTAAAATAACAGACTTCTGAAATTAGTCTTTTTGACTATGATATGTAAATTGGATGCTTTGGACGATGGCTGTTTTAGTGTGCTTTATTTTTGACTGAGAAAGTGATTTCCTTTGGCATCTACAGTTGAATCAGGTTGATTTGGTAATTACAGCCTCTCAGAAAGTCTAGAGGGTGGAAGCTTAAATGAGATACAGAAGGTACCAATCTGTAACATCCTGTTGGCCAAGTGCTTTACTCTGAAAATGTGTGACTAAGGGGAAACCATCATGTTTGTTGTCTTAAATATTTACATTTTATCAAAACTTGAATGTCTTTCCCCCAACAGTGCACACTTAAGTCAGGAGACTTGGGAAGAAAAATAGTTGTACAAATAGTCACCTAATAGATTCCTCTACGTTCTACAAGTGGGCAGCCCACAGCAGGTGTTTCCTGTTGGTAAATAACCACAGATTTTTGTTTAAAATTGAGCTATTAATAAAAGTGGTGTCCCTGTCATTGATGCTTCTTGGGTGTTCTTAGGGAAACAAGTTCCTGACATTCTAGACAATGCAGTGAGCAATATCAGAAGTCATCCATTACACCATTTCATTAATAATATCCCACTCTCAGGATAATTCTATTTTAGAACAAAATTACCATACTTAGGTAGTGTAGCTCTCCCAGTAGGAATCAGGTGGGAAGAAAGATACCCCAGCCTCATTTTGCTGAACCTCACAGTCATGTGTTGGTGATAGGAATGTGGGGAAGAGGTCTTGGTTTAATGTGCTGATGAAGCCTGATTATGCAAAGAATGTCAGAGTGGCCCTCACCCCCCCCCCCCCCCCCTGTTTTCTTTTTTTGGTCATTAACTGGTGGTATCCCTGCTGAGTTCCTGAAGTCCCAGCTTTCCAGTCCATTGAATGAGAATCTCTCTCTCTCTTTCAAGACAAGAGAAAAACTCACAGAGATCCACCTTGCAAGTGCTAGGATTAAAGGCCTGCACCACCACCAGGGTGTGTTTTTTTTTTTTTTTTTTTTTTTTTTTTTATGAGAATTTCTAACTCAACTTTTTACAGTGATTCCAGCAGGTTAGAGGTCTGGATAGTAGCTAGAGCAGACATACACAATCCCCACCTGCCTAGTGACCGTGTTAGTGTTTTATGTGCCCTGTACTTGAAAATAGAGACGTGTTTACTTCCTCCCCCCATTTTGTTTTAATGTAGTGAAGTGCTAGTCATCACAGTTTACAGAATGATGCAACCACTTGGATTTGACAGAAGTGCTGTTAAAAATACACAGACTTACATTTGGAAAGGCATTTATAGTTGCAGGTGTTTTTTATTCTGTATCCATTGAAGAAACACATGCCTACTAAGAATTTTGGACTAAGCTGTTTAGAACTAATGTATAATACCACTTCATAGCTGCTGTAGGCTCAGCAAGAATTTACTTCAGCTTTTGAGAAACCCAGAACACTTAGAAAATACTTCCTTTCAAACTACGGGAGGGGGAGGGAGTTGAACCTTTTCTTTTGACGTGGGACAGAGAATGGCAGTGGTATTGTCTCCTCCCTTTGTCATCTAAGTGCTTTTGGCTGTCATTCCATTCGCCACAGTTCACAGAAAGACTGAACATTGAGGTGATTTCTCTTTGTGGCAGGATAATAAAAAGCTGGGGATGAACCAGAGGAAGTTCACTACCTTTGTTCATTTTGGGGACAGTGGACTCACTATGATGCTCAGATTAATCTTAGTCTTTTGGTCTCAAAGGATTTTTCCTGCTGTAACATCCTGAGAAGGCCTTTAGGCATGTGCTGCTGTGCCCAGTTATCCCTCCTCCATCCCCATTACAATTTTTTTAAAATTAGCTTTTTTTTTCCCCTTGAGAATGTTTCACTATGTAGCCCCAACTTCCTGATATAAAGACCAGGCTGCCTGGAGGAACGCACAGGAATCTGCCTACCTCTGACTCTCAAGTACTGGAATTCAAAGTGTGAGGTTCCATAGCTGGCTGAATAAATTAGCCTTTTATAGATAAAGTCACTTGTTTTTACAAGACATTATCTTAGTCCCACCCACATAAGGGTAACCGCTGCCTGGTGACATACCAGTTTCTTATTCTTGCAAAATACAATCTCATTGACAGGGTCATCTGTGGATATAGTACTGTTTTAAGTGTTTTAATGTGAGTGTATTAGAGTTTCTGGTAGGTACTTATCTTAAAATGGGGATTTTTTTTTTCTTTTTGCAGCTGAGGAAACAGGTGCAGAAACTAGCTTAGTAAGGTTTCTCAGGCAAGATTCTGACTGGATTCTCAGCTGTCTCTTGGGAGCTGCACTGTTCTTAAAGTGAAAGAAACTGCTTTTTCAGACCATGATGCTCTTGTGAGAATGGATTTGGAAAAATCTGTCAAACTTTTTCCTGAATAATTGTTTTATTAGCTAGGTATGATGGTTCAAACTTATAATATCAGCATTTGGAAGCTGAGGGTGGAGGATCACAACTTGGAGTCACACTGGGGCTACAGTCAGATCCTGTCTCAGAAGTGTCCATCTCCTCCCACCCCATCTCCCACTCTGTCCCCCCCACACCAAGACAATGGGGTTTCTCTGTAGCTTTGGAGCCTGACCTGGGACTAGCACTTGTAGATCACGCTGGCCTCAAACTCAGAGATCCACTTGCCTCTGCCTCCCCAGTCTGGGATTAAAGGTGTGCACCCTGCCTGTCTCAGATTTTTTTTTTTTTTTTTTTTGGTTTTGTTTTTTGAAACAGGCTTCAGAATTGTTTTGAAGGATAGATTTTTCTGACTAGATACAGATGTTTCAGTTTCATCAGCTACATTCAGTCTGAGAAGTCCTAAAGGGCCAGTAACAGATAATTCCACTTTCGGGGGTTTCTGAAGATACAAGTGGAAATACGTGATAGTGTCCCAAAAACCTACTGGTACCTGTTGTCAGTTGTCCCATGAAAAGCATCTTCATATGCTGTTGGCTGGTTTTCTCTAGTTTTTAGATTGATTTTTTAAAATTAGGGCTTTTCTGTAATGTGAGAACAGGCTCTGTCAACAGTGTGGCTGACAGCTGACTAGACTGCAACATAAGTTTAAGCTAAAATTTGCACAAAGCATATCTTAATGTTCACATGCAGTTTGTCTCCAGGGAGGCAGACTAATAGACCAGGGTCAAGAGCTGTAGTTGGACTTCCGGAAGCCTCCCCAGGCACCCCCCTCCCGTTTTGGTTTACTGCTTGGGCCTTTTTCTCTCCCAAAATAAACTCTAACCTGAAGAACTTGACTGTTCGCTGGCTGCTGTGTTGTACCCTATCGCGCGTCGCAGGAGCTCCTTTGGAATAAGAACGTCACACACACAACTTACCCAAATCCTCTCCATTACTTCCTTGATTGTTGATGACATACATCACTGACTTGGTTGCTTCCCCTACTTTTTAAGTTTGATAGATATGCGGTGTAAACTTAGGGAAGGGAAATCTGATAGGTGCTCCAAGTTTTGAATCCTTACACGAAAGTCACAGCCCTCAAGAGATAAAATCTGTAACCTGCTTAATTATAGGAATTAGGAATTAAAGGGATTATATCCAAAATCTGTCCTACATTTCTGAGGTCGCCGCTGCCTTGCACTATGGGAGGATCTGGGAAGGATGTTTAAATAGTTCTGATGAAAATGATTTGGTGTTAGTCCCACCTCCGCCCTGAGGGATAGGGTGGGGTCTCGGAGTATTTTAGAAGTATCAAGGCTTTCCGATAAAACAAACAGGATGGGGTATTAAATAGCATAGTCTGAGCCAGGCATAGGAAGACCCACTCCCACCCAAGTTAAAATCCTTTCCTGGATATGCGCAGGTACCTCCTTTGCTTAATGGCCCAGGCCCTTAACTTTCTCACCCCTTCTACCCCAGACCTGGAGGGACTTTCTCCCTACCAACTTAAGATCAACAAACATTCCACCCCGGGGTATCATTTACCCGAAAAAGGGCGGGTCAGGGGCCGCGGCTGTGACCTCGCGTGGAACTCCTGTGTTGCGCTCCCATTGGTTGGAAGTTCTCTCCCCAAACGCTTGCGCGACCTAAACTCGCCACGCCAGCCCGACCTGAATCGGGTCCGCCCTGGGGGCGTGGTCCCGGCGGCGGGGCGGAGCCTTGTGGCCCCGGCGACCTATAGGGCGGGAGGGAGTCCCCGACCGCGCCCCTCGAGGCCGGGCCCGTGCGAGGCCAATCCCGGGCGTCCGGTGGGCGAACGTGGGGGCCTGGCGGGCCGGGCCGGGCCGCGGGGCGGGGGACAATGGGCCAGTTCCTGGTGCGTCACGAGGGAGTTCCTTAAAGGGGAAGTGAGCGGGATCCGGGTGGACGCGCGGGGCGGCGGTCGGCTAGAGACGCTCCCGGCGCTTCAAAATAATGCCCGCGGCGGTCGCTCGACAATGCAATGGCGAGCGCTCGTCCTGGGACTGGTGCTGCTACGCCTCGGCCTCCACGCGGTGCTCTGGCTGTTCTTCGGGCTGGGGCCCAGCATGGGCTTCTACCAGCGCTTTCCGCTCCCCTTCGGCTTCCAGCGTTTGAGGGACCCCGACGGCTCGGAGCCGGTGGGTCCGCCGGAAGGCCCGGCCTGGCTGCATCGGCCAAAGCGCGGGCCGGAGGGGCGGCTCGAGACCCCGCGGGAGCCGGGGCCGGGCATGTGCGGCCAGGCGCACTGGGGCTACGCTCTGGGCGGCCGTGGCTGCGGCCCGGACGAGTACGAGCGGCGCTACAGCAGCGCCTTCCCGCCGCAGTTGCGTGCCCAGATGCGCGACCTGGCACGGGGCATGTTCGTCTTCGGCTACGACAACTACATGGCGCACGCCTTTCCGCAGGACGAGCTCAACCCCATATACTGCCGCGGCCGGGGGCCGGACCGCGGGGACCCGTGAGTAGCCTGCCGGATGCACCGCGCGCCGCCTTCCGCCCCTCCGGGTCCCCGAAGGGATACCAGGGTCTTTAAGGCCCGCCGAAGTCCGAGGTTCCCTCTTGATTCTCCTGGACTCTCCAAACTTCAGGACAGCTGTCCCTGTCATTCTCTATTGCAGATGGGGAAACTGAGGGCTAGAGACCGGAAGGGACAGTCACAGTGGCAAGGCATGCCGCTGCTCCAGATGGACATACTATCTAAGTACTATAGGCTTCCTTTGGAAAACGCAGGTTCAGAACGAACCCTCCCCACTCCAGATCAGAACGCCACACCCAAGGCTTTTTAATATAAAGATTAAGGCACGGGTTCCGAGAAAGGGGCCGTCCTGTGAATTGGGCACAGGGGATGGGGTAGGGGGTTAGTATTTCTCCTTCCCAGGGGCCGCTGCCTAGGCTAGGAGAGCTAGTTGGGAGGGATGGGTATTGCCTGGCCCAGATTTGCGATCTGTATCCCCTAAGGATGGTTCCTTAGGCGCCGAATTGACTGACACTGTCATTGCTTGGTATCATCGTAAAAGCTAGTGGGGTGATGGTGCTGTCAAAAGGTCAGGCAGTCCTCCCAGCCTCCGAGTCATGGGAAGGTGAAGTTCCAGGGTTACTCTGGTGGACTTCAAAGTCCAAGAGAACGGAGCACCCAGCCAAGATCCTCCTCCCTAAAGGGTGTGCACTGCCACTGACCCAGTCAGGCCGGTTGGTGACTGTGGCGCTTCCCTCCCCTTAGATGGAAGTGGATTGGGGTTGTTCGTTGTTTAGGCACTACACATGGGCATCCTTGGACACCTGGCATGTGTATTTTCCTTCTGGTGGGAAGCAGTGGCGGATTCTTAGGTTCTAAAAGAGAAGCTAAGGGCTGTTGAGATGGCTCAGCCAGTAAAAACGCTTGACACTACTTGAGTTTGACCCTCTAGAACCTACTTGGAGGGAGGAGAAAGAGAACTGAGGAGACTCAAGGAGTTGTCCTCTGACCTCTACATGCCTCTGTGACTCACATGCACAGCTGTCCCCAAAACATTAACAAAAAACAAAAAACGTTTTTTAAAGGAAAGCTAACTCTAAAAGGGCATAGAAAGGGCAATGCAGGTGGGTTGGTAAGGTGCAGCCTAATAGCTGATAGATTGGTAATAGCAAGGGAACATCCCACACAGAGGCACTGGGCCTTGCACAGTTCTGTTGGGTTGATGAACTATTTGTCTGGCTTAGCCGGATCACCCCGTCCCTCTCTTTCCTTTTCTCCTTTGGGAGTGCAGGGAATTGAACCCATGGCTCTATGCAGCTCCTTCCAGTTGAGCTACATTGCAGCTCTTCTTTCGCAGAAATGTATTTTTTTCTCAGTTTCTTTGGGGAAAAACTATACATTTTTTTTGAAGTAACACTACTCCTTTTTAGGTTATAGGGAGTCAGTGAGTTGTCTCACTCATAAAGAGACGCAGGGGAGACTTCCTGTCTGTGGTTAGCTTGGCTTCAATTCCATCTTTGCGCCACTCCTCTCTTCCCCTTCAGCCCCCTTCCCCCTCTACTCCCTTCCCCGCCCCTCTCCTTTATCTTGTAAGAAAAAAAATTTCTTTACATCTAGGAGGGGGAACAGAAAAATCCTTCTAGTTATTTTCAGTACCTCTTTTCTGCCAGTTCCTGACCATATGGCAACATATTTCATTTATTTATTTATTTATTCATTTACTTACTTATTCTTACACAATTACAACTTAAGTATGTGCCTATTTTAGATTTTTTTTTTAATTTTACAAAGACGGTATTTTTATTTGTGTTCCAATAAGGTTGACAATAGCCATCTTGACACAAGAACCGGTTTGAAAAGCTATAGATGACCCCTGTTGGGTTCAGCCTCCCTAGAACATTTTGCAGTGCACTCCTGATACACTTCCAACAGAATCTTAAGCATGCCGTGTGTCCAGGTAGCAGAATTATGTTTCCCCTCCATTAGGCCTCATTGTCTCACTGTCTTTCTATGTCTTCTCCTTTGGACTAGGAGCTGCTGTACTGATGACGTGGGGCTTCCTCCGAAAGTGGCCCTTCCTTAACGCGCTTCCTTTTAACCTTCTTCTGTTCCTCTTTTTCTCTTCTGTCTGTTGGTCTGTCAGTTTGTCTGTCTTTCATGCTGAGGCTGGTTCCTAGCATAACCAGAACGATACAGTAAAAAGCTCTGGCTCCAACTGTCTTAATGAGCGAGGCTTGGTCAGTCATCCCCAAGGTGCCAATTAAAGAGACAATTACTGGCGCAGAGCAGAGCAAAGAGAATTAACATCCTGGGAAGTGGAACAAATAAAGGGGTCCAGCTGTCCCTGAGTTGGGCTTCAGGATCCTGCCAGGAGCCTTAGGTCAAGTAGAGGGAGAATTGGGGCAGAGGGTGTGAGGTATCTATGTGGTGCGGGTCACGCCATGGTTTTGGCCTTTACAGTATGAGCTCAGGTTCTTGTAAGGTGACCTGCTTAGAGTCCAGCCTCCCCATCGTAGATAATTGTTCTCATCGTGTCAAATCTAAGGTAACTACAGTTTAAGACAATGCCTTCAGTCTGAGAGCAATGAGAGAAGGTGTGAATCACTGTTTTTACAGGGCGCTCCTGGAGTGATTAACGTGCCCGTGCGTAGAGAAACACAGGATAAACCAAAGGAAAGGAGACATATGCAAGAGGAAGATGGGAATGGCAGGCTTTCGCCCTCTTTTTAGTCACTCTGTGGGCTCAAGTGAGAAGTCGGAGCTTCTGAGCAGACGCAGTTTCTGAATGCCTGTTGTACTAGGACCTTGTGTATGCTTGGCAAATCGTCTTCATTGAGCTACACGCCCAGCTCCTTTTTCACTTTCTATTTTGAGACAGCCTTTTTGAGTTGAACAGGCTGGCTTTCAGCTTGTCCTGCAGCTGAGGCAGGCCTTGAATTTGTGATCTTGATTCAGACTCCTGAGTAGCTGGAGTTACAGGCCCTGCCTTACCAGGTCCACCTTTAGTGGTTTTATTTTATTGTTTTGTAATGAGCTGTAGGCGCTTTCTGGAGCGTTTCGGAGTGGGGATGGGAGCTCTTCAGCAAAGTGAGGTGGCAGTGGTTGGTTGAAATTGTGGGTCCCAGTGCATCTTAGGGTGCGTAGGCCTTTTTGGAAGTCTATGTTAAGTGTGGTTTGCTTTGGTTCTGCAGTGGCAGCTTGTATAAATTGAAGTCAAGTCTCTGATTGGGATGATGGCCTTAGTAATGAACATTGGGGAAAGCTGTCTTCTGACTAACGGTTGGCAGCCTTTGTGTCTCTGAGCCCTGGGATTTTGTGTCCTTGAGTAGGGACCCCCACACTGGCCAATTCAAGGAATAGAAAGTGTAGGGTTCTTTGTTTGTTCGTTTATTTGTCTGTTTTTACTGGCTCTCACCTTGGTATAGTTTCTCTTATTGTTTGATACAGGAGAGTTTCAAGCCTGTGCTTTCTCATTCTGATCCTGAACAAGTAGGAAGTGCTTACATTTCCCAAATAAACTGTAATAAAGACGCTTACATTTTTTTTTTCTAATACTGAGACTTGAAACCAGGGCTCACATTTTCCAGATAAGTGATCTGCTACTAAGCTACACTCCTGGCCCCTTTAAAAATTAGACTTTGAGGGACTGGAGAGGTGGCTCAGTAGTGAAAAGTGCTCGCTACCCATTACAGAGGACTGAGTTTTTGAAAACCACCTGTAACTCTTGGGAGTTCCAGGTGATCTGGTCTACATGTAGACACATACACACATACACACACATACAAAGTAAGATTTTATTTTGAGGTCTGGGGATATATTGCAATGGTAGAGTACTTGCCTAGCATGTAGGAGGCCCTTAATTTAATATTTGTTCTATAAAAAGCAAAGTAGCAAAAAATTGCTTTGAGACAGAGTTTACCACACTGTACTCAACCTTAGGATTCTTCTGCCTCAGCCTGGAATTACTATAAAGTGTGCCATTACCATGCCCAGAAAATATCTTTCTGATTTCAAAATTCAAGTATGTTCATTATCATTTTCTAATATTACTTTAAAAAGAATGAACTTGATATTAGAATATTGCCTAAAACAGTACAAAAACAAAATGTGGGTTCTCTCTCTCCTCCTTTTCATGTAGCCCAGGTTGGCCTTCAGCTAAATAGGTAGTAGAGGCTAGCATCGACCCCTGATCCGTCTGCCTTCTGTCTCCCAGGTGCTGTGATTTCAGGCACAGGCCACAGTAGCTGGCTGTGTCATTTCTCGTTAGTCATCCTCTTGATGCTTATCTTGATAGACATGGGCCCTGTGTTAACATGAAGCAAACAAATCTTGAGCCCTACGAAAACAGCCAGTTCTGTGTAGCTCCTGACTGCTGTTGCGTTGTAGAATCCCAATTCAAACCTTTGAGGAAATTTAGATAGTTCTCTACTCCTGTGGACAGCAGCTATAAATTCAGGGTTTGGGCCTGTGACAGTGCTTGATTCTATTCCCCCCGAAACCATAAAACAAAAGGAAATCCCAATGAACAGATCCAGTATTGGTTCCTCACCTAGTTTGTTCCTAGGCACCCTAGCTTAAGATGGCCACTTCCTGGGCTGAGGAGATGACTCAGTGGGGTAGGAGTGTTTGCTGGGTAAGTAGGAAGACTTGGGGTTGAATCCCTAGCAAGCATGTAAAAAGCTGGATGTGGTCACTCCTGAGCCTGTAACCCAAACACTGTGGAGTGGAGACTGAGACGAGAGGAATTCCGGGACCTGCTGGCTGCCTGGTGAGTTCCAGGTTCTGTGAGAAACCCTGTCTAAGATGGGGAGACAGCAGGACAGGAGAAATCTTCCTCAGGCCTCTTACCATTCATGAGTGCCTGTGCCTTCACACACATGCAGATGTACACACACACACACACACACATGGCCTCTTTCACAATTCCTTTTTCAAAATTCTTCCAGAGTCAGGCACAAGTCTTGAGCTATGGAAGGTGATTCTTCTTGGCTTGCTTGTCTCGGGTTTGATCCCTTCTCTTTGAACCACCATTCCCCATTTTAACTGTGTTTGAGAACTGAGTCCCATCCCCTTTGCTTCCCTGTGGATTACTAAGTCCTTGAATGCGCAGGACTGTTTGTGGAATTTATCTCTGCCCACACAGAAAAGATAAGATTTCCAAACAGCTGTTGCAGGTTGAGTATATGCAGTGTGGTTTCTGGTTTTCTAAAATGTCTGTTTGATTTTTATTAGCTACATAAGCAAAGATTTTCTACCAGAGACTTTGATCTTCTACCAGAGACTGCGTTCTTCTTTGCTTTTGTTTAGAAGTAGTAAGAGCTGCAGAGTGTCGCAGGGGAATGATTGCCATGAACGGTCATGCATGTGTGATAAATTAGGAGGGAGTTGTGTTGTGATTGGATCAGCTGCTTACACGGACCACTTGTACTCTTGATTTTTGCCTTGTTCTGAAAGACTGACTTCCTCAAGTGCTGCTAGGTCAGACAGGGCTACAATAAGCATGTCCAAAGAACAGAGCTGTGTCATTATCTGCAAGCTGGAAAATGTCTTGCCTTAGGGCTAGGACCAGTTGTTTTATGGAATCTAATTTTTCCTTTGTTCTCTACCCTCTTTTCCCTACTTTGATAATTTGTATTATTAATTTTGTGGTTATTTTTTTTCTGAGCCATCATCTTGCTGTGTAAGCAAGGAACTCTAGTCCTGCCCCAGTCTCCCTTAAGTGCTGGGATTATTTGGTTGAAAAGAATTCAGACTGTTCTAGTGAACATTCTAGATCTTTAGGTTGGTTTCTGACTAGAGTAGAACTCTCACAGTTATTATAACTACATTAAAAGAGCCAACTCTGGTAAGAGTTACCAGTTGTTACTGACTCTTTGGCCAGTGTTACTGAGGATTTGTTGTTGTTTAGGGAGGGTCAGTGCTGAGGTTCAGACCCAGCATCTCAACCATGCAAGGCAAGCATTCTGCCGGTAGCTGTGTATCCAGCTCTTAAATAGTGGAACACTGTGTCCCTTTGATGTGTGCACTAAGAGAAAAAGCACAGTAAACACGGAAAGGTGCTGAAAATTACACGTGCCTTCGTGGCTTTGGGGCAGCTAGGGAGGTGGCACTTGCCATAGATCAGGATGATGTGGAGTTCTTGTTCAGTTCCTTCAGTTGGAACGCTAAATGATATGGCAGCCATTTTCTGGTGGGGTGGGGGTTTGGACCTCACTCTGTCTCTGAGCAGCATAGCCCTGTAGTTAAATATTTAAACCTAGCCAAGTGTTCCTGAGGACATTCCTGAATGTGAGGATGTCTGCTTTGACCCTCCTCCAACCCTTGGCAATTTCTGTGTGCTTGGCATTGCCTTTGAGAGACCTGTTTGAATCCATAGCTTTCATCCTGAGAGCATCTTTTCCATCATGTAAGTTTCCTCAGAGGATCACACAGAAGGTTTGTGGTTAGTGCAGTTTTACAGTGATGCTGTTGGTTGCTTTTGTTCCTATGTAACCCTCTTTGGGAACTTGTTACTTGTTTTTGGTTTTTTTCGAGACAGGGTTTCTCTGTAGCTCTGGAGCCTGCCCTGGCTCTTAGGCGGGCTTTGAACTCACAGAGATCTGCCTGCCTTCCCGAGTGCTGGGATTAAAGGCCTGTGCCACCACTGCTCTGCTGGGAACTTGTGGGTTTTTTGTTTGTTTGTGTGTTTTGTTGTTTTGCTGTAGATTCTTTGTCCTCTGTTAAATGCCCAACACACACAAAATAGAGTCTCTAGAAGGTTCAGATAAGATCAGATGTGGAAGCTGGCTATGCCTGCTTCTTCATGTAAGCCCCATTTCACTCTGAATGAAGTTCAAAAGGCATTTTCTTTTATTTTTATGTGTGTGTGTGTGTGTGTGTGTGTGTGTGTAGTGTGTGTCATGGTGCATATGTACAGGTGAAGGATAACTTGTGGGAGGCGATGTTCTCCTTCTGCCATGTGAGTCCTGGGGGTTGAACTTAGCTTCTGGGGGTTAGCATCTAGCACCTTTTCCTACTGACTCATCTTAGCAGCCCCCACAGGTCATTAGACAGCAGGCCAAGCCATCCAGAGTGCTGCTCTTAAAACTTCTTTCACAGGAAGGAGGAGGTGGCAGAGGGAGCCTTTAGGATGACGTAAGGGCAGGTGGCATGCAGAGAAGATGGAGGACCCCAGATGTGAGTGCACCCGTGGCTGGAAATGAAAGTAGGGCTCTCACTCTGACTCTGGTAGATGAGATCTAGAAGCAGTTGTCTCATTTCTTCTTTTACTATCATTTTCTTTTCCTTTCCAGCCTCTGCAGTTATTTTCTGGCCTTGTGGTAATGGGACAGGGGAGTCAGTGAAGTCTGTGACTGAATTTCTTCAGTCATGCCAGGCCATTGTCACTGTTTGTCTAGCCTTCCCAGATGTATTTGTTCTCATTGTGAGTCTTAGTTTGAGTAGTGAAGAAATACCAGTTCGTATGACAGGATCCCTCCTTCAGTCCCTAGTGCTTGTGAAATGAAGAGGGTTTTGAAGCTAGACAGGATTAAAGATCCTTGATGGTGATGGTGTGTCTCAGAGCACCGGCGAGCAAGTGACTTGCCTATCTCCCGACTTCCCCTTGAGTTCTCTCACTACCGCCTTATACCCGTGTAGTTCCTCAGCCTGTGGACACACAGACCCTGCTGCTCCTGAGACAGAAGGCCTGCTCCCCACTGCTGCCCACAGTCTGTTTCTGGATCATGAGCGTGGCCAGCAGTTTTAGTTTCTGATGGCTGTTTACTTTTTTGCCCCTCCCCTTTCACTTTAAATGTAAAGTACCTTTGTTTAATTTTAATTCTTTCTTTTCCAGTTCAAATCTGAACATCAATGATGTCCTGGGAAATTACTCCCTGACTCTTGTTGATGCCTTGGATACACTTGCAGTAAGTGTTCAACTTTTTCTTCTTAAAGATAATTAAGATAAAGTATTTATCTTATTGTATTTTCTCGTTTCCCCCAGGAATGGGAATTCCAGGAAATGCTATATTCAGAGGCTTTGATGAATGTTAGTTATTTTAATGACCTTCATGGGAAGGCAATTAGAAAACATACATACATGTATATATACATACATATGTATGTGTGTATGTATGTATATATATGTGTGTGTGTATATATGTGTATGTGTGTGTTTCTTTTTTTTATTGATTTAGCCATTGTGTCCTACCAGAGTCTGGAGAATCTTGTTACTACTTAGTCCCTGTAATCTGTTAGATTGCAGACTGTATTGGTTGCTTTTCACACCAGAGTCAAAAGCAAGTTAAGGGAAGGAGTTTATTTTGGTTTAGTGGACACCCTCCAGAAGGACATCCAGGTGGGAAAGGCATGACATGGCAGCAGGGTCAGGAAGCTGGATGTTCACATTTTCATCCACTTACGGTGAGACTCCTAAAGGTTCCATAAGGTCCCCAAACAGCTCCCACAGCTGGGCACCAAGTGTTCCAGTACATGAGCCTATTGGGGGTGGGGGGAGACGGGACTTCTCATTCAAACCACTACAAGGACCTTCTAGCCTTTTTGTCTTTCTCCCAGACTCGACTCTGTGCTGTTAACTGTCTAAGGCAGAGCTAATAAAAAAAAGGAAACTGTGCCATGGCATCTCAGCCCCTGCTCCTTTCCCTGTGCAAGACAAATTTATGGTCCTACTGAGTGCCTGCCTCTGTGTCCTTTGATACATGGAGCAGACCTAACCATATCATGAGCTGTGAAACTTGTCCATAACCTGAAACCTCTGAGTCAGAACCTCTGGTTGTTCTCTGGAACTGAGTGGGCTATGTCCCCTTTTAGGGTCTCCATCCTACCACACACATCAATCTCTCCTAATGGCTCTCGGACCTTAGCGTCACGGCTGTGGCCATGAGGCTCTCTTCCCCTTCTCTTCTCTTCTGAAGGCTAATTTGTGTGAGTTCCCTATTACAAATCCACCCTTCTTCTTCTTAGCTTATAGCACAATACTTGAGGAGTAAAAACCAGAAGATTCCAGGGTCAGAAGGTACCCCCAAATGCTTCTAGCTACTGGCTTCCAAGGAATGTCTGTGCCCGGTGCCTGCCTGTGCATGAGGCCCTCTCTGTGGATACCCTTGTTGTTTATTGCTTCCTTGTTTTGGCTACTGTTCACTCTGTATGTGTCTTGCCAACTTGCATACTGCCTTTACTCTCTCATTCCTTGGCAGACCCATTGACCGTGGGGAGCTGGAGGCCTTTCAGCATAAACACAAGAAAGGTGATAGGCCACACTGTACATGCTGTCAGGCTGTGTCTGTGTGCTTCATGGCCTACCACCATAGAGTATGGCTTCCAAGGGACGTTTCTAGTGATTCACAATCTCCTTAAGAGAGTAATTTTACAAACTCTTCCTGTTTTCCTTGTCCCAGACAATCTTTACTATTAGAAAGCTGTTGAATCTGTCGAGTACTATATTTAATAATGTATTTGGTTCCTTTAAACATCCCTAGGAAATGTTTAAAGCTGTCAGTTAGGAGTTGGAATTGGGTAAGGGAGCAAAGTTTACACCGTGATTGTCTCGTGGTTTGCTAGTAGTGAAACTGCAGGATTTGGAAAGAGGTGGAGATAATGTTCTGTACCTTCATTGTGCAGACTGCAGAAACAGGACGGGGCCCTGGTTCTAGCAGGGCTACTGGGTTTCCTTCTAGGCTCTAGTTGCAGGGCACTTCCAGTCTCCCAGTATTTCCTTCTAAAGTGATTGCTGCTCCATTAGGTCATCCACCGTCACGTCTCAGAATGTGCCCAGACAAGTAAGTGCAGCGTAATTAGCGCTAACCAGTGAAGCTGCTGGACGCTGACTCAGGCCGGGGTGTGGAAGCAGGGTTAGGAGGTGCAGGTACAGCTTGAGAAAGCACACCCTCTTCACCCTCCAGTTAGTTCCCAGGATGTCTTCGCCCCTGCTTGCTGAGTACAGAAATGCCGTCATTATTATTTGCTGCACTCTCCTCTCCTCCTCACCCGACAGTAATTAGTACATAGTAGGACTCCAGATTGTTTGTTATGTGACTGCTTACTAATTCAGTTTTGTCCAACATGTATTCTAAGGGTATGCCCCTTGGCATAGTATTGTTCTCAGACATACCAGAGAACTTCTGACTGTTGGAGAGCCACAGCACACAGCAGCATTTTATTTAAAATTATCTAGTTGAAAAGTTTTAAAAACATTTATTGTGTGTGTGTATGTGTGTGTGCATATGTCATTGCAGGTGGGGCATGTGGGTGGAGCAGGAGACAGTTTGCTCCTACTGTTTGGGTTCCAGGGATTGAACTCAAGGTCTACTTTTTAGCAAGTACTCTTATCTCCTGATCCACCTTACTGGCCGGCCCTATTTATTTAATTTTTGAGACAGGGTCTTAAAAAATAAGGTTTAGAGCCGGGCGGTGGTGGCGCGCGCCTTTAATCCCAGCACTCGGGAGGCAGAGGCAGGCGGATCTCTGGGAGTTCGAGGCCAGCCTGGTCTACAAGAGCTAGTTCCAGGACAGGCACCAAAGCTACAGAGAAACCCTGTCTCGAAAAACAAAAAAAACAAAAAAACAACAAAAAAAAAGGTTTAGGCTGGCCTTAAGCTTGTAGTAGTATTGCCTCTTGCCTCAGCAAGTGATGTGATTGCAGGCATGTATGTATGTATGTATTATTATTATTATATATTGGATGGACTTGGAGATTGATCCTGGGATTTCCCGTACGGGAGGCTTATGCTTTTCCCCTGAGCTATATCCCTTGCCATTTGTTTTGTTTTGGTCTTTAAGTCAGAGGCTCCAATCGGTGACCTTCATGTCTCAGTCTGTAGAGTCTTGAAATTACAGGGGTGAACTGTGTATCAGCATTTTCAAAATTCTGAGAGGCCCCTCCTCCGTGCAGTCAACCTTCTCCAGGCCTGGGTGATTCTGCACCCTGGTTTCTTTGTGCTCACTGGCTATGGAATGTGACAGTATACGGGGTGTAACTGTAGTGCCAGGATGTCATCACCTTTCCCAGCTTCATCTGAGATTATATCAACGCTGCATCTGCACCAGAAACTGTTGTTGGTGAACACCTGTGAGGAAACAGACCCATTTCTGTGGTTTTCCATTGTAGACGGTCTTGACTTGGTAGCGCTGGCTCGTTTCTGAGGAGTTCTCTTGTTAGCATTTTCAGCAGATGTTTGCTGATGTGCTGTGCAAGCCCTCGGGGAACACAGTCCCCTGATCATTGCTTGTGACCTGAACAAGATTGCATGCTCCTTTAAGAAGGAAGAACTGTAAATAGAAAGCCTGCTTCTGCTTCTGATTTGAGAAACACACAGCAGACCAGTACACTAAGAAATAAGGCACACCCCAATAATGAGTGAAGAATCATTTCTCCTTGATTTAGTTATCTAGTTATTGGTGGATGTTTGTGTCCTTATGAAAAATGGTTATACAATTTGAGTGAAATAAAATCTTTTCCATATAGGTTAACGTATATCATTTTATGACAGATTTGCCCCTTTTGAAGGGACTTGCATGCTATGGCATTGTTTCTACACACCTCAGATAGGAACTTTAATTGTTACATTGGACATAGAGCTGATAATTGGTATGTTTTGTTTTTAGTTTTTAAACATTTATTTTTCTGCACAAGTATGTACCTGTTTGTGTGTGAGGGTAAGCATGTGCCACAACATTCGTGTGGAGATCGGGGACAAACTGCCTGGCTTTTTACAGGGGTTCAGGGGTCATCACTCAGACTTGCACGGCAGGTGCTTTGACCCACTGAGCCATTTTCCAAGACTCCACTTGGTTTTAAATGTTGCTTGTTTCCTGCTGTATTGTTAGTCCTATTTCTCAAAACCTTTACACATATGGACAGCAATAAGTCAGTTAGTTTTCCAGCTATCTTGGATTTGAAAAGCAGAGATATCTTGAAAAACAGAACTAGGATCATATTTTTGTTAGCTAATTTTCTGATTTATCTTCTCCTGCTCCTCAACTGTTTAGAAACTGTTCTGTCTTGTAAATAAAGGTCAGCTCAGCCCTTGGGGGAGAAGGGACCGGAAGGACATGGCCACAGCCAGGACAGTTCTGTTCCTTCACACCGTTTTGCCACTTGGAGACAGGATCCTTGCGTGAGTGGTAGGAGGCAGGCTCGCTGTCTGTCACTGCCACCTCCCTTTTGTGTGTGTTCTCCTCCACTGTGGCAAAGCCATAGGCAGTGCAGACGCAGGCACAGTGGCCGATGAGCCGCTTCGGCGTCATTTCAAGCCGCTTGTAATGGTGTGTGTTCCTCTGTTTAAAGATAATGGGAAATTCATCCGAGTTCCAGAAAGCAGTCAAGTTAGTGATCAACACCGTTTCATTTGACAAAGATTCCACGGTTCAAGTCTTTGAAGCTACAATAAGGTAAAGTAGCATATGTCTTTTTATGAAGTGGGGGTAAGGGACTTAATTCCCCTAAGGATATTTCAGCTCGAGTCCATGTGGGCAATATGGATTCCACGTAAATTATTCATGTTCATTTAGTATTTATGAAAACTTGTACTTTTGATACTTTTGAATAGCATCTCATTTTGGACTACACAGAAACACACATTTTAGCAAGTCTATAAGAGAGTTGTCCCTCAAATGCAATTTCAACGATTCCATTCATATCTTTTCTTGTTTTCTTGTTTACTGCCTTAGGAATCCTCTTCCATGTTTTTAAATGGAGTTTTGCGTCTCTCCACCCACAAAAACCACTGCTTGCTCTTTTGATGTTTTTTCTCTTGTATGGTTCTCATTTGTCACCCACTCTTTGCTAAATAATGGTGGAATCATGGCCTATACCCAGTTTTGTGCCCAGATTTCTTTAGTATGAAAAGTTGACTCTTTTCCTGTTTAAATATTTTGAAAATTGTATTGCTATACAACAGTCCAGATCTGGATCTGAATTCTGAAATTGAAGTTATGAAATGGTTTGTCCTAAAATAAGAAAAAAATAAACATTTGTTTGAAAAATGTTGCAGTCCTTTTTCGACAATTGAGATGGGACACACTTAGCTATCTACAAGGCCATAAATCTGAGAGGGTAGCCTTCTACTTTCCAGCATCTCATTTTATCATTTCCTTCTCCATGCTGTCTCACTAGACACTGGGCAGTTCCTCAATCACCAGGCAGTCAGACCTGCAGAAGTTCCATGGTTCTGTTGTGTCTTGTTCTCTTTCTCATATGGCTAATGTTTCTTTACCAAGCAAAATAAATCAGTAGGAATTTATTGATGCTCATAGGAAATATGTCCTTTGAGAACAACAGTGGGCGCTTTCTGTTTAGCATAGTTCCTTAATGAATGTCCTAAGAGTAAGATGACCAAATTTGTTAATGTTTTAGGTGGCATTCATTCTCAGTCGTCTCAAATGGATAATACCCATTTTGCTGTCAGCAATGCAGTGAACTGAGAATCAGTCCCTTAGGGCCCAAAGGGATAGTAGGAAGCTACTGAACCAGGTTCTTCTGCACCAGGCAGTTTGGAGCCTAAGAAGAAGTAGAGACATCTTTCATCTTTGGATCCTGTGCACTTGTAACATTATGCTTTTATTATAATTTTTTCTTCCTGCTGTCAGGGTTCTGGGAAGCCTCCTTTCTGCTCACAGAATAATAACTGACTCCAGACAGCCCTTTGGTGACATGAAAATTGAGGATTATGATAACGAATTATTGTACATGGCCCATGACCTGGCCGTGAGGCTCCTACCAGCTTTTGAAAACACCAAGACAGGGATCCCCTATCCTCGGGTAAGTGACTGGTTTGTTCGCTGTTTTGCTGTTTTTGAGACATGGTATTGTGCCACGTAGCTAAGGCTGGCCTTGAACTTGTGATTTTCTGGCATCAACCTCCCAAATGATAACATTCCAAGTGTGAGTTACCATACACATAATTTCATAGTTTTTCTGAATTTTCACAATTCACAATTTTCCTGAATTCAAACTTTCATAAAACGGATGGGGCCTGGCTATGAGAAGAGAGTGATGTCCTTGGTCCTAAACATAATGTCAGTTGTTAAAACTTCAGCATTTCCTGAGTGCCTTCTGTGTTCCAGGACCCTCACATGTGTGCAGGAATTCAGTGAATGCTCATTTGAATGCTTCACATGCCTGCAAGTGAAGCCTGCAGGACCAGCCAATTAGATGATGATTTAGATATAAGATCTGGAGTGAGATTATGTATTTGTGACATCTGATTTAGCAAGCCAAATGACTCTTCTGGGAATTGTGTCAGCCTTTGCGGTAATCCGGAGAAATGCCAGACCACAGCACCTCCTTGATGAAATTGGCTGTCAGGCTGTAGCTGAACCTCTGCTTCCCTCCCAGTCTAGCAGAGTAGGAGTGAGTCTTTAGAAACTAGGCTAGAATCCATTTACAGCTTGTGTTTGTCTCTGACCCTGTAGGAGTTACTTTTCTGTTGCTGTGCTAAAATGCTGAGACCTAAAGTCACTTTTAACAGAAGAATTTGTTTTAGCTTATGGCCCGTGAGGGAGAGTCCAAGAATGCCAGGGAAGGCATGGAGCAGCAGGAAGCTGGCTGGCCACATCTTATACAGAAAGCAGAGAAAGTGAACAGGAACCCTAAAAGCTCACCCCAGTGACGTACTTCCTCCTGCGTGGCTTAAAGGTTAAGATTCCATAGCCTTAGCAAACAGCCTGAGCACCCAGTGTTCAAACACATGCGCCTGTGTGGGGCACCAGAGACCCCAGAGCCTGGTGATTCTGTAGTCTGGAAGGGCACTTGGCAGAAAGTGGTAAATTAAGGAATGAGGGTAGAACTCTATGTTCTTACTGTTTACTGGTGTCTTTCATCTTGAGTGTCACATGACAGACAAGTGGTGAGCCGAGTTGTCTGGCCCATTAGCTGAGTGTCATATCTCGATGGGACTTTTCAACACTAAATTCTTAAGCTTTGCTGTAAAACTTTTTTTTTTTTTTGAAGTGAGATCTTGCTTATGAGCTGAGGCTCTGTAGTCAGACTGGCCTCCACATGACCCTTCTGCCTTGGCTTCCGACTGTTGGGGTACAATTGCTCAACCCAACTTTTGATTCTTCCTATCCCAGGTGAATCTGAAGACGGGTGTTCCCCCTGACAGCAATAATGAAACCTGCACAGCGGGTGCTGGTTCTCTCCTGGTGGAATTTGGTATTCTGAGCCGACTGCTGGGGGATTCCACTTTTGAGTGGGTTGCCAGACGAGCTGTGAAAGCCCTCTGGAACCTTCGGAGTAACAACACAGGATTGCTAGGTAGGGTTCACCACATGCCATCCGTTGGTCTGTGTAACCTTTGATCCCTTTTCCCTCTTCCTCTGTACTCTGCTCTTTCCTTCATCTTCCTAGTACACATGTACCTGGAAATTAATAACTCCAGCATCAGCCGTTGGTGCTGCATGGGTCCGGTTTCTTCACATGACCTTTTGCTTAGTGTAAAGTTTTGGGGTTTGATGGAAGATTAATAATGGTTCAACTGTTTTCAGCTGTTAGAGCTCTTGGTTCAGATCCCTTGGTATAGTCCATTGGAAATTATTGTTAATAGAAATGCCATAAAAAGAACAGTCTCAGAGGCAAACTTTATTGCTTCAATATAAGGTTCTAAAAATACAGGAACTTAGCATTTCCAATAGAGAGACTTTCTTCTTTAAAAAAAGGGGTGGAATCTGGGTGAAAGCCTAGTTGAAACGTATTAGATTTTCCCACCCTTGAGGATATTGAATCAAAATATTTAAAAATTATTATGGAAAGGTTTAGGCTTTAGTAATAGACATAATAACGAATAATATTCCTTTTTTTAAAGAGCTTTTTTTTTTAAAGATTTATTTATTATGTATACAACATTCTGCCTTCATGTATGTCCGCACGCCAGAGGAGGACGCCAGATCTCATTACAGATGGTTGTGAGCCACCATGTGGTTGCTAGGAATTGAACTCAGGACCTCTGGAAGAACAGTCAGTGCTCTTAACCACTGAGCCATCTCTCCAGCCCCACGAATAATATTCTTTATGTACTTATCATGACATTTGTCTTTAGTAACTATCCGTATTTTGCTAACTCATAGTGTTGTTTTAAAATAGGTTTTTAACATCATAAAATTGCCTTACTGGGACATAATATCTTTTTGACATCTGAAAATAAGTTGGTTGTTTTGGAACTATATTGGATCATTTATTAAAAAAAAAAATTAAGTAAATTTTGTCTTCTGAGGTTTATGTGCAAACTTTATACATTGAATAGCAACAGTAGAAATAAAGTCACCCAGGCTGGAAGTGGTGATGCACACCTGTAAATACAGCACTCTGGAGGCTCAGGCAGCAGTTACGGTGAGTTTGAGGTCAGCCTGGTCTGTATAGTGAGACCTTGTCTCAAACACGGATGGCCACTTAGCTTTCCATGGGCCCTGTTAGTCCCCACGTGTCACTTCTGTGACTTTGCAGTTATAACACAGAACTAAGAGAAACAAAGTTTTTATGCTGTGTACGTTTGGTAGATCATTCTGATGTTTCCAGATTGTTGCCTTACTTTCATAGTTACCAGTTTTCAAAACTATATTTTGTTTGCTTGCTTTTTTTTTTTTTTCTCTTTTTGATAAAACTTTTGCTGTGTAGCACCTACTGGCTTCCACTTTCTGTGCAGCCCAAGATGACCTCAAACTCCTCATCCTTTACATTCTGCACTTCCATACCTGGCTGGTTTTTCTGGTGTTAGAACTCAGGTCCTTGAATGTATTAGGCAACTGCTCCACCACTGATACATATTCCCAGCTCTGACCTTTTGTTTTTATAAGTGTTACTTTCGGGACAAATTCCAAGGAATGAGAGTATGGGGTAAAAGGCTGTGAATGCTCTTTTGGGTTCTAAAATACAGTACCATTCTAGGAATGCAAAATGTCACGCCTATTTTTTTCCCATTAAATGTTTATTCCCATTTTTTATCTGTGACTGAATATTACATGTGTGCATACATGCACATACGCCTGAGTACTATAGAATGATCTCTCTGTTTTCCAAGTTACTGATAGGACTAATCAAAAAATTTAGATTCAGCTGTCCATTCCTCTTACCTGCCTGGGATAAGGCTGCTGAGAAACAGTGGGATAGGAGGAGAACCTGCCGTTGAGACCTGAAGAGCCTTGTTTGTTTGTTTGTTTCCACAGGCAATGTTGTGAACATCCAGACAGGCCACTGGGTTGGCAAGCAGAGTGGCCTGGGTGCCGGGCTGGATTCATTCTATGAATACCTCTTGAAGTCTTACATCCTTTTTGGAGAAAAGGAAGACCTGGAGATGTTTAATGCTGCATATCAGAGCATCCAGAGCCACCTGCGAAGAGGGTGTGTGTCCCTGATGGCACGTCTATTGTTCTATGTGTTCAATTCCTGCCCAGCTCTGTTTTATTTATTTGTTTTATTTTTACTGTGTATTTTATTGTTTTTGGAGAGGGGTATGTGTGCCGTGGCACACACATGGAGGCCTGAGGAATGACTTGCAGGAGTTGGTTCTCTACCATGGTAGCCCAGGAATGGAATCTGGCTGTTCAGGCTCAATGACAAACATCTTTGTTGTAATAAGAGCGGCGGGGCTGTGTCCCCGGCACCCGGCCGCCCGCATAGCTTATGCCCCAAAATAATTACACGGAAACTGTATTCTTTTGAACACTGCCTAGCCCATTAGTTCCAGCCTCTTATTGGCTAGCTCTTACATATTGATCTAACCCATTTTTAATATTCTGTGTAGCACCATGATCTTTATCCCTCAAGCCTTCTCACTGTCTCCTTCAATATTTTAAATTTTGTGGGTGGAGTGGTGTCACTGGGTAGCCCTGGCTAGCCTGGTATCATTTGGACTCGGACATGCAGCAGCCCTCTTGCGTCTCTTTCCCGAGCGCGGGAGTCACAGTCGTATTCCACCACACACAGCGAGGGACTGTTTCCTGCTCTTCAGTTGGCACAGCCTGCAGTTGACTAGCACTTCTTGCAACAGCCTCCTGTGTGCTGGGATTATAGTTGTGAGCTACCCTACCAACTCCATTTCTCTTAATAGAACTTTCAGGGTCTATTTGTGTTCTCCCTTAACTGATTGTTAGTCATTTGGGAGCTGGTCATTGTGTAGCATAGTACTCAAACCTGGTGGCTTAAAATATCTCACAGTTCCTGAGGAGATCTGGGAACTGGTGAGTCATTGATTTTGGGCCAGGATCTCAGATGAAGTGCTCTTAACCCTGAACCGTTTCTAACGATGGATAGCTAGCCCAACCCCTGCTCAAAGTCTGCTTAAAGACTGTTTGCTTTTTTCTTTTCTGTACATTCAGAATGTCCATAAAGACTGTGTCCCTGGAACAGCTGTGCAGAGTAGCAGAGGCTTCCGGTCCAGCTCCCCCCCCCCCCCCCCCCCCGGCCTTTCTCTGTACGTGTATGTAGTAAATGGCTAATGCAAGTAATAGCTGCCGAGCTTCTGCTCACGAGCTTTTGACTCATTTCTATATCAGCCGTTGTAGGGAGCTTTTTTGTGGGAACTTTTGGGGGCTGGAGAGATTGGCCCAGAGGCTAAGAACATGTCACTTTTGCTGAAGACCCAAGTGTGATTCCCAAAACCCATATGTGGTGGCTCACAACCTCTAATCCAGCTTCAGGGCATTGAACACCCACACACACCTGCTTGAACATACGTGCAGACACTCACAGGCGCACAAACACAACCGAAACTCTTGCAAAAGAATACCTAACACTTCTGGAGTTGTCGATTTTGTCTTGTTTTCTTTTTCTAGTGTGGGTGCTGAGTGTGGCTGTCACTGCAGCTCTTTTGGTTGTTTTATCAGACAACCCGTAAAACTGTGGATGTGAACCGCAGCATGGTTTGAATGTCATTGTTATGGAGCGATTACGGTAATTTTATGTTTGCTACAGTGTTACCGTTTTTGCCGAAGCATACTCTTCTTTGCCCACCAAGACTCGCCACCCTCCTGCCTCAGCTCCTGTATTCACTACCATGCCAGTTCATTTTGGCTTTGTAAAATACTGAACGAAATTGAGTAGACAGCTCTCAGGGTCCTGCCTTGATGCATCCCCTACAGGTCATTTATTTATTTATTTATTTATTTATTTATTTATTTAGTTAGTTAGTTATTTTAAACAGGACTGTGTTCTTTCTGTACCAGAAAAGAGACTCTGAGGACAGTAAAGCATGCTTCCCTGCTTGGGTCGAGGCCAACACAGACCAATTCTGTTACATGTCAGTGTTCTGAAACTCAGATGTGAAAGTGCTTTTTGTAAATGTAATGAAGTCTTGATAGTTCACAAAGGCTACATTTAGAATTCCTACCTATTTCTGTCTGTAGGTCCTTGTGTAGACACCTACAGGCAAGGCAGTCTTACTGTGAAAGTTTTGATGAAGGTGTTGGGAAGAAGTTAACATTGGTTTTGCTTCAGTGAAACCCCAGGAGGTAAACTGACAGAGGAATAGAGCTTCAAGCTTCCTTTTCATCTTGGCTCGTTCTCTTTGGACCCACAGCCGGGAAGCCTGCAATGAAGGAGAAGGGGACCCACCACTCTATGTCAACGTGAATATGTTCAATGGGCAGCTCATGAACACCTGGATTGACTCTCTGCAGGCTTTCTTCCCTGGGCTGCAGGTATTTATTTGTGGCTCAGTGGGGAAGAGTGCTTGCTGTTTGAGCCTGCAGACTCCAGTCTGAGTCTTCAGCACTCACCTGAAAAGCCAGTGGTGGCATCTATAATCCTGATGTTGGGGGTGAGGGGGGACAGCACACAGAGATGGGAGGTTCACTAGGTGCTTGCTGGTTGCTGGCTTAGCTCCAGGGAATAAGGTGGAGAGTGAGGGAGCAGATGTCCTACTTTGGCCTTCAAGTGTATCGCATGAGCGAATATACGTGTGTGCATACAGTGTAGATGCATGCATGTGTGCACACAATCCCAATTTATTAAGAATAAACCTTTGTTGGGAAAGCCCTCTCCCCCTTTTTATCCTGAGTATTCTCTGACTTCTTTGGATTTGGAAAATAGCACATCTTGATCTCTCTGAAATTAGTCCCTAGACTTGAAAATCTGCCTGTGATTTTAGATAATTTTCCTGTGTTGTCTCCATAGGTTCTGATAGGGGATGTGGAAGACGCCATCTGCCTCCACGCCTTCTACTATGCCATATGGAAACGGTACGGGGCCCTCCCTGAGCGCTACAACTGGCAGCTCCAGGCCCCTGATGTTCTCTTCTACCCACTGAGACCAGAGTTAGTGGAGTCCACCTATCTTCTCTACCAGGTAATGGGCTTGCTGAGCAGTGCTTTGCTGGTGCATCATGACTTGATCGACTTGCTACCTATTTCTGTCTTGCTAGACTTCTCTTAATTCTCTAGGATGGAGAAAGGGTCTGCAGTCAAATACACTTTTAACCTCACATTTAATAAGGATTTTTGTTTTCACTGTGGGCTTAATTTTCTTATCCTTAATATTCAGGAGAAGACTTCATCTTACAGTTTCCAGATTTCTTTGGCCAAAGAACCCTTAGTGGGATGTGATTTTTTTTTTTACCCAGCTCTCTGGTTACATGAAAGTACTAACACAGAAGGTTTTTTTTTTTTTTGTATTTATGTTTCTAAAAGAGGGATTTATTTTTGCATAATTACTGTAGTGACAGAGGAAATGTTTCTCTGAAGTGTCTCCTTGACAGCTGAACTTGGCACACAAACTTTTTCACATGTTCTACACACATACACATAGTCACAGACCCATCAACGTAAGCTTTTAACTTCCCAGGAAGCTGGCTCTAATGAGCTTAGTAGATACGGAAGAGGCAGCTACAGTGTGCAAGGACCCTCATTCTTAGAGATCCTGATGATAGGATTTGTTCTGTGCTTTAGATTTATTAAAAAAAAAAAAAATTATACTGAACTAGAAGTCACTGCTTCTAGGTTGAAAAACGTGTGTGGGGGGGCAGCGGGACTCCAGTGAGACTGGGGTTAGTTCTCGTATCTCAGGAGACCTCGTACGGCTTAGAAAAGGGAAGAGGTGATCTTGGACCTGATTTCTCCGAGCTTAGCGAAAGGTGACGCTTGGCATGCTCCAAGGACATCGTCCCCGCTGCTGAGTGGCTTGTCAGTGGCTTAGCCCTGTAGCCTGTCTAACGCCTCCTCCTTATCTTCAAGCCACCCTCGCCCACCATGCACTTAGAATACAGAGGAATCTTCCGCTCACAGGTTTCTCCTCTAAGCCTGTCCCAGGCTCTTAGCATAGAGGTGGCCAACGTGCTCTGTCTCCTCTTGTTGCTGTAGCTTGGCAGCAGCCTGAGTTAGAAGTTTGGGGTAAAAGTCTTACTTTCCCAGAGAATCCCCTCCCATAACCAGAGCATTTGACAGAGGAGCAAGGAGCTGAACTCTGATTTCCTGGGTGATTAGAGGAGAGTGTTCAGGCTTCCTTTACAGTCCTGTCCTAGAGGACTGTCATCCCCTTCGCTGTGCCTCTGCAGTGACTGGAATTAGGTGAAGTCCTATTTCCTTGTCTTTGCATCTTAAGTTTCTAGGGACTTGTGAGGCAAGATGGAAACTGGATTTCTTCTCTGAAATAGTACCTCTAGGGGAGCATTGTTTCTGCTCTGACCATGACAGTCATCAGTAGAGCCAAGGTAGTGCTCTTCTCTTGCACAGGTTTCCTGAGTACAGTTACATACATCACAGTATTTACGGTCTGAGTGCCTTAGTCAGATGGAGTGAGTCTTGCCCTGTTTCTTCTTTTACGTGGGGACTCAACTCCTCAGGGAACTCCTGCAGTTCTTATGATGTGTGTTGATGGTGCCTCTTCCAAGCCCTTCCTGCATCACACTCTCTTGTGTTCTATCTAGGCAACCAAGAATCCCTTCTACCTCCATGTAGGAATGGACATTCTGCAGAGTCTGGAAAAATACACAAAAGCCAAGTCAGTGCTCTAAACTCCTTTTTATTGTTTGGATGCTTAGATGTTTACGATTGACTGAGAGTTGTTCTGGACAAATGATAATTTAGTTATGTATATTTATATTTGAAATTTTTATTTATGTATTTTATGTGTATAGATGCTTTATCTGTTTACATGTCTGTACCATGTGTGTCCCTGGTGTCCTTGGAGGCCAGAGAGGGCATCGGATCTCCTTGACTGGGTTTCAGATGCTTGTGGGCTGCCATGGGAGTGCTGGGAATTGAACTTGCGTCTTCTGGAAGAGCAGCTAGTGCTCTTAACCTCTAAGTCTTTTCTTTATCTCCCCCTCCCCCAAGGTTTTTGTTTGTTTGTTTTTAAATATTTTAATTATGTCAGTGTGTGTCTGTATAAAGAGTTTAAGTTGGTTGTGAGCTGCCCATTGTGGGTATTAGGAACCAAACTGAGTTCCTCAGCAAGAGCACTGCAAGCTCTTAACCACTGAGCCATCTCTAGTCCCTTAGTTATTTTTTTTTAAATTATGTTTACTTATTGTGTGTGCACATACAATGCCACATACATGCCACAGTGCATTAGTGGAGGTCAGAGGACAACCTGCAGGAATCTTTTCTATCCCTGCACTGTGTGGGTCCTGGGGTCTGAACTCAGGTTGTCAAGGTTGATGGCCAGGGAGTCATCTCTCTAGCCAGGAAATATTATTATTTGCATTTCAAATGTGTAGTACAGATATTAGTGTTAGTTTGGTAGAGAAATGGTTTACCTTTTAATACAGTTGAATTTCTCATTATAGTGGAAATTGCATTTTTATGCGCCCCCAATATTGTGTAAGATTTCAGCAAACTGTGTTCTTTTTGAGAAGTTTATTTTTATGCCAGTAATTCATTAAAGTACTTAAGCAACACAAAAGATATTAAGAATGGAAAATTCTTGTGATCTGTACTTACAGGTCACCATGGTAAATACGGAAGTACCCATGCATAGTATCTTTTCAGTTTATTTATTATATTTATGCATATGTTGTATGTATATGTATGCATACACATATATAAACATATTTGTATTTTGTAGCCTTCGTTTTTTGTATATTACAGTATATGATAGAAAATGTTGTTTTAGGATATGCCAATAATAGTTCAGTTTCACAAATACTGGGATGAACAGTTTAAATCAGTCCTTCTAAGTTTATTCTCAGTCATTTTCGTGATGCCATGTTTGACTTTTGGTAAACACCCTCCTGTCCTCTGTCCCCAGCTTGATGCTGACCTGATAATTATGAAGCAATTTAAGCATGCTTTAAAGTAAATTTGCAAATAATTAATGCTTAAAAAGAAAAGGAAAGGAACAGCCCTTCCACCTAGCATAGTTATTTTTTATGTGGTGTTGGAGAAATAGGTTGATTGTCTTGATAATAGAATATTTTGGCAGGTAATGAGCACAAGGGAAGGAGCCTGAAGCAGGGCTAACTGGACCCTTATTTTGTAGATGTGGGTATGCCACGCTGCATCACGTCATAGACAAGTCTAAAGAGGACCGGATGGAGAGCTTCTTTCTCAGTGAGACCTGTAAATACTTGTATCTGGTACGTGTGTTGCAAGATTAACCAGAGGTATTTAGTACTGCAGAGAACAAATATTTGTGCAGTCTTCTTTCTCTCGGACAAATATTTACTAGTCACTGCTGTGCGCTGGGTATTGTACGTTCCCAGAGTTACAAAAGGATATTGCTGTCTTCATGGTTGTCAGCCTCCTGAAGAAGTTATTTGTCCTGTAAACAGAAATGAGCTCATGGCTGGGAACTGTGGGAACTGTGGTAAGGACTGATAGAAAGTCAGCTTTATGGTGGCGTTCTGGAGACTTCTGTGAGGAAGAAAGCAGTGCTTTTCTTCTTTTCTTTTTCCCCTGGGATATTGGACATTGAACTCAGAGCCTTGTGCAAGACAGCCAGGTGTTTTACGACTGAGCTGCACTCATGTGGCATTGGTTCAGACCTGCAGCCGGGCTGCCTGCTGTCCCCATGCACATTGTCAGGCATGCCTTTGTGTGGGGGGAGGGGAGAGTGTCTGGGCCTGCTAGAGACCTTGGGATTGTTTAGTTCCTCTTCGTCTTGCTCTTCTGGGAACTACAACTTGCACTGAGATGTCCGCTAACTTGATTGAGGTCTTGGGGTGACCACACAGCTGAGTGAGGCTTGAGCCTCATGTCCTGTACTCTTTCAGCTTCTGCATTCTGTCACAGACATGTGTAGTGCCTATATGCTTATGTGTATAGCCTCTCTTCTGTCATGGCTACAAGGACACTTGAAAGGCACAGATTGAAGCAGCAGCAGTAACAATAGATTGTGTCCCGTAGTTCACTGGTCCTCAGACCTGGGGCAAACTAGCTAGCTAGGAATGAACCTGGGGCCTTGTTAAGACTTTTTTCACATTGAGTCTGAGTCTTTGAGAAAACGGACTTAAGAACTTAATTTTGACAAAAGCCTTCACTGATAATATGCAAAGCCATGTTATGGATAAGGTGATGGGTGTAATCCATGTTCTTTGTCTCCGATATCCCTGCTTACGATCTGGGGTATATTAGGCAGAGGGTAGTTAGTTCTAGGGTTCAGGTGAGAAAATTATGTGGGGAGCATTTATAGAAGCCTGGGCCTGGGTCCTGGCCCTGGAGTTTCTGATTCTCTGGTTCTTGACGGGGAGTGAGGACTGGGGCACTTCCAGGTTTCCAAGTTTAAACAAAGTAAATCCTGCATTGCGGCCCTGGGCTGGGAATCGAGCTGTCAGCTGATGCCTTTTCATCCAGGTTTGTTCCCCAGAAGCTCAGAACCCTTTGCTGTGAGTTAGATAGAAAAACTCTCCAGTTACCAGTTGTAGGTTTCTTAGATTGGGTGCTGGGGATTGACCTCAGGGGCTGGGTGCTTTGTGAGGACTTAGAGCCGTATCCCAGCTCCAGTTCTCTGCAGTTCTCTCCTTTCCCCTTTTCTCTTCCCCTCTCCTCTCCCCTTCTTTTTCCCCCTCCTTTTCTCCCCTCCTCTCTCCTCTTCTCTCTCTTTCCCCCTTTTCTCCCCCCACCTTCCCTTCTCCCTCCTCCCCACCCCCTTTCTCTTTTTTCTTTCTGCCATGGCTAGCCTGGAACTCACTGTGTAGACCAGGTTGGCCTCACACTCATAGAAATCTACCTACCTTTGCCTTCCTAGTGCTGAGATTAAATTTATAAACCACTATGCCCAACCAATCCCAGTTTTCTTCTTGCTTCTTTTTCTCTGTGTCTAGCTGTTTGACGAAGAGAATCCAGTACATAAATCTGGAACCAGATACATGTTTACAACAGAGGGCCACATCATATCTGTTGACAAGCATCTTCGGGAATTGCCTTGGAAGGATTTCTTTGAAGATGGAGAGCGGGACCAAGAGGAAAAGTTTGTGCACAGGCCTAAGTCTCAGGAGTTCAGAATCATTAACTCCAGTTCTAACGTGAGTTGCTTTTTCCACTGCATGTGGGAAAAGAAAATATTAACTGCTTTGGCATTCAGAGTTCTGACATGAAATAGATGACACATTCAGATTGTGTAATTTGACAAGAGTTCCTAAAGGAATCATTTATATCGGTGGCACTAGGCTGTAGGGAAACCGGGACCAGCAATACAGGCATCAGTCCTGGCTGAAACCGGGACCAGCAGTACAGGCATCAGTCCTGGCTGCAGGGGGAGGTAGAGAGTGGTACAGCATTCTGGAGAGGTAATCGTGAGAGGAGAGGCCACAGGCAGGTTCTCCTGCTTAGATTTAGCTTCAGTGATATTCAGGAAGGAAGGTAGCTGCATCAACAGCAGATCCCTCCCCCATCTCTTCATCTGATGTCTCCAGTCGGGTATTGTAATTGTATTTTGATGCAAGGTCTCAGTTATTAATGGAACACAAGCTGGCTTTGGACTGTGTGATGGAGGCTGGCCTTGAAGTCTCCTGCCACTAATGCCCAGTGCTAGAACTACAGACGTGTGTCACTGTGCCTGACTCTTCCTGATCTCTTACTGGTGCTCCTCCTGGGCTGCTTCCACCCAGGCCAGAGGGCAAGAAAGAGTGTTGCTTTCACCCATGAAAGCACATTCCTCCGGGTGAGGAGAGTGTCCCCAGGGAATACTTCAGGAAGACTGTTTACCACCCTCCAGGAGGACAGGGAAAGCAGTCACTCTTTTAAAAATCACCTTTTTATTATTGTTTTGTGTTTTGAGACAGGATCTCATGTAGCCTTGTCTGGCTTCAAACTTTCTGTGTAGTTGAGTCAGGTCACTAGTTCAAGGACATTGGCAGTTTCTGGAGTTGTTTTTGGTACAACTGGAGGCGGGAAGTTGTTGCTGGCCCCTTAGGTGGGGAAGGTGAGGAGTGTTGTTCTGTTCACTTCCCTCTAATGCACCGAGCAGCTTCCCATAACAAAGAAGCTTCTGTCTCAGAATGTCACTTGCCGTGGGTTCGTGTTTCTTGGGGTTCTAATCCGAATCTACTTTTGTCTTCCCAGTGCAACCGTGTTCCTGACGAGAGGAGATACTCCCTGCCCTTGAAGAGCGTCTACATGCGCCAGATCGACCAGATGGTTGGCTTGATTTGACCTGCTCACCTCAGTGTGGTCAGACCTTAAACCAAATCCAAGCATACCAAAACCTCCTCTAAGATGGAAGGGTTGGAGTCTGTTGTCTATGATGCGGTAGAAGTTTCTGTCCAGCTCTTACCTCTGGTTGATTCTTGCACCTAGTGTTTCCCTTCTCTTTAATAAAACACTGTATTTTTCTGAAGGATACAATTAGAAACAGGAAGCTATATGGGAGCTTCTTGTGATACGCTGATGTTCTTAAGCACAATGGCTGCGCCTCTTTGGATTGTTCTTCCCAACTTCACACGTAGAATGCCTGTCTCTTGTCACTTTGTCTCCACTTGCTGTGCTGAAGTATTGCTACCTCTCTGCTAGAGGATCAGGGATGAAAGTCCTGTGGAAAGGTCCTGAGGTTTACTTGGCATCACTACTTACAGCAATGCAAATCTCATCCCTTCTCTCTCTTATGTGATCATCATGCTGTTCCCAAATAGCCAGCCATGATTTTGGATCACATGGTCTATTTATGTCTTAAAGTAATTTATACAGTGTTATTTGTTTTAGTGTAACGGTCTAGCCAGAAATCCTCCAGGTAGCCTCTAAAGTTAGATTGGAATCTACGAGATAACAGATCTTTTGAGCTATAATGCATTTATTTTCAACATCAACTTACCTGAAGAACTCATGGTTCCAGAACCAGGTGCCTTCTAGGGAGAGGAAAACCTTAGGATTGTGTGAGCTTCCATCTCTTGTGTTTCATAACCAAGGATGCTCGACGCTGACCGTCTTTGGGTTAGTCTTCTGTTCTTGTTGTCTTATGTGTAGTGCCAATTAGATAATCAGGGACAAAGAAATGATGAGATGACTTTCTGACATCCTTGAGCCATTTCTCTATGTGATACAGGCTTTAGATTAGTGCCTTATGGGTTTTGTTTGGGCCATTGGCTATCGCAGCCACTGTGGTGACTGTTGACAGCTGGTTTTATATTGCCATATGATAGAACCAATTAAGAGCAGGGTGGGCATGAGGAAGATTCCTGAAAACCAATTTGTCAGTCTTTGCCTTTTAACCTGTGATTTTAGCCAGGCATAAAGGAGGAAATTAAGAGGAGATACTTTTTATTCTCTTTAGCAAACAGAAAGCTCTCTGAATTTACACTGACTGTTCCTAAGAAACAGAGCTGTGTCTGACCCTGGAGCCTGACCTCCTTGCATTGTGACATGTCCAAAGGCATCCTAGGCAAAGGGCGAGGCATCTATGAGAAAGCCAATCCAGCCTCACGTGTCTTGTGTCTTCCCTGTACTGTTTATGCACTTAAGATTAGTTCATTTCAGTGTTCTGTAGCTAGGAAAAAAGCCTCTGAACCATCTGATTTTAGTCAAAAGAGAGAAATTCTATTCTTCAAAATGTGTTACTGTTTTGAAAAGAGATATGTCATTCAGTTCCTTGGCATTCTTAGAATGGGGATTTCAGTAGTGAATGTGTCACCTTTTAAACACTTACTATGCAATTGGTTTTATTTATTTGTTACAAATATTAAATGCTTGTTTTCTTTGATTTCACAAGTATTGTTCTATATGTATCAACAGTGTCTCATCTACTGTACAAAAAGCTTTGAGAAAATTACCTATTTTATGTTTTTGTTAATTTAGTAAAAGTGTTAAAAATGTGCATGTACAGGCGTGTGTGTGCGCCCCTCCCTTTTTAACCTTTGCTCCAGGCAAATTCACGTGTGACTGTGAACAATCCACTAGGGACAGTTGAAGACCTTTCAGGGAAGAAAGCACCATCTCCGTGCTTCTCCTCTCTACTGTCTTCCCATTTCTTTGGTTCTGTGGCAGCAGTAGTGTATGTCAGCACCCAGCAGTCTTCTCACCTGGCCTTCACCTATCACTCTCGAACGGGTTTGGGTTATTTCTTCTCCCTGTGCTCCTAAAATAGTGATCTGTGTCTGGAAGTATCATGGTGCCTTGAGTGCTCTCAGTGGCTCTCAGGGGGTACAGGCAGACATGCAGTGCATTTTATTGAGTCTCAAACCCTCTTGACTTTTGGGTACTGGACTTTTTACCTGTTGAGAAGACTGGGGGCTAAGTAAGACAATGCCTGTAAGTCATAGTTATTGAGCTTCTAGATTGCTCAATGATTGTGGGGCCAGGTGAAGAACACTGCCCGCTGCCAGTCATATAAAAAGCATTTGAGTCAAGTTCAAAGCTGACTTGCTTGCTTTCTGAACAATCAGAATGTCATCAGCTGCTATGTATATCTTGCAGTATGTTTGCTGTTCCTTCTAGTCTGCGTGCTGAAATATGGATAGAAATTCTCTAATTCATTCGTCTGTTCCAAGAATATCTGGAATGTAAACAGATAGCCTCACAGATGTTTGAAACATCTGTAGAGTGGACCATGCTTATGTTCCCAGGAGTAGCCAGTGTCTAGTGTCCAGTTCAGCCAGCATGTTTGAAGTGTAACAAGCTGCCTTATGGTTAGGTGTGGTAGAGCCTGGTTCTCCTATAACCAATAGGCTTGCCTTAGCTGCTCTAAACACTGTGACAGAGAAACTCCATTCTCCTAGAAGAGGGGACACAAAGGAATGCTTGGTGGTTCTCAGATTGCTTTGGCCATTATGAAAAACAGGTTTGTTTCCCAAAGCTTCCCTTTAGTTTCTTCCTGATCTGCCAGAGCTGGCTTTTTGTAACTGAATTGCTAGGACTTTTCTTGTCTTGGATTGTGGCCTCTGCACATGATATTCAAATAGTTTTCTGTGTGCTGAAGGGAAAGCACATGAGGGTAGGTGAGTGTCAGGGACTCAATATTTTCCTGGTGTGATTAAGTGCAGATGTCTCCATGCCATCTCTCCTCTCACCCCTGTGGAATAAAATATCCCTCTTAGCCATCTCCTCAGCTCGGTTGGTGGATGGGTGCCCACTGTAGCTCTTCACTTTGGGTCTCATAGACTCTACATCAGACAACCTTCCCTTCAGGGCTCTGAGGTCTTGCTCTCTTGACATGTACACGTTTAGTGCTGGTCAGAGGCCAGGCCTGAGTGGTCACTGCAGTCACAGAGTGGCTGAACAGGGACTTGAGAAGAAGGTGCTGATCTTTGCTTTTCTGTTCCAGGTGTCCAGCACCTACTCTAGTGCCTCTTCCCTGCGGGGCAGGGACTCCTTGTGACTTGGAGAAGGCTATGTATGGTGGTGGGGCAATGTGGCCCCGATTAAGCAGGGCTCAGGGTCATGGTCCCTCTTGATTTTGGATGTGAATCTCCTAAAGATGTTGAGTACCTGTGAAACCCTACTTTACTACCTTCCTCTTTCTGAGAGGTTTTCAGGTCTTTTGTTTTAGCGTTCAATAGCAAGCCACAAAGCTATGTTTTTATTTATTACACACACGGAACGTAAATCTGTTTTTACAAAACAAAAATCTAGAGTTGGAAACTCTGGGATAACTTACCGAGATGCACAAATGCTTCTCTTTCTGTGTGATGTGCAATATGCTTGACAACCATTGATATTTTGTGTTTAATCTGTAAATAAGAAATGTATTTAAATTAAATGGGAGATTTTTGTAAAAGGACCAAATGTTCTTTTATAAATGTACTAAGGAATATCTTGCTCTTTGAAATTTATTAGGATTTTTATGAATAATTTTTATTAAAAGATTCTTTTTTTGAGTTGTCACTGTGTTTCTCCTTTGAATACTTGGATATATTCATTTTTGTGCAGGAAAAGGGGAAAGTCTTTAGAGAAATGATCGACTTTGATGACTAAACTCTTTAGATTTTGTTTTGTAGTTTCCCTCAGCAGCTAAGCTTTGAGACATCTCTCTGTCACAGCTTTGTGTTTGAATAATGTCCTTCACTGTGGACGTTGTGAATTTTGACATGTCCCATTGCTACCCCCTTACTTGGTTCCCCTCCAGTGGTTCCTTCTCAGACTTGTTACCAGTTACCTGTTCTCTGTTGTCCTTAGCAAGATGGTAGTGGTGCTGGGCAGTGATGGCGCATGCCTGTATTCCTCACTCTCCAGAGGCTTGAGGCTAGCCTGGGTTACCTATCTGTAAAACCAAACAGGGTCACCTTGGCTGATGACGTGGGGAACGTTGTCCTCAGGAAGCTTGAAGAGCTTATAGAAGTCTACCCTCCCTTCTTGCACTGCTTTCTCGGGTTTCTGGTGGTAAAGTTAGCAGATCCTTTTTGTGGCATTTCGGTGTCCCCATCTTTGGGCTATAGGCAGTTCTGAAAAAACCGAGGACTGAGCAGTGCCAGAAGGCTCAGGAGAGAGCCCTAAGATAAGAAATATTTGCTTTTATGGAAGAGCTCTACTTTTACTGGGGGGTGGGGGGGGGCACAGCAATTAAGAGCACTTCCAGGGGACTGGGGTTAGAATCATAGTACCATATCAGGTGGCTCACGACCTCCTCTATCTTCAGTTCTAGAGGATCTGATGCCCTCCTCTGACCTCCCTTTGCACCCACACAAATTCGCTCATGTACACACAAGTTTTTTTTTAAGTGCTATACCGTTCTAAGGTGTTCTGCCTGTGTTTGTGAAGTGCCATGGGTTTGTACCGTCCTCATAAAACCACGCTGCTCCAAGTTCGTGGAGACAACAAACGAGGATCACATAGATACTGTCTCTGGTGTCTATCCAGTATCCCAAGGTTCTTTGCCTCAATAATTGTGAGCATACATCCTTGACCAGCCAGTATTGAGTGGTATGGAGCAGTCGTTTGTGAAGACAGAGCTTCCTGGTTGAGAGCCAGGGACTGTGGGTCCTAACTTTGCACTATGACTAGCAAGTTAAAATTATTTTTATTACTTTTAATTATGGTCCATGTGTGGATCTGTGCATGCGCATGCAGGTGCCCGTGAAGGCCAGAGGCTTCAGATTCTTCCTGTAGCTGGAGTTTCATGCAGTTGTAAGTAGCCCAATATGGGTGCTTTGTTATGTTGCTCTGGCTGGTCTTGAACTTGACCAGATCAGTTGATTCTACCTCCCCTTTGCTAGGACTAGGGAAAGCCTCGCATCACCATGCCTGGTTGTGACACAGTTTGACACACAGTTTTTGACCAATTATCTCTGTATCTCCTTTACCCTCCCATTATCCCCTTAACCTCTTTTCACCTTCCCATTAAACTCTTCTTCCCAAGCCCTGCTCCTACTTTGGGGTGTGTGTCAATGAATTTCTTTAGGGTTGCTTTCATGAGCATGGGTGAGGAATTATATACTGGCACAGGGGCAGCTTAGAAGCAGCTAAATCACTGAGAAGTAAGGCTTCCTTCCTGCAGCACCATTAGCTGCCTGTAGCTCCTTGGGGAGGGACGTGGTGAAGGACCCCGTCTTGCACGGGTGTTCACGTGTGCAGCAACAGTGTTGTCTCCAGCAGAGGATAGCTCACAGCGTTCTCACCCATCCCCTCTCCCAGTTCCCCATGCCTTTCTTTGGAGGGCGGGTATAGGAATATTGAGGCTCATTTAGGACTGAACAGTGATGGCTTCAATATTCTTGTCATGGGGAAGAGGGCGAGGAGTGGGACAGATTCCCATGTGTGAAGTACAGCTCCTGGCGTGTGTAAAGTACCTGTGTTTCCTACAACAAAGGTCAAGGTGTATTTGTTCCCCAGGATAGGCCTTTGTGTATATTTTATTTATTTTTAAATGTTGTGTTTATGTATGTGTGTTGGGGTAGGGTCGCATGGGTGTAAGTCAGAGGACAACTTGTGGGAGTTGTTCTTCGACTCTCTGGGTCCTCAGGATTGGCTTGGTCACAAGTACCTTTGCCCACGGAGCCATCGTATAGAATCCTAGAATATATTTAAAGTGTGTATGTGGTCCTGGGGTAAGCCCAGGGCTTTAAGTAGGTATTCTGTCACTGAGCCATCTAAAGTAATTCTTTTTATGTTTTTATTTTTGCCATCCTCCTGCCTCAGTTTCCCGAGGCCTGTAGGAGGTGTGGGCTAGCCTCACATAGACCTGGTTGGAAGCTCTGTTTTGTCCCTTTTGAATGTGTGACTTGGGTTCAGTTTTTACCCTCAAGTCGTTTCTTAGTCATACTACCTGGACTCCCATGATCCTTAGGAGGGCAGAGTATACTACAACCTCATGTGTCAGAACGTGTTAATGGCAGCATCTAAAATCATTACCTGTGTTACCTCTACCATTCTTCTGTGTTAGTACATGAGGCCCAAGTGGCAACTGGTGATAACTGTGTCTTCATGTCGCCAATCTTTGTGGGACTCACCTGTCATATGTAGCTTGCGCATAGGTTAACAACCTTACACACACACCTCAGTGATGGAGGCAAGTTCTGTCTCTCTGTGTCTACCTGTGAATGCACTGGGGAAATAATCTTCCCTATAGTCAGCACTGGACCAGTCTGGACCACTGACCTCCAGTTCTTTTGGGAACCAGTGTTAATTGTCTCTATTGTCTCAGGGGAGAAGTGAGACGAATGTTCCCAGAGGACACAGTGCAACATGTCTCATCCCAGGTCACCTTCCCAGAGAGAGAGGTTGGGTGGGATGGGCAGACCTGTAGGCAGAGGGCGCGTTTGTTCCTGGCCACCCAGACCTGAAATAATCACACAGAAACTATATTAATTAAAACACTGCTTGGCCTATTAGCTCAGGCTCCTTTTTAACTAACTCTTACATCTTAACCCATTCTTATTTTGTATTTTGCCATGAGGCTCGTGATTTACCAGTAAGGTTCCAGGGCATATGTCTCCTTCAGCAGCTACATGGCAGTCTCTCTGACTCCGCCTTCTTTTCCTCCTCTATCTCTGCTTGGAATTCTTGCCTTGCTCTATTCTGTCCTGCCATAAGCCCAAAGCAGCTTCTTTATTAACCAATGGTAATGAAACACATACAAAGGGGAATTCCACATCACAGACCTTCAAAGTACTGGGTGCTGGGGCCCTCAATGCTTCAGGCAATAAAGACCTTTTCACCTCAACTTGGAGTGTTCTGTGTGACTCTGTGGGTGTGGGAAGAGATTACTTTGGGGGAGAGGGGGTCTGCACTGGCTCACCACACAAAAAAGCCCACTTGGAAGAGATTCCTCAAACACCATCTTGACAAGTTGGACTTTCTTTGGCTGGGATATTTTGAAGCTCAGCCCTGCAGAAACTGGTCTGTCTGTGGTAAGCAATTATTTCCTTACAGAACATGGACTGACAAACCTGAAAGCCTACTTAGGAAAGTTGTTTGTTTTTGTTTTTAGGATCATCTTCTGTTATTAAAAAACCTATCTGGACAATACTTTTTTTTTTTAAACAAATGTTGACTTTAAATTTTTTTAAGATTAAAATTGTTCTGTGTGTTTATTGGCTTGAAATTGTTTTCATAAACAGATTTTGATCATCTCCCTTCTCCAGCTCCACCTGGATTCTCCCCACCTTCACACCCACCCTACTTCATGATTTATACTTGATTTTTGATTACCTATGTATGTGACTTTGTGTAGGGTGTGTACAAGTGTGCCAGGTGCCTGCCGAAAGCTGAAGAGGGTGTTGGACCCATTGGAGCTGGAGTTAGAGTCAGTTGTGAGCCACACTGTGTGAGTGCTGGACACTGAACTGAAACTCCTGAAAGAGCAATGTGCACTCAACCACCAAGCCGTCTCTCCAGCCCCAAACCATGGCATTAAAAGTTAACAACTGTGGAGGGTTTTTGTTTGTTTTTAGATTTTGTTGCTAGGAGTAGAACCCACGACCTTGTGTGTGGTAAGCAGGCATTCTACCACCGAGCTGCACTGCTAGCTCATAAGTTACTTATTCAAATGTATCTATTGAAATCTTAAAATCATTACAATTGATTGTGTACCCTCAATTATTAAAGCATGTGTTTCCATAAATTATTGGGAATTTTTAGATCACCTCTTTTTCCTATTATCATTGGGAATGTCCATTCCTCTCTCACCCCAGGATTTCAGTGTCTTGATTTAGAATAATCCTTTGAAGTCTTACAATGTACACTGCAAGTGTGTACAATTTGGCAAATACTGTACATGGTGGTCTGTTGACTTTCCTAAAATTGTAAGTTCTACATATTATAAACATCAGGGTTTAGCTAACATTGTAATTAATATAAAACAGCTTGTATATATAATTATTTAAGTTTTTATAAATTAGGCTAGGTGGTGGTAGCACAAGATTTTAATCCAGGCACTCAGGAGGCAAAGGCAAGTGGATCTCTAAATTTGAGGCCAGTCTTGTCTACAGCACCGATTCTCAACCTTCCTAATGCTGTGACACTTCCTCATGTTGTGGTGACCCCCCACCATATTTTTTTTTGTGGGGCTGGAGAGATGGCTCATAGATAAAGAGCACTGACTGCTCTTCCAGAGGTCCTGAGTTCAATTCCCAGCAGTCACATGGTGGCTCACAACCATCTATAGTGGGACTTGATGCCCTAATCTAACATAAGGTCATACATTCAGATAGAGCCCTCATATACATAAAATAAATAAACCTTTAAAAATTATTTTTTATTTTTAATTATTTATATATTTATATTAATTATTTTTGTTTAAGTATTTAATTTTTATTTTAATTTTGCCATTGTTAAGAATTGTAAATATTTTTGGAGATAGAGGTTTCCCAAAGGGGTCAAGACCCATAGGTTGAGAACTGCTGGTCTACAGAGTGATATCCAGGACAGTTAGGGCTACACACAGAGAAACCCTGTGTCAAAAAACCAAAACATAAACAAAAAACTAAAAAATATTTCAGTATTTTTATGTGTATGGATTTTTTTGACTGAATGCATGTCTGTGAACCATATGCAGTGCCCATGGAAAACAGAAAAGGGCCTAGGCTCTCCTGTAACTGGAGTTACAGGCAGGAAGATGCTATGTGGGTACATGGGATCACACCCAGTTTCTCTGCAAGGGCAGCCAGTGCTCTTAACTGCTGAGTCATGTATCTTGACCCTATGTGATTAGTTTTGAAATTAAGATTTTATTGAAAACGTTTCTTTTTTTTTTCTTTTGTTTTGTTTTGTTTTTCGAGACAGGGTTTCTCTGTGGCTTTTGGAGCCTGTCCTGGAACTAGCTCTTGTAGACCAGGCTGGCCTCGAACTCACAGAGATCCGCCTGCCTCTGCCTCCTGAGTGCTGGGATTAAAGGCGTGTGCCACCACAGCCCAGCTAAAAGTTTCTTTCTTTTAGAAGTCAAGCCCCTCCAAGTGAATTCTATATTTGTGTATATACATTGTCAGTGGGAAGCTAAACACAAACCATTTTGGAGGGACGATAAGCATTATCTTGCAGAGTTGAATGCCCAAGTGCCCTCTGACCCAGCAGCTAGGTTGTTCAGCTACCGAGAGGGTCATTGGCAGTTCCATGTTTAAACAACCATGCTCGGCAGCTGCAGTGCATAGGACCTTTTTTTTTTCATTGTGATTTAAGGTTTTTTTTTTTTATTTCATTTTATGTGCATAGAAGTTTTGCTTGTATGTATGTGTACCCCATGCATTCCTGGTGCCCTTGGAGGTCAGAAGAGGGTGAGGGATCCTCTATAACTGTTACAGATGTTTGTGAGTAGTCACTACGGAGCCATCTCTCCAGACCCAACATTTTTGTTAATTTTTTGTTACACAGTTAATAAAAACTCAGAGATATCAGGGTTCAACCTGAAGACTAGAAAAGCAAAGCAGCCAGCTACTGTCCGAAAATAGTGATCTTGCCCCCAGAAAACTTCAGAATGAGACTGTGACTGAGAGCTGTCTCCTCCCGTTTTATAATCCTCTCTAGTTCTGGGATTAAAAGCAAAGCGTGCACCACTACCGCCTGGTTTCTATGGCAAACTAGTGTGGATACTGAGATTAAAGGTGTGTGTCATTGCTGCCTGGTCTGTAAGGTTGACCTGTGTGGTTGTTTTCCTTTTCTGATCTTCAGGCAAGCTTTTTTTTTTTAATTGAAATACAAATGAAATGCCACTACAGGTTTTACTGGAGCACAATCTTGCTGTTTAGCTCATAAATAGCCAATGACTGCTTCTGTTGTACAAGGGCCTTATGGATTCCAGGCGTCCAAATATGCACTCTCTGGCCCTATACAAAAAATATCCACTTTTTATCCTTTGGATATAAGAAATTGATTGATGACAGGGCTATTCAAAGCAGAATTGTTTGTCAAAATAAAACAAAAACAGCCCAAACCAAAACAACAACAGGAACAGCACAAAGCAAACAAAAAAGGGAAAATTTCCACACTGCACAAAAGTCAACAATCATAAGTGACATAATTTTGCTAAAACTTAGCATAAAAATGTTGTAAAATCCTATAATTTTATATCACTTTGACTTTTTGAAAAAAAAAACAACATTCACTTATTTCATTTTCAGAATCTGCCAAGTATACTTCGGGGATCTCAGGAAAGGGGGCAAACAAACGGAAATCCTGGTCTGACCAGCAAGATGTTTTTGATGGTGGATAGCAGAAAACAACTTAGAGATGAGCAAGTGGGTGAGTGAAACAGGTTATAGTGCCAGTACTCAGGAGGGTGCAAAGTTCAAGGTCAACCTCACCTAGCAGGAGTGTAAGAGCCAGCGTTAGTGCCCATCTGCCCCGAAACAGTATTTGTTAGGATAGGGCTGCCGTCCGTATGAATTCAGAGCAGCTATGACTACATGTGCAAGACCTTTGCAAGAACGTGTCAGCCCAAACCCAGCATGCTTGTGGCAAGGATTCAGGAAGCCCTAGCCGTAGTTGAGGGGTTATTGGTGGCTGCTGGCAGATGGAGAAAGTCTTCGGGCATGAGTTCCTAGAGAGACTGTTCATGCTCCCCCAGGTAGTCCTACTCCCATGCACAAGATGGTAGCACTGAGTGACTCGGTGTTAAAAACAAAGGACAGAAAACAGTGTAGAGAGGAGGCGAGCAGGCCTGTTTTTTGTCCTGCCCGGCTCCCACATGGTTAGCTTTACACCCGAAATAACAACACACAAATTATATTCTTTTAAACACTGCTTGGCCCATTAGCACTAGCTGCTTAGTGGCTAACTCTCACATCTTGATTAACCCATTTCTATTAATGTGTATAGCACCACGAGGTGGTGGCTTACCAGGAAAGATTCAGCATGTCTGGCCTGGTGGCTGGCTCTATGGCGTCTGACCAACTATGCTTTCTTTCTCCCAGCATTCTGTTCTGTCTACTCCACCTATCTAAATCATGTCCTGTCAAAAAGCCAAGTTTCTTTATTAACCAATGAGAGTAACACATAGACAGATGACCCTCCTCCATCAAGACAGAGGAGCAAACAGCGGAGGACTAGGGGAGGATCCGAAGGGAGGAGCTGGGGTGGATTTGATCAAAACACATTCTATGCATGTATGAAATTCTCAAACAATAAAAATAAAATGAAGGAAAAAAATGAAGCATGATAAAGAGACAGGTGGAGGATGGAGTTTCTTAGATGCTTTGCCTAGGGTTGGCAGCCCTGAGGAGATTGTATTTGTGCAGTGGTCTGATGGAAGTGCATGTGTAGATGTCTGAGGTAACAGTTGTCTAGGATGAGTAGGTGAGAAGAAGGGCCCCTAGCCCTCAGAATGTCAACAGAAGGCCCTTCCAGGCTCATTAAATGGAAGCATTGCGTTCTTTTGTGGGGTTATGGTTGAGACTGCTCTCAGGTTCATGCCCATGACACACTTCATTTCAGAGCCAGGCCCTGCTGCCTCGTTCTCAGACTTTGAATCTCAGACTTCTTGGTTTCCGTGTGGAATACATGAGAACAGGCAGCTGCTGGTTACTCTCTGGTACAATCAGCAGCCTGAACCTAGTTTACTCTGAGTTAAGTGCCAATAAAGTCTATATCTTTGTCATATTTACACAAGTAAGTGACTACCAGCTGCCAGCACAGCAGGAAATTCATGCTGATTATTCATCTGTGGCACTAAATAATGACAACTGAAAATATATCATATCAGGAACACCAACTACAATGAGTTTATCGGTCTCACCAGAGGACCATAAAAGTCCCCTCCTCTGGATCTATCGAAGCATTACCCCAAGACTGAATGCGGCAGCCCTGATAACTAGTCTCTCAGTCACTTGTCATGAGTCTCATCCACGAAAACTGTCCTGCCTCTGTCCCTGGAATCCAGCTCAAGCCCAGTTTTCCTGACAGGGACTCTCAGTCCACTCAAAACTGACCTTCTAAATGTCCTGCCCCCAGCCTTGCATCTGGCATCTCTGCTGAAACAGCTCCGCACCTGCAGTTTAGATGATGTCTCGTCTGGTCCCCTACAGACATCTCTGCACCTGTGTCGCCTTGATGCTGCTGACTTCAGGATGCCATCTCTGAACTTTGCATCCTCTTTGAAGCCTTTCTTACTCATCCAATGGTGTATCTCTCATGTATGTTACCATGAGAAGTGGATATGTGACCTGAGAATTAATGCCAATAATTCACATGGGAATGAAAGGACCTGTATGTGCCAATGGCCAGCCATCAAGTGAAATTAGGATTTTTTTTGACAAATTGTCAAATTAGATGAAACTAACATAGCTTGTGAATTTATTGCTATTCAATAAGTTGACATGATAGAAGGATCTGGATTTTCTGACATAATATGCTCATAACATATCTTCCCATATCACAAGCAAGTGAACTGTCATTCTGGTCAAGTTCCAGTTCTGTCTGATACCCATGTTCCATGTTGGTGGTCAGGGAGGGACTCATGAGCCCCTACTCCTAGCTGAGGAGCTATTTAGCTTCTCTAAAGATGTGGCTCCTGATTGGTTGATCATGCCCTAGTGGCTGGCCCCACAACCATAATTAAATGGTCAATACACATTGGAGTTTGTTGTTGTTGTTGTTGTTGTTGTTTTTAAAGAAAAACTAAGTACATAAAGTTGGGAAAGTGTGGCAGGTTGGGTGTGAACTTGGGAGGAGTTAGTGGAGGAGTGAGGGGAATATGTTCAAAATGCATGTATGAAATTCTCAAAAATGAATGAAACTACTATATTTTTGTTCTTTGAGAATTGCACACAGCATATATTTGTCATAGTTTTTCTCCCACCTCTCAACTCCTCCCAACTCACCTAATTTTATGTTTTTTCTTTCAAAAACAAAAGTAAAGGGAAAAGCTATGGAAGAACACTGAGTCTGATTTGTGCTGGCTAACTACTTCTATGCATGGGGCCTGGCCTGGAGTATGGGTGACACCCAGTGTCACTCATTCAAAGAAAGTAGATTTTCCTTTTCCAAAAACCTTCATCTGTGAATAGCTCATTGGCTAGGGGTGGGACTTTGTGCACAATGCCCTTCCTTTGTTTTAAGATTTTATCTGGTGTGAGGCTGTGCAGGTCTAGCGCATGCTGACACAATCTCTATGAGTTCATATGTGCATCTGCCGTGTTGTGTCTGGTAAACGCTGTTTCCTGAAAGTAACCCAGCACCTCTGGCTCTGCCTTCATCTTCTGTTGTTGTGAAAGGACACCATGCCCAAGGCAACTCTTAAAAAAAGAAAGCATTTAGTGGGGGCTTGCTTACAGTTTCAGAGGTTTAATCTATTATAATCACAACAGGGGGCATGGTGGCATGCAGACAGTCATGCTGCTGGAGAAGGAGCTGAGAGCTTTATATCCTGACACTCTGGCAGCTGACAGGGAGAGGGAAAGGGAGAGAGAGCCTGAGCCTGTGTAGGGTTTTGAAACCACAAAGTCTATGCCCAGTGACACACCTCCTCCAACAAGGCCACACATACCTCAGCAAGACCATGCCTCCTAATCATTCCAAGCAGTTCGTGCTGGCTAATTGTAAGTCAACTTGACACAAGCCATCAGGGAGGAGGGAGCCTCAAGTGAGAAAATAGCTCCATAATATTGGGCTGTAGGCAAGCCTGTAGGGCTTTTTCTTAATTAGTGTTTGATGGATGAGGGACCAGAACATTGTTGGTGGTGTCATCCTGGACTGGTGGTCCTGACTTCTATAAGAAAGCAGACTGAGCAATCCATGGAGAGCGTGCCAATATGTAGTGCCCCTCTATGGCCTCTGCATCAGCTCCTGCCTCCAGGTTCCTGCCCTCACTGCTTCTGATGATGAACTGTTATATGCAACAGTGAATGAGATAAAACGTTTTGTTTATTTTCAAGTTGTTTTTGATCATTTTATCACAGCAATGGTAACCCTAATTAAGGCACATTTCATCAACTGGAGACTCTGCAAATGTATATACCTATGCAGTATTGCCTGAGGTTTGCTGTTCTGCTGAGTCCCTCAGCCAGTCAGCCCCCCAAAACACACAGAGGTCTATATTAATTATAAACTGGTTGACTTATTAGCTCAGGCTTCTTATTAACTCTTACATCTTAAATTAGCCCATAATTCTTGTCTGTGTTAGCCACATGACTTGGTACCTTTTATCAGCAAGGCATTCTCATCCTGCTTCCTCTGTGTTTGGCTTCCTCTGTGATGACTGCAGACTGAGCCTTTCCTCTTCCCTGAATTCTCCTGTTCTGGTCACCACACCTATACTTCCTGCCTGGCTACTGGCCAATCAGTGTTTTATTAAAATACAAGGAACACATCTTTACAGGGCACCAGACCATTGTCCCACAGCACTTCCCCCAACTTTTTTTTTTTTAAAAAAAACAAGAACTCTGAATCTAATCTCCTTTGTTTATCTTTTTTCCAGACCATTATTCGTAACAACTTGTAACCAACACTCTAAACAAAGAAAAACATTCATAATCCATTTCTTGGCAATGTGGCACAGTTTTCTAGGCACTGATCATGTTATGGGGACCTAAAGAAAATTTAGAATTATGATTAAGTCTTGACTGGAGTATTCTGTGAGGCTTGATCATCTTAGCTAACAGTCTTGAAACTTTTCTGAATGTAGAACTTAGATATCCAGGCCTTCCACTCCTATCAGAGATTTCTCAGGGGATCTTTCTTGATCAAACCTTATTTTTCTTAACCCAGAATCAATCCACAGCCTTTCATTTCCTGTGGAAACAAAAGCAAAACCTCTTCTCCAAAGTAACATATATTTTGACTTAAATTTTGAAGTTAAGGCATTTTCAAAATACATATGTTGAATTAATCCAGCAATGTTTATAATCAAATGTGTTTTAGCAGCTGTTGCTTCTTCCTCAGCCATCAAACAATTCAAAGACAACACAATAACATGCAGTATCCAGATTCTCTGTGTATTTTCCATCTTTACATGGCTTTATTTTAAACTCTATTTCTTTTATTTTTATTTTTAATTTTGGTTTTTTGAGAACAGGGTTTCTCTGTGTATTTTTGTCTGTCCTAGAACTCACTCTGTAGACCAGGCTGTCCTTGAACTCACAGAGCTCTGCCTGTTTCTGCCTCCCAAGTGCTGGAATTAAAGGTGTGTGCCACCACACTTTGAACTCACAGAGATCTACCTGTGTCTGCCTCCCAAGTGTTGAGGTTAAATTGTGTACCATCACACCCAACTACTTTTCTCTTTCTTTTTTATTTTAAGGACTTTATCCTTTTTATTTTCTCTCCTAAGCCTACATAAATTTTTAAACACACTGTAAACAATTTAGAGGTTTTCTTCATCTGAATCTATCTTTATTGTATATCTCTCTTTTTCTGACTATATGAGTCTTTAATTTGCTAAGCGATGTGGCTAGTATTAAAGCAGTGGCTTTGACAGCTGGATCCACCCCATTTCTTAGCTTTCTGAGAGTCTAGCCTCATGGCAAAGGTATAAGATCATTGTCCCACAGCAATGGCGGGTGGGAAATCTCATCCAAACCACCACAGACTCAATTTTTTTCTGCCTTATACCAGAGCCTTGAGGTGAGGGTTATGATAAAGACAACCCATTCAGGGCTGAGCACTCCAAAGTCTTTCACTCTCTGCATGTCTAGTTAGTTAGTTAGTGTTAATTACCATTTGCAAGAAGACACTTCTCTGCTGACATTTGAGTGGGGCATTGATCTTGGGGATAGCAATATGTCATCAGGAGTCATTTATATTGCTGTGTTCATTTGCCAGAATGATAATTGATGGTTTCCCATTCCCTTTGGGCCCATCTTTCTAGGTCATTAGCCAAAGGCTCCCAATAACCCTCCCCCCAACACTACAGGCTGTTGTTGTCAGTACTATTGGTGGTAAGACCCTATTACTGAAGATATCACATACTTATGGCATAGAACATGGAAAAATCTAGCGGTTACTCCTCTAGAAGCTCTGTCTCTACTGGCTAGCATTTACAGTGCTAATATAAGGTTCTGTGCCTGCTATAAGAGGAGAATTATCATCACTCTCATCCAGTTATAAACTCTGAGAGCTATAACCATTACCTGTCCTCACAAAAGATACCCACAGTTGCAATAGTAGCAACAATGTTATGGGAGTAACTGTCCTAGTAGGACTTTCTCTTGCTGTGATAAAACACCGTGACCAAAAGAACTTGGGGAGGAAAGGATTTTTTTCAGCTTACCACTCTCTGGTCACAGTCCATCACTGACAGAAGTCATGGCAGGACCTCAAGGCAGGAACCTGGAGACAGGAACCGAAAGAGAGGCCATGGATGAATGAATGTTGCTGGTTGGATTGCTTCTCATGTCTTACCCAGGACCCTCTGCTCAGGGATGGAATCTCCCACAGTGTCTGACCCCACCCCCACCAACCATTAATTTAAAAATGCCCTACAGACTTGCCTACAGGTAAATGTTATGGAGGAATTTTCTCGATTGAGAGTCTCGTCCCAAATGTCTTTAGTTACTGTCAAGTTTACTTAAAAATATACCACACAGTAACCAACCAATTTTATATTGGATTAAGGGCCTATGTCATGAAACAGAACCCATACCTGGTACTCTTGGTTTTTCGAGACAGAGTTTATCTGTAGCTTTGAGCCTGTCTGAGGACTTGAACCTGAAAATATTATATTTCAGTGAAAATAACGAAGATAATGCAAAAGCAGCTCTAAGCCTAGCATAGTTAGGGGCTCCCACTTTCCCTTCAGGAATCCTTCTCCTGATCTGTCTTTGCTAAGCAAGCCAGGAGCCTGGTGCTGGTCAGCACCACACTTCCTCTCTGTCAGTTCACCTTCCTTATTTTTTTTTTTTTTAATCTCACACTCAGAGAGTTCCAGGACAGCCAAGACTACACAGAAGAAACCTTTCTCAAGAACTGAATATGCATGAAGCCCTCCTTGCCCAGAACTTGTAAGTAAAACTTACATGTATATGTCCTGAGTGGTAGTATATTAAATTTGCACTCATCATCTGAAGACCCAGGGGATGACCTGGCCCAGCATCTCTCTCAGGATCTAACAGCTCCAGAGCAATGCTTTGGACTCACACTGTTGGCTTGTGCCAGGGAAAGCAATAGCCCCTGTGAGGGTCACCGTTTATAGACACTTGAAAGTCAACCAGTCCTTAAGATCATCTTGTGAGACCTCTATCCAGCTTCCATTCACTCAGCTTCCAACAGATCGCTGCCAGCTTTGGTATTGAACCCCAGTTTATCTAGAGGTTCTTAAAACAAGGGGTCTATTTTTGAGCAGATGTGTCCCTTAAGGGCCTTCTAAGGCAAGTACTAGTGAAATTTTTGCATAGCCTGAGTAGCAGTTATGTGAGTGGTCACTGCTTTTTCTTTACAACTTGTACACATCTCTCAGTGTGTGCTACAGGCTGAGGGCTGCACCCCTTCCTTCCCATTCATGCGTTGAAAGGCAGCCCTCAGTATGGCATTAGGATGCTGGACTTTGGGTTGATTAAATTGATGAAGGCAGAGCCCTCATGATGGGGTTAGTGTCTTTATAAGGAAGAGGCACCAACCACTGCTCTTCCTATAACTGCTGCTTTGTGAGTTAAAAATGGGAAGCCATCAAACTGCAAAGGCGATAACACTCCCCAGAACTGGATGGTGCTGGCATGCTAATCCCAGACTTGCAGTTTCTCTGGTTCCATCAAGAACTATGAGAAACTAACGTTTATTGTGTAAGCCACTCAACTTGACAATTTGTGGTATTCAGGTCAACTGGAATTGACTAAGGCAGTGTATATACTAAATTTTGTAAGTGAATTCTAACATTTTAATGATATTAACTTCTCAAGTTGTGAAATATAAGCCATAGGTTTAGTTTGTTCTGGTCCAGTTTAAACAATGGCAAAAATATCCATCATTGGAAGCAGCGGACATCATTCCTTGGAAAATTCACCACGTATTTTGTGTTTCCTATAAGCCTGCTAGTTCTTTTGTACCCTTATTCTTTGCCTTCCAGGGACACAAGCAAATAAGAGCAGTTGTCGATGGGTTGCTAGTGCACTTCTGAGTGGGTCTCTGGGTAGAAAGAGTTTAATTATTGCAGTTCCCCTATGACAACAGCTTTTAATGAAAACGGAGTGATGTGCTTATACAGCGCTACTGGGACCTGCTGGACCATGAAATCTCAGTCTCTTGAACATTCGCCTCCGGCTTACCTGGGTGATTTGAGCAGAGGGCTGCTGGGGAATAAGAAAAACAGTAACAACAATGATTTCATGGCCCCGAGAAAAGGCTCCTAAATATAGCCTTAGGTTTTTAGGCCTCAACTTTTAAGTGCTATCCACTGTGAAAAAGGGCAGCTTTCCACCATGGACCTTAAAAACATCCTGTGTTTCAGTGTTAGGTTATAAATACAGTTGCAAATGCTGTTCATTTCCACAAGAGACCACTATTGCTTTGCTTTTTCTAGTGGTGCCTTTTTAAAAGCAGAGTTAGAATGGCTAGTAGGAAAAAAGAAATAACCAACCCCCCCGCAAAAAAAAAAAAAAGACCAAAATACCAAACAAACTAAACCAACAAACCAAACAAAATTTATCTCATATTTTTAAACATAATGTAGACACTAGTCCCCCAAAACAAAAAAGCCAAAATACATACAATGCAGAAATGTAATTTCATGGCTCTTTGAAATCCTGTAGGAAACTCATGGTGTGTGCTGCTGACTGAAATGACAGCACTGAGAACACCGTGTCTGTAGGGGGTCTTAGTTCCCAAGTGATAGGTCTTTCCTGTGACCCAGTTAACACAATGTCCCTGTGTTCAGCGTTTTCATTTTCCAGAGAGTAATTCTGAGCTGTCTAGAAGGGCCACATTCTGCTTAGTTAGGTGGCAATACTTCAGCGCCAGCCGTAAGAAAGAGAAAGAAATGGATGCTGTTCTTTGGAAAGCACACGAGGATCCCTTCTATTTAGGCGGGTGGGTTTTCTTTCCATTTGTGGAACTATTTTCGATTTGATGAGGATCTGAGATACACAGCTCTGGATAAATCTTGGAAGGCAGCCACTGTCTCGGCACTCAGGAACGACATCTGTTTGGGAGTTTCCCCGAGAGGACAGTGTTGCTAGCCTATTATTGCTCACCATAGAAGCATCTCCTGCCTCCTGGGGCCTCCTACTTCTTCCTGCCTGTCTTCAGTTTCTATGGCCTAATTTGGCAGATGGAAGACAGGATTCAGCACCAGCAATTGTGGGATTGATCTGGACTCTTCCCCACATTAGTAATCCTTCTCTGGTCCTGGTCTCTGGTCCTGATGTGAAAATAGGGCCGATTGTACCTGTCCCATTGGTTTTGGGAGGTATTTCTGTCAGTGATGTTCAGGAACCTGGTCCACAGTAGATATATGTGTTTAGTAAATCCATCTCCTCCTTCATCACACTCCCAGCTGCTCTCTCTATAGCTGTAAGTCCCAAGTCCCTGTCTCTGGCCTCCATCTTTGGAGACCCTTTCCCTGTTCCCCTCGGGGCCACCTAAGAGCGCAGGACTCCTATTAAACGTGGATTTTTTTTTAATTTGGCTTGTTGTGATTTGGCTTGATTGGGATTTTTGCGTCGGCAGGGAGCTCCCGTTAGGAAAATTCCTAACAATAGCTACAGCTCTTGTTTCTGAGGCTGGTTCACAGGGTTCTCATTTGTGATCTCTTTATGGCTCTGTCACTGGGCAGTGGTCCTCAGGGTGTGGCTGGGGAAACATTCCCAATGGCAGGAAATCAGAGTCTGCCTTTTGGGGAATTGGTGGAGGTGGTCAGAGATTCCTTTGTGGATCACAGCATTGGGCGTTTGCTGGGGAACTGTCGCCATAGCCTGTCGCTCACAGCTTGCCATCAGAGACTGCCCGCGGTTCGGTGTCAGCTTTGAAATAACTGTAGGAAGTTGCAGTCTCCCCAGGAGAGTTTGGTTCTTACAATATAGCTTCTGAAATAACAGCCACACCACTTGGGAAACGGTAAGAGGTACAGAGTCAAGGTCCACACTCAAGACTTACTTAGTGCACGTGAATCTCTGGCGATTGGCCCCAGAGCCCTGTGCAGTAATGCTGGTCAGCTAAGTCCAAGTAGAGAGGCAGCTCCCCCAGTGTGAGGTCAGGGGCCCTTCCTCTGTAACAGGTGTGGCATACCTTGGGGGTCTATTTATTATGCCCCCGTTGTCTGCAGTTTCTATATCCCAGTTTTCCATTATCTAGGGTCAACAAATATTAAATGGGAAATTCCAGAAATAAGCACTTAACAGGCTTTATGTTTACTATAGAATATTGTGATTGCCATGTTTTACTATAATTGTTCATTTCTTTTCCTAATTTAGAAGTTAAACTGCATATATATGAACAGGAAGAATGCAGTACACGTGGAGATCGGTAGTGCTGTCCACAGTTTAAGGCATCGGCTGGGGGTTTGGAACCCATCCTCTTTGATAAAGGGGGCCTACTGTAATCTCTTCTAGCCTTAAACTGATGGGGTGAGGATGGGATCCGTTCCCCACTCTCCTGTGTGAGTGGACAGTGAGCATTTATTAAGCACCTACTGAGTGTACTGATAAATGGTCATTTATTTTCCTCTCTACTGTATGTTGTTGCCTAGCTATCTGCTATTAATAGGTGAGGGGTTGGCTGGTACCTTTATTCAACCAATACCAAATACTATTTTGTGCCAGGTACTCTTAAGAGTAGTGGGAACGTGGTGATGTGATTATGCCTTTGCATAAAAAATAAACAAATGCTATATCTTAGTTACTTTTCTATTGCTGCGGAAAATCACCACGATGAAGGCTACTTATAAAAGAAAGCTTTTAATTTGGGGGATCATGTTTCCAGGGGGGTCAAAGTCCATGACCATCACATGATGGGGGTATGGCAGCAGGCATGGCGCTGGAGCAGTAACTGAGTGCTTACATGTTGAGAGGACAACCAGAAGACAGAGGGAGAGGGAGGGGTGCGAAGGAGGGGGAGAGGGAGAGAGAGCTAACTGGGAATGACACAAGCTTTTCAAGCTTCAAAGTCTACCACTAGTGACCTACCTGTCAACAAGGCCACACCTCCTAATTTTTCCCAAACAGTTCTACTAACTTAGGACCAAATATTCAAATATCTGAGTCTACTGGGCCATTCTCACCCAAACACTCTAATCAATAATGGCCAGAGCTCTGGGGGCACAAGCAGGGGCTGAGGATAGATACTTGAGTGAGAGAGACAATGAGAAGAGGCGACTATTTGTGTTTTCTTTTTTTTGGTTTTTTCAGGACAGGGTTTCTCTGTGGTTTTGGAGCCTGTCCTGGAACTAGCTCTTGTAGACCAGGCTGGTCTCGAACTCACAGAGATCCACCTGCCTCTGCCTCCCGAGTGCTGGGATTAAAGGCGTGCGCCACCACCGCCTGGCGACTATTTGTGTTTTCTTGTGTAACGTAAAGTCTTTTTGTATCTTAATCCTTGAACTAGGAAGAACACTTTGATTTTCAGCCTGTGTCTTTAAGTCCCAAAGGTACCACCTCTCTCTCTCTCTCTCTCTCTCTCTCTCTCTCTCTCTCTCTCTCCCTCTCTTTCTCTCTCTCTCTTGGAGGGTTTCAAGATAGGGTTTCTCAGTGTAACACTGGTTGTCCTGTAACTTGCTTATAGAACAGGCTGACCTGGAACTCACAGGTGCACCTGCCTCTGCCTCCCTAGTGCTGGGACTAAAGGCGTGCACCACCGCCCAGCAACATTTATTTCTTTATCTCCAGCAACAAATGCTGCAGGGAAGGGCACAAGGTACCTAAGGAAATTTAGTCAAGAACTTTTCCAACATGGTATTGGAAAGAGAAAAACAAAACCCTCTCAGTAATTGGTGGAGTTATTAGGGCATGAGGATTCAGCCTTGAGATTTTCAGGGACCACTGGGAGGAATTGGATTTCCTAAGGAACAAAACCCAAGGATGTACAGTGGAGAAGAGGGATCCTGACCACACCACTTGAACATTTATGTTGGTCCCTGTTTTCATTCCTTAAAACACAGTGCTTGTGATGTTAAGTCCAGGAAGCACACGTCTGTTACCCATCTCTGCCACCTTTGGGCTGAGCCAATAAGATTCTCTGTAAAGAAGGCAGGTTGAGGAAGTTCATGCAGCAAGAGGAGAGAGTCTCTGCAAGGCATGGATGGAAAAACGAGTTCAGGAAGAGGTGAGTGGATCCCAGAAAAAAAATAACAACAAAGAACAGCAACAATAGTACTTTAAGGTTTCTTTCACTGTAGCCTAATGGTGTTTGTGATTTGCATTTAAGAAACATGACTAAATTCCCAATGAAGGACAACAGGCTGGCTGCTTTGTTCTTTATGTTTCTCTCTGTTTTGTAGAACAGATGGCGCTGGCTCGAGTGGCTGATAAGAGATATTTTCCCCCTTTTCTCAATGAAATACAGTGACACTGCGTTCCTGAAATTGATGGCACTCATCGGATCAAATTCCTGTGATTCCTGGCACTGGCTGAGGGCAAACATATATCATGTGATACTGATAAGGATTCTCTTTCTCACTCAGATTGTATGCAGATAGATGACCCCTTCTGTGGGCAACACTTTCTCTTCCTCAGATTGCTGGGGCTGGGGAGCAGGGTGGGCGGAGAGAATCACTCATTTTGAGGCTAATTTACATTACACCTTAAAAAAAACAAAAATACACGTCCATCATTTCGAAAACAGATTTCAACAAGAAAGAAGTAAAATTCTCTCAGCCCAGACACCCACAAGGTTTGGTTTTAATAATACACAAAACAGAAATGGGTGTGAGGGAACAAGTCCGTGGGCAAACGAGTTTCTGGCCGGAGGCGGGACAGGAAGTGCTTTCTCCAGCCAAGAGCAGTCTCCACCCCCTCACTGCAACCCTGACAACCCAGGAGGGGGACAAGGATGCAGTAGTGTTCTGGAAGAGCGGCTTTTAATTTTTACGATCGTGTGTGTGTGTGTGTGTGTGTGCGCGCGTGTGCATGCGTGCTAGTCATGTGCATATAGATTCTGCATGTCAGATGCTCTGGAACTGGAGTTACAGGTTCAGCGAGCTACCCAACGCTGCCAGTGCTGGGATCCAAACCTTTGCTCACCCCATTCAAGGTCTTGTGTATCTCGGGCTGGGTCTTGAATTTACTATATTCTATATTATTGACCTTTTGATATTTCTTTTTCTACTCCCTCTGAGATACTGAGATTCTATGCTGCATACCTAGTGTAATGATTTCAGCCACATAAGGCTGATACTTCCGGGTTCTAGGGGTCATGCAGGTGCAGACGAGCCCTCAGGCAGAAGTGCCTAATGGTCCCTGAGGATGTTAAAGAGTTCCGTGTGATCCACACAGGACCCAGCTAACTAAGCCCTTGAGCGTATGTGTGAGCCCCGTCATCTGCGTATTATCAATCCCTGGTGCACATGCCTTAGGCAGCTTTTAAAATCTGGATGCACCATTTCTCTCTCTCTCTCTCTCTCTCTCTCTCTCTCTCTCTCTCTCTCTCTCTCTCTCTCTCTCTGCACACTGACTTCCCAGGCCTGTGCTCTAGTAAACTAAGCTGGTTTGTTGAGTGTTCTATGTTTTCTTCTCACTCGTGCCAGGTAATTTCACCTAGTTTCTGTGGTGGTGGGGAATGAACCCAGGACTTCGTGAATGCTAAATACACACTCTACCAACTGAATTACATTTCAAGTTCAGTTATTCTTAGAGCTACTTAGCATTCACGTTGGGTGCTCTTTCTAAATCTTCTTTTTATTTTTGCCCTCTCTCAGGACTTGGAAGACCGAGGTCTCCATATGTAGCCCTACTTGGCCTCGAACTCATGATCTTCCTGCCTCAGCCTCCCAAGTGCTGGGGTTACAGGTGTGTGTTGTATACTGTAGGCAAGCACACCACCGCTGATTATAGCTATGACCCAAAGAACTGTTAAAGAAATATTTTATTTTCCTGTGTATGCATGTGATACAAACATGGGCATGCATGGTCACATAGGCATATGTGTGTATATGCATGTAGAGATTTGAGGTTCATGTTGGGAATTTTCCTGGAATAACATGTGAATTTAATCATTTAAAGCTCAGTTCTTGTAAAGGGGAAGATAGTCATTTAGCCATTCCACTGAAGACTAAACTGAAAGCAATAGGCTCGACAATGCATCCCCCAACCCCGTAAAAAACAAAATCCGAGTTCAATGGCCTATAAATGTTACTTTATATAATCTGAGTTCAATCCTCAGAACACATGTGGAAAAGCTGAATTGGGTTGTTTTTTTTCTGCAATCCCAGCAGTCCTATAGTGAGATGGAGGTGGAGACAGGTGAAGTTTGACTGGAAGCTCAAACACCAGACAGTCTAGAGTGTGTGGGGACAAGAGACACTTTGTCCCAACAATGTTGAAAGAAAACCTGACTCTTGAAAATTGTCCTCTGACCTCCACACATGTACTGTGGTGCACACACACACACACACACACACACACACACACACACACACTTTTATGCCCAAATTGCGTAATTCCCCCAAAGGTCAACAAAGAGACCAAGTTGCGTATGTAAAAGCAAAGAACCTTTATTCAAGTTCGAACTTAGACTCGTCATGTGTTCAGTGCATTGGCATGATCAGAGTCTCCAACTTAGTTGGGGTGGGGTTTTTATCATAGTAGAAAGTTCAGGATCCCTGACTGGCTGATGTTTGTCTAGGGGTGTCCTGGTGAAGGGGGTTAGGTGTGTGCTGGACTAAGGACATCAGGTGCTCCTATCTACAATGGTTGGAACGTTAGGTATTTCCTTTGGAATCTTACGTACTTTTCCTGGGTGGTGCCTGGGTGATCTCTGTTGAACCTGTTATGGCTAGACTGTACATAACACACACACACACTACAATGACAACAACAAATAATAAATATTCCTGGTAGAGTCACTCTTTATACGTCCTCCTCCTGTTGCCTGCCCTGTTGTTGGCTATCTGGCCTTCACAGCTGTAACTAATTAGATCTTTTGGAATTTGAGGCTTAACCTACACTGCAGCTGTTTCAGCACGGTGTGGCATCTGTGCCTTACATCACATATCTTGATTACCTTAGGTCATTTTGCCTAGAGCTTGGGGCTTGAGGGAGATTTGAGCCTTGATATCTTCCTCCCTTCCTTCCTTTTTTTTCGTGACAGTATTTCACACTGTAGCCAAGGCTAGCCTAGACCTCACTGTGTAGTATACACTGACTTTGAATTTGTGGCAATCTTTTTGCCTTAGCTCCCCAAGTGCTGGGCTTATGGATGTGAGCTTCTGTGCCCAGCAGAATGTTATTTCTTGTGCGTGTGTATGTGTGGGGGACCTATAAAAGGTTGAAGGATAGGACTAGGGGTGCAGCTCAGTATGGAGAGCTTGTTTAGTATGCAGGAACCCTGGGTTTGATTCCTGCACCTCCAGTATGCTACACACTGGATATTGGCAGTACATGCCTGTATACACCCAGCACTTGTGAGTCCATGGCAGGTGGATCAGAAGCTGAAGGTAATCCTTAGCTAGACAGGAAGTTTGTAGACATCTTGGGCTAGAAACAAAACATACCCACACAACACCAAAGCAAAATAAATCAAAACATAAAATAACTTACAAAAACCCCAACAAAAACAAAGAGATTGAAGGACGCAGGCTAGGTAAAGGGAAGGAGTTGAGCAAGGATAACTGAGGCAGTCAACTTTGAACGAGTGGGCTGCCTCTGTTCTGGTAGGGGTGTGCCTGGAACTGTCTGAGAAGGAGGCCTCTGCCATCTGAGAGTAGTTCTCTGGAAAAATGGACACAGTATGCCATCAGTGGTCAACAGTCACAGTGGGCAGTGCTAGGATAGGAAGGGCAGTCTGAATGGGGAGCACAGGGCCTCCTACCACTGTCTGTCTGAACATTTATTTCTTGCCCTGGCTCAGATCCTGCTTCGGGGGACTTTTAAGCTTAAGTCTGACATCAGAATTTTCCTCTGGCAGCTTTGCCCTCCTCCTCTCTAATACTTGTGACCTTTGGGCTTACAAGGAAGATCTTCTGAATGTTCAACTCTTCCCACTGTTTGCATTTATTGCTCTGGTGTGCTTATTGCTCTTCATCCTTGGGCAGGTGCTTATGGCAAATCTTCTTGCTAAAGCTGATGGGAAAGACCAGGAGAACTTAGGCTGGGTGACTTCTGACCAGTTACTGAAGGTGACATAGGCAGATTCGCAGTGACCCCAGTGATCCCATCTGCTGGTATCTACAGGCATGTAGAATCCTTTCCTCATGTGCATGGGCTCCAGTTAGGGTTTCTCTCTGGATCCTGCGTATAATCTTCTAGCATGGTTCTTGGTGCCAACAGCAAGGCTCTACGATGCTGTAGGCAGGATCTTCCATGGAGTGCACACCTATTTACAGATGCCTTTTCTGGGTTTTGTTTTTTTTTTTTTCAAAACAGGGTTTCTCTATGTAGCCCTGGAGCTCTCTCTGTAGACCAGGCTGGCCTCAAACTCAGGGATTCACCTGTCTTTGCCTCTCAAGTGCTGGGATTAAAGGAATGAGTTACTATGCCCAGCTAGCCAGGTGCTTTTAATAAAAAGTACATGACAGAAGAAATGGATGTTTCCTTCACATTCCAACTGCAAAATGCTGACTGTATCCTATCGACAACTCTCTCTTGTTTGGTTGCTTGCCCTGATGACATAACTGTTTCCTGGATATGTTACCTGCCTCACAGGAAGGTCCATGTGTTAAGCAGAAGAAGTAGAACCATGACCATTGGCCGCAGGAGAGGTAAGGTAGCTGTCAGCAATGAATGTGGATGCAGATGTTTCACTGGTTGAACTTTAAGGGGACTGCGGCTCTGGGGCAGGCAGGTGCAGAGAGATCCAGCCACATGCTTGGCCACAGCCGTGGTGTTCTAGACTGCCGAGGTTATGGGGTGGTCATCTGTTAGACAGCAACTGATCACTAACGCAGACTGTTGTAGAAGTTGGAAAGTGAGGCAGAGGCCTTTCCCTGGGTCATTCCAAACCAGCAGCGAACATGATTTTTCATGAATGAGTCATAATCTTTTAACCTAGATCCCCTGTGATTAGCAATTCGGGCTGCATTTTGTACTTCCTGTGATGAATAATGCTACTAAGATTTACATATGAGCTTTGATCTGCGCCAGTAATCACTCATTAAGAAGTTTTGTTCTCACAGAAGGAGTAGAGGTATAAAAGGTTGCTGGGCAAAATAAAGGTTGCTGTTCTTCCACCTGAAAAAAAAAAGAAGTTTTGTTCTAGAAATAAAGTTATCAGAACATTAAAAGTTGTATTTATTTATTTATTTACTTGTAGTGCTGGGGGTGGAACCCATGACCTCATGTGTGCTAGGCACACACTGTACCACTGAGGCTCATTCCAGCACAAGGCACTGATATTTTATAAGTCTCCGTATATTTTGCCTCTTTGCCCTCCAAAAGGTCCATGAATTTCATGCCAATAGAGTATGATAATGGGTATAGAAAGTTCACTCTGGAATGCAGATCTTTGCTTCTTTTCTCCATCACTAAGATGGTTAGATATTTGTGTCTGTATCCTGTAACATAGCTCAAGGGGCACAAAGTCGGGCCTATTTAATTGTACATTTAATTTTTATAAATGCTAGAGGATCTGTGGGTCAGGAAAAGTGAGGTCTAGGTCATACCTGGAGAAGTGCTAGCCCACACTATGGTTAGATATTCTGCCATTCTTCGGTCCATGCCTGACCATTCTTCTGAGTGTCAGGCCAGGGAGGAAAGACAGTGCAAAGATCCTGGGGTATGACACTGCAAGACCAGAGAAAGGTCAGAGTGGCTGGAGCTTTGGAGGTGAGAACATCATGGGGAGAGTTCAATCTAGAAGGGCTTGGATACCAAATATGTCTTCATAAAGTCCACATAATTCTGTGGCCTTTTGTGGAAATATTTCAGAAGATTGTTTTTAATGGACTGTGAAATTTTGTGACAGAGTCCCACATAACCCAGGCTGGTCTTGAACTTGCTATGTATCCATGTGTCCTAGACTAGCCTTGAACTTACAATCAGCCTCCCTAGAGATTACATTACAGGCATCCCTTGAATACTAATTAAAATTTTTTTTCTTTCTTTCTTTCTTTCTTTCTTTCTTTCTTTCTTTCTTTCCTTCCTTATTTTTATTTATTTATTTTTTAAGCATTTTTATTTTTTTATTATTAAATTTTTTTTAATTAGAAATTTCCGCCTCCTCCCCGCCTCCCTTTTTCCTCCCCCTCCCCCCACTCCCCATGCCCCACTCCTCTTCCTCCTCTTTCTCCAGTCCAAGGAGCAGTCAGGGTTCCCTGCCCTGTGGGCAGTCCAAGTTCCTCCCCCCTCCATCCAGGTCTAAGAAGGTGAGCATCCAAACCGGCTAGGCTCCCACAAAGCCAGTACGTGCAGTAGGGTCAAAACTCAGTGCCATTGTCCTTGGCTTCCCAGCAGCCCTCATTGTCCACCATATTCAGTAAGTCCAGTTTTATCCCATGCATTTTCAGTCCCAGTCCAGCTGGCCTTGGTGATCTCCTAACAGATCAGCCCCACCGTCTCAGTGGGTGGGTGCCCCTCTTGCAGTCTTGACTTCCTTGATCATGTTCTCCCTCCTTTTGTTCCTCATTTGGACCTTGGGAGCTCAGTCCATTGCTCCAATGTGGGTCTCTGTCTCTATCTCCATCCATCGCCAGATGAAGGTTCTATGGTGATATGCAAGATATTCGTTAGTATGGCTATAGGATCGGGCCATTTCAGGCTCTCCTCAGCTGCCCAAGGACCTAGTTAGGTACATCTCTCTGAACCCCTGGGAACCCCTCTAGAGTCAAGGCTCCCTTAATTAAGATATATACTTCCCTGCTCCCATATCCAACCTTCCATTATTCCAACCATCCCATTCCCCCAAGTTCTCCCTATCCTCCCCTTCTCACTTTTCTCTCCCCATCTCCCCTTTCCCCAACCCACCCCACCCCACAGTTACCAAATTTTTGCCCAGCAATCTTGACTACTTCCAATATTCAGTGGGATAACTATATGTTTTTCTTTGGGTTCACCTTCTTATTTAGCTTCTCTAGGATCGCGAATTATATATAGGCTTATTGTCCTATATTTATGGCTAAAAACCAATTATGAGTGAGTACATCCCATGTTCATCTTTTTGGGTCTGGGTTACCTCACTCAGTATAATGTTTTCTATTTCCATCCATTTGCATGCAAAATTCAAGAAGTCATTGTTTTTTACTGCTGAGTAGTACTCTAATGTGTATATATTCCACCCTTTCTTCATCCATTCTTCCGTGGAAGGACATCTAGGTTGTTTCCAGGTTCTGGCTATTATAAATAATGCTGCTATGAACATAGTTGAACAAATACTTTTGTAGTATGATAGGGCATCTCTTGGGTATATTCCCAAGAGTGGTACTGCTGAGTCCTGGGGTAGGTTGATCCCAAATTTCCTGAGAAACCGCCACACTGCTTTCCATAGTGGTTGCACAAGTTTGCATTCCCACTAGTAATGGATGAGTGTACCCCTTACTCCACATCCTCTCCAGCAAAGGCTATCATTGGTGTTTTTGATTTTAGCCATTCTGACAGGTGTAAGATGGTATCTCAAAGTTGTTTTGATTTGCATTTCCCTTATCGCTAAGGAGGTTGAGCATGACCTTAAGTGTCTTTTGGCCATTTGAACTTCTTCTGTTGAGAATTCTCTGTTCAGTTCAGTGCCCCATTTTTTAATTGGGTTAATTAGCATTTTAAAGTCTAGTTTCTTGAGTTCTTTATATATTTTGGAGATCAGACCTTTGTCTGTTGCAGGGTTGGTGAAGATCTTCTCCCAGTCAGTGGGTTGCCTTTTTGTCTTAGTGACAGTGTCCTTTGCTTTACAGAAGCTTCTCAGTTTCAGGAGGTTCCATTTATTCAATGTTGCCCTTAATGTCTGTGCTGCTGGGGTTATATGTAGGAAGTGGTCTCCTGTGCCCATATGTTGTAGAGTACTTCCCACTTTCTCTTCTATCAGGGTCTTGATCCATTTGGACTTGAGTTTTGTACATGGTGATAGATATGGATCTATTTTCATTCTTTTACAGGTTGACAACCAGTTCTGCCAGCACCATTTGTTGAAGATGCTCTCTTTCTTCCATTGTATACTTTTAGCTCCTTTATCAAAAATGAGGTGTTCATGTTTGTGGGTTAAAATCCGGGTCTTCTACTAGATTCCATTGATCTACTTCTCTGTTTTTATGCCAGTACCAAGCTGTTTTTAATACTGAAGCTCTGTAATAGAGTTTGAAGTCAGGGATGGTAATGCCTCCAGACATTCCTTTATTGTATAAGATTGTTTTGATGATCCTGGGTTTTTTGTTTTCCCATATAAAGTTGATTATTGTCCTCTCAAGATCTGAAGAATTTTGATGGGATTTTGATGGGGATTGCATTGAATCTATAGATTGCTTTTGGGAGAATTGCCATTTTTACTATGTTGATCCTCCCAATCCAAGAGCAAGGGAGATCCTTCCATTTTCTGGTATCCTCTTCAATTTCTTTCTTCAAAGACTTAAAGTTCTTGTCAAATAGATCCTTCACTTCCTTGGTTAGAGTTACCCCAAGATATTTTATGCTATTTGTGGCTATCGTGAAAGGTGATGCTTCTCTGAATTCCCTCTCTGCATCCTTATCCTTAGTGTATAGGAGGGAAACTGATTTTTTGGAGTTGATCTTGTATCCTGCCACATCACTAAAGGAGTTTATCAGCTGTAGGAGTTCTTTGGTAGAGTTTTTGGGGTCGCTTATGTATACTATCATATCATCTGCCAATAACGACAGTTTAACTTCTTCCTTTCCAATTTGAATCCCCTTGATCCCCTTATGTTTTCTTATTGCTATTGCTAGAACTTCAAGCACTATATTGAAGAGGTATGGAGAGAGTGGACAGCCTTGTTGTGTTCCTGATTTTAGTGGGATGGCTTTGAGTATCTCTCCATTTAATTTGATGTTAGCTGTCGGCTTGCTGTAAATAGCTTTTATTATATTTAGATATGACCCTTGTATCCCTACTCTCTCCAAGACCTTCATCATAAAGGGATGTTGAATTTTGTCAAATGCTTTTTCAGCAATAATGAGATGATCATATGGTTTTTTTTCTTTCAGTTTATTTATATGATGGATTACATTGATAGATTTGCGTATGTTGAACCAGCCCTGCATCTCTGGGATGACGTCTACTTGATCATAATGGATAATTTTTCTAATGTGTTCTTGGATTCGGTTTGTCGGTGTTTTATTGAGAATTTTTGCGTCGATGTTCATGAGTGAGATAGGCCTGTAATTCTCTTTCTTGGTTGGGTTTTTGTGTGGTTTTGGTATCAGGGTAACTGTAGCTTCATAAAAGGAATTTGGCAATGACTCTTCTGTTTCTATATTGTGAAATACATTAAGGAGTATAGGTATTATCTCTTCTTGGAAGTTCTGTTAGAATTCTGCATTGAAACCATCTGGTCCTGGGCTATTTTTGGAAGGGAGATTTTTTTTTTAAACCTTTTCTTTTTTCTTTTTTTTTTAAAAGATTTATTTATTTATTTATTATGTATACAGTATTCTCAGTATTCTGTCTGCATATATGCCTGCAGGCCAGAAGAGGGCGCTAGATCTCATTACAGATGGTTGTGAGCCACCATGTGGTTGCTGGGAATTGAACTCAGGACCTTTGGAAGAGCAGGCAGTGCTCTTAACCGCTGAGCCATCTCTCCAGCCCCATGGAAGGGAGATTTTTGATAACAGTTTCTAATTCTTCGTGACTAACAGGTCTATTTAGATCGTTCATCTGGTCTTGGTTTAGCTTTGGTATATGGTACTTATCTAAAAAGATGTCCATTTCTTTTGCATTTTCCAGTTTTGTGGCATACAGGCTTTTGTAGTAAGATCTAATGATTCTCTGAATTTCCTCTGTGTCTGTAGTTATGTCCCCCTTTTCATTTCTGATCTTATTAATTTGCGTGTTTTCTCTCTGCCGTTTGATTAGTTTGGATAGGGGTTTGTCGATCTTGTTGATTTTCTTCAAGAACCAACTTTTTGTTTCATTGATTCTTTGGATTGTTTTCTGTGTTTCTATTTTGTTGATTTCAGCCCTCAGTTTGATTATTTCCAGTCTTCTACTCCTCCTAGGTGAGTCTGCTTCTTTTTTATCTAGAGCTTTCAGGTGTGCTGTTAAGTCCCCAATGTGTGCTTTCTCCGTTTTCTTTAAGTGGGCACTTAGTGCTATGACCTTTCCCCTTAGCACTGCTTTCATCGTGTCCCATAGGCTTGAGTATGTTGTCTCTTTATTTTCATTAAATTCAAGGAAGACTTTAATTTCTTTCTTTATTTCTTCCTTGACCCAGGTGTGGTTCAGCAGTTGACTGTTCAGTTTCCATGAGTTTGCCGGCTTTCTGGGGGTAGCATTGTTGTTGCATTCTAACTTTAATCCATGGTGATCCGATAAAACACATGTGGTCACTAAATTTTTTTTGTATCTGTGGAGGTTTGTTTTGTTACCGAGTATGTGGTCAATTTTCGAGAAGGTTCCATGAACTGCGGAGAAGAAGGTATATTCTTTCCTATTTGTGTGGAATGTCCTATAGATGTCTGTTAAGTCCATTTACTTCATTACCTCCATTAATTCTCTTATTTCTCTATTAGGTTTCTGTCTGATTGACCTGTCCATTGGTGAGAGAGGTGTGTTGAAGTCTCCTAATATTAGTGTGTGAGGTTTGATGTCTGCCTTGAGTTCTCGTAATGTTTTTTTTACATAAGTGGGTGCCTTTATATTAGGGGCATAGATATTCAGGATTGAGACTTCATCTTGATGAATTGTTCCCATTATGAGTATAAAATGACCATCTCTCTCTCTTCTGATTGATTTTAGTTTGAAGTCAGATTTGTTAGAAATTAGTATGGCCACACCCGCTTGTTTCTTAGGTCCGTTTGCTTGAAAAACCTTTCCCCAATCCTTTACTCTGAGTAGATGTCTATCTTTGTGGTTGAGGTGTGTTTCTTGTAAACAGCAGAATGTTGGATCCTGTTTTTGTATCCAATCTCTTAGCCTGTGCCTTTTTATAGGTGAATTGAGTCCATTGATATTAAGTGATATTAATGACCAGTGGTTATTGACTCTGGTTGTTATTATTTTTTTGGTAATAGAGTTTGTGTGTTTCCCTTCTTTGAGTTGTGCTGGTGAAGGGTCGCTAGTTGTTTGAGTTATTATAGGCAGTGTTGGCAATGTTGGATTCCTTGGGTTGTGATTTTCCTTCTATTACTTTCTGTAAGGCTGGGTTTGTGGCTACGTATTGTTTAAATTTGTTCTTATCTTGGAATATTTTGTTTTCTCCATTGATAGTGAACGATAGCTTGGCTGGGTATAGTAGTCTGGGCTTGCATTCATGGTCTCTTAGTTTCTGTAGTACCTCTATCTAGGACCTTCTGGCTTTCATGGTTTCCATAGAGAAGTCCAGTGTAAGTCGGATAGGTTTACCTTTATAAGTAACTTGACCTTTTTCCTTTGCAGCTCTTAATATTCTTTCTTTAATCTGTATGTTTTGTGTTTTGATTATTATATGGTGAGGGGATTTTTTTTTTGATTCAGTCTATTTAGTGTTCTGTATGCTTCTTGAATATTTATAGGAATATCCTTCTTTATGTTGGGAAAGTTTTCTTCCATAATTTTGTTAAATAAAATTTCTGGGCCTTTGAGCTGTAATTATCCTCCTTCTTCTATTTCTATGATTCTTAGGTTTGGTCTTTTTATGGTGGCCCATATTTCCTGAATGTTTTGTGATGAGAATTTTTTGGATTTGCTATTTTCTTTGATCAGTGCATTTATTTTCTCAATGGTGTCTTCAGTGTCTGAGATTCTTTCTTCTATCTCTTGTAATCTGTTGGTAGTACTTGTCTCTGTAGTTCCTGTTCGTTTATCCAAATTTTCCATCTCCATCCTTCCCTCGGTTTGTGTTTTCTTCCTTGCCTCCATTCAGTTTTCAATTCTTGAACTGTTTCCATTACCTGTTTGATTGTTTTTCTTGGTTTCCCAGGGTATCCTTTACCTATTTATTCATTTCTTCAAACTTTTTGTTATATTTCTCATCCGTTTCTATAAGGGCGTTTTTTACATGCTGATTAAGGGACTCTATCGCTTTCATAATGTCAATTTTTCCCCCTTCTTCTGGATTAGGGTGTTCAAGATCTTCTGTTGTCTGATCACTGGGTTCTGGTGTTTTCATGTTGTTTTTCAGATTGGTGGAGGAATTCTTGCCTTGGCACCTGCCCATCTCTTCCTTCAAATGCTATCCTATGGATCTTATGGAACAGGATCAGGTTCCCTTGGTGGCCAGGAACCTCATTAACAAAGGGCCTACCTTGCTGCAGACAGGCAATTGAAGCAAAGCAATTCCCGCCAGCCCCTTTGCCCTCAGCACCCCGTCCCAGCATCCAAACATGCTGAGCTGTAGGATCCCAATGCCCCGCAGAAGGGAGGAAGAAGGGAGGAGGTTCCTGGGTTCAAACTGGGATGGGTTAGGGAGAGAGAGGCCCCAGCAGAGGGGAGCAGTCCCTGCTGAATGACCAGGGAGTGAAGGGGTTCGAGGAGTGTCCCTGCTCTGTTCCCGGGCTCCTGTTGCGGGTCAAGAGCACACTCACTAACCACTCTGATGGGTCCTCCGGCACAGGATCCTGTTCCTTTGGTGGTCAGGAACCTTGCTAAGATAGGGCCTACCTTGCTGCAGACAGGCTATTGAAGCAAAGCCTTAAATTTTTATTCTTAGCTTTATTTTATGTGTATCAGTGTCTTGCCTGCATGTATTTATGTGCACATGCAAGCCTGGTGCTTGTTCAGGTCAGAAGAGGGCATCAGATCCCCTGGAATGGAATGACTAATAGTTGCGGGCCACCAAAATGAGTGCTGGGAACCAAACCTGGATCATCCGCAAGAACAAGGGCTCTTAATTGCTGAGCCATCACTCCAGCCTCTTAAATACTAATCTTTAAATCCACTTTTTGTTTTGCTTTTGGGACAATGTCTTATTGTATGTCACACTAACTTTAAACTCTTAATTGTACTGTCTCCATTTGCTAAGTGCTGGGTTCATAGATGTATGCCATTATACCTAATCTTAAATATGATTTTAAAAACAATTTACTTTAAATTTTTTTTAGAGGTTTTTTTGTGTGTGTGTGCATGCATGCTTGTGCCTGCAGAGGCTGGTGGTGTCAGATCCCCTGAAGCTAGAATTACAGGCTCTTATGAGTCACCTACTGTGGGTATTGGGAACCACACTCAGGTCCTGTGCACAGCAGTATGCCCTCCTACCTTCTAAGCTATTCTTGTTTTACATGCATTTGCTATTGAGTGTCATCAAAGGGAATTAATTAGGAGGTTACAATGAGTACTCAGGGTAGGACCTGGGTAGCTGTAGATGGAGCAGCAGGCTGTGTTCCAGGCGCCCGGCCGTCCACACAGCTAGCTTTATACCCGAAATAACAACACACAAACTGTATTCTTTTAGACACTGCTTGGCCCATTAGCTCTAGGCTCTTACTGGCTAACTCTCACATCTTGATTAACCCATATCTAATAATCTGTGTAGCACCACGAGGTTGTGGCTTACCTGTAAGATCTTAACCTGCATCCATCTTGGAGAGGAGAGCTATAGCATCTGCCTGACTCGGCTTTCTTTCTCCCAGAATTCTGTTCTGTCTACTCCACCCACCTAAGGGCTAGCCTATCAAAGGCCAAGCAGTTTCTTTATTAATTAACCAATGAAAGCAACAGATAGGTAGATGACACTCTCACATCAGGTAGCTTGGATTAGGGGACTAAATAGTGGCAGAAACAAAAGAGTGGGTAAATCTGGGAGTTCTAGAGGAAGTAAAATTGAGTGTTGGGCAAACTAACTAGACCAAAGTTAAGAGACTGGTTACTTAAATTTGCACTAATTAAAATTATAATGAAAAGTTTTATTTTCTCTGTGGCATGGCCACATTGTGAGTGCTCAGTAGACATGTGGCTACCGTCTGGGACTGTTCAGTTGTTTTTCAAAAGTGAGGCTAGAACTCAGAACCTTATGCTCGCTAGGCAAGCTGAGCTAAACCACCTTAACTCTGATAGGTAGGTGTACTGGGTATTTTTATTGTTAGAGAAAGGGCACTTGGATGCTAGTCTAGAAGCCAGGCCTCTTGGATGCTTTCCCCGTGTATAGCTGTATTGCCTGGTCAAATCATGCATCTTGAAGACTCTGACTGTGTGGGGAGAAAAGTCAGTGTTGGACCTAGGGCTGCTTCTTAGTCCCTTGAACAAACAGGGTCCAGAGCTGCTTCATTACCCGGCCTCCTTCACTCTAAGGGAGTGATTGAGCATTAGGAAACCACTGTCACTAACTTGCTCATGTGGATTTGGTCATGGGAATGGATTTCCACCCAGAGGCTAGGTGTGGATGCTAGCGCTGAGGGTTTTCCCCAGTTCCTGAAGGGCATGAAGCACACACATTTCATAGGTGGAATCAAAAGATGTTGAAAGAATAATGAAGTTGCTTTTGGTGAGTACATATTATCTGTAACGAAATGAAATGGGGATTGCAGCAAATACAACTCAATCTTCCATCTCAGAGGTTTATTAACTCTAATCCCTCTGGAATCAGCCGCAGGACCTGGCAATGTAATAAAGCAGACTCATTTTTCCACACCTTTTTTCCTCAAGGGTTGGTGGTACACACAAAAAACAATATTACAAAAAAAATCTGTTTAAATTTCCCCTGTTAATTTATGACCGACTTTTGTGCTTTTTAAAAATGGTTTTATTGTTTCTAGACACTAGTGGCTTCCACCATATCTTAGTTCAGAGCCAGGATGGCAAATCTGTGGCACTTGTCTTTGCTTCCTGATCTCTGAGGACATCATTAACAAATCATTGAAGTCTTTGCTGGTGACCGTTGGTGTTGCTTAGAATCCTCTCATCCCCAACAGTCCAAGAAGAGAACATAGATCTGAAATATAATTGCTGTGTTTGGATTAGCAACAGATGTCTTAATATAAACAAGAAGATAATCATTTCCAGAATCCCAATCAAATCTGCCCAGAACATCTGGGAAGGAAGACAATATTCTTGTTATTTTGAGGATGATTAAGGGGGCAAGGTTTATCCAGGTGAACCATACAGTGGTTAAAAGATGACAATGACAAGATGGAGACCAATAGAAATCAACAATACAAAGATAAAGATATTTCTCAGTACTTCATAAGGCTCCCCATGGCATATTTACATAACTAGAGTCCTTCTCAAGGCCCAAGGTTGTCTTTCAGCCCAATGCTGCAGAAAGAGCCCTGGGTCTCAGCTCTGGTTCTAACTCCATTGGCTTCCTGATGAACTATGTGGCAGATGTCCTAGTGAAGCAAGCAAGCAAATAAACAGAGGTGGGGATGAAAGAATTCAGGAGGCAGGGAGACTCCTGGAACAAGCGATAGTGCAAGAGTTGCTGATGAACTGAACATAGTACAGCATTCCCCCAAACATGGTTTTAGAGGTCTTCCATGGAAAGAAAGGCCACTTTTAGGTCAGTGGAGAGAGGGCATACCATGGTAGGAGCCCTAGTGGAACTGCTCAACTCAATGCTAGGAAGTGGAGAGAGTGAGGTGAGTGCTGGGATGGTTCACTTTCATCAGCACCATGCCTCCACAACCTAAATTATCTCACTAGACTCCACCTCTTAAGATCTAAACAACCCCTTAACAGTGCCACTCTGAGGTTTAAAATATGAGCCTTTGAGAGCATTTGAAATCCAAATAGTTGAATGTATATCACCATTAAAACCTAAATGCTGTTGATTTTGTTTCTAAATAATAGTATACAATTGCTTCAATTGATGCAGATATTTTTCATGGGGGTAATGGATGTTTTAAATTGTGAGACTCCTGAAGGTATAGAGATGATTTGGGACTCCTCTTGAGCCTTATTAAACTCTATCAAGTGCTTCTTTAAATATATGCAAATAAAACCCCCTTACCTAGGTTTTGACCATTGACAATAGTATGTCATGATTTTTTCATTGCCTGGGCAGTAGATAAAACGAATGGGTTTTGAGCATTTCCTAATGATCTTTGCAAGATGGCCCCACAGATTCTGTTTCCCTTCTCAGAGATGGGCTGCATATTTGGTTGCTTAAATAAGAGTGTGTTTAACATGTACAAGCCCTCTGATGAACACGCCATCATTTAGAAATCATGCTTGCATGTATAGTGTGGTCCTGTTTTTACTTTTTTTTTTAAAAAAAAAAAACTTTGACTATATCTGAAACTGATTTGTAAGAAAGAAAAGCTATACTTACTTGCTATACATGTTCTTCTGCATGCTATAGAGACATGTAAGGAAATCCTCAACAGCCCAAATAAGGCCTAAGAGACTTGTGATTGGCTAACACCTGGTGTCATAATGTTTACTTAGAAAAAAGCTCAGAAAGGCACCAGACTGCTGTCCTTGGAAGATAGTAGACCAATTTTACCTGTACGCTTTTCTGTCTTGTTACTTTGCTGAGTGTGTTATATAAGCCACAAGGCTCAGAAATGTTCATAGCATAGAAGAATTGTATATTTCTAAGAAAGTTGTAGTAGAGTAAGTAGAGTAGGAAAAATGAGTAGGAAAAAAAATTTCTTTTTTTTCAGTCCTATAAGTTCTGCATTGGTATTATAAAAGTAATGTTAGATCTTACAGTACTGTTTAGGCCATAGGTAGAGACCTCCTTGGTGTGGGAGAATTGTTTGTATTCTGTCAATCATATTACAAATAAACGCTGATTGGCCAGGCAGGAAGCATAGGCGAGAAAACCAGACAGGAATTTGTTGTAGTAGGAGCGGCGGGGCTGCATCCCGCCACCCGGCTAGCTTTACACCCGAAATAATTACACGGAAACTGTATTCTTTTAAACACTGCCTGGCCCATTAGTTCCAACCTCTTATTGGCTAGCTCTTACATATTGATCCAACCCATTCCTAATAATCTGTGTAACACCAGAAGGTGGCTTACCAGGAAAGATCTTAACCTGCGTCTGTCTGGAATGGAGAATCATGGCGACTGCCTGATTTGGCTTCTTTCTCCCAGCATTCTGTTCTGTCTACTCCGCCTATCTAAATTCTGCCCTATCAGGCCAAGCAGTTTTCTTTATTAATTAACCAATGAAAGCAACAGATAGAAAGATGACACTCCGACATCAGGAAATAGAAATGACGTAATGAGAACAGGAGAATTCTGGGAAGGAGGAAGTTGATTCCTCCTACTCCTGCCCAGACCACCGAAGCAGCAAGATATGATATATATATATATGTTTTTTTTTATTTATTTATTTATTTATTTTTTTGTTTTTTTGAGACAGGGTTTCTCTGTGGCTTTGGAGCCTGTCCTGGACCTAGCTCTTGTAGACCAGGCTGGTCTCGAACTCACAGAGATCCGCCTGCCTCTGCCTCCCAAGTGCTGGGATTAAAGGCGTGCGCCACCACCGCCCGGCTGATCTTTATTTTTTTGGTTGTGAGCCTAGCCTTTAATGGCTGAGCCATCTCTCCAGCCCAAGGGTGTGATCTATCCCACTGAAAAAGGTACTGAGCCATATGGCTAACATAGATCAGAAAAATGGGTTAATCAAGATGTGAGAGTTAGTCAGTGAGAGGCTAGAGCTAATGGGCCAATCAGTTTATAATTTATGGAGACCTATGTGTGATTTTCTTAGGGGCAAAACAGTTGTGGGGGACCTGGTGGGAGGATAGAAAACACAAACAAGCAAGCCATCCCCCTCATGTTACACCTCCTGATATGGTAGATTTCAGGATAATAGCCAACCTGTTTGCTATTTAGTTCTCCAGCCTTTGATAGAATTTGTTAGGCTTTACTATGTTTACAGGTCATGTGACATTCTGTCATGTTCTAGATACAATGACTATAAGAAGTTACTTCAATACTTAGTGACTTGTGCTCCTTGACCTTGTGTGTCTCAGGCAATGAGACTGGACATGCCTGTCTAGGGATGCTTTGTCTCTGCTCTAGCATGTCAGAGTTTTCATTTAAGAAACCTAAATGTTGATAGCCATGAGATTTCAAAGAGCTGAAGTCCACACAGCAAGTTCGTCCCTGTATGTTTCCCGGGTCTGGTTGAGGATAGTTCTGAGTCTACCTCTGGGCTCTGAGTGCAGTTTGGTTTCCTCACAGTGTGGTGGTTTCATGATAACCAGACTCTGTAAGTCCTGGCTACCTACTGTACGTGATCCAGAAAACAATGTGGGAACTGCTTCATCTCTCTTGACCCAGCTTCCCAAGCCATCTTCATCACCTCTGCTTAACCTTGTTGCCTTTTTCTCCCCACCATGGTTGGCTCTGAGGTTGAGGGAACTAAACTTGATGTACTGAACAGGGAGTCACACTCTAGAAGATCAATGCGAAGCCATGTTTGGACAGAATCCTACATCTGTCTCATGAATGTGGTATGAGAAGATCTAGGCTGAATAAAGAGTGACAGCTTGTAATGTGTGAGTTAGACTACATCACAGGTTCCCCGCTGCTAGCCAAATTTCCCTGAGTGTTGTTACTTCCTATAATAGGGAGCTCCCCACAGGGAGTTGATAATCTTGAGTCTATTAGCACACTAGCCAGCATGTAACAATTAATCTTAAATACTAACCGAGGCAGTTGTGTTAGCTCTCATGAAACCTTTAGAGAAATTAGGGAAAGATGCCCTCTGAGTCTAGGGGAGGGCATCCCTTCCCACTATGAGTCTCTTTTGCAGTACACACACGACAACAAAATATCCTGGTAACTATTATTGTAATTAATTTCCTGATAAAAACATTAAAGCCCTTGGCATGCCCAGGGTTTCCCTGATTGCTTTCCCCAGCATCTGTTCACAGCTGTGTAGGGACATAGCCCCACCCATTGGGGGCGTGTTCGCCTCGGGCTAATGTTTACGGATAAATCTGCCGGGCATGAGCCCAGCAGCCCTTTTTTCTTTTGCTCCGCTTTTCCAGTGCTCCGCAGGAACCTGTGGTCCTGTAAGTCTATTTCCTTATTAAAGCTGTATATATCTATATAATCTGTCTACATTCATTTGCGCCACCACACAGCTGCCCTTTCTAGTGCACCTCTGTTTTTTCCCTCCCCCTTTTTTTTTTTGCTGTGATCTCCTGCATTTCCTCAGACACTTGATGCTTTATGAGTCAGCTCACAAATTGGTTCTGGAGGGGTCATGTTACCAGGAATGCTGGTGGCTTAACATTACTAAATATGTATCTAAGTATTTCTGAACATTAAAAAAAATCCAATTACAGAAGATATATATATATATATATATATATATATATATATATATATCACACTTAAAGAACTGATACAGAAAGGAGAAAAATGTAGTGACTTAGAACTCTCCTCACTTGTAGGGCTTTCAGCAATGCAGTAAGTAGGCCACTATGAAAGAAAGTCAAGCAGAGGGAGAAGTGGAAGTGGACAAATAAAGTATAGGATTCTCATTTAAATTAGAACTTCAGGTAAAGTATTTTTAGGGTAGTGTCTTAGTTAATGTCACTATTGCTTTGATGAAACACCAAGACCAAAGCAACTTGGGGAGGACAGAGCTTATTTGGCTTACTCTTCAACATCATTGTTCATCACTGAAGGAAGCCAGGACAGAAACTCAAGCAGAGTGGTAACCTGGAGGCAGAAGCTGATGCAGAGGTCATGGAGGGGTGCTAGATACTGACTTGCTCCCCATGGCTTGCTCAGTCTGCTTTCTTGTAGAACCCAGGGAATGTCATCCTAGGGATGGCACCAACCACCATGGGCTGGGTCCTCCCCCATCAATTACTAATTAAGAAAAATGTCTTACAGGCTTGCCTGTAGCCCAGTCTTATGGAGGCTTTTTCTCTATTGAGGTCCCTTCTTTGAGATGACTATAACTCATGTCAAGTGGATATTAAACTATCCAACACTGGTGTCTGAAATATGTTCTCCTGAAACTCCTTCAGCTGCGTGTCCTGTGTCTGATATTTTCTGGCAATTTCTTTTTATATGATGTGTCTGTAGGAAGAAAATGGTATATGTATAGGCTGGGAGCATTGGTGTATATGTATGCATATATGTGTGTGTGTGTTTGTAGTGTAGGGTGTGTACTTGTATGAAGTATGGGTTTAGGCAGGAGGAAGAGGTCACTTAGAAGAAAGAGTAGATACAGTAAACTTGGTGGTGTGTCCCACAATTTGACTGAGTTCATTCATAATTTTTGTTTAATTATGATAGTAACTTATTGCAAGTTATTGGTTTCATAGTCCCATCTCTGCCCAGACAGAGTCAGGAGTTGAGCCTTATCTATGCTGTAGTTCGTCTATAGGCCATTTGGTAAGCATTTAGTTCACATGTAGATTTGAAGTTCTCCCATTTCTGACAGGGACAGGATGTGTTCCAGTATTTCTGTCTCCTTGACAGCTATGATGTCATCTACAGTTTTACTGAATTCCCCCTCTCTGGCATTTGACAGTGTGGTCTTGTTTCACCAGTGTTAGAGCCTTGGAATCACCTGGGCAGTTTGCTTAAAATGTAAGTCCCCCAGTTGTGAATACCTCCTAAAGCAGGGGCAACTTCATGTCCTCCTCCCATCTCTGCACTAGGACTTTCTTTTCTAGTTTGATTTTGTTTGGGTTTTGTACATAACCATCACAGATGCTGTAACAATAAACATTAAAAATAAAAGTTCTCAAGAATATAGGTTCTTATTTGCTAGTCCTTCCAGAAGGTCAAGGAACCTGGAGTGAGAAGGGATGAAACACAGGTTGAAAAGTTAAACATAATCATATTTCAATTTTGAGACACTGTATATTTTTAGCTGGTCTGAAACTCACTATATTGACCAGCATGGCCTTGAACTTGTAAAGGTCTGATGGAGGAAGGTCATTGGATAATTAATAAAGAAACTGCTTGGCCTGATAGGTTAGAACATAGGTGGGTGGAGTAAACAGAACAGAATGCTGGGAGGAAGAGGAAGTGAGCTCAGATGCCATGCCGCTGCTCTCCAGGGCAGACGAGATGAAGCAAGCCGCCAGGTCAGACATGCTGAATCTTTCCCGGTAAGACTGGTGCTACACAGATTACTAAATATGGGTTAGGCAAGATGTGAGAATTAGCCATTAAGATACTAGAACTAATGGGTCAAGCAGTGTTCAAATGAATACAATTTGTGTGTTGTTATTTTGGGGCATAAGCTAGTCAGGCGGCTGGGAGCTGGGTGGCACGAACGCAGCTGCAGCTCCTTCTACAAAGGTCCTCCTGCCTCTGCCTCTCAAGTGCTAGGATTATGAGCATAGGTCACCAAGTTTGTCTCACAATCTCTTCTTTTTCTTTTTAATTTAATTTTTAAATGTTTATTTGCTTATTGCAGAAGTCAGAGGACAACTTTTCAAGAATCAGTTCTCTCCTTCCATCTTATGGGGGTCGGAGATCAAGCTCAGGCTGTCAGTTTTGGCTGCAAGCACTTTTATCTGCTGAGTCATTGTACCAACCCCGACCTGTAAACCACGCTGTATACCACGAGGTGTGTGTGTATGTGTGTGTATGTATGTGTGTGTGTCTACAGTGTCCATGTGCATACACATTCATACATACAACCCCGAGGCAGTATGAGGTGTTTAGAGTGAGCTGTAGTTCACTAATATTTTATATTTTTCTCTATAAATTTATGTAGGTGCTGCTTCTGATAAATCATTTGCCTTGAGCAAATTTGGAGTCATAAAGATCAGTCTTAGCCAACAAGGTCTTTAAGGAAACATGGGGGGGAGGGAGGGAGCAAAGCTTTGATATTCTAACTGTAGCACTCAGAGCTTCATCTCTGCTCTCCTCAGTTAGGGACGTCATGAAATTACTGCTGCGCTGACATTAGGCAGAGAGAGTTTTAACTGTGGGAATGAATCCTCCTTAAAGCAAAAGTGAAAATTTACAAAGGCTTGGGATGGAAGAAAAGCAGCGCCTGCCGCTTTGTGTTACAGAGTCTTTTGATTTCTCCGAAAGGCTTTCAGTCTGTAAAGTCCACTTCAAAACAACAGAATCGTGGTTATTCCAGAGAAAGCCAACTGAGTGAATACAGCAAAACCTTGAGTTGATTGTACAGTTACGGTGGCTGAATTACATGGCATGTGGGTTATATCCTAATACCAGCCACAAATAAAAATCTCAAAGCAGAAGAACAAAATGCCATATCTAAGTTTTCTCTAAGAACTCAGGTTGTTTCCACTGTATATTAATAGGTTGATGCAGCATATTAGGACAGTTTGTCTCTAAACTATGACCTGGTTTGCAGACTTGCCTAAGAAGATTTTATAAACAAAACACATAATATAACAATTTAAAAATGCAGCAAGATGGGTGGTTCTATTTGAAAACGATTGTGAGCATTGTTTGTCTCTGTCTACATTTTATTTCTTCCTTGCTGCCCACTTGGACTTGGGGGAAGAGAGGGAGATGACTGGCTAGGAATGAGAAATAATGGCGAGTTGGCCGCTGTTAATTTTTCGTATGTCTCATTTACTGGAATCTACAATTTGAAAATAGTTGTTCTTTGAAATGCTCCCATCTGTTTGGGTTTCAATCAATTTCTTAATAACGGAAAACCCAGCAGGAACCACTGAAAAGCAGACACAACGTCAGGAGCTACACGTTTCCTTTGACAGGATACAGAGTCGGGAATTCAGTGCATCCTCCACAGCACCCTCCCTAATAGCAGGGCACCTCTGAGTGGCTTGGGGGCAGCGAAAGAAAATGTGTTTTTAAATGAGACAAATATAATCAGAAATGATCGTTGTTAGGTTTATAAGAGCAATGACAAAAATCAAGCTTCTAGCCGCACTTGACAAAAGGCAAATTATACTGTTCACATTGATCGCTTCTTCGCCCCCGTTTCCCAACTGATTTATTAGCCTATGATATTACCATCATCCAGCAAACTGGCGGCAGCATAAATATTTGATCTTGGGGCAATGTTTCTTTCACATTTCCGTTTTGCTGCGGCCTTCTGTTCTTCTTGCCTCCCACCTTTTATGAGTTAAAGGGAAAGAGACAAACGAGCAATACAATGTGGGTAGAAAGAACGGATCTGCAAATTATCCAAGTGAAGGAAAGCCCTGGGGAGTAAAGAAGGCAGCAGACAGCAACTCCAAAGTTGTTCCCCGGGTGTGATGTCAGAGGCATCTTTTTCTGCCTGAGTGGGGACAATCGGGATTCCCTAGGGTTCTGCTTGTCTTTGTTCATTACTTGTTAAGTCTACCTGTGTGAGAAAATCAGTGGGTACACCAGTCACCATGTATCTAAAGGTGTGATAAAAGCGGACAGAGGGAAAAATCTTCGCCAGCATCCATACCCAGTGGGAATTCCGCTGGATCGTGTGGCTCTCGGAAGCTGACAACCAGCCGTTAGAACAACTTGGGTTTAAAACAGATCTGGGAAACTGTGGGGTACCCACTGCCTCTACTTTGCTCCCTCACTCTGGTTTCGTTTTCTCATATTACACAGAATACATCTAGTCCAAATTTCCTAAGCCACAAGCTCTAGGATTCCTGAAGACATGGCTTTGTCTCCAAGGCCAGCTGCTGTTTTCCTTAGGTTCAATTCACTTTCATTGGGGCCCACACACCACAGGTTCAAGGCTTGTAATCGTACTTACTTCTCCCTTTTGGAGTCAGGATTCAAGGTAGAAAGATGGGAGTTTCCATGGGTTCGTGACATGGCAGAGGGAAGAAAAGGTCACGAGTAAACAGAGGAAGGCAGGGACTGTAGTGTTTTGTCTGTGGCATGCTGGAGAATTGTGCATGGGAAGGGCTGGGCATTGTGTGTGGTGAAAGGCAATCCTTCAGCTCACTATTGCTCTCGAGATTCTCCTCAGAATGACCCTCACTGATATCTGTCACAGTGCCTGCTGGCCTTTCCCCTGGATTGGAAGCCTTACCCCAACCCTTGCTTGCCACTTCTGGTCTGGTCTACTTCCTGGTTTGGTGAACAAAGCTAGGCGCTGTCATGACTCAGTATGAATCAGCGTTGGCACTGACTAATTTGCGTCAACTCTCCGAGCCTCAGTTCTCTCCTAGAAAGACTATGCCTTCCTTGGGAAGCTGTGGGATAGGATGAAATAAGAGGTGAAATCGCTGGCAGAGGGTGGGCAGCTCAGTGCCGATGGAGACTGGTCCTCTCCCTGGACCAGGCCCTCGCTTCCCGCCTCACATCCATTCTCTGTTCCCAGATCTCAGCTTGAATGGCAGTTTCTTAAGGAGGACTGCCTTGATCACCTCATGTGTGAAAAGACGCCTTCCCATTAAGCGTTTGATCATTTTGTTATAATTTTAAGTTTATATGATACACATGTTTGCCATCTGTCTTCCCACATCACATCCCTGGTTGTATGATGGATGCCAGGACCCTTCTCTTGCTTCCTGTATTGTACAGAGTGCCAGGCACATCATACACATGCAGTGCACATTTATTGAGAGAATCATCATTTTAACCAGTGTGGCAGAAGGCTAAAGCAGTATTGAGGTGGGTTTCTCATTACCAGAGCTTTCAAGTAGAGCATCTTTAATTGGGTATAGCTTTAAGCAAACTCTCAAGTACCAGATTTTACATCTTATAATTACAGGCCTGAACTGAGGCTCAGGAAATGGTGGGGGAGCATCCAATGTTTAGATGTTTTGCATTCTAATTCTGTTCCCATACTCAAGTCTCCTATCATACCTGAACACCCTCTTTGAGATGTAGGATTTTTCTTTTGCTACCCATGCACCAGCTTTTCTATTAGAAATGGCTGGGATTTGTCCAAGATGCAGTGTGTGTCAAGCACCTTGCCCGGGCCTTCATGTATGATTCATTGCAGTCACTCTATGAGTTCAAGCCATGATTTCTGTTTCCAGATAATAGCATTGGGCTTTGACTATGGTTCCTGGGGAGATAAATGGGGGTGGGAGGGAAGAATAACATGGGAGAGGTAGACGGGCGGTAGTGGCACACACCTTTAATCCTAGCACTCAGGAGGCAGAGACAGGACGATCTCTGTGAGTTCGAGGCCAGCTTGGTCTAGTTCCAGGATAGGCTCCAAAGCTAATCCTGGCAAGAATGGAAATGAAAGAAACAAGGATTGGAGCTGGATATTAGAACAGAAGGGTCAAACAAGCATAAAAGACACACTCCAAGTCTAAGAAGTTCAGTCAAGTGTCCTGACATCCAGGGATAAGAAGTAGATGTGCCAGGGGCTCTTTCCCCAAGCAGCACCACGGACGTGAGGTCCTGGTTGTGTTCTCCTGGGGTTAGCATGACATGTCCCACTCAGGTTTGCCGTGGGAAGAAGGATAACCTCACGGAGGAGGGTTCGGTAGTAAAGGCATCAGCAGAATCAGATGCATCTCCCCAAGGCATCTTCACCAGGGCTGTTCTTTGAAAATGGGACATAAACCTCTGAAATGTCAAGAGATAGGGTTTTTGCCAAGGCAACAGAATGCTAAGGACTGCAAGCAAAGATTCTTATTACAAAAAGGTGCTAAATTCTGGAATCGGATTTAATTATACCTGAGGTATTTCTGACTCGGTGTGTGGGTGGAGGCTCTGCCTCTCTTTCTATTGCTGTTATTATCACATGGGTGTACAGCTTAATTTTTCCCACCATGGGGCTTCTTAGTTGACTTCCCAGTCTCTCCCAGCCAACTACCCCAGGAGGCAGTTTCTGACAAAGCACTCAACCGCCAACAGAAGTTCCCCCCCCCCCACCGTCCCTATAGCAGTCAAATTATCAGCCTGGAGTAATCATCAGGTTTAATCATTCGTGAGTCAATTGCCAGGATGGTGTGGGGTCAGCGTCATATACGCCAGAGGCCGAATCTGTAGAGCATGGATGCTTAGGTTGGCTGGAGGTGTTTTTTTGTGTTGGCTGTGGGAGTGGAGAGACATGGGGAATGTGGGTTGCTCCTCGCCCTGTCTAATGGGACCCCTCTTGATGGATCTGCTTTCCTTTCAGAGATGCTAGCATTTTCCTTTCATACTGTGTATGGTGTGCGTCATCTCTCAACTTCAGCCTGTCTCCATTTGTTTTGCGGGCCGCCTCTGAATAATTTACCATAGAGCACTTCTCCGTGTTCCTGGAGGCCATCAGGCACTCCACTGATGGAGTTGTTTTGTTTATCAGTACATCCAGCAGTGCTCAGTGCTGGGGTGAGGGTGTTGTGTGTATGTGTGTGACGGAAAATAAAGGCCACATTTTGTTGTTCTTGTAACCTTGAACCTCATTAAGGAAAAGCCCAATGGCCTTAGTGTGGAAGCAGCACCGTGGTCCAGTACAGTCTCTGCTATCTGTCATCTCAGTAGCTTCTTGCTTATCCTATTCCTGCTGTATTGTCCTTCATGCTATTTTGATTGGGTTTTTGATGCTGCTTAATAAGTAACTATAAGTCTAGTATTTCACAGTGACACCATTTATTAATATCTTACTGTTTTGCAGGTTGGAAGCATGGACAGATGAACTGTGTTCTCCGGTTAGAGTCTGCCAGGGCTGAAATTCAGGTGGCATCTGGGCTGGGTGTCATATCTGGATGTTCTGGGGGAACCCAAGTCTTGAATTTATGCAGGCCATTTTCAGAATTCAGGTCCCTTCAGTTGGAGGAATGAGTTTCAGTGCAGGCTATCACTTGAGAGCATCTCTCAGCTCCTAGAGACCTGCCAGATTCCTTAGCATCCTCCATCTTCAAGTTAACAAGGGTACGTTGTATCTTCCTCTGACTTCTGTTGTTTTTACAGGGTCCACATCATTAGTAATGCTAGGCCCATCTTGGGACTCTTATTAAGCCCCCCTACTTTTTAAAGATAGACTCTTGCTATGTGGTACAGGTTAGCCTCAAACCATAAATCCCTTGTTTTTAGCTTCCTGAGCGCTTGAATTGCTGTGTGTTCTACGATGTACAGTTCGTTTAGTAATCTTGACTACAGTTGAAATTTTTAGTTGGTCTATGTACTCATGGAATTAACAATCAGGACCTGGAGAGTAGGAGACTTCTCCTAGAATTCTGCCTCCTGTACTGTTCTTCCAACATGCTCCCACTGGCCCAGCTGTAGGATCCTGCAGGTGATCTCCCTTCCATTTGGAGCTTCTCCTTTGGTCATATGGTTTGCTATCTGACTTTCTTCATGTCTCTGCCTGAAGGCTGCCTCAGTTTCGAGACCTTCAATGTAATTATTTCCTTGTTAATAAGGTTCTTATTCTGCCTTTTCCTTCACAATGTCCAGGAGAGATTACAAATTATGTAAGTGGGTCCTGAGGACTGAACCTGGGGCCTTGTATATGTCAGGCAAGCATTTTTTTTTTTTAACCACTGAGCCTCTTTTACTTTTTTATTTTGAGTTAAGTCCCCATAACCTCATCTAGGCCTGGCCTCTAATTCTGTATTGCAGTCAAGTTTGGTGTTGAGCACCCTCTGACTTTGCCTCAGCCTCTTGAGCAGTAAGATTATAGATACTATATAAGAGCTATATATGACTCTGTGTGTCATCAGGCTTGGCTTGCACACTTCTGTTTATTATTTCTTTCTTCCCTGGAACCGAGGTATCCCGAGGATGGAGTCTTGCCTGTCGTTTTCCCAGCTGCACCGTAAGCTTCTGAGATAACTCCCGCACATCTCAGGGTGCGGACTACATCTGCAAACAAGCGAGTTTATAAATAAACCTTGTTTTCTTCCTCTTCTCTTCAACTAAGAGGTTCCTGAAGTTTTACATTCTTATGAAATCATCTCTGCTTTCTCATTTCTAACTGTATATCTTATAAGCTTTCTTTTTAATTTTGTATACATTCATCATTAAAATGGATTTAAATCCCTTTCCCATATCTCTTTCCTCCTTCCAGCCCCTCCCAGACCTCCTTCCTCCAACTCTTTCATGCTATCCACTCTCAAATTGATAGTCTCTCTTTGTCGGGGGCCCACGAGAGTTACAACAGGTGACAACGACCTGAAGAGTGATTATCTGATGGAGGTTAACCCTGCCCAGGCAAGGCCTGCAGGCACATTTACTCTGGAAGCTGTTGTTCACTTTTCTAAAGCAGCCTGTTGTCTCCTCAATACCTGTGATGTAATGTGTAATCTCATGGGATGTGTTATGTAATCTCCTGAGTGCATCTCAATCTTAGGGGGCACATACATCTGTGGATGGCCAGGAAGATGCCTTTTCATTTAGATACCTGGTTTTAATATATAGAATATATACTGGGACGTGCTTCATAACTGGATCTATTTGTAGCATAAGGACCCCTGGACACTTAAAGGCCTGCTTTGTTCTTTTGCTAAGACTACCTTCACCCAATTAGCTCACTTTTACCTCAGAGCAAATTCAGACTAGACTTGCTGTAGGAAGTCATATAGCTAGTGGTTTCCCACCCACTGGGGCGTGGCCTCTTATACTCTATATGCTGATGTAGAGCATGCATCTAGTCTCTTTTCAGCCTCTCTGTTCCAGTTGTGGGATTCGTTTTCTGATCTCCATTCAAACAGGGGATTCTGATTTGTGAGTCTACCCCTAAATAAATAACCATCTATTTCTCAATTCTGAGCTAGTGTTGGATTTCTTTTAAGTGTCAATCCACATAGGCTATAGGCTTTTTGTAAATAGATCATAAGTTTAAAACCTTACAGCTATGCACAAGGTCAGAGTTGCAGATGTCCAATCAAGGTTACTACACAATACACTGTAGGAAAAGCATGCCAATTCTTTGCTTGCCAGTTAGTTAACAAAAGACCTATGTCTCAAAGCTTATCTCCCTGAGCACTGTACCTTCCACCTTCCGGTCACAGTCTTAGGTCTTAGTCCTGTGACCTTGGACCCTTGTGTTGCCATGGTAAGTGGCTCAGCTCCTTTTTTGCTTGCTCTAGGAATGTGTTTTTGACCAAAGAGAGGTAACTCTTGTATTTTCTTTATTGCTTTAAGACTCTTGGGGAAAAGAGATTTTTTTTTTTTAAGCTAAGAGAAGAAGAAGCTAGGAGAATTGGGATAGAAGCAGAACACTAAAGAAAATGGATGTGAAAATATACAGAGTGAGAGTTTATTCATTTGCCCTCAGATAGTCAGAGGAAAAAAGTCCTTTATACTTGCTGTAGCATCCAATTGTGAACCTTGAAGAGTGCCTTGGGTCTGGACCCCAAAGGTGCTAGTTATCTTTTTCTTTGACCACTATTGTAACATATATATGTATTCATATGTATGCACAAATATATAAATATAATATTCTTAGTCTGTTTCAATGTATATATATACACACATACATACACACATACGCACACAAAGCCATATATATATGGCTTTATGCATGACCACTTTGTATTAGTCAGTCAGGAGGCTCATCTCAAGGAGAGGTTAATTCTTTCTCTCTTGGTGGTCATTAGTTGCCTTTACTTCTTCATCTATGAGTGGGACCCTGTGAAATGTTCCCCCTTCCATGTTTGCATGTCTATTGATATTGTCATTGTTCTGGTCTTGCTTATGTAGCCATTTATAGGAGAGACTGTTTCATAGCAGACATCCGGGTATTCTAGCTCTTACAATCTTTCCATCTCCTCTTCTGTGATGTTCTTTAAGCCACAGATGTAAGAGCTGTGATGTAGACATATCCATTGATACTGGGGTTCCCATGGTCCACTGATTTTTGCATTGTGTCCACTGTGGTTTTCTACAACAAAAAGTCCAGTACCAGGCACAAGAAACCTCCTTTCAAATGATTGGTCACAGAAGTTTGCTATAAAGAGAAGCTTCTTTGATGAGAGGTGGTAACTACACTTATCTATGATATAAGGATAAGGTTTAGAATGTAGTAAGGAATTAGGCCAGTCAAGCAAAGTGTCTGTAGTAGATTTTTTCCTGAGGTCTATGACTTCATCAGCCTCAGGAAGTTGGTAGGGATTCTAGTACCAGACATGGGTTTCCTCCTGTTGAGTGAGCCTTAAGTCCAATTAGACAGCTGCTACCAGCAACATATGAGTGCCACTTATTGCACCTTTAAGGATATTTTGCTAAGATGATTATTGTTAAGGTTCATAGTTGCTTAGCTGGGTAGGACTATTAATTGCTTCTCTTCCAGGCAGCTTGCCAGTATTTTCTGCTACCGTGAAAGCTAGACCACAGGATGGAGGCTTTCAAGATAGATCCAGTTTGATCAATCAGTGTCCTGAGTCCCAAGTATGTAGTGTCTTGGGAAACAGGCTTACCTTCAATCTCTGAGAGGCAGCCAGAGGCAACAGCAATAGCCTACATTTGTTTTATGGTTCACTTGGACTTCTGTGACCAATCATTTTAAAGGAGGTTTCTTGTGCCTGGTACTGGAGTTTTTGTTAGCCTATGGTTCTTGTAGGGAACATTGTCAGCCCAAGTGGCATGTATAGAAATGCACACACACACGCATACACCCACAGATACATATACATACACATATGCATATATATGCACATATTTGTATATATACATATTGCACACATACATGTGATAATATATCTCACAATATGTATATGATAATATATACATATATGTATTTCATATAATTTTAAGTAAATATAAGATAATATGATCCTTGTAGGCTTTATGAAATAACCTTGTTTGTTATTTGTTCCTCATTCCTCTTCCTTCTGTAGTGTCTTATGCTGAGGACCAGCTTGGACATAAATCATTTCTCGTACCAGAGTAGAGGTGTGGGAATGAAAACATAACTCACATGTCAACATCAAGAGGGAGTTTTAGTGATCCTTCATGAAGTCCTGAATTCACATTCTGAAATTACCTGCATTTATTCTCCAAACAGCTTTTATATCAAAACATAAACTGAGGGTGAAATTCATTAGCATTTCGTTTCCTAGGTAGTGGGGGGAATGACTTAGGTCATGTCTTGCCTATCTATGCCCATTTTGTCATGTCCACGTCCATGCCCATTTTGTCATGTAGACTCAAAAACACCTCTTCCCTGGGCGACCTCCTAAATTACAATAGAAGGAGCAGAATGACATTAGCATATCCTGACCATTTGTTTAGGATGGTATCAGGTTGTTTCACTATCAAAAGGCTAGGTGATCACCTTCTGTGTGGCAGGTGCAAACTGTGCCTTGTAGGTAACTAAGAAATCTGTGATTGCCGGACAATGTAGGAATAGGTTCTGTATAATTCAGCCGCTACAGTCTTATACATTTGTCCCTTCTCCACCTTGTGATGACATGAAACTCTATCGTAGGGTGGAAATACCTCCAGGATATTTGCTTGTAGCTTTCAGTGGGATGACTGACTTTTGGAAACTAGGACATCTTCCTCCTTGGACTGTAGAATGCATCCCTCTGGGCAAACAACTGTTATCTCTGTGAGATCAGCTGTGCCTACTTTTGAGAGTCCATAAAGGCAGAGTCTATTGACTGTTCACATTCTATCATACATGGAAGGGTTGAGGAAATCTGTTAGTCACTCACCTAGGATTCCTGCCATTCCTCCTTGTCACTTGTTTGCAATCTACCCAAATTGCCTGTGGCCAGTGTAATCCTGGGGGGAGCTAGAATATATAGGCTAGAGAAGATTAACTGAATAGGGGGCTTTATCTATACAGCCATGGGGGAGCTTCCCCATGCAGACCTCCTAGTTTGCCTGCCAGAGGATCACTTGTACCCTTGCCAGTACCCCTTACTCATGCTCTGTAAGTAAGCCTAATAAAACCCATTGGTTCCTAAGGGTGAACTTTGGTGGGATGATACTTTGATTTGTTGTAAGAACTTTGTGAGGAGGGGGTAGATGTTTATGTATTTTCACAACACCTTCTTTCCCAATAGCTTCTGCAGATTCTTAATTACCAATGTTCTTAGGATGATTGCTGTGGTCTCTTTAATTCATATATTGAAACCAACTTCCACTATGGTTATTCCAAAGAAGGATCTTTGGGATGTAGATCAGGTGAGATGAGATCACAGGACAGCGTCTGATTAGTAGGATTAGTTCTAGAAGAGATATCGAAGCCCCACTCCTCCATGCATGTGGCTGGAAAGTCTAGGTAAGCTCATTGTGAAAGCAAAGCAATCCAGAGCCCAAGTTAGAGCATCCCCAAGACACTTGTTCTGCTAGCTTCTAGATCTTGGACTACAAGGACTTTGAGTAATTAATTGTCTGCTGTTCTTTGGTTCTTTGTTTTAGGAGTTTGAGCAAACTAGGAATTTCATTAGCCTAAATTTGTTATCACTTTTTATATAGATCCCAATCCTCTTGAGCTCGAGTCCCACCATTGTGACTTCTTTTAACCTTAGTTTTATGTCAACTTGACACAAGATAAAGTCTTCTGAGAGAAGGGGGCCTCAATTAGGCATATATCTTCATAAGATTGGGCTATAGGTAAGCCAGTAGGGCAATTTCTTAATTAGTAATTGATGGGGGAGTGCCCAGGTTATTATGGGTGGTACCATCACGGACCTGGTAGTTTTGGGTTCTATAAGAAAGCCAGCTAAGAAAGTCATGAGGAGCAAGCCAGGAAGCAGCACCTCTCCATGACCTCTGCATCAGTTACTCTCTCCAGGTTCCTGTCCTGTTTGAGTTCCTGTCCTGACTTTCTTTGATGATGAATAGGGATATGGAGCATAAAACTAAATAAACCATTTCCTTCCCTTGTTGATTTGGTCATGGTGTTTCATCACAACAATAGTAACCCTAACTAAGAGAAAAATTGGCACCAGAATAGTAGGATATTTCTGTGACAGACTTGACCATGATTTTGAGAGGATTGTGGAAGGACTTTGGAACTTGGGCAAGAATAGCCATTGAGTGTTCCAAGCTTGGTGAGCTGTTGTGTGGGAACTTGAAAGCAGAAAGTGTTGAGAGAAATGCAGATGATAGAGGCCTGGGTTGTGAAGTCCCAGAGAGAAGTCTGAGAGTCATTTTAAGACGATTGGGGCCATTGCATATTTGCTAGTTTGAATTAAGATTCTTTCATTCTGATTAGCTAGGACTGCAGAGTCAGCCATGATTAATGAGAGGCCAGCACCATTAAAGTGAAACCTTTGCATTACTATGGCAACTGATGCTGGTTAGCTGTAGCTACGCTATTAATGGTGATTAAGAAGAGACAAGAGTCAATGAGGTTAAGTTATCTGGGAAATGTTTCCTCAAAGACTACACATAGAAACTGTGTTACAGAGACAGTCAAGACTGTACCTCCCCTATGGCAGTAGGTCTCAGTAGTGTAAGACTCACCCAGGTGGTACTGATTTTGAAAACATGAAGAGATCATGGTGAGTAGTTGATCTTGGCATTGTGAGAGGCCAGCAGAGGCCATTGTGAAGGTAGCTTTGAAGGCTGAAGTATTGAAGGGGTCATGCAGAGAGAAGTTGAAGCTTGGCACCATGAAGGAGTCCAGGAGATGCTATTGGTGAAAGCGCAGCCCAGTTGCAACAGAAGAAACCAGAGCTTTGGAGATGCCAGGACCATGGGACAACCTCCAAGAACAACAACAGTGTGGAGTGTGCCTAGAAAACAAGATGTGTGCTGCAGAGGGTGGAACCAGAGTGTAGTAGGGAGCTGCGGGCCTGCTTTTTGTCCTGCCTGGCTCCTGCACGGCTAGCTTTATACCCGAAATAATTACATGGAATCTGTATTCTTTTAAACACTGCTTGGCCCTTTAGCTCTAGCCCTTACTGGCTAATTCTTATATCCCGATCAACCCATCTCCAATGATCTGTGTAGCACCAGTCTTACCGGGAAAGATTCAGCATGTCTGACCTGGCGGCTGGCTGCATCGCGTCTGCCTCTGAGAGGAGCTGCCCTGCATCTGCCCGGGAGAGGGGAGCATGGTGTCTGAGCTCACTTCCTCTTCCTCCCAGCATTCTGTTCTGTTTACTCCACCCACCTAAAGGCTGGCCTATCAAATGGGCCAAAGCAGTTTCTTTATTAGCCAAATGACCTTCCTCCATCACCAGAGAAACGACCCAAACTGTTTGGAGGAGCCTAGAAGATCATGAGTGATTCCCAGATATTAGACATTGAGTAATTTATGGTTTTTGCTTTGATCTTTGTGACTATGCTCTGGTACTTCTCTCTTAAGGTAAGAAAGTGTTTAACTTATTTTTGATATTGCAGGAGTCCACAGTTAAGGGACTAATGTAGCAAGGAACCGCTTGTTTGTCCCGGCTGCGCAGAACCGAAATAACCACACAGAAACTGTGTTAATTAAATCACTGCTTGGCCCATTAGCTCTAGCTTCTTATTGGATAACTCTTACATATTAGTTTAACCCCTTTCTATTAATCTGTGTATCGCCATGAGGCTGAGGCTTACTGGGTAAAATTTCCAACATCTGTCTCTGGTGGCTCCATTGTGGGTAGTGTCATTCCTGGGCTGGTGGTCTTGGGTTTTGTAGGAAAGCAGCCTGAAGAAGTCATGGGGAGAAAGCCAGTAAGCAACACCCCTCCATGACCTCTGCATGAGCTCCTGCCTCCCAGTTCCTGTCCTGTTTGAGTTTCTTCCCTTACTTCCTTCGATGAGCAGCAGTGATGTGGAGGTGTAAGTCAAGCAAACCCTTTCCTGGCCACGCTGTTTTGGTCATGGTGTTTCGTCACAGCCACAGTAATGCTAATTAAGACATGAGCTTAGGACTTTATCACATGAGGTTGGGAGGGTCCAGTTCTACTAGAGAATCTTGCTCCTTATGTGAACTGGAGGCTTTGGAGGTAAAAGGACTGGGTGAAGCATGTGGTAATTGTTTGACTATTTTCAACATCTGAACCTTTATGTGAGAAAGAGGCTAGTGAAAACTATAACTCTGGAATGTTGTAGTGTGAGCAGCGGGGCTGCATCCCCGCCACCCGGCTGCCCACATGGCTAGCTTATGCCCCTAAATAATTACACGGAAACTGTATTCTTTTAATCACTGCCTGGCCCATTAGTTCCAACCTCTTATTGGCTAGCTCTTACATATTGATCTAACCCATTTCTAATATTCTGTGTAGCACCATGAGCTGGCTTACCAGGGAAGATCTTAACCTGCGTCTGTCTGGAATGGGAGAATCATGGCGACTCCTCACTCGGCTTCTTTCTCCCAGCATTCTGTCTGTTTACTCCACCCACCTAAGGGCTGGCCTATAAATGGGCCAAGGCAGTTTCTTTATTAAATGAAAGTAACTTCTCCATCATTTCCCCTTTTTTTGTTTAAACAAAAAAGAAAGGCTTTAACTTTAACATAGTAAAATTACATATAACAAAATGGTTATCAAGCAAGAATTACAGTTACAATATTTATATCTATTTTATCTCTTATCATAACTAAGGAAAACTATAACTATTTATCCATTCTTCAACTCCATCAAAGACTCCAGAAGGATATAATATTACCTAAGTAAACAAGAAATCCAAAACTCTAGAAATGACAGAGACATCTTGCTGCCTGGACAGTCACCCAAAGTTCTTTTGTACTGTTGGGGCATCCATCTTCAGCCTTCAGGCCCATAGTATCCAGCAGACATTTCCATGAAACAGGAAAATTCAAAGACAGTTCAGTCACTTTCTGCTGTGTCCTGCAGAATGTCTCATAGACTCTTTCATGAATCAGGAACCCTGAAAGATCATCTCACCTTTAGGCAAGTTCAGCAGTCCTCTTTCTGCGGGTTCTTTGTTTAACAGTCCAGGCAAGAGCAGTTTCTTGCCCAAATGGCTATCAAACTCCATAAGGATCCTCTTTGATGCCCATCTTTCTCTTGAAGTAGATTGGTGCTGTCAGGAGCAGACGTGTCTCATTGTCATGAAAAGCCCTAAGTTATTAAAACACTTAAATGCCATATTCTGTAGCCTTTGAAAGATATGAAGAATGCCTATCTGAAATATATCTATGCACATCTAGAAAACCTAACTAACGTGACTACAAGCTTGACTATTATTTATGATTATCCATTAGCAACCTATATTTCCTAATTATACATTACATTTTTAAATGAACTACACAATCACAATACCTTAATCAAGATCAGAAATACATATACATATAACAAAATTGACCTTAAAATCTATACCAATGCAAATTATTCATATCTATATCATATCCCCCTTTAAATGTAAAAGAACATTTATAAACAATATTTGGGAATATGGGCGCAGTTTTTTCTCTCCAAACTGCTTCCTGCTGAATGGGGGCATCGTTAATTAGGTCTTTCATGGTGTAACCTGTGTGCCAGGGTCATCTCGGTTGGCAGTTGTGTGAAGTAATTTTTTGAAGGTGTTCACAGCAACCTTTCAGGAGGGCGTGGTCTATCATACCATATTGGGATAGACGCAATCCACAGAGTCTCATCCTCTGTGAAAACAAAAGAAGACCCTCTCCAAAGCATCATATCCTTAGACCCATATTCTGAAATCATAATACCCTTATATCCATTCTGGTTTAGCTTGGCAGCCCATATAATGAAATGTCTCTCTGCAGTTAGCTCCTTTACAGTCAAAAATTTTAAAGAAAACACAATAATACAAAAAATCCAGACTCTCTGTGAATTCTCCATTTTTACGTGGCTTATTTTTCTTTATTTCTTTTAATCTATAACTATCTGTACTCTGTCTCTTTAAAGACTTTACCCTTTTTTTAAGACATTAACTTTATTCTTTATATATATATTTTTCTCTCTCTCAAGCCTACGTACATTCATCCAACAGTGTCTGAATCAGTTCTATTGTGAATCTGTAATTTTTTTACTATCCAGGAGCATTTCTTAAAATGTTAAGCACTTCTTAAAAACTAAGTTGCACCATGTACAGATAATACGGTACCGCCTGTGTCCGGCTCAGTCTAAACCTTAACTGTGCTGTTATTATGGTAATTACGGTAGTTCCTGCCTGAGACCAGCAGAGTTCATCATGGCAGAGCTGAGCTGCTCCTGCCTCAGAGCCATTTGGTGCCCCTGAGTCACACACAGTTCCAGGCACACAGCAATCCACATTGCCATCAAGCAAGCCGTAGCACTTTACTCCAAATGCTCCATTCAAAAGTTCTGTCTCCCACAGGAGCCAGACAGAGATTGCAATGGCGGCACAGCGCAGAAAGTCGGCATTTTAAAACAACCAGTTTTTTCCTGCTGCTGAGTCAGGACAATTTCTTTGCGGCACGCAACCCACAAACAGCAAAAAGCTGTCTTAAATTCTCTCTATGTTCTTTTTAAGCCCTCTCAGGTTTTACGTGGAGTTTATTAGCACGTTGGGTGCCACTCTGTTGTAGTGTGAGCAGCGGGGCTGCATCCCCGCCACCCGGCTGCCCACATGGCTAGCTTATGCCCCTAAATAATTACACGGAAACTGTATTCTTTTAATCACTGCCTGGCCCATTAGTTCCAACCTCTTATTGGCTAGCTCTTACATATTGATCTAACCCATTTCTAATATTCTGTGTAGCACCATGAGCTGGCTTACCAGGGAAGATCTTAACCTGCGTCTGTCTGGAATGGGAGAATCATGGCGACTCCTCACTCGGCTTCTTTCTCCCAGCATTCTGTCTGTTTACTCCACCCACCTAAGGGCTGGCCTATAAATGGGCCAAGGCAGTTTCTTTATTAAATGAAAGTAACTTCTCCATCACTGGAATTTACTTTTCTCTTCCAAAAAGACATTTTGATAATGTGGCATTCTCATGTTCAGATGGCAGTGACTGGACGAATCCTCTTGGGGGGCTGCATGTTACTGGCAGTAGAAGGTCACTATCTCCACCAGGTGTTTTTGGGTTCTTCACATCTTACTCAAAGCACTGAAATAAACGTACAGAAATGTGCAAAGTAGCAAGGAAATTTTGTTCAAAGCAAAGTCAATATGAAATACAGTCAGGCATGTCAGGAGGCCATGTGAGTGAAGGTACACAAGGGCCCTGGTTCATTTTATGGAGTTCAGGAAAAGTGGGGTGGGGAGGAGGGGGGCAAAAAACCTAAGGGCATAGTTTGGGTGGCTCTCAATTTTGATCGGCAAACTTGGATTATGATACCATAGGCCTTTGCTCTCTGTGAATGTCCTTCCCATAATGAATCTGATTTTAATCACATATACACCCAGTTTTGCTCAGGCAAAAGATGGTTGATGGGAAATATCCTTAAAAGTTTGCTTGAGACTGTAGTTTTGCATTATTTTGCCTTTCTTACACACTCAGACCTAGTTTAGGCCAGATAAGCTTTCCTACCTTTGTTCCTGAATATAAGCAGAGCATGACCGAATAGAACATAGGGGTGTTGATGCAGGTATGGGAGGATCCTAGGTTGCTAACAGGTTGCTAGGTGCAATCAGTGTTCAGGGAGGAAGTATGGACATAGTATTTACAAATAAGTGCTTCAGGCTGCTAAGTGATTTATTAGAAGAGAGATATGTATAGCGCCCGAGAAAAGTGGAGCTCCAGGTTGCTAAACTATTCCCTATGCCGCCTACGTCAGGGCTTGTATTCTAATTTGCTATAGTCTTTACCTCTTCCTATACTTTATCTTTAAGTCAAATCTCAGCGCGAGGCATTAGACTCTGCTTCATTCATACTAGGTACATGTCTATCACTGAGTTATATTCTGAGATCTGTGCTGACATTTTGACGTAAAAAAAGTATACTTGTCTTTATCCTTGTTTTATCAAAGGTTGGGAAATTATGATAGATATATTCAACCTGCTTCATTGTTTTCCATCACCAGCTTGGCCTTTGTAGAGATTCTGAATTCTGTAACTTCAGCTTAGTCTATAAGTTCTTTGAAGCTAGACATATGCCTGCTCTTTTCACTGTTGGGTTCTGGGTGCTTGGAGCAAATGTGGAAATCAACAAATCAACATTTATTGAGTTAATCAATGTCTGCCATCTTAGGTTCCTATTGCTGTGATAAAGATCATGACCAAAAGCAACTTGGGGAGAAAAGAGTTTATTTTCTCTTACAGCTTACAGAACATCATTGAGGAAGTCATGGTAGGACATTAGAAGCAGGAACTGTAGCAGAGACCATGGAGGAATGCTGCTTATTGGTTTGCTCTTCATGACTAGTTAAGCTTGCTTTCTTATAGAACCTGCCTATGAATGACACTTCCTTCAGTGGGTTTGACCCTCCCACTTCAATAATTAGTCAGGAAAATGCCCTACTTGTATATAGTCAATCCAGACGGAGGCATTTTTTTCAATTGAGGTTCCTCTTTCCAGACAACACCAGCTTGTGTTAAATTGACAAACAAACAAACAAACAAATAAACAAAATAAAAGCATAAACCAACCAACCAGGACATCTGGTATCTAAAATCTGTGCAGTTCGTACAGCACTTAGTGACACTGGGTGTTTCTGATGTGTTTGTTAAGTGTGGCAGTCTTACAAAGTCTTAATGTATTGTATTGTAAATTAGTTTCTTTCAATCCTGAGACCATATCTGTATTTACTTTCTAGGACTGCTGTAAAAAGTTGATGGAAATTTGGAGACTTGAACCATTATTGTCTCACAGTTTCACAGGGTGAAAATCTAAAACCAAGTTGCTGGCAAGGTTGCCTCTGAAGGCTCTGTGACTGTGGTCTAGGTTGAGTCTTGCATGTCTTCCAAGAGCCATGTGGTAAAGGTTTTGTTTGGCATGACTTGAGAGTGGTGGAGTAGGTAAGACTTGAGAGAAGGCCTCCAAACACTGAAGGTATGTGCTTGAAGAAGACCATGGAGCTTGTCCTTTGGTTTCCTCTTTTTCACTTCCCTGGCATGAGGTCAACACATTTTTATTACCGCAGTTCCTGCTATGATGTATTGTCTCATATTTGGATGAGAAATGTCCCCCCCGCCCATATTCTCAGGCAGTTGACACTTGGTTCCCAGTTGGTGTCACTGTTTGGGCAGGTTTAGCAGGTATGGCCTTATTGGAGGACATATATTACTAAAGGTGGGCTTTAAGAGTTTAAGACTCTACCTCAATTCCAGTTTTCTCTCTCTGCTTTATGCTTGTGGTTCAAGATGCAAGCTATAGGGTTGTAGAGATGGCACAGTGGTTAAGAGTTGTTCTTCCAGAGGTCCGGAGTTCAAGTACCAGCATTCACATGGTGACAACCATCTATAATGGGATCTGATGCCCTCTTCTGGCAGGTTATACATGCAGATAAGAGCATCACATACATAATAAATAAAAATTTTAAAAGGAATATAAACTCTCTGCTTTCTGCTACTGACACCATGCCTGCCATGCTGACAGGCCTTTCTTCTACCATGATGGACTCTTAATTTCGGGAACCATAACTCCAAACAAATCCTTCCTTCTATAAATTGCCTTGGTCATGGTGTTTTAGAAACAGAAAAGTGATGAATGTAAGTTCCAAACCAAAGAGTCAAGTGACAGGGCTGAGACTCTCTCTGTTTTTAAGTTACCTCAGGTGTTTTGAAAGCTTACCATTGCTCCTCCAATTCAAATGACAGCTTGCTAGCTTAAAGTGTTATTTGGCTTATAGCAGCATCCTTCCATTTTCATATGGACCATCCCTGACCCTTTCCTTTTCCTTTCCTCTTTTTTCTTTTCTATTCCCCATAAAGATACAGGTAATTGGCTTAAGGTGCACATAGGTAATCCAAGATGACCTCATTTGGGAAGGATTCTAATAAATACAATGTGATGTCAATACTCTCTTACACAGTGGTTTAGTGTTAGACATTATATGGGGGAGAGGTTCTGAGCAAGTGTATACAATCTTTTCTTCTGGGAGGGAAAATAAGTATACGCAGAAGACATATGTAATGACTTTGATGGACAGCACTTACAGAGCTCACAGAATACCATAACATTCCAAAGGAGAAAGATATAAAAAGATAAGGGATAGTACTGGAGGACATATGCCTGAAAGGATAAGTTGAAATATTGGGGGCAGAAAGCCTTGCTCAGGGAGAAAATGTATGAGAAGCCCAGAGGTGGGGGCAAATCCTTACGAAGAACAGTTTCCCCCTTTTTGTTGAAATATCCAATTTTGTATTCTCCAGAATGACCTTGTACACAGTAGGTGCTTACCAAGCATCCTGTTATCTAGAAGAAGCACTCAGTCAATCTTCAGTGCTCACTGGTGCCACCCTAGGGTCTATACCAAATTGATACATTTATAGTATTCTTAAAAATTCCAGTTCATGATAGACAGAAAAATGCAAGTATCAGTAAGTCAGTGACATTGATACCCACCTGAAAGTGGCATTTGCTCTCCAGCTTGAAGGTTAGCACTTCAGTCTCGTTGATACGCAGCTCAGCCCCAGGATCTCCTGTTTGCACATTCTAATGTCAGACACGGCGGCTGCTAGTCACACACTGATTCATCTGGAGCTCGGTGTTTTTTCCCTTATTTCCAAATTTGATTAATGCTCCTGTCTTCATTTGCCCTGCTGGTGGCAAAGTGTAATGCCACATATTACACCCACCAGTGGGTTTGCTGAAATTGCGGAGCTCAAAAGAAATTTCCTAAGAGAGGCACTAGTTCACGATATGAAGGTGACACTGCCTCACAAGGGCAGAAATGAGGAAAAGACCGTTGCTCCTTGGACTAAAGGCATAATAAAGTATAACTTAGCTTTTTCATCTTTTTATTTATTCTTCTCTCATTCAATACAACCCAACCACAGTTTTCCTTCCCTTTACTCCCACCCCCTACTTCCTTCTCCCCCAGGTCCACTGCCCCTCTGTTTCCCTTCAGAAAAGAGCAGGCTTCCCAGGGACACCAACTGAACTTAGCATAGCAAGATATAGCAAGACTAGGCACAAATCTTCATATCAACGCTGGAAGAGGCAACCGACGAAGAGGAGAGTCCCAGAACCAGGCAAAAGAGTCAGAGACAGCTCCCACTCCCACTGTTAGGAGTCCCGCAAGAACACCAAGCTGCACAGCCATAACATATATGCAAGGGTAAGTCTTGTACAGGTTCTGTGTTTGTTGCTTCAGTCTCTGTGAGCCCCCATGAGCCTGCTTAGTTGATTCTGTGGGCCATGTTCTCCTGGTTTCCTTGACTCCCCTAGCCCCTACGATCCTTCCTTTCCATCTTCTGTGGGGTTTCCTGAGCTCCTCCTAATGTTTGGCTGTGGATCTCTGCATCTGTCCCCATCAGCTATCAGAGGAGGAAGCCTCTCTGATGATGATTGGGTTAACCACTGATCTATAAGTATAGTGGAATATCATTAGAAATCATTTCATTGACTTTTTTTCTCCCTTTTTGCCTGTCCTGTTTGGTTCTGTCCTAGGTCTTTGGACTGTCCTGCCACTGGCTCCAGGCAGTGTCGGGCGTGGGCTCCCTCTTGTGGTCTCAAGTTGGACCAGTCATTGCTTGGCTACTCCCAGAAGTTTGATATCATCATTACTCTCGGCACATCGTGCCGCCAGAACAGGTGTCCCAATCATACCACCGGAAGCCTTGCCTGGCTACAAAAGTGTTCAGGCTCCCATGTCGTCCACTGTTAGGAATCCTCTCTAGAGTCAGTGCCACAGATTCCAGGAAGTTCCCATTGCACTGTTTCCACATCACCCCCCACAACTGCCCCAGTTCCAGTCATCTCTCCTCATACTCTCCCTCCAGCCCTCCCTACCCCATCTGATCCCTCCTCTTCTCCTCTCCGACAACCCCTAGTCCACCCACAAAGTTTACTCTGTTTCCCCTTCACAGGGAGAGTCATGCATCCCCACACCAGCCCTTCTTGTTACCTAACTTCTCTGGGTCTGTAGATTGCAGCTTGATTACCCGTTACCTAACAGCTAACATACACTCATAAGTGAGTGCATATCATGTTTGCCTTTCTGTGTTTTAGGATGATTTTTTTTCTAGTTTCATCCATTTGCCTGCTAATTTCATGATAACCATCTCTTTAAAAATAACTTAGCAATACTCCATTGATTAAATGTACCACATTTTCTTTGTGTTTGAGGGACATCCAGGTTGTTTCTAGTTTCTGGCTATTATAAATAAAGCAACAATAAACATAGTTAAATCCATCCTTGTGCTAGGATGGATTTTTCTTTGAGTATATGCCTGAGTGGTATAGCTGGGTCTGTAGGTAGATCGATTCCCAGTTTTCTGAGGAACTGCCATATTGATTTCCAAAGTGGCTATACAAGTTTGCACTCTTACCAGCAATGGAGGAGTATTTCCCTTGTCCCACATTATTGCCAATAGACACTGTCACTTGTGTTATTGATCTTAACCATTCTGACAGGTATAAGATGGAATCTCAAAGTAGTTTTGATTTGCATTTCCCTGATGGCTAAGGATGTTGAACATTTTTTTTCTTTTTTTTTTAAAAATGTATTTGTTTATTTATATAGCATCCTGGCTGCAGTTTCCCCTCCTTCTCTCTTTCCAATCACCATCCCATCTCCCCTCTGTCCCTATCCCCCAACCCACTCTGCCTCTATTTCTGTTTAGGGAAAACCAGGCCTCCCATAAGTATCAACAAAACATGGCATATCCAGCTGTGGAAAGACTACGCACCTCCCCGTGTATTAAAATTGGGCAAGGTGACCTAGTATAAGGGTTCCAAAAGCCAGTAAAAGAGACAGCCCTTGCTCCCACTGTTAGGAGACCCCTAAAAGGACCAAGTTACACAACTGTCACATGTATGCAGAGTGCCTAGGTCAGTCCTATGCGTGCTCCCTGGTTGTCATTTCAGTCTCTGTGAGTCCCTGTGAGCCCAGGTTAGTTGAATCTGTGAGTTTTCTTGTGTCCTTGACCCTCTGGCTCCTACAATCCTTTCATCCCTTCCTCTGCAAGATTCCCCAAACTCCACTTAATGTTGGGCTGTGGATCTGCATCTGTTTCCATCAACTGGTGGATGAAAGCTCTCTAATGACAAACAGGCTAGACACCAATCTCATCACAGGAGATGGCCAGTTCAGGCTCCATATCCATTATTGCTAGGTATTTTAGCTGGGGCCATCCCTGTAGATTCCTGGGACATCTTGCGCCAAGTTTTTACCTGACCCTAAAATGCGCCCCCTTTTCAGTAGCCTCTTTCGGTATTCTTCTCCATCGCCCCCACCACCTAATAGTTTATGTTCCCACCTCCACCCACCCTCAATTCACTCATGAAATCTCTTCTATTTCCTCTTCCCAGGGAGATCTGGGCATCTCCTTGTTACCTAACCTCTCTGGATCTGTGAATTCTAGCATAGTTATCCTTTATTTTATAACCAATATCCACTTATGAGTGAGTACATACTATGTTTTTCTTTCTTGGCCTGGGTTACTCCACCCAGGATGTTTTTTTTCTAGTTCTGTCCATTTGTATCCATCTTTTCTGGTGTTCTTGTTTTTAACAGAGGAGTAATGCTCCATTGTGTAAATGTGCCACATTTCTTTATTCATTCCTAGACTGAGGGACATCTAGGTTGTTTCCAGGTTCTGGCTGTTACCAATAAAGCTGCTATGAACATAGTTGAACAAGTGTCCTTGTGGATGATTGAGCATCCTATGGGTATATGCCCAAGCGTGGTATAGTTGGGTCTTGTGGTAGATTCCCAGTTTTCTGAGAAACCGCCACACTTTCTTCCAAAGTGGCTGTGCAAGTTTGCATTCTCACCAATGATGGAGGAGTGTTTCCCTTGCTCTGCATCCTCTCCAGGATGAGCTGTTGCTTGTGTCTTTTGAACTTAGCCATTCTAACAGGTGTAAGATAGAATCTCAGAGCCATTTTGATTTGCACTTCCCTGATGGCTAAGGATGTTGAATATGTCCTTAAGTGTTTCTTGGCCATTTGAGATTCTTCTCTTGGGAATTCTCTGTTTACATATTTATCACATTTTTTAATCGGATTACTTGGTTTGTTGATATCTAGTTTCTTAAGTACTTTATATATTTTGGAAATCAGCCCTCTGTCATATGTGGAGTTGCTGAAGATCTTTTCCCATTCTTTAGGCTGCTGTTTTGTCTTATTGACAGTGTCCTTTGCCTTACAGAAACTTTTCAGTTTCATGAGGTTCTATTTATTAATTATCAATCTTAGTGCCTATGCTATTGGTGTTCTGTTTAGGAAGTTGTCCCCTATGCCAATGAGTTCAAGATTGTTTTCAACTTTCTCTTCTATCAGGCTCAGGGCATCTGGACTTATGTTGAGGTCTTTGACCCACTTAGACTTGAGTTTTGAGTGATGTGGTAGATTTAGATCTATTTGCATTGTTCTACATGTTGATATCCTGTTGGGTCAGCGTCAGTTGTTGAAGATGCTCTCTTTTTTCCATTGTATAATTTTGGCTTCTTTGTCAAAAATCAGGTGTCCACAGGTGTGGATTTACGACTGGGTCTTTGATTTGTTCCCATTGATCCACTTGTCTGTTTTTATGCCAGTACCATGCTGTTTTTATTACTATACCTCTGTAGTAGAGCTTGAAATACAGGTTGGTGATACCGCTGTAAGTTCTTTTATTGTACAGGATTGCTTTAGTTATCCTGTTTTTTTTCCATATGAAGTTGAATATTGTTATTTCAAGGTCTGAAAAAAATTGTGTTGGGATTTTAATAGGAATTGCACTGAATATATAGATTGTTTTTGGTAAGATTACCGTTTTTACTATGTTAATCCTACTGATTTATGATCACAGGAGATCTTTCCATCTTCAAATGTCTTCTTCAATTTCTTTTTTCAAAGATTTGAAGCTCTTGTCATATAGGTCTTTCACTTTCTTGGTTAGAGTTACACCGAAATATTTTATATTATTTGGGGCTATTTTAAAGGGTGTTGATTCTCTGATTTCTTTCTCAGCCCATTCATTATTTGTACATAGGAAGGCTGCTAATTTTTTAAAGTTAATATTGTATCCAGCCACTTGACTAAAGATATTTATCAGCTGTAAGAGTTCCTTGGCAGACTTTTCTTTTTGGTTGCTATGTTTACTAACACATCGTCTGCAAATAATGATACGTTTACTTCCTCCTTCCCAATTTCTATCCCTGTTGGAAGATACTGATGACTGGTGGAGGTTGTAGTCTCCCCATTCTCTGGTCAGATACAGGTTTTTTTTTCAATTATTTTTTGTATTTGTTGAGACTTGCTTTGTGGCTGAGAATTTGGTCAATTTTGGAGAAGGTTCCATGTGGCGCTGAGAAGGTATATTCTTTTGTGTTTGGGTGAAATGTTCTGTAGATGTTTGTTAAGTCCATTTGAGTCATAAGGTCTGTTAGTTCCATTATTTCTCTGTTTAGTTTCTGTCTGGATGACCTGTCTATTGTTGAGTGTCGGGTGTTGAAGTCTCCCACTATTAATGTGTGGGGTTCTATATGTGATCAAAGCTTTAGTAATGTTTCTTTTTTAAACTTTGTTTTTATTGATTCTTTGTGTCTTTCATATCATATCTTAATCTTATCCATTTCCTGTTCCTGCATATCTGTTCTCTGCCCATGCAGTACCCCAACCAAGATAAAATTTAAGAGGAAAAAAATAAGAAAAGAAAAATGGGGAAAAAAAAATCTTATCATGGAAGCTGTAGCGTGATGTAGTGAGTCACGTAGTAAACCCTTTTGTCCATATATTTTTATCTACAAGAGCTCATTTCAAAGCCTCTGGTATCTGCTATACTATTGATGCTGGACCCCCACTGGAACTCCTCTTGGTGATCCTGCTGTTGCCCTGTGTTGTAGAGATCCTGCAGCTTAGAATCTGCAAGACTTGTCCCTTCACATGCTCCAGCAGATCACAGATGGGGTGGATATTTGGTATTGGGGTAGGCCAGCCCAAACTCTGGTTCTGAGCCTGGGTAGTTGCAGGGTTGGTCAGCCCACCAGTTTTCCCTTGTCCTCACCACCAGAGTGAGCTCTCTTCATTGCCTTGTGAAGTTCATCCTTTGCAGTGATGAGCAAGGTTAGGGGCCAGTTCTCCTGTTTTTATGTATCGTATATACACCTTTAGAACTAAGCTCTACTGTGATGCATAGGGGCTGCTCTTTGGAGTGCTGCAATACATGAGGGGCAGGGCTGGCTCTCCAGCTCTTCTGCTCCCATGCTCACAATATTTGGAGCTAGGCCACCTATACCCTTGCAATGGGGTTGACTCTGTTGTGCTGCCCATGTGAGGTGCAGAGCCTGCTCTCCTGAGTGGTGCAGCTGATAAAGGGCAGGGGCAGCTTTCCCATTTTTCTGGCCTCAGGACCAGCTCTTTCACTTGCCTCAGGCATTGATGGGTGGTGTAGAGGGGAGAAGAGCACTACCCCCACCAACACCACCCATGCTGCCACATGAGAGATGAGTTATGCGGGCAGCTCTCCCATGCTCCCAACTTCAGGGCTGGATCATCCACACCTTTGCCAACAGGACTGACTCTACTGTGCTGCCTAGTAATATTTCTTTTACAAGTGTAGATGCCCTTGTATTTGGGGCATAGATGCTCAGAATTAAGGTATCATCTGGGTGTATTTTTTCTTTGATGAATATGAAATGCCCTTCTCCATCTCTTTTGATTAATTTTGTTTTTTTTTTCCAACTGAGTAGTACTCTAATGTGTATATGTGCCACACTTTCTTTATCCATTCTTCCATTGACGCCCATCTAGGTTGTTTCCAGGTTCTGACTATTACAAATAATGCTGCTATGAACATAGTTGAACAATGCTTTTGTAGTATGATTGGGAATCTCTTGGGTATATTCCCAAGAGTGGTACTGCTGGATCCTGAGGTAGGTTGACTTTCAATTTTCTGAGAAATTGCCACACTGATTTCCAAAGTGGTTGCACAAGTTTGCATTCCCACCAGCAATGGATGAGTGTTCCCCTTACTCCACATCCTCGCCAGCATAAGTTATCATTGGTGTTTTTGATTTTAGCCATTCGGACAGGTGTAAGATGGTATCTCAAAGTTGTTTTGATTTGCATTTCCCTGATTGCTAAGGAGGTTGAGCATGACCTTAAGTGTCTTTTGGCCATTTGAACTTCTGTTGAGAATTCTCTGTTCAGTTTAGTACCCCATTTTTTTTAATTGGGTTATTATGTGTATATATGTGTGTATATTTCATGTAGCTGGATGCTCATTAGCAAATAGAGTTTCTTTAAAAAAAACAGGTATTTTTTTGGACTTTACTTATTGCTTTCATACATGCTTAACTTTCTCCAATCCCATTTCTTACCATGTAAGCCTCATCATTCAATCAATCAATTTAGCTTCCCTAGAGAAGCTTAAACAAATTCCTTTTCAGGATTTAGGGAGCATTTTACAGACATTTACATTATAGCATTCAGCACATTTTAAATCTCCCTAGGATGTTTCAGTCAATTTGTCTTTCTACCTCTACTGGAAAATTATACCATCTCTGTTCCAGGTTCTGCCTCTTAACTTTAGAAGCCAAGCGTATTACTGAGTCTCAGTGATGTGAGGTCGGGAGGTGGGGGGTACTTCTAGGCTTGCTCTTTTAACAGAAATCACAGGAAGTCGGAGGTGATATGCAGTGTGGGTATAAGAAATATTATTAGACTCCACCATCACCTTTTCAGTTTTAAAATTTTAAGATACAAATTTTCCTCGCTTTATTTTTAATTTAAAATTAATTTTTGAAGAATTCCATACATGAATACTCTATTTACACCACTGTCACTTCCTTCCCCCTCCAGTTCCCTAGCCCCATTCCTTCTCATATTCATTACCTCTGGTTTTTATAAGAAGATATTAACTATATATAATAATGAGTTTCTTTATGGCATTTTGATACATGTACATACAGTATTTTAATCATGTTCACCTCATGACCTTTATGTTTCCTTCCCACTCTAGATAATTCTCTCTTTTTTAGTTAGTTTCCTTTATATGTTCATATCTGCTTGGGTGTGTGCAAGACTTGATGAGTTTCACTAGGGTTGTTTATGTAAGTATGTGAAGGTTTGTTTGCAGGAATGTGGGCACTGTACCAGTGACTACACCACTGAACAGAAAATGTCTCTGTTCCCTATCAACCTTTCCTGTGTCAACATCCTCAGGGAGAAATGTAACTGCATTAGTCACTCCTGCTCGCATGACAGGGGTTTATGGGTCCAATCCTGTACAGATATTGTGCAGATCATTACACGTATGTGCATTCAAGACTGCAGCAGCCATACCGCTGGATATCAGCACTCCACACCGCTCTCCCTCCCTCTGTCAGCTCTTTCTTTCTGACCATTCTTCCTAATTGTTCCCTTAGCTTTGGGGATGATGATGAATGTCTCATCTATGGCTGGCTATTCAACAGCCATTTATTCTCAGTGCATAGACCAGTTAGAAGTCTTTGAAGTCACCTCTGATCAATGCAAAAGGAAGTTTCTCTGGCCAAAGGTGACAGGAACACTAATCTGTGACTGTAAATAAAGTTATTCAGAAAAAGAGTATATCATGTTCTATTAGAAGACAGTAATCTAATGTTTGGCTGTGGGTCTCTTCATCTGCTCCCATCAGCTTCCAGAGGAAGCTTCTCTGATTGGGTTAGGCACCCATCTATGAGTATAGCAGAATATTATCAGGAATCATTTCATTGATGTTTGGGGATGGAACCCAGGGGAAGAGGGGGTGGAAGTATTGTAGAAGCCAAAGGGGTCAAGGACACTGGGGAACATGGCTCACAGAATCAGCTAAGTAGGGCTCATAGGGACTGAGGTGAGAGTCACAAGGCCTGCATGGATCTGTACTAGGGTCTCTACATATATGTTGTGTTGTTTATCTTAGGGTTTTTGTCAGACTCCTAACAGTGGAAGCAGGGGTGTCTCTGACTCTTTTGCTTGCTTTTGGGCTCTTTTCCTCCTACTGGGTTACCTTGTCCAGCCATGATATGAGGGGTGTACCTAGTCTTTTTGTATCTTGTTATGCCGTGTTTTGTTTATATCCCTGGGAGGCCTGCCTCTTTTTTTGAAGGGAAACTGAGGAACAGTGGGTCTGGGGCGGGGTGAGAAGTGAGGGGAACTAGGAGTGGAGGGAGCAGAGGGTGAGGCCATGATGTATTGCTTGAGAGAAGAATAAATTTTAAAAAAGAAGATAACATCAGAAGCTCTTGAACTAAGGGTTTCCAACCATGTTTTGACATGGGTTTTTGATTGGGTTTACAATTACATATATGGATATGAGCATCATATCCAATCAGAAAGCAGATGGTTACCCCCTGACAGACTTTGCTGTCTTTGCATCAGTGAGGTCATCTTACTGGGCTAATTGGTATTGCCACATGCAAGGTGCCAGATGGGTAAGACAATTCTCTCTCTGAAGAATGAACAACATCTTCTGGCAGTATGAGGGCTAGCCATCGGGGAGGAAACTTCCAGCCAGGTTCCAGTTTGATTTCTCTATGCCCTTCAACAAAGGCATCAGTTTTATCACCATTTTTAGAAGATTGCTTAAGCCTCTTTGAGATATTGTAGTTAGTTATACACATAAATGTTCCCCAGAAAAGCAAGATGAATTGGGTTAAAATGCAGATCCCTGGTCCCTTTCCTGGAGATGCCAATTGAGTAGACAGAAATAGATGTTGGCCATTTGTGATTAGCACGTTCCTCTGGAGGCTTTGATCAGCAGGGCCTGGTGTGAGACTATTTTTCTGGGCATGAAGTAGAAGTGAAATATTTTGATCCTGGAGGCTTTCGTAGTTTCGATGAGAAAATAGAGTGAAGTAGAAGTGAAGCGAGATTTGGGAACAAGTGTACGTGTTGTGGGCAGAACATGCAATGTCTCTCACAGACTTATGTTTTGAGAACTTGGTCCCTAGCTGGTGGCAGTATTTTGGGAGGCCGTGGAAATCTTTGGACTATGTAACTATATGAGGAAGTAGATCACTGAGGGTGGGTTCTTGAGGCTGCTTCCTGTCATGCCTTCTGTTTGTTGACCTGCCAAGGTGTCACCTGGGTGGCTCTGTAGTGCCTTTCCTATTACAATGGACTGAATTCTGTGAGAATCTAAGCCTAAACAAATCCTTTCTCATTTAAATTGTTCCTGTCCTGAGTTTTGTCACAGAGATATGGAAGGTAATGGATGCATTACGCCAGGTAAGTGTTTGTGGAGAGTGGTCTAGGCAGACCAAGGATCGTAGGGTTTTTATTGCTGTGAAAAGACACCATGATCACAGCAACTCTTGTAAAGAAAACATTTAATTGCAGTGGCTCACTTTCTGTCTCAGAGGTTCAGTCCATTATCATCATGACAGAGAATATAGTGGTGTGCAGGTAGACATGGTTCTGAAGTAGTAGCTGAGAGTCCTACATCTTGTAGCCATCAGGACGTCAACAGAGTCACTGGGTCATATTCTGAGTATAGGAAACCTCAAAGTCCACCCCCACAGCGACTTACTTCCTCTGCCAAGGCCATACCCGTTCCAAAAAAGTCACACCTCATAATTGTGCTACTGCCTATGAGATTATGGGAGCCAATTACACTCAAATGACTAAATTTCACTCTCTGGCCCCATAAGCTTATAACAATATTATAATGCAAAACGCATAGTTCAATTTCAAAATCCCCCATAGTCTATCACAGTCTCAGTAATGTTTTAAAGTTCAAAGTTTCTTCTGAGGTTTATGTGATCTTTTAACTGTAATCACTGTAAAATTCAAGATAAAAAAGAGCACATACTTCCAGCAAATAATGGCACAGGATATGTGTTGGCATTCCAAACATAAGGAAGGAAGCATAGCGAGAAAATATTGGACCAAAGCAAGACTAAAAACCAGCTGGGCAAACTCCAAACCCTGCATCTCCATGTCTCCTTTTAAAACATTCTTCAGATCTCCAACTCCATTCAACTTTGTTGACTGCAACACACTTCTTTTTCTTGGGCTGGTTCCCCTCCCTGTTAGCTCTCCTCAGCAGGTATCCCACAGCTCTGGCATCTCTAACATATTGGGTTCACCAAGACCATCCAGGCTTCAACTTCACAGTTTCCTGCAATGTCCTCTCTACTAAGTCTTTATTCAGGGACACTCCTGACACATGTCTTGTCCCAGTGGCTTTTCTTAGGCATGGGTACAAATTCCATGACCTGTTTCTTTAATCCTTAACTGTAAAGCCAGAAGCACATGGCTAAAGTTGCCAAATTCTGCTGTTTACTGGGACTGGAACATGGCCCCCTTGTTCAATTATGTCTTCACCAGCTTTCTAAGTTCTACCTTCCCTGCTTAAGCTTGACTGTCCTGAATCTGGACCTCTAGACCAGGCTAGTCTCAGACTCAGAGATCCACAAACCCCTGCCTTCCCAGGGCTAGTTTTAAAGGTGTATACCACCACAACTGGCCCTAAGATATTCTTTAGTTCTTTTTCACAAGTTGGAAACTTAGCTGGGTGGGCTTTTGCTTTGAGCTCACCATTCTTTTTATTCCAATTCTTAATCCATTTATTTCCTTGAACACAGAATTTAGCTCTATTCCACTTCCTGGTACTCATTTTTCACCTCAAAATTTACATTTCATAATTTATCCTGCTCATCTTGCTCCTTTTCATTATAAATCTTTGTTAGAATTACCACTAATAACCATATGACAGAGTCTATACTAGGCTGTTTTGAGATGACCTCTGCCAATGGAATTAATCTAAAAATCTTCACTTTAACCTCAGGCAGACTCTTTGAACAAGGGCAAAAGACAGCCATTTTCTTCACCAAAATATGACAAGAAGTATCTCTAGGCAACATACTGAATTTCTCCTGTTGTTAGGAGGCTGCTGGTTTGTTTCCTGACTGCTCAGCCCCAAAATAATCACACAGAAACCATATTATTTGTAATGCTGTTTGGCCCATTAGCTCTAGCTTCTTATTTGCTAACTCTTACATCTTAATTTAACCCATCTCCATTAATCTGTGCATCGCCATGAGGTCGTGGCTTACCAGCGAAGTTTCAGCATGTCTGTCTCTGGCAGTGGATCCATGGCTTTTCTCTGACTCTGCCTTCTCTCTCCCAGAATTCAGTTTGGTTTTCCCCTCCTACCTCTATTCCCTGCACAGGCCTAAGACAATTTCTTTATTAACCAATGGTATTCACAGCATACAGAGGAAAATTCCATATCATTCTCCTCTGAAACATCTTGATCCCCACAGTTCAACAAATCACATTCAGTACCTCTGTCTTCCATTCTCCATCTAGATGGCCCATTAATCAGCACTTAAAGCATGCCACTGCTTTCCAAACCCACAGTACCAAACTCCAAATTCCTCCAAAGAAAAACATGGTCAGGCCCATAATAGCAATATTTTAGTCCCTGGTACCAGCCTCTGTCTTAGTTAGGGTTTCTATTGGAGAGAAAGGACATTATGACTATGGCAACTCTTTTTTTTTTCTTTATTTTATTTTACATACCAACCACATTTTCCCTTCCTTCCTTTCCCCCCATTCCCTTTCACCACATTTTTTCTACCCCTCATTCACTCCTCCTCCTTCTTCATTCAGATGGAGTAAGGTCTTCCTTGGAAATCAACAAAGCATGGCATATTAAGTTGAGGCAGGACCAAGCTCCTTCCAGTGTATCAATGTTGAACAAAATGTCCCACTATAGGGAATAGGTTCCAAAGACCATGCATCAGGGACAGGTCCTGATCCCACTGATAGGGACCTCACAAAAGACTAAGCTGCACAACTGTCACCCAGTTGCAGAGGGTCTAGGTTGGTCCTATGTCAGCTCCCTAGCTGTCTGTTCAGCATCAACCATGGCAACTCTTTTTTAAAAATTGTTTTTACTGACTATATATTTTTCTCCACTCCCCTACCTTTCTCTCCCCTATCTTTCTACTCTCTTCCATGATCCCCATATTCCCAATTTACCAGGAGATCTTGCCTTTTCTACTTCCCATATAGATTAGATCTATGTATGTCTCTCTTAGGGTCCTCGTCTACGTTCTCTGAGATTGTGAATTATAGGCTTATTTATTTATTTATTTTTTGCTTTATGGCTAAAAGCCACTTATGAGTGAGTATATATGATATTGTCTTTCTGGGTCTGGGTTATCTTACTCAGTATGTTGTTTTCTAGATCTATCCCTTTGCCCGCAAATTTCAAAATATCATTATTTTTTCTGCTGTGTAATACTCCATTGTGTAAATGTACCACATTTCCCTTATCCATTCTTCAGTAGAGGGACATTTAGTTTGCTTCCAGCTTCTGGCAAACAATACAAATAATGCTGCTATGAACTTAGTTGAGCACATGTCCTTGGACTATGGCAACTCTTACAAAGAAAACATTTAATTGGGGCAGCTCGCTTACTGTTTCAGAGGTTCATTCCATTATCATCATGACAGAGAAGCATGGTGGTGTGCAGGCAGACATGGTGCTGGAGAAGTATTTGAGAGTCCTTCATCTTGCAGGCATCAGGAAGTCAACAGAGGCATTGGATCATATCCTGGGCATTGAAAACCTTAAAGCCTACCCCCACAGTGGCACACTTCCTCCAAGGCCGTATCTATCCCAACAAAGCCACATTTCCCATTAGAGCTGCTCCCATGAAATTATGGGATTATAGGAGTCAATTACATTCAAACTACCATGTTGTGAGAGGCTGCTTGTTCGTTACTGGCTGCTGAGACCCAAAATAATTACACAAAAATGTATTAGTTAAAATACTACTTGGCCAATCACTTAAGTGTATTTCTGGCTAACTCTTATATTTTAAATTAACCCATTTTTATTAATCTGTGTTTTACTGGCAAGGTTCTGACATATCTGCCTCAGTGACTACCTGGCTTCTCTCTGACTCCACCTACTCCCTCTCTATATCTTTTTCAGCCTGGCTATATTCTGTTAAGCCATTGGCTGAATGCAGTTTCTTTATTAACCAATGGCAATAAAGCATATTCACAGCACACAGAGAAGAATCTCACATAAAGTACAAGACAAAGCTTCATAAAAGTACCCCCGTTCAGTGGATCACAGAGATCCTTGCACATCTGTGCTTATTGCAGAAATATTCACAATAACCAAGCCATGGAGTCAACCTAGGTATTGAACAACAGGAGGATGAAGAAAATGAAACTTATGTACACAGTGGAATGAAGTTCTTTCATTTAGAGAAAAATGGATGCAACTGGAATATTGTCATACTTAGTGAATTAAATCAATTTTAGAAAGACAAATATTGTATATTTTAGCTCACCTGTGGCTTCATGTAGTTATTGAACAGGCACATTTACAGATGTATAAAAGGAGCACATACAGCGGGGTAACCAGGAACAAGGGCTTGGGGCTCACTTCCTAGTTAGGACTATGACTGTACTCTTTGATCACTGGTTGCCTGAGCTTGGGTGGATGAATTCATTTATTCAGGCTTTCATAGTCAATCTGATAAATAAAGATCTTATCTCTGGATACTGTTGTGAACATTAAAAGGGATTATTTATGTAAAAAGATTGTCATTTTGTAAAAATGATCACCACTAATAAAAATGGAAGAGAAAGTGGGGAATAGCCTTGAATGCGTTGGCACAAGAGGTGACTTTCTGACCAGCATGCTGTTAGTACAGACTCTAAGATTGACAATTAGTAAGTGGGACCTCATAAAATTGAAAAACTGTTTTTAGGACAAAATGGTAGTCTACAGAATGAGAAAAGATTTTTACCAAATATTATTAAATTAAATATAATAGAGGAATAATATCAAGACATATAAAAAACTCAAGAAACTAGATATCAAAAAACTAAATAATCAAATTAAAAATGGGGTACAGATGTAAACAGAGAATTCTCAGTAGAGGAATCTCAAATGACTGAGAAACACTTAAAAGAAATATTCCACATCCTTAACCATCAGGGAAATGCAAGTCAAAACTCCCTTCAGATTTCATCTTACACCTGTAAGAATGGCTAATATTAAAATTACAAGTGACAGCTCCTGAAGGCAAAGCTATGGGACAAGGCTGGTAGGAGTTCAAACTTGTACAGCCACTATGGAAATCAATATGTTGGTTTCTCAGAAAATGGGAATCAATCTACTTCAAGGCCCAGGAATACCACTTTTGGGTATATACCCAAAGAACTCTGACTATTAATGCCTTGTGTATCAATTACTTTTCTATTGCTGTGATAAAACACCATGTACAAAGCAACCTGTACAAGAACGAGTTTGGGTTTGTGGTTGCAGTGGGTTAGAAACCATGATGGTGGAGCAAAGGCATGAGGGCCAAAGCAGGAATTTGAGAATTCACATCTTGAACTACAAGTACAAAGCAGGGAATGCAAACTTGAAATAGTTCTTATACTCCCAAAGCCTGCCTTCAGTGTCTTACTTCCTCCAACAAGGCCACACCCCTAGCCCTCCCAAACAGCACCAAGAGCTGGGGACCAGGTGCTCAAATGCGCTAGAGATTCTCATGCAAATTCCTATACTTAGCAATAGTTAGCTTTGTCATAGAAAGAAAAAGGAAAATAAAAAGAGAAGTGAAGAAGAAGAGAGAAAGAACCAAGGTGAAAAAGTAAAGAGAAGGAAGAAGGGGAGGACGAAGAAAAACACAAAGTCAACAAAAGAAAGGAAGGCTGAGAAATGTAAAAAGGAAAGAACATCATAAGAAATAGAAAAGAAACCAAAGGGGGTGTGGCTTGTGACCATCCTCTTTTTCTTTCTGTGTGCAGAGTTCAATAAAAAGACAAGAGCTGGCTGGCCCAATGGTGGTGGGCATCTCTTTTACTTTTCTTTAATGAATAAAACACCACTTGTACCTAGGTCTCTGCTAACATCAATCTATAGTGTTGTTTTTCTTACCAAAGCACTCCAGGGCGATAAGGGGAGACAGGAGAATGAATGCTAATGAGCAGGACAGCTATTATTTTCAAGCTTTAGTGAGGTAACAGACAGAAAAAGGCAGTGATTTCTACCTCATAATTGGATGCAGTCTTTGAATTCATGCGGCAGGGCTATGCTGCTTTTCTTGAACAAGCTCTCAGTGCTGCTGACCATGTACTAGGTAAAAAGCCACTGATTTGATTCTGGGGTGATGGAAAGACGTGATCAGGTGGTCATTTAATAGCATTCAATTCCTAAACTCTCAGCAAGGGTAGGAAAGAACAACTATTTACTTTTAGAGAGAAATCCATTTGTGTGAAGACAATTTTATGGAGGTTGGGCTGGAACAATAAATATGTAAGCATAGTATGGGTTTCTTGGGATCTTGGCAAAGAACTGTGGGTCCCTTTTCTGGAGTGATCCAAAGCGGGGAGATGCTGAGAGTCACCGTAGCTGTTCAGTGTTATCGGTTACTGAAAGACACTTTAGAAATTGTCCCTATGAATGGTGAAACATGCTGGACAACTACAGATAAGCTTTTAAACATTTATGGCTCTGGAAGAATGAAGACGTGATGGGACACAGACGACCAATCCCACCCCTGGGGTAACAGCAGACATTGCTAATTGATTGCTGTGCATTTCCCATCTTGCTTATATGTGGCCACTTTTTTTTTCTATAAATTTTTCTTCCATATAACACTCCAAAAAGACATTACTTAGAGTCACTGAACTTGCATTTTGATGTCTGGCAAAGCCTCTTTCTTGCCACCTGGTGTAGATATAACTGAAAGCTGTTTCCCTCTTCTATCCTTACATTTAAAGACACTTAAAATGCCCAAGGATACACTTCCGAAGCTTGAATTTCCAGCCGAATTGCTCGATGGCTCATTGCTTGTTATGTCACTTTGAAGAGTGAGCCACGTTAGAAGTTCTACTGAGGAATGCTGACAAGATTACTGAGGCAAAACTGACTCATATTGTGTGGGCGCTTTACCCCATGCTAGACGTCGATGTGGACCAACGCCTGGAACAAATGGAAAATTGTGTATTTTAGCAGAGCAAGCAAATGGGTCATTGTAAGTGAGAACATGATCTCTCTCTGAAGGTGGAAAGCTTTTTCTGACTGTGAATGAGTACTGAGTGACCCTGACTGCTCATGCCTGTCTGCTGGACGTCTCTCATCTGTGCATCCTGAAGTGACTGCCAAACGCAGGCAAGTGACCACACGGAGCAGAACCGTGGAATAGGAAGGAAGATGCAGGCTACCATTTTAAAATTTGAGGAGTGAAATGGTCTCATTAAAAATGCATTATTCATAGGAATGAAAAATGTAGCCCTCATCTGTGGTTGACACATGATTATTAGATTCCTTGGGATTTCTTGAATTTGTTTTGCAACTGACATAACACAAATGGCTCTGGCACTTTTGAACCAAGGAAGCAATTTCAAAATCTGATATCTCAGGAAAAGGCAAACAAACAGGCCCTGTCTGTGAGCATACAGTGGGCCTAAAAATATATCGCTGCCATTGCATGGCTGACCTGCGCGGCAATTTACTCCTGGTGCTTCGCTTATGAAAATTTTAATTCTTGGCCATCTATATTTAGCCAAAATGATTTCTATTTGAAAGCCATTACACGATCTAACTTTAGAAGAGAGGATGAGATGAAGGGCACAACTCTGATTTCTGCAGTGTGACTGAGAAGATCAAAGGAGGGCTTGGCTTCCGGCTACCATCTTGAACAAGTCGCTAAACTTGGATTCTTAGTTTCTCCACCTGCACCTGGGATAATCATAACATGTCAGGTTTGTGAGTTGGAGAAGTATGTTAGCACCTAGGACAGGCCTGGTACATTGAAAAGGTTCAATATATTTTATTGGTTTATTATTATACCTTGACTTTTATTGACAGAGGTCTTTGTGGTTTAGATAGTATTTAGAAAAAGGTGGTTTTGGGATTGTGAGGTTGTAAAGCTTCTAAAGTATCCATCCTGCATCCAGATTTTTATTTTCTTTTATTTTTTAAAAACAATTTATTTTAAAATTTTACATACCAGTCCCAGTTCCCTCTCCCTCCCCTCCTTCCACACCCTCCATGTTCCCCACCCCCTGAAAGACTCTAAATGCATTTCTAAGCCCCGTCAATCCTAAGACATTTTTCTAAAACCTTACACTCACTCTCTCTTGGAAATGGGACAGTCGCCCCCCCCCCCCCCCCCATGCTGGACTGCTAATCCTCCTGTGTCCTTGTGAATAACCACATGCTGGACTGCTCATCCCCCTGTGTCCTTGTAAATAATCTTCAAACTTAACTCCATTCTGGAAATTGAGGCAAAGACAACCTACAGATGTTGACTTATTTCCTGATGTATTGATTTAGTCACTGGACTAAGGTCAGGATGGACCACAGATGCTCTCCTTTATCTACCCGATCACACAGCTATTCTCCTGCCCTGAAATAGACCAATCATTGCTAGTAACCCTTTGAATAAGCCAATCCAATAAGTTGGAAAACAACCTACAGCCCCTCCCCCCCTTGTCCCCTTGTGTCTGTGGCTTTTTGCTTTAAAAGATGGGCTGTAACAGCTATCAAGGTCCTTCATATCCCGAACCTGAAGGGCCCTGTCATGACAGAATAAAAATCCTCTTGCTTTTGCATCAATTGAGGCTGTGTGAGTGGTGTCTGGAGCAACTCCTCCCTAGTGTTTGGACTTCTAGTCCAACACTCCACCCCCATCCACTTCTCAGGGAAGGTGAGGCCTCCCATGGGGAGTCAATAAAGTCTCTCACATCACTTGAAGCAGGACCAAGGTTCTCCCCACTGTATCTAGGCTGAGCAAGGTATTCCTCTACAGGGAAGGGGCTCCAATGAGCCAGTTCATACACTAGAGATAAATACTGGTTCCACTGCCAGTGGCCCCACAAATTGCCCAAGCCACACAACTGTCACCCACAGTCAGAGGACCTACTTTGATTCTATACAGGTTTCCCAGCTGTCTGTCTGGATTTAGCGAGTTCTTACGAGCTCAGGTCAGCAGTTTCTGTGAGTTTCCATGTCATCGTCTTGACCCCTATCATTAATTAAATCACCCTTCATAATAAAAGAAAAGAACTTTCTGTTCTCTTCAGGCAGAGAACATGGAAGAATGTGTGACAAAAATTACTCCAAACTTGAAAACAGGCAAAAGAGATGGATGTTTTATTTCACTGTAGCACAAATATTGTGGGACAGAGTCTCCGTGGACGATCCAGGTCTACAGAGATACAGGCTGTCTGTGAACTGGGCATGGGTGAGAAGACTGCCTTGGTAAGGTACCAGATGGTAAAAGTTTTAGACTTGGCATGCTATGTGTATATGTATGCATACATATATATACACATGTATGCACATATATAATATTTGATAAATTTTCTTTTGTCTTTATTTTGTATCTCTTTTTAAAAAAAAGTATAAGAGTCATTATTACTTTACGGGCTATACAAAAACTGATGGTGAATTAGATTTGACCAGTGGGCAGTAGTTTATGCTGCATCACCTGGATGAGGCAGCCTTATAGTTCCATGGGGATAGATATTAAACTTGCAAAACTATCACCATCATAATGGATTCTCATCTGAGGAATGTACCTCCTCTCTCTAAGAATACAACTAAATTTTATCCAGTTGGGTACAATTGATTTTTCTGATGCAGTAAAGATAACTCCATATATTATGATGTATAGGAAGATCAGCAGGGTTGCATCCCTCGGCAGATTTAGCTTAGCGTTCCTTTACCTTACTATATCTGTGTCTCATGGTCTCCATTGACTCAGCCCCAACACCCACAGGCACATCAATGAATGTGATCTAGAATGAGATATTTGATGCATTTTTATTTGATGTGTGTATGAGTGTTCTATTTTTAACTGTTTGGAAGTTGAGTTGTAGTGGTGGTATGGTCCTTTTGCAAGAGATTATGAAGCCAAGTTTACAAGTAGTTAGACTGAACTTAACTTCTTTACAAGTAAAGATTCTGCTTCCCATTGAAGAAAGGGGAGAAATGCCATTCTGCCATTCTGGGTTATCTCGTTCATATGTTTTGCAATAATTAATTTCCTTTATCTTGGGAAATATTTGTGCAAAGAAAAGTTTTAAATTTATAGAATTCTTTTACTTAAAATTTAATTCTCGTTAACAATAATTAATTATTGTTATTATTATTGTTACTGTTGGTGTTGGTGTGTATGTATGTGTGTGCAGCTGTGGAAATGGGGGAGGTCAGAAGATAATTTTTGAGAATCAGTTCTCTCCTTCTACCTTGTGTTCCAGGTATTAAACTCGGGTTGTCAGGTTTCCGTAGCAAGAGCTTTTCCCCAGGGAGCTGCCTCGCCTTTTCATTTTTCAAAGGCCTTGCATATTAAGATAGGTCTTGCATAGATGGTGGCACATACGTGTGATCCCAGCACTCCAGAGATGGCGGCAAGAGGAGAGCTAGGTTGAGGTCAGTCTGGATTGCACAGTGAGAACCTATCTTGAAATATCAGCAAAAAAAAAAAAAAAAGAGAGAGACCTTTCTTGAGCAGTATGATGAATGTTCCTACATGGCTGGGAAATCTATCAATTATGGGGCTAATTAATGTTGATGTTTAAGCTCAGAATGGAGTCATATTAATCAGATGCATCTATTTGACAGGGTTCAGTTAATTGGGTTCCGAAGCCTCCTCCGATAAGCGCTACTGCGCTAATGAACACCATGCATCACCGTATTAAGCTCTAAGTGCTCCCGCCATTCCCCTTTGTGCTATTAAACTGGGCTTAATTTGTTCACATGGTCCTCAGAGTCAGTAACAAGGCCTTTATTTTTACACCATGAAATTCGAGTTAGAAATGCCCGCTCTCTGTAATTCAGTACAGTGCCTGCATAATGCAAAGAAGAAGATGCTAAGTCAGAGTACTGTTAAACACTAAAAGGAAAAAAAAGTCAAATTGGCATTAATGGAGTGTGGGAGCAATGTAATACTAAAAATAGTATTTATGACAAGAGCAAATAAAACTTTAAGTTGGAAATATTTGCTATAAAGTAGCACGAGGATAGAAGTTACAGGCCTAAGTGGCATTTATTCTTTCCCTCAATTTTTACCAATAAATCAATCAATATTTTGGGGAGATTAATTTGCGTACATTAAGTTTAAAGATCTTGGGTTTATAATCTGATGAGTTTGGAAAAAATCTTGTACCCAGGCAAGCATGGTCCTTATAATAAAAGAGAATATTTGCACCATTGCTCAAGATTTGCTTGCACATCTTTGGGAATTACCCGTCTCTCCTAGAGGCAAGCACTTTACGATCTTTACGAGTGGGGGTTGGCATATCCTATTATCGAGCTTGTACAGATGAAATCTTAGAAGATGAAGTTCACTTCGCTCGACTGCCTCCTCTCCACTTTGAGCTTATCCAGTCTTGTTGTGATATCAATATTTTGCTCTTTTGTTTGCATTGTGTGACTATGTCACAGTTTAATTACTGATGAATGTATCCTATTGATGAATGTAGACTTCCTTTCCCTCAATTTTGGTTTTTATGAACGAATTTATAACATTCCTTATAACTCTTTTTGTAGCCATGTATCTAGGAAGGAAATTGCTAGATTAGAGGCTAACACTGTGTTTAACATTATAAGAAATCACCCAGTACCTTTGTAAAGTATGTATATAATATTTGGTACTTTCATTTGAAAACTTAGCTGTTCAGTTGTGTGTATGCTGATATCTTGCACCATTTTTTAGTTTGCATTTTTTTCTGCTAACTAATGGTGCCGAATACTTTTTAATGTGCCTATTAGCTATCTTTATAAATTATTCAGATTGTCTCCTCCTCATCTTTCTTCTTTTCCTCCATACTAGAGTGTCTTAATATTCTTTATTTTAGTACTAAAAAATTGAATTCAGGGCCTGATACCTGTTAGTCAAGTGTTCTGCCTTTGAACTCTCTCCCTAGCCCTGTAGGATTCTCTAAGCATTTGAAAACGGCTTTTCTCAGCAACATATATTGTCTTGTTTAGCTTTCCCATTGTTGGTACGTTCTTTTATTTATTATTATTTTTATTAATGAAATTTATTCATTTATTTTATACCCTGACTGCAGTTTCTCATCCCTCCTATCTTTCCATTCTCTCTGCTCCATTTCACTTCTCCTGTTTCTGTTCAGAAGGGGGCAGGCCTCCCATGGATGTCAACAAAACATGGCATATCAAATTGAGGTAGGACTAAGCTGCTGCCCTTGAATGCAGGTTGGGCAAGGCAGCTAAGTACTAGGCCAGCCAAAGCTTTAGGGACAGGTTACTAGGACAGATCAAGTTACAAGCTGTCACACATATGTAGAGGGCCTTTGTGGGTCTCATGCAGGCTCCCTAGCTGTCGGTCCAGAGACTGTGAGCTCCTATGAGCCCAGGTTAGTTGTTTCTGTGGGTTCCCTTATGATGACCTTGATCCCCTTGGCTTATATGATCTTTCTCCCTCTCTTCAACAGCTGAGTTTATCCCAGTGCTTGGCTGTGCATCCCTGTATCTGTTTCCATCAGTCAACTAGATGAAGGATCTTTGATGACAATTGGGGTAGTTACCAATCTGATTACAGGAGATGGCCAGTTAAGGTCATGTATCCACTGTTGCTAGGAGTCTTAGATGGAGTCATCCTTGTAGATTCGTGGGAATGTACCTTGCATTATATTTCTACCTGACCCCCAAATGCAGCCCCTAGTGAAGACATCTCTTTCATTTCTCTCCCTGACCACCCACTCCCCCAACCCATTCCCTCATGTTCCCATCCCTGCCAGTGTCCAGTCTACCTAGGAGACCTATTTCCCCTTCCTTGGGAAATCCACATGTTCTCATACCCTTAGGGCTTTCCTTGTTATCTAGCCTCTCTGGGACTGTGGATGGTAGCATTGTTATCCGTTACTTTATGGCTAATATGAAGTTTTCTTTTTTTATGGGCAGAAACCTTTAATTTTCACAATGTAGAATCTCCCCCCACTTTTTTGACATGTTTCTTCTTCTTTTATTTTTGGAGTGTAATGAGGACACAAAATATTTTCATCTAACAGTTTTTTAAATTTAATTATGTGAGTTCAAGGCCAAAGTTTAGCTACATCTTGGTTTTATTTAATAAACATCACATGGTTTAGATTAGTGTAGCTTATTTCTTGAGACTGAGAAATATGTCATTCACTTTTTTCATTGTTTTCGCTACTTTGGGTCCCTTTTATGATATTTGTGATTAACTTGCCAATTTATGAAAAATCTGTTAGGGTTTTTTTTTATAATACTTCAGTGACTATGTAGATAAATGCAGGGGAGATTGACATGTTATGAACTTTGGGTTTCATGATCTAGGAATAATATGACTTTCTATTACTTTAGCTTGTCTTTCTTTCAGCAATACTCTGCAATTTGAAACATTTTGGGGAAGTTAAAGCTCTTTTACATATATACTGCTTCATTTGTCACTTTTGGCAATATGTCAGGTAGTATAAGTCAATTAGTGCTTGAACTATTGCTCTCAAGATTCAGATTCCATAAGGATTTTCATTGCCTTGCTAAGGTACTGTATTCACCAAATGTCCAGGAATGGGCTGAGGTTTTTTGCCTGATAATCTCCCTGAGACTCTGTTCAGAAAGAGGCGGAAAGGATACAGATCCATAGAGGAACACAAGTCTTTCCTACCTTGAAGACAGGGAATTTACTCTTAAGAGACAAAGATAACAAATATCTATTACTAGTAGCGAGCTAAAAAGCTTACATTATCTCATTTAATACTTGTACTATACATGCAATCTATATCTTATTTTCATTTTAGTAATATAACCACCATTTTTTATAGGTAGCTTCACAGGAGGCATTACTGAGACTGGGAACTGGAGACTCTCTGAGGGACACCCTCCAGAAGATTGGACAGCAGGGAAATAATAAAGAGAAGGCGGGAGGGTGAATTGAAGGCTTCAAAAAGATGAAATGTGCACAGATAATTAGGATGTATATTATTGTGTTTCTTTTTTGACTGGAGAAAGATATTTGATTCTGGGGACTGCTAAGCAATATAGATCTAAGGATGTGTTGCTTTGGAAAAGAGGTTCTGCTTTTATTTCCACAGAGGATCAGAACCTGTGGATTTCTTTTAGACTAATGTGGTTTGATGCATCAAGGCCCTCTGAAGGTCATCGTGAAAAACCCCCAAGATACTTTCAATAAACAGCAGGCAATAGTTTAGAGGAACTATGCCCAAATTCCCTAAATGATTGTTTATTGGAGGTTGTGAGGTTGAGGGGGATGCCATAGGTGGCAGTGGTCCCGGCTCTGCATGTCCAAGAGTTTGTGGCATGAGTGGTGCCCAAGAGTTTGCAGCACATGTAGCAGACTTTCCTCCAGAACCTGCACAGTAGCTGTGGAAGGTCCCTAAGCCCACCTGCCACCCCAGATGATTGTGGTGGTGCACACTGGTGGGATTTACCGAGGCAGAGGCAGGAGGATCTTGAGTTCGAGCTCAGCATTCACCATGGTCTGTAGTGGCTACTGTTGTTACCACTGTGGCCTCTGTGGCAGTTGGAATTGCCACCAGCCACGTGGCTGCTGTGACTATCTTGTAGCCACCACCAGCATTTAATACTATTCATGTGGAATGTAGAATGAGGATGTTCACTAGGCATTCTCCAACTTATCGCTATCATATTCGTGGTATACCCATGCCAGTCCAGAACTTTGGTCTAATTATATAAAAATGGGGGAGATTTTGGGGACTGCGGACTCTTGGACCCTGAATTTCCTGTGACCCCTTGCCTTCTCTGAGCAAACAACTTGTTTTTCCTGTGCTTGCAGCTGCTCTGAGCATGAGTTCCTGATGGCAGCAGAGTAGTTTCTGGTGGACTTGCAGCTAAGAGTTAAGGTGTGGCTATTAGTCAGAGTCCCTATGTAAGCTACCCTGAACACAAAAAGTTGGCATTCTTGGTGTTCTTGTTTCAAGGATGACCTGTGTCTCTCTGCGTGTGTTTCAATCCCCAGCCTTTTGCACAACTTGAGAACCATACCGTAGCACATAGCGCATACAACAGGCATTGCATTACAATAGATTAATAGAAATGGATTAATTTAAGATGTAAAAACTAGTTAGTAACAAGTCTGAGCCATGGTCAAACAGTTTGTAATTAATATTAAGCCTCAGAATTGTTATTCAGGAACTGGAGGATGGGAGAGAAACCTCCAGTTACAAATACACCACCCTTCATCGGTAGGAACAGACACTCTCAAGAGCCATAATATTAGGGAACAATCACAGTGCAGGGGTGGATTACATCCATACAAGTTGTTGACTAGGGAAGCCTCGGAGCCTCCACAGACCAGGAAGGCTATTCTCACCACTCCTTTTGGTTGAATGGTAGAACCAGACAGTAAGTCCGTATTGCTGAAGACATATCATGCTTAGGCTGCAGGGCATGGAGAAATTGAGCTGGACTGAGTTGGAAGCTCTCTCTGGTTCTTACATTGTTTCTGACTCCTCTTTTGCAGGCTTCCCTGAGACCCAAGGGGAGGGATTCGATGGTGACCTCTTGTTTAGGGCTGAGTGTTTCAAATTTTCTTACTCTGTGCACATTGCCCAGCTGCGGGTATCTGTATCTGCTTCCATCTGCTGCAGAAGGAAGCTTCTCTGATAATGGCTGAGCAAGACACTTGTCTAGGAATACAGAAGATTGTCATTAGGGGTCATTTTAATGCTACTTTTTTGGTTTTTTTTTGTACTAGTAGTATTTGGTTTTATCATAGGTCTCTGGGCTATCTAATCTCTGGTTCTTGGTCAGAATAATAACATCTTTTCTTTTTTTAATGTATAGATGTGCTATGGCTGTCAAATTGTTTTCTATGTATTTTTTTTTTTTTTGGTTTTTCGAAACAGGGTTTCTCTGTAGCTTTGGTGCCTGTTCCAGAACTAGCTCTTGTATACCAGGCTGGCCTCGAACTCCCAGAGATTCTCCTGCCTCTGCCTCCTGAGTGCTGGGATTAAAGGCGTGCGCCACCACCGCCTGGCTTCTATGTATTTTTTTATTACTGCCCACAGATTACTGCTGCTGTGAGGCTGAGTTCTGAAGAAACAACATTCTCTCACAATTAGTAACACTTTTATTGAGGTAATAGATTTGTATTCCACAGCCCCCACACAAATAATGTTTCATCTTAAAACAACAAAAATGCAGCCAGTTCTCTTTAATGGTATGACCTCTTGTACGTCCAACACACTCTAGGTTAGGCCCACACCAGGAGTAGTTAGGCAACACAAGCTGGAATCTGTAGGTGTTGGGGTGAGACAACTCTAAGTTGGGTTGATAGAGAGTGAAAAGTACATAGGGTAGATCTGGGGGAAGTTGGGAGAGAGGCAGATACACTCAAAATAAATTATATAAAATTAATCAAGGAATTAAAATTGTTTTTTTAATTTTTTCTAATAATTTTTTATTACTTTATAAATAATACCATTCAAAATTTCCACTTCCTCCCCTCCTCCCACTTCCCTCCCGCTCCCCCACTCACCCTTCTACCCTCCTACTCCAGTCCTAAGAGAGGGCAGGATACCCTGCCCTGTGGGAAGTCCAAGGCCCTCCCCGCTCCACCCAGGCTTAGGAAGGTATGCATTCAAAAGTCAGCATATACAGTAGAGACAAATCTCAGTGCCATTATCATTGGCTTCTCAGTCTTCCTCAATTGTGAGCCACATTCAGAGGGTCCAGTTTGATCCCATGCTCATTCAGTCCCAGTCCAGCTGGATTTGGTGAGCTCCCATTAGTTCAGGCACACTGTCTCAGTGGGTGGATCAACCCCTCGTGGTCCTGACTTCCTTGCTCATATTCTTCTTCCTTCTGCTCTTCAACTGGACTTTGGGAGCTCAGTCCAGTGCTCTGATGTGGGTCTCTGTCTCTATCTTCATCTGTCACCAGATGAAGGTTTTATGGTGATATTCAAGATAGTCATCAGTATGACTATGGGAGAAGGCCAGTTCAGGAACCCTCTCCTGCACTGCCCAGGGTCCTAGCTGGGGACATCCCCACGGACACCTGGGAACCCCTCTAGAGTCAAGCCTCTTGCCAACCCCAAAATCGCTCCCTTAATTAATAAATCTTCCCTGCTCCCATATCTGTCCTTCCTCCATCTCAATCATCCCATTTCCCAAACTCTTCCCAACCCTCCCCTTTTCTCTTCTCTCCCCTTCCCTGTCTCCCCACCCCAGCCCCACCACCATGCTCCCACTTTTGCCTGGTGATCTTGTCTGCTTCCAGTTTCCAGACGGATCTATATATGTTTATTACGACCATTATTTTTTTTCCTTATCATTCTGGAGTCAAGAGTCTAAAATAAAGGTGTTGGCAGGACCAGGTTCTTTGGAAATCCCCCAGAGGAAAATTTCAACTTGATTCTATAATATTCTGGTGCTGCTTTTAAGCATTCTTTGATGCATAAATGCATGACTCCAACATCTTCTGTTTTTACATGACAGAGGCCATATCAGTCTACTGTAATGGAATATGCTAGATTCGGGGCCTGCTGAGCTGATCTAGAGTGGATTTTATTTTGATATTCTTAACTGTTATTTCCACGCAGAGTATTATTATTATTGCCTTACACATAAGGTCACAACTATAGATTCCAGAGGCTAGAATAATGTATCTTTTTGAGGGAAACTATCCAACTTACTACAGGCAGCTAGAAACTATAATATAATCCCATTTTAGGGATTCGCACTTATTTCTGAGACAGGATCTTATTAAGTAGCTCTGGATGGCCTATATACCGCTGAGGCTTGCCTCAAGTTCTTGTCAGTCCTTTTGACTCAGCTTCCCAAGTGCTGGGACTACAGTATATACTGCTATGCCTGGGTTATGCATACTCTTTGTAGCTTTAGTTATAAAAACATAAGATAATTCAATGCTATAAGACCAGGAAAAAACAAAATAGTTTGGTCACAAAATCAGTGATGTCGTCCTTGTTAGCTTTGTTCTTTTCTCTTCAGAGAAAATTGGATTTTGAGACAAGGAGTTTTGTTAAAAAATTGACGGGGTGTGTAGCTCAGCAGTAGAATGCTTGCCTAACAGGCAGAAGGCACTATTATGCTAATTGTTTTGTTCTTGTTGTGACAACCTACCCAATATAAACAGCTTAAGAAAGAAAAGGTGTGTTGTGGCTCATCGTTCTGAGGAGGATGAAGAAGGCATGGCAGTTGGTCACATTGCTTCTGCAGTCAAGAAGTGGGAAGAGATGAAAACAGTGCTCAACTCACTGTCTCCTTTTTAGTCAATCTGGGACTCAAGGTCTTGGAATGATGCCACCTAAAGGTGCATCTTTTAGAGAAATCTAGTCTATCAAGTTGACAGTATTAACCACTACACAGTGAAAGGAAGGAAAGAAGAAAGAAAGTGAAAGAAAGAAGGAAAGAAAAAGTACTATTGATCCCTAGACTCTCCTGTGGCAGCTATTTAGCTGGGTCTGATGTGCACATGATTTATTCACAGCCTTTGGATCTCTTGGTAAAAGTTGGTTTGTTTTTGGTTTAAGAGCCCAGCTGTAGGAAAAATGACTTTCAACATCTCAGTTATTAGTTGAGGGGTCAATTTATAGCTCTTATCCTCACTGATCATTTCCCCCGGAGCTACAAAGGAACATAATGGCTTCCTCAGACAAACATTGGATCATTCCCTGCTAGAGAAATACATCATTTGAATCCATTTTCCCTAGCCTGTATCTAGGGAAATCAGATTATACAGTCCTTGTATCTAGTACTGTCAGTGGTTTGGAAATTACAACAGGGCTCCTTATCTAGCTTTAGAGAGAGCAAAGCATCAGAGAATTGGGTTATTACATTTCTCCTTAAGAAAACAATTGATTCACCCCTTCCAAAGAAACCCATTTGACAAGTTAGTCACTAGGCATGCCTTGGTTCTACACTAATGGACTAGTCTTGTGTGAATCTATGTTTTCATTTTCTTCTCAATGTATAGTATAATGCAACTCTCTCTCATTCTCAATTTTGTGAAATAATGGGGCAGAAGAAGATGTATCAAGGTTATTAACTCCTTCCTCAGCCTTGAGATACACTTAACTCTTAGTCTTCTTAACTCATCAGAGTGATTTGGCAGTGATTACACAAGTAATTCAGACAAAATGCCAGATCCCTTGCTCTAACTAATTAGACCTGCCTGCGATTGCTTGTTTAATGAAAGACTGCAAGTTTAACAATGCCATTAAACCCAACACCCTATGAAACACACAAGACATTGGTGGCATCAATGCTGCATGAATATTTAATAACAGGAACTAATGCTTTATGTCACTTCACAATTGACAAAACACTGCATGTATTATCTGACATAAACTTCGTGAGATGTGAGGCATCACATCCATTTTAAAGGTGAGGTAAGTGGAGATCAGAGTGATTAGATAAATAATTGATATTGTTTGTATGGTAATGGAGGTGGTTTATACCAAAGCCAGGTCTTGGACATAGTATTTCTTTTCTTTTAATTGTAAAAGTATAAATTCTTTTAATTTAGATATAGGTGTCCAGGGAATTGAAAGCAAGGACCTCAAATAAACTATTTGTTCCAACTGGAATTTAGAACATAGTTTAAACTCTAAAGATCATCTAATTGTATCACTTTATTTTACTAATTGGGATTACAGACACAGCTTCTCACAGTTTTATGGAAACTTAGGTCTGAGCTTTGACGATGTTTCAACCTCTTTTACAGAGATAGGAAGCTAGGGTTCAGCAGTGACAAACAGCACTTATGTGGGTATGGGGAGTGGATCCTGGTTAATTCTCAGAGAGTTGGTGCTTGCAGTGAATTTCACATACTAACTCATTTTAAAATTTACTCTATTTTTTGTTCATAGAAAAGAATTAAAATATTGATTAAATATCAAAGATAGAAAGTTATAGATGCCTGAATGAGCCAGACATATTGCTACTGTGGTTCTCAATGAACTAATCAAGAACCCTCCAAAAGCTAAATAAATATTGGTCATAATATTCAGCAACACAGGAAGTCTCATTAACGTCTCTAATGCAAAAATAGAATGAACATTTTTTTTAGCTAACACAAGTAATTAATTCATAGAAACTAAGTAAACAAAGAATCTATCATATAAGAACTGTAAAATCTTTAATGAGAAATTCCCAGGTAAATCATAAAGATAAAACACACATTAATATTTAGAAAACACCAATGTTGAAAAAGCCATCTATAAAAAGGAATAAAGCTGTGATAAGTGGAAAATTAAATATAAGATTATAAGATTAAATTTTTATATGAATAAGTAAGAAAAAATGAATCAAGTGTTCACTATAGAAAGTTAAAGTAAGTCTAATAGAAAATTCTATCTCAAAAGAAACAAAAACAAAAATACAATATAAATGAAGCCCATTATTTTTCATGTTAATCATAGCAATAAATAGAAACAGTGCTGGATTGGGGTGGTACTCTTGCTGCACTCTGGAGGCTATGTGCTCTGAGCTAACCTTGGCTAGTCTGTCAGAAAACCTAAAAGACACCTAGGTGCAGTGGATCATGTACATAATCCCACTACTTGGGAGGCTAAGACTGGATGGTCATGAATTCAAGGCCATCTGGGGCTGTTGGTCCCTGGACTCAGCAAAGCAGAGAAAGTGGAAAACAATCTAACAAATTAAATAAAATATAAATAGTAAACTGTAGTGGGAGCTGCGGGCTGTGTTCCTGTCGCCCCAGCTCCTGGTTGCCTGGCTAGCTTATGCCCCAAAATAACGACACACAAACTTTATTCTTTTAAACACTGCCTGGACCATTTTTATTCATGTGTGTAGCACCTTGAGGTACGCTTACCAGGAAGATTCTAGCCTACGTCCATCCTGGGTCTGAGCTTCATCGCGTCTGCCCTGGTGATGAGCTGCATTGCGTCTGTCCCTGAGAGGAGCTGCCCTGCATCTGAGCTCACTTCCTCTTCCTCCCAGCATTCTGTTCTGTTTACTCCACCCACCTATGTTCTAACCTATGAGGGCCAAGCAGTTTCTTTATTTTTTAACCAATGACCTTCCTCCATCAGTAAACACACTTATTTGTATAATTTATTAGGAGAAATGTTGCTGAATATTACTTTACGTTGAGTGCAGATTTGTCATTGTGATTGGTTTAAGAGAGACCTAAGGACCTAGGCCAGAACAGGCCTAAGACAGTGAACTCCACAGGAGCAGGAACGAATCCAGACCAGGAACATTTACAGAAATAGGACTGAGCCAGTGACCTAGGCAGGAGCAGGCCTGAGATACTGAACTTCACAGGAGCAGGACTGAGCCAGCAACCTAGGCCAGAGCAGGCCTGAGTCAGCAAACTCCACAGGAGCAGAGCAAACAGTACTCACCGGAACCATCAATTGGTCAAGGAAAAAAATAAAGGGAGACTTCCTAAAATTAAATAAAAATGATTACAAAACATACTCATATTTATGGGAGACAATGAAAGCAGTGTTAAGAGGAAAGTTTATAGCTCTAAATGCCTACATAAAGAAGCTGGAAAAATTCTACACTAGTGAATTAACAGAACGTTTGAAAGCTTTAGAACAAAAAGATGCAAACTCATCCAAGGGAACAAGACGTCAGGAAATGATCAAATTGAGAGCTGAAATAAACAAACTAAAAACAAAACAACCCAAAGAATCAATGAGACAAAGAGTTGGTTCTTCAAGAAAATCAACAAAATAGACAAACCTTTATCCAAACTAACCAAAAGGCAGAGAGACTATCCAAATTAACAAAATCAGAAATGAAAAGGGGGACATAACAACAGACATGGAGGAAATCAAGAGAACCATCAGGTCATATTTTGAAAATCTGTACTCCACAAAATTGGAAAACTTAAAGGAAATGGACAACTTTTTGGATAAATATCACTTACCAAAATTGAATGAAGACCGAATAAGCAAATTAAACAGACCTATAACTGCTAAAGAAATAGAAACAGTCATCAAAAGTCTCCCAACCAAAAAAATCCCTAGACCAGATGATTTTAGCTCAGAATTCTACGAGATTTTCAAAGAAGTACTAATACCAGTACTCCTCAAATTGCTCTACACAATATAAACAGAAAGAATATTGCCAAACTCTTTTTATAAGGCTACAATTACCCTGATACCCAAACCACATAAAGACATTACTAGGGAAGAGAATTACAGATCAATCTCACTCATGAACATTGATGCAAAAATACTACATAAAATACTGGCAAATCAAATCCAAGAACACATCAGAACCATCATCCACCATGATCAAGTTGGCTTCATCCTAGAGATGCAGGGATGATTCAACATAAGAAAACCTGTCAATGTAATCCACCCATATAAATAAACTGAAAAATAAAAACCACATGATCATCTCATTATATGCTGAAAAAAATATAACACCCCTCCATGATAAATGTCTTGGAGAGAGCAGGGATATAAGGAACATACCTAAACATAATAAGAGCAATATATAGCAAGCCAACAGCCAACATCAAACTAAATGGAGAGAAACTCACAGTGATCCCACTGAAACCAGTAACAAGACAAGGTTGTTCACTCTCTCCATATCTATTCAATATGTTCTTGAGGTCTTAGCTAGAGCAATAAGACAACAAAAGGAGATCAAGGGGATACAAATTGAAAAAGAAGAAGTCAAACTCTCACTATTTGTTGATGATATGATAGTTTACATAAGCGACTCCAAAAATTCTACCAAGGAACTTCTACAACTCATAAATACTTTCAGTAATGTAGCATGATACATGATTAACTAAAGAAAAAACAGCAGCCCTCCTTTAAAAGATAATAAAAGGGCTAAGAAAGAAACCAAAGAAACATCACCCTTCACAATCATCACAAATAGCATAAAAAAAAATCTCAGAGTAACTCTAACCAAACAAGTGGAAGACTTGTATGACAAGAACTTTAAATCTTTGAAGAAAGAAATTCAAGAAGACACCAGAAAATGGAAAGCTCTCCAATGCTCTTGGGTAGGTAGAATTAACATAGTAAAAATGGCAATCTTACCAAAAGCAATCTACAGATTCAATGCAATGCCCATCAAAATCCCAGTAAAATTCTTCATAGACCTCAAAAGAATGATACTCAACTTCATATGGAAAACCAAAAAACCCAGGATAGCTAAAACAATTTTGTACAATAAAAGAACTTCTGGAGGCATCACAATCCCTGACTTCAAACTCTCCTACAGAGCCACAGTACTGAAAACAGCCTGGTATTGGCATAAAAACAGATAGGAGGACCAATGGAACTGAATCAAAGGCCCAGATATTAATCCATTCACTTTTGAACACCTGATTTTTGACAAAGAATCAAAAAATATAAAATGGAAAAAAAGAAAGCATATTTAACAAATGGTGCTCTCATAACTGGATATCAACATGTAGAAGAATGAAAATAGATCCATATCTATCACCATGCACAAAACTCAAATCCAAATGGATCAAAGACCTCAACATAAAGCCAGCCACACTGAACCTTATAGAAGAGAAAGTGGGAAGTACACTTGAACACATTGGTACAGAAGACCATTTTCTATATATAACCCCAGTAGAAAAGACACTGAGAGAAACAATTAATAAATGGGATCTCCTGAAACTGTAAAGGTTCTGTAAAGCAAAGGACATGGTCAATAAGACAAAAGGCTGCCTATAGAACAGAAAAAGATCTTCACTAACCCCACATTGAACAGAGCTCTGATCTCCAAAATATACAAAGAACTCAAGAAATTGGTCATCAAAAGAAGAAATAATCCAACAAAAAATGCAGTACAGTGGTGTAGGAATTCTTTCTGTTTGTGTGTTGCTTTCATTAGATAATGAATAAAGAAACCTCCTTGGCCTAGTTGATATTACAGAATTTAGGTAGTCAGAGTAGACAGAACAGAATCCTGGGAAAAAGGACAGAGTGGCAGACACCATGGATCTCCTGCCTGAGATGGACACTGGTTAGAATCTTACCAGTAAGCCACAGTCACGTGGCGATACACAGATTAATATAAATGGATTAAATTAAGATGTAAGAATTAGTCAATAAGAAGTTAGAGCTAATGGGCCAGGCAGTGTTTAAGTGAATACAGTTTTTGTGCGATTATTTCAGGTGTAAGATAGCCAGGCATCCCGGACGACAAGCAGCCTGCTCCTCCTGTTACAGTACAGACCTAAACAGAGAACTGTCAACAAAGAAATCTAAAATGGCTGAAAGACACTTAAAGAAATGTTCAACATCCTTAGTAATCAGAGAAATGCAAATCAAAACAACTCTGACACCTGTATGAATGACCAAAATCAAAAACACTGATGACAACTTATGTTGGAGAGGTTGTAGGGAAAAGGAAACACTTCTGCATTGCTGGTGAGAGTGCAAGCTGGTACAGCCCCTTTGGATATCAGTGTCACAATTTCTCAGAAAATTAGGACACAACCTTTCTCAAGACCCAACAATACCACTTTTGGGTATATACCCAAAGGATGCTCGATTGTACCACAAGGACATGTGCTCAACTATGCTCATAGCAGTACTGTTTGTCACAGCCAGAACTTGGAAACAACCTAAATGCCCCTCAACCGAAGAATGGACAAGGAGAATGGGGTACATTTACACAATGGAGTACTACACAGCAGAAACAAAATAATGACATCTTGAAATTTTCAGGCAAATGGATGGAGCTGGAAAGCATCATATTGAGTAAGGTAACACAGACCCAGAAAGACAGTTTTCATATCTCCTCACATATAAGTGATTTTTAAACACAAAACAAAGAAAAACAGTATACAGATCACAACCACAGAGAACCTAGACAACGAGAACCCTAAGAGAGACATACATGGATCTAATCTACATAGGAAGTAGAAAAAGATAAGATTTCCTGAGTAAATTAGGAGCATGGGGACCATGGGAGAAGGTTGAAGGGGAGGGATGAGGAAGGGAGGGAGGAACAGAGAAAAATGTAGACTTCAAATAAAAATCAATAAAAAATCAAATAAATAAATAAAACTATTATAACATGTATGAAATTGTAGAAGAATAAATGAATAAAAATTCTTATTTTAAAAATAAATAAAAAAAGAAAGACCTAAAATGCCAGTAGCTAGGCAGGACTAGGTTATGCAGGACTTCTAGTGACAGGACTTGAAGAGAAAGAAAGGCAGGGTTTCCAGGCACAGAGAGAGCAGTATGAGCAGTATGGAGAGATGAGGTAATGTGCCACACTACAGGATGTACATTAAAAATAACTGGTTATGTTATAAGAGCTAGTGGGACAAGCCTAAGCTAAGGCCAAGCTTTCATAATTTGTTATATGTCTCCATGTTGGTATTTGGGAGCTGGAAGTACAAAGACTACAGATAAAGAAAAAAAGTGTTTGAAGCCAGCCAGATGATTTTTGGCTAAGTGATCTTCAGGTTATGTCTCCTCAGAGGGGTAGCAATGTGTGTTGGGGGGTAGCTATGTGGCAACCACTCATGAACAAAAGTGCTTTGATAAGGACTTTGGGATTGGGTTGTTGAAATTGGTATTACTCAAGTTGGAGGGGAACTGTATTGATAGGTTCCCAGCTTTCAGGCTTGTTGGTCAGCTTTCTGGCTGCAGATTGGCAGTGACCTTGCTCTCTTGTGGAATTAATTATCTACATACAAACCCATTTGCTTTGGTATCATGCCATATTTGCAAAGTTTTTTGAAAAACAACATTCTCTCATTTTCTCTTTATTTTTTTTTTTGCCTCAGAGAAAGACTACTGCAATTATCATTGACTTGCTTGATAATATCCCATGGGTTTTCTTTCCTCCTTTTTATTTCCCTCCAATTTTTCTTTTTTCATAATTTCAAGTGATTGGTGTTTGAGTTTAGGAATTCTTCTGCTTGAGGAGTCTGTATAAAACTAGTTAAACCTTTCATTATATTAAAAATTTTAATTTATTCATTGTGGTTTTTAGCTCCAGCATTTCTGTTTGGCTCAATTTGTGTGACTTTTATTATTAATTATTTTAGTTAACATATGTATTGATGATTTTCATGGTGACATTTTCATTCACACACACTACTGCATGAATACTGCATCAGTAAACATGGATATGCTAGTATTTCTGTGATATACTGACTTAGAATCCTTTAAGCACGTCTGGGTGATACAGTAGTTCTATTTTTAGTGTTTTAATGAACATCTACACTAATTTCCATAATTGTCATACCAGTTTATGTTTACACCAGCAGTAAGTGTTTCTTTTTTCTGTATACTCTGGTCAGCATTTGTTGTCACTTGTTTGCTTGATGACTGCGAAGAGGTGGGCTCTCAGTATAATTTTCATTTGTATTTTCCCAATAGCTAAGGATGTTTAATACTTTGAAAAATATTTATTGAATGTTTGTTTGTCTTCCTTTGTGAACTGTGTACTTGTTCATTAGTCCATTTATTAATTAAGTGATTTCTTTTTCTGAGTGGTTAATTTTTAGAGTTCTTAATGAATTCTAGGTATGAATCCCCTATCTGATTTTCTACCATTCTGTTGGATGCTTATTTGATTTTCTAATTGTTTCCTTGGCTAAAGAGAAACTTTAGAATTCTATGCAATCAGCTGGGCAGTGGTGGTGCACGCCTTTAATCCCAGCACTCATGAGGCAGAGGCAGGTGGATCTCTGTGAGTTCAAGACCAGCCTGATCTACAAAAGCTAGTTCTAGGACAGGCTCCATAGTTATGGTGAAACCCTGTCTTGTAAAACAAAACAAAATAACAAAAAATCTATGCAATCTTGTATTTTCATTCTTGGAATTGTTTCCTATGCTATTAGAGTTCCTTTCTGAAACTTCTTGCCTGTGCCTATATCTTGAAGTGTTTTTCCTGTTTTCCTTAAGCTATTTCAGGCTTTACATTAAAACTTTAGACCCATTTTGAATAGATGCTTGTGCAGGGTAAGAGATTTGAGTTCAGTTTTAGTCTTCTATGTGTAAATATTAATACTCCATTGACTTAAATCACTTATAGTGTTGTTTGTTGAAATGGTGTTTTTTTTCCTACTGTATATTTTTCATACCTTTGTTAAAGGCTAAGTAAATGTATCTATGTGGATTTATTTCTAGGTCCTTCATTCCTTTCCTTTATGTGTATATTTTTTGTGTCAGTTGACCTTGTTGCTATGGCTCTGTAGTATGGTTTGAGAGAGGTCTCTGATGTCTTCAGCATTGTTCTTTTGGCATAGGGTTGCTTTGACTATTCAGGTCTTTTGTGTTTTCATATAAATTTTAGGATTTTTTTTTCCTAGATGTGGATTCCTTTCAACTCCTTGTCTTGGTTTTGCATTAGTTTCCTGATTTCTGAATTATTTTCTCTTGTTGTCTTGTAGATCATTGAACTTTCAGAATAATTGTTTTAAACCTGTCAAAACATTCATGGATCTCCATTTCTTTGGAGTTGTTTTCTGGCATTTTACTATGGTCTTTTGGTATTGTCATGTTTCCTGACTTTCTTTATGTCATTTTCCCCAACATAATTATTGATTAATTGGATATTTCTCACAATGCACCCTTGGTCTGGTCACAATCACATCCAATCTTCTCAGGTCTACTCTTGTGACTTCATCCCCCCCTCAAAATAAAAGGATGAGGAGGAAGAGGAAGAAGGAAGAGAAAGAAAGAGAAGAAGGAGGAGGAGGAGAAGGAAGAGGATGAAGAGAAGAAGGAGGAGAAGTAGAAGAAGGAGAAGAAAAGGGAGAAGAGGGAGGAAGAGGAGGAGGAGAAGGAGAAGAAAAAGAACTAGGTCCAATTTGTGTTGTCAAGTACTCACTGGAGAATGGTCAAACTCCCAGCAGCAATCCCCTTTAAGAAGACTGAATCCTTCCCTACCTAAATCCCTGATAGACACCATCAATGTGGAGAGCTACAATTCAGCAACCTTATCACAAGTTTTAAGAGTTCTGTTCAATGGTTTCCTGTCTAGGCTGTTACTTTTTGGGAGGTAGAAGTGGGGTAGGGGTTATCACAGAAGCCTTCTATGACTTTCTCAGCTATGAGTCTACAGTCATCAGTACCACTACAGAAGTAATTCCCTTGTCCTTTATAGCTAGTGGGAGCATCATGGACTTCCACAAAATTTCTGGAGACAGAAAGGACTTTAGACACTCTTGTGGCTCTTTACAGCAGCACAGGTTACTTGTTAAACACAACCTCTAGGGCAACATGGGCTATGACACCAACATGGCCCATGGTAGCAGCATAGATCACAGACATCAACATGTCTTCAGACTGTGGCACAGACCATGGAAATCTGCATGACCTTTGGTGATATGGGCTTCAAGTACAGGTATGTGAAGAAGTCATAGTCCAGGTGGTATGCTATCTCAGGAAGTGGAGTTTGTGATAACAGCAATTACATGGCTCTTGACAGCAACAGCTACATGGGGCCTAAGGTACTTGAAGGGGGTTTGGAGTTGTGGATCCTTAGCAACACCTGGCAGAATGCACATCTGGGTAGGTGGTTAGGACCAGTAGGGTTCACACATACAGAAAGGAATGGCACCAGGGATCTTGATGGATATGTTTGTGTGTGACACTCCAGGGGATAGGACTGGTGCTAGTGATAGGGGCCAGGACCAGGTATAAGTGGCTTCACTAAGTTCTTAGCACATTTCCTGGGTCAACTCCAGTGGGAGAGGGAAGTGGTAGCTCAAGAAACTTCATTCAGTGAAAGTAGAAACTCATGAGGCCCTCAACTGCTAAAATCCCTTAAGGTCTGCAGTAATTGATGGTTTCCTCAACAGCAAAGGGTGCCAGAATTTGCTTCGGAACACGCTGCATGGTTCTATGATGGTGAATGCTGCAAGATGCTCAGTCTCTCTGTCTGATCTCTGTCTGTCTGTCTCTCTCTTTCACATGTGTGTTTGTGTGTGGGGTTATGGGGTTGTGTCTGAAGTGACTGTAACGCTATGGAGTTTCTTAGTGGTGAGACATCCTCCATAGCTTCCACAGAGTACACTTCAGGGAGCCCAGTAGCATTTGCAGCATGATTGACATTCATAGTCCCTGTCCTTCTTTCTTGTTCCTATCCATTCCTCTGGGGTCTGAGTTTTGTTCGGCCTTTAGAACAATGTGTGTAGTGTGAAACCAAAGTGGATTCTTTGGGCAGTGTTCTGAAGGTCTGAGACAGACAGACAGACACATACCTGCCTTTTCCTTTAGGGGAACTTGTGGGCTGAGAAGATCCATCAATCCTCTAGACTGTGCTACCCTTAGGGGTTGGATGATACAGGTAAAGGGAAACTGCTTTTCCTGTTCTTATATGTGTTTGGTTCGATGCTGCTGGTGTTCAAATCCAGGTAGGGCCTTTTGCTTGCCAAATGAACTAGTTCCATAACCCTGTCTTCCTTCCTACCTTTTTGCAGTCATGTTTACCTTTTTTCCCCTTTCTGTGGTTGCACCAGCTTACCTGATCTTTTTGTACATACTCAGAATATTTTTTTTTAAATGAATACCTTTCTTTTTTTGTTAGATGGTGGAATGTCCTATTCTACCATCTTGCTGATGTTATGACTCTTATTGCCAGATGCAGCCTTTTAATTTTGGAAAGAGAACAATGTTAATGCTTGAGAGGTGTTATTTTAAATCTAAGAGCAAATACAGTGAATGCTCCCAGATCATATGCTTGCGCATCATTTGGTACTATATATTTCATTAATGAGGTCATTTTCCAAAAGGAGAATAATGGTCTCATTTAGCTGCTGTGACAATGTGGGGTCTTGTCCACTACTGAGGCACTGAAGTGGTAGATGCAATCTAGAATCATTAAACTGAGCATCTTCCTTTTCTATATCTATCTAGATTTGAAATGACCAACTTAAGGAGGAAAACTTGTTTTTAGGATTCAGATCTGGATGCTGCTGCACTTCCCACTGCTGTATTGATCACATAGTAATGCACTTTATTTACTTAGTAAACATTAACTGCACACAGACACCAGGATAATCACCAGAGATAAAGAAGGAGTGTATCTGACACTGTAAACACAGCATACCAGTAAATATGAATTTGAGGGTACTTTAATTGCTATCAATAGAAAGTTACAAGATGTGATGAAAATATTTAATCTAGCCATGGAGGTTATGATAGTTTCGGAGATTTTATTTTATTTTAGTTTAGTTTTTGAGACAGAAACTCACAGGATAGCTCGAGCTAGCACCATATCCATGACAAAGCCTGGACTAAATACAAACAGCTTCCAATTTTTCCTATGCCCAAGTAAAACTAGAGGCTCGCTGGCAAATACAGGATCTCAGTGTGATGAAAGTGGGCATGGAGATTCTGGAGGCCATCGAGCATTCTGGGTCTAGTAATGACCAGCAAGGTCACCACTGCCAAGAGTGAGCACTTTTAAAATACAGTTACTGTTCTCTCCTCTGCAGACCACAGCTTCTGCAGCACTGAAGAGTCCCCTCCACTCGGTGTACTTGCAGAGTCTTTAATCTCTGTGTTCTCCCGGCACAGAATTGCGTAACTTACTCCCCACTCTCTCTTTTTCTTCCTGTACATTTTTCTTACTCCTTCCCAAACCTAGCTGGAGTGCAGAGTTAAGTTTATGCTTATGACTAAAACTGAGTAACAACCCCATCGCCAGCATGCTACTTGCCAGAGTCACAGGTGGGTAGCTCAGATTCTGGCTGTTGCTTTTCCCCTTTTATACAGCAAAGATGCTAACTTACCTGCCCTCATGGAGGGAGGTTAGACGTAAGCATCCACCTCAAAGGTTTAGGACCTGTGCCCTGCTCAGAATTGCCACTTGCCTGTTCTTAAAAGGCTGGATCTCAGTGAGAAAAGGCGAAGGCAGGGGACTGCTGTGAAAAGTTTTAGGAACAGTCACTGAATATAGTGTAAGAACATCACAAACACAGTGGATCCCATCAGCAATTTATTAGTTCTTTGAGAATTTCATAAAATGCATTTTGAATTTATTCACGATCAGCTTCTCATCCCAACTATTCATGATCAGTCCCCTTCTCCTTACTCCTCCAAACTTCATGTTTTTTTTTTTTAATAACCCATTATTTCTAATTGAAGATGCCTATATACCCTTGGGTGTGGGGGCACCCGCTGGGGTGTGGTCGACTTACTAGAAGCCAATGTTTTATAGAAAACTGGTGTGGGAGGTTCTTCTGTTTGTGTGTTACTTTTATTGGTTAATGAATAAAGAAACTGTCTTGGCCTAGTTGATAGGGCAGAACTTAGATAAGCAGAGAAGACAGAACTAAATTATGGGAAGAAGAAAGCAGAGTCAGGGAGAGAGAAGCCATAGATCCGTCACCAGAGTCAGGTGCAGAACCTTGCCCTTAAGCCACAACCATGAGGCAACATACAGAGTAATAGAAATGGGTTAAACTCAGATGTTAGAGTTAGCCAATAAGAAGTTAGAGCTAATGGGCCTAGCAGTGTTTTAATGAATACAATTTCTGTGTGGTTATTTTGGGGCTAAGCTCGCTGGGGAGCCGGGACAAACAAGCAGCCCTCTCCTCTGCAACATAAAACTGACTGTCTCTTCCTCAGAACCCACCAACTGTCTATAACTCCTCAGTGGTGGGGACTCATAAAGCCCTTCCCACTCCACGCTGGAATGTCTGCTGACTGGTTGTGTGCAGGCAAGCACAGCTGCTGTGACTTCATGAGTGCAGGAGTTCTGTAATATCCAGAGGACCTTGCTCCACTCTGGTCCTCCATGATCTTTGGCTGCGAAAATCATTCTGCACTCTTTCCTTCAATGTTCCCCGAGTGTGATATAGTTGTCCCATTTATGGGTGAGCATGACAGTGAATTAGCAATGGTGCTAATGCCTCAGCTCAGTGCTTAATGTTCCTCTTCAGGTCCCAGCTCAAGTATCATCTGCTCTCCTCTCTCATGCTCGCTTATCGATGGCTTTCATTCATTCTCTGCTCATTTCTGCCTCATCATACCATCCCACATACTTCCCTTTGTAGCACTAACCACAAACTGACATTGTCTTTAATGATTTATGTCTCTCTTTATTGATCTAATCTATACCTTATTATGAGAATGTCACTTTGTGAGAATAGAGAAACTCTTGCCTTTTTATTTTGGAGATCCCAAAACCGCACGATTCCAAATGTACAGATGTCAGGTAATTACCCAGGTGTGTGTGTGTGTGTGTGTGTGAGAGAGAGAGAGAGAGAGAGAGAGAGAGAGAGAGAGAGAGAGAGGAAGAGAGAGAGAGGGAGAGAGAGGGAGAGGGAGAGAGACAGAGAAAGACAGAGAGACTTCTGGCTTATGTAGAAATTTCTTGCAACAAGAATAGAGCAAACTTCAAATTTAGACACATGTCTGTTGATTACCTCTCAAAGACTATTCTCCAGACTGGGTTGTTTAACCACTTACTTACCTTCAAGTCATCGAGTAAGAGTCCAGCATGAAGGCTCTTGCCTGCACTTAGAGGAGGCAAGTAGATCTGGAGGGCAAGGTCATCCTTGGCTGCATGTGAATTCCAAGCCAGCCTGGGCTACATGAGATCCTGTCTCAAACCAGAACAACGCAGAGTAGAAGAGAACAAAACCAAACAAGCCCTGATTAATTATCTCTGCGCATTCTACATCACACAGCAACACCACATCCATTTCTATGGCCGTTGGCTAAAATGAATTGGTTTCTTTCCTAACAGGTGTGGGTTATTTTGGTACCTGTATTATTTTTCTGATAGATGAAAAGGACCAATGGCGAGAGTGCTAGACAGATCTATTTGTGGCGACTTCACCCTCCATTTCAAGCTCTATTTGTAAATACCACCCTTCTTTTCACCTTCTAATTATAAACTGACTCAGATAGAGCACCAAACCACGAAGCAGAGGGCACAGCCGATCACAGAAACACGAACTCATTCAGTTGAAGTAAGATTGCTCCAGGTTTTGTAACATGAAAGGAACAGAAACAATAGATTGCATCACTACCCTGAAATTAAATTTTTTATTTAACAACTAGTGGTGATAAGAAAAATTCCCTGTCATGCAATCACTAAGCGACAAAAGTTGTGGATGTATAATTAGTATTGGAGGTTGAATTCACTTTGTCATACATTTGTACACACACACACACACACACACACACACACACACACAAAATATGTGTTTTTTTTCCGTGGAAAACTGTGCATGTATGTAGAGGTCTGACGTCAGCCTCAGATGTCTATTTCAATTGTTCTCCACCTTACTTTAAAAATATTTTTAAAGCCATTCTTTTAAAATGTGAATCATGTATGCAAAGTATTTTCATTATTTCTACCCTCCACAACATCTTGTATACTCTCCCAGGATCCCTCCAACTTGTCTCCCTCCCAACTTCATGTTGTCTTTTAAAATTTCTATTATTAAGAACTTCGTGAGTTCAATTAGAGCTGACCATATTGTTCATGAGTGTGGGGCCATCTTACTGGGGTACAGACAGCCTACCAATGGGCCACTACTTCAAAGAAAAGTGAATTTTCCTCCTTCAGTCACCATCAACTGCTAATAGGTCCTCTGCTAGTGGTGGGACCTTTGGAACCTCTCCCCAATCCAAACTGTAATGTTGACTGACTTGATCTTTTGCAGGTCTTATGCAGGCAACTGTTGCTGTTGTGATTTGATGTGTATCAATCATGTCATATCCAGAGCATTTCAAAGCTCTCCTCTCATCCTCTGGCTCTTAAATTCTCATTACATTTTCCGAGACAGGATCTTTCAGGGAATCTGGGCTCACTGATTTGGTTAGATTGACTGGCCAGAACCTCAGGGGTCTTCCTGTCTCAGTTTCACCGTGCCTGGATTTTTCATGTGGGTGTCGGGTATTCGAACTCAGGTCCTCATGCTTGCACAGAATTAAGTCACTGAGCCATTGTTCCAGCTCCTCAGCTGGCTGTTTATATCCGGAATATGGGTCTCTCCAAATCCACTGTGTGTACCTTAGACTTTGATGAGGGGCTGTTTATATCCAGAATATGGGTCTCTCCAAATGCACTGTGTGTACCTTAGACTTTGATGAGGGACTTCTTGTGGGTGTGCCCATTGCCGGTACATCTCTGGCCCTCAATCTGCAGGATGCTGAAGAAGTCTGCCTGATAAAAGGAAATATTTCAGATTCAAAGAAGATAGCAAAGCATCAACCAAAGCTAGAAATAGTCTGTCTGAGACTTTAGCAGGATATAGCCCTAAGTTGTTAGAAAAAAAATTCAAAGGTATTTAGGTAGGATTATAGTTTGAGGGAGGATAGAGTCAAGTAGAGGCCTGCTATGAGGATTAGGAGACCTGGTGTCCAACTCAAGGTGGTAATGTTATCAGGGTTCTTGACTTGAGCTGGGAATGTCTATGTCCTGCCTATCTTTCTGAATGTGTACAATGAAGGGGTGAGCTAGATGGTTTTTAACTTTATTTCCAAGTATTTCTTCCTAAGGACAATTATATAGTCAGTTGTCTAAAGTAGTCTTTATTTTGTGTGTGTCTTTCCAGCTTTTTATTTTTGTTTATGAAAGTATACATATTAATAAGGTATTATGTAATGTTTGTTTCCTCTCTCCTTCCTTCCTTCCTTCCTTCCTTCCTTCCTTCCTTCCTTCCTTCCTTCCTTCCTTCCTTCCTTCCTTCCTCCCTCCCTCCCTCCCTCCCTTCCTTCCTTCTTTCCTCCCTCCCTTCCTTCCTCCCCACTTCTCTTTCTTTCTTGACAGAGTTTTACTCCATGACTCTCTTAGAACTTGCTATATTCTAGCAGACTAGGCTGGCTTCAAACTCACCAGAGATCTGCTTGCCTCTGAATGCTGAAATTAAAAGTATGGGCCGCCATACCCAATACATCCCCTTTCTTTGGAATATGTTCTTACTAGGTATACTAGACTGGGCTTACACTCAAGATCTGCATGCTTAAGTCTTCTGAGCATTGAGATTATAGGTGTGAGTTGCTGTGCTCAGTCTGCTTCAATATGTAAATAAGTTTCATACTACTTAGATCAGATTATGCATACTTATCTCATAAAACATTTATCCTTCCTTTATTCTGAAAACTTCCCAAATCTTCTCAGTATTTTGAAATGCATAGTATTTATTATTGCCTATGATTGCCCAACTGTGCCAGCATCCCAGGCTTAGTTTAGTCCAAATTGGCCAACCTTTTCCATTCTTCCCAATCCACGGCTTTCCTTGGCATCAGCATGTCTGTCTGTGCACTACTTTTGTGCAGTACCCTTGGAAGTTAGAAGAAGAAGGTGGTAGATTCTCTGGGACTAGAGTTAAATGACGATTGTGAGGTGCTGTGCAGATTCTGGGAATCGAACCCAAATTCTTTGGAAGCGTTCTTAACCACTGAGCTATCTTTCCGGCCCCAGTCCTTATTTTATTTGAATGGCATTTAAATTGAGAGGGTGAAGATATGGATTTACCAAACTAGATTCATATTTCATACGAGGTAGACAAGCAAAAGATTTTGTCTTGTCGTTTATGTTGACAGTGTGACCCTGAAGAGCAAGACATCAGCTTCAATTATTTTCATATAGTTGGATGGATTTTTTCAGGCAATCCATACTCACCTCTTAAAAATATCGGTCTCTATATTGGTTATTTCATTGTTCATTGCCAATAACACAATATAAAAGTTGGGTGGTTAAAAGCCAATTATGTGCAATCATTTATTCACTTACTAAGTTAATAAATAATAAAATACCTACTATGTGTCATGTAGGAAAGACAGTGGTGAATAGGATCATTAGGTTCCTTGACTTTAAAGAGTTTTCATTTCACTCCAAAACAACTAGAAAATCTCATTCTCAGCCCAGCATAATCAGGATGACCTAGCTATATCCTGTAAAATGAAGAAGATGAACATCCATCTTCACTGTAAGATTTTAGGGCGTTAGAAATGCAATCTGACTATGGTATATAAAAGTAGTGCTCTGAGGAGGTTATGAGGATATGGTCATGAGTACAGAGTTTCTATGATTAAAGCTTAATGGTTTTACAAGAATAGGCAGAGAAGATAGAACTTACATCACAGATAAACATACACACTCCTACTCTCCATGACTGCTGTATTAGGCCTTTCACCACCTCAAGAGTCTACCAGAATGGCTGCACATAATAGGCATATATAGAGAGAATGAGGGTTTGGGTGTCTCGTTTTTATTTTATCCCATCATCAGCTGGAAAATCCTGGGATGCTCAGTGGTGAACTCAGTGTGGAATTTGCTCTGCAGGAACCTGACATGAAAGGGTCACCGTGAAGATGAGACCCGTTTTGGCTACACAGTGAGTTCTAGGCAAGCCAGTGCTACAGAGTGAGACCCTGGCTCAACAAAACAAAATAAAACAAAGCGAGAAGAAATATTTTGGGAGTGCCTTGGTAGCTCATAAAAATGTCCTATTTCTGAGGGAGACAGCAAGTGCAGGGAGATTCCTTTTCTGAAGAGGTGAGGTCATTTAGCTTTTCCTTGAGCCATGTGGAAATCACTACAGTTTGGTGAGAAGTTAGCATGCATCTAGAAGTGACTGCTTGTTGTTGTAATAGGAGCGGCAGGGCTGCGTCTCCGGCACCCGGCCGCCCGCATGGCTTAGCTTATGCCCCAAAATAATTACACGGAAACTGTATTCTTTTAATCACTGCCTGGCCCATTAGCTCCAGCCTCTTATTGGCTAGCTCTTACATATTGATCTAACCCATTTCTAATATTCTGTGTAGTACCACGAGCTGGCTTACCAGGAAAGATCTTAACCTGCGTCTGTCTGGAGTGGGAGAATCATGGCGACTCCTCACTCAGCTTCTTTCTCCCAGCATTCTGTTCTGTCTACTCCGCCTACCTAATTTTCTGTCCTATTAAAGGGGCCAAGGCAGTTTCTTTATTACTTAACCAATGAAATTAACCCCTCCATCATTTCCCCTTTTTTCTGTTTAAACAAAAAAGAAAGGCTTTCACTTTAACATAGTAAGATTACATATAGCAAAACAGTTATCAAGCAAGAATTAAAGTTACAATATTTATATCTATTTTATCTTTTATCATAACTAAGGAAAACTATAACTATAACTAACCATTCTTCAACTCCATCAAAGACTCCAGAAGGATATAATATTACCTAAGCAAACAAGAGATCCAAAACTCTAGAAATGACAGAGACATCTCGCTGCCTGGACAGTCACTCAAAGTTCCTCTGTACCGTTGGGGCATCCATCTTCAGCCTACAGGCCCATAGTATCCAGCAGACATTTCCATGAAGCAGGAAAATTCAAAGACAGTTCAGTCACTTTTTGCTGTGTCCTGCAGAATGTCTCGCAGACTCTTTTAGGAGTCAGGAACCCCAAAAAGCCATCTCACCTTTAGGCAAGTTCAGTAGTCCTCTCTGTGGGTTCTTTGTGTCCAGTTTATGCATCAGTCCAGGCAAGAGCAGTTTCTTGCCCAAATGGCTATAAAACTCCTTAAGGAGCCTCTTCGGTGCCCATCTTCCTCTTGAAGTAGATTGGTGCTGCCAGGAGCAGACGTGTCTCATTGTCATGAAAAGCCCTAAGTTATTAAAACATTAAATGCCATATTCTGCAGTCTTTGAAAGATATGAAGAATGCCTATCTAGCTGAAATATATCTATGCACATCTATAAAATCTAAATAACATGACTACAAGCTTGACTATTATTGATGATTATCCATTAATAACCTATATTTCCTATTTTACATTACATTTTTAAATGAACTACACAATCACAATACCTTAATCAAGATCAGAAATACATATACATATAACAAAATTGACCTTATAATCCATACCAATGCAAATTATTCATATCTATATCATATCCCCCTTTAAATGTAAAAGAACATTTATAAACCATATTTGGGAACATGGGCGCAGTTTTTCTCTCCAAACTGCTTCCTACTCCGCCTACCTAATTTTCTGTCCTATTAAAGGGGCCAAGGCAGTTTCTTTATTACTTAACCAATGAAATTAACCCCTCCATCAGCTTGTTATCCAGTTACATATTATTTCTGCCCCCCACTATCCCTTTCTTTTCCCACATGCACCCTTCTCTCAGTGCCAGGCTTTGCCTTATCGTGAGCTCTTAACTAAAGGATTTTATCCTTTTCTTTCTGTGTCTCACCATCATTCTGCTACAGATGTTTAGAGAATGAAGGTCCTTCAGGTTACTTGTGGGATCCTTTGATACACGAACATGGAGTAAACATTATCAGTGAATAGACAGAGCTGATATTTGGCACCATACAACATGTGCCTAGGAATATCTAGGATACTTTGGAAGTCTTAATGCAAAGAACAGTCATTATCCTTCCCCTCAAATAAAGTATATTTATTTTTGTTAAAAAGCAACCTCCCCAAAACAACAAAAACACACCACATTTGAATGTTGGAGCATTTTCCTCATTTATAAAGTAGGATATTACCTGAAATATGGATGGTATTGGTTATTGTGAAAACCAAATGAAGTTATCTAATAACTATGCCTGGAAAACATATGTATTAACAGTCTGATGAACAGTAAAAATATAGCAAGTAAATTTTCATTTGGGAAAATCAACATTTAATGTAAACCTAGAAAAATTTTACTTGCAAAGCATTTAATTTTGGTTCAAGTTTTTTTATTTTTTAAGACAGTGAATCGTCATTTTGGGAGAAAGCTAATGCATACACATGTGCTATTGCGAGTTTACAGTTTCTGGGCCCTTTCTGAAACAATGACACCCAGGTAAAAGTGGTGGCTGTCTGCCAGACAGTGTTCCATTCACATAGATGGCTGTGGTACAGGTACTCCTGAGGGCTGGCCAGGAACCTGCTGTGCTATTCTCCCCTTCACAGAATCACTTTGAAGGTTGAAGAGCAAGTCTCAAATATGCTAGGTTCACTAACTAGTTTTTCAAAGGCTGCACTTAAAACAGTTGGTTTTGAGACCAGGTTTCTTTTCACAGTCCTGGGTTCCTTTGAACTCATTATATATCTTAGGCTGGCCAGAAGCTCACAATCCTCCTGCCTCCATATCCCGAGTGCTAAGATTATAGGAACATAACCACAGTGCTTGGCCTAGATTCTCACCTTTGAAAGTAATTTTCTAACAATGATGAGATATATCATTCGAAATCAGCTTTGTATTTTAGAGTAAAATTATTATGCACTATGTATTGATCAGTGTTCTATTGCACCATGACGGTAGCTCTCATAAAGGAAAGTGCTTCATTGGGGCTTGCTTACAGTTTCAGAGGTTTACTCATCACGGCAGGGAGTATGGCAGCATGCTGACAGATGCAGTGCTGGAGAAGTAGCTCAGAGTCCTACTTCTGGAATCCACAGGCAGCAGGAAGATTGAGATACTGATAAAGTTTGAGCTTCTGAACCCTCAAAGCCTACTCCCAGTGACATCCTTCCTCTAACAAGGCCACACTTCCTGATCCTTCTAACAAGTGCCATTCCCTGATGACTATGCGTTCAAATATATGAGTCTATGGGGGAGGGGGGGACATTCTTATTCAAACTACCACTTCTGTATAACTCTTTCCCCTTTTTATTAAAAACAGCTTCTTTTCTCACAAAATGTATCCTGATTAGCTTCCCCTGTCTCTACTCCTCCAAGTTTCTCCTCACTATCCCTCCCATCCATACCCACTCTTTTTTGTCTCTGATTAGAAATGAACAGATTTCTAAGAGACAGAATTAAAAGATAACAAAGTAAATATAATAAGAAAAATAAAAAACTATTACCTTGATGCTGTTGGACATGGCAAATGAACATAAGGAAAAGAACCTAAGAGAAGGCAGAAGAATCATTTGCACACTCAAGGATCCCAGAAAAAACACTGTGCAGACCCATGCAGGGCCTGTGTATGCTGCTTCAGACTCTGTGAGTTCATAGGAGCATGGCTCATGCTGATTTAGAGGGCCTGGTTTTCTTGGTGTCTTGTAGTCCTTCTGACTCTTAAGTTCTTTCTGCCTCCTCTTCTGTGGGGTTCCCTGAGCTCTGAGGGGGTGGGGTTTAATTAAGACATACCCTTTAGAGAGTCAGTAGGGTGTCCTGGTCAAAATGAACTATCTGGACAATGTAATATTTGATCAGTGGCTCGCAGGAGGTAAGGAAGAGAACCGTGTACATATCTAGTGAGAATCAGGTGAAGAGGACGGTCAGCCAAAGGGGTTGAGATGGGGAAGATTCAGGCATGTGAGAAGTTTGTAAGGAAGTCACTGTGACTGGAGTAGAGTGGGGAGCAGATGGTGTGGAGAAGGAATAGAGACTGGTAATGACGAGCATTGTGGCTACTGTAAATACTCATTTTGACTCTGAATAAATAAATAAAGGAACTCATTATTTATCACCTTATTTTGGGAACTTGGAGTTTGCAAACTCCTTATAGACTACTGGTCTCAAGATTTAAATTTATCTTTTTTGATCTGCCTTATGACTGTTATGGTGAAATGAAAATAGCCAACTTGAGTGCTACTTTCTGATTCACGCTTAATTGGGTCACAGGTTCATGTCGTCATTCTAAATGCCCCAATGTCCTTGGCCATAACACGAAGGTGTTTATTACAAAAGCTGTTACATAAACTGTTGTTTGTTGGTGGTAGTAAATCAGAGAAGGAGTCTGTAATAGATTCTTCATGACTTACAAGCACCGTGTCAATGTGTTTAGACCAAATAGTGATGGTGCGTGTACTATGAGTTAAGTGTTATTAAAATGTAGAGATTCTGCCACTGTAGGTGATTTCTAATTTTGGCTTTCCATTGTGTTCATCACAAGATGTGGGAAGATTTTTGTAGCTAGGAGGAGAGAAACGTGAAATAAATGAACCAGGTAAGAAGACTCTTCCTTCCTTCATGTGACATGGTAATCCTTATATATGATAAAATATTAGCATTCATTGACAGTCTTTGGGATAGGAATGATATGTTCAGGCTCTTCTTTATGATTTAGTTAGATAGATTAACTGTGATGGGTTTTTCAAGTTTTATAGGACATAAGAACACAAAGCTGTAACCAATGGTCTGATTATCAGATTAACTATGCTTAACTAGTACAATTCTTGAGAATGGAGTGAACAAGGGTGTTATAAATAGTTACTCCCAGACTAGATATACCCAGCTGAACTATTCCTAGAAAATAAAAATGCACAGCTATTCTAGATTTGTGATAGATGATTGTATGGGGACCCTGATCCTCTTGCTCAAGTCTATGTCCTTTTATCCAAAACAATGGTTTATTAGATGCATTATAGGATCACCAGAATACTGAGTCATATATTATATGGGGTTGCATGCCATCTCTATTCAAGTTATGTACTTCCAGGTCAGAATTTCTTTCTTTTGGTAGACATAGTGGAACCAAGGCTGAGAGCTGTGACGTGACCTGATCAGAACTAGTAACCAACAGCACAAGTCATCAGGGAAATGCAGTCTTGATCACAGAACTAGTAAAGAATATCTATTAGCTTTCCAGGACCAATACTATGTTGCTCAAGGTTCAAACACAAATATAATTATTAGAAGCATCACTGCTGAGCTAGGCATAGTAGCTCATAACTGTAATCCTAGTAACTGAAAGACTAAGGAGCATTGCCATGAGTTTGATTCCATGTGGGCTACATAGTTCAAGATTAGCTTGAGCTATAGTATAAGACCTTGTTTCAAAAAAATATAAAAAAAATTGTGCTTAAATGTTTGATTCTCTCATGAGATTCTGTAATATTAATAGAAGTGTTTTGTATTTCAAGCAGAGTTTAAATTAAACCAAAGGCTCTAAGTTGATACATACCTAATAAAGATAGTTCAAGGCTCAACTTATATTGGAATGACATTTTACTTACAGTGATGTGAAAACAGTATCTATGCAGTAGAAACCGTCCGTCAACCTTTGGGTTTTTGTCTTATTCTAGACTTATGATGTACTGCCCAATACTCTTTTTGATGCTTATTGTTTTGACTGAATGCCTCCCTCTAAGCCAGGTAACCAAGGAGACTGACTGATTCTAATATTCTACTAGGCAAGAGGTTGGTAAATTACGGCTTTTATTTGGTTAGATTTGTTAAATGCATTTAAACTTGTGGCATTTTCAACTTAAGAAGTGTTTGTAGATGTAACACCATTTTAAGCTGAGGACCTAGTTAGGCACACTTAATCACATAGAAACATTTTGGTTGCCATTTATCAAATGCACAGATTAATAGAATTCTGTGTGATATTTTAATGAATGCTTTCACTGTGCACTGATCAAATTCATTCTCTCTTTACCTATACTTTTCCTGCCTTTTCCAACCTCTTACATTAACAATTCTATATTTAGGTCAATGTTTTTTTCTTTTAAGCTTCTCATATCAAAAATATGTGGTACCTGCCTTTTTTGCCTTGATTATTTCACTTGGCATAGTGTTTCTATTCTATCTAGAACAGGATTTTATTTTTCTTTGTGGCTTAATAATTACCCATTGTGTATGCATGCATGTCACATTTTCTTTGTTCATTCATCCGTTGATTGGCATTTAAACTAATATATCTTAGCTATAAATACAGGCATGCAAGTCTATTCTTGGTATGTCAATTTTATTTCCTTTGAACATGCACATGTTCTCAGTAATGAAAAGTAGTTGTTAGTTCATAAGATAGTTATAATTTTAATCTTTTCAAGAGACTCCAGACTGTTTTACATAATGATTGTAGTAATTAACATTCCTATCAACAGTGTATGAGACTTTCATTTAATTCACACCCTCATTAACCATTGTTATCTTTGGTTTTTGATAATAGCCATCCTAACTAGAATAAGGTGATATGTCGTTGTTGTTAAGGTTTGCATTTCCCTGATGGCTAGTATGATTAAGTGTGTTTTATCCATTTGTTGGTTATTTGTATTTCTGCCATTGAGATGTATTTGTTCAGACTTTTTTTGTGTGTGAGAAAGCATGTTGGGGGCAGATATTAAAATTAGCATTCATATGAATTCCAGGAAAATAACAAGGTAGGGGCAATGCCACCTTTGCTTATTATAAAGGTCCCTGTTTACTTTCCTGCCTCAGAGGGATAAAGTAGGTAGATTATTTTATGAAGCTGGGAGTGGGGTAGATCTGGCTGCTCTCAATACATGTTGATTTATACAGCAAGGATTACCTTTTGATTATCAGTTCAAGCTGCTTATAAAGGGGAATAGTGTTGTAGAATATTTGTTTACACTGCAGAGATGTGTCTCCACCTATGTTGCCTTCTGATTGGTTTAATAAAATATAAAATATAAAAAATATAAAATATAAAAAAATAAAAAATATATAAAAATAAAAAAAAAAGAGCTAAATGACCAATAGCTAGGCAGTAGAGAATAGGTGGGAATTTTGCGGGGGGGGGGGAGGGGAGAGAGAGAGAGAGAGAGAGAAGAGAGAGAGAGAGAGAGAGAAAGAAAGAAGGGGGCGGGAACTGGGAGAAGGAATCTAGGTCTGAGATTTTATCAGAAGACTTGGAGCAAGTCAGATGTGCCTACTAAGAAGAGGTAACCAAGTCATGTGGTAGAATGTAGATTTAAAAACATATGGGGTTACTTAAGTTATAAGAGGTAGTTTGGAGAAAGTCTAAGATAAGGTCAAGTTTTCATGATTAATAATAAGTCTCTGGGTTATTATTTTCAGGTTGGTAGTCCTGACGAAAAAGTACTACTATAGAAGAGTTCACACACAAGTAGGATTGTTGCTGCCAGGGAGTAGCCAAGAAGACTCTCTGGAGTTCTTGACACTTAGCTGTGTTTAGCTCACAATCAGTGTGCAGAACCTGGGGTTTAAGGGAATGCCAAAGAGTAAGAGAATAAGGAAAAGAACCAACTTTTTATTCAGAGAGCCCTGACTTCAGCATTGTTTTATAAATAGTGATTTAACATGAGTTAAAATTTGATGCATGTATGAATTATATATGTTACTATACACTTGGAGCAATGCATACACACATACACACATGCACTCAGAGTTCACTATAAGAGTTGGTTGGCTTAGTAGAGTGCTGTCATTGTCCTCTCATGTCAGAAATAAGAGTTAAGCTTTGATGAGTCTGAAATAGATTACTGGTGTTTCATAACAGAATTCCTAGGTTGTAGCATTGTTCATAATGACCAAACCTAAGAGTCCAAACTGAAGACTCTTAGGAAAGAATTTGGACTCTGAATAGCAATGACCTGTAAAAGAAAGGAATTTTTCTTTGTCCTTTTGCTGCTTTGAACCCACCTTTGTCATTCAAACATTCCTTCAAGAATTTTGGAACACATTGATGCTTAGGGTAATTTCTAGTCTTGTAATATCTGTGTTTATCTTTCTTCATTCTTCCTCCCCTTTAGTCTCTATCACATTTAACACAGTACATGAAGTAAGTAGATTTTCAAAATGATCTGGTTGATTAAAACATAAGCAAGTCTTTTAAAAATGAGTAATTGAAAATATTGATGTGATACAGATCAAAGTCTCTGTGTGATCTTCACTGGATCTCTTTCCCCAGCAATTCTGACTGCTTATTGCTGATGAAACTCAAAATGGTGGAGCCACTATGGGAATTCGTGTGCATGTTCCTCAGAAACCGTACAACAGGTCTACCATATGTCCAACTGTACCACTTTTGGGTATATACCCAAAAGAGTATATATCCTGCTGCAGAGATGCTCGCACAACTGTGTTTATTGCTGCTCTGTTCACATTAGCCAGGAAACAGAAACAGCCTCAAATTCTATCAGCTGATAAATGGATAATAAACAATGGAATATTACTCATCCATTAAGATTATAAAATTATAAAATTTATAAGTAAATATATGGATCTGGAAAGCAGTTATTCTGAGTGATATAATCCAGACCCCAAAAGACAAACATCAAATATTATCTCTTACTTGTGGGTGTTAATGTTGAATCTATAGCTGTGTTATGTTTCATTTGGAATACACATGGAGTCCAATGGTTTAATAATATCTAAGTATTTGGTTTAAAAATTACAGTGTTCTAGAATGAAATGTTTTTTTTTCTTTTAATTCCAAACATATCACATGGTCCACAAAACTCAGCAGCAACAATGTGCATACTCATGTAACATGAGGGCCTGCTTGTCGTGGTTTCTGTCCTGCCCAGTTTCCACATTGATAAACCCCAAAGAAAATCACACAGAGGTCTCCATAAGTTATAAACTGATTGGCCCATTAGCTCAGGCTTCGTATTAGCTCTTATAACTTATATTAACCATTATTCTTATCTATGTTAGCCATGTGGCTTGGTACCATTTTTGGCGGGGCAGGTCACATCCTGCTTCTTCAGTGTCTGGACAGGACTGCAGAAAGAGCTTCCTTCTTCCCAGCACACTCCTGTTCTCATTGCCATGCCTCCACTTCCTGTCTGGTTGTCCCACCCTACTTCCTGCCTGGCTACTGACCAATCAGTATTTATTTAAAGCATAATTGACAGAATACAGAATTGTCCCACACCATACTCATGTTCAAATGTGTGGACAATAACCTAAACTACACCAATGATTCAAGGCCACAGTGGCTGCTGAGTGACTCCTGATGGCTTAGGTGGTTTTTCCTCTGTGGATATTGTACTATTTTGTTTCTAAGCCTGCTTACCTGACGTGAAAGATGGAAGCAATGCCCTAGTATGACTGGGAGCATTACCAAGGCTGAGTTCTGTGATGAACTCAGGGTATCAGGATAGAAACCCAGTCTTTAGATTAAGGCTGACCTGCGTGGTTAAAGCAGATTCTGTAGGGTAAAGGGCTTCTGCTGAATGCTGTGATGGGCAGAATTCGAGGTGGAAAACTTACCCTAGTCAGCAAAAGCACAGGCTTCACATTTTGGTGGTAGGTGAGTGATAGATCTGTGATGCTAGAACAGAAGCAGATGGATCTTAGTTGTGCCTCAAAAGAGAATGTGGGGTTAGCGGGATGTTAGCTGCATAAGACTTCAGATTCAGAACCGTTGGTGAGCTCAGAGATTTGGGGATTTGTGTATTGCGGGGTGAACTGTCTTCGTTAAGGCTCTCCAGAACCACCCTTAGTTTTGCTGATTTGTAAGTGGGACTCAAGGGACTTGTACAAAGTTGTTCTCACAATCAAGATAAATTACAGTGCAAGGTCAAAGCAAATTCAGTGAAAGCAAAAGCCCATGGGGCCAGGTCTAGAGGAGACCAGGAAGAAGTTTCCAAAAACCCTGTCACACAGGACATGTTCTGCTCCCTTGTGGGAAGTGCTGTCTGTGAAGAGAAGTCCAGGGAAAGATTCAGTGACCAAAGATTTTTCCTTTTCTTTCTAGGAGGTGCGGGTTAAGGAACATGTCAAAATTCCAGGTCTTCAAAAGGAAAGCACAAAGCACCCTAGTGTGCAGGTGGTTTGTGTGTAGCCATAATAAATCAGTCTTGTCAGGGAGGGTATGGTGGGAACCTTCTTGAAGTCTTTATTCTAACGGCAGGACAAGTTTTGCAAGTAGATCTCAAGAAGACAGACTGGGAACTGTTGTGTCAAAGCCCCATCCCCACAGTCACCGATGTCATAATCTGTCAAAACTAATGCTGAGGCTGGGGAGGTAGCTCAGTTGGTAGAGAATTTACTGCAGATGCATGAAGACTTGAGCTGGATCCCAGTAGCTATGGAAAACCTGTAATCTGAGTGCTCACATGGCAGAATCAGGAGGGTACTCGGGGCTCCTGAGCAAGCCAGACTAGCCGAAAAATAAAGTGAGGAATGAATCAAGAAGACACGAGACATAAACCACTGGTATTCACACATGTGCATATGTACTATGCAAATGTGCATACATGTACACATATATGCATGCACACACACTTACACTGGAATGCCTACTCCTTGTGGTACAGGAGAACCTAGCAGAGATTAAGATTCTAATTTTGTATTTACAAAGAATCAGTTGAGATTAATTCTGCACCAGACTGCCTGGTTGGGTGAGAACCTAGGAATCAAAGGAATGGTGGTTCTAAAAGACATGCCTTTTTGGAGCATTAGGCCAGGGCAGTTTGATCAGTCTCACTGGTTCCTTCACAGGTAAGACCATTACTAATTGTAGAGAGTTTATTTTGAACTTCATCAGACTGAAGCCCGCTGAGTCAGGCCACTGCCTTGCTTTCAAGCTCCTCCCAAGTGCTCTGCCCTGAGATGTATTCTCAGCTCTACACTCACATTCAGAGAGGTGGAGATCTATATCAGATGGAGTTTTTAAAAAAACCTGGAAGGGTTGCCACAGTATACAGTAAGCATTTACTCAGTCCAAGACTTGTCTTTTAGCAACTATAGGGTCTTTCCCAAAGGCAGTGGTCATCTTAAAGCCTTGTACCAATGACTCAGATTTTATTCACTTAAGACTACGCAGGAGGGAAAACTCCCAGCTGAGGTTGACAAGAAAATGTAAGCAAGTGAAGCTTAAAATAAAATGCTGTGTGGGATTCCTCATCTCAGACAGGCTATGACAGCGCCAAGTGCCACGCAGCTTGGAGCGGTGAGGGAGAGGCATATATTTAGATGGTTAACGAGGGGAGGGGGATTCTATCACTGCTTGAAGAGACTGCACCACAAAATGCGATGAAATTTTCCTTGACAGGAAGGAGCATGATTTTGCCTTCCCTATCCTCTCCCCTAAAATCCCTGGGTGACATGACACACTTTCATACCTCCCTAGTACAATCTAGGTCACCTGTCCCTGAAATAGCAGAGTCCAGTGAACAGGGCACAACAGTATCTGACCCCAAATCTAGGGTACCTGCTAGGAATGCTTCATCCCTACATATCTTATCTCAGGTCAGAGTCATCACCATGGAACATCAACAGTGGAACCAACCTATGCATCAGTGATTGTTTCCCAAACCTTTTGGCCGAAGAAATCTTATTTTCAGAAGTACAAGATACAGGCAGGGAAGGCAGGCCTGCTGTGATGGAAGAGGCTAAGCTAATTCTTTGTTCCATGTCCACTGGCCCCAAATTACAGTGCTGTGGAACCCCCTGGAGATCCAGAAGAACAGGACTGCTGGGTATAGGTTGTGCACATAGATAATGTGAAAACTTGCCTCAGAGGAGAGTCAGAAAATAGACAGTACAATCTCCTTGTAGATGAGAAAGTTGAGGCATAAGGTGGTCTGCATAGTATCCACAGGCTGCTGCAGAGGCAGGATCTGAATGCACAAACTGTGACTCTTAAGTTTTCTTTTTTTTTGGGGGGGGGAAGGTCTTACGTATACCCATGCTTGTCTGGGACTGACTGTGTGGCCAAGGATGACCTTAAGCTTTTGATCCTCCTGCCTCTACCTCTGGAGTGCTGAGATTATAGGCATGTACCACCATGCTCGGTTTATGCAGCACTAGGTACCAAATCCAGGGCTTCCTGTGTACTAGGCAAGAACTCTGCCAACAGAGCCTTCCATTTATTTTCCTGGTGTTGAAGAGACTTTCTAATCTCTAAGTTCTCCTTAGCCCACCCATGATAAAAGCAACCTCAGGGTTGCAAGGCTAGGGAGTAACACATGCGTGCTTCAGAGAAGAGACAAAAGTGGAAGTGCCTTTGGAGTCAAGGTATGCTTTCAAAAGTAACAGCTTTGATTCTTCCCAAGGCTTCAGGATTTCATCAGTGTGTTTACAATACAGCTAGTCCTCAGCATCCACCATTTTTAGAAGCATGGATTCACCTAATTTTACTTTTCTGTTTAGAAACAGTAATGTAGGCCAGGCTTGCTTCAAAGTTATCAGGAAACTAAGGCTAGCCCCCTCTTGATCCTCCCGGTTTCACCTCTAGGACTCAGGTGTGTGCCACTATTTCTGGCCTGATTCAACCAATTAGCAAAATTACAGTTTTGTTTTGTTTTGTGTTTTAATGTGTGTGAGGTTGCATGATGGTATATATATGTAATCTCAAACTTCAATATACTGAAGCAAGGGGACAAAGGTTCAGTCTGGGCTAGACTGAGTTTCAATCAATCAATCAAAACAGAATAAACTGCCTGGACTGAACATGAAAAAAAAAAAAAAAGTAACAGCTTGAGTACACAACCAGGCCATCTTCAATCTTATTCTTAAGCATTGACGGTGCAAGAAAAGCTGATACACTACTGGGCTCAGAGTGGAGGCTTCCCAACAAGAAATTCTAATAATAAATGACGTTGGGCGTTTCTTAGTTTACTTGTCACCATGACAACATATCTAACAGAAACAGCATAAGGGACAAAAGGGTTTTTGGCTTATGGTTTCAGTAAAAACTACAGTCCACTATAAAGATGGCACTTCTTCAGAAGTCATGAATCAGGAAGAGAAAAGCTTAGGGTTGGAACCAGGAGTATGTAAACTATCAAAGGATTGCTTCCAATAACCACTTTACAGGAACCAGGATCAACCTTCCAAAGGCTCCACAGTCTTCAAAATTAATTCTACAAGGTGGGGACTGAATGTCCAAAATATGAGCCTATGGGGATACGTTAGATCCAATCCATGGCAGAGCATGGCAAGTTTTTAAGAGCTGCAGCCAGTCTTCACAGTAGATTAAGTTTAACTCTGCCCACCAACCCCCAAGAACAGTATCAGGCTCACCTAAAGAGAGTAGATTTTTACCTCAAATTTATACATGGATTGAGGTGGGTGGTCCTTGGACTTTCCACAGGGCAGGGAACCCTGATTGCTCTTAGGGCTGACAAGGGAGGGGGACTTGATTGGGGGAGGGGGAGGGAAATGGGAGGCGGTGACAGAGAGGAGGCAGAAATCTTTAATAAAGAAATAAATAAATAAATTAAAAAATAAAATCTTAACATATGAATTATAAGTTAACATATAGTGCCACTGAAGATGATTGTATTTGGAGTTGGATCTTTAAAGAGGTTATTAAAGTCAACTGAATCATGTTGGTGGCACTTGGTGTCCTAAGAAGACAAGATTGGGGTAGAGGAAGGTACAGAGGAAAGAGCACACAAAGAGGGAATGCAGCTAGCTATAACTATGGAGAGAGACCTCAGAACAATCCAGCCCTGCTTACATCATAGTCTAGGACTAACAGCCTCTGGAACAAAGAGACACACTTTTCCTGTTGGAGACTGCCAGTGAGGTTGTCTTTTACAGCGAGGGAGGACTACAGAGAGCATCCACAGATCTGCACGGGGATTCTGATTTTGTGGCTCTAACTATTGTTTGAAACTGCATTCTTATGAAAGGAAAGAGGAGGGGGTAAAGGCTTTCTTTTCTGTTGTGTCGCACAGTTTCTATGTTGGCTATCATGTATAATCACTTCCTTCTGCCCAGCTCCCAAACTTTTGTTGTTAAAATGCTGGAATGCTTTTTTTGGTCATCTGATGTGGATTTTCACGAAGCAGATGAAGCATGTGTAGCGACTTAAGTATGAAACCAATTAACACTTCAGAGTATACCTAAGAGGGGCTGACAGAATGTTTCCTTAAACCCTGAGGATATTAAGGAGTTTGCTGCTGTTGTTATTTTCCTAGAGCACATGGGGTACTTCTCTCTGCATTCGGTACCCTTGCCCCCAAAGGTAAAGAGCAACTTCTATGCATTCACTGCAGATTACAAAGCTGGCATTGTACAGGAGACCTTAATCAGAGATGTTGGGGAAGATAGTCAGAGATGTTGCATCTTCTCTTCCTCCTCTTGTTCCCCACTCTTCCTTCTATAATGATCTCAATTAATGTTCTTACAGGAGCAGGAACAACTTACCAGGGTGATCTATAACTGAAGAAAACAACTCTCGCTCCCTCTGTGACTATTAACTGCCTACAAATCCTCAGAAGGCCTTATGAGTCCTTGCCCCTCCATGGTGGGATGCTGACCGGACCCATCTTTTCCAGGTGCTCATAGCTGCTGAAGGTTCTAGAGTGGAAAGGGAAGATAGTGTTTCTTTACATGCCACCCCTTCTTCTGGCTCTTGCATTCTTCACTGATGTTCCTTGAGACTGTGTGTATGTGTGTGTGTGTGGTGGTGGTGATAATAAGCATGTATTGCTTCTAGCAGACTTGTTGCTAGAACTCATGAGTTGCCTTCTGAGGCTGAGAGGGGGATGAGGAAAGGAGATAGGAATGGCACAGGGCATAGGCAGTGAAAAGTTTTTGGAAGACATAGGTGCTTAGGTGATCTACGCTTCATATGGCACTGATATTCAGAGATTTCCCCAAATGGGTCAGACGGCTAGACTTGTGGCTTTGGAGACAGAAATCCAGCTGTCTGCCCTAGTGTAGATCACTTAACTTTTCTAAGCCTCAATTTCCTGTCTTTAAAATGGGAATAATTATAATCAATACCTCAGAATTTTATGAGATACACATGAGTTTAGTTACTAGTTTGATGCCTACTTATTTATTCAGGTTGTTTGCAGGGAGGAGGGATTTGCTAGCTTTAGATTTCCTTTGATTCAGAAAAACATGGTTAAAAACTAGGAATTCATCTGGGCATGATTGTGCTTAGCTGTAAGTCTAGCACACAGGAGGCAGAAGCAGGTAGGTGAATTCAAAGCCAATTGAGATACTTAGTGAGGTTCAGGCTAGGTTGAACTACACAGTGAAATCATGTCTCAATCAGTCACAACAAATACAAACCAAGCAAGCAAACAACCCAAAGGCTGAGGTGAGATGACTTAATTCAAGGCACAGATATGTAATTCCCCCGTCTGATCTCTTTCGAAAAGTTATTTAATTTATGCAAGCTCTAGTTTGTTCATTAAAACGCAAACGGTGTCGCTGGGTGGCATGTCTCAGAATCTCTGTGAAGATGAGCTGCGAGGCAGTATAAGGAATTCACTGCACAGCACCACAGTAATTTAAATTATTATTATTGCTCTCATGCAGAAAACAACATATTCTGAAGGTTGTCCAAATTTGGGTATGAGAACCAATTGCCTGAATGTTATTGATCCACACGTGCTGTGAAAATCACTCCCTGTGGAAAGGCCAAAGATGTTCCCAGAGGAGAAGCATTCCTGGTCAAATGAGTTTTACAAGTGCCTTGCACTCCCGCCTCTCTTAGAGACTACAAGGTCAATGTATACCCTAAATATTATGTGGCTTTGCTTCTAAGACCTTAGGCAAATGCAAAACTCTTAGATACCCAAGTGCTTTACGTAAAATAGGGAAGTGTGTGTAACGTAGTCTCCTGAAGATGGCAAACCATCTCTAGGTTCCCTAATATGCCAGTGCTATGCATATAGTGCTATAGTGTTGTTATAGTGCATTGTTTAGAAAAAGTGAAGTACGCCTGTACATGTTTGGTATAAATGTATTTTGTTCTGAGTATTTAAAAACCACGGTTGGTTGACTCTGCAGATCTGTAGTTTACTGAGGTCCGACCAAGCCTGTTAGACGCTGTTGTGGTCACATCCCTCCATTGCGTTTGTTCTGAGGACACTCTTCTTCACAGAATACCCTGGCATTTTGCATGAGCTTCTGACCTCTGACCTATCTGAGGAGGTACTGTACTGTAGTCTTCTTTGCTCTGTTTTAAATATAGGCTCCTTAATGCTCCATGTTTTGAGTCTGTTTGTCTGTCTGTCTGCCTGCCTGTCTCTCTTTTTCAAACGCTGTCACTTTTTCTTTATGTCTTACATTTGCCTTTGATTTCTATTTGAGTTGCAGACTTCATAATTAGAATGTCAACAAGAGACACATTTATGATTTCTGGCTTTTTGTAGGATGATGAGCCTAGACACAGCAGAAGGTCACAGAGGCCACTACTAGTTCCTCTTTCTCTGTTTTCAAAATACAAATCTCCCTCAAATCCCCCAGCATTGCTCCCTGCCCTCTGCTTCTTGCCTTTCTTCTTTGGCCTCAAAGTTGCATGTCTGTAACTTTATGGCCTCTAGAGGGCAGTGTGGTCATAAGAAAGGAAGTTTGCCTTAGTTTTCTAGATACTAAACCTATCTAGATGCTACTCCAAGAAGTGCAGTCCCTCCCTCCCTCCCTCCCTCCCTCCCTCCCTCCCTCCCTCCCTCCCTCCCTCCCTCCCTCCCTCCCTCCCTCCCTCCCTCCCTCCCTTTCCCAACTTCTTTGGGAAGAAACAAATGTCAGTTGGAGGCAAACACTAAGGACAGGTGGGGATCCCAGAGGACAGAACTCCAGCTCTCAAAGAGGCCAGGTCCTGAAGTCAGTTGACCAGGGTGGTGACTGTGACTCTGGTGTCATCACTGTTGGTGTGGACAGAGCTATGAGAATGTTTTCACTTTAGGGCTCTGTTCATTAGTGGAGACAACTCTGATTATTTTGACTGTGAACTTCAATAGTTACATGAAGATGAATATTTCTGGCTTTGGGGTACTGGATCAAAACAAGAAGTGAAGTATGATTAATAAAAACTCAGAGAGAGAAATTGGGGTTCAACCTGAAGGTCAGAAAAGCAAAGCTGCCAGTTACTTGGTCTTACCTCAGTCTGAAATGGTGATTCTGCCTTCAGGAATCTCAGAATGAGACTGTGTATGTGAGTTGTCTCTTCCCATCTTATAATTATCTCTAGGGCTGGGATTAAAGGTGTGTACCACTACTGCCCCTGGTTTCTATGGTAAACTAGTGTGGCTTACTGGGATTAAAAGTGTGTGTTACCACTGTCTGGTCTGTAAGGCTGACTAGTGTGGCTGTTTTATTTTTCTGATCCACAGGCAAACTTTATTTATTAAAATGCAAATGAGATGCCACTGCAGAGAAGGAACACTTGGACTCTCATGTCACAACATAAACAATGCTTACTGTCTCTTGGTTGTTGGAGCAACAACCAAGGCTTATCCAGGCAGAGTCAAGTCTTGCAGCCTGCTGGCCCTCAGCAGAGTGAATTGGGACAAGTCAGTTCATGTACTTGATGTCATAGTTATTTCATCAACTAATTCTGTCTCAAAGAACAGTTATAAGGGTTAAGAGTAGTGACAAATGCAGCATAGTTTGTACTAATACACCAGTGTGACTCACAGTGTGGTGCCTGGACCAGCCTTATTATCAGCCACGTGACCTGGTAACCCACTAGAAAATAGATGCTCGGGTCCTGGCACTCCATATATACTTAACCAGAGACTTTGGAGCCCAGGCAACTGTGTGCTAATAAACCCCTATGTGACTCTGAGGCATGCTAGAGCTGGAGAAATGGTGTTGTGCTGGAACTAGCTTATCGATGCTGCTGAATAATAGTATTTATTAATTTCATGGTTGTGAATGTTACTAGAAATGAGAAAATATACTGTCTTATAAATGACTGACAATGTTGTTGGAGGACCCAAATACTGAACATTGGATTTTGAAGAACCTGCGTGGTTATGGGCAATAAGAGAAGTCAAGGTCCCATGCATTTAAAATTGTGTGCTGGCTGGTAGGACTGGCACTGCTGCTCTCTGCTGGGGGTGGGCTTAAAGGATGGGAAGCGTGGAAATAGCAGAGGCGTGGGAACAGGACGTGCTAACTGAAGGAAATAGCCATGACAATAACTGTGATGTAGAAGTATGGCTAGTCAAGAAGTGAGGAAATCGCAGAGCTTTAAAACACAGTCAACATTCGGAGCTTCCGTTATAGGCCAGGCTCTGTGACACTGTTAGCACTGGGGATGTGGATGCTAGAAACGCTTGTGGAGATAAAATATTAAAGAGGTTTGAGTGTGGCACACACACACACATACACACACACACAGAGAGAGAGAGAGAGAGCACAATATATCAAAACAAATAAAAATTATAAAAAGGAGAAACATGTTCCAATACTCTTCTGTGTCATGGTTCTCAGTTTAGGAAGATATTACCATGACCAACACCACCATCGTGTGCTGCTTCTGGACTCAGGCCTTGAAAACACTGCCCACACACAGCTCCCCAGCCTTTCTTCCTCTGCACTGGTGCCCTGGATTGCAGCTTCCTGTGCTAGATATGTCGCTAAAAAATTTTGGAGCCCTTTCTAGCTAGAATTCCTGAGTAAATCCATGGAGCAGAATTCCCTGGAAGGTCTGTTAGACAGACAGCTGAAGCAGAAAGCACAGACAAAGAGGCTGGCAAGAGAAGAGGCTGAGACCTGGGGCGGGGACTTCTTACTGAGACGCTGGTAGGGTTCACAAAATGGAATATGTCAGTTATGTAGGATAGAGGGATTCCCGAGCTAGGCCATTTTCTAGTGTTGTTTGTATGCATGTTGAACCACTGAAAGGTTCTTTGTAGGGAAAGAATACCTTTCTGTTTCTTTCTGGAACTGAGATAAAGGAGGACAAAGGAGTTTATACATAGCAGGGGGAGAGTAGGAACTGTTTCAAAGCGTTCTTTTCAATTATTTCCCTGAAAGTAGGATCCTGGAAAAATATAACATTTTGAAGTTAATTCTAAATTTTCCTGGGTTCTTTATATACATAGTATTTGCACACACACACACACACACACACACACACACACACACACACACACACCAAGCACCCAAACAAACAAAGAAGTATTGTCCTATCTTGTTTTGTGTGGTGACTTTAGTTTGGGAAACTACAATTACCTGCGACCTGTTCTTCAGCTGCCACAAGGATTGTCTTCAGAGCTCTGTTCTTGAATACACTTGATCTTGAAGTCCACGTGCAACCTCTTCTCAGATGTGGCAGTGATTCTCTCCGTTAACTCGGTCACTGACGTGTGCGCGAGTGTGTGTGAGATACTGCTTTTAGTTTCCACAAAGAAAATGCTGGGAGGTCCCCTCTGACCTTTAAAATTCTTGGCATGAGCTTGGAGCTCACCTAAGGTGGAGGGATCCCAGGGCTTGCTGAGTGATTCTTTGTTATTTATTTTTTTTTTTTTTTTTTTTTTTTTTTTTTTTTTAAGATTTATTTATTTATTATGTATACAACTTTCTGCCTCCATGTATACCCACACACCAGAGGAGGGCGCCAGATCTCATTACAGATGGTTTGGAGCCACCATGTGGTTGCTGGGAATTGAACTCAGGACCTCTGGAAGAGCGGACGGTGCTCTTAACCACTGAGCCATCTCTCCAGCCCTTTGTTATTTATTTTTAATGTCAAATTATAACAAGAACTTCCAAGGCCTCCGGGGAAATATCCTTAAATAGAACAGAGCACTGTGGTACATCTCTCAGCCAGGTATAAATGAATAAGCTGATTGCCAAGAGCAAGCAAAAGAGTGAAGAAAGCATTATTTAAATGTTTGCATGTAGATACAAGTATATATTAATGTATATAAAACCATAATGAGAAAAATTACATTTTAACAGTAGTGATTGTTCACTTGGATTGCATTAGGTTTAAGTTATGAAGATGCAGAACGTTAGGCTATTGAATTACTAAACAAATACACCATGGAAAGGTTCAGGAGGGGTCAATCTTTTTGTATAAATTCATATAGCAATGGAGGGTCTAAGATAAGAGGTGAGTGTGTATAGATAGCATAGATAGATTTTATGGTTTGAGAGTCTTATGTATGCAACTGGACATGAATGGGCTGCATTTCTCTCATGAAAGATGAGAATTCAGTCAGATTCAGCAAATACCTGAGTGTTGGACCTAGAGAAGTGGAAGACTGTGGTTATTATATTCTCATGTAAGCAAACAAGCCAAATGTTTTCAGTTAATTTTTAGGACTTTAAAATAGGTTGAAGACTGTTCTAATGAGCTTTTCTATTTCTGTAATAAGACTCTGATCAACAGTAACTTGGGAGGAGAAAAGGGTTCATTCTGTCTTACAGATTGCAGACCACCATCGAAGGAAGCCAAAACAAGAACTCAAGGCAGGAACTTGGACACGGGAACTCAAACAGGGACCAGGGAGGAGCTTGGATTACTGGCTTGCTTCACTTGATTTGCTCATCTACCTTTCTTATACAGTTCAGGCACACCGGCCTCAGGATGGCACTGCCTCCATCTGTATCAGTTATCAGTCAGCAAAACGCTCACACAGACCTGCTTATACTCTAATCCACTGGCAGCAATACCTCTTCTAGAGAGTGTGTCAAGTTGACTACCTAGATAAGCCATCATGAGGAGAGGAAATATACATTGAAATATTCTAGGTACAAGTTTCTTGGACGAGCAAGATGAAGTGGATGTTTCCATGGAGTTCATATCTCATTGTGTTTGTGTATATTAGAGCAGTAGAAAAAGAGAAAAACTGTGGATGTGTACCATTGAGATGTTCAGGGGGCCAAGAGACCTAAAGGAGAACTGATCTGGGCTATCAGAGAACTCTGTAGATGAAGTAATGCTTTGTATGAAATTGTAGACAAGAACAAACAAGGCCATGAGAGAACAAACAAACATTCTAGACTGAGGGAACCACATGCCAGTGCCCTGCAATGAGACAATCATCATGTATACAAAGACATAAGAACACAGGCCCAAACACAGAACAAAGAGGAGCATGAAAACACCTGGATCTCGGTGTGAAGTGTGAACTAGACACGCAGGGGCTGGCAAAGCACATTGACTAGCTTTGTCTGCTCTAAACCGTCATGACCATTCTCCATCTGGTTTCCAAAATGTGTTCATTTACTCTAAGCCCATTGCCGTTTTGTTAGGAAAATTTCCTTTGTCATGAAGTAGAATCATTTTTATTCATTTCTGTTCTAGTTTCTTTCTATTACTGTGATACAACATTGACCAAAAACAACTTGAAAGGAGGACAGGGTTTATTTATCTCATACTTCTATGTCACAGTTTATCACTGAGGGAAGCCAAGGCATAAATCTGACACATGAAGAGAAGCAGAGGCATGGAGGGAAGATGCTTCCTGGCTTCTCCTGATTCAGGCTAATTGGATTCCATTAGGCCAGGACCACTTACCCAAGGATGATACTGCCTACAGTGTGTTAACCCTTCCTCAAGCAATAGCAATTAGCGCTCAAGAACATGCTTCACAGACCCATCAATAGACCAATCTGGTGGAAGCAATTCCTCAACTGAAGTTCTCTCTTCCAGACATGTCAAGTTGGCAACCAAGAATAGCCATCAAGAGCTGCCCAGCTCTAGGCTCCATGCTCTGGAGTGCTACAAAGAAAACCCACTGCTTACCTTTTTCTTCTTTGAGCTCATATTTCTTTGAGCTCTCCTGCTTTCTAAGTTTAGCCCATCCTCATATGGTAGGATTTAAAGATTCATTGACAGAAATATTGTCTTCTTTGGAGCATACCACTTAGTCAGCATCCTTTCTCAGAGGCCAGGATCACCACTCCCCACCCAGTGCTGGGCCAACATGGAGAATGCTCGATCCTCTTTGATATATTTTTATGATCAAAGTCTTCCTGTGACTCTCTCCTTACAATGATGATCAAAACCAAGGCTTGTGATAGACTAAATCCTTTAAACCCCTTTCTTGTAAGCCGCTATTAAGCCAGGTGGTTCTCATTCAATATGTATGTGGGCATTTATTTTTAATTTATACCTTGTCCATTTCTAAAAGTGACTGCTGTCCTAAAAATATATACCTACTCAGCTAAAATGAAGGTCCAGAGAATAGCAGAAATGTTACATCTTCACAGTAGATTTTTTTGGAGTAAGTTCTAATGATACTTTGCTTGATTTCATTGCATTGACTCAGGTCTCTTGGTTCTATACTTTACCAGAGCTTTCTCTTCCTTGAGTTGTGAACTGCTCTCAACAATGTGCCACCTGTCAATTTGCTGCTATACAGTTCCTGATTCTTTAGGTGAGGTTTCAGGTTTATCACCTACTGGCTGTTTGACTTAGAGTAGATCAACTCTCTTCTCTGTATACTCACTTTTCCAATTTGCATAATGCTGCTTGCCACATAGAGGTATTGAGAAAAGGCAATAAGCTAATAAAATAAAGTCCTTTGAATAATGCACAGGACAGGTTAAACTCACATATTTATTATTGGATTTATCATTTAAAAAAGCTATGTGCATAGGTGTATGTCTGTGTGTGGATATGTGCACACACTAGTACAGGCGTTCATGAAGTCAAGAAGGGAGTTTTCTATTCCTGGAGGCAGAGCTACAGGTTGTCGTGAGCAGCTTTACATGGATGGAATCTGAACTTGGGTCCTCGGCAAGGGCGGGACTCACTCTTAATAATGGAGCCATCTCTCCAGTCCTATTTATTTTAGTTTATTTTATTATTGTGTGTGAGTATGTATCACACACACAGCATGTATAGAGGCCAAAGGACAACTTTGTAGAGCTGGTCCTCTCCTTCCACCTTTACAAGGATTCTGGGGGTTGAGCTCAGATTGCCAGATTAATGCTGCAAAGTGCTTTTAGCCATTGATCCATCTCACTGATCCCTTATTTATTTCTGTGTTGAGGCACAGTCTTACAGTGTAGCTCAGGCTGGACCAGAACTGATGATCCTATTGCATTAGCTTCCCAAGTGCTGGGCCTTCTATATGTTTTCTAACACTTATTATTATTAATATGAATATTTACTGAGAATGTATTATGTTCAATGGGGAAGCATGATTGTATATTTACTTTTGCTGTGTTTGGTTATCTGGTCCTCTTTGGCCCTGGAGCAATTAGGCCTGAAGTGTAAAAGCCTGAGAGGAGGTGGTTGGGGGCTGTAATTAATTGACTATTCAAAGAGAACTGACTGGCCTCTTGCCAGGGCTTGAAAACTGGGCCAAGATAGCTTTTCAAATGAACAAAACAAACAAAAGGAAACTGTATTCCCCCGAAGGAGTCAGGCTGACAGAAATGCTGCCATTTTGTTAAATCTCCTTTTCAGCATAAGCCCTCAAGACTGAAATTAAGAGAATGCTGAATTGTGAGCAGGAACCCAAATGCTTAACCGAAAGAGACTTGTGGCATATCCCATTATAATCATCTGGCCCAAGTAGCTCACAGAGTCATATATAAGCTCAAGAGAGAACGAGAAATTTCAGTGAGCACCTCTGAAGTCTACCACAGGAGACGTGACCAGCAGATTTACATCAGGCCACCCACATTGTCCAAAGCTTGCTGTGGGTTCAGTCCCCTTGAGTCTCAGCACCATAGGCCCTACCTCTGAAGACAATTCCACCATTATCACCCTCTCTTTTACTTCTCCCCAGTAAAGACTTGTTCTCCTTTCCTCTGCATCCTAATAGTAAGTAATTTATGCCATTTCAAAAGCCTATTTCATTTTACTTTTCATGTGGCTCATGACTGGCTATCTGTAGCTATCCAACAAACTACCTTAGTATTTAGTGGCTCACTGTGGGTCTGTTTTATTTACCAACTCGTGATTTGCTTAGGAGTTCCTGGGTCAGCTGATCTCTCCTCACATGGCAGCAGTTACAGTAGCTCCCTCTCGGGGGCAGCAAATTCTCCACCTAGAACTGTGAGTTTCCTTACAGCAAGGTAGCTAGGCTCTGGCATCTTATTCAAAGAGAACCAAGTCTCCAGTTGTGTTAGCTGAGCCTTCAAGTCAGGAGGTGTCACATTTTGATTTCTAGGGAGGAAATACAGACCCCGTCACTGGGTGATGTTAAAATAGCACACTGGAGAAAGAGCACACGTTTTGAGAGGTCCTGTGGTGGTTTTTAGAGCACAAAATTGGCACAGCTCCACATCCCTTTAGATCTGTTATGGAATTAAACAGGGCAGTAAATAAGGAAACTGTTGAGAGGATGCTTGTTTTCCTTGGAGACCATGCTGCCCCATGAGAATGGGAACTGGCACCCACTGTTTTTTTCTGTCCATCTAACACTTCACCCCTTCTCTACCAAAAAGCCCCCTGAATTCACCAAGAAGACCAGGTGCTCCGCCATAGTGGGGATGCATCAAAAAACAAATTAATCATGATAATCATGGTGGGTCTAAAGCATCATGAACGGCATATTCCTCACTTCTGATTTACTGGCATAGGAATGACCATGAGATCTCATTCTTTCCAAAGAGATGCAAAAGAAATAGACAAAGAAGAATTGTGAAAAGGATTTCCATTCCAGGCAAGAGAAGAGGATAGGAAACTCTGCCTCAACCCCTACTTTTGCCTATAGTCCTGTGGAAACAGATTTGAAAGCGTGGCTGCCATCTTGAAATTGTGATGTTATCGGCATGGAGTTAAACCAGCCAACTGATATTCTTAACATTGCTTAGCTCATAGATTAACTAACTCCTGGGCCTGCCTCTCTCCAACATCTTGTTATGTGAAGTAATTAATTATCATTATTTGGAAGCCAATTTTAATTGGCTGTTTCAGCACTGAAGTAGAGCTCAATTAATGTTCATAGAAAAGAATTGAATCCCGTAACTGATTTGGCTAGCTCACTTTGTAGTCTGGAACATGCATAGGGACGAGTACACAGGATTATAAAACCACATTTCTTTTCCTGTTGCCGTTCTGAGTTTCCTTTGTGATGCCTGGGGATTTCAGAGATGGATTAGCTCCTGAAATGTCTACAGTCGGAGCCCTTTCTTTGGCCCACGTATATCTAAACAGCAAGTTTCCTTAGGACATTTCTTTTTCGGTCCATGTATTTAAAACACAAAGGCCTCTGGGTGTGCTGGCTTCTTGGCATTCCCGAGTCTTGCAGCTGAGACATAATGACTAACTACAGGCAATTAGAGAGTGAAGTTGGTACCAAGCACTCAGACTAAATGGGGAATGCAGCTGGGTCGAGGCAGGTCTTTCTGGCATCAGTTGGGAAAGCTTTGCCAAAACACCTGTGAACTTTCACGGCCTGCTAGCAAAACCTTTTCTCTCAAAGACTATTCCCCTTGTATTTTCAGCATGTTTCCTAAACTATTGTGTTTATTGACCTTTTCATCTTTCACAGGAAGTTATTATTTTTTAATAGTATATTTTTATCTCTCTTTTTTTAAAAGCAGATTCTAAATAAGGATGGAGAGCTTAGCCAGAGAATTTTAGGATGGACTAAGGATGGTGAGACAGGAAGGCCCTATGAATAAGCAGTGGAAGGATTGTTATGGCTTGAACGTTCACTCTGAAGCTCATGTGAGAATTTAATTGCCAGCATGACGGTAAGATGGAACCTTTAAGGCCATGAGAGTTCTGCCTTCCTGAGTGGATGAGTGCCTTTATCAGAAGGTGGAGTAGCTTTAAGATAGGTTTGTCCTGACTTCAGCTTCCACATTGCCCTCTGCCTTGCAGGTGTTCTCTATCTTCCACCATGCTACAAGGCAGCACTGTGGCACTCACTAGAAGATGGCACCATGTTCTTAGGCTTCCAATCCCTAGAGTCACAAGCCAGGTGAATACTGATTCCTCGTAAATTACCCAGGTTTTGGTGTTCTGTTACTGCAACAGGAAGTAGACGAAAACAAAGATGGAGGCAAATGGGCAGGGATTTCACTACCGATTATTTTATTGGCCATTACATTTGCTCTTTGACAATTTTCTACATATATGGACTGGTCTCTGATAACCCTCTCTTTTCTCTCTTCTATCTTTATCAATACCCACTCCTTCTTATCCATCTTTTTCTCAGATTCAAGGCTTTTGGTCTTGTTTTGCAGCCCATTTAGTTTACCCAGGGCCATCTGTGTGACTAATGGATTGGAACCATCGACTGGAGCCTGCTGGGGTCACTGCTTTACCAAAATTAAGAAAGTTCTAAGATTTATTTTTATTGTGTTTGCATATGCTTATGTCTGTGTGTATCGTCCATGTATACGTAGGTGCCTCTGGGATCCAGAAGAGAGTGTTAGATCCTTTAGAGTTAGAGTTTGAAATGGTTGTGATCTCCTTCATGTAGGTGCCAGGAATTGAACCTTAATCCTCTGGAAGAGCCACCGAGTCATCTCCCCAGCTTCTTCCCATTAGTTTTTGAAGTCTCATACATGTCTTTCCCCCTTTTCTTCATCCCTTCCCTTCATCAATTACTAGGGAGATAAGTGGCTTTGGCCTGACTAATCACAGGGCCCTGCTATCATCAGGCAGGAATGACTGGTGTAGGTCAGCCACATGCCCCTAGGCCCCACGGTCAATAGTGGAGTGTCTATTGCTGAGTTCTGATTCTGGAAGGGAGGAGTCTCCAGCCCTGTGGAAGAATGGGTGATAAGAATGATTACAGCAGGAGCTCGGATGAGGGCATGTTTCTCATTGCATGAGGAGTTTTCTGAACTGGAAAGTCACAGTGCAGAGGACAGCAGACACGGGACAGGGAGAAACAGACCAGTGGCTGTATTATATAGATACCTCAAATGAGCTCTGGCTCTCTGGTTATAAAAACAAAATTTCCACCTTCCCATTCATGTCATTTCATGGATGGATTCCTTAAGCTTATCTACACTGTTAAAATCCTGGTAGTAATTCTCAGAGTCCCTGCTAGTAGAGCACAGTGTGATGGTCTATTAGGGACACAATGATGTCCCAGGCCTTAAATCTCCTTTGTTCCCATTAAGTGATATTGTTATTTGAGAAACCAAGCCATGCCTATCTGGCTGGGGAAATGATATGTGGGACTGAGACATTTTGGGATAGAAAATAAACAAAAATTTCTGGAGCTTTAGTCATAGCCTTTTGTTGTTCCGGTCTGAAGGATTCTTGGGAATGGGTACCCAGGGATCCCTCCAGACTACTCACTACTTTATGGGTGAGAAAGGATAAATGAAAGATGGTAGTTTAATATTTCCTGTGCCAATGTTTTGGGCATGTTTTGTGTGATGTTTCTATTGGAAATAAGAAAAATAAAAATGATATATGTTGTAGCTGGTCCATGTATGTGCTTCTTTCTGAAGATTTTAAAATATATTATTAATTATTATTATTATAATTTCACGCATGTATATACAATGTATTTTGGTGACATTTCACTCTCCACTCCTTCCCCTGTCTGCTCAGATCCACTGCCAACCCCCACCTTCTCTCAATTTCTTCTGATCTTTTTAAAAAAATTATCCCATCAACTCCAGTTTGTATTCAATCCATGCATGTAGAAGCATTCACTGGACTGTGGTCAAAGTACCAGGGGTCACACCCTTAAAGAAAACTGACTCTTTCTCCCCCAGAAGGCTTCAGTTATCAATAGTTCATCAGCTAAAGGTGGGGCTGAGGAAGACTTTTGTGAATGTAACTTGTGGGAGACATTTAGTAAAGATGAGGTTACTGATTAGATAAATTTGAATATAGCCCTGATGCAGAAGTAGAGAAAGAAAGACCCCAATAGTAGGAGTCCCATTGCTGTACTTTTACCGGCTTAAAGTTGTGTCAGGCATGTAGGGCTTTTGGTTTTACAAGGGGAAAGTCCTGGGCAAATAGAATGAGTTGGTCACTGAACTTGAGGACCCTTTGAATATTTGATTCATCAGCACATTTGCCAAGTACCTGCTAGATGCCGGTCATTGTCTTATTTCTATGGTTTGACAGACAAAGAAGACACCATCCTTGCTTCAGCAGACCTTTAGAGTCATGGAGTAAAATGTGAAGTGGGATCTCTTTAATTCTGTGACTTTATGAATATTGACAATGTTGTACTCTGAACATTCACATTTATAGTTGATGTTGAACAAGAGAAACACAAGGAGCATATGATAAAAATAAAATCAAATTTTATTTGGGAATGGAATTGCAAACAGAAAAGAACATTGCAATGGGAATATGGATGGCACAGAAAACTGTAGGTATGCTTAAAGGAATTGAGACAGGGAAAATTGTATAAAAGATAAGGGTCTGAGATAATAGTCTCTGATTACAATGATTTATAACAAGACAAGCATCAATTAGAGCTTCTTGGACAGCTGTCTTTGTAGAACTCCTTTCTGTGAAAAGTAGCATTAACCTTTCTAGAAACTGGTTGCAGGAGAGGGTTGTCTTTGGTGATAGTTAATATCAGACATTTATAGGCAAGAACCTTTCATTGAAAAGTTATACACTTGTGTTGGTTAACACAAGTGATTCTATCTTGAATCTAACACCTTCTGTAATGTGAAATCATAATCCAGGAATTTGAGTTGTTTGCTTTACATACATTTAAATATGCAAGCAATTTGCTATGGCTGGTTGATGAGGCAGTAATTCACTTCTATTGAATAGGAGTTCTGTTATCTATCTGAAATGAGCACTGTTGGTTCTCTGCCTGGATCATATAGACGCAGCTGGCACATGGTGCACAGTTGTTGAGAGTGTTCCCGCCAACAGCTCATCATCAGATCTTCTAATGAATTGCGCTTGATTCCTAGGAGCAACATCAACAGAAGGTGCTGAGGAGAGTATGGTCACACAGGTAAAGCCCATGCAAAATCGATTCTCATGTGAAGGTTCCAGAGTTTTCTGCGAGATCAGGAGTCACATTTTTGCCTCTTCTATTTCCTCAGTTACTTGTAGTTTTTTTTTTCCTCAAAACGCTCCTCTTACAGGTAGTGTCACCTACAAGTTTTTATGCTGAAGTCCCCAACACCCATGACCTTCAAGTGTTAGAGTACTTGAAGACTCTAACACTTGAAGACTCAAACATGGAACGGCCAAGTTGAAATAAGCCCATTTGTATGGATCCCAATCCAAGGTGACTGCTGTCTAAGTAACAGGAGGAATTTCAGATACACACAGGGACATCAGGGATTCAGGGACACAGAGACTCAGGAACACAGGGACACAGAGAAAAGACCCATGAGGCCAGAGACTGACATTGGCCATCTGAAAAGGTAAGAAGAAAGGCCTTGAAAGAAACAGGCTGCTAGTTTGCTGTTCTTGGACTTCTGCCTTCCAGGACTGGGGGAAAGTAAGATTCTCTTGTTTAACAGTCACCTGTGTCATGCCCCTTTTCTCTTTGCATTCTATAGTGTCAAAATTTATTGAATAATAAAAAGTACAGACGTTGCATCAACTTTATTGACTTGAATTCGCAGTGAACTCTGACCACAGATGATATTACCTTGTGTTTGGATGACTTGGAGAGTTGAGATGAGAACACAAGGAATTAAGTATTTCTACTGACTTTTTCCTTGAAGCTCTATGAGATTTGAGATTTAATAAAGGTTGAAAGTTAATAATGTCCTTTTCATTTTTTACCTAATCACATATTGGTGTTTTCTTTATAGGAAAAAATATACTTATATTTTAAACATTTTGTTGAATGATAAGAATTTGAAAATTAGCCACTATTAGGACTAGAGAGATGGTTCAGCCATAAAGAGCCCTTGCTGCTCTTGCAGAGGACCTAAGTTCAAGTTCATTCTAGCACTCACATTGAACAGTTCAAAATTGCCTGTAACCCCCATTCCAGGGCAGCTGATGCCCACATCTGGCCTCCATGGGCATTGGCACACATGAAGTACATATAGGAGAACACACATAAAATAAAAATAAAATACATCTTAAGACCAGCTGTCCTTGAACTTTACTGCAGAAACAATATTTATACGACAAACATGCTCAGAAGCTGCAAATAAGTTCTCCCTGCTTCCAAGAGCCAGCTGGTGTGTATTTCCCAGCACACCAAGGGGCCCGAGTGTCCTCAAATGTGTAAATTTGCATGCTATCTCTTCACAGTACTGCTCTGCATGTGGTGTGTACTGCCTTCACTGTTTGCTTTTGTTGCCTCTTTCAGGGTCCCTACATTCACCTTTGCTCTTCTGTGTTATGCTTATTCCCTTTGTCTCAGCACCTTTCTTTTATTTAAGGTCTGCACTAATCATCATTTTTCTTTCTCCAAAAAACACCTTCTCACGATTCCTGCCCCTTTCTCACGTTCTCCTGAATCTTTTACTAATTCTAATGTGTCTATTTAGAAGCTTAAAAAGTTTTTTTTATGATTAAAGACTACAGTATACATATATAAACGTCTTCAAGATTTTATTTTTAATTATGTGCATGGGCTTGTGCATAAGTATGTAATGCCTTTACAGGCCAGAAGAAGGGGTCAGATCCACTGGAGCTGGAGTTATAGGCAATTGTGAGCTGCTTGAAGTGGGTGCTGGGAACTGAATGTGGATCCTCTGCAAGGGCAGCAAGTGCTCTTAACCTCTGAGCCATCTCTCCAGACCCCTTGTGTATATTATTGTACATGTGATATATAATAATACCTATTATATTACACAGATACACAGAATCTGTCATAAAGAGAAGGAACCCACCATTTGTGACAACACAGATGAATCTAGAAGATAGTATGTTAAATGAAATGAATCAGGTTCAGAATGACAAACCTCTATGATGTCATTTGTTTGTGCAGTCTTATAAGTAGACATAGAATAGTGGTCACCAAGGTTGGAGGTGGTTAGGGTGTGAGGGTTGGTGAGTCAAAGGACATACGATGCCGGTATGAGGAATCACATGCAAAAGGTGTACTACACAGGAGGGCGATTATGACTAATACAATATACATATTGTATGCTTAAAATGTAATATGGCTATTACATATTCTCTTGTGTGTGTATAGGTTTATGTGTGTACATATGTGTGTGTGTGTTTATATACATGTGTGCTTAGATCAAAGAACAGACTTATTTATTATTCTCAGATGCTATCTACCTCACTTTTTTAAAGATGGCTTCTCATTAGCCTGGAACTTGCCAACTAAGGTTAGGCTGGTGCTTAGAATTCCCCAAGGTTCTACCTGTCTCTGCCTCTTCAGGACTGAGATTACAAGAATGGGCCGCATGCTCTGCTTTTGGAGATGTCTTTGTTAGCTTTTTTTTTCCAACTTGATTCAAGCTAGTCATTTGGAAAGAAGGATCCTCAGCAGAGAAAAAGTCCCTACTAGATGGCCTGTGGGCAAGCCTGTCAGCATTTTCTCAATTAATGGATATGGGAAGGTCTAACCTAGTGTGGCAGTATCACTCCTGGGCAGGTAGTCCTGCACGTTATAAGAAGGTAGAATGAGCAAGTCTTGAGGAGAAAGCAAGTCAGCAGTGTTCTTCCACGGTTTCTGCCTCAGCTCCTCCTTCCAGGGTCCTGCCTTGAGTTCCTGTCCTGACTTTCTTTAACGATAGACAGTGATATGGATGCATAACTGAAATAAGCCATTTCCTTCCTTTCCAAGCTACTTTTGATCATGATGTTTTGTCATAGCAATAGAGACCATAACAGAAGTGGGAATAGAATGCATGCCCTCATACTTGCAATGCAAGCACTTTGCCAGCTGAGCTGTTGTCTCAGACTCGGTGTTACCACAAAAATAACTATGGTGTGAAGTATGTATTTGTTGATTAGCTGTATTTAAACAATCTATGATGTATGTGCATTTCAGAACATCACATTGTCCAAGATAAAAAAGTACTATTCTTTTTTTTAATCTAAAATCAATTAAAGGAAAAGAGTTATTTCTCCTCAGTGAAGGCAGGGGCCTTTGGTTTTACCCCGCTTTACTTTCTCAGTGACAGCTGGCTTCTAGACTCCAGTCTTGTGAGCCCAACATCTAAATGTATATCAGTTTCCTTTAACCTAACCCTAAACCAATCTATTCCCTAACTTGTAGAAGGAATGCCAGTGGCTAGTGTTTAAATCCCTGCAAACTCTTCCCTTCTAATAAATTCTCACTGAACTAACCTGACTTCCCCGTGGGACAGTGAACTCTTCCAAAGCTTATAACATAGATGTGTTTGTCCAGGTGTAGTGGTATATTATTAGTGTTGTAATAAATAAAGTTTGCCTGAAGGTCAGTGCAAAGCAGCCACACTAGTCAGCCGTACAGGCCAGGCAGAGGTTGCACACACTAAGTCCAGCAGCCACACTAGATAGTCATAGAGGCTGGAGAGTAGTGGTGCATACCTTTAATCCAAGCACCAGAGAGGAATATAAAACAGGAGGAGACAGGTCTCACACTCAGCCATTCTGAGGATTCGTGGAGGCGGGATCATCATTTCAGTGTGAGGTAAAGGTAAGGGCCAGTGGCTGGCTGCCTTGCTTTTCTGGTCTTCAGGTTGAACCCCAATATCTGTCTCTGGGTTTTTATTATTCATGCTATGGTGTGTGTTTGCCCAGGTCAACTACCTGATGCAAGTGACTCCTAATGGGTTTTCAACTCTGGTTTAACCTTGGTAGGAGCAATGCTTCCAGGTAGATAATGCATACAGAATCCATTCTAAGAGGGCGTGGTCTGAATCAACAAGGAAGTCCAATTCACAACAGAGAATCCTACACCTCATCTCACTGTTTGTGTAAAGTTCTTGCAAGATCTTAGTCACTTTAAAACAGTCTCCTACGTTTCTGTGAATGAGTCAGGCTTCCCAGGGAGGCTTGCTCTATAAAATCCCCATGAAGCTGGTGAGTCATAGCCTTGTGAATGATTACTCTGGGACCGGAATGTCTGCCACAGCCCAGCTACATGGTCAACACTTCTATCCCATTTCAGGCATACACTGCTAGAGACAGGGAGGAGACAGGGTGGGATTAAAGTGCTGGCTCCAGGGTACATCCCTCTTGCTTCTTACAGAGATGAATCACACTCTAGCTGGCATACTTTTATTTTCATCTGTTTTGGGAGAAGATTCATTTCGATGAGGCTTCTGTCATATACATGTTAATGGTTTGCCTCTAGTTACTTCTAGAGTTTTAAGGATTGCATTTTATTTTTGTTATTTTTCTCTGGGCCAGGGATTGAAGAAAAAGAAGTATTTGCTAGTCATGAAGCACATCATTTCCTGATATAACAATCATGCTGTCCCTTACCATAAGCTGAAACTCACATGACTTGTATGTAACATGAAGCCTTCACTTTCTAGTTCTGCAACCATCTCACTTCCTATGTCTCCCCAGGGCTTTCTTTCTAGAACTCTCTAGGTCACATTCTCTGTAGAAGAGCCGTGATCCTGCATTCTTGTTTTCCCTCCCCTCTTTGCATTTCTATTTGCTTGATTCCTTTCCCTTTCACTTCCTCTTTCTTCTTCACCACTGTTTGGTCCTGATGGTACAGGTTAGACACAAACCAGGCATTCTGGAGTTCCTGTTTCCTGCTGTTACCTCACGTTAAACCATCTCTCTTCTTTCTTTCTTAGTGTCTTTGGAGAGCCATTGGAGGCCCAACCATGGACATTGTTTGAGCTCCTTTAGGCATCTAAGTGTATTTCTGATCAGCCACTCTGGGTTGCCTGTGCCAGATGTTTGTCATCTGGTAAGGAAGGGAAAGGTCCCTGTGCTTACTGAAATGTAGTAGAGATGAGGAGAACAGAACCAGGGGGAGAGAATGGTAGAGAACAGTGGTGGCTCAGGTAGAAAATATTATATCTATCCTCATTACAGCACATTGGTATTTTCTTAATTTTTAAATTATTTCTTTGAAAGTTTCATAGAACATGTTTTGAACATATTCAGTCATTTCCCTCCACTCTTCCCAGACTCACCAGCTCCCTACCCATCCAAGTTTGTTTAAAAAAATCCTTCAAGACCAATTTATGCTGCCCAAATATTCTCGAATGTCTGGTCTTCCATTGAAGTGTGGCTTATTTACCAAGGGCCACACTCTAAGAGAAAACCATCTCCCTCTTCCCCAGCAGCTAACAAAAGCTGATAGCCCCACAGCAAGGTACAGGGTTGTGTGCACAGCTCCCCTTCCATGCTGCCATTTCATCTGGCTTGGTCTTGCACAGATTTTGTATATATGATGTCTCAATGGCTGTGAGTTAATTAGTGCAGCTGTCCAGATGACAGTGTTCCTTGCCACCACTGCCTTTTGTTTGGACACTCTTTTTTTGTCCCCTCTTCTGAAATGTGTTATCTCTAGGATTTAGCATTTACAGTCTCTTATTTTCAGCACCTTGGTCAGTTGTCGGTCTTTGTGTTAATCTCTGTCTGTTGCAAATAGCTTCCATGATGAGGGTTGAGAATTGCATTAATCTTTGGGTATAATGATGTCATTAGAAGTTGGTTTAATACTACATTCATTTAGCAGAATAATAGAAGTGGGTTCTCCCCTAGGTCCTATGACCTGTGTAATCACAGGTTCTTAGACTGATAATGTTGCCAGGTATGAATTTCATCTTGTGGAGCAAGACTTATATCTAGTCAGAAAGTGGTTGACACAGAACTCCCTGACATTTATTTAATCCGACTTCAAATGTGAAGAGTCAATTTTAAAAATTCATAATAATACTTGATCATTGCCTGGAGGTGGGGGCAAGAAAAAAAGAGAGTCATTATTATGATTATTTCAAGTGTTAGGGGTTGAACCAGGGCCTTATGCATGCTAGCCAGACTGAGTACTACTGAACTACATCGTAGCCCAGGAAGTCGGGGAGTTGTAAGAAGCACATCTTAGAGAAAGCAGTTGGAGGAACCAGAAGTGTTAAACACATAGGCTATTTTCCTTCAAAGGAAACAAATGATGCCTTTTCACCAGGAAGGCTGGAGTGGATCTTGGCCAAAAACATTGGTGATCTTTTGCTATTCTATTAAGAGCCAGTCTTCATCTGAATCCCCCAAATCCTGAGCATTGTTTAGACCCTAATCCTGACCTTTGTCTCTTAGTGACTAGAACCCAAGCTTGTGAAAGAGGCCCCATGTTCTTTACATCCTCTGTCAATAGACTCTATCCTTATGCTTATTACAAATCCTTTCTCCTTAGGCTCTCACTGTTTATTGATCAATAGAGTTCATTTTTACTGTAAAGGTCACAGATGCTCTGCTGCTTTCCACTGGAGCTTGGATGTAGCCGTCCCTGGAGCTTTGCTATGATAATCCACCACATGAGACCTGTCCCTTAGTTTTACTGAAGTTACTTAAATGTGTAAGAAAAATACCAGACTCTGGGAACTTAGACCCAGCACCTGCCCAGGTGGTGCTGACCTGCTTCTTCAGTTTTCAGTCTTCACCTCATGAGGATCATTTCCCTTCTGGCCATGACACTTTCAGGGACCCTGACAGGCAGGAACTTGTGGTTTTGTGCACGTAGAGTTTCAGTGTTTTAAAAGGATGAATTCTGGAGATAGATGGAACACACTACTGCATATGTACTCAGTGCTACATAACCGTATACCAACTGGGCTGGTGAAGTTCCTGTTACAAGAATGTAACACCGTTTAAAAAATTAAAATCGACAAAATGAAAAGTTTGCTCAGCTCTACATAACACCAAAGAAAAACCCCAGTAGTCTGTATTTACAGCAGTTATTGTGGAAACTGACCCCTTAGCACCAGTGTCTGAGAGTGGGGAGTACGGGAAGAACATAAATTAGGGGAACAGATATACTGGGGCTGAAGGATTGGTGGCCATGGAAACTTGTCTCAGAGCGGCTTATCAAAGCAGGAAGTAAGTGTGTACTGATCTGCAAGCAGGGCTTGTCACACAAAAGAACACTAGTGCAAAGCCCTGCAGCAGGACAGAACAACTTGAAACACTGCAGAAACTGAAACAAGCCCGTGGGGCTGGTGCCTGTGCAGTAGAGACAGGTCAGTAGAAGATGGAGTTGAGGTGGGGGACTGGCTTGCTGGAGCACAGCCAGGCTGTCTGTCATTACTCTGAAGCCACAAGGGCAGAGTTTAGGAGTAAGGGAGTATGATGCATAAACTCCAAAATATTTGATAGATTGATTTTTCACAGAAAAGATTTGACTACCTCCACTTTAGAGGGTTACAAGTGAAAATATTGCATAATTTGATGGAGTTGTATAAACATGACTGTGGCTGTACTTTCCGTATCTCCTGTGTGCACCTGAGTTTATGCTAGACTAAGGGTAGGGCTTTCCTTTGTCCCTTATGGTGATCCTTTGTAGAATAAGACTCAATTGACACTACATTTGGTCTTACCCAAGTGAGTCGAGAAAGAAATCAGAAAAATATCATCCTTTACAATAGCCACAAATATAAAATATCTTAGGGTAATTCCAAACAAACAAGTGGAAGACCTGTATGACAAGAACTTTAAGTTTCTAAAGAAAGAAATTGAATTATAGGCTCAATGTCCTTTATTTATGGCTAGAAACCAATTATGAGTGAGTACATTCCATGTTCCTCTTTTTGGGTCTGGCTTACCTCACTCAGGATAGTGTTTTCTATTTCCATCCATTTGCATGCAAAATTCAAGAAGGCATTGTTTTTTACTGCTGAGTAGTACTCTAATATGTATATATTCCATGCTTTCTTCATCCATTCTTCCATTGAAGGGTATCTAGGCTGTTTCCAGGTTCTGGCTATTACAAACAATGCCGCTATGAACATAGTTGAGCATATACTTTTGTTGTATGATAGGGCATCTCTTGGGTATATTCCCAAGAGTGATATTGCTGGGTCCAGGGGTAGGTTGATCCTGAATTTCCTGAGAAACTGCCAAAGTGCTTTCCAAAGTGGTTGCACAAGTTTGCATTCCCACCAGCAATGAATGAGTGTATCCCTTACTCCACAACCTCTCCAGCAAAGGCTATCATTGCTGTTTTTGATTTTAGCCATTCTGGCCCAAAGAAAAACATATAGTCATCCTTCTGGATATTAACCTTCATCAGGTGATGAAAGGAGACAGAGACAGAGACCCACATTGGAGCACCGGACTGAAATCCCAAGGTCCAAATGAGGAGCAGAAGGAGAGAGACACGAACAAGGAACTCAGGACTGCGAGGGGTGCACCCAAACACTGAGACAATGGGGATGTTCTATTGGGAACTCACCAAGGCCAGCTGGACTGAGTCTGAAAAAGCATGGGATAAAACCGGATTCACTGAACATAGCAGACAATGAGGGCTGCTGAGAAGTCAAGGACAATGGCACTGGGTTTTGATCCTACTGCACGTACTGGCTTTGTGGGAGCCTAGGCTGTTTGGATGCTCACCTTACTAGACCTGGAAGGAGATGGGAGGTCCTTGGACATCCCACAGGGCAGGGAACCCTGACTGTTCTTCAGGCTGCTGAGGGAGGGGGAGTTGATTGGGGGAAGGGGAGGGAAATGGGAGGCGGTGGCGGGGAGGAGGCAGAAATCTTTAATAAATAAATAAATAAATAAATAAAATAAAACTGATTTTATTTTTTTTTAAAAAATAAAGAAATTGAAGAAGATGCCACAAAATGGAAAGATCTCCCATGCTCTTAGATAGGTAGGATCAACATAATAAAATGGCAGTCTTACCCAAAGCAATCTACAGATTCAACACAATCCCCATCAAAATCCCAACACAATTATTCACATACTTTGAAAGAACAATACTCAACTTCATATGGAAAAACAAAAAAAGCAGCTAAAACAATCTTATACAATAAAGAAACTTCCAGAGGCATCACCATCCCTGCCTTCAAACTCTACTATAGAGCTATAGTAATAAGAATGCTTGGTATTGGCATGAAAACAGACTCATGGACGAAAGGAATCGAATGAAAGACCCTGACATTAATCCACACACCTACAAACACCTGATTTTTGACAAAAAAATGAAAATGGTACAATGGAAAAAAAAGCATCTTTAACAAATGGCACTGGAATACCTGTATGCCAACATGTAGAAGAATGCAAATAGACCCATATCTATTGCCATGGATAAAACTCAAGTCCAAGTGGATCAAGAACCTTAACGTTAGTCCAGTTACATTGAATCTGATAAAAGAGAAAGTGGGAAGTAGCCTTGAACACATTGGCAGATGAGACCACTTCTTAAATATAATACCAGTAGTACAGACACTGAGAGTAACAATCAATAAATGGACCCTCCTGAAACTGAAAAGCATCTGTAAGGAAAAGCATAAAGTAAATAAGACAAAATGACAGCCTACAGAATGGGAAAAAGTCTTCACAAACTCCACAAAAATCCAAGAAACTAGACATCAAAATACAAAACAATCCAATTAAAAATGGGGTACAGAGCTAAATAGAGAATTCCCAGCAGAAGAATCTCTAACGGCCAAAAGTTATTTAAGGAGTTTCCTAACATCCTTACTAATCAGGGAAATATACTTCAAAACAACTCTGAGATGTCATCTTACACCTGTAAGAGTGGCTAAGGTAAAAAATACTGAGCACAGTTTATGTTGGAGAGGATGTGGAGTCAGGGGAACACTTCTCCACTGCTGGTGGGAGTGTAAATTTGTACAAACACTTTGGAAATCAATATAGTGGTTTTTTTAGAAAATTGGGAATCAATCTATGTTAAGACCCAGAGATACCACTCTTGGGCATATACCCAAAAGATAATTATATCACAAGGACATTTGCTCAATAATGTTCAGAGCAGCATTATTTGTAATAGTCAGAACATGGAAACAACTTAGATGCTCCTCAACTGAGGAATGAATAAAGAAAATGTGGTACATTTGCACAATGGAGTATTAGTTGGCTGTAAAAAAACAATGACATCATGTAATTTGCAGGCAAATGGATGGAACTAGACAAAAACCATTCTGAGTGAGGTAACCCAGACTCAGAAAGTCTGTATGTACTCACTCATATGTGGATATTAGATGTAAAGCAAAGGATAACCCCTACAATCCATGGCTCCAGAGAAGTTAGATAACAAAGAAGACCCTAAGAGGGGCACATAAATCTCCCTGGGAAGGGGAATTAGATGTGAGATCTCCTGGGTAAACTGGGGGCAAGGCAGTGAAGGGGAGGGAAAGGGGGATGAGAACATGAGGGGATGGGGCAGTGGGGGGAGGGATGGAGTGGGAGAGCAATGAAAGAGATATCATGATAGATAGAGCCATTACAAGGTTAGGTAGAAACCTGGTGCTAAGGAAATTCCCAAGAATCCACAAGGATGACCTCAGATAAGGCTCTTCGCAATAGTGGAGAGGGTACCTGAACTGGCCTTTCTCTGTAATCAGTTTGGTGAACATTCCAACTATCATCATAGAGCCTTCATCTAAGTAACTGATGGAACCAGACACAGAAATGCTCAACCAAGCACCAGCTGAAGAGAGGGAGGAGGGAATATATGAACAAGGGAGGTTAAGATCATGATGGAGAAATCTACAGAGACAGCTGAACCAAGCTGGTGGAAAATCATGAACTCCAGACCAACAGCAGTGGAGACTCCATGTTACTGCACTAGGCCTTCCTTGTGTGGGAAACAGTGGTGAAGCTTGGACTATCTGAGGGGCTCCTGAGAGTAGGACCAAGATCTAACTCTGATGCATGAGTTAGCTTGCTGGAGCCCATTCCCTATGGTGGGATGCCATGCTCAGCCTTAATGCAGGGGTGAGGGACACCCCAACTTAATGTGCCAGACTATGTTGTTTTCCATGGGAGTCCTTACCCATTGGGAGGAGTGGATGGGAGATGGGCTGGTGGGGGGAGGCAAGTGGGGTTGGGAGCAGGGGTAGGAGGGAGAACTGTGGTTGGAATGTAAAATTAAATTATCAAAAATAAATAAAGAGATTGAATTGAGAAGCTGAGGTTAACAGTCCTGCTTATGGACCTGGAACTGTAGGTAGCAGAACCAAGATTAAAGTCCTTACCAAAATAGCTTTACAGCCCAGTACCTACCACTTTACCAGGAAAACATGGAATTCATCTTACTCTGTAATTCCAGAGTAATGCAACCAAAGCATACCAGGGAAATATTGTTGGCCCAAGGAAAATACACACAAGGAGCATTTAAATTTTTTTTTTTTTGTATTTTTTTTTCTTGGTTAAAAAAATAAGTAGAGATGCCCTCTAAAAATCATGATCCCCTTTTTATTTTCTGATTCTTGGGGAAGTAGCATTCATAACAACAAGTTAGAAGATATGATAAGTGATGCTTGACCGATGTAGAGATACACCCAGAAAGCCGATTTGTTTTCTTTAACAGCGGGAGACTATGGCAAATAACCAGTCACTGGAAGAAGTGTTTGCCAGTCTTCTCCTTGCCAAATCTGACACCTCAGATACCACAAATCTTCTGAGGGAGGAAACTGAGATGACCAGGGTGAGGAATAAGAAGGAAACTGGATCCTTGAACCACAAAGGAGATCTTGCCTGGGCCTCACCCAGCAGCGAACATTTCCAATGGGATTTTTCAAGAAGTGAGTTTTGGCTAGCTGCGATGAAATCATGAATCACAAAATAATGACATTGTGAGCTGTAAACAGTTTTAATTTATACAGGTGACATTTAAAATGCTAATTAGACCTTCAGATAATTGATGGAAGTTAGGAAGTCACTGCTGGGAACTCTTCCAGTTTCTATGGAACTCCTTCAAAACTGCCAGCTCTGTGAAGGTGTTTCTGGCTTGGCCGATGTGAGCTCTGACTTCGTGGAGCCAAAGAATCTGAGTGACTGTTGCTCCTGGTGACTCTTGAAGTAATTGAAATCTCGAGTCTGCAGCCCGTGATCAAAGGGTGAGAACTCATCCCAGGGAGGGGAGATTTCAATTTAGCTTCTGTGGTTTGGTCCGCTTGAAAGTAGGGAAGTATCAGTATGGAGAAAATTAGCTGTCTTTCACCATGTCTGACTTTCTGTGTTGATTTCAGACCACATACACACACACACACACACACATACACACACACACACACACTCAGAAGTTCCCACAGAGAAATTCATTTCTATCCTGTTGACAGTATATCCCAAGTGTCTCAGTATTGTGTTTGTCCAATAATCAGTGAATGTTGGGGTGCCTATCATATGTGACCAGATTTGAGAAACATATTTCTACAGAGGTTATACACAGAGAAGATTAGCACATACAACTGATATAAGCATACACACATATGTAAGACAACATCTGAACCCCGATGAGCATCATATCCAAATTAAAACCAGGTACACAGTGGGTGACTAGAGACCTCTATCTGACTAAAGATCAAGGGCATGGCAGTAGAATGAGTAAGAGCAGCAGTCCTCAGGGAGGAAGGAGCTGGCATTTTAAGCGGCAGATATAAACAATATGAAATAGCGACTGGAGAGAGGACTCAGTGTTTAGTGCACTTAGTGCTCTTTCAGAGGACAAGGGTTCAGTTCTCTGCACCCACATGGTGGTTCACAGTATCCGTAATTCCAGTCCTAGGGGATCTGATGCCACCTTCTGGTCTCCAGGGGCCTTGAACTCATGCTGTGCACACGTGTCCATGTAGGCAAAATGTTCACACACATCACATACAATACATGTAAAGAGAAGTGATATGAAATCAAATGCGAAGTCCACAGAAACAAGAGACAGTTCTTGCTGAGTTTCAGGGGAGTCTACGATGGTTACTTGTGGAGTTTCTCTTCTGAAAACCAGTCAGTGACCCTTGCCATGTGTCCTGTGGATGGTGCTCTCTGTTACATCGGGAAAACAAAGGCATCTAAACTCTTTTTCCATTTTGAATGGCAGCTTATTTTTTTTAATTTTTAAAATACTTTGTTGAAAGATGTTTTCTTGGAAAGTCACTCTGAAACTAGAACTTGGTTTTCTTCCCCTTTTCCAGGGAGGACAGGCCCTATTTTGTCAAAATAAGTGAAAAATAAGATAGAAAGTGTGGTATGGAGAAAATTAAGAGGAAAGTACCGTAGAAAGGAATACATTTGACATACTTGAGATCTGCAAACCTTTGCTTATTCTAATAGATGTCTTCCCCCAGTTCCTTGCGCGCAACATCTAGTCTCTCCTCACAGCATCCTCTATTACCTGCTTCTTTATGTTGGTGATGCAGGGGCGAAGCAAAGAATAGTGAAGTCCCTGGCTATGTCTATTGCCTCTAGTGCAGGCTTGTCTTATAGATACTAAGTGAGCGCTGTGGATTAAGTTAACTTTTCTGTGTTGGTTTAGTTGTGGTTTCTGGTCTCTCATGACATATTTCATTTTAAAGGCTTTAGAAAGTGGAGGAAACCCTGAATGAGTGAGTGTGTATTGTTGGTATGGGTGGAGCCATGCCAAAGACTCCAAGGCCTTGAACCCACAAAAAATTGGCAAAGCTATTCTCTACATGGGCTAGGCATAAAGTTGCAAGGCTTTCTCTGGGGCCTGGGTATGAGTGTTTATGAGAAGTCGACCAGTGTGTGCGATGACTGGCAACTGAAGCTTCTTCTTTCTCTAGAATGTTTACAGCCTGAGAGTCAGACTTCTACCAAAAGACCTCCTCTGTAGACTACCTAACACCTCCTTCCATGCTGTCCTTCTGGACTGCCAGTGCTGTGCACTCTCCTAGACCCCAGATTTCCTCTCTGTGGGTCTCTGCAGCCTTTACGGTGTCTGCTTGGCTCTTTCGGTATCTATGTGTTTGTCCTTTCTTCATCCCCTCTTCATTTCTAGTCAGGGTTCTGGTGCCGACCTGATGATGGCTGTGGTCAAAGGTGGTGCTCAGGTCTCCATGGCTATGGCATAGTCTCCATTTGTCATGGTTCAGATCTTTCCAATAGCCAGGTGGTTGTCCATGTGATTTGTGTTTATGTTTCTCTTGCAGCATGGGGCCTGACAGGATCAGTACATCACTGACTTTCCCTCTCAGCTCCATATGCATACATGGTGAGGGCCTTAGCAAGTCTTCAGCCACTGAGGTGTCTTCCTTGGCTATAAGGAGTCATTAGGTACATTTGGTCGTCGCTAGCTCATTCATGAAAAAATTTATTCAAAGGAGTCTTGATTCCATTGTGCTGTTGGGAAATGAAAAATAACTGCAAGGAACTTGGGGTCTCCTAATCCAGAGACAGGGCTCCTTGCTTTAAAATTCCTAGTCTCAGCTGGGGAAGAGGGTTGTATCTCCCCAAAGAAGAAGCAAGTGTTGTCCAGTTTGATACACTCCCCACCACTCTCTATTGTGACCCCAGTTTGTACTGTGATACCAATTTGCTTGCCTGCCTTCTTTATAAAACTTTTACATATTTTGATTTTATTTATTATGTGTATATCTGTCAGGGGACTGCATTCCACCGTGAGCATGCAGAGATTGGAGGACTTTCATAGATTGGTTCTTTCATCATGCCATAGATTCTGGGAATTGAACTCAGGGCATCAGGCTTGTACAGTAGCACTTTTACATGATGAGCCATCTTGCTAGCCCCTGTCTAGCTTCTATTAAGCCTTCAGTCATTGACCACTAATTGAAAACCTTGGATAGCATTTTGATGGCTGTCTTTATTCTACCCAGGGGAGTCTATATCTTCAGCCTGAGGCCGTATGCTCTGAGAGCAATTTTGCAAAGATATGATGGGTAGCTTTGTGAACCACACTGCCCCTCACCTCCTTGAAGGTCCTTCAGATGTTGTGGGGCAGGGTCTGACCAAAAGGTAGCCTCTGCTTTCATTTTTAAACTGTGCATTGTTTCCATAACCTGAAAGCTTTACTTCTTTGTTATTTATTTTGGATAGTTCCTCCAGTTTACATACCTGCTCTGAGACTAAGATGACTTCCTACAATGGGCCTTTAGTCTTCTTTTGTGTTAACTACACAGGCAAGATTTCATGCATCTGGGTGCCCTTTTTCTGGCACCTTGGTTTGGCTATGATGAAGCCTCCTTGCCATCCTTTGTCCAGGTTTTAAGCAGTCTTCCCCCTGTTATATAATCTGAATGGTATCTGACTGTGATATCGTATCTGCTATATAGTAACATTCAGATGGAACATGGTGCCACGTTGTAAATAAGGACACAGGTTTGTCTCAGATGCTCTAGGAAATTTTTGTTACTGTTTTTTAAAGCTTGATCTTTTAAAATATTTAAAACATTTACAGATCTTCATTTTTGAGCTTCATTTTTTTTAAATTAAAAAAATCTCCATTGAGCATAAAGACCAAACTTGCTTTATATGGTTTTTATACCCTTTCTCTTGTTTCATTGTCTGTGAGTGTTGGGTTCAAAGTCCATCGCTAAGACATGGAAGCTGTGCCACCACAGACAAGTCACCTAACTGATCTGAGCCACGGTTTCTGTATCTGTAAACTATGCCTGCTTCCTATGTGATGTAAGGACAAAAGGCAGATATGCAAAGTAGTTGTCCAGGACGCGGTGCATGTTTGCTCAGCCGGTTCAGCAGTTCCCAGTCGGGGCTGCACATGCTCTCACATCCTTACCTCACACGCCAGCGGGAAACACCGAGGCTTGGACTCAGTATCAGATCGGCCCAGGTAAGGGTGGAGAGCAGCTGTACTCCCTGAGGCTCAGAGCTCGAGTTTGCGTTCCCTGCTGTGTGCAGACGGTTAGCCTGCAGTAGGTGACTGGGCACCTTCTCCCCTGGGCTGCACCTTGTCCTCATGAGGACTGGGTATGATGTGTCCAGGAAGACACTTTAAACGGCCACCTTGGTGGCGACTTTGTCCAGGGAGAGGGGATTTTAGGATGCAAGCTTCTGAGCAATGGAACTGGGACCATCTGAGGAGATCAGGACTATTGGTCACTGACTTCTCAGCAGGTTCCTCAAAAGAAAGAGGTGCAAGGAAAAAAATGAAGAAGGATTCTCATTAATATTATACATGAAAGCACATTGAAATGGTACCCAGTGGACACATGAATACAACACTAAGTTCTCCTGAAAGATGGAAACTCAGCAAAAATTTTCTCTGTTCCCCCTTTACCCCTCAAGGGTCAACCATAGGTATACACCCTGCCTGGATCAAGAGCCCGGGAAATGTCCAGGAACCCAACACCTGGCACACTATCGTCAAGATCCATATCGGAAATGCTATTCAACATGTGACTTTACCACATCACATAGAAGCCTGTCAAAATACATACACTCAGGTCCAGCAGCAGGTGGGTCTGAATCAGTCTGAGCTTAACAAGACCCCCTGGGAATCACATGCACAGAACATTTGAGGAGTCCTGCTGAAGCCTTAAGTCATTATTGCTTAACCTTTGGGTATGATACTCTTTGGGTGGACTTTGTAAAGACTCTCCACCACGCAGAACTCTCGTATGACAGTTGCTGTTCCAGGTGTTCTGGACGCACACCAGAGTGAGTGATCTTAACAGCAGGGGAAGGTTAGCTTTCCTTACGGTCTGTGATCTGCTTCCATAGTTGCAGGTACAAAGCAGGAGGCTAATGTATACATCTCAGTATCCGTAGGAACTTGCAAGATCTGTTGTGACAAAGAGATCGTATGGAGTCAGCTAGGACCCATAAACTTGTTTCACCTGGTGAAGGAAATGTGTAAATCTGATCTTTGGCAAGATGTGTCCTCTGCGTAGGTTTCTCAGGAGGAGGAGGGATTCATAGGTCTGACTCTCACCTGCTTGCTGCTTAAAGATACTTTGAATTCTGATCTAATGGCACTCAGGGCCGTATTTTAGATTCCATCTTTAGATCTAACACATACACCTACATGTGTGAGCATAGGACATGAAAGCAGAAGGTTGACTCTCTGGGGGAAGGAGTGGATTGGTGAAGGGGTGGGTGGAGGAAGGATGAGAGGATAGGGTGAAGGAGGTATGAATAAGATACACGATATACACGTGTCAGAATGTCATAATGAAACCCACTATTTTGTATGATAATAATAATAATGAATAAAAAAAGATAAGCAAACAACACTCCCCAAACAACAATAGCAACAACAACAACAACAACAAAGGTTCCTGTTTACTGACCAATGTCTTGGAAAACATGGTAGGAGGTCACACTTATTGAAGATATTGCGTGCAGTTTCATGTCAGAGTTGTACCCTCTTGGCAACTGGGATAATGGGGGAATTTTTACTATGGCAACAAGCAAGATGTGAAGGTTAAAGTCACTCAATAAGAGTTTGTCTTTGGAGCTGTGGCAAATGCCTGTGCCATCCCCACACTGCAGTTCTGAGCTGTCACTGCACTGCAGTTCTGTGCCGTCCCCCCATTGCAGCTCGGCACCCACCTCTGCTCTTTGCCACAGTGTGATGGGTAGCTGCCCATGCACTCATCCTTGCTTACCAGTGAGAGTTTCTCACCACTACATTTGGCCTCCTGCCTGGAAACTTCTGCAGGTCATTAAACCTCCTCAAATTAGAAGATTAGGAAAGTTAACGATCAAGTATCACGGGTCTTAACTTTGCTGACAAGTTTTCCTAGTCCTGCTGAGGTGCTGTTATCGGTTTGCTTGTTTATTTATGTGTGTGCATACAGGTGTTTGTGTGTATGCGTGCAGCATGTGCTATCAGGTTGTGTGTGTGTGTGAAGGTCAGAGGACAATCTCAGGTGTCGGTCTCTGCCTCTCACCTTGTTTGAGACAGGGTCTAACTTTTGTTGTTCACTGCTTGTATATGCTGGACTGGCTGGCCCAAGAGGTCCCTGGGACTCCCTGTCTGGCTCCCATCTTGCTGCTGGAGTGCAGGGATGATAGACTTGAACTCTCACACCCACCTTTACTTGGGTTCTGGGGATTCATCTCCGGTTCTTATGCTTCTCCACATTGATATTCTGCTGGCTGACACTGTCTCATAGCTGGACCACTGCTCTATAAAGACAGGCCAAAGGACACCAAAATAGCATATGATGCTCAGTTACCTGCCAGCTTGGTACTACTTGCTGATTTAGGAGAGTAGAGGCAATGTGAACCCAGCTGGCACACCTACTTTTAACACAGCTGTCCCTGGTCTTACCAAACCCTCTCAGTCCACATAACAGGCTGGGATTTTCCCACCCACCTTTCTTCCTCTTTCTCCCTCTCCAGAGTCACACTTGAATTGCAGTCTGACAGCTTCCTGTTCCTTTCCAGTCATCTACCAATTATTTTCCACATGATTTCTTCCCTGAGTCAAATCCTTACTTGCTTATTCCTGCCCTGGTGTGTGCCTTTCAGATGACAAGGACTAACAACTGGAGAATTGCTTTTCTGTATCTTCTCTTTTCCTCCTTGTGCTGGATAGTTTTGTGTCATCTTGACACAGGCTAAATTCATCTGAGAGGAGGGAATCTCAATTAAGAAAATGCTTTCATAAAATTGCCTATAGGCAAGACTGTAGGACATTTTCTCAATTAGTAATTGATGGGTAGGGAACCAGCCCATTTGGGGTCGTGCCACACCAGGGCTTGTGGTCCTGGGTTCTATAAGAAACCAGACTGAGCAAGCCACGAGGAACAAGCTAGTAAGCAGCACCCCTTCATGGCCTCTGCATCAGCTCCAGACTCCAGGGTCCTGACATGGTTGAGTTCCTGCCTTAACTTCCCTTCAATGATGAACAATGGTACAGAAGTGTAAGTCATATAAACCCTTTTCTCCCCCACTCACTTTTGGTCATGGCGTTTCATCACAGCAATAGAAGTCCTAAGATACTATTTTTGCTTTGTCCCATTTTAATTTCTTCCCCCGACACCATCACTTTCTTCAGTCATCTTAGCTGCTTTTTTTCCCTGTTAGATTTTCCCTTTGCTTTTCTTCCGTGTAAATGATTTCTATGAGTTCTTCTTAGGTTCCTGACACCTGTGGTCTTGTTTTGCTCACTACATGATTGGGAAGGGGAGGTAGGAACCTCTTTGTCACCTATCATGAAAGTCTGTTTTTCCAACTTGTGAACATCTGCCTTTTAGGGCACAGAATACATGTACATTGATATAGGAGGTTACCAGTGAACCTCCAGGGTTCTCTATTTCTATTTCTAATCTGTGGGGATTCACTTATTCAATTTTCTCCACTCAGTTCCCAGAGCTACTTGGAGAAGCAGAAGTATGCCCATCATTTTATAGGTCAGGAGAGAGAAAGTCTCTGCCACCTTTAATAACTTGCCTAAGTGTGGGAGCATAGGGTTTCCCCTGAAGGTGGCAGAGTGCTTCACAGAATTTTCTTTGTATTTGTCCTATGACTTTTGAGACTTGTGGCGAGCACATTGTCTTGTAGGTATCATATAGAACTGAGGTGATGGTGACAGTGATCCATAGGCATTTGGACCAGAACAGGAAAGGACTGAATATGTGCATCTAGAAGATCCGGCCTTGGAGCATAGACTGCAGTTTTAGCTGTAGTCTTGTCTGGATTCTGAACAGGAAAGTCCTGAGTGGAAAAACAAAGGTTTCAGCTAGTTAAAAAGAACTGTGTGGCTGATTGAAACCAATTCTCTCTTCTGCTCTGTGCACTAGGGCTTAAAAAATGCATGCTAAACCACACTTGCTCAGTGCTGCTGTTTTATTCTGTTTCATGTTGTCTTCCCGATGCCTGCTGTATCATGAGAGGCTCTTTCCAAAGGCATTATACCAAAAATGATGCAATATCCAGAAAAAGGGCACAATTGTAGTTTTGCTATCTGTATGCAAAAAGCTTCATCAATTCGGATTTGATTCCTAGCAATTCTTTACTAAGAGACCAAAGCTAACAAAGAGGAGGAGAAGAGGAAGGAGTAGAGAAGAGGAAGGAAATGAAGACAACAGAGAGGGAGGCAAGGTTGACAGAAATAGGGCAAGGGAGAGGGTTGAAAAGAGAAATGACAGTGAAAGATAGGTCAGCAGAATCAGAGCTGGTGGATGGATGTAGGACTGACTTGAGGCTATGGTCTTAAGTTATTCTGAGCTGATGCCGTGCTCAGACTGGATGGAGGAGTATTGGGTCTTGAGGGACCAGGAGAAGTTTGACACATTGCTGTTAGCAAAGGGTGGGGAGCTTTGGGCTCCTGCTCTATTCCTTTAAGTCAAGAGGTAGGGATAGGCTGTAGTACAAGCCGTGCAAAGGAGGAGGGGGAAAGGGAAGAGGAGAAGGATGACGAGGAGGAGAAAAAAAGACCAGGAGGATTTTGAGGCCAGCTGAAGAAGTACGGGTTTCATCACAGGGGTAGGTCTGGAAGTGAGCATCTGATGTCTGAGAGTTGGATGTAATTCAGGACTTGCAGACACCAAGGGCTGGTGAAGGACCAGCACTGTCACATCTCCTGGGCTCCCATTCCCATCACCACATCTTATAAAAATTCTACTTGTTTTTTTTAACATAAAAATACATAAAGAAACCATCAACTTTCTGTAACATGAGGGTACTGCTTGTTGGGATTTCTGTCCCACCCAGTACCCCACGGCCGACAAGCCCCAAAGAAAATCACACAGAGAGTCTGCATTAGTTATAAACTGATTTTTGGCCCATTAGCTCAGGCTACACATTAGCTCTTGTAGCTTATATTAACCCATTATTCTTATCTATGTTAGCCACAAGGTTTGGTACCTTTTTCAATGGGGCAGCTCACATCTTGTCTCTTTGAAGTCTGGGCAAAAATGGGAGGAGTTTATTTCCTCCTTCCTAGCATTTTTCCTGTTCTCATCACCCGGCCTTTACTTCCTGTCTGGTTGACCTGCCTATACTTCCTGTCTGGCCAATCAATGTTTATTCAAAATAAACAGATTGACAAAATACAGACAATTCTTCCACACCAACTTTCCTTGAGTGTAGCCATTTCCTAACATAGAAATACTCCTTTACTCCCCAGCCTCAAATTCAAGTGTGCTCATTATTATTGCCTAGACAATGCATTAGTTTATTTCAGCTTGTGGTCTTTGCCATATTTTTTCCTTTATAGTTTAGGAAATGGATTGCAGTTCTTGAAGTATGCAGTATAGATTGTGCATCTGATTTACTTAGGTTGCCCAGAGACACACAAAATAATTACAGTGAGAAATTCTTTTCTCTTAGCCACCCTCCTCAAAAGAGAAAACAGCAAAAACCTTCATCCTAGATGCCAAGAGGATTATTATATCAGGTTGTCTGTGGAACCCTGTCTCTTATAGAAATAAAAGAGTACATGGTGTCCCCCTGGGATAATTCTGAGGCCCAAAGTCTCAGCTTTCTCCATGTTCTTAGAGATGGCAACATGTTCATAATAATTCCACATTTAACATTTCTATACTGGGTGTTTTAAGTGTATGAATGTTCATCATATTTTACAGGGAGTTTCAAGCTAGAGCAATGAGTAGTTGAAGAATCACTTTATTCTTCTACCTTTATATGAAATAGAATATATACATGGGAGGAAGATTGGTCATCATGTATACAGATTAATGAATTATCAGTAATTGGCTCACATATGTGTCTAAACTCCAGATGAAGGAGCAGTCCATTGTGAGGAACATACCAGGACCCTCTGGGGTCACTACCCACCTCTATCCGACCTCCTAAAGAGATGAGAAGCAGCGGTGAATCTTGCTTTGTTCAGTGCTGTATTTGTAAGACATGCATGTGTTGAGTGCCTTTATTCTCATCAGTGTCTCATAGCTCATTGAGGACTATATTGTAATTTATTTGTACTAATCATAGTGAATGACTACTAGGGATGTTTCTTGGTTTAGTCAATTATAAAGATGATGCTGTGAACATTATTGTTCAAGCAGATGCAGTTTTGTACATTTAGTCTCATTGTCCTTATGTTAGAGTTCTTTGGGAAAGCAGAACTTTTGTGTGTGTGTGTGTGTGTGTGTTTGTATGTGTGTGCATGCATAGGCACATGTATGTGTGGATGCTTAAGAAATATACTCATAAGATTATGGAAGTGCAATTTTAAAGTTTGCAAGCCAGGGCAGCAAACTAGAGCCCAGGGAAGATTTGAATTCTAAAGATTTCTTCTGCAGAATGATTTTTTTGCTCAACGGAGATCAGCCTTTCTTCTACTAAGACATTTAGTACATCAGATATTGTGATTTATGCCTTTACTTTTTTCTTATTTATTTATTTTTTTATTATTTTATTTTATTAATTAAAAAATACCAATCCAAATGCCCACTCCCTTCCCTCCTCCCACTCTCTCCCCTCCTCCCAATGCCTCCCTTCCCCCACTCCCTTCCCACTCCCTCCACACACCCATACCTACCCCCTCTAATCCTAAGAGAGGACAAGACACCTGCCCTGTGGAAAGTCCAAGGCCCTCCCTACTACATCTATGTTGAGCAAGGTATACATCCAAAGGGAATAGGATCCCTCAAAAGCCTGTACATGCACTAGGGACAAATACTTCTAATGATTCAGAGGCAGAGACAAGATGATCTTGAGTTAGATACTGGCTTGTGATCCATAGTAAATTTTAGGCAAATCTGGGTCCATTAGCATGGTTGGATATGCAGAGCAATGAGTAACAGTAACCCAAAGCTCTGGTTTGAAATGCTTGTATATGTGCATGTGTACGTGTGTGTGTGTGTGTGCATTGCATGTTGACTGAGTTTCTGTCCTGCCCAGTTCCCACAATTGTTAAATCCCAAAGAATCACATAGAGGTCTACATTAGTTATAAATTGATTGGCCCATTAGCTCAAGCTTCTTATTAACTCTTATATCTTATATTAGCCCATTATTCTTGTCTATGATAGCCATGTGGCTCAGTACCTTATTCAGCAAGGCAGTCACATCTTACATCTTCTGTGGCTGGATCAGAACTGCAGACTAGGACTTCCTTCTTCCCAGAATTTTCCTGTTCTCATTGACCCACCTCTACTTCCTGTCTGGTTGTCCCACCTATACTTCCTGCCTGGCTACTGACCAAACAGCATTTATTTAAAATATAATTGCCAGAATACAGACAATTGTCCTACCCCCCCCCCCACACCTGAAAGAAAGACAAACAAAGAGAAGAAAGAAACCAAGAAACCAGCCCACCAAGTGAGGCCCGTCAATGTTGAAAGGGCAGTCTGTTTTGTTTCAAGTTTGTTTCATGTACGAGCTAATCTTATCAAGAAAAAAAAATCACGTGTTTAGAGGCAAAGCCAAGATAATATTCAACCAACCAGCTGGTCACGATGTTTCTGTTAAGTTGGCGAACATTAGGGATCAGAGTAACTTACTATCTGCTATATGACCTCCATACTGGTGCTGGGTGGGAAATGGTTAACAGGTTATGGGAGTGCTTTAAAATGCACTGTATTGCTAAAAGACTTGATTGCATTTAGCCCATCAGATGAGAGAGGAATTAGCCATGAAAAGTAGTTTATAACTATTTTCAAGAGGAGAGAGTATGCCTTACTACTCCATTAAGAACTACATATAGCACCAGGGTACATCAGGAGCACAGGGAAATGATGGAAAAATATTATAGCCATTATTTTTTCAGAAAGAAATAGGTGAATCAGGACAAAAGGCCTATGATTGGCTATTTTGTGTGATTCCAGTGGGTTTTGGGGGCACAGAGGTGGTTTCTAGTTGTTTGATTCCTAGGCTGAGGGTAAGGAGGGCAGGGGATAGTATGATGCAGTGTATAAGAGCTGATAAAGAAGATGGCTGGGGTCTGGGATCTAGATTGATGGATTTGCTGAGCATGTTCTTAGTTGTTCACTGTAGAATTGGTCAGCACTGGGAAGGGCAGTGGCAGTATCATAATACTGAAAAGAAAAAAGACACAGTACCTGGAAATGCATAACGTTGTAAGAGCTTTGGACTAAAACTCAGGAGATCTAGAGTGACAGTTATAACATCTTGTAATACTCATACCCACTTTCCCAAAGGAGAAACTGAGACTCAGGTTGCTAACATTTAAAAAACAGAATGGAGGATTAATTCTGAATCTCTCTGACTCAACATTTCAACCTTCATGTTTTTCTCAAGTCTGCTCAATACACATTATTTTTGCTTTTCTAACCCCACAAGGTTATTAGAAGATAATGAGTTCTATATAAGTGAGTGTTCTTGGTGATCAGTGAAGAGCTAGAGAAGCAGAAGGTAAAATTTTTATTAGCTTATATTCCAGAAATGCTGCTGTGATCCAATGCTGAAACATATAAATTCATTTTATAGGATCTTAGAACCAGAAGGCGTATTTGGGGATCATTGCTCTCTGACTTTGTTTTCAAATAGGTAAGAGCTGAAACTTCATGTCTTCTGGAGAGCAGCCAGGCTGTCCCTGGAGAGCTTTGTGCATTATTACTGTGAAGGCTAAAAGCTCAATCAACGGATGTTTACGAACAAAAGCTCAGGCAACGGATGCTTATTTTCCAGTGACTTTACTAGTAAGTTACTTCTCCATTGTTCCCAATAACACCCCAATGACTGACTGTTATTAACAAATATTCCAGTTACATCCAGCTTACCCAAAAGATATGACTTGCATTGAGATGAGGTCAGTGTATGCTGCTCAGATTATCTTGATGGTGTGGCTAATAGCAATCTCACAATTTACATTTTTTTAACCTAGAAAGTAGAGGGAAAAAGCCTAGGGTAGAGGCAAGTACCTAGTATTGTGTTGCTCAGCTGCAAATGAACTGGGTGAACTTGGGTAGTGACTTGATAATTTAGAGTACCCCCTTTTCCAGACTTGCAAAAGGAAGACAATTAGGTTAAATGCTGTTTCACGTTCCTTTTGGCACAGACAGGCTACATTCAATCACTTAGAATTGGATGGCTAATGCCATGTTGATAGAGGTGCAAAGCACTTATAAGTAGCCAGGAATCTGGTTGTCTTTGATGTCCAGTAGTTAATAAAACAGAGGAAGATTTACATCAATAGCTGCACCCATCACTCACTCCCTTGCCAGCTATCTGCTGATTCCACTTCCTCGGCTAGCCTCGGGTTACTATAAATTAAACAGACTGCATTTTCCTGGAAATAAGGATTTGTAAATCAACACTGGAGGAAAGAGGCTCTGTCAAGAAAGCCTTTCATGGGATACTGTAACAATTGGAAAAACAACATATTATTTGGCAAATACTTCTCAGTATTAGTTTATGCCCTAGTGATTGCTTCCTTAATAATCCAAACCTGTCAACGAAACATAACTCACAAGGCTTGGACATTCTCCTTGCCTTCTAGGCCTGCTACAAATTATCATTGTTTTTCATCCTCCCTACAGAACCTTCCTTTCTGTCATGCTGCAATTAAATTAACAGATCCAGTCCCCAGAAAATTAGATCTTTAAACACACCTCCCAAACACAAAAATTTCTAAACAAGGAGATAATCTGCTTAGCATTTGATTGTACATTAGTGCCTGTCTTAGCAGTACATGCTGCTCCAATGTGGCTGGTCCATGGCCGGTGGGTGGATGTTTCTTTCAGCTCTGGAGCTTAATCTGGCATGCCCTCATGCTTGTAGATAGTCAATATTTTTGTTTTAATTATATAGTTAAAATGTGCAAGTTAGATCAGTGTTAGTGCATATCCACTCTGAACAAGAAGAGTGACACATTCTTTGCCAACCATAGCTGGCACGCTGAGCTTGAGGATTTATTGGAGCTCAAGCCATTTTCTCATTAAAACTGAAGCCCAGGGACTAGAATGGCAGCTTAGACCCACAGCCCTTGCTGAGAAGGCACAAGTCCTCTAGATTGATCCCCAGTCCTGCCACCTCAAAGCCCCCAAAAGGAAATTGGTACTAATATTTTGACACAATTCTAAAGGCTGCCTTCACCTAATCCAAATAAAGTCATGGAAGAACTGTAACTGAACTGCTTTTCTAGAAGCTTCCTGGGTTTACTTACCAAAAGAAAAGAAAAGTAATGCGCTCCCCAGCATGCCTTTTTCAACCCACAAAGCCTCAGTGGATAATTACTGTGGCCCATGAGTACTCCGCAGCTCTGAAGTCATTTTAATGAGAGTGAGCCACCCCTGACAATTATAAAGGTGACAGATATAATCACCTCTCTGTGGGGAAAATGCACAGGACTAGGCAGTCCATTACAGCAATGGAGGCTTGTTGAAAGAGAACTCTGAGCATAGAAGGTAAGTGCTGTTGATTATATATCTGCTGCTTCCAAGCAATAGCTGCTCAGGATGCCTCAGTTCTACTGAAGATCACATTATGTCAAGGAAACTGTAGTGAAAGGATTTGTTGGGAGGCATTTCCAAAGCAGATAGGCCATGGGTATATCCAAGAGTGGCTCAAGTTGAGAAATGAGGTGAACAGCCCTATATTGATGAAACAAAGCAAAGCAATGGATGTAGATTCATCTTCTTTCCTGTGACTTGCTGGACTTCGGACCCAGAATTTGAGCTGTTGAGATGATTTTAAAGAGAGGGACATAATGCATTCTGTTTGGAGGAAGAAGCTAGAACTCATGAAAGAGATTTCATAGGTGGCCAGAATAGGCTTGAGTGTGGCAGCCACAGAATTTGGATATAGAGGTTACAGCTGATGTTGCACGTGCCTCACACTGTGTTTTTGGCACCACATTTGTTCACAATGCACCGGTGACTGCCTGTGAACACCACTCTCTTTCTGATGATAGTAGTGGATGTTGGCCTACCTGTGTATGCACTCTGAAGTGTCGGGGAATAGTCTGGAAGCAGTTTCTGAGAACTTGAATTTCTGGTGACTAAGAGCCCCAGCGGTGCTCTCTGTTATCCACGGTCTCTGAAGAGTGCGCTCATTGAATTAGACCTCAGTAATGGCTTAAGCACGTGCGTGCTCAACAATGTACTTCCAGAATGACTTCTCATCCACATCTCGCTTCCCTACTTGGCCTCCGGTCTGCTACTGAGGAAACTCAGCCTAATTTAAAAGTTGAGGTTGCCATGCAGCAAGACTTTATATACCACTGCGTCGAAATGTAGCTGTCTCCACATCCTCTCCTAATATCACAGATCATAGTGCAACATGGCAACACCTTCCCGGTTGCTTCATGGCATACGTGAGGTTAGAGAGGCTTGTTCTTCTTAGTCCTCAGCAGAGTGCAAAGGGACATGCTGAGTGACTTGGACTAATCTTGGGTTATGTTGCAATAACATGTATATTTGACCATAGTTTAGTGCTAGTTAGGTGATTCTATCAGGGGACATTCCCGTACCAGTGACTCTGGGGGAAGCTGAAGTGAATGGTAGGGTTAGGAGTTGAGGTAAACGTATCAGCAGCCAGTGTTCCCTGCAGAGTGATGATGCAGATATGAGGGGTGGGTGGTGAGGAAGAAGTCTGAGAGCAGCATAAAATAGATGCAGAGCAGGTGGTAAATGTATCTGCAGGCAAGGTGTTTGTTAAACATATGTGCTGAAATTAAAAGGGAATGTAAATTGCAGATCAGAAAATATGCTGTTTGAGTGTTAATATTTCAGAGTCTCACGCTATTGCATCTTCTTACCCCAGAAAACACTGGAAAAGTCTGCACAGAGTTGGGGTACCTGGGACATGACTAGTACCTGATCTGCTGGAGAAAAAGTAGAGCTATTCAGTTCGCATCTTGTTGTTCTAAATTACAGATTAGAAGTGGGACTTGGTAGTAGAGTGTCCTGCATGTGCTGGCCCCTAGATATAATTCCCAGCACCTACCCCCTATCCCATCTCAAGAAAAGACAAAGGGTGGTATGACCATCTTTTCTTTTCAATCAGGAAGGTTTGTGGAGAGTAGTTCTGGTATTTGAAAGTCAATTTGGCAGAATTTTACAGGATTGTTGTTCTAGGGTCTTTTTTTCCCCCTTGAAATCATGGCACATATGAATAAAATATTAAAAATGTACTTTGAAGGATTCAAAACCAGAAATCTGTGGACTCTTGATTCTTCAAATTGTACTGTTAGATGGGGGACAGGTGTGGATATGGCTTTTCGAGAGAGATATGTCTGTCATGTCACTTTGAGCCATCTCTCACCTCCTCACCTGCAGTTTCCTCCTCTCTGGAAATGGGATGCTGATAGATCCTGGTTGTCAGATATGACGTGAAGATTAAATGAAGACAGAGCACTTGGCAAGGTACCTGACATGTGACAAGACTTAATAATGGCAACTATTATGATTTCAGTGACTTATCCTTTGCTCTAGCAAATATGTGTAGAATATCTACTGAATGCTAGACACTGTGCTGAATGCAGGGAACAAAATTCGGAGTAAATATGCGACACATATCTTGGCCTGACTGAGCTTCAGTTTGGTCAAGGGGGAATACCAGCGGCTGGAAAATTTTTGTGAAATGGTCTAATGGTATCTTGGGTTAGTTATGTGGTCTTAATCCATCATGTCCATTATGGCAGGAAAACAGCCTCAAATGATGTGTAGATGAATAGATATACTGTGTTCCATAAGGGCTTTATTTGTACAGAGGGCCAGACTTGTCTCATACCCTCATTTGATGATCCTTGTGAGAGCTAGTAATAGAAATTAATAGATACTATTAATCGAGTACTTACCAGGTACTTCCGTTCTCTTTCAAATTAATTTTTATTTTTAAATTAACCCACAGAGTATTAGGTGTCATTAGGAAAATTTCAAACAAAGTATGTCTTTGTAAATTCTGTTCCTCTCCTCATCTCCCCAGCACCTCTTTTCTTTGTTCTCTGGTAACTTCCTCCAGTCTTATTTCTGCTTTTATGTCATGTGCCCTTCTCCATACCCCTTCCTTAGTATCTTTTTCTTACATGTGTACATTATAAGCTAGGATTCACATAGGAAAGAAAACATACAGTATTTATCTTTCTGAATTGGAGTCTTCTTACTCAATATTTTCAGGAGCCATCCATTTTCCAGCAAATTTCATCTGATTTTTTCCTTTCCACAGATTGAAATTGTATTGTGTCTATGTGCCACATTTTCATTATCCATTCATTTATTGATGGATATCTGTGCTGGGCCCATTTCCTTGATATTATGAATAGAACAGCAATAAACACGGAATGTGCAAATATCCACGTGATAGGCTATGGAGTCCTTTGGGTATATGCCCAAGAGTGGTATAGTTATTGTCATGTATTTTTTTTGCTTGTTTATTTAACAAACACTTAATTAGCAGTTAACATGAGCCAGGAAATGTTCAAGTCTCTTCACATATTGACTCATTTAACATGTTCTACAGCAACCTCAGGAGACTAGTGCTGACCCCATTGTACTTTTATTACGTCTCATCTCATAGAAGAAGCTAAGTTACAGAGAGGTTGAATAAGATAGAGATAGGGCCGAGATTTGAAACAAAACAATGTGGTCACTGAGTCATGGCTCACCATTGTACCACACGACCACCCACACACTCATCAGGTACTCTGATAAGTGAATTAAGAAGGTAACTATGAAGTCTGCCACCCATATTGCTGTGACTTGCAGAGAAGTACAAGTAGATTGTGACAGGTAATGAAAGTCTTGGTGTTTTCCTTTTTCTTTGAAGCACCTACTGTTCAGTTTTGGTTTTGAACTGCAGAACAGAAGCAGGCTGGGGATGTCTTGTCTGCAAGCCTTGAAAAAGGGGGATGAGACACTTCCCTCTTGCCATCAACCTGTCATTATATTTTGTTGAACTTGAGTAATTTAAACATTGGTTGTTGTGTAAGGTCTGGTGCTAAGTCGTTCAATTGCATGTGGCCATTGTGTCTACAGAAAAGCCTTGGAAGAGAACATTCTTGTCCAGAGGTCTGATGGAGAACCAGATCTTAGAAAGAGTAGAATTAGGGTGCACACATCCTCCCTCAGTGTGCACTAGGTTTTTTTTTTTTTTTTTTGAGACAGGGTTTCTCTGTAGCTTTGGAGCCTGTCCTGGAACTCCCTTTGTAGACCAGGCTGGCCTCAAACTCACAGAGATCCGCCTGCCTCTGCCTCCCAAGTGCTGGGATTAAAGGCGTGCGCCACCACCGCCCGGCTGCACTAGGTTTTCTTTGGTTGATCAGGTTAGAGAACAAGTGAGAAGACTCATTAATCTGGACACACTTGATAAAGAAAATGGCTTTGCTTTATTCAAGCACTGCCAATAAAACAGAAAGGATTTAGGAAAACAGTAGTGTGCCTATTCTGGTCATTAAGGCTCTGAAAAATAATGATGACCCAGAGGTATCATTATCTGGAACATCAGCTTAGTGTCTCTTTCAAAACAGTGATAATTTTTACGCTTTGCCATAAATGATCACTTAAACAGCTTGAAATGACGACAGGCCACAGTGCCCCCGTGCTTATGGGCACTGTGCTCGGTGGCTAAACTTGCTCTTAAGACGATATGTGCTTCTATGCTGAAAACGTTCCATTAACTCTTCTGCGTTTTGATAAACTGTGGCCCTATTGGTTTTCCAGCGGAGAGTGGCCAGCCTTGAAACCATACACACACAATCAACAAAAACCATCTCATCATGTTGCATTTACATAAACATGTATATAAAATAACAATTCAAGAAACAGAACCTATCAACGTGAGAGTAGTGAGAGGAGACATAGGGAGGGAATGTGCTTGGAAGGGGCTGGAGGGAGAAAAGAGAGGGGGAAAGGAATATAATTCTATGTCAATTAAAAATTGGCCTCTCACAAGCTTATCCTGGTTGGGGGTAGAGGGAGTACAGAAATGCTTCCGCCAGGTGGAAAAGAGGATGCATGGGGTCTGATTGTGGTTCAGAAACCCTTTTGAGGACTTAGTTGTGTCACACAACAAGTGTTTAGTCCAGGTTTCTAATGCTGCCATAAAACTCCATTACCAAATGCAACTTGGAGAGAAAAGGGTTTACTTTAGCTTAAGCTTCTACATTCCAGTCCACCATTCAGGGAAATCAGGTCAGGAACTCAAGGACAGGTCTGGAGGCAGAAACTGATGTGGAGTGTCATTTAGCTTATTGGCTTGCTCAGCTTGACTTCTTACAGTATTCAGGACTTCTTGCACAGGGTAGCACCACCCACAATGGTCTGGGCCATCCCACATAAATCACTAAGTAAGAAAACACAGCTCAGTCTTGCCTCCAGCCCATTTTGGTGAGGGCTTCTTTCTAAATGCCTTTAACTTGTGCTAAGTTGACATAGAGCTAGTCAGCACAAAAGTATGTATTGTAGTCCTGACTTCAGATACCTGTGGACCAAACATTGAAAATAAGATTTTTGCAGCTGTTACAAAGAGATTTTGAAGATATCATACTGGGGGTAAGGCAAAGCCTTACTCTAACATGAATGAAGGTTTTTATTAGAAGAGGAGACAGGTGAACAGAGGGAATGACAGTCAAGTAATGGTAACCAAGGAGCCAAGGCACCTACAATTCAAGGATCGACAGCTCCCACAGGGACCCGGGAAGTCAAGTTTGTCTTCTCTGGGTTCCAAACACCTTGGTCTTAGATTGGTAGCATCCAGAATGGGGAGATAGCATGTCTCAGCCACCCTGCCTGTGATGGCTCAGGACAGCAACCCAGCCAATTCCTACTTTTGTATGATTCCTGGGAAGAAAAACAGTAGATGATGGAGTGAAAATATTAGTTTACTAGTCTGTTGTACTCACTTCTTTGCTTTTCATGCAGACAGAAGGCAATTGTATATGGCAGTAAACAGCAACACTTAGGAATCAAATACACATATGGATTTTAGCTGATACTTCTAAATTGGGTGACTTTTGTCTGTAATAAACTTTATCGTTTGTTAATTACAATAGTTCTGTAAGGGTCCAAGAATCTCTGAAGGAAGACCCCAGACTCTCAAATAGTATGCGAACACAAAGAACATTTATTTATTCTGCAGGAAAAGCCAGCATGTAGGGGTTGATCATCCACACAAAATGGCGATGATGACCAGGAATAAACGCACCCAGGGAAGGGAATTATAAGTATCTCTGGTCTAACTGGGCAGCTGGGGAGCAGTTACATGTAGAGAATGTTGATTGGATGGGGATAGTGGCAGTCTTATATACCATGGGCTTTTTAGTCATGTATAGCCATATTCTGTAACTTTGGGTCTCTTTGTCAAGACCAGGTTTGAACTTGTTTAGCTCATTGACCAAACTTAGTTGGGGGACTTCCTGGAATCAGGCTTAGGTCATTATTTACAATGGAGGACTGTTCCATATTGAAGGTGAAAATACTTTCTGTTCCCTTTGGATCTGGGTTCTGTGCCTTTGGCTGACTCTTGGATGCCTCCATTTTACAGGTGATGAACCTGACGTGTAGCCAACATTTCTCTTGGGCAGGTAGATGTAGAATTGGAGTCTAGGTGTTCCAGCTTGAGTGACTTTGTTGTTAACTACAATGGGACGCTTGAGACTCAGTGTTACCACCTGCTAATTGGTTAAGATCAAAATATTTTCAGAATATCTAGAATAGTCCAATGCAAAGAATTTGGCCACATATGTGGAGAAGGAAGCACAGTCCTTCATTAAAAGTCTCAATCATTACATAACTATAGACTCACAGAGGTTGGAAAAACAGTGCACCAAGGACCTATATATATTTTTGGATAGCTTTTTCCAACCATGCATCATTATTGTCCACATGTTTAGATGTCTGATTATTTTTTCTCTGCAAAGTCCAACTTTGGACTTCAAATTCATAGTCAGTGACTATTTCCTACCTAAATAGAAAAAAGCCAAGATTCAAACACTTCATTTTTAGAGTAACAAGATGAAGGGATGAAAAAGGCAAGACTGTATCAGTAGACATTTATAAAGTTGCTACTTTTGGAAGAATATACTTCCTAGGGAGGAACTATGCAGTTTTTAAAAAGACTTATTTTATTTTAAGTTGTATGTATGTGTGTTTTTATGTATGTATTTATGTATGTATGTATGTATGTGTGTATGCATGCATGTATGTATATGTACATCAATGGAGGTACCTAGAGAATCCATAAGAGGCTATCAGATCTCCTGGAGCTAGAGTTACAGGTGGTTGTAAGTCACCCATAATGGGTGTTGAGAACTAAACTGGGGTCCTCTGCAAAAGCAGGAAGCACTCTTAACTGCTGAGTCATCTCTCACACCCCCTACACAGTCTATTCTAAGGATCTACTGAACCCCTAATCCACCTAGAATTAGAGTAATAGCAAAAAGGCATCACATAATACTTTCCATTAACTTCAGATTCAAGAGGACAGGTGAAGGGATTAAGGATCGTTCTTAACAACAGCATAAAGAATGGAACAAAGGCAGAACCATACCAAGTTCAGTTATGTAAAAATATTAAAATTCAAGTCATGCTTTTATATACTTGCTTAACAATGAATAAGCTGATACCTAGAAATCAGAGACTAAAATATGTCCTGGAGTGATTTCCATAATGCTGGAGCCCTGAAATGCTCTGAATGATAAAGATATTAGAGAGTTGGTATGGCTTCTGGATAAGTGAACTGTGTGACCCAATAAGGCTGCTAATGTTAAATCCCTGCAGCGATGAGTTTATTCACATAAGTATTGGGTAGCAACTTCCTTGAAGACTAAAACAGTTTATTTTGGAGGAAGGCTTAAAAGAAAGAATGTTATAAAGGGACGTGAAACAATCCAGCCTGCAAGGAAACTCCTTAAATTGAGGAAGTAAACAATTAAACTCTCAGCGGAAGTTTCTGAAACTGACCACATTTACTAGGCTCTTCCCTCCCCAAGCATTTATAAGCTATAAGGCCGGCTGACTCAAGACTAGGAATACTTGCCTGGAAGAGGTCCAGACCCACCGAGTTACCTGGACAGGACACTCTCCAACCTGCTGAACTGCCTGCAGGTTGTTCAGTACTCTCCACATTTCCTGTTTTTGTGAGGTGTCTCCCGTGCTAGGATGAGCTTTAGTGATGCAGCTGTCTAAATACGTTTGTTTCTGTGAGTAACTGCAATGAACTCATTGGTTAAGAAAGTTGGGTTTTGGTGGCATCCTTACTTTGGTCTCTAATGGATTCCGTCTTGAGTGTATAGCTGTTGGTTTACATCTCCCAAGGAGTAGTGTCACACAACAGTAAGTACAGTAAGTCTGTAGCTATACAGTGGTGCGTGTTAAGTTGAAAACTTTTGGAATAGCAAGAGAGGCAAATTATGAGGAATAGGTATGATTTTCAAATATGATTAGCAAAACAGAAATTGCAGATTACAAGAGAAAATACAGAATAGAATTTCAGTAACAATCCAGTACCCAGAAAGAATAACTAAAATTAGGGTCACATATAGCTTCAATCCTGACAGGAGTGGCTACTTTTGTTTAGAAACTGTCTCAAGTATCAGTTCAGAATCTCTAAGAATTTAAAATTTGGAGTGCTGTAAAATCAGAACTTTTTGAGCACTGCCATGACAACAGGAATTCTACCTCTGACCTCATGTGATTTGTCTCAGAACATGGGAGTACTAAGAATGCTACGTGAATGTCATTTAGGCTGCATGCACAAATTATTAAACGTAAATAAATTCTGCATTTAGATTTGGGTCCTAGCCCTAAGTATATTACTATGCATGCATAAATCTTTACAAATCTGAACACAGTCAAAAGACAAACAAACAAAACCACTTTTGGTTTCAAACATTTTGGATTAAGGATGCCTGACATGGTTTAAAAGATTTGATTAATGTTTCCATGGTTTTCTTTCACAGTGAATGATCCTATTCACTTGTGAGTGATGAGCAACTAGAACACTTGTGCTCCAACTTTGTTTGCATCCTTCTAGATTCATGGTAGCTACATGGTTCTGTCTAGGCCTTGGTTCATTGCATCCTTTCGTCTTAAGCTATTTAGGAGCAAGTGCAGAATGATGGGGCTCAGGGAAGGTGTGCTTCCAGGGCCAATGGTGGGGAAGTCCCCTCTCTTCTCTCTTCTAGTTCTTACCTGTCTCCAAGGTGAGAGCCCTCTCAAGGTCTCAGGCTTCGGTGTGCTGGTGCTTCCTCTGATGAAGAGCATTTTGTAGTATAGTTTCAAAACCTTGCCAATGGTGCAATCTACAGAATTCATTTACCTTGGCTTATTTGTTCCATATTACTCATTTGTGTGTGGGAGTGCCTATGTGGGTAAAATTTCGTGCAATCCTGTCATATATTTAGATTCATATAATCACAACCATATTTGATACAGTACTCTTCCCTCCTGAAGAAGTTCTTCAGGTTATACTTTTGAGTTGTGCTCCAGTGTTCACCCTTAGGTTTTGGCTACCACTAACCTGTTCTTCATTTCTCTAATTTACTATTTTGAGTATATTATACAGATAGAATCGCACAGCAGGTAATTGTGATTGACCTTCAAAAAACATTTGGTGATTACAAAATTGGTAATTGTTTTTTTAAATTGCTAAATATTATGTTAGAAATGGTGGATCCAAAGTTCCAAGCTCCCCAGTTTAGCCTGAGCTATAAAAAGTTTTTCAGGTTGCTCTCAAGTTAACAATGGTTACAATACAACAACAGGATCTGGAGAGAGGACTCAACTGGTAAAGTGCTTCTCACATCTGGGCCTGTGTCTGTAATTTTAGATCTCAGGAGGCAGAGGCAGGAGGGTGCCTGGTACTTGATAACCTGATAATCTTGCTGAACTGGTGATCCCCAGGTTCAGGGAGAGACCCTGTCTCCAAAACCTAAGGTTGAGGATGATGGAGGAAGACACCAGACATAAACTGACTTTCATGTGCACTTGCACACACCACACATACCACTTTTTCAACACACACACACATACACACACACACACACACACACCACTACCACCACCACCAAAAGAACTCAAGAGATTTTGTTTATTTTGTTTTATAGGTGCAGACATTGCCTCTTTTTATGCTGTCTTGTTTCCCAGTCATATTTTTCATCCAGGCAAATATTTTCTCTCTGTCAAGACAAACATTTTCAGTGTTGTTATTAAGGAAGCTTTGTAGAGGCTCTGGTGATGTTTTAATCATCTCCACAAACACAGCATTACCCTTTCTCACAGTGGTAACTTGGGAATCTTAATTGGGACCTTCTGCAGATTAGAGGCTTTTGTGTTTCCACCCACCCCAGTCACAGCTGTATTGTTTGGCATGTTTTGGTGTTATTGGACAAAGGTTAATTCTCTGTGACGTCATCTGTCATAGGTGGAAAAAAATCAAAAGATATATGTTGGTGTGTTGTCTTTTTAAACATATGCCAAGAAAAGTTTTCATTCCATGAAAGTCAAAGGCAGAAGGAAAAGGTTTGCTTTACCAGAGAGATTGAGAGCGTCACTGGTTTCCTGCATCGTCACTATTCCCGAGTAGCTGAGGCTGTGAGCTAATCACAGACAACCTTTAGCTTTCCCAGTCAAGGAACGATTTCCACCTCCTTGAGGACTAGCTTTCACTGTACCAGAATGCACTATTGTGATCTCAATGGAGGCAAACAGCCAACAGTCCTACCCGACCGTGATGCCTGTGAACCACAATGAAGAGCATGGCTAGATGCCGACAGTGGTGTAATAATGGCTTCAACACGGAGCTGGTAATCCTCAGTTGTCTAGTTGGACTTAAGGCTCGCCCAATAAGAGGGGAATAAAACTTATTCAACTTCCCCGGGTTAGTGAGGTCATGGATCTTAGATGAGAATTTTCTGTCTCTATTTTAGTAAGCCAGCAAATTTCCTAATTGTATTTTAAATATATTACTTTCAACTCAGAGGCAAGTATAGCTCAAAGCTTCACCAAAGAAGGGTCTCAAAACCTCTGTGGATACATTTACAACACAATTCCTAGACCTAAAGTTCAGTGGACATCGCAGAAGAGGGGCAGACTGATTATAAGAGCCAGGGGTCCAGGAAATCTGCTGTGAGATTGACTGTGACTCCTAGAAACGAGAAGGGAGCTTTACTCGTGATGCTGCAGCAATATGGCTTCCTAAATAAGACCCAAACAAAGACAACACCAATAGACCTGTTAATGTGGAAGAGGCCCCACCCATGAACAAAGAACTACAGGCTACTAAAGAATTTTGAGAGAACCGGGTGACAGTGGTGCATGCCTTAAATCCTAGCACTCAGGAGACAGAGGCAGGAAGATCTCTGTGAATTCCAGGCCAGCCTGGTCTACAAGAGCTAGTTCCAGGACAGGCTCCAAAGCTACAGAGAAACCCAGCCTCAAAAAAACCAAAATAAATAAGTAAACAAACAAATAAATAAGCAAATAAGTAAATAAAATAAAATAAAAAGAATTCTGAGAGAGACAATTAGTCTTTCTCAAGGACAAGCCCTCTAACTGGCTATCCACTTCCAAGTGGCCAACCCTGATATCATATGCATACAAGGAACATTAAACAGACTCAACAGGTTGTATTAATGTATACACACACACACACGTGTGTTTGTGTATTTAAACATATATGTAAAGGTAACAATTAAAGAAACAAGGTATGGAGGGGGGGAGGGAGAGAGAGGTGTTACATGGAATGGGTTGGAGGGAAGAATAATATTATATTTTAACTAAAAATGTATAAAATATCCAAACTGTCTAGGCTCCCACAAAGCCAGAACATGAAGTAGGATCAAAACCCCGTGCCATTCTCCTTGGCCTCTCGTCAGCTCTCATTGTCCACCATGTTCAGAGAGTCGGGTTTTATCCCATGCTTTTTCAGTCACAGTCCAGCTGGCCTTGGTGAGCTCCCAGTAGATTGGCCCCACTACAGTTTGGATGTTCACCTTCCTAGACCTGGATGGAGGGGGGAGGACCTTGGACTTTCCACAGGGCAGGGAACCCTGACTGCTCTTGGGACTGGAGAGGGAGGAGAAGAGGAGTGGGGGGAGGGGGAGAGGGGTGGGAGGAGGGGGAGGGAAATGGGAGGTGGGGAGGAAGCGGGAAATTTTTTTTTTCGATAAAAAAAAGGAAAAAGAAAAAAAAAAGAAAAAAAGTCACTATTGTCAAATTGACAGAAAGATCTAAAAACTCACCAGATATAAATTATTTCAAAACATGAAAAAAATGTATAAAATAGACAATAATTAAAAGGACATGAAGTTGTTTGACCTTTCAGATCTTTTATGAATGAAAACCATTCCATTTCTATGTTTAATAATCTTGGTTTACATAGTCATCATACTTAGATATCAAACCAGTGCTCCTAATGGACAGTGAGGCCCTTACTGTTTCATTCGTGAATCTTCAGCAATAACTACTTCAGAATGCTCATGCTTTGCCTTCCTGAATGATCCTGGGAGGAGGTACAATCTGTTGTTGAAGGCCAACCTATCCCTGAATGCTTCAGCATCCAGCCCCTTCCCTTGGCAACGTTTTTGCCCCTGGAAATTACCTTCCTCTCTACTGACTTGTTTGCAGTAGAATAAGAATGAACTTTACTTAACTTTCTTCTTCAAAACAAGCAATATTCCCAGATGCCACTTCATTACTTTTATCTACACAATAAAAAGAAGAAATCTGAGCATTTTTGTTATTTGTCTCCTGTTCTCCCCATTCCCCTCAACCTCCTGCTATTGGGCTTCTATGAACCTGATCTTTATGAATTGCTAGTCTTCACTAATGTTCATGTGAACAAGAGTAAGGGATCCTTTCCATTTTATTCATGGCAATTTTCCAGCATCTCTGATGTGCACCCTCCAGAAATCCCTGTGCTAGGCTTTCGTGATTAAGACTTTCTTCCTTCTCTCTGTTTAGTAATTAAAGCATGTTCTGCAGCACTGTATTGGTAATCGTGAGCTGTGTTAGTTTGTGCTTGTCTTGAAATGCCTTTATTTCTCTCTCAACTCTAAAAAGTAACAATGTTGACTGGAAGTTATTTGCTTTCAGGGCTTAAATATATAATTTTGTGATTCCATGAGAGATATCATGTTACTCTAATGTTTCTGACTTTGTAGGGGATTTGGCATTCCCCTTATAGGTTTTTATCATTGCTTTATATATTTGATATCTTAATTATTGTTTGTTATGGAGTAATTTTTCTCTAGTTATCTGTCTTTGGGGTTCTAGATGCCTTGCTTTGAATGTCTGGTTTTTTTTTCTCTAAATTTGTGAAATTTTCTTTGATAATTTTATTGAATAGATTCTCTATGCCTTTAGTGTTTATCTCATTACCTTCAACTGTTCCATGGATTCTTATATCTCATCTCTTAATTGTATCCTCAGGTTCATGACACTGTGATAGACTCATTTTCTATTTTTATTGAGATATGTGTATATAGTATTTCATTAATTTCTTCCATCCTTGAGATTATATCATTTGTGTGGTCAAATCTATTGCTTATGTTTTCCAATGTGTGTTTTTTTTTACTTGATTACTTGAGGTTTTTCATTTTCAAATGTTTTTTCGAAAACCTCAATATCTGTGCTGATAAACTTTTCTTCCATAGCATTATTTTTTCATCTATATTGTTAATTTTTAAAAGCCACTTTTTTTGTCTTTACCTTTTTGTTTCTGACTTTCATCTTCAGGATCTATGTTGAGTTCATCTGCTTATTTATATTCTCTTTCAGGTCATGAGTCATTTGTATCAAACTTCTGAAATCTTCACTTTTCATCTTATTTATGTTAGTATGCTTGAGCTTAGTACTTGAGAAGTTATGATATTTTCCAGGAGCTATGTTGCCCTTGTCATTTGTTGGATTTCTGTGTTGTGATTTGTACATCTATTGGTTTGACTTTTCTTCTGGCTTCTCAGGATTTTCCCATTTGTTAACTAGCCTACTCTTAGTACTCAATCTCCTTTGCTATTTAATGACAATATTAAGACAAATATAATATAGAAATATACTTAAAATAGTTTGTGGACCACTGATGACCATGCTGGAAATGAGAAAACTACTGTATAATATACTATGGGTTAAAAAATGGATGAAAATAGAAAACACTATACTGAGTGAGATAACCCAGACACAAAAAGATGAATATGGTATGTACTCACTCATTTGCAGAGTCTAGCCATAAACCAAGGACATTAAGCCTATAGTTCACAAGCCCAGAGAAGCCAAATAACAAGGTGAACCCAAAGAAAAACATATATAGATCCTCCTGGAAATTGGAAGCAAACAAGAGTTCCAGGAAAAAGTTGGGAGCATTGGGGGTGGGGGTAGGGGTGGGGGTGAGGCTGGGGGAAGGGAAGAGGGGAAAGGGAAGGAAGAGGGGAAAGACTGGCGAGAGCTTGGGGGAGTGGGAGGGTGGAGATGGAGGAAGTGTGGATATAGGAACAAGGAAGAAGATATTTACATTAGGGGAGCCATTTTAGGGTTGGCAAGAGACTTGGCTCTAGAGGGGATCGCAGGTGTCCACGGGGATATCCCCAGCTAGGTCCTTGGGCAGCAGAGGAGAGAGTGCCTGAACTGTCCTTGCCCCACTATCACACTGATGATTATCTCGAATATTACCATGGGCTACGGATGGAGATAGGGATAGAGACCCTCATCAGAGCAACGGACTGAGCTCCCAAGGTCCAGCTGATGGACAGAAGGAGGGAGAAAACAAGCAAGGAAGTCAGGACCGCGAGGGGTTGGTCCACCAACTGAGGCAGTGTGCCTGTTCTAATGGGAGCTCACTGAATCCAGCTGGACCGGGTCTGAACGAGCATATGATCAAACTTGACTCTCTGATTGTGGCTGACAATGGAGCCTGACTGAGAAGCCATTGATAAGGGCACTGGGACTTGTTTCTACTGCATGTTCTGGCTTTTTGGGACCCTAGTCAGCTTCCTAGGCCTGTATGTAGTGGGGAGGGCCTTGGACTTCCTACAGGACAGGGTTACCTGCCCTCTTTCAAGCAGGGAGGGGGAGGGAGGAGGGGGAGTGGGGGAGCAGAAGGGGATTGGCAGGAGGGAAGGAAGTGTAAATATTTGAATGGGGAAAAAAAAGCCACAGAGTAAGTACAGAGATAGTGAATGAGTGAGAGAGGGAGATGACTTTCAAGACCTCCTGAGTATTTTTAGGTTATCAGAGAGAGGTAGCTATTGGTGTCAAGTATATCTTGAAACTTCAGAATTCTAGAATGCATAGCAGTGCAGTTCATATTGGTGGTCCCGGACTTGGACTTACTCACTGGATTCACTCATTCATGCTCAGAGCTTTCAGACTCCAGGTTTAATCTATTTGTGGGAGCTATTCTGGCCATGGAAGACAGGCCTGTTTTCTCCTATCTACTTCCCAGCTTGAGCTGCACCCTTAGGCTCATCAATATCTGTCTATATAATTGCCTTTCTGGATCTTCCTTCACCTATGGGAAATGGGAGGACAAATTCAGTCTTCATTTCCTGTGGTTGTTTCCTGTTTTAGGCCTACAATGTAGCTTAGATTTTTTTTTGAATTTAAAAATTTAAGTTGTTTTGAGAATTTTATAGCCAAGTTTTATATTACATAATTTCTATTTTTCCCCTTTCCCACTCTAACTCCTCCCATATCCCTTCACTGCTCCCTCTCAGATTCATTGCTTCTTCTTTAATTATTATTGTTAACAGAAATGTACACACATGTATATAGAAATACAGTGCTGAGTCTATATAATGTTGTTCTTACATACATGGGTTTAGAGATGACCACTTGGGAAGAGTCTTTTCCTTTTAATACTGAATCTTCTACTTAACAGGGACACATGGAGACAGTATTTGTTTCTATAAATTTTTAATTGACATAATCCTTGTCCAGATTTGTGGAGTAATGTGCAGTGTTAGAAACATGTCTGTATTGAGCAATGATCAGCTCAAGGAGTTAGCATTTTTATTATTTTCCACATTAATCCTCTCTTTAGCTGTTTGGAAATACAAATTTTTGTTTTGTACTATGGCTATCCTCCTGTACAGTAGGATAGAACTCACTCTCTCCTGTCTGTTGATTAGTGTTTGCTTCTTAGTCTCTGTTCTTCTGTCTCTCCTTCCTTTCCCTCCTCAGCCTCCACTAGTCACCGCTCTACTCACAAGTTCTGCCATCTACAAAGAGCCAGATTATGACTGAGATTATGCAGATTTTGGGGTTATGGCTCTTAAAGTAAAGTTCTCGAGGTTATCCATGTTGTTGTAGATGATAGAACTTGATCTTTTTAAAATGACAGAATAGTATTCTATATTCTATTATATGTAGTAGTATATATGGTTATATATCACATTTCTTGACCCATTCATCCATTGATAAATTTTCAGAAATAAATTCTTAAATGAAGTTTATAAAAAATGGAACTGAAAGGAAATTGCTTGAGGCACAGAACCAAAATAATAGTAATATGAATAATAGATAGCTTGGGAATTATGTTTATTATGTCTTAGCTACCTTTCTGTTGTGATAAAACATGTTGGAGAATCTTGCTATTAAGGTTGCAGTCCATTATGTTTGGATAGTTCTCTGAGCTCAGAGCAAAATGAAGGACTCCCTTTCTCAGCGGGGCTCCATCTTCTCTGTCTAACCTTATTTGGAGAGTGTCTCTAAGCTCAAATGCCTGACCTTATTTGGAAGTTGACCCTGCATAGAGCTCCCTGAAAAAAAAAATAACACTGTGACCAAGGCAGCTTATAGAAGGAAGGGCTTAATTGACTTTATCTTTTGGAGTGATAAGGGTCCATCATGGTGGTAGCAGGTGTCAGAAATAGAAGCAGAGAGCTCATATCTTCAGATGCAATGACAAAGCAGAGAAAGCAAACTAGAGGTAGACAAGACTGTTTTACTCCAATAGTCCATCTACAGTGATAAACTTCATCCAGCAAGCCCACACCTCCTAAACATACCATCAACTGGAGATGCAAATACATGAGTCTATGGGGGCATATTCTCTTTCAAACACCCATATTATGTCACAGGCACTCTAATTTTTTAAACTGAGGTCTGTTTCATAATTTATCTCAGTATTACCAGTATTACTAATATATTCTTTGTAAGTAAAGGAAGGAAGATAGAGAGGAGGGGTGGGAAAAGGAGGGAAGGAGAAAAGGGGAGATGATAGATAGATAGATAGATAGATAGATAGATAGATAGATAGATAGATAGATAGAGATATGGCCTGATGATAGTTCCAGGTTTAAATCCCATATCTACCTCTTATTTAATGTATGTGTTTGGATAACCTATTTTACTTTTATGAGCCTCGAATTCTCTACTCTATAAAAGGAATAGCTGCTTTATAAGCCATTGGAAATTCTTTTTTTTTTTTTTTTTTTTTTTTTTTTGGTTTTTTGAGACAGGGTTTCTCTGTGGTTTTGGAGCCTGTCCTGGAACTAGCTCTTGTATACCAGGCTGGTCTCGAACTCACAGAGATCCGCCTGCCTCTGCCTCCCAAATGCTGGGATAAAAGGCGTGCGCCACCACCGCCCGGCCATTGGAAATATTTAATCAAGTAATACAGCAATGTCACTGTGATAAATGAATGAGTTATTGCTCTTGTTTTCCTTTCTGCTGTTGTGTAAAACCACCTTGACAAGAGCAACTTGGGGAGGGAAGAGTTTATTTGGCGTACATTTGCAGGTCGCAGTCCATCACTGAGGGAAGTCATGGAAGAGGAACTCAAGACAGATAGTTGAAAGTAGGAACCATGGCATAATCCTGCTTATTGGTTTACTTTCTGCCTCATGCTCTTAGATTTCCAATATAAACCAGAACACCTGTCTAGGGATGCTGCTGCCCTCAGTTGGCTGGAACCTCCCACATCAATCCTAAGTTAGGACAGTTTCTCACAAATATGGCCATATGCCAATTCAATATGGGCAGTCCCTCAGTTGAGGCCCCTTTAGATGACCCCAGATTATCAGTTTGACAACTGAAACTAATGAGAGTAGATAATTAATATTATTTATTAATGTTTCTGGACATTGGCTTCTTTCTAGGTTGAAGGAAAAGTCATTCCCATTTTTTAATGTATGAGGTTGACTGAAAATGCACATTTGATACCAAGGCTGACAAAATTCATCCTCGTTCTCCTTTCTCTGTTAGGACCTTTGGCTGAGCATTGACCCAGGAACTGAGTTTCATTGATTTTCCCCTGCTGTGGGATTCTATAACAAGTAGGCTCATTGCCTCATCCTATTTCCCAAATGTGATTTCCTCATTGCTGGCTGTCTAGTTGGAAAGCACCATGGTAAATCAATCCCATCTGGGGTTGAAATGATGGATAATGTCTCAAAGCACTACCATATTGGCATCTCAACAGGAGTCTTATGGAGAGACAAGACTTAAAAACTAAGGGTGGTTTCTCTCCTGGTAGAGAGCTCAGCCCAGTGGCAGGTTGGAATGAGGAAGGGAGGAGGGGAACATTTGGCACGGGTGATTAAATATGGTGTGAACAAGGGATGCAGGGTGGTGCTTGCCCACCATGCATAAGACCTCAAGTCGCTCCCTAGCAACATATTAACTGTGCATAGACACACACCAGTAATCCTAGTACTTGAGAGGCAGAGTCAGGAGCATCAGAAATTCAAGGTCATCCCCACATAGCAAGTTTGAGGTTAGCCCTTCATGGGATCCTGTATCGAAAACAAAAGTGATATTTCATCATAGGGGACAGATCTATAGTAATAGGGTTAGGAGGAGCTCATGCGGTCTGAAGGTAGGAGGAGTCTGGCCCAGCAAGGCATGTCTGGGCTATCACCTGAAGGCTGAGGAGGAATGGAGGAAATGTTCTGTAGGTGGAGGTGGTAGTCATGGAACCAGGGAGAGACCTGACCTTGAAATCCGTTTGTCTACTCACTGTAAATCTGTGGCTCTGGAAAGACTACTCATCTGTCTCAACTCAACCAGAGAATTCAGTGAACTAGCTCTAAATTTCTCCAGTATTTCAGTTAATCAATATTTAAAAAAAATCAAATATATATTACAATTTAAAGTATACTGTGATTAGAAAGAGCTATGATATAATAAAGGAGCATCCGAGGCTTGTCTTGACTGCTCCTTTTAATTGTTGGCCCATGGAGGGAACTGACTCTTCCACTTCCTTGTTTTTCCTATAAAACGAGAGAACAAAAACTTCCATCCTTTTTGTTTTTGGTTCCATGATTCAGAATTAGCTATAAATATCATCATATCACTGTTTACTTTAAAAAAGTACATTTATATTCATTTACTTCAATAGCTAATTCTGTACATTGCCTACTGGTAACTTTAAGACAGCCTTCCTACTCTTTTCTTTAAAATTAGAGCCATGAGTTTATCCCACAAGGATATATTATGTGCTCTAATGAGCTGGTAATTATTAGGTAATGAAATGGCTAACCAAAAGTATCTTATTAAGAGTGGTTGCTGTGTAGAATATTTTTGTCATGCGATTAGAAATGTTACTTAGATTTCAGCAATGCATAAGAAGTCACATGCTGAGGACTATGAAAACGCAGCCATATCCTTCCATTTTCTGTTGAAATTCAGTCTTAAACCTGTGCACAGAAAGCATTAGGATCCTAAGTCCAGGAATTGAGCTGGAGTTGAAATCCAAGCTTCCTCTTCAAGTGCACAGTATGTTCCACAGTTACTAATCAGGACCGTTCACTCCAGGGGAGTTGACAATGCTGTTTTCAAGCTGCAGTAGGCAGCTGCATTCCTCAGATGACCACCCTGGCTTACTTTGTCTTTTCTCTACTAGAGGAAAGTCTCACCATGAGAGTACTAATCAGATTGACAGGGAGTTTTGCATAAAAATTCAGACAGATGATACTTCCTGAATAAGAATGAAGTTTTAGTTTAACTGAGTTGAGATCATGGGAGGACTTCCTTTGAGTTGTTTGGTCGGTGAGATCTAGTACTCCAAACAATAGCAGCTGTTGTTGCCCTTGCTTGCCTCCCAGACCTTGAAGGTAAGACCCTGTGGCTAAAGGCATTACATATTTAGGACACACGATTGGAGGAATTGAGCTGTAGCAGACCTGAAAGCTATCACCCAGAGGATGAGATATCATAATCTTTGAAGGTGCTATACAAACTACCAAGGGAGAAAAGTAATCAGGAGTCCTACCTAGCTGTAATGCCTACTAACTGCAAGTGTAAACACAACAGCAAGAAACACTGAAAGGGGCAATAGTGGTACTTATATCCTTGGAATAACCAACAGCTGACTATTTTGACTTAAAGTCCACTCAGTGGGAAATTTATTCCTGATACTATAAGCTAATCAACTACACACAGCTGGAGAAGCAACAGACCCTCCCTAGAAGAGTATCTACTATTGCCATTTTCCTAAACCAATCTAATTTCTAACTATATTCTAAATATTTATACCCACAGATGAGTACAGCTCTCAACCCTCATCAAAGAAGTGTCTTTTAGAAACAGATGGAAAACACTACAAAGATATGCAATTGATTGAAATGCAGAGAATAAGTGTCTGTGGAGTGCTCAACCCCAGTTGGCACATTTACTATGCAATCCTTACACCTAAGACTCAGGAAACATTGCAGAAGAGGAAATAGAAAGAGTGTAAGAACCAGAGGACCATGACATATTCAGTGACACAGCATCTTCCATATACATGTATATGAACCTTTTAGGTTCATTTGTTAAAGACTAGGTTTTCAGCTGATGAGATTTTGGAAAGTGACTTCATTCTGAGGGCTCTAACATAAGTAATGGGTTCATGCTTTGATGGGTCATAATGTAATGGCACCGTTGAGAGGTGGGATCCAGTTGGTGGAAGTCAGTCATGAGGAGCTTGCCCTAGGGAGATGTTCTTTGTTCCAGTCTCTTCCCATTACTTTTCTTTGCTTCTTAGTTGCTATGAGGTAGCAGCTCTCTTTTTTTCTACCATCCTCTAGCACAATGGTGTCCTGTCTATTTGCAAGTCTGAAAGCGATAGAGCCAGCTAGTCATGAATGGCAACTTCTGCGACTGTTGGACAGAATGTAGTTTTCCTCTGGTCTTCCTTTTAAAGGTGTTTATTACAGCCATCAATAGTCTGACTAACATAGACTTTCATATTTTTTTAATATTCGCTCTCAAGAAATGATTCACATGATAAGAAGTTACCAGGCAGTTTTTCTCCCTGGAAACGGCTACCTTCTTCGCAGGTTTAATGGTCCTTTATGTACACTGACAACTGCTTTATGTGTTTTCATTTCCTTCTATTTATCTATCTTTCCTCTTTCTCTGCTGTTTGCTCCCTGAGGTCCACATGCCATTAATTTTGGCAAGAGAATACATACTCAGCAGTGCTGACTTCCAGCTAGGAGCTTTGTATTTCCTTTATTCCTTTATTCTGTAAATAGGGCCCCATGATGATATGGCCAGTAAAATACTATGGTCCTGTCAATAGGTGTCACTTTTACTGAAGAGATGTAAAGAAACACCTATTCACTGCAGATAAAGAATGCACTCACAGATGGAAGAAAGAATTCCATTCATGTCCAGCTTTGAGAACCAATGAGAGTGTATTGGGACTCTTCTAACAGGAGCATAGATGGTTCAAAGGCATCTAAGAAGAATCATAGACAATTTTTGGGCAGTTGCATCTCTGAAGATTTCGCAGAGCCTCCATCATTGAAGAGTCCTACCCACAGTGCTGCATGACTTATGAAAAGTTGTAAGACTCTTGTAGGTAATGCATAGGTATATTACCAAAGAGTCCCAACCTTGTATATTGTTTGCTTATCCTGTAATCCTGGGGAGAAGATGAGTCTCATAAAGATTTCATGAGTCTTGTGGGACTTCTCCCTTCCTCCTTGAAGGAATGTTAATAGGCCCGATTTCTTTAGGGTTTTATGTGGGTGACCATGCCTGTTCATACACAAAATGGCCATGATCTTGTCCAACATGAGGGAAACAGTTACCCAACACTCCTTGTTTGCATCTGGCTTTTACTTTTATCTGTTCTTTGTTCCACAGTATTTCTGGGGCCTTAGAAAGGAGAAATAGATTGTGATTTTTTTTTCTTCCACATATAGCCTAATATTGGGCTACTGGCAAAAGTATAGACCACATTGACCGGCGAACTTATTTCTCTCAGTGTGATAAATAAGGTTGCCTGTATGCACTATAAAATTTTTCCTATAAGACTATAAAATGGCCGGTAGCATCAGCAATTGCTGTAGTTTAGGTTTCTATTGCTGTGAAAAAAACAGCATGACCACAGCAACTTATATAAAGGAAAACATTGGTGGCTTACAGTTTCAGAGGTTTAATCCATTATCATGATGGGGAACACGGTGGCATGCAAGCAGACATGCTGCTGGAGGAATAGCTGAGCATCCTACATCTTTTTTTTTCTTTTGAGAAGAAAATGTCATATTTATTTTGAGGCATCATGAAAATTAAATCCCTTTTATTCAACTTAAATTAAATTTTGTTCAAATTAAATCCCTTTTATTCAACAGAAGCTGGATCTTCAGTTGAATGTGAGAGTTGGTAAGAAGCAGTTTAGGTTGACCAGAAATGAGGCATCCTCCAAACAGCATCTGGGTCACATCACCAACATCACTGCCCACAGTGACTTCAGGCAGTCATGACTAGGTCCCAACATTAATATTCCTCTGAAAATGGATATTCAGGATGGCCCATCAAAAACATAGCTGCAAGATATCGAAAATTTTTGTTCAGGCCATCTAGGGTTTTCATATCCTCAGGAGACAACTGGAATTCAAAAACCTGCAAATTCTCTTTCATCTCATTTTCTTTGAAACTCTGGGCCAGCGGTACAACCCCACGCTGAAGCAGGTATCGAAGAGCAATCAGGGCAGGGCTTCGATTGTTCTTTTTGGCCACATCACAAAGAACTGGATCATGCAAGAGAACTGGAGAATTCTGATCCACCCATTCTTTTATCGTTGGGTTCCCAGAGCACCATAAGCAACCAGAACGATGTCTTTTGATTTGCAGTAATCCAGCAGCTTACTCTTGTTTAAATAAAGATGGCATTCAACCTGATTGCAGACAGGCTTGTACTTAAGTCCTGGCTTATTCAGGATTCTCTCTAACTGCTTGTAGTTAAAGTTGGACACCCCAATAGACTTGACCAATCCTGCATCCTTACACTTCTCCAATGCCTCCCATGTGGCACAGAAATCCACTGTGTCCAATAGCACTTTCCCTTTTTCATCTACTGGAAAATCAATATCCCCTGACTTCATTGGCACTGGGTAGTGCATAATATAAAGGTCAACATAGTCCAGTTGAAGCTTCTTCAGTGATTTTTTCCAAACTAGACTGGACCAGCTCTGGCCGAAAGCAAGTACACCAGAGCTATAGCTAGGTTGGCAGCCTCCAGTGACTTGCTCTCGTGAACCTCTTGGGGTTTATAGGTGCTAAAACCCAGGGCTGGAATGAAGTTGTCATCATTTAGTTTGACAAACTGCTGTTTGGGACTTATGGCTTGTCACTCCTCTGCCTAAGCATGTCCTGAATCTTCTGGTACTGCTGCACTCTTTTCTTTTTTAGTTTGGATCAATCTCATGTATTCAGGTTAGCCTTGAACTCACAGAGGTCCATCTGCCTCTGCCTCCCAAGTGCTGCGATAAATGTATGTGCCCCTACTGGCTGACTCTCTCACAGGGAGCATCCTACATCTTGTAGGCAACAGGAAATTGACTAAAAAGTCACACCATGTGAAGCTTGAGCAAAATAGACCTCAAAGTCTACCACCAGTGACACACTTCCTCCAACAAGGTCACATGTCCCTATACTGCCACTCCCTTTGGGGGCCATTTTCTTTCAAATTACCCCATTTCTCTTCCCAGCCCCCAAAGTCATATCACAATGTAAAAATGCATTCAGTCCAATTCCAAAAGTCTTCATAGTCTTTAACAGTCTCAAACTTGTTTGAAAGTCCAAAGTCTCTTCTGAGACTCTTGGCAATCTCTTGCCTGTAATCCTTCTGGAAAAATCAAAATCAATAAGCAGATCATATACTTCCAACATATAATGGCACAAGATATATATTACCATTTCAAAATGCAGGGAAAGGAACATAGAGAGGAAATACTAGGCCAAAGTAAGACCAAAAACTAGCTGGGCAAACTCGACTCTGCATCTCCATGTCTGATGTCAAAAGACTCTTCAGATCTCCAACTCTGTACAGCTCTGTTGAGTGAAACACACTTCTTTCTATTTTGCTTGTTCCACTTCCTGTTAGTAGCTTTCCTCATCAGGTATTTCAAGTTTCTGGAATCTCTATCATCTTAGGTTCTCTAAGACAATCCAGGCTTCAACTTCACAGCTTCATAGATATACCAGCTTGTTTCTTAGGTCCATTTGATTGGAAAAAATTTCCCAACCCTTTACTCTGAGGTGATGTCTGTCTTTGAGGTTGAGGTGTGTTGAGGTATGTTGCTTGTATGCAGCAGAAGGATGAACTCTGTTTTTGTATCCAATCTGTTAGCCTGTGTCTTTTTATAGATGAATTCAGTCCATTTATATAGAGGGATATTAATGACCAGTGATTGCTAGTTCCTGTTATTTTAGTTTTTATTTTTGGTGTTGTTATTGTGTGTGTTTTTTCCTTCTTTGAGGTTTGCCGCTGTGAGATCATCTATTGTCTGTGTTTTTGTGGATGTAATCAACTTCCTTGGGTTGAAGTTTTCCTTCTAGTACTTTGTGTAGGGCTGGATTTGTGATTAGGTATTGGTTAAATCTGGTTCTGTCATTTGAGGTTTCTTTTGCCAATGGAATTAATCCAAAACTTTTCACTTTAGCCTCAGGCAGACTCTTAGGACAAGGGCAAAAAGCAGCCACTTTCTTTATCAAAATATCACAAAAATATCTCTAGGCAACATATTAAAAACGTTCTCCTCTGAAACCTCTTGAGCCAGCTCCCCACAGTTCATCAAGTTGCATTCAATACCACTATCTTCCACACTCATACTAGTGTGGCCCATTAAGCAGCACTTAACACATTCAACTGCTTTTGTAATTCACAAGTCCAAAATCCATATTCCTTCAAGCAAAAGCATACTCAAGCCTATCATAGTAGTACCCCAGTCCCTGGTACCAACTTCTGTCTTATTTGGGGCTTTTATTGCTGTGAAGAGACACCATGACCACCGCAACTCTTATAAAAAATTTTAATTGGAGTGGCTCACTTATAGTTTCATAGATTCAATCCATTATCATGACAAGGAACATGGCAATGTGCAGGAAGACATGGTGCTGGAGGTATAGCTGAGAGTGAGAGATCTTGCAGACAACAGGAAGTTAACTGAAAAGTCACACAGAGGAAAGCTTGAGCAAAAGAGACCTCAAAGCCCACCCCCACAGTGACACATTTCCCCCAACAAGGCCACACCTCCTAGTAGTGCTACTCCCTTTGGGGGCCATTTTCTTTCAAACCACCAGAGCAATGTACAAAATAAATGCAAGTATTTTAATTTGTGCCAATTATATAGATATATCAACAACTCCATGGTGGGGCCTATTCCCTTTTGGCCAGGTTTACATTACCAAATTTGACTCCCTCAGCTTGCCTTAAATACAATGGGAAAACAATTGGTTGCATCTGTAAAAGTCATGTGATTATTGCAGAATGAAGCACATTTTTCCTCGCATATTTATAGCACGATGTCCAGGGTTCATAGCTGAGCAGGACGATTGGCATCTACTCTCTACCAGCAACTTTTATTGCCCCTTCCTCTACTAGGAGTGTTAGGTATTTGGAAGGCAGCTTAAGCTTAGTCCTAGCCTGATTTTTTATGTTCTCACACAAGACTATGTGGTATTAACAGGAAAGAGACTCATCAACTAATGGTGGCATTTGACCAATAGCAATCTCAACAGTTTGTATTGTGTGGGGGTTTCCAGGGTCTTTCTGGTCAACAGGGTCATCTACCACTGGCATAGGAATTTATGCTGAACAAATTTACAGCTTCTACCCACACATGGGTCTTTCTGCATTTAACTTCTCCACTACTGTATTTGCTGTTCTTCTAGATGCCACTCAGACCTTTAAAATGCTCATTATACCAACCATATAATGAAACCTTATTATAGAGGGTGGACAGAATCACTGATGCTCTACGGCTATCATTCAAAGCAAGTGGTAATTGATACTGGGGTTCTGAAGTCAAGAGAATATTGAACAAAAAAAGCTATCAAGGTCTGATACAGCATAAAAGCAACCCAGTCCTATCAAAAGAGTGACATTGGGCACAGTGACATGGATTGGGTACCAGCATCTCATCTAGCACGCCAGAATATTGTTCATAAGCTATCTGGTCACATCTGGATGAAGAAAGGTGTTGTAGAAAGTCTTACAGCCAATGGTTACCCACCCACTGGGGCATGACATCTTATACTATATATGCTGATATAGAGCATGTATCTGGCCTCTTTTCTGGCCTCTCTGTTATGGTTGTGGATTTCGGTTTCTGATCTCTGTTCAAGCAGAGGATTCTGATTTGTGAGTCTACCCCCAAATAAATAACCATTTATTTCTCAATTCTGAGCTAGTGTGGGATTTCTTTTAAGCATCCTTCCACAGAAAGGGTTTTCAGCTGAGTGAATATTATTTTGCCATTATTGATTTGTATTTTGCTCAACCATGCATGAATACCCCTGCAGTTTTTGCCTTGAAACAAAACTGTAACAGTGCTATAACATGTGTGTCCCAGCACGATTCTGTCCACATCTGTCATACTTTTTCAAGGGGAAAAATGTAAACAGTATGTTTTGGATGGCGGGGTGGGTAATTTGTTTCTCCTAGGTCAAGCTTACTGTTTTTTCACTTGACACACTCTACCTCCCTATCTGCCCTCCTATCCTTCATCATGGTACTTTCATGAGTTTCTCTGAGTTAAGATACACTTGATTCTATCATCCAAAACCTAAGAGCTCTGCACACTAATAGACCAAAAAGGAAAAAAAAAATCCATAGCTCCCCTTGGGACCTCCAGTAGTCCTGCATAGAACTCACCAGCAGAAAACCTTAACCACTTAGCTAGAAGAGTAACTGAGGTAGTGCCTACCTCACAGGGTCTCCCTCTTCCGTGACAGAGGTGTGGAGAGTCTCTTTATCCTCTTATCATTCATGCCTTTGGCAAACTGTTAGTAAGCTGTAAGGGCTCCAAAAAGTTCATAAGCATGCCATTTGATTTTTTGTCAGTTTTCTACCTAGAATTCTCTCTTCCCACAAATTTTGTATTTCCTTAAAAGAATTAAGACCCACTATTATCTTTTCAATACTTTCTAAAGTTATTTTTTAAAGGTAGCATGCAAAACAATGAGTTCATGATGGCATTTTCTTACACATGTGTCATACTTTGTTTTAATCTACTTTCCTCCATGTTCCTTCCTGGTCTCAACTTCCTCTTTTGTTTGTTCCCGTCCTTCCCTTAGGCAGGTTTCCTCACAGTTTCACGTCACATGTAGCCCATTACTCTCCTTTATTCCCTCTTGTTATCTCTTTCCCTCTTCCATGATTTCTTTTCTAGTTTCAGAATGGACACACACACACACACACACACACACACACACATCTTCTATGTCCACTGCAGCATTTGTTGTTTCTTGATGCTAGCCATTCTGACTGGGGTAAGGTGGGCTTTCAAAAGAATTTTAATTTGCATTCCAGAATATCTAAGGATTCTGAATGCTTTCACAAATATTTATATGCATTTGCATTTCTTATTTTGAGAACTGTCTGTCTAGCTCATCAAACCATCTACTGAGTAGATTATTTGATTTTTGGGATTTAATCTTTGCAGGTTTTTTTTTTTTTTCTGTAGCTTTTGGTTCCTATCCTGGAACTAGCTCTTGTAGACTCTTGTAGACCAGGCTGGCCTCGAACTCACAGAGATCCGCCTGCCTCTGCCTCCCTAGTGCTGGGATTAAAGACGTGCGCCACCACCGCCTGGCAATCTTTGCAGTTTTTAAAAATATATTCTTGATAGCAACCTCCATCTGATGTGTAGTTGGCTAAGATTTTCTTCCCATCTCATGTCCTGTTTCTTCACTCTTTTTAATTGTTTCCTTTGATGTGTAGCAGATTTTAAATTTCATATAATCATATTTGTCAAATTTGGGAATTATTTTTGTGTTTTTGGATCCATTTCCAGAAAGTCCTTGCCATGCATATGTCTTGAAGTATTTTCCTTATGCTGTTCTCTAGGAGTTTCTAAAGTTTAAAGTCTTATATTAAGGTGTTTGATCCACTTTGGATACAATTTGATATGGAGTGAAAAATATGTATCTAATTTCATTTTTCAACATGTGTCAGTTTGGTTTGCTTAACACTATTTTTAACATTGTTGTTTTACTCATTTTAAAAATGTATGTTTAAAAAAAACTTTGTTGAAGATTGAAAGGCTATATCTATTTCTTGGTGCATTGTCCTATTGCATTAGTCTATATGTCTCTTTTTGTGTGAGCCCCATGGCACTTTTGTTACTATGGCTCTGAAGAATAATTTGAGAGGAGGTATTCTGATGCTTCTCATACTGAAGTTTCTATTTAGGATGGCTTTGGCTATTCTAGGTTTTTTTGTAATTATAAATGAATTTTATAATATTTTTTCAGTTCTGTGAAGGATGTCATTAGAATTTTTATTAGAACTATATTAATATGAAGATCATTTTTGATATAATAGTTATTTCAACTATATCAATTCTGCAAGTCTGTATGCATGGGAGTTCTTTCCTTCTTCTAATGTCTTCTTCAATTTTTTTCTTAAAAATAAAAAAAGGAAGGAAGAACAAGCCCCTTCCCCATTACCAAAATATAAAACATAAAATGTTGCAGCAGTTTCTTTCTGGGTTTTCAAAAATTGGAGATTGCCAGAGATATGCATGTGGGAGATGGAGATTGTTGTATTTGCTGACTCCTATCTTCTCTACGATTTATGCTGTTGCTTGGTTCTGTATTGGATGCCCATCTGACGTCTGTTGGAGACATCTTTACTTTAGGCGCTTTCTTTTTGCATATGAGGGGTCTCAGTCACACTTAGCCTTATAGTCTGTGGCCTGGGAAGTGTCTCTCACTTCCCTCATACCCTCAGGAGTGGCAAATGTCTAGTCCTGGGGTATGTTCTAAATGCATTGGGAATGTAAAGAATAACAGACGCTGTGAGATCTTACAGGACACTTACCTTCTTATTTTCAAGACCTCCTGAGTGTTATTGCATGCTGTTAGATAGACTGTGGGACTTTCAGACTTGTCCTGTTCTGCAGGAGTAGATGACAAGTAGGTGGTTTCAGGGGGCCATTTGCCTGTTGACTTTAATTTCATGGCTACCGCACTTTGGGATTATTCTCATTTATGAGATCTGCTCCAGCCACTGAGAGAAAGACCCGTCTTCCCTGATGTGTTTCCTTGCTTGAGGCTTCCTGCTCTTTGTAGTTTTCCCTCTCCAGAACTGTCTCACAGGGCTGATGCACACTGTAGCTTAAATTTAGGTTCTATGGCTTGTTGTTGTTTCCTCTTCATAGTGCTCCAGTGTGACTCAGCTTTGGGCAGTGACTTTCCTCTCAGAATTGCACCCAGCAACTACCCTTAGCCTCACAGAGTGACAAAATGGAATTTTTCTTCTCACTGTTAACCTATCTACCAGAGTACTCACTGTCTCACCAAAACATGCAACTGTATGTGAAGTTTGTAGGGGTTGTGTGCTAGAAGAATCCAGAAATTATGAAAGAACAATAACCTAAACCACAGCAATGATTCAAGGCCCTAGTGGCTGCGGAGTGACTCGTGACTGCTCAGGTGGGTTTCCTATGTTGATCGTGTACTGTTTTGTTTCTAAGTCTGCTGATTTATTGTTTCAATTGGAAGTTGGAAGCAATGCCCTAGAGGGACTGGTAACATTACCAAGGCTAAGGTTCTGTGATGAAATCAGGATGCCAGGGTGAAAACCCAGTCTTTAGATTAAGGCTGGCAAGTGTGATTGGAGCACTTTCACAGTAGTGAAAAGGGATGTCTGATTAATCTTGTGATGGGAAGAATTAGGATTGAAAACTTCCCCTAGTCAACAAAAAGAAGGAGTTACACTATTATAAAGACCTATGAGGGAACATTCGATCTGGCAGTGATGAAGAGGAAGAGTGCACTAGAAGGTATAAGAGTAAACAGGGAAGTGTTGTAATAAGAGCGGCGGGGCTAAGGCGCCACTCTGTTGTAATAAAAGCGGCAGGGCTGCGTCCCCGGCACCCGGCCGCCCGCATGGCTAGCTTATGCCCCGAAATAATTACACGGAAACTGTATTCTTTTAATCACTGCCTGGCCCATTAGTTCCAGCCCCTTATTGGCTAGCTCTTACATATTGATCTAACCCATTTCTAATATTCTGTGTAGTACCACGAGCTGGCTTACCAGGGAGGATCTTAACCTGCGTCTGTCTGGAGTGGGAGAATCATGGCGACTCTCTCACTCAGCTTCTTTCTCCCAACATTCTGTTCTGTTTACTCCACCCACCTAAGGGTTGGCCTATCCAATGGACCTAGGCAGTTTCTTTATTATTTAACCAATGACCTTCCTCCATCAGGGAAGATGCCAGTCTGGGTCACTCTGCAGCAAAGAAGTAGGTAAAAAAAAGCAGACTAGAAATCTCTGCATGTGACCCAGTGAATGAAAAGAAACAAAGTAAGATAAAATAGACCTTATTATAAAGAAGAGGAAGAGTTTTGTAAGTCCACAAAGTAGTCAAAAGTACACTTAAAAAGTACACAGAAAAAATATGAATAATGTAGAGAAAATAAGCTAAGCTAAACACATCTCTAGCAGTATGGTTCCCTTGTGATAGAAATGGGAATAGAAAAAGAGACAGCCAATCCAACTCTCAGACACCTGAATATTAATTATATGGGCAGCTACTCTACTGGGTGTAGTGTAGCTACTTCATTGGGTGATGAAGAATTTCAACCCAGTGAATTATTCACTTTTTTTTTTTTGAGACAGGGTTTCTCTGTAGCTTTTGGAGCTTGTCATGGAACTAGCTCTTGTAGATAAGGCTGGCCTCAAACTTACAGAAATCTACCTGCCTTTGCCTCCAGAGTGCTGGGATTAAAGTTGTACACCTGGTGAATTGTTCACTTCTTATATTGCCTTAGAAAGTGGAGGGATCTTCCTGATGATATTCTGCTATACTCACAGATTGCTTTGTGCAATTGTCATCAGAGAGGCTTCCTCTGGCAGTAAATGGGAGCATATGCAACTGAGCAGGGCTTACAGAGATTGAAATGCCAAGCATAGGGCCTATATGAGTCTGCGCAGGTCCGCATATATGTTATGGCTGTTAGCTTAGTCTTTCTGTGAGACTCCTAACAGTAGAATGGGTGTGTCTCTGCCTCTTTTGCCTGCTCTTGGGACTTTTTTCCTTCCATTTGGGTTGCCTTGTCTAGCCTTGATATGAGGGCTTCAGCAGGAAGTAGCCAGACAGATTGACAATGCCCAAATTCCCTAAAACATGGTGTAAGTGGGGACCCTTCAATGGTTGCAGAGCAGCAAGCCTGCTTTCCTGAGTTCTGCTCCACCCTTCAATGGTTGCAGAGCAGCAAGCCTGCTTTCCTGAGTTCTGCTCCACTCCATGCACCAGTTTGGACCCAGAACAACTGCAGCTGGGGCTAGGAGGCAGCTAGAGCAGAGCTTTGCTAGGTGGCTGTGGTGGAAGGCACATTGCCTCAGCCCAGTCGGTGCCTAGCCTGGCGGATGCCACAGCAGCGCCAAGAGTATCAGCCAACGCAACAAGTGCTGGAGCTGAGACAAGCTGGAGCACAGACCCCACAGGGCTGCCCGAGAACGCAGCGTAGCTGCAGGGCAAGGAAAAGGCAGTGGCAATTCCAGGCTCTGCACACTGAAGAGTCTGCGGCAGAGCGAATTTAAATCAAGAGACTGCCCTATTGTAGGAGCAGGTGGACCTATGGCTGGTAGGTTGGGTCCAGTGGTGATTGGGGACCCTTCTGCTGGCAATCTTAACACCTGTTGCCATGGGCATTCATCTTTGAATCCTGTGTAAGATCAGACAACCCATGAGAATGCAGCATATGGTCACTTAGCAGAAGCAGGATCAGCTGGGCTGCTAGGGAAGCCAAAGAGGTGCACAAGGGAGAAGGTGTCTTCCATGCACTCAGCTGACAAGAATGAATGTGCCACGGGGGTATGGCAGTTGGGGTATGTTATTTAGGGGACTGCTGAAGGAGCAGTGGTTTCTGACTGCTCCTGGGGTCATGGCAAAGGCACTCCTAAAAGTCCCGAGTCTGATACAGTCACACACCTCTGTTCACTTGAGGGGAAGAGGGTGTGTGGGAAGTAGTAGGATACGGGAAAAAAAGGACCCAGGTAAAAGAGAGGCAAGTCCATACCCTAGTCTGTCAGACATTTCTATCCATCCGGGGCTGTGTGTGACCAGCATTCAATATGACTCATGCAGCTAATCTGTCTACAGAATTGTCTAGATATCTTTTAGGTAATTGGTCTGGTGAATTCGAACAACAACTGGAAAAGCTGCGAGTGGCGATTGCGACTGCAGATTCCACACGCATGGATACCAGCCTGGCAAAAGGACTATCCTCCTGGATCACTACAGCCATGGATCATCTGAAGGAGTGGGCGGGAATAGGAGCCCTAACAGGCTTAATGGTGCTTGCCTCCCTGGTATGCCTATGGTGCATTTGTCACATGAGAGTTTCACAGCATTGCAATACAGTTATGATCATTCAGGCCTTCACAGCCACTGAAGCAGGACAGTCCCCTCAAGCTTGGTTATCTATATTTGAGCACAGGATGCGAGGCTTGTGCACTGTTCTTGAGGTCAGAGAAGTCGACCTCAAGAAGAGCAAGTTTGATTGCATATGGGTTGGTGTCTAACTCCCAGCTCTGTAAAAAGACACCGGACAGGTCTAGTGTTCTCTGGGTGGATGACACCTGGACAGACACTAGTATATGTTCCATTTTTAACAGAGATCAGACCTCTACTCTTGCCTGTTGCTTTGCAAAACAAAAAGGGGGAACTCTAGAGAGCCGCGTGGAGTCACACCTGATGGCAATGTGTAGAGAGCTGCATGGAGCCGCACCTAATGGTGCTGACTTCCACCCTCCACAATCCCCAAAGCGAGTGCTCTCTGTAATAATCAACTCCTTATGACTAAGGCCTGACTTATGGTATTATCACGCAATGATCATCACCTGCTTGCATATACGTGGATCTATGGACAGTGCCCAGGTGGCAATTCGGGGTTGGCAGCCCGTGCCTATTTAAGGGCTGGGAGAGGTTTACCCAGAGGAGAGAGAGGGAGAAAGAGGGAGAGAAAGAGAAGGAGAAGGAGAAAGATTGCTGTGAATAAAGTCCTGAATAAAACTGCTGCAAGGAGAGCTCCGGTGTTGCGTCTTCCTTGCTGGCCAAAGGGGGACGCGACACAATACTTTACTTAGAGACAAACGTAGTTAATGCTGAGACCAGTATTCAAACAACTTCATCTCCCCCGTTTTAATTCCATGTTCTGAATAGCTAAATACTCCTGGAATGGAAAGATACCCCGAAAGTCACTCAAACACCTCATATTATTTATAAGATTCTCTACAAGCTGGTGGTATACTTTGGGGAAGGTGAAAAGCAGCGTGCTGTGGGATGTACTCATGAACAGTCACAACATCTCTGAGACACAATTTTGAGAAAAAGGAAGTGTTTCTCTGATTCCCTGAATAAACCATGAGCTTTTTATTATTTTAGTCATGCAGGCAGCCTCTCTAACGGGAGTGAGTTTGTTCTTGAACTTGTTTTCTGTGTTTTGTGGTTGGTTATATCATTGTTTCTATCTGATAGCAGACTTCATAGTAATGGACTGATGTGCTGAAAGTACTTTGCCAAAGTTAATCTTCATGGGTAAGGGGGTTCAATTTGGGGGAATAAAATTGCTAAGAAGTAGTCAGAGGAGCATATCATACTGTTGCATTCCTGGTCTTTTTTATGTTGTTCTATCCCATTTCATCCGATGAATATCTTTTGACTAGTGTGTGTGAATTACTATGTAAAATGCTAAAAATGAGTAAGGATTATGCAAAATAGAGCCACTTTCTTACCCAGCTTTTTGTCTGCTAGAGAGATAAATGAGATAAAATGAAATTACAATGCAGATAGTTATGAATGGAATATAGCAGGGAGTAGAGAAACTTGTAGGCTTGCCTCAAGAATAACAGAAGAACACTTGAAGGGAATGCTTTCTTAGCTAAGGCCTGGGAGGTAAAGGTCATCAGTATGGCCAAGGCTATTTTGGCTAGCAGGTTACAATAAGTCCATTTCAGTCCATTTCAAGTTGTGTGCCTACCCTCCCCACCATCTCCTCAAAAGATTTAGATAGCTTGTGCTGAGGTTGCCAAATTTGATGAAGCTAAGGAAGGTTATCTTGGCTTACAGTGAGATGTGTGTTTCCTTGTGTATCTGGGCAGTGTACAAGGCAATGCTTGTGTCCAGGGTAAGCTAGTTTTATGCTCAGAACTCCAAGATATTCATGGAGCATAAAGTGATTTGAATGATGGTACTCCCTCCAAAATTTATGTTGAACTTTCAACCTTGGTGCACTAGTAAGAATAGGCATGGCACTTGGAAGGTGATTACATTGAGAGAGTTCTCCTCTAGGAATTGGGATTAGCAGTCTTACAAAGGGGTTTGGGGCTAAAGGAGATACTCTCTTTCTTGTTTATCCCTCTTCTGTGAGGACATAGTATTCTTTTGCTGTGAAGAAGACAGCAACAAAGCCTCATCTTGGGAGCAGAGGTCTTGGTTGTCTTACAACTAATGATGGCACCATGATCTTTAGAGCTGAGGAAAATAAATATATCATCTGTATAAGCAACCCAAACTGTGTAGACTTTTTAAAAGAACAGCACAACTGAACTATAGTGATCTAGGAAGAGAAAGGGAGAGAAATTTAGGTCTTAGTGCACTAGCTAACTAGCTCCCATCTGCCTGGACAATCCAGCTCTCATCAAAGGACATGTACTAATGGCAGCATAATTAACTTCATTACCTTCATTATCCCCCTTTTTTTATTGAAAAAAAATTTTCCGCCTCCTCCCCGCCTCCCATTTCCCTCCCCCTCCTCCCGCCCCTCTCCCCCTCCCCCCACTCCTCTTCTTCTCCCTCTCCAGTCCCAGGAGCAGTCAGGGTTCCCTGCCCTGTGGAAAGTCCAAGGTCCTCCCCCCTCCATCCAGATCTAGGAAGGTGAACATCCAAACTGTCTAGGCTCCCACAAAGCCAGAACCTGAAGTAGGATCAAAACCCCGTGCCATTGTCCTTGGCCTCTCATCAGCTCTCATTGTCCGCCATGTTCAGAGAGTCCGGTTTTATCCCATGCTTTTTCAGTCACAGTCCAGCTGGCCTTGGTGAGCTCCCAATAGATGGGCCCCGCTGTCTCAGTGGGTGGGTGCACCCCTTGTGGTCCTGACTTCGTTGTTCATCTTCTCCCTCCTTCTGCTCCTCCTTAGGACCTTGGGAGCTCAGTCCGGTGCTCCAGTGTGGGTCTCTGTATCTATCTCCATCCATCGCTAGATGAAGGTTCTATGGTGATATGCAAGATATTCATCAGTATGGCTATAGAATATGTTCATTTCAGGTTCCCTATCCTCAGGTGCTCAAGGAACTAACTGGGGACATTGCCCTGGGCATCTGGTAGCCACTCTAAGTTCAAGTCTCTTGCCAACCCTAAGGTGGCTCCCTTAACTAAGATATGAGTTTCCCTGCTCCCCTATCCAACCTTCCTATATCCCCAATCATCCCGTTTCTCCAAGTTCCCCTCATCCTCTCCTTCACACTTTTCTCTCCCCATCTCCCCTTACCCCCATCCCACCCTACCCCCAAGATTCCAATATTTTGCCCGGCAATCTTGTCTATTTCCCATAGCCAGGAGGATAACTATATGTTTTTCCTTGGGTTTGCCCTCTTGTTTAGCTTCTTTAGGACCACAAATTATAGACTCAGTGGCCCCCTATCCATGGCTAGAAACCAATTATGAGTGAGTACATCCCATGATCTTCTTTTTGGGTCTGGGTTACCTCACTCAGGATAGTATTTTCTATTTCCATCCATTTGCATGCAAAATTCGAGAAGTCATTGTTTTTTACCGCAGAGTAGTGCTCTAATGTGTATATATTGCACACTTTCTTCATCCATTCTTCCATTGAAGGACATCTAGGATGCTTCCAGGTTCTGGCTATTACAAATAATGCTGCTATGAACATAGTTGAACAAATGCTTTTGTCATATGATAAGGGATCTCTTGGGTATATTCCCAAGAGTGGTATTGCTGGGTCCAGGGGTAGGTTGATCCCAATTTTTCTGAGAAACCGCCACACTGATTTCCAAAGGGTTGCACAAGTTTGCAGTCCCACCAGCAATGGATGAGTGTACCCCTTTCTCCACAACCTCTCCAGCAAAGGCTATCATTGGTGTTTTTGATTTTAGCCATTCTGACAGGTGTAAGATGATATCTCAAAGTTGTTTTGATTTGCATTTCTCTGATGGCTAAGGAGATTGAGCATGACCTTAAGTATCTTTTGGCCATTCGAACTTCTTCTGTTGAGAATTCTCTGTTCAGTTCAGTGCCCCATTTTTTAATTGGGTTAATTATCATTTTAACATCTAGTTTCTTGAGTTCTTTATATATTTTGGAGATCAGACCTTTGTCTGTAGCGGGGTTGGTGAAGATCTTCTCCCAGTCAGTAGGGTGCCTTTTTGTCTTAGTGACAGTGTCCTTTGCTTTACAGAAGCTTCTTAGTTTCAGGAGGTCCCATTTATTCAATGTTGCCCTTAATGTCTGTGCTGCTGGGGTTATACATAGGAAGCAATCTCCTGTGCCCATATGTTGTAGGGTACTTCCCATTTTCTCTTCTATCAGGTTGAGTGTGTTCAGATTGATATTGAGGTCTTTGATCCATTTGGACTTGAGTTTTGTGCATGGTGATAGATATGGGTCTATTTTCATTCTTCTACAGGTTGACATCCAGTTGTGCCAGCACCATTTGTTGAAGATGCTCTCTTTCTTCCATTGTACACTTTTAGATCCTTTATCGAAAATGAGGTGTTCATAGGTTTGTGGGTTAAAATCTGGGTCTTCTATATGATTCCATTGGTCGACTTCTCTGTTTTTATGCCAGTACCACACTGTTTTCATTACTGTAGCTCTGTAATAGAGTTTGAAGTCAGGGATGGTAATGCCTCCAGAAGTTCCTTTATTGTATAAGATTGTTTTGGCTATCCTAGGTTTTTTTGTTTTTCCATATAAAGTTGATTATTGTACTCTCAAGATCTGTGAAGAATTTTGATGGGACCTTGATGGGGATTGCATTGAATCTATAGATTGCCTTTGGTAGAATTGCCATTTTTACTATGTTGATCCTCCCAATCCAAGAGCAAGGGAGATCCTTCCATTTTCTGGTATCCTCTTCAATTTCTTTCTTCAAAGACTTAAAGTTCTTGTCAAATAGATCTTTCACTTCCTTGGTTAGAGTTACCCCAAGATATTTTATGCTGTTTGTGGCTATCGTGAAAGGTGATGATTCTCTTATTTCCCTCTCTGCTTCCATATCATTTGTGTATAAGAGGGCGACTGATTTTTTGGAGTTGATCTTGTATCCTGCCACATTACTAAAGGTATTTATCAGCTGTAGAAGTTCTTTGGTGGAGTTTTTGGGGTCGCTTAAGTACACTATCATATCATCTGCAAATAACGCAAGTTTAACTTCTTCCTTTCCAATTCGAATCCCCTTGATCCCCTTATGTTGTCTTATTGCTATTGCTAAGACTTCAAGAACTATATTGAAGAGGTATGGGGAGAGTGGACAGCCTTGGCGTGTTCCTGATTTTAGTGGGATGGCTTTAAGTTTCTCTCCGTTTAATTTGATGTTAGCTGTCGGCTTGCTGTAAATAGTTTTAATTATATTTAGGTATGACCCTTGTATCCCTAATCTCTCCAAGACCTTTATCATAAAGTGATGTTGAATTTTGTCAAATGCTTTTTCAGCATCTAATGAAACTATCATATGGTTTTTTTCTTTCAGTTTATTTATATGATGGATTACATTGATAGATTTGTGTATGTTAAACCAGCCCTGCATCTCTGGGATGAAGCCTACTTGATCATAATGGATAATTTTTCTAATGTGTTCTTGGATTCGGTTTGCCAGTATTTTGTTGAGGATTTTTGCGTCGATGTTCATGAGTGAGATTGGCCTGTAATTCTCTTTCTTGGTTGAGTCTTTGTGTGGTTTTGTTATCAGAGTTACTGTAGCTTCATAAAAGGAATTTGGCAATGACTCTTCTGTTTCTATATTGTGAAATACATTTAGGAGTATAGGTATTAGGTCTTCTTGGAAGTTCTGGTAGAATTCCGCATTGAAACCATCTGGTCCTGGACTTTTTTTGGAAGGGAGGTTTTTGATAACAGCTTCTAAGTCTTCGTGACTCACAGGTCTATTTAGGTTGTTTACCTGGTCCTGGTTTAACTTTGGTATATGGTATTCATCTAAAAAAGTGTCCATTTCTTTAACATTTTCCAGTTTTGTGGCATACAGGCTTTTGTAGTAAGATCTAATGATTCGCTGAATTTCCTCTGTGTCTGTGGTTATGTCCCCCTTTTCATTTCTGATTTTATTAATTTGCAAATTCTCTCTCTGCCGTTTGATTAGTTTGGATTGGGGTTTATCAGTCTTGTTGATTTTCTCCAGGAACCAGCTTTTTGTTTCATTGATTCTTTCAATTGTTTTCTGTGTTTCTATTTTGTTGATTTCAGCCGTTAGTTTGATTATTTCCAGTCTTCTACTCCTTCTAGGTGAGTCTGCTTCTTTTTTTTCTAGAGCTTTCAGGTGGGCTGTTAAGTCTCCAATGTGTGCTTTCTCTGTTTTCTTTAAGTGGGCAGTTAGTGCTATGAACTTTCCTCTCAGGACTGCTTTCATAGTGTCCCATAGGTTTGAGTATGTTGTTTCTTTATTTTCATTGAATTCAAGGAAGACTTTAATTTCTTTCTTTATTTCTTCCTTAATCCAGGTATGGTTCAGTAGTTGACTGTTCAGTTTCCATGAGTTTGTAGGCTTTCTGGGGGTAGCATTGTTGTTGAATTCTAGCTTTAATCCATGGTGATCTGATAAGATACAGGTGGTTACAGATTTTTTTTTTGTAACTGTGGATGTTTGCTTTGTTACCGAGTATGTCGTCAATTTTCGAGAAGGTTCCATGAGCTGCAGAGAAGAAGGTATATTCTTTCCTATTTGGGTGGAATATTCTATAGATATCTGTTAAGTCCATTTGACTCATTACCTCCATTAATTCTCTTATTTCTCTGTTAGGTTTCTGTCTAATTGACCTGTCCATTGGTGAGAGAGGAGTGTTAAAGTCTCCTACTATTAATGTGTGCGGTTTGATTGCTGCCTTGAGTTTTAGCAATGTTTCTTTTACGTACGTGAGACTTCATCCTGATGAATTGTTCCTGTTATGAGTAGAAAATGTCCCTCTCCAGCTCTTCTGATTGATTTAAGTTTGAAGTCAACTTTGTTAGAAAATAGTATGCCACACCTGCTTGTTTCTTAGGTCCATTTACTTGATAAGCCTTATCCCAACCCTTTACTCTGAGTAGGTGCCTGTATTTGTGGTTGAGGTGTGTTTCTTGTAAACAGCAGAATGTTGGATCCTGTTTTCGTATCCAATCTCTTAGTCTGTGCCTTTTTATAGGTGAGTTGAGTCCATTGACATTAAGTGATATTAATGACCAGTGGTTGTTAACTCCGGTCATTTTTTTAGTAGTAAATTTTGTGTGTTTCCCTTCTTCGAGTTGCGCTGGTGAAGGGTCTCTAGTTGTCTGAGATATTGTGGTCATTGTTGGACTCCTTGGTTAGTGATTTTCCTTCTATTACTTTCTGTAAGGCTGGATTTGTGGCTACGTATTGTTTAAATTTGTTTTTATCCTGGAAAATTTTGTTTTCTCCATTTATAGTGAACGAAAGTTTGGCTGGGTATAGTAGTCTGGGCTTGCATCCACAGTCTCTTAGTTTCTGCAGTACATCTATCCAGGACCTTCTGGCTTTCATGGTTTCCATAGAGAAGTCAGGTGTAAGTCTGATAGGTTTACCTTTATAAGTAACTTGGCCTTTTTCCTTTGCAGCTCTTAATATTCTTTCTTTGTTCTGTATGCTTTGTGTTTTGATTATTATATGGTGAGGGGATGTTTTTTTTTTGATCCAGCCTATTCGGTGTTCTGTATGCTTCTTGAACCTTCGTAGGTATATCTTTCTTTAGCTTGGGAAAGTTTTCTTCTATAATTTTATTAAATATATTTTCTGGACCGTTGAGCTGCGCTTCTTCCCCTTCTTCTACTCCTATTATTCTTAGGTTTGGTCTTTTTATTGTGTCCCATATTTCCTGAATGTTTTGTGATGAGAGTTTGTTGGCCTTGCTGTTTTCTTTGATCAGCGTGTTTATTTTCTCTATGGTATCTTCAGAATCTGAGATTGTTTCTTCTATTTCTTGTATTCTGTTGGTTATGCTTGTTTCTGTAGTCTGTATTCGTTTACCTAGATTTTCCATGTCCAGCCAGCCTTCTGTTTGTGTTTTCTTCTTTGCCTCCATTTCAGTTTTCAAGACTTGAACTGCTTCCATTATCTGTTTGATTGTTTTTCCCTGGTTTCCTAGGGTATCATTCACTGATTTACTCAATTCTTCAAACTTTCTGTTATACTTCTCATCCATTTCTATAAGGGCATTTTTTACATGCTGTTTTGGGCGTCAATCACTTTCATAAAGTCAATTTTTTCTACTTCTTCATGCTTAAGGTATTCATGTCCTCCTGTTGTGAGGTCGCTGGGTTCTGGTGGTTTCATATTATTTTTCAGATTGTCGGGTGAATTCTTGCATTGGCGCCTGCCCATCTCTTCCTCCGAATGCTCTCCTATGGATCTTCTTTTACAGGATCAGGTCTCCTTGCCTACTGTTGTACCTTCCCAGTGATGGTACTCCCCAGTGATGGTTCTCCTAGTGTTCCAGTGATGGCTCTCCTGGTGACAATATCAGATCTCCATGCCCAATGATGGCTCTCCTGGTGCCAAGATTAGCTCTCCGTGCCCAATGATGACTCTCCTGGTGCGGAGATCAGATCTCCGTGCCCAATGATGTCTCTCCTGGTACCAAGCTCAGATCTCCGTGCTGGTTGGGTAGTTCGTAAACAAAGCACCTACCTTGCTTGGTGCAGGCAGGCCAGTGAAACAAAGGAACTCCAGCCCGCCTGTTTGCCCTGAGGATTTGCCTCCAGCGCCCAGACAGGCTGAGCTAGGTGGTGTTATGTGCCCAAAGAAGGAAGGGGGCAGAAGGAAGAAGGGTTCTGGATGCAAGCTGGGTGGGGTAGGAAGAGAGAGGCAGTCTGCAGGGAGTAGAGTCTCTGCAGTGAGCCCAAGGGGGATGGGGGGTGGGTGTGAGGAACTTCTGAGTTCCCTGTTCGGGGCTGCTGCCGCGGGTCACAAACTCACCCCAATGATGGCTCTTCTGGTACCGCCATTATCCCCTTTCTTATATCTCTCATCTTTCTGTCAATGCAATGTTATACCCAAAGCCTTCCTATTGTTTTTAAAATGCTCCCCTGATATCCTCTCCCATGCTCATACTTGCAAACTAATTCTTCATTTCTTTTTTTTTTTGGTGAAAGTTTTTGCTTTTCCCTTTCTCACTAACCCATCTAAAATGAATTCTCTTGCTACCTCATGAAAGATTAGTTTTAAGAATAATGACTATTATCATTTAGATAGCTAGCCTCAAGCTTGAAAATTTTCAGAATATTTTTTCTCTCTGTGTGTGATGTTTGTGATTTGTGATGTGTGATATGTGTGTCTGGTGTGTGATGTGTGTAATGCATATGTGATATGGTGTGTGTGTGTGTGTGTACTGGTGCCTGTGGAAGCCATAGGAGGGCATTGATTCTTATCCCTGGAGCTGCAGTTACACTAGGTTGTGAGTTGCCTGATGTAGGTGCTGAGAACTAAAGTGCAGTCCTCTGCAAAAGCAGCAAGCTCTCCTAACTGCTAATTTACCTTTGTAGAAGGAGCTGCGGGCTGGCCTGTTTTTTGTCCCAACCGGCTCCTGCATGGTTAGCTTTACTCCAGAAATAACAACACACAAATTGTATTCATTTAAACGCTGCTTGGCCCATTATCCCTAGCCTCTTCATGGCTAATTCTCAAATCTTGATTAACCCATTTTTAATAATCTGCGTATCACCACCAAGTGGTGTCTTACTGGGAAATATTCAGCATGTCTGACCTGCGTACATCTTGGGTTGGAGCTTCATCCCATCTGTCTCAGAGAGGAGAGGCATGGCATCTGGCTCACTTCCGTTCTTCCCAGCATTCTGTACTGTCTACTCCACCTACCTAATTTTCTGACCTATAAAGCCAAGCAGTTTTCTTTATTGATTAACCAATGAAACAAAAGATTGACAAATGACCTTCCCACATCATTTCCCCTTTTTCTGTTTCAACAAAAAAAGAAGACTTTAACTTTAACATAGCAAAATTACATATAACAAAAGTTATCAAGTAAGAATTACAGTTACAGCCTGGTGATGGTGGCGCACACCTTTAATCCCAGCACTCGGGAGGCAGAGGCAGGCGGATCTCTGTGAGTTAGAGACCAGCCTGGTCTACAGAGCTAGTTCCAGGACAGGCTCCAAAGCCACAGAGAAACCCTGTCTCGAAAAACCAAAAAAAAAAAAGATTAAAAAAAAAAGAATTACAGTTACAATATTTTTATCTATTTTATCTTTTATCATAAGAAAGGAAAACTATAACTATCTGTCTATTCTTTAGCTCCATCAAAGACTCCAGAAGGATATAATATTACCTAAGTAAATGAGAAGTAAGCAACTTACAAAACTCTAAAAATCACAGAGACATCTCACTGCCTGGACAGTCACCCAAAGTTCCTCTGTACTGTTGGGGCATCCATCTTCAGCCTACAGGCCCATAGTATCCAGAGACATTTCCATGAAGCAGGAAATTTCAAAGGCAGTTCAGTCACTATCTGCTGTGTCCTACAGAATGTCTCGCAGACTCTTTCATAATTTGGGAACCCCGAAAGATCATCTCACCTTTAGGCAAGTTCAGTAGTCCTCTCTCTGCAGGTTCTCTGTTTCCAGTTTATGCAACATTCCAGGCAAGAGCAGTTTCTTGCCCTAATTGCTAACCAACTCCATAAGAAGCCTTTTCAATGCCCATTTTCCTCCTGAAGTAGCTGGTGCTGCCAGAAGCAGACGTGTCTTGTTGCCATGAAAAGTCCTAATTTTTTTAAAACTTCAAATGACATATTCTGTAGTCTTTGAAAGATATGAAGAATGCCTATCTGAAATATATCTATGTACATCTAGAAAATCTAACTAACATGACTACAAGCTTGACTATTATTGATGATTATCCATTAACAACCTATAAACATTACATTTTAAAATGAACTACACAATCACAATACCTTAATCAAGATCAGAAATACAGACCGGCGCACAGGCAGGCCCGGGTGGCGGAGGCACCGGCAGGCAGGCCCGGGTGGCGGAGGCACCGGCAGGCAGGCCTAGGCGGCGGAAGCACTGGCGCACAGACAGTTTCGGGCGGCGGAGGCACCGGCAGGCAGGCCCTGGTGGCGGAGGCACCGGCAGGCAGGCCTAGGCGGTGGAAGCACCGGCGCGCAGGCAGGCCCGGGTGGCGGAGGCACCGGCAGGCAGGCCTAGGCAGCGGAAGCACCGGCGCACAGACAGTTCCGGGCGGCGGAGGCACCGGCAGGCAGGCCCTGGTGGCGGAGGCACCGGCAGGCAGGCCTAGGCGGTGGAAGCACCGGCGCGCAGGCAGGCCCGGGCGGCGGAGGCATCGGCAGGCAGGCCTAGGCGGCGGAAGCACCGGCGCGCAGGCAGGCCCGGGAGGCGGAGGCACCAGCAGGCAGGCAAGTCCGGGCGGCAGAGGCACCAGCGTGCAGGCAGGCCCGGGTGGCGGAGGCACCGGCAGTCAGGCCCGGCAGGCAGGCCTAGGCGGCGGAAGCACCGGCGCACAGACAGTTCCGGGCGGTGGAGGCACCGGCAGGCAGGCCCGGGCGGCAGAGGCACTGGATGCAGGATAGTGCGGGCAAGAAACAGTGAAGCCTGCTCTGAGAGCAGATTGCCCCGCTACAATTAAATCAAACCCAATAGATAGCATCGGTAAGAGGAGATGGGCAGACGCCAAGGCAAGAATCCACCCAACAATCTGAAAAACAACATGAAAACACCAGAACCCAATGATCTTACAACACAAGGACTTGAACACCCTAACACAGGAGAAGAGGGAAAAACTGACTTTTTGAAAGCAATAGAGTCCCTTAAACAACATGTAAAAAACGCCCTCATAGAAATGGATGAGAAGTATAACAAAAAGTTTGAAGAAATGAGTAAATACGTAAATGATACCCTGGGAAGCCAAGAAAAAACGATCAAACAGGTAATGGAAACAGTCCAAGAATTGAAAACTGAAATGGAAGCAAGGAAGAAAACACAAACTGAGGACCAGCTGGATATGGCAAATATAGGTCAACGAGCAGAGACTACAGAAACAAGCATAATCAATAGAATACAAGAGATAGAAGAAAGAATCTCAGATTCTGAAGACAACATAGAGAAAATAAACGGACTGATCAAAGAAAACACCAAAACCAACAAATTCTCATCACAAAACATTCAGGAAATATGGGACACAATAAAAAGACCAAACCTAAGAATAATTGGGATAGAAGAAGGAGAAGAGGCACAGCTCAAAGGTCCAGAAAACATTTTTAACAAAATTATGGAAGAAAACTTCCCCAACATAAAGAAAGATATTCCTTTGAATATTCAAGAAGCATACAGAACACCAAACAGACTGGATCAAAAAAAATGTCCCCTCGCCATATAATAATCAAAACACAAAATATACAGATTAAAGAAAGAATATTAAGAGCTGCAAAGGAAAAAGGCCAAGTAACTTATAAAGGTAAACCGATCAGACTTACACCTGACTTCTCTATGGAAACCATGAAAGCCAGAAGGTCCTGGATAGAGGTACTACAGAAACTAAGAGACCATGGATGCAAACCCAAACTACTATACCCAGCCAAGCTATCGTTCACTATCAATGGAGAAAACAAGACATTCCAGGATAAGAACAAATTTAAACAATACGTTGCCACAAATCCAGCCCTACAGAAAGTAATAGAAGGAAAATCACAACCCAAGGAATCCAACATTGCCAACACTGCCTACAATAACCCAGGCATCTAGCGACCCTTCAACAGCACAACTCAAAGAAGGGAGACACACAAACTCTTCTACCAAAAGCAGTAAGAATAACCGGAGTTAACAACCACTGGTCATTAATATCCCTTAATATTAATGGTCTCAATTCACCAATAAAAAGGCACAGGCTAAGAGATTGGATACGAAAACAGGATCCAACAGTCTGCTGTTTGCAAGAAACTCATCTCAACCACAAAGACAGGCATCTACTCAGAGTAAAGGGTTGGGAAAAGGTTTTTCAAGCAAACGGTCCTAAGAAAAAAGCAGGTGTGGCCATACTAATTTCTAACAAAACTGACTTCAAACTAAAATCAATCAGAAGAGATTGACAGGGACACTTTATACTCATAACAGGAACGATTCAGCAGGATGAAGTCTCAATCCTGAATATCTATGCCCCTAATATAAAAGCACCCACTTATGTAAAAGAAATATTGCTAAAACTCAAGGCAGACATCAAATCACACACACTAGTAGTAGGAGACTTCAACACACCTCTCTCACCAATGGACAGGTCAATCAGACAGAAAACTAATAGAGAATTAAGAGAATTGTTGGAGGTAATGAATCAAATGGACTTAACAGACATCTATAGAACACTCCACCCAAATAGGAAAGAATACACCTTCTTCTCTGCAACTCATGGAACCTTCTCGAAAATTGACCACATACTTGGAAACAAAGGAAACCTCCACAGATACAAAAAAATATCAGTGTCCAGCTGTGTCTTATCAGATCACCACGGATTAAAGTTAGAAGCCACCAACAAAGCTACCCCCAGAAAGCTGACAAACTCATGGAAACTGAACAGTCAACTACTGAACCACACCTGGGTCAAGGAAGAAATTAAGAAAGAAATTAAAGTCTTCCTTGAAATTAATGAAAACAAAGAGACAACATACTCAAACCTATGGGACACGATGAAAGCAGTGCTAAGAGGAAAGTTCATAGCACTAAGTGCCCACTTAAAGAAAACGGAGAAAGCATACATTGGGGACTTAACAGCACACCTGAAAGCTCTAGAAAAAAAAGCAGACGCGCCCAGGAGGAGTAGAAGACTGGAAATAATCAAACTGAGGGCAGAAATCAACAAAATAGAAACACAGAAAACAGTCCAAAGAATCAATGAAACAAAAAGTTGGTTCTTGGAGAAAATCAACAAGATTGACAAACCCCTATCCAAACTAATTAAACGACAGAGAGAGAACACGCAAATAAATAAGATCAGAAATGAAAAGGGGGACATAACCACAGACACAGAGGAAATTCAGAGAATCATTAGATCTTACTACAAAAGCCTGTATGCCACAAAACTGGAAAATGCAAAAGAAATGGACATTTTTTTAGATAAGTACCATATACCAAACCTAAACCAAGACCAGGTGAACGATCTAAATAGACCTGTTAGTCGCGAAGAATTAGAAACAGTTATCAAAAATCTCCCTTCCAAAAAAAGCCCAGGGCCAGATGGTTTCAATGCGGAATTCTACCAGAACTTCCAAGAAGAGCTAATACCTATACTCCTTAATGTATTTCACAATATAGAAACAGAAGAGTCATTGCCAAATTCCTTTTATGAAGCTACAGTTACCCTGATACCAAAACCACACAAAGACCCAATCAAGAAAGAGAATTACAGGCCTATCTCACTCATGAACATCGACGCAAAAATTCTCAATAAAATACTGGCAAACCGAATCCAAGAACACATTAGAAAAGTTATCCATTATGATCAAGTAGGCTTCATTCCAGAGATGCAGGGCTGGTTCAACATACGCAAATCTATCAATGTAATCAACCATATAAATAAACTGAAAGAAAAAAACCATATGATCATTTCATTAGATGCTGAAAAAGCATTCGACAAAATTCAACACTCCTTTATGATAAAGGTCTTGGAGAGATTAGGGATACAAGGGGCATACCTAAATATAATAAAAGCTATTTACAGCAAGCCGACAGCTAACATTAAATTAAATGGAGAAAAACTCAAAGCCATCCCACTCTAATCAGGAACACGACAAGGATGTCCACTCTCTCCATACCTCTTCAATATAGTGCTTGAAGTTCTAGCAATAGCAATAAGACAACATAAGGGGATCAAGGGGATCCATATTGGAAAGGAAGAAGTTCAGCTTTCATTATTTGCAGATGATATGATAGTATACATAAGCGACCCCAAAAACTCTACCAAAGAACTCCTACAGCTGATAAACACCTTTGGTAATGTGGCAGGATACAAAATCAACTCCAAAAAATCAGTTGCCTTCCTATACACTAAGGATAAGGAAGCAGAGAGGGAAATCAGAGAAGCATCACCTTTCACGATAGCCACAAATAGCATAAAATACCTTGGGGTAACTCTGACCAAGGAAGTGAAAGATATATTTGGCAAGAACTTTAAGTCTTTGAAGAAAGAAATTGAAGAGGACACCAGAAAATGGAAGGACCTCCCTTGCTCTTGGATTGGGAGGATCAACATAGTAAAAATGGCAATTCTACCAAAAGCAATCTATAGATTCAACGCAATCCCCATCAAAATCCCATCAAAATTCTTCACAGATCTGGAGAAGACAATAATCAACTTTATATGGAAAAACAAAAAACCCAGGATAGCCAAAACAATCTTATACAATAAAGAATCGTCTGGAGGCATTACCATCCCTGACTTCAAGCTCTATTACAGAGCTACAGTACTGAAAACGGCTTGGTACTGGCGTAAAAACAGAGAAGTTGACCAATGGAATAGAATAGAAGACTCTGACTTTAGCCCACAAACCTATGAACACCTGATTTTCGATAAAGGAGCTAAAAGTATACAATGGAAAAAAGAGAGCATCTTCAACAAATTGTGCTGGCAGAACTGGAAGTCAATCTGTAGAAGAATGAAAATAGATCCATATCTATCACCATGCACAAAACTCAAGTCCAAATGGATTAAAGACCTCAATATCAGTCCAAACACACTGAACCTGATAGAAGAGAAAGTGGGAAGTACTCTACAACACATGGGCACAGGAGAACACTTCCTACGTATAACCCCAGCAGCACAAACACTAAGGACATCATTGAATAAATGGGACCTCCTGAGACTGAGAAGCTTCTGTAAAGCAAAGGACACTGTCACTAAGACAGAAAGGCAACCCACTGACTGGGAGAAGATCTTCACCAACCCCGCAACTGACAAAGGTCTGATATCCAAAATATACAAAGAACTCAAGAAATTAGACCGTAAAAGGCTAATCAATCCAATTATAAAATGGGGCACTGAGCTGAACAGAGACTTTTCAACAGAAGAAGTTCAAATGGCCAAAAGACACTTAAGATCGTGCTCAACTTCCTTAGCAATCAGGGAAATGCAAATCAAGACAACATTAAGATACCATCTTACACCTGTCAGAATGGCTAAAATCAAAAACACCAATGATAGCCTCTGCTGGAGAGGTTGTGGAGAAAGGGGCACTCTCATCCATTGCTGGTGGGAATGCAAACTTGTGCAACCACTTTGGAAAGCAGTGTGGCGGTTTCTCAGGAAAGTCGGGTTCAACCTACCTCTCGACCCAGCAATACCACTATTGGGAATATACCCAAGAGATGCCCAAACATACAACAAAAGTATATGCTCAACTATGTTCATAGCAGCATTGTTTGTAATAGCCAGAACCTGGAAACAACCTAGATGTCCTTCAATGGAAGAATGGATGAAGAAAGTATGGAATATATACATATTAGAGTACTACTCAGCAGTAAAAAACAATGACTTCTTGAATTTTGCATACAAATGGACGGAAATTGAAAACACTATCCTGAGTGAGGTAAGCCAGACCCAAAAAGAGGAACATGGGATGTACTCACTCATATTTGGTTTCTAGCCATAAATAAAGGACATTGAGACTATAATTCGTGATTCTAGAGAAGCTAAATAAGAAGGTGAACCCAAAGAAAAACATAAAAGCATCCCCCTGAATATTAACCTTCATCAGGCGATGAAAGAAGACAGAGACAGAGACCAACATTGGAACACTCGACTGAAGTCTCACGATCCAAAGGAGGAACAGAAGGAGAGTGAGCACGAGCAAGGAACTCAGGACTGCAAGGGGTGCAGCCACACACTGAGGCAATGGGGATGTTCTATCGGGAACTCACCAAGGCCAGCTGGCCGGGGACTGAAAAAGCATGGGACAAAACCGGTCTCGCTGAACATAATGGACAATGAGGACTACTGAGAACTGAAGAACAATGGCAATGGGTCCTTTATCCTATTGCACGTAATGGCTTTGTGGGAGCCCAGGTAGTTTGGATGCTCACCTTAATAGACCTGGATGGAGGTGGGTGGTCCTTGGACCTCCCACAGGGCAGAGAAACCTGCTTGCTCTTTGGGCTGAGGAGGAAGGAAGACTTGATTGGGGGAGGGGGAGGGAATGGGAGGTGGTGGCGGGGAAGAGGCAGAAATCTTTAATAATTAAATAAATTAATTAATAAAAAAAAAGAAAAAAGAAAAAAAAAAAGACCAATAAGACAAAAAATGAAAAAAAAAGATCAGAAATACATACATACATATATATATATATATAATAATAATAAAATTGACCTTAAATTTAAATCACTAAAGCAAAATCCATATCAATGCAAATTATTCATATCTATATCATATCCACTTTAAATGTAAAAGAACATTTATAAACAATATTTGGGAATATGGGCACAGTTTTTTCTCTCCAAACTGCTTCATGCTGAATGGGGGCACTGTTAATCAGATCTTTCATTGTGTAACCTGTGTTCCAGGTTCATCTCAGTCGGCAGTTGAGTCAAGTAATTTTTGAGGGTGTTCACAGCAACCTTTCAGGAGGGCGTGGTCTATCATACCAGATTGGGATAGAAGCAATCCACAGGGTTTCATCCTCTGTGAAAACAAAAGAAGAATTTCTTTTCCAAAGTATCATATCTTTCGATCCAAATTTTGATGTCAAGGTATTCTCAAAATATCTATCTTGGACTAGTTCAGCAGCATTTATAAACAAATATCTTTTAACAGCTGTTGTTCCTTCCTCAGCGTTCAAACAATTCAAAGGGAGCATAATAGCATACAGTATCAAGATTCTCTGTGTATTTTCTATCTTTGTGCAACTTTATTTTAACCTCTATTTTTTTATTTTTAACTTTTATTTTTTTGAGAGAGGTTCTCTGTATATCTTTGTCCTGGAATAACTCTGTAGACCAGGCTGTCCTTGAACTCTCAGAGATCTGTCTGTCTCTGCCTCCCAGGCATTGGGATTAAAGACATATGCTACCACACCTTGAAGTCACAGAGATCTGTCTGTCTCTGCCTCCCAGGCATTGGGATTAAAGGCATGTGCTACCACACCTTGAAGTCACAGAGGTAAATTTACCTCTACCTCCTAAGTGTTGGGATTAAAGGTGTGTACTACCACACCCAATTACTCTCTTTCTTTCTTTACTTTAAGAACTTTAACTTTTTGCCTGCATATATTTTTCACACACTGTAAACCATTTAGATATTTTCTTTGTCTTTGAATCTTTCTTTTACTGTATATATCTCTTTTGTGACCACATGAGTCTTTAATTTACCAAGCAATATGGATAGGATTAAAGCCATGGCTTTGGCGGCTGGATCCAGCCCATTCCTTAGCTTTCCATCCTCATGGCAGAGATACCGGCTGTAGCCATTTTTATTGCCACAACTCTGTGGCGTTTCAAGGTCCCTGCCAGCAAGCAAGCTGCAGCATTCTGCTCACAGATCACACTCAGTCGGCCTGCCTGTCTGAAAGAGTCAGAGTTTGCCCTGGCAGTATGGACCAGAATGTTAGCATTTTAAAACAGAACAATTTGTTTCCTGCTATGGCTGAAAACAAACAAGCATGCATTCAGCTTTTATCAACACCATTAAGTGTTTCGTGGCAGGACCTCTTAAGGGCTGCAGGGTTTTGCAGCTAAAGCTGAGTCAGGAAGTGTCTCTTAGATGAGAGCGCTTGCTTGCCTCTAGCAAGCAGAGCAGACCCAAGTAATTGCTGCTACCAAGAAAACATGCTTTACTCTATTCTTTCCCAAGCTTTCTCAGGCTTTCTGTGGATTCAGTTGTCCACACGTTTATGCCATTTGTGTGTTTATGATTTATGCATGAGTAGGGATATGGGAGACTTGGGCATGTCATGATGTATGTATAGGTCAGAGGGAAACTTTTAAAGAATAGGTTCTTGCTATCTACTTTGTTTTGAGGCTGAGTGTCTGTTGTTTCTGCCACCTCACCACACTCTCCAGTCTAGTTTGCCTGCAAGTTTCCAGGAAATTGCCTTGTCTCTGCCTCCTATCTCACTGCAGGAATGATGGGATTACAGATGTGCACTATTGCATGTAGCCTTTTTTTTATGTGGATTTCCCGAGGTCTGAACTCAAATGTCAGTCTTGCATGGCAAGTGCTTTTATCTTCTGAGCCATTTCCAAGGTCCACCATGCCTGACTTTCTGTGAATTAAAAAAAAAAGTTCTGTTCTCTATTTATACTTTTCAATCATGTTTTATTGCATTTAAGACTTTAATAAAGCAAGACACTTACATAAAATGATACTAGAATACATTACAGATTTAAGGAGTCTATTTTTTTTTTAAAAGTTGCTTTGGGCTAGATGAAGCTATGGTTGTAAGCTGTGTTGCAGTCTAAAACATAACAAAATGGGGACATCTTATATACTATTATTGGATATTTTTAATAGAAGTAAGTTTTACTCTGAATTTCAAAGCACAGAATTTCTTATGTTTGGGCAACATCTTCAAACACCATCATATGTCATTTTAATTTTGCTTCCTTTTGCAAAGCACTGTAGACATATCAAAAAAATTCTTTTTTATAGAAGAACAAAACAAAATAATGAAGTATTCAGGAGACTGATGGATGTGTGAAATGTTGGACTAAGGAAATAACTGAGACCCTGAAAGACAAAAATTGTGTGTATGTGTGTCTCTCTCTATGTGAATCATAGCTTCTAATGTTTATATCTGTGTATGTAAGAGGGATGAGTATGACACTAAGCTTTGAAACTAGAAAGGAGACTATGAGAGGGGGAAAGAGAAGTTTGGGAGGAGTTGGAAAGCAATGAGGCACAGGTGACATGAATGTGGTAAGATGGCTATAAAGGGGTGGAAGGGCACAAGGGAGAGATATTCAAGGGTATGAGGCAAAGTGAGAAAGAGAATCAAGAAAATCAGACTTTGTTTGAAAATGCCATAATGAAACCTAATACTGTATATGCTACTCAAATATTAAACTTGGGAAAGTTATTTAAATGAGTAGGGTTCTGACTCTTGGTCAGGTGTGATCACTTGCCCAATAGTATTATCTCTATGTAAGAATGATTTTTCATGATTAAGTTGTAAAGGACTGATTACCTTGGCCTTCCCAGTTTGTAGGTCTGACTTCCTTTTTTTTTTTTTTTTGGTTTCAATGACAAGTTCAAACACTAGTGATAAGTGCAGTATTAATGGATTTTGTTCCAGGATAAGAAAGAAAGCAATTGATATCTGAGCCCTTGACTCTCTGGTATTTTTGATCACTGCATTTATGAATAATCAAGGGAAATGTGGCTCTTGAAATGCTGTGAAAAACAAACTGATTTTAGAAGTGGAGGGGAAAGACTTAGGAATGTTTTCTCTCTCTTTTTAAATGCAGGAAGCAAAACACTGCATGTATTTGCTAAGAGATTTGGGTTGAATTAGTAGCACTCAGCCCTAATGGGTGGGATTTTTCATATAACTATATTTGTCAGTTCTGAAAGGCAAATAATCTTATTGTTAAAGACTTTGGCAGTTACAACAGTTACAGAAGTTTTCTGAACAAAAGAAAAGATGTTTTATTTCAACGAGGAGAAAAGCAGCCCACTCTTGATCCAACTCAAACTGTTGGGTGCATCTTCCTTTAAAGTATGTTTATTAGAGGGGCTGGAGAGCTGCCTTGGTGGCTAAGGGCATGTTTTGCCCTTCCAGACACCTAAGTTCAGATCTGAGCACCCATATCTTGTTATTACCCATGGGATATATGACACCCTCTTCTGGCCTCTGTGGACATTATGTGGATATTTTGCATCTTGGACAAGGACAAGCACACACATAAATAAAAATAAACACAATTAGCCAGGCAGTGGTGGCACATGCCTTTAATTCCAGCACTCGCGAGGTAGAGGCAGGCAGATCTCTGTGAGTTCGAGGCCAGCCTGATCTGTAAGGACAGGCTCCAAAGCTACAGAGAAACCCTGTCTTGAAAAACAAAAACAAGACAAAACAAAAAATAAAGAAAACCACAATTAATGTTTATTAGACATTACATTATAATGTAATCTGTTGTAATGTAATAAATGTTACAAAATGTTTATTAGAGATACAACTTTCATTGGCCATTTGGAACTGACCAACTACAGTATTTTGTGTAAATCTTTCTGCTTTTGTGGTTTATTAGAATAATGTTTGGTGGGTACCCATGACTGGAATTGTGATGAGTTTTATTTCAATAAGTAAAATGTTTCTTTATATAACATAACAGAATCATTTTATATTAGGAATGGGACTGACCAAGGCTGACATGACCTAGGAAGTATTTGACTTGTTTCTTCTTTGAAAAGTTTTTCTTTATCTTAGAGCTCTTCTCTACAGGGTTGTGTGTTTTCTTATGGCTCTGACCAAATAGCTGACCAGAAGCAACTTCAGGGAGGAAGGACTTATTTCATCTCACAGTTCAAATGTGTGTAGATCATGTGTAGATCCATACGGTCATGAAGGTATCTTAATAGAAGTCAGCTCTATGGTTATGGGATCATACACCTGAGACTGCTACTCCATCCCATCATAAAAGAGCTGGAAGTAGAGAACTGATAGGAGGTGAGTCCTGGCTCTAAAACCCCCATGCCTGTCCCCGATGACCCACTTTCTCCAGTGAGGTTCCATTCCTTAAGGTGTCACAGTCTTCCAAAGCAGCACCACTATGTGTTCAAATATATGAATGAGCCCATGGTGGACAATTCATTTTCCAGCCATAACAGTATGCTTGTTCCTCCTTGTGTAGTTCACTCTGAGGAAACATCTGGACTATTTCTTTACATTAAACCAGTTTTTCCTGTGAACATATTTGTATTTCAGAAGCAGTTCTGGGGAAGGAAACACAGCCCACAAGAATTAATAGCGAGTGAGGCTATGACATAGTGGTTAAGAACTCTGGTCTTAGAGATCCTAGACAACAATGAGGACCCTAAGAGAGACACACATAGATCTAATCTATATGGGAAGTAGAAAAAACCAAGATCTTCTGAGTAAAATGGAGCATTGGGACCTTGGGAGAGGATTGAAGGGAAAGGGAGAGGCAGGAAGGGGAGCAGAGAAAAATGTAGAGATCAATAAAAATCTAAAACATAAAAGAACTCTGGTCTTAGATTCAAGAATAAGTTGGAAAGTAATCTTTTTTTTTTCTTTCTTCTCCCTCTATCTTTGTTGAGTTTGATTGGTTTAGGAAGAACTTTGCATATCTAATAGTTACAACTTCATGAGTTTAGAGGGAACAGTTGTGAAACCATCACCAGCAAGTTTATTAGCATATACCCCATCTGCTAAAATTTATTTATTATAGATTTTTCATTGTGGTAAGAACTAATTGCTAAGATTAATTCTCTTATCAAATTAATATGTAAGATGATCCTAGTTATGGACACTGTCTCCAGAATGTACCTTGCTTAACTGAAAGTCTATATCCTTTTCTCCATTCTCCTAACGCCTGGCAGCCATGTTCTGTTTCCTACTTCCATGACTTTTTAGGTTCCACATGAGTAAGATCATGAAGTGTCTGCCTTTCCGTGCCAGGCTTAGCTCACTTAGCATAATATCCTCTCACGTGACACACCATTTTACGGCAAACCACTACATTTTCTCCTTTGAAAAATCTGAGGTGGGGGGGATGTGTTTATGTGAGACTTTTTGATCCATTCATACACTGGATATGTAGACTGTTTACAACAAAATCCCTAATGTTACTAATGTGAGCCAAATATCCCTGTAAAATATTTCCCCTTTGTGGAAGGATGCTTAAAAGAAATCCTACCCTAGCTCAGAATTGAGAAATAGATGATTATTTATTTAGGGGTAGACTCACAAATCAGAATCCTCTGCTTAAATGGAGATCAGAAACCAAAATCTGCAACAGGAACTGACAGCCCAGTAAAGAGGCCGGACGCATGCTCTACATCGGCATATATAATATAAAAGGTCATGCCCCAGTGGGCAGTTAACTACTGGCTGTAAGACTTCCTACGGTACCCCTTTATTTTGAATTTTTATCTTTATTCATGTTTTTGTATATGTGTGCACATGTGTACGTGTACACATGTATATCATAGCATGCATGGGGGGACGGTCAAAAAACAACTGTTCTCTCCTGCTATGAGGGCCCCAGGGATTGAACTCAGGTCATTAGGCTTGGTGGCAAAGACCTTTGTTTGTTAAACCACACAACCAGCTTTCTGATACTGTTTCTGATTGCATAGATATGTATACACTCAAAAGTAGTATTTCTGCTAATTTAGATTTCTGAGGAGCCTACCCACTAATTTCCATAAGGGATGTGTATCAAGGTTCCTGTCTCTCCATATCTTGGCCTGGAAAGGGGCCTTTCTGAGCTCTGGTTTCTGTTTTCCCACGTGGAGATGTTAATGGTCTCTGTGATTGTTATTAAGATTATTTAGAAGGAGAACATGTAAATTATTTAGCATTTTGACATACACAAAGGAAATGATTGCTACATGGAAGAATTCTAATATTGTACTAAGATGCTGGTTTGATTTAATGAAAACTCTTAGAATGGAAATAATTGTGTGACAGGGAAGGAAGTGAGGTGGTAGAAATAAAAATTAGCAAAAAGTACAGTCAACAAATTCTAGAGCCAATATATTTGTTAGCCACACAGAACAGGTATATGGGAAAATGACAAGAAGGGGAACCCACAGCGTAGAACCAACTGCTAGAAGGGGGAGAGGGAGAGGCTGTGAAGAGATTGCTGAGTGAGGTAAAAGCTTCAATCCAAGTTTTACTAGCAACCGCTGCTGTTAGCTGCCCTATCAAATGGGAGCCTATCCTCAGGAAAATAGTATTTTAATTTGAAAACTGATGCTCAAATGAGGAAATCATATGAAAAGTGGAGTCAAGCCTGGTTTAATTAGCTAGTGACAAAGGTCTTGGATGTGAGATGCAGAACAGGAAAGGACTGTTGTGGGAGTCCTTTACTTAGGCTGCTGTTTGAGTTCCCCTGGTGCTTTTGTTTTCTTCCTCAACCTGCTGACTCCATTCAAGGTGATAAATGGCATAGATGCCTGTGCCTTTCTGTTCTACTTATTGGTCGTGCTACTATTAATTAAAGAAACATAGAGTGAAAAGCAAAGGGACAAACAAAAAAAGGAAAACTCATTTTCCTGGTGACTGGGAAGAGCAGGAGGGTTTAGGCAATTCCAGAGGGCTGTTCCTTAGTCTTTTCTCATTCTGACTTACCATTGCCTCAGAAGGATTGGCAAGCAATGAAACAAAGAGCCAATAATTGTTATTCTGTTTCATGTGTTTGGACACAAGTACACATGTGCACATACATTTCTAGAGTTACACCTAAATGGTGACATAAAGTCTTTGGTCAGTATTGTTGTGCAGGGGAGCATGAAGGATTTTGGCTTACCCAGAGAAAGTATGTATAGAGGATAGCTATTTGATTTCAATGGCAAACTTAGTACAGAGATAGATTTTAGTCCCCAAGGCTTGGAAAGTGAGTGTCTCAGTCACAAAGTCTCAGTCAAATATTTTGTACCTGATTTATCTATATGGTCAAGGGAAGGTTCCCAGTCCTCAGTCATTCCATTCATTGAAGTCTGCAAAGAGAGGTATACTTGTCTCTTTGCCCTTTTCATGCCTGGGATCTCTATTCCATACATTTTCAACATGGCTATCCTCTCTCAGATCCCAGAACCTTGACTTCATTTCCTGTCCACCTCCCTAGTCTAACACTGTATCCTACACATGCTTTATATCCAGAATCCTGACTTCTATTTTTAATTTACCAGCTTAGCAGTGCTATTGAAATATAGCCACAGCCACAATGTGAAGGCGCAGGACCAGATACCACTGCCTCAGGCTTAACTCATAATTTTTCTTGCCCTTTAACAGAAAACTAAATTATGTTCAGCTTATTTTAGTATACGGATATAAACCACTCAGTAGTATACGAGAGATATATAATACCCGTTGAACTAATGAAAAGTGGCCTTTCATGATTCAATGGGTAAATCCATGCTTTGGACCAATTCTAATGTCTGCATTTCTGTGATTTTTTTTTTCCTCTGATTAAATACCAAATTTTCTCCAGGCCTGACATCCTTTGCTGTGCTTTCTTAGAAGCCACATAGTAGGATGACCTGAAATTAGGGAAGGAAGTTAGCTGAGATAAAGCCTGCATTTGAAAAACAATGCCCTGAAGTAGAAGATCAAGACATGTTGTCATGCTTTGCTCTCTGCATTGGGCTGCTTTCTGTTACTGTCGCAAATACTCAATAACAATCAACTTATTAGGAGGCAGGTCTTGCTTTTTGGCCTATGGTGCAGGAGTACATCGTGGGAGGTTGTGGTGGAGAAAAGCAACTTATCTGGTGGTCAGGAAGCAAGAGAGAGAGAGAGAGAGAGAGAGAGAGAGAGAGAAGAGAGTGGAGTCTCATAATTGCCTTCAGAAGAACTCACTTAAAGCCTCTTTTCTGAAACTTTCCACCACCTTCCAATAATACCACACCGAGAACCAAATCTTTAATACTTGGTTTTTCTGGGACAGTTAAAATCAAAGTGTAGCATCCTGTGCCATGTCTCATCTTGGAAAATGTCTATGACCGATGTCACTTAGTGACATGAATTAGCAAAGAAACATGTGTCCTTATATTATTCCTAAGTTTTAAGGGGGGAAATTTAAGTATAAAAAAAGAGCAACAGAAATTCATGATGAGCACAGGGAACTGTGATTCTGGCTATTCTGAATTTAGAACGTGATGTTTTATACCTTCCTGAATAGCCAGTTCTCCTCCACAGCTTCATTTCTAGGTGATGAGTCAAGGAAAGAGCAAGTCATGTTTCTAGAGCCAGAAGCTGGGAAGTTGGTGTTTCCTCCTCTTTTGGTTTTAGAAAGTTAAATCAGAGGTGAATCATCTTTGGAGTCTGTTAATGCGTTTATTTCCGTGTCATTTACTTACAAAAATAACTTTATCACAGGGTGAAGGTGCTTAAGAAATAACTAATGAATCTTTCTATCCAGCCAGACCCTAAACATTTTTCTCCAGGGTCTAGTCAGATAAGCATGCCTGAGCCTCCCCTCCACATACCCTCCCTATCCCCCACGTATACCTGACTCTAACTTGAGCCAGAATACATGTCTTGTACACCAGCCAAGGCCCCTGTGTCCACCTGACTCTATTTCATCTAAGCCATTTCCAACCTCCAGGCACATCCCCGATCTTATCTTTTGTACCAACTTTTCTGTCCACATCATACACAGAACTAACAAGAAGTCCACACGTCCAGATTACATCACAAAAAGACAAACAATATGAAACAGAACTAGTATCCCCATTTTAAATCCTATCAGTCCTATAGAAATGTTTGCCAATGAGAATTACATAGGTGAGCCCCGGGACACAGAATTTAACAGAACAATCATAAACTTTATTAAATAACTCAGGTAGTTTAAGGAAGTCACAAAGAAACAATAAAATTAAAGAATTAGAGAGAAAGAAGTTAAAGGGAATAAATGTCTGAGTGGCCAAGGAAACACAAACCTAAAGCTTAGGGAAATAATGGGAAACAATTCCAGGACTTGAAAACAGAACTCATGAGGGCTGCTGAGAAGTCAAGAACAATGGCACTGGGTTTTGATCCTACTGCACGTACTGGCTTTGTGGGAGCCTAGGCTGTTTGGATGCTCACCTTACTAGACCTGGAAGGAGGTGGGAGGTCCTTGGACTTCCCACAGGGCAGGGAACCCTGACTGCTCTTTGGGCTGCTGAGGGAGGGGGAGTTGTTTGGGGGAGGGGGAGGGAAATGGGAGGCGGTGGCAGGGAGGAGGCAGAAATCTTTAATAAATAAATTAATTAATTAAAAAAAAGCATTGAAGAGGACCCAAGCTGAAAAGAAAATTGAAGTGAAAAAAAAAAAAACCCAATAGCTCAACTAGAAAACTCAAAGGAAAGCCTTACAAGCAGATTGAATCAAGCAGAAGATAGAATATCAAGACTTAGAAATAAAGTAGAGGATCTAGAATAAATAAGCAAGGAATATGGAAACTAAAATAAAAAATTGGAGAGTGACATATAGGAAATGTGAGACATTATGCAAAGACCAAACTGTTGAATTATAAGCAAGATGAGAGAGATCAATGTGAAGTCAATTAAATGGACCAGTCTTCAACAAGTTCACAGAAGAAAGCTTTCCAAACTAAGTATAGACAAACCAGATACAAGAAACATGCAGAAAATCAAATAGACAAGACAAAAACAATAACAACAACAACAACAAAAACAAAAAGGAAAATCCCCATGGCATATAATAGTTAAAATCCTAAGTACACAGAAGAAGAAAAGTACACAGAGAATTGTAAGAGAAAATACACATCAGAATAAGGGATGATTTCTCAATGGATATGTTAAAGCCAGAAGAGCAGAGCATTCCAAGTCCTAATAGACTGCAAGAGCCATCCTAGACTAATACACTCAGCAAAACTACCTGCCATAGTTGAAGGAGAAAGAAAAGCTTTCCACAATAGAAACAGTCTAAAACCTTTTATATCCAACAAACCAAACCTAAAGAATTATATCCAACAAACCAAACCTAAAGAAGCAATATTTTGGGCTGAAGAGAGGAAGGATATACCAGAGAGACCATGGGAAAATGTGAAGTTATAATTATTAAAGCACAAAGCACCTTTGAGAGCACAACAATACCAAAAACCACAAAAGACAAACAATATGCAACAGCAAACAAATATCTTCACTTTAAATCCTGTCAGTCCGGAAGAAATGTTTGCCAGTGAGAATTACCTAAGTAAGCCCCAGGACACAGAATTTAACAGAACAATCATAAACTTTGTGGTCATAAATACACACGTTTAACTTTAAATATCAATGACTTCACTTCTCTAGTCAAAAGACTCACAATGACTGAATGGATCAATAAAAAAATTCATCTCTATGTGTTTAAAGCTAAAACATCTTTTTGTGTTTTTGTTTTTGTTTTTGAGAGAGGGTTTCTCTGTAGCTTTGATGCCTGTCCTGGAACTAGCTCTTGTAGTCCAGGCTAGCCTCAAATTTACAGAGATCCACCTGCTTCTGCCTCCCGAGTGCTGGGATTAAAGGCGTGCGCCACCACCTTCCAGCAAAGCTAACACATCTTAACTTTAAAGATAGGCACTGTCTTAGAGTGAAAAAATGGACAAAAATAATCCCATCAAATAGGATGAGGAAGCAAGCAGGTATCATTATCCTAATATCTGACAAAAGAGTCTTAAAACTAAAACATCATAATGGATAATGAGGGGCACTTTATTTTAATCAATGGAATGACTAACTGAAAAGGCATTAGTATCCTAAATATATACACACCAAACTCTGGTGTACCCAATTTCATAAAAAAATATATTTCCAAATTTAAAGAGACAGATTAACAACAGACCATTAACAGTGGTAATTTCAGTAGCCCATTTTTTTCTAATAGACAGGTCCTCTAGACAAAAAATAAACAGAGAAACATCAGAGTTAAATGAAATCCACAAATCATATGAACTTAGAAGATATCTGAAGAACATTCCATCCAAACACCAAAGAATACAAATTCTGCTTACCAACAGAGGGAAGCTTCTCTAAAATATAGCATATCCTGGTATACAAAACAAATATTTATAAATTAAAGAAGATTGAAATAACTTTGTATATCCTATCTGACAAGAGTGTAATAAAAATTGATAGCAAAAACTTTAATAAATATATAAATTCATGGAGATTAAAAACATTTTACTGAATGATAAATGGGTCAAAAAAGAAACCAAAAATGAAATATAAAATTTCTTAGAACTCAGAGTAGTTAAAAACATAGCACAACAATCCTTTGGGACACACCGAAGGCAGTTTCACCAAGGAACTGATAGCTTTAACTGCTGACATTAAAAAAAAAATCAGAAAGAGCACAAACTCAATCAGTGGCGAGAAAAAATAAAAATCAGAGCAGAAATTTCTGAAATAGAAACCCAGAAAACAATACAAAGAACAAATGAATCTTAAGAGCTGGTTCTTTGAGAAAATAAACAAGATTACCCCAACTAACCAAAAGAAAAAAAGAGAGACTAAATTAACAGAATCAGAAACAGGGAAACATTACAAGAGTCACCAAAGGAATTCATAATATTTTAAGGGAATACTTTAAAAATATCTACTTTTTTAAGTTGGAAAACTTAAAAAGAAAATGGTTGAATTTCTAGATTCAACAAAACCTCCAAAATCAAACCAAGAAGTCAACAACCCTAAACAGATCCATAACAAGTGAGGATATTGAAATAGTAATAAAAGACTTCAAGGCGGTTCTCTGTGAGTTCGAGACCAGCCTGGTCTACAAGAGCTAGTTCCAGGACAGGCTCCAAAACCACAGAGAAACCCTGTCTCGAAAAACCCAAAAAAAAAAAAAAAAAAAAAAAAAAAGTAATAAAAGACTTCAAACTGAAGAAAAAAAAACTAGGGTGAGATGAATTCACAGGAGAATAGGAGAATTCTATCAGATTTCAAAGACCTCCAGCTAATCCTTACACTAGTCAAAAGAAGAAAAACAAAAGACACACTCCCAAACTCCCCTGACACCAATGTCACTTTATACCAAAACCAGACAAAGGAACAAGAAAACCACAAACCAATATCCCTGATGAACAAAAACTCAAAAATACTCAGTAAGATACGTGCAAACAGACATATATAAACAAGATTTCCATGATGACCAAGTTGACTTTATCCCTGAAATGCAGGGATGGTTCAACACATGCAAGCTAAGAAATACAATAGACTATATAAGTGGACCCAAAGACAAAGTCACATGACCATCTCAGTGGTGCAGAAAAAGCCTTTTATATAATCCAGCATGCATTCATGATGAAAATTCTAGAGACTATAGGAACAGAGGGAACAGATTTCAACATAACAAAAGCTATATATAAGAAGCCCCACAGTCAACATCATTTTTTAAAATTGTTCTTATTGAGCTATACATTTTTCTCTGTTCCCCTTCCTTCCTCCCCTCTTCTTTCTCCCCTCTTCTATGAACAACATCATCTTTTTTTTTATTAATTAATTTATTTAATTATTAAAGATTTCTGCCTCTTCCCCGCCACCACCTCCCATTCCCTCCCCCTCCCCCAATCAAGTCTTCCTTCCTCCTCAGCCCATAAAGCAATCAGGTTTCCCTGCCCTGTGGGAGGTCCAAGGACCACCCACCTCCATCCAGGTCTATTAAGGTGAGCATCTTAACTACCTGGGCTCCCACAAAGCCATTACGTGCAATAGGATCAAGAACCCATTGCCATTGTTCTTCAGTTCTCAGTAGTCCTCATTGTCCATTATGTTCAGCGAGACCGGTTTTGTCCCATGCTTTTTCAGTCCCCGGCCAGCTGGCCTTGGTGAGTTCCCGATAGAACATCCCCATTGCCTCAGTGTGTGGGTGCACCCCTTGCAGTCCTGAGTTCCTTGCTCGTGCTCACTCTCCTTCTGTTCCTCCTTTGGATCGTGAGACTTCAGTCCAGTGCTCCAATGTTGTTCTCTGTCTCTGTCTTCTTTCATCGCCTGATGAAGGTTAATATTCAGGGGGATGCTTATATGTTTTTCTTTGGGTTCACCTTCTTATTTAGCTTCTCTAGAATCACGAATTATAGTCTCAATGTCCTTTATTTATGGCTAGAAACCAAATATGAGTGAGTACATCCCATGTTCCTCTTTTTGGGTCTGGCTTACCTCACTCAGGATAGTGTTTTCAATTTCCGTCCATTTGTATGCAAAATTCAAGAAGTCATTGTTTTTTACTGCTGAGTAGTACTCTAATATGTATATATTCCATACTTTCTTCATCCATTCTTCCATTGAAGGACATCTAGGTTGTTTCCAGGTTCTGGCTATTACAAACAATGCTGCTATGAACATAGTTGAGCATATACTTTTGTTGTATGTTTGGGCATCTCTTGGGTATATTCCCAATAGTGGTATTGCTGGGTCGAGAGGTAGGTTGAACCCGACTTTCCTGAGAAACCGCCACACTGCGAACAACATCATCTTAAATAGAGAAAGACTTGAAGCAATCCCACTGAAGTGAGGAATAAAACAGGGCTGTCCATGATGCCCACTTTTTTTCAATATTGTGCTTAAAATCGGAGCAATTAAGGCAAGAGATCAAATTGAAGGGAAACAAATAAGGAAAGAAGTCAAACTATCCCTACTTGTAGATGGCATGTATTGTACATTAGTGATCCGAAAAATTTCACCAGAAAATTTGTAGAAACAGTAAACAAATTCAACAGTGTGGCAGTATACAGAACTGACTTGAACAAATCAAAAGCTTTTTTATATACCAATAACAAATATACAGAGAAAGAGATCATAGATAAACTTCCATTCATAACAGTCTCATAGAAAAGGAAATATCTAGGAATAAGTCTAATCAAAGATGTAAAGGAACTTTGCAATGAAAAATTTAAAATTCTGAAGAAAGAGATAGGGAAATATGCTAAAAGGTATAAAACATCCCATGCTCATAGACCAGTAATATTCATATTGTGAAAAGGACCATCTTGCTAAAAGCCATTTAAAGATTGAATGCAATCCCAACTAAAATCCCCATCTAATTCTTTATGGAGATAGAAAAAACATCTACCCTAAAATTCATATGGAACCACAAAAGATCCTGGAGAGTTCAAATAACCCTGAGCAAAAAGAACAATGATGATGGGATTATGATTCCAAATCGCAAGATAAATTAGAGAGCATTAGTAGTGGAAACAATATGGCACTGGCAAAAAAACAGACACGGAGATCAGTAGAACAAAACCAAAAACATAAACATAAGTACATGTAACTTCATCCATTTAATATTTGACAAAGATACCAAAAACAAAACAGAAACAAAAGCCCATAAGCTGGAGAAAAGGAAACCTCTTTACCAAAGGGTGATGGGAAAATTAGATCCTCGTTTGCAGAAGTATGAAATTAGACCGGTATCTACCCTCTTGGACAAAAAGTAACTACAAGTGGGTTAAAGACCTAAACATGAAACCTGGAACACACACTGTTAAAGGAAAGCATAGGCTGTGTCCTACATAATCTACGTGCAGGAAGTGATTTCCCTGTGAGAGGAGAACTTTGATTGAGGATCTGCGGTCATGTTTCTCCAGGATTATCTTGATTTACTATTTGATGCAAGAGAGCCCGGCTGACTGTGGGAGTCACCACTATGTGGCAGGACTGTAGAAGAAAGCTGGCTAAACAGGATCTTACAAATAAGCCAGAGACCAAGGCGGTTCCTGCATTCAGGTGCTGGCTATGGGTTTTTACCCCAACTTCCCTCAGTGATGGACTGTGACTGGGAAATGGAATAAATCCTTTGTTACTCCCTTACTTTTGCCTAAGTAATTCTGGTTTTCTAGGATTGTTTTCTTTATTCCAAGTGTTGTTTCTTATATAGAATTTAACTCAGGCTGGTGTGGTAATCTAGACGGGGTTTAATTTATTCTCTTAATTTATTCTCTTTTGGCACTAATCGCAGACTGAATTATTTATGTGGCGATAATTCAAAATCTGCATTTTGCACCTTTCTGACAAAATTAGAACTACAGTTTGTGACAGCACAGGGAAAGGAAACCTCCTCCAAATGAGATCCTCCTGCACGTTTTTACGTGAAAATAGACATGATTTTATCCTTCAATTTCTTTGAAAAATGAAGTTAATTTTATATTTACAGGAAAAAATTTACAAAAATAGAACCAAAAGTTGATATATGCCCCACACCAGCTTCCTCTCTTCTAAATTTGTATTTTGATACAGTTGTCACATTCAATAAATGAATATATTAAATATTAGCAAAAGTTCATCATTTGTCCAGTGTTTTTTGTTTTTAACCCATTTCTTTTTTTCTGTTGCTAAGTCCCATCCAGGATAATACATTGCATTTCTTTATTGTGCCTCAATGACGTGACAGTTTCTCAGACTTTCCTTGTTAGGTGATTTTGTAAGACAGACTTCCGTTGGAATTTGGCTGATGCATTTCTCACAAATGCTCCTGGGCCTTGGGTTTGGGGAGAGCAAGTTCAGAGACACAGAGTGCCATTTGCACTATACCTCGCTAAGATATGCACTGCCAACAGGACACGCCACTGTTATTTCAGTTAGCTGGTTGAGGAAGCGTTCAGAGTTTTCTGCATTCTAGGAATGCTTTGCTCTGCCCCGCCCTCCATGTGTCACTCCTTGGGAGTCCGTCATTCTGTGCGGCCCCACTTAAGAGTGGTCGTGGGGGACTGTGCTCTTTTGCCTTTCAGGTCTTCCATTTGGCTGCCAGGTGCTTTCATGTTAACCTTCTTTGATTCCAGGAATGATCTGATCAGAAGAGTCCAGGGTCATCTTATTTGATCTTCCTCAGTCTAGACAGTCCTTGTTAAAACGATGGTATTTCTGGCCTAAGAATTGGCATTTTATGATTAAATGTGATATTTTAGTAGGTTTTATAATGGCAATTCATTTTGCTTCCTTTCGCCTGTGTGATTTTTTGTTAGCTATTATGTTGAGATTCAGGACTTTCCACTTACTTGGCTTTGGAAGACTGTGAGCTGTTTTGTCTTTGCTGTATGTGCCTGGTTACTTTGCTTTGCCTTCGCCTCTCTATATAATTATCCTCATTGGGAAGATTCTGTGTCTCTAGGAGATTTCAGTCTTTTGCTGAAATTATTTCTATGCTCTTGATCTGCAGACAGAGAGCAATAGATTGGCTTAGAAAGGAAGGAGGAGCAGTTGCCATTGGTCTGGTGATTAAAATGCACATTTCTGATTAGATTTGGGTGTGTTGACTCAGATTTCTTGGCAGTGATGCCCAGGAATCAGCATTGCATTCAGAGCTCTCAGTGATTCTAATGTACTCCGTAGTGATAGTACCACACCATTAGCTAATGCCTGGAAAGAGAATACAAATTACAGAAAACCCTCTGACATGCTATTTTGCAGAAAGCTTTCTCTGAGATCAAACACTTTCCTTCTGTGCCAGAAGCTACTCCTAAAGCCCAGGCCAAAGTAAGCTGCCAGTGTATTTTTTCTTTGATTACCTCCATCATTTACTTTTCTCAGCTATCTCTCAGTGGAGAAGGGTCATCCCATTGAATAGGGAGGAAATCTCTGGGGTGGGTGTTATGTGAAGGCAGGGAAGGAGGTCAGATGGTTGGAGGCATTGTTTGAAAATGTTCTCCAAAGGGTGACACCTGTGAGGGTGTTGGGATGTCAGGGGTAGAGATGTCAGGTATGGGGAAAGTCAAAGAGGTAAGGGAGGGGGGTTACGAGGAGACTTCGTTGTGGTTAAGCCTATAAACAAATAGCTCACTGCAACGGGTTATTGAAAGACCAGGTAGAAACATCTGCAGGAAATACCCGAAGTTATTGAGCATTTTGTTTAAGATATACATTGGGTCAGTAATTAATAAGAATGTGTACCGACGTAAATATTTATGTGTTTATTGTAAAGAGTAATTTTGAGGTAAGTGTTTCTAATACCTCTAGTGGCTTGGATACAGATTTACAGAGATCATAGAAGCCAATTTAAACAATTTTTGTTTTAACATTTTTTTAAGATTCATTTTTATTTATGTGCTTGTATGTGTGTTTGTGTATGTGTGTGCGTGCCACGTGTATATAGGTGTCTGTGGAGGCCAGAAGAGGACATTGGATCCCAGGGGTAGTTATAGGTGGTTGTGAGTTGCCAGATGTTTCTCCTGACAAACAGACTCAGGCCCTCTAGAAAAATAGCAAGTGTTTTTAACCACTGGTCTGTCTAGTCCTGTGTTTAACATCATTTGTATAATAGATATATAATAAGACCATGATTAATGTACAGGGCATGTTAGATGGTATTGAGGAGCCACTAAAGCTTAGTTTCTCATATTCCAAAAATTTGCATTTGGGGGGACAGGCAATCAGGATTCATAGAATTACATACTAATAAATATATCTGAGTGTCAGGGATCTCTTGTTGACATAAATAGTTCAGATGATGGCTTCTTAACTAAGTTATATGGGAATTATAGCTTCAAGGGATGGACTTGATTAAGTATGGGAACAGGAAATGAGTACTTTACATGGTAATATTGTTAGCAATAAATAATGTAATACAACACAAATTTTCATGATTGATCTGGTGAAGTGCTTGTTACTCCATCGCTTGGCACTGTGGGTTGTTTATTATGAGCTATACGGGATAACATGAAACATGACCTTAGGGTCAGATTGCAAAGAGCCATAACAACCAAAAGGCATATTCCACCAAAGATCAACAGAAATCTGTAAGATTTTGAGCATGTGGGTGGTAAGGCTAGGCACGTCTTCTATTAAAACTGAAGGAGGCAGCCCAGTAGGAGGGTACAGTCCCCAAAGTAGGTAACAAAGTCAGAGATAGTCCCTGATCCCACTGTTAGAAGTCATACAAGAAGACCAAGATACACAGATGTAACATATATGCACAGGACCTATGTCAGATTCATGTAAGCTCTTTGGCGGTTCAGTCTCTGTGAGCCTCCATGAGTCCAAGTTAGTTGATTCTGTGGGTTTTCTTGTGGTGCCCTTCGCCCCTCTGACTTCCATAATCCTTCATCCCCTTCTTCCACAGGATTCTTTGAATTCCACCTAATGTTTGGCTGTGGGTCTCTGAATCTGTTTCCATCAATTTCTGGGTGGACCATCTTGATGACAGTTCACTAGGCATCAATCTGTGAGTATAGCAGAGTATCATTGGGAATAATTTCATTGACTTTTTTATTGACAATCATGTTTAGTTCTCCCAGAGGTCTCTGTGCCGTCCACCTCTGGGTCCTGGCCCTTCAGGCAGTTTCAAAGGTGGGCTCCCTCTCATGGTATGGGTTTCATGCTGTGCCAGTCATTTGTTGTCCACTCCCCTAATTTCTGCACCACTTTACCCTAGCACATCTTATAGATAGGGCAAACTGTAGGTCCAAGGTTATGTGGCTGGGTTTGTATTCCAATCCCTCCAGTAGAAGTCTTGCCTGATTACAGGAGATGTCAGGCTCAGGCTTTGTAACTGCTGAGAGTTTTAGCTAGGATCATCCTTATAGATTCCTGACAGTGTCCTTTGCACTAGGTTTCTAGCTCATCTCTGAGATGCCTCCTCATTCTAGGCATCTCTCCCAGTGTATTCTCTCCCTCCATTCTCCCCACACCTGATCCCTCCTGTTCCTATGCCCACCCATCCTACCTAGACCCCTCCACCCCATTCACTTGTGACGTCTATTCTATTTCCCCTTCACAGTGAGATTCATGTGTCCCCCCACCCCTGCGGAGCCTTCGTTGTTACTTATCTTCATTGGGCCTGTGGATTGTAGCATGGTTACCCTTTACTCTAAGGCTAATATTCACTTATAAGTGAGTACATACCATATTTGTCTTTCTGGGTCTGGGCTACACCAGTTAGGATGATCTTTTCTAGTTCCATCCATTTCTTAAATGGTACATTTCAAGTATTTAGAAGCCTTGTATGGCTACTGTTGAGGGTGATATCTTAACAGAATAATCCATATGAGAAGTGGCTCAGTGGTTCAGAGTACTTTCTGGTCTTCCAGAGGACCTGCGCTCAATTTTCAGCACCCACATGGGATGTATTTAATCTGCCTGTAACTTCAGCTAAAGGTGCTCCGACTCTTTCTTTGGGTGTGAGGAGCCACATGCGCGTGCGCGCGCGCACACACACACACACATACACACACAAGTAAATCTTTAAAAATAGTATTCTGATTATTGCAGAAGATTCCATTGAACAGATTTGTGGGTAGTTATTCTACATTTTGGACCAATATTCTTAATCCACTCTTCAACCAGCTATTGACAGCCCACACCAAATTAAACACCAAAAAAATAAAACTGCTAATGAATGGTCTAATGAATAGAACAGAGTTCTCAAAAGAGAAAACATATGGCTAATAAACATTTTTAAAAGTGTTCAACATCATTAACTGTCAAGAAAAGGGAATTTCTTAAAATAGAGAATAGATTCTTCTCTCATACAATACATTGTGACTACAATTTCCTCTCCTACCACTTCTCCTGTCCCCAAGACTCACTCTCCCTCTGTTGCCCTTCAGAAAAGAGAAGGCTTCCAAGAGACAGTAGTCAAACAGGACAAAACAAGGTACATTAAGACAAGAAAAATGCTCTCATATCAAGGTTGGACAAGGTAATCTAATAGGAGGAAGAGTCCCAAGAACAGGCAAAAGCGTCAGAGACACACCTGCTCCCACAGTTAGGAGTCCCACAAATTGTCATGCCAAGAACCATAGCATATACACAGAGGACCTGGTGCAGACCCTTTGCGGGCCCCATGCTTGCCGTTGCTGCCTCTGTGAGTCCATGTGAGCCCTGCTCAATCTATTAAGTGGGTCACTTTCTCCTGCTGTCCTCCATCCCCTTTGACTCCAACAATAAGGAAAGGCAAATTAAAATAATGTTGAGATTCGATATTTCCTCAGTTAGAATGGTTATTAGCCAAAAACAAGAATAACAACAGCAGCAACAACAACAACAAATGCCAACAAGGACTTATGGAAAGAGGAATCCTTGTTCATTCCTGTGGGGAGCCTGCGTAAAGCAGTGTAGACATTGTGGAAATCAGTATGTGTGTTTCTTAAAATTACAACCACTATCTGAGCCAGTCATAACACTCTTGCACATATGTCCACAAGCCTTTAAATTCCAACCCAGAGATATGCCTCAGCAATATTTCATAGGAAAATGAATAGCTTGATTATACATCAACAGGTGAGGAGATAATGAGAAAGTGTGCATAGACACATTGGCATTTTATTCATTGGCAAGGAAACACGAACTTTTTAGGAAAGCATCTGGGTCTGGGAATTATTAGATTAAGTGATGTAACTGAGACTCAAAAAGATAAATACTGCATATTCTCTGGCATTCTGAATTCTCACTTTTAATTTTTATATATGTTTCTTTAAAGTGATTGTGGACATTGGTTATTATATTAGCAACTTTTCTGTAGCTGTGATAAAATGCCATGGCCCAAGCAAGTTATAGAAGGAAGAATTTATTTTGGCTTGTAATCCCAGACAGCTAACCATCCATTATGGCAGGGAGGCATGGCAGCAAGCAGCAGACATGGTGGCAGGAGCAGGAAGCTGAGCGATCACATCTTTAACCACACACACAAGACAGAGAATGAACTGAAAGTAAGACTAGGCTACGATCTCTCATGACCCCAGTTCTATACTTCTGGCTGTGAGGCTGGTCCTCATAAACCTCTCCAAACATCACCGCCAAGTGGGATCAAGTGTTTAAAGAGCTAAGCCTATGGGGAGCATTCTCATCAAACTACAACATCTGTGAAACTAGGAAGGGACCACGGCATGGGAAAAAGAGGCCTATAGCAAGTGGTGAAGGTTAATAGAACATGTAATATGAATGCAGAAAGGTGACTACAGAGACTGGAAGGGCTTGTGGAAAGAGTGTGGGGAATAGGTAGAAGGGGAAGGAAGAAGATCATCAAATATAAATTATACATGAAGGCGGCCTAATGAAACCTATCACCTTCTATGCTGATTGAGTGAGTACTGGCCCCTCCGAATTCCTTGATGTCTGCCTAGATATAGATACACAAGAGGAGGGAAGCAGTGCGGGTAAGTGCAGCATTTTAATGGGTTCTCTATCAACATATTAGTGGAATTTATTAAAATAATATACTATTTCAAGTTTATTTTCAATTCAGTGAGTTAGGCTAATTTAAATTTTATTGGAGAAAATAAGCTAGTATTAACCAAGGACGTATGCCTCTATAATGATAATATCATGTTAGCTTCTTGGGAGACACCAATTGCAGTCTATTTGCAGTTCAGGCCCCCACTTCTAATTTGCAGATCCCTTGTGGCAACTTTGCAGCTTAATGAGATGGCACAGCCATGGTTACATGTCTTGTTCCTTTTCAGGTTTCTCTGAGAAGCCCTTCAGCTTGATTTTTCACTTTCAAATGGGCTACAAAAAAATGTGTTCTCATCAAATGTATGTTTCTTTATGCGGGGCACAATATTGCTAACCCAAGGACACTAATTATATTGCTATGTGATATGGGGCCTAGTATAATGTTAAACTGCCAAGACATTGGTTTCTCTGATTTCAAAGGAAAATAGAGTCTTGCTTCTAAAAAAAGGAATATCGGCTATTAGGATAGTAATCTTACATTTCCTGTTTCCTATCAACATCAGCATTTAGGCGTAATGTTTAACCAAGTATTTATTTTTGTACACATGTGTGCATGCATGTGTGTAGGCGCATGTTTGACATGTGTGTGGAGGTCACACACATATGCACAGACATCATACATCTTTGTTTATTGCTCTCTACTTTATACATTCAAATTGGATCTTTGCAGAACCCTGAGATCTCCTTCCAGCTAGTCCCTCTAGCCAGCTGGATTGGGAGATTCCATGTCTGCTTCTGTATACTAGAATTAGAAGAGGGCGACTACATGGGTATTTGTTATGTGGCAAATACTTTACCCCCTGAGCTAGTTTTTTTTTTCCTGCTTCATATCAGCTGATAATATTAAGCTTCAGGGCATCTGATTTCCTCTAATTTGTATAGGAGAATCACACAGAATATTGCACTTTATGAGATTATATTATGAAAGATTAGCTTATTATTTACTTCGCTCCTGACTTTCTCCTTTATATAGCTCTTCAAAAATGTATCTTTTAAGGCATGGTTTTCTTTTTCTGTTTCTCTCAGTGTTCTAACAACTGAGACAATGTAAATAGAATCTTCTTCTCTTGGGATCTTTGAAAGGATTCCTAACGGCATTATCGTTTCCATACACTGTGATAATGGCCATAGGCAGGCTCACATTGGGTGAGCGCTAGACTGTTGTTGAATGTTTACCGAACATTGTTTATTTGGTGACAATGAATTGTACTCAGGTGGAAGCTGGTTGTTCTTTTGTCTTGGACTGTGTTTGGTTCAACTTCTACACATAGGAGTTTTATTCAGACTGGATATAAGTGTCCCAGATTTAGGACAAAGGCAGGCTAGGGATTTTATATTTTGTTTAAAGCCTAAAGCTAGATTTTTCTCATCAAGGGATTATTTAGAAATGCTTAGACAAATGCTTCTTTGTAGCTGTTTTGACCCATATGTATGTTTTCCTTTTTAATGATTTCTGTTATTGGCATTCAGCTATATAGCCCAGAAGCATTAAATGGAAAAATATTCCAGAAATAAAAAATTCATAGCTTTTGCTTTTGAGACAGTGTCCTACCATTCAGCTTTGGAACTCACTCTGTAGACCTGGCTGGCCTTGAATTTACAGAGATCTGCATGCCTCTGTTTCCTCAGTGCTGGGAATACAAATGTGAACCTCTATATCTGGCATTTTTTTTATTTTATTTATTTATTTATTTTTTTTATAAAATGGCTTCTGGGGAGGGAACTCAGGTTCACTAAAGCAAGCATGATGGAATCATCTCACCAGACCTGCCATATTGTCTGGTCATGGTGTTGCTAGATTATTATTGTTGTTAATCTCTCATCATGGCTAATTTATAAACCAAAATTGAAAAAAGACTTTACTTACTTTTATGTGTATGGGTGTTTCCCCTGAATGTATGTCTATGTACAATATGCATGCCTTGTGCTCACAGAGGCCGGAAGAGGGTATTGAACCCCTGGAACTGAAATTTTAGATGGTTGTGAGCCTCTGTGAGGGTACTGGGAGATGCACCCAGCTCCTCTGGAAGAGCCGCCAGTGAACGTAACTACTGAGTCATCTCTCCAGCCCTCGTAAATGAAACTTTCCCATATGTAGCCAGGCATATAATTGTATAGTTATGATTTTAGAGCTTTAGAGGTTGAGGCTGCCTTAGAAACCTGTACCCAGCCTTGAATACATAGTGGTTCTGCTTCTCAACCAAGCAACAAACTAAGCAGTCAGCCAACCAAGCAACCAAGCAACCAAGTAAGCAATCAGCCAACCAACAGCCCTTCACTATAGGTGTATATGTATGTAAATGAAAAACAGCTTTAGTTAATGTTTCAGGCTTTAGAGCATCATTGTAGCAAATATAAGCACACAATGGGGAGTTATTCTCCATCAGAATTCCAGCATGAAGTATTTTAAACTGTCGTTGTTGTTATTTGCACTTGAGAACTCCAATGGACAAAGTGCCTTGCTTGACCCTAAACTGTTTGCTTTTGTTTTGATAGCTGGCAGATTCAGGTGAGGAATTATATTCTTATCGCTCGCCGACTCTGTTAGCTTAGCATTACTGCGGTGAAATATTGAGGCAATTAACTTATAAGGAAAAAGGGTTTATTTATGTCATAGTTCTGGAGGTTTCTGTTCAAGATTAGATGGTCTCATTACTTCAGGTCATTGACGAGGGTGCCAGACGGCCGTAGTGGGAGCATGTGCCAGTGCCAACCCCTCACAGCATAAGCTACAACACAGACTGGCAGAACTCACAAAACAGGGGCCACTGTCTCCATCTGAGGAATGATCAAAGGGGCTCCAATAAAGTCTCGTTTCTGAAGGGACCATAGCACCTCCCAGGGATAACCCTTTGGAAACAAGCCTTTAGTACATGGCTCTCAGGGGACAGTAAGCATATTCAAACCATAGCACTGGCTGTACCGGGCAACCTCAAGGATGAGCTGCTGTTCTGAGAGGCATCAGAAATATAGTATATTTTTGGCCTGTCAAAGGTATTTTTTCCATTGGTCATGGGTCTCTCTAACAGTTTTCTATAAAGATACAATTCTTTATGGGTGACTATAAATGTAATTTACTGTGCATAAAAATGCAATGCTCAAGTGTGGTGGTACACAGCAATTTTAGCATGTGGAAGGTTGAGGCAGGGGGATTCTGAATTAGAATTCAGCCAGGGCTATGCAGTGAGTTTAAAGCCAGCCCATGCTACAAGAGTAAAATCTTATATCAACAAAACAAAATGCAAAAACATGGACTATGGGAGAGGGCAGAGGAAGAGGGAAATGATTAAGGCCAAAGTATAGTGAAGCATAGGTGTGAAAATATCACATTGGAACTCAATACTTGCATGCTTATCTACAAAAGATTCTGCATTAAACATTTTATCTTCTCTCACTATTCTATGAAATTTCTCCAAATCCAGAGACTAACAGTGGTGACATTAATGAAATTATTTAAAATATTTAAATAAAACTTAAATTATTAAGACATTATTAGATGTGTTTACTTCAGTTTATGTATATAAGTGTTTTGTCTGCATGTGTGTATGTGCACCACATGTATGTAGTACCCATGGAGGCCAGAAGTATGTCAGATCCCCAACAGCTAAAGTTAATTGATAACAAACCATAATGTAGGTACTAGGAACTAAACCTGGGACTCTTGATCGAGTCTCCATATCCAAACTCTTCTTTATCTTAAAAATGGGATGAAAACAGAGTCTGATGTGGGGGTCAGGGGTTATTGGTGCAGCCTGCCTGCTGGAAGCTTGCCTGCTGGCTGGCTAGAATAGCTGCGGAGGGTGGGGGAGGCCTAGAGACTGGGGGTGGATGAGAGAGGGGAGAGCAGAATGGGAGGGGTGATGGTGGAAGTCACAAAATAATCCCACCCTAGTTCAGAATTATGAATAACAAAGGGTTATTTATTTAGGGGAGACATGCAGACATTGTCCTAGACCACAGTCCTCTGCACAAAGAGGGAACAGGAACAGAGTCTAACAGCCAAAAGTGAGGGCCTGAAAAAAGAGAGTAAGCACATGCTTTACAGCTGCATTTTTAGTATAAGAGACCATGCCCAAGTGGACTGATATGTTAAAGGCTATTGGCTGAAGGAGTGGAAGGAGCTCCCACAGCAGAGGAGTCAGGAGAAGAGAATAGGGAGGAGAACATGGGGAAGAGATGGTTGAGATGGGAAAAGGAATGAGATGGGGGGAAGGATAGAGAGGGAGAGTAAGGAAAGAGATATCTTGATTGAGGGAGCCATTATGGGGCTAGCAAGAAACCTGGCACTAGGGAAATTCCCAGGAATCTACAAGGATGACCTTAGCTAAGACCCTAAGAAATGGTGGAGAGGATGCCTGAACTGGCCCTCCCCTGTAATCAAATTGATGACTATCTTAATTGTCATCATAGAAACTTCATCAAACAAATGATGGAAGCAGATGCAGAGATCCATGACTAGCACTGGGTTGAGCTCCCAGAGTCCAGTCAAAGAGAGGGAGGGACAATAATATGAACAAAGATGATGATGGGGATACCCACAGAAATAGCTTACCTGAGCTAGTAGAAGCTCACTGACTCTGGACTGATAGTTGGGAACCTACATAGGCCCAAACTAGACCCTCTGAATGTGGGTGACAGTTGTGTGGCTGGGGCAGTCTGTGGGACCACTGGCAGTGGGACCCAGATTTATCCCTACTGCATGAACTGGCTTTTTGGAACCCATTCTCTTTGGAGGGACACCTTGCTCAGCCTAGATATAGTGGGCAGGGCCTTGGTTCTGCCTCAAAGTGATGTGCCAGACTTTATGGACTCTCCATGAGAAGCCTTACCCTCTCTGAGGAGTGAATGGGGGCTGTGGTTGATGGAAGGTGGGTCACAATTCAGGCTATAATAGTCTGTCTTGAGATTTGAATGAGGTAATATCTGTGAAGTGCTCACAAAATGAGCTCTTGCTAAACAAAGCAATTCATTTAACAGAGTGCTTGTTGTATCCCAGCCACTGTTCTAGGTGTTGAGTGGTACAACATTGAAGAAAACATGAAGAACTGTACTCTAGTGGTTTTGGTTGTCAGTACTGAAAGTGCTAACCAATCAACACAAAGGCTGCAGTCAAGTGCAGAGGCCATATCAGAAACTAACGAAATCAACCCACAGTCTATGCATCCATAGAGGACTTATGGAGGACTCAGAGGAGAGACTAGTTAGTATGCTGTAGCACAAGGAGTTCCTTTGTAAATTCTATACATTAAAACAATATATGAAGCAAAAAAAATCTCAAAAATGATGATTATTTTGTTCAAAAAAGCCCTAACAGGCTTATAATTTGTTTATTAATTATAATAATTTCTAAGCCAGATTTCGTTTCTAGGTTTTACTTCAGAATTTTGTTACAACCTCTTTCTTAATGAATGCCATGGGAATGATATCATCTTATATATTATAGTATATATTACCTGACATACTTTTATTGCAGTGTGACTAGAAATGACAATGATCACATTTCTCTGCTCTAGATATACTTTTCTTTTCTGTTTAGTTTATTCGTTTTTATACTTTTCAATTTAAAATGGTGGAGTTTTATAAATTTAAGCCACTCAACATTCTCCAGCTTCAAAACCAAGCACAGAGAACCCCACTAAAGTTCTTTTCACTCCTGTCTTTGAATAATTAATCATCTGCTTTAAAAATCAATCTTATAATACATATTTATTATACAATCATATATTTGATTTGAAGTTAAACTCAAAAATACATAAAACATCTTGCCTTACCTAAGATGTAAGGCAGAAATATAATTTTAAATATTTTACAAAGAAGGACCATGAAATATACAGTTTTCAAGTAGAAAGCTTGATCCCTTTTGCCCATGGCAGTCATGAGAAAGCTTCCTAGAGGATCTACATAAGATACATTTAAGAAGAAATTACTACCTACCAATCTGAAAATTTAAGTGTTAGTTGGCAGGACCCTTTGATCATCTCTAGTACTTAATCACTGCCACATTCATTACATACTTTCTGAGAGGAAGGTATCTTGTTAGGTCTCAGAAATTATTTAGTCTGCTTTCTGTTGCTATAGCAGAATCACTGAGGATAAATAATATGTCTTGTAGTCTGGAGACTCAGAAGTTCAAGGGCATGCCAACAGCATGTGGTGGACGATGAGCTTCTTATTGCATCATCTAATGCAGAAGTATTGAACATGTGCAAAAGAGACAGAAGGTCAGAGAGAGCTCACCTTGCCTTTAGAACAGATCCTCTCTCATAAGTAACTCACTATCAAGGATTTTATAAGCAGATTAATTGAGTTCCTTATAGCACAGCCCTCATGACACAACCCGCCCTTGATAGCCCACCTGATTCTACCGCTTATTACTGTCACACTGGCAGTTAAAGTGGAACATAATATTTTGAAGGCATAAACGACAGCAGAGATAATCCAGGATTCATTTATTTGCAAGAAATCCGTGCTTCTTTTAAAGCAGGGCTGAAAGGCTTACCGTAGGCCATCAAAGGAAAAGGCCAGATGGATGGCTATCCCTGGGACCTTTCATTTCAATCCTTTCTTTAAGTTTTCCTCAGTGAGTGCTGTGGGAGCTCCTTCTGCTCTTCCAGCCAATAGCCACTGAGATACCAGCCCACTGGGGCGTGGTCTCCCTCTCTTTAAAAAAGCATCAGCAGCCTTTCTTGTGCTCTCTTGCTTCATGCTCTGCTTCCAGCTACTAGACTCCTTTCCTGATCGCACAGAGGGCTATTGTCTGGGATGGTGATCTGTAAGTTTTTTCACTTTAAATAAATAACCATTCTATTAATCATAATTCCAAACTGGTGTGGGATTGTTTGTGACTTACACCTTCAACTGAGGACATATGACTAAGTGCCAAGAAGAAGGATTTGTGTAGTAACTGTGGCAGAGGAAGAAGAGCACCCTCTCCTCTTCATTCCAATGCAGCCTCCATGCCTTATTGTTGTTAAGCCTCTTACCTTGGATGCCGGGTGAGAGGAAAGTAGGTGCATGTAGATATGAGAACTCTGTGGTGCTCTTACTGCCACTCCTTCCTCCTGTGCTCTGAGAATACTCCTAAATCCATCATATCCTTCCTTGCTAAGCTTGGGTAGGGTCTTATTCTCCTTCTAAACACATTGCTTTGGATGAACAGTAGTTTATTCACCAGAACTTGTTATATGAGTTCACATAATTTGACTTTCCTTGTCAAATTTTGACAAAAGTGCTAACCATGTTCTTGACCATATAATTCTACATTTCACCCCTTCTTCTTGCTTATGAGGGCAAAAGAACAGTCCGTCTTTACAAAAGGCCCTGTTCAGGAGTAACTCTGCCAGGTAGTTTGGGCCCCCAGAGTCAAAGACTAGAAGAAACTCCATGCCTTCTGTCTTAAAGAAGGTGCAATAGATGTGAGGGACAATTAGTGAAGTCAAGGAACTTGCATATATAAAAAAGAATCAAGTTCCTTTGTATTCTGGGGGCACAATTATGTGTTGAAAGACTTTCTACATGGTTATCAAATTTGGTGGTTTACCTATAATGTTCACACATTTTGAATGTGCATATAGCCCATTTGGCCTTGTTGTTCTCAGATCTTCCAGGGTCCTGTTCTTTGCTATGTCATTTCCTATGAGGATTCCTTTCTAAACCTCTTTGGTATGTGTTTTTTGCACTAAATGGAAATGTTTTTGATTTCCGGAAAGAATCCTTTTGTTTACTGAGTCAATTGAATGATTCCTCCATGGAGAAGCCCTCCTGTTGGTTTGTGGTTAGTGGAAGCTAGACTTTATATTGTTAAGAGGGAATAAATGGGAAGGACACAGATGTGTTGTTTTAGTTCCTTGAGATAGGATTTCCCACTGGTATGTTGAAGGACGCTATTAACACAAGGGAAAATGATTAGGAAAAAATCCTGAGGTAGGTGGATTTTAATATTATTAGATTTCATAAGATAAAAGTTAGTAATTGCTACCACTTATTGGACTTATTCTGTGTTGGGCTCTGTACCAGAGTCTTTTATATCCTTGTTTCTTAAAATTTTCTAAAGAAGTTTATGAAAGAGGAATGATTTCAGTTCCATTTTTGAGATGAGAAAATAGAGGCACAATGACTTCAGATAACTCAAAATCAAATGGAGTTCTACCTAAGCCTAGCACTAAACTATAATTAAGAGATTTTCTTTTAAATTTTAGGAACTCCATAAGATTTTACTACCTGTATATGCATTTATAATCTCAAAGAGGAAGATAGCAGAGATAGCATTTCCCAAATTTACTTTCAGAAACTATACCTCTCAAACTTTTACAAGACAACTGTTCTAAGGACTATGTCTTGGGATAAGAAGAACGTAGGTTTTTTGTGATACTAAAGCTTTATCTTTATTAATATGCTTTTATAGCCATGGTGCCATTTAATTCTCATAAGCTTGACACAAGGTACATTAGGTATTATTATAGTTATTTCATGAGGGGAAAATTTATAGTGCTTCAAGTTTAATCACTTCCTCAAGTCTCTCATTAAATCATGGAAGAGAAGAAAATGAAATATAGTAAATTAATAAAGATACAAGAATCCATGTGATGGATTCTCACTGGTTTTATTGGTGATTATGAAGATGTGATTAAGATTGTCTTTTGATGGCAATAATCAACCTTAACTATCCTAAAAATGAACGTGTGAATGTGTCCAGTATTTGTATTTTCTAAAGATCTGTCATCATGTTGAAGGATGTTCATGGTAAAGAAGGGAAAGGAACAACTAACAGATTAGAAACATGTAGTAGCTATCATTTCTAGTTAGCAGAGTGTGAAGGAGCAGACAGAATCATTCCTACATGGAACCAGAGAATATAAGAAAGAGGTCGGCTTAGCAAGGAAGAAATAGAACAGTCCATTTTGCTGATAATATTAGCTGACGATGAGCTAATGTGCTCCTTAAAACAGTGGATGCTATCAGGTAGGGTTCTGTTAAAAACCAAACCAAACCAGGCTAAAACTAAAACAACAACAACAACAAATAAACCAAAACACCACCTTAATAGATTAGGTTGAAGATACACAGTCATCAAGTATATTTGTAAAAATAAAAAAAAATAATAAAAGGGCATAAAAGACAAAAGGAAAAATGAAATGTATATTAATATACTTGGTGGAATTTGACATTTAAAGCACTAAACAGTTAAATATATATATCACCTTAAAAGGGCATTATCTACCAAGAAAATATAGTTACCACAAACTACTATGTCATTGAATATTTGAAGCAAAAACTATTGGAAAAACAGTGAACACTTATTAAGTGTTAGGATAGGTCAACAGATTTCTTTTAAAACTACACTGATTTGGAGCTGGAGAGAGACATCAGTGGTTAAGAGCACTTGCTCTCCTAGTAGAGGAGCCAGGTTCCATTCCTAGCACTCACACAGCAGCTAACAACCATCTGCAACTCCAGTTCCAGGGAATCTGACATCATCTTCTGACCTTAGCAAGTAGTGTACATACATGGTACCCAAACATACAAGCAGAAAAAACCCATATAAAAATACCTTTAAAATCACACAGATGGTAAATGGTATAAAGATCGAAAAAGTAACACAGACTTTATATATATATATATATATATATATATATATATATATATATATATATGAGGGCATAGTTTTGCTCTAGTATTTTTGAATTATCTACAAATGTCACATATATTTGATTCCAAAGACAACAATTTTGTAGGACTGTAAAAATATTGTAGATGCAAGTAAGAAAATTTAACAAAAATAAAATATGACCAAAACTTAACTCTTTGAAAATTAAGAAATAGACTTATAGATGTTTTGAAATAAAAATTTAAGAGCCAAATTAACAGCCATAATGAAAATAATAAAATATTCATATATACTCACAATATGGTACAAAATAAATTATTTAATCAGAAGAGAAATTATAGTTTTAAATGCCTTCATCATTCCGGGAAACAAAAATTAAGGAATGTCATGTTTATTTTATAAAGGAATTTGTGTAAACAGTAAACAGAGAGAGGTAATAAAGTTCACAGTTGAATAAGAGAAAAAATTATAAGACCAAATGTTATTTTTATTTTTAAAGTCTTATTTATTTTTACCTTCTGTGTATGGGTGTATGCCTGCCTCGTTAGTCTAATATACTGCATGGATGCAGTGCATGCAGAAGCCAGACAAGGACATTGGATCCCTGGAACTGGACTTAAAGATGGTTGTGAACCTGTGGGAAGGTGCTGGGAATCGCATCTGGGTCCCCTGGAAGAGCAACCAATTGTTTTACTCATCTCTACAGCTCATATGGTTTTTTTTTTTTCCAAACAATGAAATGCTAAAACGTTTATAAGCTAAATGTAAGAAAAATAGTCAAAGGGGAAAGTTTAGTGGTAGAAAAGAAAGAGTTATCACAAATTCAGAATGTTAAAGTATCCTTGAATTTCGATAGCCTACAGAGTCCAGCTCTGTTGAATTTCTCCCAGGGTTTGGTTATCACAGCAAAGTGTTAGGGACTTAATAATTTCTAGTCTAAGAGGTAACAGAATGAACTCATATGCTTGTAGTTCTAGTTGTGTCTCTTTATCATTCTGCTTTAATTCTAATTTTCTTGCCCTAATTGTCTATAATTTCTTTTTTTCAAAACAATTTATTGCATCATATTTGGTATCTTATGTTTGACAACAAAAAAGAAATTACATTTGTAACTGCAGGAAAAAGAAGCTGGTCTGTTATTGAAAAATAAATCTTGGGCCCTTTAAAAATTACAAAGTCCTGGGCTTGCCTGAAACAACTGAGCAAGAAATATATTCTTAGAAATGAAGGGCTTCAAGTATTACAAACTTGTGACACTATGGAAAAGTTCCAGAGGTATCTAAACTGCAGCACTTTTTTCTGCATATCGTGAACAAGGCCTGCTGAGGATTTTAGCTATTAGTCTCTTGATCAGTCATAGAATGGTAGTCAGGAGTTCTGCTCTTTAACTTCAAGCCATGGTAGATTTTCTTGTTTTTCACTCTCGGATGAAAAATTCATTCTCGCTAATTAGTTGGTGCCACATCACAGTACATTTGGTTCTATAATTTCTATAATTTCTTGTCTTTAATTCTTCTTCTTCTTCTTCTTCTTCTTCTTCTTCTTCTTCTTCTTCTTCTTCTTCTTCTTCTTCTTCTTCTTCTTCTTCTTCTTCTTCTTCTTCCTCCTCCTCCTCCTCCTCCTCCTCCTTCTTCTTCCTCCTCCTTCTCCTCTTCCCTCCTCCCTCTTCTCTCCTCCCTCCTTCTTTTCTCCCCCTCTCCTCTTCCTCCTCCTTCTTTTTCTTCTCCTCCTCTTCCTCCTCTTCCTCCTTCTTCTTATTCTTCTTCTTTTTCTTCCCCTCCCTTGCCTCCTTCTCCTCCTTCTCTTCCTTTTCCTCTCTTCTTCCTCTTCCTCCTCCTCCTCCTCGTTCTTTCTTCTTCATTTTCCTACATTCTTTGTCCTTCTACATTCTTTACTCTCCTAATCTTATTTCTTACCCATTAAAAATTCCCAAATAAATATAAATATAAATAATCCATCTATAAACAACTTGTTAGTAATAAAACACTACAAGACCACTCAGGGACACAGGCATTCTTTGAAGATATGTACCAACACTGATGAGCTAGTTTGTAGCTAATGGCGGCTGCAGCTGTGAGGAGATTCTAGCTATCTATTAAAGGTGCCTCTATAGGTTACAAAGGGAGGAAACTAAATCATTGAGAGATCAAAGGGAAAGGCAAAGAATATATACATTATTTTACATGTAAGTGTTATTAATAATATCTGGACATGGTTAGTCAATTAACAGTCTTTTTTATCACCTCAATCTCAGGACCTAGACAAAAAGTTAGTTTACTGAATCTAAAATTTTAAAATAAAAACTGGTACAAAGTATTAATTGCTATTTTAATTCAGAACAGGGAGGTGCCAGTAAAGGAAGCTTAGAGCCACATAGGAGCATTTATCCCTCGAAGGACTCTGATATAACAAGGACAGACACCTGAAACACTACCCTAATTTGTCATAAATCTTAGAAGGACTTAGATCCAGCAAGGCCAGACACCTGCAGTTCTGCTCTGTGAAAGTCCCTCTTGTGATCACCCCACAAGGGCTTCTGTGTGACCAAATCATCCTGTCAGGGAGTTAATTATAGAGATCAGGCTGCGAATTTTTTTTTTTTTATTGCAGTGTGGTAAAAAAGATTTGACTGTCTTATTTGCCAGAATTACAGTTTGGGGAAAAAGTCATCATGGTAACAGAGCACAGGAAAATTGTGCCTGGCACATGAGGCATACATTACAGGGGAGCATGTTATCACATAAGAGAATCTGCAGTTAGAGACAGTCAGCTATTCAAAAGGCAGTATTTTTCACAGCCTGTGCCTGCCTACATGAATTTATCCTCCATCAGATGTGTAAATCTCTGTTGGGTTGGCCTTCTAAATGTCAGCTGATCTACTGCATAAACTTGTGGATCTCATGACTTGAACATATTGCAGACTTGGTGAAAAGAAAGTGACTGATGTGAAATACCAACCGTCTTCTGTGTCTCCACAAAACTGAGGCTCAATATCAGATTAGTGGCCACAGGAGGGGTGATTATATATATATATAAGCTAAGGAGAGTGGCACTAGCTGGTAGACAGTGACCAGGTAAAATCCAGAAGTGCTGAACTTTTTAGATTTATAAAGGAATTAACAGACTCTAACATAGATCACTGAACAGAGTGCTGAGGAGGAGAGTAAATTGTTATTGGTCGAGCCATAGCAAAGGTCCAGAAACCCTCAGGAAAGTCTCCCACATAACATAAAGGTATTATGTAGGAGACTAGCAAATTATATAGCAAGTAACTTTGGAAAAGGGATCTGCCCTGTCTTCATACCTCTCTCAGTAGTATGTGACAGGGAATCCATGCTGAGAATTGCTCTTGTCTCATTCCTTTCCAGTATGTGGAGTAGGAGATATATTTTTATATCTTGAAACATTGAATTCTCCTCTCCACTGACTAAGAGATCCTTCTGAAAGCCAGAGTGGACCTATAATGCAGGAGGAGGCAACTTGGACTCAGACTCCTGGGTGCCTATCATGAATTGTTTACTATGACAAAGCCAGTGGGGATAGGTATGTAATCTAAGGGATTACAATCACAAGAGAACACTGCCTAACAAGAAAGCCTTCATAAAATGAAGAGTGGGGAACAAAATATGCAACAACAGAAAAAATATCCCCTAAAAGTCATTCATTCTAACATGGAAACAGAAGAAATATGCAAGAGTGAGTCAACATGACTCCGCAAAACCCTGAAATGTCCCAAGAACATAAACTGAAGACACTGAGTGGATTGGAATGTCAGGAAAGAATTAAAAAACTTAGCTTTAAAAATTATCACTTATTTCAAAGAAGGCTCTGTTAACAACAGATCAACAAAGGACATTAAATTCAGGAACTGGATAAAAATATCAACATGGTGAATGAGAAATTGGAAAGAAAATTGAGTTTGTACAAAACAACAACAGAAAGCCCAAGTTCAATTTCCAGCACCCATGTTTGGCAGCTTACAACCACCCATAACCCCAGTTTCTTGGGACCTGACACCCTCTTCTGGTCTCTAAGACACTTACATAAATGTGTCCTATCTTTACACACATAAACATAAAATTGAAAAGTGAAAATAAATCTCAATGACTAAATAAATGAAGTAAAAAACCAAACTTGTAATTACACTAAATGTAGCATAATAAATATTATCAGGGACTGAAAATAGGGTAGAGGAAGTATTACATTCAAAAAACATGTCAAAAAAATGTCAAAAAACATGTCAGAAAAAATGTCAAACATGATCATAACATTCAAGAACTAGAAGATATGACCAAATGACTAACTATAGGAACCCGTATGGAAGAAGAAGGAACAGAAAATAAATTTAATGAAAAAAATAACACATTATTTCCCCAGTCCAAGGAAAGATATTGTGGTGGTTTGAAAAAAATGGCCCCCAAAGAGGATGGCACTATTAAGTGGTGTGGCCTTGTTGAAAGAAGTTTGTCACTGTGGGGGTAGGCTTTGAGGTTTTGTATATGCTCAAGCCATACCCAGTGAGACAGAACACTTCCTGTTGCCTCTGAATCAAGATGTAAGACTCTACTTCTCTAGCACCATGTCTGCCTTATACTGCCATGTCCCACCATACTGATAATTGGTTGAACCTCTGTACTGTAAGCCACCCAATTAGTTGTCTTCCTATAAAGTTTTCCTGTAAGAGTTGCTGTACTCTTCACAGTAATAGGAACCCTGTCCAAGACAGATATTGACATGCATTACAAAAGGCATTTAGAACTCCAAAGAGAAATGACCCAGAAAGCATATCTCCATATCATATTCTAGTCAAGATGTTAAGACTTCAAACCCAGCTAGGACCCTGGGCAGTGGAGGAGAGGGCGCCTGAATTGACCTTGTCCTGTAGTTAGACTGATGACTATCTTGAATATCACCATAGAACCTTTGTCCGGTGACAGATGGAGATAGAGACAGAGTCCCACATGGACTGAGCTCCCAAGGTCCAGTTGAAGAACAGAAAGAGGGTGAATATGACCAAGGAAGTCAGGACCATGAGGGGATGATCCACCCACTGAGATAGTGTACCTGAACTAATGAGAGCTCACCAAAGCCAGCTGGAATGGGACTGAAGGAGCATGGGATCAAACTGGACCCTCTGAATGTGGCTGACAATTGGGGCAGACTGAGAAGTCAATGATAATGGCACTGGGTTTTGTCTCTATGGCATGTACTGGCTTTTTGGGATCCTAGTCTATTTGGATGCACAACTTCCTAGGCCTGGAGGGAGGGAGGAGGGCCTTGGACTTACCACAGGGCAGGGTACCCTGCCCTCTCTTAGGACTGAAGGGGGAGCAGAGGAGGGTGAGGGAGGCAACGGGGGGGGGGAGCAGGTGGAGGAAAGGAAGTGGAAATTTTGATTCATAGCATTAATAAAGTAAAAAAAAAAGACTTCAAACCCAAAGAAACAGTAGTAAAAGTCACATGACAACTTATGCTGTGTGGGGTGAAGGGAGCACTCCTTCATTCCTGGTGGGAATGCAAACTGGTACAACCCCTTTGGATATCAGTATGGCAATTTTTCAAAAAATTAGGAAACAACCTTCCTCGAGATCCAGCAATAGCACTTTTGTGTATATATCCAAAGGATGCTCAATTATGCCACAAAGATATGTGTTAAACTATGTTCATAGCAGCATTGTTTGTCATATCCAGAAACTGGAAATAACCTAAATACCATTCAACTGAAGAATGGATAAGGAAAATGTGGTACATTTATACAATGGAGTACTACACAGCAGTAAAAAATAACAACATCCGGAATTTTGCAGGAAAATGGATGGAGCTAGAAAACATCATTTTGAGTGAGGTAACCCAGACCCAATTATCACATGTACTCACTCATAAGTGGTTTTAAAACATAAAGCAAAGAAAACCAGCCCACAAATCACAATCCCAGAGAACATAGACAACAATGAGGACCCTAAGAGAGACATATATAGATCTAATCTACATGGGAAGTAGACAAGATCTCCTGAGTAAATTGGGAGCACGGGGACCTTGGGGAAGGGTTGAAGGGGAGGGGAGAAGTAGGGAGGGGAGCAGAGAAAAATGTAGAGATCAACAGTAGTAGTAGTAGTAGTAACAAACTGTTTGCTCCTGGAAACAAATACATGAGGTCATTTTCCCAGTGTTTGTTGCTGGTTCAAGATCAAGCTTGAGGCAACTTTGGTAAGCATATGCCTCATGCAGCAATGGACTCTACACATTCTCCCTACCTATTAAGATTCAGCTAATTGCTATTGTTAAGTCTTGAATTTCAACGTCATTTTCTCCCTGGAGACCCTCACCAACTTAGAACTATGTACATGGCCAAGCATTATTTACTGGCCAGTCAATGTGACCTCCCTAGCCTAAGAGAAACTGTTTGACTTAGAGAAACTGTGTGACTTATCTTGTGTTACGCGAATGGCTTGTGCCCTGAAATGTAACATATAATTGTCCAGAGTTGGGCTATGAGAGGATTGTCCAGAGTTGGGCTATGAGAGGAGAGGTATATAAAGCTATGTAGAGAGCTGCTGTGCAAAGAACTGGGCAGAGGTGTGAATGTGGGTATCAGTGTGTGTGTTTACTTAATGAGAAATGTAGCTAAATGGGCAGAGAAACAAGTCTGAGGGAAAAGTAGGAGAGATGAGTGAGATGTGGTTGTTTAAAGAAGAAGTGTGGAGGTATGTAGCTGTGTGGAGAATGTGTAGAGAATGTAACTGTATGAAAATAGATGTAACTGTGTATAGAGATGTGTGGCTGTGTAGAATATAGATGTAGCTGGGGAAAGACATGTAACTATGTTAAAAGAGAATATATATATTATAGAGAGAGTGTCAGAAAAGAGATTATTCAAGTAAAAGAGAAAGTTGCCATCAGGAAAGCATGTGTTTGTTCCATTTTTCTTAGGTTACCATCAGAAAATATGTGTTTCCTTATTTGCCCTCTCTCTGAAGATAAAAAGTCTAGCTCTTGCCATATTTGTGGATTTTTTTTTTTTTTTTTTGCATACCCTGGTGCTGACTGGAGGTTGGCTTTCCCTGTTAGTGATAATGATTCTTTTGTGAGGTAAAACTACCACATGGGTGTTCTTAAAGCCAGAAAGTAAGTCTTTATTGCCAGCTTGCAGCTGCATGGGGAACTTGCTCAATTCATGCAACACTTAGCCTTATAACCTTGTGTCTTTTATGTTCTTCAGTCATGAAGAGGGTGGTCAGAGTTTCTGGCAATCATATCAGGTCAGCTGTTGGTTGTAAAAGACAATCTTTTTTTTTTTTGCACAAAATCTTACAAGCAATTTTATTTATTTTTATTGAGCTCTACATTTTTCTCTGCTCCCCTCTCTGCCTCTTCCCTTCTCTTCAGCCCTCCCGCAAGGTCCCCATGCTCCCAATTCACTCAAAAGATCTTGTCCTTTTCTACTAGTAAAAGACAATCTTAAAGAGACTATGAAGGAGATTATGAGACTTTTCAAAGAATGGGAGGTTCTGAGTTTTCCAATTATTCAAATTACTGGTTGAGAAGAAGACATAAGCCATGAAAGTGATAGGGATGGAAACTTTGGGTCTTGAGCCCTCTAGGGCCACCTCCCTTAGAGGGAGGATGAAAGCTTTCTTTGCTCCAGGGAAATTCTTCCCAGAATCCCTATAGCTAGAGCCACTCTGAATGTGTGGAGGGAAGGGGGGCTGAGATAAAAGATACTATCACTACCCTCTCTTAAGCACTCACTGCCAGGGGAACTATTCACCTGCCCCCCAGGGATGGATGGGGTTCACACTAGGGCAAATGGAGGGGGAAAGTCAATGTATTTTGGCAGGGCTGAGAGAACAGGTGGAGTATTGGGTTTCTCTACGCAGCTTGGGCCGAATCAAGAGAATTTGGGTACCTGAAAGAGGGCATGAGTTTTAAGCCAGGCTGGGTGGGTCTTGGACCAGAGAAAGTCATTGCTTAATATAGGGAAAACGGTTGGGATGACTGAGGTCCAGATGGCCCCAACTGTCTGGTGGTTCAGAAATCCTTCCCTGTGTCACATGTCTCCAAAGCAGGGCCAATTAATTTCACCAAAAGTCTGTCATTTTCTAGGTGAGAGGAAGACACAATGTTAATCTTCATCTGGAAAGCTCTCCTTGAAGTGTTTTGATATGCACATTGATGGTTTCTTGGAACTGTTCACCCCTTCTCATTTTAGATGCTTCCCCAATCCACAGAACTGAGAGAAACTCGCATAGAGACACCCAGTAAGGCTAATAGTAAAGACAACTAGAGGTAGCCACACAGTGTAAACTAAGAGGGTCTAGTTATGTCTAATGTGGATCCAGACACTGAACTAGGACTGCACCTGTCCTTTCCTAAGTGTTATATTCAGAAAGCACCATAAATGGACTTACCTCTGTAGAGGACAGAGTCAGGTGACTTTCTGAATTTTTCCATTTTAGGATCCTCTGGGGCGTTAGGACTAAAGGTGAGAGAAGTTTGTAGGACCCTGGAATGTCTTAGGTTGTGCACCCCTAGGAACCCCCCATTTTCTGTGCTATTACCCCAGAAGGCATCCAAGACCCCTCTTATCTTGGCATCTCAGTCTCCAGTGATCTGGCTGAGGCCTCCAGAACATTGTGAAGTAAGTCCATAGAGACTACCATGCAGACACGCTTAACACTGAAAGTCTTTATTGCCAAGTGGAAGCTGAATGTGAACTTGCCCAAATCAGGTATCCATTAGCCTTACAGCCCTTTTTCTTATATGCAAAAAAAAAACCCAAACAAAATAAAGCAACAACAACGCATCCTGGTTGTCCATGTCAGTTAGTAAAAAATGGAACAATAGAGGAAAAAACAGACGGAAAAAAAAAGAAAAAAGAGAAACCAACCAACCAACAACAAACCAAATTTAGTACATTTAGAGACTTTTCTGGAACTATAGACTATATCTTTGATGGAGCAGGTCTTTGTTCCCATTTTGGTGGGTGTAAGGTCAGAATGGTGTTGATAATATGGAGTCAGTTGGACTAAGGTCTGGTGGCCTCTTACAGTTCTTTACTTAATAATAGAAAACATCCAGGTCTTTCAAATACTTGCAGCAAAAGCAGCAGGATAGACAATCAATGTATGAAATCATTAGCCTTTCTGTGTAGTTTTTATGTATTTGCTGAACGAGAATTCATATAATACAATACATAATAACTACCAAAATACATGGAAATAGATTTAAGTGGGGAAGTGAAAGACCTCCACCATAAAAACCACAAAACACTGATGGAAGTGATTGAAGTAGACACAAAAAGATGGAAAGACTTTCTGTGTCCGTGGATTGATAGAATTAATCTTGATAAAGTGGCTGTACTACCCTTAGCCATTTGCAGGTGAATATAATCCCCATTGCATTACCAATGGCTTAACCACATTCTTCACAGAACTGGAAAGAACAATCCTAAAGTTCACATGGAAACACAAAAGATATCCAAAGCAATAGAATGGAAACAATAAAAGCTATAAGAATCAAAATTCTTGATTTCAAATAACATACTCCAGAGTCTCTTGGTAGCCACAAAATTTGGGTACAGAAAGTCACGCATACTAGTTTAACAGAATAGAGGACTGAGAAATAAACTCTTGAATTCACAGCTAGCTTATTCTTGACAAAGATGTCAAGAAGAAATCTTGCTGAAGGCTTTCAGTGAATGGTGCTGAGAAAACTAGTATACACGTGGAAGGCAAAATGGGCTTCTTTCTTCTAGAATAGTCATTTAAAATGTACCAAAAGACTCAGAGACTTAAATGGTAAGACCTGATATACTGGGAGAAAATATGGGGACAGAAAAATATTCATACAGGCCTTGGGTTTGAGGCTAGTACCTTCAAGGCACAGACAAACAATTAAAAAATTAGCAGATTATGCTCACCCAAACTGACAGGCACAGACAAACAATTAAAAAATTAATAGATTATGCTCACCCAAACTCACAGGCTTTTGCTTGACAAAAGAAGCAGCAGAGTGAAGGGATAAACTATAGAAAGAAAACATCTTTCATCCTTCATCTAACAGAACGTTAATAGCAAAAATATAGAAGGACTCAAAAACAATTTAAGACACTCACAAAGTCAATACACTCATACTCATACCAGAGATATCTACAAATCCATGCAATCACATACCCATATACTCTCACCCTCAGACTGATTATACTAACATACTCAGACATACCCACACATTCACAGAAACAGAAACACCTTCTCACATACTCCTACACAGCCACAAACTCAGATTGACACACATTCACAGTGCTCGCATACATGCTCACAGACTCTCATTGACACCATACTCATGCACACATTAGTTTGTCTCTCATTTACACACTCAAACATTCTCACACTCACACCTTCACACTCACAGACACTCATATACTGACAGGGTAGCATGTATACCCACAATCACACAAGCACACTTGAACATATACTCTCACCCACTCACATGTAAGAACACTAAAGTTAAAATTGCTTCACTGGAGAGATAAAAATAAAATATATCCATCCTCCTAAGGTCTCAACAATCAAACCAGGTACAATTCCAACCACTTTTACTCTGGGAAATCAGTGACTTTATTAGGCTTACTAAGAGAGCAATGGGTGATGTGTTATGGGTAGGAACATGCGTGGCTTAAAGTAGCCACATGTGGAAAGTCCACATCCTATGTACATGATGACTCTTCCATGGCTGTGTAGTTGTGTTCTCCTCCCTTAGCTCTTCTACTATGTAGTTAAGCACCTCTCTGAGGCCTTGTACAGTTAGGGGAGAATTGAATACAACTGGTTGAGAGGAGTGGCTGGATTCTTGTGTGAAGGTCCCATGACCATTCCTAGCACTCCTTTTATAAAGGTCAACTAGCCTAGCTGTGATGATCTTTTATTAACAGACACGATGGATGTGATGAAGATGGGGGCAGTTTGGCTTGGAGGGTAGTCTTGTATCAACAATACATACTTACCACAATATATGGTTGCAGCCACTTAGGCATAAAGAGGTGAATGCTGATGCTATCTATCTATGGACTGAGTGTTCCCTTTCGAATGTCTGTTAAAAATGAATTAGCATTATGACAGTAAAGCTGTGGAACTCTTGAAAGGAGATTAGGCCATGGGAACCCCTCCATCATGAATAGATTAATACAGAAATTGTGGGAAAGAGTCAGTTATTGTGGATGCTAAGCCCCCTTCCCATTGTGCCTTTGTGTATTCATTTCCCTTGAATCATGGAGTGATACAGCATGTAGCATCATATACGACACTTATGTAGTACTGTGCTTCCAAGCCTCCAGGACCATGAGACAAATACATCTACATTTTTATTCATCACATAACTTATTCATTGTTCTAGTTTATTTCCTATTGGTTATGATAAATACTATGATCAAGAAGAAAAGGATTAGTTCATCCTATAACTTCCAAATCATAGTTCATCACCAAGGAAATTCAGGGCAGGAACTGAAACAGGAACCAAAGCAGGAACAATCGACGATAGAACACTAGTTACTGGCTTGTTCCCTTGGCTTGTTCAGCTATCTTTCTCGTACAGTTCATGTCCACCAGCCAATGTACAGCAACACCCGCAGTAGTCTAGCCTCACCTTCATCAATTATTAATAAAGGAAATGCCTCACAGACATGGTCACAAGTCAATTTGATTGGGTCAGTACTCCATTTGATACTCGATAAGTGGGCTCTGTTAAGTTGACAACGTGCAAAGTACCCAGTCAATTTTGCTTTAAATCAAACATCAACTGTGCTCAGACATTTACTTTGTCTCTGGAGATACCAACCACTTTATCCATACAGAGTGGGATGATAAATCCTTTGTATTTAAAGATCTGTTTCCTGTAGTGAAATTTTATTTGTATTCTAATAAATAAGGCTTGTCTGAAGATCAGAGTGGAAAGCTAAGCCACTAGCAAATACGGAGTGGTGGCACACACCTTTAATCCCAGGAATCCAGAGATAGAGGCAGATAGACATCTGTGAGTTCAAGGCTATACAAGACTGATTCAGAAATAGATCCAGGTTGTGGTAGCTCATACCTGTAATCCCAGTGTTCGGGAGTCACACACTAGGGAGGTAGAGACAGGAGTCATATGGCTGAGCCAAGAGAGGAATATAAAGATGAAGAGACAGGAACTCACTGGTGTGTGGAGTCTGAGGTTTGGTGGTGACAGTGCAGTCTAGGCAGTCCGAGGATTGGTGGAGGTAAAAGGTCTCTCTAGTGGCTTACTGCTCTGCTTCTCTGATCTTTAACATTAACCCCTAAAATAAACTACCCAGTCAATAGGAACAGACACAGGACTAAAAGCATTGGAAAGAGAATGGAACACCTGGAATTGCGAAAGCAGCAACAACAAAACTTTATAACTAGCAGGGGATGAACTGTGGCAGAATTTGAGAGTGGGGATTTGAGTCAAACATGTCATAGTTGAAATCTTGAGTCTCCTAAATAATAATTGTGAGACCTTCAACAAGCCAATTAACTCAGTGTCATTGAACCTTGATTTGTCTCCAAAATATGATAATAGTGGCAATCTTGAGGCTTGTGAAAGTTTGAGAGATGGTATGAAGTTCAACAGGAGTATTAAACATTCAAAGGAAATTGGTGAGAATTTATAGGGAGAAAAGTAGGATGGCAGAGAGTCTAGTTGTCTTAATAATGAAGGAACCACATAGAGGATGAGTAGAAACAGTACAGTTTTGTGTGGATGGGATGCTTCAGAGATCAGCCTAATTTAAATCTGATTGCAGGGATAAGTACATTTTCTAAAGCAGGGGCGGCTTCTAGCAACCAGACTACATTTTATAGCACTCCTGGGCATCTGTGCAGGTCATTTATAGTTTTTACGAGTCTTGATAGATTTGGAACACTTTGTTTTGCACTTGAATACAAAATGCACCCCCTCTAAGAAGTGCTGTGAAATACGACTGGAGAAATCCCTGATATTGTTTATACTGCGGCGGGGATGTAGAACATGACGAATGAGAGTAATAGCTGGTAACCAATATTAGATCATGATGACAAGGAAATTCATTGTGGGGAACTTTCCTATAAAGAACGGATAGTACTATCAATCCATTCTCACAGTCAGAAAGTTACTTTTTGAGAAATTATCCTTTCCACTTCTCCTTTGCCTTTACATGGTGCTGTGATTTGATTTAATGCCTTCCTCTCGATGCCTGCTTTTGCGAAAAGTGCCTTTCACGTTTCCAATGCCATGACACTCATTGATGATTATTAATTCAGACTGCTGGGGCCTGCTGCAGTTTTTATTAGGCCTCATGATAAATTTTATATTTGTGTATTTTTTTTTTTTTTGACGGTGTTGTTTGCCTATGAAATAAGCATGAGTTTCACAGTGGCTTTTGGCTATGGGTTCTCACTAGTGCAATGTAAGAGTTTAAAATAGACTCCGTCTAGCTTTGACCTCCCCTGTCCCATTTATATGTAGGGTTTTGCATGGCATTGGAATTGGGATGAATGTGATCTGATGGACAGCTATGGTTTCCCACTCTTTTTTTTTTTCTTTCAAAACTTTTTCTTGCTTTGCAAATGGGGACCAAGGCTCTTCACTAGTCCATGATTTTATGGTAGTATTAGTCTTGATCCCCCTCAGCTCCACCTCAGCAGGGTGTGCTATTCATTTGATCTTTAGTCCGCCTTTCCCCAGGCACAGAGATTGCTTTAGAGATTGGTGTTTCCACTTATTCACTCAGCAGTATTTACAGACTATCTACTACATGTTAGGTACAGCTTTTTATTGTGGATATAATCGTGAGAAATAAAATCTTTGTGCTTATAGAATCTTCTTTCTAGTTTGAGAAAGCAATTCAAAAGTGAGGAAAAAGAAATAAGATGTCAGGCAATGGCATAGCCACACTATTTTTTCTTTCTTTGGCAATATAACTGTTGTCTAAAGAGAAAGGAGTATCCTTCCGTATCCTAGTGACTTGTTGGTGACCAGGCTATAGAAAGATGTGGTGGGGGGTGGAGAGATGGCTCAGTGGTTAAGAGCACTGCCTGTTCTTCCAAAGGTCCTGAGTTCAATTCCCAGCAACTGCATGGTGGCTCACAGCCATCTGTAATGGGTTCTGGCGCCCTCTTCTGGCCTGCAGGCATACATGCAGACAGAATACTGAAAATACTGTATACATAAAATATAAATAAATCTTTTAAAAAATAAAGATTTGGCGGTACACAGAAATTTTGATGTTCTTCCGTGGTCTCATTTTAACAATATTTTTTAAATCAGTCTTTGAGATTCAACACAATGTATTTTGAACATATTCACTGCACCTTTTTAACTCCTCTCATAATGACGCTCTTCACTTTGCTACTTCACCCCACACAACTTTGAGATTATTCTACTTCCTTTCTTCTTGTTTTTCATTATTATCCTCATTGAATCCAGCTTGTGTTTGTTGCCTAGCTAGTCTTGGGAGTGGGGCCGGCCCCAGTATGTGGTTGACCCGACAGGTGTCACATTATTAAAGAAAACTTGGAGTACCATGGAAGAGGAGGCAGAAAGATTATCAGTGGGGATGGAGGACACCAGGAGAACACAGATCACTGAATTAACCAAGAAGGGCATGTATGGGCTCACAGAGACTGAAGTGGCAAGCATAAGGCCTGCAGGGATCTGTACCAGGTGTATCTGTTTTAGCTGTTAGCTTGGTGTTTTTGTGGGATTAACTGTGGAAGTGGGTATGGTTTTTGCCTGCTCTTGGGACTCTTTTCCTCCTGTTGGTTTGCCTTGTTAAGCCCAATGGGAGGACATTGTCTTGTCTTATTGCATCTTGTTTTGTCATGTTTGGTTTGGTTGTTATCTCTTGGAGGCCTGCTCTTTTCTGGAGGAGCAGAGGGAGAGTACATCTGGTGGGGGAGCTTTCAGAGGAGTAGAGGGAGGGGAAACTGTGTATTATATAAGAGAACAATCTATTTTCAATTAAAAATAAAACCAACTCTCCTTCTCCTAGCAATTATCAAATTCCAATACCTCATCAGCTAGAACTGAGATTTTGTGTCTACCCTATTATTTTGCCTTTTGCATTAGATCACCATATTCCAGGTATCTGGTTAGATGACAGTAGGCAGATACATGGAAGAGTACCAGCTGCATCTGGGAATCCAGCCTAGTCCAGCCAAGCTAAGTTCGGGAAAATGTCAAACTACGTGTGTGCCTAGGGATAAGAAAGAAACTTACTTTTGTGACCTACTGTGTTTAGGGCATATTTATTACCCAGCTGCATTGCAGCAAAATCTTACAAATGCACTCAGTAAATACAGTTGTCTGAAAAAGACAATTTCTGTGCAAGATGTTGAGGTGAGAAGCAAAAGAAATAGTTTTCAGTCTGTCCATTTTCAGAGGGAAATACTAAGAAAGGGCAAATTAACAGCAATGGCAAAGACAAATGTCCTTGGAAAAGAAAGAACCCAACAGAAATATTGTTGAATAAGTATGGTATAATACTTATAATAATACATATATTATAAATATTCATGAAAAATAAAATAAAATGATCTTGAAAATGAAGTAAAGTACTATATGGTAAGACTATTTTGAGTGTCCTGGACCTGTCTTGATAGGTCCATGTGGCTATTTTCTCAATAATTTACCTGAACTGCCATTTGCAGATATTTTATTTCATTAAAAAGCAGAGTTGTAGCTTTGTATGGTAGCACAGGTAAGTAATCTGGCACTTAGGAGGCTGAGAAGGGAGGACAGTAAGTTCAATGCTAGCTCTCTCTATATTACTTTTATGTAGCCGCACTCCAAATGTGTGGGATAAGCAACTTAAGAGAAGAAGAATTTCTTGGGTCCATAGTTTTGAGGGAATAGTACACTGTGGCAGGGAAGGCATGATCATATGACGGCAGGATATGGTGGGCTGTGAATCAGGAAGTAGAAACACAGAAAGCAGAAACCTGGATGGAAGCAGGTCCTTGCGTATGACCTTCAAAGTCTATCCTCATGACCCTGCCTCTGTCTTCAAATGATAATACGATTCCCCATACAAACATACAAGCTGGAGGGGTGATGTGTTCAGTCAGCACTGTCTCAAAACAGTATTAGAGTGGTAGAGCTAAGGATGTGGGAGAGAGTTTGCCTAGCATACGTGAGGGCCATGGTTTGAGGCCCAGCACCATAGAAAACATAAACTAACAAAACAAACAAATACCCCCTAACAAAAACAGAGATGCTCTAAAGAAGACAGAAACCTTGAAGGAAAAAGTGTCAACTCTATGAATAAGCAAGCAGTCCATTTTTGAAAACAGTTCTATAGGCTCTCTAGTCTTGGCAATTTATGAGACTGTGCTAAAGAAGCAGGTAGTCTTTGAAAAACTTCATTTCCACACCAAATGGTAGTCAGTCATACACCCTGTATTGTCATTTATACATATCTTCAAGTTGACTCATATTTTTCTTATGTTTCTTAAACCCAAGGTACCAGAATTGTATTCTCTCTCTCTCTCTCTCTCTCTCTCTCTCTCTCTCTCTCTCTCTCTCTCTCTCACACACACACACACACACACACACGTTATAGTTATATGTGTGCATTTTATGTTATGCTCCTTTAGAGAACTCTGCCTAGTAGAGATAGCAGAGCAAAGGAAATAGGTGGCCTGGCTTTCTTTGTTACCAGGAAGATGAAAGCTAATCATGGTTCAGGGATGCCTTCCTGTGTGGTAGTCAGCTTCCTGTCACTGTGAGAAAATATCTCACATAATTAGCTTATAAGGAGGGAAATTTCTTTTAGCTCACAGTTTCAAACGTTTTGCCACTTAGCACCATTGCTGTGAGCCATGTGGAGAGGCAGAGCCACAGCAGCAGATCAGGGAAACTGCTGGAGTATAGCTGCTAGGATAAAGCAAAACAAGAAGAGGGGCCAAGGTCTCCAGGTCCCCGTCAAGGACACATCCCTAGTGACCTCACTACCTTCCTCAAGGCCCCTCATGATGGTTGCTAACAGGCCACAGGCTAGTAATCAAGTCTTGAGTGCACGTATGTGTGGGAAATTTAAATACCCAATTATATAACATCTTCCAGACTTTTCTCTGACCAAGATGTGAGCTTCATTTGTGTCAGGGTCACTTCCAAGATCATTTATTATAGAACTCAGCATCAATTTTTTTTAAACTGAGGGGCTGGAGAAATGGTTTAATGATTAAGAGTATTTTCTGCTCTTCCAAGAACCTGCGTTTTGTTTCCAGCCTCTACCAGGCAGCAATGTGAGCACTTTACACATACATACTCACATGTCTCTTTGGCTACTATAACTGAGAAGTGTGCCATACCATTTAGAGGATTAACTCTACTGCTTGGCTAGACTGAGGAAATGCCAAGAAAATGGTATGTGCTTTCTTATTTTTAGATCCTTGTTGATGGTCAATTTGAATATTCTTTTTCTTTTATAATGTTTATCACCTACAGTTGAAATGTCAGTGTTGCAGAATATTCCTTTACACTGTGTGAAGATGTGTTACTGTGTTTGGTTTAATACAGAGCTGAATGGCAGGAATAGATTAGGTGGGACTTCTGGGGACAGAGAAGACTCAGGAAGAAAGGTCGGGTTGCCAGTGGAAAAAGCAGCATGAAGAGTACAGAGAAATGAGGTAACTAGTCACTTGAGAGAATGTCAAATAAAATAAATAAGTTAAGAGCTAATGGGACAAGCCTAAGCTAAGGCCAAGCTTTCATAATTAATAGTAAGTCTCTGTATTGTTATTTGGGAGCTGGCAGTACAGAGAAAGACTTGCTGCATGGGCCTAACCTTGAAATGCTACCTAACATTTATTTTGATCCTCAGGAGAACACACTCCATTATTTATAACAAGGTGTGAGTATGGGTCAAGCAGGATGTATACCTCCTCATATGTTTGCAAAGTGGCAAGTTACTTAGTTGAACATGTTCATCATTATCATTCAAAGCTCCTTTGTTTTGGCGCCCAAGCTGTGATCACCACTCATGACTCACCAAGTTCAGGGAAAGCCCTAGAAGGACTTTGCCAGATCTCCCCTGCTGACTACTTTCTGTTCAGTTTGCTACTTGAAGTAAAGTACCTAAGTGGAAGAGTTAAGAATTGGGAACATCCCTAACAATAACGGAGAATGTGTCTGAACTGGCATTCTCTTGTAATCAGACTGGTGACTACCCTAAGTGTCAACAGAGAACCTTATCCAGTAACTGATGGAAGCAGATACATAGATCCCCAGATAAGCAAGGGGCCTAGCAATGGGAGTCCAGGTGACGTGAGGGAGGAGGGATTGTATAAGCAAGGGGGCTCAAGATCATGATGAGGAAACCCATAGACAGCTGACCTGAGCTAATGGGAGCTCATGAACTCTGGACCAACATCTTGGGAACCTGCATGGGATTCATGTAGGCCCTCTGCATGTGGATGACAGTTGTGCCAACTTGGCCTGTTTGTTGGGCCCCCAGCAGTGCAATTAGGACCTGTCTCTGGTGCATAAACTGGCTTTTTGGAACCTATTCCCCATGCAGGATTGCTCTGCCTTGATGCAGAGGGAGGAGCTTGTTCCTGCCTCAACTTTATACTCATGCTTTGTTGACTCCCATGGGAGGCCTGCCCTTTCCTGAACAGAAAAGGAGTGGATGGGGGGATAGACTGGAGGTGCGGGGAGGGAATGGGAAGACAAAAGGGAGGAGAAACAGTGGTTGTATGTAAAATAAATGAAGAAAATTAAAACTCCTACAAGATGTTTGTTGAGGGATGGGAGTTCACTAATCTCAGCAGATGCAGAATAACGACCTCCTCTTTTCAAAAAACAAAACAACATCAATAACAACAACAAAGAATTGGAGTATCTATTTATGCAGCATGCATAACATATAAATTAGGGTAAGTAATGATGACTTTTATAACATAACACAAAAGTCCTTTGTAGTGTTCTGGGTTAGGGTGGTGTTCTATTGCTTTTGCAGTCAGTCCCTCTTGATGTCCTATAGACTTGAAGTCATTTCCTCTAAGCAGGTGGGTGGGTGACTAACAGAAGGCCATATGTGGAAGGTTTGTTTTCCCACAGTGATTCTGTGGTAAGCATTTTTGCAAAACTCTCAGAGAGTTTTGACAAATGCAGGCACTAGACCAAGAGCTTTTTAGATTGTGTCATGAGTTCTCCCCCAAACTCCCTGTTTCGTGAAGGGTTTCTGGCACTTCCTGAGTCCTGTGGGACCTTTCCCCAGCTGCCCTGTTGTTCGAGAGTTCTCTCCAATGTTCCATTCTCATTACAGAGCTGTTGATGGGACCCATTGGACTAAGCCTTGGCGGAGTCAGTCATGATGTGGAAAGTGCTTGCCTATTTTATTAGAAATGATTTTCTGCAGTGTTTTCCCCTTGTAGTCCTGGGAAAAAACCCAGGGCTTTATATATGCTAGGCAGATACTTTACCACAGAGCTATATCTCAAACTCCAAGAGGATGTCAAGAGCTTGGTATGGGCCCATTATAATAAGCCTCTATCTAAAGATGGAGCTATGTTGAAAATGTTTTTGTGCATATGTCCTGGCATCTGTCTTTATCATGGGAATGAGCTACTAATTGTCAGTTTGTATAGAATTGAATGTCTGGTGTGGAAAGACTTATGCATGTTTATTTTTCCAGTAGGTTATTTAAATTTTAGAAAGTTCAAGAGTCTGAGGACACAGTGAGGGTTAAAAGCCTTTGGGACTGTCGTACCTATACTAGTTGGTGTTTCTTCTGAGTCATCAGTGCTGCTTGGCCTCTAACAATGCCTCTGTCCTAGGAGTTAAGAGATAGAGCACTGAGTGTGTATGATCTCTCTTTCCAGAATGGTATCATCTTATCTTCTCACCTGTTTCTGTCTCTTTACTCTCTGAACTCATTACATCATTATTCCTCCTACCAGGAGGATGACGACCAAGCACATGAGGCCAAGGGTCAGCTGACTGCTTCATTGTGTGATCTGTACCAAGTTTGTTATAATTTGTTCTGCTTCTTGAGTCTTTTCTTTTTCTGTTTACTCACCTTATGTGTGGTGTGTCCAAATTAAATGAGTCAACATGTGTAAAGCCCAGACAGCTATCACAGTGAGACGAGATTTGTCTTAGTTGTATCATTGCTCAGTCATCATCTCCTTAATAGTACCCAGAGAAGTCGCTCTCAGAGTAAACCCAGCGGCTGGAATTTTCCTTCCCAAAGGCTTCCTTAGCCCATTATTTTTGCTGCTGTAAGAGAATACTTGAGGTTGGATTATTTATAAAGAACAGATATTTATTTTACATTTCTGGAGGCTTTCAAGGCCAAGGTGGAACTGTGTCAAAGGGAAAGAATATTCTTGCCAAGTCATCCTATAAGAAAGATAGCAAGCGATGAGAACACTGAATAGCTGCCTTAGCTTTTATCCAGCTGCTCTGACAAAAGACCTTGATAAAGTAGCACAGGGGAGAAAAGGCTCATTTGAGCTCCTGGTTCTAGGTTGAGCTCACTATGGCTGTGAAATCACAGCTGGAGGAGGAGAGTGGGGGGTTGGCCACATCCATAATCAGGAATGGAGTGCAATGAATGCATGCATGGTAGTGCTCAACTTGCTTCTTTGCCCTCATACAGTTTAGGACCCATGCCTTAGGGATGGTATAGCTCTCAGAGGGCAAATTCTCCCACCTCATTTAATCCAATTAAGATAATCCTCTGTAGACATACCCACAGGCAAACAGTCTAGGCAGTCCCTCATGGAGACTCTCTAGGTTGAATCAAGTTGAAAGTTAAAACTATCACAAGCTCATTCTCTTAGTAACTACCCATGGGACATTAAAGCTTTGGTTCTTTCTCGCTGAGAAACTGTGATGATGATGATAAGAATAATTATGAGACCAGGGCTAGGCTTGGTGATATACACACGTAATCCTAACATCTCGACACTTGAAAGGGAGATTACAAGTTCCAGGCCAGGTTGGCAACATAGCAATACTTAGTCCCCCTGCCCCAATCAACCCAATAATGAATATTTATTTTTGAAGCTTAACTATATGCCAGAATCTACACAGTATTTAAAAAATGCTAATCACTCCACAACTCTATTTACATTAGAAATTATGGATGCCCCCATGTTACAGATGAGAATACTAAGGCCAATGACTGTGTAGCTTGTCCAAGGTTCTATAGAGAGTAGAAGAATTAAGATTTTTTAATTTTTTTTAAAAGTCTTTCAAGACAGGGTTTCTCTATGTAACCTTGACTGTCTTGGAACTTACTCTGTGGACCAGGCTGGCCTTGAATCCAGCTATCTGCCTGCTTCTGCCTCCTGAGGCTAGGGTTAAAGGTATGGGCCACCACTACTCAGCAATTTAAGGTTTATAAAACTGCCTTTTTCGATTTATTTGTATTTGTTTTATGTTATGGGTGTTTTGTCTGTTATGTATGTTGGTGTAGCATGTGTATGCAATCCCCAAGACGGCCAGAAGAGGGCGATGGATCCTTTGGAACTGGAGTTACCACCATGTGGGTGCTAGGAACTGAACTCAGGACCCCTTCAAGAGCAGTAAGTGCTCTTCAACCCCTAACATTCCCTCAGCATAGTTAGGACTCCTTGACTGCCTGCCCACTCTTAACTGCTTTTGGTGCCATCTTGACGTGGGTAGCCTTTATAATGTAAAAAAGTTCTTAGTTTCTTAATAGCCATTTCAGTTTTTTTCCTGCTCTTTGCTGACAGCATCCAGCATTTACTATAGAAAGTCAAGAGACCAAAATCACCCGGGAAATATCTAGCTGAACATAAGAATCCAGGAATCTGGTTACATGGTGTTGCAAGGCTGAAACACAAGGCTCCATATTGAAGTAGCCAAGGTAAGGAACTTGAGATGAATAAAATCTAGTACAGAAGTCTCTATACTGGGTGTGGTATTTATGCTTGTTGCTGTCTGATTAGTGTGCGGATTTGCCAATTGCCTATGTCAGGTACTTAGCCCACTGAGGAATTCCAAGTGAGCCCAGTGTGTGGTGTGTGTGGTGTGGTGTGGCGTGGTGTGTGTGTGTGTGTTTGTGTGTGCGCACACGCACCCATCCTTTTCCTTTTTTACCATTCCTTCAGCATCTCCCAGTGGAGGCCCAACTGCCTGGAGGCCGGACGACAAATGCACCTGGGAGACTGATTGCAGGTTTTCAGTCTTAAGTTGCACAGTGGGATGGAGAAGGTAGGCCTGGGCTGAGAAGATCGGCAATACCAAGTATTTTCATGGTAAGAGTGAAAGTCCATTCTGGTCCAGGAGGACACAGTGGCTTTGGAGGTGCACATGAACTGCTTTCTGGGAAGAGACTGGACCTGGCCTGTGTAACTGAAGAGAGATTTACTTTTCCCCAGCAAGCGCCGTGCATTCAGATAACTCCTTTTGTGTGTGTGTAACCATCGGCATGATTTTAGGGCACGAAGCCAACCGCGGTCTTTTAACACCCGACAGTCGTCTTCTGAGTGATCTTAAAAGGGGGAAGGCACATCAGCCTTCAGGGTCACTTCCAGGAGTTATTAAAGCGATTGAACATTTTTCCTTTTAGCCACACATCGTTCTAGTCAAAGTGTAAGAAAATCTGTGGCTGCCCAGGCACCATGTCTAATTTCCTGGGAGACTTTCCTTCTCCTTGAATTACCCATTTATTCTTGTGAGAAAATGCTTTGAGGGTGGAGGAAGAGCCTGGCATCCTGGAGAGGAGAAGAGAGAGCCTGCAATTTGAAATGCTGAGTGGCAATTTCGCTTTAGCTAGGGTTGTCACCGGACTGTGATGAATGGTTCCCCTGTCGCATGCTAGTGATGTTAAATCTCCCTCAGGTCCCAGCCTGGGCATGTTTCGCCCAAGTGCAAACAGGAACGCTAGGTGGCGCTGTGGTGTTAAAGGATCGAAGGAGTGCCTGTGCGTGGAAGAAAAGAGAATTTATGGAGAAAGCAGGGAGTTGGGGAAGCAAGAGGCTTGGAGAGGCAGGGAAAAATGAATGTGCATTCTCGTTCAGTGCCCTTCAGTTCAGGTGAGCATTTTCCTATTCAGATCTGGGCATGCATAGGAAATCCAATTACAGATGCAAACTGCATTTGACTCCTTCACATCAAAGGGTGCCGCGTGTTAGAGGCAACCAGCCGGCTGGGGGTGCTGGGTACATCCTAGCAGTAGAAGCTTGGCTCTTCTCTCTCGGCCTTTGTCTCTCTTATCTCTTCCTTTTCACCATCCCCATATTCTTTTATCTTAATTGTGCAGCTTCCCTGGTTTTGCTATCCATCCAGTTCAATTTAGTAATTTTGAAACCAGTTTGTTGAGAGTGCAGCGGTTTTCCTCCAGTAATATGTTGGGAGAGAGGGGATAAAAGTAGCATTCATTGTTCTCATGGGATAATGGTTCTTAGCATGTGGGTCACGACCCTTTCCCAGCGGTCGCATATCAGATGTCCTACATTTCAGATATTTACATTACAATTTATAACAATAGAAAAATTGCAGTTAAGAAGTAGCAACAAAAATAATTTTATGGTTGGGGTCACCACAACATGAGGAACTGTATTAAAGGTTCACAGCATTAGGAAGGGAGAGAACAAATGGCATAGGCACTATGTAAACATAGCTGAGCATCCCCTGGGTGCTGGCAGCCAGACTAGGTACTTTCACATTCATTTATCCCATTGGAACTGTGTTCTGCGAGGCACGACCTGTGCCATTGACAGAAGAACATTAAGAAGCACCTATTGCTCTGCACATCTTTCCTGCCTTTGAGACGGAACTTTGATGCTTTGCTTCCAAGAGTTTACCCAGATTCCTCTGATGGACCCGTGGCTCTGGAGTCAGCCTCTCAAGGAAATCTAGATTTTCCTACTTCCAGTCCTGTGGTAGCTCCTTAATTCCTCAGTGTTTCCTTTAAAAAATTAAAAATTTATTCTTCTCTCATATATTATATTCTGACTATAGTTTTTGTTTCTTTTCAATTTTTCTTTTTTTTTTAAACAATTTTATTTTACATGCCGATCTCAGTTCCCTTTTCCTCCCATTTTTCTGCTCCCTCCACCTTCTTCCCATCCTACCCCATCCATTCCTCAGATAGGGTGAGGCCTCCCCTGGGGAGTCAACAAGGTCTGTCACATCACTTGAGACATATTTTTAAAACCACTTTAGCGCCCCCCCTCCCCATGTCTAGGCTAAGCAAGGTATCCATCTATAGAGAATGGGCTCTAAAGAGTCAGTTTATGCACTAGGGATAAATACTGGTTCCCTTGTTAGTGGCCCCACAGACTGCCCAAGTCACACAACTGTCACCCACATTCAGAGGGCATAGTTCTGTCTCATTCATGTTCCCAAGCTTCCAATTCCAAGTCAGTGCACTGCCATTTGCTAGGGTCAGCTGTTTCTGTCGGTTTCCCCATCATGGTCTTGGTCCCTTTGCTAATATAATCCCTCCTCCCTCTCTATGACTGGACTCCAGGACTTTGGCCCAGTGCTTAGCTGTAGATCTCTGTATCTGCTTCCATTAGTTATTGAATTAATGTTCTATGATGACAATTAAGGTAGTCATCAATCTGATTACAGGGGAAGGGCATTTTAGGTACCCTCTCCACTATTGCTTAGATTCTTAGTTGGGGTCATCCTGTGCATTCCTGGGAATTTCCTTGGTGCCTTATTTCTTGCTAACCCCACAGTGGTTCCCTGTTGTGTTTTTCTTATGTGAGAAAAGGGGTAGCTATTCCTGTCTGACAGTGTAGTCTTGAAAACTAAAGGAGAATATTCATATCAAAGTTGAGAGCGATAGCTGGCATACAGCACACACAGAAAATGTCAGCTTCCATCATTGTTCTCCCTACTTTCAAATGGTTAATAAGAAAGACGCTACTCCCTTTTGAAGATGTGCCATAGTATTTTGTGTACTTCTCATTTCTCCCAGATATGCCTCTGCGGGTGGACCAGGGTAAGAGAGAGCACTTCATTATCAGTAGTAGTTGTGAGGAAGGATTTCATGGTAAAGCACTTCCTTTGCTCCAGGAAATCGGAAGCACCCAAAAGTGTCATGTACTCTTCAGAGAATCTGATGAAACCTGCAGTCCTTACCCCCTGTTAATTTCACATAACATATTTTAAAAACCACTTTAGTGGGCTTACATAAGCTATGATTATTTGGGATGAGGATGTAGACCATAGAATTTGGAGTTATATTTTGAGATCATTTGCAGGCTGTGCTTTCTCTGTCAGATATCATAATAAAATTTAAAGACTTTAGCAGGTGCTGTTGGTGCCCTGTGTAGATCTCATTACCTTCCTGGGGCTTCCCTCCTCCCATATCCCAGCTGCTGGGTGCTGGTGCCAATGGCTTATAACTAGCTCTTCTTTCCTAATTGTTCTTGACATATGGCAGAGTCCTCCACTACCAAACATAGGGATTGCCTTCAGCAATGACTGAGAGATGCAGAACTGGCCTCTCATTTTCTACATGGTGCAAGCTATGCTATGCTCTACCCTTCTGAGCACCTCTTTGCTGTGGGATTCCCCTCTGTATTCTGTGAATACCATTGGGTAATAAAGAAACTTTCTGAGGCCTGTGCATGGCAGAATAGAGGTAGGCAGGGAAAACTAAACTGAATGCTGGGAGATAGAAGGCAGAGTCAAGGAGACTCCTTGTAACCTCCACCAGACAGATGCTAGATGTTGAATGGAACTTTACCCAGTAAGCCACAGCCACATGGCAATACACAGATGAATAGAAATGGGTTAATTTATGAATTAGCCATAAATATGCTTAAGCTATAGGCCAAACAGTATTGCAAATAAAATAGTTTCTGTGTGGTTATTTCAGGGCTGATTAGCCAGGGACAAACAAATGGCTTTCAGACAGAGATTTGCCTGGAAAGAATCTCACCCTTCCCTTGCACTGCCCACCCTCCCTCATATCCTTGAGAATATTTCAGTGTTTCACTTGTATAAGAAACCCTATCTCAGCTTCGTTTGAGGAACCTGATCTGCTAAAGGAGAGCATGAGTAAGGCACTAAAACAGAGCACTGAACACAAGCAGCAGGACTCAGGAGCATAGGCAGCTGCACTGAGGTTCAGCTCTTCATTCCCTCTGTCTTTGCTGCTTGTGTCCTCCTTCTTACACTGATGTCTTATGATGCTTTGGTTAGTTCTGTATCTTTGGGATCCATTTTAGAAGGTTTTTACTGGCAGGAAGGGACATATATGGTTATCTTGGGGTGATCTGAAAACAACAGAGTTTTTTTCTTGTACTGTAGGGAGATTTCTATACAGAGATGATGCTTAATAAGGCACTAGGGCTGGGAGGCCCATATCCTAGCAGGCAGTTTCTTTAGAATGGGCTAGGTAGATAAGAAAGTACAGAATCACCTTTTGGTGTTTAATTTAGCAGCCCGTAGCCTATTTTTAATTATTCTGAAATAATTATCTTGGGCACACAGCTGGGCTTGTCTTCCTGTGACTTGTGAGTCACTCTGGCATGTATGAATAAATCAAGAAAATTGAAAGGAAGGACTGGAGCCAAATGACATGTAAAGAGGCTCAAAGGGAGAGGCTCAGAAAATGACAAACTTTGGGCCTCAAAGAGGAGATTGATTGGAGACATTATGTGTTTTTGTCAGAAGCAAATAGTACCAGCTATGGAGATGAGAAATAAATGGACCTCAAGGCTATTTGAGGGTAAGAGCTGTCAGTGCCAAGTGAGGGTTTAATGGAAAAGGTGCAGTCATCAAGAATGGTCCTTATAGATTTGTGGTCAAGAGCATAGGAGTAGGTAAGACAGATGTGAAGTGAATTGGAATCTGTATTCTGCTTTTGCTTTTTTCTTTTTTTAAGTTGCTCAGAAAAAAATTTATCTTTCTAATTATGACTGTCTTTAAATGTATTATAAAATTAGAGAATTTATTTCTGGTGCCGTATCATTTTCCTCTCCTGTGTGCACTTAATTTCCATGCTGCTGCTAAGGGCTAAAGAGTAAAATGGCACAGGGCAGTCAGTCTCTGTCTCATGTATTACCTTTGGCAAACATTACTAATCAGTCATAACTTACTGTATAGTTGAGTCTGCATTAGAGTACTTCTTAAATGGCACTGTTAGTAGCTATACCCTGAAAGTGGTCTTTTCTAAAATCATGTACATACAAGTGACACTAAATACACTGAGCAGGTTATATTTGTATATTTAGACATTTATATACACGTAACAACAATAATTAATGAAAAGCATGCCATAATTTTGAGAGGAACATGGGGTTATGGGAGGGACTGAGTGGAGGAACTAGAAAAAGAAAAAGGTAATTTTTAAAGTTAAAAACATATAAAATGATAGTCCAGAGTTTTAAGAGAGAGATGGATCACTAAGGGTTGGATTATTTTGGGTACATCTCTCTGTAAAGTGCTCTGTAGTCTGTAAAGTTGGAACATCTTGTGATAGGGATGATAGAAACACAGACACACACACACATACACACACACACACTTCTCAAGATGCAAGGTGATTAAGTTAGTTATACAATTATGAAGGATAAGAAGAACCTCCATCTGTTATCTGTAAACTGGACGATGCCCACTCTTGTTGATGGAGGTTTCTGTCCTGCCAGGTCCCACAGCTGTTCAGTCTCAAAGAAACACACAGAGGTCTACATTAATTATAAACTGGTTGGCCTAGAAGCTCAGGCTTTCTTATTAACTAACTCTTACATATAGCATTAACCCATAGCTCTTGTCTGTTTTAGCCATATGTCTTGGTACATTTCATCAGTGAGGCATTCTCATCTTACATCCTCTGTGTCTGGGTGACGACTGCAGACTGAGACTTTTCTCTTCTCAGAATTATCCTATTCTGGTTGCCCTACCTGTGTTTCCTGCCTGGCTACTGGCCAATCAGCATTTTATTAAACCAATACAAATGACAAATCTTTACAGGCTGTAACATGAGGGAGGCTTGCTTGTTTGGGGTTTCTGTCCTGCCTGGTACCCCACAGCTGGCAAGCCCCAAAGAAAATTGCACAGAGATCTCCATAAATTATAAAGCTGATGGGCCCATTAGGTCGGATACTTATTAGCTCTTGTAGCTTATATTATCCCATTGTTCTGATCTATTTTTGCCATATGGCTGGGTACCTTTTTTAGCTGGCAGGTCACATCCTGCTTCCTTGGTGGTCTGTGCTGGACTAGGAGGAATCAACTTCCTCCTTCCCAGAATTCTCCTGTTCTCATTGCATCATTTCTGGTTTTCCCACCTATACTTTCTGCCTGGCCTATCAGTGTTTATTTAAAACATGATTGACAGAATACAGACAATTCTTCCATACCAACAGGCCACAAAACCATTGTGCCACAGCACAATATCTCTGATATTCTCAGTTCTTCTGTTTGGTTCTTTCATCAGGCTTAATCCTAACATACTGATTCCTTATGTTTTTGGTTGGAAGCCTTGCCTTTAATGGCTGAGCTATCCCTCCAGGCCTGATTCCTATACAGAACCAGATGCTTCCATTCTGAAAACTGACTCTCATGGAAGGTAATGAGGACTGAAAGTTTCTCTCAGAAGTGGGGACTTCCACACTTCCCAAGTCACCTCATGTGTAGACTCCGACTGTTAAGAGTACTTACGGTTTCCCTGACTAGCCTGGAAATATGCTAGTCATAGTTGGTCTGACTCTGCTGTGAGTAATGAAGCTTTCTTTGTTCTAAAAGGCCTATTTACCCTTTAAATTATTTAGTTAATACACTTTCATATCAGTAAAACTGGAAAATACGGCTAAACAAACACAAATTTCACTGTTCAAATATGATTATTATGTTAGATTTTTCTGTGTATATTTTTATATTTATTTAATTTTATGAACATGTTCTAGTGAATATATTTATATATTTTCAAATGTTATGCCTTCTTGTCTAAAATTACTGCTATGATGATTTGATCTCTTCTTTTGCTTGGACTCTTGTTTAGGTTACTCAATTACATTTATTGACCATCTGTTCTATGCTAGGTGCTTAGAGTCTTTGTTTCTATAGAGTTAACAAGATGGTAGATATAAACAGATATGATCTCATATGTTATTAATCATGGTATACATATTACTATTTTGCTAATTGTATATACAATATGATATTGAGATATTACTAATTTCAATATGCTTTCTCAAACTTTAATTTAGATATATACATTGCTTTATAGAGGCATACATTGTATGGTAAGCTGAGTCTAGAAGGAAGAGAAAGAACTCTTTCAGTTGAAAACTATTTGTAACTTGTGTGGATGAAATGGATTGTGTAGGAACATGTCTTGTTTGAGGTTAGGGTGTTGAGAAAAGTGAATGTTTTGTGTGGCTCATTTTACATGCCATCTTGACTGGCCATAGCATTTGTAGATTCAGTGTTAATTCTGGGGTGTGGGTGTGTGTGTGTGTGAGAGAGAGACAGAGACAGAGAGAGATAGAGAGAGACAGAGAGAGAGATAGAGACAGAAACAGAGACAGAGAGTTTGTGGGTAAATTTAACATTTCAGTCAATGGAGTCAGTAGATTAGTTTGCCCTTCCTGGTGAAAGAGGACATTGCCCAGTACATTGAAGGATTGGGCAGAATGAAACAGGGTATGCATCTTCCTTCCTTTTCATGAATGAGACAGGGTAGCTCTTTTCCTTTTATCCTGACACTGGAATTTGTACTATTAGATCTTTGGACTTAAACTGATTATACCACTGACTATCTGGGTTCCAAGTTTACAGATAGCAGATGTGTTTCTCCTCCTTCATAACTGCATAAGTAATTTATTCATAGTGAATCCTGAGTTATGTATGTTTGCATGCATGTATAATATATTTTTATACGTATCTATCTCTACCTATATATTTTCTATCTATTATCTAATACTTATCTTTCTACCTACCATCTATCTGCTATCTCTCTCTCTGTGTCTGTCTATCTATCTGTCTGTCTATCTTCATCATCATCATCACCACCACCATTATCATCATCTGCCTACCTACCTACTTTCCTATCTGTCATCTATCTACTTACCCATCTGTCAGTAATCTCTCTCCTATCTATCTTATGTTGGTTTTATTTCTCTGATGGACCCTGAGTGATACAGGGGAAAGGAAAATGGAGTTGTAAACATTTTGTACAAGGCTGTTTCCCCTGTTCTGTAACAGTCACCTCCTGGCTCTTTGATGAGTGAGTCAGTTGTTCCACACCTGTTCGCCACCTCCTTTGTGAACCTCTGACTCAGCCTCACAGCAGGAGTGTAGGAGCCAGGTTTGATGACACACAGGCTGCCTGTGTGGCAGATGCTGTGTTTCTTCTGGAGTCGTTTGGATTTCCCTTTATTGTGCACATAGGGAAGGTGTCCACCAGGCACCTTGTGCTTTGATTTTCCTATGGGCTGCTTCAATGACTTGAGCATACTTGGCCCAGTGTGAGGACTAATGACTCTTCAGAACAGCCTTACTCAGGGTTTTTTTTTTTTTTTTTTTTTTTGAATGGTTTATAAACACTGTGGCTTCTTTCTCTTTGGAGGCTAACCTACAGGTACCCTGAAGCCCAGAATTTTCTGGCCATTTTAATCTCATGATAAAAAAAGATACATGATAGTAATTCACTTTTTGCTGACTATTTTTGGTTTTCTATAGCATTCTCCACTCTCTCACGGAATTCCAGGATACTGTTTCTAATAAACAATCTGGACTCTTTTCTCGGCATGTTTGCACGTATGCAGATGTATGTATGAGTGTGTGCATGTGATTGGAGGCCTGAAGACAATGTTGGGTGTTTTTCTTGATTTTGGAGATAGAGCCTCTCACTGGCCTTGAACTCACCAGTTAGGTGAGGCTGGCCGGCCAGAGATCCCCAAGGATCTGCCCTCAGTGCTGAGATTATTGGTACCTACTACCCACATCACCTAGCTCTTTTATATGGGTGTTGGGAACCAAACTTAGGTTCTTGGCTTACATGGTAGGCACTTGACTGGCTGAACTGTCTCCCCAGCTCTGAGCTAGTCACAAGTAGTGACTAGCTGGGTTATAATTCGATCAGTCAGGAGACTAAGACATAAAGAATGCCATGAATTTGAGGACAGCCTAAGCTACATAGTAAGTTCCAGGCCAGAATGGGCTACAGAGAGAGTGACTATTTTGTGTTACTTTTGGATAAGCCAAAGATGGCTAGCTGACCTCTTTATCATCCTATCTAAAATAAGTTTGAGTCGGAATCAGATTCTTAATCTTGAAGTCTCTTTTTAGACTCTTTTCCCTGACCAATTGTACAGAATATGCTAAGTTCATAAGCATCTGTCTACGGGACAGCGGAAAGCATCCTGGTACCAGGTGTCATATATGGAATACGTACCAACAAAGGGCAGTTGCTTGGTTACAAAGCCCTGGTGAGCACTCTGGTGGTTTCGCGGTTGTACCTATCAAGCTTCCTTCTGCAAAAACAATGAAGAAGTGAATTTTTTTTACTAAAAATGTCTTGGCTTATTGGAGCCGAGGAACTTGTGTTTGCTTTCCTCAAATTCCAGGGGTGGGAAAGGTAGGTCGAGAATGAGGTTCTATTGTGAAATTTGTATCTATGGCACACATTGCTATTTGTTGTGTTGTGTACAGGAAATTCTAATCTCAAGGATCCAGGTCAGGATAGGTTAAAAAGTAAAGGATGTTCAATTCAGTCTTGGAAGGGAGGGATGTGATTGAAGTTTGCAAACTAGTGTGCCACTGTGTTTACATAAATAATCTGATTTAATCTTCTGTAGCACTCTTGGAGATAAATAACATTATTCTTATTTGGATTTTGGAAGAAGGAATCATGCAAGGAAGTTGGTTGGAAATTGAAAATTAAACCCTAGTGTATATAATTCCAATAATTCTACCTGCCTGTTAGGTCAACTTCATGCAGACAATTCGCCTAATACCTTAAGAAGGGCTTTTAGGTAGATAAGTGTATTAGTTACTTTTTACCATGCCTGGAAGTCTGAAGGGAACAGCTCAAGTAGAGGAAGGATTTATTTTAGCTGACTATTTAAGAGGGTTCGTCCACTTGGCAGGGAGGCACGGTAGAGCAGGGTGACTCCCTTCCAAGTAGCATACAAGCAGGGAACAAGATGGAATGGGCCCAGAACAAACAATAGCCCCCAAGGACTTGGCACCAATCACCTACTTCATCCATTTAGGTCCTATGTATCAAAATTTCTAGAACGTTCCAAAATAATGTTACCTGCTAGGATTGAACATTCAATATAGGAACCCAGAAGGGAACATTTCATATTCAAACCGTAGTTGTATTTCTCATTGATCAGACATTGTGCAGTGTTTTGGTATAGGAAAAAGAGCTCATGAGCCTGTGGCATTTACTCCCATTAATGTAATATATAAATTAGAAACTAAACCGTGTGCTTTGGTAGGCACTGAGGATGCTGTTGGGAACACGCCACAATGGATGCCAGGTGTCGTCCAGTACACACTCTATATAATAAAGCATAAGCTTGTCCGTAGTTGTTATCACTGTGAGAGCGATAGCAGTAGCGAGCTGGGAAAGCAAACTAGATGTGCTGGTCAGAGAAGCTGTTACAGCAGGGATATGGGGGGCAGAGATATGTGGGAAGCCATGAAGATTCCAGACTGGAGTTAGGGCCAGTGTGACCGCAGCCATGCCCACAGGGCTGAATCAGGAGATACAGTGGCACAAAAAGCAGCCCTTAATCTTATAGGCTGAGTGAGAAGTCTGGGGTTTCTCCTAAAGGCAAAAGAGAACTCTTGAGCTCTTTCTCTGGAAAGAGCAGGTGATTTGCATTTTAGGAGAGGGCTTGGTAAACTCTGTTAAGACCTGAATGGTAAATATTTTAGCTTCACCATTTTGCTTTAGTGTAAAAACAGCCCTTGGGAATGCTAAATGAATGTGATCCAATTAAACCTTGTTTACAAAACCAGGTGGCTAGCTCAGGTTTTAAAAAGCTGCTTTGAGTACTGTGTAAAATTACAGGGCCTAACAAATGGAATGCTGAGACCATGAGGGAAGGTACTGCAGTCAGTGTGGTAAAAGGTAATGGTGGATTGCACCATGGTGGAACTAGATGAGCTAGGAAGAGGTGTGACTGGGGATGGATTTTGGGAGGGGAGCTGGATGTGAGAATGGTGATTCTGGGTGATTGGGGTCATTTCCTGTTGTAATAGGCATTAGAGAGGAGCAGCTCTTGCTTCCAAGTGAAGTGCAGGCATGCTTTTAGCATCTGCCTTTGGGATTTTTCCCGTGTTCTTTTTTTTTTTTTAATTGAAAAACCTTCTGCCTCCTCCCCGCCTCCAATTTTCCTCCCCCTCTCCCCACTCTTCTCCCCCTCCCCCCATTCCTTTCTGCTCCCTCTCCAGTCCAAAGAGCAGTCAGGGTTACCTGCCCTTTGGGAAGTCCAAGGTCCTCCCCCCTCCATCCAGGTCTAGGAAGGTGAGCATCCAAACAGGCTAGGTTCCCACAAAGCCAGTTCATGCAGTAGGATCAAAACCCAGTGCCATTGTCCTTGGCTTCTCATCAGCCCTCATTGTCTGCCATGTTCAGAGAGTCTGGTTTTATCCCATGCTTTTTCAGTCCCAGTCCAGCTGGCCTTGGTGAGCTCCCATTAGATCAGCCCCACTGTCTCAGTGGGTGGGTGCACCCCTTGCAGTCCTGACTTCCTTGCTCATGTGGGTGCTCAGTCTGGTTCTCCAATGTGGGTCTCTGTCTCTATCTCCATCCATTGCCAGATGAAGGTTCTATGGTGATATGTAAGATATTCATCAGTATGGCTATAGGATAGGGCCATTTCAGGTTCCCTCTCCTCAGCTGCCCAAGGAACTAACTGGGGACATCTCCCTGGACACCTGGGAGCACCTCTAGAGTCAAGTCTCTTGCCAACCCTAAGATGGCTCCCTTAATTAAGATATATGCTTCCCTGCTCCCATATCCATCCTTCCTTTATCCCAATCATCCCATTCCCCCAATCTCCCCCCATCCTCCCCTTCTCACTTTTCTCTCCCCATTTCCCCTTATCCCCATCCCACCCCACCCCCAAGTTCCCAATTTTTGCCCTGCAATCTTGTCTACTTCTAATATCCAGGAGGATGACTATATGTTTTTCTTTGGGTTCATCTTCTTATTTAGCTTCTCTAGGATCACAAATTATAGGCTCAATGTCCTTTATTTATGGCTAGAAACCAATCATGAGTGAGTACATCCCATGTTCATCTTTTTGGGTCTGGGTTACCTCACTCAGGATAGTGTTTTCTATTTCCATCCATTTGCATGCAAAATTCAAGAAATCATTGTTTTTAACCGCTGAGTAGTACTCTAATATGTATATATTCCACACTTTCTTCATCCATTCTTCCATTAAAGGGAATCTAGGTTGTTTCCAGGTTCTGGCTATTACAAATAATGCTGCTATGAACATAGTTGAACAAATGCTTTTGTAATATGATAGGGCATCTCTTGGGTATATTCCCAAGAGTGGTATTGCTGGGTCCTAGGGTAGGTTGATCCCAAATTTCCTGAGAAACCGCCACACTGCTTTCCAAAGTGGTTGCACAAGTTTGCATTCCCACCAGCAATGGATGAGTGTACCCCTTACTCCACAACCTCTCGAGCAAAGGCTAACATTGGTGTTTTTGATTTTAGCCATTCTGACAAGTGTAATATGGTATCTCAAAGTTGTTTTGATTTGCATTTCCCTGATCTCTAAAGAAGTTGAGCATGACCTTAAGTGTCTTTTGGCCATTTGAACTTCTTCTGTTGAGAATTCTCTGTTCAGTTCAGTGCCTCATTTTTTCTTTTTCTTTTCTTTTCTTTCTTTTTTTTTTGATTTTTCGAGACAGGGTTTTTCTGTAGTTTTTTTTTTTTTTTTTTTTTCTGTCCTGGAACTAGCTCTTGTAGACCAGGCTGGCCTCGAACTCACGGAGATCCACCTGCCTCTGCCTCCCGAGTGCTGGAATTAAAGGCGTGCACCACCACTGCCTGGCTTGTGCCCCAATTTTTAATTGGGTTAATTAGCATTTTAAAGTCTAGTTTCTTTTTTTTAAATATTTATTCATTATGTATACAATATTCTGCCTACATGTATGCCTGCAGGCCAGAAGAGGGTATTAGATCTCATTACAGATGGTTGTGAGCCACCATGTGGTTGTTGGGAATTGAACTCAGGACCTTTGGAAGAGCAGTAAAGTCTAGTTTCTTGAGTTCTTTATATATTTTGGAGATCAGACCTTTGTCTGTTGCGGGGTTGGTGAAGATCTTGCCCCAGTCAGTGCGTTGCCTTTTTATCTTAGTGAGAGTGTCCTTTGCTTTACAGAAGCTTCTCAGTTTCAGGAGGTTCCATTTATTCAATGTTGGCCTTAATGTCTGTGCTGCTGGGGTTATACATAGGAAGCGATCTCCTGTGCCCATATGTTGTAGGGTACTTCCCACTTTCTCTTCTATCAGGTTCAGTGTGTTCAGATTAATATTGAGGTCTTTGATCCATTTGGACTTAAGTTTTGTGCATGGTGATAGATATGGGTCTATTTTCATTCTTCTACAGGTTGACATCCAGTTGTGTCAACACCATTTGTTGAAGATGCTTTCTTTCTTCCATTGTATACTTTTAGATCCTTTATCGAAAATGAGGTGTTTATATGTTTGTGGGTTAAAATCTGGGTCTTCTATACGATTCCATTGGTCGACTTCTCTGTTTTTTTTGCCAATACCATGCTGTTTTCATTACTGTAGCTCTGTAATAGAGTTTGAAGTCAGGGATGGTAATGTCTCCAGAAGTTCTTTTATTGTATAAGATTGTTTTGCCTATCCTGGGTCTTTTGTTTTTCCATATAAAGTTGATAATTATCGAGCCGGGCGACGGTGGCGCACGCCTTTAATCCCAGCACTCGGGTGGCAGAGGCAGGTGGATCTCTGTGAGTTCGAGACCAGCCTGGTCTACAGAGCTAGTTCCAGGACAGGCTCCAAAGCCACAGAGAAACCCTGTCTCAAAAAACCAAAAAAAAAAAAAAAAAAAGTTGATTATCCTCTCAAGATCTGTGAAGAATTTTGATGGGACCATGATGGGGATTGCATTGAATCTATAAATTGCCTTTGGTAGAATTGCCATTTTTACTATGTTGATCCTCCCAATCCAAGAGCAAGGGAGATCCTTCCATTTTCTGGTATCCTCTTCAATTTCTTTCTTCAAAGACTTAAAGTTCTTGTCAAATAGATGTTTCACTTCCTTGGTTAGAGTTACCCCAAGATATTTTATGCTGTTTGTGGCTATTGTGAAAGGTGATACTTCTCTGATTTCCCTCTCTGCTTCCATATCCTTTGTGTATAGGAGGGCAACTGAATTTTTTGTGTTGATCTTGTATCCTGCCACATTACTAAAGGTGTTTATCAGCTGTAGGAGTTCTTTGGTGGAGTTTTTGGGGTCGCTTATGTACACTATCATATCATCTGCAAATAACGAAAGTTTAACTTTCCAATTCGAATCCCCTTGATCCCCTTATGTTGTCTTATTGCTATTGCTAGAACTTCAAGCACTATATTGAAGAGGTATGGAGAGAGTGGACAACCTTGTCGTGTTCCTGATTTTAGTGGGATGTCTTTGAGTTTCGCTCCGTTTAATTTGATGTTAGCTTGCTGTAAATAGCTTTTATTATATTTAGGTATGCCCCTTGTATCCCTAATATCTCCAAGACTTTTATCATAAAGGGATGTTCAATTTTGTCAAATGCGTTTTCAGCATCTAATGAAATGATCATATGGTTTTTTTCTTTCAGTTTATTTATATGATGGATTACATTGATAGATTTTCATATGTTGAACCAGCCATACATCTCTGGAATGAAGCCTACTTTGATCATAATGGATAATTTTTCTAATGTGTTTGGAAGTATTTTATTGGGGATTCGGTTTGCCAATATTTTATTGGGGATTTTTGCATCGATGTTCATGAGTGAGATTGGCCCATAATTCTCTTTCTTGGTTGAGTCTTTGTGTGGTTTTGGTATCAGGGTAACTGTAGCTTCATAAAAGGAGTTTGGCAATGACTCTTCTGTTTCTATATATATATATATATATATATATATATATATATATATATATATATAATGTGAAATACATTACGAAGTATAGGTATTAGGTCTTCTTGGAAGTTCTGGTAGAATTCCGCATTGAAACCATCTGGTCCTGGGCTTTTTTTGGTAGGGAGGTTTTTGATAACAGCTTCTAATTCTTTGCGACTAACAGGTCTATTTAGATTGTTCACCTGGTCCTGCTTTAACTTTGGTATATGGTATTTATCTAAAAAAGCGTCCATTTCTTTTACATTTCCCAGTTTTGTGGCATACAGGCTTTTGTAGTAAGATTTAATGATTCTCTGAATTTCCTCTGTGTCTGTGGTTATGTCCCCTTTTTCATTTCTGATCTTATTAATTTGCATATTCTCTCTGCTGTTTGATTAGTTTGGATAGGGGTTTATCAATCTTGTTGATTTTCTCCAGGAACCAGCTTTTTGTTTCATTGATTCTTTGGATTGTTTTCTGTGTTTCTATTTTGTTGATTTCAGCCCTCAGTTTGATTATTTCCAGTCTTCTACTCCTCCTAGGTGAGTCTCCTTATGTTTTTTCTAGAGCTTTCAGGTGGGCTGTTAAGTCTCCAACATGTGCTTTCTCTGTTTTCTTTAAGTGGGCACTTAGGGCTATGAACGTTCCTCTTAGGACTGCTTTCATAGTGTCCCATAAGTGTGAGCATGTTGTTTCTTTATTTTCATTGAATTCAAGGAAGACTTTAATTTCTTTCTTTATTTCTTCCTTGACCCAGGTGTGGTTTAGTAGTTGACTGTTCAGTTTCCATGAGTTTGTAGGCTTTCTGGGGGGTAGGGTTGTTGTTGAATTCTAACTTTAATCCACGGTGATCCGATAAGACACAGGTGGTTACTAATATTTTTTTGTAACTGTGGAAGTTTTCTTTGTTACCAAGTATGTGGTCAATTTTCGAGAAGGTTCCATGAGCTTCAGAGAAGAAGGTATATTCTTTCCTATTTGGGTGGAATGTTCTATAGATGTCTGTTAAGTCCATTTGATAAATTACCTCCATTAATTCTCTTATTTCTCTGTTAGGTTTCTGCCTGATTGAGCTGTCCATTGGTGAGAGAGGAGTGTTGAAGTCTCCTACTATTAGTGTGTGTGGTTTCATGACGGCCTTGAGTTTTAGTAATGTTTCTTTTACATAAGTGGGTGCTTTTATATTAGGGGCATAGATATTCATGATTGAGACTTCATCCTGATGAATTGTTTCTGTTATGAGTATAAAATGTCCCTCTCCATCTCTTCTGTTTGATTTTAGTTTGAAGTCAACTTTGTTAGAAATTAGTATGGCCACATCTGCTTGTTTCTTATATCCATTTGCTTGATAAATTTTTTCCCAGCCCTTTACTCTGAGTAGATGTCTGTCTTTGTGGTTGAGGTGTGTTTCTTGTAAACAGCAGAATGTTGGGTCCTGTTTTCATATCCAATCTCTTAGCCTGTGCCTTTTTATAGGTGAGTTGAGTCCATTGATATTAAGTGATATTAATGAACAGCGGTTGTTAAATCCGTTTTTTTTTTTTTTGGTAGTAGAGTTTGTGTGGTTCCCATCTTCGAGTTGTGCTGGTGAAGGGTCACTAGATGTCTGAGTTATTGTGGGCATTGTTGGACTCCTTGGTTTGTGATTTTCCTTCTATTAATTTCTGTAAGGCTGGATTTGTGGCTACGTATTGTATAAATTTGTTTTTATCCTGGAAAATTTTGTTTTCTCCCTTTATAGTGAACGAAAGCTTGACTGGGTATAGTAGTCTTGGCTTGCATCCATGGTCTCTTAGTTTCTGCAGTACATCTATCCAGGACCTTCTGGCTTTCATGGTTTCCATAGAGAAGTCAGGTGTAAGTCTGATAGGTTTACCTTTATAGGTAACTTGACCTTTTTCCTTTGCAGCTCTTAATATTCTTTCTTTTTTCTGTATGTTTTGTGTTTTGATTATTATATGGCGAGGGGATTTTTTTTTGATCCAGTCTATTTGGTGTTCTGTATGTTTCTTGAACCTTCACAGGCATATCTTTCTTTAGCTTGGGAAAGTTTTCTTCTATAATTTTATTAAATATATTTTCCATACCATTGAGCTGTACGTCTTCTCCTTCTTCTACCCCTATTATTCTTAGGTTTGGTCTCTTTGCTGTGTCCCAGATTTCCTGAATGTTTTGTGATGAGAATTTCTTGGCTTTGCTGTTTTCTTTGATCAGTGCGTTTATTTTCTCTATGGTATCTTCAGTGTCTGAGATTCTTTCTTCTATCTCTTGTATTCTGTTTGTAATACTAGTCTCTGTAGTTCCTGTTCATTTGCCCAGATTTTCCATCTCCAGCCTTCCCTCAGTTTGTGTTTTCTTCATTACCTCCATATCATTCTTCTTGAACCATTTCCCTTACCTGTTTCATTGCATTTTCTTGTTTCTCTTGGGTATATTTGAGAGATTTATTCATTTCTTCTACCTTTTTGTTTTTCATCTTTATTTCTTTATGGCAGTTTTTCACCTCCTGTTTAAGGTCCTCTATTATTTTCATATTGTTCCATTTAAAGTCGATTTCTTCTATTTCTTCTGGAGTATTGTGTTCAGTTCTTCTTCTTTCAGGATCCCTGGATTCTGGTGATGTCGTGTTGCCTTTCATGTTGTTGGAGGAATTCTTGCATTGGTGCCTGCCCATCTCTTCCTTCAAATGGAGCCAGGAGAGTCCTGGTGTCTTGGTCCAGTCTTTGCTGTGACTGACTCTCTGTGTGGATCTTCTCAGTGTAAAAAGCAGGAACTGTTCCTGTCTGTATGGAACTCCTCAGCACTGAAACCAGGATGCCTGGTATTACCCTCCATCCAGATGGAACTCCTCAGTACTGAAACAGGGATGCCTGGTAACCCAAGGACACAGCGGACAAAAGGGCTTAAGTGGGGAGCAGGGCAGGGTTGAGTAGAACACAGGAGACCCTGCAGCACAAGCTGAAGGTGCCTGAACTCCCTTGTGGCAACCTTCAGGCCTGCCTGGCAGGCAGACACTCACCCCTCTGGGTGGGTAGCCTTAGTGCAGGAACAGGAAACTGTTCCTGAGCCAAGGACCTTGCAGACAACAGGGCAGGCTTGGGGTGGGGCTGGGTCATGTGTAATGAAGACACCCCTGCAGTATTAGCTGGGGGAGAGGGGGCTTGTGCTCTCTTCTGGGATAGGCCGCCTTGGGATAGCACACACTCACCTGTCCAGATGGAGCTCCTCAGCACTGAAACAGGGATGCCTGGTAGCCCAAGGACACTGTGGACAAAAGGCTGTCTTTTTTTTTAAATTGAGAAATCTGCCAGAAATACCAACTTTTATGTGAATAGATTTGAACAGGTCTATATAGGAATGTTTTTGGATTTTTTTTAGTTGGAAGTACAAATTTGAGGGCACATGGCATTATACACTGATTCTACCACACTTAGGCATGAGTCAGCTGCCAGTGTCCATTGTATGGGAATCACTGGAGTGAAGGAATTTAAATAATTGAGTGGTGTATGTTCCACAGGAGGGAGGGAGTTCAGAACTCTTCTTAAAACAGATGTTTGATGCATGATAGACAATTGAGTTATTAGGTATCCTATCATACCTTACTAGAGGTCATGGTTTTGACTTAATTGTTTAGGTTGAGGATTACATTATCTTTGATTTGCTTTGTTCAATATATCCACAGAAAATATAATTACAGTACCTCAAAGAATGAAAGAAGGACATATCTTCCTTTACTTATCATTTTTGCTGGTGTGTCTCTGTGTGTGTGTGTGTTAAGCTAATGAAAATATCCTGGATTGAAAGAAAGTGTCCATTTCTGAATTTTGAAGTATTTGACCTCATATTTTAGAAACTAAAACTTTTGGGTAACTTTTTTCTGAATGAATGGATGCAGATAGACAGACAAAAAGACAAAATTAGAAAGGAAAAAGAAGATTTAAAAATCAACAAAATTTTGCAGCAAAGTAATTTTAATAATTACTAATATGCCAAGATTCAGATAACTAAAGAGAGATTAAGAGTGATCCTTCAAAATCACAGTAAAATCCTGTGCATTTGTAGCTGAATTCTCTTGGAAAAACAAGAAATCATGCCAGGTGTTTGCTTGAAACTGAGCCTTTGGGAGGCAAAACGAGGATCAGGCACTAGAAGCTACCCTTGGAATCTAGTGGGTTTCTGGTCACCTCAGGCTACACTTGGAATCTAGTGAGTTTATCTGGTCCCTCAAATAAACAAAAGCAAACAAATCAACAGCAACAAATTATAATTAAATCAAATGCAAGCAAGCAATATGCTCCCTCCATCTCAACACCACTGAGACAGGTAGGAAGACAATTAAGTATTGGGTGAGACATGTCCTCATCCTCTGTTATTCCTTCAGCAGCCATAACAGCATGAGGAGACACTGAGTCTAGAAATGGGTTCAACTGTCAGACCTTTTGTGAAGTAGAATCTCAAATGCTCTGTGCAAAGTCTGTGGAAATCAAAGAATGAATGCCCTGGTTCTTACCTGTTCCAGCTAAAGAAGCCTCCAGAGAGACTTTCTAATTGAGTATCGTAGTTTCTTCCCCCATCATTTGTCTGTTCTCCATTATAATAATTTATGAAACAAAGGCAGCAAACAGAGAGCTTTCTTGTCTGGGTTATGTCAGGTTCTTGTAAACTCTGAAGTTTCTTGATTTTGCCCACCACAGTGGACTTTTGGTTCCTAAACTTGCTTTTGCACCTCACTCTTGTGTTATAACTTAAAATACTACAGCAGTAAAGATCTTGTTCATTAGGTCTTCTAGTATGCCACAATAGTAGATGCATGCTTATTTAATATATCTATTCTAATGTGGTTAACTGGGAGTGGGAATAAAAGTAGAACTGTAGAAGAAGGGTGGACGTAAGAAGAAAAGGGCTACAATTATGATGGGAAACCTTCATCTATTTAATATTAAGCTGCTATATAATTTATGTTATTTTTATACCCATAAATAACAAAACTTGATGGGTTGCGTATTCATAATTACCAGACCTTTTAAAAACTCCAGTTTGAAAAAAAATATTCACTGGCACCAACTCGGCCAAGTAATTTCTTAGCGACTCTTTTAGTCAACTGATTTGGATTGACTTGAAATTTTATGAAATTTTATTATTCTTTTCTCTTTTTGGGCTCATTTTATTTTTTTTTTATGTGATGTATGTGTCTGTGTGAGTGTATGCTATAGGAATGGATCTATGGAAGCCAGGAAGGGTTTCAGATTTGCTGGAGCTAGAGTCACAGGAGGTTGTGAGCTGTGGGTTTGGGTGTTAGGAACTGAACTCAGGTTCTTTAGAAAAGCAGCAAGTTGATGTTCTTACCAATGAGCCATCTTCCCAGTCCCAAATTGTGCAATTCGTATAGAGTTCACACAATTAAAAAACTTTTATTAATTGGCTTTTTAGTGTATTTTGGGGTCTGATCATGATAGTTTCTCATTTTATGTTCAAAGTGAGTATCTCTCTGCAATTTTTATGCTCAATTTTTTGGGGTGTCAGAAAGATGTACAGCATTAACATAGGTCTCCCAATTGTCAAGCCAGCCTCAGTGTTCCTATCCCCCCAACCTCATGTTTTAGGTACTTAGTAAGGGTTGTTGGTAGGAGAAGTTTTCATTAGAATCCTCCCTCTGGGAATTATGCATCAAGCTCTCAAAACATTTTCATAACATTTCTACATGAAAAAAATAAAAGAAGAAATAAAACAAAATTTTTCTATACAAGTTATGAATCTGCCTAATTGTGTGTGAGAGAATTTGCATTTATTTTGAGGAGATAATACATTCACACAACTTTTAAAAATAAAAAGTTTAAAGCTTCATGTAACAGGATATTTTCCCTTATTGACACTCTCTTTTTGTTCCTTCTTTGTGTTCCTAAAGTAAAGTGTTCTTTTATGTCCTTCCAGAGGGGTTTTCATGCATCTATCAACACATGAATAGACTTTCCCTTTCTTCCATACAATTGATAACTACATGCATTGCTATTACCATATCTGTTGAAGAATTCAACAATAATACATCTTGGTGATCTTTCTGGTTTAGTATATAAGGGAAAGAGCTGTATGTGTGTTATCTATTCTGTATTCCTTCATCTTCAAGGAACTGTACTTTGCTGGATTGTAAAATAATTGGGTGAGATCCAGATATCCCTAGACTATCTCTACTTTTTAAATAAGTAACTGTTAAGAGCATAAATGAAAAAGTATAAATAATGGTATAACTATTTTATTAAAGTTAATCTGGGTTTGTTTTTAAAGAAAACATCCAAGAGAGAGTTCTTCTCTCGTCAAATGCTCTCAGAACATGGAATTGCATTGATAGTCAATATATAGTCATTAGTTTTTATCTTTTTAACTTTTCAATTCTTATCACTATTATTTTATCAAGAGCCTCTCTTTAAGTTTCTCATTCCTATTCTGTAGGAGGAGGCTTCTTTTCTCCAGAAGCTCTGAACCCACACACATGTCCAATTATTCTAAATCTTATGCCAGAGTCACAGTCTTTGCAGCCTCCATAGCTTTGACCATGAGCCTTAGTCTAACACCTTAGAAGTTTGGTATATTTGGATCTGGAGTGCACCCCACCTCTGCCCCTCTCCCACCAGTTAAAGGTTTGCTTTTCATCCTGAGTTGTTATTGTTTGAAACTAAGTTTGCTGAGTTCCTGGTCACTAGGAATGTGTCCTCAAAGGTTATCTTGGGACTCTGGTATGTTCCTATTTTTATTTTTCTTTCATTTTTGTTTCTCATCTATGGATTGAATGGCTCTGCATGTAACCTGCTCTCTTCTCTTATTACGGCTTAAAGCAAGAGGATCAGTCAGTTGTGAACCAAAATCTCTGAAAATATAAGTTGAGACAAGCCATCATCTTTTTTTTTAAAATTTAATTTTTATTTTTTATGTGCATTGTTTTTTCTTTTTGAGGTTTGGTATTTATTTAGTGCATTATGGAAGGGAAGGGAAAAGGGAGAAGAGCAGAAAGGGAGGAGAGAGAGAGAGACAGAGAGAGAGAGAGAGAGAGAGAGAGAGAGAGAGAGAGAGGGGAGAGAGAGAGAAACACAAGGGGGAAGGGGAGAAGAAGTGGGGAGAGACTGAAGCTGCCTCTTTGAGAGGGAGACCTGTGCATTGGTGATTTCCCTGCAGATGTGTTTGTATAGGGTGTTGGATTCCCTGGAACTGGAGTTACAGACAGTTTTGAGCTGCCATGTGGAAGCTTGTAATTAAATCCCAGTCCTCTGCAGGAACAGCAAGTGCTCTTAGCTGCTGAGCCATCTCTCCAATCCCACCTTTTTTTTTTAAAGACAGGGTCTCACTGTAACACTGGCTGACCTGAGACTTGTTATGTATGTTATACATAATAACATGTAGTGTATTAATGTATTTTATACATTATTTTAATTATCCATAGTGTATATTAACATATATAAATCATAATGGGCTAGGCATAGTGGTACATGCCTATGATCCTGAGGCTGAGGCAGAAGGATCATGAATTTTTGGCCAACTTGTGTTATGTAGAAATTTCTATTTATTTCTTTTTGTGTGTGGTGTTAGAACTGGACCCAGAGCTTTGCCCATAGGATATTCTATGGCATTCTGAGATGCAGGGGGGAGACTCTGTCTCAAAACAGCCCCTCCCAACAAAGCAAAATGAAAAGACATAAGAAATTTGTTCCTTCATAATGAAAATCTTCTAGCAGATGTTTGCTGTACGTGTTGGAAGATGATGACTTTCTTCTCACTCACCTGAACACTAAATAAAGATCACTTGCCTCGTTCTCTTTTCAAAAGAGGAATCAAGCAGGGTAGGAATTGATGTGACATATTTGAAACTGTTTATTATCATAGTCACTAAGGTTCAGAATGGGAACATAGCCCAGATGTGCTGTTTTTTTTGCTGCACACAACTGTGATAAATGGTGCACTATTGTTCTTAAAAATATTTCTAATGCCTAAGTTCTTTCTAAGCTCTACTTTTCTTTCTTGATATTCCCTGGATCATGTTAATTTTGTGTATTTGTCTTCTTCTATAGCAGTTCCCTTTATCAGTATGTCAAAGTGTGGGTACTATGCTGTATTATCCTATATTGAGCACTGAGTAAATTCTTCAAGTATCCGCCTTTTAGAAATTTATCAACTTTGTGGATTGGTGCTATATGGAGAGCAAGTAATAGCATACTGGAAGACAGAATCATATCTTAGTAAGTCTTCCATTTGAGTTAAATCCCATTGGAAGAGTAGGAGACTTCAACAGAAGAATATTAGAGGCATTTCAGGCAAACCTATAAAGCTCTTTGAAAGAAGGCTTGAGCAGTGTAATGTAATTGAGGAGGGATTAAGGCAGAAGGGGGAATAAACCTAGAAAACTGAGCTAGTTCATAAGATAAAGACAGCAGATACCGCATTAAACAGTTTGAAAGTTTTCCTGAAAGTGTCCAATATTGCAGGGTTTTAATTTGCAACACTAGAAAATGAGGTAGCCCATGGCTATGGTGGCTTTCAGAAGATGACTGGATATTTCTTAGGATTTTGCTGCCAGGATTCAAGAAAGAAAAGCTGAGCAGCTGAATTGGGGCAATGATAGGTGACACAAAGAGTGGCCTTTTGACAAAAGTCAATTCCAAGGAAAAAGAATCATAAGCTTCAGCGACAGTATAACTGAATTAAAAATACGTTAACCTCAAGGATAGCTCCCCTAAAAGCACTTAGATTTTTAGATTCTCCCCCCTCATCAGATGAGTAGATAATTTTCATTTCTCAGGCCAGATTTCACTTAGTTGTGTCTTCTTGTTTGTCATTTTTCCCCATTCTTTAAAGATAGTTTGATGGATCACACCCACTGATTCTCAGCATCTTTTAAATGTATGATTGAAAAGTCAAGTACACAATGTAATTCCAATAAAAATGCCAATAAAGCATTAGGTCAGCTGTTATTGAAATTCATGTGGAAAACATGGGTAGATGGGAAAGAAAATACTGGAAAAAACAGAATGAGAAGACAGTAAACACTGCTGGGCTGAACACATTTTTATGGTCTCAGAAACCGACACTGTGAGCTGTATAAACATCAATAGATACATAGACTACTGTAAGATAAATTAAAATTAACCCCAAATACTGAAAAAGACCACCATGGTAGCAGTGACAACTTAACTGTCTATTTATCATATCATAATATTTTAATAAATGTTTCTGGAACACCATGGTAGCTTTTTGGAAAACAGGCAAAATTAGATTTAGTTTTTAAAAATTAATGAATTAACTATTTAAAAAAGCTATGTTTTCTCATTTTAAATATCAATCCCAGTTTCCACTCCCTCCCTTTTTCCTGCTCTCTCCACCTTCCCCCCACCCCACTCCTATCCACTCCTCAGAGAGGGTAACATTTCCCATGGGATGTCAACAAAGTCTAGTGCATTGCTCTGAGGCAGGCCTAAGGCCCTCCCCACTGTGTGTGTCTAGGCTCAACAAGGTATCCCTCCAAAGAGGACGGGTTCCAAAAAGCCATAAGTAAATCATGGTCTCACCGCCAGTGGCCTCACAGTCTGCTCCAGCCATACAGCAGTCACCACACTTAGAGGGCCTAGTTTGGTCCTACTCTGGTCCCCCCTCTGTCAGGCTGGAGTTTGTGAGCTCCGATTAGCTCAGGTCAGCTATTTCTGTGGATATCCCCATCATGGTCTTGACCCCTTTGCTCTTATTATCACTCCTCTCTCTTTTTGACTGAAATTTGGGAGCTCAGCACAGCGTTCCATTGTGGATCTCTGCATCTGTTTCTGTCAGTTGCTGGATGAAGGTTCTATGATGACATTTAAGATAGTCATCAATCTGACTACAGGTCAAGGCCAGTTCAAGCATCCTCTCCATAGTTGTTTACAGTCTTAGCTGGGAAAATGGATCAAAGACCTCAGTATAAATCCAGCCACACTGAACCTCATAGAAGAGAAAGTAGGAAGTAGCCTTCAACACACAGGCACAGGAGACCACTTTCTAAATATAACACCAGTAGCACAGACCCTGAGAGCAACAATAAATAAATGGGACCTCCTGATAAGTAAGTAAGTAAGTAAGTAAATAAATAAATAAGCAGCTTCTGTAAAGCAAAGGTCACAGTAAATAAGGCAAAAAGGCAGCCTACTGAATGGGAAAAGATCTACACCAATCCCACATCAGACAGAGGACTGATCTCCAAAATATATAAAGAAATCAAAAAACTAGACATTGAAATACCAAATAATCCAATTAAAAATGGGATACAGATCTAAACAGCGAATTCTCAACAGAAGAATCTCAAATGGCCCAAAGACACTTAAGGAAATGTTCAATATCCTTAGCTATAAGGGAAATGCAAATCAAAATGACTCTGAGATACTATCTTATGCTGTTCAGAATGGCTAAGATCAAAAACACCAATGATAGCTTATGCTGGAGAGAATTCAAAGTAAGAAGAAAACTCCTCCATTGCTGGTGGAAGTACAAACTTGTACAGCAACTTTGGAAATGAGTGGTTTCTCAGAAAACTGGTAATCAACATACCTCAAGACTCAGCAATACCACTCTTGGGCATATATCTAAAAATGCCCAATCATACTGTAAGGACATTTGCTCAACTATGTTCATAGCAACATTATTCATAATAACCAGAACCTGGAAACAACCTAGATGGCCCTCAACCAAAGAATAGATAGAGAAAATGTGGCACATTTACACAATGGAGTGCTACTCAGTGGTAAAAAACAATGGCATTTTGAAATGTGCATGAAAAATGGATGGAACTAGAAAAAAAAACATCCTGAGTGAGGTAACCCAGACCCAGAAAGATGAGCAAGGTATGTATTTACTCATAAGTGGATATTAAAGTGAAGCAAAGGATAACAAGCCTATAGTCAACAACCACAGAGAATAGGCTAGGTAGCCAGGAGACCCTTAAGAGAAACATACCTGGAAATTCCCCTGGGAAGTGAAAATAGACAAGATCTCCTGGGAAAACTGGGAGCATGGAGGTGGGGGAAGAAGGGAGTGCAGAAGGGGAGGAGGAGGGAGGAATGGAGGGAAGAGGGGAACTTGAAGGAATGGAATGGTTTAGATGGGGGAAGGACAGAGAGGGAGAGCAAAAAAAGAAATATCTTGGTTGTGGGAGCCATTATGGGGCTAGCAAGAAACCTGGGACTATAAAAATTCCCAGGAATCCACAAGGATGACCCCAGCTAAGACCCTAAGCAATTGTGGGGATAGATTTAGTTTATTTTGCATATTTCAGAATAAATAGCAAACAGATTAACTATTTAAATATGAAAAATACAACATACATGTAGTAGGGTAAAAAATGACTTATTTTTCTTAATGTAGGGAAAGACATCATTATGTTTATAAATTCATTATGTTTATAAATTATAAAGCAAAATATTGGATAAATTTGAATGCATAAAAGTAGTTGATTCACAATGCAGCATAAGCAAAGTAAAAAGACAATTGAAAGAATTATAAGCATATACCATAGATATATATTCCTAATAAAGAAGGAACTTCAGAACCTGGGGTGGGGGCAAAAGAAAAAGTTGTAGAAAGGTGATGGTGTAAGTCGTAAACAATCCCACACCAGTCTGGAATTATGATTAATAGGGTGGTATTTATTTAAAGGGGAAAAAACTTATAGATCACTGTCCCAGACAACAGCCCTCTGCGCAATTAGGAAGAAGTCTAGTCGCTGGAACCGGAGCAGGAAGTAAAGAGAGCAAGGCGGGAAGTAGCCACTTTTTTAAAGGGAAAGAGACCACGCCCCAATGGGCTGGTATCTCAGTGGCTATTGGCTGGAGGAGCGGAAGGACCTCCCGCAACACCTCCCCCTTTTGTTTAAGTAAGAGAGTTCTAAACCTACTATGAAATTATATACAATAAGTACAAATATCCTATTCTACCTAGCTTAGGTCTTGTATAATAAATAGCTTGGCTAAGTCATGAGTGGAAAGTAACTACATTTATATAGTCTTCAACCCCATTGAAGATCTGAGAAGGAAAATAATGTTACCTGAGTAATTAGGAAGTGCAATCAAACAACTTCCAACACATGCAAAAACCCATAGAGACAACTAGCTACCTGGGCAATCACCCAAGGTCACGTTTGCAGCATTGAAGCAACCAACTTTGGCTAAGGCCTAACATAACTGACATACCATTTTCAAAGGCAAGAAACTTGTCAAAACTATCTTACCCTGTCTTGGCAGGATATGACAGTCCTGTTTTTTCCATTCACAGATACTCTGTATTTCTGTCAGTGGTTGAGGTATGGGCATTTCTTTGCCCAAAGGCCAGTTCAGTCAAGAAGAAAGGCTCCAGGTGGAGTGTCTTTGGTGCTCAACATTCTCTCGGGAATAGAGCGGTGTTGCCAGGAGCAATTGTGTCTCACTACCACAAAACTCTGAGTTAGATTAAAGGCCATTTTCTACAGCTCTTTGAAGAGGTTGAAGATTATCTATCTATACTGAGTATAATCTCTATGTATCTAAAGAACCTGATTAGTCTAATTATAAATGACAAACTTAGAATACTATTGATCTATATAATTCTCAATACCTATCTAATTTAAAGACTAAGACAATAAACGACTGTGAAACAAATGAGGACAATGACCTCCAAATATAAACAATGTACAAATATACATTGCCACTGCATAATGATTTATGTTAAACTGCTGGCTCCATGCACAAGGCACAGGCTGCAAGGCACAGGCCGTGGCTGAACTGGCGGCAGGCAGCCGAGCGGGGGAAGGAGGGGTCCTAAAACCAAACGTTGGGTGCCAGATGATGGCGTAAGTCATAAACAATCCCACACCAGTCTGGAATTATGATTAATAGGGTGGTATTTATTTAAAGGGGAAAAAACTTACAGATCACTGTCCCAGACAACAGCCCTCTGCGCAATTAGGAAGAAGTCTAGTCGCCAGAACTGGAGCAGGAAGTAAAGAGAACAAGGAGGGAAGTAGCCGCTTTTTTAAAGGGAAAGAGACCACGCCCCAATGGGCTGGTATCTCAGTGGCTATTGGCTGGAGGAGCGGAAGGACCTCCTGCAACAGAAAGGAGGGAGGAATGAAATTATGTAGTAAGGAAACGGAAGTGATGATACTTTTCTGAGTGGAATATTTTATTAAAAATATTTTTAATTGAAATAGTATTATATCACTTTCTGTGTTTTTGTGTTCCTTTTTTTCCTCTTCAGCCCTTCCCCAGAACCCTCCTCCAATCTCCTCCATGCCCCCTCAAGCCAATGGCCTCTTTTTCTTTGATTATTATTGTTACATACATGTGTGTATGTATGGTATGTATGTGTGGGTATATTTGAGTGTGTTTTTTTATGTTGTTTGTGTTTATAGTTTCAGAGGCTGACCCCTCTGCGTTGGACAATCAGTAAGAGTGCTCATTCCTGGGTGAAGTTAATGATGCTTCTCTTAGCATTCATTCGTTGCCATAGTTCTTTGCCTAGATGTAGGGACCTGTGGAAACTCCTCCCTTTCCCCTCAGCATGTTTTCTGATGTAACTGATGTTACAGTCTTTTTTTTATGTAGCTATTTCAAGGAAAGACTGTTTCACAGTAGACTTTCAACTATTCTGGCCATTACAGTTTTTCTGGCTCCTCTTCTGTGATGTTCTTTGGGTTATAGATGCAGGAACTGTGATGTATATGTATCCACTGGGGGTATTCTGAGTTTATCTTTTTATATTAATCTTGCCTGTTAGTACTACGGAAATGTTTCATATTTTCTCTACATATTAAAATACATCAATAAAACCAATGAAAAGTAAGAAAACTAAAAATATAATACAAGTAAATTTATGTGCATTATAAATAAATACCACACTTTTGGTGTGGTTCAAATATATGTAACAAGTAAATTGAGAAAACATTATCTTATTGGAGATGTGAAGCTAAAGTACACAATTAGTTATACTCAATATTATGTAGTTGTAGAGACCAATGAGATTCTTCTTCTTCTTCTTCTTCTTCTTCTTCTTCTTCTTCTTCTTCTTCTTCTTCTTCTTCTTCTTCTTCTTCTTCTTCTTCTTCTTCTTCTTCTTCTTCTTTCTTCTCTCCTCCTCCTCCTCCTCCTCTTCCTCCTCTTCCTTCTTTTCCTCCTCCTTCTCCTCCTTTTTCTTCTTCTTTTGAGACATGGTTTCTCTGTGTAATAGTCCTGATTGTCCTGGAACTTACTCTGTAGACCAGGCTGACTTTGAACTCAGAGATCCACCTGCCTTTGCCTCCTGAGTGCTGGGATTAAAGGTGTGCATCATCCCTGACTGGCTGTGATTTTTATAGGGTTCTTTGTTGATTTTTCCGAAAGTACTTTATGTGTATATTAAAATTGGAATTCAAACTATATGTGTAAACTCATGGTTTTGTTGTATTTGTTGATAGATACAGAAGTGGTGATTAAATGTGTTAATTAGCTTGCCTATGTGAATTGCCTTGATTTCCCCTGAGAAGTCCTAGGAGCAGCAACTTTCTAGTACCCACGAGCACTCTAGATGCCTAGGTCTTGGTGTCTTCACACCATCCCCCAGTTAGAGGAGTCAGGGACCCATGGAGAAAGCATGACTTGAACCGGAACATTTTAAGCCTGAGGTATTTTGTTATGAGAGAAAGTAAAGAAATCCAATTAAGTTCATGGGGGTTTCTTAAATGAGCACATAGGTAATCTGAAAGAGCTGCTGGTAGCCAAAGTTGGACAAATTTAGTTAAAAATACAGATACTGTTTAGTTAAGACCTATAGAATAAATATTTTGAGCTTGTGCTCTTAGAAATAAATATTTGATTAGAATAAATATTTCCATAGAAAAGAATGGCTTTTTCTTTTCAGCAGAGTTCCAGTTATGTGCAAGGGAGAAAGGAAATAGAATCATCATTATATCCACATCCACAAATCATTATTGCAGACAATGTTCATCAGGGCACATTAAAATTAGGGATAAAAGTTTAAAGATATGTCTTTTCTAGTTTCAGGGTATCTCCTCATGATATTAGTAACTGTAAAAAGAAGCATAAAATATTTATCATGGAAAAAACAAGATTCACTCATTTATCTAGAAATTCAGGTAAGTATCCCATGTCACAAGAAAGCATCTTATGTCTTTCTAGAGCTTTACTTAGAAACACTTGCAACATTTTGTTTATCTGGTTTGTGTTGTTGTTTTTTGTTTTAGTCTATTCTCTTTGGGGACTTGAAGTTCCTAGGGAGCTAAGGATGACTTTGAATTTCTGATCCTCCTACCTTTACCTCCTAGTGCTGTGGCTACAGGCATGCGGTACACCACATCTGTTTTTTTTTTTATTAGAGTTTTATCAACAGTTGACAAGAGGAGAATCTGGATGAGGGAAAGATGGGAACTCTGTATTATTGCTATAGATTTTCTCTAAAGTCAATTAACCTTAGTTTCTTTTTCCTTTATTTTGTTAGCCAAGATTACCACAGATACCTTTTAACTAAGAAACTAAAGTTCGTTGGAACTGAGAAGAGCTGCATCTTTTCCACCTCCTTTAGAATAAATGTGCAGGATAATTGAGGAGATAACATCCATTCACAGTTATATTGTCAACTTGGGTTGCCACAGTGTAAGATCGCAGACTGAGTTTGGGAAGCTCGAAACTGAAATGAAGAGTCTGGCTGGGTTACAGAAACAAGTTTTAATAAATAAGGCTGAGTTTTCTGTTCTTTGTTTTGTTTGTTTTTGATTTTTCTGTCAAGAATGTATGGATATCTCAGACAGATTAAATAGTGACACTTGGGAGTGTGACTACATGGGGAGTTCCGAAGCTCATCTAGTTTCTGTATAGCCTGAGTGTTGGTTTTCTTTCTTTTTTCTTTTTCTTTTTCTTTTTTTTAAAAAGAAAACAAGTTACCTTTTTTTTTTTCATTTTACATACCAATTCCAGTTCGCACTTCCTCCCCTCCTCCCATTCCCTCCACCTATCTTCCACCCCACCCCCAATCCACTCCTTAGAGAGGGTAAGGCACATTGCTTTGGGAAATGTCTAAGGCTCTCCCTACTATATCTAGGCTGAGCAAGGTATCCATCCAAAGAGAATAGGTTCTAAATAATCCGGTACAAGCAGTAGAGATAAATTCTGGTACCACTGCCAGTGGCTCCACAGTCTGCCCCAGCCATACAATTGTCACCCACTTTCAGAGAGACTAGTTTGGATTTATGCTGTTTTCTTCCCTGTCTGGCTGGAGGGTGAGCTCCCATTAGCTCAGGTAAACTGTTTCAGTGGGTGTACCCATCATGGTCTTGACCTATTTGCTCATATTCTCAGTCCTCCCACTCTTCAACTGAACTTTGGGAGCTCAGTCTAGTGCTTTTATGCCGGTGTCTGCCTTTGTTGCCATCAGTTGCTGGATGAAGTTTCTATGGTGATTTTTAAGATATTCATCAGTCTGACTATAGGGCAAAGCCAGTTCAGGCCCCCTCTCCTCTATTGCTTAGGGTCTTAACTTGGGTCATCCTTATGGATTCCTGGGAATTTCTCTAGTCCCAGGTTTCTTGCTAGCCCCATAATGACTCCCTCAATCAAGATATCTCTTTCTTTGCTCTCCCTCTCTGTTCTTCCCCCATCTAGACCATTCCATTCCCTCAAGTTCCCCTCTTCCTTTCTCTTTTCCCCTCCTCCTCCCCTTCTGCCCTCCCTTTTCTCCCCACCCCGATGCTTCCAATTTTCTTGGGAGATCTTGTCTATTTCTACTTCCCAGAGGGATCCATGTTTCTCTTAAGGTTCTCCTGGTTACCTAGCTTCTCTAGGATCATAGACTATAGGCTTGTTATCCTATGTTTTATGTCTAATATCCACTTATGGGTGAGTACATACCTTGCTTGTCTTCCTGAGTCTGAGTTACCTCACTCAGAATGTTTTTTTTTCTATTTCCATCCATTTGTATGCAAATTTCAAGATGTTATTTTTTTTTTAACGTGGAGTAGTACCCCATTGTGTAAATAAAAGTCCCACACTTTCTTTATCCATTCTTTGGTTGCTGGCTGTCTAGGTTGTTTCCACTTTCTGGCTATTACATACTCCTCAAAGTGTTCCACATAATAGAAACAGAAGGCACATTGCCAATTTTTTTATGAGGCTACATTAACCGTGATACCAACACCACACAAGGACTCCACCAAAAAGAGAATTGCAGACCAATTTCAATCATGAACTGTAGTGATGAGGTGAGAAGGCCTGCTTTTTATCCTGCCTGGCTCCCACACGACTAGCTTTACACCCGAAATAATAACACGGAAACTGTATTCATTTAAACACTGCCTAGCCCATTAGTTTCAGCCTCTTATTGGTTAATTTCTCACATCTTGCTTCAACCCATATTTAATAATCTGTGTAGCACCACGAGGTGGTGGCTTACCGGGAAGATTCTAACCACTGTTCGTCTTGGGTAGGAGAAGCATGGCGTCTGACTCTTCTTCCCAGCATTCTGTTCTGTCTACTCTACCCACTATGTTCTGACCTATCAGGTCAAGCAATTTCTTTATTAATTAACCAATGAAAGCAAAACATAGAAAGAAGACCCACCTATATCAATGAACATAGATGCAAAATTACTCAATAAAATACTGACAAACCAAATCCAAGAACCCATAAAAAATCATCCACCATGATCAAGTCAGTTTCATCCAAGTGATGCAGAGATGGTTCAACATACGAAAATCTATCAATGTTATACACCATATAAATAAACTGAAAGAAAAAAAAACATATGATTATCTCATTAATTGTTGAAAAAGCATTTGACAAAAATCTAACACCTCTTCATTATAAAGTTGTTGGAGAGATCAGGGATACAAGGAGCATATCTAAACATAATAAAAGCAATATACAGCAAGCTGACAGAAAACATCAAATATAATGGAGACAAACTCAAAGTGATCCCACTAGAATCAGGAACAAGACAAGGCTGTCCACTGTCTCCATATCTTTTCAACATAGTTCTTGAAGTTCTAACTAGAGGAATAAGACAACAAAAGGAGACCAAGGTGGTTCAAATTGGAAAGGAAAAAGTCAAACTCTTGTTATTTGCAGATGATATGATAGTATATATAAGTGACCCCAAAAATTCTACTAGGGAACTTCTACAGCTGAAGAATACCTTTAGTAGAGTGTTGGTTTTCACTGCCACAAGTGAGCTGCGGGAAGGAGAGTCAGAGACTGGCACAAGTTGAAATACCTGGAAGAGTACATGTTCAAACCAAGGTCTAGACACCTTAGTTAGCTTAGACCACTTGCATGGTCACAAGACTTTGATTGTATTCAGAGGCCCTGGAAAAGTTGAATTGCAAATTTTCCCCATGTTCTCACTGCTTTTAGTGAAATTTTAAGGTACTCCCTCAGCCATTCCTGAACCTGAAATTATCTCTTCAAAATTTAATCACATTGATGAGGTCATGGGAAATACATCCCAGACAGAAACAAAAGTGTGTGTGAGCAAAGATCAGGTGATGATGGATTGAGGATGATGGTTTTGATAATCAGTGCTGTCCTTTGACTATGTTCTAATATTTGCTAACCTTTATGATGAAAAACTGATAACAAAAGTGGTGTTTTCCTGTGGTCCTTCTCCTTCTACCCCCTTTCTTATATTATGGTATCATTTCATTTGACCTTTGTGCCATTTTCTTGCAAAATTTTGATTAAAAAAATTTAAAGGCCCCAGTGATTTACTTCTTGTAGTTAGTCTCCACCTCCTCAATACTTCAGCTATCTGGGGACCTAGTATTTAACACATAAACCTGTGGGGAAACATTTCTTATTCTAACCAAAACTGGGCCCACTCAGCAGACCATTGATTTTCAATCCCTCAGTGAGATTCGGGGGGGGGTTGTTTTTAGTTTTATATTTTTCCTCTGCAGTTCATTTACTTGCACTATTACTTTTCCCCCAGTCAATGTCTTTGCCGCCAGGTTTCTGTTTGTTGTATCTTGTTCCAAATGCAACTGAACATTGGCAGGAGATAGGGAGTGTGGAGCTTAGTAAGATTTGAAGGAAAACACCCTTATGCATTTCTACCTGAGAGTCTTGCTTGTGGTAGATTTAGAACTGAATTTTAGTATCTAATTAATTATTCCTGTATTAAAAGAGGACTTAAAGAGATGCTTCAAGAAAATGCATATAATGAATATGGTTTTCCCTGTAGCTAATTCCTGACCTATAACTTTAGGCACTAACATAATGGAATTTTATTTTGGAGGTAGAAAAATATTAATACTTGACTATGCTGTTTTTATTGCTGAAAATATTGTATTAAGTTCAATGTCCTCACATGGCTACTAAATTCTTAGAACCTTTGAAAAGTAGAATTTCATGCAATTAAAGAAGATTTATGGTCATTATGGAGGGAAAAGGAAAGCACAGCCAAATAAGCAAAACTGGGCTTTGCATTCTTGGGCTGAAGTTGTGGCTCCTTAGTAGATTGCATGCCTACCACATGTTGGGCCCAGGGTTTCATCTTCATCACAGTGAAAAAGACAAAGAACAAAACCAATTTCTTTGCTTAGCCTTAGCTGTGTGAATAGCGACAAGTTCTTCAGCCTCCCTGCACTTCTGGAAACTTCTACAAGCATGGATTAAGAAGCTGATTAAAAATTCCTGAAGAGCAAGGCATTAGCGGGTGTGGGAAGGGGAAAGAGGGGCAACCAGGATAGAGTGAACTGTGACAGAAATACATACACCACATCTACGAACATGCCATAGTGAAACCTATTATTATATATAACTAACATATTCTAATAAAATATAAAACAATAATAACAGAAATAATTCCCAAGATTTTATTCTTTGTTAGCTATAGCTTCAGACCCAAACTTAGTCGGTGCACTAGAATTCATAGTTCATTAGGGAGACAGATAAGAAATTAATTATGATCAATTTGTAAGGGTTTTTCTGGTGCAAGGGCATCTTGGCAGTCAGGAGTCAAGGATCACTACAAAGTTACACCATGCAACAATTCTCACACAAGAAATTTATTGGGGTGAAGAACTGAGTGGTGGCTGCCTCTGACTGGGAGCCAAGACAGCAGAGGTTTGAACAGAGGGGCAGGTGTTATAGGGTCTTTGGAGCATGCACAGTGAGCTAATGGAAAAGTACAGCAAGGCCTTTTGTGCTGTAACATTGCTTAGCTGTTAATGCTGAGTCATAGGAGGCCAGGATTTCTAAGTTTAGGACCTCAGGGGCAGGCCAGGGCCAGGGTGACTTGACTGTGCACAATTATTTTCTTAATTTTCTTATTTTCTTACAGTTGGAAGAGACACTAAAGCACACAGTGAGATTAAATCTAATGGTGAATGTGTATGCCTAATCTTCAAAAGTGTTTGGTGGGGGAGGGACAGAGAGAGAGAGATCTAAAAGTTTTTAAGGCTAGATTTGGGCAAAATGTCTAAATAGTAGATTATTATTGGTGAATACCACCGCTATGCTGCTGTCTTTTTAAAAAAGGAAATTATAATTGTTGCTGAGACGGAATTGGATGTGAGAGATACCTTGAACAAATAGGCAAGCCCTCTGGTAATACATTCAGTTTTGAGTGGTTGCCCCTGACCATCCTGGTTCTTCTTAACATGCATGGGTGATTAATCAGACCCAGAAAAGTTCCCGATTAAAGTATTCTCATTAAATTCTCAGATGAATTTCAGTCAATATTAATGAGTGTGCTCAGGTGGAAGTAATAGAATCCCTTCCCACAGAGTTGAAGCTTCAACTAGCTCTGTGTTTACTGAATATAAGGATGGTGGCCCAGAGTCAGAGGGCCCGGAAACAGGTGCTGGAAAGATACAGTAGCTGAGGGATTTCTCTCTCTGCTCCCTCCTCTTTGCTTTGTCCTGCACAGCTGTAGAAATGGAGAGTGCCTCTCTCTGCTCCCTGTCTCAAGGTTATGTGAATTTCCAGACAACTGTAGGCAGTAATGAACTCAGCTTTCCCAGCAGGGAAAAACTCATCATTGAGCAGGGACTTTCCCACATCCAATACCTAATGTCTGAGAAACTGAGACACAGGACCTCATGACTCCAGTCATCTGTGAAAACTACTTCTGGGGTTTATTAATCTATGCAGTGCGGTGATTCTCAACCTGTGGGTCATGGCCCCTTTGGGCAGTTTACTGATCCTTTCACAGGGTCACCTAAGACCGCCAGAAAGCTCAGATGTTTACATTCTGATTCATAACAGTTGGAAAAATTACAGTTATGAGGTAGCAATGAAATAGTTTTATGCTTTGGGGATCACCACAGCCTGAGGAACAGCATTAAAGGGTCGCAGCGTTAGGAAGGCTGAGAACCACTGGTGTAGTGGGAATAAAAGCAGAGCAAACAGGACAGGCTTTACAGGAATGTTGCAAGGATGAGCGAAATAGTGTTTGCAGTACTTGGCACAGTGCCTGGAATACAGCAAACATCAATTAGAGTAAGTTATTTCTCTATTGTTCCTATTTATTGAGTAATTTCAGACTTTGTAGGAGATGCTTCTTCTCAGAGCCATTGGAAGTATTTTAAGGAGTTAGGAATAAACAAAGTTTATTCTGGAATCAACTCTGAAGCAACTTTGCAAATCTGAGTCTGGATGTATTCTGGTTAGTACAGTATCTATCAGTCCTGGAAACATGGCTCACATAATTAAATTTGCTAGACTCCTTTCTTTATCATTCTGTTGAAGCTCACCAGATGGGAAGAAGGAAAATAAGAAAGCTTATCATTAATAAGGATTAAAAAATGTATTCAAGCTAGCTTCTTAGATGTTTCTCAACTTCTAATGCACAAATTAGGCATTAATAGTAATATAATCATTGGTACCAGTTGAAGTCTGCAGTTATTAAAGCAGTAATAAAAAGAAAGTCATCATAGCTATACATGATTTCCCCACATTGTAATAGGCATTTCCCTCTCTGAGTAATTATGGCATTCCTATTAAATTCTCAGATGAATAATTTAATGCAAATGAACATTTTAAGTCAGTATACACTCTGCCTAAAAATGTTTTTGCTTTTTAGTTCTCCTACTTTCTAAAGTCATTTGGCTATGTTTTAAAAATTCCTGCAAATCTGGTATTTTGCATTAAAAACACTAAAAATAGGCAAAGCGATTTTTAGGAAATTAGGCAAAAGTAGCTTATTTTTATTGGATATCTTACCTGTGTAAAATAATGGGTTTCAGTGTGGCATTTTCAGATACACACATAATGTCTCATTTCCCTGTGCCCACCATTACCTTCCTGCCTCTGCCCACTATTTTCATCCTGGATGCCTCTCTGCCTCCTCTGACATTCATTCTTTTCCCTAGCAGTCCTCCTTCTGCTCATGCTCCCCCATTAATTCTTAGTAACAAGATGGTTGTGATTTGGGTCAGGTCAACCTTTGTGTATGTTATCTAATCTCAAGAGGTCAGCCCTAAGCACATACATATGAGCAACACTAAATGGACTCAGTAGGACATACACAAATATACACAGATATTCTTTATTATTGCTACACACACACACACATACATATATGTACATATATCACTACACACACACACATATATATACATTATGTATATACATTATGTATATATGTGTGTGTAGCAATAACAAAGAATAGGATAAGAGGCATGACTTTGCAATGGAATCAGGGGTATGAGGAAAGATTCGAAGAGAGAAATATAAATATGGTATTCCCATGTGAAATTATGAAATACAAAAACACGGAAAACTGGAGTCAAGGCTATTAAAGGAGTATTGATACTGTGGGTGAATGTAGCAGAGTGACAAAGGCTTAGGTTCACTTCAGGAGAAAACTGAATGTGTAAGAGTTTCTTCAATAGAATGGTATGGGAGGTCCTTCTGTCTCTGTGTTGCTTTTATTGGTTAATGAATAAAAGAACTGCCTTGGCCCGTTGATAGGGCAGAATTTGTGTAGGCAGGGAAAACTAAACTGAATGCTGGGAGAAAGAAGGGTAGAGTCAGAGAGAAGCCATGGAGCCACTGGAGACAAAAGCTGGAAACTTTAGCCAGTAAGCCACATCCATGTGGCCATACATAGACTAATAGAAATGAGCTAAATTAATATGTAAGAGTTAGTCAATAAGAAGCTAGAGCTAATGGGCTAAGCAGTGATTTAATTAATACAGTTTCTGTGTGATTATTTTGGGTCTACGCTAGCCAGGCAGCCAGGAACTAACAAGCAACCTCCTCCAACAGTAGAGGATCATGGGAGTAGTTTGGAGGAATCAGAGTAGATGGCACAGAGGACTGTACCGACCTCTAGGGGACATCACTGAAGAGCAAAAATGGGAAGACATTGAGTTAGATACTTTTATGTTTCTTATATAAAATGGCATGACCAAGAAAACTAATATAAGGAAGAAATTCTTTGGTGTTATGGTTCCAGAGAGATAAGAGTACAGCACTGTGGGGAGGCATAGGAGCAGGCAGGCATATAGGCTGGAGCAGGAACTTGAGTGCCCACATCTCCAACTACAAGTATGAAACAGAGCAAATTGGAAATGTCACTAGGCTTTTAATCCCAGGTCCATCTCCAGAGAGTTACACCAAATAAACCTCCCAAACTGCACTACAACAAGGGACCAAATATTCAAATGGCCAAAACTATGAGGTCCATTTCTCACTCAAACTGCCACAGATACAAAGGTGATGTCTTCAAATTCCTTGAAAACCTGAGTTCAGAATTGCCCTGAATTTGTGGATTTCCTTGGATTATTCCCATTTACCCATGTGTTTAGTCCTTGTTTTTCCTAGGATGGACAGCCTGCCTGTGATTCCAGAGTTCCCTCTGTGAACCTGTCCTGACAGAACACGGGCTTGGCATAGTTATTGTGATTGATTCAGGTCTAGTCAACCAACATAGCTTCTAGCTTTGCTTTATGTATGATATCCATGATGGGTGTGTGTGTGTGTGTGTGTGTGTGTGTGTGTGTATGAGTCTATGTACCACATGCATATAGAGTTCAGAGGACAACCTAAGGTTTTAGTCCTTAACATCCACCTTGTTTGAGGCAGGTTCTCTTATTGTCTATATGTCCATGCTACGATGCTAACTTTGGGGAGTTTTCCTGTCTCCACCACCCATTCTCCTGTAGGTGTGCTGAGATCACAGGTGCCTTCTATGGCATCTGGCTTTATATCAGTTCTTGCAACCTGAAGTCCAGTATTTATTCTTGTTCAGCAAGTGCATTGTCCACTAAGTTATCTCTCTGGCTACCACTAATTATATTAATGCAACAAATTGCTTTAAAGTAAATCCAGGAGTTACTAGAAGGTGGAGCTGTTTATTTTTCATATTGAAAACATGTACTTTTGGAGGACGATGGTCTGGAACTGGCAGCAGACATCTTTGTTTCCCCTGAGCAGAGTCAACAGTGGAGCTGAGACAGAGAAGAGCAGGGCAGCGAGGTGGTGTCTTAGTTACTGTTCTATTGCTGTGAGGACATACCATAAGTAATGCAACTTATAAAAAGGAAAAAATTAATTGGTAGCTTGCTTAATCTTTCAAAGTGCAAACCCATAAACATCATTGTGGGGAGCTTGGTAGCAGGCAGGCAGGCAGGCAGGTAGGCAGGCAGGCAGGCAGGCAGGCAGGTAGCCATGGAACTGCAGCAGTAGCTGAGAACTCATACGTGATCTGTAAGTTACAGACACACAGAGAGAAAACAAGACTGGGCCTGGCATTGGTGTTTGAAGCATCAAAGCACACTCCAGTGACACACCTCTTCTAACAAGGCCACACGTCCTAATCCTTTCCAAACAGTTCCATTAACTGGGGACCAAGCATTCAAACATATGAGCCTATGGGGGAATGTTCTCATTCAAATCACCACAGATAAGATCCTGCATTTGATAATATTGTCTGAGACCTAAGACGTGTTTGGTATAAAAGCAGAGGAAAAAAGTTAAAATTTTCTGAAGCATGAGGGCTTTCTTTTGTTGTGGCTCTTAACATTTTCTGCCTTTGCAGTGGCGGACATATGAATGTAGAGTTCAGGGAATTTCCCAGGTACAGCTTTTCCCAATGAAATTTGCTTAAATGCAGTGCTGACACTGCTTGCTGGCTATTATCAGTACTTAAAGTGTTCTGCTTTGGTAGAGTGACTTGGACCCTTTCCTGTTTTGTGCAATTCATGATTGCTAATGAGAAGAAATCCTCTCTTTCTCCATGCACAATGTTTCTAACAAACATGCTATGAGTTCTTTAAATTCTCATGTGTTCTCTGCTTATTTTGTCAGCTCATTAGTAGAGAAGATTTCATATATTGTTTTTAATTACATGCTTTTTCCTTAGACAAATGTGTTAGTTATATATTGGTAAATCTTCACCCCTAGTTCCAGCTCCCAGGCTATTTTACAGTCTCCTTCTGATACATATGATGTTATAAGGAGTTACCTTCCACATCTCCAAAGCTTCAACACAAACTACATTTTCCTATAAACAAAACAGTACTTCCCAGCCCTAGGGCAAAGAATTCATGTGAAAAGGGGTTTTTATTGGTTGGATATTGATTCGATTGAGGGCTAATTTTTAAATAAAACTTAACTGTAAGCTTTTGTGTTTTATTACTTCAAAAATGATTACTGTTATTCTTATTACTCATTGCTTTGGGTTTGAGGAATGTAGCTGTGATACATACACAACATTTGAGAGTTACTGAGACCTCATCTGCTTACTTATTTGATCATTTATATACCTATAAGTCCCATGAGTTTAATTTAAGGGTCTCTTCCAATGGACCATTTTCCTGAAGTTTAGATGTTTTGACTAAAGTTCCCATGACACTACTGACATTTCATAGATGACTTACCATGAGACTATAAACTCCATAGGAACAGAGGCTAAGTGTATCTTATTGGATGAAATACTCTCAAATCCAAGGCCAGAGCCTGAGAAATAATCAGAGCTCAGTAATTAATTTTTGGATGGGTACTCCATGTCTTTTAAAAGAAAGGAAAGAGTAACCCCTGGGGAGCTGCTGATAAAGATGTTCAAAAGAGTGAGTACTTCAAAGTTATTGCTGTCTCCATGCAAACACACTGTGCTGAAAGGCTATCTGATGTATTTTGCTATTTGCTTTTGATACTTCACAGTCTCTATTTTTACTTTGGAGTCAGAAGAAAGGAGGCTTATGTTTGTGATGGTAGCAAGTGTTCTGGAAGGCTTCAGAGAGCTGCTAGGGATGTATTCTTACAGGCACATCCCCCTTTCACCAACATTTCAATACTCTGCCCTAAAGGAAAGGGATGAGAATGAGATTCAACTTAGGGCAGAGTGACTCAAGTCAAGTCATGAGCCTTCTGACTCACCCAAGGCAGTTTTCTGCTTAAATTAAACATGTGGGTTGCTACTACAGAAAGAATGGAATGAGGTTGGGAGAGATGGGTTACTGTTTGAATGTGGGAATCAAAGCCAGTTGTGTTTGTGGCTTCTGTGTCATTCATTACCTTCATCTAGTCTTTGGCCTTTCAATTTGAGGCATGACAGAGATGAAACCTATTAAAGGGCAGCTTTGCGTTGTCCATCAGATATCCAGGTAGCCATGAATCATTCATACAGTTGCACACACAAACTTTCCAGTTTGGGAAATCCATTATGTTTCTCTCAGTTTTTAGGTAATAAACTTGCCCAAGGCACAGTGATAAAAAGTTAGGTTAAAAAGGCAGAGAAAAGCCAGAATTGCTGCTAATAGTCAGAAAGCACAGCTTAGCACTATTCTGGATCTTCAATGTTTGTGTCAAAGACAGTTACACAAGTCACCCACCCTTCCTCAGCCTTTTAGTTGTCTGTCATTATCAGCTGCTCCGACCAGAGTCAGGTTGCTTCGGTTTGCATCATGGTCTCACTGTTTGCTGAAGCCATGTAATGGTGTCTGTCCTGTGTCTCAGCTTGCAAACCTGTAAAAGTTAATGACACTGCAACTATACTAGTTTGTTGTGAAGATTAAATAATAGATACAACAGACTCAAAGGTTAGTGTCAGCACAGCATGAGGACTCAACACATTGATTTTTTTCTTCTTAATCAAGGGTTTTAATGATCTCTTCATGCCATATAATTTGATGACACAAAAAATGTAACAACAAAATACTCTTATGTATGAAAATTCTTGTTTAATGAGGCACAATACCAAAGCAAACCAATAAAAATACCAAATGTTTTCTAATATTAATAAAAACTGGAGACTAAAGTGGATCTCTTGGCTAATAGATTTCTAATGTATAACACATTGTTTTAAAGGAACCTCTAGCTATTAGTTCATTTCACTATTGATATTTTAGATCTTTCCAATAAAAATAGTTTAATTGCTATGGAACTTAGATTTAATCGTTTTCTGAATCAAATTTAGTTGGAAATAGGATTGCTTCTCCATTGAAGAAGATCTATCTCATGGTAATACAACATACACACACACAGCCACAAAGACACAGATACACAGACACAACAGATGATGTGGTAGGTCCTTCTGTCTATGTGTTGCTTTTATTGGTTAATGAAAAAAGAAGCTGGCTTTGCCTGTGTGATAGGGAAGAGTAGAATTAGGTGGGGAAACCTAAACTGAATGCTGGGATAAAGAAGGCAGAGTCAGAGAGAAGCCATGTAGCCCTGCAGGAAACAGACACTGAAACTTTACTTGGTAAGCCATAGCCTCGTGGTGATACACAGATTAATGGAGGAGATGGGTCAAATTCTTATGTAAGGGTTAGCCAATAAGAAGCTAGAGCTAATGGGCCAAGCAGTGATTTAATTAATACAGTTTCTTTGTGGTTATTTCGGGGCTAAGCAACTGGGAATGAACAAGCAGCCTCCTACAACAGACAGGCAGTCAGGCAGATAGACAGACACACATGCACGTGTACACACACACACACCTCCAAGAGAACAGGCATTCAAAACAAAAGATAAGACGAGACTACATCTGACTGAGGCATTTGTGTACAGAAAAGGCAGTAACCAAATAAATAAATAAATAAATAAATAAATAAATAAATAAATAAAATTAAAAGGAAACCATGTCTAAAGAAACATTTTAAAAAAAGAAAACCTAAAATAGCTAATGGGTACATGAAAATGTGCATGATATCAGTAGTTATCAGGAAATGCAAATCAAATCACAAAACCAAAACATAAGGTTATTATGTCATTTTTATGAGGATGACTATTACAACAAAGCTTAAAAGTAAGTTTCGTCAAGGATGTGGGAAAAGGAACCTTACTTGCTGTGGTTGGGGTGTAATTTAGTACAGCTATTATGGAAAACAATGTGGAAGATCATCAGATATTCTAAGTAGTATTACCATGTTATCCCACAATGTGGCTACTGGGTTCATTCCCTGGAATTGGATTCAGCCTGCTTAAGATATGTGCATGTTCATATTAACAATGCTAAGACAAAAACCAAACAAAGAGACAGAGAAAATGTGATGTGAGATGCATGTGTCATGTTTATTTAGCTTTACAGAAGGAAGAGAGTAGGCCTGATGTTTCAGACAGGGTGAGCGAACCTGTAAGTTACTTATTGCAAGTGAAATCAGGCAGAGGCAGACAATTACTGCAGTCCTCTCTTAAATATGGAACCCCACCATGTACCAAGAAGTCTACTCATGGGGCATGTTAGGTTAGATGTTTAGTTATCTCACTCATAGTAATGGCTTTAGAGTATATTTCTATAAATATCTCAAAGCATGTTGTATATAATCACACACACACACACACACACACACATACACACACATGAATGATGTGGGATTCTCCTCTGTATGCTGTGAATGTGTTTGGTTAATGATTAAAGAAGCTGATTGGGCCTATCGCAGGGCAGAATAGAGTAAGGTGGGAATTTTAAGCAGAGATAGAAAAAAAAGTAGGCAGAGTCAGGGTGATGCCATGTAGCCACTGGAGGAGCAGACATCCAGGAACTTTACCGGTAAACCACGAGTCTCATGGTAAAATATAAAATAACAGAAATGGGTTAAATTAAGATGTAAAAGTTAGTTCATAAGAAGCTTAAGCTATTGGCCAAACAGTATTGCAATTAATATAGTTTCTGTGTGATTATTTCAAGTCTGAGCTGCTGGGAACAAACAAGCAATCTCTGCCAACATATGTATGCTTGTGCGAAAAAAACATATGCCAGAGGAGAAACATCTGGAAAAATACCAGAGTTCAGGGAAAACTTGTTGTGTGTGGCTGATGATAGCTCTGGGAAATTAGAATGCTATGTTAGAAAAGCCACCCTAGGTTTGTCAAGAAAGGAAGCAATGAATAAAGAATGATAGCAGAGGATGCTGGGTTTTCAAATTTGAACTGGAGTCCTGTTGACATTAAACGAAAGCACCTTCTATACTTAATGAATGGATATGGCTGGTGTTAAAAACACTAACATTTATAAAACCATGCTATTCTTTTCATCCTTTCTCACTGTTTTTATTTCTTTTTCCCCTTCTTCGTAGTCTCTCTTTGTATTCTGTTCTTATGCCCACTCCTCCTCACCTTCAGTTTCCCCCTTTTCTAGCATCTGTTAGGGACAGAGCCTCCTCACTTTACCCTACCAGTTCAGTTCTGAAGAGTTCACTGGGCCTGGTCCCTGCAAGATGCAGAGCACAGCTTCCACCTTACTTCTCTAATTTAACTGATATATTAAGTTTTCTAAATAAGAATTCGTTTGGAAAAAGTGATGCTGGAGTTATGGAAAGGTTAACATTGTGGCCTCGCTATCTTGATTCATACCCATTGCTCATTTTCTTTAATCACTTTGTGAATGGCAGAACAGATTTGAGTAAGGCCCTTTTCAAATAAATTTATATTTGTATGTTTTTGATTTTTTGTCATTACTCCTTTGAAATATTTCTCCTTTTTGTTGTTACTTGCCAGTGGTGCTGGTTGATGTTCTTCTGTGTAGGAGTGGGCTGCATAGCTGTTGTACAGTGTTTTTCTGAACCGCACAATTCAGGACTGCACTTTGGAAGCTTTTCAGCAGGCGTTACTGACTCACATAATAAATGTTGTTACCTCCGACATTTCATAGTAATAATGTGTGCGTTGGTGTGAGTCTCACTTTCTGTATGAAAGCAACATTCCATAGGCAGGCCTGCTCATGGCCTCCTTGGCTGGGTACGAGAAGGGGCCACCTTGTCCACTTTAGGGAGGAAGTAGTCATAGAGAAGAGGAGGGAAAGATGATTCAGTATTTATTAGAAGAGGTGATTCTATATCATTCTCTCTCTCATCAGTGCCATGGGTTCTGATGTGAAGAGATCAGAAAACTGATTGTCTATCATTCATGAGTAAGAGGATGACTCTCACTCCTCTCTGAGTTATGCCAAATAATTAAGTCTAATATTAGTGGGGGTGACACTGGGAGAGTAGATGGGAATGTGCCATTGATTTTTTTGTGTGTGATGTCATTCTGATTTTTTTTAATTTAAAAATTTTTAAAAATTTCTTTTCTTAATTTCATTTTACATTACATCCACAGTTCTCCTCCCCACCCCTCCTCTCAACTCCCCTGTCTTGCTCCCAGTCCACCCCGATCCACTCCTCCCAACAGGTAAGGTCTTTCATGTCAACAAAGTCTGGCACATTATGTTGGGGCAGGACCAAGTCCCTTCCCCAGCAGTAAGACTGAACATGGCATCCCACCATAGGGAATGGGTTCCAATAAGCTAGTTCAGGAACCAGGTTAGATTCTTGTCCTACTTCCAGGTGCCTTACAGATAGTTCAAGCTTCACCACAGTCCTATGGTGGCTCCACAGCTGTCGATCTAGAGTTCTCGAGTTTCCACAGCTTGGTCCAGCTGTTTCTGTAGATTCCTTCATCATGATCTTGACCTTCCTTGCTCATATAGTCCTTCCTCCCGTTCTTCAGTTGGATTCCTGGAGCTCAGATGTAAAATACAATGATGGCATGAAATTTGCAGGCAAATGTATGGAACTAGAAGAAACCGTTCTGAGTGAGGTAACCCAATCTCAGAAAGACAACTAGAGTATTACTCACCCATAAGTGGATATTAGACGTAAAGCAAAGGATAACCACACTACAATCCACAGCTCCGTAGAAGCTAGATAAGAAGGGAGATCCAAAGAGGGACACATGACTCACCCTGGGAAAGGGAATCAGATGAGATTTCCTGGATAAACTTGGGATGAGGTAAGCAGATAAAGTGGAAGGAATGGGAAATGAGAATGTGAGGGAACAGGATGGTCGAGAGATGGAGTGTGAGAGCAATGAAAGAGATATCTTGATAGAGAGAGTCACTATGGGGTTAGGGAAAAACCTGGTGCTAGGGAAATTCCCAAGAATCCACAATAATGACTCAAGCTAAGACTCCTAACAATAGGAGAAGGAGCCCAAACTGACTTTCCCTGGTAATCAGATTTGTGACTACTTTAACTATTATTGTAATGACATAAATTTTTTTAAGGTGTTTGTTAATTTAAAAAAAAAGCATACAGTGCAAAATAAGGCAAATGTCTCTGCTATTCTGATGTTTCCTTGTTTTGGATTTAGAGGCATTATAATAATATGTGTGTGTGTGTGTGTGTGTGTGTGTGTGTGTTTGTGTAGGCTAAAAGAAAAACCTCAGGGGCAATCCACCTTGGTTTTGTTTTTATTTTTGTCCTTGTGTTTGACAGTCTTTTACTGACGTGGAGCCTATGAGGCAGCCTGGGCTCGCTAGTAAGCCCCAGAGATCACTGGGATTGCAAGCGTGCCTAGATTTTTTATGTAAATTCTAGAAATTTGAACTCAGGTCCTCATACTTGTGGAGTAAGTACTTTATGACTTATGCTTTCTCTCTAGCTCAGCCTAGAAGGCTTGTGGATCTCATGTATGTTTTATTGCTAGACCTTTCCCTGCAGACCCAGTACTCACAAACTGTCCGTTCTCTGAGTCACGTCACATTTGTCCATACCACCCTAACCTTTTATCAAACTTCTGATAGGCTTTGGTCTTCTGGTTTTAAATATATTTACAAAAATGTCTGTGATCTAAATATATTCTGCCAATGTCTCAAACTGGTTTTGTACTACATATATGAATATATAATGAAAGAATTCTGAGTTTGTTGAATATGTGTATGTCTATAGTGGCTTAAGTATTAATATAGTGAAGTATAATTTCAGATAATTCCATGTTAAAAAAAACCCTCCACTTGGTTTTAGCTCAGCAACAAACTCAAAATTGAGACCAAACTTAATAGATACAGAAGTTTGTTGGAATAAAAAAAATTAAAACCAGAAAACCAGAAAGCACCCTGACACCCAGGCAAGCAATGTTGGGCTCAGTCAACACAATAGCACAATACTTCAACAACATACAGTGAGTTCACGAAAATGAAGACCATAAAGACTGTACAGCAACACGAACAAACAAAGCAGCCTACAGTAGTACCTGCAAACTGTGATTGCGATCAGGTTGAAAATATACTAGAGGAACACTACTGGGAGGGAATATGCTAAGATCAAGAGTGATGGATTATGCAGCAGGAAAGCACCCCTGCTGTCTAGCTCCTTTCCTCATCTCTCATTTGCTGGAGGTCTTTCTTTGCAAGAAGAGGCTAGAAGTATGCTAATTCTTCCTGTTAAAATTTCTGTATTATCCCTGTTTACATGGAAACCTGAGTCTTAGAGGGGCACAGTAACTTTGCTAAAGTCAGACATACATTCTGTAAGGAGCAGAGCTGGATTTCAAAGGGGATCTACATTTTAATTAGGAAAATACTGGAACTGGAATGAATGACATGGCCTGGATTTGGATGTCAGTGTTTCCATGAACAAATGACACGACCTTGACCACCGTCCTAGTCTTTAACGTGATGGGAACTGATCACCCACCTAGACCCTCAGTGTTGAGAGTCTGTGGCATTCACATCTATTTTCTACTGTATCTCTTTTTACTGAATTTGGTCATTTCCAAGATTTGGATTAATGGTTTTCACTATATGTTCTCATTTCTGACATCTCAAATGGAAAATGCGTATCTCACACAGAGTGAGTATTTTTATCAAATGGTAATGTGTTTACCGTGCAGATTGCAGGTGAAAAGTGTCAGTGAAGTTCAGATCCTTTCGCATTTGTTTGTTTAAGTCAAGGAAAAGGAGCGCGTGAGAGGTGACGTGATTGATATGAAGCTTCAGAGTTCTGGCTGCTGCTTGAGTATGGCTCATCAATCCCAGGAAAGATTTTCCATTTAGCTAGGTGCACAGCCTCATGGCAGACAGCTGCCTGCACAGCTGGGGCCCCAACCCTCACTCATCATGCAATATGAGCTAGAAATGGCTCTCAGCTGACAGTATTCATGCCCATCTGTTTTGATAATACTGGTGCCTTCTGAATACTGGTCAACTCCGTGATCCTATTTTTCTCTCCGACCTCTTTAATACACACAAAACTACAGCTGGGGAAGACTGAAGACAGGGTATTGACCAGGTCTGTTCATTTTGCGGAATGAGAGCTAAGGTTTAAAGATGATATCCCATCCAGCATTCACACAGCTATGGAAAAAATTGGTTGATGTTTTAGGATTAAAACCTTTGCCTATATACTGCTGGAATTTTCTAATAATGACCCTGGAATTCCTCCCAAAATACTACTGCTGTGCTAAAACACCACAACCAATCAAATTTATAAGGTAGAGTTTATTTTGTCGTATAGTCCCAGACTGTAGGGTTAGAGTCTATAATGGCAGGGCACAGCATAGCATGAGGTGGCAGACATGGTGTCAGGGACAGGAAGCTGAGAACTCATGTTGTGAGCTATAAGTATGAAGCCGAGAGTGAAGGGTAAAGAGGTGACACTTTCTCATCTCAGAAGCGTGTCCCTAGGTATGTACTTCCTCCATCTAGGGCTCCCTTCCTAAATATCTTTATACAGGACCACCAGCAGGGGTCCCAGTATTCAAATACCCAATACTTTGGGGGACATTTTTCATCCAAACCACCACAACAGCCTTGCTATAAATATGTTCTGCCCACATGAAAATCACCTGTAGAATACAAGTTGTCCCAAGAAAGTGTTTGGTTCATCAAATCCTTTAAACATTTAGAAAAATTCAGTTTACTGACTGAATCAGACACTGTGAGAGAGTCCATTTTTGAAGACTTACAGGACAAAATCTTATACCTTCACTGTCCTCTCCTGTCCTTTTCCATTTTCCCATCCCTCCCCTTCTTGCTGTTGATCTCCCATTTTCCTCTTACTGGATTTTTGAGAAAGGATCTCACTATGTAGCTCAGGCTGGATTTTTTTTCTCCTTGTTCTAAATGCTGAGGTTACAGGCATGTACTAATATGTATATCACAAGCAGATCTGTTCTTTCATCCCTTGTAGCATGAATAATAAAAACCCAGAGACAGATATTGGGGTTCAAGCTGAAGATCAGAAAAGCAAAGCAGCCATGTCACTAGCGAGATCTTACCTCTACCAAAACTCAGACAAACAAAGGGGAGATCTGGCAATGCTTTCCACCAATCGCAGATTCCACACTCCACTGAGTTACTGTTTCTTCCCTTTTATAGTCCTCTCTCTACTCAGTCACATCGCTCCTGTCTCCACCTCCCTAGTGCTGGGATTAAAGGCATGTTATCCTAAGTGCTGAGATTACCTTTGTGTGAACTCTGTTTCTCTTTTAGACAGGTTCAGTCTTGTATAGCCCAGTGTGGCTTTGAACTCACAGAGGTCCATCTGCATCTGTCTCCCAAGTCCTGGGATTAAAGGTGTGTGCCACTACTCACTAGACTGTATGACTGTGTGGCTGCTTTGCCCTCTGATCTTCAGGTAAGTTTATTTATTAAAACACAAATAATATACCACTATAATCCTTCATCTTTTTTTGTTCTCATTCTATCTTCCCTCCAGTCCTTTATAATCTCCTTCTGTCTTCTTATTGCCCAGTTATTTCTCTTCTCATTTTCCTCTTTTGCTCATGTTAGACTTTTTCTGGGGTAGGAAAAAAATCACACATTTTGCTTGTAGATTGTATTAGAAATGGATCCCACCTTGTAAATTGTCACGACACTATGTGCTATGCCATGAAACATCAACCCAAAGCAACATGAACTGGTGTATATCCTCACCTAAACATGGAACCCTAGTATATCATACATGAAGCAGCACTGAATCTCAGCATATCATCCTCAAAGAATGGGCCACAACATATCATCACTGATTAATAGATTCATATTTGATGCTATGTAATCAGCACGTGTACTTCTGACACCTCATTGACTTTTCACAATAATTTTCATTTGGGAATAACGATCCCCAATGGATAGGTAAAAAGGACATGTCTTAGAGAAGTTAACCTGCAGCGTGTGGTAATGTTTGCAAGCATTGCAACTGAGCTCAGTTTCTAGCCTCAGGTCTCTGTTTTGATATAAACTATGTAAATGTTACCTGGAGATCTTGTTAAAAACCCTTACTGCTGCTGTTCACTAGGCCTAAAGTGGAGCCATCAGTTTTGGAGTTCTCATAAGTACAGAGTCCTGCCAGTGGGCAATGAATACCCTTCCAACACAGCATGAAGGATCTTACCTTGGAACCCCAAATCCTTGGGTGATAACTGGATTTCTCCAGATGGTGAACATTATGTTTTTGTTGAACAGGTTGGTTAGAGTCGTATCTCTACGTAAGGATGTATAGGAAATCCATGAGGTACAACCAAAACATAAATTGATTTAACATTTCATAATAATTAGAGGAAGAAAATTTGGTTATTAGCTAAGGTTTCCTTTAAATGGGGATAGGGAGTGTTGGAATGAGAAAGATTGGGATAACCCATTCCTCTCTGTCTTTGTTAAGGAAACTGGTTTTAAGTAAAAAGTTCCCTAAGTCATTATCTTGTGTTCAGTTTCATCCACACAGACATTCCTGTAGTAGGAGTGGCTATTTGTTAAATGCCAGGGTTCCAAGGATGCCAGACCACTTCCCCTGACAAGATAAAACACAGACAGAATGCTGGAGGAAATGTCAGGGTCTTAGCATGTGGTATTGATTGTATAAAATAGAAGAAGGGAGAAAATATGATGTCCTACCAGGTTCTGAGAAGCTGACATGCAGCTTGAACTAACACTGTCATTAGGCATGAAACTAGAAGCCAGGATATGTCAGTATAAGCTTGGAGACTATTAGTTTCTTTGCCACCAGAGGACATTGTGACATTTTGGAGACAAAGCCTGCAATAAAGAGAGCACAGAACCCTGGGGAATGGTTTTAGAGGAATGAAAATTATTTTGAGATTTCTTCTATTTTTAAACCATATTTACAGAGGCAGTGTGGGTATGTAAGAATAGGCAATGATTTTGACATTGATATTTCCTTGGTAATCAAAGATGAGTCAGTCTGGGTTCCTGCATCCCGTTGGCCTGTTCTTTGAGGGTGGAACTCTTTGAGGACTCATTCTAAGTTAATGAGTTTCCTTTTCTCTATAAAGATGAATTCTTACTGACCCATAGAGGTTAGCGTGGGCATGGGTCTAGACATTTTCCGTCATTGTCAGGAATACTGTTTTTTCTATTTAATTTACATTATAAAGAAAACATTGAAAGATGAAAAGAAATTAGCGAAGTGGTTATTTTGATCTATAAATCCTGAGCATGTGAGGGAGCTCAGGAAGGAGGATTCGAGGGAGGTCCTGGGAATCCAGTATTTGTCCTGCACTAGCTCTAATCTCTCCTTTACCACCTTACCTTCTATTTCTACTGAAACATTTCTCATTTTTTGAGGCTACCATGAGGTATCAATGTATTTGGGGCTATCCTATTTTGTGAAGCTTTGAGGCCTCAATATCTTTGCTTATATGGGAAATTTCTCGTAATTAAAAACAAATTTCATTTCATCAACCATGATTCCCAGAGAGCCACTTTGGAAAAGTTTTCTCCTTTTCTTTTTCTTTTCTTTTCTTTTCTCTTCTTTTCTTTTCCTTTGATTTCCTTTGCTTTCCTTTCCTTTCTTTTTCCTTCCTTCCTTCCTTCCTTCCTTCCTTCCTTCCTTCCTTCCTTCCTTCCTTCCTTCCTTCCCTTTTTTGGTACACTTCTTACAAAGTTAAACATACATTTTCCATAAGACCTAGAAACTTAGATTCTTTGATATTTACTTAAGATTAAAATGTTATATATATCCACAAAGGACACCTATATGAATATTTATAACAGCTTTGTTCATAGTAGTTCAAATCAGGAAACAACCCAAGTGTTCATTGTTCAGTGAGTTCCTAAAGAATAGTAGTTGTGGTGGTTTGAATAAAAATGCCCCCCCATAGGCTCATAAGGTGTGACACTATTGGAAGGTGTGACCTTGTTTGAGTAGGTATGGACTTATTGAAGGAAATATGTCACAGGGTGGGCTTTGAGGTTTCAAATGCTTGAGCTAGGCCAGTGTCTCTCTTCCTGCTGCCTGCCATCCAGATGTAGAACTCTCTTCTACTTCTATACAGTCATGTCTGCTTGCGTGCTGCTATGCTTTCTGCCATGACGATAATGGACTAAACCTCTAAACTGTAACTCTGACCCAATTAAATGTTTTCCTTTATAAGAGCTGCCATGGTCATGATATTTCTTCATGGCAGTAGGAAACTTAACTAAGATAGTGGTGCACCCATGTCGTGCAATGTTGCTCAGCAGTAAGAAGGTACAAATGGCCGACACCTTCAACAAACTAGATGATCCTCAAAAGCGTTATATGAAGTGACTAGAGGGAGACAGGAAAGGCTACATACATACTGTACAATTTTATTTATATGACCTGGAACAAGCATAACTTTAGATACAAGAAAACTAATAACTGACAGTTTAGGGGGATGGTGCAAGCAGCAGAATCAGACCAAGAAGCACTCTGAGGTGATCAAACTGTTTTAGATTTTGTATTGCTAAATATATTCATGTATTTTTTGTCAAACTCATTAGCCAGTGCATTAACAAAGGATGCATCCCTCAATAAACCCATCTTTAAAAGCCTGTTTTATGAATTTGGGTTTATGCAGTTATAATCCTAGCACTGGGGTAGCAGAGGTAGGTGGATCCATGGGACCTCACTACTCAGCTTAGCTGAATCAGTGAGTTCTAGGTAAAAGTGAGGGCCCCTTTCTCAAAACAAAAACAAAAAATTAACAAACAACAACAACAACAAAACCGAGGGACGTGCCCTGAGGGAGTCCATCTGAGGTTAGCTCTTGCCTCTGTATTCACATGAGCATATGCTTACCCCTATACATGTCCTTGCACACACACAAACATACATGTACACATACATACCACACATGTACTCACACACCCACTAGAGAAACCTACCCCCCCCAAAAAAAATAAGCGTACATTTAAAATCCTCAGGTCATGGTGTGTTTCTATAAGAGTACCAAGGTTTTTTTGCAGCATCTACAACTTTTCTATACATTAAACAAAACTTTAAAAATGAAGTTCATTTTTACAACTTAGATCACCAATCAACTATGCTGTCTTGTCTTTGTTGACCCTCTTAGACACCATCAGTTGTACTCATTATGTGCCAAGAGAGTCTTTCAGTACATCATTCACCATGTAAGCTTGGATGTGTCCAAAACTTACCTGAGGATGGTGTTTCATTTTGTTTTTGAGACAGGGTTTCTCTGTGTAGCTTTGTAGCCTGTCTTGGGACTTGCTCCGTAGTCCAGGCTGGCCTCAAACTCACATGGTTTGTCTTCCTCTGCCTCCTGAGTATTGGGACTAAAGGCGTGTGTCACCAACCAAAAAATGGTTTTAAAACACAGAGTCTGGAGTGACCATAAAGATGTTGATCTCTCATGTTTTGGGGTGCTAGTGCTGTGCTCATCCTCTGAGTGGTTAGTGCTGTGGGCTACCCTTTGAGTACATGACTTTGCATGTAGCACCAAAGTTCTTATCATATTGGGACCAGAACTCCTTGGGCCATTACTAGATTTCCCTTGTAATCCTGAATATTTAATACACTCTTCCCATTAAACAACCTAGTCAAAATCTGTGCTCCAAACTGAGAGTACACAGAGAAGGACCTACATTTCAAAGTGTTCCAGTTCTTCAAGGAAGGTGTAAATTATTAAGTTAAAAAAAATATGTGTACGAATGTCTTACCTGCATGTTTGTCCATGCTCCATGTGTGTCCACTGACTGTGGTGCTCAGAAGAGGAATCAGGTGTTGTAAGAGCTGCGGGCTGCGTTCCTGCCACCCAGCTCCCAGCCGCCTGGCTAGCTTATGCCCCAAAATAACAACACACAAACTGTATTCTTTTAAACACTGCTTGGCCCATGAGCTCTAGCCCTTACTGGCTAATTCTCATATCCCGATCAACCCATCTCTAATAATCTGTGTAGCACCAGTTTTACCGGGAAAGATTCAGCATGTCTGACCTGGCGGCTTGCTTCATCGCATCTGCCCCAGAGAGGAGAGGAAATGGCATCTGTCTGAGACGTCTTACCTCACTTCCTCTTCCTCCCAGCATTCTGTTCTGTTTACTCCACCCACCTATGTTCTAACCTACCAGGGCCAAGCAGTTTCTTTATTAATTAACCAATGACCTTCCTCCATCAATCAGGTACCCTAGAACTGGAGTAACAGATGGTTGTGAGTTGCCATGTGAGTGCTGGCAGTAGAACCCAGGTTATCTAGAAAAGCAGTGAGTACTCTTAACTGCCGAGCAACTTCTCCAGCCTCTATAAATAATCTTTAATAATTTATTATATGTACATGTGTATGTGTGTGTTTCATTGCTTGTATGCCCCATATATGGGTGCCTGAGGAGACCAGAAAGAGGTGTCAGATCCCCTAGAACTGGAGCTACAGGTGGTTGTGAGCTGCCTGATCTGCATACTGGGAACCAATGCAAAGCATGACTGTGATGATACTGTTGGCTTTTTGAATAGTTTTCCTCCATTCTGCTGCAACCCTCTCAAAAGCAAAACATGTCATATTCACCATTTATGTATTATGACTGAGTTAGCTGTTAACTACAAAAGGCTTTTATGTAATGGACAGATGAACATAGTGACATCACAAATTGAAAACAGAGGTGCCTTTATCAAACAACACCACCAGGAAGAATCCCAATTTTAGAGAAGAGTCAGATCCCATTTTATACAGACAAAGTCAGGATACCAGAAATCAGTAGGACAGTAGTACTTAGCGGGTGTTTCCTGTCTCTGAGCCTCTCTTTGTGTTCCCAATAGCCCTGTGCTTTCTCTGGAAGAGGCTGCCCCTCATTCTTCTCTTTGTGTTCTGGCCCATTATTGGATACTTTGTTACTATTCTTCAAGGCCTGTCAAAAATACAGACCAATCTGTCTTGTTGTTGTACCAACCACCCATTGGAAAGCTGGATCTCTTAGTAAAAATTTCTGTTCTCTGTTCTCTGTTCTCTCTCTCTCTCTCTCTTTGAGAAACTAAGTAAGATGGTGAACCCAAAGAAAAACATATAGTCATCCTCCTGGATATTGGAAGTAGACAAGATTGCCAAACAAAAATTGGGAGCTTAGGACTGGGGGTGGGATGGGGGTAAGGGGACATGGGGAAAGAGATGTGAGAAGGGGAGGATGGGGAGAGCTTGGGGGAATCAGACAGTTGGGATGGAGGAAGGGTGGATATGGGAGCAGGGAAGTATATATCTTAATTAAGAGAGCCATTTTAGGGTTGGTACTCCCTATTTAAAAAACCCCTCAACACCAAGTCTTTTCTTCACATTTTTATTTTTCCATTATTCTTAAATTTGAGGATTTGATACTAGAATACATCATATTTATATCATTTCTACCCTCCCCTCTCCAACACCTTCTTTATTTCTTCAACCTCTTTCTCTTAGGTTTATGACCACTTCTATATTTGTTTTTGTTCCATGTGACACACAGCCTATTACATTCAATTAGTATTGTTTTATTTGCATATGTTTAGGTCTGACCACTTAATAATTATGGTTCATCTCTAAGAAATAAAATAAAACAAATAGCCAAGGACTAGCCAAGGTTGTTCACCTGTGTTTGGAGCTTTTTCTCCATCTATGTTGCATGTTGACATGTATAGCCTCTGTAGGTCTAATACTTGGAGTTATATTGTTGAGTTTTCATGGGAACAGTATTTCTATCCTGTCTCTCAAGGGTAGGGTCCAGCCAATATCTTTTTCAGGGTTCAGATTGGATGCTACAGGAAACAAAAGGAACTTTCTGTATCTGAGGGCAAATGAATTCTCTCACATTATGATTTTCTGAACAAGTCTTGCTATTCTTCTGCTTCTATTCTAATTCTCCTGTCCTAATTCTAATTCCTCATCACTTCTTCTCTAGCCTCAAAACTCTCTTTCTTACAGAGCCTTGAAGTGATAAAAAAATTGCAAGAGTTACCTCTCATTGGTTAAAAGCACATTCCTAGGGTAAGAAATAATGAGCTGAGCCTTTTTCCATGGCAACACAATGATCCAAGGTGACAGGAATAAGACTGTGACCAGATGAGAGGGCACAGTGCCCAGTGACAAACTTTGAGACATAGGTATTTTGTTAGCAGACTTGGCAAGTGAAGAATCGGCATACTTTCTTAGGGTGTTTTGTGTAGCAACCTTGGTTAGACATTTGTGACTCTGACCTTGTGCATAGCTGTAAAGTTTTAAGCTTATGATCTATTTACAAAAAGCCTTTAGTTTAGTTTGAACTCGCTTTTTGGTAAAAATGAGCTAATTGCATTCAGTTAGCCTGAGCAAAATGTACAAATCAGGCTTTTAAGTGTCTTCAGTCTTTATGGAACTAATAGGTCTAATTATAAAGCATATCCTAGTATATTTTGTATATATCAAAATTAAGCAGATAAATGAAAAGTCATCCTGCTTACCATTCACAGATATATGTACCCATAAGATTGAGATGTAATCATTAGATTACATGTATTCATCACGTAAGACTGCACACTACAGTTCAGATATTGGGAAGAACCCATGCTTTGGCAAATTTAAGAAAGAGTTTCCAGAGTCGATCATCCTACAGACCTTGCCTGGACAAGATTAACTTACATCAGAGATTCACTCCTCTGGTGGATTGATATCCAAACACTAGTTGCCACCTGCTGTAACTATCATGGCCTCTGACATCTTTTCAAAGAAATAATCACATAGCAGCCATCCGGGTCCTCAGGCTGTTTGTACACTGTACACTTTTTTTCTTCTCTGCCTAAGCCTTAGGGATAGAGATTGTGTTATAGATATCTTATTTAGTCTGGACACCCATGGTCAATTGTTTTCTGTACTTTGACCAAATGTAGATCTCTTTCTTAGTCTGTGGCATCAAAAAGAAGCTTCCTGGGTGAGATGACTTTTTTCCTCATATTCTTTAGTTGTTACCCTTCTGCCCTATTGTGACAATATATTTTATTTAACTCATGATTCTTACAAGTTGGTTTGATTCCTGTTCTTCACTTTTTTTTCTATATGGGATTATAGATCTTTCCATTATACCATCTTGCTAGAGTGTGTGGATAACCTACCATCTGATGTGTGATTGCCAAAGAAACAGCTGATAACTAGTTTCTTAACCAGAGTTATAGTTTCCAGTATCATTGGCATCAAACAGGAATTCGGGTTCTGCTCAGCGGAATGTGAGTGGAGGTGGTGTGCAGAGTTTCTTGAGGAAACTAAGAGTTAACTGTTCATTCTGTGTGGTTTTCTCTTCATGTGACTTCTTAATGGGAAAGACTTAAGAGTGAGAGGAAGGTAGGGCCATTAAACTGCAACAATAAAGCTAACCTGGAAGTAACTGTGATTTGTAGATGGTCAGGTTAAAGGCTATCACACCCACTGGCATTTCCATGAGTAGAATCCCCATTTCTAGTCTGGACAGAAACCGAGGCTTTGGGGTTTATCTGCTAACATTATGTTCAATTAGACAAATTGCTGCTTGGTTTCTACTCTGTTTTCAGCAGAATATCATGCTAAGAATTAGGGATTTTTCCGAAGTTAGGGGAAATCTGATCCTTTTTAGTAACTTAGAATACTAGTTGTAGACCTAAAAGAATCTTGGATTATTAGGAATTTGAGGAAGTTGTTGAGTGGCCTAAAAGACCATAACAGAATTAAAGAAATAAAGTAGACACGACAGAATTTTGAGTAGGTTCCGGAGTTTATTGTGCTGGTTCATTTCCATGTTATTTGGTGAGAAAAGGCTGAGAGGATTCAACACTGATTTAATATCTAGAAATGAGTTTGGATTTTCTACTTCCTAGAGAGTTTCTATTTTTTGTCTGGTAGAAAAAGCTGTTGGGCTAATTTAGTTGACCTGAGAGAACACTTTGTAGGTGGGAAAGAGTGAGACATAGATTAGGTGTTACTTAACTCACCTAATGTGTTCTTCAATTTTCTTGTCTGTAGAGACCGTGTTACTGCTTTCATTGTATTAACAGTATTATAACAAAGACCTGCAGAACTCAGGATGCTATGTCAAATCCAAACTATTTTATCAGCATCTTTTTTTGATTTTAACTAAAGTTGGTGTGTTACTAAGCTGGTTCTCCTCTGGGTTCCTAATATCTAAATGTATTGAGCATGTAGGGTTCAATAAACAATGCTTTTTTGAAAGATAATTACTCTGTATTTCTTTTTTTCTCCCATTATACAGTGAGTATTTTTTCTATAAGTTATTTGCAAAAACGTGATTTTTGAGTGACTGCTGTGATCAATATTTAATAAAAACATTTAGAGCCTACATATCCTGTTGTGAGCATCTCTTCATTGTTGTCTGTGGGTAATCACTTTTTCTCAAGATGCTGATATTGAGCAATATATTTCTGCAGTTCGCTTAGGTTAATGTATCCAGAGCCTGCAGCACATTCTCTTGATCAATGACAGTGGTGACAAACTGTGGACTTTTGCAGGTGAATTAAATTTTTGGAAATAGACAAAAGTCACTCTTGGTAAAACTGTTGAATATAAAAAATAATTTGGGTTGATGAAAATGTAAATAATCTAATGTTGTCTAGATTTTAAAAGTGATTATGATTCTGGAAATTAAAAAAATTAAGTGAACAGAATTATATTGGGACAGTGAAGAAATTACTATTTGAGAATGACTTGTTTGAGTGCATAATGCTCACAATTGTATTAGCAGAAAAACACTCAATTTTAAAGAACTAATTTCTTGGCTCAATATTTGATGCTTTTCTCTGAAAATAGGAACCCTTCATTTGGTTCCCCTCCACCTTACTAAAAATCTTTGAAGTAACTACTAAGAGTAGAATATAGAAAATCTTTGTCTGTGGCATCTTGTACTAGACAGACTTAGGGTACTGTGAAACCAAGACTGCCAAGAAGAAATACTGCATTTGTAGTCTTTGATATTTGATCATACAGTAGCATCAAAGAATTAGTAAAGCCTTCTTTTCTGAGAGATTAAAAAACTTAATGTATAATGCACATCATAAATTTTAAGTGTTTGGGCAAAAAGGGTTTTCTTACTGAATATTCAGTGTGACCTTCATAAGGGCAGTATTTTAATTATATTCCTTTAATACATTATAATTACAAACAAGTTTTGTATTTTAAATTTATTTTTAATATTTATTTTTTTGAGAATTTCACAAGTCCTCTATTTATATCATTTCCACCCCTTTCTTTTCCCCCTTCCAACTTCTCTCAGGTCTTCCCTATTCCCTCTCAACTTCATGACTGCTTTTAAAAATTATTGTCATCACACACACACACACACATGCAAACATACACTTCTGAGTCTGTTTACACACACACACACACACACACACACACACACACACACACCTAGGAATGACCAGTTGGGATTGGATAAGCTATCATGGAGTGCATAGAGTATGGACTGCATCAAGTACTGAGAAAATGTGTACAATTTATCTGGGAATTACCACGTCAAGGACCTCAATGCTCCAGAGCCATGAATGTGGTATATATAGTCTTTTCCAGGCAAGGCTGTAGCATGGCATGTAGGCATGGCAAATCCTTTCTCTGGTATGTATGAAGATGTTGATAGTACATGCATAAAATGTCCATTGTATTTTCTCCCCCATGAGTGATGTTTTTGGCCGGAGGAATGTTCTTCTATAGAGACTGCTCTTATCAAGACTGTCTAAACCTGATTACTTGTTCAGCTGCATATAACCTTGCTTTCTTGTTTATCTGTGTGGAAGGATCTTGTTTCTCTGTTCAACTGTAAATAAACATATGGAGCTTCTAGGGTACTCTCCTCCAGACTCCATGATCTCAGCTTCTCCGTATGTGACTTTGTGTGTCTACATTCTTTTCATCCCCTCATTACCTCTAGTGAGTATACCAAGATCCCAGTCAAACAAGTAGACAGCAGCAAGGGAGCTCAACACTGCAGAAGACAGAAAGACTGATCTGACCTCTTAGAGAAGCCCTCAATTGCCAGTAGCTCTTCATCTAGGGGATGACCTTGTTGGGATTTCAAGTGGTGTTGTCATTGTGCAGGGTTTAGATGACCATATTCTTAACATTTCATGGGTGTAATTCCCTGTCATATGTAGTGGACACTGTATTGAAGTAGATATCATGGTCCTCTGGCTCCTAGAAATTTTCTATCCCCTCTTTCATGGTGCTTCCTGATCCTTAGTGTAGGGGTTGTGCTGTAGATGTATAAACTGAGGATGGGTGCCCCACACTCAGCTGTTCTGAATTTTGACCAGTTGTGGATTTCTTTGATGATTTCTTCATACTACAAAAAGAAGCATCTTTGGTGAAGGTTGAGAGCTACACATATGTGTAGATATAATGATAGTTCCTTAGAATGCAGTTGGGAATATATTGGTCTAGGAATGTACCTGTGTTGGCTAGTTTTATGTAATATTGACCCAAGACTTAGTCATCTGAGGGGAGAGAATCTCAACAGAGAAAAGGCCTCCGGAAGATCAGGTTTTAAGCAGGCAAGCCTAATTTCTTTAATTAGTGATTGATGGCCAGGGTTCAGCCAATTTTGGATAGTGCCATTCTTAGGCTCGTGTTTTTGTCTTCTGTAAGAAATCAGGCTGAACAAGCCAGAAGCAGCAATCCAGTAAGCAATAAATTTCATGGCCTTTACATCAGCTTCTGACTGTTGGTTCCTGTCCTGTTTGAGTAACTATCCTGATTTCTTTTGATAATGAACAGTTGTTGGTGAAACATGTTTGAGTAACTGTCCTGTTTTCCATTTATGATGAACAGTGATGGTGAAAATAAGACAAACAAACCCTTCCTTCCCCAGATTACTTTGGTCAAAGTATTTCAAGACAGTGGCAGTAGTAGGTTTTTCTCTAGGGTATGCTACCTCATCAGGAACAGTAGTTAGGTAGGTTTACAGTACTAGGAACAAACTTCTGCTATTGAGTGGATGTTAAGTTCAATAATGTTAGCTTTGAGATGTTAGTATCACTATATTCTAAGTGAGCTAGGTTATCGCTAATTTTCAGGTTAAGTAGCCTGTGTCTAAACTGGTTTGAGATATCCCTTAGGTCTCTCTAACAGCGATCAATAAGAAATTAAGCACTGGCCATTCTAAGGTACGGAGAGAAGCCTGTAGAATACCTGTCTTTAATGCTGTTTTGAAGTGTCAGTATTTAGAGTCAATGATTTTTTATGTAAGTGGCGTCAACAAGTCCAAAATTGAACCATATTTAGAAAAATAAATAAACCAGTTGATAGCATTGATTATTTGATTGGCAGCTTTATCTAAATTCAAGTTCTTAGTCTTGATAACTAAAAGAGAGGATTCATTTAGTCTTTTCCATTTACTTGAGAACCAATAGTCTTGTTGATGTTGAAAATTCACTGACCTCTCCCTGCCTAAGATGGAGACATTTTTCTTCTGTCACAAGGTAAGACTAGTTTACTTTTCCACTAAAAATTTCGTGGACAAATTTAGAGAAGAATATCGCTTAAAATGACATCTGCTTGGCATCCTTTGTGACTAAAGTGTAAACAAAATTCCTCCCTGGCGCTAGCCAGTGTTTCAGTTTGTGAGATTGCTAGTTAATCCTTCAAATTATGAGTCAGGGTGTCTTTTAGTCTACCTCCAAATCTTTTTAGTTGCCATTTACTTTTTATTCTTCAAACACACGCACAGCCCAATCATTTTGTGGGCATGTAACACATTTTGAAATAGTGGAAATGGAATAGTGTATAATGTTCCTCATGATAGACCACTATTTTCTTCCAGGAACTGGTAGGTTTTCTTGTTGAGAGATAAATTCAAGTGCAGTGGAAACATCTATGCTCTCTGCTTTGTAAATCTGGTGCAGCTGTGTTCCGTTCACAAAGCATGCTGTTTAGAGAATAGTATGAGAAAATTTTCTTCACCTTGCATGATTGTTTTGTAAACACCTCTTCTCCAAAGGGGGCTGTGACTATATCCATAATGCTTGCTTAAAGCATGCATTGGAAGCAGATATATCAAGATTTTGGTATGAGATAAGTGTTAGTGGCTACAAGATTGTTAAAGATAGTTTATAATGTGTTTTGAAATGTGACTTTCATACAAAAATTATTTATCATTATAAAAATAGATATTAACCCAAACATCCAAAAGCTAGATAAGAGTTAAGTCCTCCACATTATTGTTATAGGGGCTGGAGAGATTGCTCAGCGGTTAAGAGCATTGCCTGCTCTTCCAAAGGTCCTGAGTTCAATTTCCAGCAACCACATCTGTAATGGGGTCTGGTGTCCTCTTCTGGCCTGCAGGCACACATTATTGTTACAGGACTGATCATCTGACAGATGTTTATAATTTGAAAATTTACATTTAAATATACTTACAAGATATATATGTTTATCATACTTTTTAAGTAGCATATTTCCCCTTTCAATCTATGCAGTTTTCATGAGCATCAATTTGGATGTCTGTATAACAGAGAGATCTTGTTCGTTGAAGCCCTTGTGGGCTATTGTTTGTGTGAATTTCTTCTGCTTCGGCTTGCAGGCAGTGCCACCACAGAGCTGAGAATGCAGGTGTCTCCTGCTCTGACTATTTTTCATACGTCTTTATTTTCTTCCTTCAAATGGCTGATGACATCATAAAGTGTATTTCTTATTCTCGAAATTGTCTCAGTAACTGCCTCCAGGTGCTGGCCAGATGCATTTGCTGTTTTCTGCCTACAAGGTGTTTCACCTTAATCACAGCTGGGCCACTGCCTGTAATTTAGGAGTTTAACTCAAGGCATGACCTGATTCAGGTGGTTCTATTTTGACTATTTGCCATGCGTTGATTTGGGACACCCTAACAACCCTCACCCCCCAAAAAGAGAGAGAAAAATGTTCAAGTACTGATTTCACTTCATTTGGAAACAGGGTCTTCCTAGATGCTGGAGTAAATAATAGCTTATTAATACTGTCTGTAACCCAGTGACTTATGTCCTTATGAGATGAGAGAGATTTGGACAAAGAGACAGACAAAAGACAGCAATGGGAAAATAAAGGGGAACACTGGAGATTGCCTATCACTAAAGCTACCAGAATATGCAAAGTTGCTACCTTAGAGGCTGCATGATTCTACCCACAACAGTTTTAGAACTCTCGCCTCTGAAACTGTAAAAAATTACCTTTCTGTTGTTTTAATCTATTTGATTTGGGTACTTTGTTATAGAATGCCTAGGATAGTAACAGCCATTTCTTTATTTCTGCAGAGGTTGGTTCTATGTCTCCTGTAAGACAAAAATCTGAGGATACTCAAATCTCATCTGTAAAATGGTATTGTACTTTTACAGAACCAACCACATCCTTTTGTTTATTTCATATCTTAACTGCTTGTAGTAAATCACGAGATGTAACTGATCTATCTTTATAGTATTTGTCTATTACCTTATTTCATGGTTTGCACAGCAGCTTATGAATATTTGTGTTCATTTGTAGATTTTTCTCTCTTTGAATTGTGTTTAGTCCTTGGCTTCTCCATTTAATAAATGTTTATTTTTCACCCCCTGGAACTTGAGCTTCTGTGGAACAGGAGCTTTGTCTGTCATTCTCCACTGTGCCTGCAAAACACGTTTGTAGTAAATGAGTACCCGGCGAGAAAAGAGGTGTCAAACAGTGTACTTTATGCTCCTTTGGCATCCCAGTGCACCCTGCGTCTTGCACTGATCAGGGGCTGGATAGCTGGCAGGCATTCCTTGGGACCGAGAGCAGCATTGATTTTAAAGTAGTTTCCCTGGGTACCTAAAAGGTGAATTCTAAAAACTGTTATCAATGGCAGGACACTCTTTAAGCTAATATCTCACACCAAGAAACCAGAGGTGGCAAGAATAGAGATTAAATTATGTCCTAATAAGGTAATTGAGAGATGTTCAGTCTTTCCTTTTTTTTTTTTTTTTTTTTTTTTTTTTTGGTTTTTTTCGAGACAGGGTTTCTCTGTGGCTTTGGAGCCTGTCCTGGAACTAGCTCTGTAGACCAGGCTGGTCTCGAACTCCCAGAGATCCGCCTGCCTCTACCTCCCGAGTGCTGGGATTAAAGGCGTGCGCCACCATCGCCTGGCCAGTCTTTCCTTAATGGACCTATCATGTAGAAAAGCAGACGACCAACTGGTTGCAGAGACTTGTGCCTTTGCTGTGGGACTTGATTTTTATTTTATTGTGGTAGGATATGTATTATTTGGGTGGTTTTTCCTGATAATATTATCTTCACAAAATTCCTTAATTTCCATGCAAGGCACCTGTTAAAAGTGTTCTTTCTCATAAAGTTGAATTATTATCTATATACACAGCAATAGAAGTAGACTATAGGCGGGTCTCTTATACTGTGAAAGAAACGCTGTAAGATTGAAAGAGAGAGAGGTTCTGACTTGTTCTTTAAGTGATGTTTTCTATCCTTGAAGCTATACTCTCTAGCAAGAGGGAAATTGTGAGAAGGTGAGAGAATGGGGCTCCAGAGAACCATCTCTTTACCTCACCAAGAGTTCAGATGCTTTGGTATTAATACAAAGAGGCTGCCTGAAAGGCAAAGGATTTTTTCCCCTTTAAAACGCCCCTCCGATGGACAAGCTACCACAGTTCAATTAGGCATAACATTCTTTTGTACCCAGGCTGTTCCTAGTGTCCTATCCGACTCTTCCTTGTACGGTATTCTTTCTGATGCTTGCCAAGAGGGGACAGTGTGAAGAGAAATTTTGTTGTGGACTGAGGTGAAGTTTACAGAATATGTTTGAAATAAACCACTGAGCTAGATTAGTAGAAACTGCCATTTGCACACTCTCTGCAGCATGTGTTGTTACTTTAATACAATGCATAGAAAATTTTATTAGTTTAATAAAAATCTTACTTATTAAGCCATTAAGTTTCATGTGCTTAAGTAGGTGTTATTTTCTTAATAACTAGCTCATTGCATAAACCCCGTGTTTCCCAGATATTTAGATGGGTGTTCTGGCTAGTTTCATATTAACTTGACATAAGGTAGGCTCTTTTGGGAAGAGGAAATATCAACTGATAAAATCTTTACACTAGTCAAGCCAATGGTGTATTTTTTGATTGATGATTGATGTGGAAAGCCAAGCCTACTGTGGGCTGTGTGACCCCTGACTTGATGATTCTGAATGCTATAATAAAGTAGACTGAGAAAGCCATAAAGAACAAGTCAATAATGAGAACTATAAATGGAAGTTTCTGTCCCACCTGGTCCCACAACCATTCAGTCCCAAAGAAACACAGAGGGGCTTATATTAATTATAAACTGTTTGGACTCTTAGTTCAGGCTTATAACTAGCTACTTCTTACAGCTTAAATTAACCCATAATTGTTGTCTATGTTTAGCCATGTGACATGATACCTTTTCTCAGTGAGGCATTCTCATCTTGCTTCTTCTCTCTATGGCTGGTGAATGACTCTCTCTGCCTTTTCTTCCCAGAATTCTCTTAGTCTGGCTGTCCCACCTATACTTCCTGCCTGGCTACTGGCCAATCAATGTTTTATTAAACTAATACAGGTGACAAATCTTTACAGTGTACAAACCCATGAACCCACAGCAGTCCCCCTTTTTTCTTTTCAAAGCAAGACCCTGAAGCTATTCTCCTTTGTTTAGTTTTTTTTTTTCTGGCCATTATCCATAACAACTATAACCAACACACGAAATAAAGACAAACATCCAAAATTCATTTTTTTTTTTTTTGGGAAAGTGGACATAGTTTTCCAGGACACTTCCTGCTGATCAGGGGCATTGGTAATCATATGGGAACACAAAGAAAATTTAGGATTATGGTCAAGCACTACCTGGAGTATTCTGTGAAACTGGATCATCTTAGCCAGCAGCCTCAAGGCTGTTATGGATGTAGAACTCAGGGGAAACTGCAACAGAGGTAGTCTGAAATGTTGGATCACTTGGGCCATCCATTCCTATTGAAGATTTCTCAGGGGGTCTTCCTTGATCAAACCTGATTTTGTCTTAACCCAGAATGAATTTACAGTCTCTAACTTCCTGTGGAAACAAAAGAAAAACCTCTTCTCCAAACTAAAATATATTTTGACTTAAATTTTGAAATCAAGGCATTTTCAAAATATATAGGTTGGGTTAATCCAACAGCATTTATAATCAAATATCTTTTAGCAGCTGTTGCTCCTTCCTCAGAAATTAAACAAGTAAAGACAACAGAATAATATACAGTATCCAGACTCTCTGTGTATTTTCCATCTTTATGTGGCTTGTTTTTCTTACTCTATTTCTTTTATTTTTATTTGCTAAATGTTTGATTTTTTTGTTACAAGGTTTCTCTGTATATCTTTGACTGTCCTGGAACTTACTCTGTAGACCAGGATGGCCTCAAACTCATAGAGATCCATCTGCCTCTGCCTCCCAAGTGCTAGAATTAAAGGTGTAAACCACCAGGCCTGGCTACTCTGATGTGGGATTCCCCTCTATATGTTGTGAATACCATTGGTGAATAAAGAAACTTCCTTAACATGTTCATAGGGCAGAACTTAGGTAGGCAGGAAAAACTAAATTAAATGCTGGGAGAAAGGAGGCAGAGTGAGGGAGAAGCCATGGAGCTGCCAGAGACAGACACTGGTTGGAATCTTCCTGGTAAGCCACAGCCACGTGGCAATATACAGATTAATAGAAATGGGTTAAATTAATATGTAAGAATTAGCCAACAAGAAGCTAGAGCTAATGGGCCAAGCAGTGATTTCATTACTAAAGTTTCTGTGTGATTGATTATTTTGGGGCTAAACGACCAGGAACCAACAAGCAGCCTGCTGCTGCACTACTCTATTTCTTTTTTAACGGACTTTCTCTATCCTTTCTCTTTTCTTTCCCAAGCTAATGTATATTTTAAACACACTGTAAACTGTTTAGAGTGGTTTTTTTTTATTTATTTTTTATTTGGTCTAAATCTGTTTTTGCTATATATTTCTTTTTCTGAGTATACAAGTTTTAAATCTGCATGGCTAGGACTAAAGCTGCAGCTTTTGTGCCTGACTCAACCCCATTCCTTAGCTTTATGAGAGTCTAGCTTTATGGTGAAAGTATTGGCAGAAGCCATGTGTATTGATACAACTCTGTGGTGTTCTAGGTCCATGCTACCACTAAGAAGTATGACATAGGCTGCTCATAAACACTATTTAAGTGTTTGGTGCCAGAGCCTCTTAGAAGAGCTGGGAGGCTTTTGCAGCTAAGGTTGAGTCAGGAAGCCTCTCTTAAAGGAGTTGTGCCTCTGCTTGTTGACAACAAACAGAGCCTACCAGAGAAAAGATGGTTACCAAGAAGCTTTGCTTGTGTCTATTTTTGTCTGTCTAGAATGCTTTTGGTTTTTTTTTAAAGAAAAGTTTTCTCAGGCTTTATGTGGAAATTCTTGCCAAACATTTGGGCATGATTTGTAAATGGAAGTTTCTGTCCTGCCTTGTCCTGTGGCTATTCAATTCCAAAGACACACACAGAGGCTTATATTAATTATAAAGTTTTGTCTTCTTAGCTCAGGCTTATTACTAACTACCTCTTACAACTTAAATTAACCCATAAATGTTGTCTATGTTTAGCCACATGGCTTGGTAACTTTTCTCAGTGAGGCATTCTCATCTTGTTTCCTTTGCATATAATGGGTGACTGACTCTCTCTGCCTTTTCTTCTCAAAATTTTCTTAGTCTGGTTGCCCCACCTATACTTCCTGCCTGGATGCTGGCCAATCAGCCTTTTATCAACCAACATGTGTGACAAGTCTTTACAGTGTACAAAAGCATTACTCCACAGCGCAGGACTTCTTCCATTACTTCTACATCAGTTTGAACTATCAGGTTGCTGCCTTGAGGTTCTTTCCTGACTTCCTAGATGATGGGCTACAAGCTCTAAGATGAAATAAACCCTTTACTCCCCAACTTGTTTATCATCATGGTGTTTTATCACATCTGTAGAAACTCTAACTGAGGTAATAGGTAAAGACTGTAGATGTTCTATTCTTGGGACTTTTTATGCTCTTGAGTGTTTTAATAACAGAACTTGACTTTGCACTAATACAGTGCCATGTTGCCAACTAGTGATACATATAAACAGAGTGGTATCATAGGGCAAAGAAAGGTGCAGAAATGAACCATAAAACCAACTGGGTACTCCATAATAAACCTCTGCATCTTCAGTCCCGTGGTCCTATCAGGCAAGTCAAATGAAACTAAATACAGAACATATTCATATGAGCCTTTTCTACAGGGAAGTTCACTTTTTTAAAGTTTCACTTTAAAAATGTGTATTAGATTTTGTTCCCTTATTTATGAAAAGCAATTCAATATCTTTTTTTTCCTTTCTTGGAGTAAGATAGATATCCTTACCATGTGACTTTTCTCCCCACCATACACACCAGGCTTCTTTCTGCTTCTATAAGCAAAAGCTCATATTTGTTTTATGCCTCTTATCTTTGCTTTTCTTTCTGCACACCATTGAACTGCCATTAGGATATATTAAATGTTTTGATGACTAATTGAATTTGTGGTAACTAGAAATATCTAGGGATGGTGGAGGGGTGTGATCCTTCTTGCCCATGTATCACAATACAATTTCACTTAAAATATCTAAGAGTTATCATTTGCTAAGCGGATATCTCTAGCTAATCTCCAGAGAAATTTTGTTAGGAGCAAAAATCTTGATCAAGGGCTCTTTGGTGAATTGTTGTCATTTTCAATGGAATTTTGAAAATCATTACTCCTAGAACATGGCAGTGTTGAAGTAGTTCCTTGTGGTGATTGTTCCATTTCAACACCTGCACTGGATTAAGATGCTGCAACATTTACAAATCTGATAGCTGCGAGAGAGTCTTGAGGATACCCAAGGAGTCAAGTGCAGAGGGATCACACTCCATGAGTGCAGCTAAGGTCATTTCCATCCAACTGCTAATTCAGAGTTCCGAGTACAGTGTTTGACAGGAATAGCAGCAACAAGCTGTGGCGGAGGAAACAATGAGTGGTTTCATCACTTAGCTGGGCGTGTTAGATTGCTATGACACTGAGTATTGATCAGAAATAGCTGTTCATAATGATGACTACCCAAGGCTCTGTAGTTTCTGGCCAGTTGCTAGAGAAACCTAGCTTTATATCGAGTCAGATCTGCTTATTAATTCTTTACCATGATGTTGGGGACTGGAAAGGGCTTTCTCTTTCTGATCCTGAAAAATACTTGTGTTCAGTGGTTCAGAAAATTATGTTTAGAGCAGACAATTTTATGACAAACCCACCCAATGGAGTTTTTTATATTGAAAATAATCCAAACTTATACTTTGAGGCATAAAAATATATGATATATTATTCATTGTAAAACAAAACTGAACCTTTATGTTTTATGCTTAGTCCTGGTGTGCGGTAATGCACAGGGATATTTATTTTCTAAGGCAATTATTCTTTTTTATTTTTACTTGTGTGTGTGTGTTTTATACTCTTCTTAGTGTGGATACTTGTGCATATTTGTGGTATTTTTTTGAAAGCCACAGGTCAATGTGAGGTATTTTTTCTTCAGTCATGCTCTATTTTATTTCCCTTTTTATTTTTTATTTTTTTCATTAATTTTACATATTAACCATGGTTCCCCCTCTCTCCTCCTCCCAGTGCCCCCTCACCCTCCTTATCCAGAAAGGGTAAGGTGTCCCATGTGGAGTCAATGAAGTCAGGCACAAAAAGTTGAGGAAGGACCAAGTCCCTCCTCCCTGCATCAAGGCTGAACAAGGCATCCCACAGTAGCAGCTGGGCTCTAAAAAGCCAGCTTATGCACCAGGGATAGATTCTGGTCCCACTGTCAGGGGTCCCACAAACAGACCAAGCCACACAACCATCACCTACATGAAGAGGCCTAGTTCAGTTCCATGCAGGCCCACTTTTATTACTTGAGACGGATTCCCTCACTGAAGCTGGAACTCACAGATTTAGAGGATGACTGGTCATTAAGCCTCGGAGTTCTGTTTGTCTTTGCCTTCCATTCCACTCCAGTGGCCCTCCCAGGAGCATGCCACCACATCTGACTTCTCTACATAGGTTATTGGGATCAGTACTCAGGTCCTCTTGGTTGTAAGGCAGACACTTTGTATACTGAATCATATTCCAGTACAAAGCAATTGCTCTTTTAAAAGCTATGGTATTAGTGGATTCTTTCTGAAAATCTAATGTTATGTGAAATGTAATGGTGAGAACATTTTGTTATCACTGAGATAGACAAGAAGTAGAGTAGTGTCTCTCCCTACCCCCAGTTCCCTGCAGGGTTCCTAAGTGCTTCTGTGAATAATGGGACTATAGGAGATCATCTATAAATACCGGTGTCCCAGAGCAGGAGTTAGTGAGGACACTGAAGTTGAGTATTACCAAAATTAGCTTCAAACCAGCCATCTATTAAATGAAAACCTGGGTAGTTAATTAAGGCTGCATTACCAAGAGCATGTTGTGGTCACAGATCATGGTGGGAAATAAAACTGTATTTTTTCAAAAACCCAAGAAATCTGTGAACTAAGGCTTAGTTATTATCTGTGCTGTTCCCTTCATTGCCATGAACAAGATTTGAAGAGGCTTTGTGTTGACAGACTGGCAGGCTCCCCTTCAGCTGTTACTAGCAAGCTCAACACCTGCTCTTAGTACAGCTCACGGTGGTGGCTGCAGGGTTAGCAAGAACCCTACCTTGAGCTCTTAGAGAAAGGAAGGGCTTTTGAGCTGTGAAGCTTCCTCTCTCTGGGCCTGCTGTTCTTCAGTCGCTCAGAGCTCCCCAATGATGTAATTGCCTAGACAGGCGGAAGCCAGTGGTTTTGAAATTCTGTGTGCCATCTCTGACTTTGAACAGATCAGTTACATTTTCATTTTGCACTTCACCATTTGATTTAAACCTACATTAAAAACATTCTATTGTTGAAAAGTACAGTTTTGAAAACTGTTTAACATATCAATCGGTGTGCTAAGATTGGAAGTATTTTGCTATTGGCTCAGGTACTCATTTGTGTGATCTCAGAGTTAATAAGGTTTAAACAGAAATATTTTTCTTCAGGAGAAATCAAGGGCAAGTTTCATGAATTAACCTTTTGAGTTGACTGTGATCATTTTGTCACAAGTGGACAGATATAAAAAGTTGGGTCTCCTTTTTCTTCTTTTAAAAATATTTTTATTGTGAAGTCATTGCTTTTTACAAATTGTACAGAGGATGAGAAATATTGTTGTGCATAAAGACAAAAGTAATTCTTCCACATTCCCAAAGGCAGCAAAACTGCATTAAAGAACATTTCCTTCTAGCTTTTGTTCCACGCATATATGTGTATGCTTGCATATTTGCCGGCATGGTGTAGATAAAGTTTTATTTTCTTCTCCTTTTGTTTTATGCTGTATGTCTTTTCCCTTCATTAAATCCATTGTGTGGATAGTGCCATAATTTATTTTATGACTATGCTACTTTTGGATAGAGGGGTTGTCTTAAAATTTGTCCTCTTATGAATAATTCAGGATACATCCTTGCAACTGAAAATGCAGTAGCATCTCTTGCATTTTCTGTGGGACAGAATGTGTATCTTTAAAGCTTTTTTTACATTGCTCAACATTGTGGTGGTATGTGCACCATTCACAGAACAGGGTCACTACTCCTGTCTCCATTTAGCTGTAGGCATTGTCACAACTTCTTAATTTTTTTTGGCAGTTTGATTCATTCATTTGAGACAAATTTCAAGCATCTACTATTTCCTGCATTAGGGAAATCATAGTTGAAAATTTGGATTGCCTCTCTGCTCTCCCTGCTTTTGTTGTCCTTTGTGTTCTATAAGATTAAAAACTGGAAGAGGAGCAATACTTCTTCCATGACCTATTTTTTTTGTGGCTCTAGAAAGAAAAAAAAAACACCCCCCAATTTTTTAAAATACTAAGTGTTTTGAATATTCAGAGTATATACTTTACACACCAATGTATAATTTAATGCTGTTTCTTGACCTTGACATTAATGACAAACACTCTGTGTTCTAGGTGTTCAACCTGTTTCTGAACATGCCCCATGGGAGGCAGAGAGTCAGACAGAGATCCGGTGGGATTCAGAGGATGCACAGCAGAATCAGATTGCTAGGTGCAAAGCATATGTCTATGTTAAACAGCTAGTGACCTTGGGAAACTTAAACGTTAAGCTTTGGGTGGATCCCATTCTAGCTTTGAGGATTAACAAAGACTCAGCAAGTTTGAGATATTGTTATTATCCATACCATTTATGTATCTGTATTTCAGGATTAATCCTAAAAATTGAGCCAAATAAACTATATAGTAGGCTTATTTTGTTTTTCAAGTTTGATGCCATCACATCCAGCAAGCTCTACTGTCAGATTTCCCAGGAGATCTGTTTTGTGTCATCCTCATTTATATTTGCTGGGCTTTTCATCCAGAAGACTCCTTCCCTTTAGAAGGACACATACACTCAAACTCACCCTGCCCTTGCTCCACTGAACAGTACTTGTTTGGTGTTCACTGGTGACCTTTGTTGATGTAATAACAACAGTACCCTCTGTCATGTTCATATGAGTTTGCTGAGACGGTATTTTCTGAGGACAGGTAGTCCTTAAGGGATCATAATATTTTGAATATTTCATCAAAATTAGCACCTTTTGCTTTCTTCAGTAGTTGAGCACATTTTCCAAATGTCCATTGTTGTTCAGGTTTAATGAATCTTGGACATGTTTGGAGAAATCTGCCAATCCAATACTCACAATGAATTTTCTACATGTCCCCTATGTGTCCCCTTCTTCTGTGCTCATACATAGCACACACTAGAGAAATATTCTTAGAAGTGTGTTGATATAGTTGGCTCAGAGACTGTTTTGGCTTCATAGTTGGCATCATCTAGCAAGTTAGAAAAAAATACTGTTAAATTGGGAATGGTATGTATACCCATAATCCTAGCACCCAGGATGCCAAAGGCTTGACAATTCTGCATTTTGATTAGTTGTACTTTTATGTAAAGGTCTCTTTCTGTTGCAAACAGAGTTTCCCTGATAAGGAGGCAAGGACTATAGTTTTCTATGTGTATAAGGGCAAATACTTAGAATATTGTTAGTGTTTTTTTTTGTTTGTTTGTTTAAATAAAGTGGTGGATACAGGCTCATCTACAAGATCCATGACTTCACTAACCTTGGGTAGCTGGCTAAGTTTCCATTATGAGGAATAATTTCTTCATGTGGGACTCCCCTCTGTATGCTATCAATATGTTTTATTACCATTGGTTAATAAAAAAGCTGCTTCAGCCTATATTAGGGAAGAATATAGCCAGGCAGAGAGAGAGAGAGAGAGAGAGAGAGAGAGAGAGAGAGAGAGAGAGAGAGAGAGAGAAAGAGAAAGAGAGAGAGAGAAAGAGAGAGAATGTAAAGTCAGGGAGATGCCATGTAACTGCCAAAGGAGAAAGATGCCAGAAGACCTTATGGGTAGGCCACAGCCTCGTTAAATTAAATGTTAATTAAATGGGTTAATTTAACATATAAGAGTTAGCCAGAAATATGCCAAAGCTATTGGCCAAGCAGTGTTGTAAGTAATATAGTTTCTGTGTTATTATTCAGGTCTGGGCAGCCGGGAAGCAAATAAGTAGCCTTCTCCTACAGTTTCCCTCCTATTGAGTGGGTGTTAAAGAGTTGTTGGTTACTGACAAAGTTTGTGTGCCATTAGCACTTTCTTAGGATTACTGAGCCATGCTAGTCATTGTTGTGCTTCAAAGGTATCATAGATCAGCAGAGAAAATGTACTCAGTCTCTCATATCTTTGTATAGTTATGATCTACAATGTGATATCTTGTTACATGTATACATGTATAATTATCAGGGTGTAAGGGTAGTTAGCTTATCCTTTAACTCTAATATGTTACTTCGTGTTTGGAACAGAGCCCTCTTTTCAAGCTATTTAAAAGTATGAAATAAATTATCATTAGCAGTTGCACCCTGGTATTAATGAATACCTGTATATTATCTCCTGATTCTAGCCCTTTACCTGCTTTAGTCTTTTGAGAATGACTATTCTACTTTCCGCATCTACAACTTCTTTTTATTTCGATGAGGTATATATATATAAATAGAAAGAAAACTGCACCTTTTTTGTGTTGCTGTTCCTAACATCTGGGCAGATGGTAGATTGTTACCAAATTGTCTCTGAGTTCACCTTTCCATTTTCTGAGTCAAAAAAGCTTTCATATGAATTCCTTGAGTGATCTTCTAGAAAATTATATATTATTGATAAAGCTTTGGCTTGAGATATTGAGTTAGGCCTATTCTTGCATTTCACTGAGCTCCTAATTAAGCTAGTTTATATGAAAGACCTGACGTACGAGACTTGGAGTTGAATGTATTGATTTACATATTGATTTTCTTTGAATCTGGTGCTTGCCTCAGTATATCACACTAGAACAGACTCTACTTTGTTTTGATAAGAAAGATAATTCAGGCGGTTGGGTTTATGGCTTAGGCTGTTAAATTGCAAAATAAAGTGAAAGTTGTCAACAATTTCCTTTTATAGCTTTTGGAAGAAGGGTTCAGACTAAAGTTAACGTGACTGAGCTGCGTGTTTCCAAGATCTATTTACTTACCTTGGATTAAACAGTTTTCATCTTTAAATTATCCTCAAATAATTCCAGAACAGCGTGACTCTCTAATGTACTCAGAATCTTCTGGGTGGCTTGTTCAAACAGACTGTTGGCCTCCCTCCCAAAGCATCTGATTCACTTAGTGTGAGCTGGGTCTTAATACACATATTTCCATATGACATGGGTTCTGGTGGTGGAGAGGTCACATGTTGGGATTGCTGTTCATCAGTGGTCTACAGGCTGTGTGTTGTGGTGCACAATTACACAGTGTGCATTTGGGAAAGTGGGAAATGTTATCTTGAGATGTTGCTCTGGAGTCTCCTTTCATCATAAGTATGCTAGAATACCTGCAAATCAAATGCTCTCTTAATTAAAAATGTTTGGTTAGCATACAAAACAGACTTTATTGTGACATTTTCATGTGTATCATTGAGTTGTGAACATGTTCACCTTTCCAAAACATTTACTCTAAATGCAAGTATTTGTGGTTTCATTGAGAGCCATTGGCCTTATAGCAATGGATATAACACAGGGTCTTAGAGTTTTATAAAGCTTCTTTTCCTCTTCTAGCTCTATCCAGTTTCAAAATGGGAATATTCTTTACTGTGCTTAAAGCCTAATTTTAAGGATAATATTTTCTCAGAGATTTGGGCCTGCATGATAGAATAATTTCAGCCTATTCCTGGTTCTTATATTCTGCAGGTATATATTTCTGTGCTAATAGCTGCGTTGATCTTTGTAGGTCTTACCCATTTAAACTTGAGCATTGCTAGGCGGTGGTGGTGCATGCCTTTAATGCCAGCACTTGGGAGGAAGAGGCAGGTGGATCTCTATGAGTTCAAGGCCAGCCTGATCTACAAGAGCTAGTTCCAGGACAGGCACAAAAAACTACAGAGAAACCCTATCTTGAAAATATAAATAAATAAATAGAAAAAATAAACTTGAGCATTAAGGCATGCATTGTGAAAATTTCAATTGTAAAATATTGTTTCAGCTTCTGCATGTCCAAGTTTCAATTCTCAAGAGTCTTTAAAAATGTACCATGCCAAAAGGAAATGTGCCAAGCTTCCAGAAACCTTAAGATACTCTTTGAGAGAAAGCATATGTATCTCCAGTAAACCCCCATTAAGGAAATAAAGGGTTAGAGAAAAGGCATCTAACCAAGGACAAACAGATAGGCAAGTCTGTGTACTCTACTTGTTGGGAGACAGCTCTGTGATTATCTTACATTTCTACTTGTGTCTTTATGTTCATGTCTTGGGAATTAATCTTCTAGACTGATGTTTTTCATGGCTAGTCACTTGATGGGTGGGTTTGGAATACAGAAGCTGTTTCTAGCTCTGGAGCAAAACCAGGTGCTATTATTGCCTATCATAAGAGGTTTTAGATTCTTAGCCCTGTATTCCATCCCTGTAATTCAGTTCCCTTCATGTGAAAGTACCCCTTCCCGTACCTGACACTCTTTTCACCCTTTGCATCTGGATGTAAGAGAGATGGTATAGACGTGATGATACCCCAAGTCTCATTAGTGCTGTAAATAGCAAGTTCTCCATCTCTGGTTCATGACTCATGCATCTTCTATCAGCAATCATAAGAGTCCAACGAATTTACTTAGTAAATTCCTAGCTCTACAAAAGGAATATATGAAGCCCTCCACAGTTTCTGACATTCCTTCACACATCTAAACATCTAAAACACCCAGTTTCTTAGACAGGCTTGTTTGGAGGTATATTCTTGTAGGGAAATTATTTTGTGATTTTTAATTCTGTACATTGATTAGTGTAAGTATTTTATTTACATCTATTTTTCTACTGGATTTTACGAGACAAAGCTTGTTCATATTTTTTTTCTTTCTCTCTTTTTTTTTTTTTTCTGATGGGGTATATTGTCGTCTGAGGTTTCTGTCCTGCCTGGTTCCCACAGTCATTAAATCCCAAAGAAATCACACAGAGGTCTACATTAACTATAAACTGATTGGCCCATTAGCTCAGGCTTCTTATTAACTGTTATAACTTATATTAGCCCAGTTTTCCTGCCTATAGCCACATGGCTCAGTACCTTTTTTTGGTGGGGCAGGTCACATCTTGCTTCTTCCATAGCAGACTCACTACTGCGGAAAGTGCTTCCTTCTTGCCAGAATTTTCCTGTTCTCATTGACCCGCCTCTACTTTCTGTCTGTTTGTCCTGCCAGTACTTCCTGCCTGCCTACTGGCCAATCAGCATTTATTTAAAGAATAATTGACAGAATATAGACAATTGTCCTGCACCAGTATATATTATATGCATATCCTGATGTACATGTATCCACATACATGTGTGTGTGTGTGTGTGTGTTTAGGTCTGAGGTGATAGATGGGAGTCATCTTCCTTTTACTTTAGCTTTATTTTTTGAGATAGTCTCTCAATGAACCTGAAGCTTTCCTATTTCACTAGGTTGGCTGGCCAGTGAGCTTCAGAGGACTGCCTGTCTCATCTTCCTCACTATCTGCAAGGTTGGGGTTATAGGTACTTGAATCTGTGACTGAGTTCTGGGGACCTCAAATCACACCTTGGTGGCCACAATGTACCAATGGAGGCATCTCCCAACCCTAAACATCTTCTTTTCCTTTCTTATCCCTAAATGTTAGTTTCTTGTACATTGTGAGAGCTCAACACACACACACACACACACACACAGACATATTAAACAAATGTTTATTGAACATTTTTGAAGGCACTGAGCTTTTTTTTATGTTAGCTTGTGTTGCATGTTAGATTCTTTGGCATGGACCTCATGTAAGGCTCTGGGGACTTTAGAATCCCTCTTTAACCATACCTTAGATATCAACTTCCTTGACTTGGAGGTGAAACCACAGATATTGAGATGTGGGTCTGGAGCAATTCAGCAGCTGAGATAAGAGGTCTATTGCAGAGCACATAAGAGTCCCCTTTAGTATTCTAGTTCTGCATAAAAATGATGAATGTATAGCTTGTATCATAGTCCACTTGGGCTGTTGTAACAACATGCTACAGATCAGGGAACTTCAAAGCAATGTCCAGGAAAGCAGGTAGGCCAACTGCAGATCTTTACATCTCCTTCCATTCCTTCAGGTCCAATTCCTGAGTCTCATCTTCAGCTTTGTAACAGACCACCTGCTGCATCCTTTCCTCACTGCCTGCCTCCATTCTATGGGAAATAAGCAGATACTGGTAGAACACTCTGTTTTCCTCCATCCTGTGGACCACCTCAGCCAATGCTTTGCAACCCATTCCTATTCCTACATGTAAACTTACAATACCTAGAAACGCATTTTACCTGGAATCTCCATTGGCTACACCATCCGGATCCCAGAAGAATTTCCTACCAGATAACACAAAACTATCATCTCTCCTAAGAAGCAGAGAAGGTGACAGACACCAAGGAACAAAACTCTCACTCAGTGAAGACAAGACCATGTATCAGCACCTAGAATTGCAATCCTCCCAAATACAGATGCCTAGAAGTCAGAGTAAAAACACAATCAATAACAGCCTAGGCAATAGGTCTCCACCTAGAAACCGTACCACAGCAGGCCCTGAGTATAGCAATATAGTGGAAGCACTTGACAAGTATTTTCAGAATGTCTTTAAAAATATGAAAGAGATCTTTAAAGAAGAAATAAATAAATCCCTTACAGAAATCTATGAAAACACAAACAGTGAAAGGAAATGAATAAAAGAATTCAAGACCTGAAAGTAGAAATAGAATAAATAAAGGAAACCCAAACAGAAAAATCTGGAAACAACAGGAACCTCTGAGATAAACCTCTTAACAGAATACAAAAGATGGAAGAAACAGTCTCAGGTATTAAAGACACGATAGAAGAAATAGATACATTGGTCAAAGAAAATGTAAATCTAAAAAGTCTTGACATAAAACATCCAAGAAATATGGGACACTATGAAAAGACTAAATCTATGAGTAATAAGAATAGAAGAATGAGAAAAAACCCAGGTCCTTTGTATAGAAAATATTTTCAACAAAATGATAGAAGAAAATTTCCATAACCTAAAGGAGATGCCTATCAAGTCACAGGAAGCATACAGCCCACCAAATAAACCAGAACAGAAAAGAAAGTTTCCTCAGCACATAATAATCAAAGGTCTAAGAGAAAAATATCAAGTACTATATAAAGGCAGACCTAATAGAATAGCATCTGAGTACTCACTAGAGACTCTAAAAGCCAGGAGAGCCTGGACAGATGTTCTATAGACTCTAAGAGACTACAGATACCAGACCAAACTACTTTACCCAGCAAACATTTCAGTCACAATAGATGGAGAAAATAAGATATTCCATGATAAAAACCAAACTAAAACAATATATATTTACATATCCAGTTCTACAGAAGGTGCTAGAAGGAAAATTACAGCCTAAGGATTTAACCATATACCTGAAAATCCCATAGGGAATAAATAATCCTAGACCAGAAAATCTAAAAAGTGAATTGTATGTACACATGCATGCATGAAAACTCACACATATGTGCACAAACATACACACATACACACACACTCCTCAAAACAACAACAAAAACTCACAACAGCATAATAACAGGAATAAAAAAAACACTGCTCATTGATGTCTTTCAATATCAGTGGTTTCAATTCTTCAATAAAAAGACTAACAGAATGGATTCAAAAACAGGATCTTTCCTTCTGCTACATCCAATACATTTTAGCATCAAGGATAGATCTCACCTAGAGTAAAAATATTGGCAAAAGATATTCTTAGAAAATAGACAAAAAAAAAACAGCTGTTGGAGCAATTTTAATATTTGACAAAATAGATCAAACCAAAACTAAATAGAACAAATAGGGAAGGACACTACATACTCATCAAAGAAGAAATCCACCAAAGGATACTGCAATTTTTAACACATATGCATCAAATAAAAGGTTACCCATGTTTATAAAGGAAACACTACTACAGCTTAAGTCAAATATCAATCCTCAAAAACTGATGCGGGAAACTTCAATACTCCATTGTCACCAATTGACAGGTTATTTAGACAAAAACTACATAGAAATAATGGAACTAACAGATCTTATAGATCAAATGGATCTAGATATTTACAGAACATTTCACAAAACACAAAAGAATATACCTTCTTCTCAGTACTTCACATAATTTTCTTCAAAAGAGACCAATAGGACACAAAATAAGTCTCAACAGATACAAGAAATATGAAATAAAACCCTCCATACTACCTGATTATCATGGATTAAAGCTGGATATCATCAGCAACAGAAACAGCAGAAAGCTTACATCATGGAAACTGAACAACACTCTACCAAAGGGAAAATATGCCAGGATAAAAATTAAGAAAGAAATTAAAGACTTTCTAGAATTAAAAGAAAATGAGTACATAGGATACCCAAACTTATGGGACACAATTAGGCTGTTCTAAGAGGTAAGCTCATAGCACTAAGTGCCTACAAAACAAAACAAAACAAAACTCCTCAACTCATACTAGCAACAGCACACCTGACATCTCTGTAACAAACAGAAGAAATCACACCCAAAAAGAGTAGATGGCAAGAAGTAGTCAAACTCATGGATGAAATCCACAAAATAGAGACAAACAAATAAAGCAAAGAATCATAAGATTGATAAATGCTTATTCAAATCGAGTAAAAGGTGGAGAGAGAATATCCAAATTAACATAACATCAGACACTGAGGACATCTAGAGAATCATAAAGGCATACTTTAAAAATTCCACCAAATTGGAGAATATAAAAGAAAATGTATAATTTTCCTTTCTTTTTTTTAAATTGATTTTGAGCTCTACATTTTTCTCTGCTCCCCTCCCCTTCAGCCCTCTCTCAAGGTCCCCAGACTCTCAATTTACTCAGGAGATCTTGTCTTTTTCTTCTACTCATGTAAATTTGATCTATATATGTCTCTTTTAGGGTCCTCATTGTTATCTAGGTTCTCTGGGATTGTCATTTGTGGGCTGGTTTGCTTTATGTTTAAAAACCACTTATGAGTGAATACATGTGATAATTGTCTTTCTGTGTCTCAGTTACCTCACTCAAAATGATATTTTCTAGCTCCATTCATTTTCCTTCAAAATTCAATGATGGAGGAGGGTCATCTGTCTATGTGTTACTCTCATTGGTTAATAAAGAAACTGCCTTTGCCCTTTGATAAGACAGAAAATTAGGTAGGCAGAGTAAACAGAACAGGATACTGGGTAGAAGGCAGTGAGTCAGACACTATAGCTCTCCTCTCCAAGATGGACACAGGTTAAGATCCTTCCTGGTAAGCCCCCACCTTGTGGTGCTACACAGATTATTAGAAATGGGTTAATCAAGATGTGAGAATTAGCCAGTAAGAGGCTAGAGCTAATGGGCCAAGCAGTGTTTAAAAGAATACAGTTTCCTTGTAATTATTTTGGGTAAAGCTAGCCAGTGGCTGGGATCTGGGCGGTGGGAAGCAGCCCACAGCTCCATCTACATAGTCTGGATTCTTTGTATTATTGTGTTCTCTTTGAATCTTTTTACTGTAAAGGAGATAAGTACAGAGAGACATTTCATTATATGGGCTGCCAAGTGGAACAAGAATGGATATCATAAGGGTATTATGACTTCAAAATTTGGGTCTAAGGATATGATGCTTTGGAGAGGGTCTTCTTTTGTTTTCACAGAGGATGAGACCCTGTGGATTGCTTCTATCCCAATATGGTATGATAGACCACTCCCTCCTGAAAGGTTGCTGTGAACACCTTCAAAAAATTACTTCACTCAACTGCTGACTGAGATGAACCTGGCACGCAGGTTACACCAGAAAAGACCTGATTAACAGCACCCCTGTACAGCAGGAAGAAATTTGGAGAGAAATAACTACGCCCATATTCTCAAATATTGCTTATAAATGTTCTTTTACATTTAAAAGGGGATATGATATGGATATGAATAATTTGCATTGGTATGGATTTGACTTTATTGATATAAATTTAAGATCAATCTTGTTATATTTATATGTATTTCTGACCTTGACTAAGGTATTGTGATTGTGTAGTTCATGTAAAAATGTAATGTATGTAGGTTGTTAATGGATAATCATTAATAATAGTCAAGCTTGTAATCATGTTAGTTAGATTTTCTAGTTGTACATAGATATATTTCAGATAGGTATTCTTCATATCTTTCAAAGATATGGCATTTTAAATGTTTTAATAACTTAGGACTTTTCATGACAATGAGACACGTCTGTTCCTGGCAGCACCAATCTACTCTGAGAAGAAGATGGGCATTGAAGAGGATCCTTATGGAGTTGGTTAGCCATCTGGGAAAAAAAAAAAACTGCTCTTGTCTGGACAGTTGCATAAACTGGACACAGAGAACCCTCAGACAGAGGACTGCTGAACTTGCCCAAAGGTAAGATGGTCTTTTGGGGTTCCTGATTCATTAAAGAGTCTGTGAGAAAATTCTGCAGGACACAGCAGATAGTGACTGAACTGCCTTTGAAATTTCCTGCTTCATGGAAATGTCTCTGGATACTATGGGCCTGAAGGCCGAATATGGATGCCCCAGTGGTACAGAGGAACTTTGGATGACTGTCCAAGCAGTGAGATGTCTCTGTCACTTCTAGAGTTTTGGAAGTTACTTAGGTAATATTATATCCTTCTGGAGTCTTTGATGGAGTTAAAAAATAGATAGTTATTGTTTTCCTTAGTTATGGTAAAAGATAAAGTAGATATAAATATTGTAACTGTAATTCTTGCTTGATAACCATTTTGTTATATGTAATTTTACTATGTTAAAGTTAAAGCCTTTCATTTTTGTTTAAACAGAAAAGGGGGAAATGATGGAGGAGGGTCATTTGTCTATGTGTTACTCTCACTGGTTAATAAAGAAACTGCCTTGGTTTTTTGATAGGGCAGGATTTAGATAGGTGGAGTAGACAGAACAGAATGCTGGGAGAAAGAAAGCATGGTTGGGCAGACACCATGATTCGTCGACCTGAGATGGATGTAGGCTAGAATTTTCCCAGTAAGCCACCATCTTGTGGTGCTACACACATTAATAGAAATGGGTTAATCAAGATGTGAGGGTTAGCCAGTAAGAGGCTAGAGCTAATGGGACAAGCAGTGTTTAAATGAATACAATTTGTGTGTTGTTATTTTGGGTGTAAAGCTAGCTGTGTGGGAGCTGGGTGGGACGAAAAGCAGGCCTGCTAGCCTCCTCACTACAATTCAAGATGTTGTTATTTTTTCTGTTGTATAGTACTCCATTGTGTAAATGAACTATATTTTCTTTATCCATTTTTTTGGTCTAGGGGTATTTAGGTTGTTTCCAGTTTCTGACTATGACAAACAATGCTGCTATGAACATAGTTGAGCACATGTCCTTGTGGCATGAATGAGCATCCTTTGGATATATAACCAAAGTGGTATTACTGGGTCTGGAGGAAGGTTGTTTCATAATTTTCTGAGAAATCGCCACACTGACATCCAAAGGGGCTGTACCAGCTTGCATTCCCACCAGCAATGCAGGAATGTTCCCTTTACCCCACAATATCTCCATCATAAGTTGTCATCAGTGTTTTTGATCTTGGCCATTCTTACAGTTGTAAGATGAAATCTCAGAGATGTTTTGATTTGCATTTCTCTGATGACTAAGGATATTGAACATTTCCTTAAGTGTCTTTCAGCTATGTTATATTCCTCTGTTGAGAGTTCTCTGTTTAGGTCTGTACTTCATGTTTTAATATTTGTTCTTTTGATGACCAGTTTCTTGAGTTCTTTGTATATTTTGGAGATCAGACCTTTTTCTGATGTGGGGTTAGTGAAGATCTTTTCCCATTCTGTAGGCTGTAGTTTTCTTGATCCACAACAGGTACAAAAGATGAATCAAGATCAGAGAAGCAATTTAAATAGGCCCCTTGCAAAATAGAATCAGTCTTCCAAACAAAAAAAGCCCTGAGTAGATGTTTATAATGCAGAATTCTACCAGACTTTCAAAGAAGAATTTATGCCAATACTCTTTGAATTATTCCACAAAATAAAAATAGAAGTAACAATACCCATTTTTTTTACAAGATCACACTTACCCTGATAACCAAACCACATGAAGACCCAACAAATAAAATTACAGACTAATTTCCCTTATGAATATAGATGCAAAAATCCTCAATAGGGTACTGGCAAACTGGATCCAAGAACACGTCAAAAAGATCATTCACCAGGATTAAGCAGGTTTCATCCCACAAATACAGGGTGGTTCAGCATATGGAAATTGATAAATGTAACCTACCACATAAGCCTATTGAAACCACATGATCATCTCATTAGATACAGAAAAAGCATTTGAAAGAAAATCCAACACTCCTTTATAACAAAAGTCCCAGAAAGATTAGGGATACAGGGAACATACCTAAACATTGACATAATAAAAACATTTTATAGTAAGCCCATAACTAACATCAGCTGAAACAGAGAGGAAAATCAAAGCAATCCACTAAAATTGGGAACAAGGTTCACCACATATTCACTATAGTACTTGAAGTATTAGTGAGCAAGAAGGTGACTAATTGAAGGAAATTAAGGGGATAAAAATTGGAAAGGAAGAAGTCAAATTATTGCTATTTGCAGGTGATATGGCAGTATACATAGTGACTCTAAAAATTCTACTGAGAAACTATTATTGCTGATGAACATGTTCAGCAACATTGCTGGATTCAAAATTAACTCACAAAATCACATCAGTAGTCTTTCTATATGCAAATGACAAGTGGACTGAGAAGTCAGAGAAATAACACTTTCACAGTAGCCTCAAACAATATGAAATATCTTTGGATAACCCTAACAAGCAAATAAAAACCTTAAAACACTGGAGAAAGAAACTGAAAAAGATATCAGAAAATGGGAAGATTTTTCCATGAATTAGAAGGATTAAAATTGTAAAAGTAGAAATTTCACCAAAAGCACCCTATAGTTTAATTGCAATCCCCCAAATTCCAACATTATTTCTCACAGATCTTGAAAAGACAATTTTCAGCTTCATATTCAAACACAAAAAAATCACGATAATTAAAACAGTCCTGAAGAATTAAAGAACTGCTGGATGTATCCCTAATGCCAACCTCAAATTGTATCATTGAGCTACAGTAATAAAAGCAGTATGGTATTGGTACAAAAACGGACATGTTACTCAATCAACTGAAAACCCAGACATAAATCCATATACTATAAACACATGATTTTGAAAAACAAGGGAGAAACATACACATCAATAAAAGATAACATCTTCAAAAATGTTGGTCAAACCAGATGCTTCATGTAGAAGAATGCAGAGACCCATACCTATCACCCTACACAAAACTCAAGTCCAAATGGATCAAAGACCTCAACATAAAAGCATATGCACTCAGCCTGATGGAAGAGAAAGTGGAGAATCAATTTGAATTCATTGAAGCAGGAAAAGACTTTCTGAACAGAGGACTGTTAACATAGACACTAAGATCAACAATTAATTAATGGTACTTCATGAAACTGAGAAACTTCTGCATAGCAAAGGATAACATCATTTGGACAATGCAGCAACCTACAGAATGGAAAATTTTTTTTGCTAACTCAATATCTGATAAAGGACTATTATCTAAAATATATACAGAACTCAGAAAACTAAGTATCAAGGAAACAACCCATTACAATGGGATACAAATACAAACAAAATTCTCAATAGACGAGTATCAAATGGTTGAGAAACACCTAAAGAAATATTCAAAATCTTTAGTCATCAGTAAAATACAAATCAAAACTATTCTGATATTTCATCTTATACCTGTCAGAATGACTAAGATCAATAACACAAGTGACAGATGATACTGGCAAGGATGTGCAGCAAGGTAAACACTCAACCACTGCAAACTTGTAAGGTCACTGTGGTGATCAGTGTAATGATTCCTCAGGGAGATGGAAATTGATCTATCTTAAGATCCAACTCTACCACTTTTGGCCAATACCCAATGAGTGCTTCGTCCTACGTTAGAAACACTTGCTCAACTGTGTTCATTTCTGTTCTATTCATAATAGTCAATAATCAAAAACAACCAAATGCCCCTCATCAGAAGAATGGAAAAAGAAAATGTGGTACATTTACACAATGGGGTACTACTCAGCAATTGCAGAAATAAAATGAAATTCTGAAATTAATGTATGAAATTAGGAAAGAAATCAACCTAAAAGAGTTAACCTAGACCCAGAAAGGCAACTGTGGTATGTATTTGCTTATATGTGGATATTTAACTGTTCAGTCAATGGCAACAAAGTTAGAGACCATTGAACCACAGAGGTTACACATAGAGTAAGGGACTGGAGGGCACAGATAACTCTCCTTAGGAAAGGTAAATAGAATAATAGATAGTTGTGGAGAAAGGACTGGAATGGGAGGACCAAAATGGGAAAGGGAGAAGAGAGGGGTCAGTCAAGGGAAGAAATATGGGGAAACAGCTAAAATAAAGGGAAGTTTGAGTGGCAGAGTGGAAACCTAATACAATAGAAGCTTCCTAAGGTATATACATATATGAAGGTGATCTAAATGAAATTGGCAAATAATGGGGAAGACAGAGCCCCAGCTGGCCATCTCTTGTGACCAAAAAGAGCTTCCAGTATTGGAATTGGGTTACATCTAGCAGGGTTTTTAGCCAAAGGGGTTCTATGGGAATCCCCAAACAACCTAGGCTGCTACCAATAGTACAAGTTATTCTCTACAAGCTGAGAGCAAGGCCCCATTGCTGAAGACAGCACTTGTCCAATTTATTGGGAAAGTCAAGCCTGATACCTACATAGGGCCTTTACTTTTATTTTCTAGTGTCTTTGCTACAGGAAGCTACTGTGCAGGCTATCAAAGGAAATGTCTAAATGTCAAACCAGCCACAGACCCTTTAAATAGCAATGGTGTCTTGCCTGCAAGATAAATTCCAGTGCAATAGTGGCACAATGCTTATAGGAGAAACCAACCAAAGTCTGATTTGACTTAAAGCCCCCTCCACAAGGTGTCACTTGCACCAGACACTACTGTGTGACCAAGAACCTAAGACTACATAGCCAAGAGACGTAAGGTACCAATACTGTTCTAATAAACAAACAAAATATAGCAATAAAATGACTCCTAATGACTTTCTGTTATACTCATAGATCAGGACCTTGCTCAGCCATCACCAAAGACGCTTCCTCCTGCAGCAGCTGCGAACAAATACAGAGACTCATAGACTGTAATTCTGTAGAGAGTGAAAGATTTTGGAACACTCAGCCCAAATGGGATGTCTCCATCACATCCCTCCCCTCAGGGCTGAGGGAACTCTGCAAAAGAGGAGGCAGAAGAGTGTAAGAGTTAGAGGGTTTGGAGGACAGCAAGAAAGCAAGGCCTTGTAAATCAACACGATGCACACATAAATGTAGAGACTGATGCAGCATGCGTAGGTTCTGTACATGTCAGCCCCAGATAGAGTCCTACATCAGAAAAGAGATAGGGACACATACTCTGATCCCTAACACAAAAACAATCTCCAAATGATAACCACTTACACGTGTGAATTTGGTTTTGTCTCACTAGAGATAGAAGCCATCTTTAAGGAAAGGCTGCATGACCAGCAGTAGATGGCCAACAGAAAACAAACTCAGTGGCATTTTTGGAGGGTCCTTGTTTGACAATATCATGTCTTGGTTTTCCCCTTTTTTCTTAAATTTTATCTATTGTTTAGTTTCATTTTATTTATATACATATTATCTTCCCTATTTTTACCCTGCAGCTCCTTTGCATATATATCATGGCTTCATGTTTTGTGTTTTCATGGAATCCCTGAGAATGTGAGCAAGTTGGTCTCTGTTTCTTGTGCCTTTTCTTGCGTTCTTTCCCTCCTGTTTTTTTTTTGTTAACAAAACAAAAAAAATTGGTTTTGTTAAATTCTGGTATATTAGTTTTTGTTTTATCTTGTTACATTGTATTTTATTTTATTATTGTCCCTTAGAAGACTGTTTTCTAATGAGAGACAGAAAGGGATGGGAGGAAAGGTGGGGGCTAAATTAGAAGGAGTAAAAGGAGGAAAAACCATAATCAAGATATATTGTGTGAGAAAATAAAAACATTTTCAATAAAAGGGGAAAAAGTCCCAGCAATAGGAAGTTACTTCTTATTGTTCTAGAGTTCGAAACTTATGCGATTAAAGCTTGGCAGATCTCCTGTCTTGGATGGGCGCACTTCTTGGTGCACAGAAGGTGACTCCCTGTTCTCTTTCTGTTGTGGAATGACCTAGCTAGCTCTCTGGGGTCTCTTTTGTAAGGACACGATCATGAGAATTCATACTTATAATTTAATAAATTACAAAAGTACCACCTCTTAAATCTACTGAAGGCTTGAATCACAACATATGAGTTTAGTGGTAAAATGTAGTACTTTGCAAATGGCCTTTCATTTACTGTTGCTTACTGTGGCTTTTGTGATCTGTTCAAAATGGATATGGTATGTAATTCATTTTGAAACTCTCTTACATATTCCAAGATACTTTCTCTGCCTCTAGTAGAATGTTAAACAGCATATAAATACAGAAATGCTTATTTGATTTGATATAATAATCTATTTAAGAACCATGTATTTAAGTTCTAAAATAGATCTACCATATGATTTAGCAATTCCACACTTGGATATGTATCCAAAAGAATTCAAATCAGTATTTTTGAGATGTATTTGTGTCATCTCAAAACAGCATTTTACAAAATATTCAAAATATGGAAGCATCCAATATTTATTGACAGATGAATGGGTAAGAAATATGTTAGCAGTCTTTTTTTTTTTGTCAACTTGATACAAGCCTGGGTCATCTGGGAACTTCAGTTGAGGAAACTTATCCATCAGATTTTCCTGTAGGGAAGTCAGTGGGGCATCTTAATAACTAATGATTAATATGAGAGAACCTACTCTATCGTGGGCAGTGATAACCCTGTGTTGGAAGCCCTGGGTTCTTCAAGAAAACAAACAGAGCAAGCTATTATAAATCAAGCTAAGAAGGAACATCCGTTCATGATCTCTGCTTCAGTTCCTGCTTCCAGGTTCCTACCCTGATTGAATTTAACTTTTACTTCACTTCATGATGGATGGTGAGTTGGATGTGTACATCCTTTCTTCCACAAGTTGCTTTTGCTCAAGGGTCTTTACTACAGAAATAGGAAACAAACTGTGACAATATACATACAAGCCCTGGAATATTATTTTACACAGCCTTAAAAATTATGGACTCCTGCAGTTTGTGACAGTGTGGATAAACTTAGAAGACATTAAGACATTCAAACAAGCAATTACATGTTATGTACTACATGATTCCATGTACAAGAGGAAGGCAAAATGATCATACTTAGAAGCACAGAGTATAATGGTGGCTGCGAGAAGCTGAAGAGAGACAAAAGGGTCATGTATCTTAATTGGTATAAAGCTTGTCTTAATGAGGAGATAAAAATATTTTAGAAGGGCGTGTGTTACTGAGCTCCTACTGTTATCAACTAGTCCTCTGTGCAGTACGTGGAGAGGAAACTGTGTCAGAGCCCTGGGGGTATGAGGAGGTAGATGGATCAGTACATACAGTACTGGCTGGGCAAATGTGAGGACCTGAGTTTAGATCCTTGACACTCACATAAAAGGTTAGACATGATAGTGCACCCAGGAGGAGGCAGGCAGATATTCAGACCTTGCTGGAAAGACAGCATAGCTGATTCTCCAGGTTCAAAAAATAATATGGGCAGTGATTAAGAAAGACACGTAATGTTAACCTCCAGTCTCCACCTGCGTGTGTACACACGAGCATTTGCAGGCACAAGTGAACATACTGTATGAACATGTGCATACTATAACATATAATACTTTTCCAAATATGCGCAAAAGTTCTGGTTGAAACAATCATACAATAATAACGATACAACACAATCCAACATGAAAACATTTTGAAAGCCAAGATATTTATCTTAGTGCTTTTCTTTGGTGTCATGAATGTGTACATATATGCAAACTTAAGTAACACATATTAAATTTATGCATCTTCTCTACCATAGTTAACTCTTTTCTGAGACAGAATCTTACTATGTAGAGGTATCTGTCACCATGTGCATCTCAAAATAAATGTTAAGTTATAATTTATTTTATGTGTTTGATTGCTTTGCTTGTGTGTATGTTTGTATACTGCATACATGCTTAAGAAGGCACCAAATCCTAGAAATGGAGTTACAGATGGTTGTGAGTCAGCATGTGGGTTCTGGGAATCCAAAGTGGGTCCTTTGTAATAGCAGCCTGTGCTATTGACTGCTGAGCTATCGCTCCAGCCACTCACATTTTAAAAAGAAGTCTAGTTTCATGTAGATAGTAAGTATTTTCTTGACATAAAAAAGGTCTTCAGCATTCATTTCTTATTTCTCCTTCACTTGATTTCTAGGTTACAAATATACTGTACTCCCTAGATAATATCTGGCTTTTTTATGCATTTAAACTCTTTGTCCTTGCTGTTTTTTTGGGGAGTAGGATTTACATGTCTCCACCCTGCCATGTATACTCTCTTTCCCATCCACATTTGAGTGTGCTTTGGGACTCAGATCAAATGATGCATTTTCTACAAGATATTTTCTGAATTTCTCCCCTGACTCTCCTTTTAGGCCTGTTTGTACTCTGTAGTTTGAAGATATTTGCACTTGGCACTTTCTTCTTTGTTGTAATTTCTTTACATCTCTGTCTCTTTTACATCTGGATTGAGGTCTTTCGGTGGGCAGAGAGCACACTGTATTCATGTATTCTTAGACTATATCCCAAAGCCCAGTCCCAGTGGTGCTGAGCTATCTTATAAGAACTTGCAAGTGGCAGATGTTAAACTTCAAGAGATTTTATGAGTAAGATATTAAACAGAAATTATTTATAGTTAAGTTATATAAAGGTATCACTAACTGTATTATTAAAAACAATATAAGAATAAAAACAAATATTTTTAATAATTATAGATTTTTACAAGAATATAAACAATATATGACTTATACTATAATATTATTATAATATCTTCAATCAAAGGTGATTTTCAGTTCTAATTTATTTTCTATCATACATACTCTTGAAGTTACTTATGTTCAGTGTCTATACAGTAATAGACATGAAGTAGTTCCTGCCACCTCCATGTTCAGTGAGATCACACTGGAGCCATAATGGAATTTACCATAATGGAAGAATGGATCCTAAGACCAGCCAGTGGACTGATAGGAACAGATCCCTGCTGGGTATACAGGTGATGCTTACTGTGAGCTGCTCTTAGGATGAGTTTTAGAAAATGTAGTCTAGACTAGCTCTGAGATTGACAGGTGTGGAGGTTTAGATGGAAATCAGGCGCAGCCTGCATGGATCTAAGAATTTGCATAGATCTACAGACTGATCCTATGGAGGTGAGGTCATGGTCAACCATTTTGACACCCATTTATATTTGTAGTGTTTTCTTGCACTATGCAATAGTGTTTTCTTGCACAGAGGTGCCTGGTGTATGCTGTTCATATTCGTCAGGATTTTCTCCTTTTACTCTACACTGTCATCTGGGGGAGAGACTGACTTTTCTTGTGTTTATTTTTAGCTGAAACTTAATGACAGAGGTTGTGAGTGACTGCATGGATTCTTGCAAATATGATTCATTTTGGCTGCCATGTTGCAATATCATGATGCACATTTATTATTTCTAAACTGTATAAAGTGAATATTCTCAGACAAAATATGTGATTAGTGGCATGGTTGCTTAGGGCTCTAGAGGGAATGTTTTACTGAAGAAGTCAGAAGTTACATCTGCAAAGCCACCAAGTGGACCGTAGAACAGTGCTGTTATTTATAACTTTGTCCCTGATGTCGGGGTCTGGGGAAGTACGTACATATGCGGCTTAAGTGCCATGTGTCTTAAGGTTAAGACTCTGTCATTTCAAAATATATTCCTTCATCTTCCTATGTATTGAACCATACAGGAGACATGATATGAATAATGAAAGTTCATATTTATTTACTATTTTCTTTTATTAAAAATAGATTTTATACAATATATTCTGATTATAGTTTCTTCTCCCTCTACTCCTGGTTCCTCCCTATTTCCCCTTCTATCTTGATCCACCCCCTTTCTTGTCTCTCACTGGAAAACAAACAGACATCTAAGGAATACTAAAAAAGTAAAAGATAAAACAAAACCCGGCACACATTGGAATAGGGCAAAATGAAGAGACAAGAGGAAAAGAGTTGAAGAAATGTTACAAAAACCAGACATAGATGCAGAAAGTCACATTTGTAAAGTAAAAAAACAGTTATTTTCTTACTATAGATTCATACTTATAATTTGAAAATAGAGAAATAAGTAAAGAAGGAAAATATCCAATATTACCTAATGTTGTTTTCACCTTGAGATAACACTTTGAAAAAGTTGGCATTTATTTTATCTTTATCTATGGTACTATTAGCCAAAAAGATTGGATGGTTGGATTGAATTTTATTTTTCATAATTTATATATAAAATCATTAGATTTCTCAGTAATTTCAACCTGTAAAATAAAAAATTCAATGTCCTATTTCTAAGCACATTAGTCTCAGGGAAATTCTCACTCATGCCTCATTCCACTGGAACAGGTAGTTCATGATCTCAGAGATTTACAAGACCGTCTGGAACTACTTGCCACCTCTGTATTCACAGGAAATCCTGGCACAATTGAAGAGAACAGGGGCATGCGGGACTCATTGGCTTTTGAGTGTTACAAAGTTAAGAAACTAATGGTACCAGAAATATGGTATGGGGTTGCATTCTTTGTCCCCATTCATCCAACAGATACCTCAGTAGAACCAAAGATGAGTAAGCTTCAGCCACTGTTCACAGGACTGTGTTGTGCAAGCAAATAACTTAAATAGAACACCATACTTACTACTCTAGAGTTTTTAAACAGAGGTCTATGGAATCACAAGAGATATAGTGATCCATGCTTCCTGGGGGATGCTTCAGCTGGATCATTTCCTTTTGCCAATAACGAAAACTAAACTTAATGCCAATTAAAAATAAATCCAGGGGCCTGATACAATTCATTAAAAATATCTTTTTGTTGTTGCTTTTTTGAGACAGGGTTTCTCTGTGTAATTAGACATATCATTTATGTGTCTATCTTGACTACAACTTCCTAGGCTAAGGCTTAGTTTTCCTGCAGAACTCTCTCCTATCAGGGCAGAAATAGCCTACCAGAGCCATTGTATTACTTCATATCAGATATTTATTTTTTTGCCTTTTGAAAACTGGGTTTAGAAGATTCAAGAGGAGAGAAGGATTTTTGATCTAGCTGTCCTTATCTGCCCATGTTTAAGCTAGCCTCTGTGTTCTTGAACAATGCCATTCTCATTGGTCAGGTCCTTGTCATGTGACATTTAACATCTCCTCTTGAACTTCAAGTGCTGAGAGCAGGAAAGGGGTGTGCCTTGAATGGGAGGGAAGGGGTACTATCAGGTGTCCCATAAAGGAACGACTTGACTGGGATGTAACATTTACTTGATGTCTGCTTTGCAGGATGAAAAGTCGCATAGAAAGGGAGAGTGCTGAAATAGAATGTGCAAAATTCATGTGTTGTTTCAAGGCTTTCAATGTCTGGGGTTGGTTTGGGTGGCTAACAAGGGTGTATAGCAGGAAAAGAACTTGAAAAATGGCCTAGAATGCAGATAAAATGAATCTAAAAGACCTGTTAGGTAGGCGAGGAGGAAAACTTTGTATTTAACGTTCTGGGTGCTGAAGAACCAACAGAGGCTTTTGACATGGGTTTATGATGTGGTTAGCTATGGATTTTAAGAAAACAGCTGTTGAAATAACAGAAGAAGGATTTAGATAGAGAAAAGCTGAACTGTTTGGAAAATGGAAGGAATCTGCTGGCCTAGATACTATACTCTGGCTGCCAGCTCTCAATGGCCATTGTGGGCCAATGACTGAGGACTGTGGCTGGAAGAACACTCCTAGACTCTGAGTTTGTTCTCTGAGGAGATGAAGGGTGACAGCAAACCTCTATGTATTTAATGACCCTGATACTAGTTACAGACAATGAAATATTATTAAGTGCAGCCCTCCTTTTCTTTCTTTAAAAAAGCTTTTTAACAGCCTGTATGTCTCTTTATGTTTATCTCCTATCACCACCATCATCTTATTACTTATTGTCCAGAATCTAGAATAAATCATATTTTAATGTCTTCTTTATGTATCAGTAAAACTATGAAGCATTTATATTTGATCTAATATACAGATAACATAATTTTCATTAAAAGAGTGAATTTCTACTTAAAGGTGTCACTCTGAGAGGCCCCAGAAACCAAGCACTGTAAGCCATCGTATGACACTTGCTCTTTGGTCTGGGGTTATAAATTTTTATCTCATTTTCCTGGGCTTCTGTTTTAAAGCATAATAATAGAAGATGTTAGATTGAACTGCCTCTTTTTATATTTTCCACTTTTAGTATATGGATGAATAGATTAATTTATGGGGCTATTAATCTGTTACCTTTCCCCAGATATAAATTCTATTTCACTCATTCAGGTGTGAATCTAGTGGGTATAGAATAAAGACAGCTCTCAAGCCACAAATTATGTTATTAAAATTAGGCATTAATGCCTAAATGACAACGAGGAATAAAATTAATAGAAGAATATGTACATGCTTAATTTTAAATGCACAGCTGATCAATTCTGTCTTCAGATACATGACAATAAGGAAGGAGTCCACTCAGTTCTTTGAGCTAAGACCTCTCCCACCTCTTTGAACTTCTCCTGACATAGGTACATTTCTATTCTGTGCCCCCCAACACTAAGAACTATGTTCCCAGCTCTTTGTACTTTGTGTGTGTATATGCAAGTGTGTGTGTACCTGCATGTGTGCATGTTTGTGTGCTTGTGAAGTTTGTGGTTTGTGTTTTAGTGTATACTTACATATGTGCCTGTGTATGTAGAGGCTTGAGGTCAACTTTGAGTATCATTAATTTTTAATGAGTTTTTGAGAAACAGTCTTATTAGGTCCAGGGGATCACCAATTAGGCTTGGCTGTCTGCTCAGTTCAACTTCACCTGTCCCCACTTTCCTACATTGGGATTACAAGATTATGCTACCATGCGTTCCTTTTAAGTGGGTTCTGGGAATTGAACTCCGGTCCTCATGCTAGCATAAGAATTTTACTCACTGAGTTCCTCAGCTCCTTCTTAATGTACAATGCTGTTTCAGAATAATAGACTGCATTTGAACTGCGTGTTTGCATGCACTTTGCACTGATGTCTCATTCACTTGTCCATTTTTCATTGTTCAAAGTGTGACTGAAGTGTGGCTTCCAGGTTATTCTCTTCTATTGCTGCCTTCCCCTTTCCTGCCCTTTAACCCCATACTTTTTTTTTATTTTACTTATCCCACTTCCCGACAAATGTTTGTTTATAAGCTGTCTTCTCTAGTAAATACCTACAAATTTGCTTAAAATATGTGTCGTAGACTCTCTTTCTGTCTTTGTGTATGCAGGTTGAACGTGTCTAGTACAAAGTCTGAAGTACTCCAAAATCTGAAATGTGAGTGGCATTTTGATTCCACAGTTACAATCACCACTTGATTTCTTGTGATGGGTTATAGTGAAAATGCAGACACATTAAAAATATCATGTAACACTACTGTCTGCCACTGCATCCAAGATACATATGAAATAAGATTGAATTTCTTGTTGAAATTCGAGTTCCATCCTTAATATAATCTCAGAATGCATATGACTATGTTCCAAAATCAGAACAAATTTCCAGACTGGAAACATTTTCATGATCCCATTTTGGATAAAAGTAGGAGAGTACCTGTGACTTCTAATATCATAGGTTATGCAAGAATTTTAAGAGCCCCAGTGTACACAGTTAAGCAAATTGAAATAAAGGTGGGCAGTGGTGGAGCATGCCTTTAACTCCATCACTGTGGAGTCAGAGGTAGGCAGATCTTTGTGAGTTCAAGGCCAGCCTGGTCTACAAAGTGAGTTCCAGTACAGCCAGAGTGGTTACACAGAGAAACACTGTCTCGAAAAAACAAAACTAAACAAAACAAAATTGAAATGAGCTTTGCTTTGCAGCCTTCCTGTGCCAGGAGCAAGAAAGACCTTGATCTGAAAAGGTTTCTAATTTGGGATGTTTTTATGGAGCTCACTTGCTCATCTCAATGTATTTTTCGGTTATTTGACAAAAAAAGCATAGTTATTTCTTAAACAATCAAACAGATCAAGGGAGTGTTATTTAATTATGAAAATATCTTTCACTTCTTGAGCACCTGGGGACATGTGTGATCTTTGCTTCCTTTGGCAGTGGCACTACTTGCATTCCTGATGCTCTGTATCTAATGTCTAGTGTATCGAGTTCAGCTTGTGCTCTCTGGCAATGTTTTATTCATTAGAGAGTTGCCACATGAAAAAGATCTTCTGACTGCTAACAAGCTGCACTAAAATGAACTTATTTGTAACAAAGAAAACAAGTCAGAAGAATCCAAGGTACAAGGATGGAATGATTCATTTCCCTACTGTTGACCTCAGAAATCAGTCCAGGTACAACCCTTCACCCTGGGGGTGAGTTCCCAGTAAGCAGAGCTTTCTTCCCAAGTACCCTTTAAAAGTCGCAAGCCCATGCTGTCTTCCCTTCCTTGCTTTATATTTCTTCAAAGCATTTATTACTATATAACATACTGATTTACTATCAGTCTTCTTCCACCAGGCTATAAGCAGTATCAATGGGGGCTTCATTCAGTGCCATCTCTAGCTTCCAAGAACCATGCCCAACATAGAATTAGAGCTTAAGAAATACATTCCTATGAATACAAGTAAGCACTCTTGTCCTTATGGATACTCAGTGTAGGCCGGACAACATAATAGACATTTCTTATATGGTATTTCATATCCTTTCCAGACTGTTCATTGAGTAAGGGATGTTGACTGCTGCCATTGATCACCTAGGAATGGCATTTCAGAGAGATTGATGGAGGCACTATGTATGGCAGACCCAAGGTAGAATCCCAGCCTCTATCCTTGTACTCAGTACTGTAAATGATCAGTAGTTGCAGGTTTATGGTCTGATCCTTGAAGTTAGGGGTATCTTTAACTTTTATGAAATAATATGTACAGGGTTGTGATTTCCAGTCACATTTAGGGTTTTCTTTCTTAGAACTCTAAAACATGGCTGTCTGCTTCCTGCTGTGTAGGGATATAGCCCCACCCATTGGGGGCGTGTTCGCCTCGGGCTAATGTTTACGGATAAATCTGCCGGGCGTGATCCCAGCAGCCCTCTTTTCTTTTGCTCTGCTTTTCCAGTGCTCCGCGGGAACCTGTGGTCCTGTAAGTCTATTTCCTTATTAAAGCTGTATATACCTATATAATCTGTCTGCATTCATTTGCGCCACCACATTTTTGCATAAGCTAGCCATGCGGGCGGCCGGGTGCCAGAGACGAAGCCCCGCTGCTCATATTACAACAGAGTGGCACCCAACGTGCTAATGAACTCCACGTAAAACCTGAGAGGGCTTAAAAAGGACACAGAGAGAATTTAAGACAGCTTTTTGCTGTTTGTGGGTTGCGTGCGGCAAAGAAATTGTCCTGACTCAGCAACAGGAAAAAACTGGCTGTTTTAAAATGCCAGCTTTCTGGGCTGTGCCGCCATTGCGATCTCTGTTTGGCTCCTGCTGGAGACAGAGCTTTTGAATGGATCATTTGGAGTAAAGTGCTACATCTTGCTTGATGGCAATGTGGACTGCTGTGTGCTTGGAACTGTGAGTGGCTCAGTGGCACCAAATGGCTCTGAGGCAGGAGCGGCTCAGCTCTGCCATGCTGAACTGTGCTGGTCTCAGGCAGGAACTACCGTAATTACTGTAATAACAACGCACTTAAGGTTTCGACTGGGCAGGACACAGGTGGTACCATATTACCCCTACATGGTGCAACTTAAGTTTTTAAGAAGTGCTTAACATTTTAAGAAATGCTCCTGGATAGTAAAAAAATTACAGATTCACAATAGAACTGATTCAGACACTGTTGGATGAATGTACGTAGGCTTGAGAGAGAGAAAAAAATATATATAAAGAATAAAGTTAATGTCTTTAAAAAAAGGGTAAAGTCTTTAAAGAGACAGAGTACAGATAGTTATAGATTAAAAGAAATAAAAAAAATAAGCCACGAAAAATGAAAAATTCACAGAGAGTCTGGATTCTTTGTATTATTGTGTTTTCTTTAAAATTTTTGACTGTAAAGGAGCTAAGTACAGAGAGACATTTCATTATATGGGCTGCCGAGCTAAACCAGAATGGATATAAGGGTATTATGATTTCAGAATATGGGTCTAAGGATATGATGCTTTGGAGAGGGTCTTCTTTTGTTTTCACAGAGGATGCGACCCTGTGGATTTCTTCTATCCCAATATGGTATGATAGACCACGCCCTCCTGAAAGGTTGCTGTGAACACCCTCAAAAAATTACTTCACTCAACTGCCAACTGAGATGACCCTGGCACACAGGTTATCCCATAAAAGACCTAAATAACAGCGCCCCCATTCAGCAGGAAGCAGTTTGGAGAGAAAAACTGCGCCCATGTTCCCAAATATTGTTTATAAATGTTCTTTTACATTTAAAGGGGGATATGATATAGATATAAATAATTTGCATTGGTGTGGATTTGAAGGTCAATTTTGTTATATGTATATGCATATTTCTAATCTTGATTAAGGTATTGTGATTGTATAGTTCACTTAAAAATGTAATGTAAATATAGGTTGTTAATGGATAATCATCGATAATTGTCAAGCTTTTAGTCATCTTAGTTAGATTTTCTAGATGTGCATAGATATATTTCAGCTAGATAGGCATTCTTCATATCTTTCAAAGACTGCAGAATATGGCATTTAATGTTTTAATAACTTAGGGCTTTTCATGATAATGAGACACGTCTGCTCCTGGCAGCACCAATCTACTTCAAGAGGAAGATGGGCACCGAAGAGGCTCCTTAAGGAGTTTGATAGCCATTTGGGCAAGAAACTGCTCTTGCCTGGACTGTTGCATAAACTGGACACAGAGAACCCGCAGAAAGAGGACTGCTGAACTTGCCTAAAGGTGAGATGGATTTTCGGGGTTCCTGACTCATGAAAGAGTCTGCAAGACATTCTGCAGGACACAGCAAAAAGTAACTAAACTGTCTTTGGAATTTCCTGCTTGATGAAAATGTCTGCTGGATACTATGGGCCTGAAGGCTGAAGATGGATGCCCCAACGGTACAAAAGAACTTTGGGTGACTGTCCAGGCAGTGAGATGTCTCTGTCATTTCTAGAGTTTTGGATCTCTTGTTTGCTTAGGTAATATTATATCCTTCTGGAGTCTTTGATGGAGTTGAAGAATGGATAGATAGTTATAGTTTTCCTTAGTTATGATAAATTAGATATAAATATTATAACTGTAATTCTTGCTTGATAACTGTTTTGCTATATGTAATCTTACTATGTTAAAGTGAAAGCCTTTCTTTTTTGTTTAAACAAAAAAAGGGGAAATGATGGAGGAGTTACTTTCATTTAATAAAGAAACTGCCTTGGCCCATTTATAGGCCAGCCCTTAGGTGGGTGGAGTAAACAGACAGAATGCTGGGAGAAAGAAGCCGAGTAAGGGAGTCGCCATGATTCTCCCACTCCAGACAGACGCAGGTTAAGATCTTTCCTGGTAAGCCAGCTCGTGATACTACACAGAATATTAGAAATGGGTTAAATCGATATGTAAGAGCTAGCCAATAAGAGGCTGGAACTAATGGGCCAGGCAGGGTTTAAAAGAATACAGTTTCCATGTAATTATTTCGGGGCATGCGGGCGGCCGGGTGCCGGAGACGAAGCCCCGCTGCTCATATTACAACACCTGCTGTAAAGATCATGAACTAAAATTGTAAACAAGCCCCCAGTGAATTTATTTCTTTTGTAAGAGTTGCCTTGGTCATGGTGTCTCTTTGCAGCAACAGAACAGTAACTAATATATACTTGTATGAAAATGTCCTTATATAATATATACAATGAGTACATACAAAGAATTACTTTAGATAACTGAAATTTTGAGCAGGAAGCTTTTGTACTGGAATTTTCCACTAAATAAAAAATAAAAATAATACCAATAAGTCTTAAAATTGCTTTAGAGTTCCCCTAAGTTATTTTGTCATATATACGTATTGCAAGTCTATATAAAATCTATATAAATCTATATAAAATAGAGGAATCATATTTGAAAGGATATATTTATCTCTCTGAGATTAGCTGAATTTTCTTAATAATATTATCTCTAATTATATCTTTTTTACTTCAAGCGAAATAGCTTTATTCTCCTTTAATGCTAAATAAAACTGCTTTGTGTGACCAAATATTTTCTTCATCTGTTCCTCCATATTGGTGGTGTCAATTCCTGTGCTTAGGTTATCTCATCCAATCTCTACAGTAGCTCTGCAAAGCAGGTAATATTTCTATCTTTGGACAAAGGGAGTAAGGGCATGCTGATAAGTTAAGTGATTCCTCAAAGCCTCATTGCTGAAGAATAACATAGTTGAGACTAGAAGGCAAAATTATGAGTTCTCTTGCTCACTTGCTGTTACAGAACTCTGTGCTGTTTTGTCAGCTTTTCGATGGGATGTTTTATACACAACTGGAAGCAGAGACTAGTGCAATTGAAGTGATTGCTGGGGATTTATGAGGATGAAGAGCTCAAAAGCTTTGTGATGATTCAACCACACTTAGATGGCTATATCCGTGTACAGGAGCCACATTTTAAGGGGAAATGTTAAATTGAAAGAACTTCCTGAGAAGGGAAGGAACAAGGAAAAGAGGCTTGGAAGCACCCTGTTTGAAGAATGGTTTTTTGCTCGGTGAAGGGAGGTTTTAGAGGAGTGTGTGTGCATGATGTGTGCTTAGGATGTGATGCATAGCTGGGTACCAGGAGAAGGAACTGACTTACTACTCTTTATTGGGAAGCAGCTCATATAAGCTTGGATCCTGGGGAAGGATCCATGGGTATATATCCAAGAGTTTTTCTTCACCCTCCTTGGCCCAACTTATTTTACCTCTCTGCCTCATTTGCCTTGTCTGTTAAAGGGATATAATCCCACTTTCTCCATAGTATTGGTAGAGAATTCATTGAGGCAATGTATAAGAACTCCTTAGCAAAATACCTATATGCCCAGTCAACAGGAACTATTATCCATGTTACTGACAATTGTGGCTTCACAGTACGAAAGAATAAACAACATAGCAGTTGATTAAATCAGTTAGTGTACCGAACTGTTCAGTAATACAAGCAGTTATCTGCATCAGTCTCTGAGAGGGGCAGAGTTTAATTTAAAGTTATGTAGAAAGTTGCCTGAAGAAACCAAAACTTTCACACAAGGTTGCAGCATCAGCTCCAGGGACTATGAACCTTAGCAACAGGGTCACCACTCTGTCAATAGCTACATGATTTCTCATGGGGTGACAGATAGAGCTAATGGAAATCATCCCTCTCCCAGCTTGTCATGCCTCGTTTATCCAGAATCAGACATACTACTCCCCAAATCCTTTGCTGCTACCTTGATTGTTGCCAGCATCATAGCACACGTGTAGTAGTCTCTAAACCAACTTTCCTACTGCTATTCTTGTTCCAGTTGCTCTCCTTCCAGCAGCTAGTGGTCTCTTAACTAAGTGGGTTTAGTCATGCAACTGACTCCTAAGTTAATATGCATTTTTCAGTTAGTTTTTCCATTTTGAGCAATTGGACCAGAAACTCAGCTCTTCCCTGAGCCCTGCCAGGTCCTAAAGATTCTTCTCCTATCTTTTCTTTTTCTTTGACCTTATCCCCCTCATGCACGTGAACTGTGGCAGCAATGGCATCATTCTGGCTTTAGAAATTCTAAGCTGTTTCTTACCCCTAGGTCCTTGCATATGTTTTTCAATCAGATCTTTGAATGGATGACTTATTCTCATTCCTCATACTTCAGTCTGACTGAGCTTCCCTTGGAAAGACTTTGATTCCAGGCACTTTTCACCATTCCGGATCCATCCTGGTTTTATTACACTGATGGTATCCATTTTCTGAAACTACCCTAATATTACATATTTCTTCAAGTGAATCTGTTAGCATGGAGCCTTTTTTTAAACCAGTGTTTTTGTCTTGATCTTACTTCTGGAATGATGTCAGACTACTGTCTAGATATACTTCAGATACATGTATAATATTCGTTCCCTCATAAATCAGTTTTATTTATGATCATAAATTATAAATTAATTATTATAATAATAAATTTTGCCACCAAGTGCTTGTGTTCAATGAAAGTCACATTAGCAGGAAGTCTGGACCTATGCCCAATGTTTCTAGATTTAAGTTTCTCTGACCCTCAGGACTCAGGGTCCTGAGGGTTAGTCATTAGTTGCATAGGAAGACAAGATAATATAGTGTAAGATGAAGTCCAAAGCAATGAACTGAGAGTTAGGCTACAGAGGCGATACTCAGAGTAGGCAGAGAGAAAAATGACTATATTATCTCTGCCAGTATTTTAAGATTCATCTTGGCCACTTATTCCTCATTTTCAGCTATGTGATTTTTCTATGCTTTATGTTCTTAGGATATTTATTTATTTAGAGATATGGTCTCTCTCTGTATCTAGGCTTACACAGACCTTACTATGTAGACAATGCTGGCCTCAAACTTTCTATGTAGACATGGTTGGCCTCAAATTCATGCCAATCATTCTGCCTCAGCTTCCTGAGTGCTGTAATTATAAGTTTGTGCCAAGACCTCTGGCCTTCTTAGGATTTAAAAAAAAACTGGAAACATGGTTTAGATGACTTCTAGGAATAAATCTTGCCTTATTAATTTTTTTATTAAGTTTTTTTTTATTAGTATTTCCACCTGCTCCCCGTTTCCCATTTTCCTCCCCTCCTCCCAAATATTGCCCCCTCCCCCCACTCCCCTCCCCCTATCCCCACTCCTCTCCTCCACCCCCCACACCATTCCTCCTCCCTTTCGATACTGAAGAGCAGTCCAAATTCTCTGCCCTGCGGGAAGACGAAGGACTTCTATCTACGTCCAGGAAGGTGAGCGTCTAAACAGGCTAAGCTCTCACAAATCCAGTTCATGTATTAGGATCGAAACCTAGAGCCATTGTCCTTGGCTTCTCATCAGCCTTCACTGTCCCCCATGCTCAGAGAGTCCAGTTTCAACCCATGCTTATTCAGTCCCAGACGAGCTGGCCTTGGTGGGCTCCCAATAAATCAGATCCACTGTCACAGTGGGTGGGTGCATCCCTCGTGGTCCTGATTTCCTTGCTCATGTTCTCCCTCCTTCTGCTCCTCATTTGGACCTTAAGAGCTCAGACCGTTGCTCCAAATTGAGTCTCTGTCTCTACCTCGATCCATCGCCAGATGAAGGTTCTAAGGTGATATGTAAGACATTCATCAGTATAGGATAAGGTCATTTTAGGTTCCCTCTCCTCAGTTGCCCAAGGTACCAGCTGGGGACATCTCCCTGGACACCTGCGAACCCCTCTAGAGTCAAGTCTTTTGCCAACCCTAAGATGGCTCCCTTAGTTAGGATATATACTTCGCTGCTCCCCTATCCACCCTTCCTATATCCCAACCATCCCAATCCCCCGAGCTCCTCCCATCCTCCCCTTCACAAGTTTCTCATCCCATTTCCCCTTTGCCCCATGCCACCTCACCCACAAGTTCCCAGTTTTTGACCTGCAATCTTGTCTACTTCCCCTCTCCAGGCGGATGACTATACGATTTTCTTTGGGTTCACTTTCTTATTTAGCTTCTCTAGGATCACAAATTATATGCTCAATGTCCTTTATTTATGGCTAGAAACCGATTATGAGTGAGTACATTCCATGTTCCTCTTTTTGGGTCTGGGATTCCTCACTCAGGATAGTGTTTTCTATTTCCATCCATTTGCCCGTAAAATTCGAGAAGTCATTGTTTTTTACCGCTGAGTAGTACTCTAATATGTATATATTCCACACTTTCTTCATTCATTCCTCCATTGAAGGGCATCTAGGTTGTTTCCAGGTTTTGGCTATTACAAACAATGCTGCTATGAACATAGTTGAACAGATACTTTTGTCATTTGATGGGGCATCTCTTGGGTATATTCCCAATAGTGGTATTACTGGATCTTGGGGTAGGTTGATCCCAAATTTCCTGAGATATCGCCACACTGATTTCCAAAGTGGTTGCACAAGTTTGCATTCCCACCAGCAATGAATGAGTGTACCCCTTTCTCCACACCTTCTCCAGCAAAGGCTATCATTGGTGTTTTTGATTTTAGCCATTCTGACAGGTGTAAGATGGTATCTTAAAGTTGTTTTAATTTGCATTTCCCTTATCGCTAAGGAGGTTGAGCATAACCTTAAGTGTCTTTTGGCCATTTGAATTTCTTTTGTTGAGAATTCTCTGTTCAGTTCAGTGCCCCATTTTTTATTGGGTTAATTAGCATTTTAAAGTCTAGTTTCTTGAGTTCTTTATATATTTTGGAGATCAGACCTTTGTCTGTTGCAGGGTTGGTGAAGATCTTCTCCCAGTCAGTGGGTTGCCTTTTTGTCTTAGTGACAGTGTCCTTTGCTTTACAGAAGCTACTCAGTTTCAGGAGGTCCCCTTTATTCAATGTTGTCCTTAATGTCTGTGCTGCTGGGGATAAACGTAGGAAGTGATCTCCTGTACCCATATGTTGTAGAGTACTTCCCACTTTTTCTTCTATCAGGTTCAGTGTGTTCAGACTAATATTGAGGTCTTTAATCCATTTGGACTTGAGTTTTATGCATGGTGATAGATATGGATCTATTTTCATTCTTCTACAGGTTGACAACCAGTTCTGCCAGCACCATTTGTTGAAGATGCTCTCTTTTTTCCAATGAATACTTTTAGCTCCTTTATCAAAAATTAGGTGTTCATATGTTTGTGGGTTCAAATCAGGGTCTTCTACTCGGTTCCATTGATCGACTTCTCTGTTTTTATGCCAATACCAAGCTGTTTTCAATACTGAGGCTCTGTAATAGAGTTTGAGGTCAGGGATGGTAATGCCTCCAGACGATCCTTTATTATATAAGAATGTTTTGGCTATCCTGGGTTTTTTGTTTCTCCATATAAAGTTGATTATTGTCCTCTCAAGATCTGTGAAGAATTTTGATGGGATTTTAATAGGGATTGCATTGAATCTATAAATTGCCCTTGATAGAATTGCCATTTTTACTATGTTAATCCTCCCAATCCAAGAGCAAGGGAGATCTTTCCATTTTCTGGTATCCTCTTCAATTTCTTTCTTCAATGCCTAAAGTTCTTGTCAAATAGATCCTTCACTTCCTTGGTTAGAGTTACCCCAAGATATTTTATGCTATTTGTGGCTATCGTGAAGGGTGATGCTTCTCTGATTTCCATCTTTGCTTCCTTATCCTTTGTGTATAGGAGGGCAACTGATTTTTTGGATTTGATCTTGTATCCTGCAACCCTACTACAGGTGTTTATCAGCTGAAGGAGTTCTTTGCTGGAGTTTTTGGGGTCACTTATGTACACTATCATATCATCTGCAAATAATGAAAGTTTAACTTCTTCCTTTCCAATTTGAATCCCTTTGATCCCTTTATGTTGTCTTATTGCTATTGCTAGAATTTCAAGCACTATATTAAAGAGGTATGGAGACATTGGACAACCTTGTCGTGTTCCTGATTTTAGTGGAATAGCTTTGAGTTTCTCTCCATTTAATTTGATGTTAGCTGACGGCTTGCTATAAATAGCTTTTATTATACTTAGGTACGACCCTTGTATTCATAATCTCTCTAAGACCTTTATCATAAAGGGATGTTGAATTTTGTTAAATGCTTTTTCAGCATCTAATGAAATGATCATATGTTTTTTTTTCTTTCATTTTATTTATATGATGGATTACATTGATAGATTTTCATATGTTGAACCAGCCCTGCATCTCTGGGATGAAGCCTACTTGATCATAATGGATAATTTTTCTAATGTGTTCTTGGATACGGTTTGCCAGTATTTTATTGAGTATTTTTGCGTCGATGTTCATGACTGAGATTGGCCTGTAGTTCTCTTTCTTGGTTGTGTCTTTGCGTGGTTTTGGTATCAGAGTAACTGCAGCTTCATAAAAGGAATTTGGCAATGACTCTTCTGTTTCTATATTGTGAAATACATTAAGGAGTATAGGTATTAGGTCTTCTTGGAAGTTCTGGTAGAATTCTGCATCGAAGCCGTCTGGACCTGGGCTTTTTTTGGTGGTGAGGCTTTTTATAACAACTTCTAATTCTTCATGACTAACAGGTCTATTTAGATTGTTCACCTGGTCCTGGTTTAACTTTGGTATATGGTACTTATCTAAAAAAGTGTCCATTTCTTTTACATTTTCCAATTTCGTGGCATACAGGTTTTTGTAGTAAGATCTAATGATTCTCTGAATTTCCTCTGTGTCTGTGGTTATGTCTCCCTTTTCGTTTCTGATTTTGTTAATTTGCGTATTCTCTCTCCACCGTTTGATTAGTTTGGATAGGGGTTCATCAATTTTATTGATTTTCTCAAAGACCAGCTTTTTGTTTCATTGATTCTTTGGATTGTTTTCTGTGTTTCTATTTTGTTGATTTCAGCCCTGAGTTTGATTATTTCCAGTCTTCTACTTCTCCTAGGTGAGTCTGCTTCTTTTCTTTCTAAAGCTTTCAGGTGGGCTATTAAGTCTCCAATGTGTGCTTTCTCCGTTTTTTTTAAGTGGGCGCTTAATGCTATGAACTTTCCTCTTAGCACTGCTTTCATAGTGTCCCATAGGTTTGAGTATGTTGAGTCTTCGTTTTCATTGAATTCAAGAAAGACTTTAATTTCTTTCTTTATTTCTTCCTTGATCCAGGTGTGGTTCAGTAGTTGACTGTCCAGTTTCCATGAGTTCATAGGCTTTCTGGGGATAGCATTGTTGTTGAATTCTAACTTTAATCCATGGTGATCTGATAAGACACAGGTGGTTACCGATATTTTTTTGTAGCTGTGTAAGTTTGCTTTGTTACCGAGTATGTGGTCTATTTTCGAGAAGGTTCCATGAGCTGCAGAGAAGAAGGTGTATTCTTTCCTATTTGAGTCGAATGTTCTATAGATGTCTGTTAAGTCCATTTGATTTATTACCTCCATTAATCCTCTTATTTCTCTGTTAGGTTTCTGTCTGATTGACCTGTCCATTGGTGAGAGAGGAGTGTTGAAATCTCCTACTATTAGTGTGTGTGGTTTGATGACTGCCTTGAGTTTTAGTAACGTTTCTTTTACATAAGTGGGTGCTTTTATATTAGGGGCATATATATTCAGGATTGAGACTTCATCCTGGTGAATTGTTCCTGTTATGAGTAAAAAATGTCCCTCTCCATCTTTTTTGATTGATTTTAGTTTGAAGTCAACTTTCTTAGAAATTAGTATGGCCACACCTGCTTGTTTCTTAGGTCCGTTTGCTTGATAAACCTTTTCCCAGCCCTTTACTCTGAGTAGATGTCTGTCTTTGTGGTTGAGGTGTGTTTCTTGTAAGCAGCAGAAGGTTGGATCCTGTTTTCGTATCCAATCTCTTAGCCTGTGCCTCTTTATAGGTGAGTTGAGTCCATTGATATTAAGTGATATTAATGACCAGTGGTTGTTAACTCCGGTCATTTTTTTTTTTGGTAGTAGAGTTTGTGTGTTTCCCTTCTTTGAATTGTGCTGGTAAAGGGTCACTAGATGTCTGAGTTATTGTGGGCATTGTTGGATTCCTTGGTTTGTGATTTTCCTTCTATTACTTTCTGTAAGGCTGGATTTGTGGCTACGTATTGTTTAAATTTGTTTTTATCCTGGAAAATTTTGTTTTCTCCATTTATAGTGAACGAAAGCTTGGCTGGGTATAGTAGTCTGGGCTTGCATCCATGGTCTCTTAGTTTCTGCAGTACATCTATCCAGGACCTTCTGGCTTTCATGGTTTCCATAGAGAAATCAGGTGTAAGTCTGATAGGTTTACCTTTATAGGTAACTTGACCTTTTTCCTTTGCAGCTCTTAATATTCTTTCTTTATTCTGTATGTTTTATGTTTTGATTATTATATGACGAGGAGATTTTTTTTTTGATCCAGTCGATTCGGTGTTCCGTATGCTTCTTGGACCTTCAAAGGAATATCTTTCTTAAGGTTGGGAAAGTTTTCTTCTATAATTTTATTAAATATATTTTCTGGACCATTGAGTTGTACTTCTTCTTCTTCTTCTTCTTCTTCTTCTTCTTCTTCTTCTTCTTCTTCTTCTTCTTCTTCTTCTTCTATCCTTATTATTCTTAGGTTTGGTCTTTTTATTGTGTCCCAGATTTCCTGAATGTTTTGTGTTGAGAATTTGTTTGTTATGCTGTTTTCTTTGATCAGAGTGTTTATTTTCTCTATGGTATCTTCAGTGTCTCAGATTCTTTCTTCTATCTCTTGTAATCTGTTGGTGGTACTTGTCTCTGTAGTTCCTGTTCGTTTATCCAAATTTTCCATCTCCATCCTTCCCTCGGTTTGTGTTTTCTTTATTACTTCCACTTCATTCTTCAAGTCTTGAACCGTTTCCCTTACCTGTTTGATTACTTTTTCTTGTTTCTCTTGGTTTTCTTGGGTATCTTTGAAAGATTTATTCATTTCCTCTACCTTTTTGTTTGTAATCTCTAATTGATTATGGCAGTTTTTCACCTCCTGTTTAAGGTCCTCTATTATTTTCATATAATTCACTTTTGAGTCGAATTCTTTTAACTCTTCTGGATTAGGGTGTACACTTCTTATTTTGGGATTCCTGGATTCTGGTGATGTCACGTTGCCTTTCAAGTTGTTGGGGGAATTCTTGCATTGGCACCTGCCCATCTCTTCCTTCAAATGGAGCCAGGAGAGGCCTGGTGTCTTGGACCAGTCTTTGCTGTGACTAACTCTCTGGGTGTATCTCCTCAGTGTAGGGGCAGGAACCGTTCCCTACCAGATGAACTCCTCAACACCAAAACAGGGATGCCTGGTATTCCAATGACCCGTGGAAAGAAGGGCAAATGCAGGGGGTAGGGCGGGGTCAAGTAGTACACAGGCGACACTGCAGTACAAGCTGGAGGTGCTTGTGCTCCCTTTTGGGGGTTGCTGAGGCCTGCGCGCTAGGCAGGCACTCACTGCTCTGGTTCGGTAGCCTTAGTGTAGGGGGGTTTGTGCTCTCTACCAGGACAGTCCGCCCCAGGATAGCACACACTCACCCGTCCAGATGGAGCTTCTCAGCACCTACACAGGGACTCCTGGTAGCCCCAATGAGCCAGGGACCAAGGGAAGTAGGGCCCAGGCAGAGCTACAGCAGGAGCTGGGGGAGGGGCATTTGTGCTCTCTATTGGGACAGTCCGCCCCAGGATAGCACACACTCACCCGTCCAGATGGAGCTTCCCAGCACCTACACAGGGACTCCTGGTAGCCCTAATGAGCCAGGGCGCCTTTTTAATTTTTAAGGCAGGTTATAACATCCTAAATTCTTTCTGGGATGACGAAGTACTAGAATTTCTGTGTCTAAGAAAGTTGGTGTGAATAGGTAGGGTTGGTGGAGAATTACAGAGCATACGACCACACTAAGTTAATCACATTTACAGCAGTAACATGAACTGTGTCATGATCAAATCATATTACATACATACTTAATAATTTTTCCTCATAATGAAGGTATTCAGTGTCATTTCTTCTAGCTTTTATAGATATACAGTGATAACTATTTTCAGTAGATACTATACTGTGCAACACCAAACTGGAATTTCTTACTGCACCTGTAATTTAGCACCAGTTAATGAAGCTTTTGCTATCCTTTCCAACCCTCTGCAATCCTCAGTCCCTGGTAACCACTTCTTCTCTTTAGACTCTCACCTTGTATGAAATGCACATGTGAGAGATTATGCGGCACCTTCTGTGCCTCACTCACTCCTGTTCATTCAAAGGGCCTCCTTTAATCCAAGCCATTGCAGAATCATTATGTTTTGTAGCTGGCTAGTTTTCCACTGTGTGTGTGTATCATGTTGTTTTTACATCTGTTCATCTGTTCTTGGACCTTGAGGTTGAGTGTGTGTCTTGGGAAATGTGATAGTGGCATAATAACCATGGGAACATGGATGATTTACATAGTGATTTCATTTTTTTATATATATGTACACCCTGTGGTGTACTTGCTGGATTTTGAGGATCCTCTGCACTGTTCCATACTGCTTTCATTAATTCATGTCCCTGCCAAGAATTTATAGGATCCATTTCTATCTTCTGTCCACATCCTGGCTATCACTGATTATCATTTTGCTTCTTATAATCTCAATTGTTACTAAATGATTCTCTCTCTTTGTATGTTTCTTATTTTCATTCCTGTAAGCAATGAAGTGGAACACTTTTTACTTAGCTGCTAGCCACTTATATGTTTTTCCATGGAAAATGACTATTAATTCTATTGTCCGTTTAAACACATTAATTAACTGTGTATGTTCATATACAAACACATGGGGCATAGCTCAACTGTGGAGGAGGTCAGAGGACAAATTGTGAGAGGGATTTGCTTATTTCCTTCCATCATATAGATTTTAGAAATTGAACTCAGGTCATCAGGCTTGAGGGCAAATACTTTCACCTCCCAAGGCATCTTGCTGGCCTATTTGTTTACTTTTCAATTGTGTTATTTATTTTTCTGTTGAAATTTTAGAGTTCTTAGAATATTCTAAGTATTAACCCCAATAAAATGTAAAATTTTAATTTCATTTTCATTTATTTCTACAATGTTCTTTTTAAAACTTTCTTTTTATGTATTCTTTATGTTTTTCACATCTTGCATCTCAACTCCTTTTATTTTCCATTTCTGCATATCTGCCCTCTGCCCTTGTAGCTCCCCAAATAAAATTTAAGAGAAAAAAGAGAAGAAAAGAAAAAAGTCTCATCATGGAAGCTGTAATGTGACATAGTGAATAATACAGGAAGCTGTTTTTTCCATATATCTTTACCTACAAGTGTTCATTGCAAGAGTCATTGTTCTAGTTTGAGGCCTTCAGTTTCTGCTACACTAGTGGTGCTGGCCCCTCACTGAAACTCCTCTTGCTTGGCTGCTGTTGCTCTGTGTTGTGGAGATCCTGCAGCTTTGGGTTTGCAGGACCAGTCCCTTCATGTGCTCCAGCAGTTCATGGATGTTGCGATGGGCCAATGCATAAGTGGTTCTGGGTCTGGGTATTTGCATGTTTGGTCAGCCTGCCAGCTCTTCCTTGTTCTCAACACTAGGGTGAGCACACCTGCCATTGCCTTGGTGAATTCACCCCTTGCTGCTCCTGCTTTTGTATCCTCAGGGTTAGATCTTCCACACCTAAACATTCAGGGCCAGCTCTACTGTGTTTCCCAAGCATGACATAGGGGCCACTCTCTAGAGTACTTCAGTAGATGAGGGGCAGGGACAGCTCTCCTTTCCTTTGCCATTCTTACTTAAGGGCCAACTTTCCCACCTGCCTCAGACATTATGGGGGAATGGGAGTAGGTTACCTCTACTTCCAGTCATGCTACCACATGACAGATGAGTAATGGGGATAGTTCCCCCATGTTAACAACTTTGAGACTGGCTCACCCACACTTTTGCCTGGATTAGCTTTATTTTCTTACCCGGGGAAGGGACAGTTGTCTGCTCTCCTGAGTGTTAAAGCTGGTGGCCTACAGTGGCAACTCTCCTGCCCTTCTGACTGACCTCAGGGTCAGCGCAATCTCCTGCCTCAGGTGTGTGTGTGTGTGTGTGTGTGTGTGTGTGTGGTGGGAGTCTGCTATGAACTTGTTATTTCTTTTTGCTAATTTTAAGTTTTCTTTGTTTTTCCTATGTTGATCCTTGAGCTGGATCTATAGATTGTTTTATTTAAAAATTTTTATTTTCGATGGAGGCATTCATTATCACCAATTTTAACATTGTTTTTTCTGCTGTATCCTTTAGAGTTTTGTTTGCTATGTTTCTACTTTCATAAACTTTTGATTTCTTTAATGAGTCATGATTAATTCATAGCATCTGGGTAACTGTCCTTGGAATTTTGAACATCTGGGTGTTTATTGTTGTTAATTTTTAGTTTTATTCCATTATGGTTAGTAATATTTTTAAATTAGTTAAAACTTGTTTTGGATCTAATATATGATTTATTCTAGGGAATGTTTCATCAGCTCTAGATAAAAAACAGTGTGCTGCAGCTATTCAATATGAAAAAATGTTATATAAGCAATCTATAAACTACAGTAATATGTAGTATACTTTAATGTTGATATTTGTTTATTGGCGTTCTTGTCATTGTGATCTGCCTATTGAGACAAGTGAGGCATTAGTTTCTCTCTGTCATCATTGTAACCTATATCTGTCTTTAGACCTCATGTTTGCTTTACATAATTGAAGGCTTTGTTAATAGGTATTTACACATGAAAAATTATTGTTTTTTATGCAATTGGTCCTATGATCATTATTCAATGACTTTCACTGTGTGGTTTTACAGTTTTTGTCATGTTTATTTTTCTTTGTAAGAAAAAGCTTGTGGCTTCTGCTTATGTGGAGAAGGTGGGGGATGGAGTAAGGAAGAAAGAGGCGAGAAAAAGAGACTGCGTGTGTTTATTTTGAGAATGAGTCCTTTTATTTGCTTAATTTTTCTTTTTCTGAGATAGGGTTTCTCTATATAGCCTTTGCTGACCTGGAATTCACTCTTTAGACCAGACTAGCCTCAAACTCAGAATATGCATACACATTAAATGTATACATAAAAGATGAAATTGTATATATACCACCATGTCTGTCTGAGTTCAAGTTTTTATACATAGCCCAGACTGAACTCAAACTCACTTGTCTTCGTACTTTTTATTTTTCTGCAGGATTTTTAAAGTATAGGAACCATAGGCATGAAACACAATGCCTGGCTTGTGTGGCATATTTCTTTTCTCTATCCTTCCTTTTTCAACACGTGTGTTTTTATTAGTGAAGTTAGTTTCTTGTACACAACATTGGAGCACAAATAATAAAAACCCCGAGACAGATATTGGGGCTCAAGCTGAAGATCAGAAAAGTAAAGCAGTCAAGCCACTAGAGAGTTCTTACCTCTACGAAGGCTCAGACAAAGGGGCGATCCTGTCCTCAACATGACTGACTGCAGACTGCAATGCTCTCCACCTGTCTGCAGACTGTGACCCTGAGTTCCTGTCTCCCCCTGTCTTATATTCCTTTCTAGTTCTGGATTAAAGGTGTGTACCACCACTGCCTAGCCTGTGTGGCTAACTAGTGTAGCTAGTTTTACACTCTGATCTTCAGGAAAGCTTTATTTATTAAAGTACAAATAAAATATCACTACACAACATAGTATTAGGTGTTGTTTCTAGTCTATTCTGCTCGTTGATACCTTTATGGAGGGGAATGAGCTTAGGATTTAGTGCAGAATTAACTGTTATTCTGTCAGCTTTACACTCCCTGGCTTGGGTTGTAGTTTTTACATGGGTAGTTCATTCTGTTTACATTTGAGGTTATTGTAGATACATAAGGACACAAACCTGCTGTTTTCTTAGGGTTCTTCTGTTTGTTTTGTGTATCATTTGTTCGTTTTCCTTGTTTTCTTTTATGGTTTGAAATTATATTAATGAAGTTTGATTATTTTTATTTCTGCTTTGTTATTATTTTCTTAAAGGGTCTTGTAGTTTTGTGTTCCCTGGATTGTATTTATCCTTAGTTTACACCTGGGTTTTGGATTACCTTAGCATCTTTTAGAAATTATTTAGGGTCACACATGTGTCTCTTTCTATATTGTATGTATTTGTGTGTGTGTGTGTGTGTGTGTGTGTGTGTGTGTTGACTAGACGGCAATGTCAGATGTCCTCCTCAGTTGCATTCCACTTTGGTGTTTTGAGATGGTCTCTCACTGAACCAGGAATTCACTGATGTGGCTAGACTGGCTGGCCAGCAAGTTCAAGGCCTTTGTCTGTTCTGACCTCCCAAGTATATTTCTTATGAAGGCAGTCCTGCAAAAGTATGTGTTGCCACACACAGTTTCCCTCCTAGTCCTCTATTAATTATTATTTTTCACATGGGTGATGGGGATCAGAATTCATGTCATTATGCCTGCATTGCAAGCAAGTTATCTCTTTCTTAGCATCTCTCTAAGGGCTAATTTCATGGCTTTTAAATTCTCTCTGTTTGTCATAAAATCTTAATTCCTACTTCATTTTTGAAGGACAACTGTTGGCTAGTTTCTTAGTTTTTGAGTATTTCCTTTCAGAATTTGGAATATACTGTTGCATTCTACCTAATTGTAATGTTTCTGCAGAGAAATCTACTCTTGACATTATGGGGGTTCCCTAATGTGTGGCTTGGTGTTGTCTTCTTGCTTTTTTAAAAAAATTACTGGATTATTCCTTTGTCTTGAAGTTTGAGAATTTGATTACAGTATGTTGGGGTGAGGATCTTTTTCTGATCATGCTTGTTTGAGTTCCTATGAGCCTTTTATAAATGGATAGTCATTTCTTTCTAAAATTAGATAATTTTTTCCTGTTACTATATTAAACAGGCTTTTCCATCTTTTTCTTCTTTAGCTACTACCAAAATGCACATATCTGTTTGATTAATGGTATTCCATTTTTTCTTTTTTCTTTTTATCTAATAGGGATGTTTTTATATAGTTGTCTTAAAGTATAGATATTCTTTCTTCTTGATCTAGTCTGTTGTTGAGGCTTTTAGCTATATTTTGTATTTGACTTACTGAGATCATTATTTACAACATTTTTCTTGTTCTTTTCAAAATCTTCTCTTGCTTAATTTCTCTCTTATACCCTGGATTTTTTTTTTTATTTTTTGCTAACTGTGTGTTCTTTCAAATTTTATTGAGATTATTTGTAGTAATCCCTAAAATAAAAGTTACCAGGCCTTTCATTTGTAATGATTTCTTTAATATTTGCTAGTGGTCTCTGTGGTATATTAGAGGTTTGTAATAGTCCTCATGTTTCTATGTTGAGATGTACTCATTTGGTGGGTCAGTTATCTCAACCAGTGTATGGAATTGTCTTCATAGTAAGCAAGTTTCTTCTCAGGTTGGGTCATGGGGCATCAGTGTAGTGTGTAACGTTGGCTTAGGCTCCATCTGTGTACGGTGCTGTTTTCATTCTGGTGAATCTTTGATTGTAACTAGTGACTTTAGGCACAGACCCCTGGAACTGGCAGCCACATTGGAGTTAAGAAGATGTGAAGAACTTGCTCTCGGATGAAACAATAACATAGTCCACACTTCATGAAAACCATCAGTGGCATGAACCGTAGCACCCCGTATGTTGCGCTTGCTCCCATCCTGACAGCTTCATTTGGGCCAGGACAGCGAATGGTCATTGTAGTCATGTGGATGCTGGCCCTGGCAGCAGTGTGTCCTCATCTGTGGTACTAGGGTAGGCAATGGCAGTGGAAACTCCGGCACAGGGTTCCAGCCTCAACAATAGACAACACCAGAATGTGCCTTGGGGATTGATGGCATAGGGTGCTTCTTAGTTCTCCGTCTCTCATCTAACATAAATACAAGTCCACAGGGTCCTAGAGGACAAGCATCCTGGTACGGGGCAAAAAAGTCCAAATTTAATGAAACTCTGAGTAAATTTCTATTGTTGACTTGGGCCAGATCTAGGACCTAATGCCTCAGACACATGGGGATGGTAAAGCCTTCCCTCTGGATACAAGTGAAGATACTGATAGGGTGTGTAGAAAATGTACACCACACCATTCTCCTCCAGACATTTAAAGCCTTTAAGTCTGTCCCTTAACAGAGACTGCTACTACTGAAGATAGTTAGGCTTGCCTCCTTGTGTGAAATAAACTGTGTTTATCTTTGTATAATGATCCAGCCACTCTGTTCAACTATTAAAACATGCTGAGCTTCCAGAGTGTGGCCGTTTCTCCATCAAAGAGCAGTTCACACAACCCCAGTTTCTCTGTGTGTTTGTCCTTTGTTCAGTCCTTCGCCTTCACAGTAAAGACAAGACCCCGGAGCCGTGAAAGGATAAAGCAGCCGGGTTTCCCAATTCTTCAGCATGGTTCTGCCACTCTGATCCGTACTAAATCCCCAATTTCCTGCAATGAGGGCTCAGAGCAGGCTGTGCTAGGGTAAGCTTGATTTCTGATCTTGGAATTGCTGCTTGTGCCAGTGTCTGATTCCCTGGACCTGAAGTTAGAGGCAGTTGTAAGCTGCCTGAGGTGGGTGCTGAGAACCAAACCTGGGTCCTTTGAAAGAGCAGTTTTTGCTCTTAACCACCAAGTCATCTCTCCAGCCCCAAGGATAATTCCCTTTCTGATTTTTAAATTTGTGATAAAAAAGACAGAGTCACACCTTTCTGAGTTTGTAGCTTTATAAAATAGTTGAGCACTGTCTATTCAGTAAGGGATGGGTCACATGCCAAACCAAACTGACACATGTGGAGAGGTTTTTGTTTTGTTTTGTTTTGTTGATTGAGAAATTCTTAATTGTCTGTTTTCTTTTCCTTCTTGTACCCAGGGACTTGTATTCAGTAAACTGTGGTTTATTAATCAGAGCTGAGGTAAATTGTTTGGTATTTTGTTACTTTATTATTATAGTATGAGACAGCTGGGAAGTCCCTAAGTCCCTGTTTTCTTAGCATTATTTATGGATCTGCTACACAGGTGTTTTTAAATGCATTTAAAATGATATTTGGAAGAATTAATGAATACTTTAAAAAAGAGGCTGTTATTATTGTTGTTGTTATGTTTTTGAGACACAGTATTGCTGTGTAGCCTTGGCTTTAGGTAAACTCACTGTGTAGCCCAGGCTGGCCTCAAACTTGTAGGCATCACCTTCTTTAGCCTTCTGAATGCTGGACTATAGGCTTGAGCCTGTGATTATTCCTAGCTTTAGTTATTTTCAGGAATAAATTATTATAGGAGCATGTTCATTCAAAACATGCTTACATTGCCCATTATGTAATGAATAAATGGAGAAATGAGAAAGTATAAAAGAAATGACAACAGTACATCTATTCTGAAGGGGCGTTAGATGAGACTATATATATACATATGTCTTGTTTCATTACTACTTACTTAAGAAAACCCAACAAGGTTGACTGGGGGTGTGACTGAACATGGTGTGATTTCTAATGACAGATTCACATTAGGCAAGATTTATGCTAGGTAAAGAACATAGCTATGAATCAAGATGGTCTGTAAGTGAGTTGACATTCCTTGGCATGCATAGACCAATAGACCATGTGGGGATTGCAGTTGTAAGGAACAGAGTTCTCAGTGCCAGGGATCCAACTAAGCCTTAGGCAAATTCTTGGCTTGCTGATAAACAACTCCCACTGCCTCTTCAGACCCCTAATTCTAGCAAGAGGCTTCCAGAGTCCTGTGTGAGTTATGGAGCTGTTATAGACTTGTCCGAATGGTATGACTACACATTTATTTCAGACTGAGAATATCTGGGTTCTGTTAACAAAGGGTTTATATCAGCCTTTTGAAATAGCCAATGGCATGAGCCCACTAGCATAAAGGCAAGCTGTGTATCAACCACACTTCAGTCAGCTTCTTTTATCCCTCAAGCTTTAGCACCCAGGCCTGAATATGTAAAGAGGAAGTCGTCTCTTCTCCTAAGAGTTCCCTTTGAAGGGAACTCAAGGTATAAAAATAGTTGAAAGACTTTTTGAGTGTGCACCTCTTCCCTTGACAGGGAACTTCGGCTTTAAGAGCTATTCCTTTTAGCATCTTTCATTGTGATTGCAATACATTTGGGATCTTTGTGCCTGACTTTGTACTTGCATATGTACGTGGACACACACACACACATATACACATACACACACATTTACACACAGTTTGTTTTCTTTGTCTATTCTGTATCATTGCATTCAACCAATTGTAGACAGGCAGTATTAGAAAAAGACTATGTCAGGATTTAACACGTATCTAGAGACACTTTAAAATATAAGGGAGGGTTGTATATAAATACAATACCATTTTGTATGAAGGGGCTTAAGCATCTGTAGAGTTTGATACTCACAGGGCATCAGAACATGCAATGTGTGTTGCCAGATGCTGAGTCCTCTAGCACTACAACCAGAAGAACTGTGAGGAAATCGATTTCTGCTTATTTACAAGGTACTCAGTGTGATATTCTATCACAGTATTTTCAAAGATTTTTACTACTAGAGAACTTAGTCATGCATAAAGAAGAGAATTTTCTGGGAAGATACTAGTTAATCTTCAGAGCCAAGACTAGTCCATAACTCAATTGACATGGATAAATAATTGCTTGTTAAACGATTGAGTGACATAACTCCTCATCCCAAAAGGCAATTGCAATTCTGGAAACTTCTATATCAGAAGAATGACAGGAGTATATTGCAGCCACAGGAATAACATCACAGAACAGACCTACTTTCTCAGAGCTCTTAACTAGCCCTGCTTGTAGCAGTCAATCTCAGACAAGCTCCATTTGGGTCTCTCTGAAAGGTGGGAAGGGACTTGAAAGCAAGAGAGGAGGCAGTGTGACTTAACATGACAGGCCAGACCAGGTAAACTTCACAGCCATGCTAATAAGTCTGGGCTGTAGGGACACATAGCTCCTGTACCAGCTTGGCTGAAGCTGGTAGAAAGAGTTCTCTGTAGCCTTCCTTCTGGGGACTCATTAGTAAGGGAAACTGTTGCCCGAGCCAAGGCCAGCCTCTCTAAGAAGCGGGTTAATTGAGGTGGTTGGACAGCCCAAAAGCATAAACAATTAGATACCCTGGAATAAAATGTCAGGAGATTTATTTGAGAAAGATACCACTGGCAGGTATTGCGGACACAGCAAGCTGGCCGTGGTGTCTTTCTCTACTAGACGGGGATGATAATGCTTCTGTCATATAGCATTATGAGGACTGGATGGGACAGTGTGTCTAGAAATGCTTGCTCTATTGACTTGTATAAGTGCTTGTTTATTCTGTCTACTTTCTGTCAAGTTCAGTGCAATGGAGACTAAAGATATAATAGGTGGAGAAAAGCTGGTTGGCCTGATGTCCGCTTATTCTCTATCACACAAAGTAGAGAAATCAGTGTTCTAAGCAAAGAACCTGGACACATGCTGATGATTCAAAAGAATAGAAAATAGCTCTTTGGGGGTATTAAAAAGTACCAGTGAGGAGGTAGCAAAGGGAGGTAGGCTTGGACGGTGTGGCAGGATTTAAATGGGTTGACATGTGGAGGAAGAAAGATATTTTAGGTTGACGGGATTCCGATAAACCAAGCAAGGGAGTTGGCATAGGACAGAGTGAAACTAGGGAGTTGTAAGAGATCCACATAGAGCCCTTCTGTGGGTGTAGTAAATGAGAGTGAGCGGTGGGCTGCAGCCAGACTGCAGAAGCCCGTGAAGCAGGTGGAGACATGATTTGGCAAGAAAGCAGGCCATGAGAGGCAGCAGAGGAAGGATATCACACACCCGTGTTGGGACTAGAGGAAAAGAAAATTGATTGCAGTAAGGGAGAGACAGGATTCCAGAAATGCTTATCATGATTTTCATCCAATGCAGCTATTTTAAGCCAGAGAGAAAGGACCAACAGGCATGTGCTGGGATTTCAGACTCACTTCTGTGTAAGGCAATGGAGAAAAAAAAAAAAACTGCTTTTCAATAATGATCCAGGCACAGTTCTTGCAAACAGAAATTTTTTCAAGGCCCAGGCCAGTATGAACCTTGTACAATCCCAGGGCAAAAACATGTCAGTACTTTGCCAGTTCAGTTAAATGACTTCTCCCTGGTGAGATTGTATCGTTTCTGGTAACACATTGAGAAGCCAGAGAATGTAAGCGGCATATTAATGAGGGTGAGGCTTCTTCCCACTGTTCATGGTAGAATGGGGTGTCTGTGGACTCAGTATCACCCTGATGCTGATTTCAGAATCAAAGACTTTACAGATTAGAAATCATTATGCTACCTGCACAACTAAATATTAAGTGTCAATATTCTTATTGATGGTTTTAATGAGAGATTAGCATCTATTGTATGCAGAACACTCAAAATATATGAAGTGTATGGCAAGATAACTATTAATATTTCTCTTTATATCTTTCTAATCGAACATTTTAAAATGATATGAAATATATGTATGGATTTCTGTGCACATAGGAATGTACTTGTGTTCACAGGCATCTAGACATATATATTTATATAGGATAAAATTTTTATAAAATCTCATGACAGCACTTTCCCAGCCCTACCTGTTACTAAGTATGAATTTACATGTATTAAGGTATGTGCACTTTTTCGATGCTCAGGTTTGTTCGCTTTGAAATAGATGATACACAAAATATTCCTTGCAGAATTTTGTTTTTTGATGTTCAGAAAAACTAGACATCGTGAAAATTTTTATATAAATTCTTCACATTAATTTTGCTATGTCATAGTACTTTTCCACATTGTATATGTATGTGGAATTTCTAGGTGAATTATTTCTTGATATAATAAAGGTGCTGGATATTCAGTGTCCTGCTGCAGTCAATACAGAAACTTTGGCACTTTCTTAGACTTACTTGGAGTCCTCATTTAGACTCTAGTTCTGCTTAAGTCCCTCAAATTATAGGAGCCTTGTTTTCTTACCTGTGAAATGGGTGTGTATGCCACACTGCAAGCCTATATCCCCTACAATGAGGAGGTGATTAAGTGCACTAATGAACAAATAGTTTCAGGCACACACCCCACTCAATGCTATCCCTCTGAAGGCTGGCTGTTGTTAAAACAGATCTTTTCTTCCCACTGTGCCAGCTGTCTATTTTCATATGACCAAAACTTCATCTCTTTGGTTTATTTCTTTTTCTTTTTTTCTCCAGCAAAGGTGATTTCATTTAAGACATTAGCTAAATATAACAAAAGAAAGTTAATGTCATTCCAGAGAGGAATCAGCACATCTGTTACCTCCCTTCTGAGATGGCTCATCCCCACAGAGGTAAATGAATATTTGACTAGATGACAATGTTCACAGTACTTTCTTTAGGATTTCTAGCCAAAGCTGGGAATATAATACCGTACAAAGATTTTTGCATGTACAGTCATTAAACTATTTTGGGGAGCAATTTTTGGCTTGTTTAATTTCTGGTATTGCTACAACTTGTGGCTGCATTGCTGACACTTGCAGCTAAAATTCGGGAGTGTAGGCAGTATCACTCCCTTGTTAATCAGTGTGCTTAACACAAGGGCTAATGATGTGCTATGCAACCCTACCACAACTGTTAAGCCATATGGCACGTACTTGCTGTTATTTGTAGAGAAGACATGGATGCTTTGAGTTTTCTGAACCAAGAATCTACATAGGAAAGGATACTGCAAAGCTCCTTTGCAGACAAAAATGTATCTTCTTTATATTCCCAACCCACCTTCTTAGAAACATTTTATTATGAGTGGAATAGTGTATATGTGAAATCATTACTGGAATATAATTTGAATAAATATGCACCCTGTGTTTGTGATTATACAGAGCAGGAGAGAAATGAAGATAGGTAAGAATAAATCTTTGCTACCATGTTTTCCAAGAAATGTTTATGTTTTGATATAATATTTATATCAAAAGATACTGAAAGGTTAGGGCAAGGTTAAAGGCAAGGCTTAGGAGCATTTACTGGTCCTGCAAAGGACCCAGGCGTGGCTCCTTAGCATATGCCAGGTGGCTCAGAACCTCATTTAACTCTAGTTTTAGGGGATCTGACTCCTCCTTTTGGCAATATCTAGGTATAGTTTTGATTTTCTCAACTGATTGGAGATGGTAGTAATCTCTAGAATGTAGAGGCCAGGGATTGAACATACATTCTTCAATGGGCTAGACATTTGGACTTCCTCCACCAATAAATAATTATCAAATCACAAACATTATTACTGTTATGTTGATAAACCCAAAGCTAGAATAAGTTTGTGGAAATGGCTATATGTTGGCTGCAGGAGATCTCTCTATATGTAGCATTTCATATCTCTTCTAAATAAATGCTATCCAGATATTTAAAGAGTATCTGAATGATGCTAATCAGTTAGTCTTCAGTGTACACCCCTGTATGGTCTTTTTTAGACTGAGCACTTGCTGAGTGCTTTATATATTACTTAATTAAATCTGTCAAATGACACTTAAAACTGAAAAGAGCTATTTGTATGTTTCAGAAAATAGTAGAAAAAATCCCAAACCTCTGCTTTTATGTGAGCACCTCTTCAATATTTAGACTCAGATAAGTCAGTGTCTTATGTTTTTATCTAGAAGATGGAAATCAAACTTTGTTCTGTACCCAGGAAGGTGCAAGGAAAATGATCCTTTCTTAGTGATATTTCAAAGCCGTAGATATAAAAGAATTGACAAATAGAATTATTCTGAACTTGGTCATTATGGAGGAAATGAGCTCTTTAATCCTGCCGAGAATGCTTCCTGCCATGCAGCAGAATGAGAGATGATATGTATCACAGTATGCAAAAATTGTAACATCTCTAATTCTGGCCCCGCATTTGTGTGAATGTGATATTGGAGGAATATAATTCTGCTATACCTTTGAAGCTGATGTATTATCTTGGGCTAGCATTTTATTACTACTTTGCTCAGGTTTCAGGTGGCTGTGTGAAGCAGCTGCTTCTATAAAGCTCTAATGACCATCTTCTCTCTTTATGTAAACTAGGCCCCAGTGGTTGGAATATTGTGCAGGGTGTACTAGTGACTGAGAGAAGAGAGACACTTGACACATCTCACTGTAAAGTATGATCTTGATCCTCTAGACTTTTAGTTTTCAAATTCACTTAGGTTATGATTTAAGTATATTGCACATATAAAGTCATTTATGTGCTACAGGTACTTTTGTTTTATTGTCAAAGAAATCCAGGCACAGAAGAGATCAATGTAGCACTGTTAGACAGTCCCAACAAAATAATCACACAATTCAAAGTATTTTGGCAAAGCCAAAGTTTTGCTTCTGCAGAAGGCTGCAGAGATATTCAAAATTCAACAAGCAAGCATACTCAGTGAGATCCTACTGGGCTTTTATTTCTAATGCAAATGGTTCCTGTCATTCACTCCAAGTAGGCATTCAGAGTAGGCATCACATTCTTAAGCTGTTGGCTAACTCACAATAGCACAGGTGATAGGCAAAGGATACTTTGAAGATAAAGATGCAACCTGAGCAAAAAGTGCTGATGGGAGGGACTGTTGGCAGGTGGGATCTTAAAGATGAAACTTTCTTCATCTCATTTAACCCTTTAATAGAAAAGAGCACATTCATTTACATTTCTCACAATCTGCATGGATTTAAAAAATGTTTTATTAATTTTTTGTAGTACACGTATGTATTTTGACCATATCTATGTCTATGAAACACATGCCTGCTTTGTGCCCATAGAGGCCAAAAGAAGGCACTGAATCCCTTGGAACTGGAGTCACAGATGGTTGTTGCCTACCATATGGGTGCTGGGAACTGAGCTCAGATCATCTGCAAGAGCAGAGAGTGCTCTTTACCACTGAGGCATCTCTCCAGGTCCTACATGTATTTTATAATTAAAATACATTGATTACCTGTGATTAGCACAGATAATCAGGTAGATCCAATTACTTGAAACAAATTCAGAGTTGATGAAAATTGTGCCTCCTTTTTTTCAGTTTATCAAATAAAACTAAGGACAGTGACATTTTGAGAAACTGTTGGTTGGAAAAATCTGGCCCATAGTATATAGTTGGGAGAGTAATTCAGAACAGTTTATAGATAGAGATGATTTTGAAGAGACAAAGGTGTGATGCTGAAGACATCTGCATCGTTCCTCTGTCTTGATTCCAATCAAGGGCCTTCTTCCTCCCTTCTAACTCATGCCATCCAAGTAGTCATCAGATCCTAAAAGTTCTAGACCAGAAATTGTTTTAGATCTCAGATATCATTTTAGATCCCAGATGACACAAGGTTAATAAAATTTTATCTGTGGATACAGCACCCTAAATTTCCTGTGTATGGACATAAATATTGGACTAGATAATCTCTTAGATTTTCTTTTTTTTTCTCACAAGAGTTTGCTTTCACCGATGTCAGAACAGCATCTGTTTAGCAATCCATAGATGATGATTTACAGTTTTTACAAGCAGAAGTGGAAGGAATAGGAGACTAACCTTTTAAATTTTTGGAGAAGAAAGGACATTCCAACAAGTTGAAGGTGAAGGAGTCAAGAGTGTTGTCATAGAAACCTTATATCTTCAAGAGATACTGCCAAAGTGAAGAAGAGCAGAAGACAAAGTTGATGGAGTCTGTCTCTGATCCCTTTAATTACATCCTCTTCTGACAGTACTTTGTGGCACCCTGAGTCTTGGATGTGATGTTGAGTACAGGCAGATTTGACTGGGATAATTTAGAGTTATAATATCACTTCTAATATAATATTTGGTTACATCTTTTAAAGATAACGTTTTTCATCATTTAGGGGTTTTGGGGAGATCATACCTGATGATCTTCTGTTTTGAGAATACCTGTGTCAACTTCTTTGAATATATTCTATTTGAAGGTTTTTGGAAGAGTTCCGTCTGGTTGTAATATCTCTTAAATTTAACATTGTATGACTATATCAAGAATATTTGGTCTTTAAAGATGCATTGACTATGTTAGCCCTACCCATACAATACAATTTCAGTTATCTTTATGTTAGTCATTATAGATAAGTCCATATAGTCCTCTTCATTGTAAATTTAACCAGAAATGTACTAAAATGAACTTGAAAAGAGTACTTTTGGTATTGCTTTTGGTAAATGACTTTACTCCTCAGTTTCAGGTGCAACTGCTGAGATTTACATTTGAGACAACTGATTTCACTTGACTCGGTAGTGAAAGTAACTGATTTCATTCTTTCTTAATCTTGAGCACAAAATTAAAACTAAAATTTCTGGGTAAGAATTTCTGGAAGACATTTATTAATGTCTAGAGATAGTTTTTACACTATGCCACCTGGAAAATTCTCATAGTTATTAGCTTGATTTGTGTTCATTTGCTCAGATTTTACAGAAAAACTACTTTAAGTCACTTTGGGATATTAAAGTCATTTTAAAATGTATGTTTTAATTTGTTCTGAATAATAGTCATTTGAGAAAATGTTTTGAGTTCCATTAATTTATCTTTCTGCTGTTTATTTATAAAAGATTTATTTTTATTGCTTTTGTTTCTGTGCACCTGTGTCTATGTGAGTGAATGCCGAACGAGTACAAGTGCCTGTGTAGGAGCTGGAGTAAGAGGCCCTTGTGAGCAGCTGGGAATTAAATTCAGTACTTGTGCTAGAATAGCAAGCACTTTTCTCTCTGCGCCATCTCCCTGCCCACCATTGTTTGTTAACAGAGGGTATCGCCTGGTTAAATGAAGGCTAGTGTTATGAAGCCATTTTAGTTTGAGAGATGACTTTGGATTCCTATTATGGCCTTCTGTAAACATAGAAACAACATAAGAGAAACAGTTATAAGTAGGAGCTGGATGAGGAGGAAGATGAAAGGCACACCTCAGGTAATTTGGCTTTGAGGTGCAGATGGAGAATTCAAGAATTTTCACCCCATAGGAATTTGGATGCCCCTCAGTTCCCTGGTCATCTAAATGGTCTGGTGGTGTTCTTTGGGAAGGTTTCAGTCTATGAAAGTATTGGAAGTGTGGGCAGAGGGGTGAGAACAGGGTAAAGGGCTGAATCAGCTAGAAGAAGGGTTTAACTGTAATGGGCCAGTGTGACAGGACCTTCAGGAATGGGGAAGGAACATGGATCTTGGAAGAGAACATGCCTGGGAAGTGGCAGGAAACCTGGCAGATGTGTAGGTTTCTTAGCTTTCTTATGCTTCCCTGACTAGTTCTTACCTGTCAAATACTTTCAATTGTTTAAGGAGACAGTTGCTTAAGGAAGTTGTGAATAGGATAGTCTCCATCATGCTTAGCAACAGGTAACTCCTCCTAACTTTGTTGAGAATGCTTTTGGTAGAATCTTCTTTCCTCTTCCTCTCTTCCTCTCTCTCTCTCTCTCTCTCTCTCTCTCTCTCTCTCTCTCTCTCTCTCTTTTTCTCTCTCTCTCTCTCTGTGTGTGTGTGTATGTGTGTGTGTGTGTATGCACCCATGCAGGAAGCCTAGCAGTCAACTTCCAGTGTCTTTTCTCAGGAACTGTCTACCTTGTTTTTGAGACAAAGTCTCTCACTGATTTGGAACTCTCTAGTTTGGTTAGGCTCTCTGGCCAGAAAAGCTCAGGGATCCACCTATCTCTACTCTTTGATCCCCAGTACTAGGATAACAAGTACACACTTCTACACTGGGCTTTTTTTTTAAATTTTAAATATGTGTTCTGTTGGTCAAGATCAGGTGCTCATGCTTGTACTGCAAGCTATTCACTGACTGTGCCATTTTCCTAGGACCATTCTCTCTGTTTTCACTATAGAAAATTTCAAATATATCCCAAAGTGACAGTTGGAAATCACACACACACACACACACACACACACACACACACACACACACACACACCAACCAGCTAGGTGCATCCATTCAGCCCAGTGTGCCAGCTAAAGAGGGAAGGATTGGTAAAACACAAAGACAGGGAAGTTAACCTATACACACTGGGAAGAGGAATGGATAAAGGGTACAGTGACTCTCCAAGTTTGTCTTCATGGTACTTCTGAGCTTTAGGTTTAAAGAGGAGCACTGGGACAATGAGGTAAAAGGACAGGTACACATAACTGCACAGTGTTCTGCCATCATTGTTTTGGCTCTGATGCTGCAAAGTAGTCTTAATAAGAAGTTGTTAAACTGTTGCTGTCATTGCTCTTAGGAGAACAACTTGTTTCCTACGAGTTCATCTACTCCACAGTAAACTTTTCCATCCTAGATAGTTGTTCCCATCTTAGGTATAGTTTTTCCTGCCTTCCATGCCTTATTGCTCCTGGAATCCAAGATAATTGCAGGTTTAGTACAACTTAAACAATTCAATCTTAAAAGTGAATTGGTAAAGTATGTTAGGAAATCATTGGTTTTTAGAGAGACATTATCATGGCTGTTTGGAGGAGTCAGGCACAAAGCTGATAAGAAGTAAAGGGGGCGAACATAAATGGAGACAGATGTGCTAGACCCTCATCCTGCCTATAGTTACCTTGTGGGTCAAAGGAACATTTTTAGCAGAAGGCTCTTGAGTTCATAATTCAGGAAAAAATGATTACAAAGAGTTTTTCAATCTTGTACTCTTTGGTTTGTTTCTTTGCTTATCTGTCTGCGACAGCCTCTCATTTTAAAACATTATTACAGAGGTAGGATTACTGGAAGCAGAATAAAAAATCTTTGCAATAAATAGGTGAATGGTTATAAATCAACAAAACTTTTAAGAGGTAAAGACAAAATAAAAAGCATATGACTAACCTTACTAGTTTTGAGTCTGGGAGCTGGAGAATTTGCTCAGAAGTTGTTGCTCTTACAGAGGACCAAGATTTGATTTCCAGCACCCTCATGGCAGCCCACAATCATCTGATTCTCTAGTCTCGGGGATCTGATGCCCTCTTCTGACCTCCTCAAGAACTATCCATACATAGGCAAACAGTCAGGCAAGAGATTCATATACATAAAATAATGAAATAAATATATCTTTAAAAAAATAGAGTTTTAAAAAAATAGCTGATTGAAAAAGACAAATTCACATGAGTTATATTCATAGAAGCAAGTGACTTGTGCTGGTATAACAGATTCAGAGAACATTTGTATATTTTATCCAGTCCTTGCTACAGTGATGAACAAGGAATGGTAGGCCATATGCTATGAAAGTTTGGGTTCTTTATGTCACTTCTTTTAACCTCAGTTTCATCACTGGTGATGAGAAAAAAGTTATTCCTACAATTGTATAAATTAAATGAGAACGTGGATGTAAATCATTCAGTAATGAAAGAATGTATTATGGTATCTGTCATATATGTATATGCTTGTTCTCTCTTTGTTGTGATTAGTTTTTGTGAACTTTACACAAGCTTGAGTCAGTTGAAAAGAGAAAGCCTAAATTGGAAAAATTTCTTCTATCAAATTGGCTTCTAGGTAAGTCTGCTGGCAAAGGTTTTAAATTAGTGACTGACGTCAGAGGGCCCAGCCTGCTGAGGATGGTGCCATTCCTAGACAGGTAGCCTTCAGATGTAGTAGAAAGCAGGTTTAGTAAACCAGGAGGTACAGGCCAATAGCAGTGTTCCTCTATGGTCTCTGTATTAGTTCTTGCCTCCGGCTTCCTATCTTGAGTTCCTGACCTAACTTCCCTCAGGGATAAGTTATGACCTGAGAAATATTAAATAAATCTTTTCCTCCCCACATTGTGGTCATGGTGTGCCAGGGTTCTCTGCAAACACCACACTAATAATTTGACAATTCACAATAGACAAGAAGGCAGTTCAGTGTGACTCAGTTGCTGGGGTTTGTTCAAACTTCAAGAGTCTGATGCTGAGTAGTTTATTTTAGGCATATTTAAGCACAGCACAATTTACTTAAATAAATTTCTTGGTAATAACTCAACCTGTGTACACAATAAAACTAAGGATATTACTATGTTGAAACTCTTTGTAAAGTACAGGTGACATCTTCTAAATATTGGGTCTATAGACTGATGGAGAAAAGCTCAAGATAAGGGTCTTGGGGAGAATCCACCGTGTTCTCCGTCACACAAATAGCACAAAGGTCACCAGACTATTAACCACACCCATCTCCAGCCTTCTGGGAAACAAACAGGTTACATACCTCTCTCTTTGAAGAGGCAGCCTTGTGTGTTTAACATTTCTGGTCCGTCCCCTCCACCCCTCCCTGCAGTGTTTATCTGTGAGCACAATGATCTCCATGCCTCCTACAATGGAGTTTATCACAAACCATTTCTTTTTCTCTTCCTTACTTCCCTCCTTCCCTCCCTTCTTCCCTCCCTCCTTCCCTTCCTCCCTTGCTCCCACCTCTTTCTCTGTTGCCTCCCTCCATTTTCTTCCTTTATGTCATCCTCCCTATGTCTGTCTATCTTTTCTTCATAACTTCATTATCAGCATCATCATTTTTTTTTTTTTTTTTTTTTTTTTTAAATATTTATTTGTTATGTATACAATAGTTTATATCTGTGTGTATGCCTGCAGGCCAGAAGATGGAACCAGACCTTATTAGAGATGGTTGTGAGCCACCATGTGGTTGCTGGGAATTGAACTCAGGACCTTTGGAAGAGCAGGCAATGCTCTTAACCATTGAGCCATCTCTCCAGCCCCCAGCATCATCATTTTTGGTACCATTGTCAATTCTCTGGGAATGATTCCTTCATTTTTAGTTGGGGAGGAGGGAGAATGCAAAAGTCTTTCTTTTCCAAACACAGTTTCAAGAACACCTACGTACACACAGCTCCTATGGACCTTTTTTCTCACTTCTCCTTTCCCCCCTATATATTTATGTTTCTTTTCAAGTAAAGAATGAAGTGTCACCCAGATGTATGAAGTCTGTGGTTAGGCTCTGTTCCCTAGATGTATTGCTAAACATGAAGGTATTTTTGACATGAAAGTATCATTTAGACTTATGAACTTAAAATTACCGAGGCAGATTCCTGCTATATAATAGGTGAGCTCTTTCTGGTACATTTAAAACTTTGGGGAAGAGGCTGGAATCACCAATGAAGATGGAGCTCTTCCTTGAGATTTAGCTGGCAACATCATCTCCTCAGCTGTTACTTGGCCTCCATGTTGGTAGTCAGCCGTGAAGTCCTTAGACTTGCCATATTCCACAGATACAGCAGCCAATCGCCCTTTCTTTGTCACTCATGTTGCCCTCTTAATGCCTCCCTTTCTACTCCCCTTTTATTTTAGTTTTCCTTTCTTCTCTTGAATATCTGTGTATGTATGTCTATGTATCTATATTCATATTTATATCTGTTTTTATATCTATCTATGCACACACAATCCTAGATAGGGAGAATAATAATGGAAAGATGATGAGAAAAATGGTATGTGAGGTGCATGCACACAAACAAACATTAACACAGATATACATTCTCTTCCTCATATGCACCTAAAGCTACCCCAATAGTTCTGATTCTCTGGATAATCATGGTACTTATGAAAGGTGTCATTAATACATGGTATACATTTTGTCAATTCATCTTTTAAATATGTCATGTGTAAGTGCCACACTATTTAGTAGACAAGGACACAGAGACTTAGGCAGATTTAAGAGTCTCTTCAAGCTGTCAATGGTTTTAAAGAACAAAACTGGGATTCAAATCCAGCCATTTCAGAATCCAAGCTATTAAAAACCATTATATTGCCTTTAAAACTCATGATAAGTACTAATTTGCCTTGAATTAGCTAAATGACCTTTCTGTTAAAAGAGTTCATATATATGCATATATATTTCTATAATTATAGTGAGATTAGAGTTTTTATCTTTAATATCGTTTCATCTGCTATAATGATCTGATTTCCATTGTTACTGAAACCTGGACAGAATGAGAACAATTGTTTCTGAAATTGTAATGAACCTGTGATAAAATTATGGCAAAGCACTCACCCCAGGGCCTGAGATGAAACCACTAATATAAATATCTTATTTTGTTTTATTTCAGAGGGTTTTCAAAATTTTATTTCACCATTGAAATGTCCAAGACTGTAGGTCAATATCCCAGTTCATTAAAAAGTGACTGCTGTCTCATATTTGGGCTTATCTGTTGACATTTGTACATTTTACCCCTTTTATCTTTCCTTCCTTCATACCTTCCTTTATTCCTCCCTTCCTTTCTTTCTTTCTTTCCTTCTTTCTTTCTTCTCCCTTTCTTTCTTTTTTCCAGTAAGGAGTGGATATCACTGTTAGGAACTGTCCTGCAAAGTGACAGGAAGCAATGTAATTAGTAATATTTGCTTTGTTACTATATCTAGAGAAGAAATATTCCTGACCATTTACTTACATCACCTCAGACTATTTCTTTATACATTACTTATGTTTCTATAAGTATAATTACAGGGTCAAAATGTACAGACTTTTTAATGATCCTTGTGGCATTTTAAGAGCACACTGTAAAGCTGTTTGCTAAAATGACTATGGAAATTATTACTGCAGTCCCAAATATGATTCAGAGAGCTGAATCATAACAAACCTCTTTGTGCTTTGTGTTGGGACACAAGACTTATTCTAGTTCATGGATTCTGAGAGGAGGCATGTATCATTGGGAAGACTAAATGATCGGTGTGAAATCCTGCAGGGCTTCTCTGGTTACATAAGGAATGAGGAGGAACCATGCAGATGAGAGCTTACATCCCCTGGGGAAGATGGACCTTGAGGAAAGAATAATGTTTAGTGATCAGAAATTTCAGACTTAGGGTTAGGAACCTCAACATAGCCTAGCTTATTCTGACCACGAGAAGATATGTAACATTTAGACTGTAGATAAATTTCTGAGGAGGGGAGGAAAAAAAAGAGTGGGGGAGAGAAAACCTTAGTCAGAATATGTTGTTTGAAAAACACTTATTTTCAACTAAAGAAAATTCACAGAAATCTTTAGATTGAGTAAATTTTTAAATCACCAGGACTTTATTGCGAAAAGCTATCATATAACAGTCAGTAACTTTTATAAAGATCTTTAAAATTATTTTAATTTATGTGTACATGTATGCCTTTGTGTGGGTATCCACAGAGACCAGATCAGGGTGTCACATCCCCTAGAGCTGGAGTTTCAGGCTCTTGTGGGCTGCTTGGTGTGCGTGCTTAGGAAGGGAACTTTGGTCCTCTGCAAGAGCAGTCTGCAGTCTTAACTGGTAAGCCACCTCTCCAGCCCCTACACTGAATACTTGTTCTTATTTATTTTTTTCATTTTACATACCACCTCCTCCAGTTTCCCCCCTCCCCTTCTCCCACCTGCCCCCCTCCTTTTCATCTTTCTTCTATTCCTCAGAGGAGGTAAAGCCTCCCTTGGGGAGCCAACAAAGTCTGGCATACCAGGTTGAGACAGGACTAAACCCCTCCCCATAGACCAAGACCGAGTAAGATATCCAGCCATAGGGAATAGGTTCCACAAAATCAGTTCATGTACCCAGAAGTCCTGCCAGACCCTCCCCTACCAACAGATCAAGTCACATAACTGTCACCTACATTCAGAGCATCTAGTTCAGTCCTATGCAGGTTCCCCAGCTGTCAGTCCAGAGTCTGTGGCTCCAACTATCTCAGGTCTCTGTGGTTTTCTCCATCATAATCTTGACACCCCCACCCCTTCTCATATGATCCCTTCTCCCTCTCTTCAACTGTGCTTGACTGAATGTCACTGCATCTACTTCCATCAGTTACTAGATGTAGATTCTATGATGGCAATTAGGGTAGTCACTAATCTGATTATAGGGGAAGACCTATTGAGGTATACTCTCCACTATTGCTAGGAGTCTTAGGTGGGGTCATCCTTGTGGTTTCCTGGGAATTTCCCTAGCACCAGGGTAATTTTGTATGCGTGTAGATATATCTTTGGTATAGATTTCCATGTCCCCTTGGAATGAGAATTGATATTGTTGGATTGTCCTCCAATCTATGGTATCTTCTGCCAACATTGGGAAATATATCAACAACCCTTTAAAGTGTTCTAAGCTTTCTTAATTTAAACCTGATGTACTTTGTATTGGGTTAATTTCTAGGCATTTTATCTTTTGGTTGCTATTTTAAAATGTTTTATAGTATTACATTTTCTAAAAATGGTTATTTTTATATCTGAAAGTAATTGTTTTCTAAAATTTATATTCATGAGCTTGCTGAATTTACTTATTGTTTGTGGTAGTTTGGATTTCAAAATTCAAAATAGCAACATAAAAATCATATTTAATAAAAATAGTGACAGTTTCCATTATTATAATTGCTTTTCCTTGTCTAATTAAATTATCCAATGTCAAATCATGGTGGTAAAGTATGGAAACCCTTGTACTGTTTTGAAATTACTTTGTGATCCATATATTGCAATTTTTCAAAGCGTGATAGTGGCTCCGGACTAAAACCAACAAAATAACATCAAGTATATATGAAGATTTCTTGATTATTTTTAAATTTTTTCCCCAGGAATATTGAACTTGTTTTTGAGGCAGGGTCTCAGGTATCACAAGGCTGGCGACTGTGTGTAGTGGAGGTTGACCTTGAACTTCTGATCTTCCTGCCTGTACCTCCTCAGTGCTTGGAGAATTGTTTACAAGCCACATTTGGTTTATGCAGTGCTGGGGATTAAACCTAGCATTTCATGCATTCTAGGCAGGAATTCTCCCAACCCAGCTACATCCCCAGCCCTCGCAGTGTTGTTATTTATAAAGTATTCTTTTAATATGCTGTTGGTTTTTCTTTCCAGTTAGTTTATGAAGGCTTTTGTATTGGTAATATGAGTTTATTTTGCAGCATGCACATTTAGTTCATAAAAATACTTGCTTCATATAACCAGTTCAGGAGACAGTCTTCTTCCTATACCTTCCTGGACAGAATGCATTCAGAATAACTCAGTTTGTGGAGTTTGTTTCAATGCTTTCACACATTCTTATTTTTGGAGAGTGAGGCTGAAGCTGTGACAGTGATTCACATCTTTCACTTTTTCTTTAAACAGAAGTTACTTGAGGAGGTGAGATGGTCCATCTAGATTTAACAACATTTTTAGTATGGTAGCAGTTTCCTAGTGTTGTCTTTTGGTTTCTGTTGCTGTGATAAGCAGTAAAGATCAAAAGCAACTAGGAAGAAAGATTTTATTTGATTTATTGGTTAGAGTCCCTCATCGGCAAAGTCTAAGGCAGGAGCTCAAGGCAGGAATCTGAAGGCAGGAACTAAAATAGAGACCAATGAGAAATGCTGCTTCCTGGCTTGCCCCACTCAGCCTGTTTCTCAGCCCAGGACCACCTTCCAAGCGGTGGCACCACCCACAATGGTCTGTACTTTCCCCCATCAATCTTTCATCAGGAGGAGACCCCGCAGAGGTGCCCTTTGGTCTATCTGATGGAAGCAAGTCCTCAACTGAGGTTCTGCCTGCCCATGTCACTCTATTTTGAGCTACATTGCTATGCAACCAACACTTCCAGATATTTTGTTTCACTTAGCTTTCTTCCTTATTTGGATGAAATTTAGGAAAAGTTAACTTTTCATGATGTTTAAACTTTTCTGTTTATGAGGCCCATGTGCTGCTTGTGATGATTTACTTTACTTCCTCTATAGAATTCTCATTTTCCTAAGAAGTACTTTTCTTTATTTTATTATACCAAAAATAACCTTTTTGAATTTTTTGTAGTTCTTTTATTCATTGTCTTATTTTCCATTTGTTTATTTAAAATTTTAAAATATTCTTGCTGCCTATGTTTTTCTTCATTAAATTGGAGGACTTTTCTTTGATTTACTTGTCAATTTTCCTTTGCTATCTCTTTTTAAATTTTGTTTTACTTTTATTTATTTATTATCTGTTATTATCTGTATCTATTTATATATCTATTTATTTTCATGTCCGAATACATATGTCTGAACATGTGTGTGCACATGTGTATGTGTGTGTGCCATTGCACACAAATAAAGATCAGAAAGCAACTTGCAGGGGCTGGTTTTGCTGTGTGCATTCTGGATATTGAAATCATGTTTTCAGGCTTGGTACCAGGTGCTCTTATCCTCTAAGTCATCTCATTTGTCCTTCCTTAATCAGAGCTGTGTTCAAACTGAATTTCTGGCCTTAGTTGTGTGCTTTTACTTATCCATTGTTTTGAATGTGCATGTGTGTGTGGTATACATGTATGGAGTCCCAAGATTAATGTCAGACTTCTTTCTGGATAACTTTCCATTCTGTTTGTTGAGGCAGAGACTCTCGCTGAACTGGGAGCACATTAATTCTGGCTAGTTCAAGGAGTCAGTTTGCCCAGTGGATTCCTGCCTCTGTCTCCCAAGTGCTGGACTTAGAGGATGCTCTCACGCCTCCCTATCTAGGTATCTGTGCCTCAGAGATCATGCTTAGTCCTCTGTACTGGACTCAGAGGATGCTCTCATGCCTCCCTATGTAGGTATATGTGACTCAGAGATCATGCTTGCAGGACAAGCACCTCATTCATCCATTCATTTTCACAGCCCATATTCTATTATTTTCTTGTTATTTTTATTCCCCGTGTATGTGTGTCTGCATGTATGTATGCACACATGTGCAAGTGTCTGCAGATGTTAGAAGAGGGTTTTATATCCTTTAAAGTCAGAACTGTGGGTGGTTATGAGTTGCCTAATGTCAGTGCTGGGAACTGAACTGTGGTCCCTGTAAAACTATCAAGCTCTTTTAACTACTAATCCCTCTTAAGACCTTTTCTGTTACTTTTAAAGTTAAATTCTATAAATTAGCTTCATATCTTTTTCAAAGAAGAGTGATGGGCAACTTCTTGAGTATGTAAATGAAGAGAATTGATGACACAACTATTTTGGAATTCAAATAATATTTTTAAAATTAGTGTACATTGGAAATGGATATTCAGTTTGAACTTATAAACTATTATAATAATTTTCTGGTGAAATAATAATGAGGAATGTACAGATATGGAAATATTTTTTATAATATAGGTACTAAGTATTGATTTTATAAATAAATGTCACTTTTAGGCAATTAACTATATGGAGGATCATTTATATCAGTAAGAGTGATAGTCTCCTTTTTTCTTTATTATTATCAGTTTCTCCATGCTCTTCAATGCAATAACTTCCTGACAACAACATTTAATTAAACGGTACTGCTATAGGTAGTTTAAACAACTGTACATATTTTGAGTTGCTATGAATATGGTTTTAGAATCTCATACTACATTCATATTTCCACTCTAGTCTAACACTATGGATTTTAGTAAGGGAGTCACAGAAAAGAGGGAAACAATGCTAACCTACTGTTTACACTAAGTAACCAGAGCTAATTCTCATGGCAATCAATGGCTTACGGTATTAGTAGCTCTTATTTTTACATAAAGGTTTCTACAAAAGAAATAAACAGAAAATAAACAATTCCAGTTTTTTTTCCTTCGAAAGTAACATTTTATTTCATAGAGTTGTATAACAAAATCAGTTCTCTTCTGCATAACAAAGATGAATGATCATATAAGGCAAATAAGAATGCTTTCAAATTAAAGTGCTATGAACTCGGTTCATTAAACATACATGGCCTTCAAAAGAGCCATCAATTTTCCTCAGGTTATTGTGGCAGCTCCCTCATTTAATGAGAAGTTATTTATATTCAGGCAACTGTTTGGTAAGTTTTTCATGAATTCTAGCACTTACAACTTGGCTGAAAAATACAACTGCCATGATTCTGATAACTCCTTGAAAGGGGCGCGGGATGCAAAGTTGGAACAGTAATCCTAACAAGCAGGGCAAGGAACAACAACAAAACTAACAAAACCTTTTTCTCTTGAGAACAGTTTGTGTAAACTTAGTATGTCTGTCTTACATACTGAAGATTACCTTAATGACCACAAATAACATACAAGCTTTCCTGGATAATCTAATCCCAGCATGTGGGAGAATAAAGTAGGCAAACTTTGTTGACAATATGAGCTACACAGTGAAACTGTTTCAAAACCAGAAAGAAAAAACAGCAACAAGCAAGCAACAACAAAAATGAAACAAAATTACCACCCAAAACTGAAGACATTTTTGCTTAAATATTTCCTGGTTTATAGATACTTGGTTTACAGACCATTTCTCATAGGAAATTATAATCACAATGGATATCATAGTTTCATTTTACAATGACTGTGACAATAGGGTAGGCTTGGGGGAGGCCGAACAAGCATGTGATCAAACCGGACTCTCTGACTGTGGCTGACAATGAGGGCTGACTGAGAAGCCAATGATAATGGTACTGGGATTTGATTCTACTGCATGTACTGGCTTTTTGGGATCCTAGTCTGTTTGGATGCACACCTTCGTAAGCCTGAATGGAGGGGGGGGCTTGGACTTCCCACAGGGCAGGTTACCCTGCCCTCTCTTAGGACTGGAGAGGGAAGGGGAGTGTGTGAGTGGGAGGAAAATGGGAGGAGAGGAGGAGGTGGAAATTTTGAATTGTATTATTTATAAACCAAAAATTAAAATATAATAAAAAAATGACTGTGAAATTGGTCAACTCCATGCCACTGTGTGAAGCTACTGATCATCCATCCATACAACCTAAAATGTAGTGAAAAACATGTGGAGGAGGCAACCATAATTTAAAATCAAAATAAAAAGGCATAAACTGATAAGATGACTCAGAGCATTAAGGCATTTTCTGTCATGCCTTATGACCTGAGTTTAAACCCTGGAGTCCACGTGATAGGGAGAGAAAATCTCCTGAGCAAATGCACCTTGTATTCCCGACCTCCATATGCATGCCATTGCATGTGCGAATATATGCAAAAGGAAAGAATGAATAAAATAGTATTGTAAAATAAAGACATACCCTATGTCATCAAATAAAAAAGAAACTAACATGTAGCAGGAACTGCGGGCTGCGTTCCTGCCGCCCCAGCTCCCGGGCCGCCTGGCTAGCTTATGCCCCAAAATAACAACACACAAACTCTATTCATTTAAACACTGCTTGACCCATTTCTGTTCTTGTGTGTAGCACCCCAAGGTGCGCTTACCAGAAGATTCTAGCCTACGTCCATCCTGGGTCAGATCTTCATCGCATCTGCTCTGGAGAGGAGAGCATGGCGGCTGTCTGTCAGACGAGCTGCCCTGCATCTCACAAGTTGAGTGTTGTTTAACACTCAAAAGCTCCTTAGTCAGGACCGCCTGCTTGAAAGAGTCAGAGTTTGCCCTGGCAGGATGGCCCAGAAAGCCAGCATTTTAAAACAGCACAACTTTTTTCCTGCTACGGCTGAAAACAAACAAGCATGTGTTCAGCTTTTATCAATACCATTTAAGTGTTTCGTGGCAGGACCTCTTAATGAGCTGCAGGGTTTTGCAGCTAAAGCTAAGTCAGGAAGCCTCTCTTAGATGAGAGCGCTTGCTTGCCTCTAGCAAGCAGAGCAGACCCAAGAAATTGCTGCTACCAAGAAAACATGCTTTACTCTATTCTTTCCCAAGCTTTCTCAGGCTTTCTGTAGATTCAGTTATCCACGTGGGCGCCATTCTGTAGTGGGAGCTGTGGGCTGCGTTCCTGCCACCCCAGCTCCTGGTAGCCTGGCTAGCTTATGCCCCAAAATAATAACACACAAACTGTATTCTTTTAAATACCCCATCAGCTCTAGCCCTTACTGGCTAATTCTCATATCACGATCAACCCATCTCTAATAATCTGTGTAGCACCAGTCTTACCAGGAGAGATTCAGCATGTCTGACCTGGCGGCTTGCTGCATCGCATCTGCTCTGGAGCACAGTGGCATGGCGTCTGCCCCAGAGAGGAGAGGAAATGGCATCTGCCCCAGAGAGGAGAGGAAATGGCATCTGAGCTCACTTCCTCTTCCTCTCTGCATTCTGTTCTGTTTACTCCACCCACCTATGTTCTAACCTATGAGGGCCAAGCAGTTTCTTCATTTTTAACCAATGACCTTCCTCCATCACTAACAAACTCAATTCTTTAAAATTCTGAATTTTCTGTAAACTAAAATGCCCATGTTTCTCCGTGATTAAACTTATAAAACCTAAACATAGCACATGAGGCTGAGATGAACCCCAGATGATGGAAGGATGACAATTTTATATTCATTTACAAAACTGAGAGACTTCCACATCAAAGTAAAAATGACTTATTGAGCACATTAAGAAGAAATGGGAAGTCTTTTGAGATAAATGTGATCAAAGACTCATCCTTATGTGATTGTATTTGTCATCACACAGAATATTAGAATAAAAGAAAACATGAAGAGTTTTACATATATTTTCAAAACATAAGCCACATGTTTCTATTTGATTTTGTTACTATGATAAGATGCTCTAACTAAAGCAACTTAAAGAAGTGTGGTGGTTTGAATAAGAAGGACCCTGTAGGCTCCTAGATGCGAATGTGTAGTCTTTAGAAATTGGAACTGTTTGAGGATTAGGATTAGGGTGTGTTGCCTCCTTGAAGGAAGAGTCAGGGTTAGAACTTTGAGGTTTCCAAAGTTTAACCAGGCCCAGTGCTTCTCTTTCTGCCTGCTGTCTACAGATCAGGACATAAAGTTCTCAGCAACTATTCCAGTGCCATGCCCATCTGCTTCCTGCCATGATTATCATAGAGTATCCATATAAAACTGTATATAGTCCCCCAACTAAATGCTTTCTTTTAAAAAGTTGCTTTGGTCATGGTGGTTCTTCATAGCAATTGAACAATAACCAAGACAGGAAGGAAAGGACTTATTTATCTTATATTTACAAGTCACAGTCCATCATTGAAGAATCATAAATTGTGGAGGACTATAGCATGTTGGTTCACTTTTGGATTCAAGCTTACCTAGTTTTCTTGTATAGATCAAGAACGTGTGCCCAGGGAATGGTGCTGCCCATAGTGGTCTAGACCCTCCTATGTCAATTAACAATCAAGGCAACCCCCAACAGACATGCCCAAAAGATTAATCTCACCTGGGCCATCCCTCAACTGACATTCTTTTCTCAGATAACTCCAGGTTATGATAAATTAACAGTTAACGTTAACTAGGACACCAGAAAAAAAAAAGCAATTTTTAAATTATATTTATCAATCGAAGTTTTTTTTTCAAGGAAAAAACAGATACAAGATTATTATCAGGGAAACTTTTTTGATTAAATGAGTTTTAATATTTTATAGGAAAATATAAGACAGTTCTATCTCTTCCCAAGCAGCAGATAATTGCCAGTAGCTTTACGACTTTGGTCTGAATTGTGTATTCAACTCCTATCTCCATACTAGGATTTGCTCTGACTTGAGCTTGCAGAAAACAAGTGAATGTCTCAAGTAGTAATGATGATGATGATGATGATGAGCCAGTCTTTCTCATAGTGACAAGCATCATGCATTTTTTTCTCCTATGTGAACTTTAGGCCATGAGCAAGACATAGAAGTAGGAGCTCTATTAGTGATGTGGAAGGGAGAAAGGAAAGGGAGTATGGAGGAGGATTAGAAAAGGTAGTAGGTAAATATAATTCAAGTGTACTAGTACACTACATGTGTATGAGGAGATATTAGTGTGAAATTTGTTACTTTGTGCAATTAATTTATGCTAATAAAGAGGTACATTAAGTTAGTTAGGTTAGAAAAATAGCCATTTCATCATGAATAAGGGGCTTCTGGAGAGCTAGCCTGAACTCTCTGGCACTGTAGCCCCTCACCTTCCATGGTCATGAGCACTGGAAACATAGTCTGGCAGACTGAGCAGTTATAAAGTGTGTGCTTATGATCAAGAACTCCACAGGAGAAAAATAATGCAAGCATGTCTCATTAGAAAGCTTTCTAAAGTTACCAGTCACAAATGTTACTAATTTCAATGTATTAGTATAAGCTAAACATTATTAAAATGAAAAACAGTATTAATTTTAACAAGAGAAGAATCCTTACTTCCTCTATTTTTTACTTTCAAAATTAAGTATGATGTCCTCTTCAGTGTAAGATAGATTCAGCTCTACTGTTTGCCATATTTGTATTTGAACAGCAGACTTAGTTTCTAAGACTTAGTAGTAGGTGTTTATCACATATATATATCTTATTAACTGTCAAGGTATTCTATCTTCATATATTTTTGACAGAGCTTAATTAAATTCTACTCCTAGTGTGTTTTGTTTGTTGATTCCTATACTACACAGCATCCACAGAGTTGGCCACTGTGTGTTACAATGTACATGTATTTATAGTTATTGTGATTTTATTAAGAACAGTCTTTAGAGACCTAGGGTAGAACTAAATATTACTGGCAAAAATGGCAAAAAGCAAAAACACAACAATGATATGATTCTGAATGATGCTCTCTTCTACTTACAGATCGATGCCTTGTCCAGTCATCATCAGACAGGATTTCTCCAGCCACAGGAAGGAGTGGGTGCAAAGACCTACACCCAGACATTATGCAGAAAAGCAATCTAAATTGTAGGTCTCCATAAAATCCCTCCACTTTGAGATCAGGGAATCCTGCAGAAGAGGGGGAGGAAAGATAATAGGAATCAGAGGGTATGGAGGCCAGTAGGAAAATATGCTCTATGGAATCAATTAAATAGGGCTCACATAGGCTTACAGAGACCGAAGTGGCAAGCACAGGGCCAGGTTCTCTGCATATATTATGGCAGTTAGGTTGGTGTTCTGGTGGGACTCCTAATGGTGGGAGATGATGTATATCTGACTATCTTGCCTGCTCTAAGGACTCTTCATCCTGTTTGCATTGCCTTGTCCATCCTTCATATGAGGGCTTTTGCCTTGTTTTATTGTGTCTTTCTTTGTCCTATTTGGCTGTTGTCTGTTGGAGGCCTGATCTTTTCTGAAGAGGAAATAAATAGAATGTGGGTCTGGGGGTCAGGGAGGGGCGAAGAAACTGAGAGAAGTGGAAAGAGGGAAACCATGGTTTGTGTTGGGATGTACTGTATGAGAGAAAAATATATTTCAATTAAAAAAAAAGAATTCTTTACCACATCACATTACCCATGGTTGATATGAGTAACATTTTTGTATTGTAACCAATTTTTTAGTATCAAAACCGGAGTCTTGGTGTCTTTGGTATTTGCATCTGGATGACATGATTTAGTCTGTCTTGTAATGTTTTAACTTGGATCACTTTTTAAGAAGTGATGTGGTGCTTATGTCTGTGGATATAACTCTTTGTTTTTTTCAGTTCATGTTTAATTTCAGGCACCCAATCATAGAAATTGCCAGGCACAAACACTTAAGAAAGCCCCCTGAAATACTTGTAACTTCTTTGCACTGCTCTTGGGATTATTTTACTATCACTATCTCTCGAGATTCCTGCTTTTTAGCAGTACCTTAACCTTTGCCTTTATTTCTTGTTTATATTTCTGAAATACCTTCTCTTATGGAGAAATACATGGGTTTCTCTAATGGACCCACCGGTAATGACATGAAATAAGAACAAGGTATTAGACAACCTTGTTGTGATGACTAGGACACCCAAAGCAAAGCTATTATGCGAGTGTTGGGCCTCTTAACGTGCCTCCTCCCGTGGAATCAGATATCTGATTTATTATCAAAAGGAGATGCCAAATTTTTCTGTCCTTGCCTGTGTAATTCCTTGAATGTCATGTTAGCTCAGGTTACAAACCACTGTGAATTTAGTACATTAGGGCTCCTCAATAATGGTAGATAGCAAAGTTTGGTAATGATAAAAATGTAGCTCCCAGGCATTAATTTGTGTAGGGTGAGAGAGAAACTGAAGTTTTATTCTATCTTTAAGACCACAGCTAGTAACCCTTAGTCATTTTTAAGCATATATCACTTCTTCTGAAACACAAAAATTTTATAGAAAAAAATGTACCCAACCCTGCAACAGACAAAGGTCTGATCTCCAAAATATATAAAGAACTCAAGAAACTAGACTTTAAAATGCTAATTAACCCAATTAAAAAATAAGGCACTGAACTGAACAGAGAATTCTCAACAGAAGAAGTTCAGATGGCCAAAAGACACTTAAGGTCATGCTCAACCTCCTTAGCGATCAGGGAAATGCAAATTAAAACGACTTTGAGATACCGTCATACACCTGTCAGAATGGCTAAAATCAAAAACACCAATGATAGCCTTTGCTGGAGAGGATGTGGAGTAAGGGGTACACTCATCCATTGCTGGTGGGAATGCAAACTTGTGCAACCACTTTGGAAATCAGTGTGGCGATTTCTCAGGAAATTCAGGATCAACTTACCCAAGGACCCAGCAATACCACTCTTGGGATATACCCAAGAGATGCCCTATCATATTACAAAAGCATTTGTTCAACTATGTTCATAGTAGCATTATTTGCAATCGCCAGAGCCTGGAAACAACCTAGATGCCCTTCAATGGAAGAATGGATGAAGAAAGTGTGCAATATATACATATTAGAGTACTACTTAGCAGTAAAAAACAGTGACATCTTGAATTTTGCATGCAAATAGAAAACACTATCCTGAGTGAGGTAACCCAGACCCAAAAAGATGAACATGGGATGTACTCACTCATAATTGGATTCTAGCCATAAATAAAGGACATTGAGCCTATAATTTGTGATCCTAGAGAAGCTAAAGAAGAAGGTGAACCCAAAGAAAAACATATAGTCATCCTCCTGGATATGAACCTTCATCTGGTGATGGATGGAGATAGAGACAGAGACCCACATTGGAGCACTGGACTGAGCTTCCAAGATCCAAATGAGGAACAGAAGGAGGGAGAACATGAGCAAGGAAGTCAGGACTGCGAGGGGTGCACCCAGCCACTGAGACAGTGGGGCTGATCTATTGGGAGCTCACCAAGGCCAGCTGGACTGGGACTGAATAAGCATGGGATAAAACCAGACTCTCTGAACATGGCGGACAATGAGGGCTGATGAGAAGCCAAGGACAATGGCACTGGGTTTTGATCCTACTGCATGAACTGACTTTGTGGGAGCCTAGCCGGTTTGGATGCTCACCTTCCTAGGCCTGGATGGAGTGGGGAGACCTTGGACTTCCCACAGGGCAGGGAACCCTGACTGCTCTTCAGACTGGAGAGAGAGGGGGAAAGGAGTGGGGGAAGGGGGAGCGGAGTGGGGAGAGGGGAAGAGAAGTGGGGGGAGGGGGAGAGGAGTGGGAGGAGGGGAAGGGAAATGGGAGGCGGGGAGGAGGCGGAAATTTTTTCAATAATAAATAAATAAATAAATTTAAAAAAATAATAAAAAAAAGAAAAAAAATGTACCCAAACAACAACAAAAGCACCAGCCCCCATTAACCTAGTTTAAGATTACAGATATTTTTTTGTTGAAGAGCCTTTCAAAATGTTTTACATATGGTATGGAAAATACATAGTTCTGTTCTTATACATTAAAAAGAATACTTAGCTCTGCCATAGTCAAATGCTTGCAACAGCGAAATTTTATTCTTTACGAGAACCTATCAATTTAAATATTTGTATCAGTAATGACATTCTCACTTTGACATATTGATGTCAATGGGATGTTAATTTTTGATGTTTTCATCCTTTTGTCATTTAATTAATTGTTCCTCCATAATTTAATTAAATGAGTACTGTCATAAGACTAATTATATCATATCTCTGAGTGACATGATCTGTGAAATGATTTTAAAATATGTTGTACTTGCTTCATTTTGCCTGGGGGGAAATCCTGATAGGAAAGGACACATTAATATCGCAGTGCATATAAATTATACTAGGAGGGCTTCTTTGAGTACGGATTTAATTACTTAGTGGAGATTAGTGTTTTAAGGAACTATCAAGGGAGGGAATGGGAAGTATAAAATATAAACATTGACTGTTTTAAGAATGTATAAATGTTGTTAACTAATACAGTTTGGGCATGTGGTACTTTGCCCCTACCTCAGGGAATGCTGGGATCATTGTGCATTGTTTCATTTTCCTTCAATTGCAGTTGGCAGATGATAAGAGATATATGTACTGTTTCATTCTTATTTGATCTTAAATTTTTCACCTGTATATATAATTTAAGATTTATCTACTAGTTACTTACTTGAGTTTATGGGCACTACATATGTGTGGTGCCAGTGAATTCTAGGGCATTGGTGCTCCTGAACTAGAGTTCCAGGTGGTAGTGATCCACCTCATGAGGGTACTGGAAACAGTACCTGGGTCTTTTGCAGGGGTAGTAAGTATTCTTAACTGCTGAGTCACGTCTGTAACCTTCCCTTATGTTTTAACCAGGTTTTTTTAGACAAGTTTTTTTCTGTAAGTAATAGTTATAATATCAAATTACAGAATTGCTTTGAAAATGAGTTAAGTTACATGAAACTTGCAATATTTTATAAATTATTTTATAATAATTATAAATTTATATTTTATAAAAAAGAATGGTGGCATTGTTATAATATGCATTGCTTATACAAATTCATATGTGGGAGGGAGAGGGAATCATGAGTGGTAAGAACATTTAAAATCTACTGTCAGTGATTTTCAAGTAGATAATACACTGTTGTTAAGTATAGTCAATGTATTGTCTGGTGGACCTCTTAGAGTTTTTCCTTTAGTTTAACTGAAGGTTTTTATACTTGACCAGTGTCTGTCTTTCCAATACTCACAAACTCATCCTTGTGATAACTATTCAACTCTCTATGAGTTTATTGTAGGTTCTGTATTTAAGTATGAAACTAAGTATTTGACTTAGTTTCTAACTTGTGTCTCTGTGCAGCAATTATCTCAAGTTTAATTTGCGTGTTGTAAATGGCATGAATTTTCTCTGTTTTAGGGTTAAATGGCAATTGATTTTCTTGATTAATAATTGATGTGGGAGGTGCAGCCCACTGTGAGTGGTACTACCCCTTGACAGTTAGTCCTTGGAATTAGCATATGGAGAGAAAGTCAGTAAGAAGAACCCCTCCATTCCCACTGCTCTGGTTCCTGCCTTCTGGTGTCTGCTTTGCAGGGTCAATGATGCTTTGTTTAAAATGTTTTTCTCTCTGTGCTCTGAATATATCACCAGCCTCTCTTCCTGCCCTTCAATATAGAAGATTCTTTTATTGTAGGACGTTTTTTCTATTACTGTTTTCAAGTCTGCCTTTGGGTTTTGATATTTTCATTGCAGTATATTTGGGTGTGATCTTGCTTGTATAAAACTGATTGGCAGCTCAGGAATTTCCTGTTCCTATGTATTTATTAAGTAACATTTGCCAGATTTTCTGGTTTCCTAACATTTGTTCTTTAAAATTTTTTTAGTGTTACTTCTTTGACGAGGCTTTCTTTCATTACATTTCTGTTCATATTCTGGAATTCCCACAGTGTATATATTAGCTCACTTATTGATTGATGTTCCATATTTTTAAAATTCCTTTTCAGATTTTGTATTTTTTTTCTTAAATGATTGGGATGTTGGAAATAAACAAATAAACAAGCATGCTTGTCTTTAAGTTCTCCAGTTCTTTCTTCTTCTTGACTGATTCTCCTGTTGGAGTTCTGTGTTGATTCTTTTACTTGATTCACTTTTTCCTCAGCTTTGGAATCATGTTTACTCTTTTTACATAGTTTTCATTTGCTTCATTGATTTTCTAATTTTGCTCAAATCTTTCTTTCCTGTTTTGCAACTGTTTTTTTTTCCTTTTGCAGCTTACTGACTTACTGAGTTCCTTAACATCAGTTCTTAGAATTCCTTTCTGTAAAGTCAGAGAAGCCATTTCTTCCATGCCAGTCACTAAATAATTATTTTTATTTGTTCCTTTGGGTATGCCATGCTTCATTCATTTCTAGTGCTCCTAATGCTGCTGAGTTGATGCTTGTTATGGGTGGAATATTTGATTCTTCTAGGCTTTATGGTCTATCTTCAGTGGGGAAACTGAAACAGTCTACCTGAGCTAATGGGAGCTCTCCAACTCCAGCTGGACAGATAGGACCAAACTAGTCCCTCTGAATGTGGTTAACAGTTGAGTGGGTCAGACTGGGAGGTTGGGGTCACTGGCAGTGGCACCAGGATTTATCCCTACTGCTTGTACTGCCTTTTTAGGAGCCTATTCTCTTTGGATGGATACCTTGCTCAGCTTGGATATAATGGGGATGGCCTTGAACCTTCCCCAAGGCAATGTGTCTTACCCTTGCTGAGGACTGGATGGGGGTGAGGTGGAGGTTAGGTGGAGAGGGTGGAAGGAGGGGAGAGAGTGGGAACTGGGATTGGTATGTATAATGAAAAAAAGATGGTTTTTCTTTTTTAAAAAGTAAAAATCAAAAATAAAAGAATTTCTTGTATGCATTGTTGTAAGGGTGTCAAGTAGGTAGGTGGTAGTAGCTCTGTTTCTGAAGAGTACATGCAGCTATATGCAGCTCTATAAGTGAGACCACCTTCAGTAAAGTTAAGGTGGTACATACTGTAGCAGAGACAAAAATAGTCAGTGTCTCTTGGGTTCTTTCATAATGAAGGCTACTATTGTCAAATGTTCTTTATTCCCCCTACATGTTCAAATCTTGGCCGAGCTAATCCTTTTTATTTAATCCTTTTTATTTCTAAGATGGGCATGACTTGCAGTCATAAGAGGTAGTGCTGAATTTTAGGGTATAGGGATTGCAGGCATGAAGAACTAAAAACCCTTGGCCTGAGCATTTTTTGTTACAGGACCTAGGGCTTACGGTACAGATACATACTGAATACACACACACACACACACATCTCACAGAGATAGAATTCAATAATTGTGGGATTGTGTGACACTATTCCTATGGAGATAAAGAACTGGTGACCCAAACCAAGAGTACTACCTGCCTTAGGCTTTTCTTTTCAACGTCTCTTGTTGTGAAGAGGCACCATAACCAAGGCAACTTGTGTTTTTTTATTGTTTTTATTGAGCTATATATTTTTCTCCACTCCCTTGTCATCCACCTCCTCTTTTACCCACTCTCATGATCCCCACACTCCTATTTTACTCAGGAAATCTTGCTTTTCTCTACTTTCCATGTAGATTAGATCCATGTATCTTTTAGGGTCCTCTTTGTTGTTTAGGTTCTCTGGAGTTGTGAATTATAGGCTGGGTTGTTTTTTGTATTTTGTTTCTTTTTTTGGCTTCATGTCTAAAAGTCACTTATGAGTCAGTCTGTAGGGGTAGCCCCAGCCAATCACCTTGCTTGAAGGGTGGGGTCACCTGAGGATATTTTTTACTAATAAATATTGTTGGTGTGCTCTCCCCCAGCCCTTATGCTTTTCTGTTCTCCGCTGGAACCATGCATTCTGTGAGTTTTTCCCTAATTAAAGCTAAAAATATTTTTATAATTTCTGTCTGCCTTTATTTATGCCAATACATTTGGCGCCCAATGTGGGGCTTTGCCTCCACCCCTGAGCAGCTCAGAGCTCAGGCTTGAATTTTAGTTTGAGAGAGCTGCATGCCCCAATCTCACAGCTCTCTGCCTGGGTCCTGCTCCCGACCCAGCTGCCAGGCGCCCCGCTGTTTATCAGTGCGCTAGAGTCCCCCCCCCGGATACAGCCGCAGCTCGACAGATTGGCGACTCACCCGCACGCCACATAGAGATTATATTTAGTATAGATAGTATAATCTTCAGCCTCTTCGAAGAGATGTAAAAAATGGCCTTTAATCTAACCTACAATTCCATGCCAACGAGACACAATCACTCCTGACAATACCACTCTACTCCCGAAGAAACGTTGAGCACCCAAAGACATTCCACTGGGAGTTTGTCTTCTTGGTACAACTGACCTTTGGGTAAAAAAAAAAAAAGCCCATCCCTCAACTACTGACAAAGATACAAAATATCCTTAAGTGGATAAAACAGGATTGTCTTATCTTGCCAAGACAGGGTAGGATAGTTCTAAGAAAGTTCCTTGCCTTTAAAAATGGTATGTCAGTTATGCTAGGTCTTAGCTAAAATTGGTTGACTGAATATTGCAAATGAGACTTTGGGTGATTGCCCAGGTAGTCAGTTGTCTCTGTCATTTGTTTCACATTTTGGATATCTCTCGTTTGTTAAGTAATATTAATTCCCTTCTCAGATCTTTGACAGAGTTAAAGATAAGATAATTGTAGTTACTCTCTACATTATTTAGACTCCTTGAAATAAAATGTTTAGTGTATTTAATATTTGTTCCTATTGTATATAGTTGTATTTGGTTTGGCTCTATCTTATTTAGACAAAATGGGGAGATGTAGGAGTAGCCCCAGCCAATCACCTTGCTTGAAGGGTGGGGTCGCCTGAGGGTATATTTTACTAATAAATATTGCTGGTGTGCTCTCCCCCGGCCCTTCTGCTTTCCTGTTCTCCTCTGGAACCACACATTCTGTGAGTTTTTCTGTAATTAAAGCTAAAAATATTCTTATAATTCTTGTCTGCCTTCATTTACGCTGATACATCAGTCATATATTATACTTGTCTTTCTGGTTCTGGGTTACCTCACTCAATATGATGTTTTCTAGATCTATACATTTGCCTACAAATTTCAAGATGTCATTATTTTTTCTGCTGTGTACTACTCCATTGTGTAAATGTACTACATTTTCTTTTTTTATTCCTTGGTCGAGGGGCATTTAGGTTGTTTCCAAGTTCTAGCTATTACAAATAGTGCTACAATAAACATATTTGGACACATGTTCTTGTAGTGTGATTGAGCATCCTTTGGACACATACCTGAAAGTGATATTACTTGAGGTAGGTTGTTTTCTAATTTTCTGAGAAATTGCCATACTAATTTCCAAAGCAGCTGTCCCTGTTTGCATTCCCACCAGGAATGGAGGAGTGTTCTCTTTATATCCTCTTCAGCATAAGATGTCATCAGTGTTTCTGATCTTGGCCATTCTGACAGGTATAAGATGAAATCTCAGAGTGTTTTGATTTGCATTTCTCTGATGTCTAGGGATGTTGAATATTTCCTTCAGTGTCTTTCAGCCATTTTAGATTCATCTGTTGAGAGTTTTCTGTTTAGGTCTGTACCTTATTTTTTTTTATTGGATTATTTGTTCTTTTGATGACCAGTTTCTTGAAAGTTTTTTGTATATTCTGGATAACAGTTCTCTGTTTGATGGGGGTTTGTGAAGATCTTTTCCAATTCTATAGGCTGTCATTTTGTCTTGTTGGCCATAATGCCCTTTTTGCTTTGCAGAAGCTTCTCAGTTTCAGGAGATCCTGTTTATTAATTGTTTCTCTCAGTGTCTATGCTACTGGTGTTATATTTAGGACGTAGTCTCCTGTGCCAATGCATCCAAGAAATTTTATAGCAGTAAATGCCTACATAGAAAATCAGGAAAAATCCCTCACTAGTGAGTTAACAGAACACCTAAAAATGCTAGGATAAAAAAAAGCAAGCTCACCCAGGAGGACTAGAAAGCAGGAAATAATCAGATTGAGAGCTGAAATACAAAAAATAGAAACAAAAGAAATACTACAAAGAATCAATGAGTCAAAGAGTTTTTTTTTTTTTATTAGAAAATCAACAAAATAGGCAAACCTTTTTCCAGAACTGGACCAAAAAGCAGAGAGAAAATATCCAAATTAACAAAATCAGAAATGAAAAGGGGGGAAATAACAACAGACACAGAGGAAATACAGAGGATCATCAGGTCATACTTTGAAAACCTATATTCCACAGAATTGGAAAATCTAAAAGAAATGAACAATTTTCTGGATATATATCACTTTCCAAAATTAAATCAAGACTAAGTAAGAAAATGAAATAGACCTATACCAGTAAGGAAATAGAAATGGCCATGAAAAGTTTCCCCCAAAAAATAAAGCCCAGGACCGGATGGTTTCAGTGCAGAATTCTACAGGACTTTCAAAGAAAGAAATACCAATACTCCTCAAATTGTTACACATAATAGAAACAGAAGAAACATTACCAAAGTTTTTTAATGAAGCTACAATTACCCTGATACACAAATTACACAAAGACATTACTAAGAAAAAGAGAATTACAGACCAATCTTACTCATGAACATTGATGCAAAAATACTCAATAAAATACTGGCAAACTGAATCCAAGAACATATCCAAAAAAAATTATCCACCATGGCCAAGTAGACTTCATCTCAGAGATTCAGGGATGGTTCAACATCTGAAAATCTGTCAATGTAATCCACCATATAAACAAACTGAAGGAAAAAAACCCACATGATCATCTCATTACATGCTGAGAAAACCTTCAACAAAATCCAACACCCCTTTATGATAAAAAGTCTCTGAGAGAGTTGGGATATAAGGAACATACCTAAACATAATAAAGGCAATAAAGTGCTAGCCAACAGCCATTGTCAAACTAAATGGAGGAAAACTCAAAGTGATCCCAGTGAAATAAGGAACAAGAAAAGGCTGTCCACACTTTCTGTATCTGTTCAATGTATTACTTGTAGTTCTAGCTAGAGCAATAAGATAACAAAAGGAGATCATGGGGATACAAATCATAAAATAAGTCATACTCTCACTATTTGCTGATGATATGATAGTTTACATAAGTGACCGCAAAAATTCTACCAAGAAATTCCTTCTACTCATAAGTACCTTCAGTAATGTAGCAGGATACAAGATTAACTAAAAAAAAAAACAAACAAACAAACAAAAAAAACAAAACCACTAACCCTCCTTTATACAAATGATAAATGGGCTGAGAAAGAAATCAGAGAAACATCACCATTCGCAATAGCCACAAATAACATAAAGTATCTTGGAGTCTTGGAGTAACTCTAACTAACAAATGGAAGACCAGTATGAAAAGAACTTTAAGTCTTTGAAGAAAGAAACTGAAGAAGATACCAGATAATGGAAAGATCTCCCATGCTCTTTTGTAGGTAGAATTAACATAGTAAAAATGGAAATCTTAGCAAAAGCATCTAAAGATTCAAAGCAATTCTCATTAAAATCCCAGAAAATTTCTTCACAGACCTCTAAAGAACAGTGCTCCACTTCATATGGAGAAGGAAAAAAACAATCCTGCACAATAAAGTAACTTCTGTAGGTATCACAATTCTTGATCTACTACAGAACTGCAGTACAGAAAACATTCTGGTGTTGGCATAAAAATAGACAGGAGGACCAATGGAATCAAATTAAAGACCTGGGTATCAATCCACACACTTATTAATACCTGATTTTTGACCAAGAAGCAAAAAAAAAAAAAAATTCAACTAATGTCAACATGTAAAAGAATGAAAATAGGTGTGAAATATCATATGTTTACACACTTTATTCCTTTAGTTTTAACATATGTTAAATCATTATGGAGCTTTCCTGTTTGATTAAAATATTTATTTATATTAGCATTTCTTTCAATAGAAGGTAATTTAAACTTGAGTGATCAATAAAACTGTTTTATTTAATTTTGGCTGTAGGAAATACGTCTATGAGAAAAAAAATCTGTCTGTCTGTTTGTCTGTCTATCTATCTATCTACACATGTACATCTATGTGTGAATATGTGCATCTCTCAATCAGTATGTCATAAAGTTGTAACACTCAGGCAAATAGCTGATGTTAATTAGGAAAAGGAAGATTTTATATATATATATATATATATATATATATATACATGAAAAGACTTGTAATGTCATTTAATATTATAATACTATATTGAATGTAAAGAGTGATGCTGGTTGATGGATACATTTGCAAATACTACGATTAGAATGGTTATGGTGTCCTCCCATAGGAAAGAAAAGGGTAATTTTCATTAATAGTTTTAGTATGTTTGTACTAGAGTTCAAATTGAGCATGTGTAAGTGCTGTGTTAGTACTGTGACTGGTTGTGTAGACATCGATAGGTGGTGAATAACAGAAGCATTTCTTTTACGTGAGAGAAGCCCCATGGGCATTGCCTCTGGGCATGCTCATGCCATTGGTCTCCCAGTGGAGTGGAGCAGCTGTGACTCTGCAGCCATAGCGAAGCTCCTGCTCTCAGAGGACCAACCTGGTCTCCACTTGCAGTGAGCACCTAATTTTGGTGTTGCCTTACTGTAGTGGATTAAGAATCCAATCCTTCATGCTACAAATGTATCTCATAAAAAATCCTAGGCATTTGATTTTGAACTTTAATCAGAAAATTAGTTCTGAGTACCGATTTTTGTCACATACAACCACGGGCTGATTTTTAGCTTCCTTTATTGAGGCCTTTAGAACAGATTGCATTTACATTAAATCAAGTCTTTCTTCTCCCTTGTTGCTTTTTGAATCTAAATCTTTAAACAAGAGCCCATCAATACCACTTCTGGGGCTTTAGAAAAGGAAGAGTTTGTTCTTCCACTGCAGTGACCAGTGCTTGATTTTTCTGAGCCCCTACTTTTCCCACTGATGAAACTTTAAGTAGCTTAAATCTTTCCTACAAATTACCAGGTCATTTAAAAATAAATTGGGCTCATTTTAATCTAATTCCTAATATGCAACGGCCTGCAGAGTTATTTTCAGCTCCCTTGGTTGCAGTTTGTAATTATCATGGTCCTTTTTAAAGAAAAGAAAAGCAACAGAGCTGTATTTTATGTGAATTACCAAGGATCTTCAGAGCAACTCATATTTAAGGTGACTAATGGGGGACATGAAAGGTGGAATGGGTAACGAGGCAGATGTGACAAAGCCCAGCAGACAATAGAAATGAATGAGAACCGGACAGAATCCAGGTGCTAATGTTTTACCTTGCTTGAAGGTAAAACAACTTCAGATCCATCTGCAAGTGATGACAATTAACGTAAATAATTGAAACCACTTCATAATTTTCCAAGCTTGTGGCGTCTTTGATTGTACGAGTCTAAAAGTTGTCAGCAGAAATTTACATCTTTTTTCCATTTTTGAGAGAACAGAATGTGTATGTTTAGTTTCTGAAACGAGTAGTGTGATTCAGCCATTGATTAAACTAGAGGGGATTGTTTTGACTCGCTAGGTCCAGATTACAAACTCAGAACTGATTTCTTACTCTTCTGTGTTCTGTACATCATCACAGTGAAAGAATTACAGGAATCCTTTTCCTGGCTCAAATAGAAACTTCCACTTCCAATGGCCTTCAAAGTATTGTTAGATTCATGGGTATAGGAGCACTTGTGAGGTGTAAATCAATGACTGTGGAAATTCTGAAGAAGAAAAGATGCTGTTTCCTTTGAGAAGTTGTCCTGGCAAAAATGACATTTGACAGTCTGTTAGTCAGCTTTCTCTGACTGTTGCAAATCACTGAGATAAATCAATTTCTGGAGAGAACATTCCTTTTGTTTTACAGTTCTGGGGTTTATGTATAGGGCTGTGGTTGGGAGGAATGGAACATCACGGCAGCAATGCATAGCTAATCAGGACTGGGATAGACAAAAGGGGACTAACTAGAGACCAAAGTCTCAAATGCCTTCACTGGCATGGCCCCTATGATCTAAATACCTCCCTATAGTCACCACTTTTTAATCTTACCAACTTAGGAAACAAATTCTTTTTAATGAAGAGGCAGTTGGAGAACATTAATGGGCTTAAGCATTAGCAGAAAGGAAGGTTGAAGGTTGATCAAATTTATAGACGATAGACATATGGGTGCCCTGGACATTTGAATTAAGTAGCTGAGGGATTGTAAATAGTACCATTACAATTTGACAGGAAACTTAGCTTTGGCCAGGGGCTAGCAGGCAGTATGTTTATGCAGCAGGTGGGCCAGATGGTAGAATGCTTGACCGAAGTGTTTGAATTTTCTGCTGTGGACAGATATAATGAGCTTGGGAATCTCTTTAATTCTTTCAAACCTTTCTAAATAAGTGCCGTTCTGTTGTTTTGGCATTTTGGCATTTTAATGGAGGCTTTTAATTTCCTTCTCCCCCCAATTTAGAGTGAACAGAAGGAGAAGTACTTCTAAAATAATATTGACATATGAGCTAGCATTCTACAAACATGAAAGAGGATAATTAGCAAACATATGCTTGACTCAAATTTAAGTTAAAAACAGTCACTTGTATTTAAAAGTAGATACCCTCCTCTTTGCATGACAAATAGCTAATAAACTAATCTTACTTATTTAATGTGATATCTTAAAAATTTCATTTAATCTTCCTGCACACCTAAGATGATGATGGCGACCATTGTAATAAAGATTTCCAACATCTCCATTCATAATCTAAGTGTTGTATATGTAATTCTTCTGCAATCCTTACGATGCTATATGCTTGTTACTCTTGTTCCTGTTGAGCAGACGAAGGGGCTGAAGCTCTGAGAGGTAGAATATTGTTCTAGAAGGGCAAACAGCTTGTGAGTGGCAGAGTGGAAATGTTAACCTAATGTTTAGGTTTCAGAGTCTGCACTTCTATGCTTTTTAGGCTGTTTCTCTTAGTGTAGACACATTTGTTTTAATTCCAACTGACTGAGTAGATAAGTTAAAACACTTGGCAGTTTCCAGGGTACTGTCAATAGAGGTCTCTGAAAATAGACAAGATCTCCTGAGTAAATTGAGAGCATGGGGACTTTGGGGGAGGGTTGTAGGGGGAAGGATAGCAGAGAAAAATGTAGAGTTCAAGAAAAATTAATTAAAAAACAATTCCCAATCTGTGCTGTTCAGGTTTCCTTTTCCTCTTTTCCACTCTGCAGCTGCTCTGCCGATACGTCCTACTCTGTAAAGTTCTAGAAAAATATCTGGCTGGGTAGGTATTTGGTTTGTAAAGAAACCATCTTCTCTATAGGATTTTTCAACTATAAGATTTTTGAAAACAGTTTTCCAGTTGTGTTTTCTTACGGGCAAGTAACACATCCGTGTCCAATCTTTGGTATACCAACATGCTGGGAGGTTAGATAGACTGTTTCCTTGGCAACGTTTTCCACCAGAAAGGCTGGTCCTCTATTCAGTTTAACAGTCATGCACAAATCCGCCAGGAAGACTAGGAATGCAAAATCTTAAAGCCCAGAAAAGTGTTGGAAACTTTGTTGCCATATACTAAAAACAAGGTTGAAGCATCCGAGTGAATTCACAGTATTCATTATATTTCCAGCACCTTTTCATTTATTTCCCATTCTGTTTCAGAAAATGCATGAGTGTGAACCCACAAATAGCAAGGCCTTCTGTAGTGACACCTATTTTCAAAATATTTCCTGAAATCTATGAACGTAATCATAAACATGGAACCCACAGCTTTCTTAGTAAAATCTGTCTGGGGAGGGTGAGATAAATACCAATAAAGGTTGCTGTGAAATATTGCCCTGACTTTATATTCATGGCAGCCCTAGGTCAGATGTGCCATTGTGGCCTGAGTGCAGAAAGACTTCGGAACTTGGAAAACACGTCACACTATGTCTTTCTGTTCTAGATGTGATGCTTTTAGTTGGATTTAGGGCTGTTTGTTTGATACTTCAACTACTTATCAGCCAATATTGCTTGGCCAAATGGGTGCTTACATGAAGGAATATATCCTCCCTGGTAGTTAGCTATAGAAACCATGGCAACATTGTTTTTTTTTATTCTTCCTGGCATAATTCCTTGTCAGTGAAATCCAGTATCATTCCTACAGTGGATGGAATGCCAGATTGTGGTTTGAGCTGGGCCCTGAGGCTTGGGTGTCTGGGAACACTTTGAGAAGTTGCTCAAAGTATTTGGAGGACACTTTCCCTTTCTCCTGCTCTTGTACCATATGCTAGCTGTAGATTGCTTTCCCTGTCTTCTCTTGGCTCTGTGAAGATCAACAAATTAATGTTCATAACTACCGTAATATCCATATGTCTAAGAGATTAAATATCTACCAACAATTTTTTCTTTCATATCCTTTCATGTTTAATTCTGAAAGTTTCTGAGTGTCCCTGTTTTTAAGAAGCTAAAGCTGTTCCTCCCTTCTCTAGTTTTCTTTTCTTCTTCATTAGAAAAATACCTTGTATACTTATTAGGCAGCATGAATGTTATTAATATTGCAAAGCTTTGAGCTCATAGTTCATGTCACCTGACATTCTCCACAGTCTTATTCTTTGTTCTGGATTTTCGATTCCCTGAGTCAGATGTATTATTCACTTTATGATTTTCACAGAACAAGATACATTATTTACAAGGTTGTATGATTTCTGAAATTCCTCAAGCTTTCTTGTAAGTTGGTAAATAGCACACTGGATAGACTGGATTGCTGAGGATAGCTGGTACAGACATCATAATTTATTGACTTCTTTAGTCTTTGAAATCTGTCTTGTTCCAATCTTTGCATATTGGTGCAAGAAAAATTTTGATGTTTTGTATATTGATAGAGTTTATTAATCCCATCTTTCCATAATGTCCAGAATTTATAGAATTAATGATAGTGAGTGATGGTTATCATAAACTAAATCAATGACTGTGTATGCTATTGGCGTCCACCCAATTTCCAGAAAAAACATGCAAGTTAAACATATAGGAATTTACATATTACTGAAGGGCAGCAGAATAATACGTCCCTTTTGAACATTTCTCCTCTCTATAAATATACATACATGTACATGCATGCATATACACACATCTCTACAGATATAAATTTAGAATATTTATATAAAAGAAAGCATGTGTTGTAGTTTGTCAGATGAAGCACTGACCAGAAGCAACCTAGGAGGAAAGGATATATTGGGCTTACACACCCACATCATAGGCCATCACTGAGGGAAGTCAGGGTTAGAACTGAAGCAGGGGTGACAGACAAATGCTGGCTACTTGCTTGCTCAGCTATTTTCTTATGCAGACTCGTCTTTCTAGGAATGACATTGCCCACAGTGATTTCCTGCATCAAGTAACAATCAAGAAAGTGATCCACAGACATGTCCACAAGCTATTCTGAGTGACAATTCTGCAAGTGTCTATCTTCCTACATGACTCCAGTTTCAGTCAAACTGACAAAAACTAACAAGAATAACATGCAATATTTCTCTCTGTGGATCTGGATCATTTTGCTCTGCTACAGTTATAGAAAAGTATACAGTTTATCAATGAATATAAATTAAATGATCAATTATCAATTAATTTCAAAATGATAGAACAGACAGTACCCATATAAAGAAACAGAATACTACCAGTACCTGAATTGCTTTATCCCTCCTTCCAACCCTTAGTTTCCTGCTGCCCTGAATTCTAATACCTTTGATCTATTTCATGTGTTATTCAAATGCCCCATGGATATCCATGTATAGTACTCTTTTGTATCTAGACTTTTGTTTTTTTTGCTGTTTGTGTGTGTTTTCATTATTTCCTATCCCTACTGAGAGCCGAGCCAATCCAAGGGTTTCTCAGAGGCTGGAATGAAAGAACAATGGGAACCTAGTTCTCTATCCTTGCTCAGGGACAGACTTTGTCAGGTCCAGTCTGGGGCTTGGAGCTAGAGCTTTGACGGATTTAAGATTTCAGTTCCTGGGAACTTGGCTTTTCCCCATAAAGAGTCTAGAACTATCTGTCCCAGGGCTGCTGTGTACTCCATGTGTGACATACTTGAGATAACCTGTGATTTCTTTGTGAAGCATAGCTTGATTGGCTTCTTGGTGAATTCATCCATTATACAGTAGTTTTTGCTGACACTGTTGCATTTTTCCTTTCAGGAAAACTGTATCTAAGGTACTGGATTTATTAACAAACTTTGTTGGCATAAGAAATAATGTGCATACATGTCTGTGATGGGCTCTGTGCCTGTGAAGGGTGGAGGAACCAAACTCAGGTCCTCTGAGAGAGCAGCTTGTGTTCTCCACTGCTGAGTCATCTCTTCAGCTCCCAAGTTCCAAATGAGGAGCAGAAGGAAGGAGAACATGAGCAAGGAAGTCAGGACTGCGAGGGGTGCACCCAGCCACTGTGACAGTGGGGCTGATCTATTGGGAGCTCACCAAGGCCAGCTGAACTGGGACTGAATAAGCATGGGATAAAACCAGACTCTCTGAACATGGCAGACAATGAGAGCTGATGAGAAGCCAAGGACAATGGCACTTGGTTTTGGTCCTACTACATGAACTGGCTTTGTGGGAGCCTAGCCTGTTTGGATGCTGACCTTCCTGGACCTGGATGGAGTGGGGAGGACCTTGGACTTCCCACAGGGCAGGGAACCCTGACTGCTCTTCAGACTGGAGATGGAGGGGGAGAGGAGTAGGGGGAGGGGGAGAGGAGTGGGGGAAGGGGGAGAGGAGTGGGGGAAGGGGGAGGGAAATGAGAGGCAGGGAGGAGGCAGAAATTTTTTCAATAAAATAAATAAATAAATAAAGTAAAAAATGTATTAAAAAAAGAAATAATGTGCAATATCCTCTGACCCCAGCTATTCCAGCTTCTTTATCTTCTTGTTCTCTGGTTATCCCCCTTAAGACCCTGTCACTGGATAAATGACTTGCTGGTCTATGTCATATTCCTGTGAACAAATGTTTAACAGATACTAGAGGGAACTAAAAGGAAGGAGAACTTATTTTGGAAAATGGTTTCAGAAGGTGCTGTCCATTGTGGTAGTGATGGCATGGTGGAACAATGGAGATTATTGGGTTTGGAAGCATGTTGTACAGGCTATTCATGTCAACAGACAAGAAAGCAAAGAGAGAATAGTGTTCTTTTCAGTGAATGTACTACTATTTATTATGTATTCTCTTATGGATAAATGACTGAATTGTGTTTAGTTCAGTATATGAAGAATTGAGCTTCTGTTTTATTTTTGTGTGAGTCTTTGCCAAATATACAAACAAATTTGTTTCATGTATGCATAGAAGGTGAACTGGTAAGCCACTTGGCTTCTGTGTTATGCAGTTTTACATCTTACAGACATCAGATTTGAGGGGGAATTCATAGAAGAGTAAGTGGGACCACTGTAAGACTAGAATCAAGGAACAATGACTTTATGTGGCAGTGGAAATATTCAGCTATAATCTTTGCAGAAAATTACTGCTAGGTAGGGTGAATATGGGTGGGTGTGGCAATGCTTAACTGTTGATTGTTTATATGTGGACATCAATTCAGGACTTTGGATATTATAGGAAGTGTCAAAATTTGGATGATTTGGAAGGTATCAGAACCAGAGAAGGTAGCCATTATCATAAGTAAATACTGCCTCTTAACCACACAGTTGTGCTTTGTAGGAGTTTAGACTCTAAATACAAAGAGACATTCAGCGAGTCACTAGTTGAATAAAGGGCACCTGGATAAGGACATTACCAGGTACCTAAGGACAAAGAAAGGAGGGGTAGTTCATAATTCAGGCCAACCTAGAGGTGAGGAGTGGGCAGGATCGGGGCAGGGAGGGAAGAGCTAAGAAAGAGGGCTACCTTGAGGCAGTTATTCCTGAACTAAAAACTAAATAATGAATAGGATGGAGTAGGGTAGAGTGTACCAGGCTGTGGAAACATAACAAACAATGGACAAGAAGTGCAGATAGTAGAGATAATAAAGAATGGAGTGGAAGCTGATTTACAAGATTCTTGGAACAATGCTGGTAGGATAGGCAAGGATGGTTGGTACTTAGGCGTGAGAGTACAGTAGGAAGTAGTGCCAGAGCAAGCAGGCCCCCTTAGAAACATTTATTTGTTCATTTATTTTCTGTGTATATAGTAGTGGTGGGGAACGGCGTGCTTGTGGAGGTCAGGGGACAACTTGGGAGAGCTGGATCTCTCCTTCCACAATGTAGCCACAAAGACTGAATTTAGATCATCCAGCTTGGCAAGTGATTTTACCAATCAAGGCATTTTGCCAGACCAAGGAGGTCATTTCATTTTAGGCCCGTTAAAGAATTTTGGAAGTATACAGTACTAAAGTGATGGATTAAAATAAACCCTTTCCTCATAAGTTGCTTTTTCTCAGGTATTTGTTATGATGATGGAAAGCTAACACAGCATGTGAAGCAAATTGCCTGCTATTGTGTGTATTGAAAACTTTCATTTATAACTTGAAAATCTTACACAAACAGAATCTGTTGTTCCTAGAGATGATCAAGTGAGAAGTTGAAGGTCAGAAAGGCTAAATGACTCCGTAGCTGGCAAAGAGACCTGCTGATTTTCAGTTGAGTGCCCTTTCTCTTATAATAGTGGTTTTCAAATATTTCTTTTAGTCAAGGGACTCGTTCTACAAATGAAACCTTACCAGAAAAAGCAATATAGGAAATGATGAAAGAGAATGTGTTCTTATTAAAATGGAAGCAGGGAACCAGGACTGAAGCCTACAGGCAATGCCTCTGAACCTTTAGTGAATTCCTGAGCCCCGAGTGAAACATGCATGTTTGCTATTTTCTAGGAATGCTGTCCTTGTGGAGTAGAAACAAGCAAGTTTATTGAGCAGGAATGCCAAAATCTTTGGTGGACTTTAGGGTATGGTAATAATATTGGCTATATTAAAAGTCACCTGCAGTACTCTGAAAAATCTTAATGTCCAGACCATACCTTAGACTAATTATATTGGAATATGTGGAATGGGAACCAGTCATGTATAGTTCTGCTTCTACTGTGATTGTACAATGTAGCCATGTTTGAGAAGCAAGTCTGTACTAATTCCTGTAAAACCACAGTGCCAGGCCAGCACTATGTGTATTCCCTGGGGATTGGTAGAAATATCAGTACTCAGGTTCTGTACAGAACCTTTGTACCAGAAACTGTGTTATGACATAAATTTGTACACAAACGAGTCAGTTGATTCTTGTCCTGTGTAATTTAAAAAACCATAACTCAAGTGTAAGAGTTTGGGGCTACAGGGTTTAGGAGGGCCAGAGATATCTGAGTTCAGACTCTGAATTCTTGTTTAGTAAGTCTGAGGATGAGCTAAAGATCTGGAGTTTTTATGACCTCCTTTGGTAGTTTTGAGGCAAGCAATTTATGAGTTCCTCGTTGAAAAGGACTGAAAGCAGCCAGAGTAAACACAGTGTGTGAATAGGCCACGTCTCTAGAGGAGACATGTTTCTTTCTTGCACTCATCATTGGATGGGGGAGTTGAATCATTTGGGCTCAGGTTTATATCTTGGAATCTTATTTTCTCAAAGACATTTCCAGGTGATTCTTATAGCCAAAGGTATCAACTTATTTTCATTGGGTAACAAGGTACCGATAAACCCAGGGACTTCAGACAATGATTATTTGTTCCCATACAACTCATGTTTGGTTGAAATGATCCAGGTTCATATAAAAGGTTTAGGGCCTACAGTTTTATGAGGTTAATGTTGTAGGAGGCTGCTTGTTTCTTCTTGGCTGCTCAGTCCTGAAATAATCATACAGAAATAAACCCTATTATTTGCAATACTGTTTGGCCAATAGCTTAAGCATATTTCTAGCTAACTCATATCTTAAATTAACCCATCTCCATTAATCTGTGTATTGCCACAAGGCTGTGGCTTACTGGGTAATGTTCCGGCATCTGTTTCTGGCAGGGCTACATTGCTTCTCTCTTGACTCTACCTTCTTTCTCCCAGCATTTGGTTTAGTTTTCCCCACCTAGGTCTACTCTTTTGCCCTCTTCCAGGCCAAGACAGTTTCTTTATTAACTAATGGCATTCACAGCATACAGAGGGGTATCCCACATCAGCCTAAGATACAGAAGATATTTTGAACAATGGGCTTGAGTTTTGAACACCGACCCTTCACTCTTCATATGTATCTCCATCTTTCATCTCTTTGACTCATCATCACTTCACATATAAGTACTTGCATGCCTTTGTGACAAGAGGAAGCTGGATGAGCTTCACTGCAGTGCCACCAGATCATGGTGGCAGCACATGTCTTTCTAAGGGTAAAAGTTAATCTAATTTATTAGTGATGCTTTTAGACACAGACACTCTTAAAGCCACAGGGAAGATGACTGGAAATTATTACATAGCTGTACTGGAGCACCACTCTTTCTTTCTCTTCGTAGAGATGATGAAACTAAGCCCAATGACGGGGAACTGATTTATTTAGAGAAGATATTAACAAATGGCAAGGCTGTGACAACTTCTGTTCTATTTTTAAAGGTTTAAGTATAATTTTTTATGCATATGTGCATGTGTCCCATGTGTGAAGGTTCCTACAGAGGCCAGAAAAGGACATCAGATTTTCAGAAACTGGAATCACATTCGTTGTGATTAGCTTGATGTAGGTGCTGGGAACCTGGTCCTCTGGAGGAAAATGTATTCTTAAGTGAGCCACCTCCAGCCCTCACATCTGTTTTTAAGGTCTCATATCATCTGGTTCTTGTTCTGCTTTTCAGTGTTCTCTGATGAAGGTAGAGGAATAACCATGACTATTATTTATGTGTCTGGGATCAGCAGTAATTTTAGATGAGCTTACATGAGAACACAGATTCTGATGTTGGCCATATATATCTATCAATGGTGATTGTCAATTCATTGTTGAAACTGCTGTAGACATCACCCTTGTGAGAGTCTGACATCCCCCTCTTAAAAAAATTGTTTCTCCTCAATGAGAAATACAGATTTTGGGAATGGTGGATGTGGGTTATTTCCTGTTGTTCAGTTCTCATGGAGAAAGTAAAGAGGTAGTGAAGACCTTCACTTCTGAGCATATTTTTGGGCTTCTGACATCTTCATTCTACTTGGGAAAGAAGGACTTTTTGTTCCTTTTGAGAGATCTTTTGCAACCACAGCAGCTTCTAGATACCTGCAGTTAGAGGTCAATGCTGTTATATAACTCGATTTAGCTAGGTTTTTATTGCTTTCAGTATTGTTTAGTACAACATCTGATTGTTGTCTTTTTCCTTTTAAACGTCTAGTTAGATGACTTCAAATTTATATACCTCTATTCTGTATGTGCTGATTATTTGTCTTGATTTTTTTCTTCTCAGTTTACTAGAATTACCAAGGGAAAAATCCATTAATGGAGGACAATTTCTAATAGTTGAAGGAAAAATATAAATATTTGGTTGAGACAGAGGATAGATGGGGCAAAGTCTATATCAGAAAGAAAGCAAGAAGGATCAGTCAGGACTTCTGAATATTTCCCTGTTCCTCGACATGGAGATTTTACTGATTGGAAGATTCATTTTGCAAGGGAATTTGAAACTCAAGATGAGAGAGGGTGAAGTCTGCATTTTTTTCTTCTTTTGCTTCTGCCTGGTGCCTGAAGATATTAGCAGAATAAGAACAGCTTACATATTTTTATGATTTGGGCTTTTTTGAGAACTCTTATAGTGTGACTTCACACAATAAAGTCCATCTATGTCTTTCTTGTGTGTTAGAAATTCTTGGAATTTTTTTTGATTCTCTTGATACACTTTGTAGGTGGTGACTGCCGGTTTCCTGGCTACCCAAATCCAAATAATAAAACAGAAACTATATTAATTACAACTCTGTTTGACCAATAGCTTCGGATATTTCAAGCTAACTCTTAAATCTTAAATTAACCCATTTCTATTATTCTCTGTATTGCCACAAGACCATGGCCTATCTGAAAGTGTCTGACTGGCGGCTGGCATCTTTCTCCTTCAGTAGCTACATGGCTTCTCCCTGACTCTGCTTATTTTCTATATCTCTGTTTGGATTTTCTACCTGGCTTTACTCTACTAAGCCATTGGCCAAACCAATTTCTTTAATAACCAGTGGTAATAAAACATATTCATAGCATATAGAGCACATCATCTCTGCCTTTCTGTCTAAATAAAAGGAAGGTTTTAACTTCAACATAGTAAAATTGCATATAACAAAACATATCAGTCAAGAATTACAGTTACAATTTTTTAGTCTAAAGATTCATATCTAATTTACCTTTTATTATAACTAAGGAAAACTATAATTATAGCTATCTATTCTACAACTCCATCAAAGACCCCAGAAGGATATATTACCTAAATAAACAGGAAGTACATTGTAAGCAACTTCCAAAACTCTAAATTTGAGAGAAACATCTCACTGCCTGGACAATTACCCAAAGTTCTTTTGTAATGTTGGAACATCCATACTTAGCCTACAGGCCCATAGTAAATGAGAGACTTTTCCATAAAAAATGAAATTTCAAACACTGTTTCACCTCTATTTGCAACTTGTCAGTCACTTTCTTCTGTATCCTGCAGAATGTCTGGAAGACACTTTCATGAAGCAAGAATCATGAAGGATGGTCTCACTTTTAGGCAAGTTCAGCAGTTGTTTTTCTGTGTGTCCTTCATGTCTACTTCATACAGAGCACCACCAAGCAGTCCAGGCAAAAGCAGTTTCTTGCCCAAATGGCTAGCAAACTCCATAAGGAGCCTCTTCGATGACCATCATCTTCTTGAAGAAGACTGGTCCTGTCAGGATGAGTCTCATTGTCAGGAAAAGTCCTAAGTTCTTACAACATTTTAAATGCCATATTCTGTTAGCCTTTAAAAGGTTTGAGAATACCTATCCATTTGAACTATATGTCTATATATCTGAAAAACCTAACATGACTACAAGCTTGACTATTACAGATGACTATCTAGTAACCTCTATTTCTTAATTATGCATTATATTTTTAAAATGAGTTGCACAAGCACAATACCGTAATCAAGAGGAGAAATACACATATAACAAAATTAACCTTAAATTTGTACTAATAAACCCAGATCCATATCAATACAAAGCATTCAACTCTTTAGCAAACCTTCCTTATAGAGATTTGGAAGGACATGCGCACATGTGCACACACAATTTCTCCATTTACTAAGATATAGAATTGGGATCCCTGAATTTATGAAATGAGTCGAGTACAAACCTTGGTTGTCTCTGAGATAGCCTTGGAGTACAGCAAGAATATAGAAATTGTGACTAATTTTATCAGATATAATAGCTACACTTTTATTGACAGCTGGTTTCAGTCTGCTACCTTTATTCAGTAGCATTCTAGCCTTAGTATTTCTTTTTTTCAGGATTACTTTGCATTTACAATATTATAATATTCAAATTTGTTTGAATTTTTGGTTATTTTCAGTAGGAGGTTCACCATGCTCCTAGAAATATAATATTCTATCTATGGATCATTCTTTGCAACTTGATTAGATTTTGATTAAAATAAGATATATTGAATATGTATATTATAAAAGGATGGATAGAAGGCCAGGACTGGAACCTAGTATTTTTAGTACATTGATATTGAACATCAGTAATTCTCCCTTTTTCTGGTCTCAGTTTCCTTATTTTTGTTTGACAAGGCTTGTTTGGATTACCTTGGAGGCTATGACACTCTTTGATTGTTCAGTAATCCATGTTTCAAGGTGCACATCATAATGCCTCCAAGAGGAGTCCTGTTATCAACCACCACTTCCCAAACAGTCCATGTCAAGGTATTTGAGCATCTCAGTAAATGCAATCAGTGGCATGCTGAATGGTGTCTTATTGAAAGTTTTCCAGGTATAGCTCTGATTGTTGAATAAAATGATTTAGAAAAACTCCATAGCATTATTCAGACAGTCGAGTGTGCAATCAACTTGCAGAGTCATTACTAATGTATCTAGAAGTGATATGCCACCCTGCAAGTACACTTCACTCTGTACAGATTCAGGAGGCCATCAGCAGTCAGGCTTGCTCATTGGTTCTGCACTGCAAGTGTAGTGATGTGTGTTCTGGCATCTGTGAGTAAAACAGAATGGCAACCTATTTTTTTTTCCCAAAATGAAAATTGTTTTCCTGCCTGCCTAGGAGAAAAAAAAAACCCTACTTTTTGAGAAGTAGCAATTTCCCACTCCTGTAGTAAATGACATTTCTGTTGAAATGACACAGGATATTCAGTAACTTTCTTGTGGTAGTGGGATACTACAAGGGAACAAACTCCCCTGCATCTCAAATCAGAAAGTGCTTAGAGATGATCCAATCAAGCTGTATATTAACTTTTACAGTTGTAGCAGTTTTATGGATTCTCCACCCTCAGTCCCAGCCCCAGAAAACACTCTTGGAAGTGTAACATATAAAACATGTAATTTGACTTTTTTTTTGAACATCTCATGCAGCCCAGGCTAGCCTCCTCTAAGTAGCCTAGGATAACTTTGAATTTCTGGTCATCCTTCCTCTTTCTTCCAAGTGCTAGGCTTACAGGTATGTGCTGCCACATCCAGTTTATCAAGATGTGGGGATCAAACTCAGGACTTTGTGAAAGCTGGACAAGCAGTCTGCTACCTAAAATATTAGTTATTTAAATATTATAATATAAAAGTTCAAGTTCATAAGATTTATTTGGTATAAATGTGGTACATAAAATCATTTCAATAAAACATATTTCAGACTAAAAATTTTGGACTTATTTAGCAAAGGTTTCCTAATTTTCTATTGGTCAGGGATGCTATGGGAGGATACTTTTTTCATGGGACTTTCGGGTCTCAGCATCACAATAGCAGTTTTGTATCCTTTACAACATTTACAAACTTACAGTCTGGCAGAACTGTCGAAGTACCTATTTGAGCCATTTCACTGAACAGTGCTTTAATTATACCAGTAAAATTTAATAGTGTTAGTTTAGTGATAAATTTCAAAGTTCCTGAAAGAGTTTGTAATGCTTAAATAGCAAGGTAAAATAATATTTATTGTTACTATTGAATGCTGGTATTGGGATATGCACTAATGATGTAGCCAAATACATCATGAAATTCATCTTGTCTGTAACAGTATTGGTACTGATATCATCCTTATTATCATTGATATTATTATCTCCATGTTACAGAGATGGAGGCAGAAGAGGTTCACAAAAATTGGTATCATGTACTTTGTATAGCCACAGTGGTAAGTTGACTATCAGTTTAAATAAGAGTGGCTAGTTTCAAATATAACATTCTGCTCTGGAAAATGGTTCAATGAGTAAAGCACTTGCTACACAAGTGTGGGGATCTGAGTCTGAATCCCAAAATTCATATAAATCTAGATGTGGTGGTATGTGTCTATAATTCCAACACTGTGATGAGATGGAAGGTGGAGACTGGAGATGCAGTGGAAGCTTGTAAGCCACCTGGTCTAATGTATTCAGTATTGAGATCAATCACAAACAAGGTAGAAGGTGATGATCGATATCTGAGCCTATTCTCTGACCTTTGTAGATGCATCATGGCATACATGCACTTGCATTCATATATGTAAACATGCAGATACATTATACATACAAGAAAAAGCATATTTTGCTCACAAGACATTACTTGTATTACTTTAAAGCTGAAGAAAGTAAAAAAAAAAAAGGGAAGGCAAATGATGGTATTTTATCTATTTTTACACAATAGCAGAGCTGGCTTTGGAAGGATGTGGTGGAGCTAGGATTTGAACCCAGGAACTCTTTTTTTCCCCTTTGGTATTGAGAAGAAAATCCAGGCTTAGCATATGGTGGTCAAGGACTCTCCTACTGAGTTCTGTTTCAAGTCTGTCCTTTGTGTATAAAGCTGTGATCCAGAGACCTCCAGAACATGTAGGGCAACAAGTTGGGTCAGTATTAACTGCATCAAGGAAGAAAGCGTAGGGAAAATAATGGGATGTGTCTACCAAGAGTGTGAATGATTTGAGGCTGGACTTTGTGCTTGGTTCTGGGAAGTGGCCTCGGGACATGGAAGCTTTTTTTCTGAATTCTGTATTGTGACACAGTGGGGGCAATTCTGTGACTGAGAGTCTTGATAAATCATTCTAAATAAGAGAGGAGTGAGGGTACAGTTAGAGTTTTGATTGATAGAGAACACAGCTGTCACATTATTCAGGACTCGGTGGAGACTATTTGGCAATGTTGTGGTTTGACAATCCTGATCTTTTGTCTGTGTTCAGGAATGATTAGCGAGCTGTCTGTTTTCATTGTGAGCCATGACTGCACTGCAGCCTCATCTAACGGTCTTGTTCTGTGAGATGGTTTGTCATCCACATAATACCAAGGCCTAGCTGTTAGAGCCAAGCTACTAGTAACAGGCCTGCTCCTCTTCATCAGGGACTGCTTTCATCCCTTTCATAGCATATACCCTTTCATTAAATCTGGCCTTTCTTATGTGTTTGGTGACGGAGATGGAGAGAACAAGAGCAGATCTGGGGAGACAAGTGAGGAGGCTATTGCTTGGGACGTGAGGAGGGTATCCATGACTCTATGATGTGCATGCAGAGGGATGCATGGGATTGAAAACTGTGAAAGGTAGAGATATATATCATCAGAATAATATATTCTCTAATAACCTGAGCTGTGATATATTGGTGTTAAGGCATAAAGCCATTGGAGGAAGCACTGACTATTCATCAGCCCCTTATTGTCATGGACATCAAGAAAGGGAAAATATTAACAAATACTGACCCTGTTTCAGGTTTAGAACATACTGTTGGCCATTGAAAATCTCTCACTTTTGGAAAGGGTGAGATTTCAAGTGTCATTACCTCCCTCTCACCTCTAAATTATATGATTTTTTCCCAGCTGTCTTGAGGCATTGAAAAATGCTTTTATAGAAGATGAATATTCCATTTTTATTATTGACAAAGTCCTCCCAGAGAGCAGGTGTGAGTTAGATTATTGTGTTTGGGAATTTACCTTATATGTCATTTGACTGGAAAAAGAGACTAATGTTTTTGACAGTAAGTGTAGTGGACTACAGAAAGTATGTCTAATGCAATTTCAATTTTGAATAGAACAGGATATCATCTCAGAAAAAAATGTGCCCATTTGCAGGCCTGCAAGTGTGCTTATCTCCTCCAGATTTTATGCTTTTAAAATATTCTACTTGTAGAAGAGTAATTCTTTTTTTTAAATATTTATTTATTATGCATACAATATTCTGTCTGTGTGTATGTCTGTAGGCCAGAAGAAGGAATCAGACCTCATTACAGATGGTTGTGAGCCACCATGTGGTTGCCGGGAATTGAACTCAGGACCTTTGGAAGAGCAGGCAATGCTCTTAACCACTGAGCCATCTCTCCAGCCCCGTAGAAGAGTAATTCTGATTTTTTTTTCCTGTCAGCTGCCCCTTATGCCTTATCCTTTACTCCCAATATCCCATGGAGCATTTCTTCCTCTAAGGGGGCCAAAGCAAAGTTAATACTAAGCTGGATTCTACCTCCACATTTATAAAAACCAAATCTCCAGAGATTTGTCAAATCTTGTACTGCCATGTTTAACTTTGTCAGAAATGTAGTGTGACAACCTGGATTAGATTTTATTGTCACAACCTTGTCAAAATTCCCATTTTAGATTCAAACACAGATTTCAACATTGTAACCTTAGGGACTTGAGGTACTCATTAATACATAAGACACACAAAAAATAAAAACAGAGAGGACCCAAAATATTACTTTATTACTGCTAATGTCAGGTAGTGATGGATATGTCTGTTGTTTGTAACGATGTGGGCTCTCGTAGCCCATGCTACAATCATGCAGTCTTATTAGCCTTGAGAAAGCATCATGGTTTTCTTTGCCTGGTGTAGGGGCGAATGATGTGGGGAAGCCTAGAGGAAATGCTTCCATCAAATGTTGTAGATGCATCAGGATTCTGCTCATTGATAATTAAAGTAGACAGACTGTGCCTCAGAGAATTTACACAACTTCCATAACCATCTAGCTTGAAGCAGAGGATTAGGAGCCAACCTGGAACCGAATGTGGAAACCAGTCAGAGTTCTATAGTTATATGTGCTTAACGATCAATGCATTCTGAACAAATGAAGGTGGTGTCTAGAGCAGCTTACTCAGTCAACACAGTAGAGACTTTTCTTTTACAGATGAATGTTTTGTTGATTTGTATGTATGTCTACCACATGCATGCCTGGTACCCACAGATCCAGGAAGTAGGCTGCAGATTGGATCCTTTGCAACTGGAGTTAACAAATAGTTATGAGATTTCATATGGGTACTGGGAGTCCAACCCAGGTCTTCAAAAGAACAGTATGTGCTTTGACCCTACTGAGCTATCTGTCCCTCTGCCTAGCCCTGATAACTATCAACTTCTTTTTAAGTTAAAATTATTCATTTATTTTGCATCTTGGGCACAGTTTCTCTGTTTGTCTCTCCTCCCATTTTCTTCTCCACACCCCTCCCCCTTAACTCGCTCTTCCTCCATTTCTGTCCATTTCTGTTCATAGCCCTTCCATGGGCATCAACAAAGCGTGGTATATTAAGTTGTTGTAGGACTAAGCATCTCCCCTCCCATTAAGGCTGGATAAGGGAACCCAGTATGATGAATACATTCCCCAAAGCCAGCCAAAACATTAGGGACAGCCCATGCTCCTACTGCTAGGAACCCACAAGTAGACCAAACTATACAAATGTCACACATACATATATAAAGGGTCCCAAGCAGGCTCCCTGGATATTGGTCCAGTCTCTGTGAGCTCTTATGAACATAGGTTGTTTCTGTGGGTTCCTTTATAATGTCCTGTCGGGGACCAGACTAAAAAAAATACCTCTTGCCAGGGTAGGGGCATTGGGATTTAGAAATACAGTAAAGAATAGGAAGACACAAAAATAATAAGACAGAAAAATATAGACTAGTGATGGAGGAGGGTCATCTGTCTATGTGTTACTTTCATCGGTTAATAAAGAAACTGCCTTGGCCCTTTGATAGGACAGAAAATTAGGCAGGCAGAGTAAACAGTACAGGATGCTGGGTAGAAGGCAGTGAGGCAGTCGCCATGATTCTCTGACCCAAGATGGACGTGGGCTAGAATCTTTCCCGGTAAACCACCACGTCATGGTGCTACACAGATTATTAGAAATGGGTTAAACAAGATATGAGAGTTAGCCAGCCAAGAAGAGGTTAGATATAATGGACCAGGCAGTGTTTAAAAGAATACAGTTTCTGTGTAATTATTTTGGGTAAAGCTAACCATGCAGGAGTCGGGCGGGATGAAAAGCAGGCCTGATCGCCTCATCACTACAGAATGGTGCCAAGGCATGGATAACTGAATCCACAGAAAGCCTGAGAAAGCTTGAGAAAGAATAGAGTAAAGCATGTTTTCTTGGTAACAGCAATTTCTCAGGTCTGCTCTGCTTGCTAGAGGCAAGCAAGCGCTTCCATCTAAGAGAGGCTTTCTGACTCAGTTTTAGCTGCAAAACCTTGCAGCTCTTTTAAGAGGTCCTGCCACGAAACACTTAAATGGTGTTGATGAAAAGCTGAATGCATGCTTTTTGGTTTTCAGCTGTAGCAGGAAAAAAGCTGCACTGTTTTAAAATGCTGGCTTTCTGGGCCGTCCTGCCAGGGCAAACTCTGACTCTTTCAGGCAGGCAGTCCAACTGAGTGTGGTCTGTGAGCAGAATGCTTCAGCTTGCTTGCTGGCAGGGACCTTGAAATGCCATAGAGTTGTGGGAATAAAAATGGCTACAGTCGGTACCTCTGCCATGAGGCTGGAAAGCTAAGGAATGGACTGGATCTAGCCATCAAAGCCACGGCTTAAATCCTCTCCATAAAGACTCATGTGGTCAGAAAAAGAGAGATATACAGTAAAGAGAGATTCAAAGATGAAGAAAACCTTTAAATGTTTTAGAGTGTGTTAAAAATATATGCAGGCTAAAGGTTAAAGTTCTTAAAAGTAAAAAAGAAAAAAAAAGCGAGTACTTGGGTGTGGTGGTACACACCTTTAATCCCAACACTTGGGAGGCAGAAGTAGATTGACCTCATGACTCCAAGGTGTGGTAGCACATGCCTTTAATCCCAATACCTGGGAGGCAGAGACAGGTGGATCTCTGTGAGTTCAAGGACAACCTGGTCTACAGAGTTATTCCAGGACAAAGATATACAGAGAACTTGTCTCAAAAAATAAAAGTAAAAATAAACAAAATAGAGGTTAAAATAAAGCTGCACAAATATGGAAAATAGACAGAGAATCTTGATACTGTATGCTATTATGCTCTCTTTGAATTGTTTGAATGCTGAGGAAGGAGCAACAGCTTCAAAAAGATATTTGTTTATAAATGCTGCTGAACTAATCCAATACAGATATTTTGAAAATACCGTGACTTCAAAATTTGCATCTAAGGTTATGATGCTTTATAAAAGTACTTCTTTTATTTTCACAGAGGATGAGACCCTGTGGATTGCTTCTATCCCAACATGGTATGATAGACCACTCCCTCCTGAAAGGTTGCTGTGAACACCCTCAAAAAGTTTCTTTGTTCAACTGCTGACTAAGAGAAAACTAACACACAGGTTATACCATGAAAGACCTGATTAACAGCGCCCCCATACAGCAGGAAGCAGTTTGGAGAGAAAAAACTGCGCCCATATTCTCAAATATTGTTTATAAATGTTCTTTTACATTTAAAGGGGGATATGATATAGATATGGATAATTTGCATAGGTATGATTTTAAGGTCAATTTTGTTATATGTATATGTATTTCTGCTCTTGATTAAGGTATTGTGATTGTGTAGTTCATTTAAAAATGTAATGTATAATTAGAAAATATAGGTTGTTAATGGATAATCATCGATAATAGTCAAGTTTGTAGTCATGTTAGTTAGATTTTCTAGATGTGCATAGATACATTTCAGATAGGCATTTAATGGCTTTTCATGACAATGAGACACATCTGCTCCTGGCAGCACCAGCTACTTGAAGAGGAAGATGGGCATTGAAGAGGCTCCTTATGGAATTTGATAACCATTTGGGCAAGAAACTGCTCTTGCCTGGACTGTTGCATAAACTGGACACAAAGAACCTGCAGAGAGAGGACTGCTGAACTTGTCTAAAGGTGAGATGATCTTTTGGGGTTCCTTATTCATGAAAGAGTCTTCGAGACATTCTGCAGGACACAGCAGAAAGTGACTGAACTGTCTTTGGAATTTCTTGCTTCATGAAAATGTCTACTGGATACTATGGGCTTGTAGGTTGAAGATGGATGCCCCAACGGTACAGCAGAACTTTGGATGACTGTCCAGACAGTGAGATGTCTCTGTCATTTCTAGAGTTTTGGAAGTTGTTTATTTTGTGTTTATGTAGGTAATATTATATCCTTCTGGAGTCTAAAACCAGAAAGACATGGATAGATATCTTACAAATTACCAAGTTTTTAGTAAATAAAAATTAGAGTCTGTATTTTCCTTCTGTGTATGCCATGTTAGACCTGCAGTTTTATTGACTAAAAGCCAACAAACTTTTTTTTGGTGGAAAAGACATTCTTGGTTCATACATAGTCTCATCCTTTGAAAACTAAAATTTTCTTTCTTCATATAAGCTTTGTAGAGCATCCCACTTTAGCCTTTCCCTGTTCTGAGCAGTTTTTGCTCTGCTTGTTACCAGCTTAGTTTCCTCTTGCAACATTTTGTTACATTCATTTATTATGTGAATTATTATTTAAGCCCTGTATTTGCAAGTAGACTCTATGTTCTTTGAATGATGTTTCAATATGTTCTTTGAGTGCTGTTTCAACATTTATTCTGTATGATGTTTCCTATATGTTAGTGCTTAATAAAATTATTTGCTTAATCTTATCTCTGGTCCTTAGAATTGCACTTAGTGCAGTGTTACAGAGTAAATTCTGACTTTAAGGCAGGGGATTCATGCAGAAAATTTGTTCTTTCTAGCAGTGCCACTGTCACTAAGTGAGAAAAGAGGCCTGACAACAGCCAGCTATTTTGACGTGCAACATGGCAAAGGAAGCCTTGGTGACTGGGGTGTCCCCTCAGAGAAATTACAAAATGAGGTAAAAAGTGGGGCTTTTGTGTGTTCAGAAGGCCAACCTTTGGAGCTTGCAGCCTGGGAACCTGAGTTCAATACATGGACCCCACATTAAGGTGGAAGAAGAAAGATAACTTCACAATGATATCCCTGACCACCACACACTGTGGCATTCACACCCCTATATGTTTACATGTGCAATAATAATAATAATAATAATTTTAAAAAGAAAACCAGATTTTGAGATGGGGTTGTACCTCAAGTGAAGTAATGTATTCCCTAAAGTGAGTGGACATTCACAGTGGGGGGTGTGACTGTGAGCCAAAAGCTAACATTGTTCCGAGAATTAGGTTAGTGAAGGCATGCTAGAATCTAAGGAAGAGCTACAATGTCCATGACAAATACTTGTCATTTTCTACATAGTTCAGATTGCCATGAAACTTCTGAATGTATTAGACTGAAATCCAAGCTTTCACATTCTCAAATGCTTTCCACTCTACTTGGCCTCAAATCATATTTTACCTATCAAGCATGTCATGTGTCTAAAGTGTCCTTAAGCAATCAAATTTGGTATCAAAACACCTGACTTTGGAAAGCAGCTAGACTCATCACTATACCATGGCACACACTAGAATACCTGACTTGAATTTTTGGTAGTCAAGGGTACCATGCTTGATTAACTGTAATGTAGCATTTGCAATTCTAGACATTGTTTTAAGAGCTCAGTTCCCCATGGGGGTATGGGTTATCTTTTTGTGATAACACAGGTTTTATTCCTTACTGGATGCAGAAGGAGAAGGGGAGTAATATGTACTGAGGAAAGGAACTTTGTTCTGAGGTTTTTGCTAACAGGGTCATGTGGGGATTAGATGTTGAATCTTATACTATAACCTTGGACTTAAAGCAACAACTCTGATTATAAAACACACACACACACACAAACACATACACACACAAGATCAAATTATGGTCCTAGAGACTATAAATATTTGAACTTTCTTATGAACATGCATGAGAAGGTCACATTAGGTTAAATGTTGAAGAAATCCACACACTATGTGGTCTTACCTTAGACAGAGAGTGTCCTTGGGCTCAGAGTTCATCTCATTTGAGCACTGGCTGGTGTTCTTAGCTTGAGGTCTTCAGCAAGAATGACCAGGTGAGTTGTTTACCTGTGTGTGGAATGGGAAACTGACAGGGTCTTGTTGGTTGAGTCTGGCATGGTTCAGCTCAGGGAATGAATTTTGGGCTGATATCAAATAGCCGTGATTTTAGGTTTATGACAGCTATCAAATATAATGATATGGAAGAAGGCAGAATTGTGCCACAATAGCAATAAAAATCAACCTGGAAGGAGAGGTACTTCCATCTGTTTTGCTCTTTCTCAGGGGGGTTTGATTATGGGCATTCGAGGTTGGCAGTCTGACTATGAAAAATCAGACTTTGTGATTCCCCTTAAGTGAAAGATGTGGCAACCTGGATTGCTGTGAGCACAGAGGACTTGGGCAATGACAGCTGTTTCCTGGAAAGTCATAAACTGTTACACAGTCCACACTGATAGTTGTCATCTTGAGAGTGGTGTTGATGGGTAGGAAGCTGTCAGAGAGAAGGTTTGAGCTAACTAGAACAGCCTGCTGGCATTGGGACTGAATGGTTATACAATGTAAACTTCTGTGGGTTCCTGTTTTTGCCCACTCAGTGTTTTGCTTACATGGATAAATATTCATGTAATAGTCATTCATATTTTACTGTATGAGTTGTACAATTCTTATCTCAGAAGTGCTTTGCCTTTCTCTAATAAACAAATAAACAACAATAATAAAAATATGACAAAATGATTCTAAAAGTATTTTATATAGTATTTGCCCTTCACTCAAATGATTTGCTGACTCAGGGTAATGGTATTAAGGGCCAGGATGTGTGCTCACAAAAAGTAGGACTGGGAGAGACCCTTTGTAGCATCTACCATGTGGAGACACAATGAGAAGGCACTGTTTATGAAAAAGCAGGTCTTCATGCCATGTGAAATATGCTGGCATCTTGTTCTTCTTGAACTTCGCAGCTGTCAGATATCTGAGACTTTTCTGTTGTAAGTCATTTAGTTCATGGCATTTTTGTTATAACATCTCAAATGGACAAAAATAGCTCTCTTCCCTTCTATGGATATCCTAACTCATGAATGTATGAGAGACTTCCAATAAGTTCTGAATTGTATACATCTACCTCTATTTAACTGGAAACTTAATATACTGAAGTATTTGCTATAGGCAATTTATCCTTTACCATGTTGTGAAACTAGTATGGTGGGTACATGCTCTAAAACTTACATTTAAAAACTGAAACTCTCCTTTTTTAAAATTTAGTAGTGCAGGAGTAGAGGTTGTCTCATTGTACACGTGGATATACAGCAGTAGTGAACATTCAAAGGACTTGAAATCAAACCACTTGCCACAGCTGAAAGGGTGCTGGTTCATGGTTAAATATAGAAGCAATATTGTCTATTGTGAGGTGATGAGGTATCCTGCTGGAAACAGTGTACCTAAGGCAAAAGACTTTTTGTTCAGATACTTAACTATAATATTTATTTTATAGAGAGAAGGGTTGAGGGTGATGATGGGAATCAGTTTATGCTCCACCTTTTACGTATCAATCAGTGCAGACAAAAGAACATGAGACATGTTTACGAGACACTAGAAAGGTTCTAGAATATCTGCCATAATTGTGTATGTGTGTGTGTGTGGGGGGTGTTGGTTTGAGCTATCAGATTGACTTTATTGTAGGGTAAACACATAGCTGACAGAACATTTTTTCCTTTTTAGTGCTTTGGTGGGTAAAGTCTGTAATTCTCCTGATAAAAAAGGAACCAAGAATCTTGTGATATGGATTGAATGATGGATCGCCTATTTTATAGGTAGAGTTTCTCTGTGTTCTGGCAGCCACTCCAAAATAACCACTCAGAGACTTATTGTTGACTATAAATGTTCGGCTGATGCTCAGGCTTGTTACTAGCTAACTCTTACATCTTAAATTTACCCACTTCTCTTTATTAACAATAAGAACAATACATTTTCACAGTGTACAGAAGGATTATTTCACAGTGGTTGCTGAGGTTGTTTACTAAGGGCTCACAATGAAGCAACTAATATAATCTTTATTAATCTCTACCATGTAAACATATGATAAAGCAGATGTGTAGATTTGTAATTCCTTTTTCTGAACTCATACTTCTAAGTGTCAGACTCTTCAAATTGGGTTTCAGGCCAAATGAGGTCAGTTCTTCATTTTATGATTCTGGAAGCTGAAAATCTTCCTCAGTATTCAGTGAAGAGTAGGACAAGGGGAAACTGTAGTCAGAAATTACGGTGGTGGCGCACGCCTTTAATCCCAGCACTCGGGAGGCAGGCGGATCTCTGTGAGTTTGAGACCAGCCTGGTCTACAAGAGCTAGTTCCAGGACAGGCTCCAAAACCACAGAGAAACCCTGTCTCGAAAAACCAAAAAAAAAAAAAAAAAAAAAAAAAAAATTATATTTTCTCCTATATATCTATCATTTATCTATCTATCTGTCTGTCTGTCTATATCTAGTTATTTTACATACCAACACCAGTTCCTCTTCCCTTCTCTCCTCTTACTGCCCCTACCTCCCTCCACCCCCATCCATTCCTCAGAAAGGTAAGGCCTCCTCTGGGAAATCAGCTTAGTCTGTCCCATTACCTCCTTGAGGAAAGACTAGACCCTCCCTCTAACCCCCTTACCAAGGCTGAACAAGGTATCTCTTCATAGAGAATGTGTTCTCTTCTTAGTCTTCTTCTGTTGGTCTTCTTCGTCTTCTTTGCTGCGACTGGAGGGAAAGGAGGACGGAAGACACAACGAAACTCGGTGCGCAAGGTTTATTGTGGCGTGCAGGAGAGAAGGGGAAAAAGAGAGAGAACAGACGGCGTTTCAGCCTTTTTAAAGGGTCCCCCACGTGCGTGCGTCAAGCGCCATGTTCTGCGCCTGCGCAGCCTTTGCGTGGAACGCTAGGGGCTCCTGGGAAATGTAGTTCCCCAGGCGAGCCACGCTCAGGGGCCTTCTGGGGAATAACAGAATGGGCTCCACAAAGTCAGTTCATGTATTAGAGTTAGATCCTGGTCCCACTGCCAGTGGCTCCACATACTGCCCAAGCCATACTCTTTGTCACTGCATTCAAGGGGCCTAGTTCAGTCCTATGCAGGTTTTCCAGTAATCAGTCCTGTATCCCAAAACAGAAAAAAACTTAAATTAGTGAAAAAAGTCTTTACAAAAACAAAAAGATCATTTTAAAGCTTATAAAATTGACATTTCTACAGGTAAAATGTTGGGAAATAGTAATACTTTTATGTGCAGTCTTTGCTTCATCTGTGTGTCAAAAGTCAAGAACTTTAAGTTGGAAATATTAACTGTTTTTCTGTTTGCAGAAAAGAATCACAGGCATCTGAATAAATCATCCAGCTAGGATTCAAATATGAGTTTCAAAGCCAGATCTCGTTCTGGACAGCCAAAGACTGTTTAGGTGTGGTGATAGACATGGAAGACTCTTTAAAGAGCCTTCAAGTAGCTCAGGGATGGGTAAACCAACAGACTAGTCACTGTGGCATTGGTTATGCTGGGTAGAAACTACATTAAGGACTCAGTATCTGAGGGAAGACATGAAAGTCAGCATGAGCAGGGCCAGGGTGTATAAGGGGAGTGTGTTCAACTACAGAGATGAGGCATGAAGCTCAAATGTAAAGTCCTGTGGAAAATGATATCATAGCAATAAGCATCCCTTCTAGTCTATTTTAGGCTTACATGTTTCTTAATCACTAGCTATAGAGGGAGTCCAAGACTCATAAAGAATATCTTGTATGAAGAAGCAGAATGACTTATATTCTGAGGCTTAATAATAGAAAGACAGACTTCTTGTGTTAAAATAGAAATGGGACATGGTGTCTGGGAGCTTCCCCAGTTCTGTTAAGTAGCAGCAGGCTGGCAGTATAATCGACCGTGCAGTTTCTTCCATTCTGGGATATTGTGAGCAGTTTTACTACAGAAACACTTTTTATCCCAATATCTCATTCTGATCTGTTTGACATCTAGTTTGGTGTGTTCCAGTGAGAGCATAGATAACAAGTCTCCTCTGTGGGGTCTCTGTGCTGTTACTGTTATACCAGAAACTGCTCCCTGGCATATGATGAGCACCTGGAAGCTGATTATTTCATTACATTCATGTGAGGTATTCCAGCCACCCTGGGACAACCTGACTTTTCTTCTGTGTCACAGTTCCATTTGCTCATCTAAGAAATTAGGCTCAACGTGAAAGGAGAAATGAGAGGGAACTGGCATGCAACACTGACTAAAGAGCTTTTGTCTGTTGCAAGATAGAAATCTCATTAGTGTATTTTGTTCAGCCAAGTTTGCTCAAAAAGAGTGTCAAGGGGCAAGGAATGGCTTTCTGATTATTAGATATACTGTAGGAATTCACACTTTCTGTGTGTGTTTGTGTGTGTTTCATATTCTGTGTTATAGCTCTGTGTGCACATGCATGTATATCAACAGAAAAAGCTGGAAAGTTCCAGGCAGAGGAACCACATATTGATTGTCAGACAGCTTTGCCTGACTCTAATTCATATGGTGATAGATTAGAAGCATCAGGGTCGCTTCCGTCATCTTTTTGCCTTCTAGTACTCTATTGCGTTCCTAATATTAATTCATTTTGTGTAGATGTAGTTATTTAAATCTTAGAGGAAACAGTCTTTTGTGAGCCCATGAGTCCCATGGGATACGTGGGAACACATCATCTTCAATGTTCTTAGCACTGCTGACAGATAAGTCCCTGCTAAAGACTCAAGGACACCTGTGTAAGAATTCTAGATGAGCCTTTTATGAGGCTTGAAGCATGAGTGGGAAAATTTTGCATTAGTATGAGATTTTCTGTGCTACGTTGAAATAAAGATGACATTTGGGCTAAGATGAAAGACTAAATAGATATTTGAATGTGACCCAGTAAAGGAAAGGAATAAGAAAAATTAAATAGCAATCCCAAGAAAAAAGGCAGAAAGAAGTTCAGAAATCCACCAAGGTAGTGATATATTATTCAAAATTTGTCGAAGAAAAAGCAAACAGTAAAGAGTAAATAAAGCCAGAACTATTGTAGCTTGTGTTTCCTTTGGGGATAGATGTGAACAAACAGATGCCCCCAAAGCTAAGCTAGATGGCTCCAGTAAAGAGACTGACCAAATGGTTTATTCATGCATAGAGAATCAATTAACTTCTAATTTCAATATAATGTACCAGCTTTGTGTTTCTCTTGTTTTGTTCTCTACCTACTGCCCCATTTTGTTTTGATAGGATTGCCCATGACCACATTTCAGTCTAGAACTGGTGTTTTCTCTTCTCAGCCTCTTGAATGCTGGGACTGTTTTAGATTGCCCAATCGCATTACTTAACTTTTCTCTGTTCATTACACCTTTAGCTGAACATGACTCATCTCCTTCTCTTATGCTATTTACATTATTCTCTCTAATTTTTTCTGTCACTCTCATACCAATTGCTAGTGTTTATTTATTTTAGTTCAATGTCTACTCATAGTAACTAGTATCTGATAATATTATTTTTCCCCACTTGCTCCAAATTGGAATAAGAGATGAGTTGTTGAATTGCTCATTCCTGTGTTTTCATAGTTGACATGCTCTTCAGTTGTGGTTGCTTGTATAGTTAGCATTATGTTTTGGATTAGAGGGATTAGAGCTGGAGATTAAACCTGATGCCTGAGCATGTGGGCTAGAGCATTACCTACCTCTTTGGAGCAATAACACACAAACCCTATACAACTCTGTCCACTTGAACATTGCAAATACTTTCACTAGGAGAAAATGAGCTTTTAAAAAATCTAACCAACACCTTAATCCCAGATGGATAAGGTCCAATGCATAAATAAAAGTAACAAAAAAACCACCAAAACATCATGACTCTCTGAAAACTCCTAATTCCACTGCAATGAATCCAATGAGAGGTATAAAGGAATCACAAGCAGATAATTAAAAGGGATAATTATAGCAATTCTCAAGACTTGAATAAGATATTGAATGAATTTAGGAGAACTGAAATAAACAGTCAGTTGAAATATAGTTAGTTCATGAAAGATATGAAGTGAAATAAAAATACTGAAACAAATCAAGTCAAAATTTCAGAGATGGAAAACTCATTAAGTCAATTTAAAATATCCATGAAAGCATCATAGATAAAATGAATCAAGTGGAAGAAAAAATATCAGAGATTGGCAACAAGATAAATCGGTTATCACATTAAAAAAATGACAAAGATGTAAGAAAACACATGTGGTCTATAGAACACTATTAAAAGAGTTCGAGGCCAGCCTGGTCTACAAGAGCTGGTTCCAGGACAGGCTCCAAAGCCACAAAAAAACTCTGTCTTGAGAAACCACACACATACACACACACCCCCCCCACACACACACACACAAAGAGTATGTAATGGAGAAAAGGATCAAGCTAAAGGCATAGAAAATATAGTCAATAAAATCAACAGAAAATGCATCAAATATAAAGAAAGTAATGGTGATTTAGAGGGGAATGTTAGCCATAGGCTCATATGGTGTGGGATTTCCCTCTGTATGGTGTGATTGCCATTAATGAGAAATAGCAGGGCAGAACTTAGCTAATCAGGGAAAACTAAGCTGAATGCTGGGAAAAAGAAGGGCAGAGTCAGAAAGAAGCCATGGAACTGCCAGAGACAAACGCCGGTTAGAATCTTACCAGTAATTCATAATCATATGGTGATACACAGATTAATAGTAATGGGTTAAATTAATATTTAAGAGTTAGCCAATAAGAAGCTAGAGCTAATGGGCCAAGCAGTGATTTAAATAATATAGTTTCTGTGTGATTATTTTGGTTTTGAGTGACCGAGACGAACAAGCCCTCCTTGCAACACTCATATGTTTTAATAGTTGGTACTTCATCGGTGAAACTGTTTGGGAATGATAAAAAGGTAGGGTCTTATTGGAGTTGCTGTGTTAGTGGGGTATGCTTTGACATTTCCCAGTTAGTTCCCTCTTTCTGTTTCATGCATGTGGATCAGATGCAAGCTCTCAGTTACTAATCCAGCACCTGCCTACCTGACTGCTACCATACATGGAATTCCATGAAATCAAAAAGCTTCCCCACAGAGAAGGAAATGATCAAGTGAAGAAGGTACCTATAAAATAAAATAAGAAAGCTCTCTCTCTCTCTCTCTCTCTCTCTCTCTCTCTCTCTGTGTGTGTGTGTGTGTGTGTGTGTGTGTGAGAGAGAGAGAGAGAGAGGGAGAGGGAGAGAGAGAGGAAATTAGGAGAGACTAATGTGGAAAGAAGAAGAAAGGAGAGAACAGAGAAAAGTAGAGGGCGTGGGAGGTGGGGAGGTGAACATGGTCAGAAGTCATAATATACTTGAACAAAATTGTCCTTATGAAACCAAGCACTTTCTGCAATGCATTGAAAAGTATTAAACTTATTAAAACAATAAAAGCCTGGAAATGTATTTGACTTACAATTAGATTAGATTTGATGAGTTAGGTAATACACTGGATGCTTGTTGATTGAATAGTTGTGTTTCTTTTGAGACAGTCCTGGGCTTTGGAAGATAGCCTGATCAGTTTAGTTAGTACATACATTATCATACTAGATTCTCTGCACAGCAATTCTTTCAGCCGTTTCTTTCCAAACTATTATTGCATTATTAAGTAGTCATTATTTATGTATGTCTGGCAATTGCAAAATGAGTCATTCAGCCAGGTGCTAGAAAATAAACAAGAGAGGATTTTATACTGCTAATCCATGAGAATTAAAATGGATTGGTGATTAGGGGGCTCACAAATCTGCTAATTATTCTGTTATATTAACACCTGACAAATAAAATATATGTACAGCTTGCCATCTTTCAGTGTTGTGTGCTATTTTGTCTCATACTCTGTCTCAAAATAATCTTTACTTTGCTGTCATCTGTGACATAAGAACTGCCCACAGGAAGGCTATAATATTTCTTGTTATTAGGAAATAGGCTTGTGGCAGTGATAGAATTTGGTATTTTGCTTGTAGATGCCTCCCAGACATGAAATATGGATTATCCAGGCACTCATCTATAGGGTATATCGCATCCTTTATTGTGTCATGAAAAGATGTAAGTGCCTATTAGCTGCAAAAGTGAAGTTCTCAGGGACAGAGGGCACAGGAGAGCTGTTGACTCATATCTGATGTCAGATACCATCAGATGGAACAATGGTGCAGCTAGAAATGGAAAGAATGTTTTAGGAAGTGACCCCTTCTTCTATTATTAGAAGCAGGTCACTGATGATTAATAACAACACTGTTTTGTCCTTGTTTGGGTCTACTGGGTGTACTGGGGTCCATGTACACTGAAATAGCATAAAATCCCTTGGCATCAAAACAGCTGGATCTCTCCCCTTTTGAGTAACTCCAATTCTTATTTTTCTAGAAATTTAAGCTTTCTCTTTGATTTTAAAAAAGTTATGCTTCCAATTTCTATTTAAAAACTCAAAGTAGCAACAGACCAGTCAATTAAGCAACCATCCTATTTCTTTTTTTTTAATATTTATTTATTCATTATGTATACAATATTCTGTCTGTGTGTATGCCTGAAGGCCAGAAGAGGGCGCCAGACATCTTTACAGATGGTTGTGAGCCACCATGTGGTTGCTGGGAATTGAACTCAGGACCTTTGGAAGAGCAGGCAATGCTCTTAACCGCTGAGCCGTCTCTCCAGCCCCCCATCCTATTTCTTTTTAAATTATGCTTAGAACAGTGCTTAGGGTGCCAACCTCATACGCTTCCTAACTTTGGATCTGGGTTCCTACACTAGGTTACTGAGGAATTGTTTTCAAGTTCCTTCTTATCCCTGTTTCTATTTCTTGTCTTTAAAGTGGAGGGAACAATAGCTTTGCATTGTAGGATTTTTATAAAAGTTGATGCATGTTACGAGAGATGCTTAAGACTATATTGCATGTAACCAATGCTGTCAAGTTAAAAATAAAAGAAAAGGTGGTCAGCTTTCTTCTATTCATGACACAATTACCTAAGTTTCCTCTTTTTTTAAATTTCTTATAAAATTTTGACTTTTGGAGACATGGCAAAAATTAAGTAAATATGCTCACTAGTGCCATGTATAAACTCTTAAAATAGACCTATTCATTTAAATCAAAGGAAAGGATTGAAGAGAGGGTTAAAAAAATAGTCCACTTGCTAGAATAAGGTTATAGGGGAAAATGATATCAATCTAGAATATTTTCTAGTTATCTATTTTTAATTTGTCCTGGAACAAAGTAAAATCCAAAGTGTGGAAACCCATGTGGAAGCCACAGGAGGATGTCAGGATTCTCTCTCAGTCACTTGTTGCTTTATTGCCTTGAAACAGGAACTCTCCCTCAGCCAGAAGTTCATCATTTCAACTTGGCTGGATGGCAGTGAATTCCCAGGATTTGCTTAAAGTCCTAACTAAATGCATAGGCAGCCCTATATTGTATTTAAAATGGGTGCTGGAGATTTGAATCCAGGTCCCTATGCTTTCTGAGCAAGAGCTCCCACCCACTGAGCTATCATCTCAGTCCTCCAAAGTCAAAGTCAGATTTCTGTGTACAGTCAGTTGTTTCTTCAATATTATATGCTTCTCTGCCTCCTTTCTACTAACTTGCCTGCTTTTCAGAAGACTTATTTAGAGGCATGCTGTATCAATAAATTTTCCCCACCAGTATGTTTTGTGACCAAAAAGATATTTAACATACAGAAACAAAGTGGGCTAAAATTATACATAATAGACAAATTAAATTTTGGGATCCCACACAGGGGCAGCAAGAGGGCTTATATGGTAAAGGCACTAACAGCCAAGAGTGATGTCCTGACTTACGCTCCTGGGTTCCACAGTGTGGTAAGAAGCTTCCACAAGTTGTCCCCTGATTTCCATATACACACCATGGCACATGTATCCACTCCCCTAAATATAAATAAATGTGAAAATTTTTATCCTATTTAATTATTTTTTAATCCCAAGGAGATTCCTTCCATGAATTTCATTTTCAGGAAACCACTATCTATAAAATGTTGGCATAGTACCTGCCTTGGTTCCAGAGACATTTTTTTTCTCTTTTTTATAGATTAACTAAGGCAGTAATTGGCTGAAACAAGGAAACAGAAATATTTAAGGCAAACTTTGTTAGACATGATCAAATGGGTCAGTACAGAAGCACAGCAGAAAGATAAAGATGATGAGGTGTTGAAATAGGAGCTGCGGGGCTGCGTTCCTGCCTCCTGGCTGCCAGCTAGCTTATGCCCCAAAATAATTACAAGGAAACTGTATTCTTTTAAACACTGCCTGGCCCATTAGTTCCAGCCTCTTATTGGCTAGCTCTTACATATGGATCTAACCCATTTCTAATAATCTGTGTAGCACCACAAGATGGTAGCTTACCAGGAAGGATTCTAGCCTACATCCGTCTGGGGTTGGAGAATTATGGCAACTGCCTGACTCAGCTTCTTTCTCCCAGCATTCTGTTCTGTTTACTCCACCCACCTAAGGGTTGGCCTATCAAGTGGGCCAAGGCAGTTTCTTTATTAATTAACCAATAAAAGCAACAGATTAGAAAGAAATCACTCCCACATCACTGAGGTGGGAACATATGTGGCCAAACATCAAGTCTGAAGTCATTCTCTAGTTTTCTGGGAAACATCCCATGTTTTGCTAAAGTATGATTTTCTTGGATTGGATTTGGTCTAGAATCCTACAGTACTCTTGAGGTCAGGATGGTAACATTGATGCTGACCTAGAGGAATTAGCTCAGGCTTAATTTTATTTGTTAATTCCTGTTCTTAATTTACCCTTCAGTCACATGGTCTACAACATAAGCTAAGGCAATAGTGTTCAACTGTTGTGTTTCTGTCCCCTATGGTGACATTTGATAATGCCCAGATATCTGGGTTGTCATAATGGCACTGGATTGAATGTTATTGGCATTTACTAGGTATAGTCAGGGATACTGATAGATATATTACAGAACACCAAAGACAGTGCCTGTTGACATAAAATAATATAACCCCAAATGTTGTTAGTGTTGAAGAAGAGGGAAACATTCCATTATTCCCTTCTTTCTGCTATGTGTTCCACTGAGAAGTGATTAGCTGTGAAGTGGCGTTCCATCTCTGTGTTCTCATCATCATGGAGTTACCTGCTTTTTATTTTCTTGTCATGGTAGACTACGTCCTTCCTACAGTGTAAGCTAAAATAATTCTTTAAGTTGCTACTGTTGGTAATGATAAAGGTAACTAAGATATGAAATTGGCACCAAGAAGTAGTGCTGACTATGAACCTCCTTGGCATTTAGAGCATGTTCCTGGGAGAAACGTGGAAAAGTTTTGGGGGTGTGGCTTAGACAAGTCCTAGAATGGTGTAAGAGGAGCTCCATAGGAAATTATCATTTGAGTTCAGAGACACATGCAAACAATACAACTATGAAGTTTGGAACTGATACCAGGATGCAGAGGGGAAAAGGGAAGGAGTCAACTGGGAACTGGACTGGAAGCTATTCATGTTATAGTCTTGTGGGTATTATGGCTTTGTTCTCTGTGTCCTAAGAATTTGAGTGGAGCTGAATTCAAAAGCACTCGGCTAATTCATTTAATAGAGGACCTGTCAAGGCAGAACAGCATTTGGACTATGTCAGTTACTTTTCTCAATATTGTAGACAAGTGTTCAACAAAAGCATTTTTTAAGGAAGGAAGAGTTAATTTTGGTTTATGATTTAAGATTATAACATCCATTGAGACAGAAAGGCAATCAGTGGGAGTGTGAGGTGCCTGGCCACATTGTATGCGAAGTTCAGGTTGCAGAGAGAGATGACTATTGGTGCTCAGCTGACTGATTTTCTCCCTTCTATTTTAGTCAATGTTGAACCACAGTCATTGGATAACATTGCCTATATTTAGGGTGGGTCATCTCTCTTCAGTAATTTTTGGCTAGAAACTTACACACATGTTCACACACATGCATACTTATGCATGTGTGTGTGTGTGTATGTGTCTTACTTGATTATAAACCCAGTAAAGAATAGAGATAACCCATAATACATGCCATAGCATGGTTGCTGTTTCCTGCCTGCAGTGAGACTTACAATGATATTTCAAGCAAAATGTGGAACAGAAAGAAGTAAAAAAAAAATACAGTTTGGAAAATACAGGACCGTGAATAGGTCAAAGTTGTGGACAAAGTGGGCAGGTAGTATGAATTGCTAAAATGTTTAATGCCCTTAAGGAGAACTTTGTAGTGGGAAACAGAGAAGGTGTTTTGAGGGTAAGACTCCAGCCATCAGGATATTTGTGTGCAACTCTAAATTCATGTTAAAATCTTACATTTGAAAAAAGAATCTCTGAACTAAGTCTCCATGAGCCTTATAATAGCAGGTCACCTACGGACCATGTTTTCCAGACACAGAGAGAATGCCGTACCTGTGGTTCAAGGGATCAGGCTCCAATCCCCAGATAGTGGCAGAACTTTGCATTGTCCATATGGCTGACTTTCCATGGTTTTGAGAGGTAAGAATGAATGACTCCTAAGACTTCCACCAAGGTTCCAGAAAACTGATGAGACTGGGTGACAGTCAGCAGAATTGGATTCTCCTCATGAGCTTCTGAGGAGCCCATACATGAAGCTGTGGGATTTTATAGTGTGTAGTGGAGAATTCCAAAATGTGGGACTGTCCAGGAATGCTGTAGATACCAACTGGAATTTACATGCCCCACAGGAAACAGAGCTCAAAGGTCAGGGCAACTCAAGTCTGGTGGAGATAAGAGGATACCAACATGAGAAATCCAAGAAGCTGGACGTGAAGGGTGAGCTCTACTGGGTTTCAGTCTTCATTTGGTCTTATTTTTCCTTGCTTTGTCCTCTTTCATCCATTTTGGAATAGAAATATTTACCTGGCACCACTATAGATTGCAAGTGTGTAACTTTGTTTTAACAGGTCTTGTAGCTAAGAGTACCAAAACAAAAACACAGTTATCATCTTAAAGGGAGTTTGTTCTACAGCTGTTTTCAGTTACCATGGCTCAGGAACACAGATTTAGCTTACCACAAGCAATATTCCAACATGGAAGTAAGTTCATGAAGAATCAAGAAAGTCACAAATCAAATCACTTTTAAAATATATCAATGGGTACATCAAAGGTGCAGTTACAGCAAGATAGAGATGGTTTTCTATAGGCTGGATATGCTATCTGATGACAATATTAGCTTTTTGATTGGTGGAAATTTCTGGTCTGCTAAGTTATAGATTCCAGAGGTTTTTTTATTGATTAGTCTTAGCATATTAGTTTTGACACAGAGATGGCCCAGAAATAGCTGTTCTTAGGGGCTAAAGCTTGCCTAAGATAAAGCAATTAGGTTCTGGACTGCAACATTTCAGTCTCTCCATAGTACTATAGTTCTAATCAGTCAATCAGTCTCTGTAGACACATCTTCTTTCTGGGTGTTTTTGTTCATGAGAGATTGTTCTAGTCTCTGAGACCACGCTTGTGCCTTGTGGACAGTGTTGGATCTGTTAAGACCTAGAGAGGTTTTGGAGGTGAACTAAATGTATCTTCATTATTGTATGGCTATGAGTATTTGATAGAAGTGGATTGTTATGGTTAAAGCGATGTGTTTGGTTGTCAGGTTGGCAAGGGTTATCCTGTGATAATCTCATTAATTTGAGTAAATGTTTAATCACCTAGAAGGCATATTCTAGGTATGTTTTGGGGCAATTTACAGACAGGTTTAACTGAAGAGGGATGTTCCACCCTGAATGTGGATGAGACTATGCCACAGGCTGAAAGTCCTTGATTGAATAAAAAAAAACTGAGAAAGCCCGTCTAGTGTGCCACTTTTAAATATGATGAGATGTGAGGTATTGAGGAGTTGCAACCACATGCTGCTGCCTCCATGAAGCTAGCTGCTGTCATGACTTTTCTGCTGCTATGGATTATGTCCCTTTGAACTGTGAGCCCAACAGTACTGCCTTCATAAGAAGAAAAAGATTTTGAAAAGAGCTGAGAAATCATGTTGTAAATGGTGCTCCCATCTGTGAGTCTTTGTACTGAAAGTCTTCTTTGCCAGGCCATTCTTCTTCCATCTCCCCCTACACCACTCAGCAGATAGTTCTTTGTGCCATTAAGATTTTGGGTTGAGTGACATCACCTTAGATGTCCTTCCCTGGTGGTTCTGCTCAATTTAAGCATTATGCCCTCAGTGACTATGTGTTGAATCTTCTTTTCTGTCTTTCTTTTTTTCATGGCACTTAGCCCTGTGAATTATGAGCTACTCAATAGAGATATGTGCTTTATAAATCACACATTTGGCTTTTCATAAAGTGAAGAAATTACAACTACATTTGAATTTTTGATGTGTCTTCTGTTTATTGTCATTTCATTGCAGAAAAGCCTTCAGACACGCAAACCCCCTTTCGCTTGTTGAAAAATGCAAAATCATTGTGTGGCAGTAATTAATTTTTTTTTTGCTTTCACCTAATTAAATTTGTGCAAAGAATGAGGAAAGGGCTTTATCATTCACAAGAGAAGCAAGTTTCTCACACCTGACTTCCATCATTCTGAGTAACTACTTCATTAGGACTGAGGCAAGCCCAGTGACAGATCATTAATTTTCATGGATATAATCTGGGAAGCCAAATGTTTGTAGAAGGGGAGTCTGGCAAGAATGGCATAAATGTATTAGAACTTATTAAAAATAAGCTGCAAGTCTGTTTTCATGCTGCCTCTGTCATATTATGAATCAAATGTAAGCGTTATATAATACACAAGTCATCGTGTGTTACAGATGGGAAAGTAGACACAACGTTCATCCTTGAACAGTCTGCATCTTTTATACTCTAGAAGTTTCAAGTTATTGTAAAGAAACAAATAGAGCTCTAAAAATATTTATGCTCTCTCTTACCATCTATTAATATATTGCTATTTTAATAGAAAACATGAGATATGAGGATGTGCATACTAAGTGAGAATAAAATCATCTTCATAATCATAATTCTATGATAGCTTTTAAATGTATGTGTCTCCATGTTTTAAAAGCAATCTTAGAAATCAAAAAGCAAAAGAATTATTGGCAAATTTCCAATTTCTCCCAATTAGCCAACTTTGGAGGAAATATTTCAAATATCTTTGAGTTTTTTATGCTTTCTAGGACATCAAAATCAAGGAATATCAGTAACCATTTGCTAATTGAAAGACCTTATTTAAAATAATTGCTTTGAATTAAAAATATTTTTGATAATCTGTAAATTATTTCTGCTAGGTTAACTAAAACTGACATTGAGATACTTCTCTTTTTGAGACCAAACACTTTCTTTCTTACCCTTCCTTCAAGACCACAGTGTGCCTATGTAGCTGGATCCCTTGTTTGTACCAATGTGTAGTTTGAGAATAGAAGTTAGATTAGCAATAAGAGGTGTGTGATTTGAAATCAATTCAGTGGAAACACATCATGTTTTATAATTCAACTACATCTACATCCTGGATCTGCCAATTACTACCTGAACTAATTACTTCTCTATTGCTGTGATAAGACATCATTACCAAGGTAACTTATAGAACAAAAAGTTTATTGGAGCTTACAGTTCTAGAGGGTGAGTCCATGACCCTTATGGTGGGAAGCACGGTAACAGCCAGATAGTCATGGTCCCATGGTCCCTCCTCCCCGTCTACCTTCTCCCATGGTCCCTGTGTTCCCAATTTACTCAGTAGATCATGTCTTTTTCTATTTCCCATGTAGATTAAATCCATGTATGTCTCTCTTAGGGTCCTCATTGTTGTCTAGGTTCTCTAGGATTGTGAATTGTATGCTGATTTTCTTTCTTTTATGTCGAAAAGCCACTTATGATTGACTACATATGGTATTTGTCTTTCTGGGTCTGGGTTACCTCACTCAATATGACATTTTATAGATCCATCCATTTGCCTGCAAAATTTAAGATGTTGTTATTTTTTTCTGCTGTGTAGTACTCCATTGTATAAATGTACCACATTTTCCATATCCATTCTTCAGTCAAGGGATATTCAGGTTGTTTCCAAGTTCTGGCTATGACAAACAATGTTGCTATGAACATAGTTGAACACATGTCCTTGTGGTACAACTGAACATCCTTTGAGTATATACCCAAAAGTGGTATTACTGGGTCTTGAAGAAGGTTGTTTTCTAATTTTCTGAGGAATCACCATATTGATATCCAAAGGGGCTGTACCAGTCTGAATTTATACCAGCAATGCAGGAGTGTTCCCTTTACCCCACAACCTTTTCAGCATAAGTTGTCATCAGTGTTTTTGATCTTGGCCATTCTTACAGGTGTAAGATGGAATCTCAGAGTTGTTTTGATTTGAATTTCTCTGATGACTAAGGATGTTGGGCATTTCCTTAAGTGTCTTTTAAACCATGATTAAACATCACAGTATTCTCTCTAAACCAATTTGCTAAGTGATATAAAGAGAAAGGAAATTCCCAAAATGGGACATGATCCCAAGTTTCTCATTGTATTCCAACAATAATGTCCTGTTTAAACAATGCAGGAAATGGGGTTCTAGGACAGGATAGTATAAATTAGAAGTAGATATCACAAGTAGAATACATGGAAGTCAGAGATATAGATTCAAATATTGTCGGTTGATAGCAAATTATTTGACTTACTGGAATCTAATTTTCATTGTAGTATATTAATAATAATAATTACTCTTTCTAGACATGTTCTGAGAGTGACAAAGATCTTAATGGAGATAAAGGAAGCAAAATACATAACATAAACCACACAGGCAGTGAATGCTAATAACAATAATTAGTCTTAGAGTCTAGCAAGTTTGCCTCTATGAGAGCTGCTTTGAGGAACTGTATTCTAGTCTTATCCTGAGATTTTGCATCAGTAGAAAGCCACCAATATGAGTTTGTTTCAAGAGTGGAGTTGAATGAATGATGTCCAGAGCTGATCTGAATACTGCTTTTGGAACATGTCGGTTTAGTTGTGGAAAACTATGGGTCATCCTCTATCAGGTTCATCTCTTAGCTTTTTGAACCAAGGAACTTGTTTGCATGATGACTAAGCTCCAACAGAATGCTCATTTTGTATTTCTTGTTAGCTATGGTTCATGAACATGCTGCTGAAATATGATATTTATCAAAAAATATTTCAGACTAATAGTGCAGTAATGAGAAATATACTAACATAGTCAGGCAGCGCCTTAGAGGGAGTGGGGTAACTTCATCCTTTGGCGTTCTGTCACACGGTAAGTTATTCTTGTGTCTTCAGCACTCTAAACATGTTTTTTACTTTAATCTCAAGTAACAGAAACAACAACAACCTATCAAAGTTAATAGTAATCTTCAGTTTAGTGTCCCCTAGACTCTGCTTGTTCCTTATATCCATTTCTCTTCACTTTGCTCAGTTCTTCCATTTGATTTCATCTCCCACTTTAGGTAAGCATTGATTCTTTTCTGCATTCTAAACATACACTTATGAGTGTTATCTGTTTTTGCAACATAATATTAATACTAAATTATTAATCAGACAATATTAATATCTAATTATTAATTAATATTAACATGTAATTATTAATAATAACAATAATAAGAAAATTCCTATTGTACTATCCCCAAATCAATCAGTTCAATGACATACAAAAGAAAGGAAGTTTTATGAGCTATATCTCTGCATTCAGGGGTGAATTCCTGAGAGAAGACTGCAACTGGATGCCTGTAGTCTTAGAATTGTATTTATTTGCTAGAGGTTATATAACAAAGAACCATGAGCCGAGTGGTTTCAAACATATGCATCTATTTTTTTGTCTGACAGTTCTGGAGGCTAGAAGCTTTCTCAAAGTATGTGTGGGCCCCTGCTGCTGCTGGAGTTACTACCAATGATGTACTCTAGATAGGTCTCTTGATTAGCTTCTACTATTTTCTTGATTTGAGACAGATTGATGTGATTTGGAAAACATGTTAAAATTTGATTCCTAATGTAAAAGTGTTGAGTGGTGGTTATGCCTTCTGGAAACAAGATGGTCATGACCATTTTGCCCTTATAAATGGAGTAATGTTTTTCCAGAGATGCTGTTTAAGCTCTTGGGTCTTTTTTTTTTCTCACGGGATGGTTTATTTATGAGAGATTGTTATAAAACAAGCACACCCCTTGTGTTTACACCTTCATGTGTGCTCTCAACATGTTCTCATCTAAGAGGCCCTCATAAGGCAATGCTAGGGTTGTTCTCTGAGACCTCTTAAGTGTGTAAGAAACTATGTGACTTCTTTACAAAATTACCTAGGATCTGTAATTTTGTTGCAGCAATGTAAACTATGGGACACAGCCTCACTTCTATTTTTTTTGAATTATCTACCTTTTTCATGTTTGCATAAGTTATTATTTTTACATTTCTCTTTTGCCAAAGGACACCAGTAATACTGAATTAGAGCCTACCCTAATGTAGTTGGAGACCCTTGTTCATTTCCCAGCCGCTCAGACCTGAATTATCACATAGAAACTATATTAATTACAACACTGTTTGGCCAATAGCTTAGGAATATTTCTAGATAACTCTTACATTTTAAATTAGTCCATTATTTTATTAATTTATGAATCTCCATGAGGCTGTGGTTTACCATCTTTCTGATGGTAGCCACAATGGGAGCAGTTGGCTTAAGCTCCTATTGCTGTGAGCTTCCAGTTACGATGGACTGCATCGCCCTTCCTTCCTTAAGATGCTTTTGTGAGGTTGTTTTATCAGGGAAACAAAAACAATAACTAAGACATTTTCCACATAGTCCCCTATGTGGATGTGATGAACAAGTATGTTTAGTATTTGTGTATTTTTAAGTTTTATCTCTAATAGCAAATACTTGTTATTTAAATAGACACTGTTAATATTAATTTCCTCTATTTTTAGATACTTCTAACTGTAGCACCTGGGAGATACTTGACTGTGCTAAACTGACTACTTTGTAAACAGAAACATTCACATCCAATTATTTTGTGTTTTTTTTTTTTACCTTTTTATTAGAGAGAGGTTTAATATATTTGGGACACTATTACACAATTAGAAGAGTGGTATTCATTTTAAAATATTGACATAAGTAAGAAAGCTGTACTGCTCCATGGAACCAAAATAATAATTAAAAATGGCCTTTATTTTATCTCTTGTTATCTGCCTATCCAAAATGAGACTCTGGTTTAAATATAGATTCATCTCTTACAAAGTATTCAATTGTATTCCAATGAAAACCAAGAGAAAAAGAATTCTGTCTCAGATCTGTTTATCTTATGAACATCTTTGGACTATGCTTTGGAAAAGATCGATGACAATTTTGAGGAAGAATGCACAGCTGTGTGGCCAACTGTGTTGCTGATCTTGAATCTGAATGCCCCTCCAGGTTCCATCTGGGGCTGACATTTAACTTGACCTTCTCAGAACAAGAGGTTAATTTCTGGAGCATTCAAATTATAGAGATGAATTTGGAAAGCTGCTTATAATTAAGATGCCTCTGGCTTTTGCATCTGGGCTGGAGACAGCAGACGCTAATGTGGCAATCCATTCTCTCCCAGGGATGACTGAGGTCTGCACTTTCAAGCTTGATCAATTTCTCTGTGGGTTGAGCTTCTCTCCCACGCAGTTGGGGAATGAATTGCTGACCTCCAGAAACACAGTGTTCCCTTTCACCTGAGATGAAAAAGTCAACCAACCATCTTACTGAAGTGTCTAACAAATTTATTTCTTCTAATAAAATTGTTGACAAGAAGCTCTTGCTTGCAACAGTAATCATTTTATTTAATAGCTTTCCAACCATTTTCATTACCTGGGGTAAACATTCTTGTTGTTGTTTTGTTCTTTGAATCAGGGTCTTTGACTGTATATGTTGGTCTCCAAACTCATTTTCCCAAGATTCCACTATTACAGGTGTATGCCAACAAAATGGAAAGATTGGTATTTTTATTCTAGATTTGTTTATTTTGGGTGTGTGTGTGTGTGTGTGTGTGTGTGTCTGTGTACTATGTTCATGAAGGTTCAAGGAGGGAAGAAGAGGGTATTGGGTCTACCAAAACTGGAGTTATAGGCAGTTGTGAGTAGCTTGATGTGAGTACTGGGTTCCAAATCTAGCTCCCAAATCTGCAAGCTCAGCAAGTTCTCTTAATTACTCTCCCCAGACATAACATAGGAACTTTCTTTGTCTCCATTTTGTGAGTAACTTGGCTTACTGCATAATGTTTTTGGGATTACACAGTAGTTTTTTTTTTTTTTAGAAGCAGGATTTGAAAATGAGTCATTCCTCTGAAGCAGTGGGTTTGAGGTCACTATGTGCTCCCTTTTTTCTTGGAGAAGTTTGAAAGAAATCATTGCACTTTTCAGCAATAGGTGTTGTTCTTCATGATTTAATTCTATAGCAACCTATGATATCAGTGCAGGTACTATGTTGGTACCAAGAGGGACAGTGGGACCCAAGAATTTAAGGAGACTTAGATAAGCTCAGTCAGTTGACAAGTGATGTTCAGGTAGTTTGTGTTCTTCACCTGCCTAAAGTTATTATTCTCTGAGTGGAAATAATTTCTTTGCTCCTCTGCAGGAATGTATTGCAGTATTGTATAGGGAAGAGAAATAGAGCTTGATATTGTTGTTTCACTGTTAACTTTTACAGAGGAGGTCCTAGATTAATTCTGATCTCACCATGTCAGAAGGAACCAAGGGAATCCATTGTAAAGTCTATCTTCTAACTGGTGGGTGGGACCTGGAAAACTACCTTTATTTCTAAGCTCTATAGTTAATTCTGATGAACTGGGGTCACAATTCATTTTAATAGATAGGCAATTCAGTTATAAAAGAAGAATTGTCCAAATAGAGGAAACATAAAAATTATACTATGGCTATTGGTTATTGTTCTTTTAAACGATGTATAAACCAAGTTCTCAATAGTCTTTGTTCATTCCCTCCTGAAAGAAAAGAAAGTAAAAAATAAACTTCAGAGTTGGTTAAAGGATGTTGATGTTGATTTAATTAGCTCACTCCTAGAACCCTATTAATCTGTTTTTGGTGCCTCTGACATGCAGTTACAAAGTTCTAGCATTTTCACAACTTGTGATTTATTGCTAGCTATAACATAAGTGACCATGAAATGCCCCAATTAGTGACTTGTCATCTGGACTGGCTGCAGAGCCTTTTCAGTTCCAGAAACTGTCCCAGCCTCATGCATTGTGTCATGTTCAGGGTCTGATGGACTGAGGAGTAGCCTGGCCTTATTCTTTCTTGACTTCTTGTCCTCTTCCTCCTCCTCTTTCTCTCATGGACATCCCATCCAAGGAGTCCAATAGGTGGGTAGTACTTATAAAAAATTGGAGTGAACAGCATCTTTATTGAATGAAACCATGTAGGTAAAAGGATGCAGAACTTTGTCCACATTTTCATATAGTAGTTACAGGTTGTATAATGGGAATATTATGATTTTAGAATAGGAATATTATTTAAATTTTTATATGTTCATATTATGTGCCACAGTGCCTCTTTTTTCTTTTTTGTATTATAGATGGTATTTATTATAGTATTCCTATATATTAAATTTAATTTAAATTTGAGTTGTAAAATTTTATAAAGCGGTTTTGAATATTTTAAATTATATTTCTGGCAGGTGAATAAGTATTATCTCTTTTGGAAAGCTGGAGAAGTTATAAATTCAAACAAAATTGTTTGAAGTAAAAAATACTGACCTGATGTCACATTATAGTGAACGGCTGACATGAAATTTCCCTGAGGTTTTCGTTTCCTATCTTATAGTTCTTCTCTCATGGCTTGCTCACTTTACGTCCATAATCGGCACTGGGTAGTGCTGTCAATCAGAAAAACACACCAATAACATCCTTTAGCCCATTGTTCTTTCTTTTCTGAATGTTAGAAGAAAGAGAGCAATACTGGGAAAACTCTGGAGGGAGTGAAGAAGCCTTTGGCCTGGAGAGCTGGTTCTGTGACAGACTCCCTGTGTATCCTCACTTCTGCACATACATTGATTTCCTCATTTTTAGAATATTAGCATAGTGGGAGCACTGGGTTGGGTTCAGTCAGTGGTCTACAGTGTGATCCTGGTACAATCAGTCTCAGTACCATCAGGAAACCTCTTAGGAGTTGAGACTCCCTCCCCCACTGACTGTTTCAGAAACTGTGAGGCCTAAAGTCTGCTTTAACAAGCTCTTTGGGGGATTCAGCGACAAGCTAGATTTTTGAGAGGCATTGAGGGAAAGTTATCTTAGTATCCTATCTACTTAAATCATCCCATTAGGCTGCTGCTGAGTCTCAAATAATTAGAATTTGATAAATATTTCATCTGTAAATAAAATACAGTAATTTATTTTATCTAGATAACCAGATAGCACATTGACCTTGATTATCATTGTATTGGATAAGTACACAGACATCAGTTAATAAGTGCTCCTAGTTGGTCTAAATCAAGTAAACTTAGGGAGAAACCATGAATGTAAGAGGCGGACATCGGTTGAGCTAAGGATGCTGGAGCTCAATGACTTTGTGAACTTGACCTAATCTTTTTTATGAAAAAAAGGTTTGGAAATGCTTGAATCCCAAGTTACCAACCATCATTGCATTTTATTATTTCATGGCTTATAGCCAATGCCAAATAGCTACCAGAGCAACTAAATTGATTTTACACCTGTGTGCACACACAAAACAGCAATTAGGAAACATCGTGTAGCAAATTTGACATGTATAAAATTATAGAACCAATTACTTTCTACAAGTCAACTCATGACAGTCATTTCAAACAAAGCAGCTCCTGGAATCTGTTCCTTAAGGACCCAGTAGACAGAATGTAGGTGAATTTAAGCTTTGTTTCATTGTCTGCAAATCAGATTTGAGAGGATGAGCTGAGAGAATAGACAGGGGATATTAATTTAAGTTAAATGTTTGCAATTTTAAGGGTTACTTCCTTTAAAGAGAAAGATCAGATAACTAGTTTCTGCTGTCTAGTGGGATTCAGTGGAAAGAATGAGAATGTTATGAGGAATGATAGAGTATCTTTTTTTTTTTCTATTTCCTGATAGTGTTTATTACTTGTATGTTTTTGGAGAAAATTAGAGTCTCGTAAACCTTATTTGCAAATCTATTAAATAGATACATTAGCATTTAGAACCTCCCCCAAACAAAGAGCTTTTTCCATAGAAATCTTGAAGCCACTCTCCCCAACACAAATATATGAAGTAAACAGAAAAACATTGATCTGCAAGGGATTCATTTTGAAAGCCTTTAAACAAGACACTGCTTATTGAAGCAGTAGAAAAAAACCCTTATAGTGTCCATCCCACTTTCAATGTCATCATTAAAAACACTGGAGGCAGAAGAGATGATAAAATTGAGAGGGAATGTTGAGCATAGGAGGATGGAAATGGAAAGAGTTGGACTGGGCTAAAGAAGGGGTGAAAATGTAAATACAGAATTTATGATGAAATTCCCCCCCAAAATAAAAACTCAAAGAAAATAGTGAAGGCAGATAGTATCTTATAGAATCTGACTAGGAATGTTCACTTTGGCCCATAAAGCAATGTTTGCTACAGAATTGTATTCTGGCCATAAGGAAGCAGAAAAGAGGATGCAATATATCATTGATTTCAAAATTCTGGTGTCCTTCACAGTAGCTTCAAAAACCTACTTTAGAATAAACCTCACCAAGGAAGTGAAACTCAATCACAGTTTCAATGCAATACCTATAAAAATTTCAATGTCATTCTTCACAATATTTTAAAAAATATTAAACTTTTTACAGAAACATAAAACCTCTGGTTATCTAAAGCAATTCTGGATTTAAAAAAACATCCAGTGATGGAGATATCAGAATACCTGACTTCAAGTTATATAACATTGCCAGTAACAAAAGCAGCATGATACCAGCATAAAAACAGATACATAGATCTAAAAACCATAATAGATGACTAAAAAAATAAACACATGTAAGTATATACCTGATATTTGACAAACATTCCAAAATTATTAAGAACCATCTTCAACAATGGTACTGCAAACTTTGGCTATAGATATGTAGATGATTGAAATTAGGTCCTTATCTTTTATTCTGTACAAAAATAATTTCTAAATATATCAAAGACCTAATATGAAACCACAAACTGTAATTGTCAGAGAAAAAATTAGAGAAAAAAAGTCAAGATCTAGAAACAGACAGAATTTTCTGAAAATTAACTACACAAAAAATAAAGTCAAATAAGTGTTAAATGTGATTTAGTGGATCTAAAAGCCATCTTCTCTGATGCTTTGTTAAAGGGACTGTTGAGATAAAGCTGTTAAATAGTGTCTTCTGGACATGAAAAGCCTGCTGACTTTATGAGTTTACAGTAGCTGTAGATGACTGAACAAGATCTGCATGAGATCAAGCTAGTTAATATTCTATTTTGGGTGGCAGTGGGAATGACACAGCTCTACCCCCTTCTGGGGGTTTGAAAGAAGATGGCACTCAAAGCAAGTGGCACTATTAAGAGGTATGGTCTTGTTGGAGTAGGTGTTTTCTTGTTGGGGGAAGTATGTCACTGTGCAGGCAGACTTTGAGGTCTCATATATGCTCAAGATACCATCCAGTGTCATAGTCTACTTCCTGTTGCCTACAAGATGCAATAACACTCACAGCTCCATCACTATGCCTGCCTGTATGTTGCCATGTCCCACTATAATGATAATGGACTAAACCTCTGAACTGTAAGCAAGCCAACACAATTAAATGTTTTCCTTTATAAGGGGTGTCATGATTATGGTGTCTCTTCACAGTGATAGAAATCTTAACTAACACAGAAGTTGGCACTGGGGCTGGGGTATTGCTGTGATAGGCATGACCATGATTTTATTTGGAGGAATTTGAACTTTTGTGCTTTGGGTTAGAAAAGCATTGGAATCCTTTAAGTACTGCTTAATGCGCTGTACTAATAGGGACATGGAAAACAATGGTGCTGAATGTGATTTGCTAAACTGTGGAGGCCTTGTTCAAGAAGTTTCGAAGAAGAATATTAATATGTGACCTAGAGATCCTTCTAGCGATATTCTGGTAAAGAATGTGACTGTTTTTTTTTTTTTCCTTGTCTAAAGTGAAGAGTTTTGAATTAGTTTTTTTTTTTTTTTTTTGGCAGAGGAAATCACAAAACAGCTTTGTATAGACTCTGTCATGAGGTTATTAGTATTAATTCTGATGAAAATTTATAATGAAAAGGATCAAACCAAGCACATAAAAATAAAAAAAAATCATAGATTGAGAAAAGGGGCACCAGGAAGTGGAATAGACCTAAATCCTTTGATCAGAAAGATAAATAGACTAGGAAACTGAGAAATGGAATCAAGAGAGTAGTGACCTCAAGGCAAGATTCCATCCAGCTAAATTTCCCATTTGTGAAAAGGAACTAAAGAAAAATTTAAAGCTAGGTGTGGTGATACATACCTTTAATCCAAGCACTTGGAAGGCAGAAACAGACAGAACTTTGAGTTTGAGGCTAGCCTGGTCTACAGAGCAAGTTTCAAAATAGTTAAGATTAGGTAATGAAAGACATAAAGCTGGTAAAGATGTAATTGAATGAGGGAGCTATGTTCCAACCCTAGCAAACAACAGAACTTGGCCATTTCAGCCATGTGGTACTTGAATTAAGGATAGAAGAAAGGGGCTATGGAATTTGCCTCTGTGACTAAGGAAAGATGCTGTAGCCAGGCATGTGTCAGGAGTGTCCCTGAGTGTAGGCCTAAAGGAGTCATTGCATGAAACTGTGAAGCTGAAGACCCCAAGATGTTAGAGACGCCAGAGCTGTGGGGATACCCACCGAAAAGAGGACTACTGATGGAGTAGGGCCAGTCCAGTAGAAAGTTTGTTGCAACCAGCAAACCTGAAAGAAGTTGGATGTCTGAGGAGTATTTTGACTTCTGATGTAGAGATAGCATTTGGAGTTTGCCCAGCTGGTTTACAGTCTTCCTTTTGTCTAGTATTTCCTCACTCTGCTCCCTTACTGTGCACTGAATTGAGTCTGAGCATATAGGAGACTGGAGTGGCCAAGTTAGCACAAAAGAAAGTGATAGAAAAAGGCAAAGCTGGTACCAAAAGCATAAGAGCTACGCCAAAAGCATGACAACTACACCAAAAGCGTGACAGTTAGAAAAAGGCACGAAAAAAAAAAAGATATTGCAAAGCCCGTGAAGAATAATCCCAGCCTAGATGGTGCTGAAGGGGAGCAAGGCGGAAGGAGATCTGACTTATTTGCAAGATGATTGGAGTTAGAGATGGGGTAAGATGACATAAAGTGCCTGATGCCCTCGTGATCCCCATTAGAAGCAATGGGAGCCACGGCTCATGCAGACGTGACTGCTGATGTGATTGGCTAATTTCCCTTCTGCTTCTTCTGGGATTTGTGGGTTTTTGCTTTTTAAGTTGCATGCTGTAAGGAAATAAATGAACTCCTGCTTGACTAGACTCCCTGCTACATCTGATTGTCTCCATCCCCAGGATTTGCGTGGCAGGCATGTACTTCCTCTCTTCAGCCAGGGTCAGTCTTGGGCAGCTGGCTCAATTCTTCAGAGGGGTCTACAGAAGTACCCCACACCTTATCTAAGGTTTGGAAGGGTAATATATATCCTGTGCCATTATATGTTGAAAGTATGTGATCCATTTCTTGATTTTGATTTTATAGGTTATCAGTTAAGAGATTGCATGAATCTCAGAAGAGTCTTTGAACTTTAGACTTTTAAACAAGTTTAGGACAGTTATAGACTATGGAGACATTTGAAATTGAACTGAATGCATTTTTGTATTATGATATGGCTACAAGTCTTTGGGGCCAGGGAATGGAATGTGGTGGGAAAGGAAATGGCACCCAAAGGGAGTGGCACTATTAGGAGGTGTGGCCTCATTAGAGGAAGTGTGTCACATTACAGATAACTTTTAGGTCTCATATGTGCTCAAAATACCATCTAGTGTCACAGTCTACTTTTAGTTGCCTGCAAACTATAACACTTGTAGCTTTAGCACCATGTCTTACGGCAGGCAGCCATGTCCCACTATAATGAAAATAGATTGAACCTCTGATTTGTGATGTGGATTCCCCTCTGTGTGCTGTGATTACCATTGATTAATAAAGAAACTGTTTTGAACCTATAGCAAGGCAGAACTTAGTTAGGTGGGGAAAACTAAACTGAATGTTGGGAAGAAGAAGGCAGAGTTAGAGAGAAGCCATAGAGTTGCAGCCAGAGACAGACACACAAAAACTTTGCTGGTAGGTCACGACCTCGTGGTGATGCACATATTAATAGAGAAGGGCTAAATTTATATGTAAAAGTTAACAAATAAGAAGCTAGAGCTAGTGGGTCAAGAAGTGATTTAAATAATATAGTTTCTGTGTGATTATTTTGAGGCTTGGCAGCTGGGAAATGAACAAGTGGCCCTCATCACAACAGAATTGTAAGCGAGTCACGACAATTAAATGTCTTCCTTTATAAGTGTCATTGTGTTCATTCTTGTCTCTTCAAAGTGATAGGAATCCTAAGACACCTCTAGTCCAGAGGAGTTGACAACAGCATTGGAAGAGAGGGTCAGTTTTCTTTAGAGACAGGACTTCTTATATGTTGCCCATGCTTCAGTGGATATCCCTCTACTCAAACAAACACACAGCTCTAACTTACCTCAGAGGATTATGAAGAGAAAGCAAGAAAAGGATGCAAAGCTGGGAGAGGAATATGACAGTTCTGGAAGAAGCTGGAAAGAGGAGTGAGTCATGAGTAAAATACATTCTATACATATATGAACTTCTTTAAGAACTGATAAAATATAAAAAATAATTTTATAAAGCTTCTTCACATTAAAAGGAAATAACCAAATGATAGACTACAGAATGGGAGAAAAATAATTGCTAATTATTCATTTGACAAGGAAATAAGATCTAAGGAACAAAAAAAGTTAAAAAAGAAAAGCCTCAAATCCAAAAAAAGAATAATTATATATTCTGTGAGAAAATAAAAATTGGTTCAGCCACTATGGAAACCAGTATGAAGCTCCTCAAAAAACTAAATAAGATCTATCAGATGACCCAGCATTACCCCTTCTGAGCCCTAGAAGGAAGGATGAAGTATAGATGTTTCATTTAGCATAGGGCATTCTGCAGGTTCTCAGTCTCTCCATCTAGGTCAATTGTGGGTCTCTGTGTTAATCACAATCTACTGCAAACCAAAGCTTCTCTGATGATGGTTGTGAGGTATATTAATCTATAGATATAAGAATAAGTCTTTCAAACATAGTGACACACACTTTTAATCCCAGCATTCAGGAAGGAGGAGTAGGCAGATCTCTGAGTTAGAAGCCAACCTGGTCTACATAATGAGTTCTAGGATAGCTAATGATATTGTGATATTCTGTCTCAAAAGCAAGCAAGCAAACAAACAAAATAAATGGCAATGACAACAACAGCAAAAAACAATAAATTATTAGATATAAATTTCATATATTTATTTAGCATAATGATTGGAGTAGATTCTGCCTTAGGCCCTGACCACAGGTTTATTAGCCATACAATAGTGGCAGACATGGATTTCAATTTGTGGAATAGAGGTTACATCCAAACAGAAATTTGTTCCGCACACGATTTTCATGCCAATATCATGCCAGTGATTGTACTTTGCTAGGACAGTCATTATTATAGCTCACAAGGTTCGCTCCGCTGGTAATACACCTTCCACCTTGCAGCACTATGAAAACTAGTCGGTAGACATGAAGCTTCCAGGTCAGTACCAGTTTAATGTTTCTATGTTCTGAGACTTACGTACCAAGTATCTTCAGCAATAGGGTCTAACTTTCAAGTTCTAGGGAGTAACTGATGACACTGGTAATAGCCTATAATGTTTGGGGTTCTCTGGGACCTTACTGTCAATAACTCTAAAAGAGGAAACCCATTGTTAGCCTGTGATAGCATAGGGTCATTGTTGTTCTATTGTTCTTCTCAGATATGAATGTTCTTCTTAGTTGTGTATGTAGGAAGTTTCTACAATTGCAGGTAGGTTTCCATATGACTTTTTGAAAAGTCTTTAGAGTCATTTGTCCCTCTCTGTTTTCCTTCCTCTACCCTTCTCTCACATCTATACCCAGACTTAATCCTTTCTGTTCCATTAATCCTCTGTAAGTTTTTATACTACTTTTCTCTCTCTCGCCACCTATGAAAGTGACCCCATTCATGGCCTTTTACTTCTTGACTTTATAGATATTCAATTCAAGCAGACATGTCTGAAGACTCAAGGTTAACATCCATAAATAGGAGAAAATACATGTCGTTTGTCTTTCTAAACCTGAGTTATCTCCCTCAGAATGATTGTTTCCATTTGCCCATGAATTTCATATTATCATTTCTTAAGAGTTAAATTATTATTTTACTTTGTGTAAATATATCATATTTTTATTGTCTGTTCCCTCAGCTGATAGACTGCTAAATTCTTTCCATTTTCTGGCTACTATAAATGGAGCAGCAATAAACATGGATGAGCACTTAGTTTTACAGAGTCTTTGGTGCATATGCCCGAGAAGTATATCTAGGCCATAGGGTAAATCTATTTTTCTTTATGTGAAGATCTTCCACGTTGACTTCCATAGTAGCTGCCTCAGTCTGTACTCTCACCAGCAGTGATGAACACTGTTTAATTCCACATCCTATTTTTAAACTGGGTTATTTTATTTCAGGGTGTTTAGGTTTTATTGTTTAGTTTTTTGTAAATTATAGAGATAAACTTTTACAGATGTATATTGGTAGAATTTTTTCATTCTGTGGACTGCTTTTTCACTCAAATGATAAAGTCCTTTGTTGTAGCTTTTTAGTTCCATGAGGTCCTAGTTATTAATTCTTAGTCTTAATGTTTGTGCTGACAAAATCCATGTAAGAAACTTCCTTCCTGTGTCAATGAGCTCAAGTACTTTCCATCCTACCTGATCAGATTCATGGCATCACATCTTATGTTGATGTTCTTAAGCATTCAGCAAACAGTTCATCAGTAGCCTGAGTGATAAAGAACCAAGAGAGAATAAAAATTATTGATATCATGAGTGAACACAATAATGTCATCATATATTCTATGGATTTTGAACAGATACTAAATATCATGGCATTAGTTTTTGTTGTTATAACAGAGCAGGGAAGTATATATCCTAATTAAGGGAGCCATCAAGGCAAGAGACTTGACTCTAGAGGGGCTCCCAGATGTCCAGGTAGATGTCCCCAGTTAGTTCCTTGGGCAGCTGAGGAGAGGGAACCTGAAATGACCCTATCCTATAGCCATACTGATGAATATCTTGCATATCACCATAGAACCTTCATCAGGCTATGGATGGAGATAGAGACAGAGACCCACATTGGAGAACCGGACTGAGCTCCCAAGATCCAAATGAGGAGCAAAAGGAGGGAGAACATGAGCAAGGAAGTTAGGACCACAAGGGGTGCCCCCACCCACTGAGACAGTGGGGCTGATCTATTGGGAGCTCACCAAGGCCAGCTGGACTGGGACTGAAAAAGTATGGGATAAAACCAGACTTTCTGAACATGACAGACAATGAGGGCTGCTGAGAAGCCAAAGACAATGGCACTGGGTTTTGATCCTACTGCATGAACTGGCTTTGTGGGAGCCTAGTCTGTTTGGATGCTCACCTTCCTAGACCTGGATGGAGGGGGAAGACCTTGGACTTCCCACAGGGCAGGGAACCCTGACTGCTCTTTGGACTGGAGAGGGAGGGGAGAAAGGAGTGGGGAAGGGGTAGAGGAGTGGGGGGAGGGGTAAAGGAGTTGGGGGAGGGGAGGGAAATGGGAGGCGGGGAGGAGGCAGGAATTTTTTCAATAAAATTTTTTTAAAAAAATTAAAAGAAAAAGACATCGTGATCAAAAAAGACTTATGGAAGAAAATATTCATTTTGACTTATGTTCCAGAGTGGAAGTCCTTAATGGTAAGGAAGGTATAACAGCAGGTAGATGGAACAGGAAGCTAAGAAATTCTACTTTATTACACAGGAAGATGAGAGAGCTAAAGCTATGTGAGGTGAGGCTACAAACCCTCCATCTTCTCCCAACAGGCCACACTTGTAAATGTTCCATAACCTTCCCAAGCTTTATCACGAGGTTGTCAAATGCATAAATCTCTGGGGAATAATTCTTTTTTTTTTTACTTTTTTGTATATTTTTTATTCATTTTTATTGAGTTCTACATTTTTCTCTGCTCCCCTCCCTGCCTCTCTCCTCCCCTTCAACCCTCCCCAACGGTCCCCATGCTCCCAATTTACTCAGGAGATCTTGTCTTTTTCTATTTCCCATGTAGATTAGATCTATATATTTTTTTCAGTTCTTTTTATTGTTTATTTATTTATTAAAGATTTCTGCCTTATCCCTGCCACCACCTCTCATTTCCCTCCCCCTCCCCCATTAAGTCCCCCTCCCTCATCATCCCTAAGAGTAATCCGGGCTCCCTGCCCTGTGGGACGTCCAAGGACCACCCACCTCCATCCAGGTCTAGTAAGGTGAGCATCCAAACTGCCTAGGCTCCCACAAAGCCAGTACGTGCAGTAGGATCAAAAATCCATTGCCATTGTTCTTGAGTTCTCAGTAGTCCTCATTGTCCATTATGTTCAGCAAGTCCGGTTTTATCCCATGCTTTTTCAGACCCAGGCCAGCTGGCCTTGGTGAGTTCCTGTTAGAACATCCCCATTGTCTCAATGTGTGGGTGCACCCCTTGCGGTCCTGAGTTCCTTGCTCGTGCTCTGTCTCCTGCTCATGATTTATTTTAGGTGATGAAAGGAGACAGAGACAAAGACCCACATTGGAGCACCGGACTGAAATCTCTGGGGAATAATTCTTAATCAAAACCCCACTTATATGTGTAACTATATGCCCATAAATTTTAAAACTTCAAGGAACTGTAAAAATCCTATGAGAAATCTATTGTACTTTTATCAAAAGAAACCTAAGAATATGTTGAAAGAAATTTGATTCATAATTAAAAATGATTGTTTTATTTAACAAAATATAGCTCCTTGAATTAGCTCCTCAGTCAAACAAAGAGTGCTAATAGAAAAATTGATGAAGACAGAAGAGGCTATAGCTTAGTTAAGAGTAATAGATCAGTATTAGTTAACTGAGTTTTAAAATAATAAGCTATGTTTATGTAAGAGATTAACAATAGGTCAATGATTCTCCACATAACATAATTTTGATCTCTAGGAGATAGTTTTACTGTCTGGAAACATTTTTAGCTGTTACTACTGGAGGTGGCAGCACTATCAGAAACTAAGGTACAAACTAAGAATGCTAAACATCTTACAATACACAAAATTGTCCCCCACAGTTACCCAGGCTGGAGCATCAGTGGTGTCAAGGTAGACAAAGCTCACATTCAAACAAATTCACTATATTAGTTAAAGTTTTCACTGTTGTAGCCAAAATACCTTACAAGAAGTAACTTAAGGGAGGAAGGGCTTATTTGGGCTCATAGTCAGAAGTGATACAGTCCATCATGACATTGCATCCATAGGAAAAAAAAAACATAAAAAACAGAGGACATGTAAGGACCCCAAAATTTCAAGGCATGCTTCCAATGACCAGTTTTCTCTTCAAGTTTCCACAACCTTTCAACTGCTCCCATCAGCTACAGACCATGTATTGAAAATCTGAGTCTATGAAAGACATTTTACCCTCAAACCATGACATTGGGGAAAGGGATATATTTGAAATCTTTCTGTAAATTTAAAGTTATTCCCAAAATGTCATGAACTGGGTAGTTCCGACACTTGCATGTCTGAAGCCAGAGGAGCATGAGATTGAGATTAGTAGGGACTACATAGTAAGTAGTGAAACTAGTTTCTGAAAAAAAAAATAGAAATCTTATTTCTTTTTAATTCTTCTAAAAGAAAATTGCAGGTTTTGTTTTACTGGTAACTTTTTCAGATGTTTAAGAAATAAGGAAATTCTATTTCAACTTTAAGAAATATAGCTGGATGATGGTGGTGCACACCTTTAATCACAGCACTTGGAGGCAGAGGCATGTGGAACTCTGTGAGTTTGAGGACAGCCTAATCAACAAGAGCTAGTTTCAGGACAGGCACCGAAGCCACAAAGAAACCCCATCTCAAAAAAAACATATATATATATATGTGTGTGTGTGTGTGTGTGTGTGTGTGCGTGTGTGTGTGTGAGAGAGGTATATTTAAACTAATTTTATGGGGCCAGTATAATCTACTCTTCTCTATTTTTTAAAATAGAATACTTATTTTTTCTTGAGTTCTTTATATATTTTGGAGATCAGACCTTTGTCTGATGTAGGGTTGGTGAAGATCTTCTCCCATTCAGTATTTTGTCTTAATAACAGTGTCCTTTGCTTTACAAAAGCTTCTCAGTTTCAGAAGGTCCCATTTATTCAATGTTGTTCTTATTGTCTGTGCTGCTGGGGTTATATGTAGGAAGTAGTCTCCTGTGCCCATGTGTTGCAGTCTACTTCCCACTTCCTCTTCTATCAGGTTCAGTGTTGATGGAGGAGTTAATTCCATTGGTTAAATAAAGAAACTGCCTTAGCCCTTTAATAGGACAAAATTAGGTAGGCACAGTAGACAGAACAGAATGCTGGGAGAAAGAAGCTGAGTCAGGGCAGTCGCCATGATTCGCCCACCAGACACAGACACAGGTTAAGATCTCCCTGGTAAACCACCAGGTCGTGGTGCTACACAGATTATTAGAAATGGGTTAATCTAGATATGAGAGCTAGCCAGTAAGACGCTGGAACTAATGGGCCAGGCAGTGTTTAAAAGAATAGGAAATGGGTTAGATCAATATGTAAGAGCTAGCCAATAAGAGGCTGGAACTAATGGGCCAGGCAGTGTTCAAAAGAATACAGTTTCCATGTAATTTTTTCGGGTAAAGCTAGCTGGGTGGTGGGACGCAGCCCTGCTGCTGCTCTTATTACAACAGAGTGGCACCCAACGTGCTAATGAACTCCATGTAAAACCTGAGAGGGCTTGAAAAGGAGAGAGAGAGAGAATTTAAGACAGTTTTTTGCTGTTTGTGGGTTGCTTGCCGCAGAGAGAAATTGTCCTGACTCAGCAGCAGGAAAAAACTGGCTGTTTTAAAATGCTGGCTTTCTGGGCTGTGCCGCCATCGTGATCTCTTTCTGGCTCCTACAGGAGACAGAGTCTTTGAATGGATCATTTGGAGTAAAGTGCTACGGCTTGCTTGATGGCAATGTGGACTGCTGTGTGCCTGGAACTGTGAGTGGATCAGGGGCACCAAATGGCTGGTCTCAGGCAGGAACTACTGTAATTACCATAATAACAGTGCAGTTAAGGTTTAGACTGAGCAGGACACAGGCGGTACCGTATTACCTGTACATGGTGCAACTTAAGTTTTTAAGTAATGCTTAATATTTTAAGAAATGCTTCTGGATAGTAAAAAAATTACAGATGCACAATAGAACAGATTCAGACACTGTTGGATGAATGTATGTAGGCTCGAGAGAGAGAAAAAAATATATAAAGAATAAAGTTAATGTCTTAAAAAAGGGTAAAGTCTTTAAAGAGACAGAGTATAGATAGTTATAGATTAAAAAAGAAATAAAGAAAAATAAGCCACATAACAATGGAAAATTCACAGAGAGTCTGGATTATGTACATTTTGTTTTCTTTAAAATTTTTGACTGTGAAGGAGCTAAGTACAGAGAGACATTTCATTATATGGGCTGCCAAGCGGAACCAGAATGGATATCATTAGGGTATTATGATTTCAGAATTTGGGTCTAAGGATGTGATGCTTTGGAGAGGGTCTTCTTTTGTTTTCACAGAGGATGAGACCCTGTTGATTGCTTCTATCTCAATATCGTATGATAGACCACGCCCTCCTGAAAGGTTGCTGTGAACACCCTCAAAAAATTACTTTGCTCAACTGCCGACTGAGATGAACCTAGCAGACAGGTTATCCCATAAAAGACCTGAATAACAGTGCCCCCATTCAGCAGGAAGCAGTTTGGAGAGAATAACTGCACCCATATTCCCAAACATTGTTTATAAATATTCTTTTACATTTAAAGAGGATATGATATAGATATGAATAATTTGCATTGGTGTGGATTTTAAGATCAATTTTGTTATATGTATATGTATTTCTGATCTTGATTAAGGTATTGTGATTGTGTAGTTCATTTAAAAATGTAATGTATAATTAGGAAATATAGGTTTCTAATGAATAATCATCGATAATAGTAAAGCTTGTAGTTATGTTAGTTAGATTTTCTAGATATATAGAGATATATTTCAGTTGGATAGGCATTCTTCATATCTTTCAAAGACTACAGAATATGGCATTTTAAATATTTAATAACTTAGGGTTTTTCATGACAATGAGACACGTCTACTCCTGGCAGCACCAATCTACTTCCTGAGCAAGATGGGCATTGAAGAGTTTGATAGCCATTTGGGCAGGAAACTGCTCTTGCCTGGACTGTTGCATAAACTGGACACAGAGAACCCACAGAGAGAGGACTGCTGAACTTGCGTAAAGGTGAGATGGTTTTTCGGGGTTCCTGACTCATGAAAGAGTTTGTGAGACATTCTGCAGGACACAGCAGAAAGTGACTGAACTGTCTTTGAAATTTCCTGCTTCATGGAAATGTCTGCTGGATACTATGGGCCTGAAGGCCGAAGATGGATGCCCCAGTGATACAGAGGAACTTTGGGTGACTGTCCAGGCAGTGAGATGTCTCTGTCATTTCTAGAGTTTGAAGTTTCTTATTTCTTGTTTACTTAGGTAACATTATATCCTTCTGAAGTCTTTGATGGAGTTGAAGAATGGTTAGTTATAGTTATAGTTTTCCTTAGTTATGATAAAGGATAAAATAGATATAAATATTGTAACTGTAATTGTTGCTTGATAACTGTTTTGTTATATGTAATCTTTCTATGTTAAAGTGAAAGGCTTTCTTTTTTGTTTAAACAGAAAAAGGGGAAATGATGTAGGAGTTAATTTCATTGGATAAATAAAGAACCTGCCTTAGCCCTTTAATAGGACAGAAAATTAGGTAGGCACAGTAGACAGAACAGAATGCTGGGAGAAAGAAGCCGAGTCAGGGCAGTCGCCATGATTCGCCCACCAGACACAGACGCAGGAGGTTAATATCTCCCTGGTAAGCCACCAGATCATGGTGCTACACAGATTATTAGAAATGGGTTAATCTAGATATGAGAACTAGCCAGTAAGAGGCTAGAGCTAATGTGCCAGGCAGTGTTTAAAAGAATACAGTTTCTGTGTAATTATTCCAGGTAAAGCAAACTGGGTGGTGGGACACAGCCCCATTGCTCACACTTCAACACAGTGTGGTCAGATTTATATTGAGGTCTTTAATCCATTTGGACTTGAGTTTTGTGCTGTGGGAGTCTTCTGTTTGTATTGATTTCATTGGTTAATAAAGAAACTGCCTTGGCCCATTTGATAGGCTAGCCCTTAGGTGAGAGGAGTAGACAAAACAGAATGCTGGGAGGAAGTGAGGCAGATGCCATGTCTCTCCTCTCCAGGCAGACTCTATAGCTCTCCTCTCCAAGATGGACACAGGTTAAGATCCTTCCGGTAAGCCTTCGTGGTGCTACGCAGATTATCAGAAATGGGTTAGTCAAGATGTGAGAGTTAGCTAAGAAGAGGCTAAAACTAATGGGCCAGGCAGTGCTTAAAAGAATATAATTTGTGTGTTGTAATTTCCGGGTATAAAACTAGCCAGGCAGCTGGGAGCTGGGTGGCAGGAATGCAGCCCACAGCTCCTTCTACAGTTTTGTGCATGGTGAAAGATATGAATCTATTTTCATTCTTCTACAGGTTAGCATCCAATTCTGCCAGCACCATTTGTTGAAGATACTTTCTTTCTTCCATTGTATACTTTTAGCTCCTTTGTCAAATATCAGGGGTTCATAGGTTTGGGGTTAATTTCCAGGTCTTCGATTTGATTCTATTGGTCAATATCTCTGTTTTTATGCCAGTACCAAGCTGTTTTCATTACTGCAGTTCTGTAATAGTGTTTGAAGTCAGGGATGGTAATGCCTCTGGAAGTTCCTTTATTGTGTAGGATTGTTTTGGCTATCCTGTTTTTTTTTTCCATATAAACTTGATTATTGTTCTCTCAAGGTCTGTGAAGAATTTTGTTGGGATTTTGATGGGGATTGCATCGAATTTATAGATTGCCTTTGGTAGAATTGCCATTTTTACTATGTTGATCCTACTCATCCAAGAGATTGGGAGATCCTTTCATTTTCTGGTGTCCTCTTCAATTTCTTTCTTTAAAGCCTTAAAGTTCTTTTCAAATAGATCTTTCACTTCCTTGGTTAGTGTTACCCCAAGATACTTTATGCTATTTGTGACAATAGTGAAAGGTGAAGTTTCTCTGATTTCCCTCTCTGCTTCTCTATCCTTTGTGTATAGGAGGGCAACTGATTTTTTTGGAGTTGATCTTGTATCTTGCCAAATTACTAAAGGTGTTTATCAGCTGTAGGAGTTCTTTGGTAGAGTTTTTGGGGTTGCTTATGTACACTATCATATCATCTGCAAATAACGAAAGTTTGACTTATTCCTTTTCGATTCGAATCCCCTTGATCTTCTTATGTTGTCTTATTGCTATTGCTAGAACTTCAAGCACTATGCCACAAGGGGTTGCTCTACCCACTGAGGCAGTGTGTCTGTTCTACTGGGAGCTCGCCAAATCCAGCTGGACTGGGACTGAATGAGCATGTGATCAAACCAGAATCTCTGAATGTGGCTGACAATGGGGACTGACTGAGAAGCCATTGATAAAGACACTGGGATTCGTTTCTACTGCATGTACTGGCTTTTTGGGACCCTAGTCTATTTGGATGCTCAGCTTCCTTGGCCTGGATGTAGGAAGGAGGGCCTTGGACTTCCCACAGGGCAGGGTTCTCTGCCTTCTCTCAAGTAGGGAGGGGGAGGGAGGACATTGAGTGGGGAAGTGGGAGGGCAATGAGAGGAAAGGAGAAAGTGTACATTTTTGAATAAAAAAAGAAAAAAAGAAAAAAACTATAACATGGAAAAAGTAAATCAGCAAATATCAATTGTGAATAAACCTGGATTTTATTGCAAAAAAAGAATACTTATTTTAGCTCTTTAAATTATGTACATATGGTGTAGGGCATGTTGTGCCTTCAGAGGACAAAAAAAAGGATACCCGTTACCCTAAAGTTAGAGTTAGTGACAGCTGTGCGTTGCCCAAAGTTGGTCCTGGGAACCACCAAATCTAGGTCTTTTGTGAGAGCATCAAATATTCTTAACTGCTGAGCCATATCTTCAAGAACCCATACTTTCAGTTTTCTTGTCTTCCCTAGCCCTTATTTCTTTATTCTGTCTTTCTTTCAGTACATAGAAATTTGTTTCATGATGAGAAAAAATCCTAGTACAATTCTACAAAAATAGGGAAAATCAATAACTTCTCTTGAATTATGTATGTCTTTCCATTCAATTTCTAATCCTACTCTATGGATATACCTTTGTCTTGCTAATGACATTTTAGACTTACCATGTGGAGTGTGGTTGGTGGCTGATGATAAAGTGGCTTTGCATACTTTGGTCATACACACTCAAGTTAGACATCAGAAGTCAGCACAATTATTGTTCCACAAGGCTTTTAGAACTGAATATGATTATCATGTGCTACTGGACATTTTAGTGTTTGTCTTTGTCCATTCATGCTGACATTAAAAGACTTTATAAGTAGGTAGTTTATAGAGAATAAAAGTCTTTCTTTTATTATTCTTATACTGGGAAGTTTAATATGAAGTTGCTGACTGATGGAACTAGTCTCTTCTAAGATGGTGCCTTCTTGTTGCATCTTCCAGCAGAGAAGTGGTTCATAGGATGCTGTGTTCCTCACATTGTGAAAACAGAAGACTACATGGGACTCAGAAGCTGTGTGGAGTCTTGTATAAAAGACTTGTCACACTCAGTTCTCTTGGACCCATCACTGTTTAAAGGACCTTTCCCCCTCTCTGTGATTTTTTTCTTTTTAGTTAAGAAATGTTTTACACAGAGAAACCCTGTCTTGAAACACTAAAAAAGAAAAAGGTTGTACTTTTAAGATAAAGCAAGTGGAGTTCACACTTGAAGGTGTTAGAGCCACAAGTTCACTGGGCTTTACAAAAGAGAAAATCACATTCAAGTATCAGTTAAAAACTAGAGTTGTTGAAGAATAAGCCCTGTGGTGACGTGAGTATTTGTGCTTGTCTAAGAAGTCGATCTGGTTGCATCAGTGTTGAAACACATGACAGGTTTGGAGTGATAAAAGGTGCCATGACAAGCACCATTTTCCTTAATTTTAAGGTGCTTCTTGTGCACTTCAGAATTAATGACCCAATCATTTTTAAAAGAACAACAATGCCAAAGAACATTTCAAAAAGTCTTGAATCATTTCAAACTCATGGCTAAAGTTACCCAGGTAGGTTGGTGTGTCTGTTGTGGTGTTGGGAGTGAGGGCATTGTGCTCTCAACATTCATATTTTACACAGAGACAGGCTTCTTATTTTGCTGTGTGAGCTTATAGTACATGGCAATACCAATCTCAGTAGAGATGAGCCTTTTCTGATGTAGATGGGTCTTCTTTCTATGTGTTGCTTTCATTGGTCAAATAAAGAAAATGTCTTGGCCTTTTGATAGGGCAGAGCTTAGATAGGTGGGGAAGACAGGACTGGATGCTGGGAGGAAGAAGGCAGTGTGGCAGATGCCATGGCTCTCCTCTCCAAGATGGTTGCTGCTTAGACTCATGCTGGTAAGCCATAGTAAAGTGACGATACACATTAATGGAGATGGGTTAAACAAATATGTAAGAGTTAGCCAATAAGAGGTTAGAACTAATGGGCCAGGCAGTGTTTAAATGTATACAGTTTCTATGTAATTATGTCAGTGTATAAGCTACCTGGGCAGTGGGACACAGCCCACTCTCCTCCTACAACACTTTTCCATACTGTGCAGGATCTCTTGCTAATTGACCTCCTTGTGTCCATCTCATTTAGGTTCAGCATTCATTCCCTGTAGTACTTCATTTATTATTCTTGTTCAACTTCTTGGCCACATTCTTCAGAGTTTTGAATGGCATTTTCCTACTTCCATCACAGTCAAAGAACTTGAAAGATCTCAGAACTTTCATTTGATATCTTTCTCTGACATTTCCTGAATTACCACAGGCAGAGCAACAAAAGTTAATTTTCCCCCATCTTTTTCTTATCCATTACATGTTCTAAACTTTTTTTCTTGGTAGCAAAGCCCAGAATACTAATAATGAACTTTAAGCTGTGGGATAAATGACTTGTACATTGTAAAGATTTGTCATTCAAATAGGTTTAATAAAGTGCTGATTGGACAGTATTAGGAAGGAAGTATAGGCAGGGAACAAAACTAAGCAGGAGAGGAAGGAGAAGGGTGGAGTGAGAAGTTGCAAGCCAGATGAAGAGGGAGCAGGAGATCAATGTGCCCTGCTAATAAAGGTACCACCACATGGCAGAGTGTAAATAAAGAATATAGACTAATTTAAAATGTTAGAGTTAGCTAGTAACAAGCTTGAGCTATCAGCTGAGCATTTATAAATAATGGTAATCTCTGAGTAGTTATGGAAACTGGTGGCAAGGAGGGAAATGTTCTATTGTACCTTTAGTTTCTTCACATTTGTGGCTCCAGTTCTAACAAAACTTCCTGACTTTCCTACTTTGTTCTTCAGTAAACTCTAGTTTAGGTCTCATCCTAAGGCCATGTTTGCCTTCTTAATATTGGGCACCATGATTGATGGGCTCTGTCCATTGCCATGACAGCAATGTACATACTCTAAAGTCCCCATCTCTTATTATTATCACAATTTTTTTAACATTTGAAGGAGATACATACAAATTATAATGTAACATGAGCGGGGTCTGCTTGTTGGGATTTCTGTCCTGCCTGGTACCCCACAGATGGAAATCCCCAAAGAAATTCAAGCAGAGATCTCTATAAGTTATAAAGCTGATTGGCCCATTAGCTCAGGATACTTATTAGCTCTTGTAGCTTATATTAACCCATTGTTCTTATCTAAGCTAGCCACATGGTTCAGTACCTTTCTCAGCAGGGCAACTCACATCTTGCTTCTTCAGAGTCTGGGCAAGAGTGGGAGAAATCAGCTTCCTCCTTCCCAGAATTCTCCTGTTCTCATTGCATCACCTCTACTTCCTGTCTGGTTTTCCCGCTGATACTTCCTGCCTGGCCAATCAGTGTATATTTAAAACATGATTGACAGATTACAGACAATTTTCCTGCACAGCTTCTTCCTCTTAAAAAAAAAAGAAAAAGAAAAAGAAGAAGAAAAATACTCATAGTCCATTTTTTGAAAATGTGAGTGTAGTTTTCCAGGCTACTTCTGACTGGTTGGGGGCGATGATAATCTTATGGGGACCTAAAGAAAATTTAGAGTTATGATCAAGTCCTGATTGGAGTATCCTGTGAGTCTTGATCATCTCAGGTAGCAGTCATGAATCTGTTCTAGATGTAGAACTTAGACATAGGGCCATCTGTCCTACTGGAGATTTTTCAGGTGGTCTTCCTTGATCAAACCTGATTTTTCTTAGCTCAGAATGAATCCACAGCCGCTCATTTAATGTGGAAACAAAAGCAAAATCTCTTCTCCGAAGTAACATATCTTTTGACTTCAATTTTGAAGTCAAGGTATTTTCAAAATATCTATCTTGGGTTAGTTCAGCAGCATTTATAAGCACATATCTTTTAGCAGCTGTTGTTCCTTCCTCAGCATTCAAACAATTCAAAGAGAGCATACTAGCATACAGTATCAAGATTCTCTGTGTATTTTTCGTCTTTACGTGGCTTTATTTTAAACTCTCTTTCATTTTTAATTTTAACTTTTGGCTTTTTGAGACAGGTTCTCTGTGTATCTTTGTCCTGGAACTCCCTCTGTAGACCAGGCTATCCTTGAACTCACAGAGATCCACTTGCCTTTGCCTCCCACATGCTGGGATTAAAGGTGTCTGCCGCCACACTTGAATTCACAGAGGTCTGTCTGCCTCTGCCTACCAAACTTTTGGATTAAAGGCATATGCTACCAAAGCCGGGCGGTGGTGGCGCACACCTTTAATCCCAGCACTCGGGAGGCAGAGGCAGGCGGATCTCTGTGAGTTCGAGACCAGCCTGGTCTACAAGAGCTAGTTCCAGGACTGGCTCCAAAACCACAGAGAAACCCTGTCTCGAAAAAACCAAAAAAAAAAAAAAAAAAGGCATATGCTACCACACCTTGAACTCACAGAGGTCTGTCTGCCTCTGCCTCCCAGGCATTGGGATTAAAGGTGTACCACCACATCCTACTACTCTCTTTCTCTTTCTTTCTTTTTTTATTTTTAAGGACTTTAACCTTTAGCCTGCATATATTTTTAACACACTCTAAAACATTTAGAGTTTTTCTTCATCTTTGAATCTCTCTTTACTGTATATTTCTCTTTTTCTGACCACATGAGTCTTTATGGAGAGGATTAAAGCCATGGCTTTGACGGCTGGATCCAACCCATTCCTTAGCTTTCCAGCCTCATGGCAGGGGTATTGGCTGTAGCCATGTTTATCACCACAACTCCCCAGCATTTCAAGGTCCCTGACAGCAAGCAGGCTACAACAGTATGTTCACAGACAACACTCAAGTCCTCTCTCTGTAGCCAGACCACCTGCCTCAAATAGTCAGAGTTTGCACTGGCAGGACGGCCCAGAACGCCAGTATTTTAAAATGGTGCAACTTTTTTCCTGATACCCCTGAAAACAAAAAACATGCGTTCAGCTTTTCATCAACACCATTTCAGTGTTTCATGGCAGGACCTTTTAAAAAAAGCTTCAGGGTTTTGCAGCTAAAGCTGAGTGAGGAAGCCTCTCTTAAATGAGAGTGCTTGTTTGCCTGTAGCAAGAAGAGCAGACCTGAAAAAATACTGTTACCAAAAAACCATGCACAATGCTGTCATTTTGTTCTATAATTACTTCCCAAGTCATCTCAGGCTTTATGTGTATACAACCATCCATGTGGGCGCCATTCTGTAACATGTGGGCTGGCTTGTTGGGGATTCTGTCCCACCCGGTACCCTACAGCTGGAAAGCCCCAAAGAAATTCAAGCAGAGATCTCTATAAGTTATAAAGCTGATTGGTCCATTAGCTCAGGATACTTATTAGCTCTTGTAGCTTATATTAACCCATTGTTCTTATCTAAGCTAGCCACATGGTTCAGTACCTTTCTCAGCAGGGCAACTCACATCTTGCTTCTTCAGAGTCTGGGCAAGAGTGGGAGGAATCAGCTTTCTCCTTCCTAGAATTCTCCTGTTCTCATTGCATCACCTCTACTTCCTATCTGGTTTTCCTTCCAGTACCTCCTGCCTGGCCAATCAGTGTATATTTAAAACATGATTGACAGATTACAGACAATTCTCCTGCACCATTATAAGAATCAGCCCAGCAAGCGGATATATATGGAGTTCAAATCAGTTGAGTTATCCAGTACAGATCTTTGTTTATAACATGATTGTGTAGCTGCTAATGTCCTTGTTGCTTATGAAAATTTTTCTCATGTTTTTTGAAAATTATGAATAGTTAGTGGCCTCACTACCGACTTACCCACTAGAAAGACCTGTGGTTTGCTAACAATTGCATGTAAACCTTTTCTCTTATCTGTATCCACTTATCAAAATCAGAAACACAGAACTGTGGAAGATTTGGCATCTTCACTAACCTGGAAATGAGCAATGTTTCCTGGAGACAGCAAAGGAGCATGGGTTAATGGGAGCATTTCATTATCTGGTGAAATCTTGGCATGCTTGGGGGCCAATTAGGATACTCTTGAAGTCATTCCTCTCAGAAACTAACAATAACTTCAATTACAGTAATTTAGAAAATTGCATACTTTAAATATTGGCTCCCAAACTTTTATGGAATGTTTTGCTGCATTTCATAAAAAGTCTGCATTTCAACAAAGCTCACAAATGATAAGAATGTGTTATAAACACATTTACAAAGGGTGGGTCCCTGTCCTTGCTTAACCTGATCCCTGTGATATGGTGCTTTTTCTGATTACCAAAGTTGTTGGTTTGAAATCTGTCTGGAAGAAAGAATTCTAGGTCTACATCAGCTCACTTCCTGCTCTCTTCTCAGAGGACTTGTTAAAAAAATTAAAGTGTTGATCATCTTTGTAAGTAAACTAAAGAAATACCTTTTACCCCAAGTTCTGTGGAAAACACAAGCTTATATTTTGTACTGAAAGTCAATGGGTTTGTTAAATTATTAAAAGTATTATTCAAGATTTATTGTAGGTAGGGAAGACAGTAAATTTTATGAAAATGAAAATAAAAAGAAGTATTTTAATGTGAAAGTTTAAAACATTAATAAAATAAGCATTAATAAAACAGTAGTAAGAATTACTTAAAGATTTTAAGAAGGCTTCAAAACTGTTGGCAGAATGAGATAAGAGTTTACTCAGTCGTCTTTTCTCTAGACTTCTAAAGTTTCTGAGATGTGGCTAGTAGTACCTGTGAAGTTCCGGGATCTGTCAAAATTTTATATGAGAACAAGGTTTATTGGTGCTCAATTGTAAAGTACAGAAAAAGTAAAACATGGGGTTTCTATTTCACTAAGTAAATATTTTTTTTTCTGAGTTGATGAGCATTTCTAGAGGACCCTAAATGATAAGTCCTTGGATGTTGCAGACATACTAACGAAGATATATGTAGATAATTGTAGCCAGAGGCTGCTTGTTCATTTCCTGGCTGCCCAGACCGAATATAACCACACATAAAATGTATTCACTAACACACTGTGTGGTCTATTAGCTTATGCATGATTCTAGCTAGCTCTTACATCTTAAATTTTTTATTAATTTTTATTAATCTGACTATAAGCTTGAATATTATAGATGGCTATCTATTAACCTGTATTCTTAATTATACATTACATTTTTAAATGAACTGCACAGACACAATACCTTAATCAAGAGTAGTAGTATACATTAACAAAATTGACCTTAAATTTGTATTGATATGCCAAGATCCATACCAATGCAAAGTATTCATCTCTATAGCATATCTCCCTTTAAATGTAAACAAACATTTATAAACAATCATTTAGGGAATTTGGGTATAGTTCTCTCCACACTGCTTTCTGCTTTTTGTTGGGCAAAGTAATTTTAGGGGTTTATGGAGAGTTTCCAGGGGCCTTGGCCCATCAAACCACATTCGTCTGGAAGGAATCTACAGGGTCTCATTCTCTGTGGAAACTAAAGTAGACCTCTTTTTCCAAAGCAACATATCCTTAGACTCATATTTTGAAGTCAAGATACCTTTAAAATATATATGTTGGTTTAGCTTAGCAGTCCATATAATGAAATGTCTCTCTGTACTTAGCTCATTCATAGTCAAAAATTCAAAGAAAACACAATAATATAAGTAATACAGACTCTCTCTGTACATTCCATATTTACATAGTTTATCTTTCTTTATTCCTTTAATCTATGGCTGCCTATACTCTGTCTTTTTAAAAACTTTATTTTTTAAAGCCATTTACTTCCTTTTATAATTCTCTGTATTCTTTTCTTCTTTCTCTCCCAAGCCTATGTATATTTATCTAATACTGTGATCCATTTAGAGGTCTTTTCCATCTGAATTTGTCTTTATTGTGATTCTGTAATCATTTTCTGACCAGGAACACTTTTAAGATGGTAAGTGTCTTTGTTGTAGCAGCTCTGGATGCTGGCTATGCCTCTCTCTGACTTTCAATATGGTGGATGTACCATTCCTACCAGCTTTGGGACTGTCAGGAAGGAGCCAGGCTCACCACTTTAACTCTAAGAAGGAGCGTGCAGCACATAAACCCCTTTTATCTGATTAAAAGTTAATCTGCCATACAGTGCACTGCATATCCTGGAAATATTTTTGTGTATGGTGGCAAAAATCCACCATGCTCTCTTGCCTGTGCACCCCTAGCAGACTCAATTCTGCTGCCTGCCCAGGCAGGGGCACTGAGTCACAGGCATGGTTTCAACTACTTTCCTCCTAATCCCAGTTGGTACCTGAGCATCAGGACCCGAAGTGGTTGGCAGGTATTGGCCCCAAATGTTTCAGACCATGTTGGTATGCCATTTTGTAGGCAGAGGCTGCTTGTTCATTTCCTCTCTGCCCAGACCTGAAATAGCCACACATAAACTATATTAATTAAAACATTGCTTGGACTATTTGCTAATGCATATTTCTAGCTAGCTCTTACATCTTAAACTAACCCAATTTTATTAATCTGTGTATTACCATGTGGTTTGAGCTTACTGGCATCTGTCTTCTACTGTGAATACATGACATCTCTTTGGCTTCACCTACTCTTTCCTCTTATATCTGCTTGCAACTCCAACCTTGCCCTGTTCTGCACTGCATTAGGCCCAAAGCAACTTTTTTTATTAACCAATTAAGTTTACAGCATACAGAGGGAAATTCTACCAGATAATGTGTGGGATATTGAAATATGTTGATTGTGTGTTAAATGTATTCATATACATATTTGTGATAATTTGTAGAATGATTCATTTTTGTGTGTCATGGTTGTGTGCACATGTATGTGGTATGTAAGTGCACATGTATGCAGGCACTTGTATGGAAGCCAGAGTTTAGATGGAATATCATCTTTGATTTTCCACCTAATTTTTTGAAGCATTATATCCCACTGAATCTGGAATTCACTGATTCTCTTAGACTGGTTGGCCAGCAAGCTGGAATTATAAGAGTGGCTATCATAGTCAGCTATTTTACATGGAGGAATGGACTCAGGTCCTCATGCTTTCATGGCAAACTCTTTCTGACTGAATCATCTCCTCAAGCTAGAATGATTTATTCTATTGTTAGTCTATGTTCTTAGTACAGACTCAGTATAATACAAACTTGATCACTAAATTATATCCTCATCCCTATTTTTCCACTTTTACTAATTCCTGCTTGTTGAGAGATGTTTCACCAGTGAAACTACCCAACTATAGGTGCAGATAGTACCTAAGGCCCTTAATTCATTACTTGGAAAAGATGCATTTGAGTTAGATGCTATAGAATGAATGGCTTCACTATACCTTGTTTGATGTTTGATTTCTCTTGGGTGACCCCCCCTTTTCTTCATGAAGCTTTGGATCAACTTGAATGCATTTGTGACCATAGCAATCCATTATTAGTGAAAAAAAATCAATTGTCTGATTTTATTATTATTTTAATCTCTAATAATGATCCATAGAAGATTACTAAACATTGAATGAATATGTGAATTTGATAGAAAAACATAGAGGCAAATAACATTCATAGTAGGGGAGACTTCTTTCTTTTATGTTCTCCACTTTCGAGTCCCTCACTAGATTCTTCTGAGAGCTTGTCCTTAATGGATAATTATATTCAAATCATTGGCACAGGTTCTACTTTTAGAAGGACTTGTTCCCTAGACATCCCCGCAATTATAATAAAAGCCACAATGAATTCACATAGAGAGCCCTCCCTCTTTATAATAATACACACCAGGGTTTGTTGAAGTGTTTTTAATCATCTTCTGCTTTAATATTCTGCAACCACCTGTGCCATAATCAGTTTATAACATAAGAAACTCAGTGAATTTACCTAATGGACTTCTGAGTCCCTATCACTACGTTTATTCGTCAGGAAGAAATTGTGCTATTTTCAATGTGTTCAATTGTATTTTCCCATTAAAACACTGTATTTTAGGTGAACAACATGCGTTTGTAAGGATTGCATAATGTAGGTTCACAATAATCAACTCTAAAGAATTCAGTCAATACCTCCTGCAATATTATGAGTAGCCCCTTCTGTAGAGGTTTTTTTTTTTTTCTTTTTGAGACAGCATTTCTCTGTAGCTTTGTTTGGAGCCTGTCCTGGAACTAGCTCTTGTAGACCAGGTGGTCTCGAACTCACAGAGATCCGCCTGCCTCTGCCTCCCGAGTGCTGGGATTAAAGGTGTGCGCCACCATTGCCCGGCTCTGTAGAGGTCTTAATGTAAACTTTATGGGGGTTTAATCATTTCTCTTCTTTAATAAAAGTGAAAGAACAGAAATTGTTTATATGAAATGTGTACAGTAAAACGATTCCTGGGTTTTATACAAACACAGGTCTGAAAAAATATGAATCTTAGCAACTCAGATAAAAATTCACTTTGATCAGAGCTATCCTGGAGCATGAATTTGCTTATGAGGATTTCAAGTTATTTGTCAGTTTCTGCATTCAGTGGAATTAAATGAAGTTGCTGAAGCATCATAATTAGAGCTGTCATCATTGAGAATAAGGTCCAAGCCAGCAAAATATCACAGTGCAGTTTATTTTTGCTATTATCAGGGACTTTAAGGTATTAAGAGTGACATAGTAAAATTTTTTAGTTTTCTTGAAGGTATCAAGAACTTTTGATTTAGTCCACGTTGGCTGAGAATCACATTTTTTTTTCAGGATACTTGATAGGCACCTGGTATGTATTATCTTACTTATTCTTATTTACAGCCTATCAGATCAGTATTTTTTTTTCCATGTTGCAGTGAAAACTTTGAAAGGTAAACTGTCCCAAACAATTCAACTACTAGTAGGGTGGAGTCCAATCTGGGCAATGGAATTCTGTCTTTGAGCTGTGTTTAGGTTGTCTGAGTCGCATAAAAGGTGGAAAACATGCTCTTCCTTCACATTCCGTTTAAGACAGACAAAGGTTGTAAGCATTTAGACTTGTACCATGGGCAAGTTAAGCTTGGTGCATTCCTTGGAGATTTATGTTGGTTTTAGATTGTATTATCTTACTGTGTTTTTATGCCCAGATGCTAAAGGCAAAATTCTGCTGCAATTTCCCCATATCTGAGTAATACTTGGTAGAGAGCATAAATCACAGAGTAGAATGTGATGTGTTCTCTGCAACCTTCTACTTACTTCTGGAAGAAGCAGAAAAATACATATCAGCCTTTGACAAACATCTGATTCTCTTCCCACGTTTATACTCATTTCATATCAGTCAGGAAAGAAAAGTGCTTGCTTGTGATTTATGGTCACGGACAGTGAGATGCCTCTGATGATTAATTGTGCTGCTCTGAGATTTTGCTGTGGTGCTTACCTATGTAGCCCCCACTGTGAAGCATATAAATGCCTTATGTCTTTCCAGAGACAAACAGTTAAACTTACTTTCCTATAAGAAAGTGATAAATAGCTTGTCTTGAATGGAGTCTTTTAGAGATTTATCTGTAATCCCAAGTTCTATCATTTAGGGGAGGATGGGTTCCTAATTGCAAAATGAGCTTGTATCACTTTATTTCAGGGGAACATCTCAGGCACCATAGGTGGGAGTTGGAAGGAATTTGGAAAAGTATATTGTAAGCCACAAAATGCTCACACTGTATAATTTCACTCCTATTGAGACTATCCTAAAAATTGCCTGAGAGCTGAAAGGAGATTTAAGAATAAAATGATCATTTTAGCATTATATAGGGACCAAAGAAGAATACTAAGTAAAAGAGATAGAGATCAATAAAAAAAATTCCTGAGATAACTAACTATATGCTAGAACTTTTTATAATTGTTAAAAGTCAAGATCATATATATATATATATATATATATGATATTATTGACTATATATAATATATATTTCTATTGTCAGTATTCTTTCTGGTGTGATATTGTGTTAGCACTAGTATATAGGCCAGTTAAGCAGTATAATAAAAAGGAGATAAGTTAATTTTAACTGGCCTCTATTTTTGGAAAGTGTGATTTTAGAATATTTTCTACTGTTCTGAGTTTTCAATAATGTCTACTTATATTCATAAATAACATTTACCACCAATTTTTAGAGAGAGAAGTCACCAATGTTAGTGTTATTTCCAATGGCATAATTGGAATATATTTATATTTATATCTTATACAATATATATATATATATATCTTATATATCTTACATATAAGTGAACATGCCCAAATTACCATTTATATGTATAATCTAGCTCATCATTTTTAGAAAGTTTTATTGTAACACCAGGACCACACCCACTCATTTAAATTCCACATGTTACTGCTTTTGCATTCTAATGGCAGAATGCAGTAGCTGTGACTGTGAAGATCAAATATTTACCACTGTCCCATTTCCAATGTGTTCAAACCTTGCTCTCAAGTAATTAAAACATGTTCAATAAATGATTTCGTTGTCACTTGATCCTGTTAAGAGTTCATTTTCCTTGAAAGCATGTCTAATTAAATATGCATAAACATATTTTAATTCAAAAGTAGTGAAATAGTCTAATGATCATCTTTAATCTGTATTCATACACATTCAGAGAGAGATTTTGATAATCTGATTTATTGCTAAAAATCCTTCTAAGAATCAGAAGAAGTGAAGAAATTAAGCAATTGGAATTTGTAACATAATTTCTCTTTAGATATTATTTACACACACTCTCTCTCTCACACACACACACACTGAATAAATACGTGAATAAATCTAAAATTTTTTGAAAATGAGGACACTTCCTTTTCTATTCTTTTTTTTTTTCAACTTCTTATTCTTTGGTGGTTGGTTTTAAAGTTTTCTGGAATAGAATACTAATTTGCTCTTTTACAACAGGTCAAATTCATGCATGTTGCTTGTAAGAAGTACTGAGGCTAGTCTGCCTTTTTTCTCATGACATTGTTCCCTTGGATAAATTTTTTCCTTTGTGCTTAGAGTGCAATGTAGTAAATCAAGAGTATTCTGTTTTTGAAAGCCCATGTATGAATACATGATGTGTGTGTTGGTGTGTAAGATCATTTGTATGAGGATGTTAGCATTCTTATGTGTGAGTATGTATGCTAGACTAGGTTTTCCATGAACTTCCAGAGATTCTCGTCTCCATTTCCCACCTCACCAAAGAAGCACTGGCTTAGAACCATGTGCTACCATATCTGGCTTTATGTGAGTTCCAGGAATCTGAATTCAGGTCCTCATGCTTGAATGGTAAGCACTTTATCTGCTAGGTCATCTTCTCACCAAGGGAGAATTCCTTAGTAATATTCTTCACCCCCTTTTCATAGATATCTCTATGACTATGTTGTCTGTTTTTTGTTATATTTAGTAATTCTATATCAATAACATGGATTCTTATAACCAACCAACAAGTGAAATTCTTTGTTAGACTTTCTTATTTGTTTAAGTTTTTTCAAAGTGCTCCAGTCTTCTTTGTAGTTTTGGGGATTAAACCCAGGGACTTTCATATGCTAGGCAAGCATTTTACCACTTATCTATATCCCTAGATCCAATTTCCTGATCTCTTGAAATTATTATTATTATTATTTTGTGTGTGTGTGTGATATATAGAGAGATGCATGTATAGTCTATGCATACACACGTGTGCATGAAGATGTGTGTGTGGAGACCGGTGAATCCTAATTGACCTCTTTTATCACCTTCTGCCTTATTCAGTTGAGATAGGGTCGCTCATTGCACTAGACTACCAGCAGGCAAACCCCATGTTCCTCCTTCCTCCATCTCCACAAAAATGGACTTTTGGGCACCTGGGGCCATGCTTAGCTTTTTACATAAGTGTTGGGTATTTGAACTCAGGTTGTCATGTTTGCTCAGCAAGATATCTTACTCATTGGCCCATCTCCCTTAACTTCTGCATACATCATTTAACTTATAAACTTAGCTCCAACTTGGTCATGTAGGATTCTTGTTGGAGGCATTCCCAGGACTTAGACTAGGAGGTGCAGAATGAAGAACCTGATCAGAGCCACCAGGGCTGTGGAGACTGGGCACTGGTTCTGCGTTAGTCTTTGGCTGAGGATTGCTTAGCAATATCAGACTCTCAACCCTCACCAGGAAGAGGACCCAGAGGATCTGGTAGTAGTTTGGTAACTAGGGGAGTCTTATTTATTTTCAGTTTCCTAAATGATTTTAAAACTATTTTCATTTATTGAGATTTGGTGTGTTTGGGGGGATTGTGTGTCTATGTGTCTGTTGTAAAGCTAAATACATTTTGACAAAACACGTAGCACTATGTATCTAAAAATATAGAATCATTGACCTAAAACATTCCTGTATTATAAAAATTTAAAACCCCTCTTATTTTCCTGAGTAACTTGACTATCACAACAGTTTTGTCTTTTCCAGAAAATTCTTGCTTTTCACTATATAGCTATTTACAACTTGTTTCTGCCATTTAGCAATATGGATTTAACCACGATTTTCTTTTCCATGGTTTGCACCTTATTTTGTTTCTGTTTGTTGAAAAGTCTTGCTTTTTATGACTATGCCATTCATTTTATATACTGGCCTGTCAAAGGATATATTACTATTAGAGTAATTATGAATAAAGCTGTAAAATAGTGACATGTAGAATTTTGGCATATACTTATAATTAATATTTAAAAGTTTATTTTTAAATGTGTGTGTACTTGTGTGTGTGTGTGTGTGTGTGTGTGTAGGAGGGTTAATATGCACATGCAAGTATAGGAACCATGGAATACATAAGAGTGAGAGGAGTTAGGTGCTCTGGAGCTGGAGTTACAGGCAACTGTGAGCTGTCATACTTGGAGTACTGGAAACCAAACCTGGGTCTTCTCAAAAAGCAGTGTGTACTCTTAAGCACTGAACCATTTCTTCTGTCCCTCTTATTATTTCCAAGCAATTTTTGTTGGTTTGTTTAGGATTTACTACTTAATAGTATCACTTGTGGTAAAATGTATTTGTGCCTTTACAGCCCACCTATTTGTCTTTTTTGTTTTCTTGTTTTATTGTACTATGTAGGAACTTCCAGTATGGCATTGAATTGTTGCCTTAGAGAGGACCTCTTTGCCTTATGTGGAGCTCTACCATGGTCAGTGCTCTTATAATGCACACCTCAATGAACATCCTGCCCTTTCTACTCTGTTACACTCAGCAAGAAAATGGCTATGAACAAGGAAGCAGGCATTTGTGAGATAATCAGCTCTGCCAGATCTTTAAACTTGGACATCCTAGACACTAGATTGTGAGAAATGAATTTCTCATGTTTATAAACTGCCCACTCTATTTTATTCTGTCATAGTGACCACGAAGATTTGGATATCTAATTCCTGACCTTATGAACAGACACTCAGTTTTAATAAAATGATTTTTGTCCTTTCTGTCTCTTATAAACATGTGTGTCCATGTGTAGGTGTGCATATGAGTGCATATGTCCTCAAAGGCCAGAAGAGGGCACTAGTTTCCCTAGAGTTGAAGTCAAGGGTGGTGTGCACTGTCAGGCTTAGTAGCAAGTACCTTTACTCACTAAGCCATCTTGTCAGCCAGTAAAAAATGTTTAGTTTTTCTTTGGGTTCACCTTATTACTTAGCTTCTCTAGGATAATAAACTATAGACTTAAATGTAGAAGGAGCAGTGGGCTGCGTTCCTGCTGCCCAGCTCCAGGCTACCTGGCTAGCTTATACCCCAAAATAACACATAAACTGTATTCATATAAACACCGCCTGGCCCATTATATCTAGCCTCTTCTCGGCTAACTCTCATATCTTGCTTAACCCATTTCTAGTAATCTGTGTAGCACCACGAGCTGGTGTCTTACCAGGAAAGATTCAGCATGTCTGACCTGCGTCCATCTTGGGCTGGAGCTTCATCGCATCTGACCCAGAGAGAGGAGAGGCATGGTGATTGCCTCACTTCCTCCCAGCATTCTATTCTGTCTACTCCACTTACCTAAGGGCTGGCCTATCAAATGGGCCAAGGCAGTTTCTTTATTAACCAATGAAATCAACAGATTGACATATGACCTTCCCACATCATTTCCCCTTTTTCTGTTTAAACAAAAAAAGAAGGCTTTAACTTTAACATAGCAAAATTACATATAACAAAACAGTTATCAAGCAACAATTACAGTTACAATATTTACATCTATTTTATCTTTTACCATAACAAAGGAAAACTATATAACTAACCATTCTTCAACTCCAACAAAGACTCCAGAAGAATATAATATTACTTAAGCAAACAAGAAATAAGCAACTTCCAAACTCTAGAAATGACAGAGACATCTCACTGCCTGGACAGTCACCCAAAGTTCCTCTGTACAGATGGGGCATCCATCTCCAGCCTACAGGCCTGTAGTTTCCAGCAGACATTTCCATGAAGCAGGAAATTTCAAAGGCAGTCAGTCACTATCTGCTGTGTCCTGCAGAATGTCTTGCAGACTCTTTCATGCATCAAGAACACCGAAAGACCATCTCACCTTTAGGCAAGTTCAGCAGTTTCTGCACTTTCTTTGTGTCCAGTTCATACAACAGTCCAGGCAAGAGCAGTTTCTTGCCCAAATGGCTATCAAATTCCATAAGGAGCTTCTTTGATCCCCATCTTCCTCAGGAAGTAGATTGGTGCTGCCAGGAGCAGGCGTGTCTCATTGTCATGAAAAAACCCTAAATTATTAAAACATTAAATGCCATATTCTGTAGTATTTAAAAGATGTGAGGAATGCCTATCTGAAATATATCTATGCACATCTAGAAAATCTAACATGACTACAAGCTTGACTATTAACGATGATTATCGATTAACAACCTACATTTCCTAGTTATACATTACATTTTTAAATGAACTACACAATCACAATACCTCAATCAAGAGCAGAAATACATATACATATAATAAAATTGACCTTAAACTTGTATCAATAAACCAAGATTCATACCAATGAAATTATTCATATCTATATTATATCCCCCTTTAAATGTAAAAGAACATTTATAAACAATATTTGGGAATGGGTGCAGTCATTTCTCTCCAAACTGCTTCATGCTGAATGGGGGCACTGTTATTCAGGTCTTTCATGGTATAACCTGTGTGCTAGGAACATCTCAGTCACCAGTTAAGTGAAGTAATTGTTTGAGGGTGTTCACAGCAACCTTTCAGGAGGGTGTGGTCCATCATACCGTATTGGAATAGAAACAATCCACAGGGTCTCATCCTCTGTGAAAACAAAAGAAGAAACTCTTTTCCAAAGTATCATATTCTTAGATCCAAATTCTGAAGTCAAGGTATTTTCAAAATATCTATGTTGTATTAGTTCAGCAGCATTTATAAACAAATATCTTTTAGCATCTGTTGCTCCTTTCTCAGTATACAAACAATTCAAAGGGAGCATAATAGAATACAGTATCAAGATTCTCTGTGTATTTTCCAACTTTGTGCAGCTTTAATTTTAACCTCTATTTCATTTATTTTTACTTTTAATTTTTGAGACAGGTACTCTATATATCTTTGTCCTGGAATAACTCTGTAGACCAGGCTGTCCTTGAACTCTCAGAGATCCGCCTATCTCTACCTCCCAAGCATTGTGTATTAAAGGTGTGTCCTGCTACACCTTGAGGTCGTAGAGGTCAATTTACTTCTGTCTCCCAAGTGTTGGGATTAAAGGTGTGTACCACCATACCCAATTACTCTCTTTCTTTTCTTTTTGTTTTTTACTTTAAGAACTTTAAACTTTTAGCCTGCATATATTTTTTAACCTGTAAATCATTTAGAGTTTTTCTTTGTTGTTGAATCTCTCTTTACTGTATCTCTCTCTCTTTTTCTGACCACATGAGCCTTTAAATTACTGAGCAATATGGGTAGGATTAAAGCTGTGGCTTTGCCGGCTGGATCCAGTCCATTCCTTAGCTTTTTGTGATTCCAGCCTTGTGGCTGAGGATCTGGCCAGAGCTGGGTTCATTGGCACAACTCTACAGTGTTTCAAGGTCCCTGCCAGCAAGCAAGCTGCAACAGTTTGTCTACAGACAACACTCAAGTTCTCTCTCTGTAGCCGGTCATCCTACCTCAAAGAGTCAGAGTTTACATTGGCAGGACAGGCCAGAAAGCCGACATTTTAAAATGGCACAACTTTTTTTACTGCTATGGCTGAAAACCGAAAAGCATGTGTTCAGCTTTTCATCAACACTGTTTAAGTGTTTCATGGCAGGACCTCTTAATGAGCTGCAGGGTTTTGCAGCTAAAGCTGAGTCAGGAAGCCTCTCTTAGATGAGAGCACTTGCTTGCCTCTAACAAGCAGAGTAGGCCCGAGAAATTGCTGCTACCAAGAAAACATGCTTTACTCTATTCTTTCCCAAGCTTTTTCAGGCTTTCTGTGATTCAGTTATCCACGTCTGGGTGCCATTCTGTTGATGGAGCTGCGGGCTGCTTCCCACCTCCCAGCTACTGGCCACCAGCTAGCTTTATACCCGAAATAACAACACACAAACTGTATTCTTTTAAACACTGTCTGGCCCATTATATATAGCCTCTTCTTGGCTAACACTCATATTTTGACTAACCCATTACTAGTAATCTGTGTAGCACCACAAGCTGATGTCTTACCAGGAAAGATTCTAGCCTACATCTATCTTGGGTCAGAGCTTCATCGCATCTGACCCAGAGAGAGGAGAGGCATGGCGATTGCCTCACTTCCTCCCAGCATTCTGTTCTGTCTACTCCACCCACCTAAGGACTGGCCTATCAAATGGGCCAAGGCAGTTTCTTTATTAACCAATGAAATCAACAGATTGACATATGACCATCCCACATCACTTAATGTCCTTTGTTGATAGCTTGTATCCACTTATGAGTGGGTACATACTATATTCATCTTTTTTGGGTCTGGGTTGCCTCACTCAAAATAGTGATTTCTAATTCCATCAATTTGTATGCAAAATTCAAGATGTCACTGTTTTTTATCGCTGAGTAGTACTCTAAAGTGTAAATGTACCACACTCTCTTTATTCATTCTTTAGCTGAGGGACATCCATCTAAGTTGTTTCCAGGTTCTGGCTATTACAAATAATGCTGCTATGAACATAGTTGAACAAATGTTTTGTAGTATGATTGAGTATCTTTTGGGTATATACCCAAGAGTGGTATTGCTGAATCCTGAGGTAGGTTGATTCCCAATTTTCTAAGAAACCACCATACTGATTTCCAAAGTGGTTGCATGAGTTTGATTTCCCACCAGCAATAGATGAATGTTCTCCTTGCTCCACATACTCTCCAACATAAGCTATCATTAGTGTTTTTGATCTTAGCTATTCTGACAAGTGTAAGGTGTTATCTCAGAGTTGTTTTGATTTCCCTGATAGCTAAGGATGTTTGTTACGGGAGGTCCTTCTGCTCCTCCAGCCAATAGCCTCTGAGATACCAGTCCGTTGGGGCATGGTCTCTCTCCCTTTAAAAAAGCAGCCACTTCCCTCCTCGCTCTCTCTTACTTCCTGCTCCGCTTCTGGCAACGAGACTCCCTTCCTGATTGCACAGAGGGCTGTTGTCTGGGACGGTGATCTGTAAATTTTTTCCCCTTTAAATAAATAACCATTATATTAATCATAATTCCAAACTAGCATAGGATTGTTTGTGACTTATGCCTTTGCCTTCATCTGGCACCCAACGTTTGGTTTTAGGACTCCTCCTTCCCCCACTCGGCTGCCTGCTGCCAGTTCAGCTTGGCGCGAGCCCTCACTCCCTCAGTTGCGACCTGTGCCTCGTGCGTGGAGCTAGCAGTTTAACATAAATCATCACGCAGTGGCTTTTCTTGCTGCAGTTGTTTATATTTTCCCTTTAGACACCTCAGATTGACTTCAAGTCCCCACGCAACTTATCATTTGCCTCCCCACGTGGATTTAAACTCCACAGGCCTGCGTAGTCTCTGCCCGTGTGGTTTGCTCTTTTCTTAGTCATTTTTAAACCTCCATTGCAAGCGCGGCGCTTGAATGGCGTGAACCAGAGCACGCGGTTGCTGGTTGCCGAAAGCTGCAACCTCTCGGGGCGACTTTGTCACGTAGAGGCATACATGGCTTCCGGGTTACTCTTCTCTACCCCTGGATTCTGGGTTTATGGTTCTGTGTACAGAATTGATTCAATTACATTTACTTTGTTGAGTAACTTGCATTTCCCAGTTTTTAACAAATACTAGACGGACACTGTAACAGTACCCCATTTTCGTTGAGACTTGGCAACAGCGTCACCTGCTGGATAATAGGTAATATGGCAGTTTTCATTTCCAACACAAATTTTACTGTTTTGTTTGCCAATACAATGGGTTATATCATGCAAGGTTTATATGACTATAGGGATAACTTAATTTACTGGTTACTAGGTTTCAGTATTCTTTTGAATATTCTATCATTTAGGAAGAATATGGCACTCCTAAGAACCATACAATCTTTACTAGAAACTCATGCAGGTCAGGAGATTCAGGATTCAAAAGAGACAATAATAAAAAGATTGAAATGATTGAAAAAAATATTGAAGCTGGTGAACAGAGTAAGAAGGCACAAGGACAGGATACAATGCCACCACCAGCTATTAGAATTGGCTTAGGGTTTTAGCGACATACCCTGTAATTTATTCTGACAAAGTGTCAACTTCTAAAGTCTCAAAGGGAGTTAGAGAAGCTAGATGGATGCCAATAGCAATGAATGATCTGAAAGAAATTAAGCAAGCTATTGTTAATTTTGGCTTGCACTCTGCATATGTTAAGGAAATGATAAGGACTTGGGCTTCTAATGCTAGAGCTACTCCCCACGATTTCTATCAGTTAGTGTCTACAGTTTTAGATAATGGACCTTCCTTGATGTTTGGAATCTATTTCAGAGAAGAATCCAAACATATGGAACAGCAAGGAAGAGCAAAAGGTGTGGAGGTTTCCCAAGATCAAATTCTTGGTGCAGGAGATTATGCTGATCCACAGGTCCAAGCTCTTTATGATGATGAAGTACTGTGTCTATGTCACCAAGCAGCTTTAAATGCTTGGAATAGGCCACAAGATCCAGTAAAAAGGGTTGAATCATATACCAGAACTAGACAGGGACAGAGATAACCCTTTATTGACTTTTTGTAAAGATTAATTAAGGCTCTGGACATAGGGGTAACAGATCCAGAAGCTAGACGAATACTTCTTGAATCTCTAGCTTTTGAAAATGCAAACATAGAATGCAAAAAGATAATTGGGCCTTTAAAGTCTAGATCAGCACCTATGGATGAATGGATTCAGCATATGATAAATGTTGAGACATTTAACTATAATGATGAATCTTGGGTAGGAAAAGCAATGAGGAGACATCAAACTGCCAAGTGTTTTAATTGTGGTATATTAGGACATTTGCAAAGGGATGGCAGGCAAAGAATTTCTAGGAATAATATCTCTTCTGGGAATGACAAAAATAGGAGACCTCGGCCTTCAGGTATATATAGGAGATGCGGTAAAGGCCGACATTGGTCCAACGAATGCAGGTCAACAACAGACAGACAAGGCAACCCTATACCATCGGGAAACTCCTTGAGGGGCCTCTCGCAGGTCCCCAAGCTAACAGTGGCCCAGTCATTCCCAGTCACAGTAGAAAATGTGCCTCACCAAGAAAATTAAAAGCTCCAATTTCTGCTGTAAAAAATATTACTGGTCTAAATGATGAATTACGCATGGAGGATGAGTCAAAAAACTCAGTAGGACAGAGTAAACATATATTTTGGCAGACTTCTATTAACGATCAAAGACCAAATCTAAGAGTCTGTATAAATGGCACTTTTATTGAAGGCTTATTAGACACAGGTGTGGATGTAAGTATCATTACTCCAGAATCTTGGCATCCGGATTGGCCTCTTCAAGAGGTAGATGTTCAGTTCCTGGGAATTGGAACCCTATCTCGTGCAAAACAAAGCACAAGATAGGTTGAATGCATAGGGCCTGAAGGGCAAATAGGAAGACTAAGGTCTTATATAGCCAATATTGCAATAAATTTATGGGGCCGTGACCTGATACAGCAATGGAATACCCAGATTAACATTCCTGTAGTTCCAGAACTCATAATTCTGGGAAAGATATGGTGAGGTATTATGGAAAAAGGTCACCAGCCATTCAGGCTGTACAAGAACATACAGCAAATACCAAACCTTTAGAGGTATCAACAGCCCTACCTTTAAAATGGCTAACTGAGAAGCCAATATGGATCAAACAGTGGCCTCTAACTGAAGATAAATTACAGGCATTGGAACAGCTGGTGCAAGAGCAACTAGATGCTCACCATATTGAAGAATCAACCAGCCTTTGGAATTCTCCAGTGTTTGTTGTAAAAAAGAAATCTGGTAAATGGAGAATAGTAACAGATTTAAGAGCTGTCAACAAGGTAATTCAACCTGTGGGCCCACTACAATCTGGACTTCCTTTGCCTTCTCTATTACCAAAGGATGGCCTCTTATAGTTATTGATTTGAAAGATTGTTTTTTTACTATACCTTTACAAAAAAAGGATAGAGAAAAATTCACCTTCACAGTGCCTACTTATAATAATTCTCAGCCTACTAAAAGATATCAATGGACTGTCCTCCAACAGGGTATGCTCAATGGTTCTACATTGTGCCAATATTTTGTAAGTAAGCCATTGGAAATAATTTGTAAACAATTCCCCAAGTCCATAATTTATCATTACATGGATGACATCTTGTTATCTGATTCAAATAAAGATACTTTACAAAGGATGTTTGAAGAAGAAAGTCTTGCCTACATGGGGTTTACAAATTGCCCCTGAAAAGATTCAAAGAGGAAATTCTATTAATTACCTAGGTTACAGAATAGGGTTAGAGAAAATTAAAATGCAAAAGGCCCAAATTAGGAGAGACCGGTTAAAGACTCTTAATGACTTCCAAAGATTGTTAGGAGACATTTCCAGTCTACGACCAGCTGTTGGGATAACACCTGATCTAATAGTTTATTTAAACAAAACCTTAGATGGTGATAAAGATTTGAATAGTCCAAGAAAACTGACAGCTGAAGCAGAAAAGGAACTGACAACGATTGAGGAAAAATTACAGGAGGCACATGTGGATAGGGAGAACACAAATCTTAGCAGCATCCTAGTCATATTGCCTTTCAGAATTTCTCCTACAGGGATTCTAATGCAGAGGGAAGATATTATTTTAGAGTGGATATTTATACCTAATAAACCAAGTAAAAAAATAAAAACTTATGTGGAAAAAAATCTCTGAATTAATTATAAAAGGTAAGCTGAGACTTCGTCAACTAGCAGGTATAGACCCAGCAGAAATTATAGTGCCTTTTGCTACTGAAGAAATAAAAAGGTTATGGGAAGACAATGAACCATGGAAAAGAGCTTGTGCTAATTTTTTGGGAGAAATTAATAGCAACTATCCCGAAAGTGGTAGACTTAACCTCATAAAGAGAACTTCTTGGATTCTTCCTAGAATTGTACGTGATGTTCCAATAACTGGAGCCCGTACATTCTTTACTGATGCAAATAAATCAGGGAAAGCAGGTTACAAGTCAGATGAATTGAGTAAGGTGGAACAAAGCCCTTATAATTCTGTCCAGAAGACAGAATTATATGCCATTCTTATGGTGCTAAGGGATTTTAAAGAACCTCTTAATATAGTTACAAATTCACAATATGCAGAAAGAGTTATCTTGCATATTGAAACTGCTGGATTTATACCAGATGACACAGAGTTGACTTCATTGTTTATCCAGGTACAAGACATAATCAGAAACAGGCTTTCTCCGATATACATAACACACATCCGGCCCCATACAGGTCTGCCTGGTCCTCTAGCACAAGGCAACGCTGAGATTGATCAATTATTGATTGGAAGTGTGTTGCAGGCCTCAGAATTCCATAAGAAGCATCATGTCAATAGTAAAGGCCTAAAGAAAGAATTTTCCATTACATGGCAACAAGTTAAGGACATTATAAAGAGATGTCCTACTTGTTCTTTCTATAATCAAACACCATTGCTTGCAGGGAGTAACCCAAAAGGTACTAAAAGAAATGAAATCTGGCAGATGGATGTGTTCCACTTTATGGAATTTGGTAAATTAAAATATGTACACCACACCATAGACACATATTCAGGTTTTCAATGAACTACTGCCCTCAGCTCAGAAAAGGCTGATTCAGTAATCACACATCTATTGGAAGTTATGGCCATCATGGGTATACCTGCACAAATAAAGACAGATAATGGTCCAGCATATGTATCTAAGAAAATGAAATGCTTTTTTGATTATTATAATATAAAACATATTACAGGTATACCAAATAATCCTACAGGTCAGGCAGTTATAGAAAGATCAAATCGTACTATAAAAGACATGCTGAACAAACAGAAAGGGACCGAAAATACCCCCAGAAATAGATTACATAATGCTGTATTAACCTTGAATTTTCTTAATGCTAATGAGAAAGGAATGACAGCAGCAGAAAGACATTGGATAATGGAAAAGTCTGCTGAACTAAATCAACAAATTTATTTCAAAGATGTGCTGACCTCTCAATGGAAGCTAGGAGATGTGCTATGTTGGGGAAGGGCTTTTGCTCTTGTTTCCACAGGAGAAGAAAAATTGTGGATACCATCAAAATTAATAAAGGTTTGATTTGAAGAGGAGAAACCTCTTGGAAAGAAGAAATGACAACTCATCCACAATGATAATATTCATACAGGTGGTAAGAAAAACATATAGAATGGGGGTAGGGTTCTGTTCTTATCTCCACATGAAAACACTCATCTTTGAAAAATTCAAGGGACCCTGGATGTTTGAATACTGACAGATGGAAACTATTTACAACCCAATAAGAATTGGCAAGAAAATCAAACAGGTCCCATAAGTAAAATTATTCTACTCTTATCTTTAAATATGTATTAATGTGCATTTATTTATTAATATATAGAGCTGGTTTTGAAGTTGGACTCTGGCTCAGTCCCTCTCCATTTCCAAGCCTGTTGGTAAGAGAAAAACCCAGAGTTTCTGGAGTTTCTGTCTCATATCAAGAGCCATGATATGGGACAGAAAGAAATAATGAGTTTAGAAAACATATTTTCTTTTCTTCATATCTATCATACTTTTCATTGAATATATCTATCATGCCTTTAATTGAATATATGTATGTCTATATGTCTATATGATTAATGTTTAAGTTTTTCACAATGAATAATGAGTTTTTCCTGCAGTGACATTTGAAGTTTCCAGGAAGAAGATGGGGCCCCACAACAACAACTCCATCTGGTTGATATGACATCATGATACTGATAACGCTACCACAAGACCTGTTTTGGGTACCAGCTGTACAAGACAGTTCCAACTTGGTTAGCTGAAATGGTGCATATCTTTTTTTATATTTTATTTTATTTTTTTTAATTTATTTAATTATTAAAGATTTCTGCCTCTTCCCCACCACCACCTGCCATCCCCCTTAATCAAGTCTTCCTCCCTCCTCAGCGCCAAGAGCAATCAGGTTTCCCTGCCCTGTGGGAGGTCCAAGGACCACTCACATCCATCCAGGTCTATTAAGGTGAGCATCCAAACTACCTAGGCTCCCACAAAGCCATTATGTGCAATAGGATCAAAAACCAATTGCCAGCCGGGCGGTGGTGGCGCACGCCTTTAATCCCAGCACTCGGGAGGCAGAGGCAGGCGGATCACTGTGAGTTCGAGACCAGCCTGGTCTACAAGAGCTAGTTCCAGGACAGGCTCCAAAACCACAGAGAAACCCTGTCTCGAAAAACAAAGCAAAACAAAACAAAACAAAACAAAACAAAAAAAAAAAAACAATTGCCATTGTTCTTCAGTTCTCAGTAGTCCTCATTGTCTGCTATGTTCAGCGAGTCCGGTTTTGTCCCATGCTTTTTCAGACCCCGGCCAGCTGGCCTTGGTGAGTTCCCGATAGAACATCCCCATTGCCTCAGTGTGTGGGTGTACCCCTCGCAGTCCTGAGTTCCTTGCTCATGCTCTCTCTCCTTCTGCTCCTCCTTTGGATCGTGAGACTTCAGTCCAGTGCTCCAATGTTGGTCTCTGTCTTCTTTCATCGCCTGATGAAGGTTAATATTCAGGAGGATGCTTATATGTTTTTCTTTGGGTTCACCTTCTTATTTAGCTTCTCTAGAATCACGAATTATAGTCTCAATGTCCTTTATTTATGGCTAGAAACCAAATATGAGTGAGTACATCCCATGTTCCTCTTTTTGGGTCTGACTTAACTCACTCAACATTTTGGCCAGACCTGCACAAAATACTCAGGGACTATTTGCAATTTTAAAAGACATTGATCTTGAAATTTAACCAACATTTTACTTTCACAAGATCCCCCAGAAAGAACATCGCCCCCATGACAGCTGCAAGTAACTCTAGAGGACGACGTCCCCTCTCCCAGTAAAGTTTGCCCTTGGGTTTAGGGACATCATTTAGGGGTTGATTATAATTAGTATACAGTTGAGGGTTGGGGGAGGAATTTTATAAGCTCAGGGATCATTTGGAAAAAGAAAGAGTGATAATGGGATGATGGGATAATAGATTGGTACTTGTTGGTACTTGTGAGTTATTGTTTTGAGATAAATATATTGGTATCGATTCTTATATATTGACACAAAGTGAAATTATATTGACTATTGTATGCATGCATGTTTCTACCTCTGTTTAAAATATTTTTTATGTATTGACATATATTGTATTGATATATATATATATATATATATATATATTGTATATATTTACCATATTGCAGTGTACATTTCTACTTCTGATTAAGATACTTATATATTGTTTGTGTATTGATATATATTTACCATACTGTAATGTATATTTGTACATTGTTTATATTTGGAGGTAATTGTCCTCATTTGTTTCACAGTCGTTTATTGTCTTAGTCTTTAAGTTAGATAGGTATTGAGAATTATATAGATCAATAGTATTCTTAGTTTGTCATTTATAATTAGACTAATCAGGTTCTTTAGATACATAGAGATTATACTCAGTATAGATAGATAATCTTCAACCTCTTCAAAGAGCTGTAGAAAATGGCCTTTAATCTAACTCAGAGTTTTGTGGTAGTGAGACACAATTGCTCATGGCAACACTGCTCTATTCCTGAGAGAATGTTGAGCACCAAAGACACTCCACCTGGAGCCTTTCTTCTTGGCTGACCTGGCCTTTGGGCAAAGAAATGCCCATACCTCAACCACTGACAGAGATACAGAGTATCCGTGAATGGAAAAAACAGGACTGTCATATCCTGCCAAGACAGGGTAAGATAGTTTTGATAAGTTTCTTGCCTTTGAAAATGGTATGTCAGTTATGTTAGGCCTTAGCCAAAGTTGGTTGCTTCAATGCTGCAAACGTGACCTTGGGTGATTGCCCAGGTAGCTAGTTGTCTCTGTGGTTTTTTGCATGTTTTGGAAGTTGTTTGATTGCATTTCCTAATTACTCAAGTAACATTATTTCTCTTCTTAGATCTTCGATGGGGTTGAAGACTATATAAATGTAGTTATTTCCACTCATGACTTGGCCAAGCTATTTATTACACAAGACCTAAGCTAGTTAGAATAGGATATTTGTACTTATTGTATATAATTTCATAGTAGGTTTAGAACTCTCTTACTTAAACAAAAGGGGGAGGTGTTGCGGGAGGTCCTTCCGCTCCTCCAGCCAATAGCTGTTGAGATACCAGCCCATTGGGGTGTGGTCTCTTTCCCTGTAAAAAAGTGGCCACTTCCCTCCTTGCTCTCTCTTACTTCCTGCTCCTCTTCCGGCGACTAGACTCCTTTCCTGATTGCGCAAAGGGCTGTTGTCTGGGATGGTGATCTGTAAGTTTTTTCCCCTTTAAATAAATAACCATTATATTAATCATAATTCCAAACTAGTGTGGGATTGTTTTTGACTTACGCCTTCGCCTTCAGATGTTGAACATTTCCTTAATTATCTTTTGACCATTTGAGATTCTTCTGTTGAGAATTCTGTGTTTAGTTCAGTACCCCATTTTTAAATTGCGTTATTTAGGATCTTAATGTCTAATTTCTTGAGTTCTTTATATATTTTGGAGATCAGTCCTTTGTCTGATATGGGGTTGGTAAAGATCTTTTCCCATTCAGTAAGCTGTCTGTTTGTCTTAATGACCATGTCCTTTGGTTTACAGAAGCTTCTTAGCTTTAGGAGGTTCCATTTATTTATTGTTGCTCTCTGTGTCTGTGCTACTGGGGTTATATTTAGGAAGTGGTCTATGCATATTGAAGACTAAATTGGAAACACACAAGATTGCCTGACAAAATTGGGAGCATGGGGGCTGGGGAAAGGGTAGAAGGGGAAGAGAATAGGAGAAGGGTAGGGTTGAGGAAAACTTGAGGAAATGGGATTGTTGAGATGGAGGAATGATAGAGATGAGAGCAAGAAAAGAGATATCATGATTGAGAGAGCCATTATAGTGTTAGCAGAAACCTGGCTCTGGAGAAAATCCTAGGAATCCACTAGGATGACCCCACCTAATGTAGTGAGGAGGCAGGCCTGCTTTTCATCCTGCCCAGCTCCTGCACTTCTAGCTTATGCCCTGAAATAGCAACACACAAATTGTATTCATTTAAATACTGCTTGGCCCATTTCTATTAATGTGTGTAGCACCACGAGATGGTGACTTACCAGGAAGATTCTAGCCTACGTCCATCTTGGGTTGGAGCTTCATCATGTCTGCCTAGAGAGGAGAGGCATGGCATCTGGCTCACTTCCCTTCTTCCCAGCATTCTGTTCTGTTTACTCCACCCACCTATGTTCTAACCTATCAGGCCAAGCAGTTTCTTTAATTAACCAATGAAATCAACAGATTGATACATGACACTCCCACATCAACCTAAGACCCTAAGCAATAGAGGAGAGGGGGTCTGATCTTGACTTGCCCTGTAGTTAGACTGATGAATATCTTAAATATCACCATAGAACCTCCGTCCAACAATAGATGGAAAAAGAGGCAAAGACCCACATCAGAGCACTGGAATGGGCTTCCAAGGTCCAGTTGAAGAATAGAAGGAATGAGAATATGAAGAAAGAGGTCAAGACCATGAAGGATTCACCCACTGAAACACTTTACCTGAGCTAATGCGCATTCACCAACTCCAGCCAGACTGGGAGGGAACAAGCTTTGGACCAAACTAGTCCCTCTGAATGTGATTGACAGTTGCATAGCTGGGGCAGACTGAGGGGCCACTGGCAGTGGCACTGGGATTTATCTCTACTACATGTACTGGCTTTGTGGGATCCTATTCTCTTTGTATGTATACCTTGCTCAGTCTAGATGTAGTAGGGAGGGCCTTGGACCTTCCCCAAACATTGTGCCTTACCCTCTCTTAGGATTAGATGGGAGTAGGTGGGAGGGTATGTGGAGGGAATGAGAGGAGGGGAGGGAGTGGGAATTTGGATTGGTATTTTTTATTAAAAAATCTAATAAGTAAGAAGAAAATATGATAAAAAAGAAATGATTAGTTATGACTTTTTCCATTTTACTCAAAGTTGTATTTTTGCTACTGAGTTGAATTTCTTCTCATTTTAGGTATTCAGCACTTACCAGATACACAGCTTGCAACTGTATTCTCTCATCCTGTTGGTTTGTCTTCATTCTGTTGGTAACTTTCCTGTACAGAGCTTTGTAGTTTAATGATCAGTCATTCCTCTCTAATTTGGTGTTCTATATTCATAAATTTAAATCAACTTTATATTGGAATTATTGAGAAAAAATGAACTGAACTTAACATCATGTAATCCTCTCCCTTGTCATTTATCCTAAACAATATAGTGTCCTGACTATTTATGTAATGGTTATATTGTCCAAGGTGTCATGAGTAAGTAGAGGTGCAGAATACACAAGGCTGCTCAAAGATGTGTTATGCATGTATTCAGATATTTTATTTCAGGAGTTTGAGCATCTGTAGATTTGGTTATCTGCAGGAGACTCTTGAAACAGCCACCCAGAGATACCAAGTATAATCTCATTTGTCAATTTTAATCTCATTTGTGAAATTTTGCTATTTGGGCTGTGGCATGAAAGATAATGACCTGCACTTTTCTTTTCTTGTAATAAGCCTGATATCATTACAGAAATGTTGTTCTCTGAGAACAAATCAGGAAGCATTATTCTATTAGGAGGAAGAGATTATGTATAATTGATAAAACTTCTTCCTTATATATTTGGTAGAATTGACCAGTGAATCTGCTTAGACATGATATTTCTTTTATTACTATTTTGGTAGGTTTTTATCACTGCTTCTGTTATTACTTGAATTAGTGTTGTGCTATATGATTCTGAATGATCTGCAACCTGATGTGTCCCTATGGTGGCCTTTGAACTCCCAATCCTTCTGTTTAGAAAAGAGGAGATTATGGGCATGTGCCAACATATCTGGCCCTGACTCTTAAAGGCTCTGTGACCTCTCAAAACAGCAAAAAACTCTCAGAACCTGGGAAACTAAGTGTTTAAAACACGAGTTGGAGGTGGGAAGCATTATACCTTCAAACCATAACAAATTTACCTCTTTATTGTCATTTTGATTTCTGTAAGTTCTATAACGAGGAGTTGTCTTTATTTTTCATATTGGTGAGTTGAATAGTTTTTTTTTTTTGCTAGCTTCGCTTCTTTCAATTGATATTTATTAACTTTTTTATCTTTCTATCAAACAAGCTATTTTTTAAATTTATGATGCTTACATGTGGTTTTTCTCTTTTCAGTGTTAAAAGGTCAGACTATGATATTAATGTTATATATATATACACATATATACATACATATATTTATTTCATTAGATTTCTTTCTGAGCATTATTGTTATCATTTATTTTTGATAATTTCTATTTTATTTTCATTTAGTTTAAGATACTCAAAATTTATCCCAAGACTTCTTTGTCACATATATCATTTATATTTATTCCTAATCTACATAGTTAGATATGCTTTATCTTCTCACTAGTGTTGACATTTCTTTTTAATTACATAGTAGACAGAGTGCATATTTGTAGAATTCTGTTGTATAAATTTGTACACATAGGGGCTGAGGAGATGGCTCAATGGTAATTTCTACTTGGTAGAGTGCTTGCTATTATCCACCTGTCTCTGCCTACTGTGTAACTACCTGAGTTTGGATATCAAGCACCCATATAGAAAGCAGGAGATGACAGTATGGCTCTGATCTATAGTCCCTGGATAGGCAGAGAGGCGAATCATTGGAGCTTACTGGACAGCCAGTTTGACTGTCCTGCCTCAAAAATTAACGTGGGGCACCATTGCAGAAGACATTAACTAGACTTCTGGCTCCCATGTGGTTGCACAAATCTGTATGTTTACTTGTATGCATATACTCATGTGAATGTTCAAAACATATATAACACATGTATTTGTGCAAATATATTATGGTTTCAGAATATGGTCTATATTTGGGAATATTTGCTGTAAGCTTCAGGAGAATCTCTATCCTGCTGTTATTGGATGCAGCAGTCTATAAGCCTTAGTTACATCGAGTTCAATGATCATGTTTTTCAGGTCATTTCTATTCTTACTGATGTTTTTGTCATTTTGATCTACCAATTACTCAGAGATTATTAACATGCCGACTTTTATATTTGATTCATCTGATTCACTTTGTAGTTCTATCAGTTTGTGTTTCATGTATTTTAATATTCTGTCATATGTATATTTAAATAAGCATATTTCTTCTAAAATTGATATTTTCATAACTATATAATACCATCTTTATCCATGGCAGGCTTTTTTGCTAAAAATTCTGTGATTTTCCAAATTAATATAGTTTATAGTTTCCCCTTTCTTTGCCTTTTTAAATTGTTTTATTTTATTTTTTAATTTTCGGCATACTAGGTATTGAACCCAGTGCCTTGAACAGGCTAGAGAATATTATATAACTGAGCTACACCCCTGGTTAGTAATAAGCACTTCTTTTTCAAAAAATAAATGATAATATCATATGTTATTTCTACCTCAGTTACTTACTACCTTTTAATATTTTAATATACATAGTCATTTCAGAAATATAAGCAAATACAGGGGATAAACCCAAAATACCAAAATCCATAACCAAAATGTATGCTAAACTTCTTGTTTCTTTTTCATGAGAATAACTTTTAATAGTTTTTATTAGTTTTAATATTTTTATGTTAAGAAGATATTCTGTATTATTTAAGAATGTACACTTTAAAGGAAACATAGTTGTATATTCTGTAATGTCTTTCCCTAGTCCTTGAAATGTAACTATATAGCTCAGAATTTTCTGTCTCAGGGGCTGCAAAAATTCTTCCTTTTTTTGAATAGCTGCTGGTTATTCAAACGTGTGCGTGCAATTTCTTTTACTGCTGCCTGCTGATAAATATTAGGTTTTTCTTAGAATTTTGTTGTTATAGACAGCATGATAATATCATATACATATAAACATATATGCATACATTACGCACCCTTGGGATGCTTTAATGAGTCAATTCATATTTTAAATATTGATTGATATAGATCCAATTCTATATTTTTGTCCATAAAGGTAAGTTAAGTTGTCTTGTTAAGAGCTACAGATAAATACCCCTCTGCACGGGGTTTAATAAATGATCTGTTTTAGCGTGCCAACTGATAGGTTGTTTTTCTGAAACAAAGGTTAAAAATTATTTCATGTGCTTAACAGCTACATTTTCTCAGAGCCAGCTGCTCCTCTCTGTTATTCATGTTTCATTTCTTTTTCTTTCTATTTTCTAATAAATGCCCATCCTTAGCTTGGCTTATTTCTAGCCAGCTTTTATTTTTCTTTTTTTTTCTTTTTAAAAGATTACATACCAATCCCAGTTCCCTCTCCCTCCAGTCCTTCCACTCCCCAAACTTCTTCACACCCCCTTTCCAATCCACTCCTCAGAAAGGTTGAGGCCTCTCATGGAGAGTCAGCAAAGTCTGTCACATGACTTGAGGCAGGACCAAGGTCCTTCCCCAGTATCTATGCTGAGCAAGATATTCCTATGTAGGGAACAGGCTTTGAGGAGCCAGTTCATGCACTAGGCATAAATACTGGTTTCACTGCTAGTGGCCCTAAAAATTAGCCAAATCACACAGCTGTCACCCACATTCAGAGGGCATAGTTTGGTCTTACAACAAGAACTTTAAATATTAAAAAAGAGAAATTGAAGAAGATATCAGAAAATGGAAACATCTCTTGGATAGGTAGAATCAACATAGTGAAAATGGCAATCTTACAAAAGCAATCTACAGATTCGATGCAGTCCCCATCAAAATCCCAGCACAATTCTTCACAAACCTTGAAAGAAAATACTCAACTTCATATGGAGAAAAAAATACTCAGGAGAGCCAAAATAATCCTGTATAATAAAGGAACTTCCAGAGACATTACCATCCCTGACTTCAAGCTCTGCTACAAAGCTTTAGTAATGAAAACAGTCCAAATGGACTAGCATAAAGCAGCACATTGGCCTGTATTAAGAGCTAAAGAACAGGGGATGTTGCATTGAGAGAGGAGCATATTTGGTAGGAGGCATCACATCTCAAACAGGAAGCCAGGGAGAGTTAAGGTAGCTTCATTAGAACAATGCTCTTAAAGGTACCATGATATATTCTGTAATCTCTTTTGAGGGAATGCCCCCTCTGGATAATCCAAAGATATCTTCCTTTATATCACATCTTTCAAAAGTCCATACCTTTTAAAAGTCCCATTCTTCATCATCACTTTTCATTAAATTTTACTAAATTGAGGACAGCGCTCTCAATACTTTTCGACACTTAGGGGCTAACCACATTCCAAAATACAGCAATACCAAATTGTATGCATACTGTGATTCCCACCCTGCCCCCATGTCTTTCACCATTGCTACATAGTGCTAGAGTTAACATACTCATATGTGTTTTGTATGGGTACTTCCTATTTCTTGAACATGGGCACCACGATTCCGTGACAGCCAATCTTTTAGGCTAAATGGTTACTAAGTCACTGACAGGTAGCTTATGGATACCAGTGTGGAAACTCTTTGGAACAAATGAGTCACATCTGAGATTCCATGGATTTTGAAAAAGCTCAGAACTGTAAGTGGCGTTTAATAAACATCCAAGTAGGAGAGCTACATGGACTGTGGAGAATTAGCTCAAAAGGTGAAGAGAATTAGCTACTTTCTGATCTTGTCATAAAAAGGTGCCTGAAGCAAAATGGAGAAGTATTGGAGATTTCAAGGTAGCCGTTGACTCTATTTTGCGGTTATTAGTAATTATATTTTGCAGGTATACACTAAAAATGAGCAAAACGGCAAAAGGAAATAAAAATTGTACAATATGAAGTGGAAAAGAGCACTAAGAATTTTAATGTTGGAGCTACATCTTGTGCTGAAAAGATTTAAAGAAAGCTGGATTGAAAATGGAGTAAAAAGAGTAGTGTCCCCAGGGCACGACCCCGGTTAGCTAAGCTTTCAACTTGCAGAAATGAAGGCTTGAGGAATATCCTGCTATTAAAAATTCTATAAAAAAGGAAAACTTCTGCAAACGTAAGGGCCAACTTCCATCCCAAGCAGGTAGAAGTGTAGGCAGAGTTTTCCATTCTTGACTACCTGTTCCCAAGTAACTGGCAGCTGCTTTCCAAATAACTGACTTGGAGACTTAATATAAATTTTAAATGCTTTGGTCAATAACTTAGGCTTGTTAGTAACTAGCTCTTACAACTTAAATTAATCCATTTCTATTAATCTATGTATTGCCAAGTGGCTCTCAGCTTTACCTGTTCTCCAGCATGCCTATTCCCTTCCCCCCATATCTACTGGTGATGCCTCTGACTCCACCCTTTCTCATCCCATCATTCTCAGTTTGGCTTTCCTGCCTAACTTTATCCTGTTTAGCCATTGGCCAGTCAGCTTGTTGATTAAACCCATTATAGCAAGAAATCTTTATTGTGTATAAAGGGACTATTCTGCAATATAGGAGTACTTGGCAGTGTTGGCCATGTGGTTCTGGCTTTAGAATCATGAAGGATACATGTGAAAATGGATTGCAGAGTCTTCTTTCATTGTTAAGGAGAGCTACTGACTCAAGGAGTGTGACAGGAGAGTCATCTAAAGGAGGCCCTGAGAGGCCATTGCATGAAGCTGTGAAAGTGAAGCCTTGATTGTGTTGGAGACCCTAAGATGTAGGAGATACCAGAGACTTGAGATATCTGCCAAGAAGAGATACAGACATGGAGTGGAACCCTTGTAAGAGACAGAAATGTGTTACTGGTAGAAAACCTGAAAGGATAGAGCCATCTAAGTGCATGGACATCAGACACGGAGCTTAGCAAGGGACATTTATTGCTTTGTTCAACTGTACAAATATTTACCTGTTTTCTATCAAAGGAATCTTGTTAGGCTTCTTCATTACATAAATTTATCCCAAACTTCCTTGAACGTTTAGTAAGCAATGGATCAGTTGTTGAAAGTTCTTTACTACAAAGCAAAGATAAATCATAGGATCCTAAATATTTTTCTCATCAGAATCAGGAAACCATTAGGCTTTAGGAACACCATAGAGAACACAGTGCAATAATATTGAATTCCCATTCTGGAATGAAATTTCAAAGTGTTGGGAAGGTCAGCTAAGAGACCAGTGCAAGGTGGTCCAAGGTTAGAAACTAAGAACAGAAGTTAGAGTTTTCTTTTGTTACCATTGTTTTGGTTTGTTTTTTGAGGTAGAGTCTTACTTTGTAGCTCAGGTTCTCTGAGAATTCATTATATTTTCCATACCAGCCATGAAATTGTGGCAATACTCCTGTCTCTGCCTCCTGAGTCCTGGGATTATAGGCATGATCCACAATGCTCGGCTAGAGGAGTTAGTTTGATACGAGCTTTATCTAAAGATGTAATTAGATCTCGGTGGAGGAATTTGAAAAAAAATCTAAGTATTGACTAACTGCACTGAGCTAAAAAAGCACATTTATGAGGAGGTGATTATTTTGTCATAAACAACAAGAAAATGAGTCAGCTGCTAGGAAACTTATTAAATATTATAAAGATTTATAATTTAATATATTATCTACTATAAATATTTTACAACATAATCTTAATATAATTTATAAATGTTATAAATAATTCTGTGAAGAAATTAACTAAGTAGAAAGCCAGTGGAAGTGTTGAGATTAAGGCTGCACTGAAATGCTGGGAGTTTGATTCATCTCTTTCATGTTGGTCTGCAAAGTGATTTTTACATAGTATCATGTGCCTACGTTCTCCACTCAGTCCTAGAGAGCATGTTTTTTAAAGGAGCATAGTTAGTTTGTCCTCTTTTTTATTTTTAATATAAGAGTTGTTCTGAAGGTCCCCATAGCATTTAATATGATAGATCAGATTAAATGTCTACATAGATTCTGTGCCTCGGTTTCTTAACTTGTAAAATCATAACATAACAGTGTCCACTTCACTTCACTGGATTTATGGTAAGGATCAAATGTGTGAAGACAGAGCCAACTCTTGGTACAGTATGATCAGATATTAAACCTCAAGTTTACTATTAGTTTTTCTCTGAGGCCATTCTATCTCATCTCTTTGGTATCTGTCAAGTCCTAACACTTCGAAGAGCAGGTGACATGAAATCCAAAGTGGCTATCTATAGTTCTGGGTACAGAAGCTTGAAGCTTATGAATTTCAAAATTACCCCTGTCAAGAAGTTATTGTGCCTTCCAGGAAGATGAGGAAGGAAGGGGAGGGATAAGTCAAGTAATCAAGCAGGTAGCTGAGATGAAAAACCCAGTGACAGAAAATGGGAATGTGATATGGTAAGATCTCTTGCAGATCATTAGTAGTTTAAAAATCCTTACAATTTATAAATTTCAGAAACTAGGTCCAGATTCATTTTTCAGTTCCACTGTTATCTCTTCAGTAAAAATGTTGAGTATATTGTAGTGAGCATGTGTCAGGTGCCAGGCATTACATTAAGTGCATCATCTCATTTTAAACTCACAAGTAGACAGTCACCTCCATCATATAGACAATGAACTGCAGAGCTGACATTTTTACCTTGTGTCACAGATTTTACATTGGTGTAAAATGAACATAAAACCATTCTAAATCTCAGCTCTATGAGATGTTGGGATTGTATTCAAACCAGTCTTTTAGAGTCTTTGTGTTGCATTGTTAGGGGACTTTTTTCATGAGTATTGCTAAATTAGCTCCTCTGCCATCTAGTTGAGTATGTAGTAAAGACTGCATTGAATATTTCTAAACTGGTTCTACCACCTTTGAAATATGGAAGTTTTGCGATTGCCGAGTCCGACTCTTATTGTAAATAGAAGAGAAAACTAAAGCCTACAAAAAGAAATTCACTTTCCATAATACAAAAGAACCAGATGTAAACCAGACCTCTTAGTATTAGGATATTTGGAGTTTAATTTATCACCATGTAGTGCCCATGGGGTCATTGCTAAGGGGTGCTAACATATGAAGAATGAGGGAAGTTTGTTTCATTTGCATTGAGTTTATTTGTATTAGAATTGATGGTGTAGGCAGGAAAATTTTCTAAAACAAAAACCAGTATGACAACTGGCAACTTAGATCGTAATGAAGACTTTGGAGAAATTATCTTACTGAGTCCTGTATATGATTTGTGAGGGTACTGAAGCCCCCTCCCCATTAAGAATTCTCTGTTTTTATAAAGAGATAGATGTAATGTATTCAATTTTTTACTCTAGAACTTTTCAATAGATGTGTGGTGAGGATCCTATGAGATGACTCATATGAAATGCTACGAAGTCTCAGGATATGGTTATCAGAAATTATATATACAGGCTGAAAACGACTGTTCTTTGAATAGTCTAACTAAAGAATCCTGAAGAAAAAAATTTACTGTGCTAGTCAGGATTTCTTAGGCAGCTTATGTTCACTAACACTCTAAATAAACAGTTTAAAATTGGACATTTCAACACATGGATTTTAGAGGACACATACTAAGAACATGATATATGGCATGATTCAGAGTCAGGAAAAGGATCCATGGTTAGATGAGTTGCCCTTTCCATGTGTGTTGGTATCCATGGTGGGTTCTGCTTCCAGAGTAGCCTTGAGATTCTTTCCATTGTCATCGTGGGCAAAAGACAGGGGACATGGCACATTGAGTCAAAAGCTCATCCTGGTCCCTGAGCTCTTGTGGGACAGCCTGTGAAGACTCCAGTTTCCTACAGGGGGACACTGCCAGCAACAGGTAATGATTTATGGTCAAGAGAGGATGAGAGACAATCAAATGTGGTTTATTGGCAGTAAAATTGGCATTCTGTGCTCTGATATCAGTAGAGCCTGAAAAAGTCTACACTTCTCACGAATACACATGGTTTGGCATCCCTTGAATAGAAAAACAACTAAGGAGAAATAGAATATTTACTCATATCAGAAATCTGTTAATGAACAGTACATAGATCCAGCCATGTCAATGAAGGTTTGATTTATAGTCATGATATCAGGGTCCCTTTCCTCTATGCTGAAACATGAGATGATACTTGAATGAAAATCTTTGCAGAGTGATTTATTGGAAGCTTACCATTTTATGAATGGCAAAAGAGGAGAGCTGCCCCCTTTACAATCTATATATAAATCATCTGATATTATGATGAATTGCATATTCTTTCTCCTAGTGACAGTAATAAGTGTTATGAGCAGCCTTTAATAGTTATAAAGACAGAAGAGATAAATATCAATTACTATTAGGAGTCTTTTTTTTTTTAAATTGACTTCTCCACTTTTTCCCATGATGAAGTTAATTATTTATGGCAAAAGCACATTAATAATTTCATATTATCTCTTTATCCAAGCAGCAAATGAATTACAACACAGGGGAATTTGGATAATCGATACAACAGGAAAGCATTGAAATAATTTAAAAGTTTTTAAACCTCATTCTGCAAATGAACCTCAGTCTGTCTCAGCCACAAACAGCGTGCCATACTTAATGTCTAGTCAGAAGCTTTACTGATAAAGATGACTTTGTGTTACTTTTCTTTAAGGACTCTTCTTCCCCTATGAGAGGGTTAGCTTCTACATGGATGCAGAGGCTAGGATGCTGATTTTTCCATTGAGTTAGAAGAGAACTATGAATGTGTTTCTAACTATAATACATAGCATTTTCTGGGAATAAAGAAAGACTAACCAGATAGGAAAGACAAAGGATAGTCTTTCTGAGCCATTGATAATTAAAAAGTCAGTCACCCTCAAAGATGGACAGAAGAATGGAAAGCATTAGAATGAAGAAAATGATTGAGCCTTTAGGTACAGCGACATTGGAGACTGTTGGCATCGGGAAGCTGAAGGCTTGATAAAGTAGAACCTGGCGCTCTCTGTGCCTGAGAAGCCCCATCTTTGGCTTACTCTGAACAAAAATTAGAAAGCTTCCAGTTATTTCATGAAATCTTGTATACTTTTAACTGATGGGTACAAAAGTCAGGGCTAAATTCCCTGGATTATTACAAGCGAAAGCTGTCCGACCTTTGCCAGATGAGCTCCCTGTGCTGTTGATTATAGATAGAGTTAGTTTCCAGGGTGGGGTGCTACAGGTTGTGGGCCATAATTCTACTTTTATACATGTAGTCCTTTCGTCTGTTTGCATATTCAGTCCCTTAGTAATTTATTCACATATATACATTCATTTCTATTTGAAGCCTATGTAGAAAACCAAAGCATAGAATAACACATTTGCCACCATAGCCAAAAAGTAGGAAAGTTCAAACATCCCCAAAAGACTCCTCATGTTGCACTTTTGGGCAAGCAACGACCACTCTCCCCACTCCTGGCTGTTGTTGCTCTGTTGTCCATCCTGAGGTTTTACCTTTTTCCAAATAAAAAATGTCATTTTTATTTTCTTGTCTACGTATCACTGTGACAAGCTAGGCCATTAGCTAGGTAGTGATGGTAGCTGAAGTTCTGACATAGGCTTGGTCCCTGAGTATCTCTCTCTGGTAGCCTCTCCTATGGCCTTCTCAAATGTTATTACTTTATGTTCCCAGCTGACGGACTGCCCCTCCCTGAATGGAAGAGGACCCTTTGTTGTTCTTCTCCAGCCAAGCAGGATTTCTCCTAGCTCACTAATTGCAATAACACCTTGTTCTAGGGCACACTGTCACCAGAAAAAGGATCCATTCTTGCCCAGGATAAAATGTCTTTGGGGAGTTTCTAACAGAAGCAGTCCTAACCCAGCAAAAGGATATCTAATTTTGATCAGAAAAAGGGATATATATATATATATATATATCAAAACAGAGCAAATTTACGTAGGTTAGAATGTTCCTAGTTTATCTTAAACCAATGTCAATCTAATACATTACTGGTGCTGGGATCTGGTTGTAAGTCTCCAATGTCCACATTAGTGACTTTGTTTACTAATAGTGTGGTAGTGTGAAATGAAGAAGTCAACCAGGGTTACTTTGTGACAGTCCTGATGGTTATGACTCAAGATAGTTGTTTTTTGCCATTCAGAACTCACACGTTATCTATGTCCAGGAATGGCTGCTCTAGGCAAGCAAGGACCAGGGTGCTGGCCCATCGTTATTTACATCTTGCACCAGCTGTTTATCTTCTGACCCCAATCCTTTGAGTTGTTGGAGAAAGCTGTGATTTCTGATTGTTCTATCTCTGTCTTTTCTTACTTCGGAGACAGCAATGTCTTTTTCACTGACCACATCCAAGCAAAAGCTATGACTCTTATTTAAGCCTATGATAACACTCCTTTATAAATGTATCTTCCATTGTCTGTGAATTTCATTTTTGAACTTATCCAGATAAAGGACCTACAAGCCACTGGCTTGAGGTTTCCTTGGTGACAATAGATTTTTCCTAGACCATAACAAACGAATTATGCTTATCTGAGATGAAGGAAAGAGGCTCTGCTGTTCTCAGAGACCTCACTTGCCTTATATCACATTTAGTTGCTAATTCTTAGTGTCACTGTTCTCTTATTTAAGCCATGGCTTTGAGTGAGAAAGGTACTTTGTGCAGATCAGTGCCCCATTTTTTTTTTTTTTATTGGGTTCATTAGCATTTTAAAGTTTAGTTTCTTGAGTTCTTTATATATTTTGGTGATCAGACCTTTGTCTGTTGCAGGGTTGGTGAAGATCTTCTCCCAGTCAGTGGGTTGCCTTTTTGTCTTAGTGACAGTGTCCTTTGCTTTACAGAAGCTACTCAGTTTCAGGAGGTCCCATTTATTCAATGTTGCCCTTAATGTCTGTGCTGCTGGGGATAAACGTAGGAAGTGATCTCCTGTACCCATATGTTGTAGAGTACTTCCAACTTTTTCTTCTATCAGGTTCAGTGTGTTCAGACTAATATTGAGGTCTTTAATCCATTTGGACTTGAGTTTTGTGCATGGTGATAGATATGGATCTATTTTCATTCTTCTACACGTTGACAACCAGTTCTGCCAGCACCATTTGTTGAAGATGCTCTCTTTTTTCCATTGAATACTTTTAGCTCCTTTATCAAAAATTAGGTGTTCATAAGTTTGTGGGTTAAAATCAGGGTCTTCTACTCGGTTCCATTGATCGACTTCTCTGTTTTTATGCCAATACCAAGCTGTTTTCAATACTGAGGCTCTGTAATAGAGTTTGAGGTCAGGGATGGTAATGCCTCCAGACGATCCTTTATTATATAAGATTGTTTTGGCTATCCTGGGTTTTTTGTTTCTCCATATAAAGTTGATTATTGTCCTCTCAAGATCTGTGAAGAATTTTGATGGGATTTTAATGGGGATTGCATTGAAAGGTTTCAATCCTAATACATGAACTGGCTTTGTGGGAGCTTAGCCTGTTTAGAAGCTCACCTTCCTGGACGTAGATAGAAGACCTTCGTCTTCCCGCAGGGCAGAGAATTTGGACTGCTCTTCAGTATCGAGAGGGAGGGGGAATGGTGTGGGGGGAGGAGAAGAGGAGTGGGGATAGGGGGAGGGGAGTGGGGGGAGGGGGCAATATTTGGGAGGAGGGGAGGGAAATGGGAAACGGGGAGCAGGTGGAAATTTTAATTAAAAAAGAATAAAAAATAAAAAAAAAAAAAAAAAAAAAAAAAAAGAAAGGTACTTTGTGGTAATTCTGGCTCCTTGTATCTACTCTCAGAAAAAGAGGTAGAGGTACGTCGAGCTGATTCCTCATGTCTACCCAAGGCGTGGATATCAAGACTGGTTAGCAATAGGGCACTCCTTACTCCTTTTTGTGTTCTCAGCACTATTGGTCACTGCATCGAAGAGACTGGAAAGAAAAATAAATCTCTTGAATTTTCTATCTTGAGAGGTTCTGTGTAGCTTCCCAGTAGCAAATGGATAACCATGGAAGAAAGAAGCAAGCAAAAGTAATTATAAGACTTTGAGTGTGACGATGTTTCCAGTGCCTGGAAAGTGTTCTCTACCCTATCATTTTGTGATAGCTATGTGTATTTCTCCATAACAATAAACTGAACTATCTCTTGTAATACATACACACAGAGAAAGAGAGAGATGTGGCTTATGAGCCTCCCTGAAATTCTGTTAATCATGTCTGTGCTGACTCAGATGAGGCCACAAAAGCAATTTGGATTAATACTGAGAACCCAGATAGCCTTTCAAGACTTGCTGAATGAGAAGAAAAGCAGTGTGTTTCCTGGCTTACCTGGAACTCTGTTAAACAGGTAATCAGGTGCTGATGTGAAGCTCTTCTCTTAAACTGTTGGTCTGTAACTTCTTTTAAACAGGAAGAAAAGGTCTGGTACCTAACTTCCCTGGCAATGTGCTCCTCATAGCCGATATTCCTATGCTGTAGAGAAAAAGGTACGTGCATTTCTACTTTCAGTTAATTTCTCAAAAAGGTAAAGGTAACCTAGACCATTACTGTGTATTACCAGCTTATTCCAAAAAAGTAGATCTTTTTTATGAGCACGTCCATTCACCTATCTGTCCTTTCATTCACATATTAATTAAATGATTTCTATGGCTTGGAATGTGTTTTATATATATATATATATATATATATATATATATATATATATATACACACACACACACACACACACACACATATATGTGTGTGTACATATACATGCACACATATAATATATATATGTGTGTGTGTGTGTGTATATATATATATATATTCTTAAATTAAAGTCCAGTGGAATATCTGGCAGCTATTAGATTCTTAATAAATATTTGTCAAGAGAATAGAGATTCCTACTCCTGCATGTGTATGTGTGTGTATACTGAGGAATATGTTATTGCAACAGTAATGGAGAATCTATTGTCCTAAGAGGCCTCTGAAGATTACGTGGGAAATTGGAAGATTTCTAAGTATGGTGCATGTGACTTACATTGTGAAGTAGCAGTGTGATTAAGAAAGGCTATTAGTAACACAGACTTTGCACTTTAGTATATCAGGGTTGTGGTTTCATTTCTGCAAGTGTCTTCCAAAACCACAAAAGCAATCTGTGGATCTAGAAAAGCTTGAATTATCAGGATAAGAATATCATCTTGAAAGAGTCTTGATAATGCCTCGGGAGGGAATTTCCAAAAGGAATTTAATATTTTTTAGTGCTGGCATTGTGGTTAGTCTTCCTGGTTAGTCTCACAAGGTTAAGGAACTGGCTGCAATAGGAGAGGATTTGTAACAGGATAGATAGGTAAGATCTAGAATAAGCTATTAAGAAGCAAGCTATATTAGTTACTTTTTTGCTGCTGTCATAAAATACCATGAACGAAAGCAAACAGGAAGAGAAAGATTTATTTAGACCTATTTCTAGAGAAATAAAATCTGTCACGGCAGGGAACACATAACAACAAACATAGTGGCAGGGCCAGGAAGCTAATTCTACATAAGTAGCAGAGAGGGAAACAGGAAGGGGGATCAGACTAAAAGTTTCCAAAGCTTGCCCTCAGTGACATATAAGACTTCTCCTCCTAAAGGATCCATGAAACAACACCAACAATTAGGAATCAAATGTTCAAATACATGAGCCTGTGAGGAATGTTGCTCATCCAAACCACCACAGAAGGTAATACACAGAAATCTCATACAGTTTTTTTGTTTGTTTGTTTGTTTTTTTTTGTTTTTTGTTTTTTTTTTTGTGTGTGTGTGTGTTAATTCATTGCATTATCTTCCAGGAGTAAGATTTGAGGAATTAAAAAAATCTCAGGTTGTTTTTATTTTTTGCTTGATTTCAGAAATGTTTAATTCAAGATAGGAAAGTATGACAATTTCATTATTCACAAAGTATATGACTTTTGTCAAGTTTATTTTCTCACCAACTTTTCTTTTTTTATTATTATTTTTATTCTTTTTTAATTAAAATTTCCACCTCTCCCTGTTTCCTATTTCCCTCCCCCTCCTCCCAAATATTGCCCCTCCCCCCACTCCCCTTTCCCTATCCCCACTCCTCTTCTCCACCCCCCACTCCATTTCCCCTCCCTCTCGATACTGAAGAGCAGTACAAATTCCCTGCCCTGCGGGAAGACGAAGGTCCTCCCACTTCTATCTAGGTCCAGGAAGGTGATCATCCAAACAGGCTAAGCTCCCACATAGCCAGTTCATGTATTAGGATCAAAACCTAGTGCCATTGTCCTTGGCTTCTCATCAGCCTTCGTTGTCCCCCATGTTCAGAGAGTCCAGATTCAACCCATGCTTATTCAGTCCCAGTCCAGCTGGCCTTGGTGGGCTCCCAATAAATCAGTTCCAATGTCACAGTGGGTGTGTGCACCCCTGGTGGTCCCGACTTCCTTGCTCATATTCTCCCTCTTTCTGCTCCTCATTTGGACCTTAAGAGCTCAGACCGTTGCTCCAAATTGAGTCTCTGTCTCTATCTAGATCCATCGCTAGATGAAGGTTCTAAGGTGATATGTAAGATATTCATCAGTATAGGATAGGATCATTTCAGGTTCCCTCTCCTCAGTTGCCCAAGGTACCAGCTGGGGACATCTCCCTGGACACCTGCAAGCCCCTCTAGAGTCAAGACTCTTGCCAACCCTAAGATGGCTCCCTTACTTAGGATATATACTTCGCTGCTCCCGTATCCATCCTTCTTATATCCTAACCATCCCAATCCCTCAAGCTCTTCCCACCCTCCCCTTCTCACGTTTCTCATCCCATTTCCCCTTAGCCCCAAGCCACCTCACCCGCTAGTTCCCAGTTTTTGCCCAGCAATCTTGTCTACTTCCCCTTTCCAGGCGGATGATTATACGATTTTCTTTGGGTTCACTTTCTTATTTAGCTTCTCTAGGATCACAAATTATATGCTAAATGTCCTTTATTTATGGCTAGAAACCAATTATGAGTGAGTACATCCCAAGTTTCTCTCTTTGGGTCTGGGATTCCTCACTCAGGATAGTATTTTCTATTTCCATCCATTTGCATGCAAAATTCGAGAAGTCATTGTTTCTTATCACTGAGTAGTACTCTAATATGTATATATTCCACACTTTCTTCATTCATTCCTCCATTGAAGGGCATCTAGGTTGTTTCCAGGTTCTGGCTATTACAAATAATGCTGCTATGAACATAGTTGAACAGATACTTTTGTCATATGATAGGGCATCTCTTGGGTATATTCCCAAGAGTGGTATTACTGGATCTTGGGGTAGGTTGATCCCAAATTTCCTGAGAAATAGCCACACTGATTTCCAAAGTGGTTGCACAAGTTTGCATTCCCACCAACAATGGATCAGTGTGCCCCTTCCTCCACAACCTCTACAGCAAAGGCTATCATTAGTGTTTTTGATTTTAGCCATTCTGACAGGTGTAAGATGATATCTCAGAGTTGTTTTAATTTGCATTTCCCTTATCGCTAAGGAGGTTGAGCATGACCTTAAGTGTCTTTTGGACATTTGAATTTCTTTTGTTGAGAATTCTCTGTTCAGTTCAGTGCCCCATTTTTTAATTGGGTTAATTAGCATTTTAAAGTCTAGTTTCTTGAGTTCTTTATATATTTTGGAGATCAGACCTTTGTCTGTTGCAGGGTTGGTGAAGATCTTCTCCCAGTCAGTGGGTTGCCTTTTTGTCTTAGTGACAGTGTCCTTTGCTTTACAGAAGCTACTCAGTTTCAGGAGGTCCCATTTATTCAATGTTGTCCTTAATGTCTGTGCTGCTGGGGATAAACGTAGGAAGTGATCTCCTGTACCCATATGTTGTAGAGTACTTCCCACTTTTTCTTCTATCAGGTTCAGTGTGTTCAGACTGATATTGAGGTCTTTAATCCATTTGGACTTGAGTTTTGTGCATGGCGATAGATATGGATCTATTTTCATTCTTCTACAGGTTGACAACCAGTTCTGCCAGCATCATTTGTTGAAGATGCTCTCTTTTTTCCATTGAATACTTTTAGCTCCTTTATCAAAAATTAGGTGTTCATATGTTTGTGGGTTAAAATCAGGGTCTTCTACTCGGTTCCATTGATCGACTTCTCTGTTTTTATGCCAATACCAAGCTGTTTTCAATACTGAAGCTCTGTAATAGAGTTTGAAGTCAGGGATGGTAATGGTTCCAGACGATCATTTATTATATAAGACTGTTTTGGCTATCCTGGGTTTTTTGTTTTTCCATATAAAGTTGATTAATGTCCTCTCAAGATCTGTGAAGAATTTTGATGGGATTTTAATGGGGATTGCATTGAATCTATAAATTGCCCTTGGTAGAATTGCCATTTTTACTATGTTGATCCTCCCAATCCAAGAGCAAGGGAGATCCTTCCATTTTCTGGTATCCTCCTCAATTTCTTTCTTCAAAGACTTAAGGTTCTTATTAAATAGATCCTTCACTTCCTTGGTTAGGGTTACCCCAAGATATTTTATGCTATTTGTGGCTATCGTGAAGGGTGATGCTTCTCTGATTTCCCTCTCTGCTTCCTTATCCTTTGTGTATAGGAGGGCAACTGATTTTTTGGAATTGATCTTGTATCCTGCCACGCTACTAAAGGTGTTTATCAGCTGTAGGAGTTTTTTGCTGAAGTTTTTGGGGTCGCTTATGTACACTATCATATCGTCTGCAAATAATGAAAGTTTAACTTCTTCCTTTCCATTTTGAATCCCTTTGATCCCCTTATGTTGTCTTATTGCTATTGCTAGAATTTCAAGCACTATATTAAAGAAGTATGGAGAGAGTGGACATCCTTGTCATGTTCCTGATTTTAGTGGAATAGCTTTGAGTTTCTCTCCATTTAATTTGATGTTAGCTGTCAGCTTGCTATAAATAGCTTTTATTATATTTAGGTACGACCCTTGTATCCCTAATCTCTCTAAGATCTTTATCATAAAGGGATGTTGAATTTTGTCAAATGCTTTTTCAGCATCTAATGAAATGATCATATGGTTTTTTCTTTCAGTTTATTTATATGATGGATTACATTGATAGATTTTCGTATGTTGAATCAGCTCTGCATCTCTGGGATGAAGCCTACTTGATCATAATGGATAATTTTTCTAATGTGTTCTTGGATACGGTTTGCCAGTATTTTATTGAGTATCTTTGCGTCGATGTTCATGAGTGAGATTGGCCTGTAGTTCTCTTTCTTGGTTGTATCTTTATGTGGTTTTGGTATCAGAGTAACTGCAGCTTCATAAAAGGAATTTGGCAATGACTTCTCTGTTTCTATATTGTGAAATACCTTAAGGAGTACAGGTATTAGGTTTTCTTGGAAGTTCTGGTAGAATTCTGCATTGAAGCCGTCTAGACCTGGGCTTTTTTTGGTAGGGTGGTGTTTTATAACAACTTCTAATTCTTCGTGACTAACAGGTCTATTTAGGTTGTTCACCTGGTCCTGGTTTAACTTAGGTATATGGTACTTATCTAAAAAAGTGTCCATTTCTTTTACATTTTCCAATTTTGTGGCATACAGGTTTTTGTAGTAAGATCTAATGATTCTCTGAATTTCCTCTGTGTCTGTGGTTATGTCTCCCTTTTCGTTTCTGATCTTGTTAATTTGCGTATTCTCTCTCTGCTGTTTGATTAGTTTGGATAGGGGTTTATCAATCTTATTGATTTTCTCCAAGAACCAGCTTTTTGTTTCATTGCTTCTTTGGATTGTTTTCTGTGTTTCTATTTTGTTGATTTCAGCCCTGAGTTTGATTATTTCCAGTCTTCTACTTCTCCTAGGTGAGTCTGCTTCTTTTTTTTCTAGAGCTTTCAGGTGGGCTATTAATTCTCCAATGTGTGCTTTCTCCGTTTTCTTTAAGTGGGTGCTTAATGCTATGAACTTTCCTCTTAGCACTGCTTTCATAGTGTCCCATAGGTTTGAGTATGTTGAGTCTTCGTTTTCATTGAATTCAAGAAAGACTTTAATTTCTTTCTTTATTTCTTCCTTGATCCAGGTGTGGTTCAGTAGTTGACTGTCCAGTTTCCATGAGTTCGTAGGCTTTCTGGAGATAGCATTTTTGTTGAATTCTAACTTTAATCCACGGTGATCTGATAAGACACAGGTGGTTACTGATTTTTTTTGTAACTGTGTAAGTTTGCTTTGTTACCGAGTATGTGGTCTATTTTCGAGAAGGTTCCATGCGCTGCAGAGAAGAAGGTGTATTCTTTCCTATTTGAGTCGAATGTTCTATAGATGTCTGTTAAGTCCATTTGATTCATTACCTTCATTAATTCTCTTATTTCTCTGTTAGGTTTCTGTCTGATTGACCTGTCCATTGGTGAGAGAGGAGTGTTGAAATCTCCTACTATTAGTGTGTGTGGTTTGATGACTGCCTTGAGTTTTAGTAATGTTTCTTTTACATAAGTGGGTGCTTTTATATTAGGGGCATAGATATTCAGGATTGAGACTTCATCCTGATGAATTGTTCCTGTTATGAGTGAGAAATGTCCCTCTCCATCTCTTCTGATTGATTTTAGTTTGAAGTCAACTTTCTTAGAAATTAGTATGGCCACACCTGCTTGTTTCTTAGGTCCCTTTGCTTGATAAACCTTTTCCCAGCCCTTCACTCTGAGTAGATGTCTGTCTTTGTAATTGAGGTGTGTTTCTTGTAAACAGCAGAATGTTGGATCCTGTTTTCGTATCCAATCTCTTAGCCTGTGCCTCTTTATAGGTGAGTTGAGTCCATTGATATTAAGGGATATTAATGACCAGTGGTTGTTAAGTCCGGTCATTTTTCCTTTTTTCTTTCTTTCTTTCTTTCTTTCTTTCTTTCTTTCTTTCTTTCTTTCTTTCTTTCTTCCTTCCTTCCTTCCTTCCTTTCTTTCTTTCTTTCTTTCTTTCTTTCTTTCTTTCTTTCTTTCTTTTTGTAGTAGGGTTTGTGTGTTTCCCTTCTTCAAGTTGTGCTGGTGAAGGGTCATTAGATGTCTGAGTTATTGTGGGCATTGTCGGACTTCTTGGGTTGTGATTTTTCCTTCAATTACTTTCTGTAAGGCTGGATTTGTGGCTACATATTGTTTAAATTTGTTTTTATCCTGGAAAATTTTGTTTTCTCCATTTATAGTGAATGAAAGCTTGGCTGGGTATAGTAGTCTGGGCTTGCATCCATGGTCTCTTAGTTTCTGCAGTACATCTATCCAGGACCTTCTGGCTTTCATGGTTTCCATAGAGAAGTCAGGTGTAAGTCTGATAGGTTTACCTTTATAGGTAACTTGACCTTTTTCCTTTGCAGCTCTTAATATTCTTTCTTTATTCTGTATGTTTTGTGTTTTGATTATTATATGATGAGGAGATTTTTTTTTGATCCAGTCGATTCGGTGTTCTGTATGCTTCTTGGACCTTCAAAGGAATATCTTTCTTAAGGTTGGGAAAGTTTTCTTCTATAATTTTATTAAGTATATTTTCTGGACCATTGAGCTGTACTTCTCCTTCTTCTATCCCTATAATTCTTAGGTTTGGTCTTTTTACTGTGTCCCAGATTTCCTGAATGTTTTGTGATGAGAATTTGTTAGTTTTGCTGTTTTCTTTGATCAGTGTGTTTATTTTCTCTATGGTATCGTCAGTGTCTGAGGTTCTTTCTTCTATCTCTTGTAATCTGTTGGTAGTACTTGTCTCTGTAGTTCCTGTTCGTTTATCCAGATTTTCCATCTCCATCCTTCCCTTAGTTTGTGTTTTCTTTATTACTTCCACTTCATTCTTCAAGTCTTGAACCGTTTCCCTTACCTGTTTGATTACTTTTTCTTGTTTCTCTTGGTTTTCTTGGGTATCTTTGAGAGATTTATTCATTTCCTCTACCTTTTTGTTTGTAATCTCTAATTGAATATGGCAGTTTTTCACCTCCTGTTTAAGGTCCTCTATTATTTTCATATAATTCACTTTTGGGTCGAATTCTTCTAATTCTTCTGGAATAGGGTGTACAAATCTTATTTCGGGATTCCTGGATTCTGGTGATGTCATGTTGCCTTTCAGGCTGTTGGAGGAATTCTTGCATTGGCGCCTGCCCATCTCTTCCTTCAAATGGAGCCAGGAGAGGCCTGGTGTCTTGGTCTAATCTTTGCTGTGACTAACTCTCTGGGTGTATCTCCTCAGTGTAGGGGCAGGAACCGTTCACTACCAGATGGACTCCTCAACACCAAAACATGAACGTCTGGTAGTCCAATGACCCGCGGACAAAAGAGCGAATGCAGGGGATAGGTCGGGGTCGAATAGAACACAGGCAACCCTGCAGCACAGGCTAGAGGTGCCTGTGCTCCCTTTCGTGGTTGTTGAGGCCTGCCTGGTAGGCAGGTACTCACTGCTCTGGGTGGGTCTCCTTAGTGTAGGAGCAGGAAGCTGTTCCTCAGCACAGGACCTTGCAGACAAGGCAGGCTTGGGAGGAGGGGGGGCGCATGTGTAGGAAAGAAAGCCCTGCAGCAGGAGCTGGGGGAGGGGGGTTTGAGCTCTCTTCCGGGACAGTCCGCCCCAGGATAGCACACACTCACCCGTCCAGATGGAACTTCTCAGCACCTACACAGGGACACCTGGTAGCCCAATGAGCCAGGGACCAAGGGAAGAAGGAGGCGGGCAGGTCGGTTCCAGGAGAGCACAGCAGACCCTGCAGCCCCAGCAGCAGGGGCCCGCACTTCCTGGAGGGGACCTTGAGGCCTGCCTGCTAGTCAGGCACTCACTGCTCTGGGTGGTCACCAACTTTTCTTACATTTTAACTAATAGAATTAATAAAGCGAATAGGAGATTTCATGAGATAATATGTATTACTGCATGGGACTCACCCCATGGAAAACAGACAGTGCTGGAAAATAGAGCAATTGCCAGCAGTTGTCAGCAGTTTATTATCTTTATCTGCGTTATAGCCGGAATGATGCTGATGCTGTAGTCTGGGAAGTTATTATTCCATGTTTGGCAGTCCCAGCTTCCTCATTAACTTGTCATGTGACCTTCGGCAGATGGCTTCTCTCTGAAACTTGGTTTCCTCTTCCTTGAAATAAAGACATTTGCTTTCCTTGTTCCACAAAGGATATCCAGGGATTCCTCTGGTATATGCATAAATTTGCCCTGGAGCAATGTCTCCTGTACCTCTTCATGTCTGAGATCACCATGGTTGTACTAATAGTCTCTTATGGGAGATAGAAATCTTAATGCACTTTTGTAAAGCATTTTTGTTCTCTGCTGCCTTAGGCCACTCTGAACTGCTAACGGGAATGGGGCATTGAACTATCAAGCTAATGACGGAGGACGTTCCATACCGTTTGCTTCACCCCACCTGACCCAGTGGGATGGGCTGTGTGAATGCAGATGAAAACTGTAATGGTGCTCATTTGCACTACGTAGGAAGTCATCTGAGAATAGTAACTGGTGGTAAAATGAAGAACAAAGAGCACAAAGATTTGGATTCCAAATAGCATCATCTCCTTTGAATGTTAATGATGCCCTTAAACTAAGACACTTTGACAAGGTTAGCCTGCATGGCTTTTCAACATTGCACAAATATTTACATTGCGATTTTCCCATTCTGGAACCTATGAACTCAGCAGCTGAAGGAGCCAGGCCAAATCCCAGTTTCCTATGAGCTTATACTCCTCATGGAGAAGGGATTCTTTAAAGCAAAGAAAATATTGCACAAGTGAGTTTTGTTTTTAAAAATAATAATTTGAAAAAAAGCATATGAAAGTGGATGGTTCCTTCCTACTATTGTGTGTCAGATCCCAGAAGATGTTATCTCAGTAAAGACTTCTTGTAGGAGGAATTCTAGTTCTCTTCACAAAAATGAGGAGCATAAAATGCAGAAAAGTAAAGCCTGTATAGGTTGAGCATCTCTCATCTTAAAGACTGAAATTTGAAATATGAAATATTCTGAAATCAGAATTTTTTGAGCACTGGTGGTAAAACAAAACAAAACAAAAAACAAAAGAAATGTGAATGCTGTGGAAACATTCTATCAAACACCCATGATTTGTAAAGTCTGAGAATCTTTTGGTTCAAGTATTTGTGCATAACTTGTATTGGAATCTCAGTTCTTGATTTCTCAGATGAGAAAGCCTCATATCTCTGTAAGGTACCACTGATGTGCATGCTCCCAGGCTATAGAATCTCTGCATGTGATTGCATGCTCCCAGGCTACAGAATCTCTGCATGTGATTACATGTTCTTAGACTACAGAATCTCAGCATGTGATTGCATGCTCCCAGGCTACAGAATCTCTGCATGTGATTGCATGCTCTTAGACTACAGAATCTCTTCATGTGATTACATGCTTCCAGACTACAGAATCTCTGCATGTGATTGCATGCTCCCAGACTGCAAAATCCCTGCATGTGATTACATGCTCTTAGACTACAGAATCTCTTCATGTGATTGCATGCTCCCAGGCTACAGAATCTCTGCATGTGATTGCATGCTCCCAGGCTACAGAATCTCTGCATGTGATCTCAAGCTGCAGAATCTCTACATTTAATTGTATGCTTTCACTCTGCAGAATCTCTGCATTGGTTGCAGTTTTATCCATGAACTAGGAGTTTTTCTAAATACTGTAGCCATAGCCAACTGTTGACGTTTTTCTGGTGGCTTTATAGTTTATTTCAACTCATTGCCATATTTAATCTGTAGAATTGCTCTTGTCTCAGAATTTTTTATTATATTTCTTGTCTATTACACCTATAGGACCTTTATCAAAAATGAGGTGTTCATATGTTTGTGGGTTAAAATCTGGGTCTTCTATATGATTCCATTGGTCGACTTCTTTGTTTTTATGCCAGTACCATGCTGTTTTCATTACTGTAGCTCTGTAATAGAGTTTGAAGTCAGGGATGGTAATGCCTTCAGAAGTTCCTTTATTGTATAAGATTGTTTTGGCTATCCTGGGTTTTTTGTTTTTCCATATAAAGTTGATTATTGTCCTCTCAAGATCTGTGAAGAATTTTGATGGGACCTTGATGGGGATTGCATTGAATCTATAAATTGCCTTTGGTAGAATTGCCATTTTTACTATGTTGATCCTCCCAATCCAAGAGCAAGGGAAATTCTTCCATTTTCTGGTATCCTCTTTAATTTCTTTCTTCAATGCCTTAAAGTTCTTGTCAAATAGATCTTTCACTTCCTTGGTTAGAGTTATCCCAAGATATTTTATGCTGTTTGTGGTATCGTGAAAGGTGATGATTCTTTTATTTCTCTCTCTGCTTCCATATCCTTTGTGTATAGAGGGTGACTAAACTGTAGATATTGACCATATTGTTGCTTAAGTATTTAAGATTTGTTTTTATAGCTATGAATTTTATGTCAGATTTATTTATTTGATTATGTTTTAAATTTTAACAATGTCGTTTATTATTTCTCTTGTGTATTTTTGTAGAGAAGAGCATAAACTATATTTAGTGAAAGTTTAAACTCTAATGTGAAGTTCCAGGGTGGAGAATGGTTATGCTAATGATATAGAAGTTCATTGAGTGTATAGACTTTTAATCGGCCTACTATTTCTGGGTAAGTTTTTAGTTGCAAGTTCTTTATAATAAAGTTCATCACTGTTGTTACTAATAGAAATATTTGTAGTTACCCAAGTCAAAAATTGCAGGTTAGCAGGTGAGAAACAGTACACCGGAGAGAAATATACTTTAGGTTCTAGACATGAGAGAAGATGCAGTCCTGTGACTAATATATCTACAGTTTCCAGACTGACTACTTTGTATTGAAAACAAATAAAGATAAAAGAAAAATAAAGAGACAGTTCTTTCATAAAGACTTGCAGCTTAGGTGTCAGCTGACAGGGCTCTGGAAAAAGAATTAGAACTTAAATTAGTGAGAAGCAAAGATAGACAAGGGGAAATGTGTGAATTAAAGCAGTGTGGACTTTTATTTTGAGGAAATATTATTCTGCACAGAGAGCTTGTATATAAACTGGAGTGTCAGGAGCCATTTCAGGCTTCTCTTTTCTCATGTCTCACAGGGCCTTGAGGTGGAAATCTTGAGACAGAAAACTTACAAAGTTAACTAAGACCTTGGAGATTCAAGCTTCAGACAGCACCTCAGAATGTCTTCTTTGTTTGCTGCTTATCACTAACAGCAGGTGTTCTAGCCCCTGACCTTGCAACTGCCCTGCTTAGCTGCCTAGCTACCAGCCCCTCCTTTTCTTCCCCCCTTCCCCCTTCCCCAGTTCCCTCTGCCCAAGCTCCTCACTGAGGAATATATAAGACATAAAACTTGCTTCAATAAAGGGGATGCCTTGACAAAGAATATTGCTTGGTGTCCGTTTCTCTCCCCTCCCATGTCTTTCAGATGATGCCTCTTCTCAGACCCTGGAATAACTTAGGACCTGCTGGGTGGGTCACTGGAGCTGTTCTTTTCTAAGATGGTGAAGACATAGGGCAGGAAGTGGTGGGATCCCTTTTTGGCCTGCAGTTATTGTTTCTAAGCTTAGTGGTGAGTAGTGAGTTAGATTATGTTAGACAACCAATATGTCTTAGTTGGTCATTACTTGGGGGCTGTGGGGGTATAATGCTATAACATTCAAGAACTTATAAAAAAATCCAATTAAGTTCCTTCTAGATAGGAAATACCTGTACTTTGTTGTAATAAGAGCGGCATGGCTGCGTCCCCAGCACCCGGCCGCCCGCATGGCTTATGCCCTGAAATAATTACACGGAAACTGTATTCTTTTAATCACTGCCTGGCCCATTAGTTCCAGTCTCTTATTGGCTAGCTCTTACATATTGATCTAACCCATTTCTAATATTCTGTGTAGTACCACGAATTGGCTTACCAGGAAAGATCTTAACCTGCGTCTGTCTGGAGTGGGAGAATCATGGAGACTCCTGACTCGGCTTCTTTCTCCCAGCATTCTGTCTGTTTACTCCACCCACCTAAGGGCTGGCCTATAAATGGGCCAAGGCAGTTTCTTTATTATTTAACCAATGACCTTCCTCCATCATTTCCCCTTTTTCTGTTTAAACAAAAAAGAAAGGCTTTCATTTTAACATAGTAAGATTACATATAGCAAAACAGTTATCAAGCAAGAATTACAGTTACAATATTTATATCTATTTTATCTTTATCATAACTAAGGAAAAATATAACTAACCATTCTTCAACTCCATCAAAGACTCCAGAAGGATATAATATTACCTAAGCAAACAAGAAGTAAGATACTTTAAACTCTAGAAATGACAGAGACATCTCGCTGCCTGGGCAGTCACCCAAAGTTCTTTTGTACCATTGTGGCATCCATCTTTAGCCTTTAGGCCCATAGTTTTCAGCAGACATTTTCATCAAGCAGGAAATTCCAAAGACAGTTCAGTCACTATCTGCTGTGTCCTGCAGAATGTCTCACAGACTCTTTCATGAGTCAGGAACCCCAAAAGACCATTTTACCTTTAGGCAAGTTCAGTAGTCCTCTCTCTGAGGGTTCTCTGTGTCCAGTTTATGCAACAGTCCAGGCAAGAGCAGTTTCTTGCCCACATGGCTATCAAACTCCATAAGGAGCCTCTTCGATGCCCATCTTCCTCTTGAAGTAGATTGGTGCTGTCAGGAGCAGATGTGTCTCATTTTCATAAAAAACCCTAAGTTATTAAAACATTAAATGCCATATTCTGCAGTCTTTGAAAGATATGAAGAATGCCTATCTAGCTGAAATATATCTATGCACATCTAGAAAATCTAACTAAGATGACTAAAAGCTTGACAATTATCGATGATTATCCATTAACAACCTATATTCATTACATTTTTAAATGAACTATACAATCACAATACCTTAATCAAGATTAGAAATACATATACATATAACAAAATTGACCTTCAAATCCACACCAATGCAAATTATTCATATCTATATCATATCCCCCTTTAAATGTAAAAGAACATTTATAAACAATATATGGGAACATGGGCGCAGTTGGGCGCCACTCTGTTGTAATAAGAGCGGCATGGCTGCGTCCCCGGCACCCGGCCGCCCGCATGGCTTATGCCCTGAAATAATTACACGGAAACTGTATTCTTTTAATCACTGCCTGGCCCATTAGTTCCAGTCTCTTATTGGCTAGCTCTTACATATTGATCTAACCCATTTCTAATATTCTGTGTAGTACCACGAATTGGCTTACCAGGAAAGATCTTAACCTGCGTCTGTCTGGAGTGGGAGAATCATGGAGACTCCTGACTCGGCTTCTTTCTCCCAGCATTCTGTCTGTTTACTCCACCCACCTAAGGGCTGGCCTATAAATGGGCCAAGGCAGTTTCTTTATTATTTAACCAATGACCTTTCTCCATCAGTACTTACTAGAATTGTCACAGTTCAACCAAAATGGAGGAGCATTTTGAAATGTAGTGGCCCTGGCTAACACTAAGAACTCAGCAAGCAGAGGTCTAGTAACCACCCCTTCCCTCTCAGGAGGTGCATTAGCCTCAGGATAGGTTTCGGGAAGGTGCTCTGTAATTCATGTTTATGAAAGGATTACAAGACAGCTGTATAGGTGAGTAAGACTGGTCCATTACTGAGGCAAGAAGATGGTTATGTTACATCTAAGCACACCAGGCAGAATACTATTCCTGGTGTATATGACTGAAGTAGTCTATAAAAGAGCATCAGGGAACAGACAAAATAAAAAAAAAAAGCAAAGCTCTTTGAACTTTGCAGTCATGAGGGTGGACAAAGGAGAAATAGAAAAAAACAAAAAAAGAAAGACAAAAGGAAAAATTGCTTCTCAGAGGCTGGCATGGCGACAAACTCTTTGAATCCCAGTTCTCAGAGGCTGGTAGATAACTATGAGTTTGAGGTCATCCTAGTCTATATAGCGAGTTCCAGAGAAGTTAGGAATATATATATAGAGAGAGATTCTGTGTCAAAACTACTAAAAACAAAAATATCACCTGCTAAAAGAAAGCAACAAAATATGGCTTCTCATGCATGGATGTGCTGTAAAAGGCAGGCAAGAATTTGAACATCATTGAACAAAGTAGTTACATCCCACAAGAGCAGAGAAATTCACACAAGAACACACCAAGATGGTTACAAAGAAAAATAGAATGGCTCCTATAGAGACTTAAATTAGTGTGTTAGATGTTAAAAGAATGAAGACAGCGAGAGCATAGGCTAATGTTAGGAACTCGTGGAAAGCATAAGGGAGAGGTAAGATTCATGGTAAGAGTCAATTCTCATAAATGAATGGCAACTTCTGCAAAGGAAAAAGGAAATGGTTGGGAAAAAAGTAAAGAAAGAATTAAAACAGAGATTGTGAAGAGACCACCAAGATTTGTAGGCAGGATTAACAAGAAAAGACATGTTTCTGTTAAAAATTGATTAGCTTTGTGCATATAAAAACAGATTCTGAAATTCTCTACACAGAAAGAGTATTTTCAACCGCTAAAGTTTCAATTGGTGGCAAGAATTCTCTGCACTGTTATACTCAGCATAGACAAAAGAATAATGTATCTGTATATATATATACATATATATATGTATATATATATACATATATATATATATGATTTCTATTGCTGTAAACTGACACCATGACCGTGACATTTAAAGGAAAACACGTCACTGGGGCTGACTTGCAGCTACAGAAGTTTAGTCCATTATCATTGTGGTGGGACATGGCAGCAGGAAAGCAGACATGGTGCTGGAAAAGGAGCTAAAAGTTCTACATCTTGATCTGCAGGCAGCAGGAGTTTGTGTCCACTCTGGGCATAGCTTGAGCATTGGAGACCCCAAAACCTGCCCCCACTTCCTCCAACAAGGCCACACGTACTCTAAAAAGGCATACCTCCTAATAGTGCTACTCCCTATGAGCTTATGGGGACCAATTACATTCAAACTACCATATGTGCAATTTAAAATGGTAAATTGGGAGCATAGGTTCACATCTGAAATAACAGTAGTCAGGAGACTGAGGCAGAAGGATGGCAAATTTGGGGATAGCTGGTGTTGCACAGCAAGACTGTCTTAAAATTAAAACAACAATAGGGTGTGTAGTGGTGATACATGCCTTTAATCCCAGCACTCAGAGGTAAAGGCACACAGATCTCTGTGAGTTCAAGGCCAGCCTGATCTGTAGAACGAGTTCCAGGACAGTGAGGATTGTTTTACAGAGAAGCCCTATCTCAAAAACAAAACAAAACAAAAAAATAAAAATAAAATAAATAAAAGAAAAAGAAAAACAACAAGACTATAGAATATCCTCCTGTATAGAGACAAAATATCCTTTTTCTGTGAATAAATGAAAGATATTTTTAGATAAGGTAAGATTTACATGCTACCTCAGGCACTCAATATAAGTGGTATGCTCAAAAAATTACTGTATCCAAACAAATGCACCAAGATACAACAACTTTATGATGGAGAAAATGGAAAACTGAGGTGAAAAATCACCTTCCTGATGTGTCTGTGTTCATGAGTGAATTCAAATCAAAAAAGTGACAGAAGAGGTCTAAAAGAGACACTGTGCTTGAAGTCCCAAAATTATAATTTTCACCTAAGCCAAGTCTAATAATAAAGGAACTGAACTCCAGGGAATTGGCTTGATAAGGTTTTCAGCCTGATACCACAGAATAACCATTTGGTTAAAAGAAATTTGCTTGACACTTTCTTTTTCTAGTCTGCTGCTTAACAAAATGTTTTTCTTGCAAATGAATAGATCTTTCCTTTTTGGAGAAAGGGTTTGCTGGAAAAATACATGCAAAGTCCCAAGAAAAAGTTTTAGACATGTTATTTCCTAACAACATTATTCAATATCTACCTAAAATTCTGTTTTAACAAGTCATCAAGCATTGAACATGGGCAAGAATCCATGAATTTATGATGTCTCAGAAGGAAACTGGATCCCTTGGATATTGCTTGTGGGAATGTAAAATTCTCTAGCTATTTTGGAAAGAGTTCTGCTGGTTCCTCGAAACTTTTAAGTTGTTATCATCTAACCCTGCCATGTCAGCCTATGTATTTTTATCTAGAAGTAACAGAAGTGTAAAGCCACAAATGAATTTGTATGACAGGAGAATAGGATGGTAGTGAGACACAGCATCATTATATATGAAGGAAGACAGTTCCAAAAAGGACTGGAAATTCTTTCCTACCTGCTTTATGGAGCAATCAGAACATGCTTCACAGAAGACAGGCTCAGTGTAAGCAACTCCTTAAGGGATGTGGGGCTGATGGGGTGATGCTTTGAATATATACCTCTCCCAGATCACTAACCCACTCCTATCCCCAGGAGTGTCTTTCTCCTTCTTAATAAAATCTCTCCGTTTTTATTACCAATCATGTGTCCTTGGTATAATTCTTTCTTATGAGATGCAAGATCCTGTAAACTTCACTGGGTTTTCCCACAGTCTCTGATCAACACCTATAACAATTGCACACAAATAAATACTCTTTCAAGCAGTCTTCATAGTGGCCCCAAAAGAAGGAGTCCATCAACCTATGAGAGGATGAATGCAATGTGGTTCATTTAAGCAATGCAGTAAAAATGAAGTGCTGATGCATGTTAAAATGTGGGAAAGTCCTGTAAACATTGTGGTGCGTTAAAAGGACTAAGTGTTGTATAGTTATACTATATGAGACTCTCAGAAGAGGAAAATTCCATAAAGACACAAAGACTGGTTGTGCAGTTTGAGGAAGAGGAGGGTAAAGGTGCACATATTTTTCTTTGTGGGTGATGAACACATTTTACAATTGATTGGAGTGGTGATATCTTATAGTGAACACACTAAAAACCACTGATGTTTGTACACTCCTTGGCTCAAGTATATGGTGTACAAATTATATGTCAATTAAACTCCCTCAAAAGTAACAACATCCAACTCTATTCACCCTTTTTCTGTCCCACCTTTCTAATCGTCCTTGTGTCTTTAAATGTATATCATTAAAAATACGTGGACAAGGAGTTTTTGAAAAGCTGCTGATCAATTCTAAAGTCAAGACTGACATATCCTGACAGATTGTCAGTTTGAGAATTAACAAAACAAAGACAATTAATTCAATCTTACTTAAATTACTTTAGACATTTTCACTGGAAGACTTTGATTTCTATAGGAAAAAAATTAAATATTGAAGTTTGGGGGGGCAGTTATAAAGATTTCTACTAAAAGAGATTCTCAAATAAAATGCTGTCCTGGCTTAGGCAGTGAGTATCATTGTTCTTGTCAGAACATAAGTGCCAGGAACCACCCGTAATTAACAGGCTGGTGTCTTTCCAGTTTAAGTGAACATTTTGCTTCACAATTTATCTCCTCATGATCCTACATTTCTCTTTCTGACCTATGTTATATATTTTTTAAATCGGTAGCATTTTAAAAAACATTTATTTAATTTTGTGTGCATTGGTGTTTATCATGAATATATGTTTGTGTGAGTGTGCTAGATCCCCTGGAAATGGCGTTCCTAGCAGGTGTGAACTGCCATGTGGGTCCTGGGAATCAAACCTGGGTCCTCTGGAAGAGCAGGTAGTATTCTTAACTGCTGAACCATCTCTCCAGCCTCAGCCATTAAAAACTAGGCTCACTACCAAAAAATGAGAGTTCTGTATCATGTTTTAAAAAGCATTTTCCTGAAGATTTTATTTGTATCTGATAGGAAAATAAGATTGTTAATTTACAGAAACATGTAGACGAACAAAGTTTTCCTGTATTTTTGATTGTTATTAATTTCATTTTTGATATAAGGCTTTCCTGTGTAGTTCATTGTGACCTCAAATTTTCAGTGGCATTTTTGGCTTTCTCTCCCAAGACCTGGGAGTAGGCTTTGAGTGGCACAATTTTTCACACAGAGAAAAATCGTTTTAGTTATCTCAGACTCATGTAGAACTCCCCCCCCCCCTTTTTTTAATTACACTCTGGAAATCTTTGTACAAATATAACTAACACTTAGGATCCAGCTAGATGGCTCAGCATGTGTAAACAATTTGCCACAAAGCTTGACCTAAGTTTGATTCCTGGAACTCACAAGGTAGAAGGAAAGAACCGATTCCTTCCCACAAGTTGTCCTCTGACCTCTATGCGTGTGCTGTGGTGTGTGCTGTCCTCAAGTCACAACTAAATAAGTACATGTAAAAAGGATATTACAAGATGACATTACACCACTGTGTAGTCTCAGGACATTGGGCAGTTATAACTTTGTACGTTATCTGCATTAATGTCCATTTCTTCAAGAAGCTTCTGTGATGAAAGCTGGGCATCCCATTAATCTGTGGCTATACACAGGGGCATTTAGAAAGCAGGTTGACAACATGACTAATTGGTAAAACAATAGTAGTAGATTCTCCCTACAACCTGTGGCCTCTCTGGCCATGATCTCTTTATTGATCAGGCTGACAGAAGTAGGCAGGAATTCCCACCTGTGAAGAGGGCCCGTAATCCAATCACAAAATGGGTTAGTCATGCCACTGTTGTACTAGAGGTCACTTTTGTAGGTCATCATTGCAGCTTGTAGAATTGCCAGTTGGCTAAGATCATAGAGGGCTGTTCTCCTGTAGCAGACTGCACAGAACTCAATGACTCTGTAAGAAGGCTAGTCAGGAGTGAGGAAGGATCCCGCTAATCCCCAGCTTCATTCCTCTCAGTGGCTAAAATAGAGACACACATTTCTGTATCTGAAGCTATACACCTTTTCTTCCCTTGAAAGAAAAATAATGACTTGTTTCTTTTAAGATAATGCAACTTCTTTTGTGTGTTGCCAAAGAAAAGAACTTGAGGGAGTGGAATAGTTGAGATGGAGGAAGAACAGATATGAGAGCAAGGAATGAGATATCCTTGATTGAGGGAGACATTATGGAGTTACCAAGAAACCTGGCTCTAGAAAAATTCCCAGGCATTTGGGTTTTATTCACAAGAACTATAATATTTATTGTAGGGAACCAATACAAATGGTTTGAGATATAGGAAAGAGTTTTAACTCAGCTTCAAACACAAGTGAAAATTTGTTGCCTAGAAGAAAAGTGTGGTTTAGTAGATGGAAAATTAATTAGAAGAAATTAAAAGTAAAGGGGGATTCTGGATAAATTGGCCTATTGGGATTCTTTCTGTAGGCAGGCCAGAATGAGTGGACATGATATGGGGTTGCTGGAGAATGTGAAAGCCATTTAGGTATGGAAGGCGATCTGATATCAAAGGTGAGGAATTTCAGCTATAACTACCTTGGCAGGATTCTTATTAACGCCAAAGTCCTAAGGGACATGCCCAAAGAGCTCGCCAGGAGTCTGGTCAAGGACAGAATCTGTCTGTCTGTGTGAGGGGTAATGAGGTGATGAAAAGATTTCATGCCAGCAAAGGAGAAAAGACCAAAAGACCACAGAGCAGATTAGCTTTAAGGAAGAGTCTTCTGTGGAGACCTGGTACAGGACAGGCTTGTTATTGCAAACTCACATTTCATAAGGAAGAACCTATTATATATCAAGCTGAAAAAACAGAGTGTTCTCTGAAATAAAAGTTTATTGGGTTGTTACAGATGGCACCGACAGATAAAAGGACCAGTCCTGGGACAAACTCTCAGCCTAGGTACTAAAGAGAAAGATGTTCCCTAGAACCTAAGGAGCCAAGGCATTTATAGTGAAAAGTGGAGTAGAAAAGAACTTGAATGGTTTGCACAGAGTCTGCCTTGACTGTGGATAAAAGAAGCAGGACATCACAGGGCTAGAGAGACCTATGGTGGGGGAATTATTCAGAAGGTGGCTTTGTTCTCATTAGTCAATTGGTTGTAAAGGCAGAAGGTGATGCGGCCATGATGGCTAATCTTAAGCACACAGTGAGAGAATCAGAAGAGGGCTTTTGTTTTTGCTTTTATTTTTAATTATTTTTGTTTTTTGCTTTTGCATGTCATTGCAGCTTGAAACTGTTTTGATAAATCACTCTCATCTCTCCCCCCATGTATTCTGTGGCCTATGCTTACTCGAGAAAGTTTCAGACCCTTTCTCATTCACAGATGGCTAAGCAGTTAAGAACAAAGTGCTCATGAAGAGGAGTTCACTTTGTTTCCCAGCATCCATGTTGGGCAGCTCACAACTGCCTGTTATTCTAGCTCAGGGCAGGCAGGGGATGTCTCTCACCCTCTTCTGGCCTTGGCAGGTACCTGCACTTGGGTGCATATATACTTCCTCACTACAGAAATATATATATTTAAAAAAATAGATAAACTTCCAGCAAAGAATCTGCAAGCATTATATAGTAGGCCTTATTCTGATATGAGAATATCACTTAGTATACTTGCAACATCTATTTTTGGAAGATTTTGTAAAAACCTCTCACAGACTCCTGAATCAGGTTTATTCATTCAAAAAGTCAAGAAACTACTTTAAGAATTGAATAGTCACCCTTCTGGTGCCTCTGTGCATGGTGAAAGAGCTTTAGAGGGAATAAATAAACTTTTCCTTTTCTTTCTTTTTTTTATATGAGCATCAGCATGAAGGGCTAGCACCATTGCTCTGAAGTACATTATAACCACTGAATAAGAGGCAAAGAAAGTCCTGTTCCTGTACTATATTAAGCCGTTTATTTAATACTTTCTCACCTGTTTAGCATGGAGAAAAAAAACAACCTTCATATGGCCTTGAAGTTTCTGAATGAGCTGTCGTCTGTCAATTCCTCTAAACAATGTTTTATATTCCCACTTCATTTTCCATGTGAATATTTATTGAGCTTTACTGAGTTTTCATGTGGATTTATATTAAGCTGTCTCTAAGTGAGCTCATTAACACCATGGCAGGTTGCTGAGAAGGCTGAGTCCCTGAGGTTTAAATAAGTACTTGGGTTTTGATGGAGGTGAGGATTGTCATTGGATCTCTGCTTAATGACACTTCTTTAGTTTAATTTATAATGCAGGAGACGGAGTACAAGGATTCATGTGTTTATAGATCATGTCACTGCTTGGCCACAGGGTCATTTGACAAGAATGGGCTGATAGAACTTGACTGCCAGCTTATTGAGAGGGTTGTAACCTTTTCCTCCTCTGTCTGCCTTTGGTGGTTTTTTTTTTTTTTTTTTTTTTTTTTTTACCAATAAACTCTTCTCTGATTACACAGAGTAAAAGTACCAAGGAAGAGAGATTTGCTCCAGTTTTGTCACTTGGGAGTGTTCATTGCAGAGGAAGTCTCACTGTGTAATGAAAAAAGCCTTTATTTCCTAATCAATGGCCCACCTTAATGAGTTTTTTTTTTTTTTTTTGATCTTGCTATTCATAAGGATTTCCACTCATGCACCTTATGTAGGATATGTCTGCTTTGGAAAATGGATGGAGCTAGGAAACATTATTTTGAGTGAGGTAACGCAGACACAGAAAGACAATTATCACATGTACTCACTCATAGGTGGTTTTTAAACATAAAACAAAGAAAACTAGCCTACAAATCACAATCCCAGAGAACTTAGACAACAATGAGGGCACTAAGAGAGACTTACATATATCTAATTTACATGGGAAGTAGAAAAAGACAGGATCTCCTGAGTAAATTGGGAACATGGGGACCTTGGAGGGGGGTTTAAGGGGGAGGGAAGAGGCAGGGATGGGAGCAGAGAAAAATGTATAGCTAAATAAAAATCAATAAAAAGAATATTTCTGCTTTGTATACATGTGCCTCACATAACCCCAATCAATGTACACTTTCTAGAAGCATCATTATAAATATGTATGTCTTTTGGCATGAGGCAGGCTCTATCTTGTCATTTATGGTCTTTATATGTATACAATAACTATTCAAACAGATAAAAATTATACAAGAACACCTCCTGGATGCCCAAGGGATGCTGTAGAGAGAGCTTGCTTCTTTTGATAAATGTTTCCCAAACAGAATTATTGCTTATCTGTCAGCAATGAGAGGCAACATCTATTTTAGGAGACAAAGCACACAGCCTCTACCTTAGCAGATCCCTATGGGTCACTGAAGGAACAGGGTTTAGTGAACACAACACAGAACCTCAAATTTTGACTTATATGGATAATTTTTTTGGGAATTGAATTCTCAGCTATCATTACAATTGCTTTCTTTTCCCTGTCCTGCTATTGATATACTCCTTAGTCTCCCTCCTCAGTGAAATCGGCAGTTGACGATAGTTTTTGCTCAATGTTATCATAATATTTTCAATTTATTTTCCATACCCAAGAAACAATAGAAGAAAAGGAGATTTCAAATGGCTGTTGTTTGTGTGAATTGAAATACAGCATAGTTATAAAACCTTAGAGTATCCGGGAGGTGGTAGTGCATGTCTTTAATCTCAATACTTGGTAGGCAAATGCAGGCAAATTTCTTTGAGTTTGAGGCCAGCCTGATTGATAAGAGGTAGTTCAAGGACAGACTCCAAAGATACAGAGAAACCCTATCTTGAACCTCCCACAAAAGAAATCGTAGAGCTATGTTCTTGAGCATGACTTAGTTTATTGACAGCTTTATACTCCACAATGTGTTCACATTTTTAAGACAGACAGAGTTTGAGGCACACAGTAGATACACTTCTTTTCCATTACATGAATTTATTTACCTAAAAAGTTTAATGAAAGCTTATAAGAAAATGACATTTAATTGTAGCTCAGTGAACTGATTTTGTAGAAGATGAGTATGACATCAAATTAGAACCAGTTAGGGATCAACATAAATTAGTGTCTTAGGAATAATATAATCCTATAAAGATTTGAAATATTAAAAAGACACATGTAGCTTTCTACAGGAAAAAGATGTTTGAAAGTAACTTTAATAGTGAAAAGCATTTCCAGAAACCCTTCTTGGTAGAATTTTATTCTTTGAAATGATAGTATTAGGTACATAGAAAACCACTTATCTTTTGTAACATACCTATCAAATATGTATTGTGCCTTTTACTCATGTGTTTAGTCTTGAAAATTATCTTACCTATGTCTTAGGGATCTACACAATGATAGCATAGAATTTAAAGACTAAAGATTAATGAACTAGGAAACTTATAACTTACAGTTCCTCAACCTTAGAAGACAGCCTAAAATGTGCCTAGAAATGGAAATAGCTACATTTTAACCACAAGGAGCATCATTGCTCTTTTGAAGTCATTTATTCATTTTTTATTTTATTTTATTATTTCACCTGCTTAATCTGTTTTTTTTTGGAGCAAATAAATCACACATAAAAGTTTTAGACTGTACTAAAAATAAAAACTGTTTTCTTTCATCTATAATATCTGACCATGTGGCTAGCTATGTACCAAAATGTACCCAATGAAATACTGGACATAGTTTGTGATGGAGTATAAACTGTCTAATTTATTGCTCATATTAAAATTTATTCTTAAGATCAATTGAAACATCTTCTGAAGGCATGCTTACCTAAAAGACACACATCAACAATGATAAATGATAGGACATTCAAAAATGACAAATGCTCGTTAAAATTTAAATCTAGACTAATAGGTGTCAGGATTCAGAGCCTTGATACTGTGTTTTGACAAATACCAAAGACTGCAGATAATCAGCCTTGAGGGGCTCAGTTGGTGCTCTCCCTGTGAGGCAGACATGTCACTTTCCACACTGTTAAGCACCTGCTAACATCTCTAGGAGAAACACTTTAGCTGACAATAACAATATTGTGTGATGAAGATATGCTGGGATTATTTCCCTATGGAATATGTCATTTCTTAGATTCAATGTAAAATCAGATTTAATTCACTTTTATTGAGTTATAATTTTATATGCAAGGATATTTTAAATTTACTTTCATACTTTATGGTAGACATTTTTCTATTTTCCTTGGCTTGTATGATGTGTGATGGAGAAAAAAATTACAACCCACATTCTATGCCTCCAGTTTCATGTGCTTCAGCCATTGCCACAAGAGCCCCATACAGAGCAAATAAAACAGATATTCTCTTTGGGGTATGGTGGCACATGACTAGTTCCAATGCTCAGGAGGCAGGGGCAGGCAGATCTCTGAGTTCAGGGCTAGCCTGCTCTACAGCGCTATCTCCCAGATAGTCAAGGCTATACAGATAAACCCTGTCTCAAAACAAAAACCAAAAATAGATAAACAATAGCAATAACAAACAGCTATTCCAGACTAGTGCTACTGTCCTATATAACTCTTTGAAAATCATTATTTCTATTTATACCAGTAACTTCAATATGTACTATCCACATATTTCTGGATGTATGGTCATCCACAAAGTCTTGTTGACCTACTGAAGACCACACATTAAGGAAAACTGACTATGCCTTCTCTGGAAGCTGTCCATAGCTCTTCAGTTATGGGTGGAGGCTCATGAATCTCCTCCCATGCTGTGCTGGGATGTTGACTACTTTTGGCTTTCAAAAACTACTGCCATGTCCTTCCAAGAGGGAAATACTGATCAGCATATAAGGTCCTTCTGTATATGCTCATACTGTAATAGACATTTCCTTTCTCAATTGTGAATTTTCCATTTTACATTCACAGAATAGGTCATATTAATCTTCTTCCTTATCTCTCTGGATCATAGAGTGACAGGGGCTGGGGATTAAAAGCATATTTCCTTAGGCCTTGGTGAAACAGAATGAAAATTAAAGCAGGCTTCTTTCTCAGTAATTGCTTCAGGATATACAAAAACTTGATATAAGTCAATCACTTGACGTATACCAAGCTCTCATTAATTAATAAAATCCAGATTTGGGTCAGGTCAAGCCTAAAGTCACCTTATGGAATTTGACATTAAGGAGTAGCAGGAGTAGCCAGAAGTGATGGCCCATAATCCTAGAACTTGGGACACGGAGACAGGATGATTAGAGGTTCAATGCCACCATCCTTTCTGTACAATAAATTTCTACGGTCTGAAAAAGCATGGGATAAAACAGGACTCGCTGAACATAGCGAATAATGAGGGCTGCTGAGAAGTTAAGAACAATGGCACTGGGTTTTGATCCTACTGCACGTACTGGCTTTGTGGGAGCCTGGGATGTTTGGATGCTCACCTTACTAGACCTGGAAGGAGGTGAGAGGTCCTTGGACTTCCCACAGGGCAGGGAACCCTGACTGCTCTTCGGGCTGCTGAGAGAGGGGGAGTTGACTGGGGGAGGGGGAGGGAGATGGGAGGCGGTGGCAGGGAGGAGGAAGAAATCTTTAATAAATAAATAAAAAAAGATTATTTATAATTATGAAAATAGACATTAAAAAAATAATGCCTTTAAAACAACACCCCATGTTATCTTATAGTTCTACATATTGGAAGTTTGGAGTGGATTTCCCAGGCAGAAATGAACATAAAGACAAGAATGGTTTCCTCTGGAGACCATGAGAAGAATTAAATTAATTTTCTTCTTTGACCTTTCTTTCATCTTCAAAACTATCAGCGTAGTGTCTTCTGACCTGCCCTGTCATTCTTCCCCTTCATAAGAACACTGTACTTATACTGGGTCCACTGGATACTGTAGGATAACCTTGCAACACTGATTATAAAAGGAGAATACACACTCAGGTGTCAGAAGCATAAGTCCTTCGGAGTTCTTCAGTTCTGGTTTTTTGGGTTTATTGTGTAGATATTCATATCTGTAAGTGACAGCCAAAATGAAGTGAATTCATTTTTAACTGATCAAAAAGGAAAAACTATTCTCATTTGAGAAATCGTTTCATTGGGTGGCATTTATGTTACTTCAGTTACTTTACTGTGCAGTGGTCTGTGGAAGTAAAGTATCATATGAAATCATTGAGCAAGCCTTCAAGGAGAGGTTACATACTATAAATTTGCATAGGTGCTGATGACAAGAACACATACAGATTTTGGAGCTTGCTATGTAGTTGTAGTTCTAAAGTATGCCACCTAGAATATGTAAGAAATGCAAATATCTAGGTTAGACTGAAAACCTACTTGGGTAACATGAAAACAGTGGCTAGCATTCTGTATTTTAATAAGCCTCCCATGTGATGCTAAGTAAGGCTGAAACTTGAGAGATCCTGTCTAGAAAGGAGGAAACTCAAATTAATAGAATAACCATTTTCAGAAAGAATTCCCAGGTTCTGATGATCTTGATCCCTGACTTTTTCCTAGACTTATTCTAAGAGTTTGGACTACCTGAAATGAGCTTTATAAATAAGAGCAATGAACTCAGAAAGGAAGAGAAAGAGGCTCTAGTAGAAAAAATTCTGCAGAGGCCAAAGACCCACTCAAGGTAGTTTTTTGGGGCCATAGGGTTCCTACATGATGGACACAAATATGAGAGTAGATAGGTAGAAATTAAGACCTGTAGCAATCACTTCTTTATAAAAATTGGTTTTATACCCCTTCCCAAATGGAGTGGCTGACTGAACTCAGAGGAGGAAGAATCCAAATGTGAAAGGCTCAGAAATGGGAAGGTCCCCAAAACCGTCCATCTTGCTGCTGGTTCACAGTTCTTTCTGATGTGATACAGGAAGGGGATCATGCATTTTTGGCACCTTGAGGTGATATGCTCCTTTAGACCTCATTCATAAGGAACAGTGGTGTTGCTGGTACTCTGGAGGTATTTTTTGAATCAGGCAGAGAGGATACTGATGTGTTCTCAGCATCCCAAGGCTGCTTTCTCGGTCATATTGCTTAAATCATTTTCTTGGCCAACCATTCTGTTACCATTCTCATTCTTTGAAATAATGTTAGCTGCTTGCCAATCTTTAGTTAAGTGTTCTGCAAGCTAAATTACTGGACTAAGAGAATGAGTTTTTCCAGTATTTCCCCCATATCCTATGATAATGTCTTTGCCTTGCAGTAGAGTATAAAATTGATTTTTGAGATCTTGATGTTAAATAAATTCCAAGCTTCCAAATTTGCATTTTCCGTCCAACATTTAAGTTACTTGTTCACTATTTTTTTTTTTTTTTTATGAATGAGGTTTTAAAGATCATCCCTTCCATGGACCTTTTTATTGTTGTCTGGCCTGTAGGAGGGTATCTTTTTTTTCAGTGGAGTTTTCAATTGCTATATTTCAATGTATATTTCTTAGTCTTCTAAAGGTTATAGGTGTCAGATCTAATTTGTTGAATTGGCTTGTTTACATTATATTCTAGCAGGGACTTGTCTTCAGGGGGCATCATTCCTAGTGTATTTTCATCTTTGTCTCTGTCTTAGTTAGGGTTTCTGTTGCTGTGAAGAGACACTGTGATCACATCAACTCTTTTTTTATTATTTTTTATTTTTTATTACTTTATAAATAATACCAATCAAAATTTACATTTCCTCCCCTCCTCCCACTTCCCTCCCACTCCCCTATATACCTTCTCCCCTCCCCCTCCAGGACTGAGAGAGGGCAAGGTACCCTGCTCTGTGGGAAGTCCAAGGCCCTCCTCCCTACATCCAGCCTTAGAAAGGTATGCATCCAAATATAATAGGATCCCAAAAAGCCAGTACATGCAGTAGAGACAAATCCCAGTGCCATTATCATTGGCTTCTCAAGGAAAGCATTTAAATTGAGGTGGCTTGATTACAGTTCAGAAATTTAGACCGTTATCATCATGGCAGGAAGCATGGTGACTGGGAGTATGGCAGAATTTAGGTAGGCATGGTGCTGGAGAGGGAGATGAGAGTTCTTCCATCTTGATTCACAGTCAACAGAAAGTGGTCTGAGACACTGGATGTGGTTTGAGCATCTATGAGACCACCTCTATAGTACTATGCTTCTTCTAATAAGACCACATGTACTCCTTCCTACAAGACCACAATTCTTAATAGTGCCACTCCCTCTGGGGGTATTTTCTTTCAAACCACCACAGTCCCCAAAGCTGGAAGCATTCTGGGTCAGTTCTTAGTTGGGTCTCACTCCTAATCTTTCTTTTTGTTGGTGTACCAAGTTTATGTGTAAGAGCAGGCCTATATGCCAACAGAATATAAAACTGTACACTGTGTGTGTCCAGCAGGTGTGTTCATTCTTCAACTGGACAGCATAAACTCAGGTGTTATGATTCTGTTGGAATGTTGTAGCTTTAAGGTTTCTAAAACCATTCCTTCTGTATGGAATTCAATAAGGTTGACTTCTGAAAGAAGGGCATACCCAGTGTGTTTTTCCCAATGAAGTCATTCTTTGTTGAGCAATGAACTGCTTTAGATAGAAGAAATGATGCTAAGTAGAAACTAAATGCAGAGGGAACAGAAAGAGAACAAGAAATGACAAATGATACATGGATACAAGCAATTCTATTAACATGTAATTGTCAGCCTTTCTCCCCTTAGCTTCATTAAAACTAAGAAACTACCCAAAGGAATCACAGCAAAACTGGGGTGTATACTATTTATACAAGTGATATATAAAACAATAAAGTATTAAAGGGGTGGGATGATAGAGCTGTATAGATGAAGGTTTCATATGTTACTGAGAGTTGGCTTAAAAGTTAAATTAAGATTTTAAAATACTAGATAAATAAAATAATTGAAAAGTATATAATTAAACTACTACTTATTCTATGTATTATTTATGGGTAAATATCCTCATTATATGACCTGGATCCTGTGAAAAATGTGTCAATAACACTGAGTCATTTGTCCCCTATGCTAACTTTATAGTCTTTTTTTATTATTAATTAATTAATTTAATTATTAAAGATTTCTGCCTCTTCCCCGCCACCACCTTCCATTCCCCCCCTCCCCCAATCAAGTCTTCCTCCCTCCTCAGCCCAAAGAGCAAGCAGGTTTCCCTGCCCTGTGGGAGGTCCAAGGACCACCCACCTCCATCCAGGTCTATTAAGGTAAGCATCCAAACTACCTGGGCTCCCACAAAGCCATTATGTGCAATAGGATCAAGAACCCATTGCCATTGTTCTTCAGTTCTCAGTAGTCCTCATTGTCTGTTATGTTCAGCGAGACCGGTTTTGTCCCATGCTTTTTCAGACCCCGGCCAGCTGGCCTTGGTGAGTTCCCGATAGAACATCCCCATTGCCTCAGTGTGTGGGTGCACCCCTCGCGGTCCTGAGTTCCTTGCTCGTGCTCTCTCTCCTTCTGCTCCTCCTTTGGATTGTGAGACCTCAATATCAGTCCAAACACACTGAACCTGATAGAAGAAAAAGTGGGAAGTGCTCTACAACCCATGGGCACAGGAGAACACTTCCTACATATAACCCCAGCAGCACAAACACTAAGGACATCATTGAATAAATGGGACCTCCTGAGACTGAGAAGCTTCTGTAAAGCAAAGGACACTGTCACTAAGACAGAAAGGCAACCCACTGACTGGGAGATCTTCACCAACCCCGCAACTGACAAAGGTCTGATATCCAAAATATATAAAGAACTCAAGAAATTAGACCGTAAAAGGTTAATCAATCCAATTATAAAATGGGGCACTGAGCTGAACAGAGACTTTTCAACAGAAGAAGTTCAAATGGCCAAAAGACACTTAAGATCGTGCTCAACTTCCTTAGCAATCAGGGAAATGCAAATCAAGACAACATTAAGATACCATCTTACACCTGTCAGAATGGCTAAAATCAAAAACACCAATGATAGCCTCTGCTGGAGAGGTTGTGGAGAAAGGGGCACTCTCATCCATTGCTAGTGGGAATGCAAACTTGTGCAACCACTTTGGAAAGCAGTGTGGCAGTTTCTCAGGAAAGTCGGGTTCAACCTACCTCTCGACCCAGCAATACCACTATTGGGAATATACCCAAGAGATGCCCTAACATACAACAAAAGTATAGTCTTGAACATATACTGAGAGGTAGGTTTGGTGCATCATATTTGCCTTTATTAACTTTTTGTCAACTTGATACAACTTGGAGTCACCTAGAAAGAGGGACCCACAGTTGAAGATTGTATTGATCAAATTGGCCTCTGCTCATGTCTGTGGGGCATTGTCTTTATTGCTAATGAATGTAGAGGGATCCATAATTAGTATAAGAGGTGATACATTTGCTAATCAGCTACACTTGACCTTTCTAAGATGGGTGATATTTATGTACATGTTTCTATGATAGAAAAATAGAATGTAGTCTGACACTTAAAATATTTAAAATGTCATATGAAGGTCTTTAATCCTACCTTTTTGGAAGCATGTAGGGACATAGCCCCACCCATTGGGGGCGTGTTCGCCTCGGGCTAATGTTTACGGATAAATCTGCCGGGCGTGAGCCCAGCAACCCTTTTTCTTTTGCTCCGCTTTTCCAGTGCTCCGCGGGAACCTGTGGTCCTGTAAGTCTATTTCCTTATTAAAGCTGTATATATCTATATAATCTGTCTGCATTCATTTGCGCCACCACATTTTGGTGTCCCAACGTCGGGCTATTTTGCCCCCGACCCGGCACAGGGGGGGCGCAAGCTCCACCTTTCCCGGCTAGTTACCAGTTACCGGAGCTCAGGAAGGCGATTTACAGCGCGCTCCCTGCTCGCTTTCCCTTCCCCCACTCCAGGCCACTACAGTCGCAGAGCAGCGACCCCCCACAGAGCAGTTAATAGCTCCCTGCTTCTTCCAAACCCTCACTGCCTGATTTAAGGGAAGCACCTGCGGTTTTGAACCAAAAGCCACCAACCCCTTCCCTTAACAGGCAGTACAATAATTTTTGTTTTGAGTTAATTGTTTCAGACCGGCTCTGGCTTAGACCACGTGGACTCAGGTGCATTTCTTTAGCCACCACTGGCAGGAAAACTTCATTACAGGTACATAATTTTCTTTTATAAATAAGAAAAATGTCTGAAAACATTACCATTCAAGACTTTAACAGCCTTTTCAGTTGTACCATGTGGGAGATTTTACAAGAAGTGTCTGTCAGCCCCCAGATATGGATCTTTCTGGGATTCGTAGTTTTCCTTGGTACTGTATGGTTTGATAATAGAAATATGATAAAGTCTTTACGAGACGAGGTTGAACGCTTAAAAACAATTGAGAATGACAACAATCTTCTCAAAAATCAGTTTGAAGTTCTCCAGGCAGAGAACAGATCTTTGTTTAACACAACTCGACAAACTGAAAAAAATTTAGAAGAGGTACAGGCTGATGTTAAGGAGAAATTCATTACTATGGAAGAGGGAACAGCTGATTTGGATTGTAAGCTTCAGTCCCTTTCAGTAGGAACTGAAACATTAACGGCTGATATTAAGGAGAAATTCATTACTATGGAAGAAGGAACAGCTGATTTAGATCGTAAGCTTCAGTCCCTTTCAGTAGGAACTGAAACATTAACTGAGAGAATCAAAACTGCTGAATGTGACAATCGGATTTTGTCTAAAGCTTATGACAGATTGACAGAAAGATTATCTATACAAGAAGGCATGGTATATGCTATAAAAATTATGTCCAAAGATGAGACATTATCTCTAATGGACAAACTTCATACTTTAGAATTCTCAATGAAGGCTTTAGAACATAATTCTGGACAGGAGATTCAGACATTAAAGAAGGCAATGGTGAATAGAATTGAAAAGATTGAGGAATTTCTAAATTCTGAGGAAGAAGAGCAAGAGGTAGAAAGGCAAATTTTAACTAAATCTGTGGGTAAATCCCTCCGGGACAATTCCCACAAAGCTCTACCTACAGTCATACCTGCCTTTCCAGTAGTAACAACAGAGAAAGTGGTTGGTTCCAGAAACCCTAGGGTCGTCAAGGAAGATACATGGGAACCTGTCCGTATGAATGATCTCAAAGAAATTAAACAGGCTGTAATGACTTTTGGAATGAATGCCTCTTTTGTTAAAGAGATGCTAAGATCTTGGGCCACAACGAATAAGGTCACGCCCTCGGACTGGTTTCAACTGAGCTCTGCTGTCCTTGAGAGTGGAACGCAATTGAAATGAAATGCTTATTCAGGCAAGAGGCTAGACTTTTAGAACAGCAGGAAAGAGCAAAGGGAATTGAGCTTTCCATAGATCAAATTTTGGGAGAGGGGCTATTTTCTGAGCCTCAGGAACAAGCTAATTTGGATGAAAACATACTCTCCGTGTGTACTACAGCAGCCTTAAGGGCTTGGGACAGGGTGCAAGACCCAGGACAGAGGATGGAATCATTTGTCAGAGTTAAACAGGGTCAGAGAGAACCCTTTACTGACTTTTTACAAAGAATAACTAAAGCTGTACAAATAGGGATATCAGAAGCAAGACGTATAATGATCGAGACTTTGGCTTATGAAAATGCAAATGTGGAATGCAAAAGGATTTTGGGACCTTTAAAGCTCAGATCAGTGCCATTAGAAGAATGGGTCTTACATACACTAGATGTTGATACATTTGACTCTGGCACTGAAGCATGGGTAGAAGAAGCAATTTCCAATGGTAAAAGGAGACATCAGAATACCAAATGTTTTAATTGTGGCAAAATGGGTCATATGAAAAGGAATTGTAGACAACGGATTTTCAGAAATAATAATAATGCATCTTCTAGAAATAACAGAAATAGGAGGACTCAGCCTTCGTGTTTATGTAGAAGATGTGGAAAGGGCAGACACTGGACGAATGAGTGCAGGTCTACAAGAGATAGACAAGGCAACCTGATACAGACGGGAAACGTGAGAGGGGGGGCCTCACAGGCCCCCATGGCAAACATGGTTCAGTCATTTCCAGTTACTACAGAGAACGTGACTCGTCAGGACAATTAGAAAGCCCCATGCCTACTGTTACAAGCAATAATGATCAGAAAGATGAGTTCCGTGTGTTTTGGCAAACTTCTATAAATGACCAAAGACCAAAGCTGAGAGTGTGTGTAAATGGCATTTTTATTACTGGCCTGCTGAACACAGGTGCGGATGTAAGTATCATTACCCCAGAATCTTGGCATCCATATTGGCCTCTTCAGAATGTAAATGTTCAGCTCCTGGGAATTGGAACCCTATCTCGAGTAAGGCAGAGCACGAGATGGGTTGAATGTATAGGACCAGAGGGAAAAATAGGAAAATTAAGGCCATATGTAGCCAATATTGCAATGAATTTATGGGGTCGTGACCTATTATAACAATGGAATGCCCAAATTAACATTCCTGCTACTTCTAGAGCCTATATTTCTGGGGATAATATTAAAAGATATTACAAATGGAGAAAACTGGTCATTCGGGCTGTACAAGAACAAGCAATTGATGTCCCTTCAGAGATACCAACAGCCTTGCCTTTAAAATGGTTGACTGAGAAACCAATATGGACAAAGCAATGGCCTTTAGCTGAGGAAAAGTTACAGGCTTTAGAACAGTTGGTACAAGAGCAATTAGATGCTGGACATATAGAAGAATCTACCAGCCCTTGGAATTCTCCTGTATTTGTGGTTAAGAAAAAATCAGGTAAATGGAGAATGGTGACAGATCTCAGGGCTATCAACAAGGTTATTCAACCTATGGGCCCTCTGCAATCTGGAATTCCTTTGCCCTCTTTATTGCCAAAAGGATGGTCTCTCATAGTTATTGATTTAAAGGATTGTTTTTTCACTATACCTTTACAAAAAGAAGATAGAGAAAAATTTGCCTTCACAGTGCCTACTTATAATAATTCTCAACCTTCGAGGAGGTACCACTGGGCCGTCCTCCCCCAGGGTATGTTAAATAGCCCCTCCTGTGCCAATATTTTGTGAATCAACCATTGCAAATAATACGCAAGAAATTTCCCAAATCGATAGTATATCATTACATGGACGACATTTTGTTATCCGATTCAAACATGGATACCTTGAACAGACTGTTTGAAGAAATAAAAATACTTTTACCAAAATGGGGATTGCAAATTGCTCCTGAAAAGATTCAGAAGGGAGATTCTGTTAATTATTTAGGTTATAAAATAGGTTTACAAAAAATTAAGACACAAAAGGCACAAATTCGGAGAGATCGCCTACGGACTCTTAATGACTTTCAAAGACTATTAGGGGACATTTCCAGTCTATGGCCAGCTATTGGGATAACACCTGATCTAATAATTCATTTGAACAAAACCTTGGATGGTGACAAAGATTTAAACAGTCCCAGAGAATTAACAGCTGAAGCAGAAAAGGAACTGACGATGATTGAGGAAAAATTACAACAGGCAAATGTGGATAGGGTAAATCCAGAGCTTGACTGTATTCTCGTCATACTACCATCAAAAATTTCCCCTACAGGAATTTTAATGCAGAGAGATGATATTATCTTGGAATGGATCTTTTTACCACATAAACCAAGTAAGAAACTGAAAACTTATGTAGAAAAAGTCTCTGAGTTAATTATAAAAGGCAAGTTGAGACTTCGTCAACTAGCAGGCATAGACCCAGCAGAAATTATAGTGCCTTTCACTGCTGATGAACTAAAGAAATTATGGGAAGATAATGAACCATGGCAAAGAGCTTGTGCTAATTTCTTGGGAGACATTAATAACAACTATCCAAAAAGCAAGAGGCTTAACTTCATAAAGAGAACTTCTTGGATCCTTCCTCGAATCGTCCGTGATACTCCAATAACTGGAGCCCGTACGTTCTATACTGATGCCAATAAATCAGGGAAGGCAGGTTACAAATCAGAAGACTTGGGTAAGGTGGAACAAAGTCCTTATGATTCTGTCCAGAAGGCAGAATTATATGCCATTCTTATGGTGCTAAGGGATTTTAAAGAACCTATTAATATAGTTACTGATTCACAATATGCAGAAAGAGTTATTTTACATATTGAAACTGCTGAATTTATACCTGATGATACAGAACTAACCTCTTTGTTTATCCAGGTGCAAGATTTGATTAGGAACAGGCTTTGCCCTATGTACATAACACACATCCGATCCCATACGGGTCTGCCAGGTCCTCTAGCACAAGGTAATGCAGAAATTGATCAATTATTGATTGGTAGTGTGCTACAAGCCTCTGAATTTCATAAAAAACATCATGTTAATAGCAAAGGTTTGAAGAAAGAGTTTTCTATTACATGGCAACAAGCTAGGGAGATTGTAAAGAAATGCCCTACTTGCTCTTTCTATAACCAAACGCCACTGCCTACAGGGGCTAATCCAAAGGGCACCCAAAGGAATGAAATCTGGCAGATGGATGTGTTCCACTTTGCAGAATTTGGCAAATTAAAATATATTCATCACACCATTGACACGTATTCAGGCTTTCAGTGGGCAACGGCTTTAAGTTCAGAAAAAGCTGATTCAGTTATCACTCATTTATTAGAAGTCATGGCTATCATGGGTATACCTACACAAATAAAGACAGATAATGGTCCTGCTTATGTCTCTAGGAAAATGAAACGGTTTTTTGATTATTACAATATCAAGCATGTTACAGGTATACCATTCAATCGTACAGGTCAAGCAGTCATAGAAAGATCAAATCGAACTATAAAGGATATGTTGAACAAACAGAAAGGGGTGGAAAACACCCCCAGAAATAGGTTACATAATGCTTTGTTAACCTTGAATTTCCTCAACGCTAATGAGAAGGGAACATCGGCTGCAGAAAGACATTGGATAATGGAAAAGTCTACTGAACTAAATCAACCAGTTTATTTCAAGGATGTGCTGACCTCACAGTGGAAGCCAGGAGATGTGCTGCGTTGGGGAAGGGGATTTGCTCTTGTCTCCACAGGTGAGGAAAAATTGTGGATTCCATCAAAATTGATAAAGGTTCGTTTTGATGAAGAGAAGCCAGTTGGGAAAGATAAATAACAATTCAATCATATGGATGGCAATCATACTGATGGTAAGTAATACAGATAGGTTGGGGGCAGGGTTCTCTTCTTATCTCCACAGGAAAATACCCATCTTCAAAGAATTTAAGGTACCCCTAATATTTAATTACTGATGGAGGGACTTGTTCTGTAAGTATTAATTTATATATATATATATATAAACTTTCTTTGCTTTTCCTCATATCTGTGTCTTTCTTTATATGTCAGTATATGTCCTTGTTGTTAATGTTTAAATTTCCCATAACAAGCAACAAATTTTCCTACAGTAATCTTTGAAGTTTCCAGGATGAAGATGGGGCCCCACGACATCAACTCCATCTGGTTTTTATGACGTCATGACTTTTTTTTTAAAGCGCTAATATTAGACCTGTTTTTTGGTACCAACTACAAGAGACAATTTCGAATGGTGCACATTTTTGACAACACTCTGGTCGGACCTTCTCAAAACGCTCTGAGACTAGTTACAATTTTCTTAGGTCAAAGGTTAATTTGGGAATTTTACCATCATTTGCTTTCACAGCACCCCCTAAGAAGAACGTCGCCCCCATGTCAGCTAGAAGCAATCTTAGAGGACGACATCCCCTCTCCCAACAGAGTTTGCCCTCAGGGTTGGGGACATCTTTTAGTGGTTGGTTTAGGGTTGAGGGGATGGGGTGATATTTTTTTTGAAAAAAAAAAAGAAGAAGAAGAGGAAGAAGAAGGGGGTAACTGGTTTTTTGGGATGATTGGTATTTGTGAATTACTGTTTGTAGAAAATTGTACTGGTACTGTTTCTTGTATATTGATATGTTGAATATTGAATGTGAGTGTTCCTACCTCTATTTTTGTATGAGTATGCTTATAACTTTGTCTATATTGTATTGATACATCTACCATATTACATTGTACATTTCTACCTCTGATACTATGACATTGTTTACAGTTGAAGATCATTGTCTTCATATATTGCACAGTTGTTTATTCTTCTAGTCTTCAAAGTTAGATAGGTATTGAGAATTATATGTTTGTCATATTTATTTTTAAGTTAATCAGGTCTTTTAGTTACATAGAGATTATATTTAGTATAGATAGTATGATCTTCAGCCTCTTCGAAGAGCTGTAGAAAATGGCCTTTAATCTAACCTAAAATTTCTGTGCCAAAGAGACACAATTACTCCTGGCAACACCACTCTACTCCCGAGAGAACATTGAGCACCAAAGACACTCCACTGGGAGCTTGTCTTCTTGGCAGAACTGGCCTTTGGGTTAAGAAAAGCCCATACCTCAACTTCTGACAAAGATACAGAATATCCCTAAGTGGATGAAACAGGATTGTCTTATCTTGCCAAGACAGGGTAGGATAGTCCTAAGAAAGTTTCTTGCCTTTAATAATGGTATGCCAGTTATGTTAGGCCTTAGCCAAAGTTGGTTGAGTCAACATTGCAAACGAGACTTTGGGTGATTGCCCAGGTAGTCAGTTGTCTCTGTCAATTGTTTCACATTTGGATATCTCTCGACTGTTAAGTAATATTTATTCCCTTCTCAGATCTTTGACGGAGTTGAAGATTATATAATTGTAGTTACTCTCTATGTTATTTAGACTCCTTGAGATAGAATGTTTAGCAAAAGTTTTGTTCTCAATATTGTTTGTTATATTTATTATTTGTTATTATTGTATATAGTTGTATTTGGTTTGGTTCTATCTTATTTAGACAAAAGGGGGAGATGTAAGGACATAGCCCCACCCATTGGGGGTGTGTTCGCCTCGGGCTAATGTTTACGGATAAATCTGCCGGGCGTGAGCCCAGCAGCCCTTTTTCTTTTGCTCCGCTTTTCCAGTGCTCCGCGGGAACCTGTGGTCCTGTAAGTCTATTTCCTTATTAAAGCTGTATATATCTATATAATCTGTCTGCATTCATTTGCGCCACCACAGAAGCAAGCCGAGGAGAACCAGTACAAGGCTGTCCTTGATTATATAGAGTTTGAGGGCAGCCTGACCTCCTGAGGAACTTTCTCCAAAAAGCATTCAAATGTCTATCAACTCATGAATGAATAATAAAATGTGGCATATTTCTATGGCACAATATTATTTGGCAACAAAGGGAAGAAATATTGGCTATTTTATGGTATTTAATTCATATCTTGAGTTGGAGCTGAATGATGATGCTATAGTAGATGTGTAGATAGAGAAAGGGAATAAAATAATGCTCTATTGTTGAGAGGTGGGAAAGAACATGAAGAGCTCTTTTTTAGCTATGCATTAAAGAATATATGTATGCCTGCATAATGCTAGTTTAATTAACCTAACAGTGAACTTGAAGCCTGTGGGAGTAACTGAGGTGTAACTTTAATCTGGCTGTCTTACAGGTACAGAGAAATAGTAGATAGGTCAGAAGTCAGAAAGAGCATTTGCTTTTCAGTAGAAAATTCCTTTCTGTTGTGGAATATTAATTTAAGATGTGTTACATTTGTTTAGGCCGTGGAACATTTGTTTAATGATTCAAAGATGTGTTGCATTCATTTATTTTGCATTTGTTTAACTGTGTAAAGCTATGTTACTTTGCCTGTCTAAAACACCTGTTTGGGCTAATAAAGAACTGAATAGCCAGTAGCCAGGCAGGGGGACAGTTCGGCTGGGCTGGCAGGCAGAGAGAATAAAAAGGAGGAGAAATCTCAGAGGAGAGAGATAAAGGCGGGAGTGGTGGTGGAAGAAGAGACATTAGGGGCCAGGCACCCAGATACACAGCAAGCCATGGTAAGAGGGAATGAAAAGATACAAAAATAGAGAAAGGTAAAAGCCCAAAGGCAAAAGACAGAGGAAATAATATAAGTTAAGAAAAGCTGGCTAGAAATAAGCCATGCTAAATCCAGGCATTTATAAGAAATAATAAGCCTCTGTGTCATCATTTGGGAGCTGGGTAGCAGGTCCCCCAAAGAGCCAAAAGAGTAAAAAAATCAAATAAATACACCTTTATTTTTTGGAATTACATTGATTTGTCTCTTGTGTATATGTTTGATCACACACACCATGGTACATGTATGGAAGACAAGATGATTTGCAGACATAAGAGCTCTCTTTCCTTCTACCACATGTGTTCTAAGGATTGCACCTAGATCACCAGGCTTGGCAGCAGATGCCTTTACCCTATGAGCCATCTTTACAACTCCCACAAATCTGTTTTATTATCATTCTTTTCTGGGTTATTTTTTCCTAGATAAAAATGATAATTATATTTGTCCACTTGGAAGAATATGTTTTCTTACACAGAATTTTAGACCCATCATAGTATGAAAATTTGTGACATCCAGGGAGATGGGTAGATTGTAGGGGTGAGAGAGAATGATAAGTGTGTCTAATCCTATCTCACTGTAAACGGAGACTGCTTGTTCATTCCTGGTCACCCAGCCCCGAATAATGACACAGAAACTATATAAATTACAACACTGCTCGACCTATTAGCTCAGGCTTCTTATTAACTAACTCTTTCATCTTAAAGTAAGCAATTTCTATTAATCTGTGTATTGCTACAAGGCTGTGGCCTGCCAGTAAGGTTCCGGTGCATCCTTCTCCTTCATCAGCTACATGCCATCTCTTCAACTCTGCCTACTCTCTCTCTATATATCTCTTCCAGCCTGGCTGTATTCTGCCCTACCATAAGCCAAAGCATCTTTATTCATTAACCAATAAAAGCAATACATATACAGAAGGACATCCCACATCAATATGATTTTCTGATGGCCCACAGAATACAAATTTGTATATATTTCTAATATATGAATAGTTCTTTGAAGGTCAATGTTTTGATGTTATCACTGTCAAAGAAATATCCTTAATAAAATTAGTCAGAATCTTTATAGATTTCTCTTTGGAAGTTTGTCAGTAGAGGAAGTCAACTCTATGATTAAAATGTGTTAAAAGTTTATCCCTATCTTTGCCATGGTCATTTCCTTAGAAGAAAGATGTCCCCTCAGAATGCCCATATCTCACTAACTCAAAAATTATGTCCTTGACAATCTTTGTTGTTGTATCCTTTGTCAACCCCCCTTTTCTGTTCTTCGAGTAAAGATACTTATGAATCTTTATTATATCTTCCCCTCTGCTCTGGAGTCCTCTCCCCACATGTTCTTCTCAATTGACATAATGAAAGTCAGGTGACCAAAATAGAAATTCAAATCATTTTATTTGAATGTGGGGAAATATTGTGAAGAAAGCAGGATCATATTTTTTTTGTCCTCGGGTCCTCTCCTGAAATTGGTTGTGTGATAAAATAAGAGGAATGTATTTTGACTTTTACCCAGTTTTCTGGCACACTTATCCTAAAATTTTTAGAATTTTTGAAATACTTGCTAACATGTTAGTGAAATGATTGGTGTATGTGTTTGTGAGTGTGTGTGTGAGAGAGACATTGTGTGTGAGAATATGTGTTGTAAGTGTATGTGAGTGTGTGTTAGTGTGTGTGTGTATGTGTGGTTTGTGTGAGTGTGAATGTGTGTGTGTTAGTGTGTGTGTTCTGTGAATAACCTTAGATGAAGGATAGCTGCCAATGGAATGATCCTGTAATCTGTAATATAATGTAATTAGAGCACATATTGGTCAGAATTCTCCAGAGGAACAGAACCTGCAAAATGAATATATATTAAAGAAGCATTCATTTAATTAATTTTATTGGCTTACACAGTACACTCTCTGTTGCCCAATAAGGACTGCCTTCACTTTGACAAATCTAAGAACCATTAGTTGGTTAGTCTATAAGAGTGAATTCCTCAGCAAGTCCAACCTGGTATTAAAGATCTGGAGGGTTCCTGATGAGTCAGTAGTCTTCAGTTCACGTTAGAAGGCAGAAGTTGTGTTTTGGCGTCAGAAAATATAGTAGCAATGTTGGCATTGGCAACAGCAGTAGTAGCAATAGTACACTCCTGTACAGTGTAAAAATTATCATCAGGATGCTAAGGCAAGCAGACAAAACCCAGAATTTTCCTTCAGACTTCTTTATGTGGTGGTCTCAGGTAGAAGGAGCTGCCTACATATAGGTGAGTCTCTCCATTTCAAATAACTTAATCAAGAAAATCCTTCATAGGTTGAACAAAAAGTTTGCCGGACTCTTGTCTCACGGATGGCAAATTCACAATCAATGTTAAACATCACAGAGAGTTAAATTTTATTTCTTATTGTAACCTTTTGTAAGAGGAAAGAATGACAAGATTGGGTTGACCAGTAGGTTAATCATGCATGACTATAATGAAGCCTTGATAGAACCACCAAACAACTGGGTTGTAAGAGCTTCCGTGTTGCTGATGACATTAAAAATGGAATGACCAAAGAGGATATGAACTTTACATACCTTGCCCGGAACTCCACCATCCTCCCATATGCCTACAACCCCTCCTTATGGCCCTTTAAGGCCTGTTTCTTTATACATGCATTATAATAATCACAGTATTTTCCTGGGATCAGTTTCAGCAAATGCTAGAACTCAGAAAAAAGTTGTGGGGACTCTTGATTTATCCCAGCCTGTCAGAAGCACCATAAATAACAGCCTAGGGCCTTTTCTGATTGGCATTTGTAATGGAATGCAGTCCTTTTGGACTGAGTCCTTAATATTGAGTTATGTGCTAGCTTTAATGAGTGCCAGAATTAAGTTGAATTTTAGGATGCCCTACCAATGCCACAGTATTGCCATATATGAAAAAAATAAAAATCAACGGTATATGTATGTATGTATGTATATATATCTATATATATATGTGGTGTACATATATATTCAGGTTTTTAAAACAATTATAATTTGAGAGTACATATTTAGTTAGAAAAATTATACTGAGTTGCAAAGAAATTCAGATTCTATACTGCTTTTAAACTGAAAGAGAAATGAAGACAGAGAAAGTTCTAGCCAGGTTATAGAAGTTGTTTACCAACAATGGTAATGGGTGTGTTTATGCTGTTCTTATAGCTGGTTGTTCATGGCGGCTTGCTATGGACATCTCTACGGGAAAAGCTCACCCATGGCAGCTGGAGCTTTCATTTTAGGATGCCGAGCTTTTGAGGACTTTCAAACTTCATTCCGGATTGAGATGTCAGCGTTTCTTTCCAGAATAACTCCTTGAATCTGTTTTCTGTGGTCCTGAATATAGTAAATCTATTTTCTAAAGCTAGCTTAACAACAGAGGATTGAAAAGCTATTTGGTATGAAGAACCGTTTTGACAACACATGTGGGCTCAGAACTGAAATTCTGAGAATGTAAGTTCAATAAGCAAACCCTTGTTTCCTATTGTTTACAAATACCAGCCTTGATTTTTGCATTGTGTGTTAGCCAGTGTTCTGTTGTTGTAACAAACATATAAGAAAAACAATGTAAAGGAGGAATTTTGCTGGATTATGATTTCAGAGGTTGGAGTCCTTGGGTACTTGGTGTCATTGCTTTAGGCTTAGGGCAAGGCTGAACAACAGGACAGAAGGGCATCATAAAGGAAAGCTGCTCACCCTATGGTAGCCAGATCTCATAGAGTCAGTGAGCCTGACTCAGTTGGCTTTTCCTTTGAGTTTTTTTTTTTTTCCATCAAAACCCTCAGCCTGAGCTGCGCAGTGGTGGCACACAACTTTAATCCCAGCACTTGGGAGGCGTAGGCAGGCAGATCTCTATGAGTTCAAGGCCAGCCTGGTCTACAAGAGCTAGTTCCAGGACAGGCTCCAAAGCTACAGAGAAATCCTGGCTCGAGAAACAAACAAACAAACAAACAAACAAAAAAAAATTCAAAAATTCAAAAAATAGTAAAAAGACCCTCAGCCTGTTGGATGGGTCTGCTCACCTTCAGAGAGGGTGTTTTCCCTCTGATTGCTGCCTTACACACCAGTCTCCTCTAGAAATGGCATCACACAATGTAATCATTGTGTGTTCTCATGCTGTGACAACACATCTGACATTTGTAACTTGTGTAAGGGAGGGGTTATTTTCGTTCACAGTTTGAGTGTACAGTTCTTCATAATAGTCCTGAGGACAGAAGTGTAGGCAGCTGGTCACACTGCATCTTCAGTGAGAAAGTAGAGAGAAATGAATGCTGGTGCTCAGCTTGTGTTCTCCTTTTTATCCGTTCTGAGACCACAGCTTATGAATGAAAAGAATGCGGTACATATACACAATGGAATTATATGCAGCCATGCAGAGAGAGGAAATCATGTCATTTGGAAAAAAAATGAAACTGAAAATGATTATGCAAAATGAAAAAGTACAGATGCAGAAAGACAGATACTGTCTGCTTCATTTCTATGCAAAACCTATAATAGATGTGAAATCTCTCTGTGTATATGTGTATATGTTTGTGTGTGTGTGTGATATGTGCATGCATTTATGTATATAGGCCATGAAAATGGAAAGGGGAGCATGAGAGGGGAGGAAGAGATATCTTAAATAAGGTAGAAAAATAAAGGGTAATTTAATATTTGTGACATAAAAGCAAAAGGGTGACATTTGATGGAAAAAAGGGAACTGGTGGGATATATGACTTTGAGGGGGCAACGGTGGAGGAACTGAATTAAACATAATGCTATATTTATATCAAAATGCCATAATGAAACCTATCACTTTGTATGTTAACTCAGAATAGTAAAGAACCAATTTCATCAAAAACTTTTTTCTAATGATGTTCTATGCATGATAGATCATTGTAAGCCTTGAACATGTCCTGTTTTTAAAATTTTAAAGAAAATCTATTTTAAAATGAAAGAAAATAGATTAAGATACTACACTAGTACATTAGTTGTTTATATAAAATTTAAATTTAATTAGGTATCATGGATTTTACCTAGTAATGTTTATTCTAAGGTCATATAGTAGCTATGACAAAATATGGCTTTTCCATATTATATTTAATAAGTTAGAAGTAGCGAGTAAAAATAAAAATAGTGCTTGCCTTTTTCTGAGCCTTGTAACAGCTCAGATGCTGGTATTGGTAAGAGCTGCCAGTATGGGTTGTTCAGCGTAAACAGTAAACAGATTTTAGCTGTAGTGACAAAAGCTGTAACCGGATTTTGGTTTTCACCTTAGGAGTAATAAAAATTTCTTAAAAACAAAATTTCCATCAGAAATATATGGAATGTGACAATGTAAATTTGAAACATTAAAACAAATTGAGAAATGGATCTTGTTATAGAGACTGGAGAGGTGACCCAGTGGTTAAGAACACTTGGTGCTCTTACACAGGACCCAGGTTCAATTCCCAGTGCCCATATGCCACTCACAATCAGTTTTAATCCAGTTCCAGGGCCTGATGCCCTCCTGTGGTCTCCAAGAGCTCCAAGCACACACATAGTGTATATACACACATACTGACAAACACTCATATAAGACAATAGAAATCAATAACTCTTTAAAAGAACCCTGAAATAATTAGTGCTTTCCACTTTTAAAAAACAGTAGTTTTACTTTCCATCTCTTCTTTTTTTCCATTTCTTTCTGATACTTTCCCAATAGGAGGAATTATTTGGCTTTTCTTGCAGATGTCATCCTCCATTATTAAAAAGCATTTATCTTCAGAGGAACACAAAAGACAACCACAACAAATCTACCTATGTTAACAATAACTGCTTTAAGTACTAAAATGTGCATATGTTTAACATAGAACATTTGCATTCAGTGTGCTAAGAACAGTTTTGTTTTATGTATCTGGGAGACATCTGGCCAATGGCAATTTCCTCATCTTTCCATATTAAGGACAGCTTGGAGATGTTTAAGACAATGTCTTCTTGCCTTCCACCTGTAGTAGTAATACACTCAATGTGAGCCTAATTGCTTTGATTAGTTGGATACATGGCTAATCACATTTATCTGAATGAGAACTGCTAGCTTGGAAAGGTGGGGGTAGGTCTCTTGAGAAACAACTCTCCCTGCTGTTTGACTAACCTAATTTTCCCTTTTCTGGTTTTCAGAGCTTAGAGAGACACTATATAAATTCAAGAAATTACAAGAATTCTCTAGTTCCACCATGGCATTTGCACAAAGATTAACACCTGCTCCTCTCTTTGGGGAAATCATAGGGATTGTCTCCCTCTTGATTTGAAGTAGACTTCATTTTGTCTTAAGAAATCTGCATATGAGAAGTGAGCTGGATGGCCATCTTCAGTCATGAACCTTAGAAATTACATTTTGTGCATCTTTCACAACATTTCCACAGCATCTCGGAAACATTTGCTGGATAATGAGGCCCACTCTCTGAAAATAGTAGGTGGAGTCTTCTTATAGTATAAATAAATGTCAGGTTCTTTCCCCATCCTAAAGATAGCTAAATATCTACCCAAAGGTAAGCATTCTCTTTCAGTTTGTTCAAGTCTTCCTGGGCCTTGAGCTTGGTTATTTTGGTTGATTGTAGTGAAGGCTAAGTCTTGAATTATATTCCTTTCTGATCCCATTTATTTCATTTGATGGCTGTATCATAGTCTTGACCATGGGATTCCTAAGTACAGGGGATGTTCTAATACAGGATGGGAGGGAGGGCTTGCCTCTGGGAGGAGAGTGTGGCATGATCAATCTAAAGCTACTGTAATTCCACAGTGGAGACTTGAACTTGTGTCTTCCTGAGAAAGGCGCAGAGCTGACGTTGGTCCACTAGTTACTGATCTGACACTGATAGGGACAGATATGGCCCCTTCCTCTGTGAGTGTCAGCTGGGAGAAGTAAGCTTTACATCGGAGGTCATGCAAAGATAATGCCAGCTTTCTGAAGCTACTAACAGAGATCAACCATAGTGCACTCTCAGGAATACACACATATCCCCAAGGAAATTTCTGTTCTTTCATTTACAAAGAAATTATTCTTTACTTTTCTCTGAGATTTGTGTTGCCTGGATAGAGGATCTCATTTGATACCAAGAGATATTCAGACTGGCCTATAGTCCCTGTGGTTTTACTCTTTGGTGCTTTTTTAAAAATCTTTATCTTTACCTAAGACATTGATCATATTTTCAATTATCCAATTCTCTTACACTTCCCTGAGGGGCTCTGCAATTTTCATGTTTTCAGATTCTCATACCTATCTTGGGACTGACCCACCTGTGCTAGAGCAAATCTGATGAACCCCTTTTATATGTGAGTGATATTGAGCGAACTTATGTCTCCAATCCAGATACGGCATTTGCATTTAATAGGGGCTCAGAACTTCTTACTGCAAAGCTTTATCTTGCTGAAGAGAAATCTGAAATTCATATAAGCTAGGTGGATACTTCACTCTGCAATACTGCCTTTTAGTTTTTCAATACTTGAGTTATAGGCTTTCTGTTTCTAACTCATTCTACTTTACTACATCAGTGTTTCTCACATTTGAGTTTTCTCCATGCACCCATACAAGATTTTGCTGTATGTACACATATCTGTAGTATTAACTACCTAACAGATTCTAATTATCTTTTTCTTAATAGTGTGAACACCATATGCTTGAAAATTAATTACAGATTAACAATGCCACCAGTTACTTATATATACATACACAGCAGCATCTATGTTCCAACATGCACCATGATAAAGTGCGATTTAAATGAAAAAACTTATGTTAGGTTTCTCCTAGGTCAAAATCATCAAGGCGAATGTAAGTTGGGGCTTCTCAAAGAAGCCATGCCATTGTAGAAAGATTTTGGCAAACTGATTGATTTTGGAAAGTTTCAATGCTGCAGATAAGAGAGTTAAAACACTCTGGTTTATGTCTAGTTTCCTTAATATCATGTTTTATAGATTTATTTTGTTCATATGTATGTCAGTGTATATGCACATGCCTGCAGAGGCCAGAAAGGGGTATTAAAGCCCCTGGAGCTACAGTTACTCAGGGTTATGGACTGCCCAATATGACTGCCAGACAACAAACTTGAACTCTATGTAAGAGCAATAAAGGCATTTAACTGTTGATCTATTTCTCTAGGCCCTATAATATCCATTTTTAATCCACCTCTGTATTTTACCTAGTGCTGTGTACTTTACCTAGTGCCCTGGTGACTTTTGGATAAAACATGACTTGTCATATATAGCTAAACTTATGAGGCTCTGCCTTCACCAACTCAAGAGCTAAGAATGCCATCATACACTGTATAAAGCCTATCATAGAGAGTTTCCAGTTTTTCTACAACCACTTATGTGATGTCCTCATCAATATATTTGGTAAGGACTTTGACACCTGACCATTTTTTTGTTGCTGTTCTGTGAATATAAAGTTCTTTTAACTATTCCTATGGTGGTAAAGCCAGAGTCTAGGATTTAGGCCTGGTCACTCATATTTGACTCAGAATAAAGTTCTAATTCTGGAATAAGAGGTCAGTTGTACATTGACAAAGACTACAAATTGGGTTCAGCTTCACTCGAGAAACATAGGGAACTCGGAATTACACCTGGGATTTTTTTTCTGTGCCTTGTTTCTTAAAGAATGATGACAGCTGGGAGGAGGAAAATAGATGCTTCCTCATTAAAGTCACTTCAGAGGTTGTAGTAAGCAGCTTGTGAAGTTTGAATAAGATATGAGGTTAGGACAATTGCCGTTGATATAAGGGTTAGTTATGTACCTTTAAGTAAGACATTGCTTTCACTATTCTTCTGTTGGAAGTTTCCTGGAAGATAAAATCATTTAATTCACTTAGATCTAGAAATACAAATACCTAAATACATGCCCTACATTGTTGACCAGGGTTTCTGTCCCATCATGTCCCACAGTTGTTCCATCCCAAAGAAACACACAGAGGTCTACATTAATTATAAACTAGTTGGCCTATTAGCTCAGGCTTCTTATAACTCTTATAAATTATATTATCCCATAATTCTTGTCTGTGTCAGCCACTTGCCTTGGTACCTTTTATCAGCAAGGCATTCTCATCTTGCTTCCTCTGTGTCTGGGGTATGACTGCAGACTGAATCTTTCCTCTTCCCCAAATTTTCCTGTTCTCATTGCCCCACCTCTGTTTCCTGCCTGGTCACCCCATCTATACTCCTGCCTGGCTACTGGCCAATCAGCATTTTATTAAACAAGTACAAGAAACAGATCTTTACGGGGTAAAAACCATTGTCCCACAGCCTTACATCTTTCAAGTTTTCTTTCTGTGTATAGTGCTGTGTCCAAGGAATGAAGGCTGTCTTCTTGTGAGCAATGGGGATTTGAAGGAGCTGCAGGGGAATGAACTGTAAGTGAGCTGCCAATGAAGGATGTGAGCTGGGGGTAGGGTAGAAACAGTACAACAGACCTAGGGACCTAGGGAGGGAACTAAGGAGGTAGCCCAGTGGGGAAAAATCTTGCTGTGCACCCAGGGGACTGGATTTTAAATCCCTGGTATTTACATGGTATTTACAACTGTGGTATTTGTAATCCTCATTCTTGGGAGGCAGAGACAATGCAATTCCAGAGCAAGCTGGCTAGATCACTCTGCTCTGGGTCAAGAGAGAAACACTGTTTCAATAAATAGAAAGTCATGGAGAAGGACTTTCACTGTTAATGCAAGAACTCACACACACACACACACACATACATACAAAAAATGTAAAAAAAAAGATGCATCAGTTGGAAGCAGGGCTCCTTCACTAACGGTAGTGGCTTTCTATTTCCAAAGAGTCTGGCTTGAATTTTGGTAGAGACCTTAAAAGCTGCATCTCATTACCTGGTTTAGGTCCCTGTGTTATATGCAAACTGACCCAGTGAGAGATTAGTAATTACCTCTGAATTCCTGTTACTATGTTCTGACCGGCATCTGTCAATGTTATTTCAAATTTCTGGCACACCTGAAAATGCAACAGTCACATTTATTAAAGAACAAGACAGGAACTTTTCTTTAATTTTTCTTATTATTTTAGGGGAGTACCTCATATCATTATATTTCACCCCTTTTATGTAGCATAAACTTAGAGTGCCTACTTTGAACTAGACATTATCATAAGCACTTTAAAAATATTTAATCTTTCTTTTTTTCTTTCTCTCCCCCTCTTCTCTCTCTCTTTCTTCTTCCTTTTAAGACAGGGTCTCTCTATGTAGCTCTGGCTGTCCTGGAACTTATTATATAGACCAGACTGGTCTCAAGCTCACAGAGGCCCACCTGCTTCTGCCTCCTGAGTTCTGAGATTAAAGGCATTTGCTACTATACCTGACTTATTTTTTTTTATCTAGATATATTTATACATCTTTGTGTGGGTCTATGCACATGCATACTGGTATTGAAGAGGTCAGAAGGAAATGTTGGATATCCTGGAACTGGAGTTACAAGCATTTGCAATCAACCAATGTGAGTACTGGACACTGAACTGCAGTCATTTGCAGGAGACGTAAGTACTCTTAACCACGGGGCCATCTCTCCAGTCCCTCTTGGAAGCACTTTATCAGTACTCTCACACTAGCCTCTGATTATGAGAGCTTTGACATTTTGTCTGCACTGCCTGCCAAACTGGTGTGAATTCAGTATTTCCTTCTGTGGATTCTGCTTAGCATCTCATGTTGCCCTCTTGTCATTCCTCATGATCTCTATACCCAACCAGTTTTTCTCCAAGAACACTTCTTGAAAAACCTGAATTTTCACAAGAAAACTGTTTTAGAGTTTACTTTGGAGAATTGTACCTGAATTTTATAGTAATAGAAACTGAAGTCCAGACAGATGGAATAACTGTCCCAGGGCCACATAGCCAGTAATTGACTCACCTGAGATTCTCAGTCTAGAAGTGTGGCTTATTTTAACTTTGAAGAGGAAAAAGAAGAGCAGCTTGGGTAGCCTGTTGGAGAATCAGAAAGAACCTTCCCATCCTTAAGAGGGTGAGAGTAAGATGCTAAGAGTGTGTGAGAGGTGCTGATGCCAGAGAAGGTGACTTGGAGATAACTATCCTGGGTCAATAAAAAGCTATCATTAAAAGATAGAAGTAGATATTACAGTTGTGGCTTCCAGTACTTGGGTGAAGGGGAAACGGCATTGCTCTTCAGTTGGCATAAGATGCAAATACCTAATCCCACCAAGTTCTGGGATGTGCAGGACAACAGTGAGCCGGTTGGCACCAATGCTGTATGGTGCATTTCAACTTTGTTTCTGTGTGTGAGAGTGTGTATTTCTCTGTGTGCACGTGCACATGTGTATGCAGATGGATGTCCAGACATTTGCATGTGAATGTGGAGGCAAGAGTACAGCCTCTGTTTTCTCTCAGACTGCCTCATTTTTAAAATTATTATTATTGTTATTGTTGTTATTATTATTATTATTTTGTGTGTATGTGTGTCTGTAGAGGCCAGAATATGACATTTGATTTCTTGCAGCTAGAGTTAAAGGCATTTTTTTTGTTTTTTATTTTTTATTGAAAAAAAAAATTTCTGCCTCCTCCCAGCCTCCCATTTCCCTCTCCGTCCTCCCAGTCCTCTCCCCCTACCCCCACTCCTTTCCTCCTCCCTCTCCAGTCCAAAGAGCAGTCAGGGTTCCCTGCCCTGTGGAAAGTCCAAGGTTCTCCCCCCTCCATCCAGGTCTAGGAAGGTGAGCATCCAAACTGGCTAGGCTCCCACAAAGACAGAACATGAAGTAGGATCAAAATCCAGTGCCATTGTCCTTGGCTTCTCATCAGTCCTCATTGTCCGCCATGTTCAGAGAGTCCGGTTTTATCCCATGCTTTTTCAGTTCCAGTTCAGCTGGCCTTGGTGAGCTCCCAGTAGATCAATCCCTCTGTCTCAGTGGGTGGGTGCACCCCTCACGGTCCTGACTTCCTTGCTCATGTTCTCCCTCCTTCTGCTCCTCATTGGGACCTTGGGAGTTCATTCCGGTGCTCGAATGTGGGTCTCTGTCTCTATCTTCATCCATCGCCAGATGAAGGTTCTATGGTGATATGCAAGATATTCATCAGTATGGCTATAGGATAGGGCCATTTCAGGTTCCCTATCCTCAGCTGCCCAAGGAACTAACTGGGGACATCCTCCTGGGCACCTGGGAGCCCCTCTAGGTTCAAGTCTCTTGCCAACCCTAAGATGGCTCCCTTAATTAAGATATATGCTTCTCTGCTCCCATATCCATCCTTCCTTTATCCCTACCATCCCAATTCCCCGAGTTCCCCCCATCCTCCCCTTCTCACTTTTCTCTCCCCATCTCCCCTTACCCCTATCCCACCCCACCTATTTGTAATAGCCAGAACCTGGAAACAACCTAGATGTCCTTCAATGGAAGAATGGATGAAGAATGTGTGGAATATATACATATTAGAGTACTACTCAGCGGTAAAAAAACAATGACTTCTTGAATTTTGCATGCAAATGGATGGAAATAGAAACACTATCCTGAGTGAGGTGTCCCAGACCCAAAAAGAAAAACATTGGATGTACTCACTCATAATTGGTTTCTAGCCATAAATAAAGGACATTGAGTCTATAATTTGTGATCCTAAAGAAGCTAAATAAGAAGGTGAACCCAAAGAAAAACATATAGTTATCCTCCTGGATATGGGAAGCAGACAAGTTAAAGGCATTTGTGAACCGGATCACTCCAAACCTCATAGTTGTTTAATAAGTGTTCAACCACAGAACCATTTTTCTAGTTTCTTTTTTAAACATGGATTTGGGGGCCTAAGCATATGTCCTTGTGCTTGCCAAGCAGGTACTTTAGTGACTCATCAGAACTAATACATCATTTTTGAAGATGGCAGATCTTACATTTAATATTACTATGGGTAAAAAGAACAAAACGAGAGGAACACAGCATTAAACTGAAAAGTTCTACAGTTGAACAGGCTTGGTGTGACTTTGGTTTCGGGCCCTATCTAAGTTGACCTTATTCATGTCATTGTAAATTTTACAGTGTCTGGTTTCCCACCTGTAAAATGGAAGTAGCAATTTCTTCTTCACACAGTTTCATAAAATAGTTAACAATATGCCTGACATGTAGCACTAAATGCATAATAGTCATTATCAGTTCTAAACCTTTGAAAAAGATGGTGTGCTTATTTTATGGACAAAAAGGACAAAGCAGCAAAATCTGATATAGGGTCCATATCAGAGAAGATTATTACTTTCAATTTACTATTTATATTATTCTTTGAGACCTTCAGACATTCACTCAATGTACTTTTTGTCATATTCACTCCCTACTCCTCCCTTAATTCTTCCCAGATCCACCTCATCTCCACAGTATCTCCTGACTTCATGCCCTATTTATTTTAAATAATCCACTGGGTCTAATTTTTGTTGTCTATTTACACATGAATATGGAATAATCGGCTTGAGCATGGTTGACCAATAGAAGCAATACCCATAAAGAAAACTGACTACCCCTCTCCCAGAAGCTATCAACTGCTAGTAGATCCTAAATTAGGGGTGGCAGTGATAGATTGTAAATCAAATCCACCCTTATTGCTAGAATGTCGATTGGTTTGATCTTGTGCAGGTCTTACATTGGTAAACACAGCTGCGCTGAATTCATGAGTGCATTGGTCCTGTTGTGTTCAGAAGATGCTCTTTGAAAGCATCCTCCATTAATCCTGGCTCTTATACTATTTCTACTCCCTTGTTGGAAATGGTCCTAGAGCCTTGCAGAAAGGATAGTGTTATAAATGTCCCATTTATACTGAAAACCACACAGAGATTTTGACTATTTAAGAGTTTTCCTTAATAGCTGTGCACTACACAAAGAAAGTTCTTTGATGAGACGTGAGAACTGCCTTAATCTGTGTATATAGAGATGAATGTTTAGGGGACAATTTACTACTATGTACAATTAGCAATATAAGAGTAGTATGTTTAATCCTATGGTCTGTAAATTTCCGATTCATTGGTTCTTGGCTATATTTATAACACTAGGCATATTTTTACCCCTGTGTGGGCCTTAAATATGATTATGGTTGGTTACCTTCTATATTGTGTTGCTATTGCCATGTGGATCACTTTTGTAGCTCATGAGGTTTGCAGCTGGGTAGGACAGTTATAATCTTTTTTTCTAAGCAGTCTGTCTAGCACTTCTATGAAAGCTAGCCAGCAGGGATGATACTTCTTTATCAGTGTTAGCTTGATCTATCCATGTTATGTGACTAGTGTGTATGGTATCTTCAGCAATAGGCACTTACCATGAAATTTTGATAGATAACCAAGAATAATGGCAATAGTCTGTCCTGTTGTGGGTGTCTCTGGGCCATACTTGACCAAATTCTTGAGGGGTGGTTTCCCAGGCCTGACATTGGGTTTTTCATAACCCTGATTGGCCAGTAGCCAGGCAGGAAGTATAGGTGGGGAAACCAGATTAGGAGAATGCTTGGAAAATGAAAGACAGACCCCTCAATTATAAGCTAGATGCAGAGGAAACAAGCTAAGAATGCCTTATTGAGAAAAGATACCAAGCCATGTGGCTCAACACAGATAAAAATTATGAGTTAATTTAATTTGTAAGAGCTAGTTAGTAATAAGTCTGAGATAAGAGGCCAAGCTGTTTATAATGAACATAAGCCTCTGTGTATTTCTTTGGAATTGAATGGCTCTGGAATTAGGCAGGTCAGAAACTTCCATCTACAAAACATTTTTAATGTTAGTTGCTCTTCCCTCAACTCCTCTTGTGAACTACCCTCCCAGCCAAATTATTTCTTAATATTTATTTTTATTTATTTATTTATTTATTTTTATTTTTATTTACTTATTTATTCATTAAAGATTTCTGCCTCCTCCCCGCCACCGCCTCCCATTTCCCTCCCCCTCCCCCGATCAAGTTCCCCTCCCTCGTCAGCCCAAAGAGCAATGAGGGTTCCCTGCCCTGTGGGAAGTCCAAGGACCCCCCATCTCCATCCAGGTCTAGTAAGGTGAGCATCCAAACTGCCTAGGCTTCCACAAAGCCAGTACGTGCAGTAGGATCAAAACCCATTGCCATTGTTCTTGAGATCTCAGTAGTCCTCATTGTCAGCTATGTTCAGTTGAGTCCGGTTTTATCCCATGCTTTTTCCAACCGGGGCCAGCTGGCCTTGGTGAGTTCCCGATAGAACATCCCCATTGTCCCAGTGTGTGGGTGTACCCCTCGAGGTCCTGAGTTCCTTGCTCATGCTCTCTCTCCTTCTGCTCCTGATTTGGACCTTGAGATTTCAGTCTGGTGCTCCAATGTGGGTCTCTGTCTCTGTTTCCTTTCATCACCTGATGAAGGTTAATATTCAGGAGGATGCTTATATGTTTTTCTTTGGGTTCACCTTCTTATTTAGCATTTCTAGGATCATGAATTATAGGCTCAATGTCCTTTATTTATGGCTAGAAACCAAATATGAATGAGTACATTCAATGTTCCTCTTTTTGGGTCTGGCTTACCTCACTCAGGATAGTGTTTTCTATTTCCGTCCATTTGTATGCAAAATTCAAGAAGTCATTGTTTTTTACTGCTGAGTAGTACTCTAATATGTATATATTCCATACTTTCTTCATCCATTCTTCCATTGAAGGGCATATAGGTTGTTTCCAGGTTCTGGCTATTACAAACAATGCTGCTATGAACATAGTTGAGCATATACTTTTGTTGTATGATAGGGCATCTTTTGGGTATATTCCCAAGAGTGGTATTGCTGGGTCCAGGGGTAAGTTGATCCCGAATTTCCTGAGAAACCGCCACACTGCTTTCGAAAGTGGTTGCACAAGTTTGCATTCCCACCAGCAATGGATGAGTGTACCCCTTTCTCCACAACCTCTCCAGCAAAGACTATCATTGGTGTTTTTGATGTTAGCCATTCTGACAGGTGTAAGATGGTATCTTAAAGTTGTCTTGATTTGCATTTCCCTGATCGCTAAGGAAGTTGAGCATGATCTTAAGTGTCTTTTGGCCATTTGAACTTCTTCTGTTGAGAATTCTCTGTTCAGCTCAGTGCCCCATTTTATAATTGGGTTGATTAGCCTTTTACGGTCTAGTTTCTTGAGTTCTTTATATATTTTGGAGATCAGACCTTTGTCAGTTGCGGAGTTGGTGAAGATCTTCTTCCAGTCAGTGGGTTGCCTTTTTGTCTTAGTGACAGTGTCCTTTGCTTTACAGAAGCTTCTCAGTCTCAGGAGGTCTATTTCTTAATATTTAATTGTCTAAAGCTAGAACTCCAATCTTCATTTACTTTTATCTTATCATGGTGATTGTAGGGTAGCCTGGGAATCTAACCATCATGTATATAGATATGGTTTCTTTTGTTTAGTTATATTATGTCACCCCAACTGATCTCAAACTTGCATCCTTGCCCCAGCCACTAATATTCTGGAATCACAATATAATATACCACCATACCTGGTTCATACTAATGTCTGTATTTGGAAAAGACATTCAATAATCTAAATTACAGAAGTATGTATTGGGGAAATCCCATTTACTCTAGAAATTCAAGACTCACAATTATTAAACAATTTAGCTATCTCAGCTTTTAAATAACAAAATATTTTAATAAAATAGATTCTGGAAAATACAATAATTTATACTTCCCAATTATTTCCTTACCAAAGACATTCTGAGACTTTAATCACACTGGTCTTAGTGATATAGCAAGTATGTTTATTAAGTAGTGAGCATGATGGCTTGGTGGGATGCTGTTGTCTGAGATCCATTCACCTGCTTCACGAACACATTGTAGACCTTGAGTTCACTGAGTGGGTGTGTTCTAGATTTCAGGGACCCTGGTGGTTGTGACTAAGAATGTAAGATTGGTTGGGTTAATTTTTTTTCATCTTTGAATGATATCTTATGCTGCTTTGAAAAGGCAGAATTATCTCAAAAAGACAGAATGGTAATTCTTTAGAAATTCTGAAAAAAACATTTAAAACTAAGACAGGTCATCACTTCGTTCATCAAAGCCTCTCCAGGCAGGTAACACCAGCAGTTAGTAATCAGAAAGACCAAGAGGTTATGGTTTCTGTAGATAACTGAATCATCCTTTGCTATTTCCCTCATCCTCTTAAAATTATTCCAGAGAAGAAAATCTTCTAGAAGTGACATGTAATTAAAAATGACCTCTTAGTTTCCTTAATTATCCATAAAATGGAATTTTTACAGAACAGTAAATCAAAAGACTTAGACTGCTAATAGATCTTTAGTGAATTAATAGTTTGACTTGACTGAATTAATCATAATTCACTTTATTTCTTTGTACTTCAGTGTCATTAACAAGGAAAGAAATTCTGTTGTGAACATTTTATATTCCATTTAAAACACAGGAGAGAATTCTGAGTTAATTTTTTTTCAGAAAACATTTGTACATTGTCTTATTTGACATAGAGAGCAAGCCATTGAAAAGAAATGGTTACACCTATCATGCAAATGTGAATCTCTTATGTGTGTCTACCTAGTCCAGTTTTATCTATACTTTCAGTGGGAATTTCCAAAGAAGATAAAATGAATCCAGATAAAAATTAACCAAGATGGAAATTTAACTGGAATGAAAAAACAAAACTTTAACTTCAACAATTGAGAATCAACTAGTGTCTACATCTGAGAAGCAGTAAGCAGTAACCCTGTCTCCAGGGCAAAGCAAGATTTTTAAATAAAGATTTATCAAAATACAGCATTCATTTGCATATTCTCTGAGGTTGTTTTCACATTAGAATGTCAAACTTAAATAGGACCATCATAGAGAACACATGGCCTGTAAGCCTCAAATATCTGTGCCATCTTTTTGAAGAGGACTTTGGTGGTCTCAGACTTATGGCATTAGTTAAGAAGAACAACCTTTCTTTGTTGTGGACACTAAGAATCCTAGCTGCACTGCAGATGAGATATTTATATATCCCTTCTAAGTCCAGGTTAGAGCTTTGAAGTAATACAAGCTGTGGGCTGCTTTCCGCCACCCAGCTACCACCCGGCTAGCTCAGTCGGTAGAGCATGAGACTCTTAATCTCAGGGTCATGGGTTGGGTGCCAAGTGTATACAGCGTAATAACCAGGCTAGCTTAATATGAAACAGCAAATTTTAATGATGGGATAGCTTACAACACCAGGGATCCAGCGATGGGCAGCAAATACAAAAGGGCCGGGGGGGGGGGGGAGGGGGGAGCTCAGGCCTGCCAGATTCATACCTAAACATTAGCCTGAGGCAAACATGCCCCCCATTGGGCTGGGCTTCCCCTACAGAGCTCATTATTATTGCAGGAAATAGGCAATGAAGGAAGTAGGCTCCTTAACCCAAGGGTTTGTACTGTTGGCCAAGTGCTCCTAGCAGCTTGTAAAACTGATAGTTTCTGCTTTGTACCTTAGTGTCATCTTAGCAATATGGATGTCTTGTAGAAAAGCCCATGGAGGCCTCTGTGAAGGCTCATGAGACCCTTTATGGTCCTGCACTCAATAGGCTAAATGTTTGAGAATCACACTGTACTCTTCTCCCAAACATGTCAGGGCTCCATGTGAAATACAGTCCAGGTACAGACAGAGTAGACTATTTGTATGCAGTCAGATCATGTTCATAGACTAGCTTTTCTAATTTTAACTAGACTATTATGTCTATCAAAGAAAGGGTGAGGGGACAGTGACAAGTTTAGTAAGCTTAACTTACAGGACATCATTGGTAGACTTTTTCAATTTGCACTCTTTCCTTATAGACCAAATATCAACACTGCTTATTTCTTCATCAAATTGCAAACCTTTTTATGTCACTGATATTTTACATGTTAAGTGTACAAATTTATGTTGTGAGGCCTTTTAAAAGAAAATAACGTAATCACATTCTATGAGTTATTGTTTGTATACTATACATAAAAATAAGAATATTTATTATTTTAGGCAGATGTACAACTAAACCATAAATTTAGGTTGGCAAAGATAGTATAAGGTGGGGGGAGGGGAAAGGTGTCCACAAGAAAGTTAAAAAAGAAACTTTATTTTAGGTAGTGTGGAAATACTAATTTGAAGTAAGTCTCAGTTTTAAGTCTTCTAGTAGAGTCTAGGTAAATATTCTGACCAAAGGGGCCAGCATATACAAAGGACCCAAGGCAGAAGGGAGCCTTGAAGATCTGAAACAGAAGTATTAGTGAAGGCTTCCATTTGGATGTCATTTCTTCTACCTTAGCCTAAAGTTATACAAATAGGAGAACATACAGAGGGTCGCAGAGTAAGTGCTTGACATGTAAGCCTGAGATGTGTTCTGGACACACTTGTTACTGCTGATGTCATCATGGCTGTTAGAAAATGTTTCTGACCATTCCTTTCCACCTTCATTGTAAAGCTTCTTGTTTTCTTGTGATATACACAGTTTGAGAAATGAAACTTGCTCTGACTTCTTAGAAGAGTATCTTTTCAGATTTTGGAAGGCAACAAAAAGTTATCCTAGTAAGAACTAGTCTAAGGAAAAGCCAGTCATGGTGGGACATGTTTGGTATGTCAGCACTTAGGATATAGAGGCACAAGAATTAAGAGCTCAGGATTATCCTTGGCCTATAGCAAGTTCAAGGCTAACTGGGACTACATAAGACACTGTCTTAAAAGAGCAATCAGCTAACCAACCAACTAATCAACCAACCAACCAATCAAACAAAACAAATGAAGAGCCAAATGAAAACTAAAATACTTCTCACACTAAATTTCAGCTGCTAAGTTGTGATTTAATCTTGAGTATTCCCTTAGTTACTGGTTAGAGTATCTTGACTAAATATTTAAAGTTTGTTGAAGACCAGAATCATGCTTTTTCATTTTTGAATCCTTTGCCATTCTAGAGATAATGATTTGTTTTTACTGACAGTCATAGAGTTTTTCCTTTGTTTTCAAACCCATGATTTGTTAGTGTTAGGCAACATAGTTTGACTTTAGCAGTTATGATTTTGGAATTTGTATCTTATGTTCTGTATCATGACACACTGTTACAGGTAACATCTTTGTTTTTTATTAGTGCTATATAAGGTTAGTATGTATCTTAATGTCTGTTACATCTTGGGTTTGGCAAAACAGGATTGAAGCCTCATCACATCAGTCCAATAGATCCATGATGCTTGAATTGCAAGTCTCATGTGATACTTTCATTTTTTGAACAACTTCTTTCACTCAAGGTAATGAAAATTAAAGTTTACTCTCAATTCAATATTTTTCCCCAGAGAGGGTTTCCTGGAAGGATTACAGCACCCTATTGTCAGATTGTTAACAACACTAAGTTGCCTGGTCAAAGGAGATGCTAAAATGTGGTAAGTGCTTCCTCTAGGTGTAAGGCTATAGAATCCTCATAGTAGAGGGCCTTTCATTTTCCACTTGTGTGACTTGGGGTGTTTTAATTTGCCTGGTGATATGAGAAGCTTTTTAAACGTTCTCATGTGGCAGTCTGTAAAAAGAAAGAAGTGAACCTGATAGTCTTAACTGTCCACTCTCTTTTCCTCCCTAGCCACTATGTCTTCACTTTAACACTTCCCTCTGTCTCTGTCCCTCTGTTCCCTCCATCTGTCTGTCTGTCATTGTATTTCTTTGTCTTTGTCTTGTTTTGTGATGGCATATTATCTAGGCCAGGCTGGCATTAAACTCATTTATGTAGCCAAGCATGACCTAGAACTCCTGATCCTTATCTTACCTTCACCTCTTGATTTCTGGGATGACAGCTACATATTACCACACCAGGAGGATCTCTCTCTCTCTCTCTCTCTCTCTCTCTCTCTCTCTCTCTCTTTCTCTCTCTTCTTTTTGTTTTTTGTTTTTGTTTGTTTCTCTGGGTAGCTTTGGAGCCTGTCCTGAAACTCATATTGTAGACCAGACTGACACTGAACTCACAGAGATCTGCCTGTCTCTGCCTCCCGAATGCTGGGATTAAAGATGTGCACCACTGCCTAGTTATTTCTTTCTTGTTTATATTCTCCCCTCATCTGTGTATGAGTTTATCTCTCCCTTTCTCTCCATTCTTCATTTATTTTTATAAAGGAAGATTAGTAAGCTAATGTTGTAACCTTTCATTATGACTTTGCAGAAAGATATCTATTTGCCTAAAAGATAAAGATTTTGATCCAATAAATATATTTTACTCTTACATCTGTTCTGAGTTTCCTGAATGCCCATTGACTCTAATATTTATAGATAGGTGACTTTTTGGTCAGGCAAGAAAAAACAGTTATGAGTAGTTGCTTCCAAATGTCCATGGTATGCTTAAGTGAAATTTGGGGATGATGAAATATTCAGCAATTATATATTAACTACTTTTACAAATGAAGTTTTTAAAGGAGATAATTTATTATTTCACGCTTCATAAACACTAACTCATGTTTATCTAGGATGAGAAAGATGCGTGAATGCAAGAATGTTTTGTTAGGATAGGCCTTTTAAGTTCTCCATAACTCTGTAAATGTTAAATATGCAGAAATATTCAGTACATATTTGTTAAGTACATAAATGAATGATGATTCATGTATTGTTGCTGGTTGGATATTTGTGGTACTAGATTTCCCATATACCTGTTCATGGTTAATTTTAAGACATTAAAATCTATCTTGTAAAAAAAAATAAATAAAAAAATAAAATCTATCTTGTATAGCTATTTTGTAAATTAACTGTGGCAAATTATCACTTAAAGTAATATTTTATTATGAGCTAAACAACACTTTCTACTTTCCCTGTTTGTCTCATTCAGTGTAGTCAGAGTGCTCTGCCTCATGATAAGGGAAGAGGATGTGGCCACTTTTTGACAGTTGAAATTGTTACATGTCCTCTCATTATTGCAGACTATCTCTTCTCATGTATATATATGTAGCTTGGATAATAAGATAGCTTACACTGGATTTTTGTATGCATGCGTTTATAAATTATGTTTCAAAATAATTTCAGATGGCTGAAGGGGTGACTTTTATGTAAACATAGAACATTTCTCTGTTGCTCAAAAAGTGTCCCAAGATTCTCAATGTGATTGCATAGATTTCCCACTTTAAACCAAGAATCGGCTATACTGGGGTATTCTCTGTCTCAGATGGGTCCATTAGTCTTTTGCTTTCTAGACTATTAAACAAGGGTACCCTTTCCAAAGCTTTGTTAGGTTTCTATGCCTTATTTGGACTTTAAAGGCACTTGGTCTAGTTAGATAAGTGCAAACATCTTACTAGTTTTGTATGGGCCAGTGGAATTTCTTAAGGGATCTCATGCCCGTGTTTCCATTTTCATCGGGACACTGCATATTTAGTTGATAATGCGTTTATACAGCCCATGATTCAATCAAATACACAACATATATTTGTATAGTTTTCTTTTGCCAAATGCTATTCTTTACAGCACAACATGCAGGTGGTGCTCTGCAGAGTGTGTTTTTCATCTGCTTGAATGACATATTGTATAAAGTCTTCCAAGGGGATCTTCACACTGTGGATAAACAATAAAAGAGAGTTATTTCCCACAGGGGACTTGAAGTCACAGCCCATTACATTTATTGACAAAGGACAAATATTTCCTCTATTGTATTTAATTTGGGGACCCAATTGATTGATTCAGTCTTTCAACCCATAGACATCCTCCTCCTTCCTATCCCAGAATTACTGGAAATAGAGAATGCAGGGACTATATTGGTTGATTATATAATTTTTGATTTGGCAGAATTCTTTCTTTTTCATTTAACAATGAATCCTTAATAGAGAGCATTCTTACATTCTCAGAGTGAATTAGATCTGTGTTTAATGACATTACTCTGCATTGTATAGGCAGCTGAATCAGCCCACATCCCATTCATACCATCTATTTATTTTTTAGAAACTTCTTTTTTCCCTTGAGAATTGGAAGGCTACATTCAACTATGGTAAGGGCTCGTATTCAGAAGCATTAACTCTTGTCATATAGTTTAAATTATCTATGGCAAGGCCTTTACAGAATATATATCCTACACTTCGGATGCCATCATGTGTGAAAGGAGGAGAAAAGAAAATAGAGCTGTTTTAATAATTGAAGCCAGAAACAAACCAAAATGTGGTGCTAGTCAACAGTGTTATCCTCAATCAAGACAAATTTGTCTTTTGATGGATTCTTTGGACTACACAGTTTATTTCTCTCTGAAGTGCAGCCCAAGGTTGTAACAGAGCCAGGGGGCTCATAGATTTCAGATTGACATCCTTTTATTCTTCTCTCACTCCACAAAGCATTACAGGTGTTGTGATTGATTTTCATGGGATTCACACAACTTCAAGGTAGCCCCCTGACTGGGGAAGGAGAGTCCTCAACAGAAAAACAGGAAACTAGACTTTTGCCAGCAACTGCTTGAAATGTTATTTATCCATCCTTGTGATGGCTTCACGTGTGTTGTATCCCTTTTATAGCTCAATAGATAACACTACCACAAACTCAATTACCTGAAGCAAACAGGAGGAGATGAATTTCTCATGCATAGGCTAAATGAAACAAAATGTCATGCAAAATAGGTAGCTGTAAATTCAAGTCTCTCTTGTAGAGTGACGTTGGCAAGTTAATCTCCTTTGTCCTTTATTTTCTGAGTTACAACTGGAAAGCTAAATATATTTTATTTTAAAATTGCACTTGGGCTGGGTGGTGGTGGGGCATGCCTTTCATCCTAGCACTTGGGAGGGAGAGGCAGGCGGATCTCTGTGAGTTCGAGGCCAGCCTGGTCTACAAGAGCTAGTGCCAGGACAGGTTCCAAAGCTACACAGAGAAACCCTGTGTAGAAAAACAAAAAAAAAATGCACTTTGTTTTTACATATAAATATATATACTAAAGATACCTTTATGCTATCCTAATATGTATTTATATGTATTTTGTTGTCTACTCTTTCTTATGGTTTCTTGAAATCATACTATGCACAGGCATAGAGGAAACATTTGCAAAGCTCATGATAAAAAAACTCTTTGTATACATTTGGTAAAAGTCTCTCTGCATAAATTAGTCAACTTTCTGTTTCAACGGTAAATAACAAAGATAAACCATTTACAAGACATTGGGCTTATTTTAGGATGCTGTTTTAGAGGGAAGAATTGATTGCTCCCCACTGTCTTTGAGTCTGTGGCAAAGCAGCCCACCATGATGGTCATGTAATACTCCTTATCCCATGATAAGGGGCCCAAAGGAGGGACAGAAAGGGCTTGTGGTTCACTGACCTCTCCAAAGCAATATTCCCATTAACTTAGAGCCCACTGCGTCCTTCCTCTCAGAGGTACCAGGTTCACATCACAATACCACCACCTTCTGCATCAATCAGTCCTCTGCCACTTGAACTTTTGGCAGATGTTTATAATCCAAACGATAGGACCCACTAATGGGCATGCCTAGTGGGAACCATGTAGTATCTGGGATAGAACACCATGGTGGAAGTGAGTCAAAGTGACAAGCCAGCAAGGAAAAGTTTATAAGAACGTGAATGCTCAAAGAATTTCTTTTTTCTTTTCTTTCTTTCTTTATTTATTTCTTTATTAAAGACTCCTCCCCGCCACCGCCTCCCATCCCCCCCAATCAAGTCCCCCTCCCTCGTCAGCCCTAAGAGCAATCAGGGGTCCCTGCCCTGTGGGAAGTCCAAGGACCCCCCACCTCCATCCAGGTCTAGTAAGGTGAGCATCCAAACAGCCTAGGCTTCCACAAAGCCAGGACGTGCAGTAGGATCAAAACCCAGTGCCATTGTTCTTGAGTTCTCAGTAGTCCTCATTGTTCGCTATGTTCAGTGAGTCCAGTTTTATCCCATGCTTATTCAGACCCAGTTCAGCTGGCCTTGGTGAGTTCCCGATAGAACATCCCCATTGTCTCAGTGTATGGGTGCACCTCTCGCGGTCCTGAGTTCCTTGCTCCTACTCTCTCTCCTTCTGTTCCTGATTTGGACCTTGAGATTTCAGTCTGATGCTCCAATGTGGGTCTCTGTCTCTGTCTCCTTTCATCGCCTGATGAAGGTTAATATTCAGGAGGATGCCTATATGTATATCTGTAGAAGAATGAAAATAGATCCATATCTATCACCATGCACAAAACTCAAGTCCAAATGGATTAAAGGCCTCAATATCAGTCTGAACACACTGAACCTGATAGAAGAGAAAGTGGGAAGTACTCTACAACACATGGGCACAGGAGACCACTTCCTACGTATAACCCCAGCAGCACAGACATTAAGGGCATCATTGAATAAATGGGACCTCCTGAGACTGAGAAGCTTCTGTAAAGCAAAGGACACTGTCACTAAGACAAAAAGGCAACCCACTGACTGGGAGAAGATCTTCACCAACCCCGCAACTGACAAAAGTCTGATCTCATCAAATTTCTCACGATTGACCAGGGGTAGCCTGATAACAAGACAGGAGAATCATCAGGGTTTGCTGTCATTTTAGGAAGTAGTGATGTATCATGGGTACCTTTTGTCTTCAGCCTCAAAACGTGGAAATACCATTGCTGTTATTTAATTTAGGATTTGGAGGAAAGCATTTTCCTTGGTAAGATGAAAGACCTGAATAATTAAAAAAAAAATTAAAGATACTTCAGAAGTCAAATGGGGTCTCAGTGTATAAAGTAGTCTCCTCAGATGTTTGCCATTGATACCACAATTAAAATTCTTTGTGCACATAGGGGGAGACCAGAAAATTTTAGTTCTTTTACATTCTTTAGAAAATAAATCGGCACATTAGAAAGGTGGACTCTTTAGAAAAATCCCAGCATGAAATGCATTTGAAGAGAAAAAGAAAGTTGTTCCAAGATTTCTTGTGATTATTAACCCTAGACTCTTTGTTTTCTACTTAGTCATTTTTTTCTTTGTTGGGTTAGACTAGCAACAACAGCAAACGTCAACTCTAGGATCTATTTTTGCCTGCTAGGTACTTACTGTAGTTGATGTTACAAATTTGAAAAATATGCTGAGTGTCACTGCAAGCAGGGCAACCTAGTGATGTGTGGAAGAATTAGCTGTGTATTTTCCTTTTTTTTCTTGCCATGAGGTATGCTTTATTTTCATCAGTCATACAAATACTTTTCTATAATATCCTAGGGCAAACCAGTGAAATTTCGCAGTCTGATTAGCAGGGGTTCCCCCTTCAGAGACCCGAGGGCTGGTGGCATAGGTATGAAGTGCCTGAATTCACTGTGCGACTTTTGACTCACATTCATCTTATATGTGGCTCTTTTTCCACATCATGAGAGGCTCTCAGAGTAGGCAGGGAGGTGGCCAAATCTTTTAGGCTAGGTTTTTAGAAAATTTCTCCCTGCTGTTCCCACTCAGTGGTCTTTTTGGTCAACATGGTCTTCTGAATTTTGGTTTTAAGCTTGGCCTAATAGAAGCTGGTCATTTCCCCCATGGCCTGTTTGTGTGCCATTTTCCTACAACTAATGGGAATCTGGCTCCAAGATCATGCTCCAGGTGCTTGCTCCCTCCCACCAGAGTTGCTGCAGCAAGAGACCTCCATTTTTTTTTATTACTGTTGTCAAGCCTTGGGATATTTTGTGCCTCTTGTGTTCTCCAGAAGCTTTGAGTCCCCCTATCCCTACAGTAGAAGGAGGAGCCATGGAAATCTGGTGTATTTATCAGCTAGGTCATGCAATGTAGAAGCTCATAGGGCAGACAGAGAGTGATAGATCTGTTGGAAAAGATGATTACTGTGTTTGTTCCCACCGAAGTGCTTTCCTTTAAGGGCAAGAAAAACGTTTGTTAAAATGTTTGTTATAAAGTGTGTAAACCCCTCCCCATTTCCTGATTTCTCCTGAACAGTACCCACTTGTCTTCTGTGAGGAACAGCCTGCATCCAGTAGCTTGAGATTAGATTATAGGCTTTCTGGTGTTTGAGCCAAGTGCCTAGGGAGTAGTGTCTTGGAATAATGAATCACCTTTCTCGACTGGTAGGCAGATCAGTGTCAGGGAACCAGCAATTTTCTTGCCTTGGAGATGGAGAGAGGATATGAACAGTGAGTGAAAAGGTTAACATAATTATTAAAAGGTGAGGACTGTGTTCAATCAGATAGCCTCTAATTTCCTTATAATCAGGAAGTAAGAATTGTGTTTCCCTCTGTCTTTGCCTTGGATACTCAAGTTAGAATAGCAGCAGCTGTTCTGAGGAAATGAGAGACTCTGCACTTGGCAAGGTGAGGCACATGGATGAGCTCTGTCTGTATCAAGATCATGTTTATATAACGGAGATAGCCCTTTTGGAGATAGCCCTGTTGATAAGTATTTCACATTTTTAAAAGAATTGTTTTCCATATTTTCAGTTTTAAAACAATGTGAAACGATTTGAACTCATAGGAAGGACAAAAACATAAACAAAAACAAAAAAACACATTGGTTTTTGGCCTTAACCCAAAGTTCCTTCTTTTCTTTATGAGAACCATACAAAAAGTGACCAGGAGAAAAATTGTAAATTATATAGATATTGTTTTGTTAAATTTCGTAAGAAATACAAATTATTTGTAAGAATTTCATGAACCATTGAGTTCACCAGAAGCCCAGAGGTCATGTGGTAGAACTAGTCTTCCCAGAGCCTAGAAACTATTCACCAAGCATATTTATTTTTCTTAGCATTTTCTGTTTTGGAGGTACAGTGTATCTGGAACTCCTGCCACAGTCATACAATTGCTGAGATTGCAAACATGTCCCTCCAGGTCTGACAACAAAATATGCATCTTTATAATAAAATTAATATTTCTTTTACAGACAGTGGTACTAGGCAGCAGTATAACTCTCTGTCTCCTGTATTCTTCAGGTAAGTAATTTGAGTGGGAATGAATTTTATTTATTTTTACATTGTGACTATTTCCTAGTTTGAGGTTGAGGTTCTGCCTTGACAGTGGGCCCATAAATCAAGGCAGTTGCTCTTCATCAGAGCAGCAGTGATGGGTGGGATAGGTGTAGCTAGACTGTCTGTTGGCCAGATAACACACAATGAGGAAGTGAATGCAAAACACAGAGAATGAAAGAAATCCATGCCTTCCACTTCCTGGAACCTTAGAGCATAGTGGGAAATCTAGTGTTTCAAGGAGGCTAACCAAGCAATTAGTGCAAGGGACAAAGGTGCATGTTGGGGTTGCAGCTTCATTATGTTTATGGGCCTCCTTTCCTAGGGTTTGCTGTGGGGTGTAGATTAGCTTATTAAGGGAAAAGATATAAGGCAGGGAAATTATACTATGTGTTTGCTATGTTTGCATATATGTGTGTGGTGTAAATATATTTGTATTTGCCTGTAAGTGGGTGCAAGTGTGTAGCTGCATGTTCATTTGTATACTCATGTATATGGAGGCTAGAAGTTGACTTTGGGTGCTATAGGAAAGCCCTAATGTCAGTAGCCTTTAAATTGCCAGCCCACTTGGGTGTGGTCTCTTATACTACAAATGCCATTGTAAAGTGCATGCTTCTTCTTTCTTCTGGCTGCTAGATTCCCCGTTTGAGCAGAGGACTCTGATCTGTAAGTCTACCTCTAAATAAATAACCATTTTCATATTCAATTCTGAGCTAGTGTGGGATTTCTTTTTAGTGTCCCTCTTTATCTGGCATTCAACTCCATGCCTACCTTCCTGGGTTGCTTTTACCTGGTGTAGGATGTGCTGCTTTCATTGGTTGAATAGAGACTGCCTTGGCCTTTTGATAGGGCAGAAATTTTGGTAGGCGGGAAAAACAGAACTGGATGCTGGGAAGAAGAGCAGAGTCAGGCAGATGCCATGAAGCTCCGGCGGGAGGAAGATGTAGGTTAGGATCTTTCACGGTAAGCCACCACCTCGTGGTGCTACACAGATTATTAGAAATGGGTTAACCAAGATTTGAGAATTAGCCAATAAGAGGTTAGAAGTAATGGGCTAGGTAGTGTTTAAATGAATACAGTTTCTGTGTAATTATTTTGGGTAAAGCTAACTGGCGGCTGGAAGCTGGGCAGCGGGAAATGGCCTGCTGCTCCTTTTACAAAATGGTTCTTTTTATGGGGGGAGGGATGACTCAGTTTTTTCTTCATATTATATCCTTAATAAAATAGTTTGTTAACAGAGCCAAGAATAGGGCACTTATAGAAATTGTACAGTCTTTATAGACTAATAATGAACAGCTAGCTGACAGGATTAATACCATCAAAAATAAAAGTTACCTAAAAAAATTAATGCTATTGAAAAGGATATCATTAATGTGACAGACAAAATTTAATCCATGTCAAAGAGTACTAAAAATTATCTGAAAGAATTCATATTGTTGAATTTGACAATCAAAATCTGTTAAAAAGTTATGATAGGTTAACAGATAGAGTATCTCTTCAGAAAGGCAATCTGCACACTATTTAAATAATGTCCAAAGATGAGATGTTATCTTTAAAGGAAAAACTTTAGACCTTGGAATCACATATGCAGAATGAGGACCAGAGGTTATATGCCTCAATTAAATCACTAGAAATATATACAGGCCATGAGATTCAGGCTTTACAAAAAACAGTAATAGAAAGATTGGAAATGATTGAAGAAATTATTGGAGCTGATGAGCAGGGAAAGAAGGTACAAGGATAGAATTTAACATCACCAGTGGCTGTCAGAGATGACTTAACCAGGGTTTTATCTTCCTACCCTGTAATTTACTCTGACAAAGCATCAAGTTCTAAATGCCAAAAAGGATCCAAAGAAGGTAGATGGATACCTACAGGAATGAATGATCTAAAAAAAATTAAGCAAGCAGTAGTATCTTATGGATTACATTCAGCATTTGTTAGGGAGATGGTAAAGGCATGGGATTCTAGCAATAAGGCTACTCCACATGACTGGCTTCAATTACTTTCAGCAGTCCTGGATGGATGGGTCCCAACTTCTGTGGAAAGTTATTTTCAAGAAGAGGCAAAAATTTTAGAACAACAGGGAAAAGCAAAAGGACTTGAAACTTCCCAAGATGATATTCTTGGCAAGGGCACTTATGCTGACCAACAGGCCCAAGCTCTTTATGATGAACAATTCTTATTCCTATGCCAAAAAGCAACCTTAAATGATTGGGACAGGATTTAAGAACTATAAAAACAAATTGAATCGTATACAAGGATTAAACAGAGCCAGAGAGAACCATTTAGTGTTCTAAGATTAACTAAGACTGTATAAATAGGAGAAACAGACCCATATGCTAGACAAGGACTTATTGAATTTCTGGTTTTGAAAATGCCAACTTAGAACGCAAAAAGATACTTGGGCATTTAATGGTTATATCAGCGACAATGGATGAATGGATCCTGCATACAATGAACATGGAGACTATAATACTGAATCTTGGGTAGGAGAAGCAATTTCCAAAGGAATGAGGAAACCTAAAATGCCAAATGTTTTAATTGTGGTAGAATAAGACATCTGAGAAGAGATTGTACACAAGCAATTTCTAGGAATAATGTCTCTTCTGGGAATGGCAAAAATAAAAAGTATCAACATTTTGGATTATGTAGAAAGTGTGGCAAAGGCCAACAGTGGACCGATGAATTCAGATCAACAAAAGACAGACCAGTCAACCCTATACCATTGGGAAACTCCTTGGGGGGCCTCTCATAGATCCCCAAGTCAAAAGTGGTCCAGTCATTCCCAGTCACAGTGGAGGACATATCTCACTAGGAAAATTAAAATCTAGAGCCTTCTGAAAAAAACAAAAACAAAAGCAAAAAAACCCCACAGTTCTGGATGATGGAATAAAAATAGAGAGTGAATCAAAAATTCCAATTGGAAATATGAAATGTATTATCTGGTAAACTTCTCTAAATGCTCAAAGGCCAAAGCTAAGAATGCATATAAATGATAAATGGCATTGTAATTGTGGGTTTGATAGAGATGGGTGCAGATGTGAGTATCATTACTCTAGAATCTTGGGATCCAAATAGGCCTCTTCAAGAGGCAGATGTTCAATTCCTAGGAATTGGAACCATATCTCAAGTGAAACAAAGCATGAGATGGGATGAATGCATAGGGCTAGAAAGACAGAGAGGATGACTGAGGCCATGTGTTACTCATATTGCAATAATTGTATGGGGTTGTGACCTGCTGAAGTCCCATAAACTCATATTTCTGGGAATAATATTATAAAGTACTATACAAAAAGGTCAACAGCCATTCAGCCACTAGCAAATCTTTAGAGATACCAATGGCCCTACCTTAAAATGGTTAACTGAGAAGCCAATATAGGGTTAAGTAGTGGCCTTTAACAGAAGACAAACTGCAGACTTTAGAACACCTGGAACAGGAGTAACTAGATGCTTACCATATTGAAGAATCTACAAGCTCTCAGAATTCTCCTGTATTGGTGTTAAAAAGAAATCTGATAAATAGAGAATGTTGACAGATCTAAGAGCTGTCAACAAGGTAATTAAAACTATGGGCACTCTAAAATCTGGAATTCCTCTGCCTTCTCTATTACCAAAAGGATAGCCGTTCATAGTTATTGAGTTAAAAGATTGTTTATTCACTACACCTTTGTAAGAAAAGGAAAGAAATATTTGCTTTCACAGTGCCTACTTGTAATAATTCTCAACATTCTAGGAGATACCAATGAGCCATCCTTCCATAGAGAATGCTCAATAGCCCCACCCTATGCCAATACTTTGTAAATTAGCCATTGGAAATAATACATAAGCAGTTTCCTAAATCTATAATTTACCATTACATGGATGACATTTTGCTATCTGGTTCAAATGGAGATACTTTAGAAAGAATGTTTGAAGAAGCAAAAAAAAATTTTGCTAAAATGGGAATTACAAATTACTCCTGAAAATCACAGAGAGGAGATTCTGTCAATTATCTAGGTTATAGAATAGGTTTACAGAAAATTAGAACACAAAAGGCACAAATTAGGAGTGTCTGGTTGTAGACTCTTAACTTTCAAAGATTGTTAGGAGAGATTTCCAGTTGATGGCTGTCTGTTGGGATAACACCTGATCTAATAATTTATTTAAACAAAACATTAGATGGTGATAAAGTCCTGAATATTTCCAGAGAATTAACAGCTGAAGCAGAAAAGGAATTGACAATCGCTGAGGAGAAATTACAGGAGGCACATGTGGATAGGATGAATCAAAATCTTAAATGCATTCTAGTCATATTCCTTCCAGAATTTCCCCTAGAAAATTTAATGCAGAGGGATATTATCTTAGAATAGATCTTTTTACCATATAAACCAAGTAAAAATGAAAAACTTATGTGGAAAAAGTCTCTAAATTAATTATAAAAGGATAATTGAGACTTCATCAACTAGCAGGTATGGACCACACAGAAATTATAGTGTTTTTTACTACTGATGAAATTAAAATATTATGGGAAGACAATGAACCTTGGTAAAGAGCTTGTGCTAATTTTTTATGACAGATTAATAGCAATTGTCCCCAAAGTGATAGAATTAACCCTATAAAGAGAACTCCCTGGATCTTTTCCCACATTGTACATGAAATATCAGTAGCTGGAGCACATACATTCTATACTGATGCAAATTATCAGGAAAGACAGTTTACACATTGGAAGAATTAAGTAAGATGGAACAAAGCCCTTATAATTTTTGTCCTGATGTCAGAATTATATGCTATTCTCATGATATTAAGGGATTTTCATGAATCTCTTAATATACTTACTGATTCACAATATGTAGAAAGAGTTGCCTTGCTTATTGAAACCACTGAATTTATACCCAATGATATAGAATTGACTTCATTATTTATACAGGTTCAAGATATAATTAGTAATAGACTTACTCCCATATACATAATACACATCTGATCCCATGTGGGTCTACCATGTAATCTAGCACAAGGCAATGCAGAAATAATCGATTATTGATTGGAGCATGTTCAAGGCCTCACAATTTCATAAGAAACATTATGCCAATAGCAAAGGTTTAAAGAAAGAGTTTTCTATTACATGGCAACAAGCTAAGGACATCATAAAGAGATGTCCTACTTGCTCTTTCTGTAACCAAACACCACTATCTGCAGAGACTAACCCAAAAGCTACTCAAAGAACGAAATCAGGCAGATGGATGTGTTCCACTCTGCAGATTTTGGAAAATTAAAATATGTACACCACACCATTGACACTTATTCAGATTTTCAGTGGGCAACTTTTGTAAGCTCAGAAAAGGTTGATTTGGTAATCAAACATTTATTTGAAGTTATGGCCATCATGGGTATACCTGTACAAATAAAAACAGATAATAATCCAGCTTATATCTCCAAGGAAGTGAAACCATTTTTTGTTTATTATAATATAAAATGTATTACAGGCATACTAAACAATTCTACAGGTCAGGCAGTTATGGAAAGATCAAATCAAACTATAAAGGATATGTTAAACAAACAGAAAGGAATGGAAAATACCCCAGAAATATATTACATATGCTGTATTAACCTTTAATTTTCTTAATGCTAATTAGAAAGGAAAAACAGCAGCAGAGAGACATTGGATAATAGAAAGGGCTTGTGAATTAAATCAGCTGGTATATTTCAAGGACATATTGACCTCACACTGTAAACCAGGAGGTTTGCTACCTTGGGGAAGTGGCTTTGCTCTTGTTTCCACAGGAGAGGAAAAGTTATAGATTCCATTAAAATTAAAAAAAATATTTGGTTTGAAAAAGAGAAACCTCTTGAGAAAGAGAAATGACAGCTCATCCACAGAGGTGATAACACTACAGGTGATAAGGAAACCTCATAAGTGTTGGGGGTGGGGTTCTGTTCTTGTCTTTTCAGGAAAATGTTCATCTTTGAATAATCAAGAGACCCTGAACATCTAGATTCCTAAAGATGAAAAGATAATTAATTATCCAGATAGGATTAGAAAGCAATGAAAATTATGATGTAATTATCTGATGGTAATGATCTCAGAACATAAATATATGCTACCTCCTATAATATTAGTCATGATTCACTTAAAAATCAAAGCTGACTTTGGAGTTGGACAGTGGCTCTGTCCTTCTCTAAATCCAAGCATGTTGTTAAAAGAAAAAATCAGAGTTTCTGTCTCATGTCAGAAGTGATGGTATGGGACAAAAAGAAGAAATAATTTAGAAAAACATTTTACTTTTCTTCTTACCTATTTTTGTCTCTATTGTACCATTGTATAAATAATGTTTAAGTTTTCCACAATGAAGAATGGGTTTTCCTGCAGAAATCTTTGAACTTTCCAGGAAGAAGATGGGGCCCCACAATGACTCCACCTGGTTGATATGACATCATGATGCTGATAGCACTACTATAAGACCTGTTGGGGTACCAGCTGCTCAAAATGGTTTCAACATGGTTAGCTGAAATGGTGCACCTTTTTTACAGCATTCTGGCCAGAACTCCAAATAGGAACCTCAGAAAACCCTACCAATTACCCAGAGACTATTTGCAGTTATACCAGACAATAATCTTGAAACTTAACCATCATTTTACTTTCACAGGATCCCGTAGGAAAAACATTGCCCCATAATATAAAGTTAATGCCTTAAGAAAAAAGGGTAAAGTCTTTAAAGAAACAGCACAGATAGTCATAGATTAAAAGAAGTAAAGAAAAATAAGCCATGTAAAAATGGAAAATTCACAGAGAATCGGGATTATGTATATTATTGTGTTTTCTTTGAATTTTTTGACTGTGAAGGATCTAAGTACAGAGAGGCATTTCATTGTATGGGCTGCTAAGCTAAAGCAGCATGTATATTATAGAGGTATCTTGACTTCAGAATTTGGGTCTAAGAACATGTTGCTTGGGAAAAGAGGTTCTTTTGTTTTCACAGAAGATGAGAACCTGTGGATTGCTTCCAGGCAAATATGGTTTCATGGACCAAAACCTCATGAGAGATAACCATGAACACCCTCAAAAAATTACTTTCTCCAACTGCTGACTGAGATGAACCTAGCACACAGGATACTCCATGAAAAACCTGATTAACATTGCCCCTAATCAGCAGGAAGCAGTATGGACAAAACTATGCCCATATTCCCAAATATTATCAATAAATGTTTGTTTACATTTAAAGGGGGATATGATATAGGTAGGAATAATTTGCATTGGTATGGATCTTGGTTATTACTGCTCTTGATTAAGGTATCGTGTTTATGTAGGTTCATTTAAAAATGTAATGTATAATTAAGAAATATAGGTTGCTGGGAGCCGATTCGAGTGGCTGCCCCGGCCTCGCTTGGTGAACAGCTCCATATTAGGCAATGCAGTAGAACCATGCCTCTCGCATGTGCAGTGACGATGATGTGCTTAGGGCCAATCCCGTGGCCAGGAGCATCGGCAGGCGCGCATCGGCCAATCTAGGCACGACTCGTTCCCTTACCCCCTATATAAGCAGGCGCCGCTTGGCGCTCGGGGCCCCTCGCTTCCGCTCTCCCGTCAACCAAGAGGCTCCAATAAAGCGTGATTTGGGAAGAATCCTCGACTCGTGGTCGTCCTTCCCTGCTGGTCAGGGAGTGCACCGCAATAGGTTAATAGACAGTCATCTATAATAGTCAAGATTGCAATCATGTTACTTAGATTTTCTAGATTATATAGAGATATATTTCAGTTATTTAGATATTCTTCAAATCTTTCAGAGACCTTTAGAATATGGCATTTAAAATGTTTTAAGAAGTTAGGACTTTTCACGACAGTGAGACACATCTGCTCCTGGCAGCACCAATCTACTTCAATAGGAAGATGGCCATTGAAGAATCTCCTTACAGTGTTTGTTAGATGAACTGGACATGCAGGATCCACAGAGAAATGACTGTTGAACTTGCCTAAAGGTTGATGATCTTTCTGGGTTCCTGCTTCATGAAAGTGTCTATGAGACATTCTGCAGGATACAGAAAAAAGTGACTGAACTGTCTTTGAAATTTCCTGCTTTATGGAAAAGTCTGCTGGATACTATGGGCCTGTAGGCTGAAGATGGATGCCCCAATGGTGCAGAAGAGCTTGGAGTGACTATCCAGGTAGTGAGATGTCAATTCTAGAGTTTTGGAAGTTGCTTACAATGCCCTTCCTGTTTACTTAGGTAATAGTATATCCTTCTGGAGTCTTTGATGGAGTTGAAGAATTTGTGTTTATAGTTATGGTTTTCCTTAGTTATGATAAAAGATAAAGTAGATATAAATATTGTAACTGTAGTTCTTTCTTGATACTTGCTTTGTTATATGTAATTTTACTATGTTAAAGTAAAAGCATTCCTTTTTATTTAAACAGAAAAGAGGAGGTGATGTGAGAGTCCCCTCTGTGTGCTGTCATTATCATTAATGAATAAAGAAACTGCCTTGGCCTATTGATAGGGCAGAAATTAGGTAGGCAGGGAAGACAGAACTGAATTCTGGGAGGAAGAAGGGCGGAATCACAGAAATGCCATGGATCCTCTGCCTGAGACAGATGCTGGTTAGAATCTTGCCAATAAGCCACTGCCACGTGGTGATATACAAATTAATATGGGTTAAATTAATATGAGTTAATCAATAAGAAATTAGAGCTAATGGCCAAGCAATGTTTTAATTAATACAGTTTCTATGTGGTTATTTTGGGGCTAAGCTAGCTGGGTGGTTGGGACAAACAAGTGGGCCTCAAAGTGATGGAGCATAAACTAGAATAAGAATAGGAACCATTTTGGTCTGCTGAATTCAGGAGCAATTAGTATTGGTGCTTAACAGTGATTTGTATGGAATATGATGCTAAGGTCTGAGATTGTGTTGGATGAAGAGTCAACAGTAAGGGTTAATGTTGCTGCCAAAGTAGCAGTCAGCATTAGTGGTTGGGTAGTTAATTGACATTGTTCTGTCTGAACCAGTCAGCATTAGGGATTCACATTCTTTGTGTAAAACAGTCAGTGTTAGGTTCTAACGTTGCCTAATAGGGAGGAGTCAGTGCTGTTGGTTAGCATTGTGTGTATGAGCAGTCAGCAGTAGCGGTTAACACTGTTCTTTGTGCCAGAAGTAGGAGCTCTCATTGCTCTATAAGGAACAGTGAGCATCAGGCTCTATAGCCACCATGTTGTGTTCCGTGCTGTATGAGAGGTGCTAGGTAAGAAAATTCTGTCAAGAAAAGAATGCGAGATGTAACACATGCTTGAAGAGGAGAGAAAATACCTTTATTTCCAGATGAAAAGATTATATGATTGGAAAATGTAAGATCATCAACTATGAAAGTAACAATTCACACACACACACACAATTTCTACACAAAGAGCATCAACTATGAAAGTAACAATTCACACACACACACAATTTCTACACATCGAGACAAACATTTTCAGGTAAATTTTCTCTAAGAAGAATCTCTTTTTTTTTTCAAATTTCTTTTTTTTAATTAATTTAATTAATAAAGATTTCTGACTCTTCCCCGCCACCACCTCTCATTCCTCCCCCCTCCCCCAATCAAGTCTTCCTCCCTCCTCAGCCCAAAGAGCAATCAGGTTTCCCTGCCCTGTGGGAGGTCCAAGGACCACCCACATCCATCCAGGTCTATTAAGGTGAGCATCCAAACTACCTAGGCTCCCACAAAGCCATTATGTGCAATAGGATCAAAAACCCATTGCCATTGTTCTTCAGTTCTCAGTAGTCCTCATTGTCCGCTATGTTCAGCGAGTCCGGTTTTGTCCCATGCTTTTTCAGACCCCGGCCAGCTGGCCTTGGTGAGTTCCCGATAGAACATCCCCATTGCCTCAGTGTGTGGGTGCACCCCTCGCGGACCTGAGTTCCTTGCTCATGCTCTCTCTCCTGCTCCTCCTTTGGATCGTGAGACTTCAGTCCAGTGCTCCAATGTTGGTCTCTGTCTCTGTCTTCTTTCATCGCCTGATGAAGGTTAATATTCAGGAGGATGCTTATATGTTTTTCTTTGGGTTCACCTTCTTATTTAGCTTCTCTAGAATCACGAATTATAGTCTCAATGTCCTTTATTTATGGCTAGAAACAAAATATGAGCGAGTACATCCCATGTTCCTCTTTTTGGGTCTGGCTTAACTCACTCAGGATAGTGTTTTCTATTTCCGTCCATTTGTATGCAAAATTCAAGAGGTCATTGTTTTTTACTGCTGAGTAGTACTCTAATATGTATATATTCCATACTTTCTTCATCCATTCTTCCATTGAAGGGCATCTAGGTTGTTTCCAGGTTCTGGCTATTACAAACAATGCTGCTATGAACATAGTTGAGCATAAAAACCATATGATCATTTCATTAGATGCGGAAAAAGCATTTGACAAAATTCAACACCCCTTTATGATAAAGGTCTTGGAGAGATTAGGGATACAAGGGTCATACCTAAATATAATAAAAGCTATTTACAGCAAGCCGACAGCTAACATTAAATTAAACGGAGAAAAACTCAAAGCCATCCCACTAAAATCAGGAACACGACAAGGATGTCCACTCTCTCCATACCTCTTCAATATAGTGCTTGAAGTTCTAGCAATAGCAATAAGACAACATAAGGGGATCAAGGGGATCCATATTGGAAAGGAAGAAGTTAAGCTTTCATTATTTGCAGATGATATGATAGTATACATAAGCAACCCCAAAAACTCTACCAAAGAACTCCTACAGCTGATAAACACCTTTGGTAATGTGGCAGGTTACAAAATCAACTCCAAAAAATCAGTTGCCTTCCTATACACTAAGGATAAGGAAGCAGAGAGGGAAATCAGAGAAGCATCACCTTTCACGATAGCCACAAATAGCATAAAATATCTTGGGGTAACTCTGACCAAGGAAGTGAAAGATCTATTTGGCAAGAACTTTAAGTCTTTGAAGAAAGAAATTGAAGAGGACACCAGAAAATGGAAGGATATCCCTTGCTCTTGGATTGGGAGGATCAACATAGTAAAAATGGCAATTCTACCAAAAGCATTCTATAGATTCAATGCAATCCCCATCAAAATCCCATCAAAATTCTTCACAGATCTGGAGAAGACAATAATCAACTTTATATGGAAAAACAAAAAACCCAGGATAGCCTAAACAATCTTATACAATAAAGGATCGTCTGGAGGCATTACCATCCCTGACTTCAAACTCTATTACAGAGCTACAGTATTGAAAACAGCTTGGTATTGGCATAAAAACAGAGAAGTCGACCAATGGAATCGAATAGAAGAATTTCTTTTTAAAGAATTCTGCTTTGGGTTTCATTAACAGATCAGCACAGCTGAACAAACCCTTATGCTACAAGTGTGACCAAACTGAGGGGCCTTTGAGAAGAGAGAAAAAGTAGAATGTTCTTAGCCATTTCTTAGCAAGTTCATAAAAATGGCATGATGTCAATTAAAAGACTAACTGGTGGCTTTTCCTTTGTTGCAATGTTAGATTTCCAATAGAAAGTTGACCAACCTTGGAACGTGAAATAAACTTTCATAAGTCAGCGTTTGACCTTGGCACATAAACTGAAACATCAGTGGGGTGACTTTACAAGTGTAGAAATAGACTTTATTTAGTACAGGATGAATGTTTGAGAAAAAGAGACTTCACTGAAAAAAGTTGAATCATTCAGTGACTTTAAGGCACATGGGCAGACATCAAGGAACAATTAAATGAGAGTCTGTACTTAATACAACATGAAATGTTTCAACAAGCTTTCAGTATCAGAAGTAACAACCATAAGATGACTAAGAAACCATCAGAGGATGGTTTGAAATCTCAGAGTGGGCATGTCTTTCTAGATGTGAACTTGATAACCAGAGGTTATATGCAAATAGCAAGATAATCTTAGAAATAAGTATGTGAACAATAAACTTGTCTTTGCCCTGTTACCACTAAATGATGGGAACTGGGGAGCAAAATATACACTTAAGCCATCTTCAGTGCTGGCATGGATAAGGCAAATATTGCTGTTATGAAGAGGGTTAGGAATTTATAATGAAAAAGAAATGAAACATTTTTAGTGACATTATTTGGAAATATATAGATGGTAGAAATAAAAATAAAAATAAAAGTTGAATAGGGTACTAGAATACCCTACTAGAATAGTGTAATAAGATAAAAATGAAAATGATAAAACTCTCTGTTTACCTGTGAAACTGACAAGATTCCAAACAGTATATACACACACACATACACACACACACACACACAGAGTTGTTAGTGAGTGGATGAGAAAAAAAGTTACACTCATTTCTATTTGTTGGTAAGGTCTCTTGGAGGACGTATAGTATATACCAAAATTTAAAATAAGTATGTATAACCTTTGTCTAAGCAAATGTAACTCTAAAAGCTTATCCTACTTCTATACTTAATCAAACATGAACCAAAACCCATGTAGAATAACAGACTATTATAATAAATGAAACTTAGACAACACAATTTTTTATTTATAAGCCGTTGCTAAAATTAAGGAAAATTTCTATTGTGGAGAAATATTCAGTTAAAAAAAAGAGACAGCAAGATTTAGCCCAGCATGTTTTTGATTATTAAATATAGTAAAAGTATGTTTAGGTGAAAACTTTGCATTATTATAAGTAAATTATTTATCTTATTAAGAAGAGAACACTATACATTTGTGTTGGCCAATGCCTGAGTAAAAGCCAATGGGATGACCAGCATCAAATAAATAGGATTGATTCCCTGGGATGGGAAAGATCCTTCATTATATAGTGTTTTGTCCTTTGATATTTAAGCCTTGTCAAATGGATGTCTTCTTTAATATTTTATTAATGTTTTACACTTTTTATTTATTTTTATTTGAATGTGTATATGTTTATGTGTTTGTACATGGATGTGTGGGCACTCACTCATGTCAAAACACACGTGTGGAAGTTAGAGGACAGCTGGTGGGAGCTGGTCCTCTGCTTCTACTATATGGGTTCTAGCGATTGAACTGAGAGCATCAGTTTGGCAGTAGGCATATATTCTCACTTGCATCTTGCCAGCCCACAAGTATCCTCTTTTGATAATATAACAAATAAAGGAGAAACTTTCTTCCTTAAACACAGAAAGAAGAAAAAATGAATTATTAAAAATTACATAATGATAAAAAGAGAATTTTAAATATGTAAAAGCCTGGTCACAAATGAGTTTTATATAATGTAAATTACAGCACCAGGTATGTTATATAGAAGAAATAGTTTAGTTAATTGACAATAGTGATAGTAATGACACTTTGTCTGCATGAAAGGTGTGTAGGCTAGTGTGGTTACTCAACCTGGAAGCTTAAGAGCAACTGTTGCATGATTTTAAGGTCAATGGTGCCGATGCTGATAAGTTGGTTAGTGATTCTCTTATGAAATAAACCAGCTTTTATAACACAGATTAGATTTGGTGATGCTCAGGAAGAAGTCTCAGACAGTGCACAAATGGGCCCTAAGCTTCAGAGCAAAGGAGAGTAGGAAATCTGGGAAGTAGAGATGTGCTCAATAATGGAGGTGATGCTTGCCAAAGACCATTTCCCGGCCTGCTCAGATCTGGGAATCAGAATGCAATTACAGGGAAAAATGCAGAAAGGCAATTAGAAAGAAGTTATTTGACTTTAGTGAACAGTAAGAATTTTAGTTACCAGTGTTTTTAATGCCTGTTTGTGTCATAACTGACCAAGTCCAGTCATTTATGTTAATAATCTGTCATGAACCCAATTTAAAACAAAAACATGCTTTGCCAAGAATAATTTACTGTTTTATTTTAGCATTGGGGAGGAGAATTTACATTGGCACCACTTTTTTATGATTAACACTAGCAATAAATACCATTTAATCTATGTTTATTACATTGCTAGGAATTACTCTAGAACTACAGACTTTTTAAATGTAATCTCTCTAACAATGTAATGTTGTAAATATATAATTATTCAAAAGTTTAAAGAACTACCTGTTTTTAAAAACAGCCAAATTAGGCTACAAAGCTCATTCCATGTACATGTATGCATGCATATACATACATGATTGTTGTATACATGTGCATGTGTGAATGTGTACATGTGTGTATGTGTATGCATATCTGTGTATGTGCATGTATGTGCATATGTACATGTGTATATATGTAAGTGCATGTGTACGTATGGATGCATTGCAGAGTGAATGTGTATAGAGCACCATGCATATGTGTGAACATGTATGTGGTGATCACAGATCAGTCTAAGGTGCTATTTTTATCCAGGATCCCCTGCATAGGCTAGGATGACTGGCAAGTTGAGCACCAGAGATCCATCTGTTTCTGCCTCAGTACTGGAATTATTAATGTGCACCACTGTGCTTATGTGAGTTCTGGGGATCTAATTTGCATCATCATACTTGTATGGCAAGTACATTACAGACTGAGCCTTCTCTCTAACACTAGGAAATCTTTCTTTCTGAAGTCAGCTTCCTATGCTTAGAGCTGCAACTCCGTATTTGTGAGTTTATTCATTTTTAATTTATTTTTTATTTCATTTAATTACATGTAAGCCCATGACTATGTGTCAATGTGTTAAAGTGGTCACGGAGACCAGAAATTGGTATCAGATCTCCTGACTATGGAGTAATAGACAACTATAAGCCACCTGATGTGGGTGTTGGGAATTAAGGTTCTGTGCCAGAACAGTATACTCTCACAACTGTTGAACTATTTCTCTTGCCCTTCTTTTCCTTTAATGCACTAAATATATGAAGTGAATCCATGAGCCATCTTGTTTTCACATTTGAACAGGAGCTCTGGTCCGATGTTTGATAAGGGAGAGTCTTCTGTTTTGTGTTAATTTCATTGGTTAAATAAAGAGACTGCCTTGACCCTTTAATAGGACAGAAAATTAGGTAGGCGGAGTAGACAGAACAGAATGCTGGGAGAAAGAAGCCGAGTCAGGAAGTCGCCATGATTCTCCCACTCCAGACAGACGCAGGTTAAGATCTTTCCTGGTAAGCCACACCTCGTGGGGTTACACACATTATTAGAAATGGGTTAAATTAAGCTGTGAGAATTAGCCAATAAGAGGTTAGAACTAATGGGCCAGGCAGTGTTTAAAAGAATACAGTTTCTGTGTAATTATTTCGGGTAAAGCTAGGCAGGTGGCAGGAAGCAGCCCCACTGCTCACACTACTACAGATGTTTTAGGGTTGTGTCATTGTTTTGAACATTTAAGGATTAGGCTAGAATCAGGTATCTAAGAATGCACTTCATGAAGACAAGGAAGAAAGTCAGAGATCTAGAGTTAGAATAGTAGGGAAATCTAGACTTGTAGATAAGGACATCTGCTAATTTTTGAGTGATGGAGTAGGAGTCACTTCTCAAAATCATGCATGGATCAGAGCTCAGTAAGCAGACTTATTAATACTCAAGGTCATTTGATGTTAATAAGAAGAATTTAATTCCATCATTGAAAAGAAGAGAATTAATCTGAAAATTCTCATAATAGGGACAGAAACTGTTAATGGAAATGAATACCTATAAATGTGGGTGCAAATTGGCATAGGTCGATATTTCATCAATAAATTGTTGCAGAATGATTATGCTTATTTAAAGCTTTATGGGCCTTCCACCACAAGTTACTTAAATGTGAAGGAAAATTTTGTCATAAGGTTGATTTGCTTATACATTGCAGGGAACACTCTTGTCATGACAAATGTAGGTAGGCTAGTTGAACCAATTTATTTATTCAATAGATAACTTATTGATATCTTCTAGGACCAGAGGTTGCACTAGAGAAAAAAAGGGTGAGGGAAAAACCAAAAAGAAAAACCAAAACAATAACAACATCAACAAAACCAGTCCATTTTCATAGAGTTCATATCTTATGCAAGGAAGAGATATAAAAATATGGGAGAGGGTTGAAGAGGAGGGGACAAAAGGGAGGGGAGCAGAAAAAAATGTATAGCTCAACACAATCAATTAAAAAACAAGAAAAATATGCAGACACAAAATTAGGAAATTATATTTATTTATTTATTTATTTATTTATTTATTTATTAAAGATTTCTGCCTTCTCCCTGCCACCACCTCCCATTTCCCTCCCCCTCCCCCATCAAGTCCCCCTCCCTCATCATCCCTAAGAGTAATCCGGGTTCCCTGCCCTGTGGGAAGTCCAAGGACCACCCTCCTCCATCCAGGTCTAGTAATGTGAGCATCCAAACTGCCTAGGCTCCCACAAAGCCAGTACATGCAGTAGGATCAAAAACCCATTGCCATTGTTCTTGAGTTCTCAGTAGTCCTCATTGTCTGTTATGTTCAGCAAGTCCGGTTTTATCCCATGCTTTTTCAGACCCAGGCCAAAAAAAAATTAGGAAATTATAACTTAACTTGGAGGTGTAAAGGAGAAATGCCTCCACATGAGTTTCTCATAGAAGGAAATGAGTTTGTCAAGGAAGGCTGCATTCAGAAATGATCCATTAAACTGAGCAGGAGTAGGATGTGACTGGCAAAGGAGTTCAGAGAAAAAGCCTTCCAGGCAGAAGAAACAACTTGTATCATGTTGAGCCATATAACAGTCCTACTTTTAAAGGTCAAAAATTATTAAACATCAACCATTTCATGCAGTTCAGTTTATTTATGAGAATTACATACAAGGCCATATACAGAGCACTGAGGATAATAATCGTAAGGTATTTCATATGCTCCAGCACACATGCCTTTTATAGTTCAGGTGGGGAATCAGAAAGGATAAGCAACCAGTGTAAACGGAGAAAGAGAGATCATCTGGGAGAGGAAAATCCTTCAAATAGGATGTGCTTTTCAGAAACCAAGCACTCCTGTTATTTGTCTATCTCAGTGCATGTGGTTTTGCTGGTTGTGTTGTATTAATTCCATGTCTGTTTGCTGCAAACAAATATCCAACCAAAGCAAGTTTAGAATGGAAGAGTTTGTTCTGACCTAAACTTCCAGGGTATAGTCCACTGTGGTATAGAAGGGTTGGGACCAGAACAAGAGGCATCTGGTCAAAACAGTTTGGAAACAGTTCAATGAATGCTGGTGCTTAACACACTTTCTCCTTTTTAATTCAGCCTGGATCCAAGTCCATGGAACACAATCTTCTACATTTAGGGTACATCTTATCTCTTTTAGGGTATATTTAGCCTCATCTGTGTTGCATGGAGAGGGGTCCCTTTGTTCTTTCTTGCCCGCCCAGCTAGCATACACTCAAAATAATCACACAGAAACTATTTATTTAAATACTGCCTGGGCCATTAGCTGTAACTTCTTTTTTTTAAAGATTTATTTATTTATTTATTTATTTATTTATTTATTTATTTATTTATTTATGTATACAACATTCTGCCTCCATGTATGCCCGCACACCAGAGGAGATCTCATTACACATGGTTGTGATTCACCATGTGGTTGCTGGGAATTGAACTCAGGACCTCTGGAAGAGCAACCAGTGCTCTTAACCACTGTGCCATTTCTCCAGCCTGAGCTCTAACTTCCTATTGGCTAATGATTACATCTTTACATAACCTATTTCTATTAAATCTGTGTATCACCATGTGACTATGGCTTATTGGCAAGATTCTAGTCAGCGTCCATCTCAGGCAGGAGATCCATGGCATCTGTCTCTCTGCCCTTCTTTCCAGCATTCAGTTTTGTCTAGTTGGCCTACCTAAGGTCTTCACTATCAAAAGGCCAAGGCAGTTTCTTTATTCAACCAATGAAAGCAACACATAAACAGAAGGACCTCCTACACCACATCTAGATAAGGCCTCATTTACATCCCTAGACATTTGTTTCCATGGTGATTTGTTGTAAGAACAGCGGTGGGCTGCGTTCCCAGTGCCTGGCTGCCCGCATGGCTAGTTTATGCCCCAAAATAATTACATGGAAACTGTATTCTTTTAAACACTGCTTGGCCCATTAGTTCTAGCTTCTTATTGGCTAATTCTCACATTTTTGATTAACCCATTTCTAATAATCTGTGTAGCACCATGAGCTGGTGGCTTACCAGGGAGATCTTAACCTGCGTCTGTGTCAGGTGGGAGAATCATGGCGACTGCCTGACTTAACTTTCTTTCTCCCAGAATTCTGTTCTGTTTACTCCGCCTACCTAATTTTCTGTCCTATCCAAAGCCAAGCAGTTTCTTTATTAATTAACCAATGAAGGCAACAGATAGAAAGATGACCCCCCCTCCATCAGTGATTCTAACTCCCATCAAGTTAACAAGATAGACCATCACAAGTGGCTTCCTATCAAGGGGTTAGGGATAGGTGCTTGTTTTGGACCTGTAACAAACAGCTGATTCTTTCCCTTCCCTTTTTTCATTTTTAAGAGAAGGCATAGGAATGGTGAACCAAAAAATCATCTTTGGCTTTGTCCCTATAGTGACCCATTGTCAGTGAAATTCGTATTAGCCACCAGAGGACATAATGACTCAAGGGTTTGAATAGTTGATCATTTTCTTCTACATTAAACTTATTGGAAAATTGTATCTCAGATGTTTTTGAAGAATTAGAAACAGGATGTATTCTACTCTAGTTTTTAAGTAAAGTAAGGAAAGAGAAGTCATGCATGTTCTTACTGTAACTTATGTGGTAAGTCTCTCTGGGGTGGAGGGTTTGCAGTGTGACTGTTTTTTTTTTTTTATTCATTGTGACATGCCATTGACTGTGTTTTAGAAAATACCATTAGCTAAAGGTTCAGGGAATAGAAAAGAACACAGCTTGTGTAGGAGCAGGCACTAGGTATGCATTAGTCTACCTGAAGAAAGCAGAGTATAATTGGTTTAACAGCATTATAACAAAACAATTTAAAAGAAAAAAAATGGGGACTGGAAAGATGGCCCAGTAAAGTGTACTTGCTGTGCTTCCAGCAGATACACATTCAGTTCTCAGCACTTACATTGGGCAGCTCCTAACTCTGGAACCATAGTTGTAAGTAAAGCTATAGGTATAGGTTTGGGGAATATAAAGTCCTCTTCTCTCCTCCATGAGTGCCTACACTCATGTGGCACATAATTACCCATATATGCAACATGAATTCATTTTAAAATAAAACATCTTTGTTGTAAAATTTATTTTTTTATCAAATTTCACACATGAGTACAACAAAAGATGGCCATATACATCTCTATTTACTCTCCAATATCCTTTCCAACACATCCATTGGCAACTTCATGTCATTGTCTTCTTCTGTTCCTCTTTCTTTTTGTATGGTACCCTACTAAGTCCAAATAGAGCTACTCATAAGAGATCCTTTAAAGTGACCCTATGCAATGATTTTTTTCTTTTTCAAAAGAAATTGTGAAACAAAGTATCCTCTTGTTCTTTATTTCTTGGAGGGTAGATTATCAAGGGATGTAATAATGTCTTTTAAAATGTTGAAACCTCTTTTTTAGTTTCTTTTAGATGAGACAGCGTCTTGCCTTTACTTTGGACTTCACACTTTGATAAAGCATGCTCACTGCCATTATCACCCTCCACAACCTTGTGAAAGCCCTGCAGGATCCAACTATACCTATTCTCTTTCCACCTCTATTACTCTCATCCTCACCCTGGCCTGGCAATGAGTCAGGACTTCTATTGATTGTTCCCTTTCTTCCAACGTTTACTAATTTTCTTCCCTACCTGCATAATGTTGAAGAGTGTTTTATTTTTTTTTTGAAGAGTGTTTTACATTCAATTTTTATTTTGTAAAAAGCTGCTACAAGTAGGCAGCCTAGATGAAAATTCATTCATGATGGGAATATCAAAAGAAAGAACATAGAAATGTCTTCTGCCTTCTTTTTTCAATATAATTTAATTTTTCCTTTTGATAATTCTCTCTCTCTCTCACTCTCTCTCTCTCTGTGTGTGTGTGTGTGTGTGTGTGTTTATGCATTCATTTGTGTGCCTACCATGGTGCATGTGTAGAGGTCAGCATACAACTTGGTGGCCACTGTGTGGATTCTGGGGATGAAACTCTGATCATCAGGTCTGGTGGCATGAGCCTTCACCTGCTGAACCATTGTGCTGACTCCAGTGTATTTTAATGATGATATCGATTACCATTGTCATCAGAGAAATAGCAGTATCTAATAGTCTGTATTTATTGAGTGATTTCTTTGAGCTAGGGAATACACCAAAGTGCTTGTGATATGTATGTACTGTATTCCAAGATCAAAAAGAAGAAATCAGAATGACAGAAGAGCAACTAACCCAATCCCATAGATGTAGCAAGAGGAGCTGCAATGTGCAGCCAGGTCTATAACACCTGCATCTTTAACCACACAATCTTGTTCATTATAACCTTTTGAATGGAAGCTATAGAATCACTAAGGGGGCTTGCTAAAGATATAGATCCTTAAGATCTCCTTATAGCATACGACATAGTATTAGGAAGCACAACCTGAGGATAGGAAACTTCTGAGCTGTTTATAATGAGTATTCTGCACCTTAATAAGTACTTTATACTGTGGAGACTACTAACCTGGAATTGAAAAATGGCATCCTTACCCTGGAATGATGATATTGTCTTGTGTAGAGAGTGATATATCCCAGTCATTCCTCAGAAATGGGATTTTGAAACTTTGAGAAACCCCACAAAACTTGTTGGGAGATTAGAACTGATCAGAGCTTGCTCTCCTGTCTTCTCTTTCAAGCAACTATGAATGATTGCCTTAGTATCTATAGGCTTCTTTGCATTAACTGAGAAACAGAACAAGAACAAATGCTCCTGGAGCAAGTTCCTTGCCTCTTGTTTGTTTTGATAACTATTGTGGTCTTCTCCAAATGAACGTATCACACTAGTGTCTTGAGAGGACCTATGGGAAACAGTTTGATTTGAAGAATGAGTTCAAGAAAGTCATCCTCAAACTATCAAGACCATTTTTTAAAAAATATGTAAAGTAGACCATCCTATTTTGTTCCTTTAGACCATCTACTATAGTTCATAAACTCTAAAATTCAACTGAAACTAGAACCCCTGGAGAGTTTGGTAAACAGCTATGTTGGACCAGATTTGGGGTTGGGGTGCATCTACTGCATTATGCTCCTCTAGCTGCTGATCTATCAGCTCAACTGAGAGTCAATGCTGTGTAGTTTAGATGAAAGAATGATTTGTGGAGGGAGAGGTGGAGATACCACTTAGATGATAAAGTTTCAACCATGCAAATGAGAAGACCTAAATTAAGATCTCCAGAACCTACACAACAGCTCAGTATGGTGGAACGTATATGTAACCTCAGCTTTGATGAAGATAGAGAGAGGTGGATTCCAAGAGCTTAGTGACTACCCAGTCTAGCTGAAACTGTAAGCTCCAGGTTCAGTTGAAGACCCTGTTTCAAAGAATAAAGTGGAGAGCAGTTGAGGAAGATGCTGATGTTTACTTCTGTTCTCCATGTAGATGTGCACATGTGCACACATCCACACAAACATGTACAGATCTCATTTAAAGAAAGAATGGTTTCTGGGGATGTTTTAAAATGCAATCGACTTGAATCCTGTGACTAAGGATACCAAAGTATGTGATATCTCTATTTTAGATATCACAGAACAAAAATCCTGTGACAATAAAAAATCAATCATAGCTGGGCATTGTGACACACACCTTTCATACCAGCACTTGGGGTACAGAGGCAGGTAGATCTCTGTGAGATCAAGGGCAGGCTGGTCAACAAAGAGAGTTCTTGGACTGATATACAAAGACACCCCGTCTCAATATATTAACAATCAAAAAAAAAAAACATAAGAAAAGAAAAAGAAAGAATGAAAGAAAAAGAATCAAGAGACTCAATTTTGTCGCCGCGGTGTATCTTAGGTAGGAGGAGAATTCTGAAGCTGAGTGATATGACTGAATGTTGAAATAGTTTTAGATGTAGTCCTCAGGTGTGCTGACATTTCTGAGCCTCTTGGGAATTTTTTTTTTTTTTTTTGGTTTCTATCTCTGTAAACTAGGAAAACCAAAAATGTCTACTGTTAGGAATAATCTTAAAATGAGCTTCTCCGCTGACACAAATAATTCCAATCAGATCAAATAAAAGATGCCCACATTTAATAAAGGCATCATCTCAGGTGGCTGGGAGCATGGCGAGGGAGAGAGGGGTGTACCAGGCAAAACCTGTGTTTTTTTTTTCTGAGCAGCAGCCTAAATAACCTGTGGGAGTGGTCCTGGCCCTCCCTGGAGAGAGGTCAGCACTTGTAGGGCTTTTCTGGAGGTAGAGTTTGGACCAAGGCAACTCCCAGGGGGAGGGGGCTTGAGATGAATCTTTCTGCTCCATTGGCACTCCAAGGATGAATGCCAGGACTGGGATGATGCTTCTAACCCAAACACCCCAGAGTCCTTGGATATTGGGGTGTCAGGGTACTGGGGGGGTCTCACTTTTGACCAAACGCCTTCCTCATAGGGTCTATGGTTTACTTGTTTACCTTACAGAGACATTTCTTTGTAAGTTTTGCAGTATGACTCAAGAGGCTGATTATCCTCTAGCCCTTGCTTTCCACTGGCTTCTATGGGTAGTAGAGGTAGGAGCTGTAAGTGCTAAAGAAGGACTGTGTGTGTTCCTGTTCATTCCCTGTGAGATCACTACTTTTGTCTGTGTGTTTTCTAGAAGGATCAAGTTTTGCTCTCAGTCATACTGCCTCTCACTGAGTTCTTAGAATATTGCTTAACCCTAGTCCTTCTGTCCAGGAATGGGTAGTAAAGGTTGATTGTCGTTTAATTTTATATACTTTCCTTTATTCATTTCTTATTTATTATTTTTAGGTCATTTTATTTCTTGGGAGCCTTTTACATGAGCATTGCATGTACCTTACTTTCATCCCCCCCTTTCATCAACCCCTATCATAGCCCCTCTAAAATTCATGGTATCTTTCTATTATTTTTGTTACATGACTATTCACTTGTGTATGTATATATGTGTTGGGGACCAGCCGCGACAAAAATACCACTCACCAGGTTAGGGGTGTGGGAATTTGGAAATATTAGTAAAGAATGCAAACGTGAAAATAATAAGACAGAAAAACATAGAATAGTATTGGGGGGGGGAGTTCCAGTGAATACTGAAATCACCTGCGTTTAATTTTCAATTGCTTAAAATACCCCTGTCTCCAAAAGGAAGGTGTAAGACAAAAAAACTTCATTAAAATGACACAAGGAAATGAACAGACTAATTGAAGGTAAGAGGCTACACCCATAGTTAAACATTCTGTCATTGGAACAAAGAAGTCACGCTCACACACTAAATCAAAATATTCTGTAGGCAAACCACTCCCTGGGTGGAATCCAATGTTATCTCCTTAAAGGAACTGGAACCTTAGTTGGATCCTTAGACTTTTGTTTGAGGTATAAATATATCTACTTCTCTATTCCTGAAATACGTGGTCTGGCTGTTAGCCATATCTGTTGAGAAATTTGAAAGAGCAGAACTCTCTGGCCTAAATCTAGGTCAGACCTTTGAGGTAGAAACACAATAACCTTAAAGGAATAGAGCTCAGTTCCAACTCTCTGACCTTTGGCCCACAGTGGAAATAGGTTCACATTTTTGGGCCTCCACATATATGCACATGCTCATATTATATATATATATATATATATATATATATATATATATATATATATATCATACATATCTACTGAGCCTATGTAGCTTTGCTTGTGTGCATAATATCTTATCAAAATCCATCCCTCTTTCACACTGACACTTCCACTGCTAACTGAGATAAGAGAAAATGTCAGGAATATATGCAGTGCCCTTTGCTTTATGCTATCAGTTATGAATGTTCAGAAATTTAAATAACAATCATGGCAGTTTTTTTAACTTTTTAACTTTCTTTTTATTTATTCTGTGTGTCTTTCACATTCTTGTATCTAGATCCCATTCAGTTCTTGTCCCTTTATATCCACCTTCTGCATTTAAATCTCCACCCCCCCCCATAAAATAAAATTTTAAGAGAAAAAGAAAGAAACAAAAAAGAAAAGAAAAATATCCATGGAAGCTAGTGTGACACAGTGAGTCATGCAGTAAACCCCTTTGTCCACGTATCTTTACTTTCAAGTGTATATTACATGAGTCATTGGTCTGGTTTGAGACCTCTGGCTTCTACTACAGTATCTATGCTGGTCCCTCACTAGGGCTTCTCTTATATATTCTGTTGTTACCCTGTGTTGTGGAGATCCTGCAGCTTTGGGTCTGCAGGACCAGCCCCTCCATGTGCTCCAGCAGATTATAGAAGGTGTGGATGTTGGGGTGAGCCAACATATCGCCCTGGTTCTGAACCTAGGTAGGATTAGGGTTTGACAGTCTGCCAGTTCTTCCCTGTCTTCACCACCCAAGTGAACTCTCCAGCATTGCCCAGGCTAGTTCACCTCTTGCAGAAATAGAAAGGGGATGGGGCCAGTTCTTTATTCACACCTCCAGGGTCTGTTCTCCCACACATACACCTTTAGGGACTGCTCTACTGTCTTGCCCAGGCAAAGTTTCAGAGACCAAGTGCTGCAGGTGGTGAAGGACAGTGACAGTTTTCTCACTTTGATGACCTCAGGGCCAGCTTTTGCACATGTGGTGAGGGGCAGGAGGAGGGCATCTCTCCCCCTCCCCTGACCATACCATCCTATGACAGATGAAGGGCAGGGCCAGCTCTCCTGTGCTCACAACTTCAGGGCTGGCTCACTCACACCTCTGCCAACAGGCTCCACTCTGTTATGCTGCCAGGAGAGGTATAGAGACTGCTCTAGCTAGTGAGGGGCATGGGCAGCTCTTCCAATCTTATGACCTAAAAGCCAGCTCTCCCAACCACTTCAGGCACAGAGGGGTGGGAGGGGAAAAGCCTCTCTTCCATATCCACACTACCATATGTCAGATTGGGCAGGGGATGGGGAGGCAGATCTCCCATGTTCACATTCTTGGGGCTGGCTCGCCTATGTCCCTGTCAACAGGGTTAGCTCCACTGTGCTGCCCCGAAGATGTGCACCCATTTTCCCAAGTGCTACAGCTAGCAAAGGGGAGGGCTAGCTCTCTTGCCAACTAGAGGCAATAGGGGCAAGGAGGCAGGGCACCTTTCCCTCACTCTCACCACCACACTGCACGTGAGAGAGATGGTACCAGCTATGCCCTTCTCATGCCCTCAGGAATGGCTCATCTGTGCCCATACCTACAGGGTAAACTCTACTGTCCTGCCCAGGTGAGGTACAGGGCTGGTCCTCCAAGTGCTGAAGCTGGTGAGGGACTGGGTCAGGTCCTCCACCTGCTGGGCAAGGAGAGAAGGGCATCTTTCCCTTACCCATGCCACCACATGGCATTTAAGAGTTGTTCCACCTGCTCTCCCATTTTCATGCCCTCAAAGTCAGACTGTCCATACCCCTGCAAACAGGGTCAACTGTTTTTGTGTTGCCCAGGTGAGGTGTAAAACCTTCTCTTCTGAGTAATTCAGCTAGTAGTGGGTAGGAGCAGTTTTCCCTGGTGATGCTGCCAGTGAGGGGTGGGGCCAATTCTGTACAGCCCTATCCTTTCAGTCTTCAGTGGTCTCAGAAGCCATGGACATCATCACAGTCTGTGGCTGCATTAGGGTCATTAACCTGACACGGGTCCTGGCAGCAGATCAGGTCCAGAAATCACCATGTCTCTGGGCAGCAATTAAGCCACACACCTCAGCCTACTCCTTATCACTTTTTACCTCTTCATGTATGCCTCTGTCCACAGATGAACCATTCTCTCCCTCTCCTTTCTCCTTCCCTCTTCCCCACCCCCAAACCATACTATACATTTGCTTACCATAATAACATCTGTCTTCCTGGTCCAACAACGCATGTGGTGGCCCTGTGCTTTCTCCTCGGAGCCCAGGGTGAATCCCTGGACCTGTATGTGGTTATGTTTGTCCCGCTCAGACTATCCTGGAACTGGGCAAGACCACGCATCCTCCTCAGGTTTAGGATGGTCAACCTCAGGCCTGTGTGTGGGTCTCTTTGTCTGGCTCAATCTGTCATGGCTCTGGGCAGAGTCCTGCTTGGAGCCTGGAGCAGTACACCATTACTGCAACTTTTCATGTTGGTGTAACTCTTCTTGGTTGGTCGACTGAACCTGTAAAATATAACTATATAAAAACAACTTGTTAATTACCTTTTATTTTTCTGCAGGTCCCAATCAAATAACTCGAATTCTCTTCCTTAGTTTCTCCAATCCTTGTTACCAAATCGCTTCACTATTTTAGTGGCATCTGTCTAAGTATATTTTCTGCTGCTGTAAATAAATATCCATGATTGAGACATTTTTTAAAGGAAAATATATTCTATACTGCTCTGGAAGCTTTAATATTCGAGGCTAAAAGCCCCATCTTGATGGACAAGGCCATTGCTAGTAGAGATTCTGCAGCAGCTTTAGGTGACATAGTGTAGCCCTTGACAAAAGGATGCGTACATGAGGCAGAGCCAAATTGGATTTTGTAGCAGATCCATTCTCAGTACAAATCATGAACCTTATAAATCCAAAGGATGAGTGAATTAATTCAGGAGAGTCAGTCTGTGGCTGAGTCACCCGTTAAGGGTCACATCTCTTCCTTCCTCTTGAATGCCTTGCGGTAGGAGCTAAATTTCAATAAGTTGTGTTAGAAATACTGAACAGGATGACATCCGTATTATTGATAGTAAGCTTCCAGACTGTTTCTTATTGGTTAACATGAAGATAGCTATTTTATTCCTCCTTTTCTTTGTTTTGATGATGAAAAAGCTTGTTGGGTCTGTTCTCCCTCTTTTAAAATGCCATCAGTGAAAGCAACAAGTCCATGGGCAGATGGATAGGAAGAGTAAATATGAGTCTTTGATGTCATCAGGGAGCTGTTGTGTCACAGGCATTCTGAACAAAATGATCTTCATTTCTATTTATATGAGAAAAATAAACCTCAAGTGGGTAAGCTGCAGTTGCTGATTTTTTGCTTTGTGCATTTAAATGTAATCCTGGTATTCACTATTCAGAGGCTGAACCAAGCCTAGTCAGATGACTATCATCAGGGAATGTCTTGCAGGTACAAAGGAATTGTTTTGAAAAAAGGATACAAGATTGAAAAATGCATCTGATTTCTACATTTCCTCTGTATCCCATTGTATTAGTGAGCTTTGTACCACTGTGACAAATACCTTAAGTGGACACCTTTTGGGAAGGAAAGATTTAATTTGGTGTCAAAAGCCAATTGTCAAAATCTGATTGTTGTTGATGGCAAGGAAAGGCTTTTTGCTTTTTTTTTTTTTTTTTTTTTTCTGAGACAGGGTTTCTCTGTTGCTTTGGAGCCTGTACTGGTACTAGCTCTTGTAGACCAGGCTGTCCTCAAACTCACAGAGATCCACCTGCCTCTGCCTCCTGAGTGCTGGGATGAGTGCTGAGGCGCCAGCACTTCCAGGCAAGGCAAGACATTCTTATGCACAGAAACTTCTTACTTCATATCAACTGAGAACCAACAGGGGTCAATGTTGGTCCTAATAACCTATTTAAGAATACATTCCTAAGTGACCTTACCACCTCTTAGACTTCACCTATTAAAGGATCCACTATGTTCCAACAGTGACAGGCTGGGAAATAAGCCTTTAATACTTGAAACATTTTGAGACATTTATACAAATTGTGGCAATAATAAATAAAGGCCTAATAAAGGCCATTCTCATTTTTGTCATTACTATATCCAATATAATACTTTCCACATCCTTGATACTTAGTAAGCAAATATTTACTTGCTGAATATGCACAGGGTGTGCTTAGTAGAGATTATGACTGATGATGTTTATGAACAATGACACGTAGATAATATCATGAGGCTTACTTTAATAATAATATTTGCTACTGGTGTCTGTAATTTTCATAAGATCGATGGTAACATGAGGAGACTACAGTACACCTAAGGGCATGTACAGAGAATGGCAGATTCTCAGAAGCAGTTACACAATCAAATGAAGAAATTAAGTTAGTAAGTGTTGTGTGTCTACGTGGGGTCCCAGTAACTTAGAAACTTAAGGATACATTAATTTTTGTTAATTAAATAGCTTCTTTGTTGTTTTCCATAAAGTTTTCAAAATGAAAGATGAAAAATGTTGAAAGAATTACAAAATAAGATAAAATGATTTGCAGTCTTGTCATTGACACTTAAATTGTGTGCCTGTGAAGCATTTTTCTGTTATCAGTAACTTCCTTCTATTGTCTCATTCCGTTGATTTCTTTTAAATCAGCTTGGTAATTGTGATGGACTTTCCCAATCTTCTCTTTTAAACAAATGATGTATATAGTTGTCACTTTTGATTTGATTTACACATCTGTAGAGTGTTCAGTTACTTTCACTGCACTCTCAATATTTTAAACTGCCATAAATGTCCTTTTTCTGAATGTGATTTGTTCAGAATTTCTTCCTTTACTGTTCTTTTGGATACAATATTACTGTAAGATACATTCAAACCTTATTAACCTTGTCATCATCCAATATATATGTACAATATCTGATGTTTTTAGTGCATCATTGATATTATCAAATTGTGTTGTATATTTTATTTTAGTTGATATATTTTGTTATTGGGTTTACCTATATAAATTTATATTCCTGATCTAAGAAATTAACTAGCATTCACATTCTTTCAAAATGCTAGTAAAATGTCAACAAGTAATTAAAAATATAAATAAGTCTTGACCCCTTTAATAGGACAGAAAATTAGGTAGGCGGAGTAGATAGAACAGAATGCTGGAAAAAAAGAAGCCGAGTCAGGCAGTCGCCATGATTCTCCCACTCCAGACTGACACAGGTTAAGATCTTTTCTGGTAAGCCAGCTTGCGGTGCTACACAAAATATTAAAAATGGGTTAGATCAATATGTAAGAGCTAGCCAATAAGAGGCTGAAACTAATGGGCCAGACAGTGTTTAAAAGAATACAGATTCCATGTAATTATTTCTGGTAAAGCCATGTGGGCTGCTGGATGCTGGGGATGCAGCCCCGCTGCTCTTATTACAACAAGTCAAAGCCAAGGTAGTTTGAAGGACTTTATTGTCTAATACCGGTGTGTGAAAGAAGAAAGGAAAGAAACAGAAGCTGCTTTAGGAAATATAACACTAATAAAGTCATATATTGACAATAAGATAATCAAGATGGCACAGATAGTTCTTGGTTGAGAAACTACACATTGAGGAATATAACTACGATAAAGAGATATAATACAATACAATACAATACAATACAATACAATACAATACAATACAATACAATATAAAGAGATCTACTCTGGTCAAGAGCAAGAGATGATGATGTGTGAGCTGAAAACATTGAGACTTAGAGATGTGAACATGCATATATAGGTCACTGTGGAGGTAGATGGAGTGTATCAGGGAAGAGGAGGTAGTAGAGGAAGCTTAATATTTTCAGAGAGGTCTTTGGCAGTTTGTGTTTTGTCAGATGGTAAAGTGTTATGGAGGAACAGCATCGGGGAGATGAGCCCAGCTGTTCATCAGTTCCTCTAAGGGCTTTATTAGTCCGTTTGTAAAGAGAAGTGTGAGTGTAAAGGGTAATGCTTTCTCTAACTGCTTATGTGAGTATGTTACTTGGCAGAGAAAACTCTAATTAAGGTGTTTAGAGTAAGCCAACTCTAACTTACTGTTTATAGGAGAGCATTCTCCATGCTGTCCTCTCTGCCCCTCCCCTAATAGCCTAGATCAGCTCAAGAATGTTATTTGTTTTGATGTCTTCTAGGGAATAGTGGGTGCTTGTCAAGTTCAAACACTTGACAGATGTGTATTCTTTATAGTATGCCTCTTATGTTCAGTTATTAAAAGTGATGTTTTCCTGGCCAGTACGTTGCCCCATCTTCCAGGAAGCTTCAGTGCCAGTGTCACATATTCAGGAGAGAATTTTCCACCCCAGCGAAGAAGATGGTGATAAAATCAGCATTTTAGGATTTTGAGAAAAGCACCTCTGTAAAATCTATTCATGAAAATATATGCATATTAGTAACGTGACACTGTTTTTCTCCTGAGTCCTAAAGTGACCCATTACCTAAGCTGGATATTGTCCCTTATCTTTTTCTTGGTAAGTTGTGAATACATACAGTTTCAGATACATGTGAAATGGGTGAATCTCTATTTACAATGCAGAAAGGAAAAGGAAAAATCAACAGCTCATTTTAGACTTTTGAGTATTGCTTTTGATTTCTGAAGCACGCCTTCTTTGCCTTCTTTTTCTTTTATTCCTATATGATGTTCTTGTCTGTACTTTGATTTACTTCATTTAGTTATATAACCAGGTGTTATTCTGTTAGGAAGCTGCTGAACTGCTGTTTTAAAAGACATAAGCACAGTTCTTACTTCTGGTTTTCCAAGAAAATGACCAGGAGATGATGGATGAGTAGAAGGATGACTTCATTCATCCATTCACAAGAAAACAAGCAAGCAAAAATAACCAAACCTAGGGCACACCATATAACACTTTTAAGCCAGATTCAGGTAAATGAGATGGCCCAGGAAGTAAAAGTGCTTGCTTCCAAGCCTGATGACCTGAGTTCTATCCCCAGGTCCCATAAAACAGAAAGAGAGAGCCAACTCCTGAAAGTTGTTCTATGCTTTTTTTTAATGACATGTACACATGTCATGGTACAGTTGTACCCCATTCATTTACATATACACAGGCTGCACAATAAAATAAGTGCAATAAAAATTTAAAGCAAATTGTTTAATGGGGTGGCATTCAGATGATTTTCAAATAAAAGAACTGATTATAATAATGAATTGATAGCCACTGCCTTAAAAAAAAGCAGTGATGACTTGTGACATTAAGACTGCTCTTCTCTCTTGTCCACTTCATTCTCTTGAGTTGCTAAGCCAGCAGACATGGTTGTAGCCCATACTTTTCATACCATTACCATCTCCCAGGTGATTCAGTTCTGGCCTTTGGACTCAACTTTAGGCCATGGACTTAAAGGATCTTGCACTAAGTATATTCTAATTATGTAGTGTTTGATTAGACATGCTCTCTGAAGATTGTGAGAATGATGAGCTTTAAACTGTGAGATATCTTTCCTGTTAATGATATGCTAGCATAAAAGTCAAGATCAGAGAGAACCAGAGAAATCAAGGAAGGCATCAGGGGACTGAGAACTGAGAATAGCCTTGAAGAAGATGTAGAGTCAGACACAGGAAGGACATGACACTGTCGCAGAGAACAACAGTTTACAAACCACCAGAAGAAGCAAAGAGTGCTTCCCCCTCACACCACACATGTACATGACAATTTTGTTGAAAATATGCTCCTTTAGAAATAATGGCTGCTGGTGATGATTTGGTTTAAAACCCTTTGTTCTTTGTTTATAGAACTGACATTCCTTCATATGAATTCCTTCACACAGAATTTGCTCAAAACAAGCTTTTAAAAGTTTAAAATGATCTGTTTACTGATCTATCTGCCACTTATCTATTTTTTTAAATATATTTTATTTAATTAAATAAATTATTTTATTTATTTATTTATTTAAAAAATAATTGCATACCCACTTTATTTTTTTATTCTTTTTTATTTTTATTGTTTATTTATTTATTTTAATTTATTTTTTATTTTAATTAATTAATTAATTAATTAAATTATTAAAGATTTCTGCCTCTTCCCCGCCACCACCTCCCATTTCCCCCCCTCCCCCAATCAAGTCTTCCTCCCTCCTCAGCCCAAAGAGCAATCAGGTTTCCCTGCCCTGTGGGAGGTCCAAGGACCACCCACCTCTATCCAGGTCTATTAAGGTGAGCATCCAAACTACCTAGGCTCCCACAAAGCCATTACGTGCAATAGGATCAAAAACCCATTGCCATTGTTCTTCAGTTCTCAGTAGTCCTCATTGTCCGCTATGTTCAGCGAGTCCGGTTTTGTCCCATGCTTTTTCAGACCCCGGCCAGCTGGCCTTGGTGAGTTCCCGATAGAACATCCCCATTGCCTCAGTGTGTGGGTGCACCCCTCGCGGTCCTGAGTTCCTTGCTCGTGCTCTCTCTCCTTCTGCTCCTCCTTTGGATCGTGAGACTTCAGTCCAGTGCTCCAATGTTGGTCTCTGTCTCTGTCTTCTTTCATCGCCTGATGTAGGTTAATATTCAGGAGGATGCTTATATGTTTTTCTTTGGGTTCACCTTATTTAGCTTCTTTAGAATCACGAATTATAGTCTCAATGTCCTTTATTTATGGCTAGAAACCAAATATGAGCGAGTACATCCCATGTTCCTCTTTTTGGGTCTGGCGTAACTCACTCAGGATAGTGTTTTCAATTTCCATCCATTTGTATGCAAAATTCAAGAAGTCATTGTTTTTTACTGCTGAGTAGTACTCTAATATGTATATATTCCACACTTTCTTCATCCATTCTTCCATTGAAGGGCATCTAGGTTGTTTCCAGGTTCTGGCTATTACAAACAATGCTGCTATGAACATAGTTGAGCATATACAATTATGAAAGTATGCTTTTGTGTGTCAGATATATAAGATATAAAAATCAAAATATAAATGTGTAACATACTGAAGGATCACCACTTCATCACTGAAGGACCAGAGAGAAAGTACATCAAACAATGGATAATGAAAAAGTCAAGGATACTCTATTGATGCTGTTACCACTTAAAGTGATACTATTCTTAGGTATGATGTACAAAATGAAGCTGATGTTCAGAATTGGGTATAATCTGACTTTATTGACTCCTGGTATAGTGAAGTAGATAAGAATTGATTAAGCACATGTATAAATATATGATTGGCCATTTTGTGAAGAACAATGAAGCAAAACATAGTTTCTGTGACTGATGATAGAGGGACTGCTATCTTGTTCAACATGGGAGGTCTGGAAATATTATTCTGAGGAAGGCATTGATTCTTCAAGGGTGAGTCTTGATGCCACATAGTTGAAAATCAAGAGAGAAGTATCGCAAAAGTCAAGGAATTAGAGATAAAGAAGTCATTAAAGTAACCCAGGTAGAGCCAGACCGCAGCTTTCAGGGTCTAGAAATATAATCACCATGAAGAACTTACATGTATAACACAGGTTGTTAAATACCAGGACTTTGTAGACAGATAACTCATGTTGTAGTAAAAGGATAATAGAGAATTTCACTGAATTGGTGAATGATGGCATAGATCATTTCCTAATAGGGAAGACAGCTCCTCATCCTACTAGAACCTGTGTGATCCTGCCTTAGCTATTTTCCCTGATGCTGAGACAAAATAACTTAGAAAAGCAACTTAAGAGAGAGTTTAGTTTGGATACCATTTGAGGACACAATCCATCAATGGGTGTATAATGCTTAGTTTCGTCAACTTGACACAATCTAGAATCACTTGAGAATCTCAATGAGGTATGTCTAGATTAGTTTGGTCTGTAGGAAATGGTCTTGAATGTGATGTGACTAGCTGTTTTTAGTTTCGACTCCTTGAATTCCCTGATATTGTGGAGTATGAACTAGAGTTATGAGCCAAAATAATCCTTTCTCTTCTAAAGTTTTTCTTTTTCTTTTTCGTTTTTTTGGTCAGGACATTTTATTGCAAGTACAAAAAGGAAGCAACGGTGGGCAAACCTTTCTGACAGTAGCTCAAAAAGCTGATCATATTACATCTGTAATCAAAAAGTAGGAACACAGAACACCCATGCTAGATAGCTTCCTACTTTGGCTACAGTCCATGACCCAAGCCCATGGAATGTGTTGCTCTTTTTTAGAGTAGTCTTCCCACCTCAAATAATCACTTGAGATAATTTCTCATAAACCTCCTTAGAGTCTAACTAATCTAAATAATCTCCTACAGGTGTGCATGGAGGCTTGTCTCCTAGATTCTATGAAATTGATAATCTCAGTCATCATGAGTCCATAGGGAAAGAGGGAGAAAATGCAGTGAGGTAGACAAGGCCTACAGTTACTTCATGGTTGTTTAAAGTCAGGTATTCTAGTTTTCTTTATGTTGCTCTGATAAGCATCCTGAACAAAAGCAATGGGGAGAAAGGGGTTATCTTACAACTTATACTCCATTTTCAAAGGAAGTCAAGGCGGGAATTGAAGCAGAGAGCATGGAGGAATGCTGCTTTTAACTGCCTTGCTCTGCATGTTTTTCTCAGCTTGCTTTTTAAAAAATAACCGAAGACCACTAGTTCAAGGATGGCACTGACCAGAGGGGACCACTCTGTCTCCTCAATCATTAATCAAGACAACACCCTCGCATATGTGCCGTAGGCTAATAGGATGGAGGCATTTTCTCAATTGACTCCTCTCTTTACAGATCACAGGTGCATGTGTCAAATTGATGGAAACAAACAGGCAAGCAAACAAACAAAAACTAATAAGCACATCAAGTATCTCACTTTATTTAAAGTGATACAGCATTTAAAAAAGAAGGTGTTATAACCTTATTAGTAGAGAAGGACATTGAGGCATAGGAAAGCTGAGCAATCGTCTGAGAGTTTTCATAATGTGCAGCAGAGTTGGGATTTAGCTCTCCTCATTTTGATTCTAAAACTTGTGTTCTCTCTCCACATATATATATATGGAAAGGGGGGGCATGTATTAAGTAAGTAGGGAGAAATGTGATTTATTTCTTGCTCAAATTAACAAATCATTTTCTTAGAATATGATGTACATCCAAGGTGGCAATTATCTAGCAGACATGTTAATGATGTTTATTTTTTCCCCTCATATCTGACAGGTGTAATTAAGCACTTCTGCCTGAATTCCTGAGTATCTGAACATTCTCTATACAGAGATGTGAATGAAATGTCTAAACATTTTTTCCAGAAGAAGTGAAAACTAGACTTGCTCTTGATTAACATCGTTAAAGGGTCTGCTGGTGCCATATAAACTTGGCCCAAGTCTGCACATATTTTCAGTTTGTGTATTTTATTTCTTTATTTGCTGGCAAATTGTTTTCCATCATAGACTAGAGGATGGCAAACTATTTCCCTCAGGTATCTTACAGGAAACATTGCTCACTTAGTTAAACAATTCTAGTATTTATTTTACTAGTCTCCTGTCTGCTCTGTAACATGGACAATTGTAGACTACATTGTCTAAAAATGTAAAAAGTTTTCTTTTTACGCCTTATAGAATCTTACATCTCTCCTCACAAACAGAAATCTCTTTCCCTTCTGCTTGAACCTAACCAGGCTGGATTTTGTTTTGTTGTTGTTATTGCACATTTTAGATATATAGGGTTTTACTTTGTATCCCAGGTTAGGCTTGAACCCATCATCTTTCTGCCTCAAACTATTGACTGATGAAATTTTAAGCATGTGTCACTGTACCTGACTAGATTAGACTTCTTGACTGCCCTACCTGAGATGATGTTGCTAAGTTCAGAATGCAGGATACTGTATCAAGGTCCTTAGTGAGGGAGCATATTTGCTTTGAGGTGCTCTCTTTGTTTTTCCCAAGGTCCACATTCTTGGATTTTAGCCTTCATAATCAGAAGAATCTTAAACTATGTCAAATGGAGTAGTTACATGTAAGGGTCTTTGTATAGAAATACTGCAACACTGGATTTAACAATTCTCATTAACCAAACCTATAAATAAATGAGACTTGAGGCGTCAGAGAGATAAGTCCAACTTTTTTTTTTTATTCCTGCTTTTTTGAATAAAGTTTTACTGGAAAATAACTATGCCTATTCATTTATATATTATTCATGGCTTCTGCGGCTTTGTAATAGCAGAGATTAATGGTCACAATGGACACTGTGTTTATGGCTCCCAAAGTCAAGAATACTTATTTTCTAGTTCTTTGTAGAACAATTTCCTAGTGCCTGCTTCTCAGCCTTCAGTTTTCTCATTGACACCCCAGGCATCTGGAGTACAGATGGTCCTTCCTGCTGTGCCATGTCTGTATTTCTGATCTGCAGAATTCATGATGCTGAAAAATTGGTGGCTCTATAACCTGATCTTTAAGAGCAATTTGTTAAAACATCCGAAGGCCTGGAACAGAAGTAAATACAGTGCTTGGGAAAATTAAAAGTTGAGTTTGATAAAATATTAAAATATAAAATAACTAATCTGCATATACTTCTCCCATTTCTATCCTCCAACGGACAAATACACTCAGACCTGGTTGTTTTCATAAACCCTCTAAGATTGAGGGGCAGGTCCATGTACTCTCCCTTTAGTGTTTTGGGTGTTTGATTATATTTTTCTTCTAGAAATTAATATTTAGCTGAAGGAACCATTGTCTTTCCCACCCATTGCTTCCATATATACCAAAATAGTCTCATTACAAGATTACTCTTTGTTTCTTATTTTAGTAAAATCCAGTGGCCTCTACGGGGACACTGACAACCTCTGGAGTCACTGTACCATTGCCCATGTGATAGAGGGGCCATCAAAATATCCCAAGCCATATTCTTTGTTTTCTTTTGTTGTTCATCAAAATGAAAGCTTTTTATGAGGCATATTAAAGGCCATAAAATAAAATATATTATAATGCTCCTTCTGAAATGTTTCAGGCCTTTATTAAAAATAGGGCAGTTAGAGGTAAAAGGTCAGTCAGTAATAATCAATTTCTTTAGCATTGATGTCATTCTTATTAAACATTTATCACTGAGTGTTGTTTCAGTGGGTTCCAGAAATCATTTTTCACTTTCTGTGTATTGTTCTGTGGTTGTCAGTTATCCAGCCACAACAGACATGTCACCTCAATTCTTCTACACTTCATAGCACTTTATGGACTGACACTTCAGAACCCCGAGTTCTGAGAAATTGCACAGTGGAGGGGCATTTATAACTGGCAGGCATTCTCACAGTTTTTTATACATTCTAAAGAATATTGTGTAAATTCTTTGTTTCAGATCTTAATAAATTTAAAGGAGCTAAGAAATGTTCTTAGGAAGATTATTGCATATCTGCTCTACTTATATACATATATAATTTTTATGAATTGGGAGTGAAGGGTAGTGGAGGGTGGGAAGGGAGAATGGAGCTACCAAGGCAGCAAAGCACATTGTACAACATGACACACATTTATGTATAAATCTGCTCCAATTTCTGCTGTTGTTTTTTTTTTTTGGGGGGGGGAGACTTCCCATAAACAGTTTACAGTATTAGTATCCTCTTTCTAATTTCATTAATCATTAATGAAAAAATTCATTAATGATTTGTTCTGTGACCTTGACAATCATAGAAATCAACTTTTAGGACAAGACCTCACTGGGAGATGGACAAGGATTTGATTTTTCTGACAGGAGTTCTCAATCTTAGTCCTGAAATGTTTTAGTTCCTATACTATGTTGGATTATATGTTTTCACTTTTTATTAGAAATTCTCTTTCATTTAATAAAATCTTTTTATTTATTTGGTTGTTTTGCCTGCAAGTATGTTTGTGCATCATGTGCCTACAGTGCTTGCGGGGGCCAGAAGAGAGCCCTGGAGACCCTAAGATTCCAGTTACAGATGCTGTGAACCACTGTGCAGGTGCTGAGAATTTAATCTCAGTCCTTTGGAAGAGCATCCAATTAGTTCTTTTAACTGGAAGTTGCTTTCCAGCCCAAGTTAATATCAGATTCCTGATTCTTCTGTATTTAACCAACTATGCAGGCATGAACCCTTGATCTCAGTGTGGGAATTCCTATGTCTATAAACTGTGAACCATTCACTATCTAAATCACTCACACTTTCCCTCAATGTCTATAAAATGGGAACGTTGGGGCTTATGTCATGGGGCCTTTCTGAAGATGAAATACACTACAATGTTCTTAGCATGTGGCACTCAGTATGCTTGTAAGTGGCACACAGTAAGTCATGATAATGTCTCTTTTTTCTACTCTATTTTTTCCTCTACCAAGAGCTGAACTATGAATGCTAAATGTTCTATCATTCCAAAGAAACCACTAGAAAAATCCATTTACTCAAAGAAGTTTCTTCCATAAAAAGTTACATTGTCTATAATTTGGTAAGATTTTAAAAAGTTTCTCCTTTAAAATACAATTTCTAGTATAAATATTAATCTGTGTATGAATGTTACTCATGGATTGTCTTGTTTTAACTCAAAGGATTTGAAGGTCAGATTATTTAACAGTTATGAAGGGCATGGCAAAATATTAGAGTTACATACCAGGTGTTAAGTGTTTTTTTTAATTTATTACTACATAGTATTTACCTCATCTGTGATTGTGTGTGTTATAAACAGAGATATTTTAATTTCATTCTACTGTATTGTTTCCAAAATATGAAATACTGATTTTATGTCTTTATATTTATGTAATGTTAATTTTGCATTAAAATATTGGAGTTTTAAGATGTCAAGCATAAGAGAAAATATCATTCAAAGACTTTGGTGATGAGATCAGTAGAATTTCTGTTGTATCATGTTAGGTGGAATTGTGACCTCATGATTTTCTTTGTCTAAAGGACAAACATGATTTAAAAAGACACATGTGGGTGTCAAGTTGACAAACAATAGCAGTGGATGTTTGTCTCTAGGATTCAACTTGCCCATAGGTTTTCTAAGTATCTGTTAATTATTTCTGAAGTGTGTTTGCAGTGGTGTTTCTGAAGAATGTGACACAATTCTAATTAGTCTTATTAAATAAAAACCCAGAGTCAGATATTAGGGGGTGAAACGTGAAAGATCAGGGAAGCAGAGCAGCAGCCACTAGAGTTCTTACTTTTCTGAATGCTCACACCAAAATAGGCAAGAGCCTGTCTCTCTGATTTCTCAGACTGAATGTGCTGAACTTTTGTCTCCTCCGACTTTATATTCCTCTCTTGGCCCAGCCATATCCTTTCTAGTCTTGATATTTCTAGTACTTGGATTAAAGGCATGTGACTGCCAAGAACTCGGATTAAAGGTGTGAGCCATCACCTCCTGACTCTGTTCTCTTTTAGGCTAGATCAATGCCGGTGACCTTGAACTCACAGAGATCTCTTTGCCTGCCTCTGTCTTTCCAGTGCTGGGATTAAAGGTGTATGCCACTACTACCTGGCCTCTATGGCTAACTAATGGGTTAGGTCTGCACTCTGATCTTCAGGCAAGCTCTGTATCACCACAGAAGACTGATTATGAAGCTATAGCCTAAGTAGATTGCTTTTCCTAGTGTAGGTGGTATCCTACCATCCAGTGAAGGTGTGAAGAAAACCAAGACTGAACATGAGAGAATTTGTCCTTTTTGATTCATTCTCTTTGAGTAGGTCAAATATTGTCTACTGTCCTTGATGCTGGCTTGGATATAGGCTGGCCCCATGCCATCTTTCTGTAACAGATTTGTAGCTTGCCAGCTGCAAATCTTGGAACTTCTCAGAATCTTTAACCACAAGCACCATGCATGAGTGTTGTTATAGTACATCAATAATGCATGTCATTCTATCATCTTATGTTTATGCTTTCCTTGGAGATCCTTAATACAGACTCTTAGCTAGTGGTATTTATATATAGCTCTCTTTCTCATGAATCCCTCCTTCACCAGAGTACTTCTGAGGCATCAGGTGGAAGACAGCCTTTGAAAGACTTTGCACATGAGTTTATAGAGTGCTTACCTGGTCAATCTTCTCTTGAATCCCTCACTAGATCACTTGTACCCTACTCTTCATCTACAGGACTGCTTTAGAGAAACCCATCCAAAATCAAAATCAAAACAAATGTAAGTTTTTGTTTCTACTATTAAAGCACAGATGATACAAAACATTTATGTTAGTTACCTTTTCATCTCTTTGATAATGTGCCCTGGCAGGTCACCTTTGAGAAGACAAAGTTGGTTTTGGCTTACTGTTTGAGAGTTTGCATCTTGCATATGCTGGTTCCATTGCTTTTCAACAGTAGAAAGCAGGAAGATAGTGATGGCACCCAAAGTGAAAAAAGAGACAGGGAAAAGACAAGCTAAACATCACAAAAATATGATTTCACTGACTTTTCTCTAATCAAGTCCCGTTAAGTGATAGCTCGTTCATCTGTGACTTCATCAGTCTTCATAATTGAATCACTTCTCCACAGTGTCACCATTGAGAACCAAGCTCACAGAAAGAAAAAATATAAATTCATTGACAATTTCAGTGAGCAAAATGAACAGCATACTCTCTGTAAGGAGCAGTGGAAACGAAGAAGTAGTTCAACTACCCTCTGCAGTAAATTTATAGAGATTTAAACGATAGGGCTTCTAGGAAGAAGGAATAGGGCAGGAAGATGAACAAAGGGAATTATGGCCAAGCAGCACAGGAGGTTGGAAAAAAACTCTTAGGGAATTCTGTCCTACATTTTTCCTGTCTGTGTTCATGACTCAGTTCTAACTGTTTGCTGTAATATAACCTTTCCTTTCAGTTGCTGCCTTCATCCTTTCCCTGTTATTCACACAGCATAGTACTGTTGGAGTTAGGAGTGGGGAACAAAGATGAGAGGGTGTGATGGCCATTCTGAAGATTTCTGGTACAGAAATACTTCATTAGAGAGATTTTTAAAATGGAATTTTAAAATGTTAGAATCAAAAATGTTCAGTCAGAGGTGAGTACGAAAAGGCATTCACCAGCTTTTAAATTCCTAATTCATTCTGGACAGTGGGCATCTTTCCCATTGTTAATTAAAGCTCTAACTGATTATGTTCTAATTATGAAAGACTGGTAAACCTTGCTGGCATCTGAACACTCCTTGCTTCTCTCTCACAAAAAACTGGAACTGTAGTTAGCTGTGTGGGGAGCAACTATTCCTAGTTCCTTAACCCTGAAGTCTTTCTTTCCACCCATGATATTTTTTTCCGGCATAACCCAAGTAAAGAACTAAAAATAAGGTAGAATGGGAAATTCACTTATTGACAGCATGTAGAGAGCAAGGGAGAGGATGCCTAGAAATAGCCCCTTTCACACGAAAGGAAAAAAAACAGATTTAATGACCATGATTATCACCAATTAAATGCCCAATTCTGCTTGAGAACAAAAGGCTATTGGTAGGGTTTTTAACTCCAAACAGCTAGAGAAGTACAAGGATAACTTCCCATTGGCAACTGGTGTTTGCTATTTTGGAAGAGACTAGAAGTTTCAATGGTGGATAGGGGAAATAAATCCCCAAGGTCTAAGGATATTCTTACAATTGAGAACAATAGCCAATTTTACATCCCAGAGATTTCCCATCTGACTGTTGGGTAATTTTCCTTTCCTACTTTACAAAGGTGTCATGATAAAGAAATTAAACCCCAGCTAAATGTATGGACTCTGTAACAAAGCTGCCCCATAGAGTGGCATACAATGGTTTCCAGTAGAGTTCCTTACTAACAAAAGAACTTGCTCATAGGCCTTTCTTTAGTATCCCCCTCCAATTTTCTTCTCATTTATATCATAAATCAACTTATCCTCCTTTTGGGGTAGATAGCTAAGTCTATATCCATAATGATGTATTTCAATATCTCACACAATGTAAGCATCCATTGAAATAAAAACCTCTGAAATAAAAACATAGATTAATAATAGCCAAGTGCACTTGATTGAAAGGTTGATAATAATGTCTCTTAGGTTATTGTCTAAGAAATACCTATAAACTGTGCATACCTCTGTGCAGGTCATGAAGTCTTTCTCCCAGTGTTCCAGTGGAAAGAACACGGCTAACTGATCATGGCATTGCTTGTGTTCGTATGTAGACTCAGACCCTTCAACACTGGTAACCATAAGAGAAGATCAGAGCTGGCATTTGAACAGATCCTGTTTGTAATCCTTCTTCTAAAACTTGGCAACTCTTACCATTAGAGCATGAATGGGTATTTACATCTTTGCCAGCATGACAGGCACCTGAGAGCATTTCACAGCAGAAGGAAGACAGAGAATTAGAAGAAGATGTTGACTCAAAATGGGGTGATTGATGTGGGAGTGTCATATCAATCTGTTGATTTCATTGGTTAAGTAATAAAGCATCTGCTTGGCCCTCATAGGTTAAAACATAGGTGGGTGGAGTAAACAGAATAGAATGCTGGGAGGAAGAGGAAGTGAGCTCAGATGCAAGGCAGCTCCTCTCAGAGACAGACGCCATGCTCTCCTCTCCAGAGCAGACGCGATGAAACTCCAACCCAGGATGGACGTAGGCTAGAATCTTCCCAGTAAGCGCACCTTGGGTGCTACACATATGCACAGAAATGGGTCAAGCAGTGTTTAAAAGAATACAATTTGTGTGTTTTTATTTCGGGTCATAAGCTAGCTAGGCAGCCATGAGCCGGGCTGTGGGAAGAGGCCCACAGCTCCTACTACAGGTGATAAACTGCAAGATATTCTATAGTGAGATGACACCCAAAGGCATCTTGCAAGGAAGAGGAGGAACGGGAGGAAAACAACCTGACTTCAGAGCATCAGTGTGTAATACAGTGGTCACTCTATGTAGGTGGTGCCTGAGAATTTGAGATGTAGGCAGCCCGAATTGAGATGTGTTATGTCAAGCATAAGACTATTTTTTAAAGACATACACATTTGATATAATTTATTTCTCTGTTTTTCAGAAAATGTTGTTATAAACAGTTGATATAGCTGCTTTTCTACTGACTATTGCCAAATTGTATGACTTTACTGAGTTTTTGTTGCTTTTGGATATTGTTTCAGGATTTCATTAGCTTAGATTTATTTTATATAATAACTGCATGTTGGTAACAAATTGCTTGTCTCACTGCCAATAAGTGACAACAAGGCCATTTCCTAGAAATGGAATTAATCCACATGGAATCAGAAGAAAACAGGTGACTTTCGCTGAAGTTGAGCAATACTGAAAAATTTATTTTAGAAAGATGAATGATCACATAAATGATAACTTTTTAACAATATACTTTTCTTACTATCTCTGGATATTCTTTTTTTTTTTTTACTTATTTATTTATTTTTATTCTTTTTTAATTAAAATTTCCACCAGCTCCCCATTTCCCATTTCCCTCCCCTCCTCCCAAATATTGCCCTCCCCCCACTTCCCTCCCCCTATCCCCACTCCTCTTCTCCTCCCCCCACTCCATTCCCCCTCCCTCTCGATACTGAAGAGCAGTCCAAATTCCCTGCCCTGCGGGAAGACCAAGGTCCTTCTATCTACGTCCAGAAAGGTGAGCGTCCAAACAGGCTAAGCTCCCACAAAGCCAGTTCATGTATTAGGATCGAAACCTAGTGCCATTGTCCTTGGCTTCTCATCAGTCTTCATTGACCGCCATGCTCAGAGAGTCCGGAATCAACCCATGCTTATTCAGTCCCAGACCAGCTGGCCTTGGTGGGCTCCCAATAAATCAATTCCACTGTCACAGTGGGTGGGTGCATCCCTCGTGGTCCTGATTTTTTGCTCATGTTCTCCCTCCTTCTGCTCCTCATTTGGACCTTAAGAGCTCAGACCGTTGCTCCAAATTGAGACTCTGTCTCTACCTCGATCCATCGCCAGATGAAGGTTCTAAGGTGATATGCAAGATATTCGTCAGTATAGGATAGGGTCATTTCAGGTTCCCTCTCCTTAGTTGCCCAAGGTACCAGCTGGGGACATATTCCTGGACACCTGCGAACCCCTCAAGAGTCAAGTCTCTTGCCAACCCTAAGATGGCTCCCTTAGATAGGATATATACTTCGCTGCTCCCGTATCCATCCTTCCTATATCCCAACCATCCCAATCCTCCGAGCTCCTCCCATCCTCCCCTTCTCATATTTCTCATCCCATTTCCCCTTTGCCCCATGCCACCTCACCCGCAAGTTCCCAGTTTTTGCCCTGGAATCTTGTCTACTTCCCCCTCTCCATGCGGATGACTATATGATTTTCTTTGGGGTCACTTTCTTATTTAGCTTCTATAGGATCACACATTATATGCTTAATGTCTTTTATTTTATGGCTAGAAACCGATTATGAGTGAGTACATCCCATGTTCCTCTTTTTGAGTCTGGGATACCTCACTCAGGATAGTGTTTTCTATTTCCATCCATTTGCACGCAAAATTCGAGAAGTCATTGTTTTTTACTGCTGAGTAGTACTCTAATATGTATATATTCCACACTTTCTTCATCCATTCCTCCATTGAAGGGCATCTAGGTTGTTTCCAGGTTTTGGCTATTACAAACAATGCTGCTATGAACATAGTTGAACAGATACTTTTGTCATTTGATGGGGCATCTCTTGGGTATATTCCCAATAGTGGTATTACTGGATCTTGGGGTAGGTTGATCCCAAATTTCCTGAGAAATCGCCACACTGATTTCCAAAGTGGTTGCACAAGTTTGCATTCCCACCAGCAATGAATGAGTGTGCCTCTTTCTCCACAACCTCTCCAGCAAAGGCTATCATTGGTGTTCTTGATTTTAGCCATTCTGACAGGTGTAAGATGGTATCTCAAAGTTGTTTTAATTTGCATTTCCCTTATCGCTAAGGAGGTTGAGCATGACCTTAGGTGTCTTTTGGCCATTTGAATTTCTTCTGTTGAGAATTCTCTGTTCAGATCAGTGCCCCATTTTTTTTATTGGGTTCATTAGCATTATAAAGTTTAGTTTCTTGAGTTCTTTATATATTTTGGTGATCAGACCTTTGTCTGTTGCAGGGTTGGTGAAGATCTTCTCCCAGTCAGTGGGTTGCCTTTTTGTCTTAGTGACAGTGTCCTTTGCTTTACAGAAGCTACTCAGTTTCAGGAGGTCCCATTTATTCAATGTTGCCCTTAATGTCTGTGCTGATGGGGATAAACGTAGGAAGTGATCTCCTGTACCCATATGTTGTAGAGTACTTCCAACTTTTTCTTCTATCAGGTTCAGTGTGTTCAGACTAATATTGAGGTCTTTAATCCATTTGGACTTGAGTTTTGTGCATGGTGATAGATATGGATCTATTTTCATTCTTCTACACATTGACAACCAGTTCTGCCAGCACCATTTGTTGAAGATGCTCTCTTTTTTCCATTGAATACTTTTAGCTCCTTTATCAAAAATTAGGTGTTCATAAGTTTGTGGGTTAAAATCAGGGTCTTCTACTCGGTTCCATTGGTCGACTTCTCTGTTTTTATGCCAATACCAAACTGTTTTCAATACTGAGGCTCTGTAATAGAGTTTGAGGTCAGGGATGGTAATGCCTCCAGACGATCCTTTATTATATAAGATTGTTTTGGCTATCCTGGGTTTTTTTGTTTCTCCATATAAAGTTGATTATTGTCCTCTCAAGATCTGTGAAGAATTTTGATGGGATTTTGATGGGGATTGCATTGAATCTATAAATTGCCCTTGGTAGAATTGCCATTTTTACTATGTTGATCCTCCCTATCCAAGAGCAAGGGAGATCCTTCCATTTTCTGGTATCCTCCTCAATTTCTTTCTTCATTGACTTAAAGTTCTTGTCAAATAGATCCTTTACTTCCTTGGTTAGGGTTACCCCAAGATATTTTATGCTATTTGTGGCTATCGTGAAGGGTGATGCTTCTCTGATTTCCATCTCTGCTTCCTTATCCTTTGTGTATAGGAGGGCAACTGATTTTTTGGAATTGATCTTGTATCCTGCAACGCTACTAAAGGTGTTTATCAGCTGAAGGAGTTCTTTGCTGGAGTTTTTGGGGTCGCTTATGTACACTATCATATCGTCTGCAAATAATGAAAGTTTAACTTCTTCCTTTCCGATTTGAATCCCTTTGATCCCCTTATGTTGTCTTATTGCTATTGCTAGAATTTCAAGCACTATATTAAAGAGGTATGGAGAGAGTGGACAACCTTGTCGTGTTCCTGATTTTAGTGGAATAGCTTTGAGTTTCTCTCCATTTAATTTGATGTTAGCTGACGGCTTGCTATAAATAGCTTTTATTATAGTTAGGAACGACCCTTGTATTCCTAATCTCTCTAAGACCTTTATCATAAAGGGATGTTGAATTTTGTCAAATGCTTTTTCAGCATCTAATGAAATGATCATATGGTTTTTTTCTTTCAGTTTATTTATATGATGGATTACATTGATAGATTTTCGTATGTTGAACCAGCCCTGCATCTCTGGGATGAAGCCTACTTGATCATAATGGATAATTTTTCTGATGTGTTCTTGGATTCGGTTTGCCAGTATTTTATTGAGTATTTTTGCGTCGATGTTCATGAGTGAGATTGGCCTGTAGTTCTCTTTCTTGGTTGTGTCTTTGTGTGGTTTTGGTATCAGAGTAACTTCAGCTTCATAAAAGGAATTTGGCAATGACTTCTCTGTTTCAATATTGTGAAATACATTAAGGAGTATAGGTATTAGGTCTTCTTGGAAGTTCTGGTAGAATTCTGCATTGAAGCCATCTGGACCTGGGCTTTTTTTGGTGGGGAGGTTTTTTATAACAACTTCTAATTCTTCGCGACTAACAGGTCTATTTAGATTGTTCACCTGGTCCTGGTTTAACTTTGGTATATGGTACTTATCTAAAAAAGTGTCCATTTCTATAACATTTTCCAATTTTGTGGCATACAGATTTTTGTAGTAAGATCTAATGATTCTCTGAATTTCCTCTGAGTCTGTGGTTATGTCTCCCTTTTCGTTTCTGATTTTGTTAATTTGCGTATTCTCTCTCCGCCGTTTGATTAGTTTGGATAGGGGTTTATCAATCTTATTGATTTTCTCCATGAACCAGCTTTTTGTCTCATTGATTCTTTGGATTGTTTTCTGTGTTTCTATTTTGTTGATTTCAGCCCTCAATTTGATTATTTCCAGTCTTCTACTTCTCCTAGGTGAGTCTGCTTCTTTTTTTTCTAAAGCTTTCAGGTGGGCTATTAAGTCTCCAATGTGTGCTTTCTCCGTTTTCTTTAAGTGGGCACTTAATGCTATGAATTTTCCTCTTAGCACTGCTTTCATAGTGTCCCATAGGTTTGAGTATGTTGAGTCTTCGTTTTCATTGAATTCAAGAAAGACTTTAATTTCTTTCTTTATTTCTTCCTTGATCCAGGTGAGGTTCAGTAGTTGACTGTCCAGTTTCCATGAGTTCATAGGCTTTCTGGGGATAGCATTGTTGTTGAATTCTAACTTTAATCCATGGTGATCTGATAAGACACAGGTGGTTACCGATATTTTTTTGTAACTGTGTAAGTTTGCTTTGTTACCGAGTATGTGGTCTATTTTCGAGAAGGTTCCATGAGCTGCAGAGAAGAAGGTATATTCTTTCCTATTTGGGTGGAATGTTCTATAGATGTCTGTTAAGTCCATTTGATTCATTACCTCCCTTAATCCTCTTATTTCTCTGTTAGGTTTCTGTTTGATTGACCTGTCCATTGGTGAGAGAGGAGTGTTGAAATCTCCTACTATTAGTGTGTGTGGTTTGATGACTGCCTTGAGTTTTAGTAACGTTTCTTTTACATAAGTGGGTGCTTTTATATTAGGGGCATATATATTCAGGATTGAGATTTCATCCTGGTGAATTGTTCCTGTTATGAGTAAAAAATGTCCATCTCCATCTCTTTTGATTGATTTTAGTTTGAAGTCAACTTTGTTAGAAATTAGTATGGCCACACCTGCTTGTTTCTTAGGTCCGTTTGCTTGATAAACCTTTTCCCAGCCCTTTACTCTGAGTAGATGTCTGTCTTTGTGGTTGAGGTGTGTTTCTTGTAAGCAGCAGAATGTTGGATCCTGTTTTCGTATCCAATCTCTTAGCCTGTGCCTCTTTATAGGTGAGTTGAGTCCATTGATATTAAGTGATATTAATGACCAGTGGTTGTTAACTCCGGTCATTTTTCCTTTCTTTCTTTCTTTTCTTTGGTAGTAGAGTTTGTGTGTTTCCCTTCTTCAAGTTGTGCTGGTGAAGGGTCTTTAGATGTCTGAGTTATTGTGGGCATTGTTGGACTCCTTGGTTTGTGATTTTCCTTCAATTACTTTCTGAAGGGCTGGATTTGTGGCTACGTATTGTTTAAATTTGTTTTTATCCTGGAAAACTTTGTTTTCTCCATTTATAGTGAACGAAAGCTTGGCTGGGTATAGTAGTCTGGGCTTGCATCCATGGTCTCGTAGTTTCTGCAGTATATCTATCCAGGACCTTCTGGCTTTCATGGTTTCCATAGAGAAATCAGGTGTAAGTCTGATAGGTTTACCTTTATAGGTAACTTGACCTTTTTCCTTTGCAGCTCTTAATATTCTTTCTTTATTCTGTATGTTTTGTGTTTTGATTATTATATGACGAGGAGATGTTTTTTTTTGATCCAGTCGATTTGGTGTTCTGTATGCTTCTTGGACCTTCAAAGGAATATCTTTCTTAAGGTTGGGAAAGTTTTCTTCTATAATTTTATTAAATATGTTTTCTGGACCATTGAGCTGTACTTCTTCTCCTTCTTCTATCCCTACTATTCTTAGGTTTGGTCTTTTTATTGTGTCCCAGATTTCCTGAATGTTTGTGATGAGAATTTGTTGGTTATGCTGTTTTCTTTGATGAGAGTGTTTATTTTCTCTATGGTATCTTCAGTGTCTGAGATTCTTTCTTCTATCTCTTGTAATCTGTTGGTGGTACTTGTCTCTGTAGTTCCTGTTCGTTTATTCAAATTTTCCATCTCCATCCTTCCCTCGGTTTGTGTTTTCTTTATTACTTCCACTTCGTTCTTCAAGTCTTGAACCGTTTCCCTTACCTGTTTGATTACTTTTTCTTGTTTCTCTTGGTTTTCTTGGGTATCTTTGAGATATTTATTCATTTCCTCTACCTTTTTGTTTGTAATCTCTAATTGGTTGTGGCAGTTTTTCACCTCCTGTTTAAGGTCCTCTATTATTTTCATAAAATTCACTTTTGAGTCGAATTCTTCTAATTCTTCTGTATTAGGGTTTAGACTTCTCATTTCGGGATTCCTGGATCCTGGTGATGTCACGTTGCCTTTCAAGTTGTTGGGGGAATTCTTGCATTGGCGCCTGCCCATCTTTTCCTTCAAATGGAGCCAGGAGAGGCCCGATGTCTTGGACCAGTCTTTGCTGTGACTAACTCTCTAGGTGTATCTCCTCAGTGTAGGGGCAGGAACCGTTCCCTTCCAGGTGAACTCCTCAACACCAAAACATGGATGCGTGGTATTCCAATGACCCGCGTAAAGAAGGCCGAATGCAAGGGGTCGGGCGGGGTCCAGTAGAACACAGGCGACACTGCAGTACAAGCTGGAGGTGCCTGCGCTCCCTTTCGGGGGTTGCTGAGGCCTGCCTGCTGTTCTGGTTGGGTAGCCTTAGTGTAGGGGCGTTTGTGCTCTCTACCGGGACCGTCCGCCCCAGGATAGTACACACTCACCCGTCCCGATGAAACTTCTTGGCACCTACACAGGAACTCCTGGATGCCCCAATGAGCCAGGGACTAAGGGAAGTAGGGCGCAGGCAGAGCAGGTCCAGCAGATCACAGCAGAGACTGCAGCCCCAGCAGCAAGGGCCCGCTTTCCCTGGCGGGGACCTTGAAGCCTGCCCTCTGGTCAGGGACTCACTGCTCTGGGTTGGTAGCCTTAGTGAAATGGCAGGAAACTGTTCCACAGCTAAGGACCTTGCAGACTCTCTGGATATTCTTAAGTTAAATTAATACATAATCTGAAAGAATAAGTGTTGTAATGAGGCTTCTCATTTGTTCCCAGCCACTTAGACCTGAAATAATCACACTGAAATTGTATTAATTAAATTACTGTGTAGCCTATTAGCTCTGGCTTCTTATTGGCTAGCTCTTACATATTAATTTAACCCATTTCTATTAATTTATGTATCATCACATGGCAGGGGCTTACCTGTGGCAGAGGCTTACCGGGTAATGTTCCATCTGGCTCCAGCAGGGCTACATGGCTTCTCAATGACTCCACTCTTCCTTCTCCCAGCATTTAGTTTAGTTTTCCCCATCTATCTCTGTTCCCTCTATTCCTTTATTAACCAATGGTATTCACAGCACACAGAGGGGATTTCCATATCAAATATGTCACTGTGACAAGGCTAAAGACTCTGCCTTGTTGTCAGCAACTGCTGGGGATGCTTATCACAAATATAAAACTCAACAGGAGGATTTGTCTTCAAGAAGAGCTGGTATGGGTGCTAATGCAACGATATTATAATCGCAACAGAACTGAATATTACTAGCTCTTGTATGACTAGAAAGACAATAAGGAGGCTATGCAATAAGCATGGGATGTGGAATTCTGGAAGGACATGCACCTTTAGGTAGAAATACAGAAGATAAAGTGCAGACTCCCTCCCTTTTTAAACCATACAGAAAAAAATCTGATTTTATTGTTCCAGGGTCAAATGTTACTAAAGTCAATGGTTAAGTAACTTTTTAACCATTTTGTTGTTAGTGTCTGGAAGGCATTGTTGAACATTCAAAACAAGTTGTGTCATTTAACATCTTTGAAGTCCTTACCTGTGAAGTTTTTAAAGTAATTATTTGTGAGTATGTACTAAGCAGAAGTTTGGGTTGAATTCAAAGTTGATATAAATACAAAACATATTTACATCAGGTGGGTTTCTCTGGAATCTAAGAACTTACACCAGTTACATGAGTTAGTGGTGGTTTAATTTAAATAGTACATGAAAACACTGGTAAGGAATGGGAAAGTGAGCAGGGATGAGAAGGAAGCCAGGTTAAAGGAAGTGAGTTGTAAGGACATTGCTGTAGATGTCATAGGAGATTGCTGATGTGTCTCAGAATGATCCCTTGTGAGGAACGAAAAAGCCAATACCTACATGTCATTGGTCTGAGGACAATCCTAGAGTCAGAAACTACCAGATCTGTTGTGTGTTTAAGTGAGGGCTGAGCATCCTTCTACATCGAAGAAAAGCTATGAGGCTTGGAGTCATGGCCATGCGCAACCAGACAATGATCATACATTTGAGATGAGCTGAGTGTGAGGAGGAGTCTGGTGATGCTTACAACTTAAAGTAAGCACTTTACGGAGTAATATTGCTGGGAGAAGTTATTTTTGCATTGTTTAGTAGTGAACCAGAACAGACAAGATTAGAAGGTGATGGTCCCAATGCAGTGGGTTTATGAGATTGTATATAGTACTTTAATGTTATTTCCTTACCATGGATTTGTTCGCATTTTAGATCCATCCAAACTAACATTGTTTTTCCAGCTATTGTAATATGAATGAATACTCACAGGAAAATGGATCTCTGAGTGTTGCTGAACAACCATTTGAAAAGCTGCAATTATTACAAAACAATTTGGCAAGGGGAAGGTTTGTTGGTAGAAATGAAAAGCAGTTTTAAGGCCAACAGTTTGTTATTTTCCACAAACAGGCTTAATGGAAAATAAAATTATTTTCTCTCTTTGGCCAACTTACAGTTTAAATATTTTGTATGAACAGGAGCTATAAATTCTGTCCCATTAATATAGACAAAAGCAGTCCATGTTTCATATTGACAATCCTAACTTTTAAAGTTTTTAAGGCAGAACTGAAATGCTAATCAAACTAGAAGGGGAAATTCATTTGATTGATTGCCATGTTTACTTTAAAAGCCCTTTTCTCCATTAGAAAAACTCAATTATGAGAACGAAAATGGTTTATAAGTAGGGTTGTTGGTGCTTTGTTGATTGAAAATTTGAAAGGAATTGCTCCTCTTCTTTGTGCATCATTTTCTGAGATGGCCTTCCTCTCCTTTTCTTGTTCAGGTTCTGCTGAATTTATCTAATTAAGCATTCCTCCTTCTCCAGCCTCCAGAGTAGTTGGGAAGACAACCAAGAGTCATTGAATCTAGCTTTAAATTAGTTTTACTTTATTTTTTGTGTGGGTACATGTGCATGTGTGTGTGGTGTATGGACACATATCCATTCATTATGCTGGTGTGTGTGCCTGTATAGGCATGTGTATAGAAGCCAGAGAATGACGTCGGTGTCTTCCTCTACTATTTCTTATTCACTTAAGACAGAAACTGTCACTGAACCTGGAACTCAAAGTTTTTCTTTGTTTTTTTTAGGCTGGCAGTAACAACTCCTAGCAACTCTTCTGTCTATATTCCCCCACCAGTACAGGTATAACGCTACCTACATTCATGGCTACTGTGGATTCAAATACAGGTGCAAACTTTTGCCGAGTAAGCCCTTTATGTATGGAGCCACCTCCACATTACCTGTCAACCTTATTCTTAAGTCTAGAGAAATGTGTAGTTAACTATTCTTTTATTCATTTTCAGAAATGTGGGGAACTTCGTATTTCAAACAGAGACATGGTGCATTTGACCTGCAGCCTTTGCTACAAACAGGAATGTTTGTACTTAAATGGACTGACCGCTAGCACTGAATTTGTACAAGGCAATGGACCACGAAAACAGAAAGGAAATGACCAATAGCATTTTATTTTATATCTCATTTATTTTTCCATGATCAAATTATAAAATGTAATTGCTCTAGTAGTATAACTTTAATTTATTCTTATTAGAGTGTCTGAAAATGCTCTCTCTCTTTTTGTAAAGAACATTTTGCTGGAGCATCTAGAAATATCTTCATGGCATTTTGAAGCTGATTAGGCTATGATAATGTTGCTCTCCCAAGAAAAGTGGGTAGCTTGGCATTTTATGCTATGCATTTATTCTACTCCCCTACCTAGCTCTGTCACCTTCTGCCTAGTTATCCTTGGTTTTCTGATGATACCCCATCTCCATAGATGTTTTCCTGTTCTCTGTTACTCCAAACTTTCTCTTCTCAGGATCTGCAGTATTGCACTGTTGTATAGCATTTTTTTCCAAAGCTCATCATGAATTAGGAAGTTGTAAAGGGAGGCACATGAAGACTCAAGAAGTAAACAACTCAGAAGTTTCAGGAAGTCCCTGAAACTATCCAAAGGCAGGTTATGAAATGAGCTCCAGAGTTCCTGTCACCAAAATTGGTGTAGGTCTTTTGTGATGCAGTAAATTTGGGGAATACCTGCTCCTATAAATGATCCTCACCCATATATATGTCTATAAGTAACCTCAAAGAGTTGGATTTTGGTGGCATCTTCACTTTAGTTTTTTGTCAGTTCCTTATTGGAGCCAAGTAGACATTTGTTCTCATCTCCTGGTAATAGTGTTACCGAACATACATCCTCTGATTGTAATGCCACCCCCTTTAACCCTCTCCCTATCCTCTGCTTCCACTTGTTTTGCTTACTTCCTCTTGACCTCCTTCTACTTCCTGTATTTTTCATTCATTTTTGCTTCATACCATTGCAGTTATCAGGGAATATACAAGGAATACCAGTCAACAAAGGATTGTGTATATGATAGTTATCGTATTACTTATTATTATTATTATTGCTATGGTAACCAACTTTTAAAAGGAAAGATTTAATTTGGTTCATGGCTTTGGAGGTTTATATACATAGTTAATTGGCTCTATTGCTATGCCTCCATTGTTGTGATTTTGTACTGAGGCCAAAACATCATGATGAAAGTAGCTCTCCTATATACAAATGACTAATAGGCTGAAAAAGAAATCAGAGAAACAACATACTTTTCAATAGCCACAATTAGTATAAAATTTTTGAGGTAAATCTATCAAACAAATGAAAACAAGACAATAATTTTAACACTTTGAAGAAAGAAATTGGGGAAGAGATCAAAAAATGTGAGACCTCCCATGCTCATGAATTGGTAGGATTATTACAGTAAAATTGGCAATCCTACAAAAAGCAATATACAGATTCAATGCAATCCCCATCAAAATCCCATCACAATTCTTCGCAGACATCAAAAGAACAATACTCAATTTCATACAAAAAAAAAACCACAATAGCTAAAATAATATTGTACAATAAAGGAACTTCTGGAGGTATAATAATCCCTGACTTCAAGCTCTACTATAGAGCTATACTAATAAAAGCAGTTTGGTGTTGATATAAAAACAGACATGTGGGTTGATGGAACTGAATATAAGACCCTGACATAAATCCACACACCTATGAAGACCTGATTTTTGACAAAGAAGCCAAAACTATATAATGGGAAAATAGTAAGTATCTTCAACAAATGGTGCTGGCATAACTGGATAAAGGCATATAGAAGAATGAAAATAGATCCATATCTATCACTGTGCACAAAACTCAAGACCAAGTAGATCAAAGACCTCAACATGAATCCAGTTACACTGAAGCTGATAGAAGAGAAAGTAGGAAGTAGCCTTGACATTAGCACAGGAGAGTCCTTCTTGAATACTATACCAGCAGCACAGACACTGACATAGATAATAAATGGGTCCTCCTGAAACTGAAAAGCTTCTGTAAGGCAAAGGACATTGTCAATAAGACAAAGGAGCAGCCTATAGAATGGGAAAATAACTTTATCCACCCTCTATCTGACAGAGGACTGATATCCAAAACATATAAAGAACTCAAGAAACTAGGCATCAAAATACCAAATAATCCCAGTTAAAATGGGGAAAAAGTTTTAAACAGAATTCTCAACAAAAGAATCTTGAATGGCTGAGATATACTTAAAGAAGTGTTCGACATCATTAGGTATCAGGGAAATGCAAATCAAAATTACTCTGAGATACCATCATACACCTGCAAAAAGGGCTAAGACCAAAACTGCTAACGATAGCCTATATTGGAGAGGATGTGGAGTAAGGGGAACACTCTTTCACTAATGGTGGGAGTGTATACTTGTACAGTCTCTTAATAAATCAGTATTGTGGTTTCTCAGAAAATTGGGAATCAACATACATCATAACCCAGCACTATTAGTTCTGGGCATATATGCAAAGGATGCTCAATCATACCACAAGGACACTTGCTCAACTATGTTCATAGCAGCATTATTCATAATAACCAGAACATAGATGCCTCTCAACTGAAGAATGGATAAAAAAAAATGTGGTACGTTCATACAGTGTAGTATTACTTAGGAGAAAAATAACAATGGTAACGCACCACCTGACAACTGAATCCATAATGATAATGTTACGTCTTGAATAACTTTAAAACAGTTCCGGAGTGCCACCAGCAGGGAGGCATTCTGACATTCCTAGGTGCCAACTCCTAGAACAGACAGGTACGGAAAGCATGAGAGTTCAAACAGGGGCCAATACAGGGGTTACCAACAGCTAATGACGCACTTGACTGGAGGTCTCACGGCAAGGTACACGCGGTTAACTGACCCACTATACCTTACTCTTTTCTTCCAAGTGTCAAACACAAAAACGACAGTCATTTCAGAAATCTTTTAGGCATTTTCAATGGTTTCCGAATTATTCGTAGGAAGCTCTGGTTTATTTGTATAGAGTTTGATGTATGTGTCCACCATTAAATCCAGATCATGTTTTATATCAAAATTTATGTTATGCACATTATCATTATGGATTCAGTTGTCAGGTGGTGCGTTATAAGGCCTTTGAAAAATGAATTTGTGAGAGATACATTTTATAATGTATTACGATGAAGTGTACACCATTGACTTTTGACCTGTAGGAGTTACGGGTGCTTAAAACTTGTGGTAGCACTTCCCTTAGTCCCTGGCTCATTGGGGCATCCAGGAGTTCCTGTGTAGGTGCCGAGAAGTTTCATCTGGACGGGTGAGTGTGTGCTATCCTGGGGCGGACTGTCCAGGTAGAGAGCACAAACACCCCTCCCCCAGCTCCTGCTGCAGGGCTTGCTCTCCTACACACCCGCCCCCACCCCCACCCCCAAACCTGCCTTGTCTGCAAGGTCCTTAGCTGTGGAACAGTTTCCTGCCATTTCACTAAGGCTACCAACCCAGAGCACTGAGTTCTTGACTAGAGGGCAGGCCTCAAGGTCCCCGCCAGGGAAAGCGGGCCCCTGCTGCTGGGGCTGCAGTCTCTGCTGTGATCTGCTGGACCTGCTCTGCCTGCGCCCTACTTCCATTAGTCCCTGGCTCATTGGGGCATCCAGGAGTTCCTGTGTAGGTGCCGAGAAGTTTCATCGGGACGGGTCCTTAGCTGTGGAACAGTTTCCTGCCATTTCACTAAGGCTACCAACCCAGAGCAGTGAGTCCCTGACCAGAGGGCAGGCCTCAAGGTCCCCGCCAGGGAAAGCGGGCCCTTGCTGCTGGGGCTGCAGTCTCTGCTGTGATCTGCTGGACCTGCTCTGCCTGTGCCCTACTTCCCTTAGTCCCTGGCTCATTGGGGCATCCAGGAGTTCCTGTGTAGGTGCCGAGGAGTTTCATCGGGACGGGTGAGTGTGTGCTATCCTGGGGCGGACTGTCCAGGTAGAGAGCACAAACACCCCTCCCCCAGCTCCTGCTGCAGGGCTTGCTCTCCTACACACCCGCCCCCACCCCCACCCCCAAACCTGCCTTGTCTGCAAGGTCCTTAGCTGTGGAACAGTTTCCTGCCATTTCACTAAGGCTACCAACCCAGAGCAGTGAGTCCCTGACTAGAGGGCAGGCCTCAAGGTCCCCGCCAGGGAAAGCGGGCCCCTGCTGCTGGGGCTGCAGTCTCTGCTGTGATCTGCTGGACCTGCTCTGCCTGCGCCCTACTTCCATTAGTCCCTGGCTCATTGGGGCATCCAGGAGTTCCTGTGTAGGTGCCAAGAAGTTTCATCGGGACGGGTGAGTGTGTACTATCCTGGGGCGGACGGTCCCGGTAGAGAGCACAAATGCCCCTACACTAAGGCTACCCAACCAGAGCAGCGGGCAGGCCTCAGCAACCCCCGAAAGGGAGCGCAGGCACCTCCAGCTTGTACTGCAGTGTCGCCTGTGTTCTACTGGACCCCGCCCGACCCCTTGCATTCGGCCTTCTTTACGCGGGTCATTGGAATACCACGCATCCATGTTTTGGTGTTGAGGAGTTCACCTGGAAGGGAACGGTTCCTGCCCCTACACTGAGGAGATACACCTAGAGAGTTAGTCACAGCAAAGACTGGTCCACGACATCAGGCCACTCCTGGCTCCATTTGAAGGAAAAGATGGGCAGGCGCCAATGCAAGAATTCCCCCAACAACTTGAAAGGCAACGTGACATCACCAGGATCCAGGAATCCCGAAATGAGAAGTCTAAACCCTAATACAGAAGAATTAGAAGAATTCGACTCAAAAGTGAATTTTATGAAAATAATAGAGGACCTTAAACAGGAGGTGAAAAACTGCCACAACCAATTAGAGATTACAAACAAAAAGGTAGAGGAAATGAATAAATATCTCAAAGATACCCAAGAAAACCAAGAGAAACAAGAAAAAGTAATCAAACAGGTAAGGGAAACGGTTCAAGACTTGAAGAACGAAGTGGAAGTAATAAAGAAAACACAAACCGAGGGAAGGATGGAGATGGAAAATTTGAATAAACGAACAGGAACTACAGAGACAAGTACCACCAACAGATTACAAGAGATAGAAGAAAGAATCTCAGACACTGAAGATACCATAGAGAAAATAAACACTCTCATCAAAGAAAACAGCATAACCAACAAATTCTCATCACAAAACATTCAGGAAATCTGGGACACAATAAAAAGACCAAACCTAAGAATAATAGGGATAGAAGAAGGAGAAGAAGTACAGCTCAATGGTCCAGAAAACATATTTAATAAAATTATAGAAGAAAACTTTCCCAACCTTAAGAAAGATATTCCTTTGAAGGTCCAAGAAGCATACAGAACACCAAATCGACTGGATCAAAAAAAAACATCTCCTCGTCATATAATAATCAAAACACAAAACATACAGAATAAAGAAAGAATATTAAGAGCTGCAAAGGAAAAAGGTCAAGTTACCTATAAAGGTAAACCTATCAGACTTACACCTGATTTCTCTATGGAAACCATGAAAGCCAGAAGGTCCTGGATAGATATACTGCAGAAACTACGAGACCATGGATGCAAGCCCAGACTACTATACCCAGCCAAGCTTTCGTTCACTATAAATGGAGAAAACAAAGTTTTCCAGGATAAAAACAAATTTAAACAATACGTAGCCACAAATCCAGCCCTTCAGAAAGTAATTGAAGGAAAATCACAAGCCAAGGAGTCCAACAATGCCCACAATAACTCAGACATCTAAAGACCCTTCACCAGCACAACTTGAAGAAGGGAAACACACAAACTCTACTACCAAAGGAAAGAAAGAAAGAAAGGAAAAATGACCGGAGTTAACAACCACTGGTCATTAATATCACTTAATATCAATGGACTCAACTCACCTATAAAGAGGCACAGGCTAAGAGATTGGATACGAAAACAGGATCCAACATTCTGCTGCTTACAAGAAACACACCTCAACCACAAAGACAGACATCTACTCAGAGTAAAGGGCTGGGAAAAGGTTTATCAAGCAAACGGACCTAAGAAACAAGCAGGTGTGGCCATACTAATTTCTAACAAAGTTGACTTCAAACTAAAATCAATCAAAAGAGATGGAGATGGACATTTTTTACTCATAACAGGAACAATTCACCAGGATGAAATCTCAATCCTGAATATATATGCCCCTAATATAAAAGCACCCACTTATGTAAAAGAAACGTTACTAAAACTCAAGGCAGTCATCAAACCACACACACTAATAGTAGGAGATTTCAACACTCCTCTCTCACCAATGGACAGGTCAATCAAACAGAAACCTAACAGAGAAATAAGAGGATTAAGGGAGGTAATGAATCAAATGGACTTAACAGACATCTATAGAACATTCCACCCAAATAGGAAAGAATATACCTTCTTCTCTGCAGCTCATGGAACCTTCTCGAAAATAGACCACATACTCGGTAACAAAGCAAACTTACACAGTTACAAAAAAATATCGGTAACCACCTGTGTCTTATCAGATCACCATGGATTAAAGTTAGAATTCAACAACAATGCTATCCCCAGAAAGCCTATGAACTCATGGAAACTGGACAGTCAACTACTGAACCTCACCTGGATCAAGGAAGAAATAAAGAAAGAAATTAAAGTCTTTCTTGAATTCAATGAAAACGAAGACTCAACATACTCAAACCTATGGGACACTATGAAAGCAGTGCTAAGAGGAAAATTCATAGCATTAAGTGCCCACTTAAAGAAAACGGAGAAAGCACACATTGGAGACTTAATAGCCCACCTGAAAGCTTTAGAAAAAAAAGAAGCAGACTCACCTAGGAGAAGTAGAAGACTGGAAATAATCAAATTGAGGGCTGAAATCAACAAAATAGAAACACAGAAAACAATCCAAAGAATCAATGAGACAAAAAGCTGGTTCATGGAGAAAATCAATAAGATTTATAAACCCCTATCCAAACTAATCAAACGGCGGAGAGAGAATACGCAAATTAACAAAATCAGAAACGAAAAGGGAGACATAACCACAGACTCAGAGGAAATTCAGAGAATCATTAGATCTTACTACAAAAATCTGTATGCCACAAAATTGGAAAATGTTATAGAAATGGACACTTTTTTAGATAAGTACCATATACCAAAGTTAAACCAGGACCAGGTGAACAATCTAAATAGACCTGTTAGTCGCGAAGAATTAGAAGTTGTTATAAAAAACCTCCCCACCAAAAAAAGCCCAGGTCCAGATGGCTTCAATGCAGAATTCTACCAGAACTTCCAAGAAGACCTAATACCTATACTCCTTAATGTATTTCACAATATTGAAACAGAGAAGTCATTGCCAAATTCCTTTTATGAAGCTGAAGTTACTCTGATACCAAAACCACACAAAGACACAACCAAGAAAGAGAACTACAGGCCAATCTCACTCATGAACATCGACGCAAAAATACTCAATAAAATACTGGCAAACCGAATCCAAGAACACATCAGAAAAATTATCCATTATGATCAAGTAGGCTTCATCCCAGAGATGCAGGGCTGGTTCAACATACGAAAATCTATCAATGTAATCCATCATATAAATAAACTGAAAGAAAAAAACCATATGATCATTTCATTAGATGCTGAAAAAGCATTTGACAAAATTCAACATCCCTTTATGATAAAGGTCTTAGAGAGATTAGGAATACGAGGGTCGTTCCTAACTATAATAACAGCTATTTATAGCAAGCCGTCAGCTAACATCAAATTAAATGGAGAGAAACTCAAAGCTATTCCACTAAAATCAGGAACACGACAAGGTTGTCCACTCTCTCCATACCTCTTTAATATAGTGCTTGAAATTCTAGCAATAGCAATAAGACAACATAAGGGGATCAAAGGGATTCAAATCGGAAAGGAAGAAGTTAAACTTTCATTATTTGCAGACGATATGATAGTGTACATAAGCGACACCAAAAACCCCAGCAAAGAACTCCTTCAGCTGATAAACACCTTTAGTAGCGTTGCAGGATACAAGATCAATTCCAAAAAATCAGTTGCCCTCCTATACACAAAGGATAAGGAAGCAGAGATGGAAATCAGAGAAGCATCACCCTTCACGATAGCCACAAATAGCATAAAATATCTTGGGGTAACCCTAACCAAGGAAGTAAAGGATCTATTTGACAAGAACTTTAAGTCAATGAAGAAAGAAATTGAGGAGGATACCAGAAAATGGAAGGATCTCCCTTGCTCTTGGATAGGGAGGATCAACATAGTAAAAATGGCAATTCTACCAAGGGCAATTTATAGATTCAATGCAATCCCCATTAAAATCCCATCAAAATTCTTCACAGATCTTGAGAGGACAATAATCAACTTTATATGGAGAAACAAAAAACCCAGGATAGCCAAAACAATCTTATATAATAAAGGATCGTCTGGAGGCATTACCATCCCTGACCTCAAACTCTATTACAGAGCCTCAGTATTGAAAACAGTTTGGTATTGGCATAAAAACAGAGAAGTCGACCAATGGAACCGAGTAGAAGACCCTGATTTTAACCCACAAACTTATGAACACCTAATTTTTGATAAAGGAGCTAAAAGTATTCAATGGAAAAAAGAGAGCATCTTCAACAAATGGTGCTGGCAGAACTGGTTGTCAACGTGTAGAAGAATGAAAATAGATCCATATCTATCACCATGCACAAAACTCAAGTCCAAATGGATTAAAGACCTCAATATTAGTCTGAACACACTGAACCTGATAGAAGAAAAAGTTGGAAGTACTCTACAACATATGGGTACAGGAGATCACTTCCTACGTTTATCCCCAGCAGCACAGACATTAAGGGCAACATTGAATAAATGGGACCTCCGGAAACTGAGTAGCTTCTGTAAAGCAAAGGACACTGTCACTAAGACAAAAAGGCAACCCACTGACTGGGAGAAGATCTTCACCAACCCTGCAACAGACAAAGGTCTGATCACCAAAATATATAAAGAACTCAAGAAACTAAACTTTAAAATGCTAATGAACCCAATAAAAAAATGGGGCACTGATCTGAACAGAGAATTCTCAACAGAAGAAATTCAAATGGCCAAAAGACACCTAAGGTCATGCTCAACCTCCTTAGCGATAAGGGAAATGCAAATTAAAACAACTTTGAGATACCATCTTACACCTGTCAGAATGGCTAAAATCAAGAACACCAATGATAGCCTTTGCTGGAGAGGTTGTGGAGAAAGAGGCACACTCATTCATTGCTGGTGGGAATGCAAACTTGTGCAACCACTTTGGAAATCAGTGTGGCGATTTCTCAGGAAATTTGGGATCAACCTACCCCAAGATCCAGTAATACCACTATTGGGAATATACCCAAGAGATGCCACATCAAATGACAAAAGTATCTGTTCAACTATGTTCATAGCAGCATTGTTTGTAATAGCCAAAACCTGGAAACAACCTAGATGCCCTTCAATGGAGGAATGGATGAAGAAAGTGTGGAATATATACATATTAGAGTACTACTCAGCAGTAAAAAACAATGACTTCTCGAATTTTGCGTGCAAATGGATGGAAATAGAAAACACTATCCTGAGTGAGGTATCCCAGACTCAAAAAGAGGAACATGGGATGTACTCACTCATAATCGGTTTCTAGCCATAAAATAAAAGACATTAAGCATATAATGTGTGATCCTATAGAAGCTAAATAAGAAAGTGAACCCAAAGAAAATCATATAGTCATCCGCATGGAGAGGGGGAAGTAGACAAGATTCCAGGGCAAAAACTGGGAACTTGCGGGTGAGGTGGCATGGGGCAAAGGGGAAATGGGATGAGAAATATGAGAAGGGGAGGATGGGAGGAGCTCGGAGGATTGGGATGGTTGGGATATAGGAAGGATGGATACGGGAGCAGCGAAGTATATATCCTATCTAAGGGAGCCATCTTAGGGTTGGCAAGAGACTTGACTCTTGAGGGGTTCGCAGGTGTCCAGGAATATGTCCCCAGCTGGTACCTTGGGCAACTAAGGAGAGGGAACCTGAAATGACCCTATCCTATACTGATGAATATCTTGCATATCACCTTAGAACCTTCATCTGGCGATGGATCGAGGTAGAGACAGAGTCTCAATTTGGAGCAACGGTCTGAGCTCTTAAGGTCCAAATGAGGAGCAGAAGGAGGGAGAACATGAGCAAAAAATCAGGACCACGAGGGATGCACCCACCCAGTGTGACAGTGGAACTGATTTATTGGGAGCCCACCAAGGCCAGCTGGTCTGGGACTGAATAAGCATGGGTTGATTCCGGACTCTCTGAGCATGGCGGTCAATGAAGACTGATGAGAAGCCAAGGACAATGGCACTAGGTTTCGATCCTAATACATGAACTGGCTTTGTGGGAGCTTAGCCTGTTTGGACGCTCACCTTTCTGGACGTAGATAGAAGGACCTTGGTCTTCCCGCAGGGCAGGGAATTTGGACTGCTCTTCAGTATCGAGAGGGAGGGGGAATGGAGTGGGGGGAGGAGAAGAGGAGTGGGGATAGGGGGAGGGAAGTGGGGGGAGGGCAATATTTGGGAGGAGGGGAGGGAAATGGGAAATGGGGAGCAGGTGGAAATTTTAATTAAAAAAGAATAAAAATAAATAAAAAAAAAAAAAAAGAAAAACTTGTGGTAGCAGCACTTGGAAGGCAGAGGCATGAGGTTTTAGTCCAGCCTGGGCCACATAGCGGGACTGTCTCAAAAAAAAAGCAAGGGCCGGGGATAGCTCAGTGGAGCACTTGCTGAGCACATGCAAGCCCAAGCCTCAGGACTGCAGGAGCAGAGAAGAAAGCAACAGAATCCAACTGCACTATGAGCAGCCCAGGAGTTACAGAGTCTGTGAGCTCAGCAAGCAGGTTTCAGTAGTCTGTGCAGGACGGGAGGACCTCAGAGGAGCGAGTGAACGGCAGAGCCAGGCGCTGTCAACCCACTTGGTTGTTGCTGTTTACATTCCTTTGTCGAGCCCACATTTCCATAGCCCTTTCCACAGGTAAATTCACTTCTGCTCTGCGGTGAAGACAGGCAAAGTCCACCCATACAGGCAACCGACTTGTCTGTTTTCTTGTCTTTCGTGATTATGTCTACCACCGTGTCTTGATTTATAAGCAAAACCTTCAAAAATAAATGCTTTGCGGTTTATCTAAAGAGTAATACAGAAAATATTACTGTTATTTTTGGTGAATAAAATCAATTTTGTACAGTTTATTTCAATCTAAATAAAATGTGAATTTTGTTTAAATTTCAAAAAAAAAGAAAAATAACAATGGTATCATAAAATTTACAGGCAAATGGATGAATCAGAAAAAAATCAACCTGCATGAGGTTACACAGACCCAGAAAGACAACCATGGTATGAACTCACTCATATTAGATATAAAGCAAAGGATGACCAGTACTCAGCCACAGAGAAGCTAGGAAATAAGGAGGATGCTAGAAGGGATGCATGGATCTTCCTGGAAAGAGGAAATAGATGAGATATCCTGGGTAAACTGGGGCGTGGGGGTAGAGAGGATGGGATGGGGGACAGGAACATGAGGAATCAGGATGGCTGAGTTGGGGATAGAATGGAGGGAGAGAATAATGAAAGAAATATATTGATAGAAGGGGTTACTATGGGGTTAGAGAAAAACCTGATACTGAGGAAACTCCCAGGAACCCACAATGATGACCCCAGATAAGACTAGTTACAATAGTGCCTGAATTGGCCTTCCCTTATAATCAGATTGGTGACTAACCTAGTTGTCATCACAGAGCCTTCATCTAGTAACTGAAGAAACAGATGTAGAGATTCATAGTCAACCACTGGGCCAAGCTCAGGGAATCCAATTGAAGAGAGGGAGGAGGGATTATATGAGTGGGGAGAGAGGGGTCAAGATCATGACAGGGAAACCCACAGAGACAGCTGACTTGTGCTTGTTGGAGCTCAATGACTCTGGACCAAAATCTAGGGAGTAGGCATGGGACAAACCTAGGAACTCTACATGCAGGTGACAGTTGTGTAGCCTGGTCTTTTGTGGGACTCCTAACAGTGGGACCAGGACCTGTCCCGCTGATGCATGAGCTGACTCTTTGGAACCTATTTCCTATGGTAAGACGCCTTGTCCAACCTTGATGCAAGGGGGATGAACTTGTTCCTGACTCAACTTGATATGCTATGCTTTGTTGACTCCCATAGAAGACCTTACCTTTTCTGAATGGAGAGAGAGGAGGAGTGGATGGGGGTAAGAAGAGAATGGGAGGAGAGAAGGGAGAACAAAACTGTGGTTGGTATGTAAAATAAATATAAAAACATTTAAATAAAATTTAAAACCTTAGGGAAAAAAGCTGAAAGTGGAAGAGTGAGCTTGTACTAGTGGACTTCTTCCATTGTGTTCCATCTGGACCCCTGCCTATTAGACAGTGTCCCCTGCATTCTGGGTATATTTTACTCTCTGTTGTTCTCTCAAGTGCCATTTATCTCTGCAGACACCCCCAGAAATGTGCTTCACTGATCTAGGTGTCTCTTATTCAAGGTGGCAATCACAACCATCCCATAAGCATTAAGATGTCTTACCATCCAATGACATGAAAGCCATCATAACATTATAGGACAACATGTTCCTCATGTGTATGTTGTGATGCCTACCTAAACCACCATTGCACTGCCAGTCATATAACTGTTAGAAAGGACTCTTTCTTTTGGGCAAGGTGGTTCATTTCTGTAATCCAGCATGTAAGGCAGGAAGATATGCAAAGGAGTTCACTGGACTACGTACTGAGAAGCTATACTGAAAAACACAAAGTAAAAAAGTGTTTTTGGGCAAAGAGCCTTCAAGTTTCCCTGTAATATTTGAAATATAATGAGTGGCACTCCACCTGAGTGTCAGGTAGAGGAGCTGTTTCAGAAAAATGTGTGGCCATCAAGAAATGACTCTATTACTTACATTCATGTAGAAAAGACATAAAGGGAATTTTTTTTAATGGTGCCTTTGGTTTGCTGCTCTAGCACTGTTCATTTTCAATTACAAGATTTTGTTATGTAATGGTTACTACCAACTTATTTATATGAACCCCTCATTAGGTCCACCCCAAGAGCTCTTTGATTGCTCAAATTATTCACTTGTTCTAGTTTCCAAACCCTTCTCTGAAACAAAGCCAAAGGAGTGCTGACCAATCTTATGTCCTGCCTTTTCGTCTCCTTTACTTGAACCATCTGTATGCTCATCTATTTCTCTTAGAATAAAATCTCACACTCCAGTCTCTCCAGCCTCATTATTCACTGGGCTTTCCTTGTCTTCTCTGTTTTAACTGTTTGACCTTTCTACTAGAAGGATTTTGTACCTCAGGATGCATGTTGCTTTCTATAGACAGAAGGCTTTTCTCCATCTCGCCCATCCCACTGGATTGGTTTCTTCCCACCCACTCAGTCCAGCTAGTTTGTGCAGTCGCTTATGAAATAACTACCCCGAGATTTACTATCAGTTACAATTGTCTGGCCAATGTCTTAGGCTTCTGACTGGCTAGCTCTAACTATTTAATTAACTCATTTCTATTAATCTGTGTATTGCCATGAGGCTTGAGGGATGATACTCCTTTGGTGGCTACATGGCATCTCCTCCTCAACTCTGCCTTCTTTCTCTCTGTATCTTTGTTTGTGCTTCCTGCTTAGCTTTACTCTGCTAAGCCATTGGCTGAAACAGCTTTATTCTTCAACCAATAAAAGCAACACATATATAGAAGGACATCCCACATCAACTTACTTCTTCACTTGGTTTACTACTATTCCTATTTAGATCTTAGCTATCAATTTATGTCAAGGAGAACTATGAAATGGTGGATTTTCTTTGTCAACTTGGCCACAAAGTCAGAGGATCACTCATTGTATCTGAGAGGTTGAGATAGACATATGAACAGTAAACTCAGTAAAGTAGGCTGCTCTCCTGGTGGTAGGTGGATATCTACTTCATTGAAGGCCAGATAGAACTTAAAGGTTAAGCAGCAACTGTTGTTTAAACTGGGGCATCTGCCTTTAGACTTCCACTGAAACAGCAGCATTTTGTTGCCTTCTTTTAACCTATTTTCTATTTGTAGAAGTTCTTTGCCTTCTATCTAAGAGTTCTTGCTTTGGTATTCTGACCTGCATTCCAAAAATTCAGGAAGAGGAATATTCTTGCATCCAGCAGTCCAATCAATAGTCCTCTTGTATCCCCAGACTTTACTTTGATGTATGCCCTAGAGACATATTCTGAACCATGCTACTTGCCACCTGTCCTCTAAAGTTCTCTTCCATTAACTACAGGCTGGACTTTCATAGGCCTACAATGTCTCAAGATGTCATATGGAGACAATTTTCTTGACTTATCATAGCTTCACTCTTCAAGGTAAAACTTCCAAACTTACATCTTATTCTAGGTAATAAATTTCCTCTATTCCTGACACTGTGTGGGATGACCTTGTTTGCTATCAACTAAGCTCCAAGTATGTCAAAAATATGTTTCAACATTCTTCATTTGTATCATGTTTTAACTATCTTTAGGTCAGCATGACATTCATTTGGACTCCTCCAAAAAGAACATCCTGTTCCCTTTGAGGTTGGCATATTTCAGGGTGAATGACTTTCTCCCCCTTACTTTCTGCTTTTGGAATCTTAACGAGCCAGCTTTGAGTTTTAGAGACAGTGACTTAGTTTTTGAGTGAAGGAATTAATTACTTTTAAATGCCACTGCTAAAGTAGTATCAACACTCTGTTCTTACTCATGAATTATAGTCCCTTTAAAGTATCAGAAAGATTCTATCAGTTTCTTTTTTTTAGTCGGAAACTGAGATTTACTTAGGAATTTTAAAAATTACTAATTAATATATTTGCTTTTCTTTTTATATTTTTTCTTTTTATTCTTTTTTTAATTAAAATTTCCACCTGCTCCCCGTTTCCCATTTCCCTCCCCCTCCTCCCACATATTGCCCCTCCCCCATCCCCACTCCTTTTCTCCTCCCCCCACTCCATTCCCCCTCCCTCTCAATACTGAAGAGCAGTCCAAATTCCCTGCCCTGCGGGAAGACCAAGGTCCTCCCACTTCTATCTAGGTCCAGGAAGGTGAGCGTCCAAACAGGCTAAGCTCCCACAAAGCCAGTTCATGTATTAGGATAAGAAAGTGAACCCAAAGAAAAACGTATAGTCATTCGCCTGGATAGGGGAAGTAAGCAAGATTGCCAGGCAAAAACTGGGAACTTACGGGTGAGGTGACATGGGGCTAAGGGGAAATGGGGTGAGAAATGTGAGAAGGGGAGGGTGGGAGGAGCTTGGGGAAATGGGATGGTTGGGATATAGGAAGGGTGGATACGGGAGCAGCGAAGTATATATCCTAACTAAGGGAGCCATCTTAGGGTTGGCAAGAGACTTGACTCTAGAGGGGCTCGCAGGTGTCCAGGGAGATGTCCCCAGCTGGTACCTTGGGCAACTGAGGAGAGGGAACCTGAAATGACCCTATCCTATACTGATGAATATCTTGCATATCACCTTAGAACCTTCATCTGGCGATGGATCGAGACAGAGACAGAGACCCAATTTGGATCAACGGTCTGAGCTCTTAAGGTCCAAATGAGGAGCAGAAGGAGGGAGAACATGAGCAAGGAAATCAGGACCACGAGGGGTGCACCCACCCACTGTGACAGTGGAACTGATCTATTGGGAGCCCACCAAGGCCAGCTGGACTGGGACTGAATAAGCATGGGTTGAAACTGGACTCTCTGAACATGGCGGACAATGAAGGCTGATGAGAAGCCAAGGACAATGGCTCTATCATTTTCTTTTAATGAATCAGAGAATAGTTTAAGGTGTTTCCACATTGCTTCAAAATCATATGCATGTGGAAGGCAGTAGTTAAATCTGTATTTGGAAGTGCACTGTTGTCCAGATGATTTGGAATTGACAGGGACCTTGGAATCTGCATTTTCAAGAAAGTATTTAAATAACTTGTAGGTATTGGAAAGCCAACTAACCAAAAACTTCAGTGCTTTCCTTATGTGCTGCTATTATGAAAGGAAGCTTGACATCTTCGAATTTAACAACAATTTTGTTACTATTACACATATTTATCCTGAACTTAGTGGGTTTCTTTATGAAGCTTCAGTACATGTGAAATGCAGTTTCTGGCATGACTCCAGGGACTGACTTGATTGGAGAGGCAGAGTGAAGAAAGGACAAACACATAGACACAAAACATACCTGAAATTCTTGCTTATAGAGAAACTACAACACTCTGGAAACAGCATGTTTACTATTATACATGGATCAGAGAGACAAGGTTATTGCATAGAGTTGAAGGAGGAGATAGAGTTATTTCATATAGTAAATCTGGAGGAGGAAAGTTATGGAGGATATTTTCTGTACACATTATTTGATATCTACATGACTACAGTAAGGTTTTGTCAACCCCTTGTGTCTCACCCTCCTCGTGTGTGTGTGTGTGTGTGTGTTTCCCCATAGATCTGAGACTCCTAGCTAGCTCATGTCCACACCACACGCCCACACAGGTCATCATCCCCTCAGTGCTTTCTCCTCCCCCCCAGAGAACACTGCACTTTGATCATGACCTACCTTTACTTCTGCTTTCTTCTTCCTTCGCTCCACTCCTTCATGCTCCTTCCACTTCCATTCTTTCAAACCATCTCCCCAACCCAATTAGTTTCTACATGTGAAGAAAAAATTTGAGATACTTGTCTCATGAGTCTGTCCTCTTTTGCTTAACATTATAATCACTTTTTTTTGCAAATTCTTTTGCACAAGGAAAAATATCATTATTTCTTATGGTTGAATACTATTCCTTGTATCTTCTGTAGACACTAATCTTGTATTTCATGTCTCCAAAATTATGAATAGTGACATGATAAATGTGGGTATGGTGCTATCTCTTTTATATGTTGGCTTCATTTATTTCATATAAATACTTAGGATGGTATATCTGGATCATATATTAGTTTAATTTCATTGAGGAACCTCTCTAATATTTTCTGCAATATCTCTACTAATGCATATTCACAGAAGCAGTATTATACACATGATAAGGGTTCCTGTTTCCCCATATCATTGCCAGACATTTTGTTTTTGATTATGGGTGCTTTGACCAAGTTGAAATAGAACCTACACATAGGATTTGTTTAATTTACAGTTTCTACCATACTGAGATTGAACCCAGAAATGTATAAATGCTAAATTAAAGCTCTGTAACTGATCCACATCCCCACATCCCCAGACTCTTTTATCTTTTCAATTTGTTTAAAGGCAGGGTTTTGCCCAGCTGCTCAGGTTTCACTATAGTTTTCATGTGCATTTCCTTGGTGGCTAAATATAGTGAACATTTTTTTAATTGTATTTTTCCCGTCAGTATCTTTTTACTTTATAAAAAAGGAGTCCCTATATACAGAATCACAGCATCTAGCAGTTCTGCACAGAAATGGTAAGCCATTGAAGTGTGTGTGTGTGGTGTACCTTATCTTTTGGCTGCTTCTCAGCCCCAGCCTGACAGCAGCCCATTGTTCAGTTTTCCAGCAAGCTTATACTCCCCCAGCATTTTCCACACTGAACGGATATCATGGCTGATCTCATGTTTGCCATCTTCCCTGTGTCTCCCTCAAGTGCTACAGCCCACTCTGATTCTTTGTCTCTCAGTTCTTTTTACATTTATTTTTTTATTCCTTTAAATAATTCTCCTTTGGCACAGAAACAGTGATTGGAGTGCACTGTATGAGTATTTCACCTCCTCACTTGATATAAACTCTTGAGGACATGGTTAATGATTTATTCATCCTCTGTTGTAGACCCATTGCCCAGAACACAAGACACTGGGGAAAAAAAAAGAGATGGGGCTGAGGCTGTATTTCACTTTTTAGATGAAAGATTAGAGAGCTCTTCAGTATCTGTTTTTGGAATCATGATTTCTGCTTTTACTTGACTAAACTGACTAATTAATTTGCAGTTTTCTTGAACCCAAAGTTTTTAATAATAATATCTACCACACCCTCAGTGGATAGCATGTAGGTTCCTGTCTTTGTGTATTTGACAACAAAGGCAACAGACAACAAAGTCAATCAAGCTGTTTCATTGATGAGACTGAGTGTAAATAATTAAGCAACTTTCTGAAATAATAGAATTAATTAGCAAGTTTGGGTCAGTTTGCACTTAGGACTGCTGCAAAGTTTCAGACCTTTATCTGCTATATTATACAGTACCTCTCAAATATAAGCGACAAGAAGAAATTCTGAAGTATTAATAAATTCGCTCACCAGTTAAATTATCCAGCTAATGAAACCCAGTCAATGCTCTCTGAGTTTGGCTTGTGCTTAGACTGTGGTGTTAAAGTCAAATTAGAATTATTCTTTGGCGATAATGTGCTGGATATTTTTGGGGCAACTCCCCAGTATAAAAATTACTTTCCCTTTTATCCCCTGCACTTCTAAGACCAGTGCATTTGGTTTGAGGGCTAGATGCATTTCGACTCTGAAACTGTATATACTAGAGAATAATATGGAGCCCGCATGCATACATATTTTTATCTTGTGTGGATGAGTGTTATGCATGCGTGTATGTCTGTGCTCCTTGTGCATTCAGTTCCTGAGGAGGCCAGAAGAGAGCATCATATAGGTGAGTGGAATCAAACCTGGATCCTCTGCACAAACAGGAAGTCTTCTTAACCACTGAACCATCTCTCCAGTCTGTACATTGCTTTTCATAAATACAGAAACATACGCTGCTACCACGTGAAGAAAATGTTTTCTTTTTCCTGTGGGGTATTTTTCTCCCCTTTTCTTGAGAGTCAGCCTAGCATACAGAGACCCACCTTTGTCTCTTCTGTCCTCTCTCTCTCTCACACATTTTCCTCATCCCCATCATGACATAAGGAAAGCCTTGTTATTACTGATCATGTGTTCTCAAGCCCGTGGTCTCTACCATGATACTTTCCTTTCCCTGAAGGACCTAAACTCTTGAAAGGCAAAGCAGGGAAATATTTGCTTGTTCATCTTATTCTCTCCTTCTCTGAAACAAAACATGCTGCAAGCTACTTTCATGAGGCTTAATAGGGAAAGATAGATGATAAGAGAACAAGATGAGACTAAATAGTATAATAGTTAGTGCACCAGCAAATAGTATGTGTGTGTGTGTGTGTGTGTGTGTAAAGGGGCACACATGCATGTGAGCATGTGCATGCACACATGTCTCTTTCCCTACTAGTGATTTATTTATTTATTTTCTCTATGGGTGAGCATAGATTAACCCTTTTTTTCTGGTCACAATAGAAAGCAAACATGAACAAAGAGTTGGAAACTATTCAATTTTTGATTAAGCCCACTTTTTTTTTTTTTTTTTTACCTGATAGGTCTTTTTTTTTTTTTTTATTCTACCAGCACTCAAATCCATTCATCCAAAATACTTTCCAAGGATAGAATTTGGAGTTTAGTCTTTTCTGGAATTTCATTACAAGACCACCTAATTAACCTGGATAATTCAGTTCAGCTTTCTGTACAGAATATTGAAAACCGTTAATGAACTGTCTAGAATCTTTCCAGTAGAAAAGATGGCATACTCTCTCAAGCATTTTTTTCATTTCAATACATAAGAGAATCAAAATGCCATTCTTTAGACAAGTATAATTAAGATCATTTTATTTTGGAGATAGACCCCATTTAATAATTTTTTAAAATTACAGAATCATCTTGACTTACATGCAAAGGATCTCAGAGGAGTAAAGGTCAAGGGAATTTAGGGAAAGGTAATGTATGATTTGCTGAACTTTCCAAGCAGTCAGTGAGTAAAACAACTCGAATGTCAGAAATTAAGTTGGTATTTTCTGCGTGTTACTTAAGCTTCTGAAGTGGCTTGAGAGATCTGAAAACGACTGACCATTTGTGTAGTGTTCATCTCATTAAATTGTTCTGAAGGATTAACAAGCTAGGTCTGCCTTCAGCTTTTGTTCAGCTCTGTCCCCAGTTCTCCATCTCGGTGTCTCTCTTCCCTTCTCCCCTTCTACTCTGCTTCAGCATGGGTCCCAGGTGAGCATTCCTGCTGAAATGATGGCCGGTCCTAGCTGCAGATCATTCATTACCAGTTATCCCTGGCAGATCTTTACACTGTGAAGTTTTCCCACCCAAGCCTTAATGGCTGTTTCTAAAACTATTGATATTTACTAAGTCAGGGGCAATTTGTCTTTCAAGGAAGTGCCAAAATAGCTTCCTAAATGGAACTCAAGGATGATACATAGCATGCCTCTGCATTATGGAGAGTTCTGGCATTGAAATCAGATAGGAGAGACTTACAGTTTGGCTGAGAATCAGTGTCATAGATGGGGTTTATGAGTGAGAAGTCTCGATGTGAATGCTGTCAATTTCTTGTCTTGTAACAGAAATAGTTCTTTTCTAGTTGTCTGTCTTTTCTTTTTTTTTTCTATGAGGCTAGTAAGAAAACCTTATTAAATTTTATTGGTTTATTATTATAATCATGTGTGTGACATGTGTGGGTGCTCACATGTTAAGGTGTGCAAGTGGAGATCAGAGGGCCTCCTCTGCATCTCTTCTTCTACCTTTGTCTTAGTTCTGAAAATTGAACCCAGATTAATAGGTTTGTGTCAAAATACCTGTGCCTACTAAGCTATCCCACCAGCCCTCTCTGTGTATTTTTATAATTAGAGGAAAATAAATAGTCTTTTATTTGGGGTTCATGTTTACCCTTTGCTATAATGTGAACAGGATTTTATGCAATTAAAAAATATTATTCTTTAATTTGTTTGTTCATTTCCTCACAGATAGTTAATAAGCTCTTATTACTATAACAATCTTTGTGCATATCTTTAGGGATAAGATCCTGAGCCCAGTAGTCACACTAACAAAATACTCTGGGAATTAATATCTAGTAATTCTTTTTGAGTAAAGAGTCTACTATTAAACAAGTCTGCAGTTGAGTATGGCATTCATATGACTTCAAGTTGCCCTTGTAGCAAGGCAAAGCCCTTCAATTTGAGAGTGAAATTTGCTCTGCATTGACCAAACATTAGGCAGCTATATGAATTCATTAGACCTGCAGGAAATGTGTGACATTCGCAAGATGTCAAGTAACACTGTGACAAGGCAAAGCCCTTTGGGCTGAGGATGAAGTTTACTCTACTTTGGAGGCGAAAAATGTGGAGAGTTTACCTTGCACAGTAGGCATGATACAAGGATTGTTTTTGCTCAAATTCAGAAGTTTTTTGTTTTTTGCACATCTTTTATAAAATAACTTAGGTTATTTTAATTACATTCATTCGGTGCTTTCCTCCTTTCTTGTCTAACTTTTATAAGCATGTGACTTTCCAAATAAAAGTATAATAATGTTCATCATCAAATTTCAACAGTGCATCTACTCATTCCTGAGTCCCAAATGCACCTGTGGTGGGTTGCTTTATCAATTTGATCCAATAAAGAATAACCTGACAGACTAGGATCTACAAAAGCCAGTACATGCAGTAGAAACAAATCCCATTGCCATTATCAATGGCTTCTCAATCAGCCCCCATTGTCAGCCACATTCAGAGGGTCCAGCTGGATTTGGATGGAGCGGGGAGGGCCTTGGACTTCCCATAAGGCAGGGTACCCTGCCATTTCTTAAGACTGGAGGGGGAGAGAGGAGGGTGAGTGGAGAAGCAGGAGGGAAATAGGGGGAGGGCAGGAAGTGGAAATTTTTGAATGGAAAAATAAATTTAAAAATACAAAGATAAGACTCCTGGGGATGTATGTGAGGAAATGTTTTTATCACATTAATAAAATAGGAAAACGTGCCCACTGTGGCTGGCACCATTCCCTAGGCAGGGGTTCCTAGACTACATGAAAGTGGAGAAAGTAAGGTGATTGTAATTATGCATGCATTAATACTTTCCTCTCTTTTTCTTAACTATGGATATAATGTAACCACCTCTCTGAATTCCCAGGGATAGACTGTGACCCAGAACTCTAAGCTAAAACAAACCCATTCTTTAAATTGATTTTGTCAGGTTTTTTTTTTATCATAACAATAGAAAATGAAAGTGAGGTAGCACCTTAACATTTTCTATTTCATATTTTCTTATGCAAGTCTTCCTTCTAACCATTACTTCCATAGTCTTTCCTGCCTCGTTCTGCTGTGGTCATTATGAAAAATGAAATCATTTGCCACCTTCTATGGGAAACCTGTTAACTTGCATTGATTTTGGATACATTCTGTTTTGTGGTGTGGATATAATTACTTGTTACATGTTTCTGTGTTCCACTTTGAGAGTGTTATTCCTTCTAATGAATAGATTATGAGTATCTTTTAACAAAGATACTTTTAAAAAGTAGTTATCAGAGATTTATTTCCTTGTCAATCCTTGAATACACTTTCTCAATCCTCTTGCCTTATAGATTACAAATCAAATACATTTTCAAATATAGAAGGAAACCCACAGATTATACAGTAGTAAGCAAAATGATGAGAACACAGAAAATATCCAATTTTTAAGAATCTGGTGAACATATGAGAGTTTTCTCCACAACCTGGGAGAAGATTAAGGTAATGGAACATGGGCAAAGAAGGGGAGAGTTTACTACACATGATACTTAATTTTATTAAACAGGGCAATGGTAACAACCAGAATCTAATTTACCAACTCTTTATTGCTATTAAAACATTCCAAATAATACTATGATGCTTTGTACTCCAATTAACCTATTGTTTATTTTATTTTGACTGACAATGATCTGTATTTTATAATTTCTAATTTCTTTAGTACTGCTTGTTTCCTTACTTGTAGAGTTCTCTTCTGTCCGTTGCTTGATATTTCCTACATGAAGCCTGAATGTAACTCAACTATCAACTGTACATATTTACTTCCTTGAAAGAATCTGTAACTGGTGATGAGATTTGTAGCCTGGAAATTCTCCCAGCTTCCGTCCTAATTATAGAAAAGTCTTTCACTTTTTTAAAAAAGGTAAACTACTTATTTTTATTTTATGTGTATGAGTGTCTTGTCTACATGTGTCCATGTACACTGTGTGTATGCCTGTTGCCCATGGAGAACAGAAGAGGATATCAGATGTGTCACACCCCCTGAACTGGTGTTACTGGGAGTGTGAGCTGGGAACCAAACATGTGGGTTCTGGGAACCAGACTCAGATCCTCTGCAAGAGTACCTAGTACTCTCAACCACTGAGCCACCTCTCCAGACCCTATAGTGAAGTCCCGGTGTGGGAGGCCTTCTGTCTATGTCTTGCTTTTATTGGTTAATGAATAAAAAACTGATGTATGCTGGGAGAAAGAAGGGCGGAGTTAGAGAGAGAAACCATGTAGTCACCAGAAATAGATGCTGGAAACTTTAGCTGGTAAGCCACTATCACGTGGCAATACACAGATTAATAGAAAAGTGTTAAATTATTATGTAAGAGATTAGCCAATAAGCAGCAAGAGCTAATGGGCCAAGCAGGAGGAGTTCACAGGAGTCCACAGGGATGACCCCAGCTAGGACCCCAGGCAGTGGAGGAAAGGGTGCCTGAACTGGCCTTGTCCCGTAGTCATACTGATGACTGTAATGACTATCACCATAGAATCTTCTACTGGTGACAGATGGAGATAGAGAAAGAGACCCACATTGGAGCACTGGACTGAGCTCTCAAGGTCCAGTTGAAGAGCAGAAGGAGGGAGAATATAATCAAGGAAGTCAGGACCACAAGGGGTTAGTCCACCCACTGAGGCAGTGTGCCTGAGCAAATGGGAGTTCACCAAATCCAGCTGGACTGGGACTGAAGGAGCATGGGATCAAACTGGACCCTCTGAATGTGGCTGACAATTGGAACAGACTGAGAAACCAATGATAATGGCACTGAGATTTGTCTCTACTACATGTACTGGCTTTTTGGGATCCTAGTCTATTTGGATGCATACCTTCCTAAGCCAGGATGGAAGGGGGAGGGCCTTGGACTTCCCACAGGGCAGGGTACCCTGTCCTCTCATAGGACTGGAGAAGGAGGGGGAGAGGGTATGGGTGGGAGCAAGAAGGAAGTGGAAGGAGGGGAGGGAGTGGACATTTTGATTGGTATTATTTATAAAGTAATAAAAAAGAAACATTGAAAAATAGGGAAAGATTCAAGGGCAGTGGTCTCTTACAGATAGATACAGAAAAGAACAGTTTTGAAAATTCAAATGGGAAAGGCTTAAGACAAACTTTGCCCAGCTAAGAATTTTTACTTGGTACCGAATACAGGGAAAAAGAATAAAAAGCAGTATCATTGTGGAGTAGCAAGCAGAGAGGCAAGTTGGAGAAGAAAGACTAAGTCAACTAGAAAAGGATATAAACAGCAATCAGCTCTCTCAACGACCAATCTTTGGATGTGGATGTCTTATTCTTTGATCATAGTCTCTACTGTCTAACGTATCTTGGAGTTTTAACTTGCTAATCTAGACACATGATAAATGTAGCTCAATCATTGTCTCATGCCTTTATTTTTAGAAATATCTATTGGTAATCAGAAGCAGATAAATCAAAAAAATTGCTAAGATTGGTAGGACTTTGAAGTGAGAGAAGGGAGGCTGCTTGTTGGTTCCTCCTGCCTGTCTAGCTTAAACCCAAAACAATCACACAGAAAATGAATATGACTCCTTTTTTTTTAAAGGAAAGAATTCTGTTCAATGCTTTGTTGTATTTAGCAGCATCTATAAGCAAATATCTTTTAGCAGCTGTTGCTCCTTTCTCAGCACTTAATCAATTCAAAGAGAACACAATAACATACAGTGTCAAGATTCTCTGCGTATTTTTTATCTTTACATGGCTTTATTTTAAGCTCCATTTCTTTTATTTTTAATTTTTGGCTTTTTGAGACAGGGTTTCTGTGTATATTTGTCCTGGAACTCACCCTGTAGAACAGGCTGTCCTTGAACTCACAGAGATCCATCTGCCTCTGCCTCCCCAGTGCTGGGATTAAAGGTGTGTGCTACCACATCTTGAAGTCACAGAGGTCAGTCTACCTCTGTGTCCCAAGTGTTAGGATTAAAGGTATGTACCACCACACCCAACTACTCTCTTTTTTCTTTTAAGGACTTTAACCTTTTTTTAAGCCTCCATATGTTTTTAAACAGACAGTAAACCATTTAGAGTTTTTTTTTTTAATCTTTGACTCTCTTTACTGTATATCTCTCTTTTTTTGACCACACAAGTCTAATTTACCAAGCAATATGGGTAGGATTAAAGCCATGGCTTTGACAGCTGGATCCAGGCCATTCCTTAGCTTTTTGTGTTTTTAGCCTTGTGGTGGAGGTACCTGCATTTCAAGGTCCCTGTGAGCAAGCAAACTGCAGCAGTGTGCACACAAACTACATTCAAATGATCCATCGTTGGACCACCTGTCTGAAAGAGTCAGAGTTTGCCCTGGCAGGATGGCCCAGAAAGTCAACATTTTAAAACAGCATGGCTTTTTTTTTCTGCTACAGTTGAAAACCACAAAGGATGTGGTCAGCTTTTTATCAACACTATTTAAGTGTAACACTATTTAAGTGTTTATGGCAGGAACTTTTAAAAGATTTGCAAGGTTTTACAGCTAAAACTGAGTGAGGAAGCCTTTCTTTTTTTTTTATTTTTTATTGTTTATTTATTTATTAAAGATTTCTGCCTTCTCCCCGCCACCACCTCCCATTTCCCTCCCCCTCCCCCATCCAGTCCCCCTCCCTCATCATCCCTAAGAGTAATCCGGGTTCCCTGCCCTGTGGGAAGTCCAAGGACCACCCACCTCCATCCAGGTCTAGTAATACCACCCTGAACGCGCCCGATCTCATCTGATCTCGGAAGCTAAGCAGGGTTGGGCCTGGTTAGTACTTGGATGGGAGGAAGCCTTTCTTAAATGAGAGTGCTTTCTTGACTCTAGCAAGCAGAGCAGACCTGAGAAATTGCTGCTACCAAGAGACCATGTGTAATGCTGTTATTTCGTTTTAGAATTACTTTCCAAGCTGTCTTAGGGTTTATGTGGATGCAGTGTCCCACTTTGGGTGCCATTTTGTAACATGTGGGCCAGCTTGTTGGGGTTTCTATACTGCCCAGTTTTCACAGTCAGTACGCCCCAAAGAAAATCACATAGAGAGTCTACATTAGGTTATAAACTAATTGGCCCATTAGCTCAGGCTTTATATTAGTTTTCATAACTTACATTAATCCATTATTTTTTATCTATGTTAGCCACATGGCTCAGTACTTTTTTCAGTGGGGCAGGTTACATTCTGCTTCTTTGGTGATCTGGGTAGGACTGCCAAGGGAGCTTCCTGCTTCCCAGAATACTCCTGTTCTCATCACCCCTCCTCTACTTCCTGTCTGGTTGATCCACCTAAACTTCCTGCCTGGCCAATCAGCATTTATTTAAAACATGATTGACAGAATACAGACAATTCTCCTGCATCAATGCTTTCTTTCATGAACTTAAATTATTGAATTGATACTTGCTTATGATTAAGGACTCCCTTACTATTCATGGATTATTTTTGAAGCTTAATATTTAATATTTATTTTTACTTTGCCATTCATAGATTAAAAAATTGGTCTGAAGTTGGGATAAAGTTAAAGAGAAGGTATTTAGGGATAAATATAATAAAGTACATTATGTACATATTAAAACATTTAAAAATTGTATAACACTGAAAAAATGGAACATTAGGCATAAAAATAAGTGGGAGGATTTAAATTGTGATGCCTAGAATGGGGATGTTTACAAGAATTCAGTTGGAAATAAAAATAACTCAATGGAGACACAGGGGCATAATTAAAAGACATGCTAACCAAAATATTAGGCAGTCAGAATACTGATTACCATCCAACAGAATTCCAGTAGACTGTACATTTTATGGTTAAATCCTCAGTGACTGACAGTGCCTAGTGTATGCCCTTGAAATATTTGTTGACTGAATGAATGAATGATGGATAAACCATAAATGAGGATTCCAAGAGCTACAGGGAAAACCATTAATTCACAAACTGATGAGTGCTTCAAAGCTTAAATTTTTCTGGTAATACATCAAAGGAAGTGGATGAGACTATTTTTACAATGTATTTGGGATCATTTTCATGATCAATATCATTTCATACTTACAACAAAATGTCATGGTTGTGTGATATGATTTATGGAGTGTTAGGAAGCTTATTCTGAAATTCTCTTGGTCGCAGCAGCTGATATTTCACAGCTGAAATGACATATGCTTTGCATTTTAGATCCTTTTCTTTCTCTGAAATCTGCTCTGAAGCAGTTTGGGTAGCCTCTGCTCTCACCTAATAAGGCCATCTTGGGCATCTGGGTGGCAAAGGTTTTAGGACAGTGTCTTTGAGTATGTGAAGCAGAGGTGTAAACTTATGTAGCTACCCAGGGGTTGTGGGTGGGTGGGTGGGGCATTATAGTGGAGTCTAACTGCTGTCTATGGGATGTGCGTGGCTTGGAATGGGACCTCCAGGTCATGGTACATTTTCTGCAGCTGGTGATCTGTTAGATGGATTTCTCTTTAACTCGAACAGCAGCAGTTGAAAGCTGGAGTTTGCTGTTGAAGATTTCTGTGGAGGAGAAATAGTGCTCTTTATCTTAAGTAGAGGCACTGTGATTGGAGGTTATGTTCATAGGGGGAAATTATTTGGGACTTACCTTTAAAGCCTTGTTAGAAAACAGGATTCCCACGTGCTTATTTCTAGTGCCTAAAAATAGGGTTACATTAAATGTAAAAAGGGATTTCATGGATGCAATCAGAGTTACAAATTTCAAACTAAGGAGATCAGTTAGATTATGTGGATGGCTCCAGCACAATTATATGGATACTTCAAAACAGAAGGAGAAGGAAGAAGAATCAGTGTAGGTCTCTTTTATGCTTCCTGGGCTGGCAAAATTAGTGTTGTGAGTCAATCTACAACTCAAACTGAAAAATCCTCTTTAGAGTCCATCCTTTCTTAGAGCCCTGAGAGGTTCTATCATAGTAGTCTCCAAAACTCTAGTTATTTTTATATCATTTTATTTTTATTATTTTGCTTTTGCATGTGTGAGGATATGCACCATATACTTGCAGTGTCATTAGAGGCCAGAAAAGGATGTTAGATACTCTGGAACTAGAGTTACAATTATTAGCCACCATGTGGGTGCTAAGAATTAAACTGGATCTTGAACTAGAGTGTCCAGTACTCCTAACTGCTGAGCCATCTCTTTATTCCTCCAAATTTTGCATTCAAAATTTAACTATAACAAGTCTTCCTATTATATTTTTATACATATTTCACTTTGGTTGGTTCTCCTTCCCTCATTTTCCTGTCCCACCTTGTTCTCTATACCACATACTTTTTTTTTTTTATGGTGAAAAAGTGTATATTTAGAATTAGCCGGCTGGGCTCAGTTTAGATGATTCCAGTTTTGTTGGCAACATCCAGAGCATCATAATCAGGAGCCAACCAAACATATGCCTTCTTCTCTCCGTCGGGCCTTATGAAGGTGTTGACTTTAGCCACATCAATGTCATAGAGTTTCTTCACAGCCTGTTTGATCCGGTGCTTGTTGGCCTTGACATCCACAATGAACACAAGTGTGTTGTTGTCTTCTATCTTTTTCATGGCTGACTCGGTGGTCAGGGGGAATTTGATGATGGCATAGTGGTCAAGCTTGTTCCTCCTGAGGGCGCTCTTCCGGGGGTATTTAGACTGCTTTCGTAGCCGCAGGGTCTTGGGCCGCCGAAAGGTGGGCCATGTGCGGATCTTCTTCCTTTTGTGGCTGTGGACGCCTTTCAGCACTGCCTTCTTGGCTTTCAAGGCCTTCGCTTTAGCTTCGGCTTTGGGAGGGACAGGAGCTTCCTTCTTCGCTTTCGACGCCATCTTGACGAAAAAGCCTTATACCACATACTTATCCCCAGTATTTCACCTTCTAGATTGTTCTGTTGTCTCCCCCAACTCCCCACTAAAGTACTCCCTCTTTTCATGTCTCTAGAGTATCTTTATAGTCTCCTAGCTTTAACCCATATTCACTCTCATCTGGATATGAAAACTTAACATGTGAAGCCTAGGGTGCTCATATGAGAGAGAACATGTGGTATTTGTCTTGGGTTATCATATTCAGAGTAATATTTTCTAGTTCCATCTATAGTCCTCATATCTCACAATTTTATTTTTTCTTTATGACTGAGTAAAGCCCTGTAGTATACATATACCATATTTTTGAAAGTAAAAACTTCATTTTTATACATTTTACATACCAACCACAGTTTCTCCTCCCTCCCTTGCTCCTGCTCCTCCCACCTTTGCCCAGCCCCATCCACTCTTCAGAGAAGGTAAGACCTCCCATGGAGAGTCAACTAAGCATGGCATATCAAGTTGAGGCAGGGTCAAGTCCCTCCTCCCTGGATCAAGGCTGAGCAAGGTATCCCGCCATAGGGAATAGACTCCAAAGAGGCAGTTCAGGCATCAGGGATAAATCCTGGTCCCACTGCCAGGGATCCCAGAAACAAACCAGGCCACACAATTGTCAGCCATATTCAGAAGGCCTAGTTCAGTCCCATGTAGGCTCCCCAGCTGCAAATCCAAAGTCCACAAGCTCTCAGTATCTCGGGTCAGCTGTCTATGTGGGTTTTACTCCTCCTACTCTTTGACAGGATTCTAGAAGTTCAGCCCAGTGCTTGTCTATCTCTATATCTGTTTCCATCAGTTACTGTATGAAGGCTCTATGATGACAATTAGGGTCAACAAACTGATTACAGGAGAAGGCTGGTTCAGGCACCTTCTCTACTATGCTAGGAGTCTTAGCTGGGGTCATCCTTTTGGATTCATGGAAATTTCCCTAGCACCATTTTCCCCCTTAATCCCATATTGGCACCTTCAATTAAGATATCTTTTATTGCTTTCCATCTCCACCCTTCCCCCCCTCACTCACCCTGCTCCCTCATATTCTCATCCCGTAACTCCTCCACTCTAACCCCCCACCCCAGTTTACCCAGGACATCTTATCTATTTCCCCAACCTAGGGTGATCCATGTGTGTCCGTCTTATTTCCTAGCTTTGCTGAGGCTGTGAATTTTAACCTGCATATGCCATATTTTTGTAACTATTTACCCTTGATGGATATTTATGCCAATTCTGTTTCCTTGAATTGTGTAATGAGCAGTGATAAACACTGAAGAACAAATATCTATGTAGTGGGCTATAGAATCCTTTAGGATATTCTCAGGAATGGTGTAGTGTGGTCATACAGTACTTCTATTTGTAGTTTTATGATCAGCCACTGGTTACCAGATTGACTGCAATGATTTATACCTAGTAGCAATGAATGGAGGTTTGCTTTATTCCATTCCCTAGCTGACACTTTTCATTTTATTTCTTTTTTCCTTTTTCTACTTTTTTTTTGACAGAATCTCACTATTTAGCCCTGGCTATCCTGCAATTCACTATGTAGATCAGGACAACCTTGAACTCACACAGATCTGCCTGCCTCTGCCTCTCTAGAGCTGGGAGTAAAGGCTTGCACCACTAACTACTCCCAAAATAGTTTGATGTCTTGAGAGTAGATATTCTGACAATCTCAAAGTCGTTTTGATTTTCATTTTTCTAATAGTAAGAATTGGTAGAACAATCTTCAACATACATATTGGGCATTTGCTTTTCTTCTTTTTAGGGGAAATGGCCTATTTGTTGATTGGCAGTTTGTTTTCTGGTGTATAGTCTTGGCAGCTTCTTATATATTCTAGTTATTACTCCTTTATCTGAAGCATAGCTAAAATAGAGTCCTCTCCCCTTCTGTAGGCTGTTTGTTCACTCTGTTGATAGTTCCTTTTCCTCTGCAGAAGCCTTTAAATTTCAGGAGATCCCATTTTGGGGATCAAGTTTTGGGTCTGTTTCCTATGCTGGAGTTATATTTAGAAACTTGTTGTTTGTGCCTATATCCTGAAATGTATTCCTTTAGCAGTTTCATTGTTTGTTGTTATACAGTAAAGTATCAGATGCAAATTGAATTAACTTTTGTGTGAGGTGAGAGATATGAATCTAATATTAATTTTCTGCGGTAGATATCTGGTTTTGACAAAATCCACTTGTTGAAAAGATTCTTTCTAGTCCATGTTTTTCATACCATAGCTAAAATTTAGGTGCTTATAGTTGTACACTTTAGCTTGGGGTTTTTTTTTGTTCTATTGGTCTGCATGTTTGTTTTATATGAGTACTATGCTCACTTTATCATTATGATTCTGTATAGAGGTCAGGTAATGTGTTGTTTCTTAGAATTTCTTTGGCTATTGGTGGTCCTTTGTATTTCCATATGAATTTGAAGATTGGTGCTATTGTTAAGCTTTTTATTGTTGTCATGAAACACCATGACCAAAAGCAACTTGGGAAGAAAAACATTTATATTGCTTTCACTTTTATATCAAAGTTCATCATTAAAGGCAGTCAAATCAAGAACTCAAACTGGGCAGGAACATGGAGACAGGAACTGATACAAAGGACATGGAAGAGCACAATTTATTGGCTTGCTTCTCATGACTTTCTCATAGAACTTAGGACCACCATCCCAGAGGTGCACGATTCCCTGTGATCTGGGCTCTTCCATGTCAACTGCCAATCAAGAATATCCACCACAACCTTTCCCACATGCCAATCTAGTGGGAGAATTTTCTCAATTGAGAGTTTCTCTTCCAAAATAAATATAGCTTGTGTCAGGCTGACGTGAAACTAGCCAGGACAATTGACTTTTACTAGTTATGTGAAGAAAGTTACTGGAATTTTAATGGGGATTACAATGAATTTGTAGTTTGATTTGGATAGTATAGCTCTTTTCACAGTCTTAATTCTGTCAAACTAAGAGCATGGAAGATTACTAAACTGACTCTCCATCTCCTACTCTGACAGTCCATGGGATTACACTGGGGACACTCAAATTATCTAAAATGATCTCTGTAGTTTAAAATTCATAACTGATTGCATCCATAAAATCAGTTTTTCTATTTAACATACGCCTCCTTCCCTCTCCAGGAAGAAAGTTGTGGGGGAAAGAAATTATCTGCCAGCCAGGTGGTGGTAGCTCACACCTTTAATCCCAACACTCGGGACGCAGAAGCAAATGGATCTCTGTGTATTTGAGGCTAGGCTGGTCTACAAGAGCTAGCTCCAGGATAAGCTCTGAAGCTATAGAGAAATTGTGTCTCAAAAAGTGAAAATAAGAAAAAGAAATTATCTGCCAACTGTGGACTGCCAAAGAAGAGTTGTTTATTTCCTTTCTGTCGATATAATCCAAAAAGGGTACATTCTGCTTAACTTTGCAAGGATCAGTTTTTAAGTATTGCTACTTTTGAGAGTTGAGGACCAAGAGTAGAAATGGTTCCAAGTGAATCTCTGTCCTTTCCTGGTCATATTTACCCCAGGTAATGGAGGAATAAAGTGTTCTTCTTGTAGGAAGTAAGCACAGAATTCTTCCATAAGGTGTTTAACTGCTAGTCAGAAGAGGGTTAGGGTAAAAGTACAGGTAAATCAAATAAAGAATGGCAAAGTTCTTATTTTGCTTTTAGATAAAAAAAAAAGACTATAAACTGTCAACGAAAACTACAAATAGAACCAAATCTCTTCTTCTAGTTGGACCATGAAGAACTAAAATGTTGAATAAAAATGCAGTCCTTGGTACTGCTAAAGCAATGAGCTTCCTGAAATAGCTCATTAAGATGTCATAGCTCCTTTGGTGGGCTGTTATTTTGACATTTTAAAGCATGGAATTTGCCTTTTGTGTATTCTACAGTGTCTCATCAAGGGACCAACAAAACCTTGTTACAATCAAGCGGATGTATTAACACCATCAAAAGCAGTTTCCCTTGGTTTTTCCGTCAACACTTCATATAAGTAATTAACTCCACTTTTCTAGATGGCAGGCTGGTTCTCAAAGCCAGAGATGGCCACCCACTGCTGCCTTCAAATGCTGTTTTCAGCGATTGGAACTGAGCAGATGGAAATGATGCAGGGATGGAGTATTGAAGAAAGGGAGAAAATTCAGTTCAAGTGACATTTGGGTGCGAGGGATTTGAGCTGGTTGTTATTTTTCAGTTTCTTATGCAGACATGCTGTGTACTGTGTACAGACTTTGAAATATAATTGCTGCTTCAAAGTCACACTATGCCCCTTAGGTATAGACAGAGTGTCTTAGTTACCCTGGAATTCTGTACAGAATGGAGAGAGCGTAAAGATCCTTCTTTGCATCTTAGGAAATGCAAGTTTTGAAGAAAAGATGAGCCTTCTTAAGAAGTTAGCATATGAGTTCCCTATGGCCTAAACCCTGTAAATTGTTTTGGAGACTTTTATTTTTTGTTTCATATTTTCAATATTTTATTATGGTATATTTCACTTTATTTTTATCATATTTAATTCGCTTAAGCTTTTTCAACTTAAAAATTTGTGGATTTAAAAATCTCATAGGTTTTGAAAATTCTAAGCTCTTGTACTTTCAAATACTGCATTTCTTCTGTGTTTTGCCTACCATTTTAGTTTTTGTTTTTTTTTGTTTTTGTTTTTTCTGTTTTTTTTTTTTTTTTGGTTTTTCGAGACAAGGTTTCTTTGTGGTTTTGGAGCCTATCCTGGAACTAGCTCTTGTAGACCAGGCTGGTCTCGAACTGGCAGAGATCCGCCTGCCTCTGCCTCCCGAGTGCTGGGATTAAAGGAGTGCGCCACCACCGCCCGGCTTGCCTACCATTTTAAACGTATTATTTTCTCCATTCTATTAGTGTTCTATGATAGGGTTTTCTCTAACATTTTATCATCATACTTACCTTTTTGAAAGTGGTGGTGTGAGAACTCTTGAGATATATTATCTTAGTTTACTTCAGGTACAAAATACATCATTTTTATCTGGGATTACCATGTCTTGTAGACTCCAAAATTCACTCATAAATTGGTATTTTTTTTTTCATGAACATGTCCTCCTCTTTCTGACCTTTGCTCCTTACCTACCTAATACTTGGTAATGACCATTATAGTCTGTTACCTTGAACTCAGTCTTTGCTTCAACTTTTATTTGGAAACTGGTGGCAGGTCTCATAAGAGTAAAAACAAGACAAAACAAAACAAAAACTACAGTTGAGCTGGTACCTACATAAAGCTGTCACCCCCATGCTCTAGAGTCTGTAACAAGGAAAGACACCCTGCAGGCTAACAAAACCAACCCAAGGACAAAGTCTTTGATCTACAATCTGTCTTTCTTATAGCTTTCAAGACCTCTAGCTTAGGGGTGGAACCAACAACAATGGGATGGGCCCTCCCATGCACAGCACAAATTAAAAAAAAATGCTCCACATGCTTGCCTACAGTCTGATCTTATGGAGACATTTTCTCAAACGAGGTTCCCTTTTCTCTGAAGATTCTAACTTGTGTCAAATTGATATAAAACTACCTATTACACACACACACACACACACATTTATGTAACAACAGTCAATGAAAAAAGAGGCCATGGACTTGAAAGTGAACAAGAAGAGGGGGTCTATGAGTAGATTTAGAGAACCTAAAAGAACAGGGGAATGGTGTAATCATATTCTAATCTCAAATTTGAAATAAGTAATTTAAAAAAAGAATATTAGCCAGGGTTCTCCAGAGTGATGAAAACTCAAGGATTGAGTACACATTCATACATAGGGTTTAGCTAAAGAATTGGCTTCTGTGACTACTGAAGCTGAGATTACTTTTCGGCTTTGTTTTGCCCCTTGTTATTTGTAGAACAGGTAAAGAGCTAAGACCTGGAGGGCTAATGGCTGTTTTCTTATCCTAGGCTGAAGGGTCTGGGATAGATCTATGTCCCAGCTCAACTAACCTAGCAAAAGAAAAGAAATCACAGCATTCTATACATTTGTTCTGTGCATGATTTCAGTAGACTGGATGATGCCCATGTGCTGAATAGAGGTGATTCTGTTTGCTACTGTTCTCAAGTCTATTCCAGGGCTGTTTTCCCAGACACATCTAGACAATCTCAGAATAGTAGCTAATAAGGAATGCATAGGAATACTGTGGTCCAGGAAAGTTGAAATACAAAACTAACTCTTAAAAACTACTTGGTAGCCTTCCAAAATATTGAGGTTGCAAAAGACCAAAACAAGTTTAGGAGCTATCCATATCCAAAGAGACAACGAGAAAGTATTATAAGATGAAACATACAGTCCAACATTGGATTTTGAATATGAATTTTATTTTATTTTCTGCTTTAAAAGAAGGTTCTGGAAAATTAGTGAAATATGAGCATAGTATGTAAATAATTATGCTATTTTAACATCAATTTTGTTATTTTGAGTATTTTATTCTGATATGTAAAAGAACTTATGTCCTTTTTTCATCAAAGATTTATTTTTATTATTTCAAATTGTGTGTGTGTGTGTGTGTGTGTGTGAATAAGCACTTTCATGTATGACCTGCCATCAAAAACCAGAGGCATCAGATCTTGCCACAGCCAGAGTTATAAGTAGTTACTGGCATATGTGACTGCTGGGAATTCTGCTCAGATCTTCTCAAAGAGCAGTACATGCACTTAGCCATCTCTCCATCCCCAGTTTCTTTGTTTTTTTCCCTAAGCACCTTCTTTCCCTATTAATTCTTGTTTTTAAACCTATTTTAAAATAAACTCCAACTTTCTTTATAAACAAAGTACATAAACGTTTAGAAATAAAGAAGCATCAGTTTTCAAATAAACCTATATGTCTTACAAAAATAATGTTATAATAATATGCATATATATATGTAGACAAGTAAATCATGCCATTTATTAGTTCTTAGACTAGAATACATTTTGTTCATGGTTACCTTTTACTCATGTCTTCCATATCAACCTCCATTTTTCAAACTCACCCAACTTTTTGTCCTCTTTGGTGTACAAGAGGCCACATTTTAGAAGGAAATATCTTTCAACAGTTGCAAAGTCTTTGTAAAATGAAACTGGAATTAGGGGTTCTTGGAGCCATTTTATTGCTTTTGTGTCAGTCACCTTCAAATACGGTCCTACAAAGCAAATGGTGAGGTTCTAAGAATGAATGAGAAGTACATCTGATGGAAAAGCAGATGGATTAAGTGAAAGGGGAGAAAAAAGAGTATTTAATGAGTGTATTTAATATGTAGTTATTAGTCACTCTTCTTGCTACAATGTCATAGGATTTACTCTCAATGGCAAGAATACAGCAGTGAACAAAGGTAGGATGAGTGCCCGTCTATGTGGATCTCATATTCTAGAGCAGTGGTTCTCAATCTTCCTAATGCTGCAACCCTTTAATATGGTTCCTCATGTTGTAGTGACCCTGACTATAAAATTAATTTTGTTACTATTTTATAACTGTAAGATTGCTATTGTTATCAATTGTAATGTAATATCTGGGTTTTCTGATGGTCTTAGGTGACCCCTGTGGAAGAAGTTTTTGACCCCCGAAGGTGTCATGACTCATAGATTGAGAACGACTGTCCTAGAGGGAGGAAATAAACCACAGCACAAATGCACTACTAAGATGACTTCTAGAAGAACTGCTTGGGTTTATTTTCTTGCTTTAGCATATAATTTATTTTCATCTGGAACTCAGCCTTGGTAGTAGATATGTAGTAATGTCAATAGATTTGGTGAAGCATTTAGTAATAAAAACAGTGACAGATAAATTTATTGGTTTGTGTAGTGGGTGTTATCAAGTATTGTTGAAAGACTATTGGTTCCTATCTTTTGATACTTGTTAAATAGTCAATCATCAAAATGAACATAATCCTATAGCATCTAAGTTAAACTATATATATATATATATATATATATATATATATATATATATGTTTGTTTGTTTCTGCTCCAAAGAAGCTTCAAGTGATTAAGTAAAATTTGAGGTTAGTTGCTATTCACTAAACAGGCTTTCACAATGTTCTTTTGTTAGTTTGCTTAATTATTTTTCTTAGCCATTTAAAGTATGTAGTCCACTCAAATTTAAGTACACCTCTTTCTTTAATATCTACCCCTTTTCTCATATATTTTACTGTAATCTATGGGGCCCATGTTTATTCAAACCACCATACCCTCCAACAGAGAAGGTTTTCGGGAGTGTGTATCTATCAAGAGAATTTACATTTTTATTATAGAATTAACATGACACAGAAATGTATTTATAATTATAATGTTTCTTTTTTTTTTTTTTTTTTTTTTTTTTTTGGTTTTTCGAGACAGGGTTTCTCTGTGGCTTTGGAGCCTGTCCTGGAACTAGCTCTTGTAGACCAGGCTGGTCTCGAAACTCACAGAGATCCGCCTACCTCTGCCTCCCAAGTGCTGGGATTAAAGGCGTGCGCCACCACCGCCCGGCAGTTTATAATGTTTCTTTAAGGCATTTTTCTTCCATGTGGTACCTCAGCAATTCATATACTCCATTCTCCTACAGTTGCTTTGACATTGGGAAGAAAATAGTGAGAACGACATGTTTGTTCTTAAATGCTGCAGTGACATGTATCTTTTCTGCTCCTAGAACTATTCAGAGTTACACTTAATTACAATGTGTCTATGGAGTTGGAGAGCACAGGGGTATTTTATCAAGAGCTACAAAGAGAATGCTTTCAGATTGTAATACTATTTGGTCATGAAACAAAATACACTTTCGTTCTGTTTAGCAACCCAAAGGACATTTATCCATGCCTTATGTAAGCAACTTAAAACCATAATCAGTTATTATGTCAAATTCAGGATCCAGGATCTGAGGGATGGAGCATTGCAGTCTGCCTATTGTTACCAGCAATGAAGCCTTCTGTTATCTAAAAACCAAACACACGGTGAATGTTGGAAAATAAACCCTAGTAGACAGAGAAGCCTCTTCCTTCTTCTTGATTCCATCGTGGTTAGATCTAAACATTGCCATCATTCTTGGGAAATGCTAACTTTAGTTTAGATCAAGTTTATTTGCTTAGTTAGCACAAATTTCTTAAAACCTTTCACGCTTCTCATCTTTCTGTTTCTAGCCACTTAACTATGGCCCTGATCACATTTCTTCTGAAGAGTTTTACAGTCCTTCTTTTATTGTATACTTTCCACAAAGCTTCATTTTCTTAAGTTAATGAGGTTCATTTGATGACACCAGCCTTCAGTTAAGGAGTTATTATTTCTGTTGACATCCTTAGAGTAGTTCCTTTTGGATGTAGTCAGCACAGAGTTTGTTAGTAATATAAGACCTTATTTAGTCTTGTCATGATCTAATCCATAGAAGTAGTCCATAAGCACCCTTCCCCCATCCTTACTACAAACAGAATGGTGTCTGGTTTTAACTATACGTTGGTGAGACTGAGAAGCATAAGGTCTATGTCATTCACTGTATACAAAGGTAAACATACACCATGTCCTCACATTACTGGAGAGGTTTAGGTGTCTTTCTAAAAAACCAACTCCCCCCTCAAAAAAGAAACCTTTAACTAGGAAGATAGCAGAGATAAAGTAAAACAAGGGTAAATTGTAGATGCACTTAAATACTTACCGAGATAAATATTGACTGATGTTTGTTATAACATATATTAAAAAGGGAAATTAAAGAATTTCCATGACTTTCTATTTGGTAAATAAGGATGTGGTTTATATGATGGTAAATAGAATGGCAGATGGAGTGAATGCTTATTTTACTCTCTGTCCATAACACAATAAAGAGGTATCGATATATGAAAAAAAATAGATCTGTAGTATTTGAAACAAGAAGCAGAGAGAGAGTCTAGAAAGGTACAGTTAACTAAATGTGCCTGAGATAGTAATATTCTGCAATCATAAAGAACGGAGAATGATCATATAAACAGTAGAATCCTCACTTGGAGGAAAACTGCAATATTTTTGTAATTAGAGTTTAGAGGAGACTTAACAAGGTGGTGACAACCACATAACAAATAGAAAATCAAGAATAGATAAATATAAGTATGGCAATTTATATAGAAATAAAGTGATCTACAAATTCCAGAGAATCTTCTGAATAAAATGAATGAATTCAAAGAATAACAATTTGTGTAGATACATAAGATCTGTAGATTTTATGGGGGTTAATTAAGAAAAGTTTCAGGCATTGCATCTGGGGAGAGGTTGGAGATTAATGAGGGTGAAGGATACTAGACAACCTTGGCACTTACAAGCCAATTAGTAGATTTGACTTTTATAACTGTGTGTATATATTACTGTAAGAATATGGATAATTAAGAGGATGTTCATAAAGCTTTATGTTTTGAGTTCTTTAAATATTATAAGTATTACTAGAAGTGGAAAACATCCAGGGGGAGAGCAAGCCATGTCTGTGTCATCTTTTGACTGGTGACAGCCATAAGTCATAGCTGTGTCTAATTTTATTAGTTCTTCTGAACAGTCACTTTGCCTGTCTAAATTAGTTTCTGTTCCAGCTGAAGTCTCCACTAACCTAGAAAAGTGCTATGATGTGGTCATGGCAATTTAACACCAATGCAGTGCTGACTTCTTGGCATCATGTCAAGAATGGTAAATTAAACATAATATAAACAAGGCAGGCAGCATTGCACAGTGATTAACCACGGCAACTGTCAGGAATTAGGCTAAAGTCTAAGTGCAAGGGAGGAGGGATGTTTCTGTATGTCAATGAGAAGGAATGTGGAACATCCTGTGTATAGGCTAAAGTGAATGCATACTAATGGGAGTGACAGTAATGAGATTGTATGTATTATAAGCACTGACAATTATGCTCTCATTACTAAAATACACAAAGGGAAATGAGAACAATTATGTTGCAGACACTATGGGATGGTGAATTTATTATGCCATTTCTGCTGTATCTATAAGAGTTTGCTGCTAAGTTTCATGCATTATATGTATAAATTTAATATTTTTTTCCTGTCTGTAACCTCATGAGATTTGAGGAAACTAATATTGGAAGAAGTTATCCTAGAAGTAGATCTCTAGAAGCCATCTGGTTCTGTTTTTTTCTCTTTAATTCCTTAGAGATTTTGAATGAAACATTAATGATTGGGAGAGGGAAGGGCTTCTAAGCTCCTCCTGTCAATATAATATGGTCGTCTTTACCTCATATAGTAATACAATTCATCTTAGACAAAGTAGTATGGAATTAACTGGGCTTTTAAACCTTGGTTATTTAGTTTAAGACCTTAAAAGATCAAGTAGACTTACTGAAGTCAAACTGAGTCAGAAAGAGAATCAAGGCCCTGACTACAGTGTGTACTTCTGATATGGCACTCTATTGTACTGATTCAATTGTAAATGGATTTGGGCAAGAGAATGCGTTATCTATGTTGACCAACACTGGGAAGGACTGTTCTGATATTCCAGGAGCTGGCAGCATAAATTTTTCTAGGGCAACAGATGAACTGCACTGTATAGCCTGGAGAATGATCTACAAAAGCCATACTTCAAGTTTTTCAGTGTTCATTTATGTGTCTCATTTTTATTCTAGTAATTGTTTTATTTCTTCCCCTTTATTAAACACAGATTCTTTTCTCATACAGTATTATCTGAATATTCCTTCTCCTCCTCCAAGTCCCCCCCCATCTTTTTCCATCCATTTGAATTTACTCCCTATCTGTTTCTCTTTAGGCAAGAACATGCTTCTAGGAGATAACAACATAACATAATAAAATAAAATATAGTAAGATAAAATGAAAGCCATCATCATATTGAAGTTGGATACAGAAAGACAAGGAAGAAATATAAAAGATCCCCAAGAGAAGGTACAAGAATCAGAGACTCACTCATCTACACACTCAGGAGTCGAAAGCTATAGTAAGTATGCAGAGGACTTGGTTCAGACTCCTGCAGGCCCTGTAATGTTGCTTTAGTCTCTGTGAGATTATATGAGCTTTGCTCAGCTGTTTTAGAGGGACTTGTTTTTTTGATGTCCTCAGTCACCTCTGTCTTCCCCCTGACTCTTGCCTTCTCTTCTTCAGGGTTTACTGAGCTTTGACAGGAGGGATTTGAGGATGGCATCTCTCAACTGCTTGCTCGGAGCTCCCCCCACCAGCGCAATGACTGGCTGTGGGTCTTTGTAATTTTCCTATCTGCTGCAGAAAGAATCCTCTCTGATGATGGCTGAATAGGACACGTATCTATGAGTATAACAGAATATCATTAAGAATTATTATATTTAAAAAATTATAATATTAATGTATATTTTTAGAGTAGTAATATTTGACTTTATTCTAGATCTCTGGACTATCTATACTCTAGTTCTTGTTCACCCAAGTAGTGTCTAGTATGGGTTCCATCTCACAAGATAAGCCTTATGTCAAATCAGACTTTGACTGGTTAATTACATAGGGTGTGTGCTGTTATTGCCCTAGCATATTTTGCAGGCAGTACAGATTGTAGATCAAAGGTTCTGTGATTGAGCCGGTGTTTAGCTCTCTCTCTCTCGGTAGTCTGAAGAGTACCTTTTCATGGCATAGATACTAATACATGGGGTGAAGGTTCTCCATAGGCATCATCTCAACAGCTCCATGTTCCATGATTTATGGGTTGTTGTCTTCAGGAATGGGGGTTTGCTGTCAGTTTTTGGGGAGTGCCTATTATCTTGGCAACCACTTTGGTTGTTTGGTGCTTTCTATGGGACCCTGTTGGCCAACAATTCAATTGAATAAAATTCACTCCTACACTGGAAGCTTCATTTGGTGACAAAAGAGGGCCAGTAGGGATCTGCCTCCCTCCTCATTATGTGGAGACTCCATTAGGATCACTTTCATATATTATAGGCAGTTTCCATTGCAGCAGGTTTTCATACTACTCCGTGATTGCTCTTCAATTCTAGCTATTTCTCCCCTCATTCCCTTCCTTAGTCCCCTCCCCCTCCCCTCTTTCCACCTGATCCCCCAATTCTCTTCCCACCCTGCCTTGCTCTGGTTTACCCATAAAATCTAATCTATTTCTGTTTCACAGGGAGATCCACGTGTCTCCACCTTTTGTCCCTTCTTCTATGACTAATATTTCAGGGTCTGCAAATTATAGCTTTGTTGTGAATACATACCATATTTATCTTTCTGGGTCTGGGTAACCTCATTCAGAATGATTTTTTTTCTAGGTCCTTCCATTTGCCTAAAAATTTCATAATGCCATTTTTCTTAAATTGTTGAGAAATACTTCATTGTGTAAATATACCACATTTTTCATCATTCATTATTCTGTTGAGGGATGTCTAGGTTGTTTCTAATTTCTGGCTATTATGGATAGAGCAGCAGTGAACATTGTTGAGCAAGTTTTTCTGTGGTAGGATAAAGTGTCTTTTGGGCATATGCCTATGAATGGTATAGCTAAATCTTGAGGTATATGGATTTCCTGCTCTACTGATTTTCTTAGTAACTGTACAAATCTGCACTCCCACTAGCAATGGAGGAGTATTCCTCTTGCTTCACGTCCTTGACAACATGAGTCGTCGCTTTTTTTTATTGATTATAGCCATTCTGATAAGTGTGAGATAATAAGATAAAATAAAAACCATCACATTGAAGTAGGACAAGGCAAACAGAAGAAGGAAAAGGGTCTAAGAGAAGACACAAAAATCTGAGACCCAGTCATTTGTTCAAACACTCAGGAGTCCCATAAAAATAGTAAACTGAAAGCTGTAATATATATGCAGAGGTCTTGGTGCAGATCCATGTAGGCCTTGTCCTTGCTGCTTGTCTCTGTGAGCTCTTTCCACCATCTTGGTGCCTGTGGAGGCCTTCTGGGAACAGGACTTTTAAAGGACAAATATGTCTTAAAGACTGTGATGCAAGGCCATTTTAGCTGGCTGTAAGTGATGTTTCCAGAACCAAAGAGAAAACATGGCTTTTTTAAAAATCAAATGGGTTTTTGTCCATGATGAAACTGAATTCTACATAGACAAGAGTTGTGCTTATATGTATAAATCAAAATTAACACAGTGTCTTCTGGAGGCAAACCAAACAAAACCAGAGTAATCTTGGAAGAGGAAACTTGGACTCATGGAAACAGTGGCATGGTTCATGCCAAATTTTAAAGCAGCTTTCCTACTTGTCATTTTTTTGATGATATGAATGAACATGTGTGTGTATATGCACATGAGTGCAGATCCCCACTGAGTTTGGAAGAGAGTGTCCAATTCTCTGGACTTATAAGTGCTCATGAGCTACCTGACACTGAATCCTGGGAATTGAACTCAAGTTCTCTCTTAGAACTGTAAGGACTCTTAAATCACTGAACCATCTCTCCAGGCCCCATAGTTTCAGTTTTGAATGAATGAATTTATTAAAGATGTAGAAAGGCAAAGTAAAGGAATAAATAGTAAGCCACCGAAAGATGGCAAATCACTGAAGTCCTTTATTCAAAATATCTAGCAGAAACTGTCAGGGGAAGTCCTTTTAATGCAGTCAGCTGGAGCTGTCAATAGAGTCCCAGGTAGAGCACAGAGTTCTCCTGGGGTGAGAATTCCAAGTAAAAGAACAAACAACAGCAGAGTGAGAACATCATCAAACAGGGATCTCGGTAACATCCAGAAGAAGTCCTATTGAGACAGCCAGCTGGAGATCCCACTGAGGGAGCCCAGGAGAGTATAATCCGCTCTGAAATGGCTTCGGAGTAAAAGAACAAGTAGCAAAGGGTGCAGAGAGCATGTGTTCACAACTTCCATCAAAAACTAACTGGGGAAAGTTGAGTAAAGTGAAATTCCCATTTGAATTTGCTCTCCAGCTGGACTTCTGGCTTCTCTTGTCCATTGCAGGCTTACTATCATGGGATAAACAATAAAATGCCTGTTGGAAGTGTGTGACTCTTCAGCTGTTCTGAAGGATGTGATATCTTCACTCTTGGACTGTTTGCTATTCTTTTTTCCTCCTCTTCACAGAATTATGAGTTATTATCCTGTCTGAAAGTGGTTTTTGGTTACTTGACATGTACATAACTTGGATCTGAAGTGTCGGGGGCAACCCTTTCTCCATAGCCAGCTTCCCAGGGAACTCTGACAACATGTAGCAATTCATCAACATAAAGCGCATGAGAGCAGTAGTAGACAGTTTTCCAGAGTACACCTTTCTGACATATTTTCATCATTAAAATCTTTTGAACATCAAAATGGGACTCTGACTTATGTAATGTGTGACTTTAAAGCGAACCTTATATTTATGTGTGGCTCAAGTACTAGTGCTGATATCAGTGTCAGGGATAAAATTTCCAGAGTGTCTTACACTGGCTTTATTTTTAGAATGACTACTTAAAAAACAAGTGTATTTTGATATACAACAGTGAGTGTATCTATCAAATTCTTTAATCTTTTTCTATTATTCTTCATAGATAGCAATCAAGCTTAAAGAATATCTAGAACTTATATATGATTTTTTATTTTAAAGATTACATTAATTTGTGTGAATTCTACCATGCATTATGAAGGTCAGAAGACAACTTGTGAGAATCAGTTCTCTCCTTCCACCATGTAGGTCCTGGACTCAGATCAGATCTTTAGGCTTGGCAATAGGTGCCCTTTCCCACTGAACTGTCTTACTGCTCCTATATATGATATATTTTATTTATAAATGTCTTTCTGTGTCTTAACACAGAATGGTGTTGCAGATTTTGTAACACTTGACTAAGACCAGATGCCTGGGTCTCTGTTTTGCTCTCTGAAATTGACCTGAGTGAGTTGTGTCCTAGATGAGTTTTTGGATCCTGTTTCTTTTGCTCTTTTCCCTTTACTTTGTGATGGAAGTCACTGGACTGTTCCTCCCAGCCTTTTAGTTTCCATGATGTTGTCTTTATTTCTAATACAACAATGTTTTTAAGCTTCTGTTTGCCTGCTATTTCCTTTGACTTTAAATTTACAAAGCATTTTTGGGTCCAAATAGCAGGTCTTTGGTGCAAGGAGAAAAGGAGATGCTGAACAGACTGGCATAGTTCGAGGCCATGCATCACCTTGGAAGCTGGGGCCAGGGGGGCACATGACTTGTACGCACCTCCGGTCCTTTGGCAGGTCTTTGGGGCAGTATTTAACTCACAAAGCAAGCAGTGCCTTGGTTGCTGCAGATGAAATACAAAAATAGGTTTCATTAGAAGCATATGACTCATTTTCAGTTATGCTTGATGTTGAAATCTGTTCCTCTCTGCCGTTCAGGCTGATGCTCCTCTCCCACCCTATACCGCTATTTCCCAGGCACTACCAGAGGGAGCTCCAAACTAAATTGTTTTCGATTCTTGCATCTTTGTATGTGTCAGATGAAATCAGATTCAAACCAGGTTCTATTCTCTACAGTGCTGATTCAAATCAAACCGAAACATATGTAACGTAGGACATGATTGCAAGTATATTTACCTTGTTTCATCCCCTAATGGTGCTGTCATGCAGTTCCTGAAGCAGAAGGGAGCAGAGGAATCTGAATTGCTCTCCCAGTGGGTGGAATCAGTTTCCTTGATTCTGCTTCAAAGTGGGTCTCAGCTACAGTGCACAGCATCTTGATAGGACATGTTCGGAACAATAGGGGGAAGATGAGTCCATAGAAAACTCTGACTTTCCATACCTTTTGACTTTCAAATTTTAACTGTAAAGTTTTCTCATATTTTGCATAACTGCGCTACACAGTATGGTAAAAGTGTTCCACGAGCATTTTTACTCAGACTCAGGACGGTATAGATTTTTGTCCATCTGTGCTAGTTAGCTTACTTTCTAATGGGTCTTTAAGAGTCATTATGCTATCTGCTCCTAAACAATAATATTCTTCTTTGTACTTTACCAAAGGTAAATGAACCTTTCTGGGTTCTCTCTGAAATCCACAGGGTGTCTCTCTTTCTCTGGAAGGAAAAAAAAAATATAAAAGCTGTACCTAAAGTCTGTTCTTTTCCCTTTATTCTGTTTTCACACATGTACTTTGTTTATTTTTTCCATTTTTAAAAGTGACTTTCAAGAGACTAAAGGGACTTTGATGTGCTCTCTTTTACAATATTCTGATAGAGTTTTGTCTACCCCCACTACAAGAAATTGTTTTCCAAGGGTCGTATGTGCACAAGGCAATGTGGAAGGTTAGCAAATTCCTGGGAGCTTTGCAGAAACATTGTCATCTGTTAAGAAATCCCCGTTTCTTCTCTCTTCAGGAGACAACTGCCCTCCTGTGAATAAGGGCAAAGGTGTTGCAGACTGATCTCCTTGTCAGTTATTTCTTGGAAAGCCTCATTGCTTACACGGCCCAGTATTTACTAATGTCACACACCACAGCCTGGATATAAGATAGAAGAAAGGGGAAAGTTAAAAAGATTGTTCATTGTAGTTCTGGCTGCTGAGTTGACAAGTGAAGTATTCAGAGGCCTCATGTCCCTGCTAAGAGGAATGATGAGAACCCCCTAGCAAGGGTGACTGGCAGAAATAACCATACGGACAGTACCAAGTTCTATGAATAGAATTTATTCATGTGAGGACTTAGGATCAAATTAATTACTTTCTTGTTTATCGGTATTAGGGAAGACCCTTCCCGTCAAATGGCCAACAAAATGGATTTTGAATTTATCCAATAGGAAGCATGTTAGATTATCCCTTCCCAAACCCTTCAGGATGGATTTTAAAAAAAAAAAAAAAAAAAAAAAAAGCTTGTTCAGTATGCTATCTCTATTATTTCCAAGAGAAGAAAGAATCAGATCACTTGAGGGAAGTAGTCATAATGGGGTTAGAGAAATAACACAAGGGAACCAAGGCCTGGTGTCTTAATTTATTCTTTCTTTTCTAAAATAGTAAGCATAAAATAATATGTAACCCTTTCCACCTTTCTGGCATACTATTCTTAAAATCTTATATCCATTTGATCTTCTTATTGATATACCATCGAGAAGAACACCTTGGGGTGGAAAGAAGCACATGTTATATCTAGACTTGCCCTCAGACAAAGAAGTTCATTTATGACAGTCTTTTTTTTTATTATTATTATTTTATGTAAAATTTTTTCGAGACAGGGTTTCTCCGTAGCTTTTGGTTCCTGTCCTGGAACTAGCTCTTGTAGACCAGGCTGGCCTTGAACTCACAGAGGTCCGCCTGCCTCTGCCTCCCTAGTACTGGGATTAAAGGTGTGCGCCACCACCACCCCGGCCATTTATGACAGTCGAGAGTATCTAAGCAAGGAAGTTTGTTGTAATGTGAGCGGCGGGCTGCTTCCGCCACCCGGCTAGCTTTACCCAAAATAATTACATGGAAACTGTATTCTTTTAAACACTGCTTGGCCCATTAGTTTTAACCTCTTATTGGCTAGCTCTTACATATTGATCTAACCCATTTCTAATATTCTGTGTAGCACCACAAGCTGGCTTACCAGGAAAGATCTTAATCTGCGCCTGTCTGGAGTGGGAGAATCATGGCGACTCCTGACTCAGCTTCTTTCTCCCAGCATTCTGCCCTGTCTACTCTGCCTACCTAATTTTCTGTCCTATTAAAGGGGTCAAGGCAGTTTCTTTATTACTTAACCAATGAAACAACAGATAGAAAGATGACCCACCTCCATCAGAAGTTTAAACTGTTATCCAGGAGTTATGGTCTATCATTATGTCTGTTCTTTGACTTGACAATTCTCTGATGCTTTTATGCTTGTTCTAAACTCTACTTGTGTCATCCATCTCAGGGAATTTAGTTACTTGTGCCAACTTCTCACATTTTATGTTCTTTCTATATTCCTTCAATGTTGGGTTGCTTGTCTTCACGTTATATTGTTCAAGGTCTTTGTTGGACCAACATAAGAAATTAGAAACTGAACATGAATTTGTTGACTATTTTCATGAGAAATACGTGATGTATAGAAACACACTCACAGTCATGGGCAGAAAGCATATTTTGGAATAAATTTCACCTCGTTTTTATTTCTTCAAAACTCAAGGTGACAAGGGCTTCAGTTTCTATGAAGGAATGATTGCATTTTGCAAAGGTTTCTCTTTCCTAGTCTCTAATATACACTACACACACACATACACACACACACACATAATTTATTTGTTTTTCATCTTGTCAAAGTACTTTGGTTTTTACCTAGAAACGTATATTTATCTTCATCTGCAAGGTCCTGTGAATGAAGTTCTGTTTGTAATTGGAGTTATACTGATAGAATTCACTGCCAAATTTCCCAAACTAACCAATCAATGCAATGTTGGTCATAGAATGAAAAGAGTTTTCCATTTTCAGTCTAGGAGACCATGATGTCATTTGGGACTGGTAATTCATTCACCTTTTGGGTTAAAAACCAGTATTTGTTGTGTGTCTACTATATATCAGTCTCTGCAGTAGACATTGACTTCATAATTGGTAATGGTTATCAAAATCAGATCTGGACTGCTTTTAACTTGATGAAAGTCTCTTACATAATCATTTTAATTACTTGTTGATATATAAAAATGTATCTGATCATTGATTATGAAAACAATAGATCATATGATATCATTTAGATTCTGCTGATTAGAAAGCTATTTGTGCCTTAGCTCAGTGATTTTGACTCTGGTTCTCTTATAAGATTGTAGTCAAGTTGTTGGCCAGAACCACAGGATTGATGGCCTGACTCGTACTATAGTATGTGTCTGTAAGCTAAGTCCTGTGGCTTAATGAGAAGTTTAGTGCATTGCACTGTGGGCCTCTGCAAGAGATTTATCATGGTTTAACTTTCATGATAAAGAAGAGGCCCCCAAAATATGACAATTCTGGATCCCAAATTTGACTTTATGATAGGTCATGTGAGGGGAAAACTGATTTCAAACTGGAGCCATTTGTTAAGCCAAACACTATAAGTTTAATCCCATCATACACACTGCAACAAAGGGGCTTGGCAACCAGTAAGATTTATAAGGAACTGTGGGATAATGCTCTTGTATACTGAAAAGATTTGTCACAATATTGGTTAACTAAACGCTGATTGACCAGTAGCCAAGCATGAAGTATAGGTGGGACAGCTAGACTAAGAGAATTCTGGGAAGAAGAAAGGCAGAGACACAGTTGTCTTCCAGAAGCAGAGGAAGCAAAATGAGAATGCCTTACTGAGAAAAGGTACCAAGCCACAAGGCTAAACATAGAAAAGAATTATGGGTTAATTTAAGTTGTAAGAGGTAGTTAGTAATAAGCCTGAAAAGTAGGCCAAACAGTTTATAATTAATATAAGCCTCTGTGTGTTTCTTTGGAACAGAACATCTATGGGACCTGGTGGGACAGAAACATATGTCTACAATAAGGAATAAAGTTTTGTGAGTGAAAAACCCTCCACTCCATTAAGCACAACAAAGTGCAAAGTGGTTGCCAAAGGCATCAGTGATTTTCAAATGAATTGAAAGCAAAGTAGTAAATACTCAGGAGTCTGGCAATTCAGTGGTCTTGTGGTGCAGGTTTAGGAGATCTTGCTTACGTCAGCAAAGGCTCCCTTCCTGGCAGGATAACAATTTTCCTCCAGAGTCTTGATATAAATTTCATTTCAATTTGTCTCAGTGTGTAACTAACCATCTACTATGTTTGTGGCAGTAATGTGATCTCAGATCATTTCATACATAAGTTTGAGATCATAGTATCAGAAATCAATTCTGAAGAGAAAGGCTTTTGTATTTGTAACAACATCATCTGTGTCAATTATTGTTGGTCCAACCAAGCTGATTTTTTAAGTTAAAATTATAACTGTAAACATCTATTAAGCACATGAAAAATAATTTTTGAAAGTATTCTGCAGATCAAATATTGGAGACCTCTAAATAGGAACAAGGAATGTTGTGATATAAATTCAAGATTAGACAAAAAATTAATTGGATTAAGGGGAGCAGAAGCCTGGTTGAAGCATGTAAACAAAAGACAATAGTTTTTGATAAGTTATGCTTGAATAATGGAAAGTCCTCAGAGTTGGATGTAATGGAGTTTTGTTTGGATTTACTTAGATTAAAATACCAGGTGCTGGAACTGCCTCTGTCTATTGGCTTCCTGCATAATCTTATAACACACAAAATGGATGAAAATTTAATATATTAAAAAAATCTTGTACCATCTTACTAAAAAAAGCAAGAACTAAATAAATTCTGAGTGGCAATTAGAAAGTAGACAATATATTGTTGGGGAATTATGTCCTTTAAGAAATAGGAAGACAGAAAGTTAGATTTTATTTTCTTTTGTTTCTTTTATATCCATGATATTAGTTAGGCTTTTCTGCTTATTCTGTTCTCATCACATACTTTTGTGAGTATGTAAGTTGGGGTGGCATAAGCAAATTGAAAGCCTTTAGAATCTAATGACAAGGAAATGGAACAATTTCCTGGTAGGAAAAAGAGCTTGAGTTTTGGAGTAGATTTTCTACTTTTTATGGTAGTATGACAAACTTGGTGATTTAATATGAACAATCGTAGTAAGTCAATGCATCTGTAAGTTGGACTGAACTTACAGGGACAGCCTGTCCCTCTCAGAAGGAATAACTTGCCATTGCTAGATATATCTATCTCTCTTTATGCAGTCTCCAGTCTTTTCCTTATCATAAAGTCATCTCATCTCTCAATAAGGTAGCCTTGAGGTCAGTGGGCAAGTCTACTTAGGTCCTCAAATGTGAGTATTCCAGAAGTATAGGTGGAAACTGAAGACCTTTTATAGTATATCCTGGGAAATTAGCCTGCATTTCCTCTCCTGTGTCAAGCAGGTTACTTGGTGGTAGCTTTGGGTCATGTAGAAGGGAAGTAGAGGAGGGAATTGGTTATAGAGATGAAAATCAATGGAGGGTAATGTTGGAGAATAGATATATAGTAGTCACACAGTAATTACATAGTAGTAAGTAGGAAACCTTAGATTTTCTACATCTAAAATGCTATCTCTGAATTTTAGGACCTATGTCTGTTTGACAAAGCTTATATCCTGATCAAAAAGGTGAAGCATAATAGACATGTCTACTTCATATTATTGTGAGAATTAAGTGAGGTAGAAGACAGTCTTTAGCATTAAAATTACTCAAAGCGAATTCTCACACATTTACATGGTCATGTGTCTTCTTAGAGACTAATCCTTGTTACCAGCCTATGAAGACCTATAACCATCCCTTTATCCCCTGAGTAGGCCTCAAAACGCAATTTAAAATTTTTCTTTGTATTTCCTTCTCCTATTTTGTGTGTTATTGAGGATGAATTTATCTTCATAGTTTGAGAATACAGTCAGCATGGGTGGGAAGGCAATTGTGGAAGGAATGACTCTGGGCTGATGTAACAGGAACATTGTCTTGCTTATGATATTTTTGTGGTCAAAAAGGCAGAGAAGGGACAGGGAGTGGAGGTGGGCTATATTCAAGGCATGTTTCATAGATTTTGGCTTTCCTAAGTGAGGTCTTAGGTGTAGAATTTTCACAATGACCCCAAACAGTCCCATAACAAAGTCTTCTAATATTTCCCTTTAAAGTATAACCTTTGTCATATAAATCAGTATTAGAAAAGTTATTTCTATTTAGGATTGGCTAGGAATAGGTCAATGAGTATAAGACTCATGATAATACCCTAGAAGACACTTTCTTGATCTCCACTTCAACAATATAGACTATCGCTTAATGTAAAACTCAAGTCTGTGTACTCTGCATGAACTGACCAGTGTAGAGATGGGCATATTTTTCTGTTCTTCTTAGAGACACACACTGTGATTGAATTTGAGACACTTTATCTGAAGTATACACCACACCATTTAGTATGGTCAGTGATGTATCATAGTACATTGAGCAGGGCTTCTGATATCCAGTAACATCAGATCTTCATATGGTCCAGAATATTTCTCTTGAAAATTATGTGGACTTGATGCTAAGAATAGCCAAATCCAACTTGAGCTCATTCTGCACTTTGTGATGATCCAAACACAATTTGTGTTTGTTCTTCATTGTAACAGTTCTAAGGATAGAGCAGTCACACACAAATGCTCACTGATAACAAATTTGTCAACAGCATAGATCAATTTATAGTTCAAGTTAATAACTGATGGCCAGAATTAGAAACACACTGAAGAATCACCTTCAAGCCAGCAGGGAATTGTGAAAAGCAGGAAATATGAAACAGATTATGTAACTACAAATTAGGCATCTTTAGAGAAATAGGACTTGATTTATGGGTGATAATTCATTTAGAACCTTGTTGAATCTACATATGAAAATTAGGACTTAGAAATTATTCTTAGTATCACCTAATTTATGAAAATGTATTTTCCAATCTTCCTTCCTTTAATATTGGATTTCATAAACACCAAAATTTAATACACTTTAGGAGTTCACATTTACCACTCAACATGTGATAGAAGTAAAACAAGCAGAGTTCCTAAAATTGGAACTTATACAACCACTCATTGTAGGATTTGTGTTTGTCTTTAGCAAAACTCTTACTTTGCTTTTCCCTGAAAAAATGGTCTTGGTCAGACATTAATACTGATCAATCCTAAGTATAATATTCTCCCATAGCTGAGGTGCAGGCATCCAATCAAATGTGGTAATGAAATGCCTGAATCCCAAGAGTACCCAGAGCTGGAATAGTTCCTAAAATGAAAAGCCTGTAAATAATTTAGTATTGTGGTCTGCTGGTTGTATGGTTTCCCTTAGCACTATCCAATAAAAAATTTAGTGTGGCTTTATCTTCAGAGTAGGCAAACTGATGGACTGGAAGCAAATGAGGGCCATTGAGTTTGATCCAAGGCTTTTATCACCTCATATTGAACAAAATGAAGAATTTGTGATTTTTAGTTTTCTGATAAATTGTACAAATAATTTTGGTCAGAATACACAGCAATGCTGCCACTATCTATATTAAAAATTAGGAAGCATACAATCTGATAGGTGAGATTAAGAATTAAAGCTTGCCTGATCCTCAGATCAAATAATTGGCAGATCATTTATCCAGAGAAGAGCCTGAGTAATCATGTTCATGTAAACAATGGATTTATGTCTTTGGCCATGTGTGGTAGTCAAATTTCCATAGACCATCATTAGTGAGTGCAGCAAGACCTTCCTTGTAAATTACTGGGGCTGGTCTCAAGGTTTGTTAGCTGGTGGCCACATGAGAAGGCATGAGTTTGTCTTATAAAGCAAATGTCAGAGTCCTTTCTCAGTTTGGAAGTGGTTTCTGATCTGGCAGAAAAAGACTGTGGGACAGATTCTTTTTAACTTACTAAAAACATAAGCTTTAAAAAATTATACTGGATGATTCTACTTGGAATCACAAGGCCGATGACACCTTGATCCAGAGCTTCAAAGAGAGTTGAAGATTTTTATCAGTTTTGTACCTGGTGACTGAGATCAATTTTTGATTTTATTTTAGTCTCTTTTTTCCCATCTGGTGAAATAATCTTAGTATATTGGGCCTCTGACATAAAAATGACATCTCTCTGTGTATTTGTGTGTATAAAATGATGGTTGTACTCTCCACTCATCTGATTACTAGCAATGAACATTCCTCAGAGTGCCCTAACTAGATAGTTTTGGAACTCCTCAAATCAGTGTGCTATATCTGATCACCTGTCTATCTGTCCACAAAACACTTCACTATCCCTTTTCCCCCTTTTCTCTTGGTCTACTTCCCACATAATTGATCTTTTGCTCTAGTCAACTTGATAGGCTTTGTTGTGAGTAATGGAACTTCATCTCTGCTCAAAGTCAAGGACCATATCTACAAATCTAAAAGCAAGTGTTATAGTTTGTATATTAGTCACCATAGGCTACACCATGCAGCAGTGACAAATAGACCCTGTAATATAGCTATTTGCAGCTATTGTTTTTCATCTTTAGTCATGATAAATCCAGAATTTCTGGAGTTTCCTTGTTCTTTTCCTCTTTTGTATCCACCATATTAGTGAAGATCACATGACCTTGAGTGGATAATTTGAATATAAAATCAGATATAATGTCCCAGTTGTGCTCTCTGAAGCTGTATAGTAAAAATGTTAGTAAAGGTATGAAAAAAGACAGTTCTTTTCATGATTAATTTTTGGCTTTGCAAAATATTTGTTATTTCAAATACTATGTATATTCATATTTGATGTTTATGGTTACTTTAAAACATATTGAAAGTAATTTTAAGTGTTTTTCTTTTAATTTCTAAAAGAGGAAATAATCCATAGAAATAAAAATTCTTCTTGTTTTTCTCCATGATCCCTTCCTTAGCATTTATTATTGTTTTTATTAGTAGTATGAGTATGTGCACTTCTGTGCATGAGCATGTACTTGTGTTACTATGTATGTAACCCTGTGAAGTTCAAAGGACAACTTTGTGGAGTTGCTTCTCTTTTTCTGTTTTTGCATGTGTTTCAGGATGGAACTCAGGTTATTAGAGGTGATACAAAGCACCTTTACTCACTGAGCCATCTCTTTGGTTCCAATGATGAAAGTATTTGCTTGTCATAAGTGCTGTTGCACACATGAACTGACAGAGGCTGTGATTTTATACATGACCTGCACAAGATCAAACTAATTAAAATTTCAAAATGGGGGAGGCGCTCATGAATCCTGACACCAGCTGAGGAATTATTGGCAACTGGTGGAAGATGGGTTAGCTTTCTTTAGGAATATGGCCTTTGAGACTGTACCCATGCCCCGGGAGATGTTTCTGTACCCATGTATTATCACATTATTATGTATTAATACATTACTATGTATTATGTAATATTACATGTATTATGACAGCATAAAATTAACTTCATGGATTATTTAAAAAGATAATGAAGTCCAGAAGAAAAAATTAGGGCGAGGATCAGGAGAGGAATAGGAGGGGTGGAAAAGGAGGTAGATTTGCCCAAAATACATTATATGCATATTTGAAATTCTCAACAATAAATATTCATTTAAAAACTGCTACATAATAATAAGTTGTTAGTCTTACTTTTAGAATTTTACTATGCTCTTCCCAACTTTGTAAATGTGGCTACTAATAGGTTTGCTTATCATGTCACTAATAACCACCTCATTAAAGCATATTCATTCTCCAAACATCCAGTTTTAGGAATTGCTGGTTGCTCTCTTTCTATACTCTTTAAGTTCTTTAAATCCGTCATTTACATAATTCTATTTATACCATGAGATTGTTAAGACTCATCTTTTTGCACTGTTATACCATGGATTAGAAAATCTGAGCACGACTCGTTCATCTTTTCATTACAAATATTCAGAAATTATTGCCATATAATCCAAATTATTCTTATTTCTGGGGCTTGTTTCCATCTTCTTCACAGATTAATGCTTCATTTGGACCTGTTGTTTTCTCTTTCACTCATAGTTTCTCATCTAAGATCAACCAGTCCAAAGGGAATTGAGGTGCTATATTGACACTTGGGATAACCATGACTTAATATATGTCTAGAGTACAAACAAACTGAATTATTGTGAAACCAGTACAATCTTTCAAAAATATTTTATTTCATACATTATTCAAAATTGTTTGCTTTATATAATTAGTGTCATCCAGATTTGTGAGAGAATACATAAATTTAGATACTTTAACTAATATTTATTACATTATTTGATCTTTCTATTTGATTTCTTGAAAGAAATAGTTACTTTGTATTTAAATTTTAATGATGTTTCTCTTACTAGTGAAAGAAAGAAATGGACATGAATTTTTAAAGACCATGTCAATACAATGCTCACCTATGTAACATGAGACTTCATTTAGCTCAGTAAATAATTTATTGAAAAGAGGTAGTTAGGAAACCAGGAGGTTGGATATTGCAAATTTAAAGGAATTTTACAAATAAAATAATTCATATTTTTGTAAAAATACTTTTCTCAAATCTTGATAATCTGAAAATATATATAAGTCATACTTTTCAGTACAAATGGATAAAATAATAAAGAACATTAAATCATGTTTGATATTTCCTTCTCTTAAAAATATGGGCATATGATTGTTATGTTTTAAAAATTCCACCCAGTAAGTCACTTCCTGAATTAGAGTTTAAAGACAGACAAGTACTGTAAACATTTACTGTTTTCTCTAAATGGGATCACAAGTTCTGTGGAAATACATTAGTAAAATGAAGAACTTGCTTATTTTCAGAATGTTTAAGGGTCCCTTTGCTTTAGGTGATTTTATTGGAGATAGGATTTTAATTTTAATTTTTCAATTAAAGATAGTTTTATTGATTCGTAAAGAATTTTATACAGTGTATCTTGATCATTATTCACCTTATATTCCTAATCCCCAGCTGTTCCCAGGTCCAGCCTCTCTTGGATCACCTACATTGTTTTTAAGAGACTGTCTCACAGGAGGTGTCCTGGTCCTCCAACTCTTACAATCTTCCCATCCCCACCTTTCACAATGCTTCCTGGGTCTTAAGTGTAGGGCCTGTATTTTAAATATATTAGGTGGGAGTGGGCATTAAGTGGGATATGGTCAGTGGAACTCTGTATTTAGAGCAGTTATAGGTTTCTGTAATAGTAGCTATCAACTATAGGAAGAGGTTTCCTTGATATATGGAGCGAGAGTCACACTTATCTGTGGGTATAAGGATGAATATTTAGAATACAGATAGAGGTTACACCGTTAGGAAAATGGCACTAATACACTCTTGGCTCCATGGCATTACCAGCCACAGGTGCTTGGCTAAATTTACGCTACCAGGCATGGGTTACCTCTTATTAAATAGACATTAAGTCCAATTTTGTAGCTGTTAGTTTCCCCTAGGATATAAGTGCACTGTTGCACATTTCAGAATACATTGTTATGCTGGTCATTGTTGTGATTATTTGTGGACAGCTTATATAGCTCCTTCTAAAACTACCATGAGAAAATTTCCAAGTCATATCCACATTGATTCCTACAAATCCCATGCCTGAAGAATGAGGTGTCATCAGCAAGAACCATATCTTCTATTTCAGGAAGGAATCAGAACAATAGCAATGGCCTACTTTTTGGGGGGTTCTCTTGAACTTTGATCAATAACTTGAAAGGAGATTTTCCATGCCTGATGGGATTGTCAAGGTTATGATTTTTAGAGAAAACACCCCCCCACACAATTGCCAAAAGTTCAGCTAAACTTCTATATACTTATATATGTATTACATATATGATACAATTTCAAGAAGGCATAAAAATAATAAAATTCTGTGTGGCTTTTTCAAACATCCTTAGCATTATTTTCCTTCCTCCTTCCTTCTCACTCTCCCTTTGTGTTGCCATTCCTCCTCCTTCTTCACGTAAATCTCCCTCACCTCTTTTTTCAACTTCCTTTTTCATAGCAACTATGTCCCCTTCTCTCTAGTATGCCTGTATCACCCCCATCTCCTACCATGATTAACTTCCATAATTTAAAATAACAAAGAACTTCAGCTCTGAGGTCTATTGATTTAAAAAAAAATCAATCATAATTGCAAATGAAATTTGTATTTTATTAAACAATTTTCCAAAAAATTGACTAATGTTCTAATGGTCTTGTTTATTTAAACAATTAAATTATCATTTAATGAGAAATAAAACTTGTAGCCAATTAAAGACGAAAGTAATATACATGCTGCATTTACCAGCAATTAACTGATAACTTGCTTACTATGGACTATCTAACAATTAACCAGGGAAACATTCCTAGGAAATAGAAAGCATTAACGCAAATGTGTTATGGATTTATTCTTTTCAAATCCATTTACCACATTATCTAATTTGGCATATGCATAAAATCCCCAAGAAAGATTAATGCTCAGAAAACACTTTTAAAGCCTTCTGATGCTGCAAATTCTAATTGTTTTGGCAAAAACAAATTACGAAAGCCAGGAGTTTGTAATGATTGCTCTTAGTCATCACAGGTACCTGAAGAGAGACGGAACAGAGTTTTCAAGGCATGACCCTGTATGTTGTAGACCAGCAGCTTCTAGGATGTTTTTTACCTATTGGATTGTTGATATGCACATAGCTGTTTATTCACAATGATCTTTAGGGCGTGAATGTCTGTGGGAAGCATACCTACACATCACATGACAGGTAATCATGCCATAAGTAAATTTGACATTATTAACCTTGAATTTTCTTACTTAGTCTTTTAAAAAGTCATTTGTAATTTTTAACTTGACCCCTTAACACTTATTAATTCAAAGCTTAATGGATCTCAAAATGAGTCATTACATGATGAATGAGAAATTTTGTAATAAAACTTATCTTTCCAATTCTTGAGACTGGTATTCATGATTTTCAAATAAAATATTTAAGAAATGTCTCCCCCCTTTTTGGTTGGTTGGTTGGTGTGATATTTAACTACTTGTGAAGAAAGTATCACTGATAACATCTAAGTAAGTGCCTAAACACAAGTCTGTTGCCACACTTGTGGTGTGATGATGCTTTTGAAGTACTCCCACAGCCTTTAGGACAGTTAGTATCCCTGGTTTCTGTCCTCTGACTGCCAGGAGCTACCTTCAATATGGCAACCAAAATGTCAACAAAAGTAACAGTATGTGTGGCAATAATGACTCCCAAAGAACTGGGCTCTAGGTTATAAACAAGAACGTTCTGCTCATCTGCACCTTGTGGTTGTGTGGGTAAAACCCCAAGGGCTGACCACTCAGAATGATTTTTCTCTTAATAACACCCTATATAGGTATATAATTTTCTCAGTGTAAAAATAAAGAAATATTCATACAGTTTGGAAATCAAGGGGGTTATGCTATGACAAAAACACCCATAGGGTAGCTGGTTTCTCTTTTCTCCTGAGACAATTGATGATTTTGACAGTGAAGTTTATAGTTGCTAAATTTAGAAAGACATATTAAGAAGAAAATTCCACTTTTAATGACGAATTGAATCTTTTCTTTATTCCTTTGTGATGTGACATTAATCACCAGAAAAATGTTCTTACACACAAGAGACATCCTTACCTTGAGGTTTTCAGAGAACAATTGCCAGGTTCTGCAGGAAAACATGTCTTGTGTTGACTCATAGTTCATCTGCCTCTGGTCTTCTTCATCTGGGCAGACAGTGTGGAGAGGAAATATATGGGTTCTGTTATGGCTTGAACACTACCCATCTGCTCCCAATAGCACAGTCACCAAAAGAGATATTTTTTCTCCGTATCACCATTACCTTCAGTCTTTGTGAAATTATTATCTCCATCTAAGAAAACCAATGGACCGTTTTAACTATTTATTCCACTCAAGTTGTCAAGCTAAAACAGAGTCGGAGTGTCAATAATTTACAGTCAGTCCTTAACACACTGGTAACATATCACAGAGAGAAATCTAAACACATAGTGAACAGCATTCATCAATAGAAGAAAAATAGCTGTCTAGGCTAAGACATACCAAAATCTATATGGACAAGGCTTTACCAAAAGGAATTAACATTTATGTCTTTGAGAAATATGTATTTTCCATCCCTTATTTTGCTTTTAAGACTTTATGATACTATTGTTTTTACACTGGGCAAAGTCTGACACTGAGCCTGACACTGCGAAGTCTCTCTCTGCCTGTCTTTGTCTCTCTTTCTCTCTCTCACTCTCTTTCTCTCTCTGTCTCTGTCTCTGTCTCTCTCTCTGTGTGTATGTGTGTATGTATGTATGTGTGTGTGTGTTTGGTGCTTTGCTAGGTGCTAGGAAATTGGTGATGAACAAAAACAGTCTGCCAACCTGAATTCTTCACTCTAATGTTAGTTAACTGTGGGTTTAAAAGTCTCATGGGACTTCTGCTAACAGAACTAACTGTATGAACACTGATAAACAGCTTCCTCAGTCATTCAACCTTTATCAGCAGTTCTTCTGGGGAATATTGCTGCTGCTAAAAGAAATTCTGACCCTGATATATCAAAGGTCTATGTCTCGGTTTTCCCAATACATGGTTTGTGTTCCATCATGATCTGGCATTTTACTTGTAATTAGACACACCTCACAGTGTCTTCCTTCTTACAAACTGACAATGATCCAAACAACAACTGAATTCTTTGGATGTCATAAAGGATGTATTTATTAGGGTCTATTTTCTCCAATAAATGTGTAGGATCAAGGTCACAGTTCACAAAACCCACCTTAGTTTAACATTCAATCATCCTGTTATCTCCACAGGGAAGTTTTTATGGTCTTCATGTATAGTGGGCATGACATTTGACTACAGTGAACAAATCTTGAGAGAATTTGCTGAGAGAATACATACATTCATTTGGCTGGTTAGTTCTGTATAACTGCAGGACTGTCTATGGATATATGCTACTCTCTTTATCATCAAGCTCAGTAGGGATGCAATCCCAGTATAAAGTCCATAAGTAAAGACAGAGCCCTCATACTGCTTGTTCTGTTTGCTATGCCTTGGAGAAACAAAACAAAGGACTTATAGCTTGCCTTTTTAAAGTAAATTCAAGTTTGAGATTGCACAATTTGAATAGAATATAAAAATTGAAGAAATTGCAAAGAATGCCAAAGTCAATGAATTGAGGCTAAGTCTGTGGATTTCAGGTCTCTTCATCAAGAGGACACCAGATCTCATTACAGATGGTTGTGAGCCACCATGTGGTTACTGGGAATTGAGAGGCTACAGGATTCTCTTGGGATTAAGGGTAGAAAGGATCATACATGGATATACCTTTTAAACTAAATCTCTGAAGCTGACATCTAGAAATTTTCTATTTAAAGGTCCTCTTTGAGAACCTATTAGTAAATGATTAGGGTATTTGAGGTAAGTTCTCTTATTTGAACTAGAGAGAATGTTTGGGGTGTTTAATCATTATTTTCAACTGACTAAATCTAAAATCATTCAAGAAGTTGAGAGCTGAACAGATGGTTCAGTAGTCAAGAGCACTGTTCACTCTTCCAGAAGACCTGAGTTTAATTCCACATCCCACATGGCAACTCAAAACTGTCTGTAATTTCAGTTCCAGGGTTCTGACACCCACACACAGATATACATGGAGGCAATATGCCAATGCACATAAAATTGACATTAAAAATAAACAAATAAATGAACAATAGATAGATAAATAGATAGACAGATAGACAGACAGACACAGACAGACAGATAGACAAGATGTTTATAAAAAAGAAATTGAGGCATACTTTTGGATGTGTGTAAATGGACAACCATGAGAGAAGATTATCTGTAGGAGCAACAATATACCCTGAGCCTGGGTGGTGGCACCCCATTAACTAGGGACTTAGGGGAATAAAAGAAGCAAAAGAAGAAGCCAACTGAGCACTGACCTTGTTTTTTCCCAGTTCTGACCTCACTGTGTTGTGACCTGATATGTCCCACAGTATCTTTCCACCAATTTTTAACTAAACCATCAGAAAGTGTGATGCAAAAGAGTCTCTCCTCTTCTGAGTTCTTTTTGTCAGAAATTGTGACACAGTAAAATAAATAAAGAAAGAAAATAAATAAAAATAAAGAAAAGTTGTTTGATATAAGTTAACCCAAATAAAACTAATACTGAAAAAAAACACACATTAAAACCAAGTCTATAAAATAAAGTGTCTGGCGCTGGGGGCAAATCCTCAGGGCAAGTAAGCAGGCGAGACTTTCTTTGTTTCTCCAGCCTGCCTGCACCAAGCAAGGTAAGGCCTTGGTTTACAAACTACCCAACCTGCACGGAGATCTGATCTAGGCACCAGGAGAGACAGCAGCTGGGTGAGTTTGTGACCTGACCGGCGGCTGCGGAAGCAGCCCTGGACAGGGAACTCTGAAGTTCCTCATCCCCCACCCTATACTTCCTGGGCTCCCTGCAGGGGCTCTACACCCTGCATACTGCCTCTCTCTTCTTGTCCCACCCAGTTTGCATCCAGAACCCTTCTTCCTTCTGCCCCCTTTCCTCTTTGGGCACATAACACCATCCAGCCCAGTCTGTCTGGCGCTGGGGGCAAATCCTCAGGGCAAGTAGGCAGGCGAGACTTCCTTTGTTTCTCCAGCCTGCCTGCACCAAGCAAGGTAAGGCCTTTGTTTACAAACTACCCAACCTGCAGGGAGATCTGATCTAGGCACCAGGAGAGACAGCAGCAGGGTGAGTTTGTGACCAGTGGCGGTGGAAGCAGCCCTGGACAGGGAACTCTGAAGTTCCTCATACCCACCCTATACTCCCTGGGCTCCCTGCAGGGGCTCTACACCCTGCATACTGCCTCTCTCTTCTTGTCCCACCCAGCTTGCATCCAGAACCCTTCTTCCTTCTGCCCCCTTTCCTCTTTGGGCACATAACACCATCCAGCTCAGTCTGTCTGGCGCTGGGGGCAAATCCTCAGGGCAAGTAGGCAGGCGAGACTTCCTTTGGTTCACTGGCCTGCCTGCACCAAGCAAGGTAAGGCCTTTGTTTACGAACTACCCAACCTGCATGGAGATCTGATCTTGGCACCAGGAGAGCCATCAGTGGGAGAGCTAATCTGGGTACCAGGAGAGCCGTCTTTGGGCACGGAGATCTGATATTGGTACCAGGAGAGACATCACTGGAGCACCAGGAGAGCTATCACTGCAGGGTGCCATCACTGGGAAAGTACATCAGTAGGCAAGGAGACCTGATCCGGTAAAAGAAGATCCATAGGGGAGCATTCGGAGAAAGAGATGGGCAGGCGCCAATGCAAGAATTCACCCAACAATCTGAAAAACTATATGAAACCACCAGAACCCAGCGACCTCACAACAGGAGGACATGAACACCTTAATCATGAAGAAGTAGATAAAATTGACTTTATGAAAGTGATTGACACCCTTAAACAGCATGTAAAAAATGCCCTTATAGAAATGGATGAGAAGTATAACAGAAAGTTTGAAGAATTGAGTAAATCAGTGAATGATACCCTAGGAAACCAAGGAAAAACAATCAAACAAATAATGGAAACAGTTCAAGACTTAAAAACTGAAATGGAGGCAAAGAAGAAAACACAAACAGAAGGCCAGCTGGACAGGGAAAATCTAGGTAAACGAATAGAGACTACAGAAGCAAGCATAACCAACAGAATACAAGAGATAGAAGAAAGAATCTTAGATTCTGAAGATACCATAGAGAAAATAAACATGCTGAGCAAAGAAAACAGCAAGGCCAACAAATTCTCATCACAAAACATTCAGGAAATATGGGACACAATAAAAGGGCCAAACCTAAGAATAATAGGAATAGAAGAAGGAGAAGAAGCGCAGCTCAACGGTCCAGAAAATATATTTAATAAAATTATAGAAGAAAACTTTCCCAACCTAAAGAAAGATATACCTATGAAGGTCCAAGAAGCATACAGAACACCGAATAGGCTGGATCAAAAAAAAAACATCCTCTCGCCATATAATAATCAAAACACAAAGCATACAGAATAAAGAAAGAATACTAAGAGCAGCAAAGGAAAAAGGCCAAGTTACTTATAAAGGTAAACCTATCAGACTTACACCTGACTTCTCTATGGAAACCATGAAAGCCAGAAGGTCCTGGATAGATGTACTGCAGAAACTAAGAGACCATGGATGCAAGCCCAGACTACTATACCCAGCCAAGCTTTCGTTCACTATAAATGGAGAAAACAAAATTTTCCAGGATAAAAACAAATTTAAACAATACGTAGCCACAAATCCAGCCTTACAGAAAGTAATAGAAGGAAAATCACTAATCAAGGAGTCCAACAATGACCACAGTAACTCAGACATCTAGAGACCCTTTACCAGCACATCTCAAAGAAGGGAAACACACAAAATCTACTACTAAAAAAAAATGACCGGAGTTAACAACCACTGGTCATTAATATCACTTAATGTCAATGGACTCAACTCACCTATAAAAAGGCACAGACTAAGAGATTGGATACGAAAACAGGATCCAACATTCTGCTGTTTACAAGAAACACACCTCAACCACAAAGACAGGCACCTACTCAAAGTAAAGGGCTGGGATAAGGCTTATCAAGTAAATGGACCTAGGAAACAAGCAGGTGTGGCCATACTAATTTCTAACAAAGTTGACTTCAAACTTAAATCAATCAGAAGAGATGGAGAGGGACATTTTCTACTCATAACAGGAACAATTCATCAGGATGAAATCTCAATCCTGAATATCTATGCCCCTAATATAAAAGCACCCACGTACGTAAAAGAAACATTGTTAAAACTCAAGGCAGCCATCAAACCGCACACATTAATAGTAGGAGACTTTAATACTTCTCTCTCACCAATGCACAGGTCAATTAGACAGAAACCTAACAGAGAAATAAGAGAATTAATGGAGGCAATGAATCAAATGGACTTAACAGACATCTATAGAATATTCCACCCAAATAGGAAAGAATATACCTTCTTCTCTGCAGCTCATGGAACCTTCTCAAAAATCGACACATACTCGGTAACAAAGCAAACATTCACAGTTACAAAAAAATATTAATAACCACCTGTATCTTATCAGATCACCATGGATTAAAGCTAGAATTCAGCAACAATGCTACCCCCAGAAAGCCTACAAACTCATGGAAACTGAATAGTCAACTACTGAACCATGCCTGGATTAAGGAAGAAATAAAGAAAGAAATTAAAGTCTTCCTTGAAGACAATGAAAATAAAGAAACAACATACTCAAACCTATGGGACACTATGAAAGCAGTCCTGAGAGGAAAGTTCATAGCACTAACTGCCCACTTAAAGAAAACAGAGAAAGCACACATTGGAGACTTAACAGCCCACCTGAAAGCTCTAGAAAAAAAAGAAGCAGACTCACCTAGAAGGGGTAGAAGACTGGAAATAATCAAACTGAGGGCTGAAATCAACAAAATAGAGACACAGAAAACAATTGAAAGAATCAATAAATCAAAAAGCTGGTTCCTGGAGAAAATCAACAAGATTGATAAACCCCTATCCAAACTAATCAAACGGCAGAGAGAGAATTTGCAAATTAATAAGATCAGAAATGAAAAGGGAGACATAACCACAGACACAGAGGAAATTCAGAGAATCATTAGATCTTACTACAAAAGCCTGTATGCCACAAAACTGGAAAATGTAAAAGAAATGGACACTTTTTTAGATAAATACCATATACCAAAGTTAAACCAGGACCAGGTGAACAACCTAAATAGACCTGTTAGTCGTGAAGAATTAGAAGCGGTTATCAAAAACCTCCCTTCCAAAAAAAGTCCAGGACCAGATGGTTTCAATGCGGAATTTTACCAGAACTTCCAAGAAGACCTAATACCTATACTCCTTAAGGTATTTCACAATATAGAAACAGAAGAGTCATTGCCAAATTCCTTTTATGAAGCTACAGTAACTCTGATACCAAAACCACACAAAGACCCAACCAAGAAAGAAAATTACAGGCCAATCTCACTCATGAACATCGACGCAAAAATCCTCAACAAAATTCTGGCAAACCGAATCCAAGAACACATTAGAAAAATTATCCATTATGATCAAGTAGGCTTCATACCAGAGATGCAGGGCTGGTTTAACATACGCAAATCTATCAATGTAATCCATCATATAAATAAACTGAAAGAAAAAAACCATATGATCGTTTCATTAGACGCTGAAAAAGCATTTGACAAAATTCAACATCCCTTTATGATAAAAGTCTTGGAGAGATTAGGGATACAAGGGTCATACCTAAATTTAATTAAAGCTATATACAGCAAGCCGACAGCTAATATCAAATTAAATGGAGAGAAACTTAAAGCCATCCCACTAAAATCAGGAACACGCCAAGGCTGTCCACTCTCTCCATACCTCTTCAATATAGTTCTCGAAGTTTTAGCAATAGCAATAAGACAACATAAGGGGATAAAGGGGATTCAAATTGGAAAGGAAGAAGTTAAACTTGCATTATTTGCAGATGATATGATAGTGTACATGAGCGACCCCAAAAACTCCACCAAAGAACTCCTACAGCTGATAAATGCCTTTAGTAATGTGGCAGGATACAAGATCAACTCCAAAAAATCAGTCGCCCTCTTATACACAAAGGATATGGAAGCAGAGAGGGAAATAAGAGAATCATCACCTTTCACGATAGCCACAAAAAGCATAAACTATCTTGGGGGTAAGTCTAACCAAGGAAGTGAAAGATCTATTTGACAAGAACTTTAAGGCATTGAAGAAAGAAATTGAAGAGGATACCAGAAAATGGAAGGATCTCCCTTGCTCCTGGATTGGGAGGATCAACACAGTAAAAATGGCAATTCTACCAAGGGCAATTTATAGATTCAATGCAATGCCCATTAAAATCCTATCAAAATTCTTCACAGATCTTGAAAGGACAATAATCAACTTTATATGGAGAAACAAAAAACCCAGGATAGCCAAAACAATCTTATATAATAAAGGAACTTCTGGAGGCATTACCATCCCTGACTTCAAACTCTATTACAGAGCTACAGTAATGAAAACAGCGTGGTACTGGCATAAAAACAGAGCAGTCGACCAATGGAATCGTATAGAAGACCCGGATTTTAACCCACAAACCTATGAACAACTAATTTTCGATAAAGGAGCTAAAAGTATACAATGGAAGAAAGAAAGCATCTTCAACAAATGGTGCTGGCACAATTGGATGTCAACCTGTAGAAGAATGAAAATAGACCCATATCTATCACCATGCACAAAACTCAAGTCCAAATGGATCAAAGACCTCAATATCAATCTGAACACACTGAACCTGATAGAAGAGAAAATGGGAAGTACCCTACAACATATGGGCACAGGAGATCACTTCCTATGTATAATCCCAGCAGCACAGACATTAAGGGCAACATTGAATAAATGGGACCTCCTGAAACTGAGAAGCTTCTGTAAAGCAAAGGACACTGTCATTAAGACAAAAAGGCAGCCTACTGACTGGGAGAAGATCTTCACCAACCCCGCTACAGACAAAGGTCTGATCTCCAAAATATATAAAGAACTCAAGAAACTAGACTTTAAAAGGATAATTAACCCAATTAAAAAATGGGGCACTGAACTGAACAGAGAATTCTCATCAGAAGAAGTTAAAATGGCCAAAAGATACTTAAGGTCATGTTCAACCTCCTTAGCGATCAGAGAAATGCAAATCAAAACAACTTTGAGATATCATCTTACACCTGTCAGAATGGCTAAAATCAAAAACACCAAGGATAGCCTTTGCTGGAGAGGTTGTGGAGAAAGGGGTACCCTCATCCATTGCTGGTGGGACTGCAAACTTGTGCAACCACTTTGGAAATCAGTGTGGCGGTTTCTCAGAAAAATTGGGATCAACCTACCCCTGGACCCAGCAATAGCACTCTTGGGAATATACCCAAGAGATGCCCTAGCATATGACAAAAGCATTTGTCCAACTATGTTCTTAGCAGCATCATTTGTAATAGCCAGAACCTGGAAGCAACCTAGATGCCCTTCAATAGAAGAATGGATGAAGAAAGTGTGGAATATATATACATTAGAGTACTACTCTGACGTAAAAAACAATGACTTCTCGAATTTTGCATGCAAATGGATGGAAATAGAAAATACGATCCTGAGTGGGGTAACCCAGACCCAAAAAGAAGATCATGGGATGTACTCACTCATAATTGGTTTCTAGCCATGGATAGGGGCCACTGAGTCTATAATTTGTGATCCTAAAGAAGCTAAACAAGAGGGTATACCCAAGGAAAAACATATAGATATCCTCCAAGCTATGGGAAATAGACAAGATTGATGGGCAAAAAATGGGAATCTTGGGGGGTGGGGTGGGATGGGGATGAGGAGTGATGGGGAGAGAAAAGTGTGAAGGAGAGGATGAGGGGTACTGGGGGAATCGGGGTGATTGGGGGTAAAGGAAGGTTGGATGGGGGAGCAGGGAAACTCATATCTTAGTTAAGGGAGCCACCTAAGGGTTGGCAAGAGACTTGAACCTGGAATGGCTACCAGAAGCCCAGGGCAATGTCCCCAGTTAGTTCATTGGGGCACCTGAGGATAGGGAACCTGAAATGAACCTATCCTATAATCATACTGATGAATATCTTGCATATCGCCATAGAACCTTTATCTAGCGATGGATGGAGATAGAGACAGAGACCCACACTGGAGCACCGGACTGAGCTCCCAAGGTTATAATGAGGAGCAGAAGGAGAGAGAACATGAACAAGGAAGTCAGGACCATGAGGGGTGCACCCAACCACTGAGACAGGGGGGCCGATCTATTGGGAGCTCACCAAGGCCAGCTGGACTGTTACTGAAAAAAAAACATGGGATAAAACCAGACTCTCTGAATGTGGTGGACAATGAGAGCTGACGAGAGGCCAAGGAGAATGGCACAGGAACTTTCATCTGGCGATGGATTGAGAGAGAGACAGAGACCCAATTTGGATCAACCGTCTGAGCTCTTAAGGTCCAAATGAGGAGCAGAAGGAGGGAGAACATGAGCAAGGAAATCAGGACCACGAGGCGTGCACCCACCCACTGTGACAGTGGAACTGATCTATTGGGAGCTCTCCAAGGCCAGCTGGACTGGGACTGAATAAGCATGGGTTGAAACTGGACTCTCTGAACAAGGCGGACAATGAAGGCTGATGAGAAGCCAAGGACAATGGCACTAGGTTTCGATCCTAATACATGAACTGGCTTTGTGGGAGCTTAGCCTGTTTGGATGCTCACCTTCCTGGACCTAGATAGAAGTGGGAGGACCTTGGTCTTCCTGTAGAGCAGGGAATTTGGACTCTCTTCAGTATCGAGAGGGAGGGGGAGTGGACTAGGGGGAGGAGAAGAGGAGTGGGGATAGGGGGAGGGGAGCCGGGGGAGGGGGCAATATGTGGGAGGAGGGGGAGGGAAATGGGGAGCAGTTGGAAATTTTAAGTAAAAAAGAATAAAAAAAAGAAATAATAAATATTTACAAGTAAAAAAAAATAAAGAATAAAATATGCATGCCAGAAAGAACCTTAATACCCCTTTTGCCTTGGTGTAGGAGGGTCATCTGTCAATGAGTTACTTTCATTGGTTAATCAAGAAACAGCCTTGACATTTTGATAGGACAGCAGCTTAGGTAGGCGGGGAAGACAGAACAGAATTGTGGGAGGAAAAAGCAGAGGCAAGCAGATGTCTCTGGCCTGACATGGACGTAGGTTATGATCTTTCCCAGTTAAGCCACAGCCTTGTGATGCTACACAGATTTAATGGAAATGGCTTAATCAAGATATGAGAGTTAATTAATAAGAGGCTAGAACTAATGGGCTAGGCAGTGTTTAAATGAATACAGTTTCTGTATTATTATTTCTTTTATTTATTTATTATTTTTATTTTTATATTATTATTACAAATTTTCACCTCCTCGCATTTCCTTTCTCCTTCCCCCACCTCCCCTCCCCCTCCCTCTACAGACCAAAGAGCAGTCAAGGTTCCCTGTCCTGTGGGAAGTCCAAGGTTCTCCCCTCTCCATCCAGGTCTAGGAAGGTGAGCATCCAAACAGACTAGGTTCCCACAAAGCCAGTAGTTGCAGTAGAATCAAAACCCAGTGCCATTGTCCTTGGCTTCTCAGTCAGCCCTCCTTGTCAGCCACGTTCAGAGAGTCCAGTTTGATCAGATGCTCCATCAGTCCCAGGCCAGCTGGCCTTGGTGAGTTCCCATTAGATCAGCCCCACAATCTCAGTGTGTGGGCATACCCCTTTTGGTGCTGACTTTCTTGCTCATGTTCTCCCTCCTTCTGCTCTTTTTCTGGACCTTGGGAGCTCAGTCCAGTGTTCCAATGTGGGTCTCTGTCTCTATCTCCATCCATCGCCAGATGAGGGTTCTATGGTGATGTGCAAGATATTCATCAGTATAGCTATAGGATAGGGACAGTTCAGGCACCCTCTCCTCAGCTGCTCAAGGAACAAGCTGGGGACATCTCCTTGGACACCTGGGAACCCCTCTAGAGTCCAGTCTCTTGCCAACCCTAAAATGGCTCCCTTAATTAAGACATATACTTCCCTGCTCCCATATTCACTCTTCCTCCATCCCAACCGTCCCATTCCCCCAAGCTCTCCCCATCCTCCCCTTGTGTTATTATTTCTGGGGCTAAGCTAGCTGTGCGGGAGACAGGTGGGATTAAAAGCAGGCTGCTTGCCTTGTCACTACATTGCATCCTGAGGAGAATTGGTTTATTATGTTTGTAGCCAGAAGACCCTCAAAATAGTGTGTCATTGTGTCATAACGGTAACCCAGCTTGTAATAATTTCATGTAAGACTTTATAAAATTGGATTCTAGTGGAATTATTATTGCATACAGAATGAAACCCAAGGTTCTAGGTGGCTTGTGCATGTGAAATCACGGAGTTCTGTAGTCCTACACTGTTGTTTGGGGTTTCTGCCCTGCCCAGTTCCTGCAATCATTAAGTTCCAAAGAAATCACACAGAAGTCTACATTAATTATAAGCTGATTGGCCCATTAGTTCAGACTTCTCATTAACTCTTACAACTTATATTATTCTTGTCTATGCTAGCCTCACCTTATTCAGCAAAGCAGTCATATCTTACTTCTGTGGCTGGGTCACGACTGCAGACTAGGACTTCCTTCTTCCCAGAATTCTCCTGTTCTCATTGACCTGCCTCTACTTCCTATCTGGTTGTCCCACCTATACTTCCTGCCTGGCTACTGGTCAGTCAGAATTTATTAAAATACAATTTATTAAATTGACAGGGTACAAACCATTGTCCCACAGCACTACAAGGTAGTAGTTTTATAAAGAATAAAATGTGAGTTTTGTGTTTAATGACAGAAAATGATTTGGCTTTGTTAAAAAGTTCTAGAAATGTTAATGGTATGTTTCATTAACATGATGAAAACAGTCTCTAGAAACTCAGCTCTGGTACTTTGTTTATTTACAGTGTATCATAAATTCATTTTAGGTGAACTCAGATTCAAATTAACTTCATTATTTTCTGTTTGAGAAACAATAACACTTTTATGTCCTGGGATAGTTTAATGAAATCAAATGATTCCAATTTGATTTGGTGGTTAGAGTTTCCCAAATGAACATTTTTATTTGAAACTGCTTTGCCTACTTTTTCGATGCTTGAGATTTTCCTTGATTACAAAGACATCAATACCCATGTTTGCCTGCTCTAACCAAAGCTGCCAGAATAACATTGACATTTGTCAGTTTGTTACTTTCAAGTATCTTTTGTCATTTTAACCTATTTATTTATTATGTTCATCTGTGTATGCATATGTATGTATTATGTGTTTCTGAGTATAGGTAGCATGTTCTGCAAAGTGCATGCCAGAGTACAACTCTTTATAGTTTATTCTTCTTTGATCCTGGGTTCTGGGTATAGAACTCAAGTCATCAGGGTTGCATGACTAACATTCTTACTTGATGAACCATTTTGTCAGCACTTAAACATCTTTTAATCTCTTTTAAGTAGTGTTGAACCTCTGGTACATTCTGGAATATGTTGTCCCCAAGTACTTTGTTCACCAAATTGTTTAGACTAGGGAGAGAGGTCAATCAGTAATTGCTTGCCAGGTAAGAATAAAGATCTGAGTCTGATCCCTGAAACCTGGCAGGCGAGGTGATGGTACATGCTCCAAATCCCAGCCCTGGGAAGGAAGAGATAGGCAAATCTTTGAGACCTAATGACTAATTTCTTAGCCTAATTTCTTAGCCTTAGCCTAGTGAAAAATGCTCTCGCCAAAAATCAAGGAGAATGGTTCCCAAGGAAGGACATCCATGGTTGATCTCTGGCTTCCACATACATGCACACACACATACACACATGGACATACAGAGTAAGCGTAGATACATGCACCTGTTCAGTACATCACATGTGTATTGTGTGTGAGAGAGAGAATGTGTATGAATCTAACTGTGTTCACACATACCATAACACCTATATGGATGTTGGAGCACAACTTGGATCGTTGATCTTCATCACACACACGCAAGCACAAACACACACACTTTAGCCTTGGAAAGACTCACTAAGGAAGACTTGGGAATATGATTTTATTGTTTAAATCCCTTCTACATAAGCATTAATACCCAAGTTAAATATAAGAATTCATGTTATATGCCAGACAAGATGAGTATATTGGTATTCCCAGTGCTGGGAGCATAGAAAAAGGTCAGCTCTTCTCCCAAAATTGTAAGCACTGGATTCAGGAAGAAACCATATCTTTGAAATATATTCTTGGGCACAATAGAGGAAAAAATTTATTGTCAACCTCTTGTCTCCACATTTACGCACATGTGTACCTGTACATGTTCACAAGTAGGTATACACATACAAATATGCAAAGACTCTCAGGACTGTATAGACCTTAATGTGAATTTTGGCTCTGTCTAATTAAAAATTATCTTAAAAATTTAGAATTTTTATAGAAGTCAATCCATCATATGCTATTATTAACAACATTGTTCTGTGAAAATCTAACTTTTATGTTGTAAAACAAAAAAAGAATAGAAGACCACTGTTTTATATTTCACAGCTCTTTTAAATTGGAAGGAAGCTGGATTCTGCTCTGCTCTGTGGACAATCTGTTGCAGTATGTTTTGATATAAGTGAGTGGAGAGAATCTGACCTCACCAACATAAGAGTACTTAGTCAAGAGAAAAGAATATTTTAATATCCTATTTGTAGACAATTGTTGGTAATCTTTGAGAGTATAATGGAATTGGAAAATGGCAGGAGATCAAAGATTAGCTGCAATGAAATATGTAGTTTTATCAGAGAACTTTTGTGTCTCTGACTCATGAGGTTTTTTTGGTCTCCTTCATGTCTTGAATGGACTTTTTATCTACATACAATTTTTGTGGCATCATGTATTACTCTTTAGAAGGATATGTACAGAGTCCAGCAAAAGACACAGAGTGGGCTCGACTTTCAATCTAGCATAGACAGATGGAAATTTGTTGCCCCAGACTATGTCAGTGGGTGGAAAATTACTGAGAAGGAAGATGGCAGATTGGGGAAATTGAGCTAACTGATACAATAGTATTTTTAATGGATGTAAGTCAAGAACTTACAAATAATATATTAAGGTGATTAAATATGGAAGGATTCTTTTTATTATTTTCATTATTATTATTATTATTATGTTCTACATTTTTCTCTGCTCCCCTCTGTCCCTGTCCCTTCCCCTTTAACCCTCTCCCACTGAACTGTCTTATCGCTAAGGATTCTTGTAAGACCTAGGCAATATGGAGACCATGATTAAAACAGTTTTCAGTTTTTGTAGAATTTTGGCTAAAGTTTGGTTAAGAAGGGAGATTTTATCAATTTCTTCTTAAGATTGAACATATTTTCTTGTCTTATTTCAGGGAATCACCACTGTTAGTATTCAGCTAAGCTCATAAAAACAGGCTTTCAAGATCCAGAAAGCTGTCAAGATGGCAAAGGGTATAGTTGTCAGTATTCTTATTTTTACTTCTGGGCTCAAATTTCATTAAGTGACATTGAAGACATTACATTATTTTTTCTTTTAAGTGATAAACCCACTTTATTACTTCTATAGAATATACCAGTGAAATGTCTATTGTCTACCTGTTTTTCTTTTATTTATTTATTTATTTATTTATTTATTTATTTTATTTATTTATTTTTTTTTATTCTTTTTTACTTAAAATTTCCAACTGCTCCCCGTTTCCCATTTCCCTCCCCCTCCTCCCACATATTGCCCCCTCCCCCGGCTCCCCTCCACCTATTCCCACTCCACTTCTCCTCCCCCTAGTCCACTCCCCCTCCCTCTCGATACTGAAGAGCAGTCCAAATTCCCTGCTCTACATGAAGACCAAGGTCCTCCCACTTCTATCTAGGTCCAGGAAGGTGAGCATCCAAACAGGCTAAGCTCCCACAAAGCCAGTTCATGTATTAGGATCGAAACCTAGTGCCATTGTCCTTGGCTTCTCATCAGCCTTCATTGTCCGCCTTGTTCAGAGAGTCCAGTTTCAACCCATGCTTATTCAGTCCCAGTCCAGCTGGCCTTGGAGAGCTCCCAATAGATCAGTTCCACTGTCACAGTGGGTGGGTGCACGCCTCGTGGTCCTGATTTCCTTGCTCATGTTCTCCCTCCTTCTGCTCCTCATTTGGACCTTAAGAGCTCAGACGGTTGATCCAAATTGGGTCTCTGTCTCTCTCTCAATCCATCGCCAGATGAAAGTTCCTGTGCCATTCTCCTTGGCCTCTCGTCAGCTCTCATTGTCCACCACATTCAGAGAGTCTGGCTCCATCCCATGTTTTTTTCAGTAGCAGTCCAGCTGGCCTTGGTGAGCTCCCAATAGATCGGCCCCCCTGTCTCAGTGGTTGGGAGCACCCCTCATGGTCCTGACTTCCTTGTTCATGTTCTCTCTCCTTCTGCTCCTCATTATAACCTTGGGAGCTCAGTCCGGTGTTCCAGTGTGGGTCTCTGTCTCTATCTCCATCCATCGCTAGATGAAGGTTCTATGGCGATATGCAAGATATTCATCAGTATGATTATAGGATAGGTTCATTTCAGGTTCCCTATCCTCAGGTGCCCCAATGAACTAACTGGGGACATTGCCCTGGGCTTCTGGTAGCCATTCCAGGTTTAAGTCTCTTGCCAACCCTTAGGTGGCTCCCTTAACTAAGGTATGAGTTTCCCTGCTCCCCCATCCAACCTTCCTTTACCCCCAATCACCCCGATTCCCCCAGTTCCCCTCATCCTCTCCTTCACACTTTTCTCTCCCCATCTCCCCTCATCCCCATCCCACCCCACCCCCCAAGATTCCCATTTTTTGCCCATCAATCTTGTCTATTTCCCATAGCTTGGAGGATATCTATATGTTTTTCCTTGGGTTTACCCTCTTGTTTAGCTTCTTTAGGATCACAAATTATAGACTCAGTGGCCCCTATCCATGGCTAGAAACCAATTATGAGTGAGTACATCCCATGATCTTCTTTTTGGGTCTGGGTTACCTCACTCAGGATCGTATTTTCTATTTCCATCCATTTGCATGCAAAATTCGAGAAGTCATTGTTTTTTACCGCAGAGTAGTACTCTAATGTATATATATTCCACACTTTCTTCATCCATTCTTCTATTGAAGGGCATCTAGGTTGCTTCCAGGTTCTGGCTATTACAAATAATGCTGCTATGAACATAGTTGGACAAATGCTTTTGTCATATGCTAGGGCATCTCTTGGGTATATTCCCAAGAGTGCTATTGCTGGGTCCAGGGGTAGGTTGATCCCAATTTTTCTGAGAAACCGCCACACTGATTTCCAAAGTGGTTGCACAAGTTTGCAGTCCCACCAGCAATGGATGAGGGTACCCCTTTCTCCACAACCTCTCCAGCAAAGGCTATCCTTGGTGTTTTTGATTTTAGCCATTCTGACAGGTGTAAGATGATATCTCAAATTTGTTTTGATTTGCATTTCTCTGATCGCTAAGGAGGTTGAGCATGACCTTAAGTATCTTTTGGCCATTTTAACTTCTTCTGATGAGAATTCTCTGTTCAGTTCAGTGCCCCATTTTTTAATTGGGTTAATTATCCTTTTAAAGTCTAGTTTCTTGAGTTCTTTATATATTTTGGAGATCAGACCTTTGTCTGTAGCGGGGTTGGTGAAGATCTTCTCCCAGTCAGTAGGCTGCCTTTTTGTCTTAATGACAGTGTCCTTTGCTTTACAGAAGCTTCTCAGTTTCAGGAGGTCCCATTTATTCAATGTTGCCCTTAATGTCTGTGCTGCTGGGGTTATACATAGGAAGCGATCTCCTGTGCCCATATGTTGTAGGGTACTTCCCATTTTCTCTTCTATCAGGTTCAGTGTGTTCAGATTGATATTGAGGTCTTTGATCCATTTGGACTTGAGTTTTGTGCATGGTGATAGATATGGGTCTATTTTCATTCTTCTACAAGTTTACATCCAATTGTGCCAGCACCATTTGTTGAAGATGCTTTCTTTCTTCCATTGTATACTTTTAGCTCCTTTATCGAAAATTAGTTGTTCATAGGTTTGTGGGTTAAAATCCGGGTCTTCTATACGATTCCATTGGTCGACTGCTCTGTTTTTATGCCAGTACCACGCTGTTTTCATTACTGTAGCTCTGTAATAGAGTTTGAAGTCAGGGATGGTAATGCCTCCAGAAGTTCCTGTATTATATAAGATTGTTTTGGCTATCCTGGGTTTTTTGTTTCTCCATATAAAGTTGATTATTGTCCTTTCAAGATCTGTGAAGAATTTTGATGGGATTTTAATGGGGATTGCATTGAATCTATAAATTGCCCTTGGTAGAATTGCTATTTTTACTATGTTGATCCTCCTAATCCAGGAGCAAGGGAGATCCTTCCATTTTCTGGTATCCTCTTCAATTTCTTTCTTCAATGCCTTAAAGTTCTTGTCAAATAGATCTTTCACTTCCTTGGTTAGAGTTACCCCAAGATAGTTTATGCTTTTTGTGGCTATCGTGAAAGGTGATGATTCTCTGATTTCCCTCTCTGCTTCCATATCCTTTGTGTATAAGAGGGCGACTGATTTTTTGGAGTTGATCTTGTATCCTGCCACATTACTAAAGGCGTTTATCAGCTGTAGGAGTTCTTTGGTGGAGTTTTTGGGGTCGCTCATGTACACTATCATATCATCTGCAAATAATGCAAGTTTAACTTCTTCCTTTCCAATTTGAATCCCCTTTATCCCCTTATGTTGTCTTATTGCTATTGCTAAAACTTCGAGAACTATATTGAAGAGGTATGGAGAGAGTGGACAGCCTTGGCGTGTTCCTGATTTTAGTGGGATGGCTTTAAGTTTCTCTCCATTTAATTTGATATTAGCTGTCGGCTTGCTGTATATAGCTTTAATTAAATTTAGGTATGACCCTTGTATCCCTAATCTCTCCAAGACTTTTATCATAAAGGGATGTTGAATTTTGTCAAATGCTTTTTCAGCATCTAATGAAAGGATCATATGGTTTTTTTCTTTCAGTTTATTTATATGATGGATTACATTGATAGATTTGCGTATGTTAAACCAGCCCTGCATCTCTGGTATGAAGCCTACTTGATCATAATGGATAATTTTTCTAATGTGTTCTTGGATTCGGTTTGCCAGAATTTTGTTGAGGATTTTTGCGTCGATGTTCATGAGTGAGATTGGCCTGTAATTTTCTTTCTTGGTTGGGTCTTTGTGTGGTTTTGGTATCAGAGTTACTGTAGCTTCATAAAAGGAATTTGGCAATGACTCTTCTGTTTCTATATTGTGAAATACCTTAAGGAGTATAGGTATTAGGTCTTCTTGGAAGTTTTGCTAGAATTCCACATTGAAACCATCTGGTCCTGGACTTCTTTTGGAAGGGAGGTTTTTGATAACTGCTTCTAATTCTTCACGACTAACAGGTCCAATTATGTTGTTCACCTGGTCCTGGTTTAACTTTGGTATATGGTATTTATCTAAAAAAGTGTCCATTTCTTTTACATTTTCCAGTTTTGTGGCATACAGGCTTTTGTAGTAAGATCTAATGATTCTCTGAATTTCCTCTGTGTCTGTGGTTATGTCTCCCTTTTCATTTCTGATCTTTTAAATTTGCAAATTCTCTCTCTGCCGTTTGATTAGTTTGGATAGGGGTTTATCAATCTTGTTGATTTTCTCCAGGAACCAGCTTTTTGATTTATTGATTCTTTCAATTGTTTTCTGTGTCTCTATTTTGTTGATTTCAGCCCTCAGTTTGATTATTTCCAGTCTTCTACCCCTTCTAGGTGAGTCTGCTTCTTTTTTTTCTAGAGCTTTCAGGTGGGCTGTTAAGTCTCCAATGTGTGCTTTCTCCGTTTTCTTTAAGTGGGCAGTTAGTGCTATGAACTTTCCTCTCAGGACTGCTTTCATAGTGTCCCATAGGTTTGAGTATGTTGTTTCTTTATTTTCATTGTCTTCAAGGAAGACTTTAATTTCTTTCTTTATTTCTTCCTTAATCCAGGCATGGTTCAGTAGTTGACTATTCAGTTTCCATGAGTTTGTAGGCTTTCTGGGGATAACATTGTTGCTGAATTCTAGCTTTAATCCATGGTGATCTGATAAGATACAGGTGGTTATTAATATTTTTTTGTAACTGTGAATGTTTGCTTTGTTACCGAGTATGTTGTCGATTTTTGAGAAGGTTCCATGAGCTGCAGAGAAGAAGGTATATTCTTTCCTGTTTGGGTGGAATATTCTATAGATGTCTGTTAAGTCCATTTGATTCATTACCTCCATTAATTCTCTTATTTCTCTGTTAGGTTTCTGTCTGATTGACCTGTCCATTGGTGAGAGAGGAGTATTAAAGTCTCCTACTATTAATGTGTGCGGTTTGATGGCTGCCTTGAGTTTTAACAATGTTTCTTTTACGTACGTGGGTGCTTTTATATTAGGGGCATAGATATTCAGGATTGAGATTTCATCCTGATGAATTGTTCCTGTTATGAGTAGAAAATGTCCCTCTCCATCTCTTCTGATTGATTTAAGTTTGAAGTCAACTTTGTTAGAAATTAGTATGGCCACACCTGCTTGTTTCCTAGGTCCATTTACTTGATAAGCCTTATCCCAGCCCTTTACTCTGAGTAGGTGCCTGTCTTTGTGGTTGAGGTGTGTTTCTTGTAAACAGCAGAATGTTGGATCCTGTTTTCGTATCCAATCTCTTAGTCTGTGCCTTTTTATAGGTGAGTTGAGTCCATTGACATTAAGTGATATTAATGACCAGTGGTTGTTAACTCCGGTCATTTTTTTTTAGTAGTAGATTTTGTGTGTTTCCCTTCTTTGAGATGTGCTGGTAAAGGGTCTCTAGATGTCTGAGTTACTGTGGTCATTGTTGGACTCCTTGATTAGTGATTTTCCTTCTATTACTTTCTGTAAGGCTGGATTTGTGGCTACGTATTGTTTAAATTTGTTTTTTATCCTGGAAAATTTTGTTTTCTCCATTTATAGTGAACGAAAGCTTGGCTGGGTATAGTAGTCTGGGCTTGCATCCATGGTCTCTTAGTTTCTGCAGTACATCTATCCAGGACCTTCTGGCTTTCATGGTTTCCATAGAGAAGTCAGGTGTAAGTCTGATAGGTTTACCTTTATAAGTAACTTGGCCTTTTTCCTTTGCTGCTCTTAGTATTCTTTCTTTATTCTGTATGCTTTGTGTTTTGATTATTATATGGCGAGAGGATGTTTTTTTTTGATCCAGCCTATTCGGTGTTCTGTATGCTTCTTGAACCTTCATAGGTATATCTTTCTTTAGGTTGGGAAAGTTTTCTTCTATAATTTTATTAAATATATTTTCTGGACCGTTGAGCTGCGCTTCTTCTCCTTCTTCTATTCCTATTATTCTTAGGTTTGGCCTTTTTATCGTGTCCCATATTTCTTGAATGTTTTGTGGTGAGAATTTGTTGGCCTTGCTGTTTTCTTTGATCAGCGTGTTTATTTTCTCTATGGTATCTTCAGAATCTAAGATTCTTTCTTCTATCTCTTGTATTCTGTTGGTTATGCTTGCTTCTGTAGTCTCTATTCGTTTACCTAGATTTTCCCTGTCCAGCTGGCCTTCTGTTTGTGTTTTCTTCTTTGCCTCCATTTCAGTTTTTAAGTCTTGAACTGTTTCCATTATTTGTTTGATTGTTTTTCCTTGGTTTCCTAGGGTATCGTTCACTGATTTACTCAATTCTTCAAACTTTCTGTTATACTTCTCATCCATTTCTATAAGGGCATTTTTTACATGCTGTTTAAGGGTGTCAATCACTTTCATAAAGTCAATTTTATCTACTTCTTCATGATTAAGGTGTTCATGTCCTCCTGTTGTGAGGTCGCTGGGTTCTGGTGGTTTCATATAGTTTTTCAGATTGTTGGGTGAATTCTTGCATTGGCGCCTGCCCATCTCTTTCTCCGAATGCTCCCCTATGGATCTTCTTTTACCGGATCAGGTCTCCTTGCCTACTGATGTACTTTCCCAGTGATGGCACCCTGCAGTGATAGCTCTCCTGGTGCTCCAGTGATGTCTCTCCTGGTACCAATATCAGATCTCCGTGCCCAAAGACGGCTCTCCTGGTACCCAGATTAGCTCTCCCACTGATGGCTCTCCTGGTGCCAAGATCAGATCTCCATGCAGGTTGGGTAGTTCATAAACAAAGGCCTTACCTTGCTTGGTGCAGGCAGGCCAGTGAACCAAAGGAAGTCTCGCCTGCCTACTTGCCCTGAGGATTTGCCTTCAGCGCCAGACAGACTGAGCTGGATGGTGTTATGTGCCCAAAGAGGAAAGGGGGCAGAAGGAAGAAGGGTTCTGGATGCAAGCTGGGTGGGACAAGAAGAGAGAGGCAGTATGCAGGGTGTAGAGCCCCTGCAGGGAACCCAGGGAATATAGGGTGGGGGATGAGGAACTTCAGAGTTCCCTGTCCAGGGCTGCTTCCGCCGCTGCCAGTCAGGTCACAAACTCACCCCGCTGCTGTCTCTCCTGGTACCTAGATCAGATCTCCATGCAGGTTGGGTAGTTTGTAAACAAAGGCCTTACCTTGCTTGGTGCAGGCAGGCTGGAGAGACAAAGGAAGTCTCGTCTGCCTACTTGCCCTGAGGATTTGCCCCCAGCGCCAGACAGACTGAGCTGGATGGTGTTATGTGCCCAAAGAGGAAAGGGGGCAGAAGGAAGAAGGGTTCTGGATGCAAACTGGGTGGGACAAGAAGAGAGAGGCAGTATGCAGGGTGTAGAGCCCCTGCAGGGAGCCCAGGGAGTATAGGGTTGGGGATGAGGAACTTCAGAGTTCCCTGTCCAGGGCTGCTTCCGCAGCCGCCAGTCAGGTCACAAACTCACCCAGCTGCTGTCTCTCCTGGTGTCTAGATCAGATCTCCCTGCAGGTTGGGTAGTTTGTAAACAAAGGCCTTACCTTGCTTGATGCAGGCAGGCTGGAGAGACAAAGGAAGTCTTGCCTGCCTACTTGCCCTGAGGATTTGCCCCCAGCGCCAGACAGACTGAGCTGGATGGTGTTATGTGCCCAAAGAGGAAAGGGGGCAGAAGGAAGAAGGGTTCTGGATGCAAGCTGGGTGGGACAAGAAGAGAGAGGCAGTATGCAGGGTGCAGAGCCCCTGCAGGGAACCCAGGCCACCTGTTTTTCTTTAAGTAAAAAATAGCATTTGTTTCATCTGATAATGAAAACAATTATTCAAGAGCCATCTCTCAAAACAAATCTCACATACCAATTTTTGGACTTATGTATATTTCAACATATGTCAAATTAAAAACGTGTCAGTAGTAAAGATTATCAACTTTTGTTTTTTTCTCAAGGATAGTCTTAGATGAACTTGATCTTTCAAAAAAATTGACAGGGAATTTGGGTGAAAATGCAGTATTATTAATGTTGATTTCTTCTATTTTGGTTTGTACTAAGTCCCATAAGCATCAGCCATTTGCTAATGCACAAACTAATTACAATTGCCAGTTTATTGTTATTATGAAAATAATTTTGAATTCATGGATTCCATGGAAGAGTCTTAGAGACTCATGGGGACTTCAGAACACAGTTTTGAATTTTTGTAGGTTTACCTTATAAAAATTTGGTAAATGATTTATAATCTATTATACTTTACTCTTTAATTCTTTCATTGGTTACCTATCTAGAGACCTACGTACACCACTCCTATTGATATTACAAATATGTATGTGTATTTGAAGTGTATAAGTGTATAAAAAGAAGACAAAGGAGGAGAGGAGGAAAGAAGGGAGAAGAGAGAAGTGCATGACACTGACAGAGAAAGAGGGAGGACACAGTGAGGGAGAGAGACAGACTGAGATGAGCAGAGATGGAATATATCAATGATTGAGTTAAAAGAAAACTGTACAACAAAGAGGTATACACCTTTATCTTTATTTTTATTAAAATAGATTATTCTCTCATACAATGTATCCTAACCACAGTTTCCCCTCCTTCCACTCCTCCCAGCCCTCTCCACTTCTCCTCTTCCCCAGATCCATTTCCCTGTTTTCTCTTCATAAAGAGGACTCCAAGAGACTAAATAGGACAAAACAAGATATAGTAATACAAGACAAAAAGCTCTCATATTGAGACTGTACAAGGTAAACAAATAAGAGAAAAAGAGTCTCAAGAGCAGGCAAAAGAGTCAGAAATATACACACTATAAAACACCAAGCTAACAGCCCTAACATATATGCAGAGGACTTGGTACAGATCCATGCAGACCCTGTGTTTACCATTTTAGTCTCTATGAGCTCATGTAAGCCGTGCTTAGTTTATTCAGTGAGCCAAGTTCTCCTGTTTTCCTCTATTACTTCTGACTTTCCTCCCCTTTTCCATGGAGTTACCCAATCTCTTATAGCAGATACTAGATGGAAACCTTCAATTTAGATTATTTTTCTATATAATCTCTGACTGTGAATCTCTGCACCAGCTCCCATCTGATGCTGGAGAAAAATCCCTCTGATGATGATTGGATATGACACTGCTCTATGACTATAGAAGAATATCATTAGGAATCATTTCATTGATTTTTGCTTTTTAGACTAATTATGTTTTGTTCTACCCCCAGGTCTCTGGGCTATCCAGTCTCCAGTTCCCGCCCATTCAAGCAGTGTTGGGCAAGGGTGTCCTCATGGAGTGGGATTCAAGTTAAATCAGAGATTGGTTGGCCACTCCCACAAGTTCTGTGCCACTATTGTTTCAACACATCGTGCAAGCAGGACATATTATAAAAAGAAAGTTATGTGACTGGATTAGTATCCAGGTTTCTCTTTCCATAGTCTGAAAAGTACCCTGTTGTGACAAAGAAACTAGAATGTAGAAGACAAGGCTCCAAGTGCACATCAGTTTGACCTCTCTATGTTTAATGACCTTAGTGGAAGCTATCCTCAGCAAGAGGGCCCTGCTGTCAGTTTGGAGAGCAACCCTCTGTCCTAGAATCAGTCTGGGTTACTTAGTGATCCACCATGGAATCTCCTTAGCTAACAGCTCAACTGAATATAACTTAGTTCTACCACTATCACTGGACCACTTGACTGGCTACAAAAGATGGCCAGTTCAGAATCTGTAACCTGCCATCACTATAAGTCCTCTTAACAGTTACGTTCATTGATTCCACAAATTTTCCACTGCACTATGTTTCCACAACAGCCCCTAGAACTTTCCCTCTCTATTGGTTTTGTAAGACTCATTCAGATACACACTTTTAGCACAGTTTCTGAAAAAGATAGAGATAAGTGCTTGCCTTAGGGCATCTGGTATCTAATTCTCTGAAATTTCCTAAAGAAGGCAGAGAAAGGCAACAAGGTTTGAGTTGGATTTTTTTTTGATGGGCCTCAATTGTCTCATTTAAAATATGAGTGCTGTCTCTGCCAGAGAATTCTGAAGACCCTTAGACACATCTGCCCAGGAAGAGAAATAGGAAGCATTTATTCATGGATTTTTTTTTTTTGCTTATTGTTCATATGTTGACCCATAACCACATACTGCTACATTTCCATGCTACATCTTTTTGAATATGAGAGAAATAGGACAGGTTCTACCTAAGTTCCATCATATAGCATTTTAAGCATCCACAGAGTAAAAATGATCTGAATGGGCAAAGTTGGAGCTGTGTGACAGTCAGGAGGAATCATGAACCTAGGTGGAAAAGATGTTCTGCATGCTGCTTTGAACTTTTGGCTTTGGTCATGCAGTGTTTGTGTGTGTGAAAAGTGGGTGTATGTGTGTGTGCACACAGAAGCATATATGTGCACCTGTAGTAGTAAAAAGTTAATGTCTAGTATATTCCTAAATTGATTTCCACATTTTTTTGTTTGTTTATTTGTTTGTTTTGAGAAGGATCTCTATGTGAACACAGAACTCATCCTTTGGGTTCAACTGGTTGACCAACACAATCCACGGATCCAAGTAGCAGCACAGAGATTATAAATGTGATCCAGTGCTCCCAGCTGTTTACACAGGCACATGGGAAACACTTTCCTCAATAAGCCTCCTCTTCTCAGTACAGGCCTATAGCCTGTATAAGGATCATCTATTGAAATCCATTTCCCTTCCTGAGTCTTGATTTGGTATTTTGAAAACATAGGTGAAATCTCAAAAATGACTTATGAGAATATTCTTAGCACCAAGTAAGCATTCTCTTAACCTGAATTATGGGGAGAACTGTCCATACCGTATACTACAGTCTGAGCCTCCATACCATGGTGCTCTGACATGACTGTTACAGAATTAAAGAAGAGCTCAGCTTTCAACAGCTTTATGCAAACTCAGAGACAAAAGCACAAATCTGCCTAAACAGCCTGCATCATTTTCTGTACATAGCAACTTTCTGATGCATTCTTAGAGCTCTTTGTTTCTGACATTCTAAATTACTTAAGAATCTCATAGTTGTGGATTTCTACTGATAAGAGGGCCTCAGGGTATAATTGAATTGTCTACATTTCACATTTTATATTAGTGTTTGCATTTAGCAGCCTAGTCGTCTAATTTGGGGGGGTGGCTTTAAATGACCATAGTATTTGAAACATTAGTACTATTTTAGAAATTTATTCAAGGATGAGTTCATAAATTTATGTATGAAGGAGAATTATTTCAATGTAACTCATAATCACAACAATTTGAAGATAACCCAAATGTTCCAATACCAGTAAAAGTTTTAGGTAATTTATGGTAAATGGCATCATGAGATGATTTACGGGGATTTGAAATAAATGTTTTCAAAGCTGTGGGAATCCTTTTGATGCTTGTGACCTGATATGTACATGGATATAGAAAAACATATTTAAAGTAACCATGTGCTGAAAAATATGTGCATGCATGTGAAAGGGAAAGTACACACAGCTGCACTCTGCATACCTCAGAGATGATTTATGTTTTCCATTATGTCTGCCAATGGCCTTTCTATTTTCATTATGAATATTTGATACACTAATATTCGAAAAAGAGTGTGAATAAAATACTAGTGGGGAATGCTTTTAAAATATAGAGGCATTCATGTGGATACTGTGATTGAGAGATCAAAAGCAATCAGCAGATATTAAATATTTAACACATTAGCCTACTTTTCATTGACTGCTTTCTGTCACCCATGGCAGGTTTCAACTTTAAGATTTTTTTTCTTCTATCAGAATACATGTAGTAAACAAAAGAAGAAATACCTACTCTGCTTCTCCTGGAATTCTGTGTCCCTCTGTATTTGCTGGAGGGGACTCTATCGCATTTCTCTACTTGCAGACTCCAGCACATTTTCTAGCTGTGTACTAGTACACCCAGCGTGAAGACTTTCTCTCTGAAGACCCACTGGGTGCTATTGCTGCAATTTAAGATTCCTGGGAGACCCTGAGTATATCCCATAGGCTGGGACAAAGGTGGTGGGAACAGTTAATTATGCTGAGTGTCTTTGGTTAAATCCCCTCCTCTATTTACACACTCACACATTACCCAATAACAAATAGAAGGGCAAGTGGCCCAGTCAGTTGATAATAATTATTTAAGAATTATTTGATTCTCATCTCTAAAAGTTCAGAGGTTAGATTAAGCTTGCTGTAGCATGATTGGTAAAAACCCAGAGACAGATATTGGGGTTCAACCTGAAGGTCAGAAAAGCAAAACAACAAGCCACTGGCTCTTACTTCTTCCTCAGTCTGAAATGGTGGTCCTGCCCCCAGGAAACTTAGAATGAGACTCTGTCTAAGAGTTGTCTTATATCTGGTCTTATATTCCTCACCAGGACTGGGATTAAAGGCTTATACCACTACAATTTGGATTTATGACAAACTAGTGTGGCTACTGGGAATAAAGGTGTTTGTCACCACTGCCTTGTCTGTAAGGCTGACCTATGGGGCTGTTTTGTTCTCTGATTTTCAGGCAAGCTTTATTTATTAAAATACAAGCAAAATATCACTACAGCTTACCTTTATTCTTCTAGTTTATTTTTTACATCCATGCCCTTCCTGCTTATCTGTGAGCACACTTATCCACTTATCCACCCTTTTGTTTGCCCTTCCTTCCTTTCCTCCCTCTGTCCGTCCTTCCTTCCTTCCTTCCTTCCTTCCTTCCTTCCTTCCTTCCTTCCTCCTTCCTCCCTCCCTCCCTCCCGCCCTCCCTTCCTCCTTCCCTTCCTCCCTCCTTCCTTCATTCTTTCCATCCTTTTTTCCTTCCTTTCTTCTTTCCTCTTTCCTTTCTTTCTCTACCTTTTTCCTTTCTTCTATGGATCCATGTTCTTAATTACACTACTATCTTTTGTGAATAGCTGGGAAACTCAGTGCTTGCAATTCTCCCATGCAATCAATTTACTGTGAGTCTTCACATCCTTCAAAAAAAAATCCTAGGAATCCAGCCCCTCTTTTGAGGGAATTAATCAATTTCTCTAAAAATATGTCTCTAGAGGGCAAGGATGAAAATTAATACAATAGCTGAGAGCACTTACAGAGATCATAACAGCATTCCATTCAAAACATGACCTTCACCTCCCAATCAAATTGTAATTAATGTTGCTTTAGGGTGCATAAGCAGAATTTCTTATTAATTTGCAGCTATGCATATTTTTCATAAATGCTGAGGCTTTTGTTTTTTAAAAATATCTGTAAGAAAAAGCAGGGATCAAGAAATAAAACACAGGCTCTCTGCTCCTCCCTGTTCTAGAGACAGCCGCTTCTTTTCGTGCAATGCCAGCCTCGTTCCAGAGACACTATGGTGAAGGTCGGAGTGAACGGATTTGGCCATATTGGATGCCTGGTTACCAGGGCTGCCTTCACTTCTGGCAAAGTGGACATTGTTGTCATCAATGACCCTTTCATCGACCTCAACTACATGGTCTACATGTTCCAGTATGACTCCACCCATGGCAAGTTCAAAGGCACAGTTAAGGCTGAGAATGGGAAGCTTGTCATCAATGGGAAGGCCATCACCATCTTCCAGGAACGAGATCTTGCCAACATCAAATGGGGGGATGCCAGCGCCGAGTATGTTGTGGAGTCGACCGCTGTCTTCACCACCATGGAGAAGGCTGGGGCCCACTTGAAGGGTGGGGCCAAAAGGGTCATCATCTCTGCCCCTTCTGCCGATGCCCCCATGTTTGTGATGGGTGTGAACCATGACAAGTATGACAATTCCCTCAAGATTGTCAGCAATGCTTCCTGCACCACCAACTGCTTAGCCCCCTTGGCCAAGGTTATCCATGACAACTTTGACATGGAAGGACTCATAACCACAGTCTATGCCATCATGGCCACCCAGAAGACTGTGGATGGCCCCTCTGGGAAGCTGTGGCGAGACGGCCGTGGCGCTGCCCAGAACATCATCCCTGCGTCCACTGGCGCTGCCAAGGCTGTGGGCAAAGTCATCCCAGAGCTGAACGGGAAGCTCACGGGCATGGCCTTCCGTGTTCCTACCCCAAATGTGTCCGTCGTCGATCTGACATGCTGCCTGGAGAAAGCTGCCAAGTATGACGACATCAAGAAGGTGGTGAAACAGGCACCAGAGGGCCCACTAAAGGGCATCCTGGGCTACACTGAGGATCAGGTTGTCTCCTGTGACTTTAACAAACAGTGACTCCCACTCTTCCACCTTTGATGCTGGCATTGCTCTCAATGACAACTTTGTAAAGCTCATTTCCTGGTACGACAATGAATTCGGCTACAGCAACAGAGTGGTGGACCTCATGGCCTCCATGGCCTCCAAGGAGTAAGAAGCCCACCCTGGACCACCCATCCCAGCAAGGACACAGCAAGAGAGAGGCCCTCGGCTGCTGAACAGTCCCTGTCCTAACTCAACCCTTGACACTGAGCATCTCCCTCACAGTTTCCATCCCAGACCCCCAGAATAGCAGGAGGGGCTTAGGGAGCCCTACTCTCTTGAATACCATCAATAAAGTTCATTGCACCCCTAAAAAAAAAAAGAAGTAAAACACAGCTACTCACCTCTCAGTTGAAGAACCATATTTGGAAACAAATCTGTAAGTGAGATCTTATGTCTATGCACCCCGACCTATAGAGAGACACAAACTAAACAATAAATACATAATAAGAAACTCCATCTCAAAGTAACAATAGCAGTTACTGTGCTATTAATTTCTGCTTGTTATCTGTATAATAACAAAAACTTAGAAACTTTTGAGAACTTTTCGCTTTTAAATATTTAGGGTATTTGATGATTTTCATGGGGAGATAACTTCTTTGGGGATATAATACAAGCATGCGTAAGCAAATATACATATATAGACACTTAAATTTTCTAAAAATTCCTCTCAAATGTTATAAATTAAATAATTAAATACTGTAGTGAAGTAGAAACTCAAGCGGTTCTCGTCAGGTATATTTAGAAAGGTCACATTTTTAAAAGATATACATCTATGAATCATAGGACATGAAAAAATCAAAATGGCACTGGCTTGAAGATTTCCTTCCTACTCTTCAGGTTTTATAATAACAGAAAACTCTATGCGTACTATAGAGGGAGAATATCAATCAATAGTCTTATCCAACTGTGAAGCCTGTGTGTGATAATAATGACTAGCCTAGCAAGATACACACACTGTTGCAATGGTAGCATTAATGATATAGGAATAACTAACTACTTTATGAGTAGATTTGAGGCTCACTCAACAAGACAGACCTTAAGCTTGGTACTGTTAGCTGGTTCAAAAATCTATGGCAGGATAGACTATAGGTCCTAGGGAAGAACTTAAAATTATTATGCTAAGTGTATATAATAAATCAACTGAGTTTTAATCTTTATACCTATGTATTACTACATTTCTGAACTCTTGTCATAAAAACGGCTTCTTGCAGTAGATGATGTTTAATTCAGAGATCAACTACTGATCAACTCACAGAGAATGAAGGACTGTGGCATTCTCAGCTCTGAATAGGATATCTACATTATATTCCAACCTCCAAGGCTCAAGCATCATTGCAGAAGAGGGTATAGAAAGATTATAAGAACCATGGGTAATAAACACATTCAAGGAAAAAATATTTGCTAAACATAACAGTGCCATTGAATAAATTCACTGACAGAGGCTATGAATTCGTTCATAACACCTAAACAAGGTCAAGACTGTCAAATTTCCAAAATGGTTAGGGGAGAGTCACAAATTCCCACTGAAATCTGAGGAACAATTGGCACTTGATGGCTGTTAGGGGAAGGAGAGTCAGTTTTCTTTAGGGATGTGACCTCTGAGAGGGTATCAATGCTCCAGAAGATAGTTCCACATCCATGCACAGACAAGTAGAATTAATGGATTGAATATAAGAGTACATGAAATTTGGAGGGAAAAACTGTGGTGGAGGTAAGGGAGGAATTAGAGGATTGGGAATTGGGCTTGATTTTAGCAAAATATATGTATCTATTAAATTATCAGACAATTTTTAAAAATTTTATAAAAAGAAAACAATTTTTAAGTTAAGGTAGTAATTTGGGGTTGTGGAATACAATAAGACAAGTCTTCACTTAGTCGTAATAAACTTTTGTCTGTTACTCTAAGAGCTATTTGTTCATCATGTAAACTATTTGCTATGATAATTTAAGTGCAGTAACAGTCTTGAAGGAAATAGAGAAATATGTTGTTTACTTTAACATCTTCCTGGAGAACTGGAGAAATACTCAGTGCGTAAAGTGTTTGCTGTGTAAGTATGAACAGCTGAGTTAGATCCCCCCACATCCATGTAAAAATATAGGCATTGGGAGACATGTCTATAATCCCTGTGTTGGGTAGAGTTCTTGGAAGAGACAGACAGATTCTAGGAGCTTGATGACCAGCCAGTCTACCTAAAATGTGATTTCTAGGTTCTGTGAGAGAGTTTGTCTCAATAAACCAATAAATAAAAGTAGAACACTATAGTAAAATACTGACTCCTCATGTTGACTTCTGGTCTCCATATCCACCTTGAAATACACACACACACACACAAACATACACAAGTTTTCTTGTGCTAGATATTTCTGAGAATTTAACTAAGCTATTGACAAAACAGTCTCAAGTTGTCCTCTCCTTCCATGTGATAGCACAAATTACATACTCTAAACCCTATAAACTGTCTCATAATCCTCACCAAATGTACAACTCTGTCTTCTATTATGGCCTCCATTGTATCTTACCTTTACTCCGTCTCAGCCCTTAGAAAACTATGTTCTAATCACTACTCTCAAGGAAAATTAAAGCAACTTTAGGGTAGCAATTGCGTTTCCTAGTACTTCCCACACTAAAGCTATCCAGGAACATGCAAGATCTTCAATAGTTATCTGACAATGAACAAATGACCTTTCATATTTCCTCTTGAACAATTGAGTCAACATTAGCTTTTCAATTTTAATCTGTAAAAACTGGGCAAATATAGTTGTGCCTGATGTTCAGGTTCTTTGTATGTAAAATGAGAATACTTATAATGATAAGCATTTCTCTTGAGGGCATATTAACTATTGTTTATTGATAAGTGTTTATAGCCTGTCAACTTCTTAATTTCTCACAGTAATTCTGCAATGTATTATAGTGTAAACTTTATTTGTGTAGGGAAATGAGACTCAAAGAAATATAGTAATCTCTCAAAAATCACAAAATCAGAAATTATAAGATCTAATTCTTCTATTGAGAAATTTCTAGATTTTTGTCCATGTCCTTGTACTTGCAACTACGTTAGAGGTAGTTAACCATGATTTTTATAAGACCAGATAGTAAAAGCAGATGTATAAATGGATTTTTCTTAGGACCTCTAGCTCACAGAAATTATATAGAGACTTGTTATTAATTATGAAAGCATATATTATAGCTTAGGTTTGGTCCACTAGCTCTTATAACTTAAATTAACCCATATCTGTTTATCTACCTCTTGTCATGTGACTGCTGACTTTTATCTCTCCTTCTCCATGTCTACTCCCTTTGTGTCTGGCTGGTGACTACTACTTTCTTCTTCCCAGTAAATCCAGTTCCCTCTCACAAAAAGGCCGGATTTAAGAAAAATTGATTTCTCAGTACTGCAGATAGGAAATTTAACAATTTCTTTGCTGCTGCCTCTCTGATCTTGAGTTTCAGCTACCTCATGCATAGAGACTCCAATCCCATTGTTTTTGTGATGCTGCTCCTATGACATTATAAAAGGTAGTTTGGAAAATTCAGATATTAGTGCCACACGCATGGTGAGGGGTAACATAAAATATGGCAGTTATTTCTTTTAGTCAAATTATTGTACTTTTCAATAACCTTATTTCAGTAACTGGCTTCTATTTGAATATTCAGGCAAATGTAGGTTATAAGGAAATTCGCGCAATCTCAGAGTGTTCATCAATCATGAATTTCTGTAGCTTGCTGAAGTGTCAGGAATAACATATTCCCCAAGTTTTCAGGGCTTTGGTAAAGAGATAACAGGCAGGGTTCCTGGTGTTTCTATTTCTTGTTCGTGTATCAGTGTTACTGAGCTTTGCAGTTTTTAAATTGTTATTCCTAATTATCCTGCTCAGTGATCATAAAATACCTTATTAAGATTGTACTGGGACTCAGCTCCCATTTCCTAGATCTAGGCTATCGTTGTCTCTCTTCTGGACTGCAGCAATGATTTAATTTTGTAAATTTATACATGTTCCTCTGATTCTCAGTTGCCCCAATTTGAAATGAAGCAGTATTACCTATCTTATCTTGGATGCTTAGGAAGATTAATTAAATATTTGCATACTTCATAACTGATACTTGACTTGTGAGTTTTCAAAACTGTAATTCATTATTTTTCTTGTTAGTTAACAGTACTTTTTAATAGGAATCTGTCTCACTCCTGTATGACCAACTATCTGGCATGCCTACTTACATATAGTTATAACTTGATATATATATTCATTCTGTGACTAATTCCAGATTATTGAGCCTTCAGATTCTCACAACTTAGTGGCAACAGGAGGCATGGGTGCTATTGCACCATGCAGTCTGATGTGGGATTTCCCTCTATATGCTGTGATTACCATTAATGAATAAAAAAACTGCTTTGGCCTGTTGATAGGGCAGAACTTAGGTAGGTGGGAAAAACTAAACAAATGCTGGGAGAAAGGAGATGGAGCAAGAGAGAAACAATGTAGCCCTGATGGAGCTGGACAGAACTTTACCTGGTAAGCCACTGCCACGTGGCAATACATAGATTGATGGTGATGGGTTAATTTACATATGAGTTAGCCAATAAGAATCTAGAGTTAATGGGCCAACTAGTGTTTTAAATAATATAGTTTCGGGGCTGCGTGGCCCAGCAGCCGGGAACCAGCAAGCAGCCCTCCAAACAACAGCAGTCTGTGGTTGTTCTTTAAGGACACCCCCCCCATTCAGATGTAGTTGTGTTGGCTTAAGCCACTGAGAGAATTTCTACATAAGTTAGCCCCAGACAGTACAAAGGGTTTATTAAGGAAAGGATGGTATGCAGCAATCAGAGTGTGGACATTAAGAAAGAGACACACTTAAGTGTATCAAAATTGTTCTGTATTTGATTTTATGGTTTTTATAATGTAACTTATGACCATTAGACAAACATTAGAAAAAGTTTGGGAAAGTAAGTAAAATTATATAAACTAGCATACACATTTATCTTAGAGAATTTCCTTTGGTGAATAAAATGATACAGGGTTAGTGAGATCTATTATCCAGGTTTATTGATGAGAGAGGCATAAAGATAAAGCCAAATATCACAAGGGTTTGCGATGTACACCTTAGCCTTGAGCATAAGTTATTTATGAGCTTTAAAGCATTTGTTTGAGGTTCTCAGAAGACATCTGTTGTCTCTATTTTTTCCACAGTAGTTTTGATTTTGTTTGTTGCGTCAGAAATGTGACTTCACCAACAGAAAATACAAAACAAATCAGTTCTGGTGTGTGTGTGTGTTTGTTTGTGTGTGTCTCTGTGTGTTCCTGTTTCATGCTTCCTTACTTCTCCAAGTATTTTTCTACAGAAACAGAGGGTGAGGACAGAAAAACAAATGTGTTTTCACAAAGGGCTGTATTCTAAATATTCACAGCATCTAACTTGTGCCTTGAAACAAGGTCCTAAGGTTAGTGGCAAGAGATGATTGGAATGTACATTGTGCAGAGACCTGTCAGTTCCTGTGGAGGAGGAAGGTTGGGGAGGAGTGATTGATAAGCAGCTGAATTTCTATTCCCCTCCTTCCATACTGTAATTACAGCTTCTCTCAACGAGTATCAAACATGTACCACATGCCTCGCAGGAAGATAGATCTGATAGTTCTCCAGACATCAACTGTAGTAACATGACAGAGCTAGTAAGCTGCTTTCAGTCTTCCTAAACACACATGACAGTCACATTCATTCTAAATGATTCAACAAGATTAACGTTATTAAAGGCAGCACCCAGAAATTAATCATTTCACTACTATTTTAGTGTTAACAAAACCCTGTAGTAGCAACATTGGAGAAAGACTGTTTAATTGAGAGGAAATACAACATGCCAGAAGATAATTAGCAGTGGAAAATGCTACATAGGATTATGAGTTGAGTTTTAGGATTAGAGTGTACATTTAGAAACCTCTCTTTCAGTTAATATTTTCTGTTCCTGGCTTCTGTTCTCTTAGGGAGCTCCTAAAACTGAGTTAGCATATACTATTTACCTGGTACCTTTATTTTAAAGAAGATAGTTTCTGGGTTGGAAAGATAGCTCGTTGGGTAAACATTGCTATACAAGCACAAGACTCGTGACTTTGGTATCCCTGGACCCATATAAAGCTGGACACAAGCCGTAGGTGTCTGTCATTTTAGCACTCCTGTGGCAAGATGCGGGGAGGATCCTAAATCCGGGGAAGCTTGCTGACTACCCATACAATGAGAAACAACAAAAGACCATTTCTCAAACTAGAAGATAAAAGACTGTACTAACATGCTTGTTTGTTCTTATATATCCATGTAAACACTATGTCATGTGTGCACCAGCACTCACACCAATGAATATGCACACACATAGCACAAACCCACACACATGATTTTAAAAATGAGGAAAAATTATTTCCATAGTAAATTAGTTATCATCATAGATGGCATTTATTGAACAATTATCATGTTATAAAAATTGTGCCTCCAGTGTAAGATAGAGGTGGTGTTAATATCTCCAGTCTTCAGCTAAGAAACACAGGAAAAACTGGTAAACTAATACACTAAAGCCCACCTCACTCTTATGACAGCTGACATATATAAAGTGCCATCCTCAGGGTTCCTTCGGGCTATTTCTTCCTATTGTTGGGTTGGTTATTCCTTCTTCAGAGGAAAGCAAGCTGAAGTTTCTAAAATCAAATAAACAGTGAACCAGTAGGTGGCAAAGTCTAATTCTGAAGGGTCACATCTTCCTTTGAACTGCTTTGTAATTCAGTTCCAGACTCTCTACCGTGTTTTGTTTTGTCTTCTGATTTTTCTGTTGTTATGGTGATACTTCTCTTTGGCTCACTAAACTTAGTTATGATAGATGCAATTCAGCCAAAAATCATGTATTTGAGGGGAGGGATTAGTTGTCTTTTTATTGAATATTGAGTGTGTATTCCGATTTCTATTGTCAGGTACTTTTGAGCAACATCCTAGAATTTGTAGACCTGATGCATTGTGGATTCTGTTATATTCCTTCCAGAGTGTGTTGACTTCACTTTAGCAAGCAATTAATTTGGACAAACTCAAAGAATAAACGATCTTCTGGACAATGACTAGAAATTCAGTTCTGTTATGTTACCCTAAATTGGTTATTTTGTGTCTGGACTTTACATGTGTTCAGGAGGAGTCAGAGGTTTAGATTTAGAAGAAAAATTATTTCTTTATTTAGCATTTTATTTTTCTGTTGTTCTCACCCATGCATACTATTTGCCAGATATTATACATGTTCAAAAATCTCTCTTCTGGCTCCTTAGGCCTGAAAGCTAAAAGATGTGTATGCATATATGTATGTACACACATAAGCACACACACACACACACACACACATATATATATAGACATATATGTAATGTTTGTTATTTGTTGGAATCAAAATATAGTTGTATCATCTGCTTTTCCTTTTGATAACATCTTTTTAGATAAGAGTTGTTGGTTTTCTTCTTATATCTGATCGTGGGTTTTCATCAACATAAAAGCTGAAAGAGATATTAAAATCCTGGTAAATACTGTTCCTTCTTCTGTGTTTTGAGTTCTCTCCGTAAATGGCTTCACTTGCTCAAAATTTAGGCAAAGAATAGCAGACTTGAAAATTATACCTTCTCACTCTAGATCTTTTTGACTGAAACTACAAGGAGTGCTCAAGTAGTGAGAATATGAAAACATCAACAGCGTAATCAACAATTTGTTGTCCTATTAGCATTGATAACTATGGTCCAGATTCGTGCCTGAACAATTCTTATATTCTTGACCTGCTTTTGGAATACAAGTTACTATATCGTAGTTGAGCTAAGACTCTTGGTATTATAATTAATTGCAATATAAAAAAAAGTGGGATTTTTTCTCATTTTTTTATTTAAATTCTGATTTTATTGGGTTAATTTTTGAAGACCTTCAAAATTAAGAGGCTAAAACAATAGTAAAACATCTATGAATATGAAGATGTTTGAAGAAATTTACCTTTTCTTCCTAAAGTCACACATTGCTAAAAGATTAGGTATTTTGGGTTTTTTTTTGCCTTGTTTTAAAATGTATCTGCTATATGGTATTCTTGTTTTAGTGTCATAAAACAGCTGAAATGAAGCCTTCAGCAAGTGAGGAGGGAATACATGGCACAGTCTGTGGGAAGATGGCTCTTTTAAAATTTCAGCATCTCTTTTGTGGGTGTCTATCAGCACCTCTGTAAGTCTGCCATCTTTCATTGGCATGTTATTAGATATATGCTTCACTACAGATGATCAGGGACTCAGGGGTTTTGGCAATTTCCTGGATAATTCAGGCAGTAAGGGAAATATGCATTTTGGGCTTTGAGTTATTCGTTCAGACTTCTTATGTTGATGCAATCCATCATGGTCATCATTCAGCTCTACCTCTCCTGAGCTACTGTAGGCTGTCATTTGTTCCGTCAGTGCATTCCTGGCAGATTCACAGCTAGTGGTCTGAATGGCCTTTCCCAGTCTTCTCATTTGTATGCGGCGATGATTATAGTAGTAGTAAACATTTATTGAACGTTTATGTGCCAATCACAGCTCTAATTACTCTACTGCTCATTCTTCCTTTATAACAGCTCTGTGAGGTAGATATTAACATTTCCATTTTATAGATGAAGGGACCAAGATTCAGGCAGCTTAAACACCTTAGATAGCTAGAATGTAGCGGGTCCAGCACTCAAAATCACTTGTCTGATTCTGCAGTCCTGTTTTGATCAACTACACTGAGAACTGTGAAGAAGAGATTTGATTCAAAGGCAACCTCGGGGCTGGCTTGGGTTTCCATGCTATAGCTTGATTGATAGCACATAGAATGTAACAGAAAATGATTGGAATACAGCAGCGGCACTGGGTGTGGGATCTGGCTCCCTGCTGAGTCTCAGAGGAATCAGAGATTGCATCCTGCAAGGATGTGAGCCGTGAAAATTGCCCAGTGGAAACTAGCAAGGGGAAGAAATCTGACAGATTACTTTTCTTTCCCCTTTCTTCCAATTCTCCTGTGAACTACGCCAAGATCTGCTTTTTCTTTCTGTTCCTCTGGAAAAGTCCTTTGTGACAAGCCAGCATATCTGCTCAGTATCTTACTGGTCTCTTGGCACTAGGTTGTGAAATGGTGCCAGTGTGGAAACATCACGTTTAATTTCTTTGCCTTTTTATTTTTTTCTCATAGCTTGCCCTCACTATCCTGAGCTTTTACATAACAAATGAAATACCAGTATTCTGAGGAGATAGTTAATGAAGTTCTGTTGGTAATACTTCTTGGAGGACATGAGTTAAAACAGGCATCAGAATCATATTTAATTCTAAATGCTTCAGCTGGACTAGCTCACACTAACTCGTTCATTTCTGACAAGCAGGTACCGTTGGTATTGTCATCCCCACTTTACCGATTTGAAAGTACAAATTTTACTTCTGTGGGATTTAACACCAAAGGATACTCTCCACTTATTTCTTGTATATGAAAAATAATAAATGAATTACAGCATCTACAAAGGAGAATAAAATAACAATGGGAAAATTAAAGTTTAGAAATTTTCTGAATCTCATGTACATTATTGTGTTTACTAAAAGACAAACAATGCATCAATGCAACACCTAGAAAATGCATTTTCTGGAATACTCAAGATTTTTTTAGTTCCATAAGTTCAATGATTTCTTTCTCAACATGAGGAGAATGAAAACTCTCTTCCAATATCGAAGGGACATAGACATATAAAAGATAGGAAATGTTTCTATGACTCAAAGAGCTTATGTTATAGGGGAGAGAATGATAGGACCTGAACTTCAAAGAAGCCTGGTATGGTTTTTGCTTTGTTTTTCTGAGGAGACTCAGATGTTGAAATTCTAAGATCTTTAGGGTTGTGAGACCAGCAAATAAAAGATAATGCTATGAAAATCAACTGACTTCCCAGGGAAAATGAATAGCTAAGCGATACAACATAATTTCCTTTGCTCTATGGATTTTCCTTGTCATGAGCTGGTCTCTGTTTCCCGCTTGATGTGAGGCTGTGGGGGAGTCCTGGCTCCTGTTCAAATATTGACTAGAATATCCTGAGGTCTGAGGAAGCTTAAAGATTCTTAGAGAATTGCAAGCCAATGACTGGCCAAATAAATATGATGCAGTGGTCTCAAGCAGTGTATCATTTTGAGATTTCTGATGTGAGCCTGTCTTAGATTTCCTCAGATAATTCTGCACTGCTTTTTTGTTCCAATTATTGAACATTTTAAAGAAATAAATTGTTTTTTAAGGAGTTGATTTTGCATGAAGAAATGTTAGAGTTTTGAGTGAAATTTTAATAAATGTATATTATTTCACTACCTTATAGATGGTTTCTTCAAATGGTTTCACAACCTCAGTGACAAACTAAAACTTGCTGTTTCCTGTGACATGACAATCAGGCATCTAACAGACAGACCACCTTCATACCTGTGGGTGTGAGACGCTGTGGATGTCATCTACCCACTGATGGTTATCAGTTGAATCACCTAGTAGTACACCAACAATATAAACGTTGGTGGGGATTGGTCTACAAATATTTGGATGATAGGGTTACTCTTTCCCTTTTTCATTCCTTTGAGTGATGTCTTCTCTGCTGATAGTGTCAGTAACAGCTGTGCCCGAGGCGACTCTCCTGAAATACATCCAGAGAAACTGATATCCAGAAGTGATCCAGGTGATGTATTATCCCATGCCACTCCAGTGACTGATATGGGAATTTGGCAGATATTCAATGTAACAAATATTCTAAGTCTTCTCTGGAACTTTTCTGTTGGAGCTAACAAAAAAGGAACAGGAGACTCATAACTATATAGCTATCCCTACAGTTAACACTTTATTAAAATTTTTTTAAAACTTTTAATGGGTACATGAAGACCTGTCTGCAGCATATGAATTGTTTAGTGCCTCTTGGAGCAAGAAGAGGGTGTCAGATATCCTGCCTGTAGCTGGAAATACAGATAGTTGTGAACTGTCATGTGGGTGCTGGGAAATGAATCTGTGTCCTCTTGCAAGAGTGTTCCTAGCCACTGATCCATCTCTTCATCTCCAACTAATTCATTATTTTAAAAGATGAGTTTCTTGAAGCTGGAGAGATGGTTCAGTTCTGAGGAATATTTGTTGCTTTTGCAGAGAACTGAGATTCATTTCTCAGCACCCACATGGCACCTCACAATCATCAATAACTCCAGGTCCAGAGGATTTTACAGTCTTTTCTGACCTCCACAGACACCAAACACACATGTGGTGGCATACATCCATGCAGATTTGGATGGTTTGAATGAAAATGACCCTCCATAGGCTCATATATTTGAATTCTTGTTCCCCAGATGGTGGACATGTTTGGGAAAGATTAGGATGTGAGGCCCTGTTGGAGATAAAGCTTCACTGGGTGTGGGCTTTGAGTTTTCAAAAACCCATCTCATTTCTGTTCTTTCTCTCTAATGATTGTCTCAAGATGTGTGTGCTCAACTACAGCTCCAGTCCCATGCCTGCCTGCTTGCTATAATGTTTCCTGCTACGATGGTCATGGACTCCAGCATACTAATACTGTAAGCTCCAAATCGAGTGCTTTATTTTATAATTTTTTATGGATCATGGTATGTTTTATTATTACAACAGAAAAGAAATAAAGACACAAACAAAACACTTATACACATAACACTAGTAAATCTAAAAATATTTTTTAAAAGAAGTCTGTTTCTCATTGTTCAGACCACTGTCTTCATTATTTCAGGCATTTTATAGTCAAGTTTCAAATTTATTGCCAAAGAGAAATCATGGTGTTTTCTTAGTATTCTCTAAGTGCCTGTAGTTTCCATAGTTTTCAGTTATAGCATGCACTAATTATTTCCTCTGCTTCCCCTTATTCTCACAATCTATTTATCTGTAAAGATTTGTCATCTCAATTAGTCCTTGCAAAGGAACTACTTTTGTCTTTGTTGAGAAAATGATCTAATTGCTTTGCAGGTCATGAATTTCTGCTGTTGATGTATACCTCGGTTGGTTCCATAACTTAGCTATTGTAAATCAGATTGTAGTAAGCATTTATGAGCAAATATTCTTGTAATATGCCGACTTCTAAGTCTTCGGGTAAAGACCTAGGAGTCATATACCTGTAACTGGATTACATGATGCATGTGTCATTAGTTTCTTGAGGTCTTGCTCTCCTGTTTTCCATCACGGCTAGCTGGTTTACATTCTTACCCATGTTGTATGACAGTTCTCTTTGTCCACAATCCTTGCAGCATTTGTTAATACTTATTTTTTTAATGTCTGCCATTTTATCTGGAGAGAGACATAGCTTTGAATAAACCTAGCCAAAGAAATGAAAGAACTGTATAACATATTCAAACACTGAGGAAGGAAGTTGTTAATTTCACCCAGTGGTCATATTGTCCACGGATCATTGTGTGTGATCCAAGCTAGGTAACTTCCGGTCGTGCGGTGCGTACATAGAGCCTTGTCCATTATCACAGCTCTAGGTTCCTGCAGTGTTGATCTCACTGCAGTTAAGGTACCAAATTATTATTCATCACTGAAACCTCTGTCCTGCCACACTTTTAGAGCCACATTCGAACACACCCTGCCATCATCCTTCACCCCAAGTGACTACTAAGTTGTCTTTTATCTCGGTATTTTGTCATTTTGAGATACTTTTGTAACTTGGCTCACATCCTTTGTGGAGACTGACTTTTCAATTCAGCATGATGCCCAAACCCATTTGAGAAGTCTGTTTACACTCTGTTCTTTAAAACACTATGTTGTCATATATGGTATGGGTATGCCACTTTTTGCTTGTTTTTTTTTTGTATTTTTTTTTGTTGTTGTTTATTGAGGGGAGTGCTTTGGTTTGGTCTAATACAAATACTGTTCCAGATATTTGCATGCAATGCAGGTTTTTAAATCAACATATGTTTTACTTTCTTGGATAAATACCCACAAACAGTTACTGAGTGACATGCTATGAACATGCTTCTGTTATTAGAGAAATTGCTAAGCTGTTTCCTGAGTTGCTGGATCGTTTTTAGTCCACCAGCAATGAGCAATGTATGAGAGACCCATTTTCTTGGTATTCTTGCTAGCATCTGGTATTGTTAAATTTATACATTTTAATTTTAGCTGTTTTGTACAGTTTTCTTCTGAAAAATAGAGCATAATATTTCAGATTTACTTTTTAATTTAAAATTCATCTCGTTGTAGTTGTACTGTTATCTCTTTTTTGAAATTATCTTTATTTATGTATGTCTTCATGATTCTATGTGACTATGCATTTGGTTGCCCAAGAAGTACAGAAGAGGGCACTATATCTCCTGAAGCTGGAGTTTAAGGTGGTTGTGAGCTGCCTGATATGGGTTCTGGTACCAAACTTGGGTCTTTTGGAAGGCTAGCAAGTGTTCTTACCTGCTGGGCCATCTCTCTAGCCCCTGCAACCTTAATTTATTTGTTTAGTTATGAAATTTAAAACTAGTTAATATTAAAAGTATTTAATATTGAAGCTAGTTAATGTTGGCATTTCTTCTCTCCCAAATGTAAAGACTTAAAACACAGTATTTTCTTTTTCAGTGTCTGCTATTAGCAACCTCCACTTGTCATCTTTACTATCATATGCCATTGTACACAGTCAGTATATATTGGGACTTGCTTGACTATTTATAACATTCATTAGCCATCAGTTGTTCTTTTATCTTATACTTTTCAGTCAATTGTTTCCTTTTTGTCTTTTCTGTCTTTTTCTGAAATCCCCTGATTGTGCGTTTTGTAGAAATTGTTCTCTGGTTTTGTTAATTTCAAAGATTCTTATCATTTTACGTGATGTATTTGTGATATATAACTCTAAGTTATACCACACACTCCAAATACATAAAAGATACTTCAGTCCTTTCCACTCCTTACAAGATAACAACCCCTCTATGGTAAGAAGGGTCTGTTATGAACTTTACTCTCTCATATATATATATATATATATATATATAATTTTGTGATTGTGTGGGCATCTCTCTGTGTGTGCATGTCTACATGTATGCAGATACATATGGATGCCAGATGAAAATGTTGAATCTTCTGGAGCTGGATCTGAAATTACAGATGTATGCAAATAACCCAATGTGGGTAATAGGAACCAAACTTGTAGCCTATGAAGGAGACACACGTGTTCTTAATCACTGATCCATCTTTCTAGCCCCACTGTTTAACTGATTTTAAGTTCCCTTGGTCTTTGTGTTCTAGATATTTGGTGTGATATATACAGATATAAATTCTGATTTTATGTTTTTCCTTTTCTCTTTGTTGGATTTGTAAAAAAAATTAACTTTCATTTCTTGTGGAAAGTTCTGCATTATAATCTAATCATCTTTACCTTAATCTTTCTTTGTTAAGGGATGTTGATTGAGTAGATGTTATATATAATTCAATCCCACTTTTATCCTGTGTTTAATTATTATACTTCTATTTAATTGTTATACTTTCAGCTTCTACTGAGTTATGTCCCACCTCCTCAGTTTTTAATTTCATTGAGACAAAGACTAAGACTCTTCTTGTGTTATTTAGCAGAGTCATTATTTTCTTTTATGATTTTCCATTTTGTAATTTTTTATCACAAGTTGTCTGAGTTGCTGTATTCTTGCTAGTTCTTGATATGTCTTTACTTCCTATGTGTTTTATGATCTTTTAACAGTTTGTGTTTTGAGACTTTAATTGAAGATGGAATCTCTCGGAGATAATTTGCCTGCCTTTCCTCCAGTAGAGGTAACAATATTAAACTTTAAACAGAAGTTTACCCTTAAGTTTCTTGGAAGTAAACAGGAGTTCAAATCTGCAGAGCCCAATTGGACAATTTAGATTTTCATGGTTCATTTATTTTTTTCTACATTTGGTACTGGGTTTAAAAATGAGTAGTTTTCTTTGCATTCCCTGCAGATATGGATTAATTTCTGATTTAGACTTAGAATAAGGGCTTCACTTTACTGCAAAAGTTTCTTATTAGTTTCTCTTTCCTCTGTCTACTTGTAGTAGGCTTGTTCTCTCCTGTAGGAATTGAGAATCTATGACATTTAAAATTTAGGCTCACAAGAGTTGGCAAACACCCTCAAGTTTAAATTAGCTTCACACACTGATTTTACTCAGAAATAATGGTCTTTTGATCATTATTTATTTAATATTTACTTGCTTGTTGATATCTTAAAATTATGTGTGTGTGTTATTCATGGTATACCTACATATGGATATGGGGAAGGCATGAGTAAGATGTTCCTATTTTTCCTTGTGAGACACAGCCTTTTCTTAACCCAGAGTTCAGCTCCTATACAACGAACAGCAGGGACTTCCTATTCAAACTCTACACACAGTGCTGGGGTTGTAGGAACACATGCGGACATACCCAGACTTGTACATCAATGGTGGGATCCAAACGCAGGTTTTTAGCTTTCATAGCAACAACTTGAAACCACTTGACCATTTCTACGCCTTCTTAGAGGTTTTTCTTTGTTGTTGTTGTTATTTTGTTTTAATAGTTTTATTCATGTTTTACACAAAACTAGAAAGAATTCAAATATTAAACAGAGAAAAGTATATGTGTACTGTGTAATGTTTATATGATTAATAGAACACAGCATCTGGCCCAGCCTCTCAGTTAAATCACATATCTGCTAATGGGAAAAATGCACACAAAGTGTACACTTTCCTAACTTCACTTACATGACAATCAGAAACAGGCAGAAGAAGCTGAGTTAACTGGATTTCCTGAGTTGGGAAGTTGAGAAGGAAGTTATTTTAATTGATTACAGGGATAAAAGGAAATTTGTAGGGCTCTAGGAATGTCCCAGTTTTGATCTATGTGGTTACATGAACCTAAAATTTATCTAGTGGGACACTCAGGATTAGTGTGTTGTTTATGGTTTAATGTGTGTATGATAGACCTTAATAAAACAAAATAATAGCCTCCAGTTTTAGTTGCTTTAGCTGGGAACTCTCATCTGCATTACTACTGCAAATAAAAACCCAAGTGCCCTACAAATACAAGGCATTTATAGTTATTACCTACTAGCCATGGCAAAACAGAAGATTGGACAGTTACTTAAAGAAGGCAGTGGGAATATAAAGCTATCCTCTCTCTTTTTCCATTAATACAGTTTTAATATTTTTTTACTATAAGTTAAACTTCTTGTTTCTTTGAGTTATTTTATAGTTAGTAATTGAATGAGTGGAAATAGTGCCTATAGAAAATATATAAAAGCAAAGTATTAAGTAGTATAATTGAAGATGTAATTTCTACTTAAAAATGAATGCACTTTTAATTCTTTAATAAATGCTACTGTGAAGGCCACAGAAAGAATATGATTAATTTTTCCAGGATCTCTTATTTCTACCCTTACACACTCAGAACTTTTGTCATGTCTAAGTGTAGTTTTTCAACATAGTCCTTTCATTTATAGCAGTTTATTAATAGAGAGGGTTTATTTTATTGGCAAAAGAAAAAGAGTAGTTAAATGAGTATATTTACGTATTTAATAGCCATTGTTTACACATTTGCTAACAAGGTCATTTATTGTTTTGCAAATTAAGAGCAGGAAGTGGGTAACAAATTGTAGATGAGACAAGATGCTTATCCTCAGCAGAATGAATCTCACAATTAATGTTTATTGGCAGAATGATCCATATGTCTTTATACATCTTTGTCTCCCTCAGCAGGTTCAACAGAGCTTCTAGTACACATAGGTTCTCAGTAATGTTTACAAGATAAACAATAATAATAAATTGCTCCTGCCCTTTAACCGTGTTTATTTTATTAAAAATACTTCATTATTATATGTGTGTGTTTTATATTTTTGTAGAATTATGTTTTCTTCCTTTAGGTATTTCCCATACAACTACCAGTAAGTTGTAAATTGGGTTGGTTATTGTATAATTTCTTCCTTTTTTTTTAATTCCTCATTAGAATTAATGAAGTTAGAGACTCATGTGATTCTGCCAGGTAAAAATCAAGGAACACAGACTCTGGTGTGGTGCATGGACCTTCCTTATCAAATGAGACTGCATCCAAAGACTTTGCACCTTGTAATGGATGGTGAAAATAAAATAAAAAACAATATTCACGAGAAAAACTATGAAGATAAAGGCCTCTCAAAATCTATTTTATGTTCAGGACTAAGTGGGCTTCTATTACTTGAACTACACACTCCCCCCCACCCCATATCTCATTTAAAACCCACGCCTTCTCCATGGCAGCCATGTGAAGTCACTGAGATAAGAATAGTTAGAACTGCTGGAAGGGTGGCATGCAGGACTCTGCCAAAAATGCAGATAATAAAAAGGAACAGTGACTTCATTTGTACATGCATTGTCTTCCTGCCAGTCCCTGGATTTCTATTATCCTAGTGTAGGCAATTTGCATAGCTTATTTGTTGTTCTTTTCACTTTCATTTTCAGCTTGGAAATATCTCTACAGAGCAAGTGCCTTTCCTTTGCTAGTAAAACACTTTCTCTATGGCCTTTGTGCCTCTTGCCCCTTGTTTCTCCAAGTCTTTTTATCTCACCCTAACTGCAATTATTATTTTGATAACAGATGGCCTGGTAGACAATGTCATGTGTTCTTCTGTACCAGATACACCCTGTCATCTATTGAATACACAGGAATGAGCTCTATGGGGTCCTGAGAAGTGAAAGAGGACCCACTATAAGAAGGTTGCATTTTCTTACCCTTATCAGAATCATACCCTGATTTAAGATTATCCCATCACTGTTGTCACATATAGCTTCTTGTGTCACAAAGGCAAATCTAGAAAAGTACAGTGACTTGGGTTTCTTGTTGTCCTGCATAGCTGATCTTACTGAGGTTGTGAAATCACTTGGAACTTGAGAGGAGGTGGGCAGCAGCCTTTCTGTACTCTGGAGTACATTGCTCATCTTAGGCATATTGTTATAGGGCAAGGGATAGATTTTTCAAATTAAAGGAGTAAAGTACTTTCCTCCATTTTTACTACTTGACTGCTGAATGCTTTACAGCTTTGTAATTTGGAAAGAGTCGTTCAGCTTCTTTTGTGCCTCACTTTATCACGCTATATAATTACATCTGCTAAAGCCCAGCATCTAATTCTGCTTTTCAGGCATGCATACGGCACACCATTACAAGTGACATTTCTTTTGGATGGAGCGGGTTGCCTAGCACTCTTCGTTTTTTCCCCATCAGTACCAATTCCAGTAATCTGCTTTATGGTGCATCTTCTCATTGTGATTTGTCTTATTCCCATAAAGAAGAGATCATTGCAAATGGTACCGTATAAAGTCTGCATGTAGAGATTGCAAACTTACTGTTTGGCTCCTCCCTCCCTTCCTTCCATCTGCTATACTTTATCCCTATTTAATTGTAGTTTGTGGCTGGTACTGTGAAACTGAGACTTTTCAGGAAAGTGGAGTGGAAGCTACTATTTAGGATGTACCTTCCTTCAGACTTTCTGCATGCTGCTTAATTGATTCATACCCTCTGTGTAACAGAAGAAATAATCAGAGGTTATGCTCTCTATTAAGCATGAAGCTAGAGTTCTTACTGCCTTGTCTTTGCTTCAAATGCAGAGGCTTTCAGATGTATAAATATGCTCCAAGAATTCACTATTTTGAAAGTTTTCTTTTTCCTTAGCTCTTAATGTTGTTGACATTTGTCTGAAACCTGTGCATTATGGAGGTGTGAATTGCCCGATATTTTGGAAGACAGTATCATATTCTAGAATTATAATGCTAATGTTTTTTAGTCTTTTCGGCTCAACTAGCTTTTTCTTGACTTAATATATTGCTTCAAAATCCATGTACATTCAATGAATATATTCATTGAAATATTTTCCATAAAAGTCAGGATTTAAAATAGCCTACAGTTTTTAAATGTTGACTAGAAAGACCATGTGGATGCCTAGAACACATGTTAAATTAAAAATGACAATTATGAAGCATCCACACACTATTACAAAGAGGCCACTGGGGATGTATGGAAATACAGAGCTGGCAGGCTCAATGTCAGAAAGTATCTTTTTAAAACAAATTGCTTAGTTGCATTGATTGGTTTATTTAGTAAAACTTCTTGGGCAAATACATTTCATTAAACTAAAAACATGCCTCCTGATATAGTTTTCATTGTGGGAAGTTCAGTGTGAGAACCATTTATAATTTTTCAGAGGACTCAGGCCTTGGCCACATTTTTAATATCATGGATAAAAACCACTTCCCTAGGGCCCATTCTTCTTTCCCTCACACATAGTACACTCAGCTTTGTGTGGGAAGGAAGTCTTGCAGTAATTCACCCTACTCCTCTTCCTGAATATGTTTCACAGTGTCAACCATTGACCATGGAGACGGCACTACATTTCCTTCAGGAAACATGTCAGTAGATCTAAATAATCCTCACAGTGACATCATGAACATAAACTGTGAATGGTAGCCACACCCAAAGAGGCTCTTGTTTTCCCCAGACTCCCCTCATTCCTGAGGATATTATGCAGATGCACATTTTTGAAACTGGGAAAGATAAAACTCTCTTCTTTCTTAAGAATTAAATAGCTAAAAAAAAAGAAAAGAAAAAATGGAAAGGAAAGAAGAAGAGGAAAATGAGATGGGTATAGTAGGGACATATATATATATTGGTTTTTGAGACAAGGTTTCTCTGTAGCTTTGGTACCTGTCCCAGAACTAGCTCTTGTAGACCAGGCTGGCCTCTTCTTGCCTCTGCCTCCCAAATGGTGGGATTAAAGGTGTGAGCCACCACCGCCCAGTGCAGTAGGGACTTTAAATTTCTTTCAATGGAGAGCTGTGTGCAATAAGCCAGGAATTACATGCATATAAAATGGGCAGTGCATGTTCTGTTAAAAGTATAATTTCAAGTTGAAATCACTTTTACAAAGCAATTATAATACACTTGTATTTTGGTATCTTTGTTGGTTCAAGGGTCCTCCAATGATGCCAGATCCCTTATATAAAGTACAGTGATTAAAATCATTGTCGATAACAAAGACTATAAAATGTTCCTAAAAGAGTAGATTTGCTTTAAAAGACATTTTAGTATAGCACCTCCATTTTTTAAAACTAAACCAAAGAACTTGGGCTATAACTGTCTTTTCATTATGTAACAACAGGCTTTCAAGTTGATTATCACATGCCTGGTAAAACAATCACAACAAAATAGAAGGCTCATTCATTATCAGTTAAAAGTTCTTTGAAAATGTCATACCTGTTTGCTGAGTCTACATTTGAAAATATCTAAGCAGAAAGTAGAAGCTTGACTCTGTGTCTGAGCTTTCTTTTTATTTTAATATTTGTAAAATGGCATATTAATTGGTGTTTAAAATGTATTTTTCAACAATTTCATATTTTAGTAATTCTTTGTCATCTCCTGAATTTATTCAAAGTCATGTATGATCCTTGACCATAGTCAAGTGGGAAAGGAAAAGCCAACTAAAACTGCAAGTTTTTTTTATAAATGATCATTTCAAATATATAGAGCTTATTTAAATTCTTGACAAAAAATCTTAACAGTGTGTATTTGCGTGTATATTTATGTATATATAATATAACATATATAAAGAGATTGGTGATGCTTATTGACATAAAGCAAAGTACTAAAAGAATTATTTGGATAATTAAGTCTAAAAGAAGGATATGATGGAGAAGGAACATTCATTTTTAAAGTGAATTATACTAGCTACACAAACTGATTAACTTCTTACAATAATATAGTTAGGTATTTCTCTATTCATTGCCGGGAAGAACTCATAGTTCATAAATTTTTCCAACACAGGGTCCAATGAAATACAGGCTTAAAATTTATGCTTTCTGCCATTACCATGTATACATCTTAATGCATTTCTGTACCTATGTATCTCCTTATCTATCAGTCATTCTAGATTTCCAGATAGAAGCTGTGTAGTTACAATTCACAAGTTTCTGTAAAACTGGAAACTGAGTTAGGTAATACTAACGAGGAAGGTGTTGAACAGTTACAAAGTTCAGACCAACCATTCCCCAGAGTTCACTGCTCAGGTCTATATATGATGGCTTATGACTGCCTCATCTCTCTCTGATACACACCAAGCTCTGTCCAGAGACCCCTCTGTAAGGAAGAGTCATTATTCAATGCTGATCAATTTCCAAAATAAGCCACTCACTTATCATTCATACACCTATTAATCCTTGACACCCCTGGCAGTTGAAGCACCCTCTCCTTTAAGGACATTTTAGTTCACTCTTTCCTTGAGGGTCATATATTTAATCCATTGTTAAACAGAACTTTTCTTATCAGAAAAGCAATTGAAGAGGGAATTTATTATCATTTAACTTTTAGAATGTCACATGTTGTTGGTTTCCTTCTTTTTGGGGGGTAGGGACAAAGTCCAAGGTGGTTCAAATTCATGATCCCCAGCATCCTGTGTGCTGGGATTTCAGGTAATTGCTGCTACGATGGACTTGTTTTCTTTTCCCTTGTCGCACCACTTTCTTTTCCCCTGTCTCCTTTTCTCATTCTTGTAACTTGCTAATACTAGGATGATTTAGAATTCTTTCTAGAGTTAACCATTGTTTTTTGCCTGAGTTGATCAGGTCTCAAGGTTATAATCACTATCGTTTCCCTAACTGCCTTGTCCAGCCTTGCCTTATTTCCAGTCTGTGACACAGCTGACCACTTGAAATCATTACTGTCAGATATGGATTAAAATAAGAAAAAAGACAATGGATATTCATAGTTTTCCATGAACCCTTTTTACATCTTTCCTAATTTTCCTCATTTGAAAGCAAAATGGCACTGCCTATACATAAACCAAACTCCCAAAGGTTCTTGAGCACTTTACTTCATCCTTTTATACTCTTTTCATTCACAGGACTGTTCGCTTGATTTCATATCCAAAGCATGTCCTGAACCAGATCATCTTCTCAAATATACTTATCATCCTCACTTGAGCCATTATCTCTTGACTTGTCTAATGAAATCACTCCCTAATTCATCATTTGTTGTTTTTTTTCACTTTCACCCTTAATATAACATTCTCAGTGGCGAATAGCTTCTTAAAATGTTCATAAAATTTATGAACTTAAAATCCTCCTCTGACGTCATGTCACCTTTAGAAAACAACTACTCCTTTCAGCTTCTAAACCATGTGCATTCTGGTTCTGCCTTCCTTCCAAACATTCACATTCACGTCATCTGTCTCTATCAATCTCAGATTCTTTACCTGTCATGATTATAACAACTTACTCCAGCTTCAGGACTGCTGTTCTTGCTCTTTTCCTAATTGGAATATTCTCAGTGCAGATTTTGACATTGCTAAATTTTCACAGATCATGTCCCATCAATGGCAGACTTTCCATAAGATGCTACCTTATGGAAGAACTTATTGCAATACTCTTTCACATTATCCTCTTATATTTTATTTTTGTCATTTAACATAAGCTGAACCATAAGGAATTTCCAGTAATATTTTAAATGAAAGTGGGAGCTCTCTTGATTTGGCTTTGTTTAGCTAAGATTTTCATTCATTTATTTTTAAAGATTTTATTTTTCAGTTATGCTTATGTGACAGGGATTGTAGGAATGATTTTGGTTTTCATTTATTTACTTTTAAAGATATTATTTTTAATTATGTTAATGTGGCAGGGATTGTATACATGATTGTACTGCCTGCAGAAGCCAGAAGATGGCATCACATATCCTGGCACCAAAGTTACAGATAATCCTGAGTTGCCCAACATGGGTGCTGGGAACAAACTTGGAACTTCTAGAAGGGCAATGCATCGTCTTAATCACTGAGACATTTTATAACTCCTATTTATCTTTGATCATACTGGCCTCTAACTCTATTTATTGTAGCCAAAGACTGTCAGGAATTCTTGGTCCTCCAGTATTTTGTTAAGAGTGCTGAGATTACAGGTACCTGCTATAATAATATTTTATTTATGTTTTAATAAATAAAGTTTGACTGAAGATCAGAAGGCAAGGTTAAGCCAATAGATGTCAGGCAGTGGTGTCACACACTTTTAATTGCAGTATTTTGGAGACAGAGGCAGATGGGTCTCTTTGATTTCAAGGCCACACTGAGCTACACAAGATCAATTTAGAAACAGACCCAAGTAGTGGTGGATCACACTTTTAATTTCAGTGCTACGGAGTCGCATACCTTTAATCCCAGCACTAGAGAGGAATATAAGATGGGAGGAGGCAGAGGCTCAGGGCTCAGTCTCTAGTCACCAGCCTTGGTAGAGGCAAGACTTTTCTGGTGGCTTGGCGTTTTTTCTTTTCTGATCTTCAGCCTGAGACCCAATATCTATCTCTGGGTTTTTATTATTTGTGCTACAATATGCCATGATATCCTGCATGTTTTCATTATTAAAAAACCCTCTTTTTGTCACATATGTGGTCCTCTATGTCCTTCAAGTATCTATTTTCTATAAAGAACCTAATAACATTTTCCTTCAAATAAATGGGTAAACAATTAATGTTACTCTGGGCAATTATAAGAAAATTTAGAGAATGTAGAATGGGAGACAGAGAGATGGCTCAGTGGATAAGTGGTTTAAGTGCTTGCTTTGAAAGTATGAATATATAAGTTCAGATCTCCAGAACCCATGTAAAAATAAGAAAAACCAGATGAAACCAGATATGCCTGTAACCCTAACAGTGGAAAACAGTCAAGTACATCCTAGTGGCTCCATGCTGGCCAGTCTGGCTGACATCATGAACTCCACACTGAACGACTACATCTCAAAACTAAGGCAGATATGTGATTGAGGAAGACATCTTCATGTCAGCCTCTGACCACCATTTGCATGTAGATTGGGGAACACCATTCTCCTCCACAAGAAGTCTGGAGGAATTCCCTGTGGAAGTGATATTTTTTATATAAATTTGTGTTACTTTATAGACTTGATGTAATTTTTCCCCAAAATATGTAAGTTGAAGAAAAGGAAACAGGGTCTTTCTGTCTCTCTCTGTCTCTCTCTGTGTGTGTAGGCATATATATATATGTATATGTGTGTGTGTGTGGTTCACATGTGTGTATGCATGTGGTATGCATATGTATGCAGAGGAGGTTGTCTTCCACAATTGCTCTCCATCTTATATACTAAAGTAGGGTCTCTCACTTGAACACAAAACTTACCATTAGATGTGTAGCTAGTCAACTTTCTCTACAGATTCTGACTGTGCTTCCTGAACACTGGTATTAGAGGCAGGCTACCAACTTGCTCAGCATTTATACGAATGTTAACAGTGCAAACTCTAGTCTCAGTGGCAAACAGTGTCCATATTTTCCCAATCCTTTAGTCTTCTAGATCAGAATTTCTATATAATAGAAAAACCTTTATGACTCAGCTTTGAAGCACATTGAATTTTTTTCCTTTGGTCCACCTTTGTGTCTCATATATATCTTGACTATTCAAGTTTCACAGTTTTAGTCAATATCAACAGCAATACCAGAGTAAAAGTATCCAGAGAGTGTGGGGTCCCACAGAAGTGGGTCTGCTTCACCTTGACTGAAGGTCAGAGAGCCTAAGCCTACTCTTGCTCTTTCAACGTTATTGAAAGAAGTCTGACTTAAGAAGTGGCTACAAACAAGTTATCCTACCACAGTGTGTAGGGTAATCGGTGCTTTGAGTATTACCATGGCCCACAGAAGTGGATATGTTCCACCTTGACTAAAGGTCAGAGAGTTTAAGCCAATTCGTGCTCCTTCTAGGTAATTGACAGGAGATTTCACTTAAGGTGTGGCTACTAAAAAAGATATCTTGACCTAGGGTGTGGTTATTTGGTGGTTTGGGAATTAAGATGGCCCACAGAAGTGGAATCCATTCCACCTTTATTAAAGATCAGAGAGTTTAAGCCTATTCTTGCTCCTTCAAGATTATTGACAGGAGATTTGACTTAAGGAATTGCTACTAACAAAGATATCTTGTTTATGGTGTGGTTTCTTGGTGTTTGGGGAATTGAAATGGTAATCACTTTGTTCCTTGTATCATGATAAAATGTCTTTGCTTTCTTGTCCTGTTTTTTGATTTGGGGTGTTTAAAGATCATAAGAAATAAACACACTTGGATTCAGTATTCACTGAGTTGCCCTCCCAGTACTATCCTATGTCTCTGTATTTCTTTTGTATCTCTGTTTATTCTGCCTAACATTTCTAATCCACATGCCCCTACTCTGAAGCATATAAACCCATTGAAGCTGGACCCTGATATATGGCACCCCAATGTGTGGCTAAGAGAATAACTTTAAAATCAAACCCTATCCTTGTCACCTATTAGAAGAGTGATTCATGCATGAACCACTCTTTTCTTAGCATCGGGAAAATTAAATGGACTCACATAAACCTGTGTCATGTTTGATACAAGTGATAGAATAATTAAAATTAATTTCCATTATCATTATTATATTTAATATTAACTTTTTTGCTGAAAACTTCCTAAGTTTACCAAGTCCTAATGTGGTCACTCTGTAACAATGATTCAAGAGCAAGATGATTTTATTCTTTTTCAAAATTTATCTTTATTTATGTGTGTATATATAATATAATGTGTGTGTGTGCAGGACTTCATGTGTATGAGTACAGGCATGCCCTGTGACAAAGCATATGTGTGGATGTGAGAAAATAATATCAAGTGTTGATCACCTTCTACCTATTTATGACAGGGTCTCTTATTGATTACCACTGGGTATACAAGATTATCTGGCCTATGGGCTTCCAGGGATACTCCTGAAAACACATTCTATCTTGCTGTAAAAGCACAGGAATTACAGATGTCCACAATTATTCTGAATTTTATGTGGATTCTGGGCATCTGAACTTGGGTCCTCACACATGTACAGCAACTGCTTTAGCCATTGTACAATCTCACCAGTTCCAATTTTATTTTTTCAAGTGACAATTGGCAAGATCTATGCAGTGAGATAGCAATTGTACCCACCCAGAAATGTTCAGTACTGGCATGTGGAAAGCAGAGATCAGAAATGCTGCTGACAGCTACGGTACACCAAACAGCCTTTTCTATTCCCCAGCAGAGAAATACCCAGCCCAACTGTCAACAGTGACAAGATTCAGAAACTTTACTCTGCATCAATCCCTGTAACTTTTCAGTGGATATGCAAGGTTCAGTCTTTAGCTTTGTCTTCCTACTTCTGCCTACCTTCTCAGGATCCTACTTGCTCCAGCAACTATATTTCACCCAGAGAACAGTATGCATTTCAATCAACCAAAGGCAGCAACAATGACAGTCTTCCTCCTACTCTCCTACATCATTTGTCTTTTGCAAGGAATATTTAGAAAATTTAGACATCTCTAATTAGAAATTAGAATGAAAGTTTTCATATTTAAATTAAATTATCTTCCTAGACTCTCTCAATTTACTAGAAATTTAGAGACAGGAGTCAACTTTCAATAACTATAGACCTCTAAGACAAAAGTTGCCTCTCACGTATGCCATGAATTTATATATACAGTTTAATTGATTTTTGCTTCCAGTGTTTTCTTCAGATCACTGTGAGAAAGATGCATTTGAAAAATAATTTCTGTGTGAGAAGAGAGACTGTTGTTAAAAGTAGCCCACTATAGTCCTGAGGGAAAAGATGCCGACTATAGGAAAGTAACAACATGTATTGTACCTGAGGTTAAGGAGCTTACCTGAGAAAAAAAAATGTTTGTAGAGCTCAAAGAAACAACTTAGGTACTGAGACTTCAGAGAACTAAGGTCTGTGTTTCTCAGCTCGGGATTCATATAGGAATCTCCTAGGGATACTTAACATATAGTTCCCTGGGCTTCAAACCCATGGAATTTAAGCACGTATCTTGGATGAGCCTAGAGAGCAGAGTGCTCCAAGACTGCCAATATAACATCTCTACATCGCCAGGATGGAGAACCATTGGATAAACACAGAAAACGATGACAGGTCTAAATGATAGTCATTCAGCCTAAGGTAAACTAGGTAACATTGCAACTTATATTTTGCAATGTTACAATGGACACCTTAATCGACACTGTACAGAGAGCCTCAAAAATGTCATCCAACATTGGTAGTGATGTTCTTTTTCATTCAGTGTTCTGATGAACACTAGTAATCCAAACACTCATGATGCTGAGACAGGGTAATCTTGAATTCACAGCAAGACTCTAAAATCCCTCTGTCCCCAAATGGTACCCTGGATTTTCAATTTTATTGTCAAATTTCAGAGTTCCATTTATGTTTTACTTAACTCAAATTCATATTCAAGAATGATGAAAAAGTATACTCTTTTGCTGGATTCATTCTTGGGTGAACAAATCACTTCAGTAAGCTCATTTGACCTATTTGAGTTCAGTTTTATTACTCCTGTCCTCCCATTTGTTTATTTAACAGCACAGCAAGCGTCTGCTCTATGGGGAAGGCTTGTGAGCTCACTAGAAGTAGCAAGAGAATAATAAAGACTTGCAGGTGGTAGAGGCATCTCTGAAGTGAAGTTAACAGGAATGTATTATCATCAAACAAGTGAGAAATCAGTTTTCTATTACATCTTTTGTGGCATGATGTTTCAATAGTGATTCAATCACACAGGTTCGAATTAATCACAATTGGGATTGACTTTTCTACTGTATTCTTTCCTATTTACTTGTTCAACCTGCATTGTTAGAACACAGTTTTTATGTTTTATCTCCACTATGAAGCTGCATATCACTTGTGCTTCTATTGAAGATATTTGAAGAATTCTGTCTCTCCTTAGTCACCATGATAGTCACCAAAGACTGGTCAGTCTGATATTTGTGTTCTGTGCTTATGGTGGATGTGTTTCCTGTTCTTTGAGTTTCCTTGCAGATACCAAGAGACATTATATCTCTCTTTTTTATCTCATGCCCTGTGAGATGCCTTCTCTTTATGCTCTTCCTCTGGAAGAGAGAGCTATTAGGAAACAACACAGTCATCCCACAAACAAGAACAGCTATAAGTAGAACCAGACAATGAAGAGAATGGAGAATTGGGATCTCTTTGTGCTCTGGACCCACTTAAGTCTTGAATTTCCCAAAACATGAGCCAATCATTTCTTCTTCATGTAAAAAGCATAGGGTGTTATGAGGAGAGAGCCTCTTGTTTGTCCCGGCTGCTTACACCTGAAATAACAACACAGAGATTGTATTAATCAAATCACTGCTTTGCCCATTAGTTCTAGCCTCTTATTGGCTATCTCTCATGTCTTGATTTAACTCATTTGTATTAATCTATATATCACCACATGGCAGTGGCCTACTGAGAAAGATTTGGCACATCTGTCTCTGGTTACTCCATGACAGCTCTCACTCTGTTTTTCCTCCCAGCATTCAGTTCTATCTTCTCTGCCTAAGTTCTGTCCTATTAGGCCCAAAGCAGTTTCCTTATTCATTAGCCAATGAAAGCAACACATGAACAGAAGAACCTCCTATACCAATAAGGGATGTTATTGGTCAATCTTTAAAGCAGAAAATGATTATGCAACCGGTATGCCTAGAAACTTAGGATGTTTGGAAAGAGTTTTCATTGACCAGTTTCAGCTCAGTGTGGGGCTGTCATAAACATATCACTTCATGTTGTAGTTTAATTTCTTTTGATATGATAAAATTCCTGACAGAAAGCATCTTAGGGGAAAACAATTTATTTTCAGCTCACATTCCAGGTTATAGTCCATCATTGTAGGGCAGTCAAGGTAATAGAAACCAAAAAGAGCTAATCACATCCACAATCAAGTGAAGTATGCATATAAACTGACTATTCAGCTCACTTTCTCTACTTCTATCTATTCCAGGACATAAATCCTTGGAGTGTTGCTGCCCACAGTGGTCCGAGTCTTCCTAGATCAATTACTATAATCAGGACATTTCCCTACAGACGTGTATACATACCAAGATGATCTTGACAATTCCTCATTGAAACTCTCTTCCCAGTAGGTTCTGGACTCTGACAAGTTGACAACTGAAAGTAAGATCACACTCCTCTCAACATACTATTTTACCTGGTTATGCAACACACTTCTCTAAGCATTGTTGACTTTGAAGCTGGTTCTATTACACACATTCTTAGCTTGGGTCGCCAGATGAGCATCCACAGCTGTAGCAGAATCTGTCCTAAGAAGTTCTCTATGTAAGTTTGCTGTTTATTTAAGTTATAAAACTGCTGGTTTAGAGTTCTTAGATTATTTTCTTTAATTGTTTATAAAGAGACCTAGCTAAGGAATTCCTTTTTAAACTTTAATATTTTTAAATTAAGAAAGCAAAATAATGGAGTCAGTTTTGGCATTTTGTTCATTTTCTGGTAGAGTACAGAGGGTTTTATGAGCAAATGAGTCAACAAAAAAATGTATATTTAAATTTTATCTGCCGTATACACTTAAGTTTCAGCTTAACTTAAATATCTTAACTTCTATTTTATTTTTCCCTCTTTTTCTTTAATTATTACTGTTACACATAAACCCATAGATATATAAACATATAAATCTGTGTGTGTTTGTGTCTGTGTCTGTGTGTATGAATCTATTTAATATTACTCATGTGTATGTATTTTCAGGGCTGTTGAGTTGATGTTGGACCAATCAGAGGGCTCAGATCTGGGAGGGAGAACTTCTCAGCAGTCCTTAATTGCCCACAGATTTTCATCTAGTGTTGCGGTCTTGTGTGATTTGATGCTTCCGGTCAACTGATGTTATCATGTTTCAAGACTTATTTAGGCAACCAGATTGTTGGAAATTTTATGGGTCGAGCTTTGCAGTAACCTATTAATGATGAGTTCTTGCAGTAGACCTCCAGGTCCTCTTGTTTTTATCATTCTCTTCCACAATGTTCTCTGAACCTTACTTAGATATAGGAGTTGTGTTAGTGTATCATATGGGACATATCATCCCATGGTAATTTAGTCCCTGCATTTTGACAAGTTGTGGCTTATTTATTTATTTATTAAAAATTTCCACCTCCTCCCATTTCCCCCCCCACTCCCCCCACTCCTCCTTCCCCTCCCTCTCCAGTCCTAAGAGAAGTCAGGGTGCCCTGCCCTGTAGGAAGCCCAAGGCCCTCCCCACTCCATCCAGATCTAGGAAGGTGTGACTCCAAACACACTAGGCTCCCAAAAAGCCAGTACATGCAGTAGAATCAAAACCCAGTGTCATTATCATCGGCTTCTCTATCTGCCCGCATTCTCAGCCACATTCAGAGAGTCTGGTTTAATCACATGCTTGTTCAGACCCAGTCCAACTGGCCTTGGTGAGCTCCCATTAGATCAGTCCCACTGTCTCTGTGGGTGGACGCACCCCTCGTGGTCCTGACTTCCTTGCTCATGTTCTCCCTCCTTCTGCTCTTCATCTGGGCCTTGGGAGCTCAGTTCAGTGCTCCAATGTGGGTCTCTGTCTCTATCTCCATCCATCGCCAGATAAAGGTTCTATGGTGATATGCAATATATTCATCAGTGTGGCTATGGGAGAAGGCCAGCTCAGGCACCCTCTCCTCTGCTACCCAAGAACCTAGCTGGGGAAATCCCCTTGGACACCTGGGAACCCCTCTAGAACCAAGTCTCTTGCCAACCCTAAAATGGCACCCTTAGTTAAGATATCTTTTTCCCTGCTCCCATATCCACCCTTCCTCCATCTCAACCATCCCATTCCCCCAAGCTCTCCCCAATCCTTCCCTTCTCCCTTCCTTCTCCCCATTTCCCCTTTCTCCCACCCCCACCCCCGTGCTCCCAACATTTGCCCGGCGATCTTGTCTACTTCCAATATCCAGAAGGACAAATATATGTTTTTCTTTGTCTTCACCTTCTTATGAATCATGAATTATAGGCTCAATGTTTTTTGTTTATAGCTAGAATCCACTTATGAGTGAGTACATAGCATATTCATCTTTTGGGGTCTGGGTTATCTCACTCAATAAAGTGTTTTCTATTTCCATACATTTGCATGCAAAATTTAAGATGTCATTGTTGGTTTTTTTTTTTTTTTTTTCTGCTGATTAGAACTCTGAAGTGTATATGTGCCGCACCTTCTTTATACATTCTTCTATTGAGGGGCACCTAGGTTGTTTCCAGGTTCTGGCTACTACAAATAGTGCTGCTAGGAACATAGCTGAATAAATGCTTTTGTAGTATGATTGGGCATCTCTTGGGTATATTCCCAAGAGTGGAATTATGGGATCCTGAGGTAGGTTGACTCCCAGTTTCCTGAGAAGCTGCCACACTGATTTCCAAAGTGGTTGCACAAGTTTGCATTCCCACCAACAATGGATGAGTGTTCCACTTACTCCACATCTTCTCCAGCATAGGCTATCATTAATGTTTTTGATTTTAGCCATTCTGACAGGTGTAAGAGGAATGGTCTGGGAAATAATCTCCTCCATGGTGACATGAAACAATTTAAACGAATTTGACATGGAGGCCTTCAAGAGGCCCCCAAGGCATTTCTCAATGGCAAAGGGGTACCCTAACAATCTTTGGTGATCTACATCATCAATCAGTCCAATGCAAGCCCTTTCCACACCTCCTCCATAATCCGGAAGGGAGGAGACTTTTGTTTGGATTATTCCTTGAAAAAACCTTATATCTAGGAATACTCTGTTTACAATCCCTTTTCAAGTGACATTGTTTAAGGCAATTGAAACACTTGACATTTTGATTTTTCTTCAAACTTCTGGAAATCACCATGGTTATGAGATTCAATACTGATTGTATCTTAGATACATTCCTTCAAGGATACTCATCTTGTCTTTAATGGCCTAATTACCCCTTTTTTTAGTGCATTGGCATTTTTAAAAGTCAGAGATTCAATTATTATTTGTTTAGCTTCTGAATTTCTTATCATTCTATTTATTGCTGAAGTCAATCTTTACAAGAAATTAGTGTAAGTTTCTTCTGTGCCCTGTATAACTTTAGTACATGACTCAATTATTTCTTGTCCTGCTCCTTAAGTTCTTTCCCAAGTATTTAAAACTGCTAGATGACATAAAGCCAGAGTGGTCATCATATAGAGATTGCCTTTGTGCAGCAGCATACTCTCCCTCACCAAGAAATTGTTATTGGCAGATTTCTATACCTCTAGCCCTACTTTACTGGCCAATAATGTTAGCCTCATTTTTCCACTAGGGTCTCCATTGAAATTGAGGACCAGGCTCCAAGGCTGCTGTAACCAAGTCTCTCTAGTTCTGAGGGATAATTTTATTACAAATTGACCATATGTTTAACATTTTGTTTCAAAACATGAGTGCATACCATATGAGACTCTTGCTTCCCTGAATCTCCTTAAATTTAAGATTTCCCCAGAGTCCAATCAGCTTTTACACAGTCATGGTCATATTAATTATTTGGCAATTCCTATATGGTTACTGGATAATGTTGCTTGTTTGAAAACCTTAGGCTATTTCTCTCTAACATTATAATATAACACTGAAATTGGTTCCCATTTAAATTCCTCTGTCTGAATCTGAATGTTTCTATAATCTGTTTTAATGAGTTTTTCAAGAACTTGTATTTTAGCACTCATATTTACCAACCTTTTAGTGATAAAATAAAAATGATAAAACTGATGTTTTAATCGACATTACATAAGTACCATCTAAATTAATTATTATCTCATTTTATTGTTCTATTTCAAACTGTCCAGCCTATTATATACAAAGACCTAAATCCTTACTTTATAATAGTGTTTCCAATTTTTGAGTGTGGGAAAAACTCTCTCTTTTAACTAATTTTTCCCTTTAAGATTTCCCAATTGTCTCACCAAATCTGCCAAGGATGATGATTCAGGTGAGAGTGAAATGTAAAGTTAACTCCTGCTATGTAGAACAGAAGAAGCCTGAGTGAATTTTATGGCAGTTGCCTAGTTAGGCAGCAGCTTGAGAAGGGGTTCAAGGGAAGCCCACAATTCAGTGGGAGAAAAGTCAAAGAACCAGCCATCTGCAAGGGTAAATGTGTAAAAGCAGCTATTTCCTGCAGCTTTTGGAGTCCAAGTGCCTTTGAAGTTTGCTGCAGAGAGATTGTAACAGAAAAATTCCACACCTGCTCAGAGGGCTTGGGGAAAAGAAAGGAAAACCTAGCCAGTGGGTCGGGCTCTGGTCATGTGCAATTTTGGCCTGTGCTTGGGGTTGCGAAGCCAGAGGTAAGCAGCTTTTTCATGAATTCATGCCCCAAAGTTGAATTTCAGATATAGTGTAAATTATAATTGATCTTAATAATAAAAACCCAGAGTCAGATATTGGGGTAAATACTGAAAGATCAAAATAAAGGAGTCAGCCACTAAAAAGACGTCTTACCTCTACAAAGTCCTCAGACTGAACGGGTCTAGATCAAGTCTCCTCCTATTTTATATTCCTGTCTCCACCTCCCTAATGTTGGGATTAAAAGCATTTGCCTCTCAAATACTGTGATCAAAGGCATGAGATCCCAAGTGCCTGGATCAAAGGTAAGAGATCCCTAGTGCTGGGATCACATGAGTGTGCCACCACTGCCTGGCCTCTATGGTTAACCTGAGGCTAGATCCACCTTCTGATATCCAGGCAAGCTTTATTTGTTAGAGCACAAACAAAATAGCACCACAAAGAGAAAACATGTGTTGCTTGTTTTCCAGAGTCTGGGACCAATTCATTATAATATTTCTAGTGTCATAATTTCATATTTCTTATAATCAAATGCCTTTAATCCCAACATTAGGGAGGTGGCCTACTTACTGTGGGTACTATTTTTCTTGTTTTTATGCACCTCTTCTCTGTTCCCCTAAGCCATATACCATTCCTTTGTTGGTCTGCTACCTCTCCCTAAATAGTTTCCTTTCTGTTCTCAGGAGTATCTTGAAGAACAGATAAGGAACATTTATCACGAATATGAAAAAAAGTTTATTTTCTAAATAATTTGCCTGTTGTAGACAACTTGAAAATGCTTCAAATTAATTACTTTAACCATTTAAATAAGATATCACTTATAAAAATGATGACAGGTAAAGTTTATTGAATGTTTATTATATACCAGAAGTTTTGCCACCTTTTTTGCATGTATTACATTCCTTTAGTTGGCACTGAAAAAGTTTAGGTACTCATAATGTTTGGGGACCCTAATATCTAGACCTGGATTAGTGACTTAGCTGAAGGATTATACTCTCCAGAAAGCTTTTCCTTTGTTTGAAGGGGGAAGGGTTCAAGAAGGGTTCAGACTACTTAGGCCTCTCTTGATCTCTCAGAAGGGTAAACACCTTTTGAAAGAAGCAGTTGGAATGCTTAGATGGCGAGAAGGATAGAGACAAGAGCTGGAAAAATTTTGCACGTAATTCTATTACTTGCCTGTTACTACCTAAGCATGTAAAGTCCAGGGGCAATGATGGTGTGTTTTATAAGCCATCTGGTTTTTAATACAGTAACTTGAAGCTAATAAAAATAGTCTGGGACTAAAGATGGAGAATGATACATTATCTCTTTATCAGCAATGGTTGTGAGCATTTGAAAGAACATTAGAAAGGTTGTCTGATGTAGTTTCAAATGCTGATACATACCAGCCAGCTGGAGCACCTAGTTAGAAGTTAAGGTTTCAGGGTCCTGCCTCTTGAGATACATTCTCATCAGAGATAGACAGGCAGTAGGAATATATATATGGCAGGCATTTCAGTAATGTCTCTAAATTCAAATGACAGTTTGCAAGCTGCTCAGAAGTCATTCAGAACTGTCTCACAGGCTACTGGCAAACCATCATGTATCTACCAGTTTTATCTGTTTTATATCTTGACTTTTGAGATTAGAATTCATTTAATGAAAATGATATTCTTTAAATTTTCCCACAGTATTATTTTGGCTTATACCTTTGTTTTGTTAGGTAATTGGGTCAGGGTCTAAACTTTTGTCACTCTGTTCTCCTGCCTGAACCAGAGATCTCACTAAGGACCACAGACATTTGAGACAGCTGTCTCAGAGCTCCCATTTATTCACATTAGAAGGATGTAGAGGGATATGGTAACAGGTTTAAGGACTTTGTGCAAGCTAGCCTATGATATTTGCTATTTAAACTGAATTTGACCTTTCCGAATCTGACCTTTTTATTCACCAAAGCCTTCTGAAGGGCTGTAGTGAAGCTTATGTGTGTTCTGTGGTGTCCTTTGAGTAATAGTGAGAAGAATGCTTAAAGATATGATCAACTTAGGGTATAGAGAACAGAAATGTGTCTCCCTCTGTCCTTCTGATTTGGGGACCTCTTCTTAGATCTGGTTTTACCTCTTTGTGAAAATATAAATTAAGATCAGGTTTTTAATGTGTGTGTGTGTGTGTGTGTGTGTGTAAGAGAGAGAGAGAGAGAGAGAGAGAGAGAGAGAGAGAGAGGGAGCACCTGTATGAGTTTATGTGCATGTGGGGACTAGATGACACTAGAATAGAGCTGTGGATTCCCAAGAACTGGAGTTACAGGTGCTTGTCAGCTACCATGTTGGTGCTGGTAACCAAACATGCGTCCTCTACAAGAGAAGTAAGCACTCTTTTTTTTAAAAAAAATATTTTTTAGTCAGGGTCTCCACTATGTTGCTCCAGCTCCCAGCTGTTCTAGAACTCCTATAGCCCATGCTTGATTCAAACACATAGAGACCTGTCTGCTTCTGCCATCAGAGTGCTGAGATTAAGAGCTGCAAGGACTGTTGCCCACTGAGACAGCTTTCAGAACTTGAATGGGTTTTTCTATTCCTTATATTATTAAATAAGGAACACTCTAGTACATAAAACTCCAGAAAGACAATCCTATTGGTATGAGCTTTCAATGTTAATTTTGAAGGACTAAATTTTTTTCATTGACAAATGCAACAACCAACACATATAAAGAATAAGTACATAGAGTCCATGGGAAATCTATGTACTGATGCATATACAGAGTCTGCATAACACTGCATGTTTCTTACTGTTGATATTAGGCAGATATCAAGCATGGTTCATTACTAACTGGATTACCTTGCCATTCTACCTACTGCTGTGGTTCCCAACTTGTGAGTGTGACTCTTTTGGGGGGTCAAATGACCCTTTCACAGGGGTCACATATCATATATCCTGTATATCAGCTATTTGCATCGTGATTCATAGCAGTAGAAAAATTAGTTTTTTATGTAATAATTTTATGGTTGGGGGGTCACCACAATGTGAAAGTATTAATGGGTATTAAAGGTGGAGGCATTAGGGAGGTTGAGAACCACTGATCTAGAGTATCATGTAGAGCTCAGTTTGGGCCCAGTTACTAACAGCATAACAGCGCATCTCTTCCTGTGATTTATCATTGTTTCGCCTTATTTCCTTTCTCCCTTCAATTTTTCTACACCCTCTTTCACTTATTTAAAGACATGCTTAATAACTATTTTTGATTGTGTGTATATTTTCTATGTCAGAAAATATGTTGGATTACTCTGGAGTATGAGTTATAGGCATTCTGTAAACTAACCAATGTAGGTAATGGGAATTGAACTCAGATTCTCTGGAAGGATATTGCATTCGCTTAACCACTAGGCTATCTTTTCGTCCCCTTATTCACTGATTTTGAATGAAGAATTATGAAGTGTTTATTTTAAATTGATGGAATGTTGAAGTAACTCCATGTACAATACCAAGTCAAAATTGTAAGAACACTTCATCTTGTTTAAATGACACTTTGAATTATATCAAGCAAAGGAAGGAGGTAGTAGGATTTTCCAGAAACATAGGAAAAACAAAAAGGGTTTCCCTCATGTGTGTACTGTACTTACGATTTTTTATAAGCAATTTGCACACATGATTTTAGAATTTGGCAGATATGAAGATAAGCTTATTGATTAGTGTAGTAGTCTGAATGTAATTGGCCCCCATAATCTCATATGGAGTGGCACTGTTAGGAGGTTTAGGTGGGGCTTTGTTGGTGGGGGGAATGACCTTTTTGAAGGAAGTATGTTATTATTGGAGTGGGCTTTGAGGTTACCTATGCTCAGGATATTGCTGAGTGTCTCAGTTATCTTTCTATTGCCTGTGAGATGTAATACTCTCAGCTCCAGTACTACATCTACCTGCATACTTCCATGCTCCCCATCATGATGATAATTTTCTAAACCTTGTAACTGTAAGCAAGTCACCCCAATAAAAAATTTTATTTATAAGAGTTGACATGGTCATGGTGTCTCTTCACAGCAGTGAAAACCCTAACTAATAAAATTGGCAACCTTGAAACTGTAGGAGTTGATGATTCAATTTTGTATCAGAGGCTTAGATTCATAGAACTTAAGGCACTGAGATTTCAGTTTGGAAAGGAAAAGGCCCATGCCCTCCATGAAGGCAGTAAGATCTGAGGAGCCCCTGTTACAAAGGGAAGGATTTGCTTTTTTGGTTAATCTAGACATTAAGCTATTTGGATGAGGTCCACTCTCAATAAGGAGTACAATGCCATGCATCTATTCTGACCACTTGAGACTCCTCTGAGTCCCTCTCACTGCAACTCTGAAGGTAATGTCTGAGATGTTTGGATATTCCAAGGCTTCATAAAATTGACAAAATTAACCTCCACAAAGAGCTCAGTTGTAAACGATGATGCCTTAGGACAAATCCTATGAGATTATGAAAAGTCTCTGACTAAGGTTCAAGAGGGACACGGAGATGGATTGTCATTTGGGTAAGAGTTTTATTGGAAGAGTAATTAATGCCATGGATATTAGTATAGTGGGCACTTGGAGGAAGGCTCTAGGCCCAATACCATGTAGATAGACAACATGGCAAGGATTCCAAGGAGAGTTCAGGCCCCAGTGGCAGAATAGAAGTTCCTTATTGGTTTCTGAAATAGGGGAGGTTCCATGCCATGTGTCTATTGAGTAGTCAATGATGGAATCCTGGAAACACGTGTAGTATCAATGAATGTTTCAGCAGTGGTAGTACCAGGATAAGTCAAATCCAAACCAAGAAGAAAGACCAAGTCATCAGTGACCATCCTTTTGCCATGCTCTTATTCTATTTGGGCTCTTACTAGAAGTACTGCACACACTTGTGGAATTTTTCCACACCCATTAAGGTACTTATGACAGTTTTTCAGTAAGGATCCCTATTTAGGTGATTTTAATTTATGGCAATTTGACATTAAAAATGACCATGGGATGTAGACAGGGGTGGTATGGCTGGTATCTAGCTATGTAGAACATAATCAGGCCTTGTTTTACTTTGAATGTGAGAATATAAACAATTGTCTTTTTGTTTTAGGATGGGAACTAACAAAATACCAGAGAAATAATTGCCTCGTTGTCCACTCTTGTTAACCAGTGGTGGTTCAATGCATGGGGTAAATACAGTAAGGCCTTAGAAGAGAATGGATGAGGAGTTATTTACAGTAGTGTAAGTGAGCTCCAAACAACTTTTCCACCAAGTGCCATTCCAGTATGGGTGAAAGTCTCTGTAAAGGTTCCTTCAGTTAGAACTCTATGTCCTATGTACTTCTAGGACTCTGAGACAACACCCAGGGCCTAGTGAGTAAGGAGTTATATTAGGGGATGGTAATAAGCCCAGAATTGGCAGCATTGATTTTTTTACCAGCAATCACAGCTCTTCTGAAGTCAAGGTGGCAACACCCGTGTGTTACCTGTAGAATGCTGTTCCATCATGAACTCTGGGGATCAGTAATAAAGAGGAAGGATTTTGGAGGTTTTCTAAGTTATACTGTGTTCTTCAATACTCAGAGTTAGTAGTGTACAATTTATATTTCCTTATTTCTTAACCTTTTGCATTCAGCACACTGGGTCTTAAATAATACACACTGTATCCTATTATCCAAGATCAAAAACACATGACTGGGGAGAGATTTGGTTATCTCATACAACAGTAATTTGGTTTTATTAAGACCTTTGACTTGGTATTCCTTCTAATTTCCTTCTGACTCCTTCTCTCAGTATGGAGTCCCCTAAATGTTGTACTGTCTGTATCTAACTAAACTGTTAGTTTATAATATTATCTTGAAATATCTTTATTATTTTTGTGTGCACATTTTTTCTGTCAGTGGTCTTTGAATATAAGTATCAACCTACAAATAAGAATGCAGATCCTGACACAGCTCTGTAATCAAAAGTAATTTTCCTTTTGTGAGCATTCAAGAAAGAAAAATAGAGCATTTGAAACTGTTGAGAGACTTCTGCTATCCTATATTAGTATTCTTTTCTAAGAGTTGTCATAGAAAAATATAGCAAAGCTGAAATAATAATATACTTTATCGTTTTCTTTTGTATTTTTCCTGTGACACACTTCTTGTCTCTTTTCAATATTTCCACCATTCTTTTCTGTTGCTTATTGGATGGAACTTTTCTAAAATCCAAAAGCTGAATTTTCTTATTATAACTCACGCATTTTAGAGACGCTGTTGTGTTTCCTGAACTCCTTGCAATGAGGTGACAATCCAGTGAGCTCCAGCCCACATGGAGAGAAAAAAATGTGTCAATGGGTCTTGAACAAGGCATCAAAGGTTAAGGCCTGGGCGCACTCCTCTTTGGGTTTGACTCTAAGATGAGTGAATCCAAGGAGAACATAAAAACATGTCACCACAGAGTTTGTTTAAGTTTGTTTCCAGAAATTAGTAGCAATATTATTTTTAGTTACAAACAACAAAAAATAAGACTATCTTGAAAATAGACACTTTGCAGGCCAATCACAGATCAAAGTGTGGCATGTTCTAAAATCAAGGTAGAGGTACACCTGATAATGGTAGGATATCAGGGCAGTAGTCATGGTTGGAGATTCTCTTGAGTCAGAATGTGGGTAACTGTGCTTTAAGGAAGTTGAAAGAAATTGCTAACATGGATTTCTTAGATGTTGGAAATATTCTATAGAATCTATGAACTCTATAGCTGGGGTCATATTTTGTACATATTACAGCTAACATCTCTTTACTTGGGAATGATGCAGTTGTAAATGCATACGTTATATTTGCAACTCACCTGCAAGATAGTTGATGGCATTTCCCTGTGCTTGATGATAATAACAACAACAAAGTTGCCCTTTTCTCTGCATTTGAAATTCTATCTGGCAGGAGGCACATTAGCAAAAATTATTCAAACAAGCATTGCTAATTTCCAAGCATTGGACCTGGGCAGATTTGCAGACTGTTCACCTTTGAAACTGGCTTGGTGTCCAGTTATTAAGACCCTTTAACTGTATTGTCCTTCAATTTTCTGTTTACCCTTAAAGATGCTTTGAATTATACAGTTTTTATTGTTATTGTTCACCTGTCTCCTCCTCCTTTTGACAGTGTCTCACTATTTAGCTTTGGATGACCTGTAACTTTCTATGTAGATCTAACTTGGTTTTATACATAGAAATCTGTCTGATGCTTCCTTCTAAGTGCTAGTGATAAAGGTGAATACCACCTTGCCACCTTGTCTGTTGCCTTTTTTAGTTCATTCATTCATTTCCTCTTTTACTGATGCTTCCAAGTACACCTTCTATGTATTACTCTGTCTAAATGTAGCATGCAAGTGACAAAGAACACTTTCCTCAAAATAAAATATGTTTTAGGGAACTGGGGACGTAACTCAAGTTGTAGAGTGATTTCTTAGTATGCAAGAAACCCTGGGATCAGTGTTTTTCATTACATAAAACCACGCCTGTTGGTACATGCCAATAATCCCAATACATTTGAGATAGAGGCAGGAAGATTTATCAGTGGTTCTCTTCTGGTATATATTGGCTCGAAGGCCAACCTAGGATTAAAAGATTCTCTCTTGGAATAAAGAAAAAAATGAAACAGGTTAACATACTTCAGATCATCTTTCACATGGCCTGTATTTAATCAATACAGTCAAATGGTCACATTCAAAGCCTAAGTGTGAGAGAGATATTTGTCAATTGCTTACTTTATTCAAATTATTGTTCTTGTTCTAAAGAATGGAACCACCCCAACAACAGATTGAAGGTCAATTTTCTTATGTCTCCCTCTCAAGGGAAGTTTGGTCTTCAAATCTGTCATAATTTTAATCTATTAAAACAAACCATGGTGGACTCTGGCTAATCTGGGACCAAGAAACCTAGGATAGAAGTTATTAGTTCTCCATACCAGGGAGAAAAAGCATGCATTTGTCTCTTTCCAGTTTCAGTCTCATGGTGAGGGTCCAAACTGGCCCCAAACACAGAAATCTCTAATAATTTTCATTTCTAAGGACACTGTGGAAATGAAATTGGAAAGATTGTTATGAAGCTTATCTACCCACATGTGATTAATTTTTAATGCAAATTTACTAGAAAAGATCATACACAGTCAGCTAAGAAACTAGTTTATCTAAAATTGTTCAGATATTGTTGATTGAGTATCACTTATTCTTTATAGATCTTTCCCCTTCCTCTGATTTTTTTCTCCCATTGTTGCTCACAGTGATCCCTTCTCTTTTGCACTCTGCTCTATACATTGTTCTGACAACCTCTTCTTGGATGAGGAATGAACTTCCTTCTCCACTTTGCTCGTTCAAGTCCCTTCTTCCTTCTCAGTTACTTCTTCAATCACCCCTCCCCCTTTTTATCCTAGGCTCTGATTTGCTGTGCTCTTCATCCTTGAGAGAAATAGTCACTCCTGGTTCGGTATTTTACACTTGAGGCAATTTTTCCTGGTACCTTAGAATTTTCTGGAGTAGAGATGTTGAGGTTAGATAAGATGCATGATTGTGTGTTTGTTCTTTGTTGTTGGGAGTGAGATGGTGTTTATAAATCAAACCAGGTATTTCTGTCATGACAACTTTAGTGGCAACAGTCTGTCCTTGAAATGTTTATTCTCATCTAAACCTGCCCCTGCATTTATGAGCTCATATTTAAATATTGCAAGGCCTGTCTTCTACTTTATTTGAAAATAGTAAAGTGATGGTGATTTTATCTTTTTATTTCCAGGCAGGAGTAGAGCAGGTGGTACCCACTGTGGTTCAGACAAGTGTATTACTGGAATATGTCTCCTATTTTTATGGCCTGTGGCTTGGAGCTCTCATACATTGCTAATGGGATGGACTGAGAAGTTCTCTTGTAGTTTCTGATGTGCAGTGATTTTCAAATCATTTACAGGGTCTAAAATATCCCTGAAAGAAGAATACTTGGACACTTACTTCAGTCAGCTTAACATTATTTTCTTTCCTTCCATTTATTGCTTCCTTCCCTCTTTCTCTTGTTCTTCTTCCACCTCTTCCTTCTTCTTCCTCTTTCTTTCTTTCCCATCCTTTCTGAATTTCCATAGATCAAACATCTCTCATAGAGTTTAGTTTGCTTTTAAGACAATAAGAATTTTAAGACAATAAGAACAATAAAACTTCTCTTGTGGAATATTTACACATTGTGTGAAGCTGTATTGTTGTGATTGGTGTCATAAAATGTGGAATGGCCAATAGCTAGGCAGGGAGTATAGGCAGAACTTCTGGAGAGAGAAAACTCTGGGAAGAAGAAAAGCAGAGTCAACAGCCAGAGAGACACAGAGTGAGCAGGAGGTGCAGAAGGACGGGTAATAACCACGAATTATGTGGCAGAATGTAGATTAAGATAAGTTAGTTAATTTAAGTTATAAGAACTAGTTAGAAACAAGCCTAAGCTAAAGGTCGAACTTCCATAATTAATAATAAGGCTCTGTGTTATTATTTGTTGGCAGTGGAAAAGAAAGTCAAACTACAACTTTCATGTTTCAGAGTAGATAGAGTATGGAGAGCCAGGAAGACTGGCAATATGATTTCATAGGTGGATTAGGAGATAAGGAAGATTTCAAAAGAGAAAAGAGATCTGTTAATCAATTTCCTTATTCTTTGAAAAGTACATAAAGTACTGTGTCTTTATGTTTTTCAACCTAATTTTATACAATATTCTCTAAAATTTAAAATTTTGAAAAAACCCAAATGGAAGAGAAAGAAGCAAATTTATATTTTGCATTAACTAGATCTTAGCAGTGAGATAGCCTATACAGAGAAGAGGAGAAAAAAGAACATTTTAAAAATAATGCTTTTAGTTTTATGTTAGATTTGAATTATAAGCAAACATTTTAAAATCAGTTACTAGGTTTGTAGGATTTTGAAAGAAGAGGACTCTAAATGGCTTTCTAGTCATGACTAAATGGTTTAGTCATCTTTGTTTTTGACATAATGTAATTTGTATTGTCTTTAGGGGAAAACCCTGTTTGTAAAGGAAGATGTTTTTAAAAATTTCTTTGAGTTCTGCACATATGCACTCCACTAAACATTATGGAATATGTGAAAGAATAGGTAACATGAAAAAGAAGAAAATAGGAGAAGAAAGAGGAAGGAAGCAGATGAGAAGGAACCAATGATAAATAACTTAGGCCATCATAGCATGATGACTCAAGGGTGACATCACTGTAAACATTTGAGAAAATCAAAAAAGAGGTTATGCCAGGTAGAGCAGAGTTTGATAGTATATTAAAAGGTGAGTAGGCCAATTAGAAATCTATTGGTTACTACCAAAATGTCATACACCCAAGAAGAGGAAAACCACACATAATTCTGAACCCTAGGCAACTACCCCACACTGGAGAAGAAACTAAAACCACCACTTTACTACAGTAGTTTAATTCCTAACTTCATTATACCTATTAGTTCTTATGGCCATAGATAAATGTAGTAATTGCCCCATCAATATATGTATTTGATATATATATACATATATGTATATACCCAATAAGAATTAATGAAGAAAGAGGTCATGAATTTGAAAGAGAGCAAGGATGGTTATATGGGAGGGCATGGAAGGAGGAAAGAAGAAAATGATGTAATAAGATAAATTTTTAAAAAGGTGAGAATATTTCAAAAAGCAACAAAAGACAGAAGAGAGCCTTAGTTATGGAGAGCAGTCTAAGGCTACCCTGAAGGTGTGTGAGCACAGCCTGTACTTATGAAGCACTGTGCAGTTGTTCCTAGATGACAGATAGGATGGTTTAAAGAGTGAGCAGGAAGAAGAATGTACCGGATGGGTAACAACTACTAAATGCCTAGTGTGTTCTGTATATGCCTTTAAGAACTAACAGAATAAAAATCAGTGAGTTTTGATACTTTAGACTTTTACTGCCTACTGAAACAATAAAAAAAAATCAATGATCACAGAATCAATGCTATGACACAATATTGGGAGTTTTGAGATATCCTAATGGCAATAAGAAAGAGTATCAGATAGATGGCAGTTCTACAAATAAACACTGTCTTTTTTCCCCCATAATTGTGTTCAGATCAGAAAACTAGATTCAGGCACTTTGTGTAGGATGTTATGAGAAAAATCCTAAGTGGCAAAAATGTGAATTACCTTTTCTGAAAATCAAGTTTTAATATGTTTTGACTCAAAAACACTGCTCCTTTCACCCAAGCCACTCAGCCTTAATGTTGTAGCTGATGGTATATGCTTTAGGGATCCTTGAAAGACAGAAGAATGATGTGAAAAATATTTCTGACTGTCTGGGAAGCATTTATAACAACACAACCACCACTTAGAGAAGCATAAGCTCGCTCTTCTAGTAGTGGCTTCTGTGTATTCACAGCCAGTTTGAGAGAATCTGTTTTCCGCTGATAATTGGAAAAAGGATAAGAAGGTTATAAGCAAACAATGGGTTCAGAAGTAAACAACATTTAGAGAACAATTTCACTCAGTATCTCTATTTCTTATAATTAAGCCTCAGTGCAGTAATTTGTTTGGGATTCAATTTTGAATAATGTTTTGCAAGTCATAAGATGCCAAGTCCATAGTTTCACTAAGTATGGCAGCATATGTGAATACAAGGATACAGAAACAAAATGGCCATAGTGAAGTTCTCACTATCAAACCCTATCTACAATGAAAAGTTGTCATATAAAGACAAAAGAAGACAGACTGCTTCATTTGCCAACATGGTGAATTTGGTATTGATCCATCCATCTTTCATTACATAATTGAGTTTCTTCCATTTGTCAGATTTTTTCTAAGGGTTTTACTATCAGAGAAGCTTTTTTTTTTGATAGTGTGCTGGATAGTTATATGTCAACTTGACATAAGATAAAGTCATCTGAAAGGAGAGAACCTCAATTTAGAAAGAATGCCTTTGTAAGATCAGTCTATGTGCAAGCCTATAGGACATTTTCTTAATTAATGATTGATGTAGAAGTATCTAGCCCATTATGGGTGATGCCATCATTTGGGTGGTAGTCCTGGGTGCTATAAGAAAGCAGGTTAAGGAAGCTATAAAGAGCAAACCAGTAAGAAGCATACCCCTGTAAGAAGCACATGGTCCCTGAATCAGCTCCTGTCGCCCTTTTTGAGTTCCTGTTCTGATTTCTTTTAGTGATGAACAGTTATATAAAAAGTCTAAGTCAAATAACCCCTTTCCTCTCTAACTTGTGTTTTATCATGGTGTCTCATTGCAGCAATAAAAACCCTAAATAAGATGTCCAGTTAAATAATTTGCAGTATTATATTGAATCAGTAATGATGCTGACTGTTAGATTATGGGTCACAATTTAAGGTGGATAATTTGGAGTGTTTTGTTTTTCTAAAATACACATTTATTTGTTACATATAAATTACAATATATATGCCTATAACTGTAAAAACACACACCTTGAGCTGGTCAATTGATATGGGAGGTCTTTCTGTCTATGTGTTGCTTTCATTGGTTAATGCATAAAAAAACTGGCTTGGCATGATAGGGCAGAGTAGAGCTAGGTTGGGAAAACTAAACTGAATGCTGTGAGAAAGAAGGCAGAGCAAGTAAAAGCCATGTAGCCCCACTGGAGATAGATGCTGGAACTTTACCCAGTAAGTCACAGCCTTGTGGTGATACACAGATTCATGAAGGTGGGTTAAATTAATATGTAAGTGCTAGCCAAAAAGAAGCTAGAGTTAATAGTCCAAGGAGTAATTTAATTAATACAGTTTTGTGTGGTTATTTCCAGTCTGAGCTGCTGAGCAGCCGGGAAACAAACAAGCAACCTCTTACAACAAACTGACCCCTACTACAAATTGGCACCCCAATGTTGTAGACTTTATCCACGTAAAAGCTGAGAAAGCTTAGAAAGTAATTCTATACACAAAAGAACAGAGTTAATAATGGCTTCTTGGTAGCCAGCATTTTGCTGGCTGCTGATGGCATGCTGCATCTCCTTTAAGAAAGGTCTTACTGATTCAGCAGCAGCATAAAAAAAATCACATGGTTTCAAAATGGCAGCTTCCTGGGCCATGCTGCTAGCATGAACTCTGGCTCTTTCAGGAGACAGAGCATTTAAATGTGGTCTGTGAGCAGAGTGCTATAACTTGCTTAATGGAGACATAGACCCAGTGTGTGCCTAAAAATGGGGCAATGTGCATGACTCTCAGAGGTAACAAATATGCATTTGGCATGTTGGACATGGCTGAACAGAAAGACAGGGCCACATTGTCCATAGCCACGCCCACATAGGACTAAAAAACACAGGTCTAATCAGAAAAGGATTACAGATATTCAATAATGACAGATTCAAACATAAAAGATCTCTAAATGAGACACAGTGTGCTTAAAAAGATATATATAGGCTTGGGAGAGGTAAGAAAAAGAGTATAGAGAGTTATAAAAGGAAGTAATTGGTTTATTAAAAAATAAAATAAAGTCTTTAAAGAGACAGAGTATAGACAGTCATAGATTAAAGGAGTAAAGATAATAAAATAAATATTAGACTTGTATAAAAAGTAATAGAGTAAGAAAAATAAGCCACGTAAAGATGGAAAATACACAGAGAGTCTGGACTATGTGTATTATTGTGTTTTCTTTAAATTTTTGACTGTGAAGGAGCTAAGTAAAGAGAAACATTTCATTGAATGGGCTGCTATGTTAAACCAACGTATTTTATTTAAAGATATCTTGATTTCAAAATTTGGGTCTAAGGATTTTCTGATTTGACAAAGAGGTTCTTCTTTGTTTCCAAAGAAGATGAGACCCTTTGAATTAATTCCAAACTAATATGGTTTGATGGACCAAAACCTCCCAAAATGTTGCCTTGAACACCCCTCAAAAACTACTTTGCCCAACAAAAAGCAGGGTGTAGTTTGGAGAGAACTATGTCCATATTCCCAAATATTGTCTATAAATGTTTATTTACATTTAAAGGGGGATATGCTATAGAGATTTGTATTGGTATGGATCTTGGTTTATTGACAGAAATTTAAGATCAATTTTGTTATATTGTATATATGTATTTCTGATCTTGATTAAGGTATTATGTTTGCCCAGCTCATTTAAAAATATAATGTTTACTCAAGAAATACAAGTTAATAGTCATCTATAATAATCAAGCTTGTAGTTATGTTAGTTTTCTAGATGTTAGTTTTCAGATGGATAGGAATTTTTCAAATCTTTCAAAGACCTTCAGAATATGGCATTTAAAATGTATTAAGAGCTTAAGATTTTCATGACAATGAGACACATCTGCTCCTGGCAGCACCAATAACTTCAAGAGGAAGATGGGCATCAAAGATGCTCCTTATTGTGTTTACTAGCCATTTGAGCAAGAAATTCTCCTTTTCTTGACTACTTGATGTTATGCTGTATAAACTCAACATAGAGAAATGACTGATGAGCTTGCCTAAAGGTGAGACCACCGTTCTTTGAGTTCCTGCTTCATGAATGAACAAAAAGAATCTGCCAGACATTTCACAGGACACAGAAGAAAGTGACTGACAAACTGCCAGTATAGGCAGAATTGTCTTTGAAATTTTCTGCTTCATGGAAAAGTCTACAGGATTCTATGGGCCAGTGGGCTGAAGATTGGATGCCTCAACAATGAAGAGGAATTTTGGGTGACTGTCCAGGAATCAAGACATCTTGGTTAATTCTAGAGTTTTGGAAGTCACTTATGATGCACTTCCTGTAAGCTTAGGTAATATTATATTCTTCTGGAGTCATTAACGAGATTGAAAAATAGATAGTTATAGTTTTTCTTGGTTATGATAAAAGATAAAGTAGATAAAAATATTGTAACTATAATTCTTACTTGTTACCTGTTTTGTTAAATGTAATTTTACTATGTTAAAGTTAAAACCTTCCTTTTTATTTAAACAGAAAAGGGGAAATGATATGGGAGGTCTTTCTGTCTATGTGTTGCTTTTATTAGTTAATGAATAAAGAAACTGGGTTGGCCTACCAGAGCAGAGTAGAGCTAGGTGGGGAAAACTAAACTGAATGCTGGGAGAAAGAAGGTAGAGCCAACACATGCCATGTAGCCCCACCTAAGACAGATGCTAGAACTTTACCTTGTAAGCTACAGCCTTGTGGTGATACACAGATTAATGGATATGGGTTAAATTAATATGTAAAAGCTAGCTAAAAAGAAGCCAGAGTTAATAGGCCAAGCAGTGATTTAATTAATACAGTTTTGTGTGGTTATTTCTGGTTTGATCTGCCAGGCACCTGAGAAACAAACAAGTGATTTATTACAACAAACTGGCCCCTACTACAGTCCGTTACCTCCTTTTCCCATGTAGAATATGGGAATTTTGTTCAAGCTGTCAGTCTTAGCAGTGAGCATCTTTATCTACTGAGGTATCCCAGCATCCTACAGTACTTGAGATTTTAGAAAATTAGCCTCATATCATGTTAAGATCAATTAACCCAACTTACTGACTCCATCAGTAATGAGTTAGTACATCCATGTCATCTATTCATTTGGTTTTATAGAGTTAAAGTTTATACTTAGATACTTTCCTCATCAGAATTTTAGTACAAATTTGTATAATATAAACTTTTGCTTATATGCAATTATTGTAGATCTCACTTTAAATGCAAGATGAGTTACTTAAATATTGTACTGTTGATATTCCTATATATAACTGAAAAACAAAACAAAACTAAGGAAGTTGAATTTCTTAAAATCAGGTGATATTAGAAGCATCAAAAAGGATTTGAAGTCAAATAGCTGATTCCAGAGACCATTCTATTATTTCCCACTACATAAAGCCCATTCCAATATGTGCTATATATGATAGCTAATATCCTGTTAATTACATTAGTATTAATAAGTTAATATCTAGATAGGCTATGGGCAATAACTGCTGCTTCTTGAGTAGGTAGCAGGTGTCAGATACTGTAACACTTTATACATTATTTCCCATTTATTCTCCATACCATCTATGGTATAATTATATGCCATATGTTATAGTACTATGATATTCAACAAAGAAAGAAACATGGATTAGAGAAATGAGGTTTGCTTAACATCACATTACAGGTGTGTGAAGATGATATCTGGTGTAAAAGATAGCAAAGCTATCTTCTTAAATTCTTTATGATGTGGCTTTAACTTGACTTTTAGAAGATAATACATTGCTAAAATGTACTTATAGTGGTAGAGATTGTTCCAGAGTGAAGAAACCATTGTCTAAAACAGTCTTCTCATTCACAGAGTCCAACGTAGTGTCATTCTGATGGCTCACCCCCGCATAAGTATATCCTAGATTCTATAATGTGAAAATACTGATGGGTTAGATAATAAGTTAACATTTTAGCCATTCATTATTTATGAGAAACTATGAGCAGGCATTTGGAGATTGTTAACAAGCAATGAAAAGGAAACTCTAAACAGAAAAATTTGCTACCAATTAGAGCTAGAAAGTTGAAGGTCAGCGTTTCATGTCTGAAAGACACTGGACACAAAGCTATTAAGAATTCCTGATATTCTCCGTTATTCAGACTCTGTTCCTATTTCTGTCTGCCTCATCTATACCAACACACACTCACTTTCTCACCCTCCACACACTTCACATGGGCTTATCTCTACACCACATTCCTCTGTGCCATACGGTTTCTTGCCTCCCTTTTATATATATCACTTCTTAATGCCCCCACTGATCTAAATCCTATCCATTTTTCAGGGATTTCTTCAAAACCCCAACTTTTCTTAGGAACTCCTGTGCTCAGTCATTTTACAGTCTCTTATATTTTTTAACAGAGGATCTCAATCAATTTACAAACATTTTTTTGTCACCTATTAACATGCACATTGCACAGCACATCTTGCAGACTGGGAATGAGCCTGGGCAAATAGTGATTTTAAAATAAAATATCTCTTGTCAACCCCACAATGCCTCCCTTAATTAAGATATCTTCTTCCCTGCTCCCTTATCTGTTCTTCCTCTATATCAACCATCCCACTCCCCCAAGCTTCCCTCAACCCTCCCCTTCTCCCTTCGTTCTCCCCCTCTCCCTTCCCCCCCACCCCCTTATGCTCCCAATGTAGTACTAGGGAGAGGGCTGTGTCCTGCCCAGCTAGATTACACCCTGAAATAACCACACAGAAATTGTATTAATTAAATTATTGCCTGGCCCATTAGTTCTAGCTTCTTATTTGCTAACTCTTACATCTTGATTAACCTATCTCTATTAATGTGTATCACCACTTGACTGTGGCTTACCAGCATGAGTCTAACCAGCATCTGTCTCAAGCAGGAGAACCATGCAGCTTGCCACACTGCCCTTCTTCCCAGAATTCCATTCTGTCTTCCCCGCCTACCTGAGTCCCTCCCTATCAACCAGGCCAAGACAGTGTCTTTAATAACCAACGAAAACAAAACAAATACAGAAGGACCTCCTACACCATCCAACTTTTGTCTGGTGATCTTGGGTGATTGCAGCTGTAATGCTTCAACAGAACCAAGCTCTAAGACGGTGCTGCCATAGGACTAGGAAACATCTTATTTCAACTGGGGGCAAGCTGCAGAATAGGAGTGGATCAACATGGAGTGAGGTGTGATGGATTTCTTGTGGTCTCTAGGGACAACATAGTTCTTTCTTTGTCCTGTTGGCTTAGAAATATTTAGATGGGAAGTAGGTCTACTGTTGTCAGCTTTCTCTGATCCTGCTATAGCTTGCATAGAAACATTGTTTCCTCTGCCTTTGTCCTTTCATTGTTCCTAGCTGGAAAGATACCAAAGATGACTAATCCAGACAGACTATAACAAAATCCTCATCCCCCCCCCATGGCCAACCCCCTACCAGAGAAGGGTGTGTAGGCCAAGAAATGAGGGCCCATTTCCACCTTGTCTGAAGTCAGAGAGTTTGGAGATTGACAAGCATAGTTGTACATACTAACTCAGGAGGTAATTGCTTGTTTTACCACTGCCAGGCAATTGCTTGGTCTTTTAAAATTAAGATAGATCCATGCCATCCTGACAGACGGTCAGAATATGCAAACGTACTTTTCCTCTTTATTTTGTAACTGTGAGGTCACCTGGGGAGGGGTGGCCTTCAGGACACAGTGATCGAGAGCACCTTTGCTACCTACAGAATGCTAACGATTTGAGACTGTGATCACTGTGAGACGGAGTGATAATGTGATTGATTATGTGAGTTATTCTTTGTATCATGTTAGTAAAGCCTTTGTTACCTTCTCTCGACCCACTCCTCTGTTTACATTGGATATAAAAGCTGTGAAAATGAATTTTTAGGGTTTCAATAATCACTGGAACAACCCCCTGGTTAAAAAAAATTAAAAGATCTCAGTAATTTTTCTTTAAGTGCTTTGGAGACTGGAATGGGAAGTTCTGTCCTAAGCATTTACCATCCAAAGTCGAACATATTTAGAACTCCTTTCTTTGCTATTATTAGTTCCCAGACTTTTCATGAAACAAAATCGGGTCCAAGGTATATTGAAACATTTACTCTTAAATAGAAGAGAGGGAAATAAAAAATTTCTGTTAGAAGCTCAAAAAAAAAAAAAACAGAGAAAGCTGAGTAATGGGAAAAAGTCTACATACGTAATAAAACCTAAAAGAGACAATGAAATGGAGTCAAGAAAGAAAGAATGTAGAGAAGGAAATTAACAGGGCTGAGTGAAGACTAGAGGCAGGATGAGACATCAGACTCTTGGAGGAGACAACAAAGTGATCTGTAGTACTGTTGTGAGCTATGGAGGGTTCTATTTCCATGCTCTTTAAAAAAGTTGGTAAAGAATAGGAACAAAGTTAAATTTTATATCTGAGTAAAAAATGCCATAATGAAACCATTATATTGTATGTTAATTCAAATAAACAAGTAAGTAATCACTCAGAGAGAACATATAAAAACAATAATAGGATTTCCTGGAGGTTTAATAGCTATATCTCACAAAATTCACATTTGCATATTAAAACTAGTCGATATTAATCAATTAATGCCAAGATGAGCTTCTTCAGAATCTTGAGTCTTTTTTTCCTCAATGTTACAAATATGTGGTAAGAAATTGCTCTTACATATTGACTCTGAAAGCTTTATAATGTTGCAATGATTTTAAAAAGTTCATGGTAGCATTGCTAACGGTGGTAACATTGATGAGAAGGCTCAGAGACTAACTGGATGATCCCTAGGTATGAAAAAACTCTTTCAGAATACCCTTGAGCCCAATCCTTTCCTTTTCATGGTATATAAACAATTAACTTCTTAGACATGAAATAAGATCATTTGAAAAACACTGTTGCAATAAGAAAGTATATTTGAAAAGAAAGAAGTGAGAAAGGGAGGGAAGAGAGAACAAAAAGAATCTGGGAGCAGGAGAATGTGAGAACTGTTGATAAATTCGTATCCAGGGCACATAGTATGCTCAGCCTGTGAATCACCTTAATTCATCTCTGTCTGAGACTCTGATGGGATGATAGAGTGGTTCAGTTAAATTGAAATTGAGTTAACTTGACAACCAAAGAGTGGCATTGTTACTGGTGGTAAAATCATCAACTTTGATGTGATAAATTCCTTTATAATGGGGGCATTTTTATTATCTGCGGTGTTTTTTGTTTGGGTGGCTTTTTCCAATAATGTCAACATTTCAAGTAAGTTGAAAAAGAAATGAAATGCCTACATTTCTCTTCATGTTACTTAAAAATTTCAAAATCTCTTTGTTGTCCTAGATTATTTAATATAAACTGAAATACTTAAAGAATCAAGAACACAACAAAATTGTGATTGTCATATAGTAATTAATTCTCAATTTTTGTCAGCATCTAAATCAGGGAACACTTGTGAATTATACCATGCCTGGAAATCTTTTGACTGTTTAATCTGACTGGGTGTAAGAATCAGTGATCTGGTAATGTCAGCAACTTGGGAGCCTGGTGTATAATTAGTGTCTTTGTGCCAAGAAAGTCAGTGATGCATTCCTTTTCAGGCACAGTGGTTGCCAGGTTTGGTTGAATATCTTATCTCCTAGGAAACTTTAAAACTAATGCTTTTCTCTAGACATTTGTATTTAATTAGCTTATGGTACTATTAGTCAATAGTTAGAGAAAGAATTAAATTCCCAGTTGGCTTTATTATAAGGACCAATGTAATAAGTAGTGTCTATTCTTTTTTGTGTTCAGTCATCAATTCAGAATGTTGGAATCAAATGTGTTAACTGAAAAATTCCTTACATAGAGTAATGAGTAGTCTTCCTTTTGCATGGCAACATGATTGGTATCAGTTGCCTGGAGTTTGATATTGAAAAGGTTATAAAAACCACAGGAGGTCACACTAGGAAATATTACTATAATCTTCTAAGAGTTGTAAGGAATAGATGGTGGTGGAGTTGCCATGATTGACTAGCCCATAATTTGTAAATATGGAAGTGTTTAATTTACATATGCTAGTCAATGCTATAATTTTTTTTATTTTCAAAGCACACTATTTTTATTAATTTTTTGATAATTTCATGTGATGTATTTTGATAATGTTCACTCCTCCCCCAATTCTGTCCAGACCTACCCTCTATACCTTTATCCCCTTATCTACCTAGTATTGAGTTTAATTACTGCCCCCCCATCAAGTGAAATTTGTGTGGTATACTATTTGCTGGAGTAGGGTTGACTACCAAGGTTGACTACATCATTAAAGAAAGCTCACTTTCCTTTTACCATCAGCTATCAAATGTCAGTAGATGCTCAATGTAGGGATATAGCCCCACCCATTGGGGGCATGTTTGCCTTGGGCTAATGTTTACTGATAAATCTGTCAGGCGTGATCCCAGCAGCCCCTTTTTGTTTTGTCTTTTTTGTTCTCCGCGGGAACCTGTGGTCCTGTAAGTCTATTTCCTTATTAAAGCTGTATATATTTTTATAATCTTTCTGCATTCATTTATGCCACCACATTTTGGCGTCCAACATCGGGCTATTTGCCCTGCCCCGGCGCCACTCTGTTGTAATAAGAGTGGCAGGGCTGCGTCCCCGGCACCCAGCAGCCCGCATGGCTAGCTTATGCCCCGAAATAATTACACGGAAACTGTATTCTTTTAAACACTGCTTGGTCCATTAGCTCTAGCCTCTTACTGGCTAGCTCTCATATCTAGATTAACCCATTTTTAATAATCTGTGTAGTACCACGAGCTGGCTTACCAGGAAAGATCTTAACCTGCATCTGTCTGGAGTGGGAGAATCATGGCGACTCCCTGACTCGGCTTCTTTCTCCCAGCATTCTGTTCTGTCTACTCCGCCTATCTAAATTCTACCCTATCAGAGGCCAAGCAGTTTCTTTATTAATTAACCAATGAAAGCAACAGATAGAAAGATGGTCCTCCTCCATCAGCTCAGCTAGATGTAAGACACATACTTCAGCTCTCCATGCTGGAATTTTGTAAGGTTTGAGTGCTTACAAGTTTTGTGTATGCTGTCTGAATACATATGAACTGAATAGCTATCAGTTCATATGTATGACTGTCCTGTTGTGTTTTGAAAACATTGTTTCATTGTAGTCCTTCACCACAAAGGCTCTTAGAATCCTACAGCCCCTCTTGCATGATGTTCTCAGAACCTTTTAAGGAGGAACTGTGATACAGATGTTTTACTTATGGTTGAATACTGGTGAATCAACCTGCCGCCATCTTGGGCTTGACAAGTCTCTTATAATAAAGATAAACTAGTTTCGTTACTGCTCATGATTAAATATTTGTTCCTCAAGGACTGGGTGATGTTCCACTTGAAACCTTAACTACAAATGGTTCTGTACTGCTTCTTCCAGGAAATAGTAATCATCTCTTTTTTTCCCCCAAAAGCTATTATGACCACCTTGTAACCATGCCATTGTTTCAGGTGGTTGTTATGACCATCTTGCAACCTTGCCTTTATTTCAAGAATTATTATGACCACCTGTTGTTATAACCATCTTGCTATATTCAGCTTCTGTAATCCCACCTACTTGCCTCCCAAATGCTCTGTTTGGAAATCTTCTACCATTGAGCTATAAAAACCTTATCTTCTCTATATCCAATGCTGAACTCTTTAACCCTGCCTTAAGGGGAGGCAGTCTATGTACACAAATAAAAAAGTTTGCTTTACTTAACTGCTTGATCTAATAATAGTGATTTGGGTTCGTCTTTCTCCTCCCATATTTGGGATTAACAACTACTCAATCTCTTATTCTCTGCCATGTTGCTTCTGGTGCTGGTAAGGAGTCTCTGAAGAAAGTCAGAAGCCACATGGAAGAACTAGGGTCTATTCTTATACATTCTGAGGAAGTGGGGGATGTTGCTGGAAAGACACCTTAGATACATTCCCTGAGTGAGCTGGAAATAAGTTTAGCAGACTGATGTTTTCGGTTACTAACTTTCTAGGCCACTTCATTCTTTTCCAGTCAGAACACTCAGGGATATTGCCTTACAAATACACACAGGCTGTTTACCTCTTCAAATAGCATCAGGGAGTCCAGAGGTATTTCTGTCTAGATAAGGAGATAGTGAACTGCTGCAGTTTTGGGGTTTAACATTTTCTGCAGTCCAAAGGCCACAGGGGGTCTATCATAGGCATATTCCCAGTGGGGTGCCTTATAGTATCTGAAGGTGGCAAGGAAATTAGGACCGATTCCCCTCTAGCATCTGGTACAAAGTTGATTGAACTGAGTTATGTGAAGTCTTTTTTTCAGTTCTGATTCAAATGAGTTTCCTCAAATATTTCTTCATCGGGATAGTATTTGTTATTGCAATCCTTAAATATAAACTTTTTATTGTTAAGGATGTTCTATTCAATTTCCTACTACCTGGAATACTTGGAAAATCATGCAATCACTTTGAATTTTATTGAACAACTGACCTATGCATTTTGAGATCATATGAACACAGACAGTGTTGAATTAACAGGGGAAGATAGCATGCAACTGAGTCCTCACTGGCACATTTGTGTCTATGCAAATACGAAAGCAAACAAGCCTACTAACATAACAGCTGGGAAAGTTACATTTCAGAATGTAAATTCCATAAAGAAACTTCACTGTTATTGTATTTTATGAAGTAAATATTTTAGGTAGATAAATCTATCACCATGCCATACGTTCCAAACATCATTTGCTGCTTTTCAATGGGGATTCCTTGCCTATAAGTTTGGTAAATACTATGCAATCTGTCCTATAACCTATATTATTATATTAAATAAAAGAAGTTATGAATTTAAGAGGGAGGAAACATGGGAGAAGTTTGGGGTAAGGGAGGGTGAAATGGCATAATTATATTTTAATTACATTAAAAATATTAAATAGTACCCTAAGTTAAATATATTTTAGGTTCACAATTGTGTAACACATTTGCTATAAGAAATATGTTTATAAAGATTTATTTTTATTTGTATTTATGTGTGTGGACCTGGATGCGTTTATTTGCACCATATATATGCAAGTGTTGGAAGAGGCAGGAGGACATCAGATCCCTTGGTCCTGGAACTATAGGCAGTGCTGAGCTGCATGAGTGGGTGCTACAAACTGAATTCAGGTCCTCTGCAAGAGCAGTAAGCACTCTTTAATTCTGAGCCATCTCTCCAGTCCCCTCTACTGAAAATCTGAAAAGACTTTTTGAGAATGTATTAAAGATTGTTCCTCTAGAAGCCAATACTACTGCACAACAAATTTCCATATTAAGGAAGAAAGAAAAGCAAGAAAATTAGAAGAAACATTCAAAAATGATACTGTATTTTAGAATATATGACATCAGAAAAATGGAACCATTAAACAAACATGAAGAAGTTATAAAAGCCTGCTTAATTTAATCAGAATTATTCTACAACTAGGATGTCTTTGAGTTATTTTCAGCAAGTCATCAGATATATTTACCTGAAGCCTGTAGATAAAGTGAAGATTTGAGAATCATGTACAGAGAACTAATTGATGAACCTAATATAGAATGACAGTGGAAAAATGTTAACAAGACAGTCATTTGCTTAAATTATTATAGGGCACAACTGTAGAGAAATAAAAGGAAATCAAACAAAGTAAATGAGTCAACTAGAACAAGAGCAGGAACAACAGAGCAAAGAATTACACTGTCCTCAAGAATAGTAGAGTATGTTCAAGACTGGATGAAGATGGGGGGAAGTGTTTTTATTGTTTTCTTAAGAGGATTCCATTTCCTTTCATTTCGGAAAGCTGTGCTTTCTTCTTAGGCACATTTGGCTTGAGCTTTGAAGTGTAGCCTTTTCTAAGGGCCTTTGCTACGTTGTGGGTTGTTAGCTAACTCAGGGAAATCATTGTACCGATACCTGATCCACTACCTCAACTCAACTGCGTAAAATAGGGAGGAGGAGGAGATGTTCATTTACAGATGGACGCTCTCCAGTTCACCACCACAGGGGAGTTATGTAGCATCTTGATAACACATGCAGCTAGCTCCTGAATCTAATTTGAATTGGTGAGTTGAGCAGTAATGATCTCTTCTAGCTCAGAGAGCATGAAAAGCATTAGCTTATCTGCATCCATAGGATGTATCAGAGCTTTCCAATTGAGAAGAGAAATCATAGATGACTCCCAGATGCAAAGAGGATGCTTTATAGATAACTGTTGGCCAGGCCTGTCTGGTAAACAGTTGGATAATTGAAACTGAACTCAGTACTGCCAAATAAACTTTCCCTTCTCATTAGTGACACATCAAATGCCTTTTCTGGTGCTATTCACAAGGATGTTTCTGACTTCACTGCAATTTATTCGGATCAGAGAACTACTGTGGTGAGCATCAACAAAGTCAGCCAATGGAAGTTGTGTAAGATAAGCTGAGTCAAATGAACCACTGGGGCCAACTTCATGAGAAGAGCACCCAAAATCAAACATCAGCAGCAGACGAAATAATACATTGTCAAAAACCTCCAGGTTCTCTGGGTCTAGGTAATTTATCTCCTGAGAAGCCTTTATGAATGGACCATATTTTCCCTGTACAATGAAGAAAAATGAAGGGAACCCTTATGCTCAACTGTGCCTTCAGAAGGGGGGAAATGATGGAGAGGCTTACTTAGAAGGGAAGATTAAAAGTGCTTAGGGACAAATACAGGGGGAAATAATGATAGCCTGTGAATATTTGAAAGAAATAAAAACATATGTTAGTAAAATTACAGTATTTAGAAAAGCCCAGCAGGGGCAACTAGTAGTAATGGGATGAAAATAATGGAAACAGTAAGACGATACTCAGCAACATCTTGCCAGCAGCATTTGATGACAGACTCATCTCCTGAGGAAAGTGACAGAATCACTGTAACCTTGGAAGTTTGAAAATGTCATGGAAAAATACATTAATTTAGTGGCAGAGAGCAACTTTGCAGTGCCAAAGACATGGAGTCATTTTTTCTACCATGAAATGTGATTCATAGAAACCAAGAATGGTTCAATGGCTGTGCTTGGTCACCTTAATCTGCTTCTGTTCATCATCTACAAAGCTTCATGGGTATCCTCAGATAAGCAGTTGGCTGCCACATGCTCTTGTCTATGTTAATATTTTTCTTTTATTGATACTAAATATCCAACTTGACATTTGGATCATATTCTTCTGAACATAACATGAATCCCAAGATATATTCAAGTGGATATGAGGGTTGTATTTCCTGTGCAATGTGATTGTGGTTGACAAAAAGTGCTTTAGACACCAACTGTGGATATATGCACACAAGATTTTCATCTGGTTCCAGCTTATATAGAGCCCAGTAACCTATGAAAGTATAAGCCCGATTAGACTAGGCAACTAATGAAATTCTATTTCTTCTAGAAGTTTTTGCAGTACCATGAGAAAATATGAAGATATGTTGATGTTTTGGATTACTCTCTGATTAATATGTGTGAATATTTTGTCAATGTGTTAAAATTGTTGTGTTGGAGCCCCTGAAAATGGAGTCATAGATGTTTGTGAGCAAGAATGTGGATACTGAGAACAGAACCTAAGTTCTCTTGCATGAGCGTTTAGTACTCTGAGTTTCTGATCCTTTTCTTTGGTTCCATGCTTGTTTTGTTTAATTAATTCATTATATTTGTATAGTGGATTAATTCTCTCATTGTAAGATTAAGAGATATAAGAAATGATAGTGGAGCAAAGTTGCAAGTCACCCAAAATTCAATTCTGCTTTCCAAAAATAACTTTAAGGGCTACTAGATAATTGGGATTCAAAATATCTGTGCATATGAAAAATTGTCTATACATCTAGATGCATTGGTAAATTACCACAGAATTTTTGTTAAAATGCAGTCACTGTATAAATGTTAATTAACACATTTGGAAGCTCAGTTTTACAAAAATTTAAGATGAATAAAAACTATCTCAGAGAAATAAAAAGAACTGAATGTCAAGGAACTATTTTCCATATAAGTGATTATCTTTGTCAATGATTCCTCTAAATTAAAATTCATAATTATCTGGAAATCATGAAGAAATTGGTGTTGCTATTATTTTAAGTTTCTTTGTAATTCTATCTTATAACTTCTATCTAAAAGTGTAAGAATTTCAAAAGTCTCTTTCTTTCCACTTCCCAATTTCTTAATATTATTTCATTCAAACTTGAACTTCATTCAAAAAGGTCATGCAGACAAATATTCTAGCCTAGAGAGGGCAGATGATTATGAAGCCCCATCTCTCTCTGAGGAGCACTCACTGAAAGAATAGAGCCAGTTTTCTTTAAAGAGTGTGACTGCTGGGAGGTTCCATACTCAAGAGTATTGGAGCAACGTAAGTTTCACTCAATAGGTGTAAAAAGGAGATAAAGAGAAAACACAAAGTTATGTGGATAAGGAAGGTGGGTGGAATTGGAAAGAACTGAGGAAGAGGAAAGTAAGTATCATCAAAATATATTGCATGAAATTTGAAATTCTGAAGGAATGTTTAATTATAATTGCATTTGCTTATATATAATTTATGTATTCTCTTGCCTAAGTTTTCTTGTTTTATTTATTTTAGGTTATTTAATTTATATATATATTAAATATATATTTTAATTAGATATCCTCTAGTACAAAGCATTTATGAAAGATTTTTCTTCTAGATTTTGTATTTCATATAGTCTTGAATGGGACAGAAATTCATACATATTTATGATATATGTAGCCATAACTTGAGACATAAATTAGGCTAACCACATTTATAACTTCTCTAGCATCTATTGTTTCTATGAGTTGGAAACCAATCTATTTTTTTGAAATATTTAAAAAATCGCTTACATGACACCAACTCTACTACAGCACAAAAGAATGAATTTTTCTTGTCTCTTTTGATATCTATCTCAGACTGGATTCCTGTCCCACACCATTGGAGGAAGATACGAATCCTGTTGTTGTCTTTATTTTCATTTTGTTTACATCTATTGTGGGCAGTCCTGCTGGATATCACATGTCCTCTGGCAATCTGGGGCCATTTCTTTTTTTACCTTCTTCTACCCTGAGTTGGATTTCTTCCCACCATGAACTAGCTTGGGAGGAATGTATTTAGTTTTTATTATTTTAGTTGAACAACACAGGCTCAGATGAAAGTAGAGCAGAGCTGAAGGTTTGAATAATCCTTGTTAGGGCATAAGAACTTTTTGCTTTTTCTGTGATGCAGTAATATCTTCAGTACCAGAGTTTTCTCATCTCACAATTAACAGTGTCTACAGCTGGGATACAGGAATGGCATCTGCCTTGCCATTTTACTGTGATATTGTCTTTCTTCAGCAAATGTCCCCAACCCTTCCTATAATACAAGAATGCCCCATCTTTCTTTCTGCTCAACAGTTTTTTTCTTTTATTTACAAACTCTATCTGTGGTTTTACTTTTTTTCTGGGTTCTATGACTTTATTATACTTTCTTGTGTCTATGTATCTTTTTCCTTCAGTTAAAATAAAAGAAAATTTTATATCCTCATTTCAAACAAACACAAAGGAAGATCCCATTGGTATCATTAACTAGTAGTATTCTCAATTAAAAATATTCTTTCCATCCAGTTTCTCTTATTCATCACTTCCCAGACTATGGATTGCCTCCTTTCAGATCTTATAATATTTATAACAACACAATAGGATTAATCTTTTGTCCCCCAAATAGCTGATAAGTAGAATCATTGGATAAAAGAGGAAAGAAAGATGACTTACAACAAGAAAGGGAATACTGGGGACAATTTTCAAATGATATATTTTCCTGAAAATATTGGGCTGTGAGTGGTCATAGGAGACATTCTATTTATTTTGAAAAGATACTCAATCCAAAGGTGGCACTTATGAGCATAATCACCTGAAATCCATGGTCTTCATATGCCACATTTGGAAACAGGGGCCTGTGCCATGGTAGACATTTTTATAATAAAAGTGTAAAACCTTTGTAAATGTTTTAAACTATTTATATTTTTCTATGATGTTCTCTACCAATTTTTACTGTATCGGTTTAAAGATTTTTCACCATCTGGACTACTTTGCTGTGCACCTACAGCATCCTCTGATCATGAGACAAACGTTAAACTACTTTCTTATGGTGCCCTGGCTCTGCCCCTCTATTCTGTGAAAGCCTAGCCTCATGTTTGGGGTATACCAATCCCAGAGTAGCATTTAACCACCCCAGCTCTGGGTATGTATTGTATCTGCCTGAAGCAGGAGTTGGTACACAGTGCTAGCTGCTCAAGTGCTTGCCTATATACAGAAGGGCCTCTTAAAAGAGCAATGCCTCTGTATCCCGAGCCTACCTGAGGGACCACTTTCTCAGGCCTTATGTGGATGTTTGAGGCCCCACATTGGTAACCATACACAACAGGTCTTTTTCTGTCCTGTCAACATTGAGGTATCTTTACACAGTGTGACCAAGAATCTCACAACAGTGATTTACAGAATATTTGTTTACCTTAATTTCGACCAATAAGCAGATCATTGTTCATTTAAAAGAGAATAAACTATGCTATTAGAACATTAAATTGTTTTATGCATTGAGAAGTGAGTTATGAATAAAGAATATTTTACATGTTGAATATTCAGTGTTAGGAGTGACATAGGTTAAGATGAGTTAAGGTAAAATTTTGTTGACATTACCAGATAAATGACTATAAATTTTATTTATGGTTTCATCACCAGAGTCTCTGATGGAATGGCATAGTAAACTGCTCTTGTCTCCAACTCTGCTTTGTCAATATAAAATGCCCGAGGAACACTCAATATGGTAATTTACAGAGAGCTGAATAAAAACTATGCAACAGTTTTGGTTATGAACCTTCATAGCATCCCACTGAGAATGGCTAAGAAACACTCTTACTCAGATCCTGTCATGCTGATGGGGAAACTGAGACTCGGGGTGGAAAGAAGATACTGGAATGAGTGAGCGAAGGACAGGGCTCTTCTCATGCCTCACCTGGAATCTTTAGTACTATGCCACACACCTTCCAGGTCACAGCAGTGTTTTCTCAAATGCAGGGCACCTGACAGGTTCCTAGGCCCTTCCAGGGGAAAAGAGTCTGTGAATGAATAATTTATAGTTGTAATAATGCTTAACTTTAAAATGTCCAAGGAAAGAGAATAGACCATTCTAGATATCACGTGCCAGGAATGAAGGGTCTATTTATATCTTAGATACCATGGCTTTTCCATAAGATAGGAGAGAATATGAGAGGGGATGACTCAGGAAACATGTAAAGAGTTATTGGGGAAGTAGTCAAATACTGGTGGTGTGTGTGTTTACTTTGCCTACTAGTAATAGAATATATACTCCCGCCCAGACTGGAGAGGCACAATCGGCAGCAGAGTGTAAAGCATTTCTTTTGGCGGAAGGAATGTACCCAAGTCAGTTTCATTATTTTAAGGTTAAAGAGTTTAAAACAAACAAACAAACAAAAACAACAGCAACAACAATAGTAACAACAACAAATAAAAATAAAACCATTATTATTGAAGCATATTTGCAAATTACTACTAGGTGAAAAGAACCAAGATACACAATAATCTATGTTGTATCCTATCACTTATATTTAAAGTCATGTATATGAATTTATGTATATTCTATTTATATGTGAAGTCCTGTGTATGCTACCATTGTAAAAGGTCTCAAACAATATGTTTTAGTAGTAGTTCTGAAGTAGAAACTATTCTGCCTTAGGAAGATATTTGTTAATGTTTAGAAACATTTTTGTTGTCTTGGGTTGGGGCAAGCAAAGTGTTAATGGCATATAGATAGTAGAATCCAAGGCTGCTACTAAACATACCACAGAACAGCCCCAAACAAGTAATTATCTTATCTGGCTGTGTCAATACTGCTGAGATTGAGAAAGTCTGCTCAGAATTGCCAGCAGTGTGTTAGGGAGGTGAGTGGAAACCTGGCTTTGGAGTACTGTGCTTCAGAAAGAGTTCCCATTAGTGCTGTTTATACTTCTACCATGAGGGAACATTTATTAATATGTTAGAGGTATTTATTTGAATGTGACTTAAATTACAACAGATGGTTAAATGCATTGATAAATTTACCTGCAAGTAATTATCATAAGATTCTTGTAGCGAGGCAGTGATTAGTTGTGTGTAATGTTGGGTGCAATCTGTATGGAGAGCCATGCAAGCAAAATTTTACTTTTCATGAGTGAGCAGCAATTGATAAGATGTTAAGGGGGGGGGAAGTTTGCTAATTTCATTTTTCATGTTTGCTTAGTTTTATGAAGAAGGCTGATGAAATTTGAAAAGTTAAGGACAAATTGAAATTCTATATGATTTTTGATTGAAAAACAACTTTGAATTTCTGTCAAAATCTTTATATTCTATCATGTATTCTATACTGGGCCTGGGCAGCTATTTATGGGAAATCTCCAAAACTTGATAAATACATGCTCAGATATATTGTGACTTCTAATTGTGCACGTGCTCTTTAAAGTGTATACTAGAGTATTTTCAGTGTTGAGTTAACTCAAAGACCATATGTCACTCTTTTCATTAGGAACTATTGATAACACATGAAAATCCAGAGGAAACAGTGAAATAAATGTGTGTGTAAATACTAGATAGAATGAACAGATGTTCATCAGCTACTGCTGCCTTCTAATTTCACTCCACTTCATTTTTCTTTCTTTCTTTAAGAAAATATGAAATAGACAGCAAGACTGAAAAACCACTTATTCCTATATCTGCCTCAGAAGTAACCCTTATCCCTTTTATATAATATTCTTTTATAATATACATTTGTCCATTATAAGGAAAAATACTTAAGTACTGTTCAGCTTGAAAGTTCAGTTGAATAGTTTTTCCTCTGAGTATTTATTTTAAGGATTATAAGCATTCATGCAAGGAAAAATAGTTCAATTTCATTCATTTCAATTGCTACATATATCCTATTCCATCAGGGGAATATATCATACCCAGTGGATTAGATTTGATTCGGTTTATTTCCTTTTAACATGCATATGCATGTACACATACTCAGGGTGTGTAGCATATATGTTTATGTGCGTTTGAAAGTATGCATGTGGGAGCATGCACAGATATGTAGTGCGGTGACCAGTGTTCATCCAGTATCTTCCTCAGTTATTCTCCAATTTATGTTTTTAGACAGACTCTCTCACTAAATTTGGAATTCATCTGCTAATTGAGGTAGACTGACTGGTCAATGAGATCCAATCATCTAACTATCCCAGCTTCCCCAGCCCAGGGATTAAAGGTGTGTGCCATCATGCCTATCTGTTATGTGTATGTTGAATACCCAGAACAATCAGGTGATCTTGCTTGTTGTATGAACACTTTACCAAATGAACCATATCCTCAGAACTTCCTGGAGAAATATGAAGCCATAATCAACACCTCTCACTGTTCCCATGGCTTTTTGAGTGGAAGCTCTTCAAAGCAGAAACTTCTAGAAATTAAATGTCTTAACCTGTAGGTATTAATAGTCTCAATGTCAGATAAACACTCTACATTCTAGAGTACTTTAGCTACGTTATTGGCACATGAACTCTCAGGTCTCTGATTCTTGGCAAACACCTGGTCCCTTATGATTTTAGCAGTGTATGGGAGGCATGAAATTGTACACAACTTATATTTTATAGACTACTGATGATTGAGCAACTTTAAATATTTTAATTTATTTTATTATGTTTTTGTCTTTGGTAAGTATGTGCATATGAATGTGGGAGCCTAGGACTTTGACCCTGAAGCTGAATAAGGCTGTTAGAGCAAATATCCTATTTTTTTTCTGATATTAGTGATAAATGCTTACCCTGTAGGAACTCTCCATTGACTGGAAGATATTCTTATAATTTTTATTGAAACCCTGTGTGTTACAAGTTGGATCAAATGATTTTTTCTTTATCAATTAATATCATCACATTTTTTCTATTCTTGCCACATAGGTGACCAATTTTTAGATACTGCAGTCTTGACATAAATATCTATCAACTGGGTTTGTTTTATATGTTGCTGAATTCTGCTTATTATTTTTGATGACTTTGTGTCTGTATGGAGTACACTAGTGTATAGTTTTGTTTCTGACTTTTAACTGAGTATAGGAAAATATCATTTCTAGTATTTTCTGTAGAAATTGTTCCCCGCACTTGATATTCTTTGTCAATCATGTTAAAGTGCACCCAGCTTTGCTCTTGTCTTTTAAACATTAGCTCCATCTCTCACAGATTTTGGGTCTTATCCACATTACTTTTCTTGTTCTTGCTTTAGTTTGTTTTCCTTTTTATAACTTCTTGGGATGGAAATTCATACTCCTGGGTGAAGGAATTATTGTTTCCTATTGTACAAAGCTATTACTATGAATTTTGCTATAAGTCCCGCTTTAACTGTATCCTACAGATTTGATTGTGCTGAGCTGAGGTGTCTCCATTTCCAAAATGATACTATATGAGTATGAGGACCTTAGTTTGTGTCTGATAACTTATGCTTTGTTTTGTCTTCTGCTTGTTTGTTTGTTTGTTTGTTTTCAAGCTAAACTGGGGTTGTTTATAACCTCAGCACTGGTTGGGATCCAGGCAGGACAGGCACACAATGATTTTGGTCAAACATTTATTCTGAAAGTATCTTTTGACACCAAAAAACATGAACTTTTGCCAGACCTTGCAGCCAAATTAATAATCTATCCTGAGAGGACTTAATACATTTTAGCCTACTGTCCTAAGTTTGATCTGCCTTTAAGAGAACAATGTAGCCAAATATACTATGTTTTGGATTTTTCTATGTAATCAACTTTAATAACCTAAGATAATGCACACCTTTAATCTTCATTTATGTACTTTCCATACCCTTGATCCAGAATGCGATGTGTGTGTGTGTGTGTTTGTTCATGCAACAGTGACATATATTAGATACAACAGACTACAGGCAGGCAAGTAACTATAGACACAAGACAGAAGTAAAGCACAGGGAGAGAAGTAGAGAATTCAAATTTGGGCTTGCTCTTTGTTAAACCATTCAAAGAGGAAGTTTCTGTCTTCATTCATTTGCTGAAAGCAGCCAACAAGTTGGAAGTCACCTTAAACAAAAAAACAAATGTCCTGCAAATGTTGAAAACATGTGGATATAAGTTGATACCTCTGTTTGCAGTTTTGAAAGGCATTTTTCGCTAGCAAAACAACTTCTTACTTGTAAAACTCTGTCAAAAAATTCTGTAAAAAAAATCCCTAATTTTTTTTTCACTCTGTTTTCTAGGCTGTTCAATAAAGGCAGAGTAGCCCTTTGTTATGGAGAGGCACAGGTTCATGTAGAAAATCACAGACACAGGCACACTGTTCTGGTAACAAGGACAAATATTAGATACAACAGACTACAGGTAGGTCAGAAACCATAGACAGAAGACAAATGGAAGACACAGGGAGAGAAGTAGAGAACTCAAATTTTGGCTTGCTTTTGGTCAGATTAATCACAAATGAAGTTTCTGTCTTCTCATTAATGGAACATTGGTACAATTCGGTGCCCTTTCTGGGGTTTCCTTAATGTGTTAACTGACACAAGTGATGCCCTTGTAAAAGTGAGACTGTATCTCAAACAACATAGTAGATAGCATCCCTAGGAGTGACACCCAAGGCTGATCTCTGGCTTCCATGGGAACAGACAGACATGCACAGAAAATTTATGTGTGCCCACACAGTAGACATTTGTGGTGTTTTTATTTTATATTCATTTAAATGATTTAACACTTTTCACTGGCACTTTTATATATTAATTCTTTTGCTTTATGTCCCAATTTTTGTGACAGAGGCTTACCTTGCCTCCTAGGCTGGCCTCCATCTCACCATTTTACTATCTCAACTCTTCTGAGTGCTAGAGTTTTAGGCATGTGTCACCTGTTGAGGTCTACATATCAGTTAAAGTGTTTTAGCTCCTAATATTTAAATATTTTCCTATTTAGATTTCTAGTTCAATTACCTTGTGCTATAGGGCACATTCTCTATGGGCTAAGAGAATTCAGATTGGTTGAGTTTTGCTCTAGTGGCAACAACAATGTCTATCTTAATATATGTTCTGAGAGTACTCAAAAGCTAATGTGCATTCTCCTGGTTAGTAGAGTGTTTGATGAATATTGATTAGTTCATATTAGTTGATAGATCTATTGATTTCTGCCTTGATGAGTCTATTCTAGAGAGAATCTAGTTCTGTGGCGTTTTGAGACAGAAATATTTGTGTAATTCATTGTTTTCTTTCCTGGTTTCTCTGCATATCATATTTTTCCATACATTCAACATGTGTAGATTTTCATGTATTGCTATTCATTTATTTTATTTGCACTTTATTGTTATATACTCAACATTGGATGACTTGGTGCTTCACTATCTGTTTTCATATTATGTCAGTGAGGAGAGATCCTTCATAATGTTTGGGTAATGGTGTGAATCTGAGCTTTCTGTGTATATTTCACCAGCAGGAGGGGCAATGCTGCCTGATGGGGCTAAATCTGTCCATATTGAGTAGTAGTTTGTGATCCATTTTCATATATAGATTGCTTACAACTCTTTTGTCTGCTGCACTGTTCTTTTCATTTTCCTTTGCTTAGAGTAATCAGGCTTTTGAGTGTGTGTGTGTGTGTGTGTGTGTGTGTGTGTATTGCAATTTTTTTTTTGAGTTTTTTTTGAGACAGGGTTTCTCTGTGGTTTTGGAGCCTGTCCTGGAACTAGCTCTTGTAGACCAGGCTGGTCTCGAACTCACAGAGATCCGCCTGCCTCTGCCTCCCAACTGCTGGGATTAAAGGCGTGCGCCACCACCGCCCGGCTTGTGTATTGCTATTTTTAGATAGCTATTTTGTTCAGCTGCAGTTATGGAATCTACAAAGGAAAAAAAAATTGAGTGCCCTCTGCCTCATAGCTTTCCTTGGGTCCTGAGATCCTGGCTTTTGATTTTTTTTTTCTTATTTTTCTCATACAGATAATGTGTAGAGTTTTAGTTATACTTACTAGGAAGAAAATAGAAGACTGCAGCTGTTACATCTTCCTAGAGGTCTATTTGACTTTTAAATATATCCCCACAGTAAAATCATAAGGTGAACTTAACTTAGTTCTGAAGCCCTGTTTTTTTTTTTTTATTGGCTTTAGGGTTGACTTGATATTTCCTTAGAAAGTAAAATGATTCTAAATTTGTTGTATCCTTAAAAAGCAGTTGAGAATATCTCTTTTTCTTTTTCTGTTCTAACTTTGCATCAAATGGCATTTTACTGGTAACGTTCCTGAATCAAGAATATTTATATAATATATATTTTTTAATCAGTAAGAATCATTCACATTTTTCTTTGTTCTTCATAGGTTGCAAATTATCCTTTCTTTTTTCTTTTTTTGTTTTTTGAGACAGGGTTTCTCTATAGCTTTGGGGCCTGTCCTGGAACTAACTCTTGTAGACCTTACTGGCCTCAAACTCACAGAGATCTGTCTGCCTCTGCCTCCCAAGTTCTGGGATTAAAGGCATGCACCAGACTGCCTGGCTACAAATAATATTTTTCATAATTTTTCTTTTAGTGTCTTATAATTTCAGATTTATTTACATAAGCATTCATTATATGCTTTTTAAAATGTATGATCTCCATACTGTTTTTTTCTTAATTCTCCAAACTGGTGATTTGTATATTCATGATAAAAGTTTTGAGTATTTCATTCTTCTTCTGTTGTTGTTTTAGAGACCAGCTTCAGTTATTTAGATTAACTTTAATAATTGTCCCTAACTTATAGTAGCTTGACTTATGTTATTTTCATTTAATGATGGTAACAACATGTGTTTTGTCATTTTATCTGTTTTCTGGAAAGTGCTTTGTGCTTGAGAATCTAGGAATGGGCAACAAATACAGCTACCGGTCACTGTTGGATGTATCCAATGCTGAATATCTCCATCATCCAGCAGCTAGTTTAATTCAGTGCTTCATACTTATTTCAGGCCAATGTTTTCTCAGTTGGTATAGTCATGGGGAGCTTTCATACAGCCATTCTGATTTCTACTTACAGTACAATACTTAACAACAAGCATGAAATGCTAAATATTTTGTTATAAGGTAAGCACACTGGTAGATGATTTAACCTACCAAATCCTACTGTAACTTTACTGTGTGCTTCATGTGGTCTAGGATATTTGACAATTAGGTTTACCAAATGTGTTTTTTATTTATTTTAAACTAACAATGGAATTATCAGGCCATAAGCCTATCACAATTGATGGAACATCTGTCTTCAAATGTTTAATTTGGGGTAGAGAGATTGTGAGATGTAAAGTTGCTTGCGTCAAGCCGGAGGAACTGAGTTTGATGCCCAGGACTCAGATTTTGGCAGGAAAGAACAGACTCTTATTTAAACATTGAACTCTGGCTTCCTTATATACATAGTGTCATAGACAAGTGAACACGCATGCACACACACACACAAATGTAAAAATCATTCTTTGAAAATTGTGTTCATTTTAATAGTTTTTTAATTTTTACATTTGCTACTTTTGTTATTTTATTTCCTTGGACATTTCATTTACTTTCTTGAGATAAATATTCTATGAATAAATTTCAGGCTATTATTTTTAATGTATTCATTTAAAGTTATAAATATCATTATAATCAATCAGATCTCTACAAGTTCATTACAAGTCTTAACATGCTTCTCGTTCATTATTATTCTGCTTAAGCTTAACAAAGTTAACTTTCTAATTTCTCTTCGATATCCTTTTCACTCTTGGGTTATTTTGAAATTCATTATTTTTCAAGCAATTTGAATTTTCTCAATATATCTTAGATATTTATTCAGACTCCTTTTCACTGTGGTCAAAAAGACCCATTCTAAATTAGGCAGCTCTTTTTCCCTCCCTCCCTCCCTCCCTCCCTCCCTCCCTCCCTCCCTCCCTCCCTCCCTCCCTCTCTCTTTCTCCCTCTCTGAAGTATGTGATCTGCTTTTTGATTTTGATTTTACAGGTGGTTATAGTAAGGAGATTGCCATGAGTCTCAGAAGAGACTGAACTTTGAACTTTTAAACAGTGTAGAGACTGTGATAGGCTATAGGGACTTTTGAATTTGACTGAATGAATTTTTGCATGTGTCGTGGCGACAAGTCTATGGGAACCAGGTAGTGGAATGTGATGGTTTGAATGAGAATAATCCCCGTTGGCTCACATATTTGACAGCTTAGTCATTCCATATTAGCTTTGCATTTTAGTTTTTATAATTTGCATTTCAGTTTTTATAAGTATAAGCAGCAGATTGTACATTCTTTGATACAGATGTCACAAGCACTTGAAAACAGGTTCAATTTCCCTGAAAACAACTAAAATCAGTGTGTAAACTAATATCAAAATAATACCAAAAATAGTGTGAATATTGGATTGTGAAACTTTACAAATTAATGTCATTTGTAAAAAATTATAGTTAACTATTTTCACTTGGTAAATTATATAAATTATATTTTTATTAAAAGTTTATGTGACAAATTAAGCACAAATCCTAAAAGCTTTAAATAGCATAGTTTTGGTGGTCTCTAATTGAGAGTGGTAATATTTGAAAAGGATTAGGAGGTATGGTCTTACTGGAGAAAGTGTATCATTTAGGGTAAGCTTTGAGGTTTCAAAAGTCAACACTAGGCCCAATGTTTTGCTCTTTCTACCTATGACAGGAAATAGCTCATAGCTACTGCTCTAGCACCTGCCTGCATGCTTCCATGTTCCCTATTATGATGATAATGAACTACACCTCTGAAAATATAAGCTAATCCACAATTGGATGCTTTTTCATATGCATTGCCTTGGCTATGGTATCTCTTGACAGCAATAGAACACTGAATAAGACACATCCCCTCTCATTACTAATAGCTTTCTGGCTTAGTGGAATAAACGTTTTCATATACTTGCCATGAATGAGTTGAAATTTTGAGAAGTGAAAGAAGAGAGAGACATTGCTCCATGATGGAATATAGTAGCTTCAGGCAGTATAAAATAAACAGAACAATGGAAATACGTTTGTACTCCTGAAGATATCTTGCAGTGGGGTCAGAGAGATGGCTCAGTAAGATCACTTCTTGTGCAAGAATAAGGCTCCAACTTCAAATCCCAAGAATCCACATAAAAAGCCAGGCATGGTCATGTGCACTTGAACTCTAGCACTGTAGGGGAGGATAAATGAAGGAGGAGTAGTGGCAATTCCAGTTACCAGCTTGACCCATGTTTCTTGAGAGACCCTATCTTAAGGAAATAAGACAGAATGACAGAGGAGGACACTTCACCTGACATCCTCTATTGGCCTCCATGCTTGTTCTTAATACACATGCAGCATAAATGTTTATATATAATATGTACATAGTACATATGTACTTGTATACATATATACATACAAACAAAAACAAAATAAAAATGTTGTCCTACATAGCAGACACTTCACAAATCCTCTCCTTTCTAGAATTTAAGCCCTGCACTTGACTTCATTGTTTGCTTGTTCTTTCGAGTCTTCAGTTGGTTTTTAGATTTTTTCATGCTTTTCTCTACTGGTCTAGTCTGTGTTATGCTGGTAGAACATGATGTACCCACTATTGTTCTTTCCTGCGGGTTGGAGAGAAAACAGGAGACGCGAGGGGTCCCACATGGGTAAACTTTAATGGGGGGGTGACAACAGGTGAGGGACAGGGGTGAAGAGACGAAAAGGGGGTGAGTTATGGTGTTCCCCATTTTTAAGGGGGATTCAGAAGAGTATGGGAAAAAATGTCCTGCGCATGAGTGGCTTTTGTTGAATTGGGAATTGTAGTTCGATGGGGTGCTGCCGCTTTTGGGAATTGTAGTCCAATGATCCTTCTGCGCATGTGCGACCTTGTCTCCAAAAGGAACAGCACCCACTATGCCACTATGTTTTTGATCTGAAAGAAAAAGATAGACTTCTGAAAATTTTTGTGATTGTCTGGAATATGATATCAACATACCATGTAGTAACACACGAATTCACTACTGGGTTGGTGTGCTATACTTACCAGTTAGTTTGGGTACCTTGACAAAAAGTGGAATCATTTTAAAAGAGGAAAGCACAATTAAGAAAATGTCTCCATCAGATTGGCCTGTAGTCAAATCTGTACAGGTATTTGTATTGGATTAATTTGTGATGTGAGAGGGCAAAGACCATCCTTGGTGGGGCCAACTCTGGGTAGGTAGCCCTGGAGTATATAAGACTTTAGAATGAGAAGTCAGTGAGTACTGCCCCTCTGTTACCTGTGTGTTAGTTCCTGCCTCCAGGTTCATTCCTTGAGTCTCTGCCCCAATTTTCCATTATGTTGAACTGTAAACAGTAAGCCAAATAAACCGTTTCCTCCCCAAGCTTCTTTTCATCATAATGTTTAATTCCAACAGTGGAAAGCAATCTAAGACAGACATTGGTATTGAATTATGAGGTACTACTGTGATAGACCAGCCTATGTCAGTTGAACAATAGTAAAATTGGGCTAGCCAAGGGACATCATTTTCTGTGCCCCTGAAAAGCTCAATATGTCTTTAATTTCACTAGACTTTTTTTTTTATCTCCCTTCCCCTTGAGTACTTAATTTCTTTTTATTTTCTACAGGAAATTAAATGAGTTTTAAGTTTGTTATTTTACTTTTTCTGTTTTTATTCTTTTTTCTCATTTTGTCATCTTTTACATAATGAAATTATAAACAAATATTCTTATATTTTAATTTCTTAGTACAAAATTTATTGTTGTAATTATTTAGTGGTTATCACAGTAATTGCAACATGTACCTTTAGTATAATACAGGATGTGGCTATGACTTTGCCACTTGGCAGCAAGTTTTGAGATGTTTAAACACTTAGATGGTGTTTAATTCATCTCATTGTTTAGATAGTTTCTATTTGCAATTTCAATTTTATAAACCAGATGAAGGCGTAAGTCATAAACAATCCCACACCATTTTGGAATTATGATTAATAGGGTGGTATTTATTTAAAGGGGAAAAAACTTACAGATCACAGTCCCAGACAACAGCCCTTTGCGCAATCAGGAAGAAGTCTTGTAGGCAAACCAGAGCAGGAAGTAAAGAGAGAGCAAGGAGGGAAGTAGCCGCTTTTTTAAAGGGAGAGAGACCACGCCCCAATGGGCTGGTATCTCAGCAGCTATTGGCTGGAGGAGCAGAAGGACCTCCCACAACACCTCCCCCTTTTGTTTAAGTAAGAGAGTTCTAAACCTACAATGAAATTATATACAATAAGTACAAATATCCTATTCTAAGTAGCTTAGGTGTTGTATAATAAATAGCTTGGCCAAGTCATGAGTGGAAAGTAACTACATTTATATAGTCTTCAACCCCATCAAAGATCTAAGAAGGAAAATAATGTTACCTGAGTAATTAGGAAGTGCAATCAAACAACTTCCAAAACATGCAACAAATCACAGAGACAACTAGCTACCTGGGCAATCACCCAAGGTCATGTTTGCAGCATTGAAGCAACCAACTTTGGCTAAGGCCTAACATAACTGACATACCGTTTTCAAAGGCAAGAAACTTGTCAAAACTATCTTACCCTGTCTTGGCAGGAAATGACAGTCCTGTTTTTTTCCATTCACAGATACTCTGTATTTCTGTCAGTGGTTGAGGTATGGGCATTTCTTTACCCAAAGGCCAGTTCAGCCAAGAGGAAAGGCTCCAGGTTGAGTGTCTTTGGTGCTCAACATTCTCTCGGGAATAGAGCAGTGTTGACAGGAGCAATTGTGTCTCACTACCACAAAACTCTGAGTTAGATTAAAGGCCATTTTCTACAGCTCTTTGAAGAGGTTGAATATTATCTATCTATACTGAGTATAATCTCTATGTATCTAAAGAACCTGATTAGTCTAATTATAAATGACAAACTTAGAATACTATTGATCTATATAATTCTCAATACCTGTCTACCTTAAAGACTAAGACAATAAATGACTGTGAAACAACTGAGGACAATGACCTCCAAATATAAACAATGTACAAATATACATTGCAATATGATAAATATATATCAATACACAAACAATATGTAAGTATCTTAATCAGTGGTAGAAATGTACACTGCAATATGGTAAATATATACAATATATATATCAATACAATATATGTCAATACATGAAAAATGTTTTTAAACAGAGGTAGAAACATGCATGCATACAATAGTCAATATAATTTCACTTTGTATCAAGATATAAGAATCGATACCAATATATTTGTCTCAAAACAATAATTCACAAGTACCAACAAGTACCAATCTATTATCCCATCATCCCATTATCCCTCTTTTTTTTGTTTTTCAAATGATCCCTGAGCTTATAAAATTCCTTCCCCAACCCTCAACCGTATACCAATTATAATCAACCCCTAAATGATGTCCCCAAACCCAAGGGCAAACTTTACTGGGAGAGGGGACGTCGTCCTCTAGAGTTACTTCCAGCTGTCATGGGGGCGACGTTCTTTCTGGGGGATCCTGTGAAAGTAAAATGATGGTTAAATTTCAAGATCAATGTCTTTTAAAATTGCAAATAGTCTCTGAGTATTTTGTGCAGGTCTGGCCAGAATGTTGTACAAGATGTGCACCGTTTCAGCTAACCAAGTTGGAACTGTCTTGTGCAGCTGGTACCCAAAACAGGTCTTGTAGTAGCGTTATCAGTATCATGACGTCATATCAACCAGGTGGAGTTGTTGTTATGGGGCCCCGTCTTCTTCCTGGAAACTTCAAATGTCACTTCAGGAAAAACTCATTGTTCATTGTGAAAAACTTAAACATTAATCATATAGACATTAATCAATGAAAGGCATAATAGATATATTCAATGAAAAGTATGATAGACATGAAGAAAAGCAAAAATGTTTTCTAAACTCATATTTCTTTCTGTCCCCTGAAAGACCCCCCGAAGGATGTCTTTCTTCTGGGGAGACCCCCTACCCAAGGACCAGTCGTGACCGCTCTTGCGGATGCAAACAGCAAGAGGATTTTTATTCTGTCATGACAGGGTCCCTCAGGTTTGGGATATGAAGGACATCCACAGCTGTTACAGCCCATCTTTTAAAGCAAAAAGCCACAGAGACAAGGGGGGGAGAACCTGTAGGTTGTTTTCCAACTTATTGGATTGGCTTATTCAAAAAGGCTATTACAAATAATTAGCTGGAGAGTGATTGCCAGATCAGATGAGGTAAAGGGAAACTTCTGAAGGTCACTTTGCCCCTTCCCAGGGACTAAGTCAAAACATCAGTAACTGAGTCAACACCTAAGGGTTATCATGCCCCTATTCAGGGAGATGGAAAGTTTCCAACATCTCAGTACGTGCATACATAGCTGTTATGTCCTTGGTTTTAAGGGGAGGTGGGGAAGTACTGAGAGTCATCAGAAATGACTTTAGATTTTTCTTAAAGTTTTACATTTTCTTAGGGTTGAGGGGGCTTACAAATGCATTTAGAGTCTTTCATCCCCTATCATGGCTCTTGACATGAGACAGAAACTCCAGAAACTCTGGGTTTTTCTCTTACCAACAGGCTTGGAATTGGAGAGGGACTGAGCCAGAGTCCAATTTCAAAACCAGCTCTATAAATTTAGAAATATGGTTTAGTATATTTTACTTACACAAACTATTCAGTTTTCTTGATAGTTCCTATTGGGCAAGTATTTTTCCATCTGTTAGTATCCAAACATGCAGGGTCTCTTGAATTTTTCAAAGATGAGTGTTTTCCTGTGGAGATAAGAACAGAACCCTGCTCCCATTCTATGTTTTTCTTACCACCTGTATGAATATCATCATTGTGGATGAGTTGTCATTTCTCCTTTCCAAGAGGTTTCTCCTCTTCAAATCGAACCTTTATTAATTTTGTTGGTATCCACAATTTTTCTTCTCCTGTGGAATAAAGAGCAAAACCCCTTCCCCAAACCTAGCACATCTCCTGGCTTCCATTGAGAGGTCAGCACATCTTTGAAATAAAATGGTGCCCATGTGGACAACTGCATCCACAGAAAGCCTGAGAAAGCTTGGGAAAGAATAGAGTAAAGCATGTTTTCTTGGTAGCAGCAATTTCTCGGGTCTGCCCTGCTTGCTAGAGGCAAGCAAGCACTCTCATCTAAGAGAGGCTTCCTGACTCAGCTTTAGCTGCAAAACCCTGCAGCTCATTAAGAGGTCCTGCCACGAAACACTTAAATGGTATTCGTAAAAGCTGACTGCATGCTTGTTTGTTTTTAGCCCTAGCAGGAAAAAAGTTGTGCTGTTTTAAAGTGCTGGCTTTCTGGGTCATCCTGCCAGGGCAAACTCTGACTCTTTCAAGCAGGTGGTCCTGACTACGGAGCTTTTTGAGTATTGCTTAATAACTGTTGCAGTTTGCTTGCTGGCAGGGACCTTGAAATGCCTAGAGTTGTAGCGATAAACATGGCTACAGTTGGTACCTCTGTCATGAGGCTGGATAGCTAAGGAATGGGCTGGATCTAGCCGGCAAAGCCACGGCTTTAATCCTAGCCATATTGTTCAGTAATTTAAAGGCTCGTGTGGTCAGAAAAAGAGAGGTATACAGTAAAGAAAGATTCAAAGTCAAAGAAAATGTTTAAATGATTTACAGTGTCTTAAAAATATATGCAGGCTAAAAGTTAAAATTCTTAAAGTAAAAAACAAAAAAAAGGGAGAAAGAGAGTAGTTGGGTGTGGTAGTACACACCTTTAATTACAACACTTGGGAGGCAGATGTAGTTTAACCTCTGTGACTTCAAGGTGTGGTAGCACACGCCTTTAATCCCAATGTCTGGGAGGCAGAGACAGAAGGATCTCTGAGAGTTCAAGGACAGCCTGGTCTACAGAGTTATTCCAGGACAAAGATATACAGAAAACCTGTCTCAAAAAAAGTAAAATAAATTAAATAGAGGTTAAAATAAAGCTGCACAAAGATGGAAAATACACAGAGAATCTTGATACTGTACCCTATTATGCTCTTTTTGAATTGTTTGAATGCTGAGGAAGGAGCAACATCTGCTAAAAGATATTTGTTTATAAATGCTACTGAACTAATCCAACATAGATGTTTTGAAAATACCTTGACTTCAGAATTTGGATCTAAGGATATGATACCTTGGAAAAGAGATTCTTCTTTTGTTTTCACAGAGGACAAGACCCTGTTGATTGCTTCTATCTCAATATGGTATGATAGACCACGCCCTCCTGAAAGGTTGCTGTGAACACCCTCAAAAAATTTCTTTGCTCAGCTGCCAACTGAGATGAACCTAGCAGACAGGTTATCCCATAAAAGACCTGAATAACAGTGCCCCCATTCAGCAGGAAGCAGTTTGGAGAGAAATAAATGCGGCCATATTCCCAAATACTGTTTATAAATGTTCTTTTACATTTAAAGGGGGATATGATATAGGTACGAATAATTTGCATTGATATGGATTTTGCTTTAGTGATTTAAATTTAAGGTCAATTTTGTTATATGTATATATATTTCTGATATTGATTAGGGTATTGTGATTGTGAAGTTCATTTAAAAATGTTATGTATATAAGTTGTTAATGAATAGTTATCTATAATAGTCAAGTTTGTAGTCATGTTAGATTTTCTAGATGTACATAGATATATTTTAGATAGACATTCTTCATATCTTTCAAGGACTATAGAATATGCTATTTAATGTTTTAATAACTTACGACTTTTCATGACAATGAGACACTCTGCTCCTGGCAGCACCAATCTACTTCAAGAAGAAGATGGGCATCGAAGAGGATTCTTATGGAGTTTGATAGCCATTTGGGCAAGAAACTGCTCTTGCCTGGACTGTTGCATAAACTGGACACAAAGAACCCGCAGAGAGAGGACTGTTGAACTTGCCTAAAGGTGAGATGATCTTTCGGGGTTCCTGATTCATGAAAGAGTCTGTGAGACATTCTGCAGGACACAGCAGATAGTGACTCAACTGCCTTTGAAATTTCCTGCTTCATGGAAATGTCTCTGGATACTATGGGCCTGTAGGACAAAGATGGATGCCCCAACAGTACAGAGAAACTTTGGGTGACTGTCAAGGCAGCGAGATGTCTCTGTCAATTCTAGAGTTTGAAAGTTACTTATTTCTTGTTTGCTTAGGTAATATTGTATCTTTCTGGAGTCTTTGATGGAGTTGAAGAATAGATAGATAGTTATAGCTTTCCTTATTTATGATAAAGATAAAATAGATGTAAATATTGTAACTGTAATTCTTACTTGATAACTGTTTCGCTATATGTAATTTTGCTATGTTAAAGTTAAAGCCTTCCTTTTTTGTTTAAACAGAAAAAGGGGAAATGATGGAGGAAGGTCATTGGTTAAATAATAAAGAAACTGCTTGGCCCTCATAGGTTAGAACATAGGTGGATGGAGTAAACAGAACAGAATGCTGGGAGGAAGAGGAAGTCAGCTCAGACGCCATGCTCCCCTCTCACAGGCAGATGCAGGGCAGCTCCTCTCAGAGGCAGATGCAATGAAGCAAGCTGCCAGGTCAGTCATGCTGAATCTTTCCCAGTAAGACTGATGCTACACAGATTATTAGAGATGGGTTGATCGGGATATGAGAATTAGCCAGTAAAGGCTAGAGCTAATGGGCCAAGCAGTGTTTAAAAAAATACAGTTTGGACCTTAAGAGCTCAGACCATTGCTCCAAATTGAGTCTCTGTCTCTATCTCGATCCATTGCCAGATGAAGGTTCTAAGGTGATATGTAAGATATTCATCAGTATAGGATAGGATCATTTCAGGTTCCCTCTCCTCAGTTGCCCAAGGTACCAGCTGGGGACATCTCCCTGGACATCTGCAAGCCCCTCTAGAGTCAAGTCTCTTGCCAACCCTAAGATGGCTCCCTTAGTTAGGATATATACTTCGCTGCTCCCGTATCCATCCTTCCTATATCCTAACCACCCCAATCCCTCAAGCTCCTCCCATCCTCCCCAGCTCACGTTTCTCATCCCATTTCCCCTGAGCCCCAGGCCACCTCACCTGCTAGTTCCCAGTTTTTGCCCGGCGAGGAGTAGAAGGAGGGAGAACATGAGCAAGGAAGTTAGGACCATGAGGGGTGCACCCACCCACTGTGACATTGGAACTGATTTATTGGGAGCCAACCAAGGCTAGCTGGACTGGGACTGAATAAGCATGGGTTGAAACTGGACTCTCTGAACATGGCGGACAATGAAGGCTGATGAGAAGCCAAGGACAATGGCACTAGGTTTCGATCCTAATACATGAACTGGCTATGTGGGAGCTTAGCCTGTTTGGACGATCACCTTCCTGGACCTAGATAGAAGTGGGAGGACCTTCGTCTTCCCGCAGGGCAGGGAATTTGTACTGCTCTTCAGTATCGAGAGGGAGGGGGAATGGAGTGGGGGGAGGAGAAGAGGAGTGGGGATAGGGAAAGGGGAGTGGGGGTAGGGGCAATATTTGGGAGGAGGGGGAGGGAAATGGGAAATGGGGACAGGTGGAAATTTTAATTAAAAAAGAATAAAAATAATAAAAAAAAATACAGTTTGTGTGTTGTTTTTTCAGGGCATAAGCTAGTTAGCCGACCAGGAGCTGGGGCAGCAGGAACACAGCCCGCAGCTCCCAACAACCAAATAGTTACTATAATACCTAATATAATGGATTCCAGTAAAAATCCATTTATTCAGTAGTTCTCAACCTTCTTTAGACAGTGATACTTTATTATAATTCCCTATGCTGTGGTGACCCCCAACTGTAAAATTATTTTCATTTCTAATTAATAACTGTAGCTACTGTTGTAGATCATAACATAAATATTTGATATGCGAACCCCAAAGGGGTTGCAACCCAAAGGTTGATACCTCCTGATTTAGATGAATCCTCATGCTAAATTGCTCTGTCATTGTCAATTGTTTGCTTTTGTTCTTCTCCTGGGCACCACTTGCTTCTGCTAAAGTAGTCTGTATTTTTGTTACTGAGATTCTTCTACAGACAAATGTTTGGGCTGTTTTTGCCAGAAAAAAAAATCTTTAGTTTGCTTTTGTTTTTGATAAGTATTTTTTAATCAGTCAAATTGGTTTTGACATTTGGCATTTGTTTTCATTTATCAAATTGAATAAGGAGCATCCATTGTCTCCAGAATTTCATTGTATCTATTGAGAAGTCAACAATTAATCTCACTGGTGCTTCATTGAATGTGATATATTCTGTTTCCTAGCTGTGTTTACAATTTGCTTTTGTCTGTAGGAAATCTTGGCCCACAGATGCATATGGCAACTGTCTGTTTCACAAGCTAGACTGGGACACAGTCATGCTTGTTTTTTCTACACATTGTCTCCAGCTGCCTACAGTGATGCTGGACACTTGTGATAGAGATACCATGATCCTTAAACTCTTAAAACACGAAGTATGAAAAGTAGTTTTCATATGACTCTCTATGTAAAATGTCTGAAAACAAACACAGCAATTAAATGCTTCAAATGACATAGTGCTATAAATAAATGCATCACTCAACCCTTATCAGAGAAGCTTATTCTTGCAGTAGACGATGAGATCTTCAGAGACCCAGAACTGTACAATGTATGGAGAGTGGGAGACTTTGGATGGGATGTCTGATCAAACCCCTTCCCTCAAGACTCAGTGATTTGTGCAAATAAGAAGGCATAAAGTTTCTAAGTGCTAGAGGTGATGGACAACTCCAAGGAAATATCATTTCCATAAATAACATACATAAAATAAGTAACAGGAGACCCGATACACATATAAACCCACAGAGATAGGGCGAACATGCACAGGACCTGCACAGATGCAAGCCACTAAAATACCACCATGGAAAAGAGGAAATAGGCACAAAATTAACCATCCCTAACCAAAAGCTATTTGTAATTGACAGCTGCTGGGAGAGTGAAAATATTTTCCCCCCCAGTGGAGAGATACTGGAGTTTTTATTCATTCGCCCTACCCATTTTTAAAAATTTTTATGTATAACTGCCTGTATTTCTGTATGTCCATTCTATGTTCACAGTGCCCTCACAAGCCAGAAGAGATTGTCATATACCCTGAAACTATAGGTATGGACTATCATTAGCCCCCATATAGGCCTGGAGTCAAACTGGGTTTTCTAGAAGATCTTACATTGCATTCAGTCATTGAGCCATCTCTTCAGCCCCACTCATTTTCCTTTAATTCCCCTTAATAAAACTTGCTTCTGCTTCTCTCACTCTCATGTCCACATCTGAAATCATCACAGAGAAAGGATAGTGAATTTGAGGGCACTGTGCTTGTTTAACTTTTGGTGGCCATTCTTTTCTGTATTCTAAGTCCCTGAGTCATGACCATCACCTGTCAATCTCAAAAATATGCATTTATGCATCAATATTTGTAGTGAATTATTGCATGATATTCTGTACTAAATGGTGAAGTTCCTTTCTACTGAATGGGTCAGACTATTAAATACACACAGATAATTCAGCTTGAAAGATTCTAATTGCAAATTTTCTTCCTAATTTTTAAAAAAGACTTACAGTATTTACAGTTGCTCTTAGAATGCATTTTTATAAACTTGGTTAATGATGCTATCAGTTTTTGGAGTCTAAATCAATCTGCTATATTCACTCATACAAGCCACTCTTTGGCTAATTATATAGGTCATCTAATTTGGTGGGTATCTGGGACCACAACCTCCTTAGAAGACTCTAAAATTTGATCATATTTATCAATATCCAGTTCACCAGTGTATCTTTCAATAAAAATATGTAAACCATTTAATCTATCAAGCATTGAGTTAGGTGCCAGAGTAGACAGTGAACTATACAAGCAACTGATTGTAATATGAGACACAGTAAATGATTAATGTGTAGTGGGTTAGAAATTCATATACACATACTTAGAGTCATCTATATTTTAAAATAGATTTATACTGTGTTATATTCATGTTTTGTATGTTATAAATTTGCATGTGTGTCTGTACTATGTATGTGCCTAGTGCCCATAAAGGTCAAAGTAGTTATCAGATCTCTTAAAAATGGCGATTAATTGAATTTAGGTCTTCTGCAAGAACAGCTAGTGCTCTTTATCATTGTTGCACCTCTTCAGCTCACATATTCATTTTTTCATGTGTGTACATTTTTCATTTTCATATTCATTTATCATATACTCTAGTAGTTATATTAACATGTTTTTAAGTTATCTTATGTTTCCTAATAGTGTTTTACAAACTTGAGAACTTGATTTGTACATGACTAAGTACTGCAAACCTATATATTGAGTTATAAACTTCAATTTTTTCTAAACACAGTTGACTTATAATATTTCTTGCCAATGGTTGGTTTCTTTAACAATCTATAGGTGAAATGTTTTCTGTAAAATTTTTATAGAAAATATTTATAAAAATATCTGCAAACCTCTGATTGATGGAACCCTGATACCATGAGGGAAAAGAGCTAGCTTGGTATTGAGATATTCATTGCCACGAGTGCTGATTGATTCTGACCCTGAGGACTTTAGGTGTGCATAGGCTATTTTTCTTGGAGAGGGTGGGTTAAAATATTTTCATATCTGACAAATGAGTCATTACTTATATTCATGTGCTGATACTTATGCTTCTTTTTGACAAACATTTATAAAATCATATTGTTTTCTAAATGCTTTGTTTCTAAAAGCATAATAAATAATGGTGACCTCTTGGCTGCAAAAATAATATTACACTTTTGTTCTATGATGTAATTCTGTGTTTATTGCTATAATGTTGAAATTTAGTTGATATTATAATGGGCAAATAAATGTATGTCTCAGAAACAATTTCTATGACCATAAACTACCCTACTCTTATTTGTGCTGATATATTTATGAAATGAACTTAAAAATCTAAATATTTCAAACACAGTTTTGGCAGTATGCTATTGTTTCCTATAACAATATAATTAAGAAATCTATTTATAAAAGACATTTGAAAATAGACTTTTCAGAGTGAGTATTAGAAGCAAAATTAAATGTCATCATATTAGGAGTACCATATTAGAATAAAATCAGATAGTTTTAAAAGTAAAACAGCAGAAGCAACTGTTGTAATAAGAGTGGCGGGGCTGCGTTCCCGGCACCCGGCCGCCCGCATGGCTTATGCCCCCAAATAATTACATGGAAACTGTATTCTTTTAATCACTGTCTGGCCCATTAGTTCCAGCCTCTTATTGGCTAGCTCTTACGTATTGATCTAACCCATTTCTAATATTCTGTGTGGTACCACAAGCTGGCTTACCAGGAAAGATCTTAACCTGTATCTGTCTGGAGTGGGAGAATCATGGCAACTCCCTGACTCGGCTTCTTTCTCCCAGCATTCTGTTCTGTTTACTCCACCCACCTAAGTGTTGGCCTATCAAATGGGCCTAGGAAGTTTCTTTATTAATTAACCAATGAAAGCAACAGATTAATACAAGACCCACCTCCATCAAACAACAACTAAATCATCTTCAAGCAATGTAGGAAATAAAAAATTACTTAAGGATTACTGAAGAACTGTGTTTGAGGCATATTTTGGGAAATATATGCAATCTTAAGATTGCAGTTTCCATTTAGACCAAGTCCAGGACCATGTGCTTTCAAGGCAGACTATTGTAGCAACCAGTGACCCCGATATCAGAGAGTAATGTGATTAAATCTGTCACCTGTGCTTCAATGTACAATATTTTTGCTTAGGTGAGAATCTCCTTCATTTCACCCTGGGTCCTAAAATGATGGAAATTCTCTCTCTCATATTGTTGGTCTTCTACAAAGGGAGAAGTGATCATTGTGAAAATGGTGTGGCTCTAGTAGCTTCTCTGTTTAACTAAACCTTATTTCTGTCATATTTTATTAGTCATGCAATTAAAATGGTAAACCATAGTTGGAAGTGTAGGGAAATATGTTCCTTTGTGGAAGAGTGATGAATATTGATTAATAGTGATATTTTAGTATGGTATCTGTCAGGGTCTGGTGCAAGCTCGGAACATAATTTATTTCTCCAGGATCAGAGGGGAGGCGTGGGAATAACTGATACAACTCACATGGCTTTATTGGGAGAAAGATTCTCAGTGATCCCTCACAAAATCCTGAATTCACATCCTGAAAATTCCTCAATTTATTCTCCAGTCTTTCTACCAAAACATAAATTGAGGGCGAAATTCATTAGCATTCTGTTTCCTAGGTAACCAGTTGAATGGTTGTGGTCATGTCTACATCTACCTATGCTTGTTCTGTCACGTCTTCCTGCTCTGCACTCCAGCTCTGTCATGTAGGCTGAATTAACATCTCTTTTTAGGCATTCTCCAAATTACAAAGAAAGAGCAGAACAACATCGTGACCCTTTGTTAGGAAGGTGACCACCTCCTGTGTGGCAGGTGTAAACTGTTGTTATTCTTTTGGTCCTGCCCTAGTCACGCCCACTCCTTTTTTACCTCTGACCTCCGCTGCCATCTCTCTCTCTCTCCTTCTGTTCTCTCCCTGTGTACACACGGAGCTTTGCCTTTCTCCTCCTCCTCCTCCTGCTCCTCCTCCTCCTCCTTCCTCTCTCTCTCTCTCTCTCTCTCTCTCTCTCTCTCTCTCTCTCTCTCTCTCTCTCCTTTCTCTCTCTCTCTCTCTCTTTCCCTTTCTCTCTCTCTCTCTCCCTTAATAAATGCTTATGGCTATTTTCTGTGTCTATGTGTCTGTTACCAGCCGCCACAGCCCGCGCACACTGCGCGTGCCCTCCGGCTGGTGGGAAACTGTAGCCGCTTGTTGCGTGGCGGGCTCTGCCAGCCTGCCCAGGGATCTTGCAACCGTCTCTGCCGGGCTAGCAGCTGCGCCGCAAACATCTTAGAAACATCTTAGGAATAAAATCTGTGGCCTGAGATTCTGGCCACCATACCACGTATAAATATGGGCCTATGGATATCATATGACAATAAACACAACATTGAAACACTTAGAAATACTATAATTATTAGAACTTAAGGGTAGCTAGAAAAAATGAAATTAAAAGAAGCTGTCTTGATGCTAGGGCAAATTGGGTTAGGCTCTAAATGTCTACCTAAGAATAGTGTTCTCCATGAAAATAGAGTAGTGAGGGTTGACACATTTTAGTTGTGATGAAATACAAGGAAGCAGTAATTAGGACAGGAAAAAATAAGACAAAAAATACATCAGTAACAGTTAGTAATGGTTGAATAATTGAGATACTATGAAGTGTTTTGGATAACATAAATTGACTTGTTCAAGACAAAGTGGGGGGTTGTGTTCATCCACATCCTCCATAAAGAGAAACCAATACTAAAAAAGCATCTAATAATTTGGGGAGGAATAATGTTTGTGAAATAAAATGAAGATTGTTAAGCATCCCAGAGTGTCATGAATTCTAAGGAACTTCCAACAATCCATTGGGGAAGTCCTAGGCCAAAGAATTCTATGAAGGCTCAGATGACCTGGACCAGCAAGTTTTTTTGTAGTGACATGGTACTTGAGAGAGCTGACAGCATCTGTGGTAGAGTTCAGGCTGCATGACTGGCACTAAGCCACAATGCTGCAGGGTACCCTAGGTAAGTGTGGCCGCAGAGGTTGGAGTCCAACCCCAACCAGTGATGGAGGTAGGTCTTGTATTAATCTGTTGCTTTCATTGGTTAATTAATAAAGAAACTGCCTAGGCCCATTTGATAGGCCAACCCTTAAGTGGGTGGAGTAGACACAACAGAATGCTGGGAGAAAGAAGCCGAGTCAGGGAGTCGCCATGATTCTCTCACTCCAGACAAACGAAGGTTAAGATCTTTCTTGGTAAGCTAGCTCGTGGTACTACACAAAATATTAGAAATGGGTTAGATCAATATGTAAAAGCTAGCCAATAAGAGGCTGGAACTAATGGGCCAGGCAGTGATTGAAAGAATACAGTTTCCGTGTAATTATTTCGGGGCATAAGCTAGCCATGCGGGCGGCTGGGTGCCGGGGATGCAGCCCTGCTGCTCATATTACTACAAGCCAGGTACTCCTCTTTGCCTCGATCTGCCACTGGTATGGCCCCTGGCTCCACTTCTGGTTTGGCATTTTGCCACTCTCAGGTGAGGCTGGACCACAGCCTCCTCCTGGCCTGTTCTGGAGCCCATTAGCCTGCCCAGTCCTGCTAGGCTAAAGCTGGCCAATCAGAAAAGGGCAGATTCTGCAAACCCCTTCTCTTTGATACAGGTCCACGCTTGCCCTGACATGTCCAAAAGTGTCATAGCCAATCAAATTTAAATTAGTGTAACTGTTGCTTGCTTAGCCAATTGTGTTTTCTGGAGATGACCTAACTGTCCCTGGAGTTCCCCTAGACATATATAAAACAAGCATGTAAGCTTCTTTTGGGGTCACTGCCATTTTGTTGTGTGGCTGACCCCTGCATGCTGCAATTTGATATTAAGAAATAAATGTTCTTGTGGATTGCGTATGTGAGTGGTCATCTTTATGGAGTGATCTGCGGACCCTAACAGTCCTAAAAGAATGATTAGGGTAAGATGATAAAGATAGAAAAGTTGGAGTCATAATGTCTTACCCAAGGTATGTCTTATGCCAAGAAATTTTATTAAGAAGTATAACATCTTATATATTATTGCCAAGGGAAAATAGAACAAAATTGGCAGAAAGCCATAATACATAGGACAATGTCAGTAGGAAGCTAATCAATTAGTGTTACAGAAAAGGTACACAGAATGTCTCTAGTGAAACACAAAAGAAGCACAGAATGGCCTTGACACTCACAACCACACTCCAGTAGGGTAAGAACAACTGAGTTTTCACAGTGACACTGTGATATCCAAGATGTCTGGCTTTAGGCCCTTGTAGATTTGCCAGAATATTCCTGATTTTAGACAGGAGCTATTTCCTTTCCTTAGTATATCAGGTCCTCAGGGAAAATATCCCAAGGCCTTGACCTCAGACTATTACTGGTTCTGTTAAGCATCTTCCTGTTTCTAGATAAGGAACTATCTTTCTTCTCCTTACATTAGGACCTTAGGGAAAGTCTTTGATCAGGCTGGTTCCCAACACCCAAGAATAGAACTGTTAGTTGTTAGATAGGAGGAAGCTATGGCGGCATGGTCTCATCATAAATGTGGAGATGGATTCCTTAGTACAGCAGGCAGGGCCCTGTCAGGGGTGTTCCTCAGAGCTGAATGTCCACACAGTCCATCTCTACAACCATTCCAAGAATGATTCACAATTTGCTTCGGGTTTCCATTTTAAAGGTTGTTCAGAGCTAACCCTAATTTTTTTTTAAGTGGAATGAGCAAGCCTCTTTGACAGAAGGGGAAATAAGATGATGAAGCATAGTGGTATGTGCCTATAGCTAGATGATGTCAGAATTCAGGCTCCCTCTGACATATGTGTGCATGTAAGTAGAACACTGGGGATAAAAGGATTTCCAAAATGTCAGATTAATAGCTATGGTGGCCTTCAATATAAGAGATGAAGGAATATAAAGGATGGTTGTAAAATTTTGGTTTTGGTGAAAGACATGACAGATGCATTCATGAAATCAAAGCGGTAGTGCCTACTTGCATAAGACAAGCACAAGATTGGGTACATCAACATTCCATTACGAATAGATGAGGGACCCATAAGTCTGAACACTTCCCAGCAGATTTATAAACGGTTAAAACTTGCAGGAGAAAGGGTGTCACTGTGTTTGGTAATGTATCGATTCACTGGTATTTGGTCAGGACTCAAATATATATCCTACCACTCAAGCGCAAATAAGGAACTATGATTAAAAACATTGAGTCATTAAAAAAAGAAAGACATGAAAGTGAGAAAATGTCTCCTGAAAGAAAATAAATATGTGGGGTATAAGAGGAGATCTGGGAAAACAATAGGAACTTTGATCAAAACACATTACAGATGCATATGAACTTGTAAAACCATTTTACACAAAAGAATATTGAAAGTAATTTAATCTATTTCTTGGATTGATATAGAAAAAAAAAATGACACAATGTAGGGACAAAAAAAAACCATAGTTCTTGTCCAGCTGATAGATCTAGTATTGTTGTATGACTGTCATGTCAAATAAATCATGTTTGGATCCTGATTTATAAATAAGCTATCTGAACTTTCTCTGACACAATTTCTACATGCATAAAGTGGGAATATAATTATATATTTCTATTGAACTTGCTTGATATGGATAAATTATTTAATTGCCTAGCCCTTAAGTTATTCCTCTGTTAATGTCTATGTGAGCTAATTATGTGTAAACTTATTTCCTGCCAAACAAATATCAATATTGGCCATTTTTTTTTTTTAGTTAGAACCATATGGGGGGGGGCTGCTTAGGATGCCATCAGCATCCTCAAGATATACTTTATATTTCCTTGCGTGCAGGGTAGTGATTTTGATATACTTTGTATAATAATTATGAATGGATAACTGCCGGGTAAAGCTTCTGCAGAGGTTATTGGGGTTATGATTTATGAGATGTATTCAGAAACAGGTTGGATCTAGAACAAATTTCCCTTCTAGGTTAGTAGTCAAGTTGAATAAAGTTGTACAGGAAGGATGTGAGTCTTGTGAAAATTTGTTAGGTTGTAAAAAATAACACTTATTTTGTTCAAAGTACCAGAGGTTTTTTTTTTTTAAGTTGAACATAACCCTGATTAAAACAAATAAATGCTTGATGGAACTCTTATTACAGTTAGTGTTTTAGTGTTTGGGGGGTTTTTGATTGATTTTAGTCATGAAAACCAGGTATTTATAGTAAAGCATTTTATGTATATAAGTGTTTTGCCTGCATATATGTATATGTATATATATATATATTTATATATTTAAATATATATTTACACAGATAAATATCCACATCTCTCTATATCTATCTATCTACCTATCTATCTATCTACCTACCTATCTATCTATCTATCTATCTATCTATCTATCTATCTATCTATCATCTATCTATCTATCTATCTATCTATCTACTTATCAATCTATCTATCTATGCACCATGTGTGTCCAATGTTACAGAGGTCATAAGGGCACATCAGATCTCCTGAAACTAGAGTTATAGGTGGTAGTGAACTGGAAACTGAACCTGAGACCTATGCAATAGCAACAAGTAATCTTAAATGCTGAGTCATCTGTCAAGCTCCTGGATTGGCTTGGACATACTGATGAATGAGAGAATGGTGTGGGATGTTTTTTATTGTATATGTGTTGCTTTTATTGGATAATGACTAAAGAAGCTGCTTTCTGCCAATGGCTTAACAGAGCATAGCCAGGCTGGAATAGATAGATAAAGAAAGTAGGCAGGGTCAGGGAGATGCCATGTAGCCCCACAGGGGACAGACACTGGGGGGAACTTTATCCAGTAAGCCAAGGCTACGTGGAAATATACAGATTAATGGAGAAGGGTTAGTTTAGGATATAAGAGTTAGCCAAAAATATGCTTAAGCTATTGACAAAGCAGCATTTTAATTAATATAGTTCCTGAGTAATTATTTCAGGAGTCTGGGTGGCCAGGAAATCATATTTCTTTGATTTTACTTAAGGGGTAGCTACTGGATTTAATGAAAAACAATACATGAGACTGTCATTTTGTTGTTGAACTTTGGGAGCTAACACTCATGAACCTTTAACTAACTGGGAGGGTGGCTTATTGACATAGCCTAAGGAGAGCATCTTGGTGCCTATTGCTAACCAGCCCAGGAAAAGGTCAAATTCCAATTTTAAACTACACTTTTCCCCTGAAAGTCAATCATTTAGACATGACCATAAGGTTTGAACATATGCCATCATCAGCTGGAGCAGCAGGCAGATCCTACACGTCTTTGTCTTGTGATGATTTGCCTTTTACTCCAGCAAGGGAATTGACATGGATTTCAGTTAATGAGGAATATGCTTGTTAATCAGTATTTTATTAAGATTGCTTTCCCATTAGTGTTTTCCCTCAATTTTGAATTTATTGCAATACACTGCTTACAAGATTGTGCTTGTGTTCACTACATAAAGCTGTTAACTTGCATTAAGAATTGGTAAAATCCATTTAATTATATTTCATCATATATAATTTATTGATTTAATTAAAAATGTAGTGTTTGTGGTGAATTAGGAACCATTTTAAAATGCATTTTAAAGTAATAGGACTAACCCAAACCTAGGGACAAGAATAACATTCCTTAGAGTCATTGGGTCCTTTGACTGATGGTGTCCTGTTGCTGAGGGAAGGTTGAAATGCCCCATCAAGGAGTGTTATAATGGGAACAACAAGGGGAGGAGGGGATTCATTTTCACTCTTTCTGTTTCTTTGAATAAGATGATTCACACCCCTTGCTGCTCCTGCAGGCTTCACTGGAAGCACTTTCTGAAAATAGAATGGCTATATCTCAGTACTTAAAACAGTTTCAGTGTTTATAGCAAAAGGCAATAAGCTTTATTAGAAATCTCTTTCATAACTCTTTATGCATTTATAGCTCAGAAACCTCTGGCTGGGGTTAATTCACAATCACCATGGGTAGTATATTCCATTTTCAATTAATTGTCTGAGAGTTTTCATTTAGTACTGCAACCTGCCTCTGGATTAACAATAGCAACAGCTGCGGAAGCTTACATTTGTTGGGTGTCATATTTAGTTGCAGTTAATAGAATCCATTCTAATTACTTTAAGAAAGCATATACATATATACATATATATATGCATATATAGCACCTTAATGAGAAACTTTCTAGGTCAGATTTCCTGTGAGTACACCCTGAATGTGGTCAGTACCATTTCATGGGACGGACCCTGGGTTGTTTAAGAGTGAAGAAAGCTAGTAGGCAGGCATCACGGAGAGGTTCTTTTTCTCTGTGCTTGACCAGATGTGATGTGACCACTGTCTCAATCTCTTGTGTTCTGGCTTTCCTAAATAATGGATTACTACCTGGAAGTGTATGCGAAGAAACCCGTTCTTCCTCCTCCAAGTTGCGTTTTCTCAGAATGTTTCATCACAGCCACAGAAATAAAACTAGGACAATGGCTAAACATGGAATTCATTTTTATTTTACAGGCATCCTCTGCACTTGTACCAAAGGCAATTTTAAATCACACTGTTCCGGTTTGACTGTGATTTGTCACCTGACACCAGGAACGCACTTTTCCTTTGTAATGTGTCATGCCATCCAAATGATCAAAGCATTGGGGATGTTGTAGCATTTTACATTTTGGATTTGCAGATCAGGTTGTACTAATGCTCAGGCTGAAGTGGTATAATGAGAAGGACTAGTGGAACAGGTGATAGACAAGACTTTGAGGAACATCTCCCCAAACAGTCCCACAGAAATGGCTGGCAGAGAGGAGCAAATGCAGTGATCCTAGACCATAATGCTTTATACTTTTGCCAAGCTAGAACAAGAAATGAAAGAACAAAACAGTCCAGTGTCAAATCTCTTCCTAGACCTATTTAGTTGTAATTTTTTTCTAGCATACATATGTTATGGTTTCCAGGTTTCTTTCCCCTCTGTTGTTATATTTTAACACCCCTGTGGGTGTGCTCAGGTGAACCATACTCTTCAACCATTGTTGTGGGAAACACAGATATAGGAACACCTGCTGCTTCAAGTTGGGCAGAACTAAGTTTTCATACTTGATTTGTAGATTCTTTATCTTTCTGCTACATTTTGTGCTTCTGAAATTAAGCTTCAGAATAAAATCTGTGAGGAAATGAAAGAGAGTGGGGGAGATTAAAGAACACTGATTCCTTGTTTTCTGGAAGCATTTCCTCTAAGGATTTCATTTATCCTGACAGCATTTGCATTGTCTAACAACCTGTTTAGTAAGTGGCATTATACTATTCTTAATTATGAATAAATAAGGATCAACAAGATTAAGTGGAATCCTAGAGATTACATGCTCAGTACGAAGATGAGAATTAAAGTGAGAATTCATTTTTCTTTATTGTTCTGTTCAAAAAGCAGACATATTTCCATTATTTTTTCTTTAAATTAGCATGCAAGTTTTCTGATATTATCATAAATTTTGTGATAAAGTATGTGTTAATAGATTATGCTCTCTGCTGAGATTCTCTTCTTCTCTGTCCCGATTCTTGCCTTCCCCACTCATTCTCCCCATTTCTCCATCACCACACTCCTGCCTCCATCTTGTAACTTTCTTTACTGCAGCACATTTTTTATCTTAAATAAAACTGTTATCTCCATTTTCATATTTCCCAGTAATGTTCCAAATATGCTTGATGACCATGGAGAGGAATATCAACAGGTTCTTTCTATGATAACTATTTCTAGAAGAAATTATTATTGTTATCATGAATAATAGTAACGATCAGAAAAGAAATGTACAAGGTAAATTTTTGTTCATGCTTGATATTAATGCTGATAAATTAATAGAAGATAAATAAGAGAAAGAATTAGTACATTTCATTCACAGTAGTGTGTCTCTTAAAAGAGAGAATTCTTAAGCTTTATAGTGGATCCTTGTAGCTGTAAGTAACATACTTTCAGATTTTGAGACTTGCATGCTTTTCAAAGGTTAGTCAAAATTGTCTTTGACTATTAAAGTTTTATAAACAGCACAGCCAAGTATGTCAGTCTTACTATTGTCTTGTCAAACAAGCTTTCAAAGTTTTATTTATGTATTATCTATCTTCTATCTGTCATCTATCTATCTATCTATCTATCTATCTATCTATCTATCTATCTTCATCATCATCATCATCTATCTCTATCATCTATCTATCTATCTATCTATCTATCTATCTATCTATCTATCTATCATCTATCTATCATCTATCTGTCTATCTATCTATCTATCTATCTATCTATCTATCTATCTATCTATCATCTATCTATCTATCTATCTATCTATCTATCTATCTATCATCTATCTATCTTCATCACCATCATCTATCTCTATCATCTATCTATCTATCTATCTATCTATCTATCTATCTATCTATCTATCTATCTATCATCATCTATCTCTGTCTATCTATCTATCTAATCTATCTATCTATCATCTATCTATCTATCTATCTATCTATCTATCTATCTATCTATCTATCATCTATCTATCTATCTATCATCTATCTATCTATCTATCTATCTATCTATCTATCTATCTATCTATCTACTATTTTAGGTGTATATATGTATAGATGAGTTTAAGTACAATGTACATCTAGGAGCCCATAGAGACCAGAAGAGCACTCCAGATTGCCTGGAACTAAACTCACAAGAGATTGTGAGCTGACATGTCGGTGCTGAGAACTCAACACTGGTCCTTTGCAAGAGTAGCTACTACTCTTAACCACGATACTTAAATTAATTTTTTAGTATTCTCACGTAGAATATAGGTACAACAAAAAGTGACACTTCTCAGAGATTCAAACATTTTATTTTGTATTAAACTCCAGATTTTTATTTGAACTTCAGCTTTGTTTTGACTCTTCTCTCATACATTCGTACATTACAACAGGACTAGTTTACCATCCCTCCACTCATCCTTATTCCTCCAGATCCACTCCTATTCAGTTTCCCTTCAGAACCTGAAAACAGCATAAAAAGTTAAAAAACTGGGAACAAACCATCATAAGAAGGGTGGATAACGCAAGCCAGTAGGAGGGAAAGGGTCCCAAGAAGAGGTGAAAGGACCAGAGATATCACCCCCCAACCCCACTTAGGACTTTCATAAGAACACTAAGCTACATAATCATAGCATGCATTGAGAGGACCTAGCCCAGTCCCACACAGGCAGCATGACTGTCATTTCAGTCTTCCTGAGTTTCTATGAGCCCAGCTTTGTTGATTCTGTGGGCTGTATTCTGGTGTCCGTGATCCCTCTGGCTCCTACAATTCTTTCTTGCCCTCCTACATGGAGTTCCTCGAGCTCTGTTCAATGTTTGACTATGAGTCTCTGCATCTGCTTCCATCGGTTGTTGGATGAAGCCTTTCTGATGATGGTTGGGTTAGGAATCAATCTATGAATAAAGCAGAATATATTTAGGAATCTTTCTTTCTTTTTTCTCTCTTTTTTTTTTTTACTTTTTTCTCTTTCTTTTTTCTTCCTCTTTTCCTTTTTTTTTTTTTTTTTTTTTTTTTTTTTTTTTTACAGTCATGTTTGGTACTATCCTGGGTCATACAGGTAGTGTTAGCTTCTCATAGCATAGGAGTCGTGTTGGACCAGTTCATTGGATGCCCACTCCCACAATTTCTGTGCCACCATTACCCAGCACAACTGTAGGCAGGACAAATTCCAAGTGGAGGGTTTTGTGACTTGGTTGGTGACCCATTGTCACCACTGGAAGTCTTACCTGGTGACAGAAGATGGCTGGTTCTGGATCCCTATCCCCCAATTACTAGAAGTCTTTATTATCGTCATCATAGATTTCAGTGAGTTTCCACTGCACTAGGCTCTACATCATTACTCAAATGTCCCACAATTACAATTGTCTCTCCCTATAGCCTCTCCCTGCATCCCTCCCCTGATTCTTCCAGTTCTCGTCCTTATTAACCTACCCAAGTACAGCTGCAAAATCTATTCTATCTCCCCTTACCAGAGAGATCCATGCATCCGGACTTGGGCCTTCCTTGTTACTTAACCTCTCTGGTTCTGTGGAATGTAGCATGTTTATCTTTTACCTAACAGTTAATAACCCCTTGTGAGTACATACTGTGTTTGTCTTTCTGGGACTTAGGCTACTTTACTTGGGATTATTTTGTTCTAGTTCCATCCAGCTTTTTGTCACTTCAAACACTAATACAAAATAAGAGAATAAAAGCAATGCAAGCCATGATTCTACCCCCACAAATACCTTTCAAATGCTGTGCTTTCATTGTTTACTTAAGAACCTTCTGTTTAAATGTAGAATTGTGTGGTTTCATGGGATTATAGTTAAAAACTGTTCCCAGAACACTTTAAGCCATTCCAAAGAATTATAAATATTTATTTTGAAATATGTGCACACTCCCAAGGCCATGTGCATTAGGGACTAATGACATAGCTAAGGGATCTCCATTTCTCTCAGTGTTTATTCTTCATTGTTTTCTTAACAATAATTGTCTATCTAGCCTCTCTTCTTGGTATAATTACACAACTGAATTTTGTTCAATATCATGGATGCAGAAGTGCACACAATAGTGTGTATGAGAAGATTCTTTGAAACAGCAATGGATTGCACATCCTTTCTTCTTCACACACATCTCAGAGTCCTGAGTCCAGAGTTGGAGGTCAGGGCCAGGAGTGTAAAGAGAGGTTTGATCTCGATTTTGGAGGTCAAGGATTAGGATACTAGCAAAGACATAAAAGTAGAGACATGAATGTCTGAGGTTAGAGAGATGTCTGAGAGTTAAGAGCACTTGTTCTTATAGAGGACCCAGACTCAATTCCCAGCACCCACGTGATCACCACAACCTATGTAATTCTAGCTCTAGGGGTCCGGCAACCTCTCTGGTCTCTGTGTACACCAGTTATTCATGAGGTACACTTGTCTTCCCTACAAACCACTTTCTTTCAAATTCATGTCTTTGTTTTATTAATTTTTGTTTTACACACATGCGTGTGCGCACACACACACACACACACACACACACACACAATTTTTAAAGTGTGCTTGGTTTCCAGGGTGGAAAGGTAGCTCTGATTCTTTTCAGGCTTAATGTATAATTTTAGTGGGCACATTAGAAGTAATAAGGTGGTTTTGAGCATTGAATGAAATATTAGAGCCTGGCATATAATACATGTTCAATAAATAGTAACTTTATTTAAACATATTTTATATTTATTATTTTATAATATAAAATATTAAATTGTAAAATGTAATATATAAAATATTGTATTAGTGTTTTTCCTACATCTATTTATGTATATCATGTGTGTACCTGGTACCCACTGATGAAAGAAGAGGGCCTCTGAGTTATAGGTGGTTATGAGCCAGCCTATGATTCCTGGGTACCGACCTGGGTCCTTTGCAATATTGGCAATTACTCTTAACCATTGGGCCTTCTCACTAGACCCTCTTCCTGTTTTGAAAAATAAGCAAAGGACACGAGATGGACATTGATTTTATTAAGTCCCCCATATACAATTAAAGAAAATCTGACATGGTGCTTTAAAAGGCTTTTTAAAGTAAATAAATAGAAAAATAAAAACAATAAACCATGAATAGGAACCTAGAGTCAATGTATTGTACATTTATAAATAAGTAATATATATAACTATAAAATATAAAGAATATAAATAAATAAATAACCTTTTTCCAACTTGATATACAAACTGCTTGCTAGAACTGGCAGGGGTTCTAAAAATTTCCAGAAAACTGTTCTGGCAAACGCTGTCTTGCCATAAACAAAGAAAGCTAAGGCAGTCTAGTGAGTTAGGGTCAAAGCAAACCTTAGAGAATTGCTCACTTTTAGACTTAGTCCTTGTGAGAAGATGCTGAGAGCATGAGTGTGTGGCCCTAAGAGCTGGCAATGTTCTTTCCATTTGCCAGGTAGTCAGATTATAGCAGTCACTTGATGACTCTTCCACTGAAAACCTTCAATCCTTTCCTTACCTGATTTACGAATTAATCAAAAGAGAATGTATAGAATAAGTGAACAAACAAATGTAGTTTTTTTCTATGAAAAAAAAATTTACATCAGATAATTAGTTCATTTCACAATTGCCTTTCATTTTTTCTCAAATTGAAACATCATTTGAACATGATAAAAATGTACATTCAAAGTTTGGACATACAGAGTTTTCTTTTCTGTGTGTAACTCCAGCCACCAATCAGATGAAACCATTTTCTTTACTTTGAGCACTGTCTTCACACTCATTGCCATTGGTGATATCCTTAACAGGTGACTGTCCCTATGATTTCTGTTTTATTAGCTTTATCTCTTTTTTGAACTCTTAAAATAGACTAAAACTGCATGTTAAATTTATTTATAACAACCCAATTTTGATCACCTGACATGAGTTCTGGGAGTTGAACACAGGTCTTTTATAAGTAGGGCAGTAGGTGCTCTTTACCACTGAGAAATCTCCTCAAGCCCTAAATGTAATTTCCTGAGTGTTTGTTTTGTTTAGAGAAAATCATTACTGCCTAGGAGTATGCATTTTTGACTTTGTTGTACTCATTCATATTCAAGTTACTTGTTTATACCTTTAACTGTTGGAGGTTTTTCAACTTTCCATTATAATAATATGAATAAGTATTAGAAGTCTCTGAATAACTAACATTGTTACTGCTCTTGAGTGAATTCTTAAGAGGAGATGACTATTCTCCATGATGTGAATATATATTTATGTTCTTTTAAAGAGAATTCTAAGCTCTCTCCTAAAGTAACCATGCAATTTTATGTTCTCACTAGTAATTTATTTGAGAATTTTTAGTGGCTCTATACTTTACCAATAATTTATATAATAAACCTTTATAATTTCTGATGGCCTATTATTTCCACATAACTACAGATTTCATATTTTATTTGTATTTGCAAAACTGCAATATAACACCAGTTTGTGTTTTTCCTAATTTTGTGTCTCTTTTGTCTAATTAATTAAATAAATTAAAAATTTCTAAGTCATCCCATGTGTTTCTATCCTGTCTACTTCCATCTTCATACACTTGAATTTTATTTTATTTTTAGTAACTCAGTAAGTACAGCTAGTGGTGCCCCACGTACATGATTTGTGGGCACCTACTGGACAATGAGAATTCTTCCAGTGTTTATATCCTCCAAAAGGTTTTCCCTTCCCTCTTCAGTATGAGGTGGAGCCTGGTGATCATCTACCCCTTCTGTGCCCAAATATTGCCTTGCCCGAACCTGTGCAATTGTATGGGTAACCACAACTTCTGTAATTTTATGAGTGCCATACCCATGTCGTGTTCAGATCACATCACTCATTCTCACCCTCAGGCTTTTACATTTTTTTCATCTCTTCTTCAGATATGTGATTTCATCACTGGTGGTGGAGGGGTGATACAGAGGTCCTGGTTAGTACTGAGTACTCATTCTCTGATTCTTGACACTGCGGCCAGTTCTGCATCTCTCTATTGAATGCTGTTCACTGCACCAAAAAAGTGTCTCTAATCAAGGTCAAGAGAAGCCCAGATCTATGGGTATAAGCTTAATATTTAGAATTCACATTGGCATCCTGTTCATTTAGTAAAATTTAAATGCAGTAATAGAGGTTCTACTGTATGGCCAATGATCTCCTCAGTAACTATTTATCCATTTATTTATTATTTGTTTGTTTGGGTTTTTTTTGTGTGTGTGTATATGTGTGTGTACGTGTTTAATCTGAGTATATGTCTGTGTACCATGTGGGAGAAGTACCCACAGAGGCCAGAAGAGGACTTGTATCTCTTATAATTGGACATATTGAGATTTGTGAACTGACATTTACATGCTGGGAATTAAAACCAGATTCACTGAGGGAACAATAAGAGCTCTTACCTGCTAAGCTTTATCTTCAGTCCCCAACAACCATCAGATTTTGACCAGGTTTATAATGCTAAGGATGAAATTATCTTCTGAGGATAAGGACTAAACTATAACCAGAAAGGATCATTTCAATAACAGCCATGCCACTCTTGCACAACAGACATATCTTGGGGTTGTAGCATACAGGGTTGAGAGCTTGATAATCTGGCTATTAGTGACAGTGGTTATATTTGAAGTCACCTAATATCACTGTACTGGGATTAATCTATGGCTTTTTATTTAAAAGTATCTGTTTTATAAAATATGTATCCCAATATTTGTGGTATACATGTTTAGACTGCATTAATGAGTATGAAGTAAAAGTATTATCTCCTCTCTATTTGCTTTAGGTCTCTTTTGTCAGATATTAGAAATAGATATGTCTGCTCTTTCTTATTTCCATCTGCTTGAAATATCCTTTTCAATTCTTTTTATTCTAAGATGGTATCTATGTGTGCTGGTGACTTGTGTTTCTTACAAACAGGAAAGAGATGGAACTTGTTTTCTGATACACCCTGTTGCTGCATGCCTTTTCATCGAGACATGAAGATCACCTGCGTAATTTTGAAAGATGAATATTAATTTCCATCATTTTGTCAATTTTGTTGTATTTTCTTAGAAATGCAATTCTGTTGTATTTTTCTTAATTGTCCTAGTATTATTGATGAATACTTGTGGTATTGTTGGTGTGCTAATTGTTTTCTTCACACCACAATAGCTATTCCAGTAACCTCTGTAGAACTAACTTAGTGGTTATAAAGTCCGTTAATCTATTCTTATCATGTAAAGTTTTTATCCTTCAATTTTAATAAAGTATTTTTTGGGAGGAATAATAGTCTAGATGAGCAGTTTGTGTCTTTCCAATCCTGGAATACCGATTTCCAGGCTGTTTTAACTTTAAATACTTCTGTTCAAAAATCAAGAGTGATTCTGATGGGCCTACTTTTATAGGGACTTGACACTTTTTCTTGGGTCTTTTAATATAACCAGACACTGCTCTTTCATTTCCAACTTTGATTGGTGATTTGATAGTAAGAACCCTGACCCTACCAGATACAAATATTAACCACAAGAAACAAAACTGTCTCACTTTGCTGGTGTGTAATGACATGTGCTGCCAACTGGGCACACTGTCCTACCTGTAGGTGTGCCTAGTTAGAAAAGTTCCTTTGTCGATTGCAAATCCTCTTATGCTCTGACAACATAGATTAAGAAGATAATAGCTACTGGTGAAGACAGAGGTGAAAAAAGAAAGGAAACAAGTGGTAATTATTATAACAATTTTTGGAAACTTAGGAAGTGAAAGCAGGTTGTAAAATTGTTCTTGCAAACCATTGGAACTGTATGTGTTAAGATGTCTCAGGATATTCAGAGCCACTTGTTTGAAGAACCACAGGTGCTCACAATACCTTCTTGGCACCAACTCCCCACATCCACCCATGGTCAACGAACCTGTCTGGAGCAAGGCTAACAGAAATAATTATTCTTTTAATTTCTTTGCCTGGTAGTTCTTCTAAATCATTCTCATAGGACATATTATTATGAAATTAACACTCTTAGAGGAAGATATGTCTTAGTTCATGTTGTTTTTGTTTCTGCACTTGGACTCATACAACTGAATTAGGTTGTTAGTTGAGGTTTTTTTTTCCTCTTTTTTATTTTAAATTTATGTTCTCATTTTTCTTCCAAAGTTAGTTTTTCAGTGTTCAGAAAAGGACTAAATCAGAGTAGTGATGAGGTGTCCCATCATCTGGAGGTCTGGTGTTTAGGTGCAGGTGCAGAGCTTTTTATTTATTAGTCTTCTTCTGAGAGTCATCTATTGTCCTGTGTCAGCCCAGATCGGACTGCCCTGGTCTCTAGCTTCAACTGTTAGATATGAAAGAGATAATATGCAGAGAAATTCAGTTCCCAACTTGGGTCCCCAGTTTCTGCTGAAGCATCTGGGAGTTCTTGAACTCTTCTTTTTTTCTTATGCCAGTTTAGATCTAATCCCCCCTGTGGGTCTGTAGCTTTCACTGGGGCCACTGTGATCCGTGGGACTTCTGTCCCTTCCATTTTGTGAGATGCCTTGTAAGGTCTTGCTTCATCTTTTGTTAGTTATTTTTATTGTCCTTGAAAGAGGGCTTTAATGCTTCTCAATTCAATCTTTTACTGTATACACATATGTTTACTTTATGAGGATAAATATACAGTTATATTTTCTTCAATTTGTGAGATCTCTGTGTCCTCTGTACTATCTTTTTGAAGGGCAAAATTAAAATTTTGATGATGTTTAGTTAATCCCTCATGCTCCACAACTGACAAGTTCTCTATAAAAATAAATTTTCAAATTCTAAGGTTGTAAAAATTTTCACCCGTCATATTATGTAAGTAGTTCAATTTTTTTTCTTATATTTAATTCTATGATCCACTTGGAGCTAATTCTTAAATCAGGAGTGGCAAAGACATGGTCTTTTTTTCTGTGTATTTATAATTTTGTTTAGGAATGTTTATTAAGAAAGTGTCATTTTTGTACTGGGCTTCTGTGACATATTTCTCAACAATCCAAAGATGCACAAGCGTAGATCTATTTCTATAGTTTCACTGCTGCTGAATTGCCTTGATCACTGTTGCTTTAAAGAAAGTCATAGTTATCCTTCTTTGTCTTAGGTCTTATACATATTTTAATAACAGTTTATCAAATAGAACAAGAGATCCTGTTTAATTTTTGATGCATGTTTTATTGAACTCATGAGATAATTTCAGGAGATTATCTATCTTAAAAATATTATCTCCCTGTCTCTGAAACTGCTGTAGGTATTTTTAAATGCTCTTAACACTGTTTTGTGGTTCTCAGTGAAGCAATCTTAGATGTCTTTTGTTAGATTTATCCTAGGTCTCTTATGGTAATTATATCATGTAAAAATAGGGAACTTTTTTTGTGCCTGTTAAGATTAAGGCTGTTTCCTTCCCGCCCACTTCAATGGTGGCTGCCTTCTGTTTTACTTTTCTGCCAGCATAAATCAGTTTTAATGACTATGTCCTATCTCTTTTTTATTCTTCCTATGTAGATCCATGAATATCTCTCCTAGGGTCCTCTTTGTTGTCTAGTTGTCTGGGGTTGTGGATTGTAGGTTGGTTTTTCTTAGCTTTATGTCTAGACGCCATTTGTGAGTGAGTACATATGAGAACTCCCAAGTACATATGAGAATCTCAAATGGCTGAAAGCCACTTAAGTAAATGCTCAACGTCCTTAGTCTTAGAGAAATGCAAATCAAAACAACTCTGAGATTCCATTTTACTAAACCTGTCAGAACGGGCAAGATCAAAACACTGAATACAGTTTAATCTGGAGAAGACATGTGATAAGGGGAACACTCTTCCATTGCTGGTGTGAGTACAAGCTTGTACAGTCACTTTGGAAATCATTATGGTGATTTCTAAGAAAATTAGGAGACAATCTGCCTCAAGACTCAGCAATAATGCTGTTGGGAATATACCCAAAGGATGCTCAATCATACCACAATTGTCATCACAGAGCCTTCATCCAGTGACTGATGAAAAGAGATGCAGAGACCCACAGCCAAGCAATAGCCCGAGCTCGAATCCTCCTGAAGAGAGGAAGGAAGGATTGTAAAAGTCATAGGGGTCAAGGATGTCATAAGAAAACTCACACAAATAAGTATCCTGGCTCATAGGAGCTCAAAGAGTATCAAGTAACAACCAGGGGGCCTATATGGGACCAGCCTCAGCCCTCTATCTATATGTGACAGATGTGTAGCTTGGTTTACTTGTGGGACTCCTAACAATGGGAGCAGAAGCTGTGCCTAATACTTTGACTAGATCTTGGGAACCTATTATCTTCTTATTTTTATTATAAAGGTTTTCATTCATTTTTGAGAACTTAAGCTCAATAGTTAGTTGCCATTTTACTTTATTATATCATGACATTTCATTAAATACATTGTATTAGAAAACATACTTTGCAAAATTTTTTTCACAAATATATGTATGTGTGTTGTTTACCATGTATGTTTAGTGTCCATGTATGTCACAAGAAGATATTGTATCTCCTGTACCTGGAGTTACAAGCAATTTTACATTACCTGTGGATTCTAGGAACTGAACCTGGGTTCTCCGGAAGAGCAGAATGTGCTCTCAACCACTAGCCATCTCTCTAGTCCAAGTTTTTATCTTTTATTTATGAGATACTCTTTTTAAGGTAGCATATTATGTAATGAGTTTCATCAAGGGGTTTTCTCTGTTTTTTGTTTGCTAGTATCTATCAATTGGAAATTACTTATTGGTTGCAGATAGAGACTTATGTCCTCTTCTCTTCTCTGTGTTATAATCTCATCTGGCACAGAGCTGCACAAGCCCTGTCCATGCTGACATAATCTCTGTGAGTTCATAAGTGGGTCAGTCATGTTGTATATAAAAGGCCTTGTTTCCTTGGTGTCCTTCATCTCCTCTGACTCTTACAAGCTTTCTACCTCCTCTTTTGTAGGACTCATTGAGCCCTGTGAGGGAGGTATTTGATGGAAACATTCCACTTAAACTGAATATTTCAAGGAATCTCATTATCTGCATATTGATTGGCTGTGGGTCTCTGTATTTGTTCCCATTTACTGTGGGAGGAAGCTTTGTTGATGATGGTTGAGAAGGCACTGATTTTTGAGTTTATCAGAATATCATTAAGTAATTTTATTGTATTTTTATATGTAAGTATATTGTTCTAATTCATTTTTCTCCCACAATACCCTCCTCAATTTTTCCAGATCAACTCTACTCTTCTTGTTTCCTTTCCTCATACCTGATATCTTCTTTTATATCACGTGAATTCCATTACCCATTCTTCTCCCCACCCTTAAAATTCCTCTGATGATTCCCTTTCTAGCTACCTGAGATCCCATACACATAGGTATTAATGTATGAATAATATATAGGTGGAAATATAATTTCATCTTTGTGACTTTAATTTATTTTGCATAACATAATGATTTCTAGTTCCACCCACTTGTCTGTAAATGCCATATAGAAAAATAAAAAAATTCTTTATGGTTGAATAAAATTCCATTATGTATAATATATATGCATATATATTTAAATATGTGTATGTATGCATAGAACGATTTTCTTATCCATCCATCTATTGATGGGTATCTCGTCTGGTTGAATTTTTCAGATATTGTGAATAGAACAGCAAGAAACTTGCATGCCTAAGTCCCTAGTCTATATGCACAGATTTTTTTTTCTTTTTAGAAACCTGCATACTGATCATTTTGTATAATGGAAGTACCTACTTACACTCCTTCTAGCAGTTAGTAAGTATTCTTCTTTCCCACACCTGTGTCTTGATGGTTGTAGTAGGAATTTCCTTTGGGCTGTCAGTTCTCAAACAATGACATAGATACTTATTATTAATTATGAAAGTTCTTCCTTAGCTTAGATTTATCCCAATAGCTTCCATAACTTAAACCCATCTACTCTAATTTACATTCTGTCACATGGCTTGTTACCTCATCTCTCCACACTGCTCATGATGTTTTCTCCACATCTGGCTGGCAACTCTTTTCTCTGCCTCCTCTCTGACTTGAAAATCATGCTTAGCTATTGAATATTCAGCATTTTATTAAATCAATTAGAGTGACACATATTCACAGTATACAAAAAGATTTTTCTACAACTGATGGAAGCCATTCTTACTGGGTCAGATGGAATCTCAAGGAAGTTTGATTATGCAGCTCTTGGATCTCTAAGGATATTGAACAAGTTTCTTTCAACCACATATTAATCATTATGATTAACCTTTGAGAACTATTTATTTCACACTCAGATTACTGTTTGAATGATTTATTCTTTGGTGTTGAATTTGTATAGTTTTTCATAGAGTCTAAGTATTAATCCTCTATCATGCATACTTGTCAGAGATTTCCTTTCTTGTGTAGAAGCTTTTGTTTGTTTGATTACCTTTTTGTGAGTCCAAGTCTCACTATGGGGTTTTGGGTGTCACAGAACTCACTAAGTAGACCAGTCTGGCCCATAGAATTTCTCATGTCTTCAACTTTCAAGTGCTGAATTACAGGGGTGTGACACCACAATTACTCCCTGTACACACCAGTCATTGTTCTGCCTGAGAACAAAAGCAGTGGCATGGTGTGGGAGGTCCTTCTGTCTATGTGTTGCTTTTATTGGTTAATGAATAAAGAACTGCTTTTATCCTATGGCACGGAAGAACAGCACTAGATGGGGAAAGGTAGGCTGTATGCTAGGAGAAAGAAGGGTGGAGTAAGGAAGAAGTCATGGAGTTTTCTCACAGGAGATAGACGTGCTCAAACTTTGGCAGGGCAGTGGTGGTGCATGCCTTTAATTGCAACACTGGGGAGGCAGAGGCAGGTGAATTCTTGTGAGTTTCAGTTTGGTCTTCAAGAATGAATTCCAGGACAGTTAGGGACTGTTATACAGGGAAACCCTGTCTTGGAAAAACAACAACAACAACAAACAAACAAGCAAAAAAACTTTGCTGGTAGGTCACAACCTCGTGGTAATGCACAGATTAGTGGAGATGGGCTAAATTAAGATGTAGGAGTTAACCAATAAGAAGCTAGAGTTAGGCAAACCCTCATGAATCCCCAAGGATAACCCCAGCTAAGACTCCTAGCAACAGTAGAGAGGGTGCCTTGCTGGCCACCTACTGTATTTATATTGGTTACTACCCTGATATTCATCAGAGATACTCTGTTCAGTAATGGATGGAAGCAAATGCAAAGATCCACAGCCAAGTGCTAAAATCTTGCTGAAGAAAGGGAGGAGGGATTCTATGAGCCGGGGGGAACCACCGAGACTACTGAAGTGATGTTGTTGTAGGAGTTCATGGACTCTGAACCAACAGTTAGGGAATCCTCCGTGGGACCAACCTAGGCCCTTTGCATGCCTGTGACAATCGTATAGGTTGCTCTCTTTTTCAGGCTCCTGGCCATGAGATCAGGACCTGTCCCTGGTGCTTAGCTGGCTTCTGGAAATTTTTTCCCCATGTTAGATTACTTTGCTTTGCCTTTAGGTAAGGGGAGGATCTAGGTCCTTCCTCAACTTGATGTGCTATGTTTTGCTCAAACCCATGGGAAGCCTGCCTCTTTCTAAATGGAGATAGAGGAAAAATGGAAGGGGAGGGGGTAGATAAGATGTTGGGGGTACAACTGGGAGGAGAGGAAGGAGAGTAATTTTCTGTCAGTATGGTATGTAAAAGTAAAAAAGGAAAAAGAAAACTCATGTTGACCACTGGGAACCAATAGACAAATAGACTCACAGTAAGCAAGTTTTATTCTGTCATTTGTTTCTAGCTTGTTATGTCAATCAAGTGAGCTGAAAAAAAATGTCCTGTCTTTAATTAATATAGTACATGCATACATATTTGTATTCAGAAGACATGGTAAAATTTGTCAAGCTATAATTTAGCAATAGGTACTCACTCAGGACTTAAATTAAAGATCCAGTAATAAGTATGAAATGAAAAGAAAAGCTAAGTAGTCCTTTGAAAAATAAGTATAATGTTACTTTCTGTAATTTAGGAGTAAGGCATGTAGTCATTAAATATTATAAGCTTAAGAAGTCTATTTCCTGAGAATGATATAAGATCATGTAATTACTATGTATTCTAGAATATTTAATAACCATATTACACACAATTATTATGATATATAGTAAGAAGTAGAGCTCCATTTAATATCTGAGCATTAATATCCCTCACACATAAATAAATTAAAGAATTTATTTGATATTGATTGAACATTGTTTCCCACAACTTATTTTTAGTTTTTTTGAGACTGTGATATTTTTGGTTTTGTTATTTGATACAATCTCAGCCCACCTGTATTCTATAACAGTATATGAGTTAGTCCATTTCAGGTATTTTTCTTGACTAATGCATTAACTATATTAAGTGTCCTGGAAATGCAGATCACATGCATTTTAGTTATTCCTTTGACTTTTACAAAGCTTCGGAGATTTTCTGTTGCTGTTTTTGTTTTATGAGATGGATGAGAAGATTATTTTTTTTTTTTAATTTTTATTTTTGAGACAGGGTTTATCCATAGCTTTTTGGTTCCTGTCCTGGAACTAGCTCTTCTATAACTGAAGTTGTATCTTGAATTTTGTGTGTTACAATTTGAAATCTGATGTCAAATTTAATACAGAGGTGGGGCGGGGGCATAAGGGCTCTTTCAAGACCTACCATTATCAAGAACAACATATGGTTTTTGTTTCTCCTTTTAGCCACATTCTGACAAAATCACACTACCATTGATTGTTAGGGTTCCATTTAACAAACATGTTTTCAATATCTGCTGTATAGTTTCTAATATATTAGAATGCGGCACAAATAATCAAATGATAACACATTTTGTAAACATAAATGACCCAGGGATTAATATTGGATGTTGAGCTGGAGCAAGGGTTTCACAGTTAAAGCCCTGGCTCTTCCTAGCACCTCTGCCAGAGCTCACTCTCATCTGTAACTCCAGTTCCAAGGGATAAAATACACTCTCCTGGCCTCTACAGACATCAGACACACATGTGGTGCACAGACCTATGAGCCAGCAAAATACCCACACACATAAAATAATTGAAAAATTAAAAACAGAATGTAGAAAATAGAGTGGGTAGGATTAGCAACATAATTTAAGAGTCTCAGTGCAAAATAAAGACATAAAGCCATTTATTTTATTTTATTCCATTCTCATACATTATATCCTGACCACATTTTCTCTTTCCACTCCTTCCTGTCCCTCACCCTACCTCCTTTCTTCCATAGGTCCACTCTTTCTCAATAGCTCTTCAGCAAAGACTTGGCCTTCTAGGAATATTCACTGAACATAGAATATAATCCCTGAATTCCTGGTGGAGTGAATAATAGCCTGCTCCAAGCACAGAAGGTCATGTGAAGCCTGAAGTCTGAGTCCAAAGAGAAGTTTGTACCAGGGAAGCCCAAGCATTGCACTACAGAGCTCTGTAGGGCCTGGAATGTTATGGTAGATGCTGAATTTGATAAGCAAGTCTATGAAGAGCTCCAAGGATGACTGACAGGTGGCCCACATCTCTGTAGGCTTATGTGATTTGCATTGATTCTGTCCTTTCCTGCCTCTTCAATGTTCTGTCTTCTGAGCTTTCTGAAAATATAAAAAAAATTTAGAAATTGATCTCCCCCCCACACACTTTTTAGACATGTTTGTATCTAGTGCAAAAATCTTAAGTAGTTTAGGATAATTTACCTAATCAATGGGTTTTATGAAAAGTTGTTTCACTATTGGACTAAAGTGAATTTCTGATCTAAATGAGATAAAATATTCAAAACCAACTGAAAGAAATGAGAAAAATCAGTTAGACAATATTCATATGATAAGTAATTATGTAAAAATTATGGATATGGAACATGTATAAACACATAAATTCTAATAGTATCTATACATACACACAAACATGTATATATATGTATATATACACTACACACATGCGTTTTATTTGATACAATATTGAAATTAGCATAGAAAGGAGAAATTATTAGCAAAATTTCACTTGGTAAATATTTGTTCTTTGATTTCAGAATTAAATGAAACTTAGTTGCCCTAAGGCTGAAAATAATTCAACAAACACTAATATAATATGGGCCTCCATGTCTGAACTGGCCATTAGTATTGATACAATGAAATGACTAAAGTAACTATATATTCAAAATTATCTGTAATTCATTTATTTATCTCCTATCCTTTTATGTGTTCTTTCATTCAACACCTGTTCATTTGTGCATTATGTAGCCTTATTAATTCAGTATTTATTATTTTGTCTGTTTTATTAACTCACTACATATTTGTTATCTTCTGTGATTCCTGAAAGCACCACGTTATTATGATTGATAAGAAAACTCAAATGCCAATTAAAAATAAGAAATTACTGTAAGACAAAAATTTATTTTTTTGGCCTTTTACAATTCACAATTACTTCTGAATGTATCATTCTAATATCTATGAGTAATGAAGAATGTCTAATTGTGTTCTGTTGTATTTTAAATTATAGTATGTACTCATTCCTGTGAACTAAATTTTTACATAATGCTCTAAAAATGTTAAATAATTTCTATAATAATAATAATAATCACTCTCAGACTAGTGAGATGGATTAGAGGTAGAGGAACTTCCAATGTGAGGACAAAAGCCTAATGGCCTCAGTTTAATCACTAGAATCTGTGTTTCGGTGGGAGGGAAATACCAGTTCTACAGAGTTGTCTTGTAACCTCTATATGTGTGCTGTTGTACATGTGCTCTTGCCACCCCTATCACATTATACACAGCAATAATAAATAAAATATAAATAGAAAGTTAATACCTCATTGAGTAAGCAAAACAAGAATGTTTCAGATCATGTGATGATCAGTAATCTCGCCTATCCTGTATGGAGATTGCTGGATTAGTTTTTTGCAGTGAAGAATGAAAACCTGGAAGCCTTTTCTCCAGCTTTTGCTTCACATTCATTATTGGTGCCCCTAAAGCTAAACATTATTTTTTCTCTTTCTATGAGTTTTTACCCAGAATTTATTTGTTGAGTGCACACCAGTTGGGAGGGGACAGCAGCCTTCACATTAGCTGTGTGTCAGGGGGATCTGAGTCAAATGGCAAGACTGGACAATGGGATGCTTTCCATGTTATCTGTCTCACTGAAAACCCATATGGCCTAGCAAGATTCTTTGTATAATAGGAGCCATTCCCTGTTTCTATTGCAGTTGTTGCAGTTGGCAAGTTCTGAAAAAATTCCTTTTGTCTTATGAAACAAATGCAGTCTGAATAGATGAATCACTCAGCGTGATTTATGCTACCGTTACCTTAGAGCATGTTAGAAAATTGAAGCAGTGGAGTTCCTTCTTCATCAGTTTTTACAAATGCCTGATGTTTTGAAGTAAAAAGAAAAACAGATTAATAAAAGATTGGTGCTATTAATAACTTAGACAGTGTACATAGTTAGAGATTGAGGGTGAATGGGGTCTTAATATAAGTAATTCAGCACAAAGGAAAATTCATTACATCCTAATCTGTCAATCAACTTTAGCAATAATGGCTTCTTCTTATTAGCACATCTACTGCACTAGACAAAAATTAATAGTTCAGATAGGACACATAACTATGCAAATTTTTCTTTTCTTGTTATATTAATATTTGTTTTTATATTTGTTTTGCAGATTCTTTCAAAGATTTGCATTTGAAGTCACAGGCAATGTGGTTATTGCACTGTCTGAAAGGCTCATGATGGAGGTTTTTTTTATATACAGCCACATAAGTAGATAAAATACATCGCAAGAATCCCACTGTGTCCTCAAAATGACCGACCTTGAAACTTAGCCTCATCATTGAATGATCATAGTACAACCAGACTGTTGTGAGGTTTGATTTTTTTCTTGTAAAATCAAGAAAAATTGTCTGTAAAATACAAAAGTAGCTCTTTGTGATGTCACAGAGGCAAAACGGCAAGCCTTGCCCACAGGTGTATCTTATTTTGTGAATAGGTCAAGTGGCAATGTGATAGTTAATATTATCAACTTGAGCATATCAAGTAGAGGAATGGTTTAGGAATTCTGTGAGTACTTTTCTGAACCAGGGTAATTGAAGTGGGTAGACTCCAATAATAATGGTACCACTCTCTCTGGGCTACATAGAAAGAAGGCTAACTGAACACAAACATTCACTCTCTGCTTGTTGGCTGCAAAACAAGTTAATCAATTGTCTCCAACTCCTGCTGCTCTGACTTCCCCGTTATGATGAACTGCAACCTTGAACTGTGAGCGAAATAAACCCTTTCTCCTTTCTCAGAGTATTTATCATGGCAACAGGAAAAGTTTATGGGCTGACCATAAGTCTGTACAACTTCAGCGTTTCTTCCATTCAGAGCAGACAGCACCGTTTTAAGGAAGCTTCTTTTTGTCTGATTAATTTCTACATTAAAGTTTTGTTAAATATTTATAACTTGAAAGATAAAAATGATCTAATAATATCTTTATACATGGACATGAATAAACTTTAAATAGAGATCACACATCCCAGCCAGGAACTAAGGGGTAGTGTTTTATTTGTTTTGAGGACATTTGCTGGGGCTGGTTTAGGAGCTACATTACAACTGTGAGGACTGTTCATACTTTACAAATCTCTCTATCCCTAGCATCAAACACAGAGAATGCGTTCAGGTTGTGTGACTTCAGATAGGATCTATGAGCAAGTTCAAGATCTGTTGGTCCAATGAGTATGCACAAAAGTCATCCCCATATGGTATCTTTGAGGACTGTGGTAAGACTTCATCCTTCCCTGTAACCTCTGCAAGGCATTCCCCTGCATGGAGGAGGAATGCAGACAGAGGAAAGACATTGCCTCATAGTAAACATTACCCTTTGACTAAATAAGAGATGGTGGGGAAGTGAGACTGTTTCACAGTTTCATTGACTAACCAAAGCAGCTTTTACTTGGAACTGACTAACCCCCTTTTCCACTTCAGTATGCAGTTTTCACAGGAGCTGAGAAAAATCTATTTTAAAACCATTTCACAATTTCCTAACACAATCTGGAAGCTATTTTGAGGTGTCTTATTCCCAGAAGAGTAAATGCTAAATAAGAATATTAAAAATTACATTGTCTTAAAGATACAGAGAGGCACCACCAGTCTGGAATACTCATCATTTAGAATTTTAATTTACCTTTTTTATAAATCAGGTTAATAAGTACATAAAATTTGAACCACCAATAAAGCTTTCTTTTCTATTTGAGAGTCTATAATTGCAGCTTGGAAATTCAGTGTCTGCAACCAAGTATGCATTTTCATACATCTTTTTATAGCAAAGACACTGTCAAGAACTATATACTATTTATCACAAAGACAGAACATTTTTTCATTTGTCTCTTGGGACTTTCATAAAATAAGGGCAATTTCCTGAAAATATCACGAGAGTGATTGGAATCGTTCATGACTCAGAGACTATAGGCTCTTAAAAATCTGAGTGGTTCTTGGTGATAATTCTTTTTTCTTGTTGTTCATCTGAATTACTTTTGGAGAGAGGGTTAAGCTATTGATTAAATAGTTTAACTTAAACTAAGTAATTTGAATATCAATTAAAAATACCAATTACAATAGGGGCATAGGGCCCGGTATTTTAAAAACAAAACTCCCAAGTCAATGGGTAGGCACTGTTTCAAAGAAATCAAGTAGATTGGCTAAAACAAAGATTGCCACGTTAATGAAACTAGAACAGGAGTGTTGATTCCCATCCCCACAGAAAGTATTGTCAGTATCTCTTGACACTCGTTCTCAGAGAAACCAGGTACTGTCTTGGAAAATCCATTATTTTCTTTCCATCCAACCCCTATGATGTAGCCTAAAGAAGATGGCCACTAATTTGTTTGCGTTGATAAGGCAGTCTGCTGTACTTCCTTTTAACAGAATCTTAATTGCTATGGACCTCACTTCAGACGTGTTTTGAGCAGTCACTGATAAAGCATTTCTTTCTTGCCTCAAAAATCCCTGTTCCCTCCTGGAACAATTTGCAACTGTGAAAATTATTTTAAAATAACTCCTGTCCAAAACAGAATCTTATCTTACAGTTTTAGCCAATATAATTTAAACTTGTGACATAATTAAGATACGCATCTTAACCAATAGACATTGCATTTCATGTTACTGAGTTAAAATTCCAGCTCATCAAAGAGAAGGTGTATTGGACTAAATACATGCTTTGTGTCCATATTTATATAACATATTTTTAAATTTTTAAACACATTTGATGTAACCAAAAAGTGTTCCTTTATGCACAAGCAAGTCCTTCTATCCCCTTCCAATGAACAGATCTCATACTTTAAACTTATAAAAGTTAAAAAAAATCACCCTTTCTCTACTTCTGTAATTTGTAGGCATATGAATTGTAAGTGAACTTTTCCCTTATTATTATTGAAATGTTATTTTTCAAGACTTGGAGATTCCTCATTGTCTTGTTTATTTCTAACTTATATCGAGTGATAGCATAATATACGCACTGCATTAACTGAGTATTTTGACATTCACTGAGTCCGCCCAAATCTTAAGCTATGGTGACATTTGGTAATATAGTATGTTTTTCCCTTTCTTTATCTGAGATTTCTACAAGTTACACAGATAATACGTATCCCCCCTTTGAGAGGAGTTTTTTTTTTTAATTGAACACAGATTCTTCTCTCATACAATACACCCCAACCACAGTTTCCCCTCCCTCCACTCTGCCTTCGCTCCCTCATCACCTTCCCTTTCCACAAGATCCACTCTCCCTCCTTTCCTCTTCAGAAAACAGCAGGTATCCAAGAGGCAACAGTCAAATAGGCCAAAAGAAGATACAATAAGACAACTCAAAAGCCCTCATATTGAGGCTGGACAAAGCAAGCAATAGGGGGAAAAGAGTCCCAAGAGCACACAAAAGAGTCAGAATACATCTATTCCCACTGTTAAGAGTGTCACAAAATACCAAGCTAACAACTGTAACATGCAGAGGACCTGGTATAGACCTGGTGTAGGCTCCATCCTTGCAGTTTGATTCTGTGAGTTCATATGAGTCCTTCTTGCTGGAATCAGTGGGCCATGTTCTCTTGGGGTCCTCTATCCACTCTGACTCCTATAATCTTTCTATCCCCGCTTCTGCAGGATTCCCAGATCTCCAAGGAGACCTCCGATTTAGATTTTTTTCTGTTTAATCATATTCACCCCTCTTCCAACTCTTCCCAGATCAGTATCCCCTTCCCTACATACCTAACTTTAAACCATTCATAACATCTCATGTCTTCATATGAAATGGTTTACATATGTCTGAGGAGAAAGCCCATGGAATGCTGGTAATTTGATAGGTAACAGATCTAGTGACATTACCCATTCTTCCAGTCCTGAGGATAGGGTATCTTCACTCAACAGTGTCTTTCTTAAGTGATTAATAGGTTTCCCCAAAGGTCTTTTACCTTCCAGTATAAATTCATTTCTAAATACTCCTCTCATCGGTATGATAAAGAGACGTTTCCTGGTCCTGCTTTATTTTTAAGAACGTTCCTTGTTAGTATATCTACATAAATAATTTTTTTTTGTTGGTTGTGGATCTTGCAACTCTTCTGAATATTTTGACTCCTTTTGATAGTTTTTGGTTAGGCTTTTAGGATTTTCTCTGTGTAAGATTATGTCACAAGCAGACACAGTTTCTCACTGGGAGAACTTTAATTTCTGTGTCTGTAGTAATTCTTATGCAAGGATTTAGAGTACTGTGTTGAATATTAACCCTAAGCCTTGGCCTGTATTTTAGAAATGAAAATGCTGTTTTTTACTGTTGGAAATGTTTGGTTGACATATGTACTCTCTACTGTTCTGAGATAATTTCTCTCTGTTGTTAGGGTATTGACTTGTGATATCAGAAAAGTCATTGAATGTTTGATAAATAGTTTTCTGCACCTGTAATAATTGTCAAATAATATTTGTCCTTCATTCCAGTAAAGTCTTGCAATATATATTTATTGATTTAAGTACAGTGAAAAATTCTTGTCTCTCAAGGGCAAGTTCTAATTGGTAACTGCTTATGGTGCATTTGACATGCTGTTAATTATAAAAAAACTAGCATATTTAAAAAATATAACTCTGTGTTATTTATCTAAGGTAGTGGACAGTGATTTATTTTCATGCCCTTATGATTTTTAGTAATACAGATGCTGGCTTTGCAAAATGAGGTTGCAAATGTTTTAGCTTCCACTTCCAGAAGAGTTAAAGAATGACTTATGTTAATGACTGAATTCTTTAGGGAAAATAACCTGTGAAATCATCTGATTTTGGAAGTTTTTTCTATAAATCTTTTATTACTGATTCCATTTTTTATTCTTTGTAACAATTGAGCTAGACTCCTGGCCAGTGAGTCTCAGATATTCTTGTCTCTGTCTATGAGTTCCTGAGATTATAAATGACTGACTGTTACGTGCGTGCTGGAGTCATAGCACTCAGGTCCTCATGTTTATGAGACAAGAACTTTACCTGCTGAGTCACCAACCAAGCAACCCCTGTTTAATGTTTAAATTGCAGTATGTTAAACTCTGAGTTCAAGATGGGCGGTGATGGCACATGCCTTTTAATCCCAGCACTCGGGAGGCAGAGGCAGGCAGGTCTCTGTGAGTTTGAGGCCAGCCTGAACTACAAGAGCTAGTTCCAGGACAGGTTCCAAAGCTACAGAGAAACCCTGTCAAAAAACAAAACAAAACAAACAAACAAACAAACAAATACAACCCTCTGAGCTCAATTTGTTTTATTGTTGCTGGTTACTTGAAGTATAAAGTTAGACTATTAGTTATTTGAGATTCTTTCCCCCTTTCCTGCTCCCCGACCATGTGTATAAGGGGTGTGTGTGTGTGTGTGTGTGTATGTATTTATCACTATAAACCCTTAGAATTACTTATACTATGGCCTGTAAATTATGCCAGGCCATTTCTGTTGTCATTTTGGATTTGTCCTCTGGGCTCTTCTTTGAACCATATTCCTAAGTGCTTACTGTCAAAACTGGAGCTATGGAATAGGAAGCCTCAGGATTCATATTCAGAACATGCTGAAGGCTTTCCTTTCAGGGGAGGCAAGATTAGATATGTCTTCTGTAGCTTTTGTAAATGGAAAAACTGCCTCTGATCCAGGGTTTCAGGGTTTTGACCTCTGTCAGGGTCTATGATTTGGGTTAAGGTCTATCATTCCCCCTATAACATGGGTACCTGTTCTTTCTACTTTTTCCTTTTAAACTTGGGCTCCAGTGGACTTTCACAACTTTTTTTCCATATCCCAAATCTTCCATAGGAGTTCTGTTGCTCATGGGTAGTTGCTGAATTATTGTCATGGGTGGAACGTGTGACCATTTTATTATCATCTTCCAAAATATACTGAGTTTAATACAGTTCACTCCCTGGCACCATGTGTTATCTCATCTCCTGTCGGCTTTTATCAGTAGGAGTTACATTGCCACAGCTTATTTACCTACTTTCTTGGTGCCATCAGGTATTGAGATGAGAACATTCAGTTTTAACAACTTCTACTTTGGTAAACATAGTAAAGTAATACAGAGTGGAGGTGTTTTTCCCTAGATAAGAATGTCATGGTGAAATCCTCTATCTAGAAAGATATACACTGCTGGTTTGTAGTATGACATTTGACTTCCTTATCTTTGGTAGATCTGTGTGAACTCCTTTCATCTACTATATATTTCTTATTATCTCTAAGTTTTTGGCTTAACACTTGTTTTCATAACAATATGACCACCATGGTTTGGCTCTGATTTATTTTCCAGGTTTGCATGAACCAAAATCTTGGTTCCTACTATGACAATATTGAGTTGCTCAAATCTTTAAAGGTAGGGGCAATGGAGAATACTTAGCTTATGAAACGTACCCTCAGAAGACAGACGAGTACCAGTTAATATATAGGTGTCTCGCATCTTCCCCGAAGAGACTTTATTATTTGACACTTGCCCTCTCACAATATCTGAGATACAAAAAGGGACAAACAGAAGTTGTTACCATACCTTTGAGCTTCTGGAAATGAGCTGAATAAACTTTTTTATTTACAAAGTATGTAGCTTCAAGCATTTCATTAGAACAGCAGAGAATTGATAAAGAAAATAGCTAAAAGTGATTATTACTTTGCAGTTCTTTTTTTTCTTTTGCTTATTTCTTCTACACCATTGTTTCTAAATTCACTCCTTTATATAACAGCACTGTAATTACTAACATTTTTGCATATTATCCCTACTATTATAAAGGCAATATTATTTTTTAAACCAGTTCTTGCTTTGGTTATTATATATAGTTTGAAAGGAAGTTGCAATGGTGTTTTCTTAAGGCTGTTGTGTGTTTTCTTTTCTTTTTTTTTTTGTTTTTTTCGAGACAGGGTTTCTCTGGTTTTGGAGCCTGTCCTGGAACTAGCTCTTGTAGACCAGGCTGGTCTCGAACTCACAGAGATCCTCCTGCCTCTTCCTCCCGAGTGCTGGGATTAAAGGCATGCGCCACCACCGCCCAGTTGTGTGTTTTCTAATCTGTATTTAAAATAAAAATATTTTTCAATTCTGGACATTGGAAAGCATGCAAATTGTTGGGAATAACAATAGAATATTTTAAAGAATTACGGAAGCATAGCAAAAAACTAATCTTTCTTCAAATTTCTGTTGTTTTCGTCTTAAAAATTACTTATAATGAAATGAGACACATGTGTGTCAATTTGAAGAAGGGCATAAGAATAAAATGTATTTGAACACCCCAAAATTATGTACCTGTTGGTTTTGCTTATCTCTCCTTTAAGGGGAACACAATATGGTTAATTAGTAAAGATAGTTTGCATGTTAGGATGAAAGCAAAAATGCTACTTCTTTCTTTGCTGTTTTTCCTCCTTTCCCTTTCCTTCTTTCTTTCCCTTTCTCTCTCTCTACTTTTCTCTCTGGCTTTTCTACCAATTTCAACTCCGCAGTGCCCAGGTGGAAGAAAACCTACCTGTGATGGAGGAAGGTCATTGGTTAATTAATAAAGAAACTGCTTGGCCCTCATAGGTTAGAACATAGGTGGGTGGAGTAAAAAGAACAGAATGCTGGGAGGAAGAGAAAGTGAGCTTAGATGCCAATGCAGCTGCTCCCCAGGGAAGACGCGATGAAGCTCCAACCCAGGATGGACGTAGGCTAGAATCTTCCTGGTAAGCGCACCTCAAGGTGCTACACACATTAATAGAAATGGGCCAGGCTGTGTTTAAAAGAATACAGTTTGTGTGTTGTTATTTTGGGGCATAAGCTATCCAGGCGGCCAGGAGCTGGGTGGCAGGAATGCAGCCCGCATGCTTCCACAACAGAATGGCCCCAACATGTGGACAACTACATCCACAGAAAGCCTGAGAAAGCTTGGGAAAGAATAGAGTAAAGCATGTTTTCTTGGGAGCAGCAATTTCTCGGGTCTGCTCTGCTTGCTAGAGGCAAGCAAGCACTCTCATCTAAGAGAGGTTTCCTGACTCAGCTTTAGCAGCAAAACCCTGCAGCTCTTAAGAGGTCCTGCCACGAAACACTTAAATGGTATTGATAAAAGCTGACTGAATGTTTTCAGCTGTAGCAGGAAAAAAGTTGTGCTGTTTTAAAATGCTGGCTTTCTGGGCCATCCTGTCAGGGCAAACTCTGACTGTTTGAGGCAGGAGGACTGACTACAGAGAGAGGACTTGAGTGTTGTCTGTGGACATAATGCTGCAGCTTGCTCGCTGGCAGGGACTTTGAAATGCCACAGAGTTGTGGCAATAAAAATGGTTACAGCCGGTACCTCCACCATGAGGCTGGAAAACTAAGGAATGGGCTGGATCCAGCCACCAAAGCCATGGCTTTAAGCCTGCCCATATTGCTCAGTAATTTAAAGACTCATGTCATCAGAAAAAGAGAGAGAGATACAATAAAGAGAGATTCAAAAACAACAACAACAAAAAACTCTAAATGATTTACAGTGTGTTAATATATGCAGGCTAAAAGTTTAAGTTCTTAAAAGTAAAAAAAAGGAAGAGAGTAGTTGGGTGTGGTAGTACACACCTTTAATTACAACACTTGGGAGGCAGAGGGAGATTGACCTCTGTGACTTCAAGGGTGGTTCTGAGAGTTCAAGGACAGTCTGATCCATAGAGTTATTCCAGGTCAAAGATATACAGAAAACCTGTCTCAAAAAGTAAAAATAAACAAAATAGAGTTAAAATAAAGCCATACAAAGATGGAAAATAAGCAGAGAATTTTGATACTGTATGCTATTATGCTCTCTTTGAATTGTTTTAACGGTGAGGAAGAAGCAACATCTGCTAATATTTGTTTATAAATGCTGCTGAACTAATCCAACATATATATTTTGAAAATACCTTGACTTTAAAATTTGGATCTAAGGATATGATACTTTGGAAAAGAGTTTCTTCTTTTGTTTTCACAGAGGATAGGACTCTATGAATTGTTTCGATCCCAATATGGTATGATTGACCACGCCCTCCTGAAGGGTTGCTGTGAACACTTTCAAAAAATTACTTTGCTCAACTGCCAACTGAGATGAACCTAGCAGACAGGTTATCCCATAAAAGACCTGAATAACAGTGCCACCATTCAACATGAAGCAGTTTGGAAAGAAAAAACTGCACCCATGTTCCCAAATATTGTTTATAAATGTTTTTACATTTAAAGGGGGAGATGATATAGGTATGAATAATTTGCATTGCTATAGATTTTAAGGTCAATTTTGTTATATGTATATCTATTTCTGATATTGATTAAGGTATTGTGATTGTGTAGTTCATTTAAAAATGTAATATATATAGGTTGTTAATGGATAATCATTAATAATAGTCAACTTTGTAGTCATGTTAGTTAGATTTTCTAGATGTACATAGATATATTTTAGATAGGCATTCTTCATATCTTTCAAAGATTATAGAATATGACATTTAATGTTTTAATAACTTAGGGTTTTTCATGACAATGAGACACTCTGCTCCTGGCAGCACCAATCTACTTCAAGAGGAAGATGGGCATTGAAGAGTCTCCTTATTGAGTTTGATAGCCATTTGGGCAAGAAACTGCTCTTGCCTGGACTATTGCATAAACTGGACACAGAGAACCCTCAGAGAGAGGACTGCTGAACTTGCCTAAAGGTGAGATGATATTTCGAGGTTCCTGATTCATAGAAGAGTCTGCGAGACATTCTGCAGGACACAGCAGATAGTGACTGAACTGCCTTTGAAATTTCCTGCTTCATGGAAATGTCTGCTGGATACCATGGGCCTATAGGCCGAAGATGGATGCCCTAACGGTACAGAGGAACTTTGGGTGACTGTCCAGGCAGCAAGCTGTCTCTGTGATTTCTAGAGTTTTGTAAGTTGCTTACTTATCATTTACTTAGGTAATATTATATCCTTCTGGACTCTTTGATGGAGTTGAAGAATAGATAGATAGTTATAGCTGTTTTCCTTTGTTATGATAAAAGATAAAATAGATATAAATATTGTAACTGTAATTCTTACTTGATAACTGTTTTGTTATATGTAATTTTGCTATGTTAAAGTGAATGCCCTTCCTTTTTGTTTAAACAGAAAAAGGGGAAATGATGGAGGAAGGTCATTGGTTAATTAATAAAGAAACTGCTTGGCCCTCATAGGTTAGAACATAGTGGGTGGACTAAAAAGAACAGAATGCTGGGAGGAAGAGGAAGTGAGCTTAGATGCCAATGCAACTGCTCCCCAGGGCAGATGTGATGATGCTCTGATCCAGGATGGATGTAGGCTAGAATCTTCCTGGTAAGTGCACCTCAAGGTGCTACACACATTAGTAGAAATGGGCCAGGCAGTGTTTAAAAGAATACAGTTTGTGTGTTATTATTTTAGGGCATAAGCTATCCAGGCGGCCGGGAGCTGGGTGGCAGGAATGCAGCCCGCATGCTCCTTCAACACTACCTGCATTAATTTTGCAAGAATGAATAAACATTCCTCAATACTTGTAGTTATTAGCTTCTTTATAGAGCAGAGTGTCTCATCCTAGAAAAAAAATGGGAGAAGGAGTGGAGCCATTTACTGTATTGGCATTGACCACAAAGCATCTATTACAAGAGAGATGGGAATGGATGAATCAGGGCAGCATTCCACTTTGAAGACCAGACAGTGAGTTCTTCTGCCACTAAATAATTAGATCCGAGGCTGCTGTCAGTCTAAACAAAGAGAGTGAGAGAGTACCGTGAGCATTTTCTTCCTGGAAGTTGGCACCTTTTAAACGATACATACAAGTCTTCATATTTCAAATCAATTAGAAGATTCTCATATCTCAGTTTCCTCATTTATATAACATTTTAAAATTATTTATTTTATATCTCCACTGCAGTTTCCCCTCCTTCCTCACCTCCAGTTCCCAAGAGCAAGCCAAAGTGTAAGGGGTGGCCCCTTTTCCCACTGTTAGGAGTCCTACAGGTAGATCAAGTTATTCAACTATCACATATAGCTAGAAGGACTAGATAAGTTCCATGCAGACTCCCTAGTTGTTGGTTCAGACTCTGTGAGCTTCTATGAGCCAGGTTAGTCATATCTGTTGGTTTTCTTGTGATGTCCTTGACCCCTCTGGCTCCTACAATCCTTCTTTTTTTTTTTTTTCAGGATTCCCTAAGCTGTGGGTTTTTGCATCTCTTTCCAGAGATGGAGATTTCTGATGACAGGTTTCTGATGATGATTGGGGATTGGGGTAGTCACTAATCTGATCACAAGAGAAGGCCCAGGTCAGGCTACATTTCAGCTATTGCTAGGAGTCTTAGCTGGATTCATCCTTTTAGATTTGTGGGAATTCCCTTGTAACATGTTTTTCCTGACTCAAAAATTCCCTCCCTTTCCATTCAGCTCTTCCTGTAGTCTCCCCCTACCTCCACCTTACAAACTAAGTGATCCCTCATGTTCCAATCCACACCCATCCCCAGTCCATTCAGGAGATATCTTCTATTTTCCCTTCCCAGGGATATCTATAGAGACATGACATTTTAATCAGCCCTATTTTGTTCTGTAGTAAGAAAATCTGAGGTTTATTTCAATTAAGAATTTGTATATGATTCTGTGTTGTGTTGAGAGTGAAGCATTTCACTTGGACAAAGATTGTACCAGTGTTGAGTATTCATCACTGGATATGTGAAACACCACAAAACAGCTGAGGCATAGCTTAGTTGGCAAAGTGTTTGCCTAGCAAGTCTGAAGACATAAGTTAATTCCTAGAACTCATAAAAACCCTGGGAGTAGTGGCATACCCTGGGGATCACTGGGTAGCTACTTTAGTATACTAGGGAAGTTCCAGGCTACTTAGAAACCGTGTCTCAATAAAGGTGATAGTGATAATAAAATTTGGTCAGGAACTGAAAGCTCATTCTGTGATGGGCCCTAGATAAATGTCATTCTAGTTACTCTTAAAAGAGTAATTTTATTTTAGAGAAGAAGATAATCAGATATTAAGAGGCTAAGAAGCAACTCCAGAGTAAAAGGGTTTAAAATTCTGTTGAGGTTTGAGAGACATGAAAACTTGAGTTAATGTGTTGCTCTTCATTAGGACTTAAGTAAATAAGAAATTAATGTGGAGGTGAGCCCAATATTAGGAGAAGAGGTGTAGAAGATATGGAGATGCCTCAATAAATTGATGTGGATTTTATTTAAAGCTGAATTTTGCTAGAGTCTAGAAAGAAAATCTTAATCTTTAATTGACACAGGCTGCTATACTAACAAAGCACTTGTATGCCCAAAGTTGATTTTCATTCTAGCCATATTCTTGTTTTGAATCTAGGTCAAGGAATCAATGTGTATGTTGTAGAGCTATTTAGATAAATAGAAGCAATAAGACCTCTGCTTATCTCTATTACTGTATTTTATTGTATTTACACAAACACACACACACACACTGTTATAGGGAGTGTCTGGCAAGTTTGATATCTGTGGTGGACAGCAACAGACCAGAAATTCAAAAATAGGAGAGTATTGGATCCTGCAATCTTGAGTCTAAAGTCAATGGAGTCCTTGTAAAAGTCATTCAGGGTTTCTGAAGATGTTGCAGTCATCAAAGGAGGTCTTGCTCTTTGAAAATAAAGTCTTCAGATGAGTAGAGGCCTCCACACATTATACAAAATAACCGTCTTTATTCAAGTCTATCAGATTATAATATTTTACTTTTTATTTATTCTTCTCTCATATGTTACATCCAAACAAGAATTTTACTTCACCTCTGTCCTCCCAACAACCTTCCCACCTCCTGTTTCTTGTCCCTTTCCCTTTCAGAAAAGGACAGGCCTTCCAGGGATATCAACCAAGCATGACATAACAAGTTATAAGACTAGGCACTTGCCTTTATTAAGGCCTGATGAGGCAACTCAGTGGGGAAAAAGAGTACTAAAAGCAGGCAAAAGTGTCAGAGGCAGCCCTGCTTCCACTGTGTGTAGTCCAACAAGAACACCAAGCTACACAATCATAACATATATGGAGAGGACCTAAGCATTATTAGTAAAGCCCAGAGACAGAAACTGGGGTTCAACCTGAAGGTCAGGAGAGCAAAACAGCCAGTCACGGGCTCTAACCTCTACCTCAGTCCAAAATGATGATCCTTCCTCTAGTGATCTGTCTCCTCCCATCTTATATTTTTTTCTAGGACTGGGATTAAGGATGGGCACCACTGGGATTAAAGGCACTGCCCAGTTTCTATGGCAAATTAGTGTGGCTACTGGGACTAAAAGCATATGTTACCACTGACTGTACTATAAGGCTGATGAGTGGGGCCGATTTACTCTATGATCTTCAGGCAAGTTTTATTTATTGAAGTACAAATAAAATGTGACTACAGAGGCTAGATCTGACCCACACAGGCTCCTTGACCATCAATTCATTCTCAATGAGCCCCAGTGAGGTCTGATTAGTGGATTCTGTGGGTTGTTTTCTTGTGGACTTCTTGACGCCTCTGACTCCTACAATCCATCCTTGCCCTCTTCCATAGCATTCCCTGAGCTCTGCTTAATGTTAGGTTTTTGGGTTTCTGCATCTGTTCCCATCAGTTGCTAGAAGAATTTTCTCTGATGATAATGATGGTAGGCTCCAGTCTATGAGTATAGCCAAAGTATCACTGAGGATCATTTCATTAATTTTAATCACTTCTAAACTATACCTGCTTTTATTTTTTTTATTATTAATTTATTTAATTATTAAAGATTTCTGCCTCTTCCCCGCCACCACCTCCCATTCCCTCCCCCTCCCCCAACAAGTCTTCCTCCCTCCTCAGGCCAAAGAGCAAGCAGGTTTCTCTGCCCTGTGGGAAGTCCAAGGACCACCCACCTCCATCCAGGTCTATTAAGGTGAGCATCCAAACTACCTGGGCTCCCACAAAGCCAATACGTGCAATAGGATCAAGAACCCATTGCCATTGTTCTTCAGTTCTCAGTAGTCCTCATTGTCCGTTATGTTCAGCGAGACTGGTTTTGTCCCAAGCTTTTTCAGACCCCGGCCAGCTGGCCTTGGTGAGTTCCCGATAGAACATCCCCGTTGCCTCAGTGTGTGGGTGCACCCCTCGCGGTCCTGAGTTCCTTGCTCGTGCTCATGCTCCTTCTGCTCCTCCTTTGGATCGTGAGACTTCAGTCCAGTGCTCCAATGTTGGTCTCTGTCTCTGTCTTCTTTCATCGCCTGATGAAGGTTAATATTCAGGAGGATGCTTATATGTTTTTCTTTGGGTTCACCTTCTTATTTAGCTTCTCTAGAATCACGAATTATAGTCTCAATGTCCTTTATTTTTGGCTAGAAACCAAATATGAGTGAGAACATCCCATGTTCCTCTTTTTGGGTCTGGCTTACCTCACTCAGGATAGTGTTTTCTATTTCCATCCATGACTGAGAAGCTTCTGTAAAGCAAAGGACACTGTCACTAAGACAGAAAGGCAACCCACTGACTGGGAGAAGATCTTCACCAACCCCGCAACTGACAAAGGTCTGATATCCAAAATATACAAAGAACTCAAGAAATTAGACCGTAAAAGGTTAATCAATCCAATTATAAAATGGGGCACTGAGCTGAACAGAGACTTTTCAACAGAAGAAGTTCAAATGGCCAAAAGACACTTAAGATCGTGCTCAACTTCCTTAGCAATCAGGGAAATGCAAATCAAGACAACATTAAGATACCATCTTACACCGGTCAGAATGGCTAAAATCAAAAACACCAATGATAGCCTCTGCTGGAGAGGTTGTGGAGAAAGGGGCACTCTCCTCCATTGCTGGTGGGAATGCAAACTTGTGCAACCACTTTGGAAAGCAGTGTGGCGGTTTCTCAGGAAAGTCGGGTTCAACCTACCTCTCGACCCAGCAATACCACTATTGGGAATATACCCAAGAGATGCCCAAACATACAACAAAAGTATATGCTCAACTATGTTCATAGCAGCATTGTTTGTAATAGCCAGAACCTGGAAACAACCTAGATGTCCTTCAATGGAAGAATGGATGAAGAAAGTATGGAATATATACATATTAGAGTACTACTCAGCAGTAAAAAACAATGACTTTTTGAATTTTCTATACCTGCTTTTAAAAGAATAAGAAGAGAATCACAAACTAGAAGATTATGTTTTCAAAAACATGTATTAAAACTCTCACCTCATTTTGTGCCAAGTTGCAACATGAGGAGTTTATTTGATCTTCCATATCATTAACTCTTTCCAATCTCCATAATTATTCAAGTTGCCACATTATCCATGGTCTAGTCTGAGTTCCCACTTACCTCAACTTCCAGGCTTCAGCTAGGACATGCTTCACGACTAAAAGCACAAACAGTAAAGACCCAAAAACCTGACGGTAGTATATAAAGAATATTCTTCCCAAATAGTAAAGAATATATATTCTACTCAGTGTCCCATGGAAATTTTCAAAAATAAAACACATCCTGTGTCACAAAACCAATCTTAACAAGTTCAGAAAAATTGAAATAATTCCATGTGTCTTACCTGACCAAAATATAATATAGAACAAATCTATAGAAATCACACTAGTTTGTGGTGGTGAAACAGCTTACTACTGAATGATGAATGTGTAAAAGAAAAAAATCAATAAGGAAACAAAAATTCCTGGAAAATCCCACATTAGGGACCTTATAAGATTAAAATGCTTCTGGCTTCTGAACACCTAAAATAGCAGTCAATAAAATGAAGAGGAAGCCCACAGAATCGTCTAGAACCTTTGCTATTTCTGTTTATGATAGATGATTAATATTATATATACATATAAATGTGTGAGCATGTACATATATTTGAGATTGAGATATGGAGAAAGAGTTCTCAAAAGAAATTAAAAATGATAAGAGATATCTGAAAAATCTTTTTCATTATCTTTAGGAATTAGGGAAATACAAATTACAACAATTATGATATTTCATTTTATGTTGGCCAGAATGGCAAAGATAAAAACAAAATGACAACAGCAACAACCACAAAAAAGCAAAACCCAAAGCTGACAACAAATGCTTGGGTTTGTAGGGAAAATGGAACCCTCACTCACTGTGGGTAGGACCGCAAAAGGCTCTACCACCTCTGGAAATCAGTGTCAAGAAATCTCAGTATGTTCAAAATAAATCTACTGTATCTTTCAGGTATAACACTTCTTGGCATATGCCCAAAGACTTTCTATCCTCTGGACAGATACTTATCTAGCCATGTTAGTTGCTCCTCTGTTCACCATAGCTAAGGAATGGAAACAAACTGAATGTCTTTCACTGCATTCATTATGTGCACCTAAACAGCCTCAAAGACTGTTTTAAATGTTTGGTTTCACATGAAGGAAAGAAAGTTTATCAATCTCCTTTGAAATTATTTGATTAATATCAAGCCCAGGTTTGAATTCTCCACCATCACTCTATCTCCATTGTCTGTCAGTCTATAATTTGTGGTTTCTAGCTTATTTGTAGTATGATAATATGGCATTTTCTAATATGTACTATGCATTTAAAATTAGTAAGTAAATATTTTGATTAAAATGAATAAAATGGCATAAATATATAGATAATTCATGGATGAAAAATAAGTATATGAAAAGATGATTAACGTATGCCATTTAAAATGGAGCACTTAAATTGACATTGCAACTCTCCATGTAATTACTAGAAAGACCAAAATGTCCACAACACTGATCACAGCTGATGTTGGAGAGGATGTGGAGCATCAAAACTGCTCCTTCATCTCCTGTGGAAATTCAAAACGGTAGACCCACATTGAAAGACAGCATGATAGTTTCTTATAGTTTAAACATACTCCTTACTATAGGACCCAAAAGTTATGTCTCTTACTATTTAACCAATATAATTGAAAACTTACGTTCACAAAACAGTTCTGCATGTGAATGTCTGTGGAGCTTTATTTATAATTGCCCAAACTTGGAAGCAACTAAGATGCTTTTCAGTAAGTGAATGGATAAATATGCTAGGGTGCACTTGGACATTGAAATATTATTCAGTGTTAGAAATAAATGAGCTGTCAACCTGTGAAAAGACATAGAAAATAATGAATGCATAAGAAGCCAAGAGAATGGCTGTTCATTGTGTTATTCCTTTAACCTGACATTCTGAAAATTGCAAACTTATGTTTGCACAGTAAAAAGAAATCAGCAGTTGTCAGGGGTGGGGGTGGCAGAACATAGATATTTCAGGTCTATTGCAACTCATCCTTGGATGGTGAAGAGGCAGATAAATGTCAGTGCATATTGGGCACACCCTCTATAATGTACAAAACCAAGATTGAAACTTAGTACCACTGATGAAATTTGGATATGGCTAGAGTGATGTTAAATGTCATTTCATATTAAGCAAAACTCACAGAATACACAACATTGAGAGTGGTGGGGAAGGTAAGCCCTGGGTTTTATGTAAATATGACATGCCACTGTAGGCTGGACTGCAACAACACTAATACTTTGGTACAGAATGTTGACGGTAGTTGCCTGTGTTTGGGGAGATGGAAAATATATAATATCTCTGGACTTTTATGTTAGTCTTGGTGTAAAGACAAAAGTTCTCTACACAGCAACACTATTTCAAATGACAGAGAAAAGTTGAATATCAGTGAAAACATAAGAAAAAACATTATAATCATAATATGGGAATATGTAAACTTGTGTTTGGTCAAATAGAGGCATCATCATTTAACCAAATCAACCCCCAAATTAGCCACAGTACACTGATATTTGATGTCCTGTGTGTCTCAAATTACATTAAGAATGGTGGTAATGATTTACTCAGGACCCTGAGGAATTGGCTGGGATGGAAAAAGATAAGATAATTGCAGTATGTCACTTGACTATCATATCCTAGGGCATGAGACAACCATCTCATTAAACACCAGGTTCTTCCTGGACTTAAAGCTTAGACTAGCATAAAGCACTGACTTTAAATTTTAAGAATTTAGTAAGTATAGTATATGGTGCTGGGTAGTGGTTGAATCTTGGTAGATTCAAGGTAGAAAGGAATAGATAGCTTACTGAGAAAATAATAAATGTAGAAATAATATAGAACAGGAGATCTTGTACGTAGTAGGAACAAATAAAGCCTTATAGGAGAGTCTGTGAAGTATAGTGGCATGCTGTTGAGACAGAGTATATAAATATACATAACACCCTTCAGAAAATAGGAGTCTTAAAGGTTAACAAGCCAGGGATCTATTGAAGGAACCATCAGAAAGGTAAGATAACTGGAAAGTAAGGCAAGAGTGAGGAAAGAAAAGATTTGGAACATACAGAGACTTTTATGAAATATTGAAGACTTTAGATTTTAAAGAAAGCATAGAAAACAAATTTGGTAAGAGCAGAGACACTGCCACACATCTGTCCCAGGAACTAATGAGGAAAGATGTATGTGTATGGGAGTTGAGAAGTGTGGTGTGTATTTTGGAGAACAGTTCTCATTACAGAAAGAAGTGAATGAAAGCTCATTCTTTTCTTAAACTTTAAGAAATTCAGAGAAATGGCAATTCATCAAAAATCTTGATCCAAGATTCAGTTTTGCTTCACTAAAACATAATAATCAAAAACTATTCTTTAGGTTTGATAACCAGCTTTGATTCTAAAGGACCTGCTTACAAGATGATCTCAAGGATCTAAAGCATGAATTTTCTTTGATTAAAAATGAACCGTTGGCAATAAATTATAGATAATTATAGATACCTTGTAAGTAGTTTGGAAAAGTCAGAGCAAAAGTACATGGCTAATACAGACTTGACCAAGTGATCTGAAGCTCTCCTTATGGGATTGTTACAGACTTTAACAATTTCATATGCAACTCACAAATGAAGTTTATTGATGTCATTTATTTGAAGCATTGAGTAAAAGTATAAACACAGTAATCAAAAATAATTCCACAGCTTTGTTCTAGAATGCACTTTCCACAATGGCTATAGAGATATTATTTATTTTGTGAAGTTAGGAAGTTTCACACCCAAAGAATGATATCTCTTTTCCTTCCTCATGAAGTTAGATTTATATTATACTCACAATATTAGTGAATAAGGACAGGGCATTGTGTAGTGTCTGTGAATAGGTCATTAAAAAATTCAGCTTTCTCTTGCACCCTTTTCTTGGAAGATTTGACTCTAGAACCCAGCCTCCTCTTTTTGGAGACTTAGACTCTATTAATATCCTAGATGAAGTTTTAACAATAAGCAAACCTGTGAGTGGTTAGAGCTTCTATACTGGATGACATCAGTGATGCTATGTGGAATGCAGGAGATTTGCATCCATTTTCAGACTGCTTATGGGAGGCAAATGATTTTTTAAACCATAAAGTCTGTATTATGATGACAAGGTCAGGTTTAGCTAAGTTTTTTAAACCAAAAAGAAATTGTTGTGTTCAATGTTTTGCATTTAGTAGAAAATAATAAGCTTTATTGTTGATGATTTATTTTATTTCCTTCCCTTTGCTTTTCTTCATCTATCTATGTAGAAGACTTTCTTTTTCTAGAAATGGTAGAACAAGCTTACCTTTGAATTTCTACTTCCTCCTAAGCACAATTTAACATAGGACAAAATGGATTGGAAGATAGAATATTAAGTAATAACTTTGTATTTTAAAATGTTTCAGATTTTACAGTAGCGATAGAAAATATTTGTGTATTTTCTCTTCAGTTTTTTTTCTTTATTAGCATATACTAACTATATAGAGCAAGGAGTTTTGTTACAACTTTTAATTCTTTTATATAATGCACTCCTACCACATTCACATTTTCTATTCATCTTTCTTGTCTTTCCCTTCCTTTCTTGTCTGGTTTCACTTTCCCAGTAGATACCCTACTTTCATGTCCTTTTCTACTTCTTAGATTCCACATGTGTAAGAAGGCAGGCAATGGTAAGGCATGTGCCACCAAACATGTACTGAGGTCATATAACAACTTACAGGAATCCATTATCTTTCTATCATGTATGTCTCAGGGGATTTGAACACAGGTCACCAGGGCTAGTGGCAAGCCCCTTTATCCACTGAGTCATCTCACTAATCCTAATTTATTTCTTAAGAGGGTACATAACTATCTCTTCCTCTGACATGTTTCTGCTTTAGTAAGCCCTATCTGCCTCACTGCATAATTATTTAAAAATATTATTTAGAAAATATTCCTCATAAGTATTTTATGTTAGAGCTGTTTATCAATCAATTCATATAACACATATCCACTGATTGTCCATTAGCAGCAGTACTAAGAATTAAAGGGGATATTAGCTGTTTTGTGTTACAAGTGCCATAATCTCATGATCACACAAGGGATGCCACTGAGGAGTTAAAACATCATAATATGTTTGCTGTGTAGATATTTCTGACTTCAGAGTGAAGAATGACTGTTTATGGAACAAACCTAGAATCAAGAGAATTAGGCAAGATAGATAGTTGTGACTGGAAATGATAATGGATGAGGATGGAGGCAGTGAGTCTGGTGAATGAGAATATATATATATATATATATATATATATATATATATAGAGAGAGAGAGAGAGAGAGAGAACGTTTATTTAAAATTTTAGTTCCAGGGTTGGAAACAAGGAAGGCATCAGGATAAACTCCAGGATTTGTGTCTAACAAGTAGTTTGGTTGCAGTGACACTAAGAAGGTGGAGAAACCTCCTTACAAAGGTCCTTCACTCAGAGAGAATTATAATGGGTACAGCTTGGTGTGAGCTGGTCAAGTTTCTCTAAGTTATCCAGGTGAAACTGTCAATATCCAATATTCTTTTTTTTTTTTTTTTTTTGCTTTTTTCGAGACAGGGTTTCTCTGTGGTTTTGGAGCCTGTCCTGGAACTAGCTCTTGTAGACCAGGCTGGTCTCGAACTCACAGAGATCCGCCTGCCTCTGCCTCCCAAGTGCTGGGATTAAAGGCGTGCGCCACCACCGCCCGGCTTCAATATCCAATATTAACAAAGACACAGGCCTACCCATCTGTAGATTGAAACTCAGCAAGAAGAAATGAACCAGTGGTGAGAATCCAGAAACTGTCAGCACGTAGAAGATAACAAAACTCTGAAAGAAGAAGCGATGTCTCAAAGTGAATTTACCAGGTTAATGAAAGATGCATGACCAAAAAATCTCAGAGAATATTCACATTTAAGGGAGATAAGGAATATTTTTATTCCTTATTTCCATCAGGAAAAAGAAACCACAAGGATGTACTATTGGGGATCAAATATTCCACAGTTATGCTTACCAATATGTATTTAGAAAATCTTTAAGTTTACGGAGCATGGTGGACAAACTCATAATTAAGGAAGTAACAAGTTAGGCAGAAAAATATGCAATCAGGAGGAAAGGTAGGAAAGGGCTTAAAAGTTACTGGAACATGAAGAGTGAAGCAAGAATAAAGTCGGGAATTCTGTTTCTGGCAGTACCGCCAATGGTGGAGGCTGTCCCACCCTTCAAGTTTCAGTAGTGACTATTGAAATGTATATGTTCAAAAACCAGATGTTTCTGTATTATTGTGGATCCTTCATAGTGTCTGTTTTTAACACATCGATTTTATACTATTGGGCCTTTGCGATATAAGAAGAATTCTAGTGACACCATGGAAGTGCTGTCTGAAAATAGTATACACTGCAGGTCTCCAGGTGGCACATTCCCTGATCATGTCTTAATAACTTGCTTCTGAAGGTTTAAGGGTGCATTTTTAAAAAATCAGTTTTTTCTTGGCAACGGCATGTAGAACAGGATTGTTTTCAGTTCCTCTACTAAGTGCATCTTTCAGATGCTAATTTTTCAGTTAGGAACAAAATGACCTAAAAGTAGCAGAATAGTCAGAGATTTTTGCAAGTTTAATAAGCCTGAGTGCTGCTTATTTGAAAGATTGGCTTTCTCCCTCCCATCCTACTCCGCTACTCAGCTCTTTCTCTCTCCCTGTCTTGCTTACGCTAACTCTTCTCTCTACTCTTTCTTTCCTTTACTTCTTTTCTTGCTCCTCTCTTCTGTCTCCATCCTTACAGCCTAACTTTCAATGATTATCAATTGATGTTGTTATGTATGAGGCAGATGGGACTGTGATGAGAACACAGCATGCACATTCATAGAGAGATGATAGAGGTTTCCTGGTTGTCAAGGACAAGAGAGAATAATGCTGCCTTTGGCCACTGAGTATTGAGTTTAGGTGGGCGACTTATTTATTGTTTGGTTCTCAAGATGTACCATAACACATGTGGGATGAATTCATGTAGCTTACATGACAGTGTTATATATGGAGGAATACTGCTCAGTGAATCACAGAAGAGTTCATTAACCACGCAGTTTAAATGCCCTGTCCTGCCTTCATATGAACGTTACCTTTATAGTCACACAGGCCTTAAGGAGATGAAGTGTCTGCTTTCTTCCTCATCAGACATTCGGATGGCTGAGTAAACAGTTGATCAATTTCACAAACTGAAATCTTCTGTAATTTTTATTTTTCTTCATTTTCATAGTTCTTTGAGGATGCTGTATAGTATACTTTGATTATAGTCACCCATCTCCCAATTTATCCCAGATCCACTTCCTCCCATCTCTACCCTAATTTGTGCCAGCCTCTCTATTTTGTCTCTTAAAATCTATTGAGTCAAATTGGTGCAGTTTCAATCAGTTCTGGATTATTTCACTTCTAACATTGTACTGTATATCTGGTACTCAGTGTCTCGGTTTCTTTCATCAGAAAAAAATTCATGTTAACGCTCATGAAAGTGAACTAAATTATGGTGCACTTTTCATTTTCATCATCTATGCTTGCTCTATTTGTTTGCTTTGAATATCCTTACAGTAAATGTTTCATGATTTTAATAACTCGTGTATGTTTTTAATTAAAAGGTTTTGTTATGTTGGAGGGAGAACTGCTTGTTTGTCCCTCTTGCCTGGCTAGCTTAGACCTGAAATAATCTCACAGAAACTGTATTCATTAAGTCACTGCTTGACTCATTAGCTCTAGCATCTTATTAGCTAACTCTGACATATTAATTTAACCCATTTCTATTAATCTGTATATAACCACGAGGCTCTGCATTACCAGATAAAAAATTCCCAGTGTCTGTTGCCAGCAGCTCCATGGCTTCTCTCTGACTCCACCCTTCTTCCTCCCAACATTCAGCTTAGTTTTCCCTGCCTACTTAAGTTCTACCTTGCTATAGGTCCAAAGCCATGTCATTATTCATTAATGGCAATCACAGCACAAAGAGTGGACTCCCATATAACCTCCCCTTTTCTGTTTAGATAAAAAGGAAGGTTTTAAATTTAACATAGTAAAATTACATATAATAAAAAAGGTATCAAATAAGAATTACAGTTATAATATTTATATCTACCTTATCTTTTATTATAAGTAAGGAAAACTCTAACTATAAATTCTTCAACTTCATCAAAGACTCCAGAAGGATATCACATTATCGAGCAAATAGAAAGTACATTGTAAGCAACTTCTAAAACTTTAGAATTGACAGAGAAATCTTGCTGCCTGGACAGTCACCCAAAGATTTTCTGTACCATTGGAGCATTCATCTTCAGCCTACAGGCCCATAGTATCCAGCAGACTTTCCATGAAGCAGGAAATTTCAAAGGCAGTTAAGTCATTTTCTTCTGTATCCTGCAGAATGTCTGGCAGACTCTTTCATGAAGCAGGAACTCCGAAGGATCACCTTACCTTTAGGCAAGTTAAGCAGTCATTTCTCTGCAGGTCCTTCATGTCCAATTAAGCAGTCCAGGCAAGAGCAGTTTGTTGCCCAAATAGCTAGCACACTCCATTAGGGCCTCTTCAGTGCCACTCTTCCTCTTGAAGTAATTGGTGCTGCCAGGAGCAGATGTGTCTCATTGTCACGAAAAGTCCTAAGTTATTAAAACATTTTAAATGCCATATTGTGAAGGTCTCTGAAAGATCTGAAGAATACCTATCTAACTGAAATATCTCTATATATCTAGAAAATCTAACTAACATGACTACAAGCTTGACTATTATAGATGATTATCTATTAACCTGTATTTCTTAATTATACATTACATTTCTAAATGAGTTGCACAAACATAATACCTTAATCAAGATCAGAAATACATATACACAGTTTAACAAAACTGACCTTAAATTTGTATTAATAAACCAAGATCCATGCCAATGAAAATCTCTATAGCATATCCCACTTTAAATGTAAAAGAAATACTTATAGACAATATTTGGGAATATGGGTGTAGTTATTTCTCTCCAAACTGTTTCCTGCTGTTTATTGGGTGAAGTATTTTCTCTGTGGGGGTGTTCACAGCAATCTTTCAGGGGATTTTGTTCCATCAAACCATATTGGTCTGGAAGGAATCCACAGGTTCTCATCTTCTGTGAAAACAAAAGAAGAACCTCTATTCCAAAGAAACATATCCTTAGACCCATATTCTGATATGGCCAAGATACCTTTAAAATATATATGCTGGTTTATCTTAGCAGCCCAAACAATGAAATGTCTCTCTATACTTAGCTCCTTCACAGTAAAAAAATTCAAAGAAAGCACAATAATATATATATAGGATATATATATATATATATATATATATATATATATATTCCAGATTCTTTGTGAATAGTACATCTTTACATGGTTTCTTCTTCTTTTTGGCTCCTTTTATCTCTGACTGTCTGTACTCTGTCTCTTTAAAGACTTTGTTTTATTTTTTGAAAACCATTTACTTCTTTTTATAATTGCAGAATGTCTGGTAGAATCTTTCATGAAGCAGGATCCCTGAAAGACTGTCTTACCTTCTTTAGGTAACTTCAGCATTCCTTTTTCTGTGGATTCTGCATGTCTAGTTCATGCAGCATAGCTTCAAACAGTCTAGGCAACAGCAACTTCTTGCCAAAATGGCTAACAAACTCCATAAGGAGCCTCTTCAATGTCCATTATTTTCTTGAAGTAGATTAGTACTGCCAGGAGCAGATGTGTCTCATTGTCATAAAAAGTTGTAAGTTCTTAAACATCTTAAATCGCCATATTTTGAAGGTCTTTGAAAGATTTGATGAATATGTCCATCTGAAATATATCCCTATACATCTAGAAAACCTAACTAACATGACTGCAAGCTTGACTATCATGGATGACTATCTATTAACCTGTGTTTCTTAATTATACATTACATTTTAAATGAGCTGCACAAACAGAATACCTTAATCATAAGCAAAAATATATGTTATGTATAAATATATATGTATACCTATATTTATAGATATACATATATAAAACAAAATTGGCATTAAATTTGTATCAATAAACCAATATACATACCAATGCAAAGTATTCATATTTATGACATACTCCCTTTTTGATGTAAGCAAACATTTATAAACAATCATTTAGGGAATTTGGGCGTAGTCCTCTTCAAACTACTTCGGCTTTTTGTTTGGTAAAGTAATTTTGGGGGTGTTCATGGTGACCTTTCATGGGGTCTTGGTCTATCAAACCACATTAGTCTGGAATTTACCCACAGGTTCTCATCTTCTGTGGAAACAAAAGTAGAATCTCTTTTCCAAAGCAACATATCCTTAGACTCAAATTCTGAAGACAAAATACCTTTATATTGGCTTAACTTGCAGTCCATACAATGAAATGTCTCTCATTACATAGCTCAGTCAAAAATTTCACAGAAAACACAATAATATACACAATCCAGACTTTTGTGTATATTCCATCTACATGAATTTTGTCTTACTCTATTACTTTTTCTACAAGTTTAATTTTTATTTTATCTTTAATTCTTTAATCTATGACTGTCTGTGCTGTAGGGACTCCTTCAGCCAGTAGCCTTTAAGTTACCTGCCCACTTGGGTATGGCCTCTTATACTGTAAATGCCGATGTAAAGCAAATGCTGCCTCTTTCTCATGGCTTCTGAATTTGGTCGTTGTTTTCCCTTTGAGCAGAGGACTGTGACCTGTGAGTCTACCCCTAAATATATAAGCCGTAATTATACTCAATTTTGAGTTACTGTGGGATTTCTTTTTAGCATTCATCTTCATCTGGCACCCCATGTGGATTCCAACTCCTCACTTACTAGGTGGACCAGTCTAAAAGGCCCAACCAGTCCATGGCCCAAAAGGTCTCCCACCCTTGCCCACCTGGTTTGCATTTACTTACTATGAATTTATTTATTTATTTATTTATTTATTTATTTATTTTGTAAAACCATGCCATAGTGGAGTTAAGTGCAGCAACTTGGAAATTTCCCACACTCATGCACATTCCCCACCCCTACTGTCATATTTCCTGCTGCACAGCAATTAACACAGCTTCTGGTTTGTACTCCTTGATTGTGAGCTCTGGGATCCATGCTCTCTGTATGGAATTAATTTAATTGCTTTCAATTTTTCAAGGAAAGCATATCTGTCAGTATTTAACCAGGTGTCAAGGAGGAAAACCAAAGTGGCACAGGACTGTTCATGCTGTCACTGGTTGCATTGCTGCTGGTTGTGACTCCTTGCCATGTGGATGTAATCACGACATCTGCTGGACAATAAAGATTATTACACCTAAAACAATTTACCAAATCTCATAACAAAGTTAATATTTGATTAATTAAGTTTATTTGATTAATAAATAAATCAATAAACTTGAAAGTTATATAATTTCAGACAGTATTACCATGCAAAATTTTAATAACCTTTTTGCTGATACTATGGATTGTATTCTGCAAGGCATATGTGTTTATGGTGATATATCCATTTATTGGATATTGGAACTCAGTTTTTTATTCATATTTTTGTTTTCACAGAGGATGAGACCCTGTGGATTGCTTCTATCCCAATATGGTATGATAGACCACACTCTCCTGAAAGGTTGATGTAAACACCTTCAAAAAATTACTTCGTTCAACTGCCAACTGAGATGAAACTAGCACACAGGTTATACCATGAAAGACCTAATTAACAGTGCCCCCATTCAGCAGGAAGCAGTTTGGAGAGAAAAAAAACTGCGCCCATGTTCCCAAATATTGTTTATAAATGTTTTTTTACATTTAAAGGGGGATATGATATAGATATGAATAATTTGTATTGGTATGGATTTTAAGGTCAATTTTGTTATATGTATACGTATTTCTAATATTGATTAAGGTATTGTGATTGTGAAGTTCATTTTTAAAATGTAATGTATAATTAGGAAATATAGGTTGTTAATGGATAATCATCAATAATAGTCAAGCTTGTAGTCATGTTAGTTAGATTTTATAGATATATAGAGATATAATTCAGTTATATAGGCATTGTTCATATCTTTCAAAGACTGCAGAATATGACATTTAAAATATTTTAATAACTTAGGGTTTTTCATGGAAATGAGACATGTCTGCTCCTGGAAGCATCAGTTACTTCAAGAGGAAGATGGGCATTGAAGAGGCTCCTTATGGAGTTTGATAGGCATTTGGGCAAGAAACTGCACTTGCCTGGACTGTTGCATAAACTGGACAAAGAGAACCCTCAGAGAGAGGACTGCTGAACTTGCCTAAAGGTGAGATGGTCTTTCGGCGTTCCTGATTCATGAAAGAGTCTGCAAGATATTCTGCATGACACAGCAGATAGTGACTGAACTGTCTTTGAATTTTCCTGCTTCATGGAAAAATCTGCTGGATACTATGGACCTGAAGGCCAAAGATGAACCCCAAAGGTACAAAATAACTTTGGGTGAGTGTCCAGACAGCAAAATATCGCTGTCATTTCTAGAGTTTTAGAAGTTGATTATTTCTTGTTTGCTTAGGTAATATTATATCCCTCTGGAGTCTTTGATAGAGTTGAAGAATGATTAGTGATAGTTATAGTTTTTCTTAGTTATGATAAAAGATAAAGTATATACAAATATTATAACTGTAATTCTTGCTTGATAACTTTTTTGTTATATATAATTTTACTACATCAAAGTGAACGCCTTTCTTTTTTGTTTAAAGAGAAAAAGAGGAAATGATGGAGGAAGGTCATATATCTATTGGTTAATAAAGAAACTGCCTTGGCCATTTTGATAGGACAGCAGCTTAGATAGGCAGAGTAGACAGAACAGAATGCTGGGAGAAAGAAGTCGAGTCAGGCAGTCACCATATTCTCCCACCCAACACAGACACAGGTTAAGATCTTTCCTGGTAAGCCACACCTCGTTGTGCTACACAGATTATTAAGTATGGGTTAAAACAAGATGTGAAAATTAGCCAATAAGAAGCTAGAACTAATGGGCCAGGCAGTATTTAAAAGAATGCAGTTTCTGTAATTATTTTGGCTTAAGCTAGCCGTGCGGAGCTGGGCGGGAACGCAGCCCACCGCTCCTCACTACATATTATATCCTTAAACAATGGTTTGATAACAGAGCCAAGAATAAGGCACTTTTAGAAATGATACAATATTTACGGACTAATAATGATCACCTAGCTGACAGGATTAATATTATTGAAAATCAAAATCTACCTGAAAAAATTAATACTATTGAAAAGGATAACATTAATTTCACAGACAAAATTCAATCCATGTCAAAGGATACTAAGAGATTATCTGAAAGAATTCATACTGTTGAATTTGACAATCAAAATATGTTAATAGGATATGATAGGTTAGCAGATAGAGTATCTTTCCAGGAAAGCAATTTGTATGTTATCCAAATAATGTCCAAGGATGTGATATTATCTTTAAAGGAAAAACTTCAGACCTCGAAATCACATGTGCAGAAAGAGGACCAGAGGCTAGGTGCCTCAATCAAATCACTAGAAATATATACACTAGGAGAGTTAGGCTTTACAGAGGACAATAGTAAAATGTTTTGAAATGATTGAGGAAATTACTGGAGCTGATGAGCAGGGAAATAAAGTACAAGGATAGAATTTAACATCAACAGTATTTGTCAGAAATGACTTACCCAGAGTTTAAGCTTTCTACCCTGTAATCTATTCTAAAAAACATGAAGTTCTAAAAGTCCAAAAGGATGCAAAAAAGGTAGATGAATAGTTATAGGAATAAATGATCTAAAAGAAGTTAAGTAAGCGGTTATATCTTGTGGCTTGCATTTAACATTTTTTAAGGAGATCATAAAGACAAGAGCTTCTAGCAATAAGGCCACCAACACAATTGACTTCAATTAGTTTCAACAGAACTAGATGATGAGCCACAATTACTATGGAAATGTTATTTGTGAGAAGTGGCAAAAATTTTAGAACAACAGGGAAAAGCAAAAGGATTTGAGACTTCCCAAGATCAAATTCTTTTTTTTTTATTAAAAATTTCTGCCTCCTCCCTGCCTCCCTTTTCCCTCCCCCTACCCCGCTCTCCACACCCCACTCCTCTCCCCCTCCCCCTCCAGTCCAAAGAGCAGTCAGGGTTCCCTGCCCTGTGGGCAGTCCAAGGTCCTACCCCCCCATCCAGGTGTAGGAAGGTGAGCATCCAAACAGGTTAGGTTCCCACAAAGCCAGTACATGCAGTAGGATCAAAACCCAGTGCCATTGTCCTTGGCTTCTCAGCAGCCCTCATTGTCCACAATATTCAGAGAGTCTGGTTTTATCCTATGCTTTTTCAGTCCCAGTCCAGCTGGCCTTGGTGAGCTCCCAATAGATCAGCCCCACTGTCTTAGTGGGTGGGTGCCCCCCTCGTGGTCTTGACTTCCTTGCTCATGTTCTCCCTCCTTCTGTTCCTCATTTGGACCTTGGGATCTCAGTCCATTGCTCCAATGTGGGTCTCTGTCTCTATCTCCATTCATTGCCAGATGAAGGTTTTATGGTGATATGCAAGATATTCATTAGTATGGCTATAGGATCAGGCCATTTCAGGCTCTCTTTCCTCAGCTGCCCAAGGACCTAGTTGGGGACATCTTGCTGGACCCCTGGGAACCCCTCTAGAGTCAAAGCTCTTGCCAACCCTAAAATGGCTTCCTTAATTAAGCTATATACTTCCCTGCTCCCATATCCATCCTTCCATTATCCCAACAAACCCATTCCCCTAAGCTCTCCCCATCCTCCCCTTCTCACTTGTCTTTTCCCACCTCCTCTTTCCCCCCATCCCACCCCACCAAAACATTCAGGAAATATGGGACACAGTAAAAAGACCAAACCTAAGAATAATTGGGATAGAAGAAGGAGAAGAATTACAGCTCAAAGGCCCATAAAATCTTTTTAACAAAATTATGGAAGAAAACTTTCCTAACATAAAGAAAGATATACCTATGAATATTCAAGAAGCATACAGAACACCAAATAGACTGGATCAAAAAAAAGTCCCCTCGCCATATAATAATCAAAACACAAAACATACAGATTAAAGAAAGAATATTAAAAGCTGCAAAGGAAAAAGGCCAAGTAACTTATAAAGGTAAACCTATCAGATTTACACCGGACTTCTCCATGGAAACCATGAAAGCCAGAAGGTCCTGGATAGAGGTACTGCAGAAACTAAGAGACCATGGATGCAAGCCCAGACTACTATACCCAGCCAAGCTATCATTCACTATCAATGGAGAAAACCAAATATTCTGGGAGAAGAACAAATTTAAACAATATGTAGCCACAAATCCAGCCTTAAAGAAAGTAATAGAAGGAAAATCACAACCCAAGGAATCCAACATTGCCAACACTCCCTATAATAACTCAGACAGCTAGCGACCCTTCACCAGCAAAACTCAAAGAAGGGAAACACACACACTCTACTACCAAAAAAATAATAGCAACCAGAGTCTACAACCACTGGTCATTAATATCACTTAATATCAATGGACTCAATTCACCTATAAAAAAGCACAGGCTAAGAGATTGGATACGGAAACAGGATCCAACATTCTGCTGCTTACAAGAAACACACCTCAACCACAAAGACAGACATCTACTCAGAGTAAAGGGTTGGGAAAAGTTTTTCAAGCAAATGGACCTAAGAAACAAGTGGGTGTGGCCATACTAATTTCTAACAAAACTGACTTCAAACTAAAATCAATCAGAAGAGGTAGAGATGGTCATTTTAAACTCATAACAGGAACAATTCATCAGGATGAAGTCTCAATCCTGAATATCTAAGCCCCTAATATAAAAGCACCCACTTATGTAAAAGAAACATTACTAGAACTCAAAGCAGTCATCAAACCACACACACTAACATTAGTCATCAACACACCTCTCTCACCAATGGACAGGTCAATCAGACAGAAACCTAATAGAGAAATAAGAGAATTAATGGAGGTAATAAAGCAAATGGACTTAACAGACATCTATAGGACATTCCATCCAAATAGGAAAGAATATACCTTCTTCTCTGCAGCTCATGGAACCTTCTCGAAAATTGACCACATACTCAGTAACAAAGCAAACCTCCACAGATACAAAAAAAATTTAGTGACCACCTGTGTCTTAATGGATCACCACGGATTAAAGTTAGAATTCAACAATGAGGCTACTCCCAGAAAGCTGACAAACTCTTGGAAACTGAACAGTCAACTACTGAACCACACCTGGGTCAAGGAAGAAATAAAAAAAGAAATTAAAGTCTTCCTTGAATTTAATGAAAACAAAGAGACAACATACTCAAACCTATGGGACATGATGAAAGCAGTGCTAAGAGGAAAGTTCGTAGCACTAAGTGCCCACATAAAGAAAACGGAGAAAGCACACATTGGAGACTTAACAGCACACCTGAAAACTCTAGAAAATAAAAAGAAGCAGACTCACCCAGAAGGAGTAGAAGACTGGAAATAATCAAACCAAGGGCTGAAATCAACAAAATAGAAACACAGAAAATAATCCAAAGAATCAATGAAACAAAAAGCTGGTTCTTGGAGAAAATCAACAAGATCAACAAACCCCTATCCAAACTAATCAAATGACAGAGAGAGAACACGCAAATTAATAAGATCAGAAATGAAAAGGGGGACATAACCACAGACACTGAGGAAATTCAGAGAATCATTAGATCTTACTACAAAAGCCTGTATGCCACAAAACTGGAAAATGTAAAAGAAATGGACACTTTTTGAGATAAATACCATATACCAAAGTTAAACCAGGACCAGGTGACCAATCTAAATCGACCTTTTAGTTCCAAAGAATTAGAAGCTGTTGTCAAAAATCTCCTTTCCAAAAAATGCCCAGGACCAGCTGGTTTCAATGCAGAATTCTACCAGAACTTCCAAGAAGAGCTAATACCTATACTCCTTAATATATTTCACAATATAGAAACAGAAGAGTCATTGCCAAATTCTTTTTATGAAGCTACAGTTACCCTGATACCAAAACCACACAAAGACCCAACCAAGAAAGAGAATTACAGGCCTATCTCACTCATGAACATCGATGCAAAAATTCTCAATAAAATACTGGCAAACCAAATACAAGAACACATTAGAAAAATTACCCAAGATCAAATTCTTAATGAGGACACTTATGCTGACCCACAGGATCAAGGTTTTCACAATGCAAAAATCTTGTCTCCATGCTACAATTTAGCATTAAATGCTTAGGACAAGATTCAAGAATTAGGGAAGCAAATTGAATCATATACCAGGGTTAAACAGGGCTAGAGAGAACCCTTTACTGACTTTTTACAAAGATTAACTAAGACTGTACAAAAAGGAGTAACAAACCCCGATGTTAGACAAGTACTTATTTAATCTCTGGCTTTGGAAAATGGCAATTTAGAATGCAAAAAGATACTTAGGCCTTTAAAGGTTAGATTAGCACCAGTGGCTGAATGAATCATGCATACAATGAACATGGAGACATTTGACTATAATACTAAATCATGGGTAGGAAAAGCAATTTCTAAAAGTGTTGTATTAATGAGCAGTGGGCTACGTTCCTGGCATCCAGCCGCCCAAATGGCTAGCTTTATACCCGAAATAATTACAGTTGTTGAAGAAAAATTACAGGAAGCACATGTGGACAGGGTGAATCCAAATCTTAGTTGCATTCTAGTCATATTGCCTTCCAGAATTTCCCCTACAGAAATTTTAATACAAAGAGACGATATTATCTTAGAATGTATCTTTTATACCACATAAACTAAGTAAAAAATTAAAATTTATGTGGAAAAGTTCTCTGAATTGATTATAAAAGGAAAAGTGAGAATTTGCCAACTTTCAGAAATAGACCCAGCAGAGATTATAGTGCCTTTTACTAAAGATGAAATTAAAAAAATTATGGGAAGACAATAAACTTTGGCAAAGAGCTTTTGCTAATTTTTAAGAGAGATTAATTACAATTATCTCAAAAGTGATAAAATTAACTTTATAAAGAGAACAACGTGGATTTTCCCCCATTGTATATGACACAACAATAACTGGAGCCTGTACATTTTGTACTGATGCAAATAAATCAGGAAAGACATGTTACAAATCAGATTTAAGTAAAATGGACCAAGGCCTTTATAATTCTGTCAAAAAGGCAGAATTGCAGAATTATTTGTTATTCTCATGGTACTAAGGGATCTTAAAGAGCCCCTCAATATAGTTACTGATTTACAATATGCAGAATGTTGTCTTGCATACTGAAACCTCAGAATTTATACCAGATGATAAAGAATTGACTTTATTATTTATACAGGTTTAAGATATAAACAGGAATAGGTGATTGCCCAGGTAGTCAGTTGTCTCTGTCATTTGTTGCACATTTTGGAAGTTGCTTGATTATACTTCCTGCTTATTCAATATTATTTTCCTTTTTGGGTTTTCAATGGGGTTGAAGACTAGATAGTCATAGTTCCTTTCCTCTCATGACTTAGCTAAGTTTTTTATAGTGCAAGACTTAGACTTGTATTATAGGATAATTATCGAAACATTTATCACATGTTTCTTGCTTGATTTTTTTATGTTGGTTGTAATTCTAATTTTTATACTTGATATTTCTTCTTATTGTATATAATTCTGTATTAGACTTAGAATTCTCTTATTTAAACAAAATGGGGAGGTGCTATAGGAAATCCTTCAGCTAGTAGTCTTTAAGTTACCCATGCATTTGGCCATGGCCTTTATACTATCAATGCTGATGTAAAGTGTGTACTCCTTCTCTCTTCTGGCCGCTGGACTCAGTTGCTATTCCTTGTTCAAGCAGAGGACTGTGATCTGTGAGTCTACCCCTAAATAAATAATCCTTTATTATACTCAATTTTGAGCTAGTGTTGGATTTCTTTTTAATGACCGTCTTCATATCTATACTATTTAATATCATATTTACTGTGGCTAAAATTTGTTTTTTAGTGTCTCAGATTTTATGTGGATATAACTAGCACACATTGGAGCACCAGTCTGTACACCAACTCCCTGACATTTAGCACTCACCATAACTTCTAACCTCAATGGTTTTCAAGTTTGCCAACAATCAGTTGTCAAGCAATACTGCTGCCCATGAAGTGCATATTACCATAAAATTGAGCTGCATCATCTAGGAAACTCTCCATGCATTATGTCTGTTGGGTGACTAAAACACTCTTCTAGACAGTCAAAACAACTGAGTACTGAAATCTGTAATTGTTGAAGAAAAAAAAGACTAAAAGAAAACAGAATTCTGGAGTTCTCTGCAGACTAGCATAAGTCAACTTTTAGGTCTCTGCATGAGAACACAATTCCTGAAGCATGATTAATAAACCTGAGGGCCAGAGATTTGGGTTCAACCTGAAGTTCTGAAAAACAAAACAGCCAGCCACTGCTCTTACCTTGACCTTAGTCTGAAATGGTGATCCTGCCTCCTGGCATCTCTGGAGACTGTGTCTGAAAGCTGTCTTCCTCTGTTTTATATTCCTCTCTGTGTCTGGGATTAAAGGCATGCACACCCCAGTTTTTATGGCAACTAGTGTGGCTACTGGGTTTAAAGGTGTATATTATGGCTACTGAGATTAAAAGTGCATATCATGTGGCAACTGGGATTAAAGGTATGTGTCATTATGGCTACTGAGATTAAGATGTGTGTTACCATAATATGATCTGTAAGGCTGAGCAGTGGACTGTTTCCAGGTCTTCAGACAGTCTTCATTTATAAAAATACAATTGAAATGCCACTACACATACCCATGCTAGACAGCATTTCTTAGGAGAGGCATGGGCTTAGAGAAGGTTGTGGGTTAAAGTTTTGAGGGAGATGGCATTGATAACTTTATATTTACACACTTAGGAAACTAATAGTAGAACAGTCTGTCTCCAGTCAAATCTGCATGGTTTACATATTAGTAGACTATTTAAATTAGTTGACTATATTTAAATAAAAATAATTTGGTCTTTACCTATTTTGAGAACACTGCTTCATCTCTCTATATTCTTATGCCACCTGAAAGAGTAAATATTCTTTCATTGTGGGAGTTAAATTGATTTTTTTTATCCCTTTAGCTAGTGGCATTATTGTATTAGATTTACGGTAATATAGAAAATTATGTGATAATGTAAAATTAAGTGTTAAACTATTTCAATGATAATGTTAATTATAATTAGTAAATATTCGAAGACGATTCTCCATTACGTATTTTGTTTTCTGTATGTCATTTCCAGCTTTAAGCAATTTCCATTTTTGTAATAAGATGAAGTTGGTTAATTCTCAGATGATAGATTTCTGAAGAGGAAGGATTCACAGTATGTTAGTGAGAAGATAGAGAGTTGGTTTCCCACCTCATCTTCTCATCCTGTTGCGGAGGCTGCTTGGTCAGTTCCCAGCTGCCCAGACTCCCAAAATAATAACACAGAAACTATATTAATTGCAATACAATTTGACCAAAAGCTTAAGCATATTGCCAGCTAGCTCTTACATCTAGAATCAACCCATTTCCACTATTTTATATTTTACTGCAAGTTTTGTAGCCTACTGGCAAGATTCCAACCAGCAGCTTGCGTCTTTCTCCTCTGGTATTTCTATGGCATCTCACTGACTCTACCTTCTTTCTCCCAGCATTCATTTTACTTTTCCCTGCCTAACTCTATTATTCTAAGCCACTGGCTGAAACAGATTCTTTATTCATTAACCAATAAAAGCAAAACTAATACAGAAAGACTTCCTATGCCATCATTCTGAGATCAGTGAGACAGAAGTGCCTCAGAAAACATGTTAATCTCTGCATTTGCTTTAGGAAAAGGTTGATCATTTCATTTTGTCCCTGTACTTTCTGTGGAATAATTCTGCTTACTAAAACTTCTATTTTCATCCTAGTTTTATATACTAAAACTATGTAGATGAACTCACATGCATTTCCCTTCCTGGATCTTTATATTCTTGTCTCTGAAATGCAGAAATGCATAACACAATCAACATCACCTCAAAAGACAGAAATAATAAATTATGCTTTGTTACACTGGGCAATTGTGAAAAACTGGAATGCATTTACAGATGTTTGCCTATTTCCTAGGAGACACACATCAAACAGGACTCTCAGTGGGCTGAAATGGTGACATTGAGATGTTCTTATGTTTGAAGCTTCTCAAGTTTTATAATAAGGGATATGAATTTTTTTGTAATGAAGAAAATACTCCTGTTTTTCCACTAACTTTTGATATAGTTTATGAAGCTTGAGATGAAATTACTTGTGTCTGAGATTTTCAAAATCTGCATTTCACAGCACAAGATTCAGTGCAAGGCTCAGTACCTCTACAGACTTGAAAAGGCATTTTATGGAGAAAATATTGCTGAAATAGACTGTAGGCTGTTGATCACAGCTTGTTGTCTTCTAACTAATTTTACCTCCTCTTGAGAACTGGCACTGAGATGGGATGTGGGTGCAGGTAATCTGGGAACTAATCCATGGAGATCATTTAGGGAGTAGGAAATTGGAAACAGTTGGGGAAGTTAGTGACTGGTTAGTGCTCTGAAAAAACTGGTGGGGTAAAGAGGGAGACTCTGTGTGTTTTTCTGTAGAATATGCTGTGGAGTTGTCCAGTGCACAGATAAGAAAGGTGGACTATGTCAGTGACCAAGTTCTCATGAGACTAGTGCTCTTTCTGAAATATGAAATTCCAGTTACTGTCCAAAGATTTCATCAGGGTTAAAACCCTATAGCCACATACATACTGGAAGACTAAATAGAAGCAGTCAGGAGGGAGGAGTGGCAGTGACAGATATGGGAAGAGCTGGATGGTATAGAGTTAGGGTATATTTGATCAAAATACTTTGGGTATGTGTATAAAATACATACACATTGTAAAAATGAAATTCTTAAACTATCTTAAAAATTTCCCAGAAAGCACCTAGGTATGGGATTAGAGGGAAGAAGACACTTAATGAAAAGGCCTCTTACAACACTAAAAAATTCTTAGAAAGTAGGTAATACCGTGTTTGCTGTCTGAAAGATTCTAAACTCTTGTCTAATGTCTCCCCACCAGCTTGTATGATAAGGAATGTGAGTCACTTAGAAGAATGACACCCCTCGTTTGGTGTTTTTTTGTTGTTGTTGTTTTGTTTTTCTTTTTTTTTTTTGTGATGTGAGGGTGATAACTGCTTTATGTTGGGGGCTCATAACTGACCTAAATCTACCTTTGAATCTGGACAGTGATAGTGTAAACAAAGCAGGACTTGGTGGTCCTCTGTTTTCTTTCAGTTTGGATCAGAGCTGTACTGCTCTGAATCTATGATATTTTGTGCTGTGTTCACAGGATCAAAGCTCAGACACACCTGACTGCAGGTAAAAATGTTGATATTGCCTGTGTACAAATGATTTGTCCCCAAATGACATATCTTAAATCTATTATACTTTTCTTCTTCTTTCTCTTCTCATCTTCATTATTATTTTTACTGTATGTGAATGTGTGTGTGTGTGTGTGTGTGTATGTAAGAGAGAGTATGAGAGAAAGACAGCCAGACAGAATTAGAGAGGCAGAGTGTGTCAGTGTGGTATTTTCTCACATTCGTGTTAGAGAGAGACAGATACAGACAGACACAGACATAGACAGAGACAGAGACAGAAAGATTGTAGTGATTCCTCTGCTTCAGATTTTCTGAATTAGAGCCCTGTTTTTCTAGACTCTGGTCAGCTTTTCAATACCTGTATTTAAACTTCCCAGGGCTGATTGTCATTGCAGGTGGTTTTTGACTTCTGGTGCCTCCCCTAACAGTTTCTTGGGTAAGCTCTCAGTGACTCCTCAAACTCTCCTTGGCAGACTTGATTTGCCTTCATCTCTTTCTCTACTACGTGGTCAGTGTGTTGTCTCTTGTCTCCATTTAGGCTCTGTCTCCTAAAAACATCAGAGATTGATTTGGAAACCACAGCCTGTCTGGGTCTTATCCCTAAAATCTCTCCTAAATGAAATAGGACACAAGCCAACAATTTTTCGTTACCTCTTGAGTTGCTGATATTAAAATGAAAGTAACCTTTAGCTTTTATTTTCATTTTTTTGAATTGCTATTGCCCTTAAATTGCCTTCTGGTACAAACACTGTGTCGAGGAAAGAGTTTAATATGCGGCATCAAGATCCGGCCCATTGAAGCATCTCACTTTGAAGGTAAAACATTCTTGAAGTATGAACTTCAGAACACTTGTGAAGAACCAATAGCGAAGCTTTGCAGTGCAAATTGCGGGGTCCCACCCAATTTTACTGGGTTGAATTTAGTCTGCCTGGGAGAGCCTACAACCTTAGCTGTGTGATCAGCCACCCTTGACTTGGGCTGCCTTACCCCTCCTTTACAGGACCAGACAGGAAGCATATCTGCCTTTGCTGGCTGAATGCTCACCTTTGCAGCTGCTGGAGACTGTTATTGTAAGACAGAAACAAGTGCAGGGATATGTAAATGAGTGGAGGTAACAGTTTCACTAAGAATTCGCTTAAGGCTTGACACATATTTATTGAACTTCTTATATTTGTTTTAGCATCCAATAGAATTTTTTTAATCAGTTGGAAACATAAAATTTATTTTCTTTCTTTAATTTATTTGTTTATATTTCCACCAAACTTTCCCTTTCTCCTCTTGTTACATTCCTGACCCACTTCTCCCCTTCACATACACCCTCAATTCACTCCTCCTCCATTTCCATTCAGGAAGAAGGGCAGGCCTCCCATCCATAAAGCATGGTAGATCAAGTTGTTTTAGGATTAAGCACCTTCTATTTTATTAAGGCTGTTCAAGGCAGTCCAGTATAAAGGATAGACTCTCAAGAGCCACCCAAAGCATTAAGAAGAGCCTCTCCTCCCATTCTTAGGAGTCCCACATATAGACCAAGCTATACCACTGTCACATTTACACGGAGGGTCTAGGTCAGTCCTAAGCAGGTTCCCTGGTGTTGGTTTAGACTCTGAGTTTCTATGAGCCAGGTTAGGTGAGTTTTCTTATGATGTGAGTTTTCTTATGATGTTTTTGACTCCTCTGACTCCTACAACCCTTTCTTCCTGTCTTCATCAGGATTTCCTGAGCTGGGCCTAATGTTTGGCTGTGGGTCTCTGCATCTGTTTCCATCAGTTACTGGCTGAAGGCTCTCTGATGACAATTGGGGTAATCACATAGTTGTTAAAATATGTGGTGGGATGGATGAGAGAAAGATCCCCCCATTATCTCTTGTGGCAGATGAGAGAGTTGGCCCAATGGCCACAAGAATGGCAGAGGCTTACCAGAAGTAGTGCATGAGAGAGGGGATCATGCACAGAACCTGGGCAGCACACTAGAGCTGGGTAGCACACTAGAGCTGACCCTATTATTTGTAGACAGGCCTCAGTGATCCAGCTCTGAGGGGGTGAGAACAGAAGAGCTGACCCCACTGGCCTCTTATGTCCCCTACAGCAATTGGGGGATAGGGGCCTGCATGTTGCCTGGACAAAACAGTAGAGCTGGCCCTAGCAATGTGAGTGTGGGTGACCCAGATCTGAGGATCTGAGAGCAGGAGAACTGGCCCCACTCCTTGTTGCTGTTTCTTTGGGTGAGCTAGCTGAAGCAGTGCTGGAGAGCTTGCTGATGTAGTGACCTTGAGGGAAAGCTGGCAGCCTGACCAATTCAGCTACCACCCATCGCAACATCCACTGAATTTATGAACTGTTGGAGCTTGTGAAAGGGATAAACCCACAAATTCAAAACAGCAGAATTTCCATGACACAGGACAACAACAGGATATCGAAGAGGAACTCCAGCAAGAGCCCATTATTAGTGGTGTAGCAGAAAAATGAGGCCTTGAGCCAGAACAATAACTCTTGTTATAAAAATGAAAGGACTAAAGGGTAAACTGTGTGACTTAATGGGGCCACACTACAGCTTCCATGTCAATATTCTCCTACTTCTGTTTTATTGTGTTTTGTATTGTTGTTTGTTTGCTTTTGACTTATTTGTGTTTTTTTTTTTTTAATTAGGTTTGATTTGAAGGCAAGTTGTGAGGGCAGAGGGGGGATATGAGCAGATGGGGAGACAAGTGTGTGTGGAGATGGTTCTCAGACTGTGGTTAGCTGTCCTCTGTCCTGAGACATTCTGCAGTTCCTACGAAGAAAGGACTTGATGCTGAGTTTTAAAGACAACGTTGCTTCCAAAGGCCCAGATTGGACAGAGGGTGGTTTCCTTCTTTACATGTGTTCTTTTATCATCTTGAAATTCTGTGGAAGATAAGTCAAACTAGTGAAAAAGATGGAGAGTCATAGGTTGGCCTTCCAAATATCCATGCAGCTCCGATATATTTTAGGTTTTTTTCCCTCCAATATCATAGAAGAGTTTTGTTTTATTTTGTGGGTTTGGAGTTTCAGGGCCCTATGATGTGACCTTTCTATGTTTTCAGAGATGGCCTGGGCCTGAAGTTTGTCTCTGCCACATGCATGTTGGTGTGGTGGCTTAAACAGTATAGTCAGAGTTGATAACAGTGCCTTACTTAGGACATAAAAAAAGATGGAGGAGATAGGCAAGGCCTCACTTTCTTAAAGTAATCCCAACCACTGAGCTTCCCACAAGATCAGCATATTCTGTTTCAGCTAAAAGAGAAATGTTGTCACTTTTCAGTTCCTAAACTATGTAATTACCTTCTGGTCAGAACTTTCTACAGTTATCTATATTTAGAATAGTTTGTGCCCATGACTGGTCCACAAAATCAGCTGTTTCCTGAAGCACTGACCTCAGGTAGTGAGGCCAGAGTTTGGGAGATGCAATAACTCCACTGAGAGGAGAACTGCTAAGTTTTCAGTTGTATTCTCATTTTTTATGGTTCATGTCCAAGAGCATGAAGTATGTAAAAAAGTACATCACTCTCATTTCCAATAAGTGTTCAAATTGGATGCCATAAAGTTTAAAATATAATGATGGATCCCTAAGATTTCAATTATTACAGGATGAAATTTTGGGATGAAGAAGAAAATTATTTTACATTGTATGGTCCACAAGACCCAATTTCTTTTCTAAAAGCACACACTTGATGTTTGCTCTGCATATCTGAGAGTTAGAAACAAACAAACAAAAACCAGTTATAAGTGCAAGTACTATTATATCTTTAGGGGATCCTCATGATTGCCGGTCATTTTGCACAACTGTAACACCAGCAAAAAGGATGACCTTATTCCACCTACCCTGGCACCTGAGTGCAAATATAATGACATTGAGTGTAAACTGACATCATGTGTCTTTTAAACTGTCTAGTTAGACTGTCAACCCTTCTCTCTTCCTGTATCACAGCAGCACAGATACACAGTCTCTCTCTCTCTCTCTCTCTCTCTCTCTCTCTCTCTCTCTCTCTCTCACACACACACACACACACACACACACACCACACAAACCGTGGGGAGAAAGGGAGAATATTTCTAATGAACAGAAATGTGTTTCATAGGTCAGCGGTTTAAGAAGTTCAAGATCAGGCCAGTATTGTGCTCCGTGTCTGATAAGGTCCACTATCTGCCTCTTAGTAGTAAGTACCTTGAACATTACATCCACTTGAAGGAGAAATGCTATGTTCCTCCCATTACATAGAGGTAGAGGGTCCCTAGAAGAGCTAAACCTTTGAATTTTTAGAGACCCTTGTAACGGCGCTGTTAATAACATTGCATGAGTCCTACCTATCCATAAAGCTCTTGCTTATTAATGAAGCCCCATGCATAACACCTGAACTTTGTGGAGGGAGGATTTAAAACTACGGATAGACCTTGCAATAGCCATTGAAATAAGGCTCATAAGTTACTTGTTCTAGTGCTTCAGCACTCACCAGGCAGCCTCTAAGGCATTGGTTCTCAACCTGTGGCTCACAACTCCTCTGGGGGTCAAATATTAGATATCTTGCATATTCGATATTTCCATTAAGATTCATAACATTTGCAAGATAAAAGCTATGAAGTAACAATGAAAGAATCTTATGATTCGGGTCACCACAATATGAGGAACTATATTAAAGGGTCACAGTGTTAGGAAGGTTAAGGACCTCAGCAAAGCCCTTTGACATCTCATTCTGTTTTATACTACCAGATCCCATGGAAGCAGGATTTGGGGTTGAGTGGCAGCAATTTTTCTTATTGTATAGGTATAGGTACATTTATTTGGAAACCCTAGAACTGAAGTTACTGGCAATTGAGCTGCCATGTGGAGGCCAGGGATTGAGTTAAGCCCCCTGGATGAGCAATCAGTGTTCTTAAACTCTGAGTCAACTTTGCACCCCCAAACTTTAATTTTGATACTCATGATACATTAATATGAAAAAAAGTGTCTTCAGTCAGGTTTAATACACTTTCTTAATTTCTGTTACATGTAATCATGACATCGTGAGCAGAAGTGTGTGGTGAAGCAGAGAAGAACATTGTGATATATTAACCTTCCAGTATTTTCCATTTTTGTCCCCCGTCATTTCACTTCCTCTGAGACACTTTGGCCCCCTAAGACACACTTTCACATTTAGTTTCTCTGTAAAGAATCCAGCAATTTCCTGTACAGACTATTATCCTGTCTTTTTATATCCCATTAACATTCTGTGTATATTTGTAACATTTATTAGTATTTAAAAACAAAAAGGATAATAACAGTTTTTAACCACCTAGATAAAAAAAAATGTGGTCATACTGACCATGCAGAAAATATTTGATTTTAAATATTTCCACCAGAGGAGATGAGGTATTCAGTAAAGTGGTTGATGAACAAGTACTAGAACTTGAATTTGATCCTCAGAATCCATGTAGAAAGTCAGGCATGGTGATGCATACTTGTCAGGCTAGCTCTGGGGAGATGGGGTATCCCCAGGCTCACTGGCTATAGTGTTGTGACCTAGTTCTCAGTTAGACATTCTCTCTCTATGAATAAGGGGGACAGCTTCTGAGGCCAACAACAGAGGTTGATATTAGACGTCTGCATACATATAACCTCATACATGGGTGAACAAACACACAGACAGCACTCACTGGAACACACACAAAGTCTTCCCATTGAGCAGTGCCTGACTCAGACATATGTAATAGAAAAAAAGTGCACATGGATGTCTTTTAGCAAACATAAGGTGTAGCATCAGGACACAAATTAAATGCTCAGAATTTCCACATCGATAATAATACCTTTTCTTATTCTAGACTGGTATATATGGTTGGATCTGTTGTTTTTTTGGATTGTAGCTGACATAACAATTCATCAGTTCATTTTACAACACACAAATTATCATTGATTCCAATTTTTTTATAGATACTTTCTCCCATGCTTATGTTTTTATTTTTTAAGAATTTTATTGACAGTGAACTTGCTTGATTTCAGAGTAGGATTTTAGTTTCTGTCTCTGTAGGCCTTGCTGGACTTCATAAAAGGAATAGCACATACTGAACAAAAGTAATATACAAACATACTAAATTTCCTGTATCTGTTCCCAGTAGTGTAATATTTATACAAATATTCCCACTCTGATGGACAAAGAGTTATTTCATTTATTACTTATTTTAAATTTCCCTAATAGTGACCTTGATTATTTAACACATATATATTACTCCTTGTGTTTTCTAAAAATACTTTCACCTATGTCTTTTTATATGACATTATCTCTTTTTTTCAGTGCTGGAAGTTTTTCATATTGCACATGGCTAGAAATAAGATTTTTAATAGTTTTGGCTTAAAGTTCATAGTTTAGTACTAGTATGCATTTTAATGTGATGTACCCAATAGCCCTCCATGGTTCACAGAGGTTAAAAAGACATAGAACTTCAGTGTATGGCTGCAGCATTTGAAGACTAGGTGGAAAACTTACTGTTGACATTATTAAACTGCTTCTTCTGCCCCAGAAAGTGATGAATTAAGCAGAGTGTTGACTTTAAGATTACCTTGGAGATAGATCACAGAATTTAAAATGCAGTCACTCAGAAAGTAAAATTGCTTGGGAATAAAAGGCAATAATTACTATCACTCCTTTTTGCAACTAGCGAAAAAAAAAGGCCTCCCACTCTAAACCTTGAAGCCTCAGCATATCCTAGACACTTCAGATCACGTATTGTGATCAAAGTCCCAATCCTTAGGGTAAGCTATGACTGGAAACTTCTCTTTCTCTCTGTGTTCTGAAACCCAGGCCTCTGTGATTGTTTTTCTGTCCAAACCCAATAAACACCCTTGACCTTGAATTATACTGTGGGGAGATAAAAATCTGATTGTTGGAAGAAAACGCTAAAAATGAATTCTGTTCTGTCTGGCATCTTAATGAATAAGGGCCAGTGACAAATCAATAAAAATAGTATGACAGGCTGTGATTAAGTGATTTTTAAAGATAAAAGCTCCAATATAATCAATGTTTTATATTATGAGTTCTAAAAGCACTTCTTTGGGGCTAGTAATTGTGTACTATTCAGGAATTAGTTTGTGTAGATAAGCAGAGAGGGACATTTGGGGAAAGAAGAGATGACAGATGTTTTGATTTTTTTCCCCAGTAATATCATAAAGGCCATCTTAGGATTTCAAGTTCTTACTGAGCTGTGTATCTCAGAATCTAGAAACATGGCATTTTTTTCCTTTTTTTTTTTTTAAATCAGGTTGCCACCGGTGTTTTCAGTGTGAGCAGGTTCGGTGTTTTCAGTGTCTGATGGAGAATCAGTTTTAGAAAGTACTGTTCACATCCAGGGTTTTTGCTTAATACTGTTGGAATCTTTCAGTATGAAAATCCTTGCTAATCTGAGGACGTTTCTCTTTCTTTTCCTGGCACCTCTCTAGTCTGTTTTAATGTTGCCAATTGTGATGATTCCACGCGCAGTTTGAGAATCTTTTGGAAATGTCTTACATTCTAGACATTTTGCTGTTGATTTTTTCTCCCACTTCTTGTGAGAATGAATGTAGTCATGTGCGCACGTGTGTGTGTGTGTGCGCGTGTGTGCATGCGTTCATGAGAGAGAGAGAGAAAGAAGAGAGAGAGAGAGAGAGAGGAGAGAGAATGAACAATATTCAGTGAATAAGGTAACTATGATGCCGCTGTGGCTGATGCCCTAAGTCATTTTTTTAGTGTATGTGTATGTAGTGTTACCAATAAAGGACGGCATGCTAAAAATGGCAGCTTGCACATTGCCCAATCGTGAAACATTTGGTATAGGAGATGATAATTGGGATACAGTGTATGTATTGGCTGACCTGCTCTTTCAGCTGTGTCTTTGAGATTTGCCACACCGATTCATGCTTTACTTCTTAAGCACTGACTCTGTAAATACACAGAATCCCACAAGGGTCATCTGAAGGCAGAAATCAAACAAGATAAAGCATTAAATGCAATGGGCAAAATCCTACTTCCTTCCTATGAAGAAAGGGGAAAGAGTTATCTTCAAGCAGTACATCTCCTAAGTCTTTATTTTCTGTTTATCAGATAAGCTGTTGTGTTCACCAAAGCAAAGCGTGTCGCAATAGCTTCAGTGTTGGTTTCATCAAGTTCTCATGAAAGTCTTTAAGTAGAAGAATTTGATTATTAAAATAAACTATCAAACTGTAAGTAGGTAGCACACATATACAACCCTCACCATACCCACACATACACACTCACACTGACCCTCTCATGTGTCCTGATCTCAGAAAGAATCAAATACACTGTTCATACTTTTGTGATATTTCCTGTCAATTTCTTTTATGTGAATCCAAATCATGCTCATCCTCTTTACTTTAATACCGTGAAAAGTTTTATTAAATCTAACTCATAGTTCACCTGTTTTGGGGGGTCACTCCAACTTTTGTTAGGAAAACTGATCAGTGATGTAAATTTACCTGTCATTGTTATGTTGCATAAAATCAAGGAATAACTGAGAAGATGGTGAGAAATAAATTATTATAGTTTTATAAAATGGAAGAATTGTCTATATTATTCAATACTCTGAAGAGGTTGGTGAAAAATGAAACCCAAGGCTGATGGAAAACACATTGCTGGCCATGGTCTGTCTGCTGTCTTTCTTTTAATAGTTCCATTATGTTTGCCTCTTGTGACTCCATCATCTCACTGAGCTTTCAAGGTCATCATTGTTCTCTGTAGCTCTGCATATGCTTCTTTTAGAGGCATAATTTTTCCTCTATTAGACTTCTGAGCCACATTTGAATTAGATAGGGCCTAGGCCCTCGGAGAGACCAGGAAGAAATTGGCTTCTTGTGTTTAAGCCGTCACTTTTCTTCCCCTCTAGCTCATGTCTCTTCAGCATCAACATTATCTCAGACATCTTAGGAGGATTCCAACCCCTCTAATTCCAGTTCATTCAGAGTGCCAGTGATCAAAGAAGACTTTTGTTCTCTCACTTTTTTTTCAAGTCCTTATATCTTTTCCTTCTTATTCCCATGCCTCTGAACTGCATCTGATTATTGGTCTTTGGAGGAAGGCCCTTAATCTATTTTATAACAATCTGATGGATGCCCTCCCCTAGGATGTACCTTCCTATGCTGTTCCAAAGTGGGATGCGTTCATACACATCTCACAGTGCTACTGTTTCCACACATTGCTTCTCTGCTTGCTGTGGAAGCGACAGAGAGACTAAGGATTGGGGACACATAGCTTTCACCCATAGTTTATAGAGCCTGGTTCCCCTTCCTAGGTATCAGGCAGGCTGCACTATCCTGTTGTTTGTGTAGAGAAAAGAGAAAACGACTGTTTTCCATGACAGAACCATAAAATGTTACGATAAGGAGAGTTTCTGAAACAGAACTGAGATGAGGAAACATAGATAGTGAGGGATTATCTTGGAATCACAAATATCTGTAAATCTGAGTCTAGGAGAGTCCTGTGTTTCTGAAGTTCAGCCCTGTGGTCTATCTGCCTTCCCAACATAACTATTTCTGTAGCAGTTTCTGTCATCAGAGATGAATAATAGATGACTCAATGTGTTTGATCCTGTGCTAAACGGAAGGGAGTATGTTCACAAATTACACTGTCCTCATGTTTATGGAAAAATCTGAGTGTCAGAGAAAAGAAAGAGATGAGAAAACATAAAATACAAATATGCTGTGAAATGTGTTAGAGCACACACCATCTCAGGAAGAGAAATAGACAACTTTGAATTTGCCGGGGGAAGTGTTTCCTGAACTGGTTTAAAGGCATCACAAAAATTCATTATTTGGTTTTAGGGATAGATCTAGACATAGTTTACAATTGCAGCTTTGACATTTACAAGTAATATATCCTTGTCATTTTGATATCTGAAACCTACATCTTTTTTCAACATAAAATGTGCTTACCAATCAATGTCTGCCTTGTAAGGCTTCTGTTTGAAAAACCCTGAGATATGAAGTACTTTTTAAAATAAAGCACTTAGCAGACACTTAAAAGTAAAAGTAATTATTGTTATTTATGATTTCCCTTAATAATAATGGGATTTGTTGCATTTTTCACTTACTGTTTTATGTGTGTGTGTGTGTGCTTTTAACTTCATACCAATGCAAGACCATTTGTGATTGCTTCCCAAGACTCTGATATTTTCACTAAAATCATTCATCTCCAACTGTAGATGTAAACTTGTAACTAATATAGAGTATGGGTTTTAGTTTATAGACTACAAGCCAGTAACCCTCTCATCGTTCTCTAAACATGTTTTAAGGCCACTTCATCCTAGGAAGATCATGTAACTCCTCTGGACATTTTTGAGTTTTATAAATATGTTTAATTTGTTCTATTTAAAGACCAAGATCAGCAAAATGACTCAAAAAATAAAGGTGCTTGCTACAAAACTAAATTTAATGGCATGAGTTTAATCCCCAGGGCCCATTTTGTAGAAGGAAAGAATGGATTTCTGCAAGTCACATTCTGACCTACACACTTGTGATGTGGTGTATATGTTTGTGTGTTTGTGTGCATCCACAACAGGCACATGTGTGTGCACACCCACATGAGCACACACATACACAAAGTGGAGACACAAAGCAATATCTGGGCCAAATGAAAATATGAAGTATGTCTGTTTTTCTTTTTATTTAGTTCTATATACTGGGATTGAGCTAGGCTTAGTAGTTTCCCACCATTTTCATGGATTTTTTTTTTTGTATGTATGTTCTACCATCTGGGTCACTGTCTCCATATAGTGAGGGACAGACAGAAGAGGAAAGTCAGGACACATGTAGCATTTTCTTAGTGTGTAATTGATAAATTCTGACACAGATATCCATTCATAGTACTTCCACACAGCTTAATTGCTACAGTGAAGAGAGTCAGTGGCTACAGTGCATTACTGCAAGCTCACTTTAGACTTCCCTAAAAAGGTTCTCCACATGACTGAAAGAAATGTTCATTTCTCTCTATTAAAAAAAAAACTTTTTTTTATGAATTGGACTTATATAAATGAAACAAATATCTAACCATCCGTAGTTTAAATGATTGACATCAATGTCTACTCATGAACTCTGCTGAGTTCATTGAAAAAAAATTGAAAGTGCCACATTTATTCCATTCATTTAAGGTCTGATGGCTTAAATGCTAGGCACTGATTCTAGATACAGTTAGCATCTTCTAAACTGCCCATAGAACATACATAACTTCACCTCTCTCATGCTTTGTCCACTGCTCTTTGCATCCCATTGTAAGACACTTCAGGGCCACCACATTGACCCTTTCTTCCTTACCTTCCTTTCTTCCTGCATTCTCTGCAGCTGTCTTGGTTATCCCTGGTGTCTGGACTTACACTGTTAACTGCATTCTAAAACCCCAACTCTTATCTTCACATGCCAAATTCCTAATAAATTCAATTTTCACTTTGGTGGTATAAAAGTTTGTACCTCCTAAAACACTTTGGGAAGATCAGAAATACAGGGATGGCAGGATAGAGTAAAGTCATGGAGATTGCTGGTCAGCCTATCATGTCTGTCTGGGAGCAGTGTTTACTGAATAAAATGAAAGTATAGATATATATTTTCAAATGTCTCTGGATCATTTTTTAAGTATACCAGAATTTTCATACGAGTGTTTGATGTATTGTAGATTTAACTTAACCATACAAATAAGATTGTTTGATTCCTGTAGGATTATGAGCATATAGGTTGCCCAAGAAATGTAAAGATAAAATAAGTAAATTAAACCACATTAATGCATATAGTTATATATGCATTTTAAGCTTAGTTACCCCTGAATTACATGTATTAGACATGTATGTATTATTTGATGGTTTCAATAAATCTCTCAGATGTATGGTTTCTGCCTGAATCCTATAGCGCCAGATTGTTCTGATTTCAGTTCTGTGCCAACAAATGCAGATGGAAACCTTGATACAGAGGATCTGGTAAATTCCTGCTCCCCCCCCCCAAAAAAAATACATGATTCAAAGCACACTTCTTTAAATAGTAGAGGTTTTGAATTTGGAATCTAGTGTAATTTCCCCTAAATTTGTTGATGATGAATCCAGGATTATTTTTATGTTTTAGGTGATCGTATAGATATATTATATACAGCAGATTATATATTATATAATATATTATATATTATATACAGCAGATCGTATAGATATATTATATACAAGAAGCAAATCAAAATTATATATAGTATATGCATTTATATATGGTATTTAAATATATTTTTAAATACAATATGCTAATTTAATAACTTTGATGCATTGTGTTTACTTGAACTCAGTTAATTTTTGAAATTAATAATTTCAAAAAAAGTCTTATGAGTGTAAAATAAAACATTGAATAGTGTGTTTAATGATGAGCTCCAGAAGTTATGCACATTGATTAATGCTGAAAACCAATGTATATGACCACATTTGTAAAATGACTCTTTGCAGAAGCCAAAGTTCTGTAATTTATTATCAAGTGGTATTAATCTCAAAAATAGAGGGAAATCTGATACTAAGAGACGAAGAAGAGAAACAGATGCAGAAGAAAAAGGCAGGTCAAGCTGGAGGCTGGGATTAGAGAGTATTAAAGCTGTAAGGACTTCCTGAAGCCACACAAGTGAGCAAAGACAAGAAACAATTGTCTCCAAAGACCTCAGGATGGAGCACAGGGTCAGCATCATCCTTAACATAGACTTCAGGTTTTGAGAATTGTCAGGGACTTTTTTCTTTCTTGTCTTTTTAAATCTAAGAAATTATTATTTGTGACAGATGCTTAAGAAAGAATATTCTTCATTTTTGCTTACTTGAAATTATTGTGTAATTTATATTATACACAATTGAGAAAATGAGATTTACTTAAGTATCAATTTATTGACTAGTCATCGAAAAAAATCTTGTTACCTAGAGATTTTGAATTGAATTTGCTAGATTATCAGGTTTTTTCTCTTTTATTTGGGATTATTAAATTTTACTCTTGAGAAGCTGAGGAAAAATTGAGAATCACAAAGGTGGCAGACATGTTGTCACTTGAAAAGCAGACAACCCTCAAAGTGAAAGGCCTGTTAATACAGGTCCTGTTGACATGGATAATGATTTCTATTGCAGTTAGCTCAATTCCTTTACTAATACTCATTTTCCTTTTTTTTTTTTCAGAAAAACCACAACTCTTAAAAATTATAGGGCAGGAAGAAACAGTTATCACATCACACACATTCCACTTTGTAAGAAGTATACCCAATAATTACAATGTCAGCTGCAGAGGGAGAGAAATGAAAGTACATGGCTAATATGGGAAGGAACAGACTTTTATATTTACATTATGTAATCTTTGAGCATTACAGAGAAAGCAGTGAGCAATGACTTGTGGGAATAAAAGATATCTCACCAAGGTTAGCAATGCCATATAAGTGCTGAGGGAGGGAAGGATGTGTGCCAACTACTAAAATAAATTTGGAAATTCTTCAGTTAAGCATTTTATACAGACAGTGCTCTACATGTGTCAGTATTCAAATCTTGCTCATAGATCATGAGTCAATCAAATTACATACATCACATGAGGTATTTTCCTCAAAGAAAGTAAATCAAAAGAAATTATGATTTATATAGCCAGTCATATATGTATAGCTGGGATGGTAAGGCATTGCATTTGTCAGAAAAGAGAAATCATAAACTCTTGGCTCCCTCTCTGTGTTGCTTGTATAGCAGCTTCCATGGTGAAATGACTACCCTCTCATTCACATTGTCTCAGAGATTATGCAATCTCCTTCAGTTTTCTAGGAAATTACATGGATGGTGAAATTTTAGAATTAAATCTAATTATATGCAATTAATTTTCTAGTTCTTACAAATAGGGGAGATTGATGGACAGATGGGAGAATGACTAGAGGGATAGGCATGAAAATATCAATAGTTAGGGGCATGCACGAGGACCTGATATTGACCCTTAACACCCATAGAAAAAAGTCAGGCATACTGTCAGCCCACATTGGGAAGACAGAGCTAAGCAAATTGCTGACGTTTATTGGTGAGCCAGCTTAGTCTAATAACTGGAAAGACCAAGGTAATGAGACATCCTGCCATAGAAAAACGTGAATGGTGCCTGAGAAAAGACATGAATGTTCTGCTATATTCCAGCCAAACATACAAGCACCTGCAAAAAGTTTTCCATGTACACACACAACAAAAATCAGCAGAGAAATTAAATTGATGAAAATTTAGTTTTACTGGGAAGGTTTTTTTTCAAATGTTTGAAGTATTCACGATTTAGCATTATAAAGAGGCTCATTCAAGTCATGTGGAATTTCTTTACCTTTAAAGTTGTTATGGCCTGTGAATGTCTAGCCAAGTACTTGAAGTTTGGCTAAAATTTCTTGGAAATTCCTTCATTTTAACGGCTGATACAAACACAAATTATGTAAATTATATAAAAATAATTTTACTATGGTGATGGAAGAACCCAGGGATGCATCCAATATTTAAAGAGGAAAAGTAGCCAACTTTTAATTGAAAACAACATTAGGGTCATGAATTGAGTTGTACCTGAAACAGTATCATTTTCTTGCAACCAGATGCATGCAAATATATTATCCTAATAAGATTATTTTTTTTGCCCCACAATTAGGAAGTTGGTAGTAAAATAAATATAAACTTAGAAACACTTTAGGAACTAGACAAGTTCATTAAACCCAAAGCTTCTAAACAGTTGGCTTTTTGATCGATAAATGAAATGAATGAAAACTCTCTTTTAAATGTTGCATTTGCTATTTGCTTTCCACCAAGATTGATAGAGTATGTGAGAAGATGGCTACTTTTCCTTTCTTATTCATCTTATTTCTTGCAAATATTTAAGTAAAGATAGGAATTCTTCTAGTTTACATAAGAATGGTGAGTGACAGAGCCCAGGAAGGTTTATTGGTACTTCTTCCTCATATGAAATAAGTATAAAGAAAATGCCTTCAATATTTTAGGATCTCCTTATGTCCAAATGAAAGAAATTTATCTATCTATCCACCTACTACCTATCTAACCAATCATCTATCTGTTATTATCCGTCTAGCTGTTTCTTTTTTTATTTTAATTTTTTTTATTGAAAATTCCCACCCCCTCCCCTCCTCCCACTTCCCTCTCTTCCCCCCACTCTCCCTCCCCCTCCCTCTCCAGTCCAAGGAACAGTCAGGGTTCCCTACTCTATGGGAAGTCCAAGGTCCTCCCTGCTCTCCCCAGGTCCAGGAAGGTGAGCATCTAAACAGACTAGGCTCCCACAAAGCCTGTCCATGCAGTAGAATCAAAACCTAACGCCATTGCCCTTGGCTTCTCCGTCAGCCTCCACTGTCAGCCACATTCAGAGAGTCCGGTTTGATGACATGCTCCATCAGTTCCAGTCCAGCTGGCCTTGGTGATCTCCTATTAGATCAGTCCCACCATCTTGGTGGGTGGACGCACCCCTCGCGATCCTGACTTCTTTGCTCATGTTCTCCCTCCTTCTGCTCTTCATATGGACCTTGGGAGCTCAGTCCAGTTCTCCAATGTATCGCCTCTAGCTATGTTTCTATCATTTATCTAATAATCAGTGCTATTGGATATTATTGGCATGGATAAAGCACTGTTTGGCACTTTATCATTTTTGTGTCTTAGATTTAGATTGTTTTTCAAAATAGGTTTTACATTGAGACATAAGCTATGAATCAATACTAAAGATATTTATTATTGCCCTCAGGGAATCAGAACTGTAGACCAATTGCTAATTAGCCTAGCTTTGCCTAACATTTACCATATTAAAAATGTGAACTACAGATTTATTGGACTGCTATTATTTCTTTGTTATTTAGTTCTATGAGAGTGATGCACTCAGAGAACTGAGTATCTCAAGAGTTAGTGGAGTTTATTTTCATAAAACCCACCCATTTTTCAGAATGTGAAATGGTGCTTATATTTTAATTCACCATTTTGTGCCATCTCTTTCGTGTCTTGGTAACATTTAACAAGCAACCTGAGATAATTTCCATGACACCAGCTCACCAAGGGCTTATATCTATGAAATTCTTCATCTCTTTGCTACATTCAGGACATTTTTTTTTCGAGACAGGGTTTCTCTGTGGCTTTGGAGCCTGTCCTGGAACTAGCTCTGTAGACCAGGCTGGTCTCGAACTCACAGAGATCCGCCTGCCTCTGCCTCCCGAGTGCTGGGATTAAAGGCATGTGCCACCACCGCCCGGCTACATTCAGGACATTTTTGCTCCTCTGAAAGGTATTGCTTTTCATGTCTATATGCTCTGAAGCAGACACCAAGACTGGATGAATGCCCAAATTCTAGTTCTGAAGTTATTATCTGGTTCCCTGAGGCACAAGTGGCTGTCAGTCCCTGATACAAGCATCTGCACAGGATGCCAGGCAGTAGGAATTGACTTTTGTGCTCCTGCTTGTTACCCTAATGAGGATACATAGGCTTTGTTGGCTCCATTCACTCAACAATTTTCAGTGAGGGGAGTTATCACCACATACAGAGTTGATCAAATATCCACATCAACTTGGTAGAGGTATTTTAAGTAAAAAAGATCATTGCAGACTAGAGTAGTATTTTTAGTGCAAAAAGTAGTGGTGGTTGCTACATCATCTAGGAATTTACTAAAATGGGGACCAAGAATTTTAACTTCAGTATCAGTGTTAATCTCTAACCTTGTTCTTTCAGTGATTAAGACTTAAGCTCATAGCCAGTCAAGCTTTATAGCTCTCACTATAATTCTATTCAGTGCATCTTCTGGATCCTGCTTTGAAACTGTCACTATAGTCACCACCAGCAGTAATATCATCTTCATAAAAGCTAAGACATATTTCCTGTTTACCAATGAAAAGCATAAATAGAAGAATTTTAACACCATTAATTATATTATATTTATAGCAATCTTACTAGGTAGTCATTAGGACTATAACCATTTTAAAAGCAGGATTAAGAAATTCCATAAGGGTTAGAAAGATGATTCAATGCTAATGACCTAAATTTAGTTCCCAGGACCTACATGATGGCTCAAAACCACTTATAAGACTAATTTAAATGCATATGATGTTGTTCTATATCTGCCATAGGCTCCTTCATGCACATGATGCACATACACTCACACAGGTGCACATTCACATAAATACATTGAAAAATACCTTTAAGGAAAAGTTTCAAAGAAACACAGGTAATATGTAATGTTGCCACACTTCAGCAACCTGCCTTGGTTACCGGTAGTCTTCACTATGATGCCTCCAGAATGAAGTCTAACAATACTTTGTTTTCCAACCCCCTGTGATTCATGTGTTTTTACTTCTACCTTCAACTTCTTGGATCCTGTGGGAACATCTTCCCACAGTTGCAGCTGGTTGCATTGGAGAAATGTAGTAGGCATAAACTCTGTCAACGCAGTTTTTTCCTGTCATAAATTTGGAATAAAGAAAATGAGTGATATTGGGCTCTAGATCTCATGGATATGAGTTAAAGTCAATATACATATATTTTAAAGTCACTAGTAAAATGAAACATGTGTAGGCATCAAAATAAATATTATTTATGGTAGTTAGAATGCAATTGTCCTCTATAATCTCATAGGGAAAGGCACTATTAGGAGGTATGATTTTGTTGGCGTCAATTTGGCCTTGTTAGAGAATTTCACTCTGGCAATGGACTTGAGATTTCCTTTGTTCAGGATACAACCAAGTGTGTCAGTTGACTTCTTGTTGCCTGAAATATGTAGCACTCTCAATTATCTCTCTAGGATCACATCTGCCTGCCTGCTGCCATGGTTCCCATCATGGACAAACCTCTGAAACTATAAGTGAGACATCCCAATTAAATGTTTTCTTTATAAGAGTTTCCATGGTCATGGTGTCTATTTATCACATTAGAAACCCTAAGGCACTATTCCAATGCTGAATTAATGAAAAGTTAGAATAAGATTGAAGAAAAGTCAACTCACCACAATAATAGTAAGCATTCTTCTTATGCCAAGAAGAGAGAAGTTAATGTGTAGAGAAGAGAATAAAAAGATGAGGAGAAAAGTGAAGAGTAGAGCCTTGAAAATATTATACATTCTCTTTGAGAGAAGCAATTACCCTTGTTGGATTAGCTATACATGATTTATTTTTTGTCATTGGTTAGTTTTCTTTTCTTTTCTTTTCTTTTCTTTTTTTTTTTTTTTTTTTTTTTTTTTTTTTTTTTTTTGGTTTTTCGAGACAGGGTTTCTCTGTGGCTTCGGAGCCTGTCCTGGAACTAGCTCTGTAGACCAGGCTGGTCTCGAACTCACAGACATCCGCCTGCCTCTGCCTCCCGAGTGCTGGGATTAAAGGCGTGCGCCACCATCGCCTGGCTTTGGTTTGTTTTCTTAAGTTCCCTGTCTTTTTACTAATAAAACAACTTCAAATGTCTTCCTCTCATTTCAACCAAGCGATAACTGTCCAAGATATCAATAGATTAAGTTGAATTGATTTATCAGCTTTATTTGAACTCAGTATTGTTGTACGAAGGCAGCTAGTTAATTCCTGGATGCTCAGTCTCAAAATAATCACTCAGAAACCATATTATTTATAATACTGTTTGGCCAATAGATTAAGCATATATCTGGCTAACTCTAATATCTTAATTTAACCCATTTCTAGTAATCTGTGTATCGCCACATGGCTGTGGCTTACCAGGTAAAATTCTGTCTGGCTCCATCAGGGCTAAATGGTTTTTCTCTGACTCTGCCTCCCTCCTGCCAGCATTCAGTTTAGTTTTTCACACCTAGCTCTATTCTACCCTATAACAGGCCTAAAACAGTATCTTTATTAACCAATGGTATTTACAGTATACAGAAGGGAGTCCCAGATCACCTCCTATTTTTTTTTAAATAAAAAGGAAGGTTTTAACTTTAACAGTAAAATTACATACAACAAATCAGGTACCAAACAAGAATTACAGTTCAAATATTTATATCTACTTAATATTTTATTATAACTAAGGAAAACTATAATTATAACTATATGTTCTTCAATACCATCAAATATTCCAGAAGAATATAATATTACCTAAGTTAACAGGAACTGCATTGTAAGCAACTTCCAAAACATCAGAATTGATAGAGACATCTTACTACCTGGACAGTGACCCAAAGTTCTTCTGTATCATTGGGGCATCCATCTTCAGCCCACAGGTCCATAGTTTTCAGCAGAATTTTAATGGAAAAGTCCATCAGTTACTTTCTTCTGTGTCTGGCAGAATGTCTGGCAGTCTCTTTTATGAAGCAAGAAAACCAAAGAATTGCCTCACCTTTAGGAAAGTTCATCAGTCATTTCTTTGTGGGTTCTGCATATCCAGTTCATACAGCATAACATCAAGCAGTCCAAGAAAGAGCAATTAATTCCTTGCCCAAATGGCTAGCAAACTCCATAAGGAGCCTCTTGAAGTAATTGGTGTTGCCAGGAGCAGATGTGTTTCATTGTCATGAAAAGTCCTAAGTTATTAAAACATTTTAGATGGCATATTCTGAAGGTCTCTGAAATATTTGAGGAATACATACCTAACTGAAATATATCTCTATGTATCTAGAAAACCTAACATGACTACAAGTTTGACTATTATTGATGTTTATCTATTAACCTATATTTCTTAATTATTTATTACATTTTAAATGAGCTGCACAAACACAATACCTTAATCAAGTGCAGAACTGCACATATAATAAAATTGACCTTAAATTTGTATCAATAAACCAAGATCCATAACAATGCAAATCCCCCTATAAATATAAACAAATATTTATAAACAATCATTTAGAAAATTTGGGCATAGTTCTCTCCAAACTGCTTCCTGCTTTTTGTTGGGTAAAATAATTTTTGGGGTTGTTCACAGTGACCTTTCAGGGGATTTTGGTCCATCAAACCATATTAGTCTGGAAGCAATCCACATGTCCTCATCTTCTATGGAAACAAAAGAAGACCATCTTTTCCAAAGCAACATATCATAGACTCAAACTTTAACTCTTTCATGGGGCTGAGCACTTGTAAGGGGTTTATGAGCAGTGTGTTACAATCTGCTTAATGGTACAGCATAGACCCACTGAATACTTGGAACTGGGTTTGGGTGCATAGCTCACAGAGGTAGTGAACATGTCTCCACCATGTTGGACTGGGCAGAGCCAAAGGCAAAGCAGCCTTGGTACTAGTAATGCCTGCTTAGCGTTATAGGAAGTGCTCCTGGACAAAAAAGGATTTTAGAGACACAATAGGACAGATTCAAACATAAAAGACCTCTAAACAAGACATAGTATGTTAAAAAATGTATTTAGGCTTGGGAGAGAGATGGAAAAGAATAAAGAGACAGTAAATGTATTATAAAAGAGTACAGACAGTCATAAATTAAAGGAGTAAAGATAATAAAATTAATATTAAACTTGTAGAAAAGGTAATAGAGTAAGAAAAATAAACCATGTAAGGATGGAATATACTCAGAAAGTCTAGATTATGTTTATTATTATGTTTTCTTTGAATATTTTGACTGTGAAAGAGCTAAGTACAGAGAGACATTTCATTGTATAGGCTGCTAAGCTAAACCAACATATATTTTAAAGCTATTTTGACTTCAGAATTTGGGTCTAAGGATTTATTGGTTTGGAAAAGAGATTCTATTGTTTCCACAGAGGATGAGAACCTATGGACTCCTTCCAGACCAATGTGGTTTGATGGACCAAGACCTGCTGAAAGTTAACATGAACACTCCCAAAAATACTTTGCCCAACAATAAGAAGGAAGAAGTTTAGAAAGAACTATACCCAAATTCCCAAATATTGTTTATAAATGTTTATTTGCATTTAAAAGGGGGATATTCTATAGAGATAGATACTTTGCATTGGTTAATTCTAGATGTAAGAGTTATCTAGCAATACACTTAAGCTATTGGCCAAACAGTATTACAAATAATATAGTTTCTGTGTGATTATTTCAGGAATCTGAGTGGCCAGGAAATGAATAATCAGTCTCTGCCTACATGTAAACAGTTGAAAGAGTAAAAAGATGGAGAATTGTGGGGTTTAAACACTTGTTCTTTGAGGAATTGAGATTGTATTATGATTGCCAATTGATTTATTCTTTTTAGATGAAACTCTTCTCCAAAAGCATTGAAGTTCTGTAAGTGGGAGCATACCATGGTGAAAATGTTATCATCCTCTGGGTCTTTTTTTTTTTTTTTACATATATAAACTAATGTTTTCCACTGAAATTATTAGGTTTAAAAGAGAATATTTCCTCAGCTGTTGGAAAAAGAGAATGGTCATAAATCATCATGTGATACTTTATGCAGTATAACTGCATGTAAATAAAGATAGAGAAACATGATAAATGATGTGTTGGTAATAGTTGCCTCAGAACCATGATTTTTTTTATGAGAATGTATTTTAGATGTATTTTATAATCCAAAAGAAATTATATTACAAGTAAAGTAAGACACAAATGGTAAAAGAAGCCATATTGTATTGCTAAATATTTTCTTTTTAATTATCTTATAATTAATTCTTCAATTCATTAATAGCTCTTTTGACAGAATAAATTTAGCAAGGCTTTAAAATGATTCCATAGAAAATATGGTGTTTAAGCCCCTAATTAAAAGAAGTTGAGTACATTTCTTTAGAGATGATATGCAAGACATAATTACACATATTAAACATGCAAGAATGAGATTTAGTGCTCGGCTATTCCACGGAATAGCCGTCAGTGGTGAGATGTGGAATGTGTCTTAAAAGACAGAAGAGAAAACTGCTAAGGCTTTAATACCAAATGTCCTGAACTCATCTTTAAACCAGGTGCTTAACTGGTTGGATGACCTTGTGAGTCCCTCACCTCCTTTCATAATTTAAAGTTGGGTGTGATGACTCTCAAACTAGGGCCATTGTGAGGTCAGTCATAATACATATAAGATCATATTTAAGAAGCACTATTAGTTCAATTTATTTTTAACCTATGTTATATTTCCTTCTGTGATATGTTTTTTCAGAATTTAAGAATATGTAAAATAATTTGAATATATTTTATAGCTTATTTTGCCTTTTACTGTGGTTATAATAAGTGTGCTCTCTCTCCTATTCCCTCTGTATTACACCCCCCCACACACACAGGGATATTTCATTTGTATTTTAATAAAATTTGTCTGAAGTTCAGAGAGTAAAACAACCACACTAATAAGCCTTACAGACCAGGCAGTGGTGACACACACCTTTAATTCCAGTAGCCACACTAGTTTCCCATAGAAAACTGGCAGTAGTGGTGCATGCCTATAACCCCAGTGCTAAAGAGGAATATAAGACAGGAGAAGACAGCTCTCACACATGTCTCATTCTGAAATTCCTAGAGGCAGGATTGCGGTTTCACACTGAGGTAGAGGTAACTGCCAGTGACTGGCTGTTTTGCTTTCCTGACTTTCAGGTTGAGCACCAATTTCTGTTTCTAGGTTTTAACTAGTAGTGTTACACCCATACATACACAGACACAGATACTTCATTGTTCTCTTTTCAATGTAAACTTTGTATTTTTATACAAAGCAAAATGCATGACATTCTGACTACAACTTGCATTACTGATTTCTCAAAAAAAGTTGAGAACTTTCTAAATCAGTGGGATGAGAAAACATGGAAATAACAGTGTTTCTGTCCTCATCTAATTTTCTGCTGTAAAATAATTATTTACTCATTATTGTTTGTCAAAGGGAAATAAAGAAAAGAAAGAAAGGAAGGAAGGAAGGGAGAGAGGGAGGAAGGAAGGAAGGGAGGGAGGGAGGGAGGGAGAGAGAGAGAGAGAGAGAGAGAGAGAGAGAAAGAAAGAAAGAAAGAAAGAAAGAAAGAAAGAAAGGGAAGAAAAAGAAAAAGAGATTACAAACAAGTATTCCTTACCAAAACATGGCACATGCTGTTATTGGTTCCCTTGAAAGATGGGACAAGGATCATTTCTCAGGTAAACTGATGAGCAAATGGTCATGTAGTTGTCAGCTATACTAATAGATTCATGTAAAGTATCCCTCCCTTTAGAAAATGCCCAATTCAAGACAGCATGCACCCCTCTTTCAATTAGATACAGATAGATCCTCTCCTATTTCATTATGGTAGTATGTATGTTCATCCATGTGTCTGTGATAAGCACAGTACTCAAGTGTCTGTGTCCCAAGCTTTCAACTTCGGGTATTTTGTGACTATTTTTATTAATTCTGTCATCTCTAATTCTCTTCTTTTCTTTCAGGGGAATTTAAATTTCTTGGTTTCCTAGTACCTTTCCAAATTTATGAAGTATTGCCAATAATGGGAGCAAAATTATAGCTAACTTGGATCTTCCTCTCCTCTGGGTTAGAATTGCCCATGTAGCTCTAGAGAATTTGAATAATTATAGGACTGGGGAAGATGGTTTATAAGGAGAAATGAGGTGGACCATAGAAAAAAGACAACTGATGTCAACCTCTGGCCTCTGCATGTGCACAATGTATACATACATATCTTACACACACACACACACACACACACACATGCACACACACACAAAATGCCAAATTGTGTGTTACTATTATTTTACAATGGTAGCAGTGTAGACCAATTGTCCAGTGAACAAAATACAGCAATAGCCCATCATATATTTTATTTGGGTGTTGCATGTTTTCATGGCCACTATCTTGGTAAAGAAAAAAATGACATCCTGTACTGTTCAAATTAATATGTGTTGGCAAACCTTTAAGTATATAATACTCCACACAGTTGTAGCAGACATTAATGAGCTACAAAATTACATCTAATAATTTAAAACAAAAGATATATTATATTAAATTCATTAGGCCTTATTGATAATATACTCTCATTTAAATAGACCTAGAACTTTAAATAACTTTATTTTAGTATTTGTAAAGACTGGAATTGAAGTTAAGATGTTCTAGAACTTGTTTGAGAATATAAAGGACCCCAACTTCATTTGGATCCAAGCCCAGGCCCTTTTGTGGATGCTAAGTGGAGAGGCCACTTTCAGATAAGTAAGAGACATGTGGGACCTAACTGCCATGAGGAGTAGTGCTAGACTCTGCTAGTAGTCTCGGCAGCAGCAGCAGTAGTAGTAGTAGTAGACTCTGCAAATTGAGAGAACAAAAGTATTTAACTTGACCTGAGTCCATTTTCAAACATTTTATGAATTTGTTTGCACCTCTGGCTGCCTTCTCTCACTGGCCTCACTTCTGCAGTGGGTGAGCTTTAGCAGGCTGCTGATATGAACCAAACGCAGGAATTCATAAAGCTGTAGGTTTATTCCCTCCTTGCTACCAAGGGGACTTGGCAGGTTGATTACAGTTTCCACTAGGAAGGGATACTCTTAGACTATAGTCGGAGGCTCTTTGTTCATTCCCGGCTGCTCAGGCCTGAATTAATCACACAGAAATCTATTAATTGCAATAGTGTTTGGCCAATACCTTAAACGTATTTCTATTTAGCTCTTACATCTTAAATCAACCCACCTTTATTAATTCATGCATCACCATGAGGTCATGGCCTACTGGTAAGGATCCAGCATGTCTCCTCTAGCGGTGGCTGCATGACATCCCATTGACTCTGCCTTCCTTGTCCCAGCATTCAGTTTAGTTTTCCTTCCTAGCTATATTCTGCCCTGTCACAGGCCAAAGCAGTGTCTTTATTCATTAACCACTAAAAGCAACACATATACAGAAGAACTTCCTGCACCACTAGACTATCTGAATTCAGAATCTAGTAATGGTAAAAAAAAAAAAAAAAAAAAAAAAAAAAACTGAAAAAATGTTAGATTTTCAGCTTGACAGTTCTGTGTGACACAGTAATAACTAGGCTCATTACAGGAAGATAAAGTCTAGGAAATGAGGCTCTGGGCACTGCAGGTGCCGCCCCTAAGAAAGTATTCCTTCATGTGAAGATGGCATGGTTTTTTAGTGCTCACTCTGTTAGCACGGTCACCATAAACGTGAATCACTGTAAGGCCTTAGTTCCAAAGCAGACATTGCTTTGTTACTTCAGTTTACAGTAATTACATATCATATTAATAAGCTTTTTCAAACTTCAGAATTAGCAATATATTTAGTAGGCTAAGTCACACTGATAGTTATTTTTCTAATTAACCTGTCACAAACGCCGAATCCCAAATTCTATTCACGTGGTATTTCAATTACTTGTTTAACTAACACCCAGTGATAACTATTTGGATTTTTTTTTCTTTAATAAAATTCATTGTTTTAAATTCATAGTACTTTGAAAACATAACCATTAAGAAAATTAATGTCATATTTCTGTTTCCTCACCTTCAAAATTATAGGATTGAATTCCAATATAGTTTAAAATTTCTTGTAACAGACTATATACTAGATGTTTTAGAAGAAACCACTTTCAGACTCCTGTTATGATATATAAAACTTCATGCATAATACTTAAAAAATTAAATATTTAATAAAACTCCATTACTAATTTCACATAGCAATTTCCTGAACTCAGGAAGAGCAGAATAAAGCAGGAACTTGAAAAATAATAGTAAAATAGCAACCCAAGCACAAATTATTAGTATGTTACCTATAATAGGATACATAAAATTGTCTAAAGTGTGTTTTTACATGTTAACATTGTCTCTGATATTGGGATATGCAATGAGGTCAGGAAATTACTAAGGGCCCATGGTGGGTGACCTTTAGCAGAGAAGAAAGAATATAATGCTACAAATTGTAAAAGAGAAATAATGGAAGAGGAAGGATTAAGTCAGGGGGTGGTGAGTTATGACAGGGCAGAGTAGGCATATAAGTAAAATAATACCAATGGTTTTTCAAGAAACTCATATGGGAACTTACTACCATAGAAATGTTCAGATTCTATATGTAACTATCAAATTTGACCAGTCCCATTTGTTGAAAATGCTATTTTTTATCCAACATGTATTTTTGGTCTTTTTGTCAAAAGTCAGGTGGCCGTGGAATGTGAACTTCTATGTTTGTCTCAATCCTTTTTTTTTCTTTTTTCTTTTTTTTTCAGTTCTTTTTATTGTTTATTTATTTATTAAAGATTTCTGCCTTCTCCCCGCCACCACCTCCCATTTCCCTCCCTCTCCCCCATCAAGTCCCCCTCCCTCATCATCCCTAAGAGTAATCCGGGTTCTCTGCCCTGTAGGAAGTCCAAGGACCACCCACCTCCATCCAGGTCTAGTAAGGTGAGCATCCAAACTGCCTAGGCTCCCACAAAGCCAGTACGTGCAGTAGGATCAAAAACCCATTGCCATTGTTCTTGAGTTCTCAATAGTCTTCATTGTCCATTATGTTCAGCAAGTCTGGTTTTATACCATGCTTTTTCAGACCCAGGCCAGCTGGCCTTGGTGAGTTCCTGATAGAACATTCCCGTTGTCTCAGTGTGTGGGTGCACCCCTCGCGGTCCTAACTTCCTTGCTCATGCTCTGTCTCCTGCTCATGATTTGGACCTTGAGATTTCAGTCCGGTGTTCCAATGTGGGTCTTTGTCTCTGTCTCCTTTCATCGCCTAAATGTTTTTCTTTGGGTTCACCTTCTTAATTAGCTTCTGTTTGTCTCAATCCTTTTCCACTGATCAATACATCTATTTCTTTTTTTGCTTCTTATTAAATAAATTGTAATAAAAAATTAAATATTTTTTTCTATTTTACATCTCAGCTGCATCTTCCCCTTGTTTCTCTCCTCCCAGCCTCCCCATCCACCTACCTTCCCTGTTTCCATACCCCACAATATATTTCCTCCCTGTTTCTGTTCAGGAAAGGGCAGGTCTCCCATGTGTATCAACTAAACATGGCATACCAAGTTGTAATAAGATTAAGCACTTCCCCATGTTTTGGGGCTGGTATAGGCAACCCAGTATGAACAGTAGGATCCCAAAAGCCAGTAAAAGGGGCATAGACAATGACTGTTCCCACTGTTAGGAGTTCCACAAGAGGACCAAGCTACACAACTATAATGTAAATGGAGAGTGTCTAGTAATTGCAGATACATAGCCTGAACTGGCCATTTCCTGTGACCAGATTGGTGCCTAGTCCAATTATCATCAGAGAAGCTTCACCTACCAACTGATGGAAACAGATGCAGACCCACAGTCAAACATTAGGCAGAGTTCAGCGAATCCTGCAGAAGAGGGGAGAAATGATTGAAGGAACAAGATGGGTCAAAGACACCCCAAGAAAACTCACAGGATCAACTATCTTGTGCTTCTGAAACTGAAAAAATGACAACCAGGGAGCATACGTGGAAATGAGTCTATTTTCATGCCAGTGTGTTGTGCTTTTGTTTATGTTTTTTATCACAAAGAAACCCCTACTAAGCTAACATACTATATCAGAACTTTTCTACAAGTTGATAGTTGAGGATGGGGCTTCAGTCTGAACACTAAGCCTCAGAACTTTGTTCTTCCCTCTCCAATGACATCACTACTGTTTTGTTGCAATGAGAGCAGGGCCGTTTGTTCTGGCTGCCCGGCTAGCTTACACCCAAAATAATCACACAGAAACTGCATTAATTAAAACACTGCTTGGCCAATAGCTCTAGCCTCCTATTGGCTAACTCTCATATCTTGATTTAACCCATTTATATCAATCTGTGTTCACCACGAGGTCATGGCTTACCAAGAAAGATTCAGCATGTCTGACCTGGCATCTCCATGGCAGCTCTCTGACTCTGCTTTCTTCCTCCCAGAATTCAGTTCTGTATCCCCACCTACCTAAGGTCTGCCCTATCACCAGACCCAAAGCAGTTTCTTTATTAACCAATGAAAGCAGCACAAATACAGAAGGACCTCCTATATCACTGTTTCTCTGTTTTTATTAGCATGTTTCATCCATTATCCTGGATATTATATATTGCTCTGACTTATCTTGGACATTATACTTTGTTCTGAAAAATGTTTTGATTGTTCAATAAAGAAACTTTTCCCAAACCTTACCAACCCTTCCATGTAAAGCACTGAATCATGACAGCAAACTCAAAGATAGAATAATAAGAGAAAAACTGGAAGTAGGAAGTTTGTCAAAAATGGTAAATCAGTAGAACAATGGAGACTGTTTTTAGGACTGTTTTTAAGAGTATTTGAGTGACACTAGAAATAAACCATACCATGGTAGATGATAATACTCTTCTGTTCAAAAATTAGAGGAAAAATAGATACTTGAATGTTGGACACTTAGTTTGGTGGCCTTCATCTCCTTTCTTCCAAAAGATAGTCTATGACTAGCAATCATTTGTTGAAGAGGAAGTGTGTGTATGGGGGAAGAGTGGACTGAATGTATAGAGAATCAGTAACAACTATTCACCATCATCTTATTATTTAAACATTGGGTTGTGAAGTTCATTCTTCAGATTAATTATCCACCTGTGTAATTGATTTATTTTAGGAAATCAGTCATATGAAGGGAATTGGCACTGTGAATAGGTATTGAATTCACTTGTCAGGTTTTTAAAGTGTGAAAAGAAGCTTAGGAAATACGTCAGACGCAAGGAAGACAGTCAAGGTAAAGAAAACAGTTGAACCATGGGCTCAAATTAAAAACAAATTGAGTTTGTTTTCAGTTTGTGAAAATGTTTCCAGGAATAAGAGACAGTTAAGACTTAACTTTCGATATCCACTGTGAAATGAAACAAAACAACAAAGATAAATCAAAGAATGTGTGCTTACATTAAAGATGTGAACTACCCACATTGTGGACTGGGTGCAATGGATAGTTACTGATTTTCTGTCTCACTAAGCTAGCACAAACTGAGCCAGAAAAATCCAAGCCTATTTATATATGTGGAGTTGTTAACTAGGAGCCTAGAATTTATTATGTGGTCAGACAAACTTCTTTAAGCATCTAGAACACCGGTTCTCAACCTTGCTGATATTGAGACCTTTAATACAATTTCTCATATTGTGGTGGCTCCCAGCCATAAAATTATTTTCATTGCTACTTCATAACTGTAATTTTGCTACTATTATATATCATAATATAAATATGTGCATTTCTGGTAATCTTAGGTGACCCTCATGAAAGAGTTGTTCAATCCCCAAACAGGTCATGATGATCAGCATTTTATTTTATTTAAATTTGATACTATAGACACTCTAAGTAATTCCTACATAAACTTCATAAAGCCTATGGCCATGTGTATCCTTATGGTGAAGGTCAAAGTTAAGTAAATTGCAGCCTACTAGCCAGGTCAAGTGTGATATATTATTTTGTAATAAAGTTTTACTAGAACATAGCAAGGCCTTGACCATTTCAAAGGCAGATTTTGCTTATAACAGAGACTATATAATCCAAGAGGTCCAAGATATTTATTTTTTTCTTCCTCTAAAGAATCTGTTAACCAATCTTTGGTTTATCTTCTTCATTTTCAATGTCTGCTCCTTTAAACCAGGAGATCTTACTGAAAATACAGCAGATAAGCCTCTTACTAGACCCACTATCCTAGATTAGGTATTTAAAATTATTGTTATTATCATCACGGTGTGTTGGTATGTGTGTGTGTCACACAGATTCACATGGACAGGTGTGCACATGTAAGAGAAAGAGGGCTTTGGGATATTGCTTTTAGAGATGTTCACCTCAATCTTTGAGACAGCGATTCTCATTGACCTAGGACTTGACTACTAAAGCATTGCCCCAGAAATCTGCCTATCTCTCACTCTGCAGCATTAGGTTTAGAAGCACATACAATCATACCAGGTAGATTTTTGTTCATAAAATATTTGTCTGGGATCATACTCAAGTCTTCATGCAAAAAAACACAAGGACTCTTCTAACTAAGCTATACTCAAACCTTCATTGTCTTTAATTTAATAACTGTGGTAAGTTTGAATGTGATTGGCCCCCATAATTTCACAGAGAATGGCACTATTATGAGGTGTGGTTTTGTTGGAGAGCATATGGCTGTGTTGGAGGAAGTGTCTTCCTCTTGGGGACAGGCTTTAAGGATTCTTTTCCCCAGGATACTGCGCAGTGACTCATCTGACTTTCTGTTTGCCTGAAAGATATAAAATTCTCAGCTATTCTTCCAGCACCACATCTGTATGCATGCCTTTATACTCCCTGCCATAATGATAATGGTCTGATAGATATTTTCTTTATAAGAGTTGCTTGGCTATGGAAAGGAAGACAGAAGTTGGTACAAAGGACTGGATGATGTTGTGATAGGCCTTACCATATTTTTGCTTGGTATAATATGGTCTTTGGGTTAAAAATCAGTTGAACATTTTAAGTGTTACTTAATGTGCCATATTGTAGGAGCATGGAAGACAATGATGTTGACTGTGATTTGATGAACTGTGGGGTGCTCAGTTAAGAGGTTTCAGAGGAGAAGAATTTTAGTATGTTGCCTAGAGATTGTTCTTGTGATATTTTGGTGAAGAAAGTGGCTGTTTTTTGCCCTTGTTGGAAGAGACTCTTTGAGCCTATTGAGAAGAGTTTTGGATTAATTTTCTTGGCAGAGGAAATATGAGGCTCAAAACAGTCTAGTATAGAATCTGTTGTATGGTTATTAATGGTAACTGTAATGAAGATTTATATTGAGAAGGAGCAAGTTGAGCATGGTAAATGTAACATTTAAGCAGAAAAAACACTAAAAAGTAGATAGAACTAAATCCTGTGTTCAAGGAAATTAACTGATTAAAACAGAATAAAGCGAGTGGTGACCTCAGGGTAAGATCCCATCCAACTAAATTTTCAATTTGTGAATTGAAGAAATATTTAGAGCTGGGTGTGATGGTGCATGTCTTTAATCCCAACACTGGGAAGGCAAAAGCTGGTAGATTTCTGAGTTCAAGGCCAACCTGGTTTACAGATCCAGTTTGAGGATAGCAAGGCTTAGTTAGTGAAGATAGAAAACAGAAAGCTAGTGAAGATGTCAGTGAATAAGAGGGCAATGTTCCAGTCCCAGTAAGCAACAGAAGTTGGCAGCTTCAGCCACTTGGTTCTGGCTTTAGAGTTAAAGATAGTAGAAATGTGTTTTGGAATTTGCTTCCACAGTTGAGGAAAGCTACTGAGGCCAGGCATGAATCAGACCACCACACAGCCACACTTCCGAATGCAAAACCAAGGTTTTGTTTATTAACTACGGGCTAACATTTGGAAGTGTGGCTCTGTGGTGGTATTCTTGAGGGTCCTTAGACTCAGGCAAAACATTTGGGGGCTCATCTGGGATCAAGGGGGTCTGGGCACAATAGGAGAAAACAATGACAACATAATGATGCGTAAGGAGATTCTGCTATATTCATAGATTGGTGCCTAGCTCAATTGTCATCAGAGAGCTTTTATCCAGTGACTGATATAAACAAAGACACAGAGACCTACAGCTGAACATTGGTCAGAACTTGGGGAATCTTGTTGAAGGGAGGAAAGAAGAATTTTACAAGTCAAGGGGGTCAAGAACATCACAAAAGAATACACAAAAATAACTAACCTGGGCTCATATGAGCTCTCAGGTACTAGACCGACAGCCAGGGAACCGGCAGGGACCAACCTAAGCCCTCTGCATATCTCATAGCTGTGTAGCTTGGTCTGTGTGGGAGGAGGCAAAAGGGATATGGGTAGAAGAAATGGGAGGAGAGGAGGAAGGGGAAACTCTGGTTGGGATATAAAATAAATGAATAAATTCAATTAATGAAAAAACTTTAGCAGAGTCTGAGTTTTCAACAAGTGCTGTAAACGCTTGTACAAAATCAATATGCAGTCTCTAAATTCAAACAACAGACATTTGTTTTATATGGTTTAGTTACTTGGACCTTGGCTGAGTCTTGCAGGGAAGCCAGAATTGGTTACTGTCCTAAGGAGTGCAATATTCAGTTAAGACCACAATTACATCAGATGAGAAACAAGTAGAGAAAAGTGTAATGGAACACCTGATAACATGTGGGCTGCATGGTGCAGATGGCTAGTGATAACACGTAGCTTGTATTTTGCAGATGGTTAGTGATGAAGCAGAAACTGCATTGGAATCTGCGAGAAACAGGAGAATGCATCAGGTAGGGAATGGCTTTGTAGTGCTTATTGTGGTATCTCAGCTACGGTTCATAAATACAAAACTGAGGAGGGAAATGGCCCTCCGAGATGGGATATGCTCAGAGAAATGCTTCCAAGTCTCTCTGCAAAGCTGATAAATTCACGAGCACACATGTTTTTATGGCAAGTAAATTAGACTGTAAATCAGGGAACAAAAGAGAGAAATGAACATTCCAGCAGTTAAGATGTGACAGGAAATACCTGAGCAGTCTCCGGTGAGATAATTGATAATGATGTGGTGAATTAAACATCACCAGTGGAATTAACCACGGCAAATCTCATCTTTTTCCATGTGAAATGATAATTTCATAAGAATAAGGCAATTAAGAAGTCACAAGCCTACTCCTTTTTGTTTTTGCCACTGAGCTGTTTGTAAGCATTTAATTTACTGCACTAGTGTCAAACTCTTTTATCTTAGGGTGAGCCGCATTTCTCAGAAAATTCAGATGTGTTTTTAATTCTTGGATGACTCACTGTTCAGTATAGTTATTAATATTCAAGGAAAACCGAACAACTAATCTTTAATGAGGTTTCCCCAGTCTATAAAGAGCCGAGACTACAGTTTTTCCATGCAGAGTCTAAAAGTCACAAGCACTGACTAATTGGAACTTTTCTGACTTAAGTTGAAAATGTTGCTTTTATAGGCACAGAGGCTGGGAAGCGTCATGGGGCTCAGATAATACAAGGGAGCTGGAGCTCATCATTCAAGTTACTTTGGTGGATTTTACAACTTTACAATACATACCGTAGATGACAATATCCTGAAGTCTAATAGTCTAAGGTTTTCAAGGGTGCCTAGTTTTCCTATATTCTGGTTTTACTGACAATGAAAAAGTGTGATGGCTGAGGTGAAAAGAGAAAGAGCTGAGGATGGCGGTCTATATTAGGAGAAGTTTTCATGTTGTGAGTGTGTAAAACAGGATGAAAGCATTGTAACTTGAGGAAGTTACAGCTATTCCTGCATTTCAAAATGTGTCTTGGAGTGCGTGAATACTCATGTGCGCATAAAGACCAGGAGTATGAGTTGGCGGCTTGAGATTCCTCTCTGATTTTTCTTTATACTTTCTACTCAGAATTGGTAGTCCATTTGGATATTAGTATTAAACATTCATAATGTTGAATTTAGGAGAATTTGAGTGATTTCCTCTCCTCCATGACCATGTTTTTTGCATTTTAAGCTTTACCAAATGAATATAAAAAGCAGAGGAATCTTATCAACTTCTAGGTAATTATTCATCTCTCTCAAAGTAAGACAGAGGCATTTTGGATCCCGATTTAAAGTATTATAACATAGCATCATGAGGAATGTTGTTTAGAATCTGAACCTTTAAATTGTGTCTTCCAGCAGCCAGGTTTGCATGTGTGTTGGTTTTGTTACTTGTGAGATCAAGGTCAATTGTAGAGGACCCATAGTCAAAGTCATCCTAAGAGTGCTCAAATGAGTGACTTATTTATAGATATTAATTAATTGGTATCACACCTCACCTTCCAACACCAACACTTTATACCAGCCCCAGTAATTTATATTTTCAAGTGTTCATAAGTTATTATTTGTGGAAGAGTGTAAGAATTCCTCCAATATATGATATCAATGGTTTCTTCCATTGACTAAAAATTTTTTAATAGATCCATTTTAGAAGGCTGGGCGGTTCTAAGGAGTGACTTGTTACCTCTGCTGTTCACCTCCGCTCTTCATCAAGTTTTCTACATGTTTTATTATTTTTAAACAAATTTCTAGAGTTATTCATTACCATTTATATAGTTTATCTGACATTCTTATTAATTATTAAAAACATTAAGAAAATAATGGAACAGGGTGTCTAAAAATTCCTGATTTCAATGTATCTGGGTACTTAGGTTATTTATCTAATTCAGAATCTTTTCTTCATTTAAAAATGGTTATTGATGCCTACTGAATACCCAACAATGTTCTAGGCACAAATTATATTATCCATATGTAAAAATAGATCAAAATCCTTACTTTCTTGAAGCTCTGCATTCTAATGAATTCAGTTTCTCCACACATTGTCATGTTGTTGTCAGATTTCCTGTGCCAGCTCACATTTTTGCTGTTCTTGCTTGATTTGATCTGGAGTTTGCTTAATTTCTCTTCTAATATTTCAATGACTTCCTCTTTCTATGACTGCTCTTACCCTTCCTCACAGTTATTCCAAATCTTAACTTGTCTGTGCCCTAGGATTCTGCTTCAGGTAGTCTAGTTTCTTTACAACTGCATTTGGAGTCAAATTACCAATCATATTTTAAAAAATATTATTATATGCTAGGTAGAAAACTGTGTAAATTATTCCTGCTTATACTTATAGGTAAAGCTAAACTCCACTCAAACTGACTTCTGCACAAGAGGATATTTATGAACTTAGACAACTGAAAAGTTCAGAAGTTTAGCTTCAATTAGAGATAAAATCCGGTGACCAAAATTACAGTCAGACATGTGCCTTTAAATTAATCTCTTTATTCTTAAATTAATCTCTTCTGTATTGTCTTTGATCTCAGAAGACTCTTCAAATCTGCTGGCTATCTATTCTCTCCACAGCTACCTCAGATCTGGTGATGTGCCAGAAGAATTTACAGAACTACCATGTGGTTCTTACCATAACCATTCTTATTAAGGTGTGGTGATGCAGAACAATATCTCAAAGAAACCGCATCAAATTTCCGAAAAGTCATCTGTAATCATAGTCACCCATAGTGTACCTACTTCCCTCAGCAGGTATGTGCAATTATCTCAATGATGGAAACCATTACAGATGCCATACCAGGAAATCCATTATAGGCTAGTCATGTAAGCATCCTTTGCCTACAATATTAAGATTCTATATGAAAGTAGCTGTGTCAATGAACTTCATTATTTGGACAAACAAGTATGGAACAGTGAACCAAGAGTGTAAATCTCACAGGCCATCATCAAATATTAACAGTAGATCTTTCAAGTGATGCCTTCTAAGGATGTATGATCTAAGTCCTATATATTACACATTATTTTTTGGAGGTGAAGATATTTGCTACTGGTGGCCTACAATATACAACCACTGATTTATTAACTCTTCCAAAATGATGAAACATTTGTCTAGTAAGTATAGAAAAATCTGCCTTTTGAGTACAGCTTAAAAGTTTTCCAAAGTCAGTATTTATCCTTTGAGTGCATGAAGGTAAGTGGGTAGTGAGGTAGCCTTACGATCTTCAGAATGTGAGCAATCATGAGAGGCATGTATCATTTTCAGGACAGTCATGAAATAAATTATTCTCTGCAGTCATCTTCTTCTTAAGTGCACCTTGATGACTACATGATGACCTAGGAAGCAAGTATCAAACTCAGAATGTGGAACATGTATATCTTAGAAAAGAAAGTGCCAACAATCAGAAAAACCTGTTACAAAATGTTTTGTGCTAAAAACAAATTTTTGCTCATTTGAGAAACTATAGACTCCATAACTCAATGTGATCAATTCGTTGTATGCATTATCATCACTTTAACTGTTATATATGAGAACCATTCCTAATGGATTAATTTGGATCATTTCTTGCTGTAAGTGATTGTTTCTGGTTTGCTGTGTGCGTATATCACTGCAAACTTTGAGACTGTGGGCTTTTTTTTTAATTTTTATTCAGAAAATGTGTTTTGATCTTATTTTCCTCCAGATCCTCCCAGATCCTCCCCACCTCTCCACCCACCCCATTCCATGCCTTTCTTTCTTGGTCTCTTTAGAAAACACAAACAGTCCAGCTCAGAACACCTCTAAAGGCAGTTGGTGCAGTGGGGGATGGTATACCTCCAGTGAATTATTGGGTTTTTGTTATAGTAGAAACAACTCAGGGAATGCTAAACAGCAGATGTCTACTACATATTATGCATTCTCTAAGTCCACTGAAGTCTAACTCAGTGTTACCCTGCGGTCCTTACCTCTGCTGGTGTTCAGTAAATCTGCTGAATGCATGACTGCATGTATAGAAAGAAACGAGAAAATCAGCCCGTAAAGCTTGCCTTTTCCTCAAGTGCAGCATTATTTAAATGAATTTGAATTTTCTCTACTCTCCTGCTCTTTGCTGCTGTTCAAGCAGAACCTCGACTTTAAACCAAGCACAGATTTAATGAATCAACACAATTCCTTTGTAATCAGTGTGTGCTCAGGCTTTGTCTGTGGAATTTTCATATCCTCAGGGGACTTTGGAACTAAAGAGTGAACAAAAATCATGGTAGACAACAACAAGCAAATTATTTATATGGACAAACCAAAGAGGGGCATATTGACAATTTAAACAAATGATGATTATCTGAATTGATAGATGTGGCATTATCTACTATATACATAGATTATGTCAAAATATTAAAGCAAATCTAAATCTCATAGCTATATACAATTACTATGTATCATTTAAAAATGATATAAATGTATAAGTACACACACACATATATATGTATGTATACACACATATATGATAGTGGCATAAAGAACATATGACCAAAAATATTCAAGACATTTTTATTTTACTTCTAAATTGTTATCATAAATGTAATAAAAAAGGAAACTAAGAGTAATTTAGAATGGCATTGCACAATATAACATATAATAGTGTGTATGCCTTAGACCATTTCTTTCTGGTCTCTTATTGGTTTGTGTGTGTGTGTGTGTGTGTGTGCATGCACACATGTGTGCATACATTTGACATCATCTCAGGGTTAATTCTGGCATGATTTCCTAGAAGAATATATTAAAGCAATGTATCTTGTTTAATCTTCAGCTTGTATTTGGTCCACTCTGGCTTGTTAGCTCATATGGGGTATTCTCTATCTCTTCCACACACAAAGCCATCTGGTTTTCTACATGGTTTCTGGGCTGGCCCTTCTGCTTATCTGGCAAGCTGTTTACCTCCCCCAAATATTCTAAGCCAAGAAAATATTCTTTACTCTTCCTTCTTAGAAGTTTTCAGTTGATATTTTTAGGTTTTTAGATTACGCATTCAGGAAATTTTGCCTAATTATCTTTCCATACCCCCTTCTTTTTGATAGCCTTATCTCTGTTTCCCCACTCCAAGATATAGGGCATTGCATCATTATGCCCTTGTCTCTTCCTCCTGTTTCACGAATATTGTCTTCTTGAAATATCCCTATTAAAGTGGGAGAAAAAGAGACACTTGTGCTTCTCAAGTGAAACATCTGTAAAGAAAACACAATTGTCCAAAATAGGACTTGTCTCATGTTTATTGTTCCTATATGAAAAGCAAAAGTTTGTTTGTCTGGCCATTGAAACTGTTGGAGACGCCTTCTATAACAACTTAACTGTTATTGATTCAAAGTTTCCAGTTTTATTGGTAATGGTATTGTGATAAAGTGATGAAAGTTTCCTTTCACACATCATTTTGGACATTTATGGTCATGTTGAACAATATATATATATATATATATATATATATATATTATAAATATGCATATATAATAACTTTTTACTTGAGTTTATTTTTATGAATATTTTCTTATGTCAATAATGACATGCACAGGAGAAGAGATAAGAAGTTCACCAAACTAACTAAGAAGTCAGACTGGACCAAATGACAATAGTTAACAAGAAGATATCAAACTTATCAATGGTATTTTGAATATCATTCTAAAATAAAACCAGCTACCAGAGAAGCAGTTCTCACTTTACAATATTAACCTATTCAAGAAGAACTGCAGACTTCAGTCTTAATTAAAGAACCCAATACAATAGCCGGGCAGTGGTGGCTCACTCCTTTAATCCCAGCACTCGGGAGGAAGAGGCAGGCGGATCTCTGTGAGTTCGAGGCCAGCCTGGTCTACAAGAGCTAGTTCCAGGACAGGAACCAAAAGCTACAGAGAAACCCTGTCTTGAAAATGAAAAAAAAAATAAAGAACCCAATACATTAACTCAGGTGATTTATACTCTCTTCATTTCACTAATATTTACTCAATTCTTATACTGGCTATCATGTTAGATTCCAAAGGGACCAAATAAAGCCAATTCAATACTGTTTCTTTTTCTAGGAAGCCTGCATTCTGGAAGCAGAAAATTCCTCTGATATTTGCATAAATATATTGGTACAGCTTGCAGTGAAAGAAAAGCCAGGTAATAAAACACGTTGCTCTCGGCATTCTAGCTGGCCTTGAAACTCTCAAGAATATAAAATTTAGGAAAATGTCTCCAGGAAAATATATTAAAACTGACAGTTAAAACAATGACTACAAATTAATAAATAAAATAGATCCAAGTATTGTAAAGACCCTGAGGTGGGAAGGGGGAAACCCATTTGAGGAACAAAAATTTAGAAATTAAACAACAAAGTCAAAGGTGGAACTCCATGAGGAGGAAAGAATGCAGGTTTTGATTCCTGTTTAAAGGCACTTTTACACAATCTTCTAAAGCTTTAGAATTCTTGCAGTAGTTGAATGCAAGATTATATCTATGAAAGACACTGTTAGAATCAAAAGAATGATCCAGTTTCATTTGGGATTATGCAAACATATTAGACCATAAAGGGTTATTTCCAGTGACTAAAAATAAGTCTTTGTGGTGGAGGCATGGTTCACTCAGTAAAGTATTTGCTATGGAAAGAGGAGGATGAAAGTTTCCATCCTCACCACTCACACAAAGATCTGGACATTGTGTTATACACCTGTAATCCCAGTATCTGGGAGGTAGACATAGAAGGGTACTGAGGTTTGCAGGCAGTCAGTCATCAGTCACTGAGTTCCAGGTTTAGTTAGAGACATTGTTACAAAAGATAAAGTTGAGGAAGATGATGAAAGACATCTGGAACTTAACTGTAGCCTCCACACTCATGTGCAAAGACAAAGACACAATGTGCAGATACATTCATAGACATACACAAACATGCATCACAATACAAAAATTGTAAGAAACTGAAAACATCTTTGAAAACCCTACACAAATTTGTAATTATAAAGCAAGCTTGTAGAAGGAGTGGTTAGTTTATGCTAATCAGATATGTTGACTGACTTCTTAATTTTGCCGTTAATGTGCTTTGGAATGCAAAGTTAGTATTTACTTCATAGATATTTCTAGAACAAGTTTTAAAGGATATGTTGTCATTTGTCGACATGGAGGGCAATATTTAATGGAATAGTTAATAATGAATAAAGTTTGGGAACTTCCAATATATGGTTGGAGTCCATTTGGGAGAGGTGTCTAAGAGACTAATATCATGAGATTTTATTTACATACTATTTATTTTATTTATTTAGTATTTAAAGTGAGAACAAATAATGCAGAATGAATTTGTGAGAACAGATGCATGGCCTACAAATGTTTCCCAGGTATTCATTTCTGGTTTTTCTTAGAAAACAAAGGAGGAGGAGGAGAGAGAGAGAGAAATACTGTAAAAAAATGTTTTCTGCACATATAAATGTCAATAATCTTCATGAAGAATATGGTGGTGGTCTTCTTTGTAAATACCTAACAGGAAATAAGCTATATTTTATATGATTTTCAATGAATGAAAGTTCTTTTGGGCATTCAGATGTCTCTTCTCTACTGTCAAATTTATAGCATACACATATTAGAAAACAGTAGAAAAATTAAAAATAGAATTTTTACTATCGTCCCTAATATGTCATGCAAGAACACATGATTGCATGCTTACCCACTTGGGCTTGCTTAGATCCATTTTGTCTGCATTTGTGTGTTCCTGTAGAGTTCCAATTTTCTGCTTGATTTCATAGACATCAGTTACCTGAACACTGAGCAGTGAGTGGTTCTTGTCTTGCATCCTGTATCAGTATCTTCCGGAGGGCATTCCTGCCACAGATTACTGGGTGACACACTGAGAGCTTATCATGTACTCAGGCTGAGGTCAAGGCTAAGTTTCTCTAGTCCTGGCAAGTTCATAGATGCTGTTGCAAGTCTGAGAGATACACTTGGGATCCCATGGCCGTAGTGAACACTTCACATTTGCAATCAGCAGGCGTAAAATTAAAGTCTGCTCAGAGCCCATGTAAAGCCCAGAGAGAAGTAAGTGAAATCAGAGAGTATCTGTAAAATGCTCATGTTAGCATTCAATCTGAGATGAGGGTAGGCTATTCAGCACAGAAATGGGTCACATTTTATTTTAGTGTCTTCATTCAGATTAATAAGACTTTATCTTAAAAATCACATTTGCCCTAAAAAGCAATGTATGAACACACACACACATTTGTCTACATAAATTTCCATAATCTTGTACCCATACACCACAGACACTCAGACACACACACACACACACACACACAGAGAGAGAGAGAGAGAGAGAGAGAGATAGACGAATGAAATGAAGTGAATTTAATTTTAAAACTTTCAAAGAATTACATAGTTGACACAAACCAAATCTGAGAACCACTGTGACAGTGACTCAGCTTCCAGTTAAAGAAAATAAAATATAAAGCATTTCTCATGTGTCTCCAAATGTGGAAGATTTATTTTAAATCCGCAAAGCCAGTGCTTTTAGAAGCATGTGACTGACTTGTTCTCAGGTTCTGGACAGTCAGTCCAGACAACACAGTGGTGTTTATTCCTTAACTCGACAAATGCAATGTCTGTGTTAAGATGTGTGAAGCTAAAACTGAAATAAATTATGTCTACAAAAGTGGTATTGATTCTTGTACCTCCAAAAATCTTTATTCCACCATCAGTTTAGACAAAAGAGCAAATGAAAGAGCCTAGGAAAATAGGATGTATCTGCAGCTATAAATTTATGCTATTCGCACACTGGATGTTACACTATTTGTGCTTTCTTTCATATCTGAAAATCCACTGCATCTCTACTAATAATTTACTGTTTACATATGAGCAATGTACGTTTCACTTTTCTTTTGTCTATCAATTTGGTGTTTATAAAGCAATATTGTTAACATCTCATAATTACCTTTCTTTTTTAATACAGTTGGGGCTGGAGACATGCTTAGCAGCCAAGAGCATTTCCTGTTCTTGCAGAAAAGCTGGTTTTTGTTTCTAGTATCCAAATGGCTAGGTACTACCATCTGTCATTCCAGTTCCACGAGTTTCAGTGTGTACTTTTGACCTGTGTGGGCTCCAGGTATACACATAGTAAAATTACGCACATAAAAGAAAAACACTAAAAAGCAATATTAAATGGATCTTCTTATTTTTGATTGTGAGCTTAGCCTTTAATGTCTGAGTTGTCTCTCCAGTCCATGTGAATCTTTTTAAAGAGTAAATCTGATGAGGAAGTCTGAGAGGGGGTTTGCAGATGAAAAGCATGTACCGTTCTTGCAGTGGGACTGTGTTTAGTGCCTAGTACCTACATTTTGTGACTTAAAACTACCTGTAACCCTGAAGGGCACTAACACTTCTGGCCTCTGTGGGCTCTTCATTAATATGTACAGCTGACACACATAAACACGTGAATAGACACATCTACACATAATAGTACATAAAGTGAAATTTTATTCAAAAATCTCTACTAGGGATAATCCTGTATTTACTGTTGTTCTGACCCAGTCTTCTAAATCATTGTAAAAATAGCATTAAGCATTGTTCTTTTTTTTTTGGTTTTTCGAGACAGGGTTTCTCTGTGGTTTTGGAGCCTGTCCTGGAACTAGCTCTTGTAGACCAGGCTGGTCTCGAACTCACAGAGATTCACCTGCCTCTGCCTCCCGAGTGCTGGGATTAAAGGCATGCGTCACCACCGCCCGGCTAATGTTCAGAGACCTTGGAATTGTTCCTATTAAAATTTCATTTATTCTGAATATGTTTTTTTTTTGATGTAGGTGTGTCTTCTATCTATCTGTTGCTTTAATTGGTTAATTAATAAAGAAAACTGCTTGGCCTGATAGGTCAGAACACAGGTAGGCGGGAAAGACAGAACAGAATGCTGGGAAGAAAGCAATGAGGCAGACGCCATGATTCTTCGACCCCAAGATGCATGTAGGCTAGAATCTTTTTCGATAAGCCACCACCTCGTGGAGCTACACGGATTATTAGAAATGGGTTAATCAAGATGTGAGAATTAGCCAATAAGAGGGTAGATATATTGGGCCAGGCAGTGTTTAAAAGAATTTTGGGTAAAGCTAGTCGTGCAGGAACCGGGCGTAACAAAAAGCAGGCAAACCTGTTTGCTTCATCACAACATTTTTTTTTAAATTCCTGAGTCAAATGTTGTCTGTCACACAAGAATTAATAACTCCTGACAAATGGCTCCCATTCAACTCTCTGAAATACATGACTAAAGCAAATGAGAAGCAACACATGAATTTATGGCACTTGTTAATGTCTTAACATAAAGACCTTCTGGGTAGCCCTAAACGCAATAAAACATGGAGCAATTCCTATATTCTTAGATGTGATCTCAGAAACACAAGAGACACAAAAATGTAGTAAAGTGATGACTTTTGAATTTTCATTACCTTTGCTTTCAGCATAATTTGTATGTATGTAACTTGTACGTCAACATTTTTATTAATGTAGAACAATTAATAAAATATATAGGTATAGTGTCCTATTTCAACACATGTAATAAATAGTGTATACTGATTTTAAAAGAGGTGTTTAAACTTATTCAGAATCTGATATAGTGTCAATCTAGGTATCCCTCACTACAGGAATGTATAAAGAAAATGTGGCAAATGTACACAATGAGCTATTATGTTGTCATTAAAATAAAATACTAGCATTTTCAGTAGGCTACATATAAATTATAAATGATATAGAAAGTGCAATAGCAACTTTTAATAATTATTGATTAAAAATTTGGGTCATAAAATCCCCCCAAAATTTCTTATTTATTCCAATGACTATGTTTGGATTGGTTCCAACTCATAATTACCTTGTCTTCTAAGAACCCAGGCGAAAGTGCAAGGATTTTATTGAGACACATGCCCAAAAGTCTCATGGACCAAGAGCCAGATTAAACTGAGAGTTGAGAATAGTACAGATCTGACTGACCCTAAGTGACTAAGACAGGAGTAGCAGAGTCTTCTTCCAGACAGGGAGTCTTGATACAAATTCAGCCCTCTATGTGTTCTTGTCTTCACAAGAAGTCTCAGCTTGGTGTAGCTAGGTGCTGTCATCCCTGTCAGCAATGTGCAGTGCCCTGATATTGAAGTAGATTCTGAGAGGCACTCTAGAAATGGCTGAGGCCCTTGGTTTGATCTGTGTCCTGCACTTTGGATATCTAGTTGGTGTAGTTCTAGATGACCACGCCCTCGATACTGCTGCTGCTATACCTGCTTTCTTCCTCACAAAGTTCTTTAATCCTTCCCAGTTCATTCTGTACTTAGTTCATGACACCTAATATCCATTGTACTTCAAAAAAAGTACTTCTACGTCACCTCGGGTGGGAAAACCTGGTTTAGCAGCGTATTAAATGAGCAGCTTACAGTTTCACAAGACCAAGATACAACCGAGAAGGAAGGTTTGATAAAAGTGGAAACATTTACCTGATGAATATACAAACTCATTTAAGTTTGGATCGAGAAAAATTTTTTTAAAAATCATACATTTACATAAATATTAATACGTATATGTATATTTCTATCTTATAAAATATGTAACTATATTTTACAAATTTCAGATTACTATAAGCCTATATGGAATCATATGTTGTCTTTTAAAATATTTATTTTTTATTTTTGAGTATGTATGAGTATATCATATAATTCTTTGAGGGAGTTATAGGAGAGTATTGGATCTTCTGGAGCTAGAGCTACAGACAGCTGTGGGATGTGTTATGTGGATTCTGGGAACCAAACTCTAGAACTCTGGGAGAACAGAAATTACTCTTAACTACCGATCTTTCTCTTGCCAATTGCTGTTTCCTAATAGTGAATCTTTCACTAACAATTTCACAGCATGGTTCATTGTCCCACTTTAAGCTGATCTTATAGGATATTTTGGTGGCTTGTTTTTTTTTCTTTTCTTTCATTTTATTTTTTAAATTGCAAAAATATATTATTTTCATGGGCTAGGACACATTTACCAGTCACTGTAAACTTGTGGATGTCAGAGAGCAATTTTGTGGAACTGGTTTTGTTTTTCCACCTTTATGTGAATTCCAATGATCTCCGGTCACCAGTCTTTTATGGCAAGTGCTTTTAGGCCTTGTGATGTCTTGCTGGCCATCTTTCCCTGTTAGTTTGCATTTTCATAGAAGTAACAATTTTTTCTTTTGAAATTTTATGTATATTTTCTCTTTTGTGCTTATTGTATCAGGAGTATTGGGTGGCATCTTAAGGAATACGATAGAAGATGTAGAAAAGACCAGGGGCAGAGTAAGCTAAAAGCATGACTCTTATTAACTTTATGATCATGGACTGCTATTCAAACTTTCTATGACCAGTTTTCTTCTCTTAAGGAGAAAATATAAAACTAATACAAAGAGCTCCACAAGTATTAAATATGTCCATGTGTGCAAAGTTGTTTAAAATATATACATGTACATATATGTACAAGTAATTTGAGCTGTCACTACCACCAGCAGCTACTACACCCTTATTATCAGCAAGTTGCTATAGAAATACAGAGACTAAACTAGACTTAGGCTGTCAGGCAGGGAAAGCTTCTGAAAAAGAGACATGAGAATTGAGATATTGAAATATTACGAAGTATAAATATTGATTAAATCTTTTTACTGTCGTGGTGTCTCACTTGGGGCATTGTGCACGGACATGGATAAGTGTCCGTCAATTGTTAACAATTCCAGATTTGGAAGGCTACCGAAAACAACAGAGACAGAATGAATTACAAGTGACTCATAAGTAGGAAGGAAAAAAATAAGATATAACATTTTAAAAAGAGAGAGAAATACAGTTATTATTCTGTTCCATTAAAGCATGGAGTTTTACTCAGTTATTTTCAATAAATTTTCTTTCAGTTGCTAGATACATTGTTAGACATTAATTGGTGCCATACACCAATTAGAAGCCAAATTGCACAATGCAACCTCCTAAGAAAACTCATTTTTCACATGAGTAATTGCCATCAGGCTGGATTTGTTCTTTTCAGCAGAATTGCTTGGCCCGTATTAGCAATTCAAATAATATTTCATAATTTCTTTGCCTGAGTAAGCCTGTAAATTAGTGAAAGGGAGGAGAGGTTTAACGTTTGATTGAAAAATGTTACTTTTCATGGATGTGGACTTGATTTTTGCTGTACAGTAGTTCATATTTGTTTGATCATAACCTTTTAAAGCTCAAAGCTACCAACAGTGGTAAAATACTCATCTTCACACTGCAGCTTAGAGAACACACCTAATGGAAGTAGTGCTGCTCTCTAAATTGAGGTAATGTAAATGTAGAAGACGAATTGCCTGCATTTTAAACAATAATCATGCATGCAACATCAGGCAGATTAATTTTTGTTCTTATATCTCTCTTTGTATCTATGACCTCTTGTGCTTAAAGGTGCTTTGGATGGAATCATTTTCATGGAAGAACAATAGGCTCTAAACTAGATGACTCATGGTACGAACTGACCTTAACCATTAATTTTAGAACACTGTCATACTTGATTTAGAATTTTTTTCTGGAAGTTAGAGAGATGGCTCAGTCGTTAAAAGCACTTGCTGATCACCTAGAGTATCTGGGTTCTGTTCCCAGCACCCAGATAGAGGCTCACAGCTGTCTGTAGCTCCAGTTCCACCTGACCTGCACACAGTACACATACATGAAGGCAAAGCACTCATATACATAAAATAAATGAATCTTTAAAAAGCTTTAAAATAAATAGTATAAAATAAGACATAACACAGGCTGACTGCAGTAGAGAATATCTTTGAACTTCTTCCAATCCTGCTGCCCTACCTTATAATTCTGAGATTAAAGGAACTGGCTGTCACACAGAGTTTTATGCAAATCTAGAATTGAAAACAGAACTTCTTATAAGATAGGTACACACTTTTCCAACTGGACTATATCCTCAGACAATAGCTTTAGACCTCTAAATTTATTTTACTTTTTATTGTTTCTTTTTCATCATATTTTTATTGTTTAAAACAGTTTTTAAAATTAAATATATTTTGATCATATTATTTCCTCTCTCCCAAATACTGCCAGATCTACTTCTGCTCTCTACCCATCTAACTTTAAGTACTTAAAAAAATGCAAAATAACAAAATAAGCCCCTCCAAAACCAGTAATACAAAACAAATCATACCCAAAAAAACAAAACAAAAACACCAACCTGTAACCAAATAAAAGCTTGCACACACACAAACACACACACACACACACACACACACACACACAGAGGGCAAACTAACACAACTCATTTATGTGGCTGGGTTGGTGTCCCACTGCCTCCATTTGACGTCTTGCCTGGTCACAGGAGCTTGCCGGTTCAGACTATGTATCTGCTATTGCAAGGAGTCTTAACTGGGGTCATTTTTGTAGGCTCCTGGGAGACTCTCTTGTGCCAGGCTTTTACCTGGCCCTGAAATGCTACCCCACTTTCCAGTAGTCTTTTAGGACTCTTCACCTCTGCCTCCCCAAATCTGATCTCTCAGGTTCCCATCCCCACCTGCCCACAGTCTACTCGCAAAATCTTTTCTTTCCCATTCCCAGGGAGAGAGAGAGAGAGACAGAGACAGAGAGAGAGACAGAGAGAGAGGAGTCTGTTATGTGTTGTTCTACTCTCCCCAACTCCCTTGGCTTTTCTAGCCAGTCAGCAAAGAGTTTTTCTGCTATCTCCAAACCCACACTGCCTCAAACCTACCTGTTCCCTGTGAGCTCAGTGGAAATGTGCAATACAACCTATTTCTAACCATAAAGCTGGTATATAAACCATAATGGTAGCCTCACTCCAGTATAATATGCTAGTATAACTCTATTGGGGAAAACTGATTTTTTTTCCTCTCCTATCAGGTATAAGTAAGAGTTCAGTTGTTACCGTTTACCCTACAAGCAAGGTTTTTATTAATTAATATCTTTATTTTTAAAAATGTAACAAAATAATGTATAAGATAAAATGAAAACTATTGCACCAATGTTGAACAAGACAAACTAACACAACTCAAAGAGCCCAAGAAGAGCAATAGAAATCAGGGACCCAATCAGTTATTTGCACACTCAGGAATCACACAGAAACACCTAAATTAGAAGTCATAATATTTACACAAAGGACCTATGCAGGCCTGTGTACAGATGGGCATGCTGCTTCACTCTCTGATTTCATGTATGAGCTCATCTCCTGTTGATATAGAGGCCCTTGTTTTGTAGCGGTTCTCCATCCCCTCTGGCTTCCTCTTCCCTGGAATTCCCTGAGCACTGAGGGGAGGGACTTTTTAGAGAATTCACATTTAGGGCTGAATGTTCCAAGGTCTCTCACTCTCTGCATAATACTTGAGTATAATTGTTCCCATCTGTTGCAGAAGGAGTCTTCTTTGATTATAGCTGAACAAGCCACTGATGTATGAATATAGCGGAATATTGTTAAAAGTCATTTTATCACCACATTTTTTTTTGTATTTTTAAACTGGTATTATTTGATTTTACCCTAAGTTCTTGAGCTATCTAGTCTCAGGTGGTTGGCAACACAAGGACTGTTGGATATGAGTTCTATCTTGTGAAGTGGGTCCTAAATTAATCAGTTATTATCACCACATTTTTTTCCTGTATTTTTAAGCTGGTATTATTTGATTTTACCCTAAGTTCTTGAGCTATCTAGTCTCAGGTGGTTGGCAACACAAGGACTGTTGGATATGAGTTCTATCTTGTGAAGTGGGTCCTAAATTAATCAGTTATTGGTTTGTTACTTCCACAACCTTTATGTCACTATTGCTCTAGCATATTTTACAGGCAGTATGAATTCTAATTTTATTTTTATTTTTGTTTTGTACTATCTTTTCTTAAATTTATTATTTCAAACCCCAACCACAATTTCCTCTCTCCATCCTTCCACCCCCCCACACACACACACACATCTCCTTGGTTTCGTTCTCAATCTATTCCCTTTATGTATTCACTCAGAAACAAGCAGCCCTCCCCTGGGAATCAGTAAAGCATGGCATATCAAGGTGCCTTAAGACCAAACATCTCCCCCTGTATTCAGGCTAAGCAAGTCAATACAGCTTAAGTAATAGGTTGCTAACAGCCAGCCAAAGCACTAGGGACAAACTCTGCTCCAATTACCATGAGTCTGACTAAAAGAATAAGCTGTGCAGCTGTCACATATATGCAGAGGGCCAAAGTCAGGCTCCTTGGGTGTTGGTTCAGATTCTGTGAGTTCCCATGAGATAGGCAAACCATTTCTGTGGGTTTTCCTTGGATGTCCTTGAATCCCTGGCTCCTATACCTTTCCTCTCCCTTCTCAGCAAGACTCCCTAAGCATGGCCCAATAATTGGCCAGAGATCTCTGAATCTGCCTCCATTAGTCACTGGATAAAGTCTCTCTAATGACAACCATGGTAGTCACCAATTCAATAAGAGGGCATGACCAGCACAGCAATAAAATCACTGTTGCCAGTAGTCTTAGCTAAGACCATCCTTGTAGCTTCCTGGAAGTTACTTCTGCATCAAGTATCTACCAGACTCCATAAAGAACCCCCTTTCCAGTCATCTTTCTCAGCATTCTCCCCCTCCACCCACCACCCAATATCATCTCTCGAGTTCCCGTGCACAACCCACCCCCAGCCCAACCAGGAGATCTCTATTCTTCCTTCCCAGGGTGATCCATGTGTTCTGCCTTGGATCTTCCTTGTTATCATGCCTCTCTTTGTCTGTGAATTGTATGATGATTATGCTTTACTTTAGCACTATTATCCGCTTACTAGAGAGCACATACCATGTTTACCTACTGGGTTTTGATTATCTCACTCAGGATGATTTTTTTAATAGTTCTAGCCATTTGCCTTCAAGTTTCCTGATATCATTGATTTTAACAGCTGAGTATTACACCATTGTGTAAATATGCTATATTGTTTTTCATCCATTCTTCCATTGAGTAGCTTAAGATGTTTTAGGTTCTGGTTATTACAAAGAAACCTGCCATGAACATAGTTGAGCAAATGTCCTTGTATTATGATTGAGCATCTTTTGGTTATATGCCAAAGAGTGGTATTGCTGGGTCTTCAGGTAGATTGAGTCACAATTTTTGGAGATACTGCCATATTGATTTTCAAAGTGACTGTACAAGTTAGCACTCTCCCCAGCAATGGAGGAGTATACCCCTTGTTCTATATCCTCTAGAGCATAAGATGTCACTTGTGTTTTTGATCTTAGCCCTTAGGACACATATAAAATGAAATCGCAGAGTCATTTTGATTTACATTTACTTAATGGCTGAGGATGATAAACATTTCTTTAAGTATATCTCTGCTATTTGAGATTCCCTGTTGTAAGGAGGGGTGCTTGTTTGTTCCCAGTGCTAAGCCCCAAAATAATCACATGGAAACTATATTATTTAAAACACTGCTTGACCCATTAGCTCTAACTTTTTATTGGCTAACTCTTACATGATGGTGGAAGTCAGAATTATGAATAATAAAGGATTATTTATGTAAGGTAAACTTATAGATCACTGTCCTAGATAACAGTCCTCTGCACAAACAGGAATAGAGTCTATCAGCCAGAAGTGAGAGCTGGAAGCAAGAGAGGGAGTGCATGCTTTATAGCTGCTTTTACAGTATAAGAGACCATGCCCAAGTGGACTGGAATCTTAAAGGCTAAAGGAGTAGAATGTGCTCCCAGAGCACTTCCCCCTTTTGTTTCAATAAGAGAGTTCCAAACCCAATACAAAACTGTATACATTAGAAACAGATATCAAATGTAATTAGAATTACAACCACCATAAACAATATTAAGCAAGTAACGTATGCTAAATGTTTTAATAAACATTCTATCCTAAGGAGTCTAAGTCTTGTATAGCAATGGCGTGGCTAGATCAAAGAGTACAGTAACTAAAACTATCTAATCTTCAACCCAATCAAAGGCCTAAGAAGGGAGATAATATTAATTGAACAGTCAGGAAGTACAATCAAGCAGCTTCCAAAGTGAGCAATGTATGACTGAGATAATTAGCTAACTGAGAAATCACCCAAACTCTCACTTGCAACGTTGAAGCAACCAACTCTGGCTAAGGCCTAGGGTAACTGGCAGACCATTTTCAGAGGCAGGAAAATTTTCAGAACTGTTTTACCCTGTCTTGGCAAGATTTGACAGTCTTTTTCTTTGTGTCCTGATTATCCATTTTCAGATACCATGTACTTTGTCAATGGTCTAGGTATGGTCAGTTCCTTGCCCAAAGGCCAATTGTGCAAAAATGAAAACAAACTCCGAGTGGAGTGTCTTTGGTGCTCAACATTCTCTCAGCAATAGATTGGTGCTGTCAAGAGCAATCATATCTCATGTCAACAGAACCCTAAGGTATTTAAATGCCATGTTCTATAGATCCTGGAAGTACTTGGAGATTACTTATCTAGACAGAATATAATTTCTATGTATCTGAAGAATCTAATTGATCTGACTGTAAGTGTAACAAACATGAGCAACTATTGATCTATAATATTTAATACCTGTATAACTTAAAGACTAAAACTTCATGTCAGAATGTTTAATAATCTGTGAACAAATGTGCAACAATTGAGGACAATAACTCAAAATGTGTAAGTATCTTTGATCAGAGGTAGGAGTAATATATAATGTAATATAAAAATATATCCTAAAAGTTGTACCAATATACAACATGTCCTAATCATAGGTAAAAACATGCATATATATAATCTGACAGAAGAACTTTGCATAGGTATATAAATAATATAAACAAAAATAAAAAATATAATTTGAACTTAAATCAATATACAAAAACTATATGTAAATTATCCATAAGTAATAGCTCACAATAATTCACTCTATTACCCACTATTATTATCCCTCTTTTTGAACAAACATGGTTTGGTTTCCACCCCAACCCTCTAACTAGTAAAGTAATAATCAACAACAACTAAATGGTGTTCCCAATCCTAAGGACAACTTTTTGTGGATAGGGGGCTTCGTCCACTAGAATTGTTTCCTGCTGTCATGGGGACATATTCTCTTAATGGGATCCAGCAAAAGTAAGGTGATGGTTAAGTTTCAAAATTACTGTCTGGTGTAGTTGCAATCAATTTTCAAGCAGTCAATAGGGTTTTCCCCAAAGTTCTTATTTGGAGTTCTGGTTAGAACATCATGAGAAGGTGCCCCATTTCAGCAGCTGGTACCCCCAAAAAACCAGTCTTATAGTAGTGCTATTAGAATCATGATACCATCTTAACCAGGCAGAGTTGTTGCTATGGGGCTCCATCTTCTTCCTGAAAACTTCCAAGATTATTGTAGGGAAAGAATCTGTAGGAAAATCTATTGTTCATCATGGAAAACATAAACATTATTCATAGAGACATACATTCAATAAAGAATGTGATATAGACAAAACAGACATGGAAAATGTAAAATTTTTCCTAAAGTCTTCCTTCTGTCCCATACAAGATGGCCTCTGATAAGAGACAAAAGCTCTGAATGTACTTTTTAACAACAAGCTTGGATGTAGAGAAGTACAGAGCCATTGTTCAACTCCAAAACCAACTGAATATATATATCCATTTCTAGTAATCTGTGTATCGCCATGTGGCTGTGGCTTACTGGGTAAAGTTCGATAAGTCCAGTGTCTTATCTTTGGTAAGGCTACATGGCTTCTTTCTGACTCTGCCCTTCTTTCTCCCAGCATTCAGTTTAGTTTTCCACCACCTACCTAAGTTCAGCCCTATTAACAGGCCAAGGCAGTTACTTTATTCATTAACCAAAACAAAAGGACCTCCCACATCAATTTTCTGTTGAGAATTCTGTTTAGGATAGTGCCCCATTTTAAAATTCTGTTATTTGTTTTTTGATGTCTAGTTTCTTGAAATATATATATGAAAACAGATATCTGTCAAATGTGGGGTTGGTGAGGATTTTTTCCTATTCTGTAGACTGTCTTTTATCCTATTGATAATGACCTTTGCCTTACAGAAGTTCTCTGTTTCATAAGGTCCCATTTGGTAATTGTCAGTCTTAATGTTTGTGCTACTGGTGTTCTATTCAGAATGTTGTCTCCTGTGCCAATACACTCAAGATTATTCCCCACATTCTCTTCTTTCAGGTTCAATGTAACTGAATTTATGTTGGCGTCTTTGATCCACTTGGATTTGAGTTTTGTACAGGATGATAGATACGGATCTGTTTGCACTCTTCTACATGCTGACATACAGTTATGGAAGCAGCAATTTTTGAAGATGCTTTCTTTTCTCCATTGTACAGTTTTGGCTTCTTTGTCAAAAATCAGATGTCTGTAAGTGTGTGGATTTATGTCTGAATCTTTGATTTGAATCAATTGATTGTCCTATCTGTTTTTATGTGAATACCATGCTGTTTTCATTACTATAGTTCTGTAATCATTCTTGAAATCAGGGATGGTGATAACTCTGGCAGTTCTTTTATTATACAGGATTGTTTTAATTATCCTGTTTTGTTTGTTTGTTTGTTTCTTGTTTTCCATATGAAGTTTAGTATTATTCTTTCAAGGTCTGTAATGAATTGTGTTGGAATATTGATGGAGATTTCACTGAATTTGTAGATTGCTTTTGGTTAGGTTGCCATTTTATGATGTAATCCTATCTATCAATGGTCATGGGAAATTTTTCCATCATCTGATATCTTCTCCAATTTCTTTCTTCAAAGACTTGAAGTTCTTGTTATAGATCTTTTATTTACTTCAGTAGAGTAACCCAAGATACTTTATGTTGTTTGCAACTAATATGAAAGGTGTTGCTTCCATCATTTATTCCTCAGCCCTTTTATTGTTTGTATGTGGGAATTAATCTTGTATCTAACCACATTGCTGTACTCTTTATCAGTTGTAAGTGTTCCCTGGTAGAATTTTAAATACAAGAATTGCATTGATGTTTAAGCAATTGCCACTATAGAGATGAATTCCTCTGATAGAGTCAGGATGTATAATTAAGGGAAGACCAGTTCACCTGCACCTGGTTTCATAGTGTAATTCGCCAATCATTGGACCTAAATTTTTATAATAGCCCCACAGTGTTTTACTGTGAAGCCTTATAAAGTACTGTGTGCTTCCCATTTTACACACTTTTTGTGTCTGGTTCCTCTGATCTCCTCATAATGAGCTAGGAATTTGTATCTCAATGTAGCTTAAATTTCTATGTTTTTGGTTTTTTATTTTGCATTTATACCTTTATATATATTTAATCTCATTCTACTCCTCCATAGTACAGGGAACAGCAAATTTTAATACTAACTACTTTCTTGTTCATATGTAAATTACACTAAAAAGAAAATTCTTAAAGATTTTTTATACTACACAAATAATCATTAAAACATATTAGTAACTATTCAATTATGTGATTTAATATTTTTACAATGAGATTTACCTTTTATTCTATAAAATTTTAAGATATAATTTATGTCTTTCTATACAGGAGCTTTTCTGTAAAAAAATTAATACATTTAACATAATCTATACTTTTAAGAGAGTTTACTGACTTACCACCTTTGGTTATATAACAAAAATCTAAGCTATAATTTCCATAAACACATCTTTTTTATACAATGTTAACATTTTCCGAATTATTTTTCATGGAATTTTATCTCAGATGTGTGTCATTGATATCAAGTCAAATGCATGATGTATAGGAATTGATTTTTCTCCATACACTCATTGATTTTCAATAGATAAAATGTACTCAGCCATTTTTCATTTCTTTAACAATTTTGTCATTAAAATGTATGGAACTTTTTTTATTTTATTTTTTTTTATTAATTAATTTATTTAATTATTAAAGATTTCTGCCTCTTCCCCGCCACCACCTCCCATTCCCTCCCCCTCCCCCAATCAAGTCTTCCTTCCTCCTCAGCCCAAAGAGCAAACAGGTTTCTCTGCCCTGTGGGAGGTCCAAGGACCACCCACCTCCATCCAGGTCTATTAAGGTGAGCATCCAAACTACCTGGGCTCCCACAAAGCCATTACGTGCAATAGGATCAAGAACCCATTGCCATTGTTCTTCAGTTCTCAGTAGTCCTCATTGTCCATTATGTTCAGCGAGACAGGTTTTGTCCCATGCTTTTTCAGTCCCCGGCCAGCTGGCCTTGGTGAGTTCCCGATAGAACATCCCCATTGCCTCAGTGTGTGGGTGCACCCCTCGCAGTCCTGAGTTCCTTGCTCGTGCTCACTCTCCTTCTGCTCCTCCTTTGGATCGTGAGACTTCAGTCCAGTGCTCCAATGTTGGTCTCTGTCTCTGTCTTCTTTCATCGCCTGATGAAGGTTAATATTCAGGGGGATGCTTATATGTTTTTCTTTGGGTTCACCTTCTTATTTAGCTTCTCTAGAATGACGAATTATAGTCTCAATGTCCTTTATTTATGGCTAGAAACCAAATTTGAGTGAGTACATCCCATGTTCCTCTTTTTGGGTCTGGCTTACCTCACTCAGGATAGTGTTTTCAATTTCCGTCCATTTGTATGCAAAATTCAAGAAGTCATTGTTTTTTACTGCTGAGTAGTACTCTAATATGTATATATTCCATACTTTCTTCATCCATTCTTCCATTGAAGGACATCTAGGTTGTTTCCAGGTTCTGGCTATTACAAACAATGCTGCTATGAACATAGTTGAGCATAAAATCAACTCCAAAAAATCAGTTGCCTTCCTATACACTAAGGATAAGGAAGCAGAGAGGGAAATCAGAGAAGCATCACCTTTCACGATAGCCACAAATAGCATAAAATACCTTGGGGTAACTCTGACCAAGGAAGTGAAAGATCTATTTGGCAAGAACTTTAAGTCTTTGAAGAAAGAAATTGAAGAGGACACCAGAAAATGGAAGGACCTCCCTTGCTCTTGGATTGGGAGGATCAACATAGTAAAAATGGCAATTCTACCAAAAGTAATCTATAGATTCAATGCAATCCCCATCAAAATCCCATCAAAATTCTTCACAGATCTGGAGAAGACAATAATCAACTTTATATGGAAAAACAAAAAACCCAGGATAGCCAAAACAATCTTATACAATAAAGGATCGTCTGGAGGCATTACCATCCCTGACTTCAAACTCTATTACAGAGCTACAGTACTGAAAACGGCTTGGTACTGGCATAAAAACAGAGAAGTCGACCAATGAAATAGAATAGAAGACCCTGACTTTAGCCCACAAACCTATGAACACCTGATTTTCGATAAAGGAGCTAAAAGTATACAATGGAAAAAAGAGAGCATCTTCAACAAATTGTGCTGGCAAAACTGGAAGTCAATCTGTAGAAGAATGAAAATAGATCCATATCTATCACCATGCACAAAACTCAAGTCCAAATGGATTAAAGACCTCAATATCAGTCCAAACACACTGTATGGAACTTTTTCTGGATTAAATGTGGTAAAAGAACATATACATTTATCTCCTCTGCCTACTGTTGTCATTCTAATAAAGTAAGAGTACAGATTTTGAATAAATATAGGCCTAGTACATCAATGAGAAGGGGAATACAGACAATAAGAATTGCTAACCCATGTTAGAAGATACAGCAAGGATAAAGAATTAGTCCCTAAGTGGAAAGAGACATGGGCGAGAAAGCTGAAAAGTAAGGACTTGGAGAAAGTGATACTAAGGGACTGTAACTAATTCACCTTTTAGAAACTCCAAGATGTTTAGGAACTGGAAATGTTAATAAATTGAGAAAAATTGATGTACTTGAATACATGAAATAACCAAAGTCTAGGTTCAATCCTGAAGCCTCTTTGACTTTCTCTTCTATTTGCCTAAAATACGTAAGAGAGCAGGCAGAGTGGAAGACAGAGTGGATGCAAAAATCTGACAAGAGATTAATCATACACATATGGAGAAACCCTAATACTCACCTTAAATAGGACAGACAAATGCATAATTGTAAATAAAACACAAACATTTGAATGGTCTCTATTTGGAGAAATCATGGTGCCAATCACACTGTAGTGAGGTTTGTTTGTCTGTAGTCTGACAAACATTCACTGGGGAACTAAGAGATTTGGTGATGTGAAACTCTTAAGAGTTATTCAGAGAATGACCACTAAGTATTTTTGATAATGCTTTCACTTTAAAAATAAAAACAGAAGTAAAAACATAGGAAGGAAGTAAACTGGAGGAATAATGGTCATAGTGGGAATCCCATTTATAAGTCAGTCTCTAGAAAAAGAGTGATTGCTTACACATATAATAATTAATAAGAAAAGGACTTTATGAGAACATAAACTAATATCTTTTTCTGACAAAAAATTAGCAATTAACATTTAAAATAGTGAAAAGTATTAGAATATTATGTCAGAAACTATGAACTGTAAAGAGATTTTGAAATGACCTTCAAGTTAGGAGAAATGACATTTAATCATCCTTCAAAAAATTAAAGAAATGAAGATAAAGTTCAAATTTCAAAGAAATAATACAAGATACACACTTAGACTTGAGGGTTGGAGAGATAACTCAGAGGTTATGCAGTCCTTATTGTTCTTGCAAAGAATATGGGTTCAAGTCTTAGCATCCACAAGGCATTTCACATCTGTCTATAACTTTAGTTCCAGAGGATATGACATGTCTTCTGACCTCTATATCCTACACCACTCACTATATATATATATATATATATATATATATATATATATATATATATACATACACTTGTCTCATACACAAAGATGTAAGAGAAAGTAAGAGAAAGTAAATTAATATGAGAAAATTCTTGGACTTGAGAATTTTTATCAAGTTAGGAGATACTATTATTAAGACAGGAAGTTAATAAGAAACATGTAGCAGATTATATTATTACAGATTACGGCTAAGATACAGAGAAATATTTTTCTTGTGCTGATAAAGAACATTAGATACTGCCTGACTAATTTATTTCTTGCCCCTTTAAGGAATCTTGTAGTTGTAGGTTTTTTATGTTTTTTGTTTTTGTTTTTGTTTGTATTTTTATGATTTATCTTTTATTTTATGTGCATTGCTGTGAAGGTGTCAGATCCCCTGGAACTGGATTTTCAGGCAATTGTGAGCTGTCATGTGGGTACTGGGAATTGAACCCGGGTCCTCTGGAAGAGCAGTCAGTGCTCTTAACCACTGAGCCATTTCTCCAGTCCCTGTTTTTGTTTTTTGAAGCAGGGTTTAGCTTTGGAGACTGTCCTGTAACTAGCTCTTGTAGACTAGGCTGGCCTCAAATTCAGAGATCCAACTGCCTCTGCCTCCCAAGTGCTGGGATTAAAGGAGTGATCAACCACCACGTGGCAATAGATGGGTTTTATGTTGAACAAAAAAGAAAACCCTACTACAGAGCTACAGTACTGAAAACAGCCTGGTATTGGCATAAAAACAGACAGGAGGACCAATGGAACCAAATTGAAGACCCAGATGTTAATCCACACACCTTCAAACACCTGAGTTTTGACAAAGAAGCAAAAAATATTAAATGGAAAAAAAGCATATTTAACAAATGGTGCTGGTATAACTGGATATCAACATGTAGAAGAATGAAAATAGATCCATGTCTATCAACATGCACAAAACTCAAGTCCAAATGGATCAAAGACCTCAACATAAAGCTAGCCACACTGAACCTTATAGATGAGAAAGTGGGAAGTACACTTGAACACATTGGCACACAAGACCTCTTCCTAAATAATTCACCAGGAGCACAGACACTGAAAGAAACTATAACATGAGGGAATGCTCATTGGGGTTTTTGTTCCACCCGGTCCCCCAGCCATTAGGTCCCAGAGAAAATCACACAGAAAGTCTGCATTAATTATAAACTGATTGGCCCATTAGTTCAGTCTTCTTATTAGCTCTTGTAGCTTATATTAACCCATAATTCTTATCTATGTTAGCCACATTACTCGGTACCTTTCTCAGCAGGGTAGATCACATCCTGCTTCTTCAGTGATCTGGGCAAAAATGGGGAGGAATGGGCTTCCGCCTTCTCAGCATTTTTCTGTTCTCATTGCCCCACCTCTACTTCCTGTCTGGTTGACCCACCTATACTTCCTGCCTGGCCAATCAGTGTTTATTTAAAATATGATTGACAGAATACAGACAATTCTCCTGTACCAATAACAATTAATAAATGGAATGGCCTGAAATTGAAAAGTTTCTGTAAAGTAAAGAACATGGTCAACAAGACAAAACGACAGCGTACAGAATGGGAAAATATCTTCACTAACCCCACATCAACAGAGGTCTGATCTCCAAAATATACAAAGATCTCAAGAAATTGGTCATCAAAAGAACAAATAGTCCAATAAAAAAATGGAGTACAGAAGTAAACAAAGAACTCTCTACAGAGCAATCTAAAATGGCTGAAAGACACTTAAGGAACTGCTCAACATCCTTAGCCAACAGAGAAATGCAAATGAAAACAACTCTAAGATTCCACCTGTAAGACTAAGATAAAGAACACTGATGACAACTTATGCTGGAGAGGATGTGGGGTAAAGGGAACACTCCTGTATTGCTAGTGGAATGCAAGCTTGTACAGTCCCTTTGGATGTCAATGTGACAATTTCTCAGAAAACTAGAAAACAACCTTTCTCAAGACTAAATAATACCACTTGGGTATATATTCAAAGGATGTTCAACTGTGCCACAAGGACATGTGCTCAACTATGTTCATAGCAGCATTGTTTGTCATAGTCACAACCTGGAAACAACCTAAATGCCCCTCCACTGAAAAATGGATGAGGAAAATGTGGTACATTTACACAATAAAGTAATACTACATAGCAGAAAAAAAAGACATCTTGAATTTTGCAGAAAAATGGATGGTGCTAGAAAACATCATTTTGAGTGAGGTAACCCAGACCCAGAAAGACAATTATCACATGCACTCATGCATAAGGGGTTTTTAAACATAAAGCAAAAAAAAAAAAAAAAAAACAGTCCACAAATCACCATCCCAGAGAACCTAGACAACAATGAGGACACTAAGAGAGACATATATAGATCTAATCTTCATGGGTAGCAGAAAAAGACAAGATCTCCTGAGAAAATTGGGAACATGGGGACCTTGAGAGAGGGTTGAAGGGGAGGAGAGATGTAGGGAGGGGAGCAGAGAAAAATGCAGAGGTCAATAAAAATAAAAGAAATTAGCAAACCAAGGCTGCGGGAAACATGGAATTCCAGAATCCACACTTTTTTCCCCTCTCCTTTCGTTTTAAGATAAAATTTTAAGTTTTTATTCATGGTACCAGTACCACATTTTACAGGACAATGTGTCTATTTTAATAAAAAAAAAGAGAAAAGGTACAATATATAAAAACCTCAGGAATATATTTAATTGACACTACATCAAATTAACCAACAGCTGAACCTTTTTGCAAGTTGTAGCTATGACATTACTAAAGAATGGATTCCTATTTAAGCTGCAGCTGTGGCCATGATAAGATTCAAGGTTTAGAGGGTTTGCAGCAAGCCCAAAGGAAAGCAAGCCCTGTTTGGAGTGACAGGGCAGAGGATTCCAGAGGAAAGTTCTTCAAAGGAAAATAAATGGAGAACCTATGCTTGAATCTTGAAAATTCAATGGAAAGACCTTCTATTATGTAAAAAAGATCTAACACAGCCACAGAGAAAAAAATAAATAGAAGTACTTTTTAATATATAAGCATGAGTTCAAGGAAATCATAATAGTGCACGAGAGAGAAGATTAGAAATAAACAGCATTCCTGCAGACAGTAGCCAACTATAGTGACTTATTGATCTTTGGCATTGTCAAAGAGATAATGGACAGCATGCCCTTTGGGAAGACAAATTATAATATAAAGCCAATACATAATATTTGTAGTGATTTAATCAAATAAGCAACAATATGAAATATGATGGCCTATGGCAATGAGCAGCAGAGAGTTAAATATGTTGACCAGATGAATGAAGGAAAACATTCCTTGCCAGGATGTCTCTTCTGATTTTAAAACAAATTCCGGGTATTTCTATAATTACCAATAGAAACTAACTTAAAAACTACAAATCTATTAATTAGTAGAAGAGAACACTTATTTCTTCTGAATAGAAGGAAAAAATAAGAACTTATCAGGAAATTGTCTTTCTTCTGGAATATTTTCCAAAATATGCAGTTCTGTGGGCATCCACATGTCAACTGGCAGCGTTAGATATTGAGAGAACCTGTTTTCTGTGCTGTATTTATTTTTAAATACCATAAGATCTTGTTGTAAATGAAAAATCCTTAGACAGGGATTCTTAGGGCAATTGTTCTTCGGAGATGGTATCTACAGAATGTGATTATCTGTAATGGCATTATCCTAAGAGGTAATAAAGCAGACAGGGGCTCCAGCAGAGAGAGTCTTTTAAGGAGATTTAGAGAGGAAATTGCATATGGTTATCTCCAAACTAATGGGGGAATGGGTTTAAAAATCAGTCAGTCATGGCCCTTAATGATTCTCAGAAAGGCAGAATTGAAGACTGGTTGGAGAAAGGAGAGCTGATGAATGTAGAAGATGAGATGGTTTTAAATACAGATTTTATTATTACTCAGGTGTACTGACACCAGCAGAAAGTTCATGAATACTCATGGTTCCCATGAAGGTTCAATCAAGCCCTGTAGCATCAGGGTTGGTTGGTTAGGAAATGAAAACAGTTGAGTAAAACATGAAAAAGAGCAGTGGTTTCCAAAGGAATAGCTGCTTAAAGGGGTTCAGAATATGATTCATGGAATGTTTATATAGATGTTGCAAGGCAGGGGTTGTCTTTGTGTTTCTGGTAGCCGACCTTGGGAAGATTAGGACTGTCAAATATTATCTCCTAGAATTTAAGAACCAAATATTTGTGGGGATTTGCTACTTTCCATGTGTTCTAGGTGAGTCGTCTGATTGCAAATGTTGGTTTACACTGGCATAGGCTTTATTTCTCCAAGAAAAGTCCTAATTAAGAACACACAAAATATAGGCTAAAGGGAAGGTCATTGATCAAGAGCATTTGCTTTTCTTGTGGGTGACCTGAATTCAGTTCCCAAGCACCAACAGCAGGCAGCTCCCAAAATTGCTTATAACACCAGTTCCAAGGAATTTGACACCCTCTTCTGGCCTCCATGGATCCTCATATCCATAACACACACACCATACGCACACACGCACACACACACACTTAAATAATCTTTAAAATTGACATATAAAATAAAATACATTTAATGAATGCACAGATGAACTGGAAGAAGGACTATGTTTCAGAAATGCCAGATATGTGAATTCAAGTTCCAAGAGGCTATTAAAATGAACTAAATTTGCAAGAGAGTATGCCTTCCTTACAATATATGTCCACACACATAAAAGAAAAGAAATTGTTATGATTTGTCACAATATATAGAGAAACTGCAAACAAAAACAAGATAACATACTCAGGTGAACAATAGCTATAAAAGAATGAAACAGATTTAAAAGAAGCCATGTGACTCTTAACCAACAGTCATTCTGTATCCCTAAGTTTAGATGAACCATTTTAATTTGTAGATACTGGAAGACTATTGATTTCTCAGGTAGATATGGATGCAATTACAAATAGACTTAAGTAAGAATTGCCTGAAATAGTATATAAATGGACAGTGTTAGCAGTAGAAGCAAAGCTTTGATTGGGCTTCTTTTTCTTTGTTTGTTTTGTTTTGTTTTTTTGAGGCAGGGTTTCTCTGTAGCTTTGAAGCCTGTCCTGGAACTAGCTCTTGTAGATGAGGCTGGCCTCAGACTCACAGAGATCTGCCTGCCTCTGCCTCCCGAGTGCTGGGATTAAAGGTGTGAGCCACCACTGCCTGGCTTGATTGGGCTTCTTATGTATGATTGTGCCAGGCTGCAGTATAGAATGTCTCAATCAATTGTCTTACAAACAATTAAGAACCTGCAAATTCCGTCTTTTAAAGGTGTGCAATAAAAAGGTACCAGGAACTGGTGATGGCCATTTGAACAGATAATTGAAAAGCAATGGTGTCATTTCTACAGGCAGTATGAAGTGAATGAGATTCTGTCAACTTTCAGTCACAAAAGCAAAATAATATTCATGGGAAGGTGTGGGAAGTCCTTCTGTATATATGTTGCTTTTATTGGTTAACAAATAAAGAAGCTTCTTTGACCTGTGATAGGGTGTTGTAGAACTAGGCAGGAAAACTACACTGAATGCTGAGATAAAGAAGTTGGAGTCAATGAGATGCCATATAGCCCCCAGAGGAGAAAGAAATGAGCTGTCAGCTGGAACCTTGTTGGTAGGCCACAGGCCTCATGGCAAAATATGAAATAATGGAAATGAATTAATTTAAGATGTAAGAGCTAGCTAGAAAATACACTTAAGCTATTGGTTAAACAGTGTTGTGAATAATATAGTTTATGTGTGATTATTTCTAGTCAGGCTATCTGGGAAATGAATGAACAGCCTCTGTCAACAGTGGAGATGATCTCTTAGCATGCTGATCAGAGTGGTGGATAGTTTGTGGAGTAAAATGTAGCTCTACCTATTCTTTGCATGACAATTTGGCTGCAGTAGTGAACTAAGGGAAGTGAGATAGGACAACTGTCCATCCCACTGAAAGAAAACATAGTTTATACTTTTTGTTTGGGATTACATACAGAAGAGCCACAGTTCTGTCTACTTTCTAAAACTTTCTAGATTTGTCTGCTTTTGAAATACTTAGTATAATAGAAGCACTGATTCAGGTCACTCTTGGTTTTGTGATCGTTTGTTGTTTGTTTCTCTGATGTCCATGCTGACTGTCAAGTCACTGTGTAGACCAGGGTGCCTCACCATTTCAAGTATTAGGACTGCAGATATGTACCACCCTGCCTTTCTCCACATAAAGCCTTTTGAGATCCTCTAGCATTTCATTGTTTATTTTTATAATGTTGCCCTCTGCACTTCACTTTTCAGGTTAGTCTTTGATTTTCATTGTTATAATAATTTGGTTTTTGCTTTTTCAACATAGTCTTGCTATATAGCTTAAAGATCGCTTTTAACCCATTATGAAAACTGGACTGGGTTTAAACCCTTGCCAATAAAACCTCAGTGTGAGTATTACAGGCTTGCACTATACCACTTCTTATTTTAGACTCTGTAATAAATAGTGAAGGCATGCTAATCTCAGAGTCTAAAGCATACAGTGTACAAAGGTAGAACAGAAGGCTGTATTCCCCTTCCTTGACATTCTCTCCCACTGATTTCATAAACAGCTTCATGGGTGCCTCTGTGACTAGATTGTGAGTATATCCTTGGACATTCTAGACTATTTCAGTTTTGAACACAATCTACTATGCAGAAATCAGAATTAAACCAAGCACAGGGATTCCAATTGCTAATTACTGTTTTGTAGCAAAAGTATAATAGAAATAAAAAAGCAGAAAAGATTAGAATAATCTCACTAATTTTGTGCTTTAAATTTATTTTTAAAATTATCTTCACTTTAATTTTTAATGTCTTTTCTTATTTTTAATGAAGAATTAATTTATAGTCACTATATTTTTTCATTTATCTTTCTGTATATAGGCATTTTTCCTGCATATATGTGTGTATCCTGTGATTGCAGGGCCCAATGTGTAGGGACATAGCCCCACCCATTGGGGTCGTGTTCGCCTCGGGCTAATGTTTACGGATAAATCTGCCAGGCGTGAGCCCAGCAGCCCCTTTTTTCTTTTGCTCCGCTTTTCCAGTGCTCCGCGGGAACCTGTGGTCCTGTAAGTCTATTTCCTTATTAAAGCTGTATATATCTATATAATCTGTCTACATTCATTTGCGCCACCACACCAATGAGGCTAGAAGAGAGCTTCAGACTCCTTGGGACTAGAGTTACATATGCTTTTTGGATGTCATGTGGATTCTGGGAATCAAACCTGGGTCCTCTGGATGGCAACACATATTCTACCCACAGAACCATCTCTCCAGCTTCACTTACTTTGTTTTTCATAAGGCTCTGTGCTCAATACCTTTGAGAAGTAGGGACAGAGATATCTCTTCATAATTTCCATTAAGAAGCCTCACTCTCAGATAGACTGGAGTAGACACGCTAGCCTCAAAAACAAAGCACAGTGGATACTGTTTTTATAAGCACACCTCTGCAGAGGGAAGGATGGAGAAATGGTAGTTTGATTTGATTTATGTATTAAGAACTCAGAGAATCTGAAGTTAGTGGGGAATTGGAACCCTCCACAGTAGTTTCCATAGCTCATGTACAGAGCACTATAAAATAAAATAGAAGCCTGATGCTTAGAGCCAAATTATGGTCGCTGTGGGCATAATAACTTTGAGCACCATGGCCAGCAGGTTTTATATTATCGCCAGTAACATTTCCTTAATGTGATCTGGTATTATTGATTCCAGAAACTATCTTTACTTGCATGCTTCTTTCTTGGCAGCTTTCCTGTGGACCCTGAAGAAAGGCTGTTCCTAGATACTTATTTTCTTTTTCTACACTTGTAGGTGCTCTTATGACAGAAAAAGAATGTGTTTCATCTTAAATAAATACCTGGTTATTCATCCATGAGAGATAAAAGGAGTTTTCTAAATTTGACATAGACGATATCATGCCCAAAAATCAGAGATAAACTGATATTCATCTCAACTTCCTTCAGTTAGTCTCAGTCTCCCAGGAAAGTACTATAAATGTACATACAGGATGCTACATTAAGCAGGGCTCTTGCTCACTCACTATGGAGGCTTTCCTAGTAGTAGCAGAACTGAGAGGTGAGTGCTTGCTGTTTTCATTAGTGGTGTAGGAGGTTCTTCTGTTCATGTGTTGCTTCCATTGGATAATGAATAAAGAAACTGCTTTGGGCCTTATAGGGCAGAACTTAGATAGACAAAGAAGACAGGACTGAATGCTGGGAAGAAAAAGGGCAGAGTCAGAGAGAAGCCATAGATCCTCTGCCTGGTTAGAATCTTTCCCAGTAGAAATGGGTTAAAACAAGATGGGAGAGTTAGCAAATAAGAGGATAGAGAAAATGGGTCAAGCAGTGTTTTAATTAATACAATTTCTGTGTGGTTATTTCAGGTGTAAACTAGCTGAGTGAGTGGAACAAACAAGTGGCCCTTCTTTATGTAACACATTAGCTATATTAAATCTTATACACATGTTTTCATGAAAGCTGTGTAATGTCATGTGACTGTTATCTTACCTTAACAAAAAGACAGTGAGAAGATGTGAATAACAGAGCAAGCATCTGAACATCTTCTGGTGAGCTTCCATGAGTTCTGTTTATTGTGATGATAATCCTCATGTTCTGTGGAATTTTTTTTTTTGAATTTTTAAAAACAACTTGATTTTCCATTAAGAGAACTATCTAGAATTGATTCTTTGGTAGTATTAGTGACATGGGTAATAGAGAATCATATTTTGTCTTACAACTCTCATTGTCTAAATCAAGGAGAATTAGACTTTCTCTTGGAAAAGGCAGAATGCAGAACACTTTAGGCTCTGTTGTGGGATATGCTCTCTGTTGCAGCTACTTAGTTTTGCCATCTTAACTCCAAAGCAAGAACAACCCATTTGCAAGTAAGTGGGTGGGTAGAATAATATTCTATTGAATTTGATTCGCACAATAGTTTTTGAATTTGAATAGAATTTGCACTTTCTTTTTGGGCATAGTATCTAAATCCTAGCTTAAGTGTCTGTTTGATACAGGATGTTGCTAAGTCCAAGACTGGACATGGATTTGTACAAGGTCCAAGGGAAAAGAAAAGGCATTCAGAATCCAAATATTATGAGTCATGTCCTTCATCACTCAACCCCCTTTTCCTCCAATGCCCCCTTTAATATCATACCTAGGAAAGTTTAGTTGAAGAAAACTGATAAAGGGATTTATTATATTTTTGTTGCTATGAGTTCTTAATAGAAACAGTTTAAAGGAGGAAAACGTCTTTTGTTTTTGTGGTTTTAGACCCTAACCAACAATGAGGTATTGGCATCATAACAGAAGGAAGTGTCAGAGGTAAGAGTTACTATCCTATGAAAGTCAAAAAGCAAAGGAATGGAGGAAGAGGCGTGAGGAAAAGATCAAGGAAACACATGTTCCAGGGGCATGAACCCAGATGATTAATATAGTCAATATTAAAGCAATACTTAGAGATGTTGCAATAAAATAATTGAAGTCATTCTAAATTTCTGAATGACATTAAAACATACACAAATAACAGAAATTTTTGATTTGAAAAAAATGATGCTTGAAAGACTGGGAGACAATTCTGAGTTAAAACACTTTCTGGTATAGACAGAGCCCTGGATTTCCTCTCTAGTACTAAATGCTTGCCTCATAAGCAGAATGAAAAACATTCCAAGTATTTTGCCCAGCTTTCCTTGTTGTCAACTGATTAGGGCTATTCTTAAATTATGAAGAACATTAGTGTTCTTCAAATGAAGTAAATTGCTGGCCTAATTCATAGATCCCCCTTTTTTCAATAATGGATTGCAGTATAATTTATAAATAGATTTACATAAAATTAAACTGCTTATTTTATTTAATGACCATAAAGCTAAATATATGTTGAATTACACCATGCATTTAGTCATCTAGGATGCAAACAAGTGGTTTTGGAATGTGAGCATTGTTCCTCTAAATAGACTTCGTTTGGCTTTGCCATGGCTCATTGGTTCTTTTCAGATTGTTGAAAACTTCCAACACCCTGGTATTCGTTGCTGACTTAATCTTTTACCAAAAAAGTATTTTTTGAAAGACTACTCTCTGATGGTAGTCTATGAAATTTGTGGATAAATTAACATACCATTTTGTAGATATTATGTTAAACCAAAGTAACCTAAGACAAATATCATATATCCCACACAGAGGCATGCCTTGATCTCATTGACCTAACCAGAAAGAAGCTAGATGATGTTTGATTGAGATTTTCAAAGTTAAATGAAGTGACCCTGTTGTCTTGTCGCACATACAAATAAACCAGTGTATTAACACATAAATTTTATAATCAAGTGGTGAGATGGAGAATTAAGCTATCACCAGACTGTTTCTTTTTTAATTAAAATGACAGTTGCTTAAGTTTTGAGTGAGTTGTCATAATTGTACAGTACCATATGAAAATCCTGTGTTTGTCATAATGGAAAACAGACCCTGTGTCCATGGTAGGTATACTCATCTGCTACAGACTTATTAAATAACAGACATTGATGGCTGTTATGGAGTTTGACACTGAGAATTTGAAATTTCAGTACAATATTTCAGTAAGATGGCACCACAAATTTAAGTTACTAATACAAGAATTTCTGATAAGAAAACTAGACTGAGTTCCTCACCCAGGCCTACTCTGGTCAGTCCTCCACCTCTACTCCCTAACCCCACTCTTACCTGTGCTGCAACCAACTTGTAGGCTTCCACCAGGATAAGTCTTACCTGCCACCAACCCAGAAGTCCTTTCTGCACTGCATTCCATCTCTCCTCCCAGCCAGATTTTCCATATCATTATGGAATGTCTAGTCTAATGCATCTCTCTGATCCTCTCTCCTGACTACACACATTTGTTAACCTATCAGATATAGCCTGGGTTCTACATGTAGTGTCCCAGCATGATCTTACCCTCTTTGCCTATGCTATAATAATTTTCTGTGCTTCTGCTTGGATCCTTTCTCCCTATCCCCCAACCAACAGGCTCTTCCCATGCTGCGTCCAACGTTTTTACTACTACACTCCAGGCTTAGACCAGTATGTACATCCTGTACAACATCCCAATACCCTCTGTTCACTTTCCTTCATCCCACCAAAGTTATTTTGAGCTTCTGGCCTCAATAAGCCTTCTCATTCTCTCTTCTGTCCCTACCAACTCTTTCCAAACTAGACTTAGAACAGAAGTCCATATGTTTTATCTAACCACCAAAGTAATAACAATATGAATGATCAAGCAATGTCTTTTTTCCAAACCTACCAGTCCTGTAGAAATTTTTGCCAGTGAGAACTACCTAGATAAATTTAAGGACAGAGGACTGAAAAAAAATCATACACTTCAACAAATAATTCACGGAGTTTAGAGAAGAAACAAAGAACCAGCTAATGATGAAGAAAAAAATTTAAGAATAAGGCCTAAGTGATGAACAAGAAAACATAAACATAAGGGTTTATAAGGAAATGATGAAGATAATCCAGGACTTCAGAATGACAGCAGACAGACACACTGAAGAGGACTAAAGCTGAAATGAAGATGGAATTTAAAAATCCAATAACACAATGAAAAAGCTCAAGGGAAGCCTTATATGTAGAACAATCAAGGAGACAGAATATCAAACTCAGAGATAAGTAAAGAATCTAGACCAAATAAGTGAAGAACATAAAAAAGAAAATGTTTCTTTTTTAAATTATTGTTTATTTTTATTTGTTTGTAGCTTTCATTTGGGGGGGTCATTACAAGAGTGAGAGGAGGGTACAGAGGGACTAGGAGTTGAATGAGATGGGGTGCATGATGTGAAATTGCCAAAGAATCAATTAAAAAGTCCAAAGGTTAGATACACACACACATTTAAAGCATAGAGAAGGAACATATAGAAGATGAAAGAACCAAACTTTCAATTTATAGGCATTGATGATGGAGGAGAACACCAAATCAACAGCATAGACCAGTTCTTCAACAAGATTATCAAAAAAAAGTCCCAAAAACTAATGAAGCACACATACCTACAGATACAGGAAGCATATAAAACATCAAACAGAAAAAAAATTCTAAAATTCATCATAGTTACAAAACTAAAACATAACAATGGAAACAACAAAACCACAACTTATATATAAAGGAAAACCCTCCGGAATAGTAGCTGATTTACTAATGAAATTTTTAAAGGACAGAAGAATCTATAACAATGCATTCTCCTTCTGAAAATCTATGAAAGGAAGCCTAGAATGTCCATAGAAACTATATGCCATAATTTGCAAATTAAGCCTTTCTGGTATAAAAACAAATTATATCTGTCAATTCCAGATATAACAATATTATTTATATCTGAAACATTGTATGGGGCAGAATAGAGGAATGAGCATAACATAGCAGAGAGATTGTAAAAAGAAATATGAAGTCACAATTGTTATAACACAAAATACCACTGAGAACACATAGAATATGAGAAATCAACATGATGACCATAATTAACACACATATTTCAGTAATAATTTTAAATATCAATGATCTCATTTCTCCAATTAAAATATACAGACTGGCTTAATAAAATAAAAAACAAAATCCATGTCTATTGTCTATATGAGACAAATCTAAGTTCTAAAGATAGGCACTGTCTTGGAGTAAAGGAATGGTGAAAGTATTAAAATCAAACAGGATGAGTAAGCACACAGGTAACACAAAACTGATTCCAAACTAAAACCAATCAGAAGTGACTGATGTAGAAAGTCCTGTTTATGCTTTGCTTTTATTGGTCAATTGATAAAGAAACTTATTTGTTCCATGATAGGGCAGAATAGAGCTCAGTGGGAAAACTAAATTGAATGCTAGGAAAAAGATAGCAGAATCAATGGTACACCATGTAGTTGCCACAGGAGACAGATGTACCATAACGTTGCAGGTAAACTATGAACCTTGTGGTAAAATATACAATAATAGAAATAAGTTAGTTTAAGATGTAAAATCTAGCTAGCAATACAATTAAGTGATTGGTCAAGCAGTGTTTTAATTAATACAGTCTGTGTGATTATCTCATGTCTGACTAGCCAGGAATGAATGTCCAGCCTCCACCAGCAGATATTCTGCAGTACACAGAAGAAAGCAACTGATGGACTTTGCCATTACAAGGCAGAACAGATCTTCAAATTTCCTGCTTCATAGAAAAGTTTGCTGGATACTATGGGACTGTAGGCTGAAGATTGGATGTCCCAAATGTTACAGAACTTTGGGTGACTGTACAGACAATGAGATGTCTCTGTCAGTTCTAGAGAGTTTTGGAAGTTGTTTACAATGCACTTCCTGTTAATGTAGGTAATACTATATCTTTCTGGAGTCTTTTATGGAGCTGAAGAATAGATAGTTATAGTTTTCCTTAGTTATGATAAAAGATAAAGTAGATATAAATATTGTAACTATAGTTCTTGATTGATAACTGTCTTATTATATGTAATTTTGCTATGTTAAAGGTAAAAAACTTTCTTTTTATTGAGACAGAAAAGAGGAGATGATGTGGGATGTCCTACTGTATATGTGTTGATTTTATTGGTTAATGAATAAAGAAGCTGCATTGGTCTGTGATAAGACAGAGGAGAGCTAGGCAGGAAACCTAAACTTAAAACTGAGAGAAAGAAGGCAGTCAGTGAGAAGTCATGAAGCCACCACAGGAGACAGACACTGAATAGAATCTTACCAGTAGGCCACAAATATGCAGCAATAGAAATGGGTTAATTTAAGATATAAGAGCTAGCTAACAATTTGCTTAAGCTATCAGCCAAACAGTACTGCTAATAATATATTTTCTGTGTGATTATTTTGGATCTGGGCATTCAGGAAATGAACAAGAAATCTCAGACAAAACAAGATAAGAAACATTTCATTCTAATCAGGGGAACAGTTTACCAAGAAGATATTACTATCCTCAACATGCATGCATTAAGCTTTGGTACATGTAATTTCATAAAAAAAATTAACTACTAAATTTAAAAGCACAGATTAACAGTGATTTTTTTTAGTAGTAGGTCATCTCAATAACTCACTTTCTTAAATTGGCAGATTGTCTGGTCAAAATATAAACAGAGCAATATCATAATTAACTGAAATAATACATCAGAAGGACTTGACAAATATTTACAGAATATTCCACATGAATACTGAATGATTCATATTCTCCTCAACAGCACACGAAAGGTCCTCTAAAACAGGCAACATCTTAGAACACAAACTTTTACAGATTCAAAAAGACGAAAATCACTTCTTATAGCTTATCTGATCACATTGGCATAAAACTTCAAATTGGCAGCAAACAAATCTCTAGTAAATACATAAACTTGAGTGTTTCACACAACTCATTACTGAATGATTAATGGGTCAAAGAAAATAAATAAATAAATAACTGATTAATTAAATCTTGAAGCTATATGAACATGAAAATACAGCATAACAAAACCTCTTGAAATCTTCATAAGCAATCGCACTGGGAAAATTTGTAGCTTTAGATGTCTATATATAAAAAAAATCAGAAAAAGCACAAACAAATTACTTAATGATGCAATTCAAAAATTAAAAAAAATAAGGACAACCTAAGCCAAAACATAGAGAATAAACAGTATATAGATAAAAACCTCAAGTCCACGAAAATATAAACAGAAATAAATGAAAGTGAAAGAATTCAAGGCACTAATGTAGAATTTAATAAAGAAAAGTAATCCCTAGAGGAAAATAAAGATGGTAGGGGCACAAGATTTTAATCCCAGCACTGGGGAGTTAACTTGGTCTAACAGAGGAAGTTTCCAGGGCTGTGCAGAGAAACTCTAAAAGACAAAACAAAATAAAACTCACTTAAACTGAAATAATACTTGAAACCTTTATGATGTCATACAAAAACCTCAAAGGTAAGCATCACTAACAAATTATAAGACATAGAAGAAAGAATCAAAAGCATTAGAGGATGGGTAGAAAATAGAGATCTCAGTCAAAGAAAGGGTTAAATCTAAGAGAATTTAGCACAAAACATTCAGAAAAATCTCAGAGTCTTTGTAAAGGCCAAGCCTATGTGTAATAGGAATGGTGGAATGGGGAATAAAAGCCGAGGTCAAATACACAAAATATATATTTAACAAAATCGTAAAAGAAAATCTCTTCAATATAAAGAAGGTGGTGTCTATCAAGGTACAATAAACATACAGAGCATCAAATAGACAGGATAAGAAAAGAAATTATACTTACATAAAACAACTTTAAGACACCAAAGAAAGAAGTTGAAGAAGACATTAAAAGCATTAAAAGGTGGAACCATCTCTTATGATTTTGAATTGGTAGATTTATATAGTAAAAGTTGTCATCCTCACAAAAGCAATCTATACATGCAACATAACCTTAATAAAAATTCCAACACAGTTCTTCACAGAAATTGAAAACATAGTTTTCAACTTGAAATGGAATCACAAAAATCCAAGGATAGCTAAAACATTCCTGAATAACAAAAGAACTTCTAAAGGTATCATTATATCATATTTCAAGTTATATTACAGAGATATAATAATAAAAACAGTATGGTATTAATATTAAAAGCATGTTGGTCAATGGAAGTCATTAGGACCCAGACATAAGTCCAAATAGCAATCATACCTAATTATTAACAATATAGCCCAAAACACACACTGGATATAAGACTGTTTTCTTAACAAGTGTTTATGGTCAAACTATAAGACTGTATGTAGTTGAATGAAAATAGATTCATATCTATCATTTTGAACAAAATAAAATTCCAACTGGATCAAAGAAAACAATATCAGACAAGAGATCACGAACCTGATGGAAGAGAAAGTGGGGAAAAGTCTTGAGCTCACTGGCAGAAGAAAGGAATTTCTTAATAGGACACTGATAACACAGGCACTAAGACCCACAATTAATGGGACCTCATGAAACAGAAAAGCTTCTGCATGGGAAAGGCCATCATCAGTCAGATAAAGTGGCAGGCTAGAGGGTGGGAAAAGATCTGTTGTGGGACAATGGTCTTGTAACCTGTAAAGATTTGTCACTTGTACTGGTTTAATAAAATGCTGATGGGCCAGTAGCCAGGCAGAAATTATAGGCAGGGTAACCAAAACAGGAGAATTCTGGGAAGTGGAAAGGTTCAGTCTGCAGTCATCACCTAGACCAAGAGGAAGCAAGATGAGAATGCCTCACTGATAAAAAGTACCAAGCGGTGGTGGCGCACGCCTTTAATCCCAGCACTTGGGAGGCAGAGGCAGGCAGATCTCTGTGAGTTCGAGGCCAGCCTGGTCTACAAGAGCTAGTTCCAGGACAGGAACCAAAAGCTACGGAGAAACCCTGTCTCAAAAAATAATAATAAAAAAAAAGGTACCAAGCCACATGGCTAAAACAGATAAGAATTATGGGTTAAGGTAGGAAGTAATTATTAATAAGAAGCCTGAACTAATAGGCCAACCAGTTTGTAATTAATGTAGACCTCTGTGTGTTTCTTTGGAACTGAATGGCTGTGGGACTGGGCAGGACAGACATCTCTGCCAACAAAGATCTTTACAAATTTTTCATATGATTGGTATCTAAAGTACATAAAGAATTAAAAACAATGAGCATCAAGAAAACAAATATTCCATTTTAAATACGGGATACAGAACTTAGCAGATAATGATAAAAAATATAACATAAATTGCTGAGAAACATGTGGCAGTTCTGTAGAATAATGGGAATCAATCCACCTCAAGATCTTGTTATTCCACTCTAGGAGTATACCAAAAGGGCTCTAAATTCTACCACAGAGATACTAGCTCATCCACATGGCTTCTTTAGTCATGATAGTCAGATATTGGAAACAGTCTAGATGTCCATCAACTGAAGAATGGATAATGAAAATGTAGTGCATTCATATAATGAAATATATTTAATATTTAAGAAAATTAAATTATAAAATTCACAGGTAAATGTTATGTGATAGAAAAAGAATTCATACTGAGTGAAGTAACCCAGAACCCAAATGATAAATATTGTGGTTTCTATTATGTAAAAATGCTAGTTCTTAAGCTTTCAGTGTGTGAGTTATGTTCCTCAGTATCACAGAGGTTAGGTACCTTGCAAGGGACTTTGGGAAGAAAATATCTCCCAAAGAAAAGAAAATTGAATATAGTGTTATGGAGGAATAAAGGAGAAACTAAAATAAAATGATTAAATATGGGGGTGGATAAAAAAGGGGGTAAGTGAGGGAATATGAACTGGGATTATAGTAGAGAGCTGAAAGAGTTTAAGAGCCAGAGGAACAGGGAGTTTGCTATATGATTTTGTTTCCTGTGAGAGACTACACCCATAAAGTCTCGCTGACATGACTGCCTATATATGATATAAACAATGACAATAATAATATTCATGCCAGAGTGGATAGGGAAAAGAGTCAACAATACACACACACACACACACACACACACACACACGTCTGTTTGTCTGGGAGTATTTGTCTGTATGTGAATTATAATAATGAAGAAAAATGTCATAAATTTGAAAGCGAGTGAGGAGTATATGGAAGGTATTTTAATTACCTACTACTGCTGTGACTAAATACCATGACCAAAAGAAACAAGGGAATGATTGTTATATTTGACTTATATGGGCAGAATCAAAATCCACTGAGGGGAGACAAGGCAGGAACTTGGACAAGCCAGAGACTTAGAGGCAGGAACTGGTGCTGAGGGCATGGAAGAGTGCTGCTTACTGGCTTGTTCATCATGACTTGCTCAGCCCACTTTCTTATAGAGGGAGCCAGAATCACCAACCTAAGGGTAGTATCACCCACAATGGGCTTGGGCCCTCTACCATCGATCACTAATTAAGAAAATGCCCTACAGACCTGCCTACAGCCCAATCTTATGGAGAAATTTTCTCAACACTCCTTTCAAACTGCTTTAGCTTGTGTCATTTTGACAGAAACCCAACCAGCCAGCATGTGAAAAGTTGACGGGATCACCGTGTCATGATTACAAAGTTCCTTGGTGGCCCACAAGAAGAAGCCTGGTACTAACTGCTAAGCCACCTCTCTAGCCTTCTAATAGAGCTATTTAGGAACATTCATTGTGCTTGGTAACATTTTACCTTCCCACTTACTCCAGATATTCTTTTGGTTTGTTAGGATTCTCTTTTCCCCCAACCCATTACTGATTCTTTGTTACTCTCCCAACATATTTACCCATATTTTTCTCTTTATTTCTGCTTCCACTTGCATGGTTCTATGTATTCTTTTAGAACTTTATTTTGTGAAGACATATATCTAACGAGGTGAGCTCTTTGTGACCTTTCTCCAGAATTCTCAAGCCTGTATTAATTCTTTACTCATGACTCTCTAGAGTTCCAGTGTGTTTTGTCCTTGAGGAGAATGTCATTTTCTTGTTCTTACTTTAATCATTCAGTGAAATACTATAAACTCATGACATGTGTATTGTGCTCCTTTGTTGAATGTTTCATCTGGATTTGCATTTGTTCTAATGCTGGTTTCACTAATAATATGAGTACTGTACCATTTGGGGCAGCCCATGTCATTCTACCAGCTCTGTCAATGATCAAAACAAAAACACAGCACAAGCATTTTCATTGCAGGTCAAATGAGGCTTTCTTCACATTGTGTTTACTCTTTATCTTTGGTTGATAGAACAATTTCAAGCAAATCATTACAACTGCTGTGTCATCAGGAAAACAAAGAAACCCCTGCCTGCTCCAGTGCCTCAATATAGAAAGGTATATGCCCCTTCCACTTTCTTTTGCTTAACCAAAATAAATAAAATAAATTGTACTGATTTCAATAAAGTTGGAATGTATAGTTCAACCTGGGGAAAATAATGCTAACTAGAAACACTTTTACAAATATTGTCTAAAGCAGAATTTTAATCATATATCATCAAGTAAGTCCATATAATCATTTGGGTTATCTTTATCTCACCCATCCAACATCACTATAAAACTACTTATAAAGAAGAAAAATGAGCAGTGAGTCCTTTAAACTGAATAAAAGAATAAAATAAAATAAAAACTTGAAGGATTTACAGTAGAATAGATCATTTCTGATAGCCTGGACCACAGTGTTTAGATGATCTTTCGGATGAAATACAGCCTCTTCCACGTTCTTACTCATTTGTTGGCCGAATATCCTGATTTCCAATTTCTTATTTTCCCAACTCTGAAGACTAGAGTGTTAAATGAACTACCTTCACATGTAATGACTTTCCAGTCTGGTGCTTTCTTCCACAGTCTGCTCTCTTCGATTCCTATTCTACTTCAGATCTGTTCAGATATCTGAAAACTTGAAGAGAAATTTCCATAGTTCAGGTTCAGGGCAATAAGGTGATTAAACATTATCATCATTTATCTTTCCCTCTTTAATCTGTATTAGTTTCATTAACTTCAATTTAATAACATTGGGTCTTGTTATTGAATATATTTGGAATTTAGTTGTTGATCTAATTTTTTATTTTCCATTTTGTGGAATTTCCAAAATATCTTGTTTGAGTATAATAATTTCCAATACCCACTCTTCCCGCTCTCTCATCACTCTTACTCCACTTCTATCTCTCCTGAAGTCCCTCCCTGGCTGAGCTTGGTTGCTGCTAATTTGAAACAAGGAATCACTTCTTTTACCCATGTTTTCTTTTCTCTGTTCATCCCTCTTACCTTTCCTTTATGCCATATTTGCTAATGATAAGCATATACTCTCAGGAGAGGAAAGTCTCACCCTTTGCATGACCACATAATATCAGACAACTTGTCTATGGTTTGGGGACATTTTTTACTGTTCAAATCAGACAAATATGGGATATTTATATGCACAAAATGTTAGCTCTTCCAGTAGTGTGTGAGCATGGATGTACCGACCCAACCACACCCCCACTCCCCACATACACAACACACACACACACACACACACACACACACACACAATGTAAACTGGTGGCTAAAAAAACTGAAGCTTTGTCTGAGGTTTTCAGACATCCTCACATCTCTGACTCATACTCGGCAGGGATGAATAGTGAACTCCATTTCTTGTCTGCACTTACTCTTGGTGTACCTGAAATTCTTTATCTCTGTAAAAGGTCCATCCATGTAATTCACATGTTTGTTTTCATTACTGATACCAGAAATATAACATTTACCTTGATCCCTTTAAATATTAAAATGTACCACACGTGGTATAATTCTCGGGGTTTCTGAGAGGCAAAGTGGACAGCAGCTGTCCTCAAAGACATTGTTGCTGATTGTTGGCTTTCCAGTCCTCCTTTATCCTCAAATTTCTTAATGTGCTGGTTTCTGTGTGGGATTAATTATCTTGATCAATGTAAACCCATCATTATTTCTGATGTCAGAGCCGTGTTATCTGTGTGCCGAAATGAAGTTATCTGTTCCTTTTTTACAGTAGATAAATAGTTATAGAACATCTTCTATTTGTTAGGTACCCCATTAAGTACTCAACTTCTATAATCTAGGGTTCAACTCTTGCCTGCATGAAACTCACAGTTTGAAGAGAAGCAGAGTAGAAGATAATCTTGTGAAATACAGAGTCAAATGTTCCTATCCATGTAAGAATCTTGTTTTTTTGATAACAGGAATGCAGATCCTCTCCCCTCAGGCTAGAACAAATAGTCATATACAAAATTGTGTACTCCCTCCACCTAAGGGAAATTCTCTTAGCCTTATTCCACTACTTTTCTTGACTTGAGTGGCTTCTGATGCTAGGTTTCTTTGGGTTCTTGGACAATTTTCTACCTTTTCTGGAGTGGCACAGCAAGCAAAGAAGGGAACATCTCTGTATAGTCTTCCCAGCACAATGACTTAAAACAATAACAAAAAGTGAAAGTAAAAACAAAACAAAACAGGATATGTAGTTTTTCTGGTAGAATGTTTGCCTAGCATAGGGAGAGTCCTGTTCCATCCCATCACTGAAAGTGATGGTGTACTCCTGTAATCCCAGTGCTTGGGAGATGGAGGCAGAAAGACCAGATTTTCAAAGTTGTTTGTGGTCTCACAGAGAGTTCCAGACTGGCATGGCCTTCCTGACGTTCTGTGTAAAAAAAATTAAAAAGAAAATTAGTCAATAAAATAAAATGCTAGTCATGAAGGTACATACTGTAATTTCTTCATTCAATAGAAGGCTTAGGCAGTAGATTGGTGAGTTCAAGATAAGCCTGGGTGACATAGTGAGGCTTTGTCTTACCAAACAAAATGGGGCAAAGCATGCAGTCAGCAAAGAACACAAGAAAAGAGAAGAAGGAATTCTCAGTAAGGCGAGCTGTTTGGATCACATGCCCACAGCTGCCCAGAGGAATGAGCAGAGCACCCTCTCATGTTACATCTGGCTTTAAGGAAAGAATATTCTTTTCTGAAACAACTTTGATGGACATGCAGAAAAGGCATCGGGAAGGAGGCTGGTTTGTGCATGAAACCCCACAGGGTGGGAGAGGAAGTGCAAAGGAAGCAGAAGACATGTATAAGACTGTAAGCTCAATTCCTTTTCCTTTGGCCAGAAAGAAACTAGAAATGATTGTTGTGTCTAGTGTCATAGCAACTTAATTGCATGTTGGCTATACTTTGTGTTTGTGTGAAAGGTTTTATAGCATAGAAACTTGGTGATGTACAAATTCTGTAAACACCAAAATGGCTGACTAGAGGAATCTAGGCTTTATCCCGTGCTCTTTCTATTTCCGTTGTGTTTTTTAAACCTACTGAATTGAGTATTTCATCATTTATTCAATAAATATTACTTGGCAAGTCACCATGACAGAGAAGTACTTTATCTACATAGTAGCTGTTATTTCTAGCCCAAAGTCACAGATTTTTTGTTTCTGTCGCCTTAAGAAAACTTGGTAATTTAATAGTGAGAGGCTGAAAATTTTTCAGTTTCCTCTCATAATAAATCTCAACTCCCCATTAAACTCACAGCCAAGGAAGTATTAATCAGTTGCCAATAAACAAATTCTGTGCTGGAGTTCACATATGTTTCTCCTAGAGATAGCATATGCTTGCATGAAACTGAAAAACCATGCTCACCAGAGAAAATATTTTCTTATAAAGAGTTTCATTATGCTATTCATTGATTTTTTTTTCATGTTTGAGCCCTAGTTAAAGCAAAAAAAAAAAATACTTGGCTGCTAGAAAGAAAAGGACTTCTTACTCATTTTAGGGTTTTTTGTGGAATATACTGGTTTCTGATTATTGATAAGGATACTAATATCTTCTTTTAATGCACAAGTGGAAATATAATAGTTCAGCAAAGAGTCTCTTTTCTGTCTCCATCATCAACGTCACACTGTGTCTTTATCTTGTGGTGACTAAATGAACACCCCTAATCTTCCTAACTCTGAAAAGTCGTAACAATGGTCAACTTACCACCAATGGGACTTTTTCCCTATAGGAAAATTTAACAGTGCATGAGGGATATTCAGTAGTTTTTGATATATTGATAGTGCCCAGTGAGTGAAGCCGGTCTATATACTGCTATTTTGTCAGCACACACATCACAGTTTAAAGAAAAGGACTTAGATTTAGAGAGACTTAATTGCTTCCCTGAGTCTTCATAGTCAAATGGATATCAGATTTATCTTCATTTTCCAAACACCTTTTCCATTCCTGTGTCTACTTTGGGAAACTGTTTCTCTCACTGAAAGCAAGCTGAAAGAAAAAGGAACTGTGGTTCATTTCGCACTGTTTTGAACCCAAGGTTTGGCATAGTTCTGTAAAATATAAATTTAATGAAAGACATCACTGGGACTAGAGAGATAACTCAGTGCTTAAGAATTCTTTCTTCTCCTGCATAGAATGAGAGTTCAGATCCCAGCACCAAAGCTGGGTAACTCACAATGGCCAGAAACCGTAGTTCCAGGGGATCCATTGACCTCTTGTGACCTCCACTGGCACTTGCACTCATGTGAACATACCCTTATGCAGGCACAGAAAGAGACATATCCCTCAAAAACTTTACAAATAAAATAACTGAATTTTATAAACATAGTTTTACAATAAAAATGTGATCAATGCAGAAATGATCACAGTGAATGATAGGCATAGTAATTTTTAAGTTACTTGATTCTATTTTTCCATTTAAGTTTTCTTTGTGTATATGTTCATTATTCATGGTACTGTATTACATGGGGATATCACACCCCAATATATATTGTTCTCTGTATACTGAGCATATTTATCTCAAGGATGTACTAACATTTTAAGCATTCCACATGCAATTTCTCACCATAATCCTAAGAGCCTGGAATTATTCTTTAGCCATATAAAATATATTTGCTAATTCCACATGCTCATTTTTAATTATTATATTCTGTTGTGAATTACCACATCCATGTTAATGGATCTGATTGACGCAAATGTTAATTTTTTCCTCCTGAACAGGGTCTGTAGAAATTTCTGCTGACGTACTAGCTGAACCTAAACCTCTATTTGGCCAAGTAAAGAGAGTCGTTATTGTTAAGTGAAAATCTGTGATATCTAGGAAAATTGTACCCATTATATAACCATTATATATTCAAATAAAATAACTTCTCACAAAAGTAGGTATGGCTGCCTAGTGAGAAGATTAATAGTTACAGTTAGCTCTGTTTTCTTTCGAGGTTTAATTTAATTCTGTGGCCTGTATTAGTTGATGAAATTAATTTGAATTTAATTATTGTGTGTGGCTGTTAATGTTCTCAGTCATGATGAGTGGTTAGTTATGCTGAACCTCCAATCCAGCTGATAAGGAATATATGGAGAAAACAGGAGCTAGTGGATGCACTTTAGGAGCAGTGGGTAGTTGATACCTGTGATTCAGGGGAAAAGCCTGACTTGGGAGAAGGGTACAATAATGTGGGTAGTTGCTATGCTGTTAGCATGCTCTGTGTTTTCATAGACCTCAAGTACAGAGACCCAAGTGCAAAACAGTTAACCCTGAGTAGTTGTTGTGCGAATCAAATTAATGCATGTGAAAATCGATTTGCAAATGGTAAACTGCTGATTGAAGAAAAAGCATATCTGGAGCAAAGTCTTTGTAGAGCCCCTTAATAACGAATTCATTTAAAAAAAGATTCACTGTGTATTAATAAAGTACATGAAAGAGAGACACTTATGAGAGCATTTTCTGGTAAGTGCAATGTATGTTTGTTGAAATTAAGTGTAGATCAGATCATTTTCTCTAAAAATGTTAATACAATTGAAAATTCCATACACTGTCAGAGTTTGGGTTGTTGTCCTCTTATGCAGAGAGATGTAAATAAGGATTCACTCTAATTTTCAAAAGAAGCTAGATGACCTTGTTGGGAGTGAGGTCACAGTATAAGTTATAGAAAAATAAACTTTTATGGGGTTCAAGAAAAAGAGGAGTTAGCTACTAAGGCATCATTTTTTGGCTCTCTACTTTGATCAGTACATTAGTTCATATATTTATTTTTCTGATTAGTCATGTCCACTCACAAACTAATACTGTTTATTCATATGCATGTCCAATTATGTAGATGATACATAGGGGGCACTCCATAAATGTTAACTTGAAGTTTAGTATGTATGTAATCCAAAACAGTTCAATTCTGTCTCTTCTTTCTACCAGAATACATTGGTAGTACACTTGAATAGAGCCTATCTAAACTGGTTGTTGCTCAGGACAGGAAAATCTATATAATTATACAGAGATAGGATGTATTATTATATTTTTATATATAATAATATATTATTATATAAGATATATTATTCAGAGATGCATGGAGGTCTCAGTGGGCTGTGAGGTTGCTAGGTTCACTTTTGGAGAGGAGTATGAGTGCACAGAATACATACTGGCCAAGGACCTGAACTCTCTTATTGCAAGAGGCTGTGTATGTATAATCCACACTAAATCGTTCTCCAGGAAAAACTGTCTCCTATAACTGTGTGCCTCAATTCAGAGATAGAACAGTGACCTGACCTGTGTCATGCCCCAAATAATAGTCCCAGTATGACCAAAACAGAAAACTGTATAACAAGAAAGTTGGTCAAATCTATATCGGCACAGATCAAGCATAATTAATACCATAATATAATTCTACAGATCCTCATAATATGATTTGTCTATGTGGACCAAGTTACTGAGAGTTCACCTGCCATATGGATAGAGTTCTGGCATCTGAGGTTGAGGCACTTTATCTTAAACTGAGGCCATTGCATTTCAGGGATTTTTGTGTTTTATTACATTTGGCAGTGTATGTAACATAAACACTAATCCATAGAAATGTCTCCATAAGTATTAGTTTTGTTTCAAGTTTTTAATGCGATTCACTGTAATGGCATGTGGTATTTTGAATAGAGCAAATAAAGTCAATAAATTAGCTCCATATAAAAAAGGATGAGGTTTTGGAAATGGGCCTAGGCATATTTCATGTTCATATGCTCACGACCTTCCCTTCTGCTCTGTTCCTTCATGCAGGCTTTCCTGTGAGTGAGCAAAATAAACATGTTGGGCTGTGGAGGCCAACCCTTATGACGCTGTTGGCCCAGTAAGGACAGTGACAACTCTATTTCTCCTGTGTTTGTTCAATTCATCCTTGCAATGTCCAGTAAATAAATGTCTAGGGAGGAAAGACAGGCATGAGGCACAATGGGTGAAGTTGACCTTAAGTTAATGGGATTTGGGCTCCTTGAAAGAGAAAACATTGCCAGGGGAGAGGTGCAAGCTGTATTCAACAGTGAGGCCATCTGGTTTACCCCACGTGTTCTTCAATTCTCATTTTCTCAGCACCGAGTGAATGCCCAGACATTCATACACATCACAGGTCAATTTGGACAGTGATTAACACTTTCATGTCTTTTATAAAGCTATAAAAAGGAGGGCATTTGGTAGGTAAATTTTTAAAAGAAAAAAAATATTTTCATGAGAGATTAAGAACTTCATGAACTCATTTAGCAAATATTTCTTGATCTTGTCCTCTGCATTTAATAGAGTTAAAAAAAAACTGGGATAGGGCAGAGAAAATAAATAAAATTAATTTGCAAGTTTATTGAATCATTTTATTTATTGGGTTGTTTCACAATGCTAACGTTAGAATTTATAAGCTTAATTCACAAACTGCATAGATGTGGTTGTTCCCCATTTATTATGGAAACTGAGAATCACAGATATTATATAACTTGTTTATGATAAGTAGCTGGTGAAGATAGATGTAGAATTCGAACTCAGCACAACTGATCACAAAAATCATCTCCAAAACTCTGCAAGAGCCAAAAACAATAAAGAGCTTTTATAAAGGAATACCAGTTCTGTGTGTGCTTTTCTTTTTCTTTCTTTTTTTTTTTTTTAGAAAAAGATACATAAAGGCATATTTCACAGGATTCTTTGGAAAAGAATCTTATTTTCTTAATTCTTTAGGTGCCAGTCTCTTTTTATAAGGAAGGACTCAAAAATAACAAAGGCAGCAGATGACCCCCCCAAAAAAAGATTCTGTAAAAATCATTTGACAATACATTCTTTCAAATATATTTATTTGTTAAAAAAAATTCTGAACTGCATTCTGTTTATTAGAAAGGACTTCATATCCACAGCTAGGAAAAGAATGGCTCAAGTGGGATAAATATACAACAGATGACCAAAACAGTGTCTGAAATGACAGGTATCAGGAAAATCAGTGTCCTTTCCTGTATCCGTGCTTTCTTTTCCAATAATTTTTGAGTTTTATCTTGCACATTGTGGGCCACACCCCCTATTGTAGAACAAGAGTCATGTTTTGGAATTATTTGAAATTATCTTAATATTTCTATCATCTTTATGCTTCACCCAACCCCTCCAGTTTCTGTTGTAGATGCTAGACAGCCATTGTTGATAGTTCCCCTCTCCCTACCTCATGATTTGAATGCTATTTGATTATACTTTTCTCTTGAACAGAAATCGGAAGAACTCGAGTATTTCTCATAGTCCCAAAGTCTAGGTTAATTTCCTTAAGTGAGAAATTAACATAGATGAAGAGCTAGTTAAAGATAACTAGTAAAACTCAATTGTAGTCCCTAATTTTCTGATCCTGTCATTATCTACACAAATGTCATGTTGCCTCCTTTTCTGGTATCTGTGCTATGGGAGCAAAAATCCACCTCAGAGTTGGTCCAAGAACACAAGTTGAACGTAGTTTACACAACCATGCCACATCTCAGTGTCTTTCAGTCGGACCCTTCCTTTGGGCATGATTTTGGGTGCTGTCTAGGCAAATGCTAAATTTTACTATCTGCATCTGGTTAGGGCAGATTCTCAAGGATTAAGCAGAAGTCTCTTTTCTTTCTGAGCACTTTAAAAAATCATCCTCCTTTCCCCTCTTCCCTTTCCAGCTGATTTTGTAAGGAGCAATGAGCAGCTGCTTCAGAAGCCAAGGCCCCCTGGGCCTTCGGGAACCTGAGCTTTGCAGACTAGTATCTCACATTGTCTTATGAATTCTGATAAGGCCTTTGAATCAGAGAAAAGTGGAAACTAAGTTTCTCTTGGGCTTTTGAAAACTTTTAAAGAACTTCTTCATTTCTTTTAGATTTTAACATACTACATTTCACGAACATTCACAAATTGTCACAATGCGAACTTGCTTTGATACCAGACTGAGGAATTCACCTTGAGGTAAACTGAGCCTGTATTTTCAGAGTTCTGTTTTCTCTCATTAAGAACATGTGAATGTTTGCCTTTGAGTCTACTTAAACCTAAAAATAAAACATTGTTATTCTTACCTCTTGCCCTGTGCCCCTTCTGCATGCATCTGAAGATCTTCTGAATAATAAAACACCACAAACACCACCAACTAAACCCATGACAAGGCACCTGAGTACTGAGAAAAGTTAAGATATTTGGGAGCAATTGCCCATTGCATGGACAAATTCTCAAAAGCAATTTTATTTACTTCGATCCCTCTTTCTAGTTCTTTTTCTAACTCAACAAATTGTGGCAATGAGTAGGCGAGCTTTTCCTTCCCTTTCAATTTAATCTAAAGATCACTGCAAATGACTACTCATACAGTGTAAACGTCATGCCATTCAGAAAACGACACATGCCTGGCCTCTTGTAGCTCAGGAACTGATCATCAAATGAGTCATCTAGATGATTGCTGTCTTCCTCTTGTCCTCCCTTGTTTTTTATAATGATCAAGAATCTAATATGAAGACATGTAATAAACCTGAAGACCCAGATAATACATGAGGAAATTCAATGTGAGTTTAAATGACAGATCTTGGGACCCTGTGACTCTGCCTTTGTTCTCTAAGGTAAGGCAATTAGTTCTGGATATTCATCGCTAGTAAAAGAAGTCAAGTGGGAGAGAGCATATCTCATCTACAAATACTAATTTTGTGATAGAGCTTCAATGGCAGGAAGGCAGTGATCATTAACATTTATTTATTTTGAGTAATGATGGTGGTTGGAACTTTAATTAAGTATACTGAGTGTTGGTGAACCTGCCATGGTGGTGAAGACCTGTAATCCCAATATTTAGGTGGTTGAGGCAGGAGGATTAGGAGTTCAATGCCAGTTTAAGTTCATAATAAGTTCAAAGCCAGCCTAAGTTATATGAAACCTAGTCCAAAATGTTCACATAAATAAAGAATAGGAGAAAATACTTGATTGTAGACCTAGGGGTCAGTGGGAATATGGTCATGCCTTAACACTGAATACTCAGTTTACACCATTTTAGATTAAATACATCTGCTTACTAGAAAGGAATTTTAAAAAACATATTAGAAAGTCAGGCTTACATTTGTAATTTAGTCATTTATGAGGCTGAGGCTAGACAATTTCCATGAATTCAAGACCAACCTTGACTACCTATTAAGGCCAGACCAGTTTAGACTACTTTAGTAAGAAGTAAACAAGAATTATCAAAGGAAGAATAAGTAACAGGCACTTGAGTGATTGAGATATGATTATTTCTTATCACAAACACATAATGGGGACCAGTAAGATGCCTCAGTGAGTAGGTGAGTAAAGATGTTTGCTAGTAGGACTGATGGTGAATTTGATCCCCAGGACTCACATGGTGGAAGGAGAGAGCTGACTTCCATAAATTGTCCTCTGACATCCACAAGGAGTCCACACACATGTACACACACACACACACACAATATAAAGATATAATGTGCATGAAATAAAAACAAGTGACTAAGTAACTAAATGTCATAATGTAAGATTAAAATTTGTATGAGCTCTCCACCTAATTAAAGTTATGATCTTTGATGGTCATGAAAATATCATTTTGAACCAGGTGGTGGTGGTGCACGCCTCTAAAATCCAAGCACTCAGCTGGCAGAGACAGGCTGGATCTCTGTGAGTCTGAGGCCAACCTGGTTTACAAGAGCTAATTCAAAGACATGCTCCAAAAAACATATAATATTCGACTAAAATACAGTTGTTAACTTGAAAGAAGTGTAGTTTTTCCTGACTATAGGATGGAAAAAAAAAAAACAGGATAACATTAGACTTGAGAGGATCATGGGAGATTGGTTAAAGTCGACTTTATTTGCTTGGTTCATCTCTGCCTATGTGTTCTAAGTTTCAGACTCATGGGGTTGAAATAATTAGGGGAAAGTCTTTCTCTACATCACACACTTTATATAAAAGAAGAAAAGCAGTTAGATGATTTATCTTAGAAGAAATAAAAATAATTATACAATATCTACAACAGTACTTTTCTATCAAGGAGCACAATCAAAGTATATATGTGCAACATTTGAATATGTAGTAAGTATAAATTTGTTAACAGTTATGACATTGAGATATATATTTTTAAGTTTTATTCTTATTTGTGTGTGTATGTCTGTGCAAGTGTGTACCACATGTGTGTTGGTTCCCATGGAGGCCAGGAGAGGCCATCAGCTCCCTGGATCTGTAGTTGCTGGTATTTGTGAGCTACCTGACACAGGAGATGGGAACCTAGCACAGGTCCTCTGCAAGAGAAGGAAGTATACTTATCCATTTCCTCAGCCTCTGGGGTAGATTTTTTTAAACATGATCACAAAGACTATTTCAGTTCTTTCATAACTTCTGGACTCTTATAGCAAGAAGATACATTGATATTGAGCCTTCTCAAAGAGAAAAGTCGACCCAGTAAGGGTGTTTTTACATAACATTATGTAACAAATGACTTTCCTTGAATCTGGAATACACAAATAGAGTTGCTAGGGGAAGGAAAATGGCTGGTTTTGTGCCTTTAATGAAGTTTGGTGGCAAATAGTTTATAACCCTGGAAATATTTAATTTGGGAACTTTTATGTTGAGATAATCAGATAATTAACTTGCTCTCATCAGAAGCATGCAGAGCAAGAGGGTTATGTGTTGTGGAAAATTACATTTCCACTCTTGTGCTGAATTCATATGTGTGGATTGATGCGCATCAGATAGCAAAGTGACAGGCAGTTTATAAGTTTACCTTGTTTTATCTAATTGCCCTTTCAGAGTCACGGAGGCTCCATTTTAAATTAATGACTGTGAGGCATTAAATACAAAGGTATATCTGCAGAGAAATTCAGAAAAGAGTCTCTAACTACACTCTGTATATCATTGCCGCTAACAGCCTTCGACAGTTGTCTGATGCATTAAAACAATGGACAGCAAACTCACATCAAATACAGTACACAAACTGTTCTTGTTTTCCCCCTCCTTTCATTTTTAAAATCAATTCAATTTTTGTTTTGACAATTTCACACATGTACATAATAAGTACTAACCACTCTTATCCCTCATATACTGCCCTCCCCCTCTACCCTTGTCTTCCTTATCTCTTCCTACAAAATTTTCTAACATTTATGTCTGTTATTTTTATTTTGTGGCCCACTAGTTTTCTCCATGGAAATCTGCATCACATGGTTTTGGAGGTAACCACTGGAGCCTGGTGGGATCAGCAGTGGCTACAGAACTGAAGACAATGACTCTCCCTTTCCTATTATCTTTCCATAGTCAGTATTTGTTCAGGAAGGGAGAAAGCCCCAAGGCTGGTTAATTACAGGACCAGTCATGTGTTGTGTTGACCAGGCCCACTGCAGGGAACTATACTTGCAAACTCATGATTGCAATGTCTGTGTTGAGTTTAGCGATGAAATTCTGTGGCCCTCCCTCACCTGATTTACAGCTCTTACACATTCCCAGACCCCTCAAGTGTTACTGAAACATAAGTAATACCATTTGTTAGGCTACTTACTGTTGGTTCCTCATTTAATGCCAGAGTTGGATAGTTTAACACAAAACACAAACTTGCAAAGCCTAAAATATTTACTGTGTTGCTTTACAAAAGAAAGAAGTTTGCTGGACCTTCAAGGAAAGTTGCTTGTTACAAACTGTGTTCTACACTAGCTCATAGAACCATTTGCTTTAGCTAGAGGGCAGTCTTCATTTTCTTGCTGCTTACCAGTATGAAGTACCTACATTTAGCTAATAAAATTTGGCTCTGGCTCTTGTTCCAGTTCTCTGTGCTAGTCTGTGTGGCTTCTGGCACTTTTTTTTTTTCAGATGCGGTCTGCATGACTTATGAGATGCAGGATTAATTTTGGGAATTGATGAGACAGCTTCATTTGGCACTCTTGTGCTTCACGATTCATGCTTTCTTTGCCACTGGACTTTATATAGATTGTTTTCTTGGCTCCCAACAGTTTCCGGGAATTTATAGGAAGACAACATCATCCGTTCCCATATCAAAATATTTTTAATGTATCATAAAAAGGGGAAATGTATGTTAATTTATTCCTAGAGCTAGATTATTTTCACAGTTAGCTTCCTGTATGGACAAAGGACACTGACCTGGCAAATGTCTGAGTACTCTGAAGAGGCCAGCATCTTGAAGTAGAAAGGAGGAATGTCCTCTTTAACAAGGAAAGCAGCCTTTTATCATAAAGTGTCTCTTTCAATTTCTTTTTAATGTTTTCCTTTTATTTCCAAAGGAACTCACTGTTTATTTGGTATATGATGTATGAGCTCTCTCTAAGTTAAATACCTCACTATCTGGGTTTAAAACTACACTTTTTTATTTGCTTTACCCCACTACAATAGACAAATTTCCCCAAAATAATGTTTGAAAGCACACAGCTTCTTAGATCTTTTCCCAATTCTAGCCTCCAACTAAACAACAGCTTCTCCTATAAAAAATCTAAAATTAGCAAGTACAATAAATGTGTAAGTAGCTAATTTTCACTTTCTAATAATTTAGACTTTCAGATTAGCAGCAAAGTGAATGGAAGTGATCTTAAATTTTGAATCAAACTTATACCTGACATTAATTAAAAAGGGATAAATCTTAATAACTAAGAAAACAACATTTTTCTGTGCTTAGTTAAAACACTTTATTATTGCCTTCCTTACTGTATGACTTGCTTTACTTGTTAATTGTGATCAAATGCCTGGAAACAGACAACTTAAAGGAGGGAGGAAACAATTGTTTGGTTGCTCTTGAGAGGATGTAGTTCATTCTAGTGCAAGGAGAAGGGTAACTGTTCATATTGCAGCCACAGTCAGAAGTAGACACCATTGAAATGCTGGTGCAGAACTCACTCTGCACTTTTTAATCAGTCCAGGACTTCATCATGTTGAATAGTGCCAGCTGTGTTTACAATGGATCTTCCCACTCCAGTTACCCCAGTGTAGAACGTCCCTCTCAGGCACACTTTCAGTTTTGCTTCCTAGATGATTCTAGATTTTGTTTATGGTTGACAAACTATAGTGACTGACACATTGACTATTCATCTATAGAGTAAAAGAAACAGATGAATGACATTCTGGGAGAAATCTATGCCACTATGTAGTAAAAGGAGCAGCGGGCTTAGGCCCGGCTCCCGGCTAGCTTTACCCAAAATAATTACACCAAAATTGTTTTCATTTAATCACTGCCTGGCCCATTATATCTATCCCTCTTCTTAGCTAACTCTCACATCTTGCTTTAAACCATATTTAATAATCTGTATATCACCCAGGTGTTGTGGTTTACCAGGAAGAGTATAACCCATGTTCATCTTGGGCTGGAGCTTCATGGCATCTGCCTGACTCTGCTTTCTTTCTACCAGCATTCTCTTCTGTCTACTCCACCCACCTAAGGGCTGGCCTATCAAAAGGCCAGGACAGCTTATTTATTTAACCAATGAAAATAACATATACACAGAAGGCCCTCCTACTCCATTTCCCCTTTTTCTGTTTGAACAAAAAAGAAAGACTTTGACTTTAACATAGTAAAATTACATATAACAAAACAGTTATAAAGCAAGAATTACAGTTACAATATTTATATCTATTTTATTTTTTATTATAAAAAAGGAAAACTCTAACTAACCATTCTTCAACTCCATCAAAGACTCCAGAAAAATATAATATTACCTAAGTAAACAAGAAGTAAGAAACTTCAAAAACTCTAGAAATGACAGAGACATCTCGCTGTCTGAACAGTCACCCAAAGTTCTTGTGTACCATTGGGGCATCCATCTTCAGCCTACAGGCCCATAATATCCAGCAGACATTTCCATGCAGCAGGAAATTTCAAAACAGTTCAGTCACTTTCTTCTGTATCCTGCAGAATGTCTCTCAGACTCTTTCATGAATCAGGAACCCTGAAGGATCATCACACCTTTAGGCAAGTTCAGCAGTCCTCTCTCTGTAGGTTTTTTGTGTCCAGTTTACTCAACAGTCCAGGCAAGAGAAGTTTCTTGCCCAAATGGCTATCAAACTCCATAAGGAGCTTCTTCAATGCCTATCTTCCTCTTGATTGGTGCTGCCAGGAGCAGATGTGTCTCAATGTTATTAAAACATTAAATGCCATATTCTGTAGTCTTTGAAGATATGAAGAATGCCTATCTAAAAATATACCTATGCACATCTAGAAAATCTAAACAGCATGACCATAAGCTTTACTATTATAGATGACTATCTATTAACCCATATTTCTTAATTATACATTATATTTTTAAATGAACTACACAATCACAATACCTCAATCAAGAGTAGAAACACATATACATATAACAAAATTGACCTTAACTTTATACCAATAAAGCAAAATTAATACCAATGTAAATTATTCATATCTATATCATATCCCCATTTAAATGTAAAAGAACATTTATAAACAATATCTGGGAATATGGACATAGTTATTTCTCTCCAAACTTCTTCCTGCTGTATAGGGGCACTGTTAATCACTGTTAATGGTATAACCTGTGTGCTAGGTTCATCTCAGTTGGCAGTTGAATGAAGTAATTTTTTGAGGGTGTTCACAGAAATCTTTCAGGAGGGTGTGGTCTATCATACCATATTGGAATAGAAGCAATCCACAGGATCTCATCTTCTGTGAAAACAAAAGAAGAACCTCTTTTCCAAAGTATCATGTTCTTAGATCCAAATTCTGAAGTCAAGATAGCTTTATAATATACATCCTGGTTTATCTTAGCAGCCCACACAATGAGATGTGCCTCTGTACTTAACTCCTTTACAGTCAAAAAAATTCAAAGAAAACACAATACACAGAATCCAAACTCTCTGTGAATTTTCCATTTTTATGTGATTTATTTTTCTTTATTTCTTTTAATCTATAACTATCTATATTCTGTCTCTTTAAAGACTTTTCCCTTTTTTAAGGGCATTAACTTTATTCTTTATATTCTTTTTCTTCTATCACCCTAGCCTATGTATGTCTAACAATATGACCCATTTAAAGGTCTTTTATGTCTGAATCTGTCCTATTGCATAGTCTTTTTTCTAAGCTATGACATTCTTAGGTCAAAAACAGGTACTGTGGGTTTGCCCCACCCAGTCCAACATGGCAGAGCCACATGTGCCTCTGAACCTTGCACATTGCACTGCTAGCATGATGGAGCTACTTGTGCCTCTGAGCTGCAGCACACAATGACCCCCTTTTAGGCATACAGTGAGTCTAGTAGCCATCAAACAAATCATAGCACTTTACTCCAAATGCTCCATTCAAAAGCTCTGTCTCCCACAGGAGGCAGACAGAGATCGTGATGGTGGCACAGCCCAGAATCTGGTATTTCAAAACTTCTATTTTCTAGTAGACCTGATCCTGCAGCCTATTCAGGCAGGAAGAGCCGAACCATGGGCATGGCCTTAGCTACTTTATTCCCAACCCAGACTGGGCACACAATGTCCAGGGCCAGAAATTATCCATAGGCGGAGATTGCACTGGCTGCAGGGCCCAGAAAGCTGCATTTTAAAATGCCGCGGCTTTTTTTCTGCCGCTATTGCTGAAACACGAAATCTTTCTATGGCACGTTCTAGCAAACAGCAAAAAGCTGTGCTAAACTCTCTTTCTCTTTTTTTTTATCCCCCTCAGGTTTTCAAGTAGATTTAGTTACCACGTTGGGCGGCCAATTTATAGTGAAAGGAGCGGCAGGCTTTAGCCAGGCTCCCGCCTAGCTTTACCTGAAATAATTACATGGAAATCATGTAATCATTCATTTAATCACTGCCTGGCCCATTATATTTAGCCTCTTCTTGGCTAACTTTCATATCTTGCTTTAACCCATATCTAATAATCTGTGTATCACCCTGGGGTCATGGTTTACTGGGAAGAGTCTAACCCACGTCCATCTTGGGCTGGAGCTTCATGGTGTCTGCCTGACTCTGCTTTCTTTCTCCTAGCATTCTCTTCTGTCTACTCCACCTACCTAAGGGCTGGCCTATCAAAAGGTCAAGGCAGCTTCTTTATTTAACCAATGAAAGTAACATATAGACAGAAGGCCCTCCTACTCCACCACTAGAGTTCATTAGAGAAATTTAAGGGCTAGCCTGTCTCATCCCCTTTAAAAAACATCATGACTAGTCCATTCTCAGAAGAGTGCTGTTGGTGTGGGAAGTCCTTCTGTATATGTGATGCTTTTATTGGTTAATGAATAAAGCTGTTTTGCCCATGACTTAGCATAATAGAGCTAGTAGGAAAAACTACACTGAATTTTGGGAAAGAGGAGGTTGAGTCAGTGAGGTACCTTGCAGACACCAAAGGAGACAGATGCCCAGGAAATTTACTGGTAAACCACAAGCTTCTTGGTAAAACATAAAATAATAGAAATGGGTTAATTTAAAAAGAGCTAGCTGAAGCTATTGGCCAAACAGTATTGCAATTAATATAGTTTCTGTGTGATTATTTTGTATCTGGGCATCTACAAATGAATGAGCGACCTCCGCCAACATGCTGTGGTTTGAAGTATGAACAAAGGAACACCTTGGACTTGTGAACAATCCCTCAGTCTATGGTAAGAAGTGTATTTTAGTCTGGAGAACTGTCAAAATGATGACAAGTGAGAAACTCTGGAGTATTCTCTCCTAGGTGAGATGTCTTTAACAAAGCCCCCCGCCCTACTTCCAAGACTAAGGAATCTATACACCAAAGAACACAGAAAAAATGGCAAGAGTTGTAGACGATGGTTATTCCAAGAAAACACTGTGTTCCAGACACAACAGGAATGAAACACCTATGAACTAACAGACTATGGCAGCACATGCAAGCCAGATGCAGTTCCAGCACTGAGAAGGGGGAAGTAGACACTGACTCCCACCCCTAAACAAGAAGCTATCTGCGACTGATACCCACTGGTAAAGGAAAAATCAGTTCTCCCCAATGGAGTCTCACTGGACATATTATCCACACATCAGGGCATGCTCTAGGCCCCAGAGTAGTTTAGACTTTTATCTCATTTTGCTCATACATTTTTTCTCATTGGTCTTTTGCTTGCTTATTTTAAATTTCATTTGTGTGTGTGTGTGTGTGTGTGTGTGTGTATTTTTTGTGCTTTTGTCATTTTTTAATGAGGGGGAAGCCAAGCAAGGCATGGTGGTATACACTGTTAATCCCAACACTTAGGAAACAGAGCTGGTGAATCTCTCTGAGTTCAAGAATAGCCTGATCTACATAATGACTTCCAGGACAGGCAGAGATATGCAGAGATATGTTGTCTAAAAAAGAAAAGAGGTGAGAGAGAGAGAGAGAGAGAGAAAGAGAGAGAGAGGTTCAGAGAGCAAAGGAGGGAGAAAGAACGAAACAGAGAGGAGATACACACAGAGTTGGGAGGATCTGGGAGGAATTGGGGGAAGGGGACACAAAATGAAAATTTATTGTATGCACAAAAAAGTCTTTCAAGCCGGGTGGTGGTGGCGCACGCCTTTAATTCCAACACTCGGGAGGCAGAGGCAGGAGGATCTCTGTGAGTTCGAGACCAACCTGGTCTACAAGAGCTAGTTCCAGGACAGGCTCCAAAACCACAGAGAAACCCTGTCTCGAAAAACCAAAAAAAAAAAAAAAAAATCTTTCAAAAATGAAGTTTTAAAAGCAAGAACAATGGCAATGGGTTTTTGATCCTACTGTACGTACTGACTTGGTGGGAGCCTAGGCAGTTTGGATGCTCACCTTAATAGACCTGGATGGAGGTGGATAGTCCTTGGACTTCCCATAGGGCAGGGAATCCTGATTGCTCTTCGTGCTGACAAGGGAGGGGGACTTGATTGGGGGAGGGGGAGGGAAATGGGAGGCGGTGGCGGGGAGGAGGCAGAAATCTTTAATAAATAAATAAATTAAAAAATAATAATGAATAACACCTCAAAGAATCACTGTGGTTGGAATATATAGAGGATGCCAGAAGGACAAAGTCTAGAAGGCTAATAAACAACTATTCTATAGAGGGAGTGATGGGAATTTGGGGAAGTTGCAGATAAAATTGAGATTGGACATCCAGGGAGGCAATATTTAAATGAAGTGTTTAACTTGTTTAATTGGAGTAAGGAAAATTATACTATTCATTTCTTAGCACATTTATGCTGAAAGTATTTTGGATCCTGAATAAATTGTACAATTTATATGATATTATCTTTGTCACAATGACATAAAAAGAAAAGAAATATGGACATATTTTATAGACTTGTTTTGGGACTTTATTTCACTCTGTGAGAATCTTATGACTTTCTTTTCTTGGATTAAATTTGTCAGGCAGGATTTTTGTTTTTGTTTTTAATTGACTGTATATCTGTATCTCAGTGGGCTATCATGCAAAGATAGAATGCATGTCTGCCTTGCACAATGATCAAATTACACAATGTAGCCTGTTAATCACTGCTGTGTAATAATGCTTTTGTATCCTGTCAAGATTTGTCACTTGTGTTAGTTTAATAAAATGCAATAGTCTAGGAGCCAGGCAGGAGGAATAGGTGGAGTAGCCAGAAGAGGAGGATTCTAGAAAGAGGTAAGGCAGAGAATGAGTCACCATCCAGACACAGGGAAAGCAAGATGAGAATGCTGCACTGAGTAAAGTAACAAGTCACATGGCTAAACATAGATAAGAATTATGATTTAATTTAAATTGTTAGAGATAGTTAATAATAAGTCTGAGCTAATAGTCAAACAGTTTATAATTCATATAAGCCTCTGTGTATTTCTTTGGGACTGAATGACTGTGGGACTGGGCAGGACAGAAACTTCCCTCTACCAATCACCTTATTCTTGTATCATAGATTGTCAGTGAACACACCCATTATCTTATAACCATTTTAAAATATCTAATAACCACATTTAAATACCCAAAGTACCAAGATTGTACCAAAGAATACAAAGAGGAATTCCCCTCTCCAACCTGAAAACTTATGCCTCTGCAAAGTCATGATTTCAAAAAGCTGATTTTGCCTTCTCTTTTCCCCATGTATGCTAAGAATTTCTGGATTTTTTGACAGTTATAACCCTGAAGGGTGAGTTCTGAGTAGAGGTTAGTGACATTGCTTAGCATTTCATGATCACAAGAAAGCTCCACAGTAAAGACATTTTGATCTAAAATGTTAATAGTGCCAAGACTGAGAAGCCATTTTAGAACTGTGACTTCAAATTTCCCCTTATTTGCATTCTGGGATTGGTAGCCCAGGAGGTATGAACAGGGTCAAAGCTTAACAGAAGATACTTAAGGCAATTTATGAGTCGAGATGAAATTGTAACCCTATAAATGTATAAGACTAAAGTAAAGCACAGTTCCTTAAGGTAGGTTGGGACCTCACAGGATTCTCATAATTGAATGTAGGGTTGTGAAAAATGTGGTGGTAGTAAGTTTTCTAAACACGGTACAACCAAAAATTAATCCAGAATCAAATGCATGATGAATCTCACATGTTTCTGAAAGCACTCACTAGTGTTTTTTATTTTATTTACAGTTCTTTTTGTATTTATAGGAACACAATACTTTAAGGAAAATGAAGACTTCCTGTGTTTCCCTGGTATCTTTTTCAGCATCTTAGTTTAAAGTGTTTTGTTTATTTGAATTGCTGTATTTGTTGCTGATTCTAATTTCATAAAATTATTTTTAAATATGCCTTCATGGGATTAGGACTGAATTACCAACAGTTACTAAATGAATCTAAATACAGCACTGCTATTTTTTTAGTAGCTATGTGAAGCAGTGTTCTTCACACTAAGGATTATAAAATCAAACTATCAAACAGTTCCAAAATTCATTGAATATATTCTTCATCCTACATTATTGGACATTCAGCTAAGATTTATTCCTTATCAAAAACCAATCATGTGTATTTCATTAGTATGCAAATTTTTTCCACCTTAATAATTGCTAAAATTATATAATGCCAAATAATTTCTTTGAAATTATTTATTTGAAATGATTTACTTCTTGTCTGGCCAGATTAATACAATGCTCCTCAGATGAACTCCTCCTAGCTTACAGTCTAATGTCTTATGTAAATTCTCCAGATTCTGCAAGACTCGGGGAGAAAGGTGTTTGCTCCATTCTGGTTTTGTTAATTTTTTCATTGATTAGAAAGAAACTCAACCTCTGGATCTAGACTAAGATCTGTTATCTTGTGCTTTGCACTTGTCTTCTCATTTTCAAAATAGAGAAGAGCGTGCTCCCCATGGCATTCTTGTGAGACATGACTGAGTCACTGTATTGGATTTAGTACAGCACAGAGTTTCTGTTTAACTTGGTGTAATCACTACCTTTCCTTATCCATTTATTTTGTTTTACAATTTTTGTTTTGTTTTCATGTTAGACTTCTTTTTCTTCTTCTTCTTTTTCTTCATATTACTGTTGCTGAAGTTGGATACATAGTCTATATAACCCTAGAAGATAAATTTGACTTTGTGACCTAGAAAGATTAGTTAAAACAGTCAAATTAATATTAAAAAGCAGAAAAAAAGATATATTCAGTGTGGTCACAGTGGAAAGAGATAAAAGGAGATCTAGTAGCCTCTTCAAGTAGTCCTCATAAGATTAAAAAGGGAGATTGAAGTTTAGATAGAGTGTCAAGGTTATGCACATCCAGGCAGTTCTCTCGAAGGTCTGGTTCCACCCACCATTGATCCATTGTAGCCTGGGGTTCAGCCCATCCTGAAAGTTGGGCACATAAGATATTAGAAATATGAGATCTCTATTTCAGGAGACATGTTCTCCCTCAGGCTGTGTCAGACTTCCAGACTTTTCCTTCTTCCAGAGTAAGATTCCAGGAAAGACTTAAATTTCATAGAGTCCTTTGTTTCAAGAGTAGGGTGGATTGAGAGACATTAAATGTCTCTTTGGGAATATCTTCTCTTCTGTCAGGTGAGTTACTCTATTTCAAGTGTTTGTGTGGCCCCATGATTTGTTTTGCCTTAATATTGATGCTGGGATCTCCATGAATCCCAGTCTGTCAGCTATGAAGCTGCCTTAGAACACTGTTGACTCTGCCTCTCAGAACATAAATCCAAATCAAATCCTCAAGACTTTTGCTTTTGTAAGAAAGGTGCTTAATATAATGAACTCTCATCTGGTCTTACATGGTGCCAGTTACCAGAAGAGTGGTCCAGCATGGTTTAATTGTAACATGCGTTGGCTGAATTAGGAAACAACTACATTCTCTGAAGTGGTTCAGATTCTGTCACTAGATTTTCTAGACTGAGAGATGCTAGCGCCTTTAAATAAATAGACAACATTAAAGAATAATCTCAAAAAAGATGATATGACATCCCCAATGTGCATGTGCACATGGGCGTACCTTCTAGTCATTATATTTTCCATTTCCTATAATTGTATGATATCTTTCAGGTGTTAGGGAATCCCCAAAGCCATTAGGGGTCTTATATCCCTTTAATAGAAGAAACAAAAATAGTGAAAATAAAGTTTTGTGGTGTAGACATTACTATTCATTTTCTAACTGAAGCTCTGATTTAGTAACTAATTTTCCTTTCTAGCTTATCTCAATTGCTCCCTATCACATTTCTTTGTTAGACGATGCCTCAGACATCACCCCTCTGCAGCTAACCCATTCTATTTCTCACTTATATTTATTTATCCTCTTAAAGGTCTTTCGATATTGATTTCTTTAAAACCGGAATTACAGAGCTTAAATTTTGTTGATCAGGGCTTCACAGAAAGGTTTTGTTTCCTTTATGTTTGGGTTTTAGTAGTTGTTGTAAGACTAGCAATAATAACAGATACATGACAATGGACTCTGATAGCAACCAAATAAGCTCCTTAAGCCTTAGTATCAGTGAAGGATTCAAGTTACAACTGAAAATTAGCACGTGCTTTCTTTTGATCATATCTCTGCCCTTAGCTGCTGCAGTAAGTGGAATGTGTTTGTGTTCAAATGGGGAATTGCTCAAGTGCTAGAATTTATTGCTTTTTCATATACACAAGAAGAAAGCAATTCTATGACCTATGACCTAGTTCAAGATTCATATGAATAAGTTTGCATTCTACTTGGTCTTCCTGGTTAAAACCTTGCTGTGTCCCATTATCCTGCAATGGAAAAAAAAAAAACCACTGTGTGGGCTAAGAGTTTAGGGAGCACTTCACTCTTTTCCCAAGTTAAAGTTGCAAGGTTTCCTGCCTTTAATTTTGTGTCCATCTGTCCATCCTTTGGTGATGTTTGAACTCAGAGCATCTGCGTTTCCCTGGATCAGCAGGTTAGATTATTGATTTTTGTTTACTTTCTTGTATATTGAAGAAAGTTCTTAACAAATGTGGTAGTCCTGTGCTTTCAGGACCAGAGACACAGGTGATACTTTACTCCCTTTAATTTCACTGTGGCCATGTGTCTTTCTGTGGCTATCATCTGAGATCAACCCGGATGTGAAGTATCCTCTAAGAATGAATTCCTGTTTCCTTATATTCTTGCTTTCTCCTAATCTCCCATGGATTTAGGAAATTCTGGTCCTAGGAAATTGAATTGAACAAGACCAAATATGAAAGAGCATCAATCATCTGCCTATTAGTGATGTAAAATTAGCTAGAAATGAGTATGGTTCTAGACCAGTGAGATGAAGGGATGACTTATTACCACAACATGATTCACCTTGTTCTATATGAATAAACATTTCCTCAAAATCAATCCTTTTTTCTTTTATCTTTTAGTCTGCTGGATTTTTACTTCTTTGTACTTTGTATTTGCTAGAAAATTAACTTCTTCTACATATCATGGCTGAAACCTCTAGCTCAGGCAAGATCATCAACGTTACTCATCTCCTAGAAATAATACTCAGGTCAGGGCTCAGCGTCTGATTCAAGAATATATATTCAGGCTACTGGTACGGCAGTTGGAATGCAGCAGCTTCCCAAATTATTTGATGTGAAAGAGGTTCGTATGATAAATATCTGGATGTTTCAGTTTGCTTGAAAAGACATTGTAGAACAAGCAGAAGAAAGAAATGTAGGTATTTGGAGAAACTGTGCATCAAGACATACTAGAAATCAAACATGGATTTCAACTCATCTGTGTTTGATATGTGTTCTCTGATGTGACAGCATTTAAAGTCATATAAATAGCCATCATCAATGCCAGAGAGAAACTAGGCTATATTCTGCTATGGTTATAACTGGGCTACCCTCTGCTATGCTTGGTAGGAAGATAGATGGGCAGAGTAAAACATGGCAGTCACATACACCAGCTGTGAAAAGAAATGTCAGAGAGATGCATGTCCCATTAGTATGATTGCCTGATAGAGCATGTCTGCTTGGAAACATTATTTGTCTTCTCTGAGCCTCAACTAACCAACAGGTAGAAGAGTGGTAATGTGTTGCCAGTGATTAATGCAATAGCAGGCAAAGCTGTAAGCACACAGGAAGGATTCTTTCACTCACAATATTTAGGATCCACAGTAGATACAAACAGTATTTCTGCCTAACCACAAAAGAGCCTGGAGACTCATCCTACTTTTCTTGTGCTAGCAGTATGAAGAAATATTATCATTTGCACCTCAAAGGATAGAGGTAGACTATGGAGTCCCCATCGTTTTGTACCTTAGAGGAAATCCCTTCTTGTAAATGACAGACCCCATTCATCTATTAAGGAGGAACCAGTGTGAGGAAACAATCCTACATGTAGCAAAAAAAAAAAGCTGAGATTTACTTTAAATATTGTGTCTTGAAGAAAAATTCTATTTATGTGCTTAGTTTTGTGCATCAAAAAAATCTTCAAGCCAATAAGATTTAGACCTATTAAGCATATACTTAGAAAGGAACTAATCTCTTTCTGTTCAAAACCAAAACTAAAAACAAAATTCTATCTGTTTTGTCATTCTGATCTCCATTATAAAGTCTCTTAACTGGTGTGGAAAAGAAAAAGGGGAACATAATTGTACTATAATAGAGTATAGCAATCCTATACTCATTTTAATTAACTTTGCAGTCCCGCAGGAGGCATTTAGCTCCTCAGAGTCATCAGAAAATCCTATAATATTTTATTTCTGTTTCATGGTAACACGGAGATTGCCTCACTTGTCTCCCGAGACCTGAGACATTATACTCCAGGGATGCAGAGTCCTGTTAAAAATTAATCATTTTAAAATAGGAAACATTATTGGGAGCAGCGCCCATTGTTCTGAAGATTTATTAACTGTCTCTCACATCATCATTTACACTCAAAGCTACACTTGGCTTCTATATTTCATGCTAAACATTTCCTATTGTTTTCTCAGAGTTATTACTACAGCATGGATAGCTCTAAATGCATATTAAATTAAATAATGTGATGGGACACATTTGGTTGACACCATTGGTTTCACACAGTTGCATCCATTATAGGAAGTTGGGAATGCGGTGTGGTGATTTGGGGGTCTAGGGGCAAAGAAATTAGGTTAATATTGAGAGCTGTGAGTTCAGGAAAGTTCATGTTCTAATACCATATCCATAACCTGGAATCAGATACCTTGGGAAAACCATGAATTTTTCTAAGCCCTGGGTTGGAATACACTCCCCAACCTTTTGTTTGTATGTACAGTTCTGTTTTGGAAGAAGATTTAGAGAATAGGTTAATGAGCATTTCTGCTGAAGATCAAAGAGTAGGTATTAGTGCTTTGTGAACTATAAGACAAATATAACAGGTAATGCAGCATTATAATCCAAACCAGCTCAGTGAATGTATAAATAACCTAGCAGGATTCCTATATGGTATTATTTATGTAGGGCCAGTAAAATTTTAAATTTCATAACAATGTCTATATATTCCTTTTTATTAGAAAACATTTAATATCATAAAAAACAATATTTATTTCATGAAAATTTTAGACACTAAGTAGCAGCCACACTTTGTTGATGGCTGCATGAGGAGATTGGAATTCTTAGAAAGAGCAATGTATATGACCCAGTGACTGCATGGATGAAAGAATTTTGCTCTTAAACTTGGAATATCTTTCAATTTTTTTTCCTGTGATATAAAATCTCTATAATAACCACAATTTTTCTTTATTATCACATAAGAATATAGGAAGCCTTAAAAAGGAAAAAAGAATGACATTTTAATTAGCACAGTGCCTGGCATACACTGAGAACTGTAAGGACACATTGCTGGCTTAGTCCATATAGAAGCAGTAGAACTTCCAACCCTAAAAGCTGTGCTAAGCTTATAAAGTTCACACCTGCCTGAGAGTGGAACTCTACGGATCTCTATGCAATGCTCACAACGTTGATTTAGGGGAAACTTTGTGGTATTTGAAATAAACCGTTTTGATTATAACTGCTATAATATGAATCTTAGGTATTTTTCAATACCCACTTGACCACCACGGGTGCACCTACCCACTGAGACAGTGTGACTGATCTAATGGGAGTTCACCAAGGCCAGCTGGACTGGGACTGATGGAGCATGTGATCAAAGCAAACTCTCTGAACGTGACTGACAATGATGGCTGACTGAGAAGCCAAGGACAAAGTACTAGCTTTGTGGGAGCCTAGTCTGTTTCAATGCTCACCTTCCTAGACCTGGATTTCCTACAGGGCAGGGAACCCTGACAGCTATTTGGACTGGAGAGGGAAGGAGGAATGGGGAGGGTGGAAGGAAATGGGAGGAGGTGGAAATTTTTAATAAAAAATAATACCCACTTGTTAAAGACTTGGACCCCAGAGTGGATATAGTGAAAGAAAGCATAACGTTTCAGACGTGGTCTTTTGTTCCAGCTAATGGATGTTATTTGGTTCATTGAGGGCCTGCTGATAGTTCTGAGAGTTCAATCTGTGGTTTGATTCAGCCATGCACTCTTACCATGGTGTGCTGATTCATCACAGCTCCCAGGAGAATCACAAGTTACAGCATCCAAAATGTAAGCCAAAGTAAACCTTTAGTCTTCATAAGCTGATTTATCTTAGCCATTTGATGCAGTGGAAGAAAGCAGATCAACACAGGAGCCCAATGACCCTAGCTCTCCTTGGTTAAAATGTCACCAACTCTGCTTGACAATACATCATATATAGATCTATTCATTAAATGTATTTATTAAAAGCAACATTGCACGCTAGGACATTTCTCTTGTATGTATAGGGCAGAAAACAGAATACAACTGATTGCAGTTTCCAGTGTAGACCATATTTAAAAAATTAGCACACTCCCTAAGAACAATCAATAAACATCTGTCCTTAAGTTCAAATATTAGTGTAATCTTCACCCCCAACAAGGAAACTTCTCTTTGCAACAGATAGAAACCGCTACAGAAAACAATTCCAATGAATACAGGACAGTCCTGTTCCTAAGGCTCAGGAGACATTGCAAGGAGAGGGAAGAAAGATTTTTAACAGCCAGATGATCAGGGAGTTTGCTGAGAGAGTCTCTTAGTAATATCAGAAGCTATACAAATAAATCCTCACCAACATGACTTCCAAAATATGAGCTGACCAAGGATGGCACCAGTGGACATGCCAAAGAAGACAGAAAATAAACCCATGAGGCTTCAACCTTACACATAGAATTGTAGGCAACCCAGAAAAGCTGGGAGAAAGAGAAGTAGTTTTCCCCAGTAAAAGATACACCAACTGGTTGTCCAGGGCCAAATTGTCAGCCCTGAAAACATACATACAAGTAACATTATATTGACTGAATATGTTAAATTGAGGAACATATACTTATACACATATACATATGTGTTTACAAACACTACTAGGCCTGGATGTAGAGGGGGCTGGGCCTTCCCACAGATCAGGGTTTTCTGCCCTCTTTTAAGGAGGGAGGAGGAGGGAGGAGGGTGAGTAGGAGAACAGAAGGGGGATGGGAGGAGGAGAAAAAGTGTAAATTTCTGAATGGAAAAATAAAAAAAAATAAGAAAAGAAAGAGAGCAGGGAGGGAGTACATAGGAGGACTAGAGGGAGAAAAGTAAAGTGAGAAATGTTGTGATTATAGATTTTATTATAATATAAAAATTAAAGAAAATATTTTAATGTAAAAAAGTAATATATGAAAGTTCACAGAGTATTTTATAGTTATGTGCTTCATGTAGTTTTCATTAAGCACATCACAATTTTTCTCAGATGTTATTGTAAATCACAGGGCAATTCATGTGTTTTTATTGCCCTTTTTATAGAAAAAATCTTCAAGGCTTTCATTTTGTTCCTAAATCAATCTAACTACTTCACAAGTTCCAAGTTTGCTTTTGAGTTATATCTTCTTCAGAAAAAGAAATTAGCCATCTTTCAAATACCCTTAGCAAAGATGTTCTGAGAGCGATTTATATTTGGGCACCTTTGTTTTATAATTATTTATACCTTTAACCTTTGCTTTGCACTTTTTAAAATCATGTAAAGTGTACTTATGGGTATATGAAGTCTGTGTGAATGTACATACACATGCATATGTGTGTGTACACACACGTGTGTGTGTGTGTGTGTGTGCTTGCATGCACACACAGACATGGGCACCACATAGGTATTCATTTGTCAGAGTGTGTACTTGAAGGTCAGAGAAAACTTCAGGTGTCTTTCCTCACTCTCCTCCTTGTTTGAAATGCATTTTTTTGTTTTCCACTACACCATCCAATGTTCTTCCCATGAACTTAGGGGGATTTTTCTTGTCTTTGTCTCTTAACTCACAGGAGTAGCAGTAGGAATTGCATACAAGTTTTATTATATCCAACTTTACCTGAGTTTTGGGGATATGAACTCAGGTGATCATGTTTGAAAGGCGGAAACTTCTTGCACTAAGCTTTCTCCACAGCTGGCAATTTTTTAAATGGTGAATTTGAAATTCAATTAGTGTGTCTACTGACAAGATAAAATACACTAAAACTAGAGTCAGGAAAGATGATGGTCTTTTGGTCTCTTTCTTTTTCCTGGGCATGTCATTTAAGAAGAGTTGTAAATGTCTTTGAGCTTTGGATTGATCTGTATTGAGAGACAATTACACACGCACGCACGCACACACACACACACACACACACGATAAGTACATAGTGGTGATGAATGAGATAAAACTGTGTTTGAGAAATGACTTTGTGAACTGGAAATTTCCAAAATTTGTGAGAAGTCTTTTCGAGCAAAGTTGTCTGACTTTTTGTAGCCTGTTTCATAACCAAGTGCTATATCAATGGATTTTTTAACAAAATCTTTCTTCTACCGTGCAATACTTTCCCTCTCTTCCCTACCTCTTCTCTCTCTCTCTCTCTCTCTCTCTCTCTCTCTCTCTCTCTCTCTCTTTCTCTCTCTCCCCTCTCTCATGAACACACACACACAACTCAACATAGGACACGACAAGTCGTGATGTTAGTTTCAAAGAAACATTTTGTTCATTGCCACAAAAGCAACTTCGGCCCATATTTCTTCATCCTCTGTGGGTGGAATGAGAAGAAATCTGGATAGAAATGTTGAAAAATGAGAACAGCTGACTGAACCTTGGCATGCATTCATTGGAGTTTTATACCTTCTCTGCAAATCTGGAGAACTCAGTTTGCTAACAGGCAAAATTTAGAGCAAAATAAAGTAGTTTCTCCGATGACTTCAGGAGCTATCCATTTGAAACAGTATATCTGTGTTGAGAGTTGCAATAAGAAATGGCTAGACCATCAATTCTGAAGCTCTTCTGAGAATTAGATGTTGATAAAGTGACTCTTTTCCCATATGTTGATGATGCCCCCATCTCTTCCACAATTCCTCCAGGCACTAACTTTATGTATTTATATCATTGTGCTTTTACTGAGAAAACTTGCTTCGGTTGTTGTGAAGTGAGTAAATCATGAGAACCTTGTACTCTTGCCGGGGAAAATGATGTAGTGGGATGAAACTGAGTGTGGCACAAGATAACTAAATTAAACTCAATGGAAGCTGGGTTATGGCCTGTGTTTATCTCTAAAGCAACAACTCAAGAACCTCACTCGAAAGAACAGATGAGTGATTTGAAAGGTAAGACAGATTCCAGGGTCTATTAAAAGAACCATTCCCCCAGCTTCCTCAGTTCTGGCTGTATTGTCTAGGTCAGTTGAATTCAAAAAATATCTTTATGGGATCATTTGGGAGTCTGCTGTTCCCACAGTTCCTGGGAGGATCGTATTTTTTAATGGTTTGATTCAAAAAGTCTGTTCTTTCAAATCTATTGCCTGGGATAGTAGGACACAGAAATTATGAAGGGCAGAATGGTGAAAGCAGGTTTTAATTGGGGAGGGGGCAAAGGTTTAGTAGAATGACAGATAAAACAGAGAATATTTTTAAAAGTTATAGGAAAACATCTTTATAAACTTTTAAACACACACATGTACACACTTGATATTTTCACATTTGGGATGAAAATGCTTGATGCAGGAGTCATATACTACAAGACTAACTAAAAATATTCCCGGTGCTAGGCATGGGAGACCATTGTTCAAATTAATGTTCAGATGGGTGAACCAAGAGTTTCTCTGAAACAGTGTAGGCTATTGCTTTTGACCTTGGCTGCTTCCCAGCCTTGAAAGTAAGATTCCATCGCTAAAGACACTACACAGTTTAGGCACGGGACTTAGAGAAATCTAACTAAACTGAAAAGGATTTAGAACTTTCTTTGAAAATTCTAACATTCACATTACTGGAAGCTGCTATCTAAGCTGCCAAATGAGAAAAGCAATCCACAGTTCTCCCCATCAGTAAAACTTGGGAACCACAGCAACCTCCAGCCTGATATGATATCCCCAATGGTGCAATGGTGGCTCCTTCATCTAGGAGGTGACAACAGTTCTCTAATTTGACTTCAAACCCACTCATAGGAGGAAATTCATGTCTGGCACCATAAACCTAGCTCACTACCAATGGGTGGAGAAATTGCAGACTTTGGAGGAGAACCCACTGCTGTTTTATAAATACATACAATGTCTAACTATATTCTATATGCTTTTTTTTTAAACCACTCATGAGAGGAGTTTCTTCTTGCAACAGATAAAGATTATTATAATGCAACCCTTGTACCTAAGACTCTAGGAATATTTTTGAATTGGGGTATAAAGTGTGTAATAGCCAGAGTACCAGGATGCCTGCTATTAAATATTGTCTTGTAGATAGGACAAGGGTGCTATTACTCATGAAACTGAAACAATATGGTTGCCTAAACAGGACCTTCAAAACAGAAGTAACAGTTTACACCCCAGTGTAGATGAAAGAAATCTCACAGGGTCCCATTCCTAGTCAGAGAGCTATAGTCAATAGTGCTGAGAGAGTGTCCCTGGGACTCTAAAATAAATAATTAAATAAATAAAGTTGAATAGAAAATAAGCAACTTCTTCACTTTATCAGTTTTGTGCATATGAAAAAGAGTTGAAGTTATTTAGCTTGTTCCTTGTTTGTTGTTAGGGGACCCAAAGGTAATTCCATAGATCCTATATTCAAGTAACTCAAATACCATTTCAGAAATTTGTGATTTTTTTCTGATTTTCTTTGCAATTGTATTAGAGTTACAATTAATGTATAGAAGCAACAGATATCAGAAGTTCTAAAATTAGTAGATCAACTACTATCAAGAATTCCTCAGCTGGGCAGTGGTGGTGCACGCCTTTAATCCCAGCACTTGGGAGGCAGAGGCAGGCGGATCTCTGTGAGTTCAAGACCAGCCTGGTCTACAGAGCTAGTTCCAGGACAGGCTCCAAAGCCACAGAGAAAACCCTGTCTCGAAAAAAAAAAAAAAAAATTCCTCATACTGGATAACGACCAATGACACTCATTCTATCCTACCTACTTTTAGCTCAGAGCTATATCTATAAAGGAAAATGTTGTAAAGATAGGCCCCCTTGCTGGGTGGTGGTGGCTCACGTCTTTAATCCCAACACTCGGGAGGCAGAGGTAGGCGGATCTCTGTGAGTTCAAGGCCAGCCTGGTCTACAAGAGCTAGTTCCAGGACAGGCACCAAAAGCTTAGAGAAACCCTGTCTCGAAAAAAAAAAAAAAAAAAAAAAAGATAGGCCCCCTTTGTTTGTCCCAGCCATCCAGCTAGCTTACACCTGAAATAATCACACAGAAACTGTATTCATTAAAATACTGCTTGGCCCATTAATGCTAGTTTCTTATTGGCTAATTCTTACATCTTAATTTAACCTATTTCTATTAATCTGTGTATCGCCACATGCCAGTGGCTTACTGGAAAAGATTCAGCATGACTGACTCTGGTGGCTCCATGGCAGCTCCCTGAATCTGCCTTCTTCCTTCCATCATTCAGTTATCTTTTCCACGCCTACCTAAGTTTTGTCCTATCAAAAGGCCAAAGCAATTTCTTTATTCATTAACCAATGAAAGCAACACATAAACAGAAGGACCTCCTACACGTGGTTTCCCTTGTTTCAGAATATGTTTGTTCTGAGGATGAATCTACTCTATCAACTGAAGGAAAATATATGTTGTTGTGTTTGAAATCTTTATCAAGTGTATCAAGGACTGCCAAGAATTAATTTCCACTGATAATGTCACTTGTGGATTTCAGATTATGGAAGTAACTGCATGGATTCAGCCTGTTTGTCACTGTTATTCTCAATTCTACATGTGAGACACACATTTGACTTCATTGCATCTTTAGGCAAATTGCCTCACTCTTTGTATTTTGATATGGGCATTATGTTATCAGTCACTGTGACTTTAGTCTCTCGGTATTGTCATGATATTATTTGTTTTGAGAATATGCATGAAGGCTAGGATGCATTATCTGTGAACCTCATTTTCAAATACTAAATATTAAACAAAAAGGTATTATCAAAGGAAGAAAACTATCAAACTGAGAAAAAGTGGGATTCACTCTTGTGTCTTTATAAATTTCAGAAAGAATCTTTGATACCCCAAAGATGTAGCACAAACTGGAATCAAGTAGTGCAATACCTTTAGAAGCCTCTGAACCAACCAAAATTATGATTTTACTATTAGTTAACATTAACTGTTTTTTATGTAGTGTCATCCTAGGCACCATAAAGCAAAACATACTTTCTCATAGGCAACCTATGACTCTTTTGTAATAAATTATTAGTTAATAAACATATTCTCAGCTTCTTAGAGATAGAAAGGGCACAGAAATTTAAACAACATTTCTACCAGAAAAATAATCTCTTAGACAAAATCATTTACAAATTCAAGATTTGTTGCTTCAGTGTCTCTGGAAATGGAAGAATTGTTACCATACAGAATTTGTTTTCAGTGTTCTATAAAAAATTTTAGAAAAGTCAAAGTAAAACGTCACTACTTCAAATTCCATCCTCTTCTCTAAACTTAATTCTCATAAAACACAGCCAGATTGTATTTCTCAACATAACACGTTTGACATGAAGAAGTTTGTAGAGTAGAAATGAGCCAAAGAGCAGCCAGAGAAAATTATTAGAATTATTAGGAAAGTGTGAACTCATTGGTAATTTTGCTGAGGATTTTTGGTGTGGGTCTGTGTTAAGGCCACTGGTGACATGAAAAACGTGTTTAGTCAATGGTAGTCATGCTGAGGATCATAAGGCTTGATCCCAGAACCAAAGGAAGAGTGTGAGTGTTTTCAATCCATATACAGATTACTTCAGCTACTTCTCCTTCAAAAAAAAATAAATAAAGGATCAAGTTCAAGTTTTTGGAAATTGTAAGATACTTTTGGAGGAGATAGTATATGAGAGAGAATCACACATGGAGCTAAAGAATGTAAATGAGTAGGGCTTTATAACTTTATACTCATGGGTTTCAGCTTGTTGTGCATCTTGCGAAAGAAAGGAATACACCCTCAATACCATGTCTTTGGTTACCGAAGGCTCAAAAATTCCACCATGCAAGGAAAAGACATTTTCTACCTGTTTTTAACATTTCATCTTTTATCCAGGAGCCTACACTTACTTAAAAACAATAGAGGTGTGGGTGTAACACAGGTGTAGGTATAACACTCATGTGTTCGCTTGTTACTGTCTGGAAATCTTGCTACTCACACTCCTATCCTGCATGGCAACTCATGTTCTCCCTTCAGTTTCAGGTCTTATCCCACACATTATCTGCCCAGCAGACCACTATTGACATTATCAATACCTAGCTGTCTCACCTCTACCTACCCATCTCTCTGCGTTGATAGCTGTTTTACAGTACTTGTTAGGAACTTTGCACCTCTGATAGTCATTCTCCAATCCATCATTTTTTAGACGAAAGTTTCTGTCCTGTTGGGTCCTGCAGCTGTTTAGTCCTAAATAAACACACAGAGGCTTATACTAATTATAAACTGGCCTCTTAGCTCAGGTTTATTATTAACTAGTTCTTACAACTTAAATTAACCCATAATTTTTGTCTATGTTTAGCCAGGTGCCTTGATAACTTTTTTCAGTGCAGCATTCTCATCTTGCTTGGTCTGTGTCTGGCTTGTGACTGACTCTGCTTTTTCTCTTCCCATAAGTCTCCTAGTCTGGTTGCCCCACCTATACTTTCTGACTGGCTACTGGCCAATCATCATTTTATTAAACCAATACAAGTAACAAAATTTTTAGTGTACAAGAATATTATCCCACAGCATCATAGTTGATAATGTCTTTGTCCTAAGGACATGTGAATTTCATGAAGTTCTAGAGTTCATTTGCTTGTTCACTTCCATACATTCAGAATTTTTTTCTGAACCTAGAATATGGCACATATTCAATAAATTTGTGATGGATAAATAAATAAGGAGAAAGAGCAGAGCTTTTGGGCTCCATTCTTGCACTTATAATTGGGTTCTGTTTTATTTCCAAGTTGTGCAGAATTTTTCTTCTTTCTTCCAGGATTGAAAATACTTCATTCAGCTCATGATACAGTTGACACTCACATCATTGGAAATGCTATACTTTAATTTTCTTTCTTTAAATATAATTCTTAGCACAGAACACAGTGTTTCCTTGGCTCAGCAAGCTTGGTGTCCCAAAGACTTAGTGAGGGTGTAGAATATTCCATTTTTATCACCAATGTTACTTAAACTCTGGAAGTAGATGATACAATCTGTGTCCTTTCTTGTTCTTTTTAGGTAGAATAGTTTTCAATTATTTTTATGTGTTTGGTTTTCTGGACTCGGCTCCTTTAACTACTCAAATTATGAGCCAGAAGTTCATTAGCCAAATATTATCATTAGTTCTAAGTGTGCTGTGGGTCTTTTGTCATACAGTTTCTTATAGTACCCACAGTTAATGTGTTACCCTGTACACTAGATTGCACATTAATTTTTTTCCTCTATAATTTTTATTGACTCCTCAATTAAAAATTTGTGTTATTGAATGGAAGAGATAAGTTAAGTCAGTAAAGTACTTATCTACTAACCCTGAGCACCTGAGTTTGATACTCTGATATCATGTCAAAAGACAAGTATGGTGGTGCACAATTTTTACTCTAGTACTGGAGAATTGGACACAGGATGGTACTTGAGACTTGGTGGCCAACCAATCTATTATTATTATTGATCTCCAGACTATGGAAGATTATCTTAGAAACAAGTTGTTTTACAGTCTGTGAAACAAAACCTAAGAGAAACCTCTTGTCTCTACATTTACTTCATACACATATATACACTGTCTCCTATTTCAAGTAGATTGAGAACTTTGATTTTCAAAGTCAGTCAGGATATGTATGATTCCCACTGTAGAATACATTCATGGTTCCAAGATTCATAGATAATTATTACTTAATATTCTTGCAGGTAAGATAGATATTTTAACTGTTCTTCAATTCATCTTGCAGTTTCTAAAGCCTTGTCTGAACATTATTTCTTTTGATGAAATACCTAATTCTATATCTCTGAAAATGTGTAGAGGTCAAATTATTTTTTAATTGCAGAAGTACTTCATGATTTAAATAAATCCCACCCTGAATATATTTGTTAAGTAGTAACAAATTAATTCTATTCATATATAACATTTCTTCAAATTAATTCATTTTCCTCTGATGTAATTATGAGTGGTATGCTTCATTTTTAATCACATCGAAAAAGGATACATCACTAGAGACACACCGAAGTGTCCATGATTTGAAATTGTGATTCATATAACATTTTACTTGGTGGCTCGGTAACTGTAAAAGTCAAGCCTTGGAAAATATTTCTTTTTCCTTTGAGAAATAAATGCCACTTTTTTTTTTTTGCAGGACGTCCTATATTTAAGGTGTCATATTCAATAAAATGACATCTGTTAAGATGAAAAGATGTGGCTAATTTTATTTATTTTTTTACTGGTTATTCATTATTTAGACCCAACCATCAATAGAAACTAAAAAACCCTTATAAGGATTTTATGTTAAAAAGAAGTGTCCATGCTTACATCACTCTGGATATTTAAATATAGAAAGAAAGTCTTAGTTTGATTTTTATTGTAGTGAATAAAAGCAAACTGCAGAAGGGTAGGATTAACTTGGCTTTCAGGTTATAGCTTCCTTGTCGAGGGAAGCCAAGACAGGAGCTTGAAGTAGTAAACATGGGAAATTACTGTTTACCAGTTGACTCTCTGTGGATTTTCAGATAGCTTTTTTATATATGTTTATGTGGCTAGGAATGACACCACCCAAAGTGGGATGGCCCTTTTCATATCAAATAGCAGTTTTAAAAATGTTCCACAATCATGAACACAGACCAATCGAATTGAGGCAATTATCCAGCTGAGCTTCCATTTCTTCAGGTAACTCTAGGTTTGTATTAAGTTGACATAACATAAGCTAACTATAACATGGATATACTTTGATACTAATTGATATTCTATTGATAAATATTAATTACAACTAAACCAACTCTAACTTTCCGTCTATACACTTCACTTCTGTTATCATGTATTATTAATCAAAAGTTTCAAAATGAAAGTGTTCAGTAGAAACTTTCTCTCCAGCATCCGTTTCTACAGTAAAGCTCTAATATCCAACAGATGAACTTGCCCAGTCCTATTATACAAAACTGGTTTATATACATTTTATAGTGTGATAAACTCTCTGAGTTTGTCATTTATTTCTAGCTTTAATGACATGAATTCATCCTTAGACACATTTGGGGAGGTTTTGAGGAATTTCACAGGTTTTTCCTAAAATCAGGTCTCTATACTGAAAGAAATACCTTAAACATGCTTATTACTACTATTGTGGATACGTACATCAATGCACACATATGCCAAGATATCCATTTTGATAGGAGGACAAATTTTTAGGGTTGTTTCTCCTCTTTGACCATAGTTTCCCTGGAATTAGCTCAGGTCATCAGCCTTACTCAACAGGAGATGTTACTGAGAGAAATACTTTTTTTACTTACCTATAATATAGGGACAATATGAGAAATAGACCTTTTATTTTTCTTAATGGCCCTGACCTTGGAGAGAGCATTGTATTACTGTTCTTATGATGGGGAAATAGAAATCACGCATGTAAGGAATATGGCCAGTGATAAAGCAAATATATGGCAAAATTACCCAGGCACTTTCATTTATTGCTGCCAACCATGTTAATTAAATTAAAATCTGTGACATTTCCTGAAAACATGGACTACTAAGTGAAACCTGTAAGTACAGATTGAGATACTCTTAACATTTCATTCCAGAGAGATATCAATGAAGTACTGATATTGGTTTCTATTAGACAACATTTACACTAATAGTAGATATCCAACTCAAGAAGAATCAGTCCCAGTCAAATCAAAGACAACCCTAGAGAGTCCATGAAAATTCTGTTGCTCTCAAATTTCAACCAAAGAACATTTTATGGAGAACCCATTGGGCATTCAGTGCCAAGTTCTGTTCCACAGAAACAATTGCAGAGACCAATTTCTGAATATGAAAAATACTGTCACCTAACCACAAAAAATAGACATGTAGAAAAATCAGGAGTGTGAATGACTGTGGTCAATTCAAAATAAAAGAGTAATAATTTTTGAATGTTTTCTATTAGCATATATAAATCATGCATAACAATGTCTCATTATGTCATTTATATTTTGTTCATACATAATGTGATCATTTTGCTCACATTTCCTGTTACTCTGGCTTGTCTTCATCTCTCTCCTGCTGATTACTTTCCCTTTCATAATTATTCTACATTCTACTTTTTATGTATTCATTTTTTGTGTAACTCAATGAGTACATAGAGCTGTTTACAGAAGCATAGATAAGAGTTTGCAGAAGTATGGACACCTCATCACTTACCAATGAATCTCTCTACCTCGGACTGCATGTGCATGTGTATGTGTACATGTTTTAATTAATAACTGCTTATAGATACATATTAGGAAGGAGGGAGGCACCTGAGACCACCACCTGCTCCATGATGGAATGTTGTAGAGCCTACAATTAAGCAGGTTAATTACAGGCCTTGTGAATTTAGGAATGAGACACCATGTTCTGTTCATAGTCAATATTCCACAGTTCTCCTGACTCCCCTGATCTTATATTCTTTCTGATTCTCCTTTTATGAATTTTCCCTGAACCTTGGAATGGGTGACACAAATGTCCCATTTATACTTATTTGTTCCTCATACTTTAACCAGTTATCAACTGTTGTAGAATAAAGCAGCTTTTTTGTTCCTAGCTGCTAAGCCCTGAATAACCAGACAGAAACTGTATTAATTAAATCACTACTTGGTCCATTAGCTCTAGTTTCTTATTGGCTAACTCTTATACCTTATTTTAGCCCATTCTTATTAATCTGTGTATTGCCACAAGGCTGTGGCTTACCAGGGAAAGTTCTGGCATCTGTCTCTTGTGGGGCTGCATGCCTTCTCTCACTCTACCCTTCATTCTCCCAGCATTCAGTTTAGTTTTCCTTGCCTAGCTCTGTTCTACCCTATCAGGACAAGCCAGTTTCTTTATTAACCAATGGTATCACAACATACAGAGGGGAATCCCACAACACCCCCCTTTTCTGTTTAAATAAGAAGGAAGGCTTTATTTTTAACATAGTAAAATTACATATAATAAAGCAGGTATCAAAGAAGAATTATAGTTACAACATTTATTTCTACTTTATCTTTTAAGGAAAATTATAGCTATAGCTATCTATTCTTCAACTCCATCAAAGATTCCAAGAAGATAAAATATTACCTAAGTAAACAGGAAATAAATTATAAACACCTTCCAAAATTCTAGAATTGACAAAGACACCTCGCTGCCTGGACAGTCACCAAAACTTTTCTGTACCATTGGTGCATGCATCTCAGCCCTATACTCCCATAGCAACTAACAGACTTTTACATGAAACAGGAAATTTGAAAGACAGTTCCACCTCACCTATATTGGCAGTTTGTCAGTTACTTCCTTTTGTATCCTGCAGAATGGCTGGCAGAATCTTTCATGAAGCAGAAACTCCAAAGAATTGTCTCACCTTTAGGCAAGTTCAGCAGTCATTTCTCTGTGGGTCTTGTGCATCCACTTTATATAACATAACATAAAGCAGTCCAGGCAAGAGCAGTTTCTTGCCCAAATGGCTAACAAACTCTATACTGAGCCTTTTCAGTGCCCATCTTCCTCTTGAAGCTATTTATTATTGCTGCCAAGAAGAGTTCTTAAACATTTTAAATGCCATATTCTGTAGTCTTTGGAAGGTTTGAAGAATGCCTGTCTGGTGTGGGATAATTGTCTTTATTCTGTCAATCATGTTTTAAATAAATGCTGATTGGCCAGGCAGGAAGTATAGGTGGGAAAATCAGACAGGAAGTAGAGGTGGAGCAATGAGAACAAAAGTATTCTGAGAAGGAAGCTCTTCCTGAGTTCTACTCAGACCACCAAAGAAACAAGATGTGATCTATACTGCTGAGAAAGGTACTGAACCATGTGGCTAACATAGATAAAAATTATAGGTTAAGGGCACCAGGAGAGCCATCATTGGGGTGAGTTTGTGACCCACGGCAGCAGCCTGGGACAGGGAATTCAGAAGTTCCTCATACCCCCCCATACTTCCTGGGCTCCCTGCAGAAACTCTACTCCCTACATACTGCCTCTCTCTTCCAATCCCACCCAGCTTGCATCTAGAACCATCCTCCCTTCTGCCCCCTTCCCTCTTTGGGCACATAACACCACCCTGCTCAGCCTGTCTGGGTGCTGGGGGCGAATCCTCAGGGCAAGCAGGCAGGTAAGAGCTCCTTTGTTTCACTGGCCTGACTGCACCAAGCAAGGTAGGTGCTTTGTTTACAAACTACCCAACCAGCAAGGAGATCTGATCTCAGCACCAGGAGAGCCATCATTGGGCACGGAGATCTGATATTGGCACCAGGAGAGACATCACTGGAGCACCAGGAGAACCATCACTGGGAAGTGACATCACTGGGAAGGTACATCAGTAGGCAAGGAGACCTGATCCTATAAAAGAAGATCCATAGGAGAGCATTCAGAGGAAGAGATGGGCAGGCACCAATGCAAGAATTCACCCAACAATCTGAAAAACAATATGAAACCACCAGAACCCAGCGACCTCACAACAGGAGGACATGAACACTTTAATCATGAATAAGTAGAAAAAATTGACTTTATGAAAGTGATTGATGCCCTTAAACAGCATGTAAAAAATGCCCTTATAGAAATGGATGAGAAGTATAACAGAAAGTTTGAAGAATTGAGTAAATCAGTGAATGATACCCTAGGAAACCAAGGAAAAACAATCAAACAGATAATGGAAACAGTTCAAGACTTGAAAACTGAAATAGAGGCAAAGAAGAAAACACAAACAGAAGGCTGGCTAGACATGGAAAATCTAGGTAAATGAATAGAGACTACAGAAACAAGCATAACCAAAAGAATACAAGAGATAGAAGAAAGAATCTCAGATTCTGAAGATAACATAAAAAAATAAACATGCTAATCAAAGAAAACAGCAAGGCAAACAAACTCTCATCACAAAACATTCAGGAAATATGTGACACAATAAAAAGACCAAATCTAAGAATAATAGGAGTAGAAGAAGGAGAAGAAGCGCAGCTCAACGGTCCAGAAAATATATTTAATAAAATTATAGAAGAAAACTTTCCCAACCTAAAGAAAGATATACCTATGAAGGTTCAAGAAGCATACAGAACACCGAATAGGGTGGATCAACAAAAAAATCCCCTCGCCATATAATAATCAAAACACATACAGAATAAAGAAAGAATATTAAGAGCTGCAAAGGAAAAAGGCCAAGTTACTTATAAAGGTAAATCTATCAGATTTACACCTGACTTCTCTATGGAAACCATGAAAGCCAGAAGGTCCTGGATAGATGTACTGCAGAATCTAAGAGACTATGGATGCAAGCCCAGACTACTATACCCAGGCAAGCTTTCATTCACTATAAATGGAGAAAACAAAATTTTCCAGGATAAAATCAAATTTAAACAATACATAGCCACAAATCCAGCCTTACAGAAAGTAATAGAAGGAAAAATCACTAACCAAGGAGTCCAACAATGACCACAATAACTCAGACATCTAGAGACCCTTTACCAGCGTAACTCAAAGAAGGAAAACACACAAACTCTACTACTAAAAAAGTGACTGGAGTTAACAACCACTGGTCACTAATATCACTTAATGTCAATGGACTCAACTCACCTATAAAAAGTCACAGACTAAGAGATTGGATACGAAAACAGGATCCAACATTCTGCTGTTTACAAGAAACGCACCTCAACCACAAAGACAGGCACCTACTCAGAGTAAAGGGTTGGGATAAGGCTTATGAAGTAAATGGACCTAAGAAAAAAGCAGGTGTGGCCGTACTAATTTCTAACAAAGTTGACTTCAAACTTAAATCAATCAGGAGAGATGGAGAGGGACATTTTCTACTCATAACAGGAACAATTCATCAGGATGACGTCTCAATCCTGAATATCTATGCCCCTAATATAAAAGCACCCACGTATGTAAAAGAAACATTGCTAAAACTCAAGGCAGCCATCAAACCACACACATTAATAGTAGGAGACTTTAACACTCCTCTCTCACCAATGAGCAGGTCAATTATACAGAAACCTAACAGAGAAATAAGAGAATTAATGGAGGTAATGAATCAAATGGACTTAACAGACATCTATAGAATATTCCACCCAAATAGGAAAGAATATACCTTCTTCTCTGCAGCTCATGGACCCTTCTCGAAAATTGACCACATACTCGGTAACAAAGCAAACATCCACAGTTACAAAAAATATTAGTAACCACCTGTATCTTCTCAGATCACCATGGATTAAAGCTAGAATTCAGCAACAATACTACCCCCATAAAGCCTACAAACTCATGGAAACGGAACAGTCAACTACTGAACCATACCTGGATTAAGGAAGAAATAAAGAAAGAAATTAAAGTCTTCCTTGAATTAAATGAAAATAAAGAAACAACATACTCAAACATATGGGAGACTATGAAAGCAGTCCTGAGAGGAAAGTTCATGGCACTAAGTGCCCACTTAAAGAAAACAGAGAAAGCACACATTGGAGACTTAACAGCCCACCTGAAAGTTCTAGAAAAAAAAAGAAGCAGACTCACCTAGGAGGAGTAGAAGAATGGAAATAATCAAACTGAGGGCTGAAATCAACAAATAGAAACACATAAAACAATTGAAAGAATCAATGAAACAAAAAGCTGGTTCCTGGAGAAAATCAACAAGATTGATAAACCCCTATCCAAACTAATCAAATGGCAGAGAGAGAATTTGCAAATTAATAAGATCAGAAATGAAAAGGGGGACATAACCACAGACACAGAGGAAATTCAGAGAATCATTAGATCTTACTACAAAAGCCTGTATGCCACCAAACTGGAAAATGTAAAAGAAATGGACACTTTTTTAGATAAATACCATACACCAAAGTTAAACCAGGACCAGGTGAACAACCTAAATAGACCTGTTAGTCACGAAGAATTAGAAGCTGTTATCAAAAGCCTCCCTTCCAAAAAAAGTCCGGGACCAGATGGTTTCAATGCAGAATTCTACCAGAACTTCCAAGAAGACCTAATACCTATACTCCGTAATGTATTTCACAATATAGAAACAGAAGAGTCATTGCCAAATTCCTTTTATGAAGCTACAGTAACTCTGATACCAAAACCACACAAAGACTCAACCAAGAAAGAGAATTACAGGCCAATCTCACTCATGAACATTGACGCAGAAATCCTCAACAAAATACTGACAAACCGAATCCAAGAACACATTACAGAGATTATCCATTATGATCAAGTAGGCTTCATCCCAGAGATGCAGGGCTGGTTTAACATACACAAATCTATCAATGTAATCCATCATATAAATAAACTGAAAGAAAAAACCATATGATCGTTTCATTAGATGCTGACAAAATTCAACATCCCTTTATAATAAAAGTCTTGGAGAGATTAGGGATACAAGGGTCATACCTAAATATAATTAAAGCTATTTACTGCAAGCCGACAGCTATCATCAAATTAAATGGAGAGAAACTTAAAGCCACCCCACTAAAATTGGGAACACGCCAAGGCTGTCCACTCTTTCCATACCTCTTCAATATAGTTCTTGAAGTTTTAGCAATAGCAATAAGACAACATAAGGGGATAAAGGGGATTCAAATTGGAAAGGAAGAAGTTAAACTTGCATTATTTGCAGATGATATGATAGTGTACATGAGCGACCCCAAAAACTTTACCAAAAAACTCCTACAGCTGATAAACACCTTTAGTAATGTGGGAGGATACAAGATCAACTCCAAAAAATCAGTTGCCCTCTTATACACAAAGGATATGGAAGCAAAGAGGGAAATAAGGGAATCATCACCTTTCACGATAGCCACAAACAGCATAAAATATCTTGGGGTAACTCTAACCAAGGAAGTGAAAGATCTATGTGACAAGAACTTTTAAGGCATTGAAGAAAGAAATTGAAGAGGATACCAGAAAATGGAAGGATCTCCCTTGCTCTTGGATTGGGAGGATCAACACAGTAAAAATGGCAATTCTACCAAAGGCAATTTATCGATTCAATGCAATCCCCATAAAGGTCCCTAAAAAATTCTTCACAGATCTTAAGAGGACAATAATCAACTTTATATGGAAAACCAAAAAACCCAGGATAGCCAAAACAATCTTATTCAATAAAGGAACTTCCGGAGGCATTACCATCCCTGACTTCAAACTCTATTACAGAGCTACAGTAATGAAAACAGCTTGGTACTGGCATAAAAACAGAGAAGTCAACCAATGGAATAGTATAGAAGATCCGGATTTTAACCCACAAACCTATGAACACCCCATTTTCGATAATGGAACTAAAAGTATACAATGGAAGAAAGAAAGCATCTTCAACAAATGGTGCTGGCACAACTGGATGTCAACCTGTAGAAGAATGAAAATAGACATATCTATCACCATGCACAAAACTCAAGTCCAAATGGATCAAAGACCTCAGTATCAATCTGAACACACTGAACCTGATAGAAGAGAAAATGGGAAGTACCCTACAACATATGGGCACAGGAGATCACTTCCTATGTATAACCCCAGCAGCACAGACATTAAGGGCAATATTGAATAAATGGGACCTCCTGAAACTGAGAAGCTTCTGTAAAGCAAAGAACACTGTCATTAAGACAAAAAGGTAGCCTACTGACTGGGAGAAGATCTTCACCAACCCCACAACAGACAAAGGTCTGATGTCCAAAATATATAAAGAACTCAAGAAACTAGACGTTAAAATGATAATTAACCCAATTAAAAAATGGGGCACTGAACTGAACAGAGAATTCTCAACAGAAGTTCAAATGGCCAAAAGATACTTAAGGTCATGCTCAACCTCCTTAGCGATCAGAAAAATGCAAATCAAAACAACTTTGAGATATCAACTTACACCTGTCAGAATGGCTAAAATCAAAAAATTCAAGGATAGTCTTTGCTGGAGAGGTTGTGGAGAAAGGGGTACCCTCATCCATTGCTGGTGGGACTGCAAACTTATGCAACCACTTTGGAAATCAGTGTGGCGGTTTCTCAAAAAAATTGGGATCAACCTACCCCTGGACCCAGCAATGCCACTCTTGGGAATATACCCAAGAGATGCCCTATCATATGACAAAAGCATTTGTTCAACTATGTTCATATCAGCATTATTTGTAATAGCCAGAACCTGGAAGCAACCTAGATGTCCTTCAGTGGAAGAATGGATGAAGAAAGTGTGGAATATATACACATTAGAGTACTACTCTGCGGTAAAAAATAATGACTTCTCGAATTTTGTATGCAAATGGATGGAAATAGAAAATACGATCCTGAGTGAGGTAACCCAGACCCAAATGTAGATCATGGGATGTACTCACTCATAATTGGTTTCTAGCCATGGATAGGGGCCACTGAGTCTATAATTTGTGATCCTAAAGAAGCTAAACAAGAGGGTAAACCCAAGGAAAAACATATAGTTATCCTCCTGGCTATGGGAAATAGACAAGATTGCAGGGCAAAAAATTGGAATCTTGGGGGTGGGGTGGGATGTGGGTGAGGGGAGATGGGGAGAGAAAAGTGTGAAGGAGAGAATGAGGGGAACTTGGGGAAAAGGGATGATTGGGAATAAAGAAAGCTTGGATACGGGAGCAGGGAAACTCATATCTTAGTTAAGGGAGCAACCTAAGTGTTGGCAAGAGACTTGAACTTGGAGTGGATACCAGGTGCCCAGGGCAATGTCCCCAGTTAGTTCCTTGGACACCTGAGCATAAGGAACCTGAAATGAACCTATCCTATAGCCATACTGATGAATATCTTGCATATCACCATAGAACCTTCATCTAGCAATGGATGGAGATAGAGACAGAGACCCACACTGGAGCACCGGACTGAGCTCCCAAGGTCCTAATGAGGAACAGAAGGAGGGAGAACATGAACAAGGAAGTCAGGACCACGAGGGGTGCACCTACCCACTGAGACAGTGGGGCCGATATATTGGGAGCTTCACCAATGCCAGCTGGACTGTGACTGAAAAAGCATGGGATAAAACCGGACTCTCTGAACATGGCGGACAATGAGAGCTGATGAGAGGCCAAGGACAATGGCATGGGGTTTTGATCCTACTTCATGTACTGGCTTTGTGGGAGCCTAGCCAGTTTGGATGTTCACCTTCCTAGACTTGGATGGAGTGGGGAGGACCTTGGACTTTCCACAGGGCAGGGAACCCTGACTGCTCTTGGGACTGGAGAGGGAGGAGAAGAGCAGTGGGGGGAGGGGAGAGGTGCCAGAGGATGGGGAGGGAAATGGGAGGCGGGGAGGAAGCGGAAAATTTTTTTTTCAATAAAAAAATGACAAAAAAATTATAGGTTAATATAAGCTACAAGAGCTAATAAGTAGCCTGAGCTAATGGGCCAATCAGTTTATAACCTGATATAGACCTCTCTGTGTATTTTTTTCTGGGACTAAAATACTGGGGGACTGGGCGGGACAGAAACCCCAATGAGTTTTGCCCTCATGTTAGAGAATGGCACCCAACGTGGATAACTGCATCTGCAGAGAGCCTGAGAAAGCTTGGGAAGGAATAGAGTTAAACATGTTTTCTTGGTAGTAACAATTTCTTGGGTCTGCTCTGCTTGCTAGAGGCAAGCAAGGGATCTCATTTAAGGGAGACTTCCTGACTCAGCTTTAGCTGTAAAACCTTGCAGGTCTTTTAAGATGTTCTGCCACAAAACACTTAAATGGTGTTGATGAAAAGCTGACCACATGCTTTTTGATTTTCAGCCTTAGCAGAAAAAAAGCTGCCCTGTGGTAAAATGCTGGTTTTCTGGGCCGTCCTGCCAGGGCAAACTCTGACTCTTTCTGGCAGGCGGTTCAACTATGAAGCATTTGAGTGTGGTTTGTGGGTGCACTGTTACAGCTTGCTTGCTGGCAGGGACCTTGAAATGCCATAGAATTGTGGCAATAAATATGGCTACAGCCAGTACCTCCGCCATGAGGCTGGAATTACAGAAAGCTAAGAAATGGGCTGGATCCAGCTGTCAAAGCAACGACTTTAATCCTACCCATATTTCTTGGTAAATTAAAGACTCATGTAGTCAGAAAAAGAGAGATATACAGTAAATAGAGATTTAAAAAAAAAAAACTCTTAATGGTTTACTATGTGTTAAAATACATGCTGGCTTGTGAGAGAAAAAAAAGATCAAAGTCCTTAAAAAAAAGAAAGAGAATAATTGGGTATGGTGGTACACACCTTTACTCACAATACTTGGGAGGCAGAGGTAGACAGACCTCTATGAGTTCAAGGTATGGTAGCATATGCCTTTAATCCTAATGCCTGGGAGGCAGAGGCATACAGATCTCTGTGAGTTCAAGATGTGGTAGCACACACCTTTAATTCCAGCACTGGGAACACAGAGGCTGGCAGATCTCTTTGAGTTCAAGGACAGCCTGGTCTACAGAGGGAATTCCAAGACAGCTTAAGTTATAGAGAGCCTGTCTCAAAAAGTAAAAGTAAAAATAAAAGAAATAGAGGTTAAAGTAAAGCTGCATAAAGATGGAAAACACATAGCGAATCGGGATACTGTACATTATTATGCTCTCTTTAGATTGTTTGAATGCTGAGGAAGGAGCAACAGCTGCTAAAAGATATTTGCTTATAAATGCTGCTGAATTAATCCAAGATAGGTATTTCGAAAATACCTTGACTTCAGAATTAAAGTCAAAAGGTATGATACCTTGGAGAAGAGATTTTGCTTTTGTTTCCACAGGAAATGAGAGACTGAATTCATTCTGAGTTAAGAAAAATCATGTTGGATCAAGGAAGACCGCTTGAAAAATCTCTGGTAGGAACAGATGGCCTAGATGTCTAAGTTCTACACCCAGAACAGATTCAAGACTGCTGCATGAGATGATCAAGACTCACAACATACTCCAGTCAGGACTTGATGATAATTCTAAATTTTCTTTAGGTCCCCATAAGATTATTTGTGCCCCCACCCAGCTGAACGTAGCCTGGAATACTATGCCCACATTCCCAAAAAATGGACTAAGAATATTTTCTTTTGTTTTTTAAAAAAGAGGAGGAAGTAGTGCAGGAGAATTGTCTATATTTTGTCAATCATCTTTTAAATAAATGCTGATTTGCCAGGCAGGAAGTATAGGCAGGTCAACCAGAAAGGAAGTAGAGGTGGGGCGAGGAGAACAGGAGTTTCTGGGAAGAAGGAAGCCCATTCCTCCCAAGTCCTGTCTCAATCACCTAAGAAGCAAAATGTGACCTGCCCTGCTGAGAAAGATACCGAACCATGTGGCTAACATAGATAAGAATTATGTGTTAGTATGAGCTACAAGAGCTAATAAGAAGCCTGAGCTTATGGGCCAACCAATTTATAGACCTAATATAGACCTCTCTGGGACTAAAGTTCTGGGAGACCGGGCGGGACAGAAACCCCAATGAGCCTGGCCCTCATGTTACACTTGTCCATCTGAAATACATCTCTGTATATCTAGAAAATCTAACTAACATGACTAGAAGCTTGAGTATTATAGATATTTATCTATTAATATATAATTTTTAATCATATATTATATTTTTAAATGAGCTGCAAAAACACAATACCATAATCAAGAGCAGAAATATACATATAATAAAATTGACCTAAAATTTGTATCAATAAACCAAGATCCATACCAATGCAAATCTCTATATCATATCCCTCTTTAAATTTAAAAATATATTTATAAACAATATTTAGAAATTTGGGGTCATTTTCTCCAAACTTCTTCCTGCTGTTTGTTGGGCAAAGTAATTTTTTGCACGCATTCATGACAACCTTTTGGGGAAGTCTTGGTTCATCAAATAACATTAGACTGGAATTAATCCACAAGCACTCATTTTCTGTGGAAACCAAAGCAGAACCTCTTTTCCAAAGCAACATATCCTTAGAATCAAATTCTGAAGTCAAGACACCTTTATGTTGGTTTAACTTAGTTGTCCATACAATTAAATGTCTCTCATTAAGTAGCACTTAACAGTCAAAAAATCAAAGAAAACACAATAATATATTTAATCCAGACTCTCTGTGTACTTTCCATTTTTTATGTGTCTTGTTTTTACTCTATTACTTTTTAATATTTATTTTATTATCTCTCCTCTCTCTCTTTAAAAAGTCTATTTTAGTTTTTTAAACCATTTTTTTCTTTTTATAACTCTCTATACTCTTTTTCTAGCTGGTACAACATAATGTTCTAATATTTATATACAGTCACCATCATGTCCCATATTAGTTTAGTAAATCCTTCTAGATCTTAGTCTTGAATCAGAAAAAATAATAGAAGTAAATTCTGAAGTCATGATTAGAGCAGAAATACTTCTTAAGAAGAACATTGGAGAGCCAGACAGTAGTGACACATAGCATTTGAGAGACAGAAGCAAGCTGATTTCTGTGAGTTTGAGGCTACCTATACTTCCTGCCAGGCTGCTGGCCAATTAGTATTTTATTAAACCAGTACAAGTGACAAACATTTACAGGGTATAAGACCATTGTCCCACATTTTCCATCAAGATGAGGTCTCAATCTTGAACATCAATGCACCAAATACAAGAGCATCACATATGTAAAATAAATATTTCTAAAGCTTAAATATTTCATCAAACCTCACACACTAATAGTAGGAGACTTCAACACCCCACTCTACAGAGTGGACAGCTCAAACAGACAGAAACTTAACAGAGATAAGAGAAATAACAGATGTCATGACACAAATGGACTTAACAATATCTATAGAACATTCTACCCAAACACAAAAGGATATACCTTCATCACCTCATGGAACCTGCTCTAACATTGGACACATACTCAGTAACAAAACAAACCCCAACAGATACAAAAAAATTGGAGTAACCCAGTGTATATTATCCGAATAACCATGGTTAAAAGTTAAAATTTAACAACACTAATTGCAGAAAGAATATAAACTCATGGAAATTGAATAGTTCTCTATTGAACAACCCCTGGGTCAAGGAAGAAATAAAGAAAACAATTAAAGACTTTCTTTTATTCAATGAAAATGAAGGTACAATGTACCCAAACCTATGGAACACTATGAAAGCAGTGTGAAGAGGAAAGTTCATAGCACTAAGTGCCTACAAAAGTGGAGAAATATCCCACTAATGAATTAACAGCACACCTAAAAGCTATAGAACAAAAAGAAACAGATTTACACAGGATGAATAGATGGCAGAAAATAATTAAATTGCAAGATGAATCAATAAAATAGAAACAAAGAAAACAATGCAAAGAATCAATGATACTAATAACTGGTTCTTTTTTCTATTTATTAATTAAAGATTTCTGCCTCCTCCCCTCCACGGCCTCCCTTTTCCGTCCCCCTCCCCCTATCAAGTCCCCCTCCCTCATCAACCCAAAGAGAGCAATCAGGGTTCGCTGCCCTGTGTGAAGACCAAGGACCACCCACTTCCATCCAGGTCTAGTAAGGTGAGCATCCAAGCTGCCTAGACTCCCACAAAGCCAGTATGTGCAGTAGGATCAAAAACCCATTCCATTGGCTCAGCCGTTAAAGGCTAGGCTCACAACCAAAAAATAACTGGTTCTTTGAGAAAATGAACAAGATAGACAAAACTTTATCTAAACTAATCAAAAAGCAAAGAGAGAACATTCAAAATAATAAAATCAGAAATGAAAAGGGAGACATAACAATAGACACAGAGAATCATTAGGTCATACTACAGAAACCTATACTCCACAAAACTGGAAATTGTAAAAAAAGCTGATACATTTCTTGATATGTACCGCATAACAAAATTAAATTAAGAACTGTTGAACAATTTAAGTAGACCAATAACCTTCAAGAAAATAGAAACAATCATCAAAAGCCTCCCAACAAAACAAAACAAAACAAAACAAAACAAAACAAAAACCAGGGCTGGGTAGTTACAATGCATAATTCTACAAGAACATCAAAGAAAATCTAATACCTATACTCCTCAAAGTGTTCCATATAGTAGAAACAGAAGGAACATTACCAAACATTTTTTATGAGCTTACAGTTACCCAGATACAGAAACCACACAAATACTCAAGCAAGAAAGATAATTAGAGACTAATCTCACTTATTAACATAGATGCAAAAATATTTAATAAAATACTGCTAAAATGAAGGCAAGAACACATAAAAAATCATTCACCATGATCAAATCATCCTAGAAATGCAGGGATGGTTCACCTTACAAAATACCATCAATATAATCCAACATATAAATAAATAGAAAGAAAAAACCACATGATCATATTATTAGATGCTGAAAGAGCATTTGACATAATCAATACCCCTTCATGATAAAGGTCTTGTAGAGAGCAGGGATACAAGGAACATACCTAAACATATACAAGCAATATACAGTAAGCTGACAGCCAACATTAAAATAAATGGAGAGAATTGAAAGTGATTCCACTAAAATCAAGAACAAGACAAGAACAAAACAAGTCCATTCTCTCTATATCTATTCAACATAGTTCTGACTAGAGCAATAAGACAACAAAATGAGATCAAGGGGATTCAAATTGGAAAGGAAGAGGTCAAACATTTGCTATTTGCAGATGATATGATAGTATACATAAGTGACCCCAAAACTCTACCAGGGAACTCCTACAGCTGAAAAATACCTTCAGTGATATGACAAGATACGAAATCAACACAAGCAAATCATTAGCTCTCCTATATACAAATGACAAAGAAGCTGAGAAAGAAATCAGAGAAGCATTACCTTTCACAATAGCCACAAATAACATAAAATATCTTGGGGTAACACTAACCAAAAAAAATGAAAGAACTGTTTGACAAGAACTTTAAGTCTTTGAAGAAAGAAATTGAAGAAGAAACCAGAAAATGGAAAGAACTCCTGTGTGCTTGACTGTATAGGATCAACATAATAAAAATGGCAATCCTACCAAATGCAATCTATAGATTCAGTGTAATTCTCATTAACATCCCAACACAATTCTTCACAGAACTTGAAAGAACAATACCCAGCATCATATGGAAAAACAGAAATGCCAGGATAGTGAATAGTATATTAAAGAAACTTCCAGAGGCATCATCATTCCTGACAAGCTCTATTATAGAGCCACAGTAAAGAAAACAGCTTGGTATTGGCATAAAAGCACACAGGTTGGCCAATGGAATCAAATCAAAGACCTAGTTATTAATCCACTTACCCTTGAACCCCTAAATTTTTACAAATAAGCTAAAATTATACAATAGAAAAAAGAAAGCATCTTCAACAAATGGTGCTGGCATGAATGAATGTCAACATATAAATGAATGCAACTAGATCTGTATCTCTCCTTATGTAAAAAACTCAAGGCAAAATGGATTATATAAGGACCTCAATATAAATTCAACCCCATTGAACCTGATAAAAGAGAATGTCAGAAGTATCCTTTGATGTATGGATACAGGAGTACACTTCCTAAATCTAACACCACTACCACAGACTGAAGAAGACTGAAAAACTTCTGTAAAGCAAAAGACACAGTCAATAAGAAAAAAGTCAGCTTACTGAATGGGAAAAAATGTTCACCAACCCCTCATCAGACAAAGGACTGACCTCCAAAATATATTAAGAACTCAAAAAATTAAACATCAAAATTCCAAATAATCCAATTAAAAATGTAGTACAGAGTTACACAGAGAATTGTCAACAGAAAAATCTCAAATGACCAAAAGACACTTAAGGAAATGCTCAACAACCTTAGCCATCAGGGAAATGCAAATAAAAATGACTCTGAGATACCATTTTATGCAAGTCAGAATGGCTAAGATTAAAAACATCAATGAAAATTTATACTGGAGAAGATGTAGAGTAAAGGGAAAACTCATCCATTACTGGTAGGAATGTAAACTTGTACAGCCACTCTGAAAATCAATATGGCACTTTTTCAGAAATTTCAAAATTAACCTACCTCAGGACACAGCGACATCACTCTTGGTCATATACCCAAACATGTTCAATCATACTACAAGGACATTTTGCAACTATGTTTATAGGAGCATTATTTGTAATACTCAGAACCTGGAAAAAACCTAGATGTCCTTCAAACAAAGAATAGATAAAGAAAATATGGCATATTTACACAGTGGAGTACTACTAAGTGTTAAAAAACAATGACATCTTTAGATTTGCATACAAATGGATGGAACTAGAAAAAAAAAAAAAAACATCCTGAGTGAGGTAACCCAGACCCAGAAAGATTAACATGGTATGTTCTCACTCATAAGTGGATACTAGCTAAAGCAAAAGATATTGAGCCTATAGTTCATAATCCTATAAAAGCTAAGTAACAAGGTGAACCCTAAGAAAAACATCCATAAATTCACATGGAAAGGGGAAGTAGACAAGATCAGCTGACAAAATTGGAGCATGGGGGTGGGGGGGAAGGGAAGGAGGAAGGAGAAAAGGAGTAGAGAAGGGGAGGGATGAGTAGAACTTGAGGGAATAGGATAGTTGAGTTAGAGGAAGGACAGAAATGAGAGCAAGGAGAGAAATATTTTGATTGAGGGAGCCATTATGGCACTAGCAAGAAACCTAGATCTAGAGAATTTCCCAGGAATTCACAAGGATGACCCCAGCTAAGACCCCAAGCAATAGAGGTGAAGGTGCATGAACTGGCCTTGCCCTGTAGTCAGACTGATGAATATCTTAAATGTCACCATAGAACCTGGGGTTAGTATGTAAAATGAAAAAAAAGATAGTTTGATTTTTTTTAATTAAATTTTAAAAAGACAGCTAGTTTCCAAGACAGTATCCAAAGCTAAAAAGAAATGCTGTCTCAAAAAACAAAAACAAAATAAAAAAAGAAGAACATTGGAGTACTGATTAAGGCCAAAATCCAAAAATGCAAGAGAAAGTTTCCATAAATTTTCTTTATCTCTAGCTGTTTTTCAGTCTTTGTGAGAAGAATAGAAAGGTGAGAAGAGAGTAACAGGTGATACAAAATTGTAATTGGACTTTTCTTTGAACTGTCAGCTCCCAAATAATGACACAGAGACTTATTATTAATTATGAAAGTTCAACCTTAACTTAGGCTTGTCCCACTAGCTCTTATAACTTAAATTAATACATTTATTTTAATCTAAATTCTGCCAAATGGTGCATTACCTCATCTCTTCATACAACTCAAGCTGCTTCCTCTGCATCTGTCTGAGAACTCTGTCTTTTTCCCACAATCCTCTCTGTGTTCATAAGTCCTGTCTCAACCTCTTGCCTAGCTTTTGGCTGTTTGGCTTTTTATTACACCCATCACAGCAATACATTTTCACACAGTGAACAAATATCCCAGAACACAGGATGGATCATCATTTACCCTAGTCAGGATAAGAAATGTGGTCCAAACATTTTTTTAATGCCTCCTCCTCTGATTCCTCATTTTACTCCTCTTTCGGGCCTCTTCCTGTCTTTCTCCTTTTTCCCATAATGTTTCTCTTCCATGTCCTTGCCTGCCTGTCTTTTTACTCCTCCTCTTTCCCCTTCTTCATCTCCTTTTCATTCACTGTAGCATAACCTCCTCATCCTTCTCATCCTCCTCATCTTTCTTGTTCTCCTCCTCCCTCTTGTACTGGTAAGAAAACACAGGAACTCCTGCATGCTATGCAGGTGCCCTTACTCTGAATGACAGTTACAGGTTCTGTATTTCTTTAGACCTTTGTTACAAATTGGCTTTTATTGAATAACAAACAATCAAATGTGGCAACTATAATCTTTATAATTTTTAATTCTATAGTTTCCTTATAAGTGGAACCTTCCAAAGAAGGGACATCCCAAAGATGGGATGGCTTCTCTGAAAGTGGTTCATTGGTTTGAAGTTTTTCAGATTCTCACATAATATACAACAGTAGATGCAAGTTTTTCTCTTCTGTTCTATTATTCTTATACTCAGGTTTATTAGTATAAAATGAGTTTATGCTCCAATAAGACAAAAGCAAAAGTGTCCAGGTTTCTTGATATTTAAAATGAAAACTTATCTAAAGTTGCTTGTGGTTTTACCTTTAGTCAAATGATGTTCTAAGACAAACTGATGTTAAATACATAATAGAAAAATCATAGCCTCTCATACATGGGACAAATCTGAAAAATATTTTGCACTGTGATGACTAATATTTGTTGTCAATTTGACTGGATATGTAATTTACCAGAAAAAAATCAATATATATTTATAAGGAAAATTTTTGATTTTGTTATTTGAAATGGGAAGACCGATCATAAATGTGAGTGAAACCTTCTGGTGGTGGCCTATATATAGGTAGATCTAAGGTTTTGTTTTTTGCCTACTGGTTTCAAGCCCCCTGGTGAATTCATTTTCTCTACTGTTGTTATTCCTAATACTACCATAATTACTGACATCAGAATCTAGTTCATACAGATTTCTACCATGTTCTCCAGGAACTGTCTAGCCTGTCTGTGGCAGATTGAGACTGGTAAAGCACCAGGCCTTGTGGACTGAGCAGGCACTGTACAAGAGACTGAAGAGAGACACTGACCAGTGGCAAGACTGCACTCTTTGGATATAAAACTTGCTCATCAGCTTTCTTCCTCTCTCCCTCTTCTCCATGCCTGTCAAAAATTTCTCTCAACTTCTTTTGTAACCAAGGAAAATCTCTTAAGAACTTGAACAAATATATTTTTTTTGAAAAAAAAATCTCCTCACGTTTTCAAGGGAAGATGATTGGCACACTTACAGTAGCAATCTCTGCCTGACTACACCTGTCAAAAGTGCCTGATTACATTCATAGGGCCAGCGTTCAATAAATTTAGATATACTATATTTAAACAATGCCATAGAATATTGATTTCTTGTGTGTTTAGCTTTATAACCGACTTCTCAATAGAAAAGGGAAGACTTTCATGTAATTTTTTGTTATCACCACTGTTGTGTGCTTAAAATTCAGCAAAATTTAAGTGGAAAGTAAGTTTCACACATCTCATTTAGTAATTGTAGTAAGTGATGATAATGATATCATATATATATATGTAATATTCAATTATTTATTTATTTTTATTTGGGTGTGTGTATGCATGTGTGTAAGAGTGCCAGTTACAACAGAAATCAATAGAGGTCATCAGAATCCTTGGAATGGGAGCAATGTGGATGTTTCAAGTTGCCAAATACAGGTGCTAGTAACTGAAATTGGGTCTTGTGGAAGATTAGCAAATACATTTAGGCACTGAGTCACTTCTCCCCTGATATTCTTGTATATTGTATAAGAAAACCAAGATTAAAAGATCTTACAAACATACAAATGATAGATCATTAATTTCAAACCCTCAACCCACAGCCAAGCATAATACCTTGGAATTAATATTTTCAGAACTAAGTATCACAACTAGGTCATCTTCAAGGCAGGCTGCACTTTGAACACTGCATCCAGAGCTCCATCCCTGCCCTTTTTAATATGAACACATGACTGCTGTTGAATAAACCTCTTATACATTGTAAAGATTTTTTACTAGAATTGAAAGAGGAAGGATAGAATCAAAGAGTTGTGGGCTAATTTAAGTGCAAAAGTTAGCTAGTAGTAAGCCTGATCTCTCAATCAAACATTAAAATTCATATTCAGCCTCTGAGAAGTTATTTGGGACTGGGTGATCTGGACATAAAGCTCCAATTACATATGACTAGTTCGAATATAAGCAAGAAGAAACTCTATGTGGACAAGCAAAAGATTTTGTCTAGAACCATCCAAAATGCTTGAAAATCATCATGTAATCAATAGATGTAACTTCTCTCTATATATTGTGGAGAGTATATTTCACATAATTTTTAAAGTAGATGTTAAGATAAAACTAGAGGCATAATAATATCTTTACAGTATCTCAAGAGTATATTGTAAAACTAGATGCAAGGATTGTTACGAGGTGACAAACATTGATCCAGTCTACCAACATTCTGTTGATAATTTGAGGAAGGCTGCTCCCTAAAAGATATGGAGCAGTTTAGAGACACATGTATATGTAAATAATGTTATTGTTTTCTGTGCTTTAAATCATATATTGTATATGTTCTAAGGGTATATAATTATTAATTCAAACATATTTTATATTGATAGTTGTCTATTTCTTTCTCAATGGTAAGATGATACTGTACCAAACCAATTTCAAAGTTATAAACCAAGTAGGAAGCTATTAATGTTCATCCTGTTGTTAGCTGATTGGGTCAGTTTACTCCTAGATAAGTCTGGTATTGTTGACATAAATAATTTGAATCATTATGACTCAGTCTGATAATAAATTAGCAGTCACTACAGAAATTTGTTTCATAATCAGTAACACAATATTCTTTGCTTGTTCATAGTCATATCCTATAATGGAAAATGCCTGGTGAAAAATGAGGTGCACTGATGGTTTCTGGATTCTTAAAACAGTTTCAGGTTACTATGGGAATTCAGCATGTATGGTCCAGGGAGTATTTTCACAATGGTAGATGGAAACCATAAGTTGACAGCTTTTGGTTATGGTTAACAAAAGGCTTTCTAATTATCTTTAAAGTCAAGTAATGCCTGAGGAAGCAAAAAAATACAATTACAAATTTCCAATCTTAGGATTGCTGAAGCAAAAGGATTTGAGGAGTTGAAAGGATCTGGGAACTCAGTTTTGCAACATTTCTGAGAAAATCTGCTTAAATGCTTATCCTATGTTTTTTGCAGAACTGTTCCCTCTGTGTGTGTGCATGTGTGTGTGAGTGTGTACATAATATGAAATATTTTTCTATATATGTGTGTCATATGTTTAGTTCACTGAAAAATCAGATCAATAAGCAATGTGGGATTCCCCCCTGTATGCTGTGAATACCATTGGTGAAAAAAGAAACTGTCTTGGCCTGTTGTTAGGGCAGAACTTAACTAGGTAGTTAACTAAACTGAATGCTGGGAGGTAGAAAGCAGAATCAGGGAGAAACCATGTAGCTCTACTGGATATAGGTGGAACGTTTTACCTGGTAAGCCACAACCACGTGGTTATATACAGATTACTAGAAATGGGTTAAATTAAGATATGAGAGTTACCCAGAAATATGCTTAAGCTATTGGCCAAATGGTATTTCAAGTAATATGATTTCTGTGTGATTGTTTCAGAGGTTAGCTGGGAACTAACTAGTAGCCCCTTAAATCAAATTGGTGCCCATGTGGCCAACTAAAACCCACTTAAAATCTGAGAGAGCTCGAGAAGGAATTCTAGACACAAAAATAGAGAGTTTATCACAGCTTCTTGCTGTTTGCTGGCAGCATGCTGCAGCTTCTTTGAGAGAGGTTTTCTTGAGTTAGTGGTATCAGAAAAAGAGCTGCAGTTTTGAAATGCCTGCTTCGTGAGTTTTACTGTTACCACAAACACTGGCTCTTTTCAGGAGGCCGTGAATTTGTAGACAGCATACTGCAAGTTATTTGGTGGCAACATGGACCAACTGGTTATCAGAGCTAAGGTGGGGAGGGTGGCTCCCACCTGCAGTCTCAGGCACCAAAAGACTTCTGCTAAGTTGGACTGGGCAGAGTAAGCAAGTAGTACTGTATGTACCCTAGTAATGCCACAGCTTAGATTCTTAAGAAGCTCATAGCATTTTACGAAGCACTTCTGGTCAGAAAATAATTAAAAATATGCAATAATGACAAATCCAGATGAAAAAACTTCTAAATGAGACACATTTTCTTTAAAAACTATATGTAGACTTGGGAGAGAGAAGAAAAAGAGTATAGAGAATTGGAAAAGAAGCAAATCATTAAAAAAATGAATCAAAGTCTCTTTAATATATGCCTATCTGTACTCTGTCTCTTTAAAGAAGTAAAGATAATAAAATAAATATTAAAAAGAAATAGAGCAAAGAAAAATAAGCCCCATAAAACTGGAAAATTCACAGAGAGTCTGTATTATGTATATTATTGTGTTTTCTTTGAAATTTTTGACTGTGAAGGAGCTAAGTAAACAACATATATATTTGAAAGGTATTTTGTCTTCAAAATTTGGGTCTAAGAATATGTTGCTTTGGAGAAGAAGTTCTTCCTTTGTTTCCACAGAGGATGAGAACCTGTGTATTCATTACAAGCTAATGTGGTTTGATGGACCAAGAGTCACCCCAAAAAGGTTGCCTTGAATACCCCTCAAAATTACTTCGCCCAATAAACAGTAGGAGGCAGTTTAGAAAGAACTACATCCATACTCCCAAATATTATCTGTAAACTTTTGTTTACATTTAAATGGGAATAAGCTATAGAGATTTGCTTTGGTATGGATCTTGGTCTATTGATGCAAATTTAAGGTCAGTCTTGTTATATGTATATTTCTGCTCTTGATTAAGGTATTGTGATTATTTATTTTAAAATATAATCTAAAATTAAGAAATATAGGTTAATAGACAATCATCCATAATAGTCAAGCTTGTAGTCACATTAGTTAGATTTTCTAGATGTACAGAGATGTATTTCAGATGGATAGGGATTCTTCAAATCTTCAAAGATTATAGAATATGACATTTAGTGTTTTAAGAATTTAGGACTATTTACGACAGTGAAACATTTCTGCTCCTGGCAGTACAAATCTATTTCATGGGGAAGATGGGCATCAAAGAGGCTCCTTATGGAGTTGGTTAGCCATTTGGGAAAGAAACTGTTCTTGCCCTGACTGCTTGATGGTATGCTGTGTTAACTGAACATGCAGGACCCACATATAAATGACTGTTGAACTTGCCTAAAGGTGAGATGGTCCTTTGGGGTTCGTGTTTCATGAAAGAATAGAAAGTGTCTACCAGACATTCTGCAGGGCACACACAAAAAGTGACTAACAAAATGCCAATATAGGCACAACTGTCTTCCAAATTTCCTCCTTCATGGAAAAGTCTACTGTATACTATGGACCTGTAGGCTGAATATGGATGACCCAGCAGTAAAGAAGAACTTTGGGTGACTGTCTAGGCAGTAAGATGTCTCTGTCAATTCTAGAGTTTTGAATATTATATCCTTCTGGAGTCTTGGATAGAATCAAATAATTTATAGTTACAGTTTTCCTTATATGATAAAAGATAGAGTAGATATAAATATTGTAACTGTAATGTTTCTTAAAACCTGTTGTGTTTTATGTAATTTTACTATGTTAAATTTAAAACCTTCCTTAGAATTTAGTTTGTGTGTTTCCATTCTTGGTAAATTCAAATATGCAAGAGTTTCAAAACTGTTGATACTCTGACATTTGTATATGCTTGACATTTTAAGTTTTAGAGGTATTTCAAATGCCACATATCTGCAACTTAGTTTCTTCTTAGCTTCCAATAAGAATATTTTTCATTTCATGTTGTTTTACTACATACTCACCCATGTGCAGAAGTCTGCTTAATATTTTTCCCCCATTTTCACATACTCTTGGAAAGTGAAGAAAAGATACAGTATATACTGGGCATTCTATTTTTTGATTCTACAATCTCCATGTGGTATACTACCTTCTTTTCACATTTGCTTCCAGAACTTTCAATGAAACCACCCAAATATTGGCCAGAACCACTGTAGTTCATGGATTCCTCTAATAGCCGTTTATTCACTGCAATTCATTTTTCAAAGACCAAATATACATATTCCTTTGCTTTGTGATTCATTAAGAAAACAATAAATTTTGTTTTGTAATAGTTATAGACTCTTCAAGAAGTTATAAATATTAGTTGAAAATATAATTTAAAAATATTTTTATAAATGTATATTTTTTCTTTTTTTAAATAAAAATTTTACCTTCTCCCCTCCTCCCATTTCCCTCCTCCCATTTCCTTCCTCCTCTCCCCACTCCCCCTCCCCCTCCCTCTCCATTCCAAAGAGCAGTCAATGTTCCCTGCCCTGTGGGAAGTCCAAGGTCCTCCCCCTTCCATCCAGGTGTAGGAAGGTGAGCATCCAAACAGACTAGGCTCCCACAAAGCCACTACATGCAGTAGAATCAAAAAGGTCACACCTCATTATGTCTCCCTCTTGCTTAAACTCATTTAGAAGTTTCTTACTTTCCTTAGGATAATAAATATTGCCATTGTTGCTATAAATCTGAGTATACCTCTGATATCGTGTTTCTTTAGACTCCTTTTGATAGTCCTTCTCCCTTCAACTCACGATGGTTCATTTATCCTAAATTTCTGTTCCTTTCCTAACAGAAACTCCTTCTGTCCTAATCCCCTTACTTTGTGCTACTTTCTGCTGATCCCCCATCAGTCCATTAGCCACTAAATCCTCAGCCTAGAGCTGATTACACTTTGACTTCTTATTTATCTGTCTCTTTTCTTACTTTTTCTTTTTAAAACTGTGTGAATAAGAGAATACTAACTGTAAAATAGCATTTCTAGAAAATATATATATTTTAATTAAAATGTATCACTCCCCACTGCTTTTTCCTCACTGCAAACCCCTCCCATATCTCCAAACTGCCTTTGAAATTGATGGTCTCTTTTTCTTTTATATATGTATATAAATGTTGAGCCTGCTTTTGTTGCATGTGTGCATATGATTTCAAGGCTGATGAATTTGTATTGAATAATCGGTTAGGGAACTTCTCACTTGGAATGATTAATTCTTCCTATTTCACTAGACTTTAGCTGCTGTAGTTCTTTATATGGGGTGAGGAACCGTGAGAATTCTCCCTTCTATATAACATGCCTATCGACACTGTCACTGTTCAGTTAATTTTTCTCTACAGCATCAAATTTGTTTACATGTTTCTTGTTTATACTGTTCTCTTTGCTCCTGTACTGTAAACTTTCTTAGTTTATTATCAATGGCATGCAGATAAGCAAATGCCTTAGAGTTTTCAATTCAATGAAATGTCATGTGTCCAAATATTCAAAACTTAATCTGAAAACCTCACACAATTACACTTGGATTTAAATATTAGTTTGACCACTAATTCAATCAAATTACTTACACATACTGAGACACAGTTTACTCATCCAAAACCATGCCATGTTTTAGAGACTCTTGGAAAAATCAAGTGAACAAAAGTATAGAATCACCATAGACAAGCATTCAGGTCTTGGTACAGTGGTTTTTAAGATTTGATTATTAGGAAAGCAGTTATGTACATCAACACGTAAGGAAAACCCAAGAATACAATCTCTCAGTATTCTTAAGAATATATTATAGTTTTCCTTCAGTTTCCAAATAATATCATGAAAATTAATGATCTTGGGTTTTTATGAGACTTTTTGTAGTATATTCTCTTTTACTTCTTATTAGATTTCAGTTTAATATTCAAAATACAGCTTGAAGCTTCTTTTCCTCTTGTCTTCATCATAACATGAAGCATGATAGACATTGAATCCCTGAAGTGAGATCATTTCATAGTTTACTAATCTAAGCAAGATAGCTTCTGTTTAGGATGAAGTTTGAAGCTTACATGAACCCAGTGTTGACCTTAGAATACAGAATTGGTAATACAATATCCTAAGGCCTGGTAAGTACAGTTGTGCCCTCAAATGAAGCTAGTTTTTGTAATTGCCACGAAATGGGTAAAACACAGGCATTTAAAAAACGTTCGTGGTCTTATAATCCTAACAAAAATTGCATTTGAATGATTTCTGAATAAATTTCCATGTAAACAAGGAGAATACAGGCAGATGTCAGCAGAATCAAATTTTTGAGGACTCTGAAAATATGGCCTGAAAGAATCTAAGGAGTGCTAAGTGAAGAGAAATGACTTTTGTAACCATGGTGAAAATAAAAAGCTTTGTGGCATTTGACTTGTTCTAACCTTAACACACTAACTCTGAATCAGCCTTGAAAACCAATATCCACCAATTTTGCTGAAGGCCAGAATTCTCCAGCCACTCTACATGCAATAAAATGGATTGGAGTTGTCTTAAAACATAATTTTTAGAGCATTCTTATAATGTGATTTGTTTAATAGTTTCATAGCAGATTCTTTTCATAAATCCATCATTATTTGACTTGACCCAATTTTTATCAGTACAAACAGCCCTTCCCACAGGGACCCCTTCCAAATGTAAGCAGAGATGATTGCTTAATATTATGAGTCTCTAAGGTGGTTAACAGCAGTTTACTTATGCAGTAGTCTAATATATGTATGTCCATAAAGACTTTCACTTACCTTGTGATGTATTGTGAGACTAGAAGACAACATGTGTGTATGTATACATATTTTCTTGATCATACATACTGTACACACCTGATAAGATCAAGACTCTTAGCTTTGTCAAATCACAAAATTCTGTATAAGGAGGGAGTAAAGGGTAAGGTAGAGATACGAAAAGTTTCATGAAAATATAAAGCTTATTCTAAAGAACACATGAGATTTTATGATACTTATAATTTTTTTGGTATTTAATGTAATCTTCACAATTATTGCTAATGACTAAGCTACCCCAAGTGGAGATTTTATTGTAGCTAAGTACAGTTTTGACTTCCCACTGGTATCTGAGTTGAAGAGCCTTCCAGGAATGCTACTAAGATGCCAATAAGTTGTTTTAGCAAAGCATAGAGTTTCCTGTAATCCATGTTTTAGTTTCTTTGTATGAGGGAGATCTGTCACCTTGAAGGATGCTGACTGGAGGACACCAGGAAGACATTTTCTGAATTGGTAGAGATCTCTATTCTAAAGAGGTATCCAGGCAGACTTCCTATGATGGTGATTGCATGGAGCTTGGAAACTTAGTTACTCATCAGAATCACATAGAAATGTATTTCTGACTTTGATTCTGGCAACTCTTAAATGTTGAAAATCAGAATAGTTTTACCTGTAAGCAAATTCACAATTGCTGATTATAAGTCTAATAAATTGAGTTTTTTTGACCCACATCTGAGGATTGGTGGAGCAGACAAGAAGGGTTTTAAAGATGCTTGAAGCAGTGCTTTAAGAATTTAAACTAGACTGGTAGAACAAAACTTACAGCTTCGCATGCAGTAAAAGAAATTCCTGCATGGATGTGTTTAATCTGATCCCCATAAACTCTAATTTTAATGTTGCATCTAAATTTTATTTAGCTTAAACTTAATAGTTTCTCCGCACACATATATGAAGACCCTTATTTTCAAATGAAGAATCAAGCCATACATGGAAAAAAAGTATACATTTTATCCATATACACTTTTTTCTTCTCTTTTAAAAAATGTGGTAGCACATATCTTAGTTAAGGGAGCCACCTAAGGGTTGGCAAGAGACTTGAACCTGGAGTGGCTACCAGGTGCCCAGGGCAATGTCCCCAGTTAGTTCCTTGGGCACCTGAGCATAGGGAACCTGAAATGAACCTATCCTATAGCCATACTGATGAATATCTTGCATATCACCATAGAACCTTCATCTAGTGATGGATGGAGATAGAGACAGAGACCCACACTGGAGCACCAGACTGAGCTCCCAAGACTGGAGAGGGAGGAGAAGAGGAGTGGGGGGAGGAGGAGAGGGGCGGGAGGAGGGGGAGGGAAATGGGAGGGAGGAGGTGGAAAATTTTTTTTTCAATAAAAAAAATAGAGAAAAAAAGTCTACATGATATAATAAACTAATATGAGAAAAAATGTGGTACACAATAAGGTAAACAGGTTCTGAGATAAAGTCGCATTATTTTATATGATTATTGCATGACTCTCTTTGACAGCTGTTAGTGATTTGGGTGGGATATAAAAATACGTGTCCCAAAGTGACTCAGGTATAAAAAAGAAAGAAACTGCAGGTGTTGAAAATGTAACGAAGTAAATGAATGCAGACAGATTATAAAATTATATACATATTTAATGGGGAAATAGACTTACCGGACCACAGGTTCCCTTGGAGAACAGGAAAGCAGAGAAAAAGGGCTGCTGGGATCATGCCTGGCAGATTTATCAGTAAACATTAGCCCGAGGAGAACACGCCCCCAATGGGTGGGGCTTATCCCTATGTGCAGGTAGTTTGGCAGTCATCTTACAACCATGAATACAATTAGCCTCAGAATGAAGCCAGAGCTGGAAGCAGCAGCACCATGATAAGGATGGTTTGTATATGATTACCCTGTGGCCAGAGCTTCTCTTAATCCTAGACTGCCTAATTTACAAGATGACCAGAACAACTTGGTTTAGAGTTAGGTTAACTTGAGTTGGGATATTTTGTTATACCCAGCCTAAACATTCTGTGTCAGATTTTATTCAGGATATATAATCTCTGGTTATACATAGTAAATATAGTTTTCCCTCTTTGGGGGATGTCAAACCTAACATTTTTTTCTATTTTGAAATACTTCAAAGATTATTCAAAACATAGTACATGAAGTGCAGCTGACTGAGAAAGGAAATAATCAACTATTGGACAAAAAATTCTGAGTTTCTAGTTCCAAGAGGGCACATAAAATATAAAGAGCTCAAAAGGCAAAATGGTGACTCAGAGTCAGAGCATAAATAACGGTATAGGCTGGCCTTCAAGGGAGCCATCCAGCTGAGGTAATATCTTTGAAACAAAATATAAAACTGAAATTATTTAAACTGCCATAATTCTTCCAGAGACGGATATTAGCCAAGGGCCATTGGTGAATTCTGATTTAAAAATTCACAAGCTGTTCACCTACTGTGTGTGTGTGGTGTGTGTGGGGTGTATGTGTGTAAGGGTGTAGTTGACAGAAATTATTTCTGCATATCGATTACTTCTACTTAAGTTACTTGAACAGTATAGAGGTCCATCCCATATTTATATCACAAATTGCCACTTCAACAGAACTAAAGGAGGCTCTGGGGAAATGTAGTATTTTACAACTCTTATAAATTTTTCAAAAACATATTGACACTTGACTGCTATTTAGGAAGGAAAAGACACATATCATGCCCCTGCATTTACCATCCTCTTCCACTTCTTCACCGGAAATAGTGTGATGTGGAATATCAGTTCCCAATAGAACTACGAAAGACTTAGTCACCCTTTCCACTGAGGGTCTAGCATCTTATCTTGCACACAAAAGTAAACCTTAACATAAAACTACAGACTCAGAGATGGTGGCAAATGACCTGTGTTAATCACTGTATAATCTTGAAGACCAAATACACATTTGTTCATCATAACAAATACATGTTAAGTACACAGGGGTACTTACACCTGATCATTCTCAATGAAGTTTTGACACACTGAATATTTACCACCAACTTTTCCATATTTGCCAGGGTTCTTCTTTTGACTAAATTACTAAACAATGACTCTTTGCCAGCTTTAGAGGTCTATTTGTTTTATTACATAGGCTGAAGAATCCAATGGAGCAGTATTTTAGAAATGTTTCTGCTGTGCACTGAAATGTCTGTGCAGTCAGGCTTTAGTTACACAGTTCTCCAGTAACATGGTCAGCAGACATTAAGAGCTTTTAAAGGGTGGTAATTAGACAAAGCTTCATTCTCTGGCACAGGAGATGTGTTTCTAATCAATATCATTTTCTTTTTATCTTTTCCCAAGACATTGTGATACAACTCACATATTCTAGATTTTACCCTTGCTTGAGTGTGCACAACTTTTTGATTTGTAGTAAACTCACAAGGCAGTATATGAATATACACTAATTACAGGATACTTTACATATTCTATAAAATAAAATTGTTGTATTCACCATCACTTTCAACTATCTCCCAGGCTTTGGCAAAAATGAGCTTGCCTACTCCCAATATTTCACATAAATTAATCATGCAATATGCAGTCTTTTTTGTTGTCTGTTTTCATTTAACATGTTGCATCATTCAGTAGCACATCACTAAAGGCAGAATACTACTCCATTGTATGCATGCTATACAGATCCTTTCCTCATTCCCCAGTTGGATATTTGAATTGTTCCCATATAAGGGAGAGAAGCATCTATGAACAATGTTATTAAAAACACTTCTGTAGGAATGTTTGTAGAGACTGTTTTGTCTCTTCTCTTGATTTGTGAATCAGAACTGGTGTTGTGCTGGATTATTAAGGAACTACAAACTATTTCCAAAACAAGTTACATCTTTCTGTATTTTCCCCAAAACAAAAGTTTTCCAAGAATAAAGGTTCCAACTCTCCAACATGAGTAATTATTACTCTTTCATTAAAATAATACTGCAAGGTTGTAAGGATACTTGAGTACAGATTTGATTTACATTATTTATACTTTTTTATGTCCAGTCATAATGTGAATACCATGTGTTTATTCTCTATTGGCAAGTCTTCAAAAAACTGTTTTATAAGATGGTTTCCCCATCTTTATTCTATTTGTCTTTTAATAATTAAATTTAAATTATATTAGTTCTCTATTCTGAGTATATCAATTCTTGGATACATTCTCTCCAAATGTAAAATTTCATTGTATGTCATTCCTTCTTGTTGTTTATTTACATAGAAGTTAGCAATTTTATGACATTTACCTATTTTCTCTTATGCTGCTGTTTTCTGGGTTATATCTGAAAGAACTGTTGCAGGGAGAGCATGCACATATTTAACCCCAGCACTTGGGAGGTAGAGGCAGATGGGTCTCTGAGTTTGAGGCCTGTCAGGCTGGTCTACACAGGGAGTTCCAGGACAGATAGAGCTTTATAGTGAAACCATATCTCACAAAACAAATAAACAAACAAAAATTAAATAACTATTTATTAAGTCAAGGTCATGAAAGATTTGTGCCTTAATTTTCTTTTGAGCACTTGAAGACCGTGATCCTCTTAGTTCATTTTCCTGTATGGCATGAGGCATGGATCAATATTTAACAGTTCTCAAGTACATGCATAGTTGTTCCTGCACTAAGATTTGAAAAGCAAATATTATTTCCCTATTACACAATTCTGGAAACCTTTCTACAAAGGCGAAGACTTCTATGTATACACGTGATGGATTTTCTCCCTGATTTACTAGCTCTCTGTTTACTTTGGAGGCAGTTCATTGATTAAATAAAATAAAACTTGGCATTAGTAACTACTTAAACATAGTTTAAGCTTCAGCCAAAGAAGCAATTTGAAAATCATTCTAATCCTGCACCACATGAAAGCTAGTTTGCAAAAGTGATGTGTACTGACTTCGACACATGGGAAGTGATCTACAAAGAATGATAGTCCATAGAGGATGCAGCCTGGGGTTGAGTGAACAGGTACATAAGAACACAGAATCCTCCTGCTTTCAGAAGGAAAATCTAGCCATCCTTTTTCCGGAAATCTAGCCATCATTATCAACAAATACAAGGAACAATATGAAATCAAAAGCAGGTGTGTCTGCTAATTTTCATTTTTGTCTTGCAGATATATTTTTGTGATATATATTGGCACAGAGAGGTACACACACACACACATGCATGCATGTACGCATGCACAGCCCTATACATCCTTATATAGAATTTCCCTGTACTCAAAAATATTTATTACTTGTGGATACATTTTTATAATGAAAAAAAAATCTATTTTCTCAAATAAGATTTTTGGACATAATAAATACATGCATACAGTATCTCCATTTGGTGGCTTACTGGTTGTTATTTTGAAAACAGCCTTGAAATTACATCTAGTAAAACTAGAATTGTTAACCACATAACACTGGCTTAAATAGCTATAAATATTTACACAATCCTTTTTATGTTACATAATAACACATTTAAGGATATTTACAGGATAGTTGTTCAACTTCATAGCTTCCTAAGTCAGCTAAAATTTATTTGAAGATAGCAAACTTAAAATGTGTGTATGTACATATGAATACACAAATATGTATATATGATCACCTATGAAACATTCAAAGAAGTAAAATATAGAAAAGAAAATCACAAATTCCTATGAAAAAAATAATGCCTCCTGGTGCATGCTGGGACATGGGTACAACTTCCCAGTGCATGTTGGGACAAGGGTGAAACTTCCAAATGCCAAAGTGAATGAATGAGGCCAGGTGTAGTAGACAGCATTTTGTTTGATCCATCAAGTTAAATGTTCAGAACTGGTTAATCTAGAAGAATAGAAAATATATCATGCATATGCTAAGGTTGAGAGAGTAAGCTGATTACAGAGTATGGCTAAGGAAACTGAAGTATCTCTCAAAAATGATGAGAATATGACAAATTTAAGCATATGCTAGCAAAAATGTGTGAATATGTTAAGGCCTTCATGTTATACATTTCCAGTGGATAAATTGTATGATATGTGAATTTTGTCTTAAATCATTTTTAATATTTAGTTTTACTTCATAATGTCTTTATATTTGTATTTAGTAGAAAGACCTCTATCTCATCAACCTCTCTTAATGGTTTCCAAACAAATGGTTAGAATTTGGGGAGTGCTTATAATTTGAGGAGCTGAAAGTGAAATATAATCTAGGGTCATTAGAAAACTAATCTTGGTATTTGTAAGTCTTTTGGGGTTGCTGGAATTTCATTTGAACAGTACCTACTTCTACCCCCACATGGATGTCAACCCTTTCAATAGAGAAACAGTCTAAACTTTCTTATTAGTAAATGAAGGAAGCCTGTATGAAGGACTTTGTTCATCATGACTTACAAATGCATAAAAAGGCATTCATGTTGCATGTTGCCTCCATTAATGCAAACACAGCTTGGACCTCATAGAAAATGAGCCTTCACTACTTCTCTCTCTCTCTCTCTCTCTCTCTCTCTCTCTCTCTCTCTCTCTCTCTCTCTCTCTCCCCCCCTCTCTGTCAGTTTTATATGTATGGGTGTTAAGGGTCTTGTGTATCTGTGTATCACATGGTGCAGTGCCCATGAAGGCCAGAAGAGGGTAGTGGATTCCTTTGGAACTGTAGTTTCAGATGGTTGTATAGGTGCTAGAGTCAGAACCTGGGATCTCTGTAAGAACATCATATACTCTTAATCTCTTTGACCATCTCTCCAGGCCCTTACTCTTCTTTTAAACATATAGGTCACACCAGAATGAACTCGATATTATTATCACAAAATTGCGTTAATTTTTCACTGGTTGGATCACTTGTTCATTATTATTAAATGGCAAGGATCTATTCTCCAAGAAAAGTATGATGAGCAAGAGGATGGATGCTGGATGTACGGTAACATAGTCTTAGGTCATAATATTTAAAAAAGAAAAAGCACAGGGAAAGCATAGACTCTTGATGGAATTGTTTCCAGGGCCATTAACTAGACACCAAAATGAAAGACTGAATAATAAGTTTCTCATAGAAAAGAGATTTGTGTATCCATATATATTATTTTATATGCTTTAAATTTCTTCTAAATTATTTATGATACCTAGTAGAATATGCATAATAAATTAGTAGTTATTATACTATATTATACAGACATATATATTATATATACATATATATTATATTATATGTACAGGCATACAGTGACCATGTAACCATATGACAAGACATAAAGTTACCACATGTGCAGTAGATAGACACATTGCTTTTACTAAAATATGTTAAATCTCTGGTTGGTTAAATATGCAGATACAAAAACTACAGAGGCTGAGGAACAATTCCCAGCATTCCATCTAAAACAACAGAAGCCAGGTGCCAGCAACCTGATGTTGCCCTTAGAGATGCCACCTGAATTTGGAATATGCCAAAAGAATCTCATAACTGTTTTTCATTTTTATGTAAGGAGTGAGAGACATTAATATGAAGACTCACATTGAAAGAAGTTATGGCTTATATTTTATAATATTAAGTCATTTAAAGTGAGAAGTAAGAAAATATTAAATATTATTTATAAAAACAAAATACATTTTCTTGTCAAATTAAGTAAAATATACAATACTTCAAAATCTATGGAGCTGAAATTAATAAGAGAAATTATAGAATTTAATAAATAAAATTATTAAAGCTAAAATTCGGAATTTTAAACAGTTAAAACATTTAAAGAAATTTTGAACTTCTGGGAAGTCAAAATGATGACACCTATGAGTAAGATTTTATCTTTATTGGTCAATTTTTCCAGGAGCTCTCCACATAGGCCTATGACCAGCTACTCAAATTTGAAAGATACCTTTCTTGATTTCTTCAAGAAATGGTCACTAGTTTAGACTGAGGTCTTCAGTGTGGCATCCTGAATCAGAAAAGAGAGAGTGAAATTTTAGTTCTTTCTCCATGTTGGCATAAGAAAAGGGCACATTCAAAGAAGCAAGTAAATATACAGGAAAAATGATAATGAACTTTACGCTAGACTCTTTGGAACAGTGCCAACAAAGGGTTGATGTCTTTGGGTAGAAGGCAATATGTCTTTCTTGTTTGAACAAAGTTAGGAGACTCTAAGTTTTGAAATTTTTTCAGTATAATACCTAATTCAGGTAAGAAAATGAGAGGAGTTCTCACTGATTATGGAGTGGGGAAAATGAGATTTCAACTCTCTGACTTCACTTCCTTTTACTCTGTTTATACTTCATTGATCTCTGAATGGCTTCAGTGTTCGGATAGTTTGGTGATAATGATTCTGAGTTTGCCTTTCTTGGTGATCCTCTTCTCTGAGAACCTGACTCCGGGGTTTTATATGAGTCAGGGACTTAGTCAGATCATTCTGGAGGTCTCTGTATGCCACCCAAGAGAATTAGTATTTAGACTGTTGATGCAAAGGGGTTAAAGTTCAGAATGACTAGTAGTTTGCCTCAACCCTGGTTCAAATTGCCTTAAGAATTTAAGAAACACTTTCAAGTGATAAATCAATTTAGGCAGTTTAAATCTACATTTAAGAGTTGCTGGTTTTAAATCTATTTAGAATGCACTTCTTGTAGGACTCTGGACATCACAAAAATTCTTAAAGAGAGATTTTTATCCAAGCATCTTTGACCCAGATGAAAAGGTGACATTACAAGAGAAACCTAAATGACAATATTTGGCACTGGATGAGTAGACGTAAAGATTAGGGACAGATCAAGAGTGTGTGTTATAGGGTTTGCACAAACAGAAATGTGCGTGCTGAATGCCTGATGGTTTTTTTAAATTGTTTTATTGAGCTGTACATTTTTCTCTGCTCCCCTCCCATCCTTTTCCCTCCACTTCTACCCTCTCCCATGGTCCACATGCTCCCAATTTACTCAGGAGATTTTTGTCTTTTTCTACTTCCCATGTAGATTAGATCCATGTTCATCTCTATTAGGGTGCTTATTGTTGTCTAGGTTCTCTGAGATTGTGATTTGTAGGCTGTTTTTTTTTTGCTTTATGTTTAAAAACTACTTATGATAATTGTCTTTCTGGGTCTGGGTTACCTCACTCAATATGATGTTTTCTAGATCCATCCATTTGCCTGCAAATTTCAAGAATTTTTTCTCCTGTGTAGTACTCCATTGTGTAAATGTACCACATTTTCCTTATCCATTTTTTGGTCAGGGGGCATTTAGGTTGTTTCTAGGTTCTGGCTATGACAAACAATGCTGCTATGAACATAACTGAGTACATATATACCCAAAAGTATGCCTGAGGGTTTGTATATATTTGTTTCTGCTGCACAGTTTTGCTGGATCTGTGGGCTGTGAATTGTATGTTGCTGTTGTTGGAACTTTAATAAATTTGGTTGAAAAATAGAAAAAAATAAAGGCATATTTCTCCTGCAGCATCTTGTTGCATAAGATTATTTAAGGAAGCCTCAGTAAGTTCCAGAAGAATTTGAAAAGTCCTAATAGGAAAAACGGGGTTGGGGCATTAACAATTGATACAATGACAAAAACAATGGGTTTGGGTAGACGACTCAGTGTACAAAGAGCTTGCTGCACAAACACTTGGGCTTGAAGTTGAATCACCAGAACCAGGGAAAAACCAGACACTGGGACCAGTACCTGTAATTATTTCACTAGAAACAGAGACAGGAGGATTCCTGAGGCTCAGAGGCCAGCTTGTCTCATATAGAAGGCAGCATAGGTCCTCATCCATGCCAACCAAGCAATCTGCAGCTGAGTTACATACCCCTCCTTGCTTTGTGTTATTTTTAGCTGCCATGCAAAACCTAACTAACAAAATATTCTTCCCTTTTCACAATTCACTCCCATGAAGTTTCTAGAGCCAGGAAACATCATCTAACTTGTCTCATAAATGTTTCCCTGAGCCTGAAGCATTCACCTTTCAAATCCTCACCCTTTAATGGCTTTTGCTCCCACTCTTCGGTCCTGCAACTGTGAGATAACTTGGTTGTAAATTTTTCTTATGGAATCTGCCTTATGTGGGAACAGCTTGGTAATATTTGCACAACAACTGGAAAAAAAGTCCTTTTTGAGACATACAAAGAGGCTAAGTATGTGGATTACTGATTAGACAGGGCAAGAGGAGGTGAATGTAAGGGCTGAACTGGGACTGAGCACCGGTCAGAGCAAGTCATTTGACCTGACTCCACACTGCAGTAGAAAACAGAAAAATCCTGCTCAGATTGAGATTTTAGGGTGAAATGGGGTAGAAAATCCTATTTAAATTGCAGCTACAACCATGACCATTGCTTCTTATGACAATGCTTCTTGCAACATGTAAAATGTCCTCCTATTCCCACACTGTGACAACTCTGATATTTCTAATATTGGCCAATGTAACAATCTACAGAAGTATAAAAGTAGTCTCTTTATTTAAAATGTTCTTATGTGAATCAGCAGATACTCCTGAAACCACCATATTTACAAAAGCAGTCTCAAAAAGACCTTAGCATAACCATAAAATATACGTGGAATTACTTTATTAGTAGAAAAAAAATCACACCAATAGCTGGCTATAAATGCAATGAAACTTTATGAAGTATAATAATACTAACCCTTATTTATATTGTTGTAGTTATGTGAACATGTAATTATGTTCAACTCCACTACTTCAGTTAACTTATACTGAAGTATAATTAAAATGTATCAAAGTTTACTGATGTCTCACGTCTATTATTTATTTCTAGTCAGATGTCTGATTGTCATTTCCCTTTCTTATTTTTCTTTCTTTATTTGACTCATGCAATTTTAGAAGAGACGTGAGGAATTAAGTCAGCTCTTCGATTAATTTTTTTTATATTTGCTGAAGATTTACAAATAATTTTGTAGAATATAAAACTGAGTTAAGTTTCACTCCATAAAGTTATTTGCACGAAGACGACTAAATAAACACATAAACAAAAACTTCTGAAGTAACTGAGGGAATCATAGATGCTTACAGTGTGGAAAAAACTGATCTGATAAATATTGAATATCATGGTGCAGGCAAAATTAAAGTTGATTCTGAAAGTTTTCTGGAATATCACTTTAAAAAAATCATTGTGCTTTGAGACAGAGCTTCACTGTGTATTAGGTTTGACTGTCCTGGAATGAGCTCTGTAGACCAGGCTGACCTTTGCCTCCCACGTGCTGGGATTAAAGGTGTGTGCCACCACCACCTGACCTTGTAACTTCTTTCTATAATAAAGAAAATGTGATTAATCTTGTTTTGTACAGTTTCTATCTGGGTCTGCTATATTAAATACATGTGATATTATGCTGAATGGTAGTAAATTAGAAAACGCACATACATACACACAAATACATTGTTCTAATAAATAGATAACTAAAGCCAATATTAACAATTATAGAAAATGCAACAAGAGAGATTTCAAAACTTTTCAAAAGATGTACCAGGTAACTGCTTGTGTTCATAGAGAAGCATGACCACGAGGAATGAAAGAAAGGATGGATGGGGTACTAATGCACTTTAGTGCAAAGATTTTGTAAGTGCTTACATGTGGATAACAGCCAACATGAGGCTTTTGCCTGATCCAAACAGGATAAGCAAAGGACTGAGCTCAAAGCAGTATGTAAACTCTATAGACCTTTCAAACCTACCATGGAAAAAAAAGATTTGGATTGTGCTTACAGGATATTGGAGAGAGAGAGAGAGAGAGAGAGAGAGAGAGAGAGAGAGAGAGAGAAGTTTAATAGATATAAATTGTGTTTAGGTAATGAGAATACATCTAGAATTCTACAGTATGTGACAAAATTATATATTTCAATGTGTTTAGAAAGATTTTGACTTATTTTATTTTATTTTGGATTTTCGAGACAGGGTTTCTCTGTAGCTTCTGGTTCCTGTCCTGGAACTAGCTCTTGTAGACCAGGCTGGCCTCGAACTCACAGAGATCTGTCTGCCTCTGTCTCCTGAGTGCTGGGATTAAAGGCATGCACCACCGTCTGGCTGATTTTGACTTATTTTTAAAGAAAATTGAGATATAAACGTTTGGGAGGATTTGCATATGTATTGTACTGATTTGACCCTTGTAATTTGCCTTCATGAACAAAATATCACATGGCATATCTATATCCACACATAAATTAAAAAATAATACTTAACCTTCTATGTTTCCCTTCTAGGAGAGGATCTCAATCTGAAGAGAAACAGCAGGAGTCGAGTCAATACTGAGCTGGAGAAAGAGAGGAAAAGAGAGAAAAGGTCTAGATCAAAGGCACGGAGGAGCAGAGTGCTTTGAACACTGCACTTGCAGAACGGAGTAGCAAACTCTGTGAAGTTAGACTCCACAGTCCAAGACCCTCTTCCTTCAAAAGGATCAGGACCACACAGTCACATAAAATATTGAACAGGACGTTATTTTGAGGTCCTAGGCATCTGAAATTATCATAAGAAAAATAATAAGCAAGATAACTTTCTCACAGAGGATACAACAGACCACAAGCATTTTTCCATAGAAAAGTTGTAGGTGCAGCATATGTCATAGTAATTATCTTCTTAAAATACTCTAAGGACATGATACATAGTATAAAAAAATAATATGAATTAGAATTTTAGAGGACTCACTTTGTTTTGAATACCATTTCAGAAATGATTGCACTCTTACACAATGTATGCATGATGTATTTACAGTAAGTAAGGGGTAGGTTTGGAAATGGATATGTAATTCTATTTGTTCTTTGGTTTTCTTGGTAATTCAACTTGTCACAGAAGCATAGGAATAAAGATTTTGCATGGAATATGCAAAAAAATAAAATTAAATTAGTTAATTAATTCTATTTTTATATTCTCACTGTCTGGGTGAACCATTGTGTGTATTTTTTGCTGCAAAGGACATAGATATAAGAGATAGATAAAATCCTGTAAATCCATGTCAAAATAGAAATGTTACATAAACTCAAGATGTATTTTGAATTTTATACTTGGAAATATGTTGTGTATATTTGCTGTATACATACATAACTAAGAATGTATTATGTCATAGTATTACAAACATTATATTATATATGTATTCATACATGCCACATAATGGTATTATATATATATAATTTAAAATTATATGCCTATATATTGGCATACACCTATATATAGTTATATATTTTTAGTGGAAATCTTTTAAACTGAGCATATAAAACTCTAGTTTTATGCTTAGAATGCCATTATTGCCCTATAAAACTCAAGAATTTGAGTGAAGCCCACACTAAGAGCAGATCGTCCCACTACAATTAAATCAAGTAGGTTTTTTGGTGGCTGGCCTGCAGAGTGGTAGGCCTTTTGTTGGCGAGGTCCCTGGTGAATGGGGAGCCTGATCCTGTCCCTGAAGACCCTCCTGAGTGGTGAGAGTGTTCTTGGCCCGTGGTGGGACACAGGAAAGGAGCGGGGGACATTCCCCGACCCCCTTGACTCTCCGGCCATTCTGCGGGGTTTGCTCCCCCCTGCTGGGGCTGCTCCTCCTCTGCTGCGACCTCTCTCTCCCTGTCCCATCCCTGTTTGTGCCCAAGGGCTTCCTTCCTTCTCCCTCCCTTCTGCAGGGCCTCAGGATCACCCAGTTCAGCCTGTTTGGGCGATGGGTCGGGTGCTCGGGGCAGAGGGCAGAGGGAGTTTCTCTCTAAAGTCTTAGCTTATATTCTGTCCTTTCAAATGAGTTGTAAAGGATTCCAATGAAGTCTTTTTATAACCTGGCTAACTTTCAGAAAGTGTAGAAGACAGGGAGCATGCTTGCCGTGCACCATGCTTGGGTGAATAGTCAGAAAGCATCCTCTGCAGGCACACTAATAAACTGACTTTATGTTCTTCAACAGAGAAATCACAAGTCAAGGAGAAAAAGAAGAAATAGCTGAACATCCAGAGAATTAACAGATACATATACTTTAGTATATGGTTTAGAAGGTCAGAAAAGAAAAATGCCTGTGTGTATGTGTATACGGCCAGTGGGTTCCAGCAATTCTCCCATTTCTGCCTTCTTAGCACTGGGATTATAGTATTTCTAAAATTGGGCCATCTCCTTAGCCTGCCTCCATGACTTTTAGTATATTGACAATTCTGAGATAGCAATTTTAATAGAGACCCACATTGGAGCACTGGACTGAACGCCCAAGGCCCAGATGAAGAGCAGAATGAGGGAGAACATGAGCAAGGAAGTCAGGACCAAGGGGTGCGTCCACCCATGGGGATGGTGGGACTGATCTAATGGGAGCTCACCAAGGCCAGCATGTGATCAAACCGGACTCTCTGAATGTGGCTGACAATGAGGGCAGACTGAGAGGCTAATGATAATGGCACCAGATTTTGATTCTACTGCTTGTACTAGCTTTTTGGGAGCCTGGTCTGTTTGGATGCACACCTTCCTAGACCTGGATGGAGCAGGGTGTGGGGCTTGGACTTCCCACAGGGCAGGGCACCCTGACTTCTCTTAGGACTGGGGAGCGAGGGGAAGGGGGAATGGGGAGAGTGGGAGGGAAATGGGAGGATGGGAGGAGGCGGAAATTTTAATAAATAAATAAATCTATGCATTTGTACTTACTCCATTCTCATAAAGAATAATATGATTAATTTGTATTAAGAAAACCTCTTTGCCCCCAAAATATTATCTTATATCCTTATATAACATAATTATAGAATCAAGCTATCGATTTTCAGGTTTAAAGCCTGGCTCTGGTGCAGGAAAATTCTATTTTCTCTCTGAAAACGACACTTCACTGTATCTTTTTATCTTTTTCAGCTTTAAGCTATTGCTGTTCTCTTTAAGATGGCTCACTCTGTGATAGCTGGAAAGAGTGGAAAAGATAATTTCTCTCATTTTGGCTGCTGCAGCTCATAAACACATACCTGAGATATATCAACAAGCATCTTCCTAACCAAAGTCATTAGCAGGAGGTAGCATGATGCCCTTTCCAAACCAAGACTGTTTTGGAAACCAAACAGCAAACCAAACAGCAAAAATGGTCCATGAAGAAGAGCATGACTTTACTTTAATTGAGACATACCATGCATATTATAAGAATGGAATGGGAATATTTGCCTTTTTTCCCAATCAGTGTGGTGTAACTTCTAGTCATTTAGTGAAATGAGAAGATATAAATGCTAACTAACAGTGTACAGTCAAAGACCTGGGTGACTACTGGAATAACATGGTTTGTGGATAATACACTTATGCAAGAAGCTGCCCTTCAGGACAGTAATCAAGGGATTACAGAGAAAAAGACTGTAGATATTACAAAGAGGGCACAGCTTTATTAGATTATCATCTTTTTATCTCATTTTTATAAATGTCAAAATGTTAACTAAAATCTACAGTTGCTTTGCTGTAGACATTTAAAATGTGCCTTCTTGAGCTGGGTGGTGGTGGCGCATGCCTTTAATCCCAGCACTCGGGAGGCAGAGGCAGGAGGATCTTTGTGAGTTCAAGGCAAGCCTGTTCTACAAGAGCTAGTTCCAGGACAGAGAAACCCTGTCTCGAAAATCAAAAAAAAAAAAAAAAAAAAAAAAAAAAAAAAAAAGATGTGCCTTCTTTTGGGATTTTGCTATCATATTTTCATTATTTTTTTCTTTTATCACTTTTATATATTTTCATTCTTTTGTAATTTTCTTGATTTATTTCTGTCACAGGTATTCAAAGTTATTAAAGTGTCAAGCAATTGAGGTAGAGGACCTGGGTTTAACAATTAGATAGTTCGATATTTTGTAGGACAAATTTTGGAAATGACATTTTCTTCTTTTGGTAATAAAATCCCACAATGTTGCATTTTGTAAGGTTTGAATTAAATAAATAACACATACATATATATTGTCTACTATATATACATACATATATATATATTACTGTAATGTCTCATACATATAAAAGCATTTATTAATTCTTGAAAACAGTTAATGCTATTCTTATGGTAATAAGCTATTTCCACTACCGTTCTGGCTGCCTATATTTCTATCTTTAGAGAAAGGCAAGCTTTAGCTAAATATTCATTTTGTTTTTGTATGATACAGTTCATAAGCAGGATGGGTTAAAGTTTGATTTTTCTTTTTTATTTACCATTAATACTCTTGAAAATACAAATGTTTATTGACATTTAAAAACAGGTACAAACACTATTATGACAATAACTACAGCAGAAACAGAAATAAACAAATAGAAAACCAAAAATACAACAATACAAGCACCAGTGTTTGGGATACTATTTTGATTCACCATTATTCTTCTCCCAGAAAACAGTAGCACCAATTTTTAAATTTGAAATCACCATCCCCCAGTTCCACTCATGGAGATCAATCCAAGCTTTGAGAGTTTTGCTATTACATTGATTGTGAGTCTTCTTAATGGACAAAATTAGAAACATTTTCTTAAAGCTACATCTGATCTAAATTTTAAAATCATGCAAAGTGAAGTATATATTGCAGACTCAACTGAGTACACATTTCCTTCATCTAGTGCCTTGATAATATTCCGGATTTTCTATGTGAAGTTTTTTTTGTTTTGTTTTGTTTTGTTTTTTGTTTTTTTTGTTTTTTGTTTTTTGTTTTTACCTTTAAATACCTTAAAAAAGATAAGGTAAATGAAGCCATTGGCTATTTCTGGAATAGACACAGATAACAAATGAGGGGAAAATACTCACTTTCCCATATGATTTCATATTATTAATTAATTTTTCCTAAGACCTCTTACTATTTAAGCCTCTTTGGATATGCAATCTTATTTTATAAATTGCACTTTATTCAAATTCTGATTCTGAGTGACTATTATCAATTCATGATTGCTTATTTAGCCACCTTATTCTTTGTTCTTTTGAAGTATCATTCTCTGTTATAAACTACCTTCAGCCTGTCATTGTCAATGCTTTTATTGTGTGAGTTGCATTTAGTAGATTGTTTTGTGATCTTGCTTATAAACTGTCTCCTCCATTGTGACAATTATTCTTGGTTGCCAACTTGATTGCGTCTAGAATAAACTAAACCTGAAATTGAATAAACTTCTGAAGGATTTTCCTTAATTAAAACATTTCAAGAGGAAAGATCTATATTAAGTCTAGGTTAATTTGGGCCACATCTTCTGTTGGTAGCCTATATAAAGGTCAGGGAAGAAGAATTTTGTTCTTTGCAGGCTTGCCCTGGCTTTTAACAAGTTTGTTCATTTGCTCAAATCAGAGTTTATTTCTTCCAGATTCCAGCATACAGTAAAGACCAGCTGAGACATTCAGTCTCTTAGACTGAACAGCTACGAGATTCTTCAGCTTTACACTGGCATACAGCTTTTGTTGAACAATCTGGACTGCAGCCTATAAGATACTCTAATAAATCATATATATTGTTATGCATACTACACATATTACACATGCATGTGTGCATATATATGCATATACACATACCAAATATATTTGGTGTATATTCAATATATCTATATATACACATACTATATGTATAGATTGTGTATATATTTATATATCTTTTTTCAGTCTATCAGTTCTGTCCCTCCAGAGATTCCTCATTAATATATACTCCAAACACTTTTGTAAAAAAAATGGAAAACAGAAAAAGGTGTTTTATTAATGAGACAACACTGGGAAAAGGAAAAGAGATCCAGATTAAATAGAGGGCCGAAGATATGCACATCTAGGCAGTTAGGGTCATGGTACAGTCTTGCCTACCATTGATTAATTATAGCATAGACCTAAGTCTTATCTTGTAAGATGGTTGGAGAAGTTGTTAAAACTATGTGAAATTTCTTTCAGGGGTTGACCTTCTTCTCCTAGCATGAGATTCCTGGGGAAATCCCATTTATTTGGAATAAGTGCTTCAACACATCGGTGGGCAGCTTGATAGACACAAATGTCTCCTCAGAATGGCTTCATTTATCTCAAGCCAGATATAATTCCCCACTTTCTTTTAACACCTCAGTACTGAGGTGAAACATGTTTACATCATCAGCGATGTATATTTTTTAAATCCTGCTGTCATTTTCAGATGACACAGGCAAAATCAGGGCCCACTCCTGTGTTTCTTTGTCTAAACAAGAATGGAATCAAGCAGATACTCAAGGACAATTTTAATAGAATTTAAAAGAAAAATACATGGATCTATGGAATAATGTTTAGCCATGATTAAATACGGAGTCATTTTCTTTGTATCCCTGGCCTATGTCTAAGGAGAACTTTTTTGCTCCCTTAAAGCAGGTAGTTTTCCATGCCTTCACTTGTCTGGATCTTTTTAGTTTCTTTATTTTGTTTAAGTTCAGGTTGCTTCTTAAAATTATTACATGCCTTGGGTCACTATCAGGCTATGATACCCCAGTCTACACCTTATTCAATAAACATTTATAATTATAATTTTATAGCCCCAGGTATAATGGCAAATCAATGTCAGTTCTCTAATGTTATAGCCCATAATAGAGCAAGCCCACTGAAATCCATTTGCATAATTTATAAATAAAAGTGAGAAATATTGATCCATCTCCATACTACATTAATGATGCTCAGCCAAAGTAATCTCCAGTAATTATATACATATTATTGAAAATCCTACCAGACTATCCTGGGTCATATAGGGGATTTTGTCTGCTTATTAATGCTACTTGAAAATAGAAGACAAAAAGCTATTTCTACTTTTTCTACCTTTGTTTGGTCTTAGTAAAATCACTTTCATACTGACTGTTTTCAACCTTATTCATTTCTCTAAGTCAGTCAGTGTTAACAAAAATATTTTTTTAAAAAAAATATGAGTCCACTTTTGTTGATAGAGGGAGCAGGCCTGCTTTTTGTCCCAGCCACCTGGCTAGCTTAACCCCTGAAATAACCACATGGAAGTTGTATTAATTAAATTACTGCCTAGCCCATTAGCTCTAGCCTCTTATTTGCTAACTCTCACATCTAGATTAACCCATTTATATTAAATCTGTGTATCTCCACTTGAATGTGGCTTACCAGCATGAGTCTAACCAACATCCATCTCAAGCAGGAGAATCATAGCGTCTGCCACACTTCCCTTCTTCCCAGCATTCTGTTCTGTCTACTCCGTCCACTTAAGGGATGTCCTATCAAAAGGCCAAGGCAGTCTCTTTATTCAACCAATGAAAGCAACACACAATTTCCGTCCATTTGTATGCAAAATTTAAGAAGTCATTGTTTTTTACTGCTGAGTAGTACTCTAATATGTGTATATTCCATACTTTCTTCATCCATTCTTCCATTGAAGGGCATCTAGATTGTTTCCAGGTTCTGGCTATTACAAACAATGCTGCTATGAACATAGTTGAGCATATACTTTTGTTGTATGTTAGGGCATTATCCTGAGTGAGTTAAGCCAGACCCAAAAAGAGGAACATGGGATGTACTCATTCATATTTGGTTTCTAGCCATAAATAAAGGACATTGAGACTATATTTCGTGATTCTAGAGAAGCTAAATAAGAAGGTGAACCCAAAGAAAAACATATAAGCATCCTCCTGAATATTAACCTTCATCAGGCGATGAAAGAAGACAGAGACAGAGACCAACATTGGAGCACTGGACTGAAGTCTCACGATCCAAAGGAGGAGCAGAAGGAGAGAGAACACGAGCAAGGAACTCAGGACCGCGAGGGGTGCACCCACACACTGAGGCAATGGGGATGTTCTATCGGGAACTCACCAAGGCCAGCTGGCCGGGGTCTGAAAAAGCATGGGACAAAACCAGACTCGCTGAACATAGCGGACAATGAGGACTACTGAGAACTGAAGAACAATGGCAATGGGTTTTTGATCCTATTGCACGTAATGGCTTTGTGGGAGCCTAGGTAGTTTGGATGCTCACCTTAATAGACCTGGATGGAGGTGGGTGGTCCTTGGACTTCCCACAGGGCAGGGAAACCTGATTGCTCTTTGGGCTGAGGAGGGAGGAAGACTTGATTGGGGGAGGGGGGGAAATGGGAGGTGGTGGCAGGGAAGAGGCAGAAATCTTTAATAATTAAATAAATTAATTAATTAATAAATAAATAAATTAAAAAAAGAAAGCAACACACAAACAGAAAAACTTCCTACACCACACTTCAAATATTGTTCTGAGAGTTACATGGATGAGAAGTATTTATGTAAAGTCTTTATACAAAAGGCAAACAGAATCAACCCATGCTTATTCAGTCCCAGACCAGCTGGCCTTGGTGGGCTCCTAATAAATCAGTTCCACTGTCACAGTGGGTGGGTGCATCCCTCGTGGTCCTGATTTTTTGCTCTTGTTCTCCCTCCTTCTGCTCCTCATTTGGACCTTAAGAGCTCAGACCGTTGCTCCAAATTGAGAATCTGTCTCTACCTCGATCCATCGCCAGATGAAGGTTCTAAGGTGATATGCAAGAAATTCATCAGTATAGGATAGGGTCATTTCAGGTTCCCTCTCCTTAGTTGCCCAAGGTACCAGCTGGGGACATATTCCTGGACACCTGCGAACCCCTCTAGAGTCAAGTCTCTTGCCAGCCCTAAGATGGCTCCCTTAGATAGGATATATACTTCGCTGCTCCCGTATCCATCCTTCCTATATCCCAACCATCCCAATCCCCCGAGCTCCTCCCATCCTCCCCTTCTCATATTTCTCCGGACTCTCTGAGCATGGCGGTCAATGAAGACTGATGAGAAGCCAAGGACAATGGCACTAGGTTTCAATCCTAATACATGAACTGGCTTTGTGGGAGCTTAGCCTGTTTAGAAGCTCACCTTCCTGGACGTAGATAGAAGACCTTCGTCTTCCCGCAGGGCAGAGAATTTGGACTGCTCTTCAGTATCGAGAGGGAGGGGGAATGGTGTGGGGGGAGGAGAAGAGGAGTGGGGATAGGGGGAGGGGAGTGGGGGGAGGGGGCAATATTTGGGAGGAGGGGAGGGAAATGGGAAACGGGGAGCAGGTGGAAATTTTAAAAAAATAAATAAAAGAAAAAAAAAAAAAAAAAAAAAAAAAAAAAAAAAAAAAAAAAAAAAAAAAAAAAAAAACAAAAGGCAAACAGACTGGTAATAAAATAGAACTCCTAAACATGTTTCAAAAGTTCTTTGAACTCCAAATTCGAAGAACATACTTGATATTATACCCTTTTCCATTAAATAGATAACTTTTATCCAGTGTTCAGATCAGAACTTTGGAGGAAATTGGGAAAGTCATATATTACTTAGTTACAGGTAGAGAGGAAAAAGATCAAAGAAGACACCTTGGCTTGTTTTTTGTCTTACCAGTGTTCTTGTTTTTAAAACACTGAGTCATTTTGAGTTTAAGTGTGATAAAAACATAAAACCCCACATTAAAAAGCATTATGTTCTGGGACTCATGAGTTGGCTTAGTGGATGAAAGCACTTGTTGCCTACACAGGAGGGCCTAAGTTCAATTCCTGAGCACCTATGTATAAAGAAGGGTATGGCGGTGTGCATTTGCAATAGTAATGCTCTGATGGGCAGTTACAAGAGGATAAGTAGGCCTCGATAAATGCCAGCTTAGCACCAATTTCAGTAAGAGGTCTTATCTGAAAGAAATAAAGCAGAGGGTGATTAAGAAGAGTACCAGAAGTCATTCTCTGGCCTTAATGCACACAGATGTGCATGCATAACACAAATGTGCTCTCACACAAACACAGATTAAATTAAAACAGTTAAAAGGGACAATAAACAAAAAGTCCACATGAAGAGAGAGTATGTGTCATTTAAGCATTATAGCACAACACATTAATATCATAAATACCATCCCACAATATAAGCTGAGTGTCCTACAGAGAGGACACAGAAGTTAAGAATGCTGGGTCCTCTTGCAGTGGCCCTGATCCAATTCCCAACTCCCATACAAAGGCTTACAACTTCCTGTAACACCAGTCTTCAAGTATCTATTGCCCTCTGCTGACCTCTGTAGGTATTGCACTCATGCAGTGCATAGGCATACATGCAGGCAAAATACCAACACAGATGTTGTTAAAAATTAAATAAAATAGTTATATACAAAAGTAATATAGAAAGAATGTTATGTGAGTTTGGAAAAAGGACAACATTTCAAGATAATATTAAGAGATAGATGATCATATCCCGAACATGAATATTCTCTAATTATCCATTTTGAAAATGAATTATTTTATGCCAAAGTTGATGACTAGAGGGTCTTTACAATACTCAGAAAGAATATTTTTGAAGAGATATCATATTTGACATGTTATATGGTCAGTTCCTTAGTTCTCATTTGGCCTAAAATTTATGGCTTATGTTATTCAGTATTTAGGTTAAGAGTACTTTAAGGTAGGTTGGCATCAGAAACTTTGAACCTGAAGAAAAAAATAACTTGCTGAATTTCTTTGGGAAAACTGTTCAGATTCCTTAGATATTGATATGTATCCTAGTTAGTTTGAAATATAAAGGAAATCTGCAGACCAAAGTTTTATGGTCCATGAAAAGCCACCAATAAATGGAGATGTTTCCTACTGTTCTAGTTAATTATGATTTTTTTGGTATCACAAAAGCTTTTTGAGGGTAATTAAAGTTGCTCCAAGACAAAAACAATGAATTTGCTGTTGTGTTGCTTTTTTAGGTTTTGGAATGCACTCCTGTTGCTTTTTCAGCTTTTTATAGTTGACGGTTTTCTCGAAGTAGATTCTTTTGGACATTTTTCAACATCATCCCCTAAAAATACTTATTATTTAATGTGTATATGATGTATTTATTGGTACCACAGTATAGATCAGTCCATGGAGGTCAGAAGAGGGTGTTGGGTCACTTAGAATTACTTATAGGTAGTTGTGAACCACCATGTGGGTGCTGGGAACTCAACCCATGTCCTCTGTAAAAGTATTAATTGCTCTTAACTATCAGGGCATCCTCCAGCCTTGACTAGATTCCTTTTTATATCACACATATCTAAGCTTCTCAGAACAGTGGGATTGAGACAGTCAACATGATCATTGACTATAGGGGCATCACAACATTTTCTTTCCACATTAGGTTTTTGTAGTTTTGTTTTGTTTTCATTTTTGTTGTTTGTTTTACATTGGCACAGTTCATCCTTACTTGTACTTCCCAGAACTGGAAATATTGACTATGTTCTCTTTGCACTTACCCTCTTCCCTAGAAATATTAATGACCTAAAAGCTTTCCAAAGACTCTTTTTTTCCCAAAGACTCCTTCCCCCCCACACCCCAAAGACTCTGTATGCTGTCATCCAGGCCATCAGTCAGCTGTTTTGATGCCCCTTTGAAAGCTATAGAAATGACTTAATGCTAATGATATAGAAAATGGTGAATTATACAATATGAAAAATTTCTCAAAATTGAGTATATTTTAGCAACCTGAGTGAGGAAGAGGCCATCACATGCCTCCAGAGCTTTATGAACCAAGAGAAAAGTCTTTCAAACACAGAGAGAAGTTGTAATTAAAAAATATAATCCAAACAGAATCCAGTATGTGAATTGATGAATTGTTGACATCCATAGACAATCAAGTCCTTTATATAAAATCCATAGTAGAATGTATGCACATTTTTGGCTTATCTTAAATAATCTGAACATTTCTTATAATATCAAGCACAGTAAATGGAATACACACACACACTATTATACTATATTGGTTAGGGAATAATGATGGAAAATTGTGAAATTTGTAGAGATACAATTACTATCCTTCAGATATTTTCTGTCTTTGTTGATTGAATCCATGGATATAGTAGCCACAGGAACAGAAGGCAGTCTATACTTTGGTAAAGATTCAGGACACTCTATTCATATTAAAATAATTATAAGGAGTTATTACTCTATAATCCAATAAAGAAACTAAAGTGACTTAAAGAAAATTCATTGTCTAAATGTTTTGAAGTTCAGTGAAATTCTCAGGTCAAAGGAATATTTCTTGAATCCCAGTATGTAACTTTACCAAGTCCTTCAGTCCCCCGAAGAAAAGTATGTTTATAAGAATCACAAATGGTGATTATTGTTTCCGTTGATTATCTACCACTAGTCATGCTAACATTTGGGACATGTAAAACCATTTTGCCTTCTAAACCGAGTCCTTTGTCTTTCCCTGTGCCTTTCCTCACAAGAAGTAATAGAACAGCCCCTTCATTTGGTGGGAGGGTAATCTGCTTTCTCATGTCTCATCCAGGGTACCTAGGCTTTGTTATATGGTTTTCCTTAAGGATCCCAAGACAACAAAATGATCAATGAGACTTAGAGCTAGACTGAGTGTAAAGTTAGTTCCCACAGAAAAGTAGAGGACAGAGTCGCAAGTAGGAAAAGCTCTGGTTGGCTTAGTCATTTCTACATCACTATAGCTGGATCTTTTTTAATTTTAAAATATTAATGAGACTGTAGTGAGGGAAATTGTTCACTATTTTTTTCTGTAATAAATGCCTAAGATTTCAACTACTGTGTTATAGCATATGCCTGCTTAGTCTGTTAAGAAACTTCTGTTCTGGTTTCTAAAGTACTAGTTGCATTTGACTTTCCTGTCAGTAATGTCTGGGTCTGCAATTTGTTTGCAGTTTATTTTTAGCAGCGACCTTTTCAATCAATAAGTATAGTACGTGTGCTGACTAGTTTTATGTAAACTTAACTCAAGGTAGAGTCATCGGAGAATAGGAACCTCCCTTGAGAAAATGCCTCTATAGGCTGTAGGTAAGTCTGTAGGGTATTTTTTTCCTTTTCCTTTTTTTTAAACATTTATTCTACTCTCATACATTACATCCAGACCAGTTTTTCTTCTCTCCACTCTTCTCAGTCCCTCCCCTACCTCTCATCTAACCCTAAGCCATTCCTCCTCCATTACCCTTAAAAACAACACTCCCCTCCCAGATATCCACCAAACATGGCCTAACAAGAGAGAATAATACTGGGTACAATTCTTCATATCAAGACTGAATGAGGCAATTCAGTAGAGGAAAAAGGGTCCAAAGAACAGGCTAAACTCACATACCCCCTCTCCCATTTGGGGAGTCCCAGAACACTAAGCTACATGACTATAAAGTATAGGCAAAAGACCTAGCTCAGACCCAGACCAATGCAGGGTCTGTGTTTGCTTAATTAGTGATGGATGTGAGACACTCAAGCTGGTGTAGGTAGGACCACTCCTGGGATAGCAGTTCTGGTTCTATAAGAAATCAGGCTGAGCAAGTCATGAGAAGTAAGCCAGTCAACAGCTCCCTTCCATGGCTTCTACATCAGCTCCTGCCTCCAGGTTCCCAGCCTGCTTCAGTCCTGCCATCGCTGCTTCTGATGATGCACTGTTGTATGGAACTGTAAGCGAAATAAACTCTTTTCTCCCCAAGTTTCCTTCAGAGCCATAGTAACCCAAACTAAGACAAATTGGTACCAGAATCATGAGGTATCACTGCAACAGACCAGATTATATTGTTTTGGGAGGATTGTGGGAGGAATTTGCAACTTTGGGCTAGAAATACCATTGACTGCTCAAAGCTTGGTGAGTGTGGGGGCATGGAAGACAGGAATGTTGAGAGCAATTCAGACCATGGGAACCTGGTTTGAGAAATTCCAGAGGAAAGTTTGAGAGTCTTTCAGGGTCATTTGCAATTTTAAGTTGAGTCTGTGGTTAGTCTTCTGATTAGCTGGAGTTGAAGAATCAGCTGTAATTAACAAAAGACCAGAAACCTTGGCTTTACTGGGACAATTGATGCTGGTTAACTGGAGTTAAGAAATTAACAGTGATTAAGATGCAATCATCACTGAGGTGAAATATTCTGGGAAGTGTTCCCTCAGAGTCATCACACAGAAGATGCGTTCCTGAGGTAGCCAAGGTTATGGCGCAAACTGGCAGCCAGACTCCTTAGTGTAAGAATCACCCAGATGGTGCTGATTTTGAAGTCATGAAGAGCAGCTAGGGCCAAGATTGGAGAAAGTGAAGTCTCAGTAACGACAAAAGTCTCAGAACTGAAGGGGTCATGAAGAGAAGTTAAGACGTGGCATCATGAAGAGAGCCCAAGAGGGCTATTGATGAAAGAAAGTACAGCCCAGGTACAAAACTTATCCCAGCAAGGCAATGGTGGCATACACCTTTAGTCCCAGTACTCATGAGGCAAAGGCAGGCAGATCTCTGTGAGTGTGAGGCCAGCCTGGTCTATGCAGCAAGTGCCAGGACAGGCTCCAAAATTACACAGAGAAACCCTGTCTCGAAAAGTGAAAACAAAACCAACAAACCAAACCAAACCAAACAAAACAAAAGTGATGGCAGCTGTAGTGCAACGCTTGCTCCCCACGCTATGGTATTATTTGTAATGTGGGCAAGGGACTGGAAATTAAAACACACACACACACACACACACACACACACACACGACAGCCAAAAATACTCTTTATTGAGTTCCCGGGCACCTTATATAGGGTGTCCATGACTAATGACCACATCCTAACTCTCAACTGCAAGCCCACCAGAAACCATTCCCAGGACATCAGGAACTCCTGAGGGTCTCATGCTCAGAGCAGCTGCAAAACAAGTTGTTTGCTCAGAGCAGCTGCAAGCACAAGAAAACAAATTGTTTACTCCATCAAGCAAGGGGGACAGAGGAAATTCAGAGTCCGGGGATTCAAAATCCCCAACAGCCAGCATTTTGGAAATGCCTGGATCATGGGACAAACTCCAAGAATAGCAGGAGAGGTGGTTTGAAGAATGCCAGATTCTGTGTGCACTGCAGAGGTGCAAAGAGCAGAGGCAGGGATGTGACCCAAGCCCTTCGGAGGATACAACAAGATGGTGAGTGAATCACAGATATTAAATACTGAGTTATTTACACTGTTGGAGTAGGGTTTTACTTTTATCAGATAGGAACTGTGCTCTTTCATCTTAAAGTAAGAAAGAATTTAAGTTAGTTTTGACTTTATAGAAGGCAACAGTTCAGAGACTTGCATTAATGTCAGAGTCAACAGAGAGGAGGGAGCCTCAATAGAGACAATGACTCTGTAAGACCCAGCTCTAGGCAAACCTGTAGGGCATTTTCTTATTTAGAGGTTGATGTGAGAGACAAGCCCATTGGGGATGGTGCCTTCCCTGGGCTTTTAGTCCTGAGCTCTATAAGAAAACAGGTCAAGAAAATCATGGGACTCAAGTTGGTAAGTAGCACCCCTCTACAGCATTTATATTATTAGCTCCTGTATCCAGGTACCTGCACTGTTTGAGTTGCTATCCTGACATTCTCTGATGATGAACAGTGATGAAGAAAACAAACTGTTTCCTGCTCCCCACATTGCTCTGATCATGGTGTTTCATCACAGTAACAGCAAACCTAACTAGGATAGTATGCCTTTGTATTTACTTGAGTCACAGCTGCTATCTTTAATTGGTAATGTTTAGTTTTAGTATATAGCCCATAACCCATACATGTTTGTTTAGATTAATATGTAACAATTTATTTTTGAGTGATTTAAAGGTGTATTTTTTGTTGTTGTTGTTGAACCTGTTCATTGCAGTACAGAAAAAAATACATTTAGGCTTTCTATATTTTTTTTGATATTCTGCAGTCTTTCCGAATTCTGGGTTGGTTTTGGAAGGTAGAATTTTGGGATACTTTTATGATGCCAGTCAGATTACCAGACCATAGATACTATTTCATTCTTTCCTATCTGAATTCATGTGTGAGTGAGAGTGAGTGAGTGAATGAATGAGTGAGTGTGTATGTGTGTGTCTCTCTCTGTGTGTGTACATGGGAGAATGGTTTCTAGACATTTTCTGTACCTACTGACACATTTAGGGAAAATGTTGAATAGTGATTGTGAAAGAAGACATCTTGTCTTGCTCACAACTTGAAAGGACACCATTCACTCTATTGTCAGTAAGCATAACATCAAATGAAGGTTTTTGTACATGTGTTTATCAAGTTGAATATGAATCCCTCTTAATGCTTCCTGAGAATCTCACTCATGAAAGGATTTAGTTAAATGATGTTTTACTAGTAGTGGATAAGACCACGTGTTTGTCCTTTAGCCTATTGGTGCAGTGGATTCCATCTATTAATGTTTGAAGACAGGTTCTCTCTACCCTCAAACGTATGATCTTCCTGCTTCAGCCTCCTGAATACTTTGAATGCAGTTACATATAACTATGACCCCTATAAATATTTGCTATAAGTTATTAATAGTATTTGCTATTATTTTAAAGGATGTTTTCATTTATCACGTTGAAGGATGTATATCTATATTTTAGGTATTATTTTGGTAAATATTTACCTAGTATTTATACAGTGGCTATATTTGCTGAACAAACTATTGGCATACATTTACTTGCTAGTTTTCTAAAAGAGATTGCATGTAAATGTTGCTAATTCTTTCAATATTTTGAATTTAAACTTTGCTGTTAAAGACATTGAAATGTAAATGCTTCTATCATATGGAATTTAAAATTAAATACCCATTTTCATTAATAATAGTTATCGCCATTGTTGTAACTTTTAAAATCTAAGCAAAGAGGGTTAAATAAATAATCTGTATTTTTTGTAGTTGCCAATTCCACAAACTTGTAAGATTTAGGATGCAGAGTTCTTCATGGTTTCATTGATTTTATATAATGAGTTAGTATATTGCAACTTAATCCAGCATGCTTGTTTGTTCTCCCTGGTTGTATATATCTTTTTGTTCTGTTTTCTTGTGATTTATTTCTACATTTACAGTTCTAAAATTTTATGACTGCTAATATTTTAGATTATATCTCTTTGCAAAACATTTTTAATACATTCTATAATATATATGTAACTTGCTTTACATATATGTAACTCATCATAGTAGACAGGTTTTGTTCTTTAACCTGATGCTCACCTTACTAGACCTGGAAGGAGGTGGGTGGTCCTTGGACTTCCCACAGGGCAGGGAACCAGGATTACTCTTAGGGATGATGAGGGAGGGGGACTTGATGGGGGAGAGGGAGGGAAATGGGAGGTGGTGGCCAGGAGAAGGCAGAAATCTTTAATAAATAAAATAAAATAAAATAAAAAATAAAAAAAACCTGGTAAGGTGAAGTTAAAATTTAAAACCACTGTCTATATTACCTTTCCTTCCTGGTATAGTTTTCTAGAATAGTCCCTTAGAGTAGTAGAACAACAGTGTTGCAAGTACACAGTACATATTCCTACTTTTGGTGTAAGATATGATTTAGAAGATTGAAGAGGACAAGGCAAGTCTGTCTGCCCTCATTTTGACTTCTTAATAGTAAAAGGGTTTTCATTTCATATTTTGTTCTTGATTTGGAGAACATTATGCAGTATTTATAAAAAAACTTCTGGAGACAAGTATGTTGCGTTTTCCTTCGTCTTTAGAGGTTTGTGATTCCTCCTCATTCCTGAAAAATATGTTCTTTGAATAAAAGCATCTTAATAGGTAGTTCTTTGTATTTGTTTTGTTAAAAGTGCTATGCTCCTCATTCTGCCCCCATGGTGGTGGTACAGGAAAAGTCTCATCAGTCATTCAGAGTCTTTGGCACCTGTGAGGAAGGGGTCACATTCTTTTGTGGATTTGCAGATTTGTTTGCATCATCTCTCTTCTGAATTATAATGTATCTGGATGTGGGTTTCCTGCCTTATAGACAGCTTGTTTTCCTCCCTCCCTCTTTCTTTCTTTCTTTCTTTCTTTCTTTCTTTCTTTCTTTCTTTCTTTCTTTCTTTCTTTTTTCTACAGCTTGTTTGTTTGTTTGTTTATGTATTTATTTATTTATTTGTTATGTATACAATATTCTGTCTGGGTGTGTATGCCTGCACCAGACCTCATTACAGATGGTTGTGAGCCACCAAGTGGTTGCCGGGAATTGAACTCAGGACCTTTGGAAGAGCAGCAGGCAATGCTAGGATGAATGAAGGATCCAGTTTCCCATTTGACCATCTCTAACCCAACCTTAGTTGGGGGATTGGCATGAGTTGTGCACATAAGACTGGCAGTTTAGGTTCCCTGTTTAACCTTTGTATCTACAGTTGTGAGGCTTACAGATTTTCTGAGGCATTTGGCTAGTCTAGTATAGCTATTATAATATAGCTATCATCTAAAATACTCCACAATGCTAATTTTCCCCCTTCTAGATCCTTGACTAAGGGGTCTTTTACTAAGAGGCTTTTACTGTAGATTACTAGTCTGTTCTCATAAATGCTTTGATGTTGCTATCATCTTCACATCCAGTTTGGGTTGCTTGAGGCAGAATGGAAACCAAGAAGAGCACAGTTAATGTTTCTCTTGAGTAAAATATCCCTTAATGTTTCCCTTCTTTCCTTCATACTTCAGAAGCCTGCATGCTTGCTTTGTATCTAATCGCCAGGGATTATGGCCTGTCGCATTGAGAAAAGAGGCGAAATCACACCTGTTCCAGTGTTAGGAGCAGAACGTGGTCTACTAAGGCATTAAGTTCTTCTATTCTCTACTAATTAAAAAAAATAAACTACACTAAATGAGTTTAGTTTTGATACTTTAATTTGTCTTTTTATAAATGATGCTCATAATAATGCTCTGGCTATTTTAATGAAAAATGCTTGTAAGTTACTAGCAATGGTAGTCTCCCTCCTGCCTATATTCTGTTTAAATGCTGTGTGCTTCAGTCTGTAGTTATCTTCGTCCTTCTGTATGACTACTTGGTGTGAGAGTCATGGGTAGTTTAATACTAGGAGACATGCTGTGAGATTTTTTCCTTCCTTTCATCTTTGCTATTTCTCCTAACACAAACATGTACTATGTATTACGAGCTCAATCAAGCACATGGGGGTACACAAAGGACTAAGTAAATAGGCATTTGTATTAACAGAGCCTAAGGTCAAGGACAAGTACAAGGGACATGCAGTATGGAAAATAAAACACACTGAAGATTTGAGATTAATTTATTTTTATCCATCCTGATTCATATCTGAGCAAACATAAACCATAGTATGAGCTACAAATATTATTGGGCTTGTTTTGCAATAAAATAAAAACATTATACAAATTAATTTAGTGCAGCTTCAGAAATGCATAAAACTGCAAAAAAAATCCCACGGAAAATGAATAATAATAGCAATATTGATAGCATGGCATTGATCAATCACCCACTGCATTCTTTGTAAAAGTTGTCCTCATCATTCCTCCTAACACCCTTTGAGGTAGGCTTTTATTAACGCCTTTTGCATGCAAAGAGCCTGTTGAATTTATCAGACAACTGATACTCTAGAAATGGTGCAAAGCATAGGACCAAACTAGGCCCTCTGAGTGTTGGTGATAGTTGTATGGCTTGGGCAGTTTGGGCAGCCACTGATAGTGGGAGAAGGAGAGAGGGAACTGGGATTGGTATGTAAAATAAAAAAGGACGCTTAAAAAAAATCCCTTTTGGGGGATTGAAGAAATGTCTGTAGTTTTTGGTGGAACTTTTGAGCATTTGTGAGTTATGTATTTAGCATTTATTTTGTGATTCTAGTATCACTTTATAGTTTTTAATTGAATCTAGTTGCTCTTGCCTCTGTGTCTTCGGTTTGCATTTCTCCTTTTGTCACAGCTAGATATGCTTTGCATTCTTTCCCTTTTCCTGACATTTCAAAAGTAAGACTGCTACCTCAGCAGTGCTATTCTATTGCTTCTAGAACACAAAGATTGTATGTAAATTTTACCTTTCTTTCGTATATTAATATTGTATTTTCTTTGTAAAGTTATTTGAAATATTTTTTAGGACTTGTGTTTATACTATATCAAATAGTTCCAATCTTCTATAACTGAGTCCTACCCTACATCTCCAAATTCCCATCCTAGTCTCTCTATTCCCCCATACTATATTAAACTGCAAATTGGTTTGTAAATATATCATCTGTGGTATTTTATATGAGAAAAGTGCCCCCCCTCCACAGCTCTAAACTGTTTGAAATCTTGGTTCCCAGCTGGTGGAATTGTGAGGGGATATTTATGAGATTATAGCCTTGATGAAGGAAGTATATCACTGGAGTTGGGCTTTAGGAACTTAAAGACCCTGACACTTCCAGTTCATTCTTTCTGCTTCCATTGGTTCCAGATGTGAGCTCTCAGAATGCTGTTCTAATTACCATGCCTGCCCTATGTTTTTCCCTTGGTCATAGTGTTTTATCCTAGCAACAGAAATGTAACTAAACATGTTCTTTATTTCTAGCCTTTGTTTATCATATTTACTCTGGCATTTTATATTCTGGTTAAGATTCCAGCTATTTAAGGATGCCTAAAACTATTCAGATATGTTCTTCTAGAAGTAAAGCAATTTCGGCTTTATTGTGATAAAGATGTTTTAAAGATTTGAGGATGAACGTTGTTTCTCTGCCCATAAACATACCATTTGACAACCAGTATTGTTGAATTAATGGTCCCGTAGTTGGGGTATGTTTTCAGTAGCAGCTACAGTGGCTCCCAATATGTTCATATGCTGCCTTTGGTTAATTCTCTTCTTCACCTTAGGCTGATATGCATTTTCATCGTTTAACACAATCCAAAATAAATGTGATAACTTTTAGAAACATGTTCACTCCTTAGAAAAATAGAAACCACTATTTTCCTGATATGGACATGGATTCATTGCTGTTTGACTTTTCTTTGAATATTTCTAATGAAGTGTTCCTCTTTTATTCTGGAAGAATGGGTGAAGTTCTAACAGTGAGCTGCAAATCCAAGAAAATAAGCATTAAATATTTCTGTAATATTTAGGTTGTTCTTGTACTTCCACACTAAAAAATGTAAATATTTAAATGTTTTAGGGAAATTTCAGGAATTTTCCATTTTGCATCACCTGTTGATCGCTTCTTATCAACAGATGCTGAATGTTTTATTGAATTCTGCTTTTCTAAAAGAGTTGCTTTAGATATCACATATTTATTCACATATGTTGATTTTCTGTAGGAAAATATCTTAGTATTGGAGATGTCTAATTTCACATGATAAATGTCATTAAAAAGCATTGACTGTTCCACTAACAAGCTGATGTGAAAATTTTCTGAGGTATCATGATGCCTTTGCACTAATGTATCCTGATTATTCTAAGATATACTTGGCTACTTTAGGTAAACCCACCTGTACTAAACTCATAATAGCATGGGTGCAATTTATCACTGTCTTTCTGAGTAACAAAACGTACTTGAAAGGAAGAATTCCTGTGGATATTCTATTCAAATCCACTTAACCATGTTCATTTTCTGAATGTGCCTAATTCGAGTTCATCCGTGGTTCAGTGATCTGTAATGAGTGAGTTGGTCAAGACATTTTTCTGAGCTAAGACTGAGTCTTATTTGCTTTGAATAGATAATCATAGATACTTTAAAAAGGAAAAAATGATTTCAAATGCTTAGTTTAATCCCACAGTCCTGACTAGACAATGTTACTTAACATCTTTGAGATCTCTATTCACTAGTCAAAGAATGGTGTTAGTATATTCTCTGCTGCCATATGCATATAGCTATAAGAAAAATATCAGACAATATACTAGTTTGGGTGACTTATTAATGAGAAATGTTAAATTGTTTTACAGCCCCCTTAATTGTTTTATATATAAGACAATTTTTCAGATTATCATGTTACATATAAAATGAACTGGTAGAAGTCTACCAATCTCATCTGAGAATTACTGAAATCTATTAGTTTCTTGATAATATTGCTCATCCAGGTATTCGACATAAATTGATGTTTCCTTGCTGCTTTCAGATTAATTTGTATAGCAGCTGAATGACTCCATCTATTCTGAAGAACTCCCATTTGTCAAATAAGATGTATTTAGGAGTCTTCATTTTCACATTCCTTTGCATTAAATTATATCTTTATAATAATGATGCATTTATCTTTTTTCTAGGATTGTACTTGTTTGTTCATCATATAAGTCTAAGTTTTGTCTGGAAGCGACCTTTTCTATATTTATTCATTAATAAATTCTTAGGAATAACTCAATCCTGTTTATAAAAGAAAATACTGAGTAAATATTGAATGAAATAATGTATAGAGTGAGAGCTGTATAAAACAATGGGAGACGAATGAATAAAAGGCTTTCATAAACAATGAGTTCATTGAGAGAAGACCTACTCTTTGACAAATGTGTGTATACAAGTCTCTACCATTGGACGAGCCTCCTCATGATGTCAAATACACTAAAATGTGCCCAGTATTCCCCAAATCATATTCTTAATGTGCACAGGGATAATGATTATTCTTAACTTTGATAATTTCAATTCCAGAAACACAACCACTGACAACTCTATATTACATAAACAGCAGAAGAGTTGGACACCTATGAGAAACTGTCCTGAAAATGTCATTTCTTCATTAAATTGAAAGAGAAACACATCATATTCTTTCTTTGTTCTCCTTTTGCCTTCTAGAAACACTGGGTCTCTGCTTTAGAATTTCTCTAGTAAGAGGCTGGGCAGTGGTGGCGGACGCCTTTAATCTTAGCACTTGGGAGGCAGAGGCAGGTGAATCTCTGTGAGTTTGAGGTTAGCCTGATCTACAGAACTAGTTCCAAGACAGTCTCCAAAGCAACACAGAGAAACCCTGCCTCAAAAACTCAAAAAAATTCTCTAGTAAAAGAAATTATTCTTTCTCAGCTGATTCTGACAGTATGATGTCAGGTACAGTGAGATTCATAGCGAAGTGTGTGATGATACATATATATATATGTATATTATATATGTTATATATATCATAATGTAATAGTATACACATTGTACTTTCTCAGCATTGCCCATGGCAGCTACAGCAGGACTGTAGAATGTAGTTGATTCATACTAAAAATTCATGAGGACTTTGGATGCTGTTTTATTAAGTGAATCTTCTGTGAGATTCAGTGAGGGCTGTGTTTCTGCTTCTCCTTAAGTCCATACATCCCTTGAGAACTGATTTTTTTTGTCTTTTTTAAGTAATCTTAGAACCCCCTGTAAATTCTGCTTCCTGGAATTCCAGAAATGATTAAATCTGGAACCATCACTAATTCTGTGTTTTCCCTCTATTCTTCTTCTTTTACCTTTGCTTTCTTAATTATCCATTTTGGAGTACACTATAAGATTGAATTTTTGTCAGCAATGAACTAAGCTACCCCTTGCATTGGAGATAAAAGGTACAGGCATTCTAGACTAAGTGTGCTGCTTCATGCTAGCCTGTGTCCTAACACAGGTGGAGGTGGATGTAGACATAGTGTTAAGAAATACACACGGGAATGGCACATGCTTTATGCAAAATGAAGTTGATTCGCTGCTTACTTTCACTTTGTCTGTGTGTTCCTTTGTGACAATATTAGTCTTTTTTCAAAAGACTACCAAAAAGTTTTTATATATTTTTGTTCTAGCCATATAATGGCCTTTAAAATGATTTTGATTGCATTGAACTGATTCATACGGCTATCTGTTCTCCCTAAATTGAAGCTCCAGATAATCGTAAGAAAGAAGAGGAAAGTATGGCGATATGACTACTTCATTAGTCTCATACCCTGGGACTGGAGAAGGAGCGCCTGCTGGTTTCCAGCAAACTGAGTTTCTGACAGGCTGCTTAAAGAAATGAATTTATCTTCAGAAAAACTTACTCAAGTAAGCCTGTGGATGTGGCCATGATGGCTGTCAGGCTTCTAGTGAATCTGGTCATGATGGCTGTCAGCCTTTCATTAGCCTGCATCCCTTTCTCAGTGGATAGTTCTAGAAATCCAGTCCACAATCCTGATAGAGGGGTTTGCCTCTGATTTTATTGTTTCCTACATGTAACATGATTAATTCATGTATATTGTATATACTCATTACCAATACTACTCAAACATTTAGTCACTTAAATTATTACCTGAATTGTCAACTTTTAAGCAGGAAACCCAACCTATTTTAGAATTTAATAAATACAACTACTCTCATTTAGAATTTCATAAATATAATTGTTGTATACAACAAAACTCATTATATTTGAGTAATATTCAAACAACTCTTGCTAATGCACAGTTTAATTCAGCTGATTAAAACAAGGCATTTACAACTTCAAAGTTTCCTTATGATGCTTTTAAAGAAAGCCTCTATAGTGGAATGACACAGATTTTTCTTCTCAGGAGTAAAAACTATAAGCTGGCAGATGGTCTGCCATTACTGCAGTGGAAGCAAAATCCTGGCTCCTCCTTTAAGCCTTGCCTCTGAGTATTTGACCTTACATGAACCACAGAATCTCACAGGGTTCCTTCTGTTTCTTTTTTTGAGTAGATTGGGACATATAGACCCCAAGATCCCTTTAGCTCAAAAGCTGTGATTGTGACTTATACCGTTCACAATGATATCCCATCAGCTCTCACGTTGTGATTCTGGCTTATATCCTTCACAGGTGATCAAAGAGCCCTATGACAGAGGTTCAAAGAATAAGCAAGGGTGAGCAGGCACAGGAAGAAATGTCCAGCAGAATATTAATAACTCTTTGCTCAAATTCCTTTATATCAGCTCTCTATGTACACTTCTGTCTAGTAGCCCTTCGTCCCATTGTTATTTTTAACAATGGCATAAGCAGAGAACATTAGCATAGGGCTCTCAGTGCTGTCAGGGTTGCAGAGGGATTTGTAGACCTGAGCTAAGGAAAAATGACTGACTGGTACATTTAATTTATTACTTTTATTGACTTCTGCAGCACCAGCGTTGTAGTACTCAGAAGGGCCATACCGGCTAATAAAATAGGACTTTAGAATTGATGTAACAAATAAAATGCCGAATAAGAATGCCATTGTTATTAAAATGTAGTGACACTATTGATTTAAAATAAATATATTAGCCAGTTTGCTGTGCATTTAGGACTGGACTCAGACTTTTAAGGCACCATTTGGGTTACTGGTTTACATGACAAATGAAAAGCTTCTTACCAGGAGAAGTAATGCAGTTTTATGTGGCAGAATTACCATGGAAACAGAAATAAATCCTGAAGCTAAATAGGGTTGTGAAAATCCTGTCTTCTGAGTTCAGCTTTCGGGTTCTATAGAAGAAATTCACAGAAAGCTTACCACAGCTTTCCTTTTAAATGAAAAAATTATGGACTTGGTACTTCTCACCTCCTATCAGCATGGAGATTTTGCTTTTCACTCTAATTTCTGGACAGACAGTAGGCTTAGATGAAACATGTATACACTCATATGCATTCATGTGTTCTCACATGCACACGGCTCTCGCTGCTCTGCTTTGCACAATACAAGTTTAAGTGACATGTAATCCGGCACTTTTCAACACGAGCTGTCTCACTCACAAGTTTGGTGTTTAATCATCCTGGGAAACAGCTTCTGCAAACACCATGATACAATTTAAATTGTTAACTTTTGGCTACAGATAACTGCCACAAAGAGCAATAAATTTTCTTGCAATTCAATACTGCACACGCATAAGATGTGGGATTTCCCTCTGTATGTTGTGAATATGTTTTATTACCATTGGTTAATTGGGCCTGTGGCAGCACAGAAAAGAGCAAGGTGGGAATTTCAAGCAGAGACAGAGGAGACAAGAAGGCGGAGTCAGGGAGATGACATGTAGCTGCTGAAGGAAAATGATGCCTGCCCCCGAACCTTACCAGTAAACCATGAGCCTCGTGAAAAATTACAAAATAATAGGAATGGGTTAATTTAAGATGTAAGAGTTAGTTAATAAGAATCCTGAGCTAATAGTCCAAGCAGTGTTTTAATTAATACAGTTTTATGTGATTATTTCAGGTCTGGGAGGCCAGGAAACAAGCAAGCAGCCTCTGTCCACACACATACACATACGCATATGCATACGCATACACATACACACTTGTGCATTGTGAGTGCTCATAGACTTCTGAACAAGGCATCAGATCTGCTGGAATTAACATGTGGTTGTCAACCACCAGAAATGGGTGATGGGTGCTTGGAAGCAAACTCTGGTCCTGTGCAAGAGCAATATATTCTCTTTATCACAGAGCTATTTCTCCAGCCTTACTCTTAGATTCCTTCTGTAAGAAAGCTAAGGGTAATGGTATGAAGAGATGGCTCAGCCTTCAGGAGCATTTGCCCTCTTCAGAGAGCCCAAGTTCTATTTAGTCATACTCTAGGACTTGATGGGAAGTGTTTATTTATTCACATTAAGATAGAAACTATCAAGTGGGCCCTGTTCATCACTTTGACAATTGCACCCAGTGTTGAATAACAAGTAGGAGACACTGTGAATATTTTTGGTACTGTACAAATATAGTGAGTTAAACAACTAGATGCAGAGGTATAATTACTCTTCCAATAATTTGTGCATCCATAGGAAGTTAATTTGAAAGCTGAAGTAGTCTAAAAACAGTGATTGACTGGGGTAGACTTTTTTCACTACTTGTGGCATCTTAGAATGTGGGCCTGGCTTAAAGTATGAATCTTAATCATGTTCCTAGTTTGTAAACAAGTGGTTTTCCCTTGTCAAAAGTAACTCTGGACATATTGTTACAGTTTGTGCCCTCCCAGTGAACAGTATCAGGTGCTGGTTTCCAATAAGCTTTAAGCCTTGTATATTTTGTCTTAATAATTAATATATTTTGGGTGTCATGGTAAGGAGGGGCCATAAAAAGCACTTGTTAGCCTTTGTTTTCTAAATCACGTTGAAAGACAAGACATGGCTTTTCACATACAAGTATTAGCCAATTGTATAGATTAAATCTCATAGTGACTTAAAAATAGATTAAAAATTAGGTTTTTTGTTTTCATATACACCCTACTTCATAGTTTTTATGTCAATTTGCAGGGGATTTATGACTGAACTCATCAAAAAACTTAAGCTGGCTTTGGTCTAATTAATTTATCTGTTTCTTTAAAGTACACTAGATAGTATATTTTAAAATAAATGTCAATTGTATATCTAAATGAGTCTTCTAAAATTAATTAATTGACAAGTGCAGGTGCTGAGGTGATAGAAATGGAGAAATATTCACATGCCAGAAACTCTGCTCAGGGAAAGAATCAGATAGGTCTTCATTGTGTGCTTGTTACCCACAACACCTTCATAATATGTGACTGAGTACTATGTACCAGGGATTATACATGCATGAGTGTGAGCTTAATACCTAGATAAGGGAGTTGATAAATAGTAAGAGGGAGGGAGGGTAGGAGGTGGTAAAAACCATGGGATACATTAATTAATCTCTTAATCATCTTGATAAGCAGGGCATTGATATTGCTATAATTAGAAATTCTCATTAAAATGCCCTTCTATCCCTCATAAGAAAGATGTACTTCCCAAATATGTTGTGATTATAGTAAAGGTAAGTTATTTCCAGATATATGAATGATAAATATATTCAAACATTAATTTTATTGTATAGAAGACATAGTAGATTTATTTTGTAAGAAGGTGTTAGCAGAAGTACCATTTTTCAATTAGAATCACAGAGTCTTGTCTGAACTCTGTACTGAGAGCATATATGCATCCCAAGATTTCCCTTATAAACTGAACACTACACATACCTGTTTTTAGAGACTGAAGTCTAAGCTCAAGCATTTAGAAGTCTTATGTCTGTGCTCAGTAGGAAAATCTTTTCCATTTGTAGTAATAAATAAATCATGGTAACTGGCAAAGTCTGCCCAGGGCATGCCCAAGCAAATGTGCTTGATGAAGTGGAGTTCCTTCTGCTTTGTAGAAAGAATGGGGGAAAAGTCTCAGAAATGATCTATGCAGAAGAATAGGTGAAGGAAAGGGACCTCATAAATGCAACAAAGAATGGACTTGGGATCAGAAGAGCTGAGTTCAAGTTCTGGCTTCATCAACTGATGATGGGACGTACCTAGTATAGGAACCAGTATTTTTTTTCTTTCTACAGCATATGAGAGCTGATATGTGTACTGATGCAAAAAAAAAAATGTGTGTACGAATACACATCCATCCCTGTGTACAAAGGTGTATACACACACACAGCTACATCCATGGGGGTGCTTTATGACTGTCTTCTACTTTCTTTATTTCAACTATGTTTTGTCATTTGTCCAAAACCACATATATTACCTTCCTCAGACAGTTGTTATGAATTACTTATACAAATATCAGACAGTAATAAAATATTATGTTTATTTTCTTCAACCAGAGTTTTCAGTTATCACAGTGCTCTAGAATAATTGAGGATATGGTTCCCAACAACACCTTTGACCCTAAGGGGTTCATGACCCACCCAAACAAACAAGGCAAAGTCAACAAGGAATTTATCCAGAGTGGCTGTGAGCTTTCACCACCTCTGCTTCATACTTCAGACTCCTCAATGTCTTCTCCTTGGCTACTGGTCCAGCTGTTTTTTGTAAATGATCCATAAAAATAGATTGCCAAGACCATCAGAAATTGTTATGTCATAACATGGTCTAAGCTTTTTTTTTTTTTCCCTCAAAATCTTCCCTTCAATTATGTCAGCCATTTCTTATTCAGACTATGGAAATCCTGCCCTTTAAAGCTGCTAGACCTGAAAGCTTCCTTAGTTGGGGATTGTTGCCTGCGCTCTGATTCTTTTACATGCAAGAATACTGCTTTACTACACAGGGACTAAATGTCCTCTCAGTATGAACTGGCTACTCAGACATTTACTTTTCCTCTGTCTGTCTGTTTCTGTCTCTCTGTGTGTTTCTCTCTTTCTCTCTCTCTCTTTTTTTCTCTCTCTCTGTCTTCTATTCTTCCCTCCCTAAGGTCTAAACATTTTTTCCAGTGCCCAAAATTCTAACCATCAAATAAAACCCATGCACTAAACTTTGTAAGAAAAAATATCACATTGCCAGAGGAATACTGTTTCTCAGAGGGGGGCGGGGTTGGGGACTTAGAGAGTTTGAGGACATATGCAGGGTAGAAAGCATATCTTTCAATGTGCAGAACAGTCTGGAACTGGAGTGCAGATTTTGTTATAGGAACTTCACATTTTGTGTCACAGTGAGTTGAGGCTCATGGGGGTAACTACTGATTAATCAAAAAGCTATCAGTTTTAGAAAGGACACTATTGTATTTAACTTACAGTCTTATTTTCCAGAAATATAATTTGTGAAACAAAGACACAATTTTTTAAGTTTTTTTTTTTTTTTTCAGTTTTCCTTTGCCCAAGATCAGTATAAGAGCATAGTCTCGTTCTAACACAAAGCTAACAACAATAATGTTTACACAACTCATGGAAATACAAGTTTCTCTCGGTTCATCCTTTTTCTTCTGTTAGAGAAGCTTGTGGGATAATAACAAACTTCTTGTTTATACTTCATATGATAGATCTGAGAGAATCTGACTGTCAAGGGAAGGCAGGACTCAACCTTAATTACACCTCAGGGTAGCAGGCTTGTGGGAAGCAGAACTTGCCAACTCTTCAGTAGAAGAGGACTGTAAAAGGATTGAAACTAGACCCCTTGGGAAACTAGCTTTGTGGAAAGGGACAAGCAGATGTCAGAACAAACCAGAGGAAGTTAATGAGGCTTATATAACTCTGGCTAACTAATAACTTGGTGGTAGACAGAATGCAACCCATTGTCAGCCAAACTACCTATCACTTTCTACGTTTTCCTGTTTCTCTCTCAATAAGATATGTTCTTCCTGGTGATGGCTGCCTTACAGCGTCATTCTTGTTCAAGTAAACTGATTTCTATTTCTGTAATAAAATTAGTGTCTGCTAGAAAGAAAGGCTTTGAGTCAGGTGTAAGAATGTGAATGAGAATCATGATATGCATGTCTCATTTGCTAAGTTTGTAATGAGTGCTTTGTGTATATTTGAAGTTCATTGGTAATAACTTTTACAGTGCTTGTCTCTAATTGTAATGTTGTTGAGGTAGTTCTGGAGTCATCTATACATTTTATTAACATTAAATTTAGGTGATGAATGTAAGTACTAATTACATGGAAGCTTAACACTATTGTCAGTATTCAACTAGGGTAATACAGTTCAGGATGCTGAACAAAAGCTGCATTCTCTGTGTGTACATATATGCTTGACCTTTTTATTCTTTAAACCTATGCATTGGTTGAAAAATTGCAGGTCTTTTTTCTTATAGGTCTTTCACATATTATTTATTTCAAAATAATTTTTCTGTCATACACTCCAAATTTTATGTCCATTACTTCAAAATCATGTAGGTCATGACAGTTCATTTCTTTCAAGATTTGTAAGAACTGAGAACATAATCTAATGATCAGGAATGCTCTTTTCTATCTTTCACAACTAGGTTAAGGATAATTCAAGAATTTATTTGTATTTACTTCTCATAAAACTTAGATTTATAGTATAAAATGTGAGAGTTTGATGTGTTTAATAGACACATTGGAAAAAAACCCGAAATTTTAGTATCTTTCTAAACATCTAATTCATTTATTAATAAATATACTGAATTTCAAATGAGTTGGACAAACTAAACACAAGAGCAAGAGTGAAAAAGGGAGAAGGAAGAATTAAAGGAAATATGTTCGATAAGGAGGGAGGAAGAGAGAAAGGCAAAATAATCTGCTACTATTTTTAGGAAACAGTTGGGGATCTAGAGTCTAATAGACTGATATGGAGGTACTTAAGAGACCAAAGTAGAAGGATTACATTGAGTTCAAGAGGCCAGTCTGGCTATATAGTAAGTCATAGATTTCGCTGTGTAGTGAGATCTTGACATAAGAAATAAAATAGCCAAAAAAAAAGAGCCAGTTTTTTTTTTTCTACTTACAGTTTCTTCTTAAACACCAGTAGTTTGGATTCTGGAATTAAAATGAAATGTTACTTTCAACCAAATACTCAAATTTTAATTTTATATTTTATAAGTCATAATTTTTCACTAGGTTAATCATAGAAAGTATACTTATAAACTAATTTTATCCTAGCACACAACTGTTTTCAAATAGATCTCAGTGAGGAAACTCTTCTGTCAGAAGACATTTGAGGTCACTGTACATACTTGTATGGAGGAAGGAGGCTGCCTATTAAAGACACATCTCCCCAGAAGGCTGTAGCAACACTGACTCCCACAGATCGTGCCTCTGGGCTGAGCTACACCATCTCTAAAACTCTGCTGCCAGTCACGTCATTCACTGAGGAACTTTGCAAAAACTTTTGTATCTTGATAGCAAATCCAGAGGATCACACTTACCTCTGTTGATGGACAGGCTCCATATGGTACAATTAAAACTTTCTTGGGGACTCCAGTATGCAGAAAAAGAAACTAGGAACCACTGTTTACAACTTTTAAGGGCCATTTTGTGATGCAGATGTTTAATTTGTAGTTAAAAACTAACCAAACATACATGGAAATGGTTAAAATATTTATTGAGCAACCTTCATAAGTCAGTGCTGAAGATTCTCCCTGATCTGTCTTCAGAATCTTTCTAAAGTCTCATAGTGTCAAGCAAATCATTACACTAATCCACCCAGTGAATTAATGATGATACTTGGCTTTGTTTCAAGTAAACTTATTCCATCTTAAATTCATATCAGAAAAATGCTATTTTACTATCTAATGCACCACCCTTGGTCCCACCACCATACACATTATTAGACAATGTTTAACATGGAACCAATTGTTGACAGAAATAGAATCCTAATCTTTCAGAAAAGAAATGAGCTTATTTCTCCTGAGAAACTCTTCACTTAAACAAAGTTCTATTAGCCATCAACTAATACCCAGAAGACTCACTGGAGTATGTCTTTCTACTGGAGTGCTGATTTAGAAGGTGACCATAATAAATAGTCAGTGTTGACTACTTGGCAGCTATTATTAATCAGTTCCTTCCACAATGTCTCCTAAGAGACTGTGTTACTACTTTCCTAGGTACTTAGGTTTCAGAAACAGGGATGGGGAGTGATCAATATTACAAACAGACTATGCCACCAATATGTCTTTGTCTTCAGATAACAGCTGAGCAGATGTGTGTTATATCCTGCTAGATGATCTGAAAAACAATGTCACTCCCAGAGAAGTCAGAACAGACAATACTATTGTCCTCATCTTTGATCATTTTAATCCCCCGATTCCTTTGGCTTGCACTTCTCTTTTTCTGCTCCTCTTGACTTTTGTCAAAAGATTTGCTTTTGCTTCAGTTGCATCCTAACCTCTTTTAGTCGTCTGTACGAGAGGTATTTTGTGAAGGGGTGGGTATTTTGCTTTTGTCAGCCAAAAGGATCTGTAAACCTGAACCCAAGGTTATTCTTCATTTTGAGGGCTCCACTATAACCTTTGACTACTATTATGAGGTTGGGACAAATTGAATTTTTTCTTTTAATGGCCAGTGATTCAGGGCAGACAAAAAGAAAGGTTTTTCCCCCATCTTTTATGTTTCTGTCTTTGTGTAATATTAGAACAAATCAGTGATTCTCACAAGAACCTGAAGAGTAGGTGAGATAAATCTTCAGAGAAAATCCCATTATGAGGCAAAACCTTAGGGTTTCCAAGTAAGATACAAGATGCGATTGTTTGACTATGGCTCAGGTAGGCCAGGCTAACCAAATTCAGGGAGGTGTGACTGATTTATAGTCTGTTGATACTGACCGGCCTTGTTCTTGATGAGAAAGGAGTGTCTACAATGTCAACCAAACCAATCACATGCTTTTTTTTTTGATCAGCTGTGTTTAACCACCAAGGTTTGCCATTCAAAGCCAGCTATAGCTCTGTTTAGCTCTCTGTACTTTTTATCAGACCAACACATTTGTGACTTTGGAAAACCTTTGAATAACACAGGGCAATAACAGATTGAAGATGCATGGTCATCTGAACCTCGAAAAGGCTCCTGTCATGAAGGGATTGTAGCCCTGTGAAATTCACTGCTAGATAGCAAATCATTTATTTTCAGAAGTAAGTATGAGAGACTATAAAGGGAATATCTTAGAAGTCTGGGGGTCTCACCAAGGCATCAGAGTTCTCACTCTGAACTCTGGGTGAGGGAACTTCTCACACTCTGTTTTTAGTAGATTTTTTTTTTTTTTTTTGAGACAGGTTTTCTCCGTAGCTTTTGGTTCCTGTCCTGGAACTAGCTCTTGTAGACCAGGCTGGCCTCGAACTCACAGAGATCCGCCTGCCTCTGCCTCCCAAGTGCTGGGATTAAAGGCGTGCGCCACCACAGCCCGGCCTTAGTAGATTGTTTGACAAAGGGATATTTCTATTGATTGATGATTAATAAAATTCACCATGCAACAAATTTGTCCATGAAAAATAAAATCTGTGCTATGCTACCAGCACTGTTAGGAAACAGAATAATGTTAACCTGGCCTGCTAGTAGGAGAAAGACATATATGAAAAGACCAAACACAATTAGGTATCTATTAGTATCCAGTCTGGGTTAACTCTTTTCCCTTGGATCCCAAAGTTTAAAGATGTTCAGGTCTTTGAAGTAAATTTTTATAACATATCTTCTGCATATTCTCCCATACATTTTGAGTAATCTCTAGATTGTTTAAATTCTTGTTTCTTTCCCTCTTCTATTTTTAAAGGGTTTTAACAATTTTTTATATACTTTATTTTAAAACACGTTTTACAAACATTGCACAAGAAAATTATCCATATCCAAAGTCTATACTACTTCATGAACTTCTTTGCAATTGGAATTAGCATATAAATGGAAGCTATGGAACTTCACATTAAATTGTATACTTTCAGTATGAATTATATTTAATATACTTATCCACCACTCAACCCCATAGCTCATGACCAAATTAGAGAAACAATTAACTTTATTTCCCTTCTCATAATTTGTGTCCACTGCCTGCATTCAATTTTTTCCTATCTTTTAAAATTTAATTTTCTTTTCTCTTTGCTTGTTTTGTTTTTTGAGACAGGATTTCTCTGTAGCTTTGAAACCTGACCTGGAACTAGTTCTTGTAGACCAGGCTGGCCTCGAACTCACAGAGATCCTCTTGCCTCTGGCTCCTGAGTATTGGGATTAAAGGCATGCACCAGCACCACCCAGTTTATTCTCTTTTCTTTAAGTTTTTTTCTCAAATTGCTATTGTTTTACATATTAGTTAGAAGATTCTAAAACAATTTCCATATGAATTCAGTAAAGAAGCATAGTTTCCCAAGGGTCCCTCATTCATGATCTGTCTGCTTCATGTACATGCAGATCTAAGACACCTGGTATCCTCCTCATGTCCAAGGCAAGCTTCTGGCCTTTGAGAGACAGATGTCCTGGGTCTGCATCTTTTATCCTTGAGGTTCTGTTCATTGATGGGGAAAGCTGTCTCAGCAAGTATGAAGCTCTGGCTTTATTTTAACTCTGCTTTTAGTTTTTTTTTTTTTTTTTTTTTTTTTTTTTTTTTTTTTTTTTTTTTTTTTTTTTAGTATTTCTGTGTCTATTGCTCAATGGACCTTCTGCCTATTTATAGGTACAGAGAGATGGGACAGGGATTCTTTCCACAACACTTTTCTACTGCATAGGGTAAGCTTAAATTTTAAAGTTTTGTGGGTAAAAATGTGAAAACCAGGTGTATGCTGATAGCAAAACCAATCCTCTTTCTCTCCCTCTACCTTACCAAAATTGCTGGCAGAAAAAGCCGACAAATCTTCAGAGAAGGAACCCTTCATTGTGCATAAACAGTGATTATCTCCTTGAACTTGGGGGCTTAAAATTGTCTTATTACCTATAAAATCGATAAAGATATAATGTTCTTCCAATATGTGCAGTAAAATATGAATAATTCTAAAGATTGCTTGAAGGTTTTGGGTTTTTTTCCACTTAAAAAACAGACACAGATTCAGTCTGAATCCTTATTGCTTTGTAGTGTAGTTTGTTACCCATGAAACCAGAAATTTGAGGATATAGATGATCTGTTGGAATTCATGGTTTGAATATACATTTTGGGGGACAAATGAAAATGATGTTTTTCACCATCCATTGAATTAGGCTTTAAAAGGATTCCAAAAGGTATGGTAATATTAATTTACTTGTTTCTTATGAGTAGAGTCAGTGGTAACTACAAAATTATCACTACCAAGATATACTGGATAAGGAAATTTGCCATCAGAAGATGTTCTCATGCCTGTCTTCCTCTCATACTTTCTTGTCCATGTGATCAGAGGTTTCTGTTTTACATCTAAGCATGTTAAACACCTAGTGACTATTTCTCTGAACTTGCAGACATTTAGGCTAGATTCTGTTTTTGGCTTTGTTTTTCTCCCAGTAATTTCCCTGGATGTCCTATATTACAAATTCCAAAACTGTTTGTTAAAAATTCAAATTTCTGGGCTTGAATAGAGATTCTTAATCAGAGTACCTGAGAGCAGAGATTAGAAAATATTATTTTGCTTGGAGTACTAGCCCACTCCTTTCATCCAAGCACTTGGGAGGCAGAGAATGGCAGATCTCTGAATTAGAGGCCAACCTGATCTACAAAGAGAATTCCAGGACTGCCAGGCCTGTTGCACAGAGAAAGCCTGTCTTAAAACAAACAAGCATACATACAAAAACAAAAAGAAAATAGTATTTCACATAGGATATAGTGTCCTTTTTCTATAGTATGATTATGGGGGAGATAAAGGCAATAATTGTTAAATCCAATAATTTTTAGAGAGACTGGGAAATATATTGGGATCTGTGCTCAGAAACCAAGCAAACATGTATTCCAAACAAGCAAGCAATCATAAAGACAAAAATTGCACAGTTAACACCTCCCAGGTACTCTAAGGATTAAAGGCTATTGAGAAGTTAGGAATTTTCAATAAAGATTATAGGGAGATTGTAGAGGTAAATGACTTGTAATGACACAATGGGCCAATGGTTTTGCAGTTTTATGGCCCTTCTCACTCCCTCTTATCTGATGACAGAGGATATTAGCTTGCTTGCAGCGAGAATAAACTACTACTTACCAAGTTTATTTCAGTTCTGATGAGTTTTTCTATCCTGGTTTCAGATAAAAAGTCAGAGAACAGAGCACAATAGATGGAAAGTGTCTCATCAAAATCTTCAGCTGCTAAAAAGTAGTGTTGAATGTGTGACATCGCTCTATTATCCAAAACATTTAATAGAATGAATGCAAGCAAACTTTGATAATTCAACAATGCTTGCATTTGAAGAGTATCCAATACCCAAAATCACATTATTTTTAGCTGCATTAAAATTACATATTTTCATAGTACTGATACATGTTAGACAAATACAATGATCCTGAGAACTTGACCATGTAGACCAAGAATTGGTGTGGGAGAATTGTCTGTATTTTGTCAATCATGTTTTAAATAAACGCTGATTGGCCAGGCAGGAAGTATAGGTAGGAAAACCAGACAGGAAGTAGAAATGATGTAATGGGAACAGGAGAATTCTGGGAAGGAGGAAGTTGATTCCTCCCACTGTTGCCTAGACCACCGAAGCAGCCGGATATGATCTGCAACCACTGAAAAAGGTACTGAGCCACAAGGTTAACATAGATCAGAAAAAATGGGTTAATCATGATGTGAGAGCCAGTGAGAAGCTAAAGCTAATGGGCCAATCAGCTTATAATTTATGGATACCTATGTGTCAATTTCTTTGGGGCTAAACAGTTGTGGGGTACCAGGCAGGACAGAAAATCCTAACAGGCCAACCCCTCATGTTACAAAGAATATATACATGAGGGGATATCCCATAGGAGTTCTGGATCATATGACAATTACAAATTCAACAGTACCTTCTGGAAATTACCTGTACAAGGATCCTATGGAAATGCTCTTTATTGCTACTGAAAAATGGTAACTGTATATATGTTTCCATTTAGATAAAACTAATAACTGAAACACAGTTCAAAATAGCTAAAATAAAGGGATATTCACTGACTCATGCTTCTTGAAAGTTCCTGAGTCACTGGCTTCATTTGTGGCTGTTTGTAGGTACTCAGAGGGTAGAATCAGGCATTAGTTCTAGCTTTCTTTGCCTCATCCACAGAAGTTTTCCATTTTGTGATGAGGGAATACATGCCAACAAATAAGACTATATCTTCCCTTAGAAGGTAAAGAAAGATATTCTTTGTCTCTTTACTGAAAATCCCAGATCTAATTTGCTAGTTTGGTCGTAATATGGAGGTATTTGGATTGGTCTAGGTGAAATATCTATTTCTGTGACCAGAGGACAAAGCTGAGGCAGCCTGGATTGGCATCACTAAAATGTGAAAGAAGGATAATTGACACAGGTGGAACACAAAGTCCAGCAGACCGTAGCAGGAACGATTCAGGCAAGGGCTTCTTCAGTGTTAACATTGTTGTTGCTGCCTTTGGTCTGCTCGTCATCAGTATGTTAAAATCACGATAGCTGCTGCTATAGCTATTACCACAGAGTTAAATAATATCTTATAACATGAGTAACTTTAATAAAAAGATGGAAATGCTCAGGTCTTAGTTTATTTATATATTTGAACTTTTCATGTGATCTGCTATCAGATATATTATTAGATGTGAAGTCCAATGTGCCTTATTTCATCTCATCTTGTCCCTTCTATCCTAATAGGGTTGATGACCAGTATGTTTATTCTGTGTTACCCAGGTTGTTGTTCTTGCAACACCAAAGCAGATTCATATAAATGATTTCTGTAAAATAGGCTGGCATGAAAGACATGTTATGTGGCAAGTTAGTAGAGAAACTTGGAACTAACTAGGCTTTAATAGCACTCATTTTTCTGAAATGTGTACTGTTTAATGTTACTACTGTGTATTACAATTCGGTATTGTTTTTCTTTCTTATTTTTTCAGGTAGCCTCAGGGTTCATTCATTTTTACTCATTTAGCAACCATGTATTAAGCTACTCCAAGAAGTCAAGCAACAAAATAATATTCCAACTGGCACATTCTACACAGAATTATTCTAAGTCTTAGACCCTTGAGAAGAACATGTGGATATCCTAACACTAAGACAAAAGCTGTTTTCTTTTTTTCTTGACCACACTGCTATGAAGAGTTAAATGGAAGACAATTACATGTTAATGAAAATCTATATATTCCCAGAGAGGCTAACTGGTCCCTCTGAGAGTCTCTCAGAGGAACAATCTTCACCATAATCTCTTTAAGGAATACATTTCAGTTGAATTCTGGTTGTATCTTTGTCAGGGAATGAATACAAAAAGATGGCGGTGTTGAGTTATTGATTCTCTGAATGTCAGGTGGAGAGCAGATCAAGTGGGCACACTATGAAGAGAATAGGAGGGAAGCAGGGCAGTTATGCATCTCTGGTTCTGGTAGCAGCTAGCCCAGCTATCTTACCAGCTTTATTTCAATGAAAATAGCATATAATGCTAAAGGGTTTGGGTAATATTTAAAAAAAATACAAAATAATTTATAAAATTTTAATGTTGCTCTCATGATGTATCCTGAATAGTAAAATTGTCTAAATCCACCTCCTGGCACCACGCCATTGTTTCCCATGCTATAGGTAATTTATCCCCATAAGAATTCTATTCACTGGATGCAACTTGCATCCTATGAGTTGATGCCACTTTGCCGAGAAGGAAAAGTGTGCTTTAAGAGACTGTTCAGTTTCTTCAAAATCTCCTTGAATAAGCATGGCTAAAACTAGGGACTGGAACCAAGTGTAGGAGCTTAAGCTCACAAGCCACCTTTCAGTTTTTTCTTGTAATGTGTTAAAGTGTCTGTCATTAACACATTAAAGGGTAGAACATTAGAACCCTAACATAACATGAAATTATGTATATTTTATGGCCTAAGCCAGTTATTTCTGAGATACTTTTGTCCAGGTTTCATTTATGAGAAAGCTGGACCATCTCATAAAGCTACTCAATCTTATCACCATTTTTTAAAAAAATGATTTACTGGGGAGCTGCTATAAATCATGTAAATGTAAATCATAACCATGACAGAAACACAGAGATGATTCTGTCTGATGGCTCAGCTTTAAAAAAATGAGATATCTAATTATACAAGCTCAGAAACAAAGAGTTTGCCTTGTGATGGACAGCTGCCATGGGGAGAGGGAGCTAAGGAAACCTTGCTGTATGGTTTTTATGTTCCTCTTACATAAAATAAGTAACTTCTAGAATCTGGTATAAAACAAGGCACATATTGTAAATAAAATGACATTTCCTACTTTAAAATATTTGTGAGTAACATGGTAAGTGCTCTTTCTTAGAAACTAAACAAAGCAAAGCATCAAAGAACACGAGATTTTGTAAGTGAAGGAACTGTATTCAGTTTGATTGTGGTGCTGTTAAACAGGAATGGAGAAAAAGGTATATTCTATGCTGGGATTCAAGATGTAGTCTTTAAATGGGTTTTCTTATATGACAATTAAACTTTAAAAAGTTTGAAAAAAATTCTTAAAATTTATTTAAAGAACGCTGGAGTCAGAAAGAATGGTAAGTTTCCTGTTTTTATCTGTTAAAGGTATCTGTAGGTTCACTCTGCTACATCTGTTAAATTGTCTTAGGCATATTAGAAAGGTCACAACTGTCTGAACCTTTGAATCTGATAGGTAATGTGATGGTTACTATGATTTGTCAACTTGACAGAAGTTTAGAAACATGTAGGAGACAGTCTCTGTGAATGCCTGTGTGAGACTGTCATGGTTGCATTAACTGAGCTGGGAGACCCACTGTAAGAGGTTCTATTCTTGGCCTGATATCTTAGACTGTATCAGATGGAAAAGGGAGTGGTACTGCAGCATGTGTTCATCACTCTGCTTCTTGACTGTGGATTCTGTGTAAAGAGGTCCCCCAACCTGCTGTGAGTTCCACACCACAGAGAACTGTGACCACAATGAACTCCTTACTCTGCTAAGCTGGTTTTGTTAGAGTATTTAATCACAGTATTAGGCAGGTAACAGTGGAAAAAGATGCTACTTGCTGAGTGCATCGTCAGCACACATTTGATAGATGGTGATGGAGTTCAGTATCAGTTGTAGAGAATGAGAAGTAGATCAGCAGACATGTGTGATGAGTTATGACCTCTCTCTCTCTCATTGCCAATATTCTAAAATTAGACAAAATACCTAGAGATAAGGATACAATTGAGTTTGTGTTTATTCATACCTCCTAGAGAACTTGATGAGAAAGTCAAACCAAAGAAGATTTATAGAAAAACACCAACAATGAAATTTACAAAACATAGATAAAATAGTTCTGTAGCTAACAATAGAAATGTGTTTGTCTTGTTTAACTGTATATGTGAAGGTGTCAAGCTGAATGGGCCACAGCGTATCAGGCTGAACATTGTTTCTGGATGTGTACACAAGGATGTCTCAATGTAATATTCATAAAAAGATGACTGTTCACAATGGGGGTAGATACCATTTAAAGCAGTGAGGACACAGATATTCAAAAATAAAGAAGGAATTTACCCTCTCTTCCTCTTCCTCTTCTTCTTTCTTCTCCTCCTCTCCCTTTCCGTCTCCTTCTTCTTCCTCCTTCTCCGTCTTCCTCCTCCTTACTGCTCCTTGTCCTCTTATCTTCTCCATCTTCTTATTCTTATTCAGCTTGATTTTTTCTCATCTCTTTTCCAACTCTAGGCTTTATTAGTTTTCTTATTTCTAAGGCCCCCTGCCTGTCTTTCCTGTGTGACCACCGTGCAGGTGGAGGTATGGAATTAGGCTTCTCTGTTTGCATATTAATCATTTCTTCTTACTAAGGTTTAATCCCTGTTCATAGTCTTTCTGTATCAGTCTCTTTCTTTCATCTTCTCTTCTTTCCTTTCCTTTTCCTGCCTGTATCTCATTTTATCTTTTGAATATTTATTCTATTTTTTTTTTTTGGAAAACCTTGAAGAGTAACAGACTAGGTGGTTGTTAATTTATCTTGTTATATTCCTGACTAAATATAAATGAAATTCTATGAAAGTATTGATTTTAAGGTTTTTGTATGTGTCCAAAGCAGTTTGTTTATTCATTAATGATAATCACAGCATACAGAGGGAAATCCCACATCACCTTTATCATAAAAGGGTGTTGGATTTTGTCAAATGCTTTTTCAGCATCTAATGAGAGGATCATGTGGTGTTTTTTCTTTCTGTTTATTTATATGGTGGATTATACCGATAGACTTTTGTATGTTGAATCATCCCTACATTTCTGGAATGAAGTTAACTTGATCATGGTGGAAGATTTATTTGATGTATTCTTCGATTTGGTCCACCAGCATTTTATTAAATATTTTTGTATTTATGTTCATGAGTGAGATTGGTCTGTAATTCTCTTTCTTGGTTGTGCCTTTAGATGGTCTCTGTATGTGGGTAACTGTAACTTCATAAAAAGAATTTGTCAATGTTCCTTCTGTTACTATTATGTGGAACACTTTGAGGAGTATTGGTATTAGCTTTTCTTTGAAATTCTGGTAGAATTCTGCACTGAAACCTTCATGCCCTGGACTTTTTTTTTGATCAGGAGACTTTTGATGACTGCTTCTATTTTCTTGAAAGTTATATGTCTATTTAAATTGTTCACCTGGTCTTAATTTAATTTTGGTATGTGGTATCTATCCAGAAAATTATCCATTTCTTTTACATTTTCCAATTTTGTGAATTACAGGGTTTTGTAGTATGCTCTAATAATTCTCTGGATTTCCTCTGTGTCTGTTGTTATGTCCCGCTTTTCATTTCTGACCATTGCCTACCTTGATACTATGCACAGAATGCAAACCCCTTGGTGATCAAAGACTCATGTATAGTTTTTGGGTCATTGGAAGTGACTGGCCTTGTTGCTAATAGCTAATGTTACCATTTGGCTAATAATGGATATGAACTGAGTTTTACTTTGCCTTTGTCAGTGATTTTCTAACACCATTTCAAGGCACTTTTGAGAAGCATATTCTAATTAACAAATGGGAATTTATACAACATACTGCAATGATTTCAGTGTTTGCTGAAGCTGTGAAAGCTAGGCAATAAAGGATATGAAAGGGACAGGAAGTAGCTAGTGCCTCTAGGAGATAGTGAGAAGCCTTGAATTTACACTAATTTAAGTACTTTAATGTGAATATTCACTGACTTTTTCAGTTTTACGCAATTACAAACCTTCTAGTACCACATATGTTTGCACTTATGTCACGATATAAATAGGTGAAAAGATGGCTTTGGGACTTTAATGTCAGTTTCTAGATACTGGGGATAAAGCAACAGATTGATCAAGTCTGTCAGTGATTTTAAGAGCTAACTACCATATATGCTGTTGGGTAAGAAAGTGACTGAATATAAAAGTTAATATATAATATATTTCAAAAAGCTAAATGAAAAGATTAAATTGTTTTGGCAATAAGTAAGTACTAGATGTTTGATAAAACTGTTATGTTTAACTTGATTTAAACATTATTCAACTAAACATTTTTGAAGTATTATGCAACATTCCATTAATATGTGTGTTTTTACATATAAATAAAAATAATATCAGAATTAAAAAAAAAAAATGCTTAACACATTATAACGACAAATGCTACAGAAGCATTAATGGCAATCACCCCTTGAACAAAGCATGGTATAATTCTTTAATATATTTAACATCAAGTTTGAGATTTGAATGTGTCTCATAAGTATATCATATTTATAAACGTACATATACCTACATGTATATATGTACTATCTATCTATCTATATCTATATCTATATATATCCATATCCTCTGGCTTAGAATCACAAAATCTGCGTAGCTACTCAGTGTCCTAAACTCATGTTGATGAATGATTTTGAAGTGATAACTTTCTATTTATGATATAAATTCTTTAACATAGCAAATTAGCTTTTCATCACTGTGACAAATACTTGAATAGAACTAGAAAAAATTATTTTGGCTCCGGTTTTAGAATTTTCAGTTCATAATTGGTTGCACCAGTGATTTGGGTTAGGTAGAGCATAATGTTGGAGAGTACATGCTGCTCGCCTAATCTAAGTCAAGAATGAGAATGATATGAGGAGGAGAGGAGAAGGAGGTAAAAGAAGGATATACCCTGGAAAGGCATGCCCATAGTGCCCCAATATCTTGGGCAATGCACTGTCTCCTTATGCCCATTCAGCTATGAACTCATCAATGGGTCAAGGTGTACACTATGGTAGCATGTTTATGATATGACCCACCTCAGTACTGACACCAGTTGGAAACCAGGCCTTCAACATAAGAATCATTTAGAAACATCATATCTCAATCATAACCCATTACATATGAGGCTGCATACTCCTATATGGTATATCCAGCCAAATGGAAGCATGCCCTTTCTAGAATGTTTTGTTCTACCATATTTTTAATGTGATTTTTAAAAATATTTTTGTCTTTGTCTTCTGCAACACTTTTTCATCTGTTCATAACTACAACTTGAATACCCTCGGTATTTTTGGAATAATAGTATTTTACATAAAGTCATAGCCCACTAAGATAACAGATTAATTTAGATAACAGAGAACCTGATCCTTTAGAAGTCTTTGTTTGTTTGGAAAAGCATTCTCATTTCACAAGAGGTCAGATGGTGCAATGTATTATATGGAGTCCAAAGAGACTCTTAACAAAGATACTTTAAATAATCTTTTTGCCCATTATTTCTATGTCATGTCTGTTTTTTTTTTCAATGACTATGACATCTTAAATCCTATCTTGAGTATCTGATTTTTAACAAAAGAGACAGAGGTGAATTCTGGTAATTGCTATTTTGTGCTATTTCTGATGGTTGATGAACACATACCTGCCATTTTGGGGGCTATTTTAACACCTTGTTATCACTTCAGTACCATAAAGTCTACCAAAGACTATAAGATGGGTTTTCTTGGATGTATGTGTGTGTGTATGTGTGTGTTGTTTTGCTTTGTTCAGATATTTTGTGTAAGCCACTAAGATTTTGTTGTATCTTTGCACTCTCATCTCATCTTGGCTTACTGATAGGTCAGAAATCCCAAGGTATAGTTCATAAATTTAACTTTTATACACTCTCAGCAAGTTTGCAGAAAAGAAACAATTTACTTTCTCAGAAAGAAATGGCTTTCTGAAATCAACCTTCTCAGGACCCATACAGCAGCTAGGTTGCATTGGCCATGTTTTCAATTGTCTGCATGTATCACAGAGTGTTGAAAACATGTTCAGTAGATGAAGTCTGGTTGAGTTGTGTTTTTGTCATTGTAGGATAGGAGCAACTCAACTCAAAGAATGTAATCTTTTTACTAAGATTTTGTTTACAAACATAATTGGTTTTGGCTGATAGAATTGACTGTTGGCATTTACTGCAAACTTTATTTTTTATTTGTTCGTTTGTTTATAGTTTTTATTTTTTGAGACAGGGTTTCTCTGTGCAAGCCCTAACTGTCCTGGAACTAGATTTTGTAGATCATACTGGCCTCAAACTCACAGAGATCCACCTACTTCTGCCTCCCTAGTGCTGGAATTAAAGGTGTGTGCCACCATCGCCCAACTGTAAACTTTTATATTGTCAATGCCTAATTTATTGCCTTTTTCAGGCACAGGATCCTAGGTAAAGGGGAGATGGGCTTGAACTTGGAAGAGTTGTAAAAACAGTGTCCAAGGTCACTGATCTCCTATTTGTATGCCAGAGAGTAGGAGACACAGCTTTTCTGAGCCTTGTATCTCTTCTAGGAAAGATCCAAATAATCTTCTCTGTATGACGAATTAAAAAAATGTAAATGTTACAGAAATATTTTAGACTGCAAAATCACATGTAAATCTAGATATTAAAAAATTTTTTTTTTAGTTATTAGTCTAGATAGCTATGGTCGCTTTAAAGGGGAATTGAGAATTATCTTATTTTTCACTTGCAGAGAGGAAACAAAAGGAACCACTCCCTGATTATCTAACATGTATCAGTTAATGACTTCACCCTTGAGAGTAGTGAGTCTCTGGAAAAATTACAATGAGACATATAGATTTCCCATGCAAATAATCAGGTGTCATGTTATATAGTTGCTAAGTGTCCTTGGCAAAATAACTGCAATTTCTCATAATGAAGCAGCATATAGAAATTACAAAAATCAATGGGAGAAATAATATTTTAAACCCAGAAAACAAACATTATCTGATATAAAAAGCAAGCAATGATTAATCCTTACAAAGCTAATTTTATGCAAGTTTCCATTCAGTAAACATTTCAAGTAGGTTGAATTTGGGGAGAAATGTCTGTATGCATGATTAATCCTTTATTCCCTTTCAATGCTTATTAATTTAGCTGTTACAGATTTCTGAAAATTGGAAGTCATCCCCTTTGTTTGAATAATTTTTTTTTTGTAAAAGTTCTTTTGGAATAGTAAATATGAGTACGTAGAAAAGTCAAAATCAATTCTCAAAGACCCAAGGCTACTGGATGAGTTCATGTGTTTAAAATGAAATCTCACTGAACAAAGAGCTTCTGAATTATTTTCTGTGGCTGAAGCCAATCTGTTTGGTTTTATATACACATTTGACAACTTTTTATAAAGCAACATGGTTGCTGTCAGTCAGAGGAGAACAGCCAGCTGTATGAATTCTCAGGGCTGCCTATGCACAGACCTTGAGACTGAAGCTCGAGAAAGGAATGGGACGAAGCAAACCAGAAAAGATAGCCACCCTGACCAAAGGGTAATAGCTGAAGTATAATAGAGGACACTTGAAGAGCAAAATTTTTCTTTAAACATCAGTCTTAATTTACCACTGAGACTATAATCCTTGCAAATTGCATGAGTTTAATAGTTGACTTTTTAAAAATAAGACTATTAATCTGCATTTTATTTAGGTCATTGTGATAATTGTCTTTTAGTATCTGGGCATTCATTTTATTCAAGAAAATCATTAGCAAAACCATTATCTTTCTGTCACCATGATGAAATATCTAAGACAAACAGCTTACATAGAAAAAAAGATTGACTTCAGTTCAAGAATTTAAGTAGTTTCAGTTAGTGGTCAATTAGCTCTGTTTTCTTTTGAGCTTGTGGTGAGGCAGCAAAGCATGATGGGGGAAAGTAAGATTACTTATGCCCCCTCCCATAAAATCATATATTTGTATGCTTAGTCCCCAGTAGATCAACTGTTTGCAAGGGATTAGGAGGCTTTGCAGTAGGTGTGGGCTTGATGGAAGAGGTGTGTTACTGGCAGTAAGAATAGAGGTTTCAAAAGCCCACACAGCTGCCCCCTCCCCACTTCTTCTCTCTCTCTCTCTCTCTCTCTCTCTCTGTCTGTCTGCCTGTAGATCAGGATTGTAAAGCTCTCAGCTACTGTACCAGTGTGATGCCTGTCTGTTTCCCAGCATTGGTAATTGTGTATTAACCCTCTGAAACTGTAAGCAAGCCTCCAAGCAAATGTGTTGGTCATTGTGTCTCTTCACAGCAATAGTACAGTAATTAAAAAGTCTTCGTTTTAATAAGTATTGTAATTTATATTTTGATAAACAACCCACATAGTAGTTGCCATTGAATAAAATATTGAATTATTTTTAAAATTCTAATTATCTATAAGAAACAGAAAATAATTCCCCTTTGTTTATCAATTTTGTACCCTTCAAATTTGTTACAATCACAGGAGACTATCAGAGCTTTTGTTTTGAACTGTGGTGTTTTCTTCATCAACAATCAAATTATCTGTGAAAAACCACAAATGCTTTTATCCCTCTGTAAACATATATTAGTGATAAGTTAATTTTAAATATTGAAATATTCATACCTATATAGATTAAATCCCACTTGGTCACGATGTCTTTGTCCTTTTTACTCTAGAGTTCAATTTCCAAGTGATTTCTAATGAACTGTTGCATTTATACTCACGACTAGTGTTTATCTGTACTTTTACTCTCTTTGCACATATTTGCCCATGTCTGGTATTGGGATAATGCTGGCTAAAACAAAAGGATAAAGAAGCACATCCCTTTTTCTTCTCCTGCAAGTCAGTACATAATTGGGACATCTTCCTTAAATGAAGATAAAATTAACAAAGCCTGTTGTTTCTTCTTGTGAAAGTTTATCCATTTTTAATTCAATTTTTAAATTTTTTAAGGTTTTGTTTATCTCGTGTGTGTGTGTGTGTGTGTGTACCTTATACTTGCACGTTTATGTGTGCAGGCGCACCTGGATGTCAGAACATTTCCTAGAACTGGAGTCACAGGTGACTGTGACCAGCTAAGCATGGTTCTTGGGAACTGAACCCCAGACCTATCCAAGAGAGGCAGTGGTCTTACCCTCTAAGCTTTTCCCCCAGCCTTTTGAATTTCTTTAATAGACATTAAACTATTCACTTTTCTTTTCTGTGTTTTTTGGCAGACTATTTCTTTATAAAGATTAATCTATGTTATATTAGTTAACAAACATGATCATATCGATGATAAAACATCCATTTTTTAAAATAGCCACGGTAGTAATGGTACCTCTTTCATTTTTTATATTATTAATTTGTGGTCTCCTCTTGTTTTCTTATTTTCTCCAACTGGTGACTTGTCAATTTTACTACTACACCAAAGAACCAACTTTCAGATTTAACATTTTTCTCTACATTTTAAATTTTGTTCTGATTTTTGCTATATTTCTTGTTATATTATTTATGTCTGCTTAGTTACGTTGTACGTTCCAGTTTTTAGGTGATTGATTTTAGAATTTGCCTCTTTTATTGTATGTATTGCTGGAACTTTTTTCTAAGGACTGCTTTTGCAAACATTCCACAGTTTTAAAAATTGTTTATTTTCATTTATTTAGCTGAAAATAATGTGATTTCTTTTGTTGTTTGGTATGATTTTTATTAAATCTGAAATTATCTTATTTGATTTCTAATCTTTTAAGTGTGGTAAGAATTATTGCATAGCCTCAGATCTATTCTGCTTGACAGATGTTCCAAGCCAGCTAATAAGGTATCTGTCTTCTGCTATTATTGTATGAAATAACTTATAAATGTCAATAATATCTGTGTGATGGATGACAGTTTGGAATTACTATCATTTGACTGATGTTCTGCCTACTGGATCTGTCAATTACTGATAACAGGGTGCTGGAATCTATGACTATTGCTCACATAGTTTTCAGATTTCAGTTCACAAATACTCTCACTAGATACATGTGTGCTAACAGTTATTGTATTGTCTTGGAAAATCACCATTCTTCTTATTAAACAATACTCCCCTTTATCATGGATAATTCATTTCCCTGGAAACTTGGCTTGGTCTAAGATTAATAAACGCCTTCAGCATTGTTATGGTTGGTTTTGCCATGTTTTTCAAAATCTTGTCCTTTAATGTTTCATGTCCTTATATTTAACATAAATTTTATAAAGACACCACTCACCATATTTGTGGATGTAATTTAATGCTCTCTGACAGTCTTCAAACTTTATTGGTATATTTATATTTGAAAGTGAATATTAGCATATTTAAAACATATAATGTATATTGCTGCTTTATTTTCTATCTTTTTTCCCTTTTATGAGTTATCTTTGTGTTTTAATGACTATGTGCATTTTTATTGGGTGTGATGATCCATTTTAATTGTTTGTTTGATACAATGTACTAAGAAAGAGAGTATCAATGAGGGATGATCTAGGTTAGGGTTGTCTGTGAGCATGTCTATGTGGGATTATTTTGATTTTGTTAATTTTGGTGAGAGGCCTTGCCCACTATGGGTGGTATCATTGCTTAAGGAAAGAATTCAGGACTACATCAAAGAGTGTGTAATCTCCCTTTGACTGTAGTGACATGACTCACTATTCTAATTCCCCTCCATCTTGACTTCTTTGCTGCTGCATACTGCAACCAAGAATTGTAGGCTAAAACAAACCCTTTCTTGAGGAAGTTGGTTTTGTCAGAGTACTTTATCACAGCAGTGGAAGCAAAGCTACAGCCTTGCAGTGACATGTACATCATAAAATTTTTCATTTTAAAGTTTTTAAGTGTATGGTTCTTAAAGCACATTTATGTTGTGTAGTCACAGCCAGCATCAATCTTCTGAACTTCTCATTATTTTTTAATTGTGGTAAAATATTCATAGCCCCAAATTAGCTATTGGATCATGTTTAAGTTTACTTTTTGATATCAATAACTATATCGTATTATTCAGATTGTGTTGTCTGTAATTTTCACTTCTGTCCTTTACAGAAAATTTTCATCTTATGAAGGAAAGTATGTCACAGTTATACAGTAACTTCATTTTTTCAATGATAGATACTTCATAATAACATACAGATAATACATAATTCAATAACAGACAAAGAAAATTTCATTTTTTTGCTTCTATGAAGTATCTATTCTGATGCCTCTGGTATGTAAAATTGTGCAGTATGGCCTTTTGCTTCTGAATTATTTGAAGTAGATATTGATTCAAAGATCTCCCAGTTCTAGTGTATTTGTTACTACATTTCCAGAGCAAATATATCCCCCTATGTAGGTATTTGTCTTTGGTCTTAGATTTCCTCTACATCTGGTTATTTTGAATAATGCTGTTTTTTAATGACATCAATATGCATGCAACTGCCCTGTTATTTCTCTCCTCTCATCCCCTTCCCTCCCTTCCTCTCTCACCTCTCCCCACCCCTCCCTTTTTTTTCTCCTCTCCTTTCTTCTTCTTCTTCTCTTTTCCTCTCTTCCTATCCTATCCCTTCTTTTATCCTATCCTTTCTTTTTTTCTTTCATCTCGCTCTTAGTGCCAGGGATCTTGCTTTACCAAAAGTCTAAAAATTGGTGATGAAACTGGAATTGACCCCAAGGCATCACTCATGCCAGGCAAACAACTCTTATCACTGACTGAAACTCTGATCCCTAAAACTAAAACTCAATGTTAAATAAATCCCTTAATTTAAGATGAGATATCTTAGCTAATTAGCTGCCACTTCTTTCAGAATACCAAGTCATCTAAATATGATACATTGAAGTCTATTTCTACCATTCATTTTTTTCTTTGTTTAGTACTTTAAAATCACCCAGGTTTTTCAACTGCTTTGTCTAATTGGTGTGAGGGATGTTAACAAAGGCAAGCTCACTCTTTTGTGAATGGTAATTATAAAATGCTTAGTCATTCAGTACATATTTTATTATGCCCTGCGATAATATTATAGTTCTAAATGGGAAAAGGTAATATTGCTGAGAGGAATAATGCTAAAAACATCTGTCCAATTCTAGCATCCCTACAATTATCACCTTAGATAATGGTACTGTGGTTTTTATAATTGACTTGTGCTCCTGGTCCTTTATGTCCACTTGGGGTTTTGTACAGCTTAGTAAAATTCCTTGTTCTCACATGGCCAGAATCAAGTGGAAAGTGTGACATGGGAAGTAGTCACATAACAATAAAACTGTCACCTCTTTCCTGCTATAATTAGATTGGGGAAATGAAGGTCTCTACCATCTTTCATTTTAATGGTGCATTTTAAAATAATTTCATTTTTCTATCCTTTTAGAACATAATATGCTTGAAAAATAGTGATTTCCCTGGAGTTTTCAGTTACTGTGTACTGGATTGTGTATTCTCAAAATACACGAGTTGAAGCTCTACTTCTAACTTGGATAGTTTGTGAAAATGGGTCCTTTGAGACACACAGAAAATCATTAGAGTATGTCCTCTGTGCTGGGCTGAATTTCTTCTTGGTGTTTTGTAATCATTTTTTTTTTGCATACTTTAGAATTGCTGTTGGGGATTCGATACCATAGTTTGGCTGTGGCATGTCTACCAATGACCCATGTACTAAATGTGTGACCCATGTACTAAATGTGTGACCCATGTGTTAAATGTGTGATACCAGTTTATGAGGCAATGGAACCTTTTAATACTAAAGTCACTGGAAAAGTTGAGAATGGTCCCTAGAGGATATTGGGATTCTAGGTCCTTCCTGTCTCTCTTTCTGCTCTTCAGGGCCCATTTCTCACATGATGTACTCTGCTTACATAGGTCTTAAGAGTAGGCCCATGAAAACCTGAACTGAAGCCTCTGACATTGTAGGAAAGCATGAATCCCCTGTCCTGTGAGCATTAATGTGTGATCTTTTGTCTCAGTGATGGAAAACTGACTCATATAGTCATGAGAAGGCTTTTCTTTTGAGGATTAATTTCATGCCAGTAATTAATTTATATGTATTCATATAATTTTAGATGTTATTCTAAAACTTGTCAAAATTTCTGTCTTGGTATTTCTAGCTGGCTCCTGTACTAGAATCAGAGCCTTGTTCTTATATTCAGCCCAAATCATATAAAAACAACAACAACAAAAAACCTGTTAGTAAGATTTTTGTATACCTGTTACTTTGTACTGGTCTTTAGTAGACTTGACCTTTTCTTGGGTGATTCTCTACATCATGCCCATGTAAGATGTAATAGGGAGGTTATAAGGGTGTAAAGTTAAGCATACCCCTCATATTTCAGGCTCTTAGTGTTGCTCAACTTTTCGATATTGAGACAGGTCATTGTCAGCTAGAAAATCCCTGCTTGAGAACTGTGCAATTGAATTACAAAACAAAATTGTATAAAAACCAAACTCATTGCTTTAAATAAATTTATGGTTTTCTATTGGCAACATCTTTGGTTATTCTGGACATATTTAACCAGAATAAAGGGTGGAATTCCTTTGGAAACTAGAGGTCTAATGTATTCTTTCCTCTTCCACTTCAGCTCTATTAAAGCTCATGTAGACTTGGATCTAGTCTTCTCTTTTCCCCTTAGGGCAAAGACTGGTTAGTGGAAATAGAATATTCTGGGTGTATTTTAAGTAGTCATTTTCCCAATGATCCTGCCATAAACAAAGAGTTATTATCTTTCCTCTTCATTCAAAGAATCCTGGTGGAACTTTTAGTGATGACTCACAAGATTTGGAGGATCCCATATGCATGCTCCCTACAGGAAGTCATTATTCTCAACTACTGCAACCTCACATCCAGCCTTAGTCACTTTCCCACCACAGTTCCTGCCAGAGGACAGCAACAGTTTCTCTTCCCAGAAGATGCGCATCCCTGTTTTCTTTCTCATTTATGAAGTGGAAGTTTAAGCTGTGATTTCAGTTCGCTGGTGGATTTCACGAGAAGTTTGTGTTTTCAGTTGGTATTGCTGTCTGGGGTGTGGGCAGCCTCCAGACAGCCCAGGGTTGATAAGGAATCCACTGCCTAGACATCTACTAGATATTTCCAGCTGTGAGGAGTTTAGGGGAACAAGACACTCACACTCTCTTGATGGTTTCCTTCAGACATTGTCTTTATTCCTTTTTTGTGCTCTCTATCCTTTATTTTCCTGTGATTTTCTACTCCCATTCTTGATGTTTTTCTTCTAACTCTATCTTTACTCTCGATGTTTCCCTTCTAATTCTTTCTTTCTTGATGTTTCCTTTCTAACTCTCATTCTTAATGTTTTTCTTCTAACTCTTATTCTTGAATTCCTTCGAGCCCATTTTAACTCTCTCTTATTCTATCTCTATTCTTTCCTTTACAGCTTATATATTCGTGTGAAATATTCAGACAATATAAAAATTAAAATTTGGTACATTCTGTTTTTAAGTGAATGAATACAAATAAAAAACAGCATGTTTTCTAAATTCCTTATACAATTAAACATTTTACAATATTAGAGGTGAAAAACAAATTATCGCAAGAACCCACATACATTCATACCAACCAACTTGTTATGAATTAATCATGTACACAAGTAAGTTATTCTTCTCAGTCAGTCTTTTACTGGCCGGCTGCATTTTTGCAGTTAGAAAGACAGGGCCAATTGCTTTATTACTTATCTTAAAAGGTAATCTTATAAGGAATTTTAAAGGAACCACAGATCTAAACTTTTATATATGAAAAAGTATCAGTCAGCTCTCCTTTAAATCTTTAGGGTACATACCAAATCACCAATATTTTTTTATATCAGGAGATTGAGGGCAAAAATTGGTATAAAGAATTCATTATCACCTTTGATCATCAACGGACCCTAGCAAGGAAAGTACATCAGCTAGTAACAATTGGGCTGCTTTGTGTTTTTGACCTCACCTATGTGTCTTTGTGAACTTTATATTATTTTCTAGGGTTTTTCATCTCAAAGCTATTGTGAAAACATCTGATTCAACCTGAAGTTATTTTATAGCTTTGTTTTACCTAATTATGCACATTGAAACCTTTGACTGTGTCTTTCAGCATTAAGAGAATTAGAGTCAACTTGGCTCCTGGGGACTCAGTTGTTTTTCTTAATCATTAACTTAAGCTATGATCTATGTAGCTCCTTAGGCGAAACTCATAGGCCCTGGCGGTATAGCATTTCCTTCTTTTTATTTTTATTCATCAAACACTGTATAAGGTAGCATTATTCTTATCAATTAGACAGTACAGCTTAGGGACGATTCATCTTCATGACAACCCACAGGTAAAAATGTGAGATGTTTTCATGAGATAAACACAATACATTACAGGCACCCATATATACCCTGCCATATACCAGAGAAAGATGACAGCAGCAAAGATGTAATGGCATAGCAAAAGACATTCTAGAGTCTGTGATCTCAGTGCCTTGCCTAACTGAGACTGATCAATCAGAGTATTCTCCCTGTGAGATGAAACCTTGAACTTCAATTGCCACCTGCTGTTCCTCTGATGTGGCCACTGGCAAGTTTGTTCAGTTCTTTTCATGGGAGGACAGTAGAGATGACACCCACACTCATCACATACTGGACCAGAACAGAAGTTTGGCATTGTTGCTATCATAGATTATTCTTATTAGTTTTTCCTCTCTAACAACAGTGCTCAGCTTCCCTCCATCCTCTGCCAAATGCCATTTCCTCTCTGTTCCAGGATCTTTGAACATATGGTTCTTTTGCTCAGAATGTTCTCAAAATCTTAATCTAAACTGAACTCTTTATATTGGTATTTCTTGTATAGTATATAGTATAATAATATAATATGCTTCTCTGTATTTGTTATTTTATCTATACCTTATCTATATATCTATCTTTATATCTATCCATCTATACAAATACATGTATATATATATATGTGTGTGTTCATGTGCACATATCACAATATACCAATTATTCAATACACATTTTTTCCTATCCAAATTCTTACCTCATCTGACTTTTTTTACAATTGTGTGTGTGTGTGTGTGTATATATATATATATATATATATATACACATATATATATATGTATATATATATATGAGAGCATCTATCTGATAATAGGCACAAAATAAATTTTCTAATGGCTTTTTCTTCTTGACATCGTTTTCCTTCAGTTTGAATATATAGATGTCTAAATTTAGAATTATATAATATCTAGCATATTTATATAGAGTTACTCTTTCAGGAGAAGAGAGCTAGTGTATGCATGCTGGTGATATTCCCCACATAGCCATGCTAATCACACCTAAGAGTGTTTGAATCACTGAGTTCACAAATAATTTCATCATCTGAGTTTGGGGTGGTCAGTAATTGGAATAACTTTTTTCTAAGTTGAATAAATGCATGGTGTGACTTCACTTCAAAGGTTAATGGAGTTTTGCCTCTTTGTTTACCCATCAATAATTTGAGGTATGTATCATTTGTATATTTAATACAGTACAATTTCTTTCCCATTTTGAATAAGTATGCCTGGTTTTCCTCCTGTGTTTAGGTGTGCTTTTACTCTGGGTGATTTTGAGTTGTAAATATTTCCTACTATTCTCATTACAAGTTTTAAATGGCAATGATTGAGAGATTTAAGGAGTGGAAAAAGGATTAACATCAATCAAGATTAAGATAGGTAGTTGAGTAATTCAGTCTCTTTCATTAATTAGCACGGTATATAGGGACAAGTTCTGAAGTAGGAGATGTGCTTCCTAATTATTGTAAGAAATTTGGTTTCCAGAAATATATAATGGATTTACCTTCACTATGTTGTTCTTATACAATGACTCTTAAAAATTAGTTGCTACAAGAAGACCAAATGTTGTCTGATATCCCATATGCATCAGACTTTTTGAAACATTATTTTTGAATTTTTTGAGCAATTAATATTTGGTGATCTCAAAATAGAGATTAACTGTGAATTCAAAAAGTTTTTCATTCTTCTCTCTCCATTTATTTTTGGTAGCCTGCAAAACATTATAAATTTATTACTAGAAAATTATAACTGAACTCTGTAATTTTAAGACATTATTTTAAAAATGCTTAAGATATTATGCCATAAATGTCCATGTCTATCATAAAATGTGAAAGCATAAAGTAAAGAATAATGTTCTGCTTGATCATGGTTATATGCCACCATAAGTTATATTGATGTCAGATGAATTCAGAAAGCAAATCGTTTTTGTGTGGCCTGTTGAATGATGTATAACAGAAGCCATACTTTCAGTTTCAAACGAAGGAGTTTATAAAACATGTAAAAAGCAAAAGAAAAAAAAAGAACAAACAGAAAATGGCAGTTAGGCCAGAACAGCAGACAAACAGCACTGTATAATCAATTCAGGCACTTATAACATCCAGCAGAGAGAACGGGAGTAGCCTAACTGACAGCGCAAACAGAGGTAACATAATCAAATCTAGGCCTTATAAACATCCAGAAGAACACAACTGTAGAAGAAGCAGCCGTGCTGGAGTTCCTGACTGATTGTCTACTGATGAGCTTCCGGTCTTCCACTCCTACAATAGGTGTTATGAATACCAGGGGGAAAATAGAAGAAATTACAACACCATCTGTTGGAAATGGTTTACCTTTTAGCTGTTCTCAAAGATACAAGACCTTCAACACCCTTAGCTGCTCTCTGTTTTTGTGTGTCTTAAGTGTATGATTCTTTGTAGAGCCAGAGTAGAAACTCATCCTATGATAAGAGACCTTGGATAACACTTTGAACAAATATGCATGGGGCTGACATGGGGTGGGCTACAATGCTTCCATAATCCATTTTCAGCAAGCTTAACAATAACATGACAATTTAGCAGTGAAATATATATAATATTCATTTAGATGTTTTCCCAGTAATTATTTCACAATTTCAAGTTTTTTTTTTTGTCTTTCGTAGTGTTAGTTATTTTCTATTTATATCAATGAGAGTCTCAGAGATCATTAAACCTTCCGTGCCTTGGTGGACTTTTAATATCCTGTGGCATTAAGTTGGGGTCTTTAGCCTCTCTGCTTAGCATATGAGCAGACCATAGCTCCTACGTGACAAAAGGCTAAAAATAACATAATATATCGAAGAAAGTGGATATTGTAGAAAAGGTTCATTGTCTGCTGCTTTTGGCTTTGATGTGAAAACTAAAACAGGATTATTTTTCCAGGTCACTGTAGTTTTTTTTATGCAGTATTATTAACCATAGTGGCACTGATCTTTATGCTGTTTATTTCAGCTGAACATCTCTGGACATTTTACAAGTGGAAAATTTCTACTTTGATTTTTAAAATGCCATGTTATAAATGTATGCTTTTATATCCAATTCAAAGGCAGTTTAGCTGTTGGAGAGAACAGGAAGGAGGATGCTAAGGAGTAAGGTCTATATTATGTGCCACATCCTTACAATCTCAATCATTAAGATTAAGGTTCTTCAATGCCAACACTTTATCGTGCTTTCCATTTTTTTTGTTTGTTTGTTTGCTTGTTTGGTAGGTTGTGTTTTGTCTTTAATTTTTTTTCATTTTTGCTTAATAATTTGAACAAAATAGTTTCAAACATGCAACAAATAAAGGCAAACAGGCATAAATAATAAGAAATTCAAACCACTATCACTAAACTATGTGAGAGATAATCTCTTTTGGTTAAAATTCATGTTAAAATTTATAATATAGAAATTTGGGGGTTGGATTCTGTATATATTTCTTGCCTTTCTTGAACAGTGAAAAGTCTTGTCTTCATAGTCCATTTATAAAATATTATTAACTGCAGTAAGACTCTGCTAGCTGGATTCAGACTCATGTTTAACCCAAACTCTGCTACTGAAAAAATAATCAAATGTTACTTTTAACATGTATATTTAAATACAGAATCAACATAGCGTTAATAATAAAAAATGACAGTATTATTCCAATTTAAATTCAATTTACAATGAGCCCAATTAATGAATGGAAAAGGGACAGAGATATTTTCATCTGTGTAGCTAATATTATTAATGATCTGGTACAAGAGAGCACTATTTTGATATTAGTTCTGTGTCTCTCTTTCTATATGAATACAGTGCCAATTACTATAATCTAGGTCATTAGATACTCAGCAAGGCCATTCAGTTAGGATTATATAGCTAATCTTTTAATTCCTCTGAAAATCATTAGAGAAATCTGTGTAAAACTGCTGGATCTAGAGTGACCATCTAGGTAAGATCTTGGCAAAAGTTTAAGTTTTATAAACCAGGCATTAACTATTTTTGTCTTTGAAGCCTGTGGGACCTTAGTGTCAATGACTTAATTATGCTATAAAGGCATAAAACAGACATTGACAGTCTATGAAAATGTGTATGACCATATTCCACAAAATTTTATAGATAAGATCTGCCACCAGACCAGTTAGGATATATGGCCTGTATTGTCCAGACTGCTAATCTAGATGTAAACTCATTCACTGTGGTTATCATATGTCTGTTGACATTGCATTTAAATGTGATTAAAAATTTAGCTGCTCAAGCATATATTGTGTATTTAAAATGTCTAAGATCCACATATGGCTAGTTGGTGCCATATTGGAACAGTACCAATATAGAGTATATGTGAAATATTTCTTTCTTCACTGCTATTTCTGCTTAGCCACGCAGATAGATTTCATGTATAAACGATTGTCTAATGTTCACATGGCTATCCATATCTCACTAGATATATTTCTACACCTAGCAGATTTAGTAAAGTAAAACGTAAAAATAAAAAAAATCTAATACTAGAACCACACTGGATTCATTCTCATTAGGACTATGCCATTCTGAGGCATTAAAATTCAAACAAACCTTAGAATTGGCCCCTTCATATGAAAATCTTAAACCACAAAGATGGGGTCATGCTTTTATTCAAATAGAATCTTACATTATTTTATGAAAAGGTAAATGTCAACTCCCTTACCTTTTATTGCTTCTCTTTCCCTGTTTTTATGTGACAGAATGTATTTTTGGAAGTCACAGAGATTCCCAAAACATAATGGGAAACCATTAATCTATTCCAACCCCATCATGTCACAAAGGGGCAAGTGACACTGTAATATTCTGCTCTCAGCTACTTGAACTGATGATATCAGGATATCTGATGCTGCATGGACCCCAGGTTGTGATAGGATCCCTTGATTTTTGTTTTGTTTTTGAGTTATGATCTCAGTAGAGAAAACTGAATAGTTTGTAGGGGTTGTTTATGCCTGAATCCATGTGACTTGATTTACAAAGGGTATTTTTGTTTCTTCCAGTAAAAAGAAGGGTTGACCTGGAATGAATTTTACTGATGTTTGAAGCTGTTTACTCCTCTCTTCCTCTCTCTTATTTACTTTGACAGGATCTGTTCCCATGTTCTGGGCTACTCAACAATAAAGAGATATTTCCTATTTTGGAAATATTTTCAGTCTCTTTGTCTTGGCCAGTGTCATAAATATTTTATGTAACAGCTGCAGCTGAAGGGCAGTCTTTGAAACTTTGAAAAATTGGGTCACAATTGGTTTGACCTAAGCAAATTCAGGAGAGCATACATCATCAAGAAATAATTCACCTTCATTATTTATAAGAACACAGAAGCAGATGTACAATTGTCCCTGATGTAATTTTCATACATAAAATATCATGTCCATAGAAAACACTGTCAGTTAGCACAATGCACTATTTGTTTCTGAGGTAGCATTGCCTTTGTCATTGTACTAAGAAACCACCCTTCTGTTATGGTGAATGGATGGCCTCCAGTTCTGTTTCATTTGACAATACCCACTGGGTTTCAGTTTCTCAGTAAGCCTTTAGTCTCATTTTTAAATATGTCTGTCTATTTATCTTATATTTATATACATATATTTCTAAATATATTCTGCTGAGTCCTTATAATTTTACTATACATGCACATTTTCACGGCTCACTGTTTGGCACAGGACAGCCAATTGATGTGTTCTTTCTAGAGCAGGCCATTTCTTCTGATTGCTCCCAGCTTTACTCAATTTCATGTAGTTCTTTGTGTAAGGTTGAGGTCTTAAGGGCTTTACTTGGGGGAAGTTTGGCATATATTTATCTGAGGTTATTATCTATATATTTATCTGAATCTGTATTTGAGATCTTATGTGTAACATAGGAGAAAACCTACAGCTTTTTTTGTGGCTAACTCTCCCATCTGTCTCTCTGAAGTCCATCAGAATTTCTGATTTGCAATTCTGGGTGCATACAAATATTTCAGATGAGTTTTTATCCTCTCTTCTTGATAACCTTTCTTGAAAAGTGTTCCGAAGTGCAGGAACATTAATATAAATACATTAGTATTTTTTCTTTCTTACAAAATCCATCAGTTAGATCATGGAATTAATTTCAGTAGAGACATATATCACTTTAAAACACTAAGTAAAAATGTCTAAATCACAAATCCCTATATAAATTCTGTTCTTGGCTCAGTTTTACTTTGAGAGAAGTTTTTAATTGAAATTTTCTCCTGTGGTTGAGGATATGAGGTAGATTTTAAGCAATGAAACCCCCTTGTTTCTCTGTTTATTTTTGTTATCCAAGGAGTACATCACCTCATTAGACATTCCTGATAACACACTTGGATTTTTAAGAGATATCAAAGGTAAATAATCTAGGTACTCTTCAGTGATCTCTTTGATGGGTTTTGTTCATTTTTCAAAATGAAGTCTATGTCTACTAAACTTTCTAAGAACTCATAACGTCCTCTTATTTCCCAAGTGTCTAAGCAGGTCACATATTGATCCATCATATAACTTTTCTATTTTGTACCAGAATATTAATTTGTTAACTCTGGAAGTACCCATATGGTCCCTTTTGTTTCCTTGTTGGTAGTATTGTTTTCAGTTTGCTGTACTGAAATATAGGTAAACATGCATGTTAATGTACTGGATGATGTGTTTAGAATTGATGTGTACATGGAACATGAAAGTGTGTTTTATTCCTACAAATTCTAAGGGAATTGATAGTGCTTGGAATGTTGGATTGATCCCATCATAACATCTTTCCTTAGAGGACAGGATTCTCTTGAGTGCAAAGGATATATCAACCCAAATCCTTTGTATTCTAACATCTGGAAATTATATAGTTAACAATAAACAAGATGGAATTTTTGCTTAAAGGTAAATATGCAGCATTTTGGAAGTGTCCAACAAACCTAAAAAGTGAAAACTAAAAATGGAATACCTCATTTAGCCGCACAAGGTGTCTGGCAATTTTCTCCTTCCCCTGTACATTACCTTTAAAATCTACCTACTAATAGTTATTGTGGAAATGTTGTCTTTTAATGTCCTAACTGTTCTAAAAGAACTTATGAACAAGGATATAACCCACTCCAGACTTAAATGAAGACCATGTAGCATCCTTTCAAATCTAAATACTCAATACACATCTTACCAGAACAGAAATCCTCTCCATCTAAGTCTGTGCTGTAAATACCACATAGTTTTAACGCTTGTGGGAAATGTTTCTTTTATGGTGTGCACCGAAAAGTCAAGACAGGGAGGGCTGAACATGAAAGAAGAGGAAAAATGGTAAGAAGAATTGAAAACGACAAAGACAGAGAAGAGTGAGTCTTATTTGAACTGCTTAGATAAAGTGTCAGCTTCATCTGAATCCTGGGGATGTCTATTTGGTCGTGTTAGCAAATGATTTCTATCTTCTATCATTCCCTTTCTTTATCCTGGATCTCACTCGCTCGCTTCTCCTTTCCCCCTTCACTCCCTCTCTTCCTATCAGTCTTCCTATCATCCCATTCCTGTTCTTTCCAACCTTTCACTTTCCTCTTTGGCCTGTCTATCTCTCTTTCCATCTTCTGTCTTCCTCATTTCTTATTTTCTCATTTCTCATCTTCTCTTTTCTTCATTTCTCCTTCCATCTCATTTAAAAAAGCATCAGTTGCATTTCTGACACAGGATAAGAAACAAAAATAGTTAATGTGAAAATATTTCATTGCGAAAAAAAAAAAAAACCCTGAAGAAAGTATTGATGTTCGAAAAAAGTCATGGTACAAGGTCTTGGGTTTTGATATATGATGGTGATGCTAAGAGTGATAGTTTGTCGAATGATACAAATCTTCTGGTGAGAAATAGCAAGGTTCCAGGAAAAAAGAGGTGGGCTCATTCTGGAGTTGTACAGCCAAATAATCTCAAACAGGAAAGAGAATATGTTAAAACTTTGTAATACTAAGGCATGTTCCAACCCCTACAGAAAGTCGGCTTAGTGGCACATGCCTGCAATCTCACCACACAGGAGGCAGAGGCTGGTGAATCAGAAGTTTAATTTCAACCTTGACTACATAGGAGGTTCAGGGTCAGGTTGAGAGATGTGAGACATTGTCTCAAAAGAACAAATAAAAAGTACACATATACTTACCAATAATTCTTTGCTAATTCTTCCTATAGTAATCTACCTATACTTTTAGAACTTCAGAGATAATTTATCATTTAAGATTCTTATCTTTGAAATATAGGGTATGTATTTTACTGACTGATTTATTTTTATTATTAAAAAAGGTTTCTCTCTCATACAATGCGACTAGACCACAGTTTACCCTCCTCCTATTACTCAAAGCTTCTCACCTACTCTTCCCCATATTCACTCCCCCTCAGTTTCTCTTCAGAAAGAAACAGTTCTCCAAGAGACAGCATGATAAAACAAAGCAAAACAAGATACAGTATGTCAAAAGTTCTTAAACTGGATGGATGAGGCAGCCCAATAGGAGGAAGAGTCCTAAGAAAAGACAAAAGAGTCAGACACTTTACTCCCTTTGTTAGAAATATGAGAAAACCAGCATGCTAATGTCCATAACACCTACACAGAGTATCTAGTGCAGAACCATGTGGGCTTTGCGCTTGCCAGTTCAGTCTCTGTGAGCCCATATGAGTCCTGCATAGTTGACTTAGTGGAGAATCTTTCACCTCCTATTCTGCAGGGATACACAATCTCTGAGGTGAGGACCCGATGGAGACCTCCAATTTAGATTCTCTCTACGCATAGTGTTCTGATTGTGGGTCAGACGCAGTCTCTCCCATCTTCTTCCAAAGGAATACTTTCTGTTGGTTCTTTTCTTCTTTTTTGCTGGTAATGTTTGGTTCTACCTAATGTCTCTGAAATATTTCCAATTCCTGACCATCCAAGCAGTATCAGGCATAGGCTCCTTCTTGTGGAATTAGCCTCAAGTTAAATCAGACATTGGTTAGTGACTTCCACAAGTTCTGTGTCACCACTGTCCCAGTACATCTTGAAACCTGGACACCAAACCAGCCACAAAAATCAGCCCCCAACAATCTGTCTTCCCATCAAGATGCTGGAACAATGGTGACATAAAACTTGCGGAAGTCACTAACTTAAATGCATACTTTCTCTGTTATGCCACAATCAAGATAGAAAAAAAACGTAAATAAGACCAGAAATTCTAAAATCATTGTACATGAGAACATCACAAAATTTTAAAGTATACTTCTCAACCCACAGTCCATGATTTTCTCATTGTCATGTTCTGTCTCTTGTTGGGGAAGAAAGCATGTCTTCAACAGCTGTCATGAGTGACATACTAGTTTTGTAATTATGAAGCATGGAATTGAACACAGTCTGTTGACAAGAAGTGTCGTATATACCAGTAATACCAGCAGCCAAAAAGCTGAGGCAGTAGGATAATGAATTCATGAGAAATCTGTGTTGAGTATCAAGGCAAGGTAGAAAGGAGAAAGGGTGCAGGAGTAAAGGAGGTAGAGAGGAAGCACTGAAATTCACAAAGGTATACTAGGGTGTGGTTGGTGCACACCTTTAATTTGAGCACTTAGGAGCCTGAGGCAGGCAAATCTCTCAGTACAAGGCCAACTGGGTCTACATAGCAAGTTCCAATACAAGGCTATCAAAGAGAAACTCTGTCTCAAACAAACAAAAAATGTACCATAGTCTACTTCTCCATAAGGCTCAATATTGCAAAATATTTCTTTTATTCTATATGCCTGGAATATTAATAGACATTAGGCCAAAGGATAAGGAAAAAAACCAAGCTGCACACATGCAAAAATACATCAAATTTGACTTTCTATTTTGGTTTGTTTTGTTATGTGTTCAGACAAATTTTCCCTCTGTAGCTCAAATCCAACTTTTCATCCTGTCATAGCTTCTGAGTGAAGGTCTGTACATTTATACCCAGAAATATTAACTATTTTGACAAAATTTCTTTTGTGTGGTTTAATTGTTGCTGAGACTTAAAACTGATATCAGAGATGTGAAGAATTTAATGGTCATATGATGTGGGAGTCCCCTCTGTGTGCTACTATTACCATTAATGAATAAAGAAACTGCTTTGGACTTATAGCAAGGCAGAACTTAGGTAGGCAGAGAAAGCTAGGCCATATGCTGGGAGGAAAAAGGGTGGAGTCAGGAGATGCCATGGGGCTGCTGGTGGAGATAGATGTACTGAAACTTTGCTGGTAGACCACAACCTCATGGTGATGCACAGATTAATGGAGATGGGTTAAATTAAGGTGTAAGTGTTAGCCAATAAGAAGCTAGAGCTAATGGGCCAAGTGGTGATTTAATTAATACAGTTTCTGTGTGATTATTTTGGGCCTAAGTGGCCAGGATGAACAAGCAGGCCCTCCTCCTACAGTCATACATGAGACATTGACAAATTAAGGAAACAAATATTTATGCTTACTCAGTTAAAAATTCAGTCCGTACATTCTGTAGTGTATTTTCCTTAGAGTAGAATGTAGGAAATTTGTCAAATTAGTTAACATTTTAAATCTTACACTGTACCTCCAAGACTTGTCTACCAAAGTGTACAGAAAGAGTGATCCATATTTCCCAAGGAAAACAAAACACAGCACGCAACTGTACTTCTCCATATCTCACAGAATAGTGTTATGTGCCCAAGTGGAGTACCGATGCACACTTTATTTAGAGTTTTGAATGATCACACAGATAAGGATGAGTATTGGTGAATATCTTCTATTTGAAATATTATTGCTTTAATAATGTATCTTTAAGCATCTAGAAGGCATGAGGTTCATCCCAGAGGATGCACCAGGGAAGGAGCATCTCTAAAATGTAATAAGTGTGCAGTTGGAATCTCACATGTGGTTTTATATGACAGAGCTTCTCAATTTGTTGTAACTAGAACAAACCTTATATAGACAAGATTGGGAATGTTCTTCTTAGATTTTTGGTTGTGAGATGGTTTCTCCTATAATTTGAATCTTCAGAATGCCCTTCAACACCTGTGAGCAAACGTTGGCCCCTAACACATGGTTCTATTTTGTAGTGTTATTATTTTTTCAAAAAATGATCCTATTGAGAGTGGTACAGTTTAATCTGAGATATCTTCCATAAAATCATGGGTTTCAATACTTAATCTCCAGCCATAAATACTGTTTTGGAAGTTGTTCCATCTTTAGAAGTTGAACCCTTACTAGAGGAAGTGAGTCGGAGGTGGCAGCCTTGAGGGTCAGCCCTGATTTCTGTTCATTCTCTGCTTTCTGACTTGGAATGCAATGTGACCACTAACTTTCTTTTTCCATCATGACTCCTACTGCTTGTTAACATGATTTTCATGCCATAATAAAATATATCATTCAGAAACTGTAGGTCAAAGTAAAATTCCCCCCTTAAATTTCCTTGATTAGGATATATTATCATTGCTGAGGAAAGGTGATGAATACATGGAGGTCTTAAAATCATTGAGGGTATGCTCTTTACTGTGGTTTGTATGAGTTTATCTTTCATAGGTTTGATATTTCAAGACTTTATGCCCAGTTGTTGGGGATGTTTGGGAAAGATTTTAAGAGCCATGGCTGGTCAAAATAAGTAAATATTCTTAATTTATTTCATTTCGCACAATAACTACTATAGCAAAGAAGTGAAAATAATTTTATTCCAATCACACACTATAATAATATCAAAGGTACTTCAAGCTTTCAGCAATTTTGGAAACTCTGTTTGTTAATTTTTTGTTAATTTTTCTCACAGTAGGGTTATCTCAATAGAGAAAATACCTGCATCAGATTGACCTATAGATAACTTTTTAGATCATTTCCTTGAGTAATGACTGATTGGTGAAGAGCTATCCCTTGGGGTTGTTGGGTACCATTTCTTCTGCATTAAGAGATAGTAGCTGAAAGTCAACTTAAATATAAAGCCAATTAAGTCATCCGTGCTCTCTATGTCATTGTTTGCTTCACGTTTTTTGCTTGAGTTTCTGCCTTAACTTCCTGCAAGAATGGATTATGATGTAAAAGTGACAACCGAATAAAACCTTTCTTTCCTGTATTAATCATGATGTTTATTACATCAAAAGAAAACAAATCAAGACAGGATCTATCACTAAGTTAAAATCTCAGAGTAACAAACTAAGAAAAACACTTTGTTGCCAAAGAAAACAAAGAATGGGAATTTCAGTCTACCTTTGCCATGTATGGTATGTAATTTTCAGAGTTCTTTACCCATCTTTATTATGATACTTGAAACTTTAAGTATAAATTATACATACATTGATACTTATATATCATACACACAAATATTTGAGATATTTGCTTTCTTATTAAGTACTTGTTAGGAACTGTAAATTTGCTGACTACAGTTTCTTTTGTTTGTTTTTCTTTAGGAATAGGCATGATTTCATTGTGTAGATAAATGTTCTATATCCCACTATGTAGACCAGGCTGACCTCAAACTCAGAAAGATCCAGCTGCCTCTGCCTCCAAAATTCTGGGATTAAAGACATGCACCATTAAGTGCCAGGCAGTTTCCTTTTTACTGGCAGTTATGAAGGGCACATCTTTAATGTTTACATCCAATTCTTGTTCCTTGTAGCACATACTCTGTAAAGCACTTAATGAAATTTATACCAGTGAATGAAATTGATAATTGAACAATATGATAAGTCTTATTTTGATATATCCAGATTTCTTTTTTAGCCACCTTTACATATGACAATGTTCTTTAACATGCCACTTACATTTAATTAAGTCCTGAGTAATTTATTATTTTTTCTAAATGATTATATAGTAGAACTGACTATAACATTATTGTTAAGAAATGAAATAATTTGTATAATTTTAGAGATACACTTATGTTTACTTTATATACAGATATTTTGCTTATAAGAATGCCTAGGACAAATTTATGTCATTTTTCCTTACTGTGTGTGTATGTGTTTTGAATGGTGAACATATCCATGTGTTTTCTCATGAAGAATACAGAATTAAATAAGACTTGCTATCAAAATAATAACATTGACATAAATGCATGTACAACTTAAAGTGCAAAGAGTAATAACATACTAGAAAAGAATTTGAATAAAAGTTACTATTGTGATAAATATGTGGGATTCAATTCTTCCCTCATGACTAGCTGTGGCAGTATGACATAATAAAACATTCAGTATTAAGTTATCCTATTTTGCCCATATTCTTCTATTATCCCTCTCCATTAAGTGACCCCCTCCATGTCCCCTTCCTAGTTTCTTGGCTTGCACAGGTTATCCAAGTTAATCAGAATTAAAAACTTGAAGCCATTATCTGCATATGAGAAACAATATAAGACATTTGTCCTTCTTGACCTAAGTTACATCGCTCAGTATAATTTTTTTCAATTCCATTCATTTATTTGCAAATCTCATTATTCTTCACAGCTGAATAAACTTATGTTATGTATATGTATATATCTTAGTCAAGGTTCTATTGATGTGAATAGACTCCATGACCAATGCAACCCTAATAAGGAAAGCACTTCATTGGGATTTGCTTACAGTTTGAGGGTTTATTCCATTACCAACATAGCAGGAAATATGGCAGCATTCAAACATACATGGTGCAGGAGAACTAGCTTGAAAGTTTTACACCCAGATCTACAGGCAGCAGAAAGAGGACCACTGTCCTGGTTCGGTCCCATGAAAACCCTGTCCCTAGTGAAAAGTTTTCTCTAACAAAACCACAGCTGCTGCAACAAGGACACATCTCTAATAGTGTCACTCCCTAATGACTAAACATTCAAATATGTGATCCTATGGGGGCTATTCTTATTCAAACCAACACAGTATCTTATTTTCCTTATTGATTCTTCTTTTGAAATGAGTATTCATCATCCATATTCCTTTTTTAAAGAAAGGATTTTATACCTGAGTAGATACTTCTCCTTTCCTACCTCTCACTCTTCCTGTGTTTCCCATATGACCCTCTCAAATACAAGTCTTCCTCTATAATTAATATGAAAGCTATAATTATATAAGCAAAATATAAATCCTACTGAGTCAAGGAAATGCTACACACACACACACACATACACACAGAAAGAGAGAGAGAGAATTTGTGGGTGTATAGCTAAGAGCATGGGAAATCTGGTCCCTAAAGAAAAATGACTCATTTCCCTAAGCAGCCTGAAATCCCTCAGGTAGCTGGTGAACCTTGTGATTCTGTCTCCTTTTCATGCCAGAATGTGAATGGTAGTAGTCTGGCACAAGTTTTATTCAAGTATGTATATTGCTGAGAGTTCATGGGTGTAACCCCTGTCAGGCTCTGAAGAAAGTATTTCACAGAAGTCTTCCAAATTCTCTGAATGTTAAGATTATTTCAAACCCTCTTCCATGACATTTCCTGAGTTTTGAGTACAATATTTTTGTTATAGATATCCAGTTTAAAGATATGCACACCACAGTCACTAGCTTTATGTACTTTTTACCACTTTTGATACAGAAATAATATCCTCCACCTGTTCCCCCCGAAAAAATCTTCTTGATGAAGATGAGAGCTGCATTTATATCCACTCTGTGGCCATAAGGATGGCTACTTAGAAGGAGGTTGAATATTCCAGCAGTTAAGGAAAGAGGTGGCAGTAGGCCCTCCTCCTGGGCATACAACTTCTCCAATGGTAGGGGAAGAGGGTTGCCTGGGTTATAAAAACCAGACACAATTCCCTTCATACTGAGTAGAACTTAAGTCCAAAAAGATAACTGTACCTTCAAGATATTAGTGTCAATATTGAGCAAATATTTTTGGATTGTATTTCTCGTAGTTCACAAGATTTATACAGTGGTGGGACTGTTAATAATTTTGCTCCCTTAAAAGCATACATAGCACCATAAAATACTGTAAGAGCTAACCCTCAAGGAAAAAGATTCCAACTTGTTTTGTCTATTTCCTGGAACTCAAGTATGTGATGTCTTCAACAATGTGGTCTTACCTTCAAGTTCTGGAAAGCAACCAAGTTCAATGGCAATAACCTGCATTGTTGTGGGAGTCTCTTGGACACCATGATGAACAATTTAAAGGGCTGTGTTATATGTCTTTAATCCGTGACATTAATCAATGGGTAAATAAATACAAATTGAGAGTCATCTAAAAATTTAAATGCTTATTTTTTATTTTAAAAATTGGAAACAATCAGTAGTTGTGATAGATTTATATGTAAATATGCTCATGGTTTAGTGACTGGTGTGCTATAATTAATTATTTTAATAAGTATATATAGTAATAGAGGAAGTAATAGGTTTCAATATGAAATTTTCATACATGTTTATCACTATACTTACACTTGTCCTCCGTCTCTCACTTTTGACCACCTCTTCTGGTCCCTTTTCTATTGCTAATAGTCTTCTTTCTTTCATGTTGTATGTGTGTTAGTGTGTACACATATAAAAGAATATGTGTCATATTTGTATTCCACCACATTATACTTTCCCCTTCTTTATCTGAACCCATCTCTCCCCCACACAGTGTTCTTTCTACTTTTGTATAATATATATTTATAATATGGTATACATGTGAGAGAAGTGATAATTTCTGTATGATTTGGTTGGCCTCTTTTGTTTCTCATATCTAATTTTTACTCTATCATTTTGAAATCATGGTCAATATATAGTTTATAAATCATAAATCTTTTTTTTTTTTTTTTTTGGTTTTTCGAGACAGGGTTTCTCTGTGGTTTTGGAGCCTGTCCTGGAACTAGCTCTGTAGATCAGGCTGGTCTCGAACTCACAGAGATCCACCTGCCTCTGCCTCCCGAGTGCTGGGATTAAAATAAATCATAAATCTTATGTTCATATTTGTATACAACTCTATTGACCCACAGGAGGGAAATTTATGGTAAGGATTACCAAACAGACAAGTCAATAAACAATCTCAAAATCAAGATTTAGGCATCAGTTTTGAGACTGCAAAAAAGTCTAAAATAATTTTATTATTAAGATAAAGCCACTAGTGGAAAATGCAGACAACACTGAAGATTAAATGTTGTCTGAGAATAGAGATGAAAAAAATATCATCCCAAACAAATGTAATTTTAGATGATAGATTAATAGCTATTTTAAAAGTCAAACCAATGTGGTAAAAAAGAAGAAGACAGCAAAAAATCATCCTTCAAGGCATGAACTACATGTGGGTAATACCAGAACACTGAAGGGCTCTGAGCTGATAGTGCACAATCTACCTTACAGCATTGTGTATTTAAAATGACGGACAAAGACAATAATTCAAAGCATAAATACTCCTGAAATTTTAAATGAGAATTTAATAGATAAAGTTTCTCCCAAATGCTTTTAAAAATTAGTTTCAACTTCTCATATATCTTCTACCTTGTGATATGCACAACCACTTTCACTGTTTAATATCCTACAAAAAACATAGAGCTCTTATAGTTCAGAACCCTACAATGACACTTGAATACCACTTGAAACTCATTGCTTATGTTAGATCTCTTTTGGGGATAGATTTGACTGAGTGTTTGATGATTATATCCATGTAAAGAATTAAAAGAGACTAGTTTACCTGCCTTAAAATTCTTCTGCATTCCAAATTTTCATCCTCCATCCTCTGGCAACCACTGATATATGTTGGGGATTGAATATATCCATGTTCAAAAAAGAAATTAGCTCTATTTTTCCACACTCTGTATTTTCCCCAAATGAAATTGTATCAGGCTTTATAAAACGTCGTGGTTGCACAGTACTTTACCGATTCTTTCAGAATGAATTTTAATCAACCATATCTCTCTTTAACAATGAAAACATAAAATCCCACTAAAAGGAACAGGAAAATAATTCAATTTTCCACTATAATTAATTCATTAAATTGCACTGTAATTAATAAACTTCCCTTAGGGAAGGCATTCTGTGCTGCATCAGTAATCCTTTTTTAAAGTAAGAATGAAATAATCCCATGAATGTTTGCTGAATAATGAAGCCTCAAACATACTGATTGAGAAGAGTTCCCATAGTGAAATTCTAATTGGTCTTAGTAATAAAACCCAGAGTCAGATATCAGGAGTTGAAAGCTGAAACTAGAGCAGCCAGCTACTAGTTCTTACCTCTATGAAATCCCCAAACCAAATGGCATATCCTGTCTCTACGAGTCCTCAGACTGAATGCTGAGCTCTTGTCTCTTCCTGCCTTATGTATTCCTCTCTTCATCCAGTCATATAACTTTCTGTCTTCACTGCCTTAGTGCTGTGACTAAAGGTGTGAGCCACCACCACTTCACTCTGTTTCTCTTTTAGACTGATTCAATTTCATGTAGCCCAGGGTGGCCTTGAACTCATAGAGATCCATCTGCCTCTGTCTCCCAAGTGCTAGAATTAAGAGTGTGCCACCACTGCCTGATCTCTATGGTTAATTAGTGTAGCTAGCTCTGCCCTCTGATCTTCAGGCAAGCTTTATTTGTTAAAGCACAAAGAAAATGTCACCACAAATCCCCTTAGTGATTTTTTTATGACTGTGGTAGTTGGAATGAGGATCACCACCATAGACTCATACATTTGAGCCCTTAGCCCCTCCCCCCACACTAGTGGAACTATTTGAGGAGATCAGGAGGTGTGGCATTGATGAAAGAGATGTATCGTGAAAGATGAGAGTTGACTCCTGCTAGATCCAGTTAGTTCTCTCTCTGCCTTATGCATTTAGAATCAAGATAGAAGCTCTTAGCTTCTGCTTCAGTGCCATGATTTCTTACCTGTTACCACACTCCCCAGGATGATGAGGACTCATGATGTTTTATCATTGGCAATAGAAAAGTAACTAAAATAATGTTTTAAACTGTAGGCACCTATGGTTTTTCATTACAAATTTTTATTGAAAAAAAATTTTTCTTTCAGATCTCCAGAACAGTTATTGTAGGAAAATATCCTGGTAATTTGCCCATTAAATTTTCTGTTTTTATTAGAAACAGAAACTCTAGTAACTCAAATGACTATGCTTTCAGAAAAAAATTAATTAAGATTTTGTACATGTTCCTTTCACATTTATCAAGTATGGGGTTACTAAACTTTTCCCTACACTGTAGATTGTCCAAAACTTAGTGGAGTGAAGTAACACCTATAAAGTTCCTGAGTCTGCAATAATAGAGAAGCTAAATTGGGTAGAATGTTTCTGGTGACCCAAACTGATTGTCCAGACACTTAAAAGCAAGGAATAAGCTATCAGGCTTCCTAATTAAACATATGCTCACAAGTTTCCCTATGTCATTAGAAATTAGTTATATCCAAGTGAAGAAGACATTGACCCTAGTTCTCAGTTGGAACAAATGTCAAAGGGTTTTTATGCAGGAGAATTATATGTATTCTGTCAATCATGTATTTTAATAAAATGCTGATTGGCTAGACAGGAAGTAGAGGTGGGTCAACCAGACAGGAAGTAGAGACAGGGCGATGAGAACAGGAGTATTCTGGGAAGAAGGAAGCCCAGTTGCCCTATTCCAGCCCAGACCACCAAAGAGGCAATATGTGACCTGCCCAGCTGAAAAAGGTACTGAGCCACATAGCTAACGTAGATAAGAATAATGGATTAATATAAGTGATAAGAGCTAATAAGAAACCTGAGCTAAGGGGCCAATCAGTTTATATCTAATGTAGACTCTGTGATTTTTTGGGGGGCTTGCTGGCTTTGGATTATTGGGTGGGACAGAAACCCCAACAAGCAGGCCCTCATTCTACAGAATGGCCTCTAGACGTGGATAACTGAATCCACAGAAAGCCTGAGAAAGCTTGGGAAAGACTAGAGTAAAGCATGTTTTCTTGGTAGCAGCAATCTCTAGGGTCTGCTCTGCTTGCTAGAGGCAAGCAAGCACTCTCATTTAAGAGAGGCTTCCTGACTCAGCTTTAGCTGCAAAACTTGCACCTCTTTTAAGAGGTCCTGCCAGGAAACACTTAAACGGTGTTGATGAAAAGCTAAACACATGCTTTTCGATTATCAGCTGTAGCAATAAAAAAGCTGCGCCGTTTTAAAATGCTGGATTTCTGGGCCGTCCTGCCAGGACAAACTCTCTTTCAGGCAAGTAGTCTGACTGACTGTGGTCTGTGAGCAGAATACTGCAGCTTGCTTGCTGGCAAGAACCTTGAAATGCCACAAAGATGTGGCAATAAAAAAATGGCTCCAGCGGTACCTCTGCCATGTGGCTGGAAAGCTAAGGAATGGGCTGGATACAGTCATCAAAGCCATGGCTTAAATCCTCTCCATAAAGACTCATGTGGTCAGAAAAAGAGTGATATACAGTAAAGAGAGATTCAAAGATGAAGAAAACCTCTAAATGGTTTACAGTGTGTTAAAAATATATACAGACTAAAGGTTAAAGATCTTAAAGTAAAAAAAAAAGAGTAGTTAGGTGTGGTGGTACACACTTTTAATCCCAATGCCTGGGAGGCAGAGACAGGAGGATCTCTGTGAGTTCAAGGACAGCCTGGTCTACAGAGTTATTCCAGGACAAAGATATACAGAGAACCTGTCTCAAAAAGTAAAAGTAAAAATAAAAGAAATAGAGGTTAAAACAAAGCTGCACAAAGATGGAAAATACACAAAGAATCTTGATACTGTATGCTATTATGCTCTCTTTGTATTGTGTATGTTGAGGAAGGAGCAACAGCTGCTAAAAGATATTTGTTTATAAATGCTGCTGAACTGATCCAAGATAGATATTTTCAAAATACCTTGACTTCAAAATTTGGATCTAAGTTTATGATATTTTGGAAAAGTCCTTCTTTTGTTTTCATAGAGGATGAGACCCTATGGATTGCTTCTATCCCAATATGGTATGATAGACCATGCCCTCCTGAAATGTTGCTGTGAACACCTTCAAAAAATTACCTCACTCAACTGCTGACTGAGATGAATCTAGCACACAGGTTATACCATGAAAGACCTGAATAACAGCGCCCCCATTCAGCATGAAGCAGTTTGGAGAGAAATAACTGTGCCCATATTCCCAAATATTGTTTATAAATGTTCTTTTACATTTAAAAGGGGGATATGATATAGATATGAATAATTTACATTGGTATAAATTTTGCTTTATTAGTATAAAGTTAAGGTCAATTTTGTTCTATGTATATGTATTTCTGCTTTTGATTAAGGTATTGTGATTGTGTAGTTCATTGAAAAATGTAATGTATAATCAGTAAATATGGGTTGTTAATGGATACTCATCAATAATAATCATGTTAGTTAGATTTTCTAAATATGATGAGAAATATAATCAAATTAATTATTTCATCATCTGAATGGTTATAAAATTTAACTGTCCAAGTTCAGTTCTGTTAATATTTTAGTAAGAATTCAAATTTATTTTAAAGAAAAAATTCTTTCTTTTGTTTTATAACTTCCTTAATTTTTTATGACTTAAATGAGAATGGCTTCAAAAGATTCATTTATTTGAATGCTTGGTCCCCAGTTGGTAAACTGTGAGATGAATTACTAACTGTGGCCTTCTTGAAGGAGGTCATGGGCGACTGACTTTGAGGGTTCAAGGACCACCACATGACATCCCCAGTTAGTGCTCTCTGCCTATTGCTTATGGATCAGATATAAGCTCTCAGTTACTATTCCAATGCCATGTGTGCTGACTGACACCATGCTCCTGCTACGGTTTTCAGCTATAAAACTTCTGCAACTATGTGTACCAAAACTAAACCAAATCAGTAGAAAAAAACCTAAGGGAATCTTAATTTAAAGCTGCTTAGTGAACTTGTTTTTGTTACAAAATACTGATATTCAGTTATGTGCTAATATCTTGGATTCCCACTGCTGATAGATATACTCAGTTTTTTAAGATAGCAGCTTCAAATTCTGAAATGATATAAAAGTTGATATTTTTGTGACATAACCATCAGTTTAGTTACTATAAGACACTGTTCTCATAGTTTAATATGCATTTTCCCATTTATATCTTTTCAACAACAAATATAGAAAATGATCCATCTTTGAGATAGTGACACAATCTAAAAATGATATCAAATAATAAGTACAATTGTGATTCATAACATCTTTGTATTTACTATTGCTTGATTTATTGACAAATAATGAATACATCAAACTTCATTGAAATATCTTCAGCATTCTCCTCTTCTATTTTTTCCATTGGGATATTTTGCTAAATTTCAATAATGCCCAAGAATTCTGCTACAGAACTGCACAGTCACAACCCTGTTGCTATATTTCCATGACTGTACAATACTGATCTCTTTGATTGTGTTAACTTTCCTCTGCTGTCCAGTTAATAACTTTTAATGTCCTAGACCTCTTTTCCCTGCCGTAGGTGTTCTGGAGGTCTGTCCTGGCTCTATTGGTTTGTTTATTTTGATTAATACAGTATGGCAACTATCTCAAGAAGAAATGTTACATCCTCAAATCCAGATTGGAATTTATACAGACCCAAAAATTAGAAAAGCAGCCTCAAGAAGTGATAAAAATGAGAAATTGCTCTGGACAGCACCTAGACAGTCTTTCCATAATAACTGCTTTGAAAAGTTCCTTGTAACATCTCTTTATTTGCATTCTCACGCCTCTATTTCCCAGACCTTGTGCATCCATTTGTGCCTTATTCTTTCATTTTCTATTATGAGTCTTTAATCTCTTTCTCCAAGCAACACTCAGTCATTTCTTATGTCCAAAAATTCACCCCTTCTTTCAAAAAAACATATTTTTAGATATTTGAAATCAGTGTTGAGGGGAGAAACTCATGTGTCTTTGCTTTAGATGTGTATAACTGTCTGGTGATATTTTTTGTGAATTTCAAATTTAAAAGAAATTAGAATTGATATAAACTCATTGTCAGATAAAAGACTCCCACCACTTCCTGGTGATTTTCTTCAAAAATGTGAGCTTGTTATTTGTCCAGGTCTCTACTGTTCAGAAAAAAGTATCCCATGATTTTGTATATATTTGCTTTAGTTCTACTGTAATAATTATCTACCCGAGGATAATGAATAGAAATGGGAATGAGGGTAAGAATGACTTTCCATCAAGAGATCTGGCCATCCTGACTACCCTGATTCATTGTTAATAACTATCATTACTCATTTGTTATATCTACAACTCATTTCTCACAACAAAAGCTTAGCATATACTTGGGTAGAGACTGCCAAACATCACCTCCCAAATAAGTAGACATGCATCTGTTAGATTTGATTTTAATCCTTTCCTGTTTTGTTCACAATTTTGATTGATCTTGTTTTCTAACAATTTCAGGTTACAATCAAGTCGTGGTACAGAGTATTTGACTGGCAATATGTAAACTATGGATCAGCAGGATAGGCTTGCTAACACTGTTCTCTTTCTCAGTATGATACTGATATTGATGAAATTCTGCTAAAATCTATATCTTCAGTTGTCTTGCATAATGGTAGCCTGAAAGCAATGTACCAATGCCATCCATTTGACTATTCTTGGAAAAGTGTGTTCCCTGGAAAGCAGATAGGATGATAAAAGATATAGCAAGATCTGATTTTGAGAATCAATTATAACATAATTACTCCTAAAACCCAAAGAACCCATGGTTCTCGACTTAAGATGTAAAGCCAGACAATAGTTCATAATAGAGAAAGGCTTAGAAGGTGGCAAGGTATAATGAAGTCAGCTCACACACATGCAGAGAATATAGTTTGGAATGACAGAGACTGTCTGAAATCATTTCTTTCCTAAACCATCTACTTTATAATCAATATGTACCTGGTGTGTCTATAATAGATTTCCAATTATTTCTGGGAGTATAATTTTGTCATAGTAATTAAAGAGTTTCTTTTCATTCAGGACCAACTGCTAACATATGGATCCTGGAGCTGCATATCTTCCTATTCAAAAAAGTAAGTACAAAGTGCTCTAAAACCTTTTCTTTTCTTTTGTAGTTTCTCTTTCATCTTGCCGTGCTTACTCATCATTGAATGTCTTTTTAGTAAAGAAAAATTAATTTGCATTGGAAGCATGGATTTTATTATCCTTTATGTTGTACAATAACATTTGATAATGCAAACTTGATTCAACAGTACAGTGACAAACAAATCCTTAATTCATTCTATGTAATTCATAGATATACATGGATTTTGTTCTTAATGAAAGACTATAATAAAAACACAAAACTGTCTTCAACATTCTGATTTCACTTGATAGGGACAAGTTCTCCTAACAATATTTGAGGCTTTGCAATGCGTAAGAGATGAATGAAAGAACATTAATCTCAGTGTTGCCCTTTAATTCCCTTTTCTTCTAGAATATAATTTTTACATAAGTGCTTGGCTGATATCAGAGAGTAATGTAAAAAGAAAAACACACACACACAAACACACACGTGAAAAAATTTATTAATGTGCATGTTTCTTACGATATTATTCTCATCTTTCTACCTTTAAAAGGCATTTTATGCATGATAGAAAAATGAGACAGGTAAGGGTGCTTGATTTTCTTTTAGGGAGCAGCATTTGGTTCTAAGTACCCTTTGTTCAGATGGCTTACAACCATCTGTTATTCCATTTTAACCTATAAATCCAAGCCTTCTTCTGGTCTCCTTGGTCACCTCTATGTGTGTGTTTATATGCAAGTGCACATACACACACACACACACACACACACAAACCTTAAAGAAAATAACAGAATGAAAGAACATGTTTTGATGAGAAAGTCCGGTCTTTTGGGATTTACATCACTGTCGGTTAATATATCATAAAGTAATATACATACCATGGCTTAATTCTTAATCTCCTTCAATGTCATGTAGCTTAGTTTTCTTTAATCTCTGTGGAACATCAACATCACTATATGCAAATATAGAAGCCCAATACACCACTGCACTATGCACGCCTTATTAACTTACCAGTTGAGCTATTTTTCCATCAGACCTCAGCCACAAAATACAAACTGAGATGAGATTAGTGACAGTGTAAAGATGACAACCACAGTTTATTAAAACAAGAGAAATGTCAGAAGCTACATCCATGAAGTCTTACCCACATGACTACTTAACCATGAGTTGAACTGGGACCACTATAAGCACACCAAGAGGAGTAAACAGATGTTGTAGGAGGCTAGTCCATTGCTGTGGGACAATCATCTGTACCCTGTCACTTGTATTTTAATAAAATGCTGATTGGCCAGTAGCCAGACAGGAAGTATAGGCGGGGCAACCAGGAAGGAAGTAGAGGTAGAGCAACCAGAACAGGAGAATTCTGGGAAGAGGAAAGAGTCGGTCTACAGTTGTCACCCAGAGAGAGTTGAAGCAAAATGAGAATGTCTTGCTGATGAAATGTACCAAGCCATGTGGCTAACATAGACAAGAATAATGGAATAATATAAGATGTAAGAATTAGTTAATAAGAAGCCTGAGCTAATAGGCCAACCAGTTTATAATTAATGTAAGCCTCTGTCTGTTTCTTTGGGATGGAACGGCCTTGGGACCGGATGGGACAGAAATCTCTATCAACAGTCCATAAGACCTCAACTGTACATAAAGAACAAAAGGCAAGCAAGGAATTCTGAGAGAGTCTTTCCTAGGGAAGTGCACACCAACTGGTTATCCAGTATCAATTAGTGGTCAACACTGAAAACATATATACACATACAGTATACAGACTGAGCAGGTTGTACTCATGTATTGAGAAATATATGTGTACATGCATATACATGCATGTATATAGAATGATAAATGAAAACAGGGGCTATGAATTTGAAAGAGAACAAGAAGGGGTGTGTGCAAAGTTTGGAGGAAGGAAAGGGAAAGATTAATTATAATCTTTTTTGATTTTATTATTGCTTTATAAATAATACCATTCAAAATTTCCACCTCCTCCCCTTCCCTTCCCACTATCCCACTCCCCCTCTCCTTCCCCCTCTGGTCCTAAGAGAGGGCAGGGTACCCTGCCCTGTGTGAAGCCCAAGCCATTCCCCCCTCCATCCTTATAAAAAAAAATTTAAAGGGTGTAAGTCTTCTGAATGTGAGATTCACTTTGTACACCTATAACCTTTCTCCTGTCTGCACTTTTCTCTCGTTTAATGGTTTATTTCTCATTTGGATACTTTAAAGATGAACAGGAAGAAAGATAGCAAAAGCAAATTGACTCTTTAGATGTAGGTCTCATTTCAAGAACTTTTCAGCAATATGGGCTTAAGAGTCTATCCTGACACATAATTTCATACACAGGCAAATCTTATTCTGCTAAAAATATGTTTTATCACAGAAAGTGATAAATAAAGAGCAAGAGGTGCTTAGGAAACACATGCTGCATAAGCAGATGTTGTCTAATTGGAAGGATTACAGGCACCATTTCAGAAAGGATCAGGAAGTTTTTAAATCATAAACTCAAATTCTGATGATGTGTGATTAATTTTAATTCCCATCCACTGTTACATTACTAATTAGTTAAAATAATAACCACACATCATATTTCCCAAATCATAAGATTCTTTCTAACCTAGACATGAATAATGTTCTAACTTAAGAAATTCACCCATCACTTGAGGAAAGCCAACAGGGAGGACATTGGAGCTCTGAATGTCTAGACAGTTTGCACCTGCTTGTTTTGGGTGCTATTCAGTCATGTTTTTGAAGATGGATAGTCATCTACAACTGGATTTGTACCTTTCACACATCATTAGCTTACATTCTCCCTGTCTGTCAAGCAGGGTAAAATTTATGGTTCAGGATTGTCTGCTACACCGCTTCTCAGCTGAGTGTTATATGTTTATTTCTACCTGACTTTGACCATTGACTTTTATTCAGAAAAAGGTACGTGGCCATGTCTAGTCAGTGATTTATGTATGGACAATCTTTAGGAATGCAAAGTTTAAATACTACCTTTAAACTCCATGTGACTTAACCGGTCCAAAAAAATTCAGAGATTCTGTTTCTCAGAGAAAGAGTGGTGCATTTTGGGGGGAATTTATTTTGCCTATGAAATCAAAACTAGTGAAATGCAGGTGTCTAGATGGGAAATGGGTTAGGTCTTAAATTTCAAACATTCAGGCAGTTTCTGCATATTTCACTTCAGGGAAAGCAGGTTCCTTTTTCTTACTGAAAATGACAGACTCTTCTGAATAACTTTACTTGTTCAATTTTTAAAGTAAAACTCAAGAAAGGGGAATTTGTATCAAATTTTCTATATAAAATATTTATTAAATGTAGTAAAGTTCCTTATTGTTTTTGGTATTGGTTGAGTAGTCAGGGTAAGCTGGACCTGTTTATTCCTAAACACATTTTTAGCTGTGATGTAATTGGTCATTATACTGCTGTAGAGGAAGTGCCTTTAAGATTTCCAAAACAAATTTATTTTTGAGAGTGAGCATTGGAAAATATTGTTGAACACAGAACAATAAAGAAGTTTGAGCATATTCAAGCTGCAGATAACATACTACTGAGTATGAATTAATAATGATAAACTAATAGTGCTTGCTAGTTGTCAGCAATATGAAGGTTTGGGAAAAATAGAGAACAGATGTTTGCTGTCTAAGTACAGGCTGTAATGCAGAAGCAACTATACTAAGCAAAACAGCACTATCATGCATAGTCTTTGTGCCCTACTTATAGCTGTCCTCAAAGATTATGTGCAGTATGTATAGAATATACCAAGTTTAATTTCTTTTCTAGTTCCTGTGGTTAAATACCTGACAACTTAAAAGAAGAAGGGTACATCTGAGCTAATATTCTGAGAGAACACTGTCCATATGAAAGTGAAGGCTTGATGCCAGGAGCATCAGAAATAGCAAGTGGCTATTCATATGTGTCTGTCTACAGGCAGGAAAATGGAAAGATGGGGATTATAGACACTAAAGTTTTCTCCTAAATATGGAGTGGACATTTTCTTAGGTGTTGAATTATGTTGCATGTCTTTGTAGGTTGTAGTATAACAATCATATATGCATTCTCCATTGTATTGCCAGTACATAGTTGCTACATGACCTTTTCCGTATATAGAAATTTTATATCAAAGGGAAAACTATAATAAAATAGTACATTGAGTTAAATAAATGTGTATCGGTTGTAGTGATACCAATTTATTTCTTAAATGTCTTTGAAATTCAACAATAATAAAATGGATTGATGGAAATATGGAAAGATGGATATTGTAAGTAAATCATGAGGGGTAGAATTTAAGTGGTAAATAAACTAGAGTTTACTACTATAATATTTTTCATGTGAATTAATTTTTATGTTTTTCCATAACACATTAACATTGATAGATGACAAATTGATTGATTGATTGTTTGATAGGTAGATAGAGGAAGGTAGATAATTAAGAAAAGAGAGATGAACTAACAGATAAGCTAAAGGTATCTTACATGTTGTAATGGTTCAATGACATCCTCACATTATAGTCCTTGCTAGAGGAAGATAGCACAGTGATGGGCCTAGGTCAACTGTTTTCCATTCCAGAGTATTGATGATGGTATTCCACCAATGCCTACTATATGTCCATTTCAATTATAAGCATATCATATATCCTCCACGTAAGATGGATATTACCTGTCAATGTATCAATGACTTCCTATTTTCAACCAGAAGGTAAAGAAGTGATAAACCTGGTTATCTCCATTTGTAAACCAAAGTTTCTAATAGTATGTAGGTCAAGATTGTGCAACAGACCAAATGTGTTTTGCCAGTACCTGGCTCTTTCTTCTTGTCTTTGTACTCATAAAGTCAGCTGGTCCTTTTGCAATGGTAAAGATTTTCTTTTCTGTTTTACCCCCTCTGTTTAAATACTTTCACAAGTTAATAGTAAAACATTCTATATATTTTTCTATTTCTCTTTAAGTCTTTGTTATATGTAGTTCAAAGTCTGAAATGGAAATGCAGCCATTTTTAAACTCCCTAGTGATTCCTTCCTAGCTTTTGGTAGTTCATAGAAACAAGTTCTGGTATTCAACAAATCATATCTTTCTGTCTGGGCCATGCAGAGCTCAGGATATATATATATATATATATATATATATATATATATATATATATGTGTGTGTGTGTGTGTGTGTGTGTGTGTGTGTGTGTGTGTGTGTATTGTTAGCACAAACCCTGAAATACATGCCTCAATAAATTTCCTATTTTTTTAAAACAATTCCACTAATATCAGAATAAAGAGAAGGTTGTCCTATCATCATTACTCAGCATAGTACTTAAAGCCTTAGCTAGAGCAATAAGACAACTGCATGAGATCAAGGGTATACAAGTTGGAAAAGGAGAAGTCAAAGTATCTTTATTCGCAGATGATATGATAGTTATATAAGTGACCCTAAAAATTCCACCAAGAAACTTCTACAGCAGATAAACATTTTCAGCAAAATGACTGGACATAAAATGAACTCACAAAAATCAGTAACCCTCTGTACACAAATTACAAATGGACTGAGAAAGAAAGCAGGGAAATAACACCCTTTAAAATAGACTCAAATAATATAAAATATCTTGGGGTAACTATAACAAAGCACTCATATGATAAAACCTTCAAATGTTGAAGAAACTGAAGATGATATTAGAAGATGGAAAGCCCTCTCAGGATCATAAATTGGTAGGATTAATACAGTTGAAAATGTTCATCCTACAAAAGCAATCTACAGATTCAATACAATTCCCATCAAAATTCCAACAGAATTATTCACACATACACTGAAAGTACAATATTTAGCTTTTTATAGAAACACATTCCCCCCCCCCACAAAACCAGGATAGCTAAAACCATCCCAAATAATTAAAGGACAGCAGAATGTGAAGGTTGAACTGGGCCTAAAAGTTTGGAATGAAGTCAAATGGACACAGGGGCTGGGCTGGTATGCAGAATGTACATCTTAGTCCAAGCCTGGAGTTTAGGGGAGCTTGTATGGGGCTTGTCAGAGTATTCCAGGAGACTGGAATTAGACCCATGTCAGATCTGGGTATTAAGAGGGTCCACAGAGGGAAGAATCTAGTTTATTCACTGGGCTGGATAGGCACAAAACGTGTGTGGGTAGACAGGGGTCTGGTTGTTAGATGTGACACAGGTAGGGTTCTTCAGGCTTTGGCTAGGACCCTCATCCTATGCAACAGTTCAGGATCCATCTTACCACCTAACTAACCCTACCTGTGCCACATCTAAATTTCCTATTTTGAAAGCCAGAATTATCTTTTGAGGATTTACAGCAATGTTTTATAGACCTCATGACACATTTTACCCACAACTGAAAGTCTTAAGTTAGTCCAAAAAGTATATACTACTTACTGACAGTATTCTATTTCTTACAGAAAGTTATGATGAGCTAACTTGCATTCCCCTTCATATGAAATCACTGTTTTTTTTGTTTGTTTGTTTGTTTTTAAATTTCCTAATGTTATGGCCAGAGCAGCATAATGAATCTCTAACAATTTTTTTCTGGACCGCGTGTGTGTGTGTGTGTATGTGTGTGTGTGTGAGAGAGAGAGAGAGAGAGAGAGAGAGAGAGAGAGAGAGAGAGAGAGAACATACTAGATAATACTCTGTCAACTCTTCCAGTGGACAGTAAACTAGATTATTATATCTTACTAAATTGAGGAGATCTTTTCTTGTTGTGTAGTCTTGTCATTTTAGTTGACTGGGAGTAGGGTTAGGAACTGTGATTGCTTGAGAGTGAGATGAAGAACACACTAGTCAGTCTACAATAACAGAGTGTCAAGCCAAGAAAAAAATTATCCTCATGTCTTAAGGTCTTTTATGAAACTGAATTGGGTTTGTAACCTATTTAAGACCCATTGTAATTTCCTATTTTTTTTTTTTTTTGCTTTAAAGGTAAGAATACCTAGTCTGCTCTTTCCTCACCATTTTACTTTGAAAATGCATGAATTACCTTGTTTCATAAATTCACAGCTGGTAAGGAGTTTTACCTTGAATTTTAGTCATATCTTACTTTGATGGCATATAGATAGTTATTTGAACTTTAGACATGAGAAGTAGTTAAAACTTTGAGGTTGTGAGCTTGTATATTGTGTGTGGAGAAGAAATAGATTTGGAGGTCTGGGGCAAACTCCTATGAGATGAATATTTATTTTCCCCAAGAGTTCTTTTTTAAAGGGAATATTTAGAATTTTAATTATACATTTAATATCCACCCACAAATAGACCTCTGAGGTATTAAAGCTACAGAAGAGATAAGCAACACAATCAATAACCTTAATATAGTTAACATTCATGTAACACCACATCTAGGAGTAGGATATACACTTTTTTTGTCCTAGAAAAATATTCACCCTGATATATCATATAATGTATCATAAAACATGTCTCAAATTCTCAATAACCAAAAATCACCCAAAGTAAGCTTCTTGAATAAAATTAGAAAGGTTAGACATTCTTTAAAGGTACAAATATTTGGAAATTAAAGAGAATATACCCAATTCCTCATATTTATTAATTTTACATGTTTGGTTCAATCAGGATTTTAAAGAACATATTTGGAAGAACATATCTATTTTGAATATATTCAGGCTTTCTGTACATTATTTTCTAAAACAGAGCAGATAACAAATATTTAGTTAGTGTTGACATTATATAAGATATTTTATGTACACTAACCTAGAGGTGATTTAAACTACATAGAAGGTCTGAGATGTAGCTCAGTACCTCATATTGTGGTCAATAGCGAAATTTACTCCTATAATCCTGGGAAGCCCCTAACCCCACATTGTAATTTTGGAACTCTAATCCTTAGAGAGGGTGTATTTAGCTGAGCAAAGAGGCCTTTGAAAGGTATTTGAAGTTGGATTTATATGACATGAAAGTACCAGAGCCTTTCCTTTCGATTGACCTAAAACAATAATCTGCAAACCAGGAAGTGGTCTTGAACAGTGATCAAATCCTGGAACTGTGATTTTCAGGCTTCAGAACTAAGAACTGAAAAATAACTTTTTACTCTTCAGGTTTAAATACAAGTCATTGGTAATTTGGTTAATGTAGCCTAAAATGACTAAAACAGGCAGGCAAAGGCAAAGAAATTTCACTTACCAAAATCAGCACCTGAACAATTTATTTAAAAAATGCACTGAAGAATGGATAAGGAAAATGTGGTACATTAACAGAATGGAGTACTACATCTTGAATTTTGCAGAAAAATGGATGTAGCTAGAAAACATTATTTTGAGTGAGGTAACCCAGACACAGAAAGACAATTATCACACGTACTCAATCATAGGTGATTTTTAAACATAAAACAAAGAAAACCAGCCTACAAACCACAATCCCAGAGAACCTACACAATGAGGATGCTAAGAGAGACGTACATAGATCTAATCTACATGGGAAGTAGAAAAAGACAAGATCTCCTGGGTAAATTGGGAGCATGGGGACTTTGGGGGAGGGTTGAAGGAAGGAGGGGAGAGGCAGGGAGGGGATCAGGAAAACATGTAGATCTCAATATAAATCAATTAAAAAAAGAAAAAGTAAAAAAAAATACAAATGCAAAGTTTCAGGGCTCAAAGCTCCATGGGTCTTGTTCTAATAGGTCTGTATGTGAGCCTTTAAAATAAAGATTATAGTATACACTGTGGTTTATATTGTGTAGGGACTAAGAGACTTGTTCCAGCCCTTACCTAGGGTCCCAAAGGTGAAATGCTTCTCGGGAGCTAAGGGAGTGTAGAACATTTCTATAATAACTTCACAGAGACAGGTTCATGCTCAATTTAAATGTTCTTTATTGTTCTGTTTCTACTCTAATAACCCTGTCCTACTTCTAACTTCTCCATGATTCTTCTAGCATCGTCTTGTATGTCTAAAAATTCTCCTCATACAGGAGCCTTGAAGTGATAAAGAGCTGAGCTGTTACCATGACAACACAAGGGTCCAAAGCCATAGGAAGAAAACTTCCACTAAACGGGGGGGAACACAGTACCCAATGACACTTTGAGACATAGATCCTTTGTTAGTAGAATGACAAGTAAAAATCAGCATGCTTTTCTTTAGTAACCTTGGTTGCACATCTGTGTCTCTGACCTTGTGTAAACTGTAAAGTTTTCTTTTTTAAAAAAGTTCAACTTGTTCTGATTTGAAAATGAGTTAATTATGTGTAGTTAGCAAGGCAAGCTTTTAGATGTCTGTAGTTCTTGTGGGACAATAGATACATTTATAAATCAAGTTGCCAGTATATATTCTATATACCAAAACTATATAGCTAAATAGAAAGTCATATATTTCACCATCTGCAGATATGCGTCCATAAGATTACATGGGCATATTGTATAAAATGCATGATAATAGGGAGATATCATAACTGTTATTGCACAAATTACAAAAGAAAGCAAGTTTTCAGAGTAAGCTATAATTACATCATGGCCTTCAATAGTTCATGATAAATGTTCCTGACACTACTGAGGCAGGAGGCTTTAATGACTCTCTTATAAGGACTGTAGTATGGATCTACTCCAGACCTCACAGCCACCCAAGAAGTCATGCAAACCTAGGGTACTGATAGAAGCAGAAAGAGCTAAGTTTGTGTTCTCCTGTTTTATTAACTGGGAGAGTGGGGAATCTTTTAATCCACCTTAAAGTTATCTTTAGGAACTTTGGCAATATAAACATGCTGAAAGTTGCCTCATATCTTTTCAAGGATATTTGAAGGAAGGCTACAAAGGGTTATTATAATGATGATAAATATTTAATACAATGTTACCATTTTGGACACAGATATTGTTAAAACCAGAAACACTAGGATTCCATTTCTGAAGATCTGCCTGATCAAAGTTGAACCTGAATAAATTGTTGAGGGTTCAGAAGTTATTACTGGAAGACACACGGGGGAAAAGATGAAATGAAGCTGTTGATTATTTGGTATATGTTGGTATCCTACATATTGTACTAGACAGTGACAGCCACAAGAAGTCAACAATTATACTGTAGTGCTCAAATCTAGTAATCAGTGGGGTCTGTTTTGTTCCACATCTGATTGATTCCAGACTTGCTCAAATAACTGAAATGTTTCATATTCCAGACAACTGTGAGGTTATTATTCTTTGAGGAGATAGGAAGGCTGATGAATTAAAATAAGTAATGTAATATAATGGAATAGGAAAACCCCTCAATCATGGCAAAGCTATGTTGTATATTAGATTATATTCACAGCAGTTGTGTTACACCTTTCTCTATTGATAACCTCTTTTCCAACAATAGTCAGAGAGAGCCTCCATAGCATTATGTGCCATACCCCAACGTGGACCTTGACAACTCTATTTTCATTCATATTATTTACAACATTGCTCAGCCTCACTCCGAATTCATGAGACTGAATCCAGAAATTTTATGCAATGGTAAGTCTCAGAAAAATATGTTTTCTTTAAAGCCATTTTTGATCCATTCTGCCATGATTAGTCATAGAAGCTGGGTAGGGTGAAATAAGCAAAAATTACAACTTATTTTATACAAATTAAAGATTTATCATGTTTATGAAATTTCTTTTGAATTGAAACATTTCATATCCCAGTTGTTTTCAATAAGAGATACCAATTCCATACCTATAATTTCATGGTTGAGTAATTACATTGGTAAAAAATACTTGGTGGCTATTCTTACTAACTTACTCATTACATTAGTCAGCTCATTCAATGAGTTCATGTTAGATGAGATATCATCTTAATATGAAAGCAAAATTGAGTTCTCATCTTTGTCTTTCCTTCCATATCTACATGTGTTAATTTCTCAAATTGAGGACATGAATTGATGGGGGACAGAATGTTTTGTTTCTTGTGTGTGAGGCATTTGCTGAATTTGTACCTCCATCCATAAATTTTGAAATAGGTATAGGTGGCCCCAGACTACGTGTTTGCAGTGTCCATTTTGCTTGAATATTGGAATGAGTTAATCATTAGAAACAAAGATAAATATAGTACACATATGAATCTGAGATTTCCTGACTGTAGGTTTATTTGTCTGGATGCTAACAAAGGGCTTGGCACCCTGACCCTTAGGACAGATCTGCTTCTTTTAAACATCTAAGTATTGACAGTGTGACAAATATGCTCTATGCCTAATCTTACTTTGTCTTCAACAAGTAGTGAGTTGTGTTTGTATATCTCATTTGCAAGTGAGAAAATTGATATTTAAAAAGCAAGCAAAGAAAATTTGAAAGTTGGATAAGTGGCAAAACTTGACCTCATGATCAGATCTGAGTCTGATGAAGTCTGTGCCTTACCCTAAAAGGTTGTAACAATTATTAATCTAATCAGTTACTCCGTTAGGTGTTAACAAGGTTCATTCAGTAGCTAAGTTTAGAAATCAGTGACTCAAGTAAAAATGAACAATTAATTAGTTAAGTAAGAAGTTTTGTTTGTGGAAAGCTCCTGTGGAACTGAACTTTTAATTTTCAATTGCTAAATTGATTTATTTCTTCATATGGAATTTAGTAAGCTACCTGTTTGTGTCTGTTTTTGTGTGTCTGTGGTTTTATGTGTGTGCATGTGTGTTTGTGTGTGCTTGTGTGTTTTTGTCTGTGTGTGGAGGGTGGATATGGCACAGAGAAATGATACATTTCTACCCTGTCATTAAGTACAAACCAAATTCTCATTCTTTTGTGTGTACATGTATGTATTGTGTTAATGTGTATTTTGTATGTTTTCATATGTGCCGGTAAGAGAATACTTTCCACTATTGATCCTCAATTTTTTTCTTGTGTGAGGTGGGATCATTTTTTGTTTGTCTTTTTTGCTACTCTTCTTTATACCATATTAGTTGGAGCTCAAACTTCTGAGGATTTTCCTATCTTTTCCTCCCAACTCACCATAGATATGCCCCATCACATCTGCCTTTATGTGGCTTAGGGGAATTTGAACTCAAGTATATTCACGCTTGTCTAGCAAGTCCTTTGTTTACTGGGCCTTCTCTTCATTGCCTCAAGCATATTTTTTCAGAGGTAAAGGAGATAATGGTAGTCCATAGAGTCATATGTTTCTTAAAAGCTGTCATGTATAGTGGATTTTGTTTCACAATCAATGTATTATCTATGCAAAGTGAATTCCAGGGTAGTCTTACAGTGAAAATCTTCAAAATTAGAATAAATTTACTCTTAGCAGTAAAGCCTGGTATTTTTTGAGATTTTTTTCCCCTAATCTAATTCTTTTTGCCTTTTTGTTTTGAATTTCTTTGCAAATCCTTGAAAGTCAAAGACAAGTAGTTAGCTCTTTTGTAGGGACATACACTGTAATTTTACAAATTATACAGATGAGATCAAGGTGGGAAAATTCTTAATTGTCTCCTAAATTTGTATTTTTTCTCGGTTATCTCTGGGCATTCCTCCCCCAAGCACTCTTGAATGTTTTATTAGTTAGTGGACGATGATTCACAACCATCATGGGCAGGTTTATGATTCTGCATGTTTCACACATTCAGGCAGGTAATAGGCAGTTGGAGGAGGGGTAGAGGCACTCAAAGATGGCTTTTCCAGTTTCATATCCTCCTCATTCATTCCTCTCTCCTGTCCTTTTGCATAGCAGAGAAGATAGTGTGTTGTGTGTTGACTGAGGTTTCTGTCCTGCCTGGTTTCTGCTCTCCCACCTGGTCCCACAGCCATTTAGCCCCAAAGAAATCACACAGAGGTCTATATTAACGATAAACCGATTGGTCCATTAGCTCAGGCTTCTTATTAATTCTTATATCTTAAATTAACCCATTATTCTTATCTGTGTTAGCCACATGGCTCAGTACCTTTTTCAGCAGGGCAGGTCACATCTTCCTATCTTCAGCCTTGTGTCTGGGCAGGACTGAGGAGGAATGGGCTTTCTCCTTCCCCGAATTCTCCTGTTCTCATTGACCTCCCTCTACTTTCGGTCTTGTTGTCCCGCCTATACTTCCTGCCTGGCCACTGGCCAATCAGCATTTATTTAAAACATAATTGACAGAATATAGAAAATTGTCCTGCACCAGTTGTGTGATAAAAGCTGCAATGGATGATGAATAAGCTACCGTTAAGCCTGAAATTGATAATCTGTCTGATAGATCTTGTTTGACCTCTGAACCTCCCTCTGATCTCTGAAAATCCTCCTTTTTTTGGTAGCTCGGAAGTTCAATATTGGCCCTTTAATAGGCACCTGCTGGCCATGCCTGCCTTCTCTTATGCTTAGTCTCATTATTGAAGACAAGTTTCTGGTACCATCACACTTAGTAGATAACACTGACAAATAACACAATTTACCAGGAAAAACTGATGATATAATCACCACTATTTTTGAGATTTATGTCAATCTTTATGAAAAGATAAAACTGTATAGAAATTCATTTGAGTCTGTCTAAATTTTGATATGGGATATTTGCTTTATTTTCAAGGCATAAATCAATGCATTTTCCCCTTTTCCCTTCTGTTCTTTTCATTTTCCTCACTTTTTCCCTTTCCTCCCTTCTCCCCTTCTTATTTTCTCCTTCTGCCTATTCTTACCTTTCTTTTTTCCTTCATTTCTTTCTTCAATGACTTCCTCCTCTTTTTACTTATATATCTACTCTTTCTATTTTCCCCCTTCTCCCCTTCTTTTCCTGCCATTCATTCATAAAATGAGTACATTTTGATAAAAATGATTGAGTAGTTTAGATGTTCCTGGCAACATGCTAATCTCTATAGATGAAAAGGGTAAATAATGCAAGATCTACATAGATTGTGATAGAGGAACTAGCAATGCTACCTAATCATAATACATTGAATATCCTATAGGAAGAACCCTGTTTAAATGTTCATTGAGTAATTGATTTCAGTGTAACTAATAATTATGCAAACATTCAATAAAATTAATGACCTCATGTTTTAATATATATGAAACTAAGTCAGATATAAAGATCATTTAAATAAGTCATAATAGACTTAAGAAAAATTGTACATGTACATTTAAACACACACACACAGAGAGAGAGAGAGAGAGAGAGAGAGAGAGAGAGACTTAAGTTACTAGAAATACTTCATTGTAGCAGTTTGTCCTCATAAAATTATATTTGTAAATCTCTCTCCCTTTCTAAAGAAAAGTACACTAATGGGAGCTCACCAAGGCCAGCTGAACTGGGACTAATGAAGCATGTGATCAAACCGAACTCTCTGAACGTGGCAGACAATGAGGGCTGACTGAGAAGCCAAGGACAATGGCACTGAGTTTTTTTCCTACCACATGTACTGGCTTTGTGGGATCCTAGTCTGTTTGGATGCTCACCTTCCTAGACCTGGATGGAGGGCGGAGGACCTTGGACTTCCCACAGGGCAGGGAACCCTGACTGCTCCTTGGACTGGAGGGGAAGGGAAAGGGGGAGTGGGGGGAGCGGGAGGGAAATGGGAGGAGGGGAGGAGGTGGAAATTTTTAATAATAATAATAATAATATAAAGCAATAAAAGAAAAGTACAAAGTAATACCATGACACAACTAGAATTTTTTTTAGCGTAGATCTGTGAATTACAGAAATAGTTATGACCAGTTTAACTATTACTGACTGACTTGTAGAAAATAAAATATATCTGACTAACCTCAAGTTGGAGTCTTGCAGAAGAGAAAGCTACAGACTGTGGGGTCTATGAGGAGCCCAAGAAAAACATCATTTTGCATTATTTCTTAAACAATTTCATGTGTGACTTAGAAGAACTAATTGATTTGAGTTTAAAACATTAGAGTCTGGTAATGGAAACTAGGTCTGACCAAAGCATGCAGAAAGTGAGACTGTCTCTGCTTAGACTATTAGAGATGACCTTTATAGTTTGGCAGTACACTCTCCTCTTTGGCGGGGTAGATCAAATCCACAGGAGGCACCCATGTAGCAACAAATACAAGGCTACTAAAGACTGAAGAATTACCAAAACCCAATTTTGTTCTTTTTCTCCTGTTGAAATACTGAGGACTAACTTACCCATAAAAAGCCTTCTAAAGATTCTGCAACTTAAGAAGAGAATAAAACCATATACAGATACAATGAACTTCCCACAGAGACAAGTTCATTATATGGAGAAATCCAATTATTAAGATTAATAGCATAATAAAGTAGACTTTTTCAAAACCCATTTGCTGAATAGTTCAAACAAATTAGCAATGTTTGGAGCAAACCTCACAATTTATGTCTCTGTTGTCAATGACCTTGATAATGGTAACTGGTTACTATTTCCACAGGAGGCAGTGACTGGCCTGGGAAAAGGTGAAGTAGGTGATCACATTTTCTAACTTGATATTTTATAAAGGACAAATTACATTTCTTTTTACACAAATTGGTCCACTAAAAGCTTAGCACGTGTCATGTAGTTAAGGTCTGAAAAAGGCCTAAGGAATTGAGAACACCCAATCAACCAATTATGATCTTAATATAGCAATTACTTTTAAATGTAAATTCCTATCTAAGTGTCTCTGACTATAGATACTATTTCTGCCGTTAGCCCTTGTAATATCCAGTAATGAGATGAAATACGCTGTGTATATTTTGCATTCTGACAGGCATTATTTGATTTTCTCATTTCTCTCTTTCATCACTTTAGGGCATTCTGTTTCAAGATAGATGAAAATGTGCAGTGCCAAAGGGTTCAGAGAAAGACTTGTACTATACAGAAAAGAAATTTAGGGCAGCCGTCATTCATCATAAACACAAAGTGCCCTCCATGGCTGGGTTGCTCGATTCACAGAGAGCAAGATATATATATATATATATATATATATATATCAAAAACCCTTTTTCCTCTTCTTAGAAGGAGGGACTGAAATCAGTTGCATTTTCTAGAGTGTACTTTCAGTTAGCTTCAATTTCAGCCTGAGCAGCAGCCCAGAGTTATTTGAGGGAATCACAACTGGGGGGGGGGGGGCGGTATTACCTTAATCATACTGGCCTGTGGGTATGTCTATAGGATATTTTCTTGATAGCTGATTCACAAGTGTGAGTCTAGCACACTCTGGGGAGTGTTATTCCCAAACAAGTTTACCTGGGCTCTAAAAGAAAGCTAATTGAGAAGCCAGTAAATAGAGTTCTCTACCTTAGGTCCTACTAAGCTTATGTCTTGATGTCTCTCACTGATGAACTGTAACCAAAGTGTAAGGCAAATCATCACTTTCCTCCCAGAGCTGTGTTTCTGGGCATGGTGTTCATTGCAACAACAGAAAGCTGGTTGGAGTAGTACCTCAAAGGACTGTTCTGATGGACCCATTGTTTGAGATGTAATATAGGAGCAGACTATTGAAATCAAAGTGACTTTTTGGAAGAACTTTCCAGGAGACAGCATGTTCAAACTAATCTAAGTTTGATGTAGTAGACATAAGGATTTATCATGGGCACAGTATTTGATTCACCTAAACATCATATATCAAATGGATTGTCACCCCCCAAAGTGATGGTGTAAGAATTGAAACTTAGGAAGGAATAAGGCAATGAGGACCAGACCTCAAAGATGGCATGAGTACCCACACGCAAGAGGCTTGGGATCCCATTCAGTACCATCATATGAGGTCATAGTAAGAATTCAGCAGTCTAAAACTAGAAAGAGGGACCCAGTAGAACTTGGCCACCTTTCCACCCTGATTCTGGAACCTCCATTCAACTGAACTGTGAGATGAATATCTTTTGTTTTATAAGCCACTTTGTCTAAATTGTTTTGTAATAGCAGTTGAAGGAGACTGACATGACAAGTATGTGATTTCACACCAGTTCCTCTGGACCACAAGAGGAAACCATGCAGAGTGAGGGATTACTGACCTTCCCTCTCCCATTATTCAAAATGTTCCTTCCTAGGGCATTTGTTTGTTTAGGTTGGTGGATATGTGTGGTGATTGGATTGTCACCTAGACCAGATGGATAGTAGAAATGGAGGAGAGCCCAGTAAAGCAAGTTTTATTAAGAGTAGCGAGAGTCAGGTGGTGGCACATGCCTTTAAATCCAGCAGTCAGGAAGCAGAGTCAAGGGGATCTCTGAATTCTAAGCCACCCTAACCTGCAGAGTGAGTTTCAAGACAGCCAAGGCTATAAAGAGAAACCCTTTCTCGAAAGAACAGACAAAACAAACAAACCCAAAGAGCAGTCAGAAAAAGATAAGTAAGAATTACAAGTGCCATGCAAAGGACAGAGGAGGGGTTTTTCAATATTATGAAGATGGAGAAGCTCCTGCAATGGGCAAATAAATGTCAAGGTTCCGGAGAAGCAAAGTTTTCTGTAGTATAGATAATCTTTTTATGATAATATAATCTCCTATTAAATATTTATTCTTTTGTTTTTGTTTCTTATTTTGGTTTCTGAGTTGCCTCATTAACTGCAGCAGGACTCCAATACTGAGCAAAGAGAATGATGATTTTTCAGGGGACATGCAGTGATTTTTCTATGGCCTAATTGAACACAGTGATCTGTGTTTCACAGATTATAGATCAAGTCTTATTTTCCTTCTAAGTTGAATAAAGTTCTATGAAAGTGGCCATATTCATTCCCTTTCTGTGACCTATTGCTGTTTTATTCTACAGGAATAGATGTCATAATCTCTATAGGAGGTCTACATCTGGGAGTAGGACGTTACTGTTGTTGGTCCTTGCTAACACTAATGTGTAGTTCATGGACAGTCAGGAAAGCCTCGCCATTCTTCTTGAGTCTGTCCCATATGGGTGATGGCTTTGCCAATTTCCTATGGGCCAGATTGGTCTCAGAGTCTTGACAGATTGTGCCATTTACTCAGGACTTCACTCATTTAGGGCCCTTTTTCCTCCCTATAACATTGCTCCCTACCACATATGGTTTTCTAAAAACTGAATTGGATTTATTAGTGTCAACTAACTTTCCTCTGACTGTGACCAAACTTCCTTGAGGGAGAAGAGGAGGAAACGTTTATTTGGCTCTGATTTCGGAGGTCTTGGACCTACTTGCTTAGGACTGCTATAATGAAAGTAGGAGTATGTGGGAGGAGGTTGTTCCCTTCCTGATAGACAGGAAGTAGAAAGAATGCTAGAGACAAGGCATAATTTGAGAGACATGTATATCCTGAGTGACTCTCTTCCTGTAAGTTTAGGCTCTTTCTTATAATGTTCTACAAATTGTAAAATTAGTGTCACCAGGAGCTGGAGAAATGACTCAGCAGTTAAGAGTACTGGATGCTTTAGTTCAGAACTCACATGGTGGCTAATAACCACCATTCTCCAGTAGGGGAAGGTCTCATGCTTTATTTTGGCCTCAGTGGGAATTGCACATACATGGTATACAATTATACATCTAGGCATACACTCATACAGATCGTAAAAAGGAGTCACTCTTAAAAATGAGATAGTGCCACAAGTTTGAAAAGAAAAAGTGCTTCACACATAATGCTGTGGTGGGTATTTGTGATTCAAACAATAGCCCTGTCATGCCAATAATGACTTATAAATATTTCATTTTACTCTTAACATTTAAAAGTATGGATCTTACCTAAGGCAAAGGTAGTTATAGTAATGGGTTATAACTTGGGAGAAATTCGAAATTTACTGTTTGTTGCATGACAAATTCCTTTAAAGACATCTGGCATAGTCACAAACTCTGCTCATGGAAAGGACTATGCTTAATTCTTTAAAAGTATTTATTGCCTTTTTTGTTCTATTGTTTTATTGCACGATGTTTACCTTCACAGAAATTGCACTTGTGCCTTTCTATTAGATTATGAAAAGCTCAAGAATTTAAAATAGGGGCTGGAGAGATGGCTCAGAGGTTAAGAGCATTGCCTGCTCTTCCAAAGGTTCTGAATTCAATTCCCAGCAGCCACATGGTGGCTGACAGCCATCTGTAATGGGGTCTGGTGCCCTCTTCTGGCCTGCAGGCATACACACAGACAGAATATTGTATACATAATAAATAAATAAATAAATAAATAAATAAATAAATAAATATTTTAAAAAAAGAATTTAAAATAGTCCAATTTTCCTGAACAATGAAGAAGACCTCACAGTGGTGTTGTTTATGGTGGTCTAAAGGCATCTTGTTTGAGGCAATATGTCATTTCTCCATGTTTTAAAGCTTCTCTAATAGTAATATCATCATGATATAGGTACTGAAAGTCAATTGTGACTGCTCACAACTGCAGGGTACAACACAGACACAAGTTTTGCACTAAAAGCAACATTCTGCCCCTGGGGAGCTCTGCTGATAAGTCAAACTTCTTCCTTTGTCTCTTCCAGCTTTATGCAGTTTAGAGCTAGGATCTCAGAAGACCAAGTTGGAAACAATGGGGAGATGCCTTGCCCTATTGAAGCCCATAGGGTCCTTGCAAGAAAATGCAGGGCTGCCTTAAGCTCCCTTTTTACAGACAGCAGAACCAGAATGGTGGGAATTTTCTAAAATGCAGCCCTGCAGAAAATCTAGGGTGTTTGGGGTTTTCAGTAAGACACGAAGTTAACATTTACATAGGATTTCTTTCTTAAAATGTCTACTATGTACATGGAGTAAAGAGTACCCCAAAGTGACAGGACTCTAAGAGTGTTTCATGACAGAAAGCATAAGTGTGATCAAATTTTAGAGGTGGTAACTTGTATTTTAGTGGTAGGAAATTTGGTCAGTATTTTAAGGGACTGGGCAGCAGTTCTGACTGTTGACAGTAGGAAGACAATGCTTAGGTGAGACTGTAAAAAACAATAGCTAAATAAGGAAATAGGAAGAAACAGAAAGCAGGAGATGGGATAGGTAACATATATAATACCTTGTTAATTTGGACAATAAGATACACTTGGACCTGATAGGAAAGCCCTTTCAAAGATGAGAAGAGAATAACGTTTTTCTGTCTTTGCACAGCTGGTAGTTTGCTGTAGATTTATCTCTGAGGTGGTGGTTGTCCTATCCTTACTAGCATCATCGGCTCCTCCATACTATATGCCAGTAGTACGGAAGACAACAATCTAGGACACCCAAAAATATCTTAAAATATTGTCACAGTTTCCTGAGGGGAAGAAAATTGCTTGGGATGTTGAAGGTGTCTAAAATATATTAACAGAAAGCCCTTTTTCAAACCAACCACACTGAGAACCTGAGACTAACCTAGGTAAGTGTTCAAATACTTAATTAAGCTACTTATATTTCTGAGATCTGTTATCTATTGTACAAGAGAGTTAATATATGTTTGATGTTTTTGACAAACAATATAAGGCAATATGTATACTTCATGAAAAGTCTTATATAGCCTGATCTCTCCCTCTATCTTTTCTTCTCATCTTTCACATCAATCATTTTATTTATTTTGAGATGTAATATTTAAACATTCCCTGTTTACTTGAGAATCTTTTCCCTGAAGGGTTCACCCACTGATTTCTCTCATGACTTCTTGTAGACCTTAAAATGTTTACTCATACTCAAAATACAGTGAGAAGGATATGTTTCTTAATTTTTAGCACAGAAATGTGACCATAGTTTACTACAATTGATTATATATTTAACAGAAAACAAGAAGATTAGAGCCTGAGGGGTTCCAAAAACAAGTGATGTTTAAGAAAATAGAAAGGCTGATTGCCCTAAGTTAATAAATAAATATGATATTCATGACTTGAGTTATCATACTCTATGCATAAATATATGTAATTATATAAAAAAGATTGCTCAAATTTCCACCAAAAATATAATGACTAGAAAATTATAGAATTCCTCCTCTGTGTTCACCTGATTCTTATTTTATGTTTTATTTCTGAAAATCTTCAACAGCCAAAATTTATTATTCTTTTTCATATTTAGTAATTGCATAGATCACTCTCTTTCTTCATTTCCCGAGGAAAAAATATGCAGATGAATCCTATTCAGATTAATAGCATTACTCGCAGCAACAGTGGGTGCTTACTTTATTAATTAAAAGGACGCCTTTACGCATAGGAATTCTTCCTGGAAATGTTTTTAGAAACATGTGCTTCTTGTCCTCATTTTCCACTTTGTCAGTTAGCAAGCTTAGCTTAGCTGAGAAGATTATGATGTTATTCCTTAAAGTTTACCTAAAGTAGCTGAGGCTAGTTATGTAAGCAGGTCCACAGAACACCGAGGCTAAGTCTGTAAAGCCACCTGATTCTCTCATCCTGTCTGTTCAGCACTCTGAGGGAGGGAATGTGAGCAGAGCTGGACCTGACATCATAACTTCTGAAACAAGAGCTTCTTTACTGCAAACCTCAGTGTTTGAAAAAAAAAAAAAAAAAAAAAAAAACCTTCACAAGCAGTCAGCACAGGCCTTTCAGAATGGCAAGAGTGAGGTCCCAGAAGTAAATATAAAGACAGAGTTATGTTTTTCTTGGTTGTGAAAAAAATTCTTCCTGGGAATGAATTTTTATTAATGATACACAAAGGTAGTTTCTCTTGGGTTTATGGGTAAAATAATTGTTTGATTGGCCACTTTAATTTGAGATTTAAGTTTCCTTGATGATCTACACATGGTAACTGTCCTGCACAAAGCAAAGGGACCAACAGCTTCTCTAAACTCATGCTTTTTCACATGTGTAGACATCTCTTCCTAGACAGAAACCATCACTTTTGTTGTTTTACCTTTTTCTAAATAATATTTCTTTATTTTGTGTGTGTGCATGCACATTTACACACTCACTTGTGCAAATACCACTGTGTTAGTATGTAGGTCAGAGGCGAACTTGTAGGAGGTATTTCTGTCTTTCCATCATGTGGACTACAGGGATCATAGTCAGGTCATTGGGCTTGGCATCAAGTGTCTTTTGCCACTGAGAACTTTTATTTATTTAATCTACAGTGAAGTTTTTCCAAATCCTTTCCAGAGCTCCTCAGCATTTTTCTTTTTATATTTTTGTACTGATTCATCCTATATACTTATATAACTTATTTTGCTTTAGAAGTATGTGGATATATGTCTGAGTGTATACATGACCACCAAATGCATGCAGGAGCTCTTAAAGTTCAGAAGAAGGCTTCAGATCCCAAGGAAATGGGATTAAAGGTGATTGTGAGCTGCTATGTGGGTGCTGAGAAACAACACAGGTTCTCTGCAAGAGCAGTAAATATTAACTACTGAACCATTTCTCCAGATCCTAGTATAAAAGAAAATTTTAATAAAATAATGGAACAATAAAATTAAAAATTGATACACAAAATTGAAACTCACACCTTTTTGTCATGTCAACACACATGAAATAACACTGTCACATTGCTGGTTAAGCTTTACTTGTGTGGTTTCTTTCCTTAACTTGTCAAGAAGCAGGGGTGCTTAAAAACCCATGAAGCGTGTTTGTATCAGAGACTAATATATGATTGCCTTTGTGTAAAGTAGATTATAAAAATAGCTTGATATTAATACGTATTGCTTTCTAAGTCTTGTGAAAGAGGAAATGAAACAAATAGCAGGAGAATGAGGGGAAAGAAGAACAGGAAAAGCGGGTTCTCAGTTTCAGGAAAGGAATGACAGAGCATTCAGTGGAGAGCCATCTACCCTGGCCACTAACTGCTGCTCTCAACTTTTGTCAGAGAAGCTTCTGTTGACAATGAGTGGTGGTTAAGACAGACACATAGTTGATTAAAATACTGAGAAAAATAATGCTCGCCCTCACTAGGACATCCACAAACTCTTCATGGCTTAGGGAACAGCACAGATAAGAACCAAGAGATAGGGAGAAGCGCTGTGAAGCCTTGCCTTCTAGACATGCCATGCTCTTTGTACTAGTGAATTTACTACAGCTGTGATTGTGTGCACAGGCTGGGGTGGGACTCACCAGGTCACATCTCTTTTCCTGAGAAGAAAGTAGTAGTCAACAGACTCTGTGGGGGAAGGGTAATTTTCTTCAGTGGCATAGCCACTGGCAAATTGCCCATGCTTTAGTTAATAATCCCCACCTGTGTTCATGCCGCAGATCCTGACTAGATTCAGGGGACCACAAAATATTAAACATCTAATATTAGAAAAGGTTTGGAATTAGGATAGTGACTTGTTGGGAATGAAGGGTGTCAGTGAGAGAGAGGTGAGCAAAGAGGGATAATGTGGAGTCAAAATGCCCCCAAGTATATTATACACATTTCTAAAATTGTCAAGGATTATTTTAATAGTAAATACAAAAATAAGAGTAGAATCTGCGATAATTCTGCCACTCTTTGTCACTGCCATTAAAATCATTTACTTTTTTTTTTTTTTTTTTTTAGCATCTTTTCTGTTTCTACTTTCCCTTAATTTTGTTACTTGGTTTTACCCCCAGATTTTCATCTCTTTGTTTGCTTGCTTTTACACTACTAGTCTTATTTTTCATTTTGTTTCTCCTCCCTGACCCATCCTCCCCTTTTTCATTGTTAGTGAGGAATCCTCTAGACAGAAAAAAATTAGGAAACACAGAAGCAAGCCTGACTTGGACTTGTAGATTGTCCTGATTTCTTGAACTGCTTAGAATGTGCATTCATATGTGAATGTGACCAAAAAGGACACAATTTGATGAGAATTTTACAGTTTTGAGGGAGAAAATTAAAATTTTTGAATTGATGTTCTTCGTTTTTCTTTTGAGACAGGATTTCACTAAAATCCCTGAATGTTCTCAATCTTTCTGTGTATCTCCCACTGTCCTCAAGTAAACAGTCATCCTCCTGCTTCAAGTTCTTTGATGGTGGGATTATAGGCATGTACCACCATGGCATCCTTTTAAAATGGCATCCTTTCTCTGTCCTTCAAAGAATTGATATTCAGAGTTGGAACATAATCTTTCTGTCCATATTTTCCTAGGACATACATATCATTCATCACAGATCGCATATGGAATGCAATAATTTACAACTTTCTTTTATAAAATTCCATATAATATAGGTGTACCACCCAGATAGACTCACATAGACTCTTTGTTTTTTCTTTTAGTATTTCTTCTCTCAAGTCTTCTGTTCTGTTTATGGACAGGCCACAGTAGGGTTTTAACCTTGCTCCCAAATTAATCATAATATACCTCCAGTATAATTCACTGATGCAAATGTTCTTATAAGCAGTATCTTCTTGCATGTCTCCTTATCTATTTTGCAGACATGTTTTTTTTTATGACACAGAAAGCAAAAGTTAAAACTAGATTTTTCCCAAGATGTTCAATACAGAGTAAATTTTGTATTGTACAGCCTGAATGATTATTGTTCTTACAACTTATCCTTAAATGATTGCTAATCTAATGAGAAAAATGTTAGCTTTTAAACCTTTGTATTTCTGTGATTATTACTGAATGTTTTTTGTATAGACATTATCTGGATGGAGTACTTTATTTTGTATATGCTTATTCAGTATTTGCTTACTTTCTCATGGATGATTAGTCTTTTTGAAATGAATCTTGAGTTCGGTGTGCTTGATAAGCATGGATCACATGTTTGCTATGAGTTCTAACTCTCTTTTTTGATGATGCTGCTTGTTTGAGGTTTCTCAAATAATGTCTGCTTTACACACATGTGTTGTAGGAGGCTGCTTGTTTGTTCCTAGATGCTCAGCCCCAAAATAATGACACAGAAACCATATTATTTGCAATACTGTTGGTCAATAGCTTAAGTGAATTTCTGGGTAACTCATATCTTAAATTAATTCATCTCAATTAATCTGTGTATCACCACAAGGCTGTGACTTACCGGGTAAAGTTCTGGCATCTATCTCTGGAAGAAGCTACATGGCATCTCACAGACTCTGTCCTTCTTTCTCCTATCATTCAGTATAGTTTCCCTGCCTAGTTCTAGTCTGTACTATCAACAGGCCAAGACAGTTTCTTTATTCATTAACCAATAAAAGCAACACATAGACAGAAGTACATCCCACACCCCACATGTGCACACATATATTGGGACACACAGAAACAGTACACGGACACTCATTGGACTCTTTGGGGTATTAGATTGATATTATCAGTATTGATTTTTTCCTAAATGCTTTAAAGGATTTAGGAGTGTTTGCATGTGTAGTCCTCCTGGGATTAACTTCTATTCTCTCCACTTTATCATCTTCGGCTTGTTCTTTACAACCTTTCTCATACTGCTTTGTTTCATTTCTTCTCTTTCTCTCTGTGGTAGTTAATATATTTACAGCTGTCTATTATGATGTCTGTTATTAAGGGGGTGGAGAAAAGCTTCAGAAGTTATGAGTATTCATTGTTCTTGCAGAGAAACTGAATTTGGATACCAGCACCCGCATGGTGGCTTATAACCATACTTAGCTCAAGTTTCAGGGCATCTAATTCTTACTTCTGGCCTGTGCTGACATCAAACACCCATGTGGTGCACATACATACATGTATGCAAAAATTCATACCTATAAAACCTAAAAAAAAATATAAAAGGAGATATTTGTTAAATCAAATTTTTCATGTTTTGTAATTGAATTTTTATCTAAAATAAGATTTATGGCAGTTCCTTCACAAACTTGATGGATTTTCATTTTATTCACAGTGCCATTTGTTTTTTGATAGTCCTGGACTTGACCATCTTTTCCTACTAGATATTAGAAAGCTAGAGCAGTTTCATGAGAAGTTAATATTGAAGCAATTTCTCCTTGCTTTTCGAATAGTAGATGAGAATAGCTTAGCTAGAATCCTTTCATGAGTAAGTGAATAAATGAATAAAGTTGCATTCATTACCTTCTCACCAAGTACCAGGGACTTCAATATAGCTTTCCAAAATTGACTTTTATAGCAATCCCCTGAAAGACCCATCAGAGCTCCCCTTGCTTGAGGCATTCCAGCATGATTCCCCATAAACTGGAGGTTACTTTCCCACTTTTTGTTTCTCCCAAGAAAGCAAACCTTTGAAAAAGAAACCACAAAATGCAGTACATTCCACTGAAAATAAGTAAAAAAAAAAGAGAGACGTATTTTACTTACCATAGGGAAGGAAAATCTTTGACACCTGTTACAATGCATGGCACTTAAAATCCAGCTGCAAAAGAAACTCATTTCCCCCAATTATCCAAAAATATATATTTCAGAGACTGGTTTTAAAATGCAACATGACACGCAAATTGTTCTAATCCTTAGAATTATATTTATTTATTTATTAAAAATTTCCACCTCCTCCCATTTCCCTCCTCCTCCCCCTTCCCTCTCCAGTCCTAAAAGAAGTCAGGGTACCCTGTCCTGTGGGAAGTCCAAGCCCCCCCCCCCCCCCCCCCCGCCTCCTCCATCCAGGTCTAGGAAGGTGAGCATCCAAACAGACTAGGCTCCCAAAAAGCCAGTACATGCAGTAGAATCAAAACCCAGTGTCATTATCATTGGCTTCTTAGTCTGCCCCTATTGTCAGTCACATTCAGAGAATCCAGTTTGATCACATGCTCCATCAGTCCCAGTCCAACCGGCCTTAGTTAGTTCCCATTAGATCAGTCCCACCGTTTCCGTGGGTGGACGCATCCCTTGGTCCTGACTTCCTTGCTCACGTTCTCCCTCCTTCTGCTCTTCATCTGGGCCTTGGGAGCCCAGTTCAATGCTCCAATGTGGGTCTCTGTCTCTATCTCCATCCATCGCCAGATGAAGGTTCTATGGTGATATGCTAGAAATTCATCAGTGTGGCTATGGGAGAATGTCAGTTCAGGCACCCTCTCCTCTGCTGACCAAGGACCTAGCTGGGGAAATCTTGGACACCTGGGAAACCCTCTAGAACCAAGTCTCTTGCCAACCCTAAAATGGCTCCCTTAGTTATGTGATGAATCAATGATCTGGTAAGAAGTTACTCAGTAAAATCCTATGACCTAATCTTTGAAGAAATGGCCATTTTCATTTTCACACGTTTATTGTTTATTGTTCTCGCTTCCATTACATTTTCAATGTGATTTATTGCTGAGGTTTTCAACACGTAGATTATTGTGTGCTCTAGTTTGTTCCATTCTCCCCCAGACAATTGTGCTCACTGGTCTTAAGCCCTCTTATCATGCCAACTCACATGCTTGTGATGTTTGTCTTATGCAACTAGCTGATTTGGATATCAAGAATCACAGTTTATTATTGTTAAGGAATGAAATGCATTTCTGCAGTTGCAAAGCCCTGGAGTGAAAGGTTTTCCCTAGTGAAGGAGATCTCAGAGAAATTAGCAGTATAGGACTTGGCACTTTGTCTCTCGGATAACGAAAATATGCTGGTCTTTCCTCAGGCAACCCTAAGATGCTTCTCTTTCAAATAAAGCATTTTTCTGCTGGATAACTTTCAATGTGCAAGCAGTTAAAGCCTGGTTGTTGTTTGCTTTCCTAAATCACTACCAAGACTTAAAAATCTTTTTTTCCCCCAAGTGCTTATTCATTTCTTTACTATTGAAGTACAAGATCTGATTTGTTCTCTATCCTTCAAACTTAAATTATCTATCTGAATAAGATTTTGTTAGTTGTATTTGTTTTTGTGGAATATAGTATTATCTATTCATAATGTATGTGGTATTTGCTCATTTATTTTCAAGGTTTTTGTATTTTCAAATTTGAAAGTATGTTTTGAATGGTTTTGTTATATGTGTATTCTTCAAACACTTGGCAGGTGGCCAGTTTTCACACATCTCACCTAATTTTAATTTTTCCTTCTTATTACATTTTAAGATCATTCTTTGAATTCCATGCATTTGCATAATTTAAGGTAAAATGTGTTTCTCTTAAATTTTTATTTATTTACTTATTTTTTTATTAGATTTTTTTTTTTTTCGAGACAGGGTTTCTCTGTGGTTTTGGAGCCTGTCCTGGAACTAGCTCTTATAGACCAGGCTGGTCTCAAACTCACAGGCCTGCCTCTGCCTCCCAAGTGCTGGGATTAAAGGCGTGTGCCACCACCGCCTGGCTATTTATTAGATTTTTAAAATAAATACCAATCCAAGATCCCACTCCCTCCCTATTCCCATACCCTTCACACCCCCTCCCACAACACAATACTTAGAGAGTGTAAGGCACATTGCTTTGTGGAAGGCCCAAGGCCCTCCCTACTCTATCTACAGTGAACAAAGTAAACATCCAAAGAGAATAGGATCCCCAAAAGCCAATACATGCAGTAGGGATAAATCCTGGTGCAACTGCCAGAGGCTCCTCAGTCTGCCCTAACCATGCAACTGTCAACCATATTCAGAGGGACTGGTGATATAGGAAATCCTACAGCCAACAGGCTTTAAGTTAATTAACCACTGGGGTGTGGCCTCTTATACTATTTATATCGATGTAATACGTGAGTCCGGCCTTGCTCTTTTCCAGCTGCCGGATTTGGTTGCTGTTCTCTGTTTCAGCAGAGGATATTAATTTGTGAGTCTACCCCTAAATAAATAACCATCTATTATTCTTAATTCTGAGCTAGTGTGGATTTTTTTTAAGCATCCACCTTCAAGTTTGGTTTTATGCTTATTCCTTCCCAGTCTGGCTGGATTTGGTGAGTTTACCTTAGCTCAGGTAGACTGGTTCAGTGGGTGAACCCATCATGGTCTTGAACATTTTGCTTATATTCTCATTCCTCCCACTTTTCAACCAGACATTGGGAGCTCAGTCCAGTGCTCTGATGTGAGTTTCTGCCTCTGGTTCCAATAGTTGCTTGATGAAGTTTCTATGACGATATTTAAGATATTCATTCGTCAGTCTGACTATAGGGCAAGTCAAGATTGGGCCCTCTGTTCTCTATTACATAGGGTTTTAGCTGGGGTCATCCTTGTGGATTCCTGAAAATTTCTCTAGAGCCAGTTTCTGCTAAGCCTATAATGGCTCCCTCAATCAAGGTATCTCTTTCCTTGGTCTCATATCTGTCCTTCCTTCATTTAGACTATCCCATTCCCTCAAGTTCACCTCAACCTTCCCCTTCTCTCCTCCTCTTTCCTTTCTACCCTCCCTTCTCCCCCCACACCAATGCTCCCAATTTTGTCAGACAATATTGTCTGTTTCCAATTTCCAGGTGGATCTATGATTATTTTTCTTAGGGTTCAACTTATTACTTACATTCTCTAGGATCATGAATTATAGGCTCAATGTCCTTTTTTTATAGCTAGTATCCACTTATGTGTGAGTACATATCATATTCATCTTTTTGGGTCTGGTTTACCTCACTCAGGATAGTGTTTTCTAATTTCATCCATTTGCATGCAAAATTCAAAATGTCATTTTTTTTTTAACCACTGAGTAGTACTCTAATGTGTAAATGTGTCATATTTTCTTTATCCACTCTTCAGTTGAGGGGCATCTAGGCTGTTTCCAGGTTCTGGCTTTTACAAATAATGCTGCTATGAACATAGTTGAACAAATGCTTTTATAGTATGATTGAGCATCGTTTGGGTATAAGCCCAAGAGTGCTAATTCTAGATGCTAAGGCAGGTTGATTCCCAGTTTTCTAAGAAACCATCATACTGATTCCCAAAGTGGTTGTACAAGTTTGCAATGCCACCAGCAATGGAAAAGTGTTCCCCTCACTCCACATCTGTCCAGCATAAGCTATCATTCCTGCTTTTGATCTCAGCTATTCTGACAGGTGTACGATGGTATCTCAGAGTTCTTTTCATTTGCATTTCCCTGATAGCTCACAAAATTCTTATGTATCTTCTGGCCATTTAAAATTCTTCTGTTGAGAATTTTCTGTTTAGTTCAGTACCCCATTTTTTAATTTGGTTATTTAGAATTTTCATGTCTAATTTCTTGAGTTCTTTATATATTTTGGAAATCAGTCCTTTGTCTGGTGAAGATCTTTTCCCATTTAGTAGGCTGTCTTTTTGTCAACTGTGCCCTTTACAGAAGCTTCTCAGTTTCAGGAGGTCCCATTTATTTATTGTTGTTCTCAGTGTTTGTGCTACTGGGGTTATATTTAGGAAGTGGTCTTCTGAGTCCATGTATTGAAGACTACTTCCCGCTTTCTCTTCTATCAGGTTCACTGTGGTCAGATTTATACTGAGGCCTTTAATCCATTTGGACTTGAGTTTTATGCATGGCAAAAGCTATGGATCTATTTTCATTCTTCTACATGTTGATATCCAGTTATGCCAGCACCATTTGTTGAAGATTCTTTCTCTCATTGTATAATTTTAGCTTCTTTGTCAAAAATCAGGTGTTCATAGGGGCGTGGATTAATATCTGGGTCTTTGATATGATTCCATTAGTCAACCTCTCTGTTTTTATGCCAATACCAAGCTGTTTTCATTACTGTAGCTCTGTAATAGAGTTTGATGTCAGGGCTGGTGATGCCTCTGGAAGTTCCTTTATTGTACAGGATTGTTTTGACTATCCTGGGATTTTGTTTATCCATATGAAGTTGATTATTGATCTTTCAAGGTCTGTGAAGAATTGTGTTGTGATTTTGATGGGGATTGCATTGAATCTATAGATTGCTTTTGGTAGGATTGCTAATTTTACTATGTTGATCCTTCTTATCCAAGAGCATGAAAGATCTTTCTATTTTCTGGTATCTTCTTCAATTTTTTTCTTCAAAGACTTAAAGTTCTTGTCAAATAGGTCTTTCACTTCCTTGGTTAGTGTTACTCCAAGATATTTTATGTTATTTATTGTTATTGTGAAAGGCGTTGTTTCTCTGATTTCCCTCTCAGCTTCTTTATCTCTTGTGTATAGGAGGGCTAGTGATGTGGCAGGATACAAGATCAACTCAAAGAATTTTTATTTTAAATTCCGTATATTTTCCCAAACTTCAGAATTTTTTTTGCACCATGATTAATACAAGAGGTATCTCTTTTCTAATTTGTATTCAATTAATTCTATATGTTTTTACCTTTTTTTCTCCTTAGACAGCAATTTTATTAAAAGACCCCCATGGGTTTGAATATGATCTATTAAGATAATTAATCTGGGTTAATTTCTGTTTCCTTCACTAGTTCCCTTATTGACTCTGTATAGATTCTTTGTATTTGAAAGTGAAATAGAAGACACTGGATAAGAATGTAAATATTTTATATATAATTAGCAATTGATAGACTTTAATCCTTAATTTTCTTGACTACTTGAAATATGATCAAAGGTCATTTTTCAGGAATCAGTTATCTTCTTCTGCCATGTGCAGGGTCTTGTGTATTATATCTAGGGATTGATAAGTATTTCCTTGGCCTTGGCTGAAGGTACCTTCACCCATTAAACTATCTTGCTGGACTTGACATAATGTCTCTTAAAAAGGCTGATGAATTGAATGTTGGCCATGTCCAATGTTGTATGGCACATGGAAAGAGAAGTTCATGAGTTAGAATAAAATTAAATGGTACATTGTAGCTGTCTTCATGTCCAAAAATGAATTGTGTCATGGGGTATTCAGTGATGAAAATCTGAGAAACTGTGTTGAAAGGTTGGGTTATCCTTGATTAACATCTTTACTTTGATGTGACAGGTACATAAGCTGTGAAGTTGAAACAGGAAATAGTAAATGGGATATTCCAGGAAATCAACTGAGCACCAGAAAACCCATGGTTGGAAGATGTCTCTCTGAGCCATTTGTTGAAAAATGTTAGGAGAAAAATTCAGTGTGTGTGTATGCATGCATGTGTGCTTGTGAGAGTGTTTGTGTCTGTATGTTTGTGTATGCATGCATGCATGCTTGTAAGTGTATGTGTGTATGTGAGAGAGCTGATGAAGGTTGTGTGTTCTTCAATCACTTTCTACCCTAGTTTTTGAAACAGTGTTTCTCACTGGAACTAGGGGTCTCTTTGTCAGGAAAAGATAATTCCCACTACACAATGGAAAATAATGAATACAATGAAAGTAATCGGCATGGTGAATTCTTTTTGCATAAAAATTTTAGCACAGCCCAAACAGGATTATCAAATATACTCCTCCCCAAATGGTCTCCATCTTTTATTTCTGCCTAGTTGCTAACTCCCATTGGTTGGAGCTCAACTTTACAATCTTTTCAGATTGGATAATCAGTACAAAGGAGAAAGGAGTTTCAGGAAACATAGATTTATGTCTGTCTGTCTAGCTATGTTTGAGAGAAGTGGCTTTTAGTAATAAAGCAAAGAAAATCCAGCCTACAATTCATAATCTCAGAAAACCTAGACAACAAAGAGGACCCTAAGAGATACATACATGGATCTAATCTACACGGGAAGCAGAAAAAGACAAGATCTCCTGAGTAAACTGGAAGCATGGGAACAATGGGAGAGGGTTAAAGGAGAGGAGAGAGGTAGGAAGGGGAGCAGAGAAAATATATAGCTCAATAAAAACAATAAAAAGGAAAGAAAATAAAAAGTTTCTCACATCTGTTTTTGCAGCACTCTCTGGACTGACCAACGCATTCCACAGACATTATTGTGTTGGGCCTACAGCACAGAGATGAGAAACACAGACTGCTATTGTGCCCCACTAAGGATGTCAACCCAGGCTCCTCATGATTACATGCCAGGCAAATTAGTCACTAAGTCATCTCCTTAAATAGCAATACACAATTTTAAATGTTAAAAGTTGTTTTTTTCTTTTACTGTGGAGGGGACATTTCTAAAGGCTTTCTTAGTAAGAGATGTATGGAGTGTGTGAGAAGAAAGAACACACCCCAATAGGCATGGAAATGAAGAATTTACAGGAACACATGATTAAGATGACAGAATGTCAGAGGTAGAAGGGTGCTGAGGTTACCTTCAGTGAGGTCCTCAGAGAAGTCATCCCAAGAATTTATCTAAGAATTGGAAGAACAGCTACAAGATGAATCCTCATCTGGTTTTCCTTTAGAAACTTGGGAGTGAGAATTGTTTACTCTCTCTCCCACAAGGCTATATTTTTTCCAGTGTGTTTTCTTATTTAATTAATTAATTAATTAATTAATTTTTATCTACATTTTTCTCTTCTCCCTTTCCTGCCTCTCCCTTCCTTTTCATCCCTCTTCCAAGGTCCCCATGCTCTCAATTTACTCAGGAGATCTTGTCTTTTTCAACTACCCATGTAGATTAGATCTATGTATGTTTCTCTTAGGGTTCTCATTGTTGCCTAGGTTCTCTGAGATTGTGATTTGTGGGCTGGTTTTCTTTGCTTTATGTTTAAAAATCACAATACGATAATTGTCTTTCTGGGTCTGGGTTACCTCACTCAAAATGATGTTTTCTAGCTCCATCCATTTGCCTGCAAAATTCAAGATGTCACGATTGAGCATCCTTTGGATATATACCCAAAAGTGGTATTACTGGGTCTTGAGAAAGTAATTTAATGCAGTACTAAGTCCCTCTATTTCTGCTTTGAAATCTACTCTTTATATTCCTTCCTCTTTGTTCCACTTAAATTCAATTCAATATCTCTCCTCCTTTTGAGATCTAGACAAAACAGCTCCCTTTTTTTCTTTAAAACATGGATTTTATATCAGATGTTTCTTCTGTTCCCTTTGTTTTCTAATGTAATCACCCCACCTCTGCTGGTTCTTCTCTATTGTTAACTTTAAAGTCTCTTCCCCATGGAAGCTAGCTCTAAATGTTTTATATTCACCTTCTCTCTTAATTTTGTGAATGCATTTAGTATTTTCACTGAATTTGTTGTATTTTCTTTGTCTATATTTTTGCATCTACTTTTCTTCAGATGCTAAAAAGAAAAATAATTAGCATCATTGAATAACTTAATATGTAAATGCAGATGGTTTTGAAGGGGGAGTACTATTATTAATTGTACTAGGACATAGTGCCTAAGACAAAACAGGCTCGTTGTGATGGTGTTCTGGTGCTGAAGTTCATTTATATGTGATTTTTTTTCCCTTATGCAAGCAGAGAAAGCAGACAGTGGGAAATTTAAAGCACCACTGGTGGGAGAAGTAGCTCTGAGCTTGCTGCTGTGTAGAAATTCATCAGTTTCAGTTGAGAGGCAAAAGCATTTAGGTCTGAAAAGTTTTAGGGAAAATATGGGATGAAGAAAAATAAATAAGAAGTTGAGAATTGTCTTTTCAAGGTCTATAAAGAATTGTTTTGGAATTTTGATGGAGATTGCATTGAATGTGTAGATTGCTTTTGTTAGGATGGTCACTTTTTACTATGTTACTCCTACCAGTACATGAGCTTTGGAGATCTTTCCATTTTCTGATATCTTCAATTGTTTTCTTCAAAGACTTGAAGATTTTAATCATACAGGTCTTTCATTTGCTTTGTTAAAGTAACCCCAATATACTTTATACTATTTGAGGCTATTGTGAAAGGTAATGTTTCCCTGATTTCTTTCCTAGTCTATTTGTCAATTGTATGTACGAGGACTACTAACTTTTTGAGTTAATCTTGTATCCAACTCTTTTGCTGACAATGTATCTATGAACTGTAGAAGTTCCATGATAAAAATTTTGGGTCACTTATGTATACTATCATATTATGAGCAGATAATGATACTTCAACATCTTCTTTTCCAATTTGGATCCCCTTGATCTCCTTCAGTTGTCTTGTTTCTGAGGCTGGACTTTAACTAGTGTGCCGAATAGAAATGGAGAGGGTGGAAAACCTTGTCTTATCCCTGATTTTAGTGTAGTTGCTTTAGTTTTTCTTCATGTTTAGGTATATCCCTGTATCCCTAATATCTCAAGGATTTTTATCATAAAGGAGCATTTTATTTATTTATTTATTTATTTATTTATTTGTCAAAGGTCTTTTCTGAATCTAATGAGATAATCTTGTGTGTGTTTTTAAAATTTTCTGTTTGTTTATATTTTGATTTGCATTTATGCAAGTAGAAGATACCTTACATCTCTGGGATAAAGCCTACTTGATCATTGTGGATGATCATTTTGTTGTATTCTTGATTTAAGTTTGTTGAATATTTTTTTTTCTTTTTTTTTTCTTTTTATTTATTTAATTTTTTCCCTTGCTGATTTTTTTTATTAATTAATTAATTTAATTATTAAAGATTTCTGCCTCTTCCCCGCCACCACCTCCCATTCCCTCCCCCTCCCCCAATCAAGTCTTCCTTCCTCCTCAGCCCAAAGAGCAAGCAGGTTTCTCTGCCCTGTGGGAGGTCCAAGGACCACCTACCTCCATCCAGGTCTATTAAGGTGAGCATCCAAACTACCTGGGCTCCCACAAAGCCATTACATGCAATAGGATCAAGAACCCATTGCCATTGTTCTTCAGTTCTCAGTAGTCCTCATTGTCCATTATGTTCAGCGAGACCGGTTTTGTCCCATGCTTTTTCAGACCCCGGCCAGCTGGCCTTGGTGAGTTCCCGATAGAACATCCCCATTGCCTCAGTGTGTGGGTGCACCCCTCGCAGTCCTGAGTTCCTTGCTCGTGCTCACTCTCCTTCTGCTCCTCCTTTGGATCGTGAGACTTCAGTCCAGTGCTCCAATGTTGGTCTCTGTCTCTGTCTTCTTTCATCGCCTGATGAAGGTTAATATTCAGGGGGATGCTTATATGTTTTTCTTTGGGTTCACCTTCTTATTTAGCTTCTCTAGAGTCACGAATTATAGTCTCAATGTCCTTTATTTATGGCTAGAAACCAAATATGAGTGAGTACATCCCATGTTCCTCTTTTTGGGTCTGGCTTACCTCACTCAGGATAGTGTTTTCAATTTCCGTCCATTTGTATGCAAAATTCAAGAAGTCATTGTTTTTTACTGCTGAGTAGTACTCTAATATGTATATATTCCATACTTTCTTCATCCATTCTTCCATTGAAGGACATCTAGGTTGTTTCCAGGTTCTGGCAATTACAAACAATGCTGCTATGAACATAGTTGAGCATATACTTTTGTTGTATGTTAGGGCATCTCTTGGGTATATTCCCAATAGTGGTATTGCTGGGTCAAGAGGTAGGTTGAACCCGACTTTCCTGAGAAACCGCCACACTGCTTTCCAAAGTGGTTGCACAAGTTTGCATTCCCACCAGCAATGGATGAGAGTGCCCCTTTCTCCACAACCTCTCCAGCAGAGGCTATCATTGGTGTTTTTGATTTTAGCCATTCTGACAGGTGTAAGATGGTATCTTAATGTTGTCTTGATTTGCATTTCCCTGATTGCTAAGGAAGTTGAGCATGATCTTAAGTGACTTTTGGCCATTTGAACTTCTTCTGTTGAAAAGTCTCTGTTCAGCTCAGTGCCCCATTTTATAATTGGATTGATTAACCTTTTACGGTCTAATTTCTTGAGTTCTTTGTATATTTTGGATATCAGACCTTTGTCAGTTGCGGGGTTGGTGAAGATCTTCTCCCAGTCAGTGGGTTTCCTTTCTGTCTTAGTGACAGTGTCCTTTGCTTTACAGAAGCTTCTCAGTCTCAGGAGGTCCCATTTATTCAATGATGTCCTTAGTGTTTGTGCTGCTGGGGTTGTACGTAGGAAGTGTTCTCCTGTGCCCATGTGTTGTAGAGTACTTCCCACTTTCTCTTCTATCAGATTCAGTGTGTTTGGACTGATATTGAGGTCTTTAATCCATTTGGACTTGAGTTTTGTGCATGGTGATATATATGGATCTATTTTCATTCTTCTACAGATTGACTTCCAGTTTTGCCAGCACAATTTGTTGAAGATGCTCTCTTTTTTCCATTGTATACTTTTAGCTCCTTTATCGAAAATCAGGTGTTCATAGGTTTGTGGGCTAAAGTCAGGGTCTTCTATTCTATTCCATTGGTCGACTTCTCTGTTTTTATGCCAGTACCAAGCCGTTTTCAGTACTGTAGCTCTGTAATAGAGTTTGAAGTCAGGGATGGTAATGCCTCCAGACAATCCTTTATTGTATAAGATTGTTTTGGCTATCCTGGGTTTTTTGTTTTTCCATATAAAGTTGATTATTGTCTTCTCCAGATCTGTGAAGAATTTTGATGGGATTTTGATGGGGATTGCGTTGAATCTATAGATTGCTTTTGGTAGAATTGCCATTTTTACTATGTTGATCCTCCCAATCCAAGAGCAAGGGAGGTCCTTCCATTTTCTGGTGTCCTCTTCAATTTCTTTCTTCAAAGACTTAAAGTTCTTGCCAAATAGATCTTTCACTTCCTTGGTCAGAGTTACCCCAAGGTATTTTATGCTATTTGTGGCTATCGTGAAAGGTGATGCTTCTCTGATTTCCCTCTCTGCTTCCTTATCCTTAGTGTATAGGAAGGCAACTGATTTTTTGGAGTTGATTTTGTATCCTGCCACATTACCAAAGGTGTTTATCAGCTGTAGGAGTTCTTTGGTAGAGTTTTTGGGGTCGGTTATGTATACTATCATATCATCTGCAAATAATGAAAGCTTAACTTCTTCCTTTCCAATACGGATCCCCTTGATCCCCTTATGTTGTCTTATTGCTATTGCTAGAACTTCAAGCACTATATTGAAGAGGTATGGAGAGAGTGGACATCCTTGTCGTGTTCCTGATTTTAGTGGGATGGCTTTGAGTTTTTCTCCATTTAATTTAATGTTAGCTGTCGGCTTGCTGTAAATAGCTTTTATTATATTTAGGTATGCCCCTTGCATCCCTAATCTCTCCAAGACGTTTATCATAAAGGAGTGTTGAATTTTGTCGAATGCTTTTTCAGCATCTAATGAAATGATCATATGGTTTTTTTCTTTCAGTTTATTTATATGGTTGATTACATTGATAGATTTGCGTATGTTGAACCAGCCCTGCATCTCTGAAATGAAGCCTACTTGATCATAATGGATAACTTTTCTAATGTGTTCTTGGATTCGGTTTGCCAGTATTTTATTGAGAATTTTTGCGTCGATGTTCATGAGTGAGATAGGCCTGTAATTCTCTTTCTTGGTTGGGTCTTTGTGTGGTTTTGGTATCAGGGTAACTGTAGCTTCATAAAAGGAATTTGGCAATGACTCTTCTGTTTCTATATTGTGAAATACATTAAGAAGTATAGGTATTAGGTCTTCTTGGAAGTTCTGGTAGAATTCTGCATTGAAACCATCTGGCCCTGGGCTTTTTTTGGAAGGGAGATTTTTGATAACTGTTTCTAATTCTTCGCGACTAACAGGTCTATTTAGATCGTTCACCTGGTCTTGGTTTAGGTTTGGTATATGGTACTTATCTAAAAAAGTGTCCATTTCTTTTGCATTTTCCAGTTTTGTGGCATACAGGCTTTTGTAGTAAGAGCTAATGATTCTCTGAATTTCCTCTGTGTCTGTGGTTATGTCCCCCTTTTCATTTCTGATCTTATTTATTTGCGTGTTCTCTCTCTGTCGTTTAATTAGTTTGGATAGGGGTTTGTCAATCTTGTTGATTTTCTCCAAGAACCAACTTTTTGTTTCATTGATTCTTTGGACTGTTTTCTGTGTTTCTATTTTGTTGATTTCTGCCCTCAGTTTGATTATTTCCAGTCTTCTACTCCTCCTGGGCGCGTCTGCTTCTTTTTTTTCTAGAGCTTTCAGGTGTGCTGTTAAGTCCCCAATGTATGCTTTCTCCGTTTTCTTTAAGTGGGCACTTAGTGCTATGAACTTTCCTCTTAGCACTGCTTTCATCGTGTCCCATAGGTTTGAGTATGTTTTCTCTTTGTTTTCATTAAATTCAAGGAAGACTTTAATTTCTTTCTTAATTTCTTCCTTGACCCAGGTGTGGTTCAGTAGTTGACTGTTCAGTTTCCATGAGTTTGTCAGCTTTCTGGGGGTAGCTTTGTTGGTGGCTTCTAACTTTAATCCGTGGTGATCTGATAAGACACAGGTGGACACTGATATTTTTTTGTATCTGTGGAGGTTTCCTTTGTTTCCAAGTATGTGGTCAATTTTCGAGAAGGTTCCATGAGCTGCAGAGAAGAAGGTGTATTCTTTCCTATTTGGGTGGAGTGTTCTATAGATGTCTGTTAAGTCCATTTGATTCATTACCTCCAACAATTCTCTTAATTCTCTATTAGTTTTCTGTCTGATTGACCTGTCCATTGGTGAGAGAGGTGTGTTGAAGTCTCCTACTACTAGTGTGTGTGATTTGATGTCTGCCTTGAGTTTTAGCAATATTTCTTTTACATAAGTGGGTGCTTTATATTAGGGGCATAGATATTCAGGATTGAGACTTCATCCTGCTGAATCGTTCCTGTTATGAGTATAAAGTGTCCCTGTCGATCTCTTCTGATTGATTTTAGTTTGAAGTCAGTTTTGTTAGAAATTAGTATGGCCACACCTGCTTTTTTCTTAGGACCATTTGCTTGAAAAACCTTTTTCCAACCCTTTACTCTGAGTAGATGCCTGTCTTTGTGGTTGAGATGAGTTTCTTGCAAACAGCAGACTGTTGGATCCTGTTTTCGTATCCAATCTCTCAGCCTGTGCCTTTTTATTGGTGAATTGAGACCATTAATATTAAGTGATATTAATGACCAGTGGTTGTTAACTCCGGTTATTCTTACTGCTTTTGGTAGAAGAGTTTGTGTGTCTTCCTTCTTTGAGTTGTGTTGTTGAAGGGTCGCTAGATGCCTGGGTTATTGTAGGCAGTGTTGGCAATGTTGGATTCCTTGGGTTGTGATTTTCCTTCTATTACTTTCTGTAGGGCTGGATTTGTGGCAACATATTGTTTAAATTTGTTCTTATCCTGGAATGTCTTGTTTTCTCCATTGATAGTGAACGATAGCTTGGCTGGGTATAGTAGTTTGGGTTTGCATCCATGGTTTCTTAGTTTCTGTAGTACCTCTATCCAGGACCTTCTGGCTTTCATGGTTTCCATAGAGAAGTCAGGTGTAAGTCTGATCGGTTTACCCTTATAAGTTACTTGGCCTTTTTCCTTTGCAGCTCTTAATATTCTTTCTTTAATCTGTATATTTTGTGTTTTGATTATTATATGGCGAGGGGACGTTTTTTTTTGATCCAGTCTGTTTGGTGTTCTGTATGCTTCTTGAATATTCAAAGGAATATCTTTCTTTATGTTGGGGAAGTTTTCTTCCATAATTTTGTTAAAAATGTTTTCTGGACCTTTGAGCTCTGCCTCTTCTCCTTCTTCTATCCCTATTATTCTTAGGTTTGGTCTTTTTATTGTGTCCCATATTTCCTGAATGTTTTGTGATGAGAATTTGTTGGTTTTGGTGTTTTCTTTGATCAGTCCGTTTATTTTCTCTATGTTGTCTTCAGAATCTGAGATTCTTTCTTCTATCTCTTGTATTCTATTGATTATGCTTGTTTCTGTAGTCTCTGCTCGTTGACCTATATTTGCCATATCCAGCTGGTCCTCAGTTTGTGTTTTCTTCCTTGCTTCCATTTCAGTTTTCAATTCTTGGACTGTTACCATTACCTGTTTGATCGTTTTTTCTTGGCTTCCCAGGGTATCATTTACGTATTTACTCATTTCTTCAAACTTTTTGTTATACTTCTCATCCATTTCTATGAGGGCGTTTTTTACATGTTGTTTAAGGGACTCTATTGCTTTCAAAAAGTCAGTTTTTTCCTCTTCTCCTGTGATAGGGTGTTCAAGTCCTTGTGTTGTAAGATCATTGGGTTCTGGTGTTTTTATGTTGTTTTTCAGATTGTTGGGTAAATTCTTGCCTTGGCGTCTGCCCATCTCCTCTTACCGATGCTATCTATTGGGTTTGATTTAATTGTAGCGGGGCAATCTGTTCTCAGTGCAGGCTTCACTGTTTCTTGCCCGCACTATCCTGTATCCAGTGCCTCCGCCGCCCGGGCCTGCCTGCCGGTGCCTCCGCCGCCCGCTGCCTGCCGGTGCCTCTGCCACCTGGGCCTGCCTGCGCGCCGGTGCTTCCGCCGCCTAGGCCTGCCTGCCGGGCCTGACTGTCGGTGCCTCCGCCACCCGGGCCTGCCTGCACGCCGGTGCCTCTGCCGCCCGGACTTGCCTGCGTGCTGGTGCCTCCGCCGCCTGGGCCTGTCTGTGCGCCGGTGCTTCCGCTGCCTAGGCCTGCCTGCCGGGCCTGACTGTCGGTGCCTCCGCCACCCGGGCCTGCCTGCACGCCGGTGCCTCTGCCGCCCGGACTTGCCTGCGTGCTGGTGCCTCCGCCGCCCGGGCCTGCCTGCTCGCCAGTGCTTCCGCCGCCTAGGCCTGCCTGCCGGTGCCTCCGCCACCCGGAACTGTCTGTGCGCCGGTGCTTCCGCTGCCTAGGCCTGCCTGCGGGGCCTGACTGACGGTGTCTCCGCCACCCGGGCCTGCCTGCACGCCGGTGCCTCTGCCGCCCGGACTTGCCTGCGTGCTGGTGCCTCCGCTGCCCCTTGTTGAATATTTTTAATCTATGTTTATAATGGGAATTGGTCCATAATTCTCTTTCTTCATTTGTTATGTTATTTGGGTATCAGTGTAACTACGTCTTATAAAATGTTTCATCCAATATTCTTTTTGTTATTTTCTGTAATAATTTCAGGAATATTGGTGTTACCTCTTCTTTTAATGTCTGGTAGTTTTTTTTTTTTTTTTTTTTTTTTTTTGTCCTAAAACCATTAGAACCATCTGACTCTGGGCATTCTTTTGTATGTGAAACTTAATGAGTACATCTGTTTCACTAGGGGTAATAGATCTATTTAAAATATTTATTTGACAAGCCGGGTGATGGTGGCGCACGCCTTTAATCCCAGCTCGGGAGGCAGAGGCAGGTGGATCTCTGTGAGTTCGAGACCAGCCTGGTCTACAGAGCTAGTTCCAGGACAGGCTCCAAAAGCCACAGAAAAACCCTGTCTCGAAAAAAAAAAAACCAAAAAAAAAAAATCTATTTGATCTTGTTGTATAAAGACCTATAAAGAAAATTATCCGTTTCTTTTAGATTTTCCAGTTTGGTGAACTACAAGTTTTTAAAGTATGTTCTTATGATTGTCTGGATTTCCTTGGTATCTGCTGATATGGCCACCTTTTCATTTCTGATTTTGTTAATTTGGATATTCTGTCTCTACTTTTTAATTAGTTTGAATAAGGGTTTGTCTATCTTGTTGATTTTCTCATAGAGTCACCTCTTTGTTTTGTTGCAAAATATGTCTGATTTGATTTAAGGCCCACTCCACAAGAGAGAACCTAGGCCAGGCACTGATTAGGTAACCAAGAACTAGAGACTAGATAGCATAGAGACATAGGGTAAAACCAGACACTACTGGTCTAAAATAAAGTATCAATAAAATGACTCCTAATGATATTTATCCATGTTCTGGCAGCAGACAGAAACAGATGCAGAGACCCAAAGCCAGACAGTTCACAGAGAGGGAATCTAAATGGAATATCTTCATCAAATTACTTCCCTTAGAGCTAAAAGAATCTTACAAAAGAGTAGGCAGAAAAATTGCAAGAGCAAGAAGGGGTGGAGGGCACCAGGAAAACATGGCCTTCTGAATCAACTAAGCAAAGCATATAAGAGCTGAGAGAGTCTGAAGCGTAAATCACAGGGCCTACACCTGTCTGTACTAAATATTCTATGTATAAATTATAGCCATTAGTTTAGTATTTTTTTTTTTTTTGGTTTTTCAAGACAGGGTTTCTCTGTAGCTTTGGAGACTGTCCTGGAACTAGCTCTTGTAGACCAGGCTGGCCTCGAACTCCCAGAGATCCGCCTGCCTCTGCCTCCCGAGTGCTAGGATTAAAGGCGTGTGCCACCACTGCCCAGCTAGTTTAATATTTTTATATGACTCCTGAGTGTGAAAATGAGTGGGTCTCTGACTCTTGTGCCTGCTCTTGGAACTCTTCACCTCCTGTTAGACTGTCATGTTCTACTTGAATATGATAATTTCTGCTTCATCTTATTATTTTTAATATTTTTTCATGTTTAGTTGTCACATATTAAAAGACTGTCCTTTTCTTATGAGAGACAGAACAGGAGTGGGTCTAGAGGGGAGGGAAGGTAGGAATTGGAAGTACTAGAGGGAGGTAAAACTGTAATCAGGATATATTATTTAGTAAAAGAATCCATTTTCAGTAAAAGAAAAAAATGAAAGAAGAAAAGAATAAAGGTAAAATAATAAAGAGAAATAAACTAGTATGTCAACATTCTGCCTCTCCTTTAAGCTGCAGACACATTGCTCTGCTTAGTCCTGCTAAAGACTGGTTCAATTTCCTCCTCTGTTCACTTTCACAGCAGCCCTGCCCACTCAGAGCCACACTGATTTTTCTGGTTTTATTCAGTGTCCGGAAACCAGTATTCTAAGATAATGGTTTGTGTGTGACTTTAAAAACAATTATTCAGAGTAGCTTGTCTACCCTCCAAGTTATCAAGCATAAATGAATACTTCAGTTGCTTCTATAGTTGTACCATATAGGGTGTGAGTGACTGCTCTCATGTTTTATTGCCCCTACAAGCTTTCCTATTTTGATACACAATTTTGTTGGATAAAAGATTATTCAGAAAGTGGACTATTTGATCAAAGGGGATTTGTCTAAGTCATATACAAATTATAATATATTTTCTACACATTGGTTCTTAAATTTCCTCCAGTGGCTTGTTTCCCAGATTGTTAGTGTTGGTAGAAGAACATTGAAGGAAGTGAGATTGGATAGATGTCTTATTCACATGAAGGGGATGCCTTTGAGGGTGATAATAAGAGAGACTCCATTTCTCTTCTTTCTGCTCTTTCTCAGTCATGGTCTGAACAGTGAACTGTTTTCCCATGTGATCACACCACAATATGCTGCTTTAACATGGGCTAGTAACAACAGGCAAGTCATGCATTGACCAAGCCTAAGCAGACATTTCACTATTACGGCTGATCATCTCCAACTGTTTACAATAAAAGAAAGCTGGCTAATGTAGCATATTACATTATTCCGACCACTTTGCCTATTTATTGATTCTCCATCTAATGAAAAATATTCATTTTTCCAGGACATCAGTCTCTTTCTTTCACTCTCCAGAAATCTCCAACATTTAGCACAATGGAGTACTTAACAGTATTTTTGTAATTATGAAACTAATAACTTCTTGTTAGTTGAAAGAATGTAAAAACATCCAATTTTTAAGTTCTTACTATTTGGAGTTATTCCATTGAATTTCAAATATTTTTGGTTACAACACATTAGTAAAAAATATTTTTCATTTATCACAAATGCACATATAATACAGTAAAACATATTGTATAAACTTATAAATATATGAATATTTGCTAAATTATATAAAACTAATCATATAAATTGAAATACTGTGGCCTGGAAATGTATGGTTGCTATCTGTGAAGGTCTTAGAGAAAGAGAAGTTATATTGTACCCTAACAGACATTTGTTTCTATATTAATAATAATAGAATTTATGAGATCTTGTGGGAAAGAATAGATATGAGACCCGCAACTTGGGGAATATTCATATCCGCGGAAGTGGTTAGAAAAAGGAAGGTCCAAAAGGGATGTCAAAAGATATGGTTAAGAGCTACCTTATGAGGAAATCTCTTTGGAGAGATGGGGGCATGGACGATAGGCACATTCATTCATTCGACACTGAACCCATAGCCTCCACAAAATGTTTGCACTGGTTTGCTATGTAATCACTGAAAATAGCCAACATACAATTCAAACTTCCCCTTTTGTGTTTGTACACATAGCTTTTCCCCAAACACACTCCTTTAATCTTTTTTCGTTTCTTTTAGAACGAATAAAAAAGTTGAGTGCCACTTTTAATTTGATGCAAGGCTAGATATTTAGGAAGCAGAATAAGAGTAAGAAATGTCACTGCCTTTAAGGTCATCTCTATCGAGTGGAAAATGAAAATGCCAAGGAGGTATGTTGGTTATTAAGCTTCAAATTTTTCCTTCTTCCTTCTGCTTAGTATTGACTTGACTGCAAGTGAGAAAGCCAAATTTTTGCCGTTCCTTGTAGTTTCCTGTTGGGGATGCCAGAGAAACAGAGAAAACGAGGTTGTTAGGGAAAGAAGGTACTTACCCTTCAGTTTAGCATTTGATAGCTCGTAGCAGGGGTCTCATCCTTTTGCATCTCCTGACACATGTTCACGTCAGCCTTGTCACCCCACACCGTCAAACCCTTGTGTTTTTTACTGTGGTCTTGTGAATTGCAGTCTGATATGTCAGCCACCCTGTTTAATAATATGCATATGTTTCCTGCTCATCCTTCTCATTGGGGGTCTCAACATTAGCCACTGTCCCATCCTCAGGATCTGGCTTGCTGCTGCATAGTGAGCATCCTATCAGTGGAGAGAAACTGCCCAAGTGATGCATCTTGCTCAGTAGTGAGCATCTGGCATCCGCATACCTGTTCACTAAGCTTAGCAGTTATAAAATTATAACCTTTGTTCTCTGTTTCTCTACCTATCTGTACCATACCAGCTTCTGAGAGCCTTGATATTTACAGTGTTTGGTGTTCTGACTTTCCATTTCAGTTTTCTGGTAAACAACTGCATCTTCGTTTATAATTTTTCATGTTGAGTTAAGTTTACTAAAATCAAGTGGTATCTGCCGCTTGAATGGGCAATGCATGCATGGTTTTAGAAAAGAGACAGTTACAGATAGAGCAAAAGAGAGGTCCTCAGAAGAAACAAGAAATAAAGCATATCCAAACTCAGTGTAAAATTTGTACAAAGGAAAAGGCCAATAGATTTTAATTTCTGTCTGTGGCTCTGAGTCTGTCTACAAAACAGCATTAACACTCAGAGCTGTGGAGGCTGTAGCGAATAGCTAACTGCTTCTGTGAGGATCCACGGGGTGCTACTGTGTCATTAGTAATAACATGATGCAGATGAGACAGTTTCTGACTAATGACTACATGGGAGAGTTTCTACTGCCTCAGTAGGATCTAATTATGTGGTTTAATTAGAATGTAACAATTGTTCCATTTATGTAATATTATTTATAACACCGCTGATATTCAGTGTCATTCTTTGCAGAATCGTTATTTTAGAACAAGAATTAATTATTTACACAGTTAAGCTGTGTGTGTGTGACATGAAAAGATTGGGCACAGGAAATGATTAGTGATTGCTATTGCAGGTGAAATTGTAGAATTTATCTCTCCTGAATACTCAGTCCCCAGACACAGTCCTCCATGTATTGCTCTTGCAGTGGGAGTTTTCTTATCTTCTCAGGAACACATATAAGCTATGCTTTCATTTAATAGATTTTACCTGTGTTTTTTCAGCTACTCCCTAAAATTTTGCATTATCTGTCAATGATTTCTTCTCTTGTCATTTACTGTAGTGACACCATGTGAGTCTGCTGTAGTAGTCTTTTTACTTTGACAAAAGAAAACAGTAACAGTCCATGGAGTGATTAGTAGGAAAGCAGAGAGGAATGAATATTGTAATCAGAAAAGTGGGTCTTGTCATCTTGGTTTTACCTATCTTTCATGATGAGCTTGAACGAGGACCTTGTACAGGCTGTCCATATGCTATGCCACTGAACTGTACACCTAATCTGTTGTTTCTACTCTTGAATGACCATGTGACTTTGACCTGCACTTTAACTCACTACTTTCAATGTATATAATTTCTAACAGTCATGTCAGCATTAACTCATGGTTTCCTTGAGTGTTTTATTCACAAAATGCATTCAAACATTATACATAAAACCTGACATGGAAAAGGATCCCTGAATTTTTATGGGGTTTTCTTGTATTTGTTAATACCCATAAAACTTAGAAAATGTAACATGACATTAAGATCCAAGCAAAGATCAATGAAGACTAGATAAATAATAGGTAAATTAAATAAAACCAAGGTGGCTTTTGATAAAATTAAAAAAAAAACTGTGAAATCATTACTAGACTTACCAAGATGAAAAGAGAGAGTATTCTTTTCATATAAATAAATAAAACAAATCTAAATAAATAATTCTTAAATATTTTTCTCAAGAAAGCCATTTGGTAAACGATTCTTGATGCCCCATTTCCAAACAATGATAATAAATTCATTTTCACAGGCTATGATTTTTAATTTATACCCAAAAAGTGAATTTTAACAATTAAGGTATTGTCAAGACGATGCTCCATTTCACATCTGTAGAACACAATTCTTCCTACCTGTTATTGTATTCAATATTTACTGGTAGTTTGGTGTCTGATGGCTTATGGATACATCACTTTGATATCTGACTACATTGCTACATGCCTATTTACCCATGTGTGTCCTTTCTGTTTCTCATGAGTTATACCACTGGTACTTGATTCAGGACCTACTCTCTTCCTTTGCAGTCCCACTTTATTTGTATAAATAATCATTAAGTAAGGCTACATGTCTAATATTGGAACTAATATTGGATTCAGTCATTAAAAAGTAGTTTCCTTTAGGGAAGACATTGTCTAGCAGTCTAGCAGTCCAAAATAAATCTCTCTAAGAATAAAGTCTTCTCATTCAACCAAATATAAAATCAGTATTAAAATTATCATTACATTACCTTGTTGAGAACAAAATCAAATCAATACTTTTTAAATAGAATAAAGTCAGACAAAATTTAAACATTAAAATATGACATACCACCAAGTTTTACCAGCTACTCATAAACACATACACACACACACACATATATATAGATATATATACATGTATATATATATACACATACACATACAGAGAGAGAAAGAGAGAGAGGGAGAGAGAGAGAGAGAGACAGACAGACAGACAGACAGACAGAGGTAGATAGATACAGATAAATATTGCTGGAAAAAAAAGCATCTGCTAGAATTTATCTTTGATAAAGACCATATGATAGCATAACTATGAGTGATCAAGATGTCTCAGTGAGTATAGTTACTTGCTTCAAGCCTCAGTTTCATCCTAAGACCCATATGGTGTAAGGAGAGAAATGACTCCTTCAAATTGTCCTGACTTTTATAGTATCTTGCTTTTTCTAACTCTTTCTGTCTTTCAGCCCCCCACATACACAAACACACATACACACACACCTTATCCATGAACACATATATAACCACGAATGTAAACAGAAAATGAAACTGAGTGTGAAGATGTTTAAAGACACAAAGAAAACACATAACACAACTGAAAAATGTGGAACAAATCTAAATACAGAAGTCTCAAAACACAAATGGTTACAAAATACTTAAAGAAACTTTCAAAAATTTTAGCTATCAGAGGTATGCAAATCAAAACTGTTGTAGAATATTATTTTAACTATGTAAAGATGTGTTACATTTGTTTATGCTGTGGTATATTACTTTAACCATGTGAAGGTGTGTTGCACATGTTTATGCTGCGTTTGTTTAATGCTGTAAGGCTGTGATTAATTATGTAAAGATGCAATGCATTTGTTTTACCTAATTTGTCTAATAAAGAGCTGAATGTACAATAGCTATGTAGGGGAAAGGATAGGCATAAATGGTGGCAGAGAGATTAAATAGGGGAAAATAATGAGAAGAAGAGAAGAGAATGAGGAGAAAGATGGGGTCATGCCAAGAGCAAGTAGCATCCATCCAGCTATACACAAAAAGCATTGAAAGTAATAATTACTAAAAGAAAGAAAAATAAAACATCTCAGGCAAAATGTAGACAAAGAGAAACAGGTTGATTCAAGTTAAAAGAGCTATGCAGAAAAGAGCTAAGCTATGACCAAGCATTAAAAACTAATGAGTGTAAGTTTCATGATTTGAGAGCTGTTTGGTGGCCCAAAAGAAAAAAGCCTGATACATAAAAGTACTTTGAGATTTCATTTTATATAAGCCCAAATGACCGATACCAATAAAATCAATGAGAGTTACTTTTGATCAGGGTGTGGGGTAAAAGGAACACTCATCCATTGCTGGTGTGAGTGCTAAGTTGTACAGCCACTATGGAAATCAGTGTAATGGTTCCTTAGCAAGCTGGGAATTGATGTAGCTAAAGATCCAGCTTTACCTCTTTTGGGCATAGACCCAAGAGGACTCTAAATCCTACTATAGAGACACTTGTTCAACCATGTTCATTACTGCTGTATTCATAACTGTCAGAAATTGGCACAGTCTAGATGCCCATTAACAAATAAATGGATAAAAATATGACATATTTACATGATGGAATTTCAGCTGTAAAAAACAATATGTGAAATTTGTAGGCAAATGAATGGAGATAGAAGTAGATCATGCTGCGTGAGCTTTTTTACAGTCCAAAAGACAATTATGGTGTGTTTTAATTTATATGTGGATGTTAACTGTTATGTCTTCAAGAAGCAGATTATAATCTCTATAACCACAGTGGTTTGGTATAGAGCAAATACAGGATAATGAACTAGAAAGACAAAAATATTTTCCTAGGAAGGGCAAATAGAATGATTATAGATAAATGGATATGATGGTGGAGCCTAGAATGGGAGGATCAAATAGGAGGGAGGGAAGAAGGAGAAACTGAGGAAATATGGGAAGGAAAAGTTAAACCTTACAGCCATTTGAGGGGTCATGTGGAAATCTACTACAGTAAAAACATAGATAGATAGATAGATAGATAGATAGATAGATAGATAGATAGATAGATAGATAGATATAGATATAGATATAGATATGTAAGAAATCTAAATAGAACCATCAAATAACAGGGAATACAAAGCCTTTTCTGGACAACTCTCGAATAGGTTAAATCTAATTAAGTTATTGACTAAAGTGACCCTGTGAGAACCCTTAAACAATCCAGGCTATTGCCAAACAGTTGACTGTTCTCCATAAACTGATAGCAGGATTCTATTGCCAAAGACAACTCAACTCATTGAACATAGAGAAGTTGGGCTGTGCCTACCAAGAGCTTCAACCCTATTGACTAGTGTTCATATACTGGAAAATACACTGCATGCTAGCAGAGGAGAAGGGGATAAAATCCCCATGATCTACAATGATGATCTGACTGCAAAATATACCAGTACAATAGTGGTACAACATCTGTGGTAGTAACCAACAACTCTGACTGATTTAAAGCCTACTCCATAAAGGAAACATACTCAACACTGCTTGGGTGTCCTAGAACCTGAGATTAGATAGGCCATGGACATAGGTGAGGACCAAATGCTGATGTTTTATTTAAGCAATGCAGCAATGAATTGCCCCCAATGACATTCAATTATACTCAATGGCCAGTGTCTTGTTCAGTTATTGCCGTTGAAACTTGTTCTACAGAAGACAGGAAGATATACAAAGAACACTTTGGAATACTCAATTCTAAATGGAATCATCAAATCCCCTCAGTTCTCAGGGAAGTCTGTGAAAAAAATGCAGAAAACAAGGCCTTTAAGACACAGCATGACTGAAACACATATGAACTCATAGAGACTGTGGTTACATGCACAGGACCTGTATGTATCTAAGCCAGATGGGGTTCCAGCACTAAGAGAGGAAGCGGACACAATCCCTAATTCCTAATCTTGAAGCAATCTCCATTTGATAACTGTTGGGAAAAGAAAAATTAGTTTTCTCTAAAATAGTGTTTGACCAGGTATACAAACCACATTTATGTCCATGTCCCATTCCCAGAGGTAGAAGGATAACACAGAAAGAACTAAGTGGTATTTTGGGAATTTTTACTCTTTTGTTTCATTTTTGTCTCTTAATGTTTTGTCTGTACTTTATTTTTATTTTTTCCCTTATGTGTCTTTTGGTTTTATATTATGGTTCCCAGTTTTTGTGTTTCTATAGGATATCCATGTGCCAATGTATGTATCTTTGTGTTTAAATATGGTTTTTGTGCTTTTGTCTTTGCTCACTTTTTTCTGTTTGTTTATATTTTATCTTACTGTTATTATTTATTTAGTATATTAAATTATTATTTTAGATGTCTATGATAGAAAGAAAAGGTGTAAATTTGGTTGGGAAGGGAGGTGGGGATGATCTGGGAAGAATTTTGAGAGAAGTTGATGGAGGAAGGTCATTTGTCAATAAACAAACTGCCTTGGCCCATTTGATTGGCCAGCCTTTAGGTGGGTGGAGTAAACAGAACAGAATGCTGGGAGGAAGAGGAAGTGAGCTCAGATTCAGGGCAGCTCCTCTCAGAGCCAGACGTGATGAAGCTCAGACCCAGGATGAACGTAGGCTAGAATCTTCCCAGTAAGAGCACCTCAAGGTACTACACACATTAATAGAAATTGGCCAAGCAGTGTTTAAAAGAATATAGTTTGTGTGTTGTTATTTCGGGGCATAAGCTAGCCAGGCGGCTGGGAGCTGGGTGGCAGGGACTCAGCCCGCAGCTCCCTACAACAGGAGTAACTATAAAACTAGAATGTATTGAATGAAAAAAGTAAAAATTCCACAAATGCCAAGCAGCTCTCTGAATGAAATCTCCACTGGATGAATTAATGCTAGATTTGATATTGCAGATGTGACATTGAAGTGGAGGGTACAGTGAGACTACCTATTTAGACAAAGGTGAAATGAGAATTCTGAGAAATATTGGCAGAGGTCTGTTGACCAAAAGAAGTGATCTTTCATGAATTTGGAGTCCTAGAATAAGAGTGAAGGATTATGAGAAAAGCTCATTTTCAGAAATGAAAATGTTATTCTGTATTTGATGAAAACTATTATAAACTAATAGATCTGAAATGATCTAGGAACCTCAGGTTAATTTTAACAAAAAACATGACAGAAAGTGCCTTCTTAGAGGCTGTGAATGAATTGAATTCTTGAAGAAATGGTCCAACATAAAGTCATATATAGGTTGTATTAGAGTAATGACTGAATTACAACCCAAATGTGTACATTGTAAATGTGGAATATTCTCAAAATTTTGAATTGAAAAATAAAAAAATGATGAACTCAGTGCAGCAGTTCTCAATCTGTGGTTTGTGAGCTTTCGAGGGGTCTAACAACACTATCACAAGGGTTGCATATCAGATACACTGCATATCATATATTTGCAGTATGATTCATGACAGTAGTAAAATTTTAACTATGAAGTAGCAATAAAATAATTTTATGGTTGAGAGTAACCAGAACACGAGAAACTATAATAATAGTCACAGAATTAGGAAGGTTAAAAACCACTTACTTAAAAGATTAAAGTATCAGCTCAGATATATATCTCCCGGCCTATGGGTGTGGCTTAGGATAATTAGGCAAACAAGCTCTCATTTAAATCATGTACTTTCATTTCAATATTTTTCAAAAAGAAAAGTTATCATAATGTGTGAAGTATTAAAAGAAATTAGAAATTAACAAACTCAAATATATGACAGCAGCACAAAAGAAGAGTTAAGAAGTGAAGGTCACTTTTATACGTGAATATGGTCTATTATAAATTAACGTGTTCCAAACCCCAAGGAAACCATACCAAACACAGAGCCAAACATGTCCTCTCTCTATTTCTGGCTCTATCTCTCTCTCACACACAGACACACACACACGAAGAGTCCTAAGAGTGAGTTATTAAAATGTTAATTAGCTAATTATGGAGATAAAATGCATCATAAAATATAAAAATGGAATAAGGAAAGGAGATGAGAGAAGCAATTAGGAGAAGATGCAAGCATAAGTAGATGGAGTCAAACCAAGCTGTTTCAGCATTAACTATATTCTAATTAAAAGACTAACTATTGTCAGAGCAGTTTAAAAGCCAATGCTATCTATATTCTCTTTAAACAATGATGGTATGATTAAAATAAGATGGGGAAAATACACAATATTAAAGGACTTGTCAAAGGATGACTGAAATAGCTGTATCAGATGAACTGCAATTTAGAATTAAGAATATTTACTGACATAGAGAACATAAAAAATTATAACTTCCTAAAGAAGACAAAACAACCCCAAATGATAATTTACATCAAAGTTCAGAGATATAAATTACAAAACAGAAACTGGCAGAATTGGAAAGAAAAAACATAGGGAAATAATATCTTCTGCCTGAAACACTGACATTCAACATGCAGAGACACAGGGATAGTCATGATTTTGATGCATTCTATGGTTACATATTGAGTTCCTGGCCAGTCAGAGTCAGGGTGAAACCATAATTTAAAATATATATATATATATATATATATATATATATATGTAACTGTTAAGTAAATAATAAAATGGCAAAGCTGACAAATCAATAATTATTAGAAATTTTAAGACAAAATTTAAAGACAAAATTGTCTTTTGAAACAGTGTGTTTCCTTACAAGCACCAAGTTTTATGATGTAGAAGGACCACTGAAGGACTGGGGATATGAAACAGTGAAGAAAATACATTACTCATAAGCATGAATATCTGAGTTCAAATCCCAACTAATATCAGATACAGTGGGAGGGGGAAGACCTGCAATCCAAACACAGAGAATGGGAGTGGAGGACAAGGGAATCCTCTCAGGGCCAACTAGCTGGCCTGGTAGGAACAAAAGTTCCCATCTTGAGCAGTAGAAGGCAAAGACCAGTATTTAAGGTAGTCTTGTGACCTTCACTCAATCATAGCCTATGTGAGCCTACAAATCCATATTCTCTCTTTCACACACACACACACACACACACACACACACACACACACACTATTGTAAATTCAACTAATTCTGTCAACCAGTTCTACCCAATTATAGTCACAGAGAATTTAGGAAATTATCTCTAGGGACAATGCATTAAAGGCTGTATATTATAGCTTGAATTCAGGGATCATGATACTTCTGGAAGTTCTTTTATTGTTCAGGATTATTTTGGTTAACCTGGCTTCTTACTTTGCCATATGAAATCGAGTATTTTCTTTTCAAGTTCTGTAAAGAATTAAGTTGGGCCGGGCGGTGGTGGCGCAGGCCTTTAATCCCAGCACTCGGGAGGCAGAGGCAGGCGGATCTCTGTGAGTTCGAGATCAGCCTGGTCTACAGAGCTAGTTCCAGAACAGGCTCCAAAGCCACAGAGAAACCCTGTCTCGAAAAACCAAAAAAACAAACAAACACAAAAAAGAATTGAGTTGGAATTCTTATGGAGATTGTGTGTAGATTGCTCTTGGTAGGATGGCAAGTTTTACTATTTTAATCCATAAGCATGGGAGATCTTTTCATCTATCTTCTGATACATCTTTAATTTCTTTCTTCAAAGATGTGAAGTTTTATAAAACACCAGTAGGCAACACACTAAGATTGAGAATTAATAAATGGTATCTAATCAGACTGCAAAAGACACCATCAATAGTACAAAACAGTAGCTTACAGAATAGGGAAAATGATTTTACCAACTCCACATCTGATAGAGGGCCAATATCCAAAATAAATAAATAAATAAATAAACTAGACATAAAAAAAACTGAATAATCAAATTTTAAAATTGGCTACATAATTAAAAAGAATTCTCATTAGAGGAATCTGAAATACCTGAAAAACTGTTAAGGAAATCTTCAATCTCTTTAACCATAAGGGAATATAGGACAAGACGATGAAATTGGTAGGCAATTGAAAGGCAAAATGGAAATCTAAGTGCAGTGGAAACATCCTGGAATTTATGTGGTTCAACCTAGTGAGGAACCCTAGTAATGGAGAATATAGATCCTGAACCAATCGTCTTCTGTAACCATGCTAGGTTATGAGTGGTGGGACTGGGATACCAACGTAGTCACAAAATCTGTTACCTACAACCTGCAAGATGCACTGGGGCAATGGTGGCTCAGAACTTGTGGGAATGCCCACCTAATGAGTGGTCTAACCTGAGGTCTATGCCCATGACCAACACTGCCTAGATATCCAGGAAAGGATGCAGAAGTAGAATGTCTCAGAGACCTGACATAGAACTGAACTCTACTGTCAAAAAGAAATAAAAGGCATCAAGTAATCTCTAATTATATTCTGCTGTACCTATCCCAATCATCATCCAAAAGGCTTCCTTCAGCATCTGAAGAGAGCATATACAAAGCTCCAAAGCCAAATATTAGGTTGAGCTCTGAGAACTCTGTAGAAGAGGGGGAAGGACACCCAGAGAACAGGGCCCATAGACTCAACTAAGCAAAGCTCATGGGCGCTCACAGAGTCTGAAGCTGCAGCCACAGAGCTTGTATGGTTTTCCGCCAGGCCCCTTCATACAGACCTTGGAGTTTGTTGAACTCCTAACAATGGGAGCAGGGGTGTCTCCAACTCCTTTCCCTGCTTCTGGGACCTATTTCATCTTGTTGGTTTGCCTCATCAAGCCTTGATATGAGAGTATATTCTTAGTCCCTGAGACTCATTCCTATCAGGGTCAGTTTTCAGATACTTGGGGAGTCAGATCCTTTTGCTGATAAACTGAAACAAACAAATTAACATTGTGTATTATTTTCACATATTGAGCATTGTTAAATAATGTGGCTATGGCCAATTGTTTTAGATATGTACGCATGTGCCACACAGGGTTTTTGGGTGACCTTAACTCATTTAACTAGCGACATGTGATCATGCTATTTATAATTGATACAAATACTGCTCAGTTTTTGCTTAAGGTTAATCTCTGTTATATCAGTGCAGAAGGCCCCCCTCAGGGCAAAGTTCTGTAAAAATTGCTCTATTGCAGGGGGTCCTCATTATTTGAAAGGCAAAATACCTCACAGTTTGTGCCCAATTTTCTTTGTTCTACCCTGGTCTCAAAGGGTTAATTTTTATCTTCTATCTTCCGGTGTTATTCAATCTTCCCTGCAGTGTCTATGAATGTATGATTTGCTCCCATCAGCAGACTCAGAAGTGAGGTTATATCTTGCTTGCCTCAAATCTCAAGTACAAAATTACCCTTCATAATTAGACTGTATGGACTGAACCAATGGATATGTGTGTTTAACTCTGAAAGGTACCTGTTTCCATTTCAGGACAGAGGAATCTTGTGATTCATTATAGGCCAAATATATGGCCCTGAAACTGTTGAAATCCTAAGTACTTCTTATTTAGAGACTTTGTCCTGTCCAAGCCAGTCAATTATAAACCCCTGACTACCTCTTCCTTTCTCTCTCATCTGGGAAGTGCTGTCCACATTTCCAGCAAGCCAAAAAGAGACAGAGTTGCTCTTGACATCATACTTAGTTTCTCAAGGCAGTTAGCTTTGCTTTGACCCCTTTTATTTCAGTATCAGAGGCAAAATTTTAAGGCTAACTTGTCATCTCTCTTGTCCCAAGTTTGATAGCATGATTTCATGTCTTTAGATAAGTTGGTTAAATCCACCTTGTTTAGGCATATACTTTCTGTGTGCCCCCTCCATTCTTTTCCCATAAATTCCATTGGCTAGCTCTCAAAATATATTATCTAATATCATTCAGCACTTGAGAAAAATCCAAATTTAGCCTAGCTGCTTCAAAAATATTTACTGCCTGCCTGTCTTGTCACTTTTTGTAAATAAGTGGTTGACTTGAAACTATAATCTTGTTCTATCATTTTGCTGCCTTAGAACATAAAGAACCTGCTAATAGATTGATGTTCCTAAACCAAGTCTTTTGCTTTTAGTTCATTCAACTGCTGCCAATGTGGACTTATTCTCTATTAGTCATTATTCTAGGAATAAGAGACTCGATGATGAAAGATAACTAACGTGACACTTTGAATTAATGTAGAGTCTGATTTTGAGAGCCTCATTCTCAAAAAAATAAACAAGACATGTGGGATAGCAAATGGAAATAAAATAAATACATTTATTTTTGATAAATTTATGTGGTGTTTGTGTAAGTATGTGTGTATGTGTGTCTCTGTGTGTGTATAGGGATGGGTGCATGTGTGTAGGCCCGTGCATGCCATGACATAGGTGGAGATCAGAGACAACTTGTGGGAGATGATTCTATTCTATTGTGTGGGATCTAGGAATCAAATGCCAGTTATCAGATTCGGTGTCAAGTGCCCTTACATGCTGAGTCACTTCTCTGGCTCATATCAACTTGGTTTCTAAGATACCTATTTTAAGGTTTTTCAACTATGCCTAGCTATACTTAATAAAACTTCTAGGGAAGATATCATGTTGCTAGTTCATTAAAACAATATCTTTAGTACAAAATCATTTGTGTTTTATTCAGTAAGTTAGTGAACATTTGTTTCTATGTTTGTTTTCCTTTACATTTGGGTTACTGAGTGTAGCAGGGCTGAGTGATGTGGTATGCAACAAGGAGTGGGAGTCATCAGTATGGTATTTGGAAGTACATTATTGTTCTTGGCTGGAGTAGGTTATAAAAACCACATTCACAAGACATATGTCTACTTTCTACTTGTTTGTGGTCATAGTGTTAAGATTTTTGCTATTAATTTCCTGTGAAATTGAGTTCAGGACTTATAGAAGAAAGAAGTGTTATAAGATGAAAGTCTTTGTGAACCCCTACACATAGTTATTATTGCTTTAAAGCAGTCCTGAGCAGCTATTTTCTTTTCCTTTAGTATCTATTTACTAATTTTCTTCTATCAACTCTAAGTTTTCCTTTGATCCTTAGGAATCAAAATCTTCCTACTGTAAGGTCAAATGCTTCAAGGGGAAGCTTGAAATCTATTCACCTGCAGACTCATGGGTTCACTTGGCCAACATGTTCTCAGTTTTGCTTCGTTCATGGATGATTGCATGACATATATCAAGTAACAGAAAATTTCTCGTCACGCATCTAAAACAACTTCTATGTGTGTTTGAACATGAAGCAGAGCAACTAAAATCAAATCCAAGATGCTAGAGGATTGCGTAAGTTCAAGGACTCATGGCATCATTAAAGTTCTTAGATTTGGTCATACCTGAATGAACTTCTTAAATGGGAAAGTCAAAACTTACATGTTTGGCTCAATAATTATGAGTTAAATTTATCAATAAAAAGTTCTGTGAAAGGGCCTGCAACATTACTGTTGTACTATATAAATCTTTTCTAAAATTCCTAATCTTTTTCTTTAATGAAAAGTAGTAACCCTTTAAGTCTGTTTTGCTTAGTTTTCTTCAAAAGTACTTAACCTGAGGTTGATTAATAGATCAAAATATCTACAGGTGAAATGTAAACACTTCCTATGAGAACCCCTGAGAAAAAGCTGGAAAGCTGTGAGAGAGAGCTGAGGCTAACATGTGCTTAAATACCTTCATAGTTTGGCTATAGTTGTGATTATGATTTTCCTATATTCAAATTCACATTTGTTGGAATATTAGAGTCATATAAAACATGTGGTGTGGTCTGCAAGCTGTAGAGTTGGAAAGTCATTGTGACTAGTAAAGACAGTATTGATGGGTAATTGCATGAGAAACACCACATATTATTCATAAAGAGTAGTTGGCCATGGTCTTAAACAAAGTGCTTATGATTTTTTTCAAAAGAAAGAAGATAGAATTAGGCATATGAGAGTTCCTTGATTCCTTCTTGAGGAAATAGAGCATACATTTTATACTATAATCTAAGATTTATATGTTAAACTTCCCTTTAAACTTGTCTTCAGCTGAGAATCATTTATCTCCTTCCTAAACTTGTGTTACTTCCCCCAAGATTTGAATAAAAATCATTCTTAGCAAATGGACTTTTGATGTGGGATTCCACTTTGTATGCTGTGATTACTATTTTTTTTATTAATTAGTTAATTAATTAATTAATTTAATTATTAAAGATTTCTGCCTCTTCCTCGCCACCACCTCTCATTCCCCCCCTCCCAATCAAGTCTTCCTCCCTCCTCAGCCCAAAGAGCAATCAGGTTTCCCTGCCCTGTGAGAGGTCCAAGGACCACCCACCTCCATCCAGGTCTATTATGGTGAGCATCCAAACTACCTAGGCTCCCACAAAGCCATTACGTGCAATAGGATCAAAAACCCATTGCCATTGTTCTTCAGTTCTCAGTAGTCCTCATTGTCCGCTATGTTCAGCGAGTCCAGTTTTGTCCCATGCTTTTTCAGACCCCGGCCAGCTGGCCTTGGTGAGTTCCCGATAGAACATCCCCATTGCCTCAGTGTGTGGGTGCACCCCTCACGGTCCTGAGTTCCTTGCTCGTGCTCTCTCTCCTTCTGCTCCTCCTTTGGATCGTGAGACTTCAGTCCTGTGCTCCAATGTTGGTCTCTGTCTCTGTCTTCTTTCATTGCCTGATGAAGGTTAATATTCAGGAGGATGCTTATATGTTTTTCTTTGGGTTCACCTTCTTATTTAGCTTCTCTAGAATCACGAAATATAGTCTCAATGTCCTTTATTTATGGCTAGAAACCAAATATGAGTGAGTACATCCCATGTTCCTCTTTTTGGGTCTGGCTTAACTCACTCAGGATAGTGTTTTCAATTTCTGTCCATTTGTATGCAAAATTCAAGAAGTCATTGTTTTTTACTGCTGAGTAGTACTCTAATATGTATATATTCCATACTTTCTTCATCCATTCTTCCATTGAAGGGCATCTAGGTTGTTTCCAGGTTCTGGCTATTACAAACAATGCTGCTATGAACATAGTTGAGCATATACTTTTGTTGTATGTTAGGGCATCTCTTGGGTATATTCCCAATAGTGGTATTGCTGGGTTGAGAGGTAGGTTGAACCCGACTTTCCTGAGAAACCGCCACACTGCTTTCCAAAGTGGTTGCACAAGTTTGCATTCCCACCAGCAATGGATGAGTGTGCCCCTTTCTCCACAACCTCTCCACCAGAGGCTATCATTGGTGTTTTTGATTTTAGCCATTCTGACAGGTGTAAGATGGTATCTTAATGTTGTCTTGATTTGCATTTCCCTGATTGCTAAGGAAGTTGAGCACAATCTTAAGTGTCTTTTGGCCATTTGAACTTCTTCTGTTGAAAAGTCTCTGTTCAGCTCAGTGCCCCATTTTATAATTGGATTGATTAACCTTTTACGGTCTAATTTCTTAATGTGATTACTATTGATTAATAAAGAAACTACTTTGGGCCTATGGCAGGGCAGAACAGAGCTAGGTGGGAAAAATTAAGCCAAATGCTGGGAGAAAGAAGGCAGAGTCAAAGAGTAGCAATGTTGCTCCACCAGAGACAGCTGCCAGACGGAACCTTGCTGGTAAGTCACAGCCATATGACAATATACGGATTAATAGAAATGAGTTAAATTAAGATGTAAAAGTTAGCCAATAAGAAGCAAGAGCTAATGGGCCAAACAGTGATTAATTAATTAAGTTTCTGTGTGGTTATTTCAAGGCTGAGCAGCTGAGAACAAACAAGCAACCTCCTTAAAACAGACTTTCCTCCCCCTATAATATCAAAACACTCCTGTCTACCTGGTGTGGGAGTTCCTTCTCTCTATTTGTTGCTTTTATTGCCTAATGAATAAAGAAAGTGGCTTGGCAAGGTAGAACTTAGGTAGGTGGGGAAAACTAAACTGAATGCTGTAAGAAAAGAGGCAGAGGCAGAGAGAAGCCAAGGAGCTGCCTCCAGAGACAAACATGTGGAAACCTTGCTAGTAGGCCATGAGCCTCATGGTAAAATATAAAATAATAGAAATGGGTTAAATTAAGATATAAAAGTTACGCAATAAGAAGTTAGAGCTAATAGGCCAAGCAATGATTTAATTAATACAGTTTCTGTGTGATTACTTTGGGAGTCTGGGCATCCAGGAAAAGAACAAGCAGCCTCCAACTACATCTACCTGATACTGATGAGAAAATATTTTCTGTGGTAATTTATCTTTAAACAATTGGTAAGCCCATCAAAAGATAGAGCAGATAACATTATGGCCCTCACTTTTCACCCCTCCAAGGTCCTAATGTTCCATAGCCTACAGTTTCCAATGGTCAAATGGTAAGTGGTTTGTAGATAGGATCAAGTAACATCAGTTTTCTTCATTTTATGCCTATATGGAATCCTGCAGTTAAGTCATATCCCTAAGTATCTTATCTTCTTAGAAGGTATGTAGAGGGATTAACTTGGATTATCTGTAAAGATACCTTTATTTTCCCCATTTCATCAAGTCTTAGGCAGGCCTCAGAGGCTTGCTTTTCCGCTAAGAAACACCTGCTTCAAGGCTCTCCAAGATAGGTAACTTCCTAGAAAAAGATGCCATAAAAAGCTTATGTTATCTGCTAGTGATCATTTTAAGCATAGAAGTCTCCAGTGTTATTTTGTGTGCTTCCCCTGCACCAACTCACAAGCTATGAAGGTATAACTTTCTCTGAATAGCCTTGATGCTGGCATAGTTATATGACCTGTTCACACTACCCAGAGCATCTTCACCCTGAGGAAGTGGAGTCTTAAACTCTAACTGACTATGCGTGGAAAAGGCAGTTGAGGAGAGGAAGTGTTGTTTCTTGGTAATATTCGTTTGTATTTATAGAGATCAGGGATTATTATTTTATGATCTGGATTTAAAGAGACAGAAACTTTGTTTATTTTTTAATTTTTAAAAGGTACCATTTCATTGATTTAGAAATAATAAAATTATATTTACCAGATAAATCACATAAACTATCAAAAGAGAGGCAGCTTATACTTTGATTGGTAATAATGATTAAGAAGATTGCTTCCTAGGCTATATGTTATTGGATAATAGGTTCTGCAGGAAGCTAGTAGATATACAAGGAAAAAAGGTTTCTGTGATCAAACTAGGGAATTTCTAGATTTATATTCCATAGCTCTTTCAGAGTCTATAACCTGCTTTTGTACCTGCTCAGTCTCTGAAAAGATGCTTACAGAATTCAAGAAGATCATTGATTACATACAATTTTTTATAAAGAAATAACAATTGCTAACATGGAATTGACATTTTATAGGAAAGGCCAGTGTAGATAGTCCCTATCCTAAGAAGGACAAAAAAAAAATTACAGTCTCATGAAGTACATGAACTCTTTAGTGTTCTTAGGTCATCTCTTTACCATGATCTAAGGACAAATTGACTCCTCTCTCTCTCTTTCTCTCTCTCTCTATCTCTCTCTCTCTCTCTGTGTGTGTGTGTGTGTGTGCGTGTGTGTGTGTGCGTGTGTGTGCGTGTGTGTGTGTGTGAGAGAGAGAGATAGATATGCAATATAAATTCACCATGTCAATTAGTATATTAGAACTCACTTTTCCTATTCTAAATTTTCCTTCAATCTCACCCTATAGTCCTTTTGTCAGCTCCATTGTCTTTGAAGGCATTCTTTAGCAACGATTTGTGGACTTAAGTACCAAAGTTCTAGGCCTCAATATATGAAGATAGTTATATTTTAATGACCTTGCTTGAGAAACTACAAACAAGTTATGAATTTGTTTAAATATCTTTGTTTTTCCTTAATGACAAGATAAAATTTTATTTACTCCCTCTATGAAGCACATTGATTTATAAATAATATATTCTAAACATATAAATGGAAGAGACATATGCCTGCCATGACCCCCAAAGCTCCACAATCCACAAAATGGAAAACTTCCTTCTGCGTCTAAGTTTATGAATCAATGAAGCCTGCATTTGAATCGGAAATCAGTCTCTGAGATGCTGTGAGAATAACATGGGTGATCTATCTAAGGTTAATTTCTCAGAATTATTTGGAGTTAGGGTGAGTCCACCCAGGTAGACATATGTCTGATAGAAAGTAAATCTCTGTGACTTCTCTTTTATTGAAGTTAGAAAATCCAGCAACTGATGGAAACAGAGGCAGAGGCAAATATCAGAGTAGAGGACTGAACTCCCAAAGTTCAGTTGAAGAGTGGGAAGAAGGAGAGTATGAGCAAAGAGGTCAAGACCATGATGGGTTAACCCACTGAAACAGTTTACCTGAGCTAATGGGAGCTCACCAGCTCTGGCCAGACTGGAAAGGACATTCAAAATAGTCCCTCTGAATGTGGTTGACAGTTGCATGGATGAGGCAGACTGACGGGTCACTGGCACTGGCACCAGGATTTATGTACGGGCTTTTTGGGAACCTCTTCTCTTTGCATGGATACTTTGCTCAGCCTAGACGTAGTAGGGAGGGCCTTGGACCTTTCACAAAGCAATGTGCCTTACCCTCTCTAAGGATTAAATGGGGGTAGGGAGGAAGGGTGTTTGTGGAGGGAATGGGAGGACGGGAGGGAGTGGGAACTTGTATTGATATATATAATGAAGAAAGATAGTTTGTTTTCTATTTCTATTTTTCTAAAAAAAAAAAAAGAATGACACACACACAAAAAAAACATATTTTTAAAGCAAAATTCCATGCTCTTGCACTGACTTCTAGTTTTAGTAGTTTGAAACTATGTGTACAAGGAAAGGCATTTCATACTTTTAATATTCTAAAAAGTAAATATTGTGAAATTCAATAAATTAAAGATTGTTTGCTAGTCACTGTCCTTTTGTACTTTATATGACTTAATGTACTTGATCTTTGCACGTGTCTTACAAATTTCTTTTCATCTCTTGTTTTGAGCATGAGAAATTGATGCCAGTGATTTATAAAAGTTGCTCAGGTTTCTGAAGCACTCATCTGTCAAGCTCAGTTTTCTTCCAGCTACCATATTTTTGTTCTGCTTTACTTTGGTGTTGAAACACAGAACACAGAGAGCTAATTTGTCAGACATTACCAACTCATTGCTTTCAAGGACCCTGTGACCTGTGAACACTGAAAGGTCTTGATATTTGCCTATAAATAGCAATTCTATAATGAACGTTTTAAGATATGTCTTTAAATTTTATGGACACATAGCAATACCAAACCCCAGAAAATGCTATGTGTGAGAAATGGTAATTTATAATTTATATTAAATCAAAATAATTATGTTTCTAAAAATATTAAACAATATTGCTCTAGAAGGACATCTTAATATTTTACATTTCTATCAGGAGTTGTGAGCTTCCTATAAAAACCTCTGTTGAGTAAAACAGTGCAGATGTGATAAATAAGTCCATTCTGCTTATTTTTTTTCTGGGTACAAACATGAAAGGAAAGAAGAATTCAATAATACAACTATTTACTCAATGTATCTAAGAATGTACCTGAAGGATTTCAAAGACTAGACTAGTTGTTAAAGATGCAAAAATTAACCCAAATGCTCCTGTTATCTGAGAACTTCAGATTTAGAAATAAGAAACAGATAAACAGATCATGACCTGACCTGGTTAATGGAATCATGAACAGAAACTTTTCAGTACCTAAGAACATTGGATTATGAAAAATAGACTTAAAATATAGTAAAATTGAAGTTTTCTTACAAGTTGTACTTGATATGATATCATATGACAGTTTACAATGTTGTAATTAAAAAGAAATTGCTTCATGACTGTATTGATACTATCTCTTGCTATTATAATGTATGTTTTTAGATTTTTTCATAAACATTGTAATATATCAGCTAATTGCTTCTAATTTTAGGTTTCATATTATGGGCTCATATTCATCCATAGTAGTACATACTCTAATGTCCCAGTCAGTTAGCCTCATTCAACTGTGGCACCACCATTTATATAACAAGAGAAGATAACTCATGTAAACATTTCATATCTATTAACCGCAGGCATTACCATTGCTTCATATCTTGCCCAGTCTTTGCTGTCTGTATTACTGTCAGAAGTAAATGATGATACGTGAATTTGACAGGAAAATATTTGTACGTTCACGTTCAGCTTTTTTGTTGTTCTGTAAAATATGCAATAACAGATAAAGTAAAGTTCTTTGAAAGGTTTTAAGAATAAATTATGAAATATTTGGGGTATTCAACTAATACTTGTTAGATCAGTATGCTATGTATTCCATGCATATATACATTGCTCCCAATCCACTAGTCACAATCCCCTTATGACATAATCACAAAAGAGGAGTCTCATTCACTGTTTTGATGCCCCAAAATAAGTTGGTCTTGGATTAAAGCAGTCATGAAGGAAATCCATCGTTTAGGTTACTATTGGAGGCCAACAGGAAGCATTGAAACTCATGGAATAGAGTTGGGAATTTGGCAAAGCCACACCTGAGTGAGGCTTGGAGAGGCAAAACCCAAATGGACTATGTGTCCTGAGGACCTCATGTTGTTACTGAGTGAAGTTCTGATTCTTGCCTTTATGTTCACCACATTCTTCATAATTTGTGGGTTTTATGAATACTCTTAGGGGGTTTCTAGTCCCACACTGTTCAGTGTTATAGTAGTGATTGACTTTTTCCAAGCCTTCCTGTTAGAGCCATTGAGTGATTCAACCACCACCCTTAGAAATAATTTAGTCATGTAGATTTTAGTAAGGTTAGATTAAGGTGTTTTTGTTAATGGATTTGAGGTAGAAAATCTTGAGGAAAATTTAAAGTTTATAAGGAAAGACTTACTAGATGAACAGAGGCCTTGCTGAGGTCAGAGAACAGAGAACAATGGTAGCCTAGCTATTGCTGGAAGAGGTAACTTTCTTCCTAAAATGGGTTGATGATCTAGACTGATGCTTAATTCCTTGTACCCATTTCTGACCTCGGTTTTCTGATATAAAAAGCTGTTAATGAATCGGTATGCATCCTGAGGATGTAAAGTAGTGGTGACTGTTTGTTTTTCATATACGAAAACTTGGATTCATGATTTTAAAAAATTTTTCTCATAAGATTACTTTTTGAGATAAATACTAAAGGAATTGATTCTTCCTTTGTAATCATAAAATGCATCGTTCCAGTAAAAGAATTGGCTGAGAAAAATGCCTTGCTTGCACTCTGTTAATCTATAATAAGCTGCTTGGGTGTTAATGCATGGTTCTTGGGACAATTTGTTTTTCATCTGTAAATGCATAAAATGTTTAATCATGTAAGGAATATGGAAACATATTGTTTTTACTTGTATTCATTTTAATCATTCACTTAAAAATACAATGTAACCACAATAATTTTTATTTTGCTTGAAATATTCTGCTGGGGTATGTAGGCTATAAGGTAAAAATAAAGACACAGAACAAGGAGAAGACTAGGAAAGATGTAGAAAGAGGCAGGAGAAAGAAAACATCAGGAAAGTAGAAAAAAGAAAATATCAGTGTAGAAGAACAGAACAAAAAGAGTAGAATAGAAAAAACAACAGAAAAATAATAAAATAGAAGAAAAACTTTTAACCCTCAGAAAAAGGAGTCTCTGTGGTTTTTTTATTATTATTTTTATTCTTTTTTAATTAAAATTTCCACCTGCTCCCCGTTTCCCATTTCCCTCCCCTCCTCCCAAATATTGCCCCCTACTCCCAGTCCCCTCCCCCTATCCCCACTCCTCTTCTCCTCCCCCCACACCATTCCCCCTCCCTCTCGATACTGAAGAGCAGTCCAAATTCTCTGCCCTGCGGGAAGATGAAGGTCTTCTATCTATGTCCAGGAAGGTGAGCGTCTAAACAGGCTAAGCACCTACAAAGCCAGTTCATGTATTAGGATCGAAACCTAGTGCCATTGTCCTTGGCTTCTCATCAGCCTTCATTGTCCGCCATGCTCAGAGAGTCCAGTTTCAACCCATGCTTATTCAGTCCCAGACCAGCTGGCCTTGGTGGGCTCACAATAAATCAGTTCCACTGTCACAGTGGGTGGGTGCATCCCTCGTGGTCCTGGTTTCCTTGCTCATGTTCTCCCTCCTTCTGCTCCTCCCAGACCCAAAAAGAGGAACATGGGATGTACTCACTCATAATCCGTTTCTAGCCATAAATAAAGGACATTGAGCATATAATTTGTGATCCTAGAGAAGCTAAATAAGAAAGTGAACCCAAAGAAAATCATATAGTCATCCGCCTGGAGAGGGGAAGTAGACAAGATTGCAGGGCAAAAACTGGGAACTTGCGGGTGAGGTGGCAAGGGGCAAAGGGAAAATGGGATGAGAAACATGAGAAGGGGAGGATGGGAGGAGCTCGGGGGATTGGGATGGTTGGGATATAGGAAGGGAGGATACGGGAGCCGCGAAGTATATATCCTTACTAAGAGACCCATCAGGGTTGGCAAGAAACTTGACTCTAGAGGGGTTAGCAGGTGTCCAGGGAGATATCCCCAGCTGGTACCTTGGGCAACTAAGGAGAGGGAACCTGAAATGACCATATGCTATACTGATAAATATCTTGCATATCACCTTAGAACCTTCATCTGGCGATGGATCGAGGTAGAGACAGAGTCTCAATTTGGAGCAACGGTCTGAGCTCTTAAGGTCTCTGTGTTTTTTTTCTCATGAATTTGGCATCTTTTTTCCAGTCTCTATGACATGCAGGTTGACCCCTCTGCCTGTTACTGTTCTTGTCCTTGTCTTTATCCTATCTGTGTGTTCTAAAGCATCAACACAGAATGAATGATTTTTTTTACCATCACATTTTTTGTCTTCATTATCTTTTTTCTAGGTGGACATACAGCAGCCTGAGGTAGCACATCACTCTAGATACTTTGGAATTGCATAAGAAAGCTATTACCAGGTCCACTAAATTTTCTCAGCAAAGAGGAGAGGATGTCAGTTCAGCCACTTGGAAGTGTGTAACTGTAATGATCCAAGTATGGCTAGCAGTTTTCATTAAATAAAACTGGGAGGTTTAGTAATGGCCAACAAAGTTTACCAGATGTTTTGTATGTAATTAACCAGCCAGTACCAACAACTGATCTGAGTTTTTGTTAAAGAAATTCCATTAAAGATGCAACAATCAGGCTGAAGCAATAAGCAAACAATTTCTCTGGAATTGTTTTCTCTGCTATAAGACAATTTATCGGAAAGACCTGGGTAAATGATTCTGTACCCCTAGTCTTTACATAGTGTCCAGTACAGACATTATCCTAGAATAAATAAATGCTTTACTGAAAAATAGACATAATATTATAAAAATATGACATTGGTAACCATGCACTTTCATACCTTCTGTGTTATAGATAGAAAAAAAGTCAGGTCCTACATCTTAAACTTGCATAGACCACTTATTTTCTATTGCATATGAATATACATAATATCTGAATAAATGATGTTATAATAATTAGAACTATATTAGAAGCCCAGAAAAGATACCTGATTCAGAATATCCTTTGTTTAATAAGCTTTGTTTATTGGTAGTATATCAGTAGCTAAAATCAAACATGGTCTAAAATTTTAATTAGAAAGCAACTAAATTTTTATTTGTATTTATTATTAATGTGTGTATGTGATATGTTATGTCATGACTGTGTGGGCATGTATGTACCAAGCTGCACATGTGGAAGCCAGATCATTAGTTTGTATAATAATTCTCTCTTGCAAACTTTACATGTATTGCAGGAATGTAAATCAGGTAAACATCCTTGTTGAACAAGCATGTTTATCCACTGATCCATTACATAAGCCCATAAAGATATTCTTAAGTAATATGTTTTCCAGAAGTGTAAAAACCTATAGTTTGGGCCTATAAAATCATGTGTCTTCCTGTCTGTGCAGGTATGTTTCTCTTCAACTTGACACAAGATAGTTATCTATCTGGGAAGAGAATATTTCAATTGGGGAAATGCTTCTCTCAAATAGGCCTATAAGCAAATGATTGATTTTGGTGTTTGATGTGGAAGTGCCCAGTTCACCATGGGTGGTACCATCTTTGGCTAGGTGATCCACAGTAGTTTAGAAAGCTGGCTGAGCAAGCCATGAGGGCAAAGCAGTACATAGTATTTTTCATGCTCTCTCCTTTAGTTCCGCCTCTAGAATCCTGCCTTGAATTCCTTCTCTGACTTCCCTCAATACAGGACTGTAACCGGTAATGTGAAATGTACCCTTTACTCTCCAAGTTGCCTTGGGCTGTGTTCTTCATCATGGCAACAGAAAGCAAACTAAGCTACTCGCTAATCAAGTATAATCTGAAAGGATTGGTTCTTGTTTATTATGTATATACTTGTATGGCTACTAAAAATGAAGCAAAGCAAAACTCTACTTCGTACAAAAATCAATAATAAAATTAAAACAAATTTGAGAAACAAATATAAATATTTAATATTTAAAAATATATGTACAAGAGAAATCACAGGAAGGACGCATTCTTTTCTTAACCATATGAATGTATGGCCACTTCATGGAAAGTGAAATGCAAATTTAAGGCATGACGAGATGCCTTTTGGATTAAGAGTTTTTTATTTTGTGAATAAAGGTAAATGCCCATATGCATCATGGGAAGACAAAAAAATCCCCCCAAATTTTATATGCATCTAAAATTTAAGCAGAGAATCTCTTGTCCAGAAATTTATATTCAAGATGCACCTCCAAAGATGTAAATCAATGAATACATCGATATTTCATGACCTTGAATTATTGTTTCTATTTAAAAAAAAACATGTTTATCTACAATACCTAGTTATAGGAGATTCACTGAATACATCATAGTATGTCATCATAATATACTATAATGGTATTAAGGATATAAATCTCTGAATTGGTAATATTTACAGGCTATATTAGAGAGTAAAACATATATGCTAAAAATGTATCTTGTAAGGTTCATTATTTATAAAGAGGGTCATAATTTAAATTTCATAAGCTTATTTTTAACAGAATGACATATACATAATATGATCTGAAAAAGTAGTAGAAGAATGAATAGAAGACATAGTGATATAGAAATCAAAGATTTCTATACTTAGAGTATTTTTATCTGTGTTTATAATATTCTCAAAAATAAAATTGAATAAGATTGTTTTGTTGAAAAACTCACCACAATTATAGAATATATTGGTAGATCTTTTCAATAGGATTTTAGACTTACTGGCCAGGTATTTTATAATAATGAATCCTAAACTAGGTCTCTGGTTTCTGAAAGATTTTTTTCTCCAAAATATACAAAATGAAGTATGTTCAACACATTGCAAAAATGAAAGTAAAAATAGATTGTACTCCTAAATAATAATTGATTATGTTTGATGGTAGGCAGATATATATATATGGTTTGGGGTTCACTGTTTTCCATCTTTGTCTTCTATGGTGAACTTTCCTTTGATTTTTACTTTTTATGAGAACTCTGATCTAGAGTGCTCACTGTAGAATGAATTTCTAATTGGTCTTAATAGTAAAAACCCAGAGTCAGATATCAGAGGGTGAAACCTGAAAGATCAGAGATGCAGAGCAGCCAGACACCAGTTCTTACCTCCACAAAATTCTCAGACTAAATGGTGTATTCTGTTTCTACAAATCCTTAGACTGAATGTTGTCTCTATGCAACCTCAAAATGAATGCTTGTCCTCCCAGCTGCCTGGCTGTCTTACACCTGAAATAATCACACAGAAACTGTATTCATTTAAACACTGCCTGGCCCATTATCTCTAACCTCTTATTGGCTAACTCTCACATCTTGATTTAACCCATTTCTAGTAATCTGTATATCACCACGAGGTCGTGGTTTACCGGGAATGATTAAGCATGTCTGATTCTGGCAGCTCCATGGTGGTTCTCTCACTCTACTCTCTTCCTCACAGAATTCAGTTCTGTCTCCTTGCTTACCTGAGTTCTACCCTATCATCAGGCCCAAAGCAGTTTCTTTATTAACCAATGAAAGCAACACAAAAACAGAAGGACCTCCTACACTAAGGATTAAAGGTGTGTGACACTGCTGCCTGGTCTCTATGGCTAATTCGTGTGGCAGCTCTGCATTCTGATCTTGGCAAGCTTTATTTGTTAAAGCACAAGCAAAATATCACTACACTCTACTGTTGTTCTCCAAGCAATCACATTATCATAATTATCTTCATCATTATTATGTAACTGAGTTTATTAATTCTGCTGTCACTACTGTGATATAATTATTTAAGCCACACTATGTCCATAAAGAAAAACATTCTGTTAATTCACTTTTTGTGTTAGAGACTAAAGATCAAATGGCATAGGGTAGACTCTGGCAAAATTTCCATCTTTTCTCTGTGACCAAGTGGTAAATGACAAGGCCTTGAACAGGAGATTTTTTTGAGAAGAGCAGCTGGAGAAAGAGATTTAAGGATTTTCATAGAAGTTATTCTGTAATCAATAGTCCATTTTAAGATCCCAATTGACCTAAGGGTCTTCTGCTAGATCTCAGTTCATAAAGATTTGAACAGCTCCTACACTCCCCACAGTGTAAGCAGACTTTCAACGTATGAAATCATAAGGATTCCATTCACAGCCTTTGAAAGTTAAGAAAGTGCTCGATACATACCTTTTTGTTCATATGTATGTGTTTAATAGAATTTAAACTCCATTAATATAGTGAATTTATAGTTCACTATAAATTTTCACACATTCCAAGACCACACAACAGCACAAAATACAGAGTAGGTGGATACTGAATGTTTGCTGAAGTACTGTTTTGGAGTGAATTTAATTAGTTTACTAATTAAATGATCTGACCTGGTAATCTGGTAAGCTGTTCAAGTATGTCTTTACCAAAAAAAAAAGAAGGTAAAGAAAAGAAAAACAATAAGTGGGGCAGTGGTGGTATATACCTTTAATTGAGACAGAGACAGGCAGAGCTCAGTGAGTTCGAGCCCAACCTGGTCTAAAACATAAGCTCCAGGAAAGCCAGGGCTGTTACACAGAGAAACCCTGTCTCAAAAAAAAAAAAAAAAAAAAAAAAAAAAAAAGTAGGTGTCTGTCCTGTGTCTAGAAATGAGTAATGAGTGGAAGTGACCTTGAATCATTCAGTCATCTGTGTGGTACTGAGTGTTTTGACTGCTCGCATATTTTAGAAAATATTCTTGAGCAGCCTAGGTGTAAACATGATTGATAATCAATTTACTTGGAGGAAAAATTCTGAACATTTTATAGCTTATAAAGTTACTGGATTGAAACTTGTGAACAGGAAGAAGATCACAGACAACTCTGTGAATGAAGATAACCCATAGAACATATTTAGTGTAATCATAGATTTTTCTCAAATTCAGTTCACGAAAAGGAAAATATGAAAGGCAGCCAATTTTCCACTTCAGGTCCCATAACAAAAGCTTTCAGAATTGATAGCTTATACTTTATTAAACAGAATATAAATTAATAAATACACACAGTCTTGGAGCTAATTGTATTTACTAGCATTTCAGAGTCAAAAATAAAGAATATCTCTGTGGAAAAAAAACCCACCTGGACTCCTATCTCCCTTGAGGTTTTTATAATGTGCCTGCATACTCATGCAGTCCTTAAAGTATGTTAATGCATTTTTTTTTTATAATTCAAGGGCTGTGTATGAAAAACTCTGTAAGTCAAAAACTATTCCAGGTGAGGGATACTTCCCTAAAAATAAATGTATTCATATTTTTGTTTTATGCAGTTTACATTCTAATGACTGGACAAACACAAATAATTAAAACGAAAATTAACTCTAGTACTGTTAAAACTAAGGAGAAAAGTAAAGGTTGGGTGACATTTAGGAAGTATTGGGTAGGAAGATTAAAGAAAATAGCCCAGATGATCAATCCAAACTAATCTCACGTGTATCTGATGGGAAAAAGCCTCATGATGGTTAGAAGTGGGACACAGAGATACTTGGGATAGATTTTAGGGATGCTTCTTAGCCAACATAGGCATAGGTATTCTAAATTAAGAAAGCATGAGAGATAAAAGCATAAATCTGAATCAAATGTGTGGACCAAAGTAAACATACAGAAAGAGAAGTACATTTCCATACATTTTCTGGATGAAGATGTAACTGGTTCAGGATGTTGTTGATTTGGTGGAAGATGGATGTCAGGAGTTTATTTTGGATATGATATATTGTAAGAATCTGGTACAAGGCCATGTAAGTTTGGGACTCAGAGAAGAGAACTTAACTAGGGATGGTACTGAATGATAGTACCAGAAGATGTGGTCTGGGTGGAATAATCAAAGAAAGCACAATAGGTATATGAAATATATATAACATATACTAAGGATCAGAGGTCCAATAAAGGAAAGGGAGAAGTCAGAAGAAAAATAAAATCAGCAAATGATACTGTACAAGAAGTGTGTTGGAGCAGGATTTAATGGAGACATTCATGCTATGAAATGGTGCTAATAGATGTAGTATAGGAAAATAACAGAATGAAAATTGATGTTGGATTGAGCATAATTGAAATACATAGGGAGCCATAACAAGAAATTTGAGTGCTGAGAGGACAAAACATGGTTTGGAATTAATTCAGAAAAAGATATAGAACTGGTGACCACTAATGTGTGTGTGTGTGTGTGTGTGTTTATGCATGTATGTGTGTGTGTGTGTGAGCACGGGTGCGCATATGTGTGTTTGTGTACATAAACCAGAGGTTTATCTTGGTTGTTTGACCTTGTGGCTCTCCTTGGTTTTAAGACAGGGACTTTCACTGGAGCTGAATTTCATGGATTTGACTGCACTTGCTGGCCAAAGAGTTTCAAGTTTCCTGGATCCACCTGGCTCTACACCCAAAACTCATACCTCATTTTTTTTTATAGGTTGTAGAGTTCTAAACTTATTTCCTCATATTTGTACTGAGCTATCTTTGTAACAAGTCATAATTTTTTTGAGAACTTTTTTTTAAAGGACAATGTTAAAACCACTAATAAACTGTGGGCATCCTGAAAGGTAAATACATAACTCAGCAAGTCAAGTCGCGAGTGTGAATATGACTTTCTTGAGTAGATGAAGCATCTAGAACAAATTTGAGCATGCATATTATTTGTAGTAATAAGGGAGATTCAACTTGAATGAAACCTTTTCATACTGATGGAGTAGTTGATGCTACTTACATGTCTTTTATGCCTGTCACCACTTTTTCCCTTAAAACATAAGAAACATGAGCATTCTTTGAAATAAAGATTAAGGAATTATGTTGAAATTTGAAGAAAAAGAAAAGAAAGAAAAGGTTGAAAGTATTGGGGAGGATGAGTAAGATTAAAGGCAAAAGAGGAAAAAGAGAAAAAGAAAAAAGGATCTTAAAGATTTTGAGGGTGAGAACAAGTCGAGAGAAGAGAACCATGCATGTTTTCCTATGAAGCACCAAATGTAGGCATTTAGTGCCTTATGGATCATCCAGTATCTGTCACAACTACTCATGATTCTGGTTAACCTCAGAAGCAGCCATGGACATTATACCAACAAATATCTGTAACCATGTTACAACCAAATTTTCTTCCTTCTCTCCTTCTTTATTTCCTTTCTTCTTTTCTCTCTTTCTCTTCTCTCTCTTTCTCTCTCTCTTTCCCCCTCCCTCCCTCTCTCTCTTTCTGTCTCTCTGTACCTCTCTTTATCTCTCTCTCTGTCTCTCTCTCTGTCTCTCTCTCTCTCACACACACACACACTTTCTCTCTGTCTTTGTTTTTTCAGATTTTGCTGTACTCATAGCTCAGGCTGGCCTTGAATTCCATATGTAGACCAGTATGTCTTCAAATTTGTAGAGAACTTCCTGCATCATCCTCCTTACTGATGCGATTGATGGTCTGAAACTCTTCCAGTCCCACACACTTCTAATTTTCATGTAATTAAATTACTTAGCTGTTTTGGGTTTCTTGAACCATGATATTCTTACTCTGGAAAAACACTTAGATTATTTGATACTAGATTTTTTTTGTCTGAATGTGCCATCCATAATTGATATGATGATTTCTCTAAAAATAAGGTGATGGCATTATGAGGTGAAACTTTTGTAAAGTAGTGAATCCTGAGAACAGTCTTCCTCATTGGAGTATGTGACCCATAAAAAAGTATACCCTAGAAAGCTAGCTAACTGAGTCCATGTGAGGACCCACAAAGAAGGCACGATAAATGAACCATTTAAAGAAGACACCCACAAGAGACAGAATATATCTTGATCTTGGACTTGCTAACTTTCATAAATAAGTTTACAAACAACTTAGAAAATGTCCTTTTTACAACATAGTAAATGGACAAAGTGGTTATGAAAATGTCAGACTGTGCCTAACTTTGCATCAATTTGACATAGCCCAGAGAGACCTGCAAAGGGAGTCTCAAGTGAGGAATTGTTCAGAGCAGACTGCCCTATGGATATATCTGTGAGGGACTGTCAAGATTGCTGACTGATACAGGCGGGTCCAGCCCATTCAACGGACACCATTCCCTGGGCAACTCTGCCAGGCATCTACAAGAGAGCTAGCCAAGAAAAAGCCTCCAAGTAAGACAGTAAGTACTGTTCCTCCATGATTTCTGCTTCAAGTCTCTCATTTTCCTCAAGAATGGAGGTATAATTATATCTCAAAGTCCTTTCCTTCAATAAGTTGTTTTAGGTCATGGTGTTTGTCACATAAATAGAGATGAAACTAAAATAGAACATTTAATACATTATTCTTTACATTAATAAATTGCTTTATATAAATTGATAAAAGGAGGCTGAGGGTTTGCAAAGTAGTATAACAAATGAGGTGCAGTATAAGGGGATTCATCATTTGCACAAAAGAACTACTGTAATAGCTAATCACAGAAGGAGAAGAAAGAAAAATAGGAAGAAGCAATCAAATGGAAAAGAGGATGATTTAAGGTTACAGCTTCAAGAACTGTTGAAGTAAATGAAAGAGAGGAAACTTTAAATATATAGGTGTTGTTACATAGAAGGGTTAATTAAACCTATTTGGGGGCAATAAAATTACTAACAATAAGGCCCCAAAAATGTCAGACAACAAATACATGAGAGGAGAATTATATATGAGGAGTAAAGTATTAGTGTGTAAATAAAGACTGCAATTCATTTCACAGCTGCCCTGACCTGAATAATCACACAGAAACTATATTAATTACAGTACTGTTTGGTCAATGGTTCAGGCATATTGTTAGCTAGTTCTTATATCTTAAATTAACCCATTTCTATTATTTTATATTTGACAACAGGAGTGTTGTCTACTGGTAAGGTTCTGGTGTCCTTCTCATTCAGGAGCTACATGATGTCTCCTTGGCTCTGCCTAGTCTCTCTCTATATCTCTGTTCAGATTTTCCACCTGGCTTTATCCTATCCTTCCATAGGCCAAAACAGCGTCTTTATTAACCAATGGTAATAAAACATATTCAAACATACAGAGGGGAATCACACATTTTTTTGTGGATTAAAGATGAAGAGATTTAGAAATCTTTCATGAAAATCTTTAATTCAGTCAGTATGGAGAGAATATTGTATAAACAACAGTAGATTAAGTGATAAAATATCAAAGGAATTTTATGTAGAATGATTAAAAACAGAATCTGGAAATGTTCATCTAGCATATTGAATAAAATTTCTCATCTGCTCTTCCAGAAGAAATGGGTTTAATTCTCAGAACGTTCTTGAGTTCTCACAACCATGTATAAATCCAGTTCCAGGAGATCTTTTTCCTTTGTATGTCCTCCTCAGGCATCAGGCATGCTGTGCTACACAGAAACATGTACAGGAAAATGATCATATACATAATATGAGGAAAATAAAATATAAAATTTCTAATCTGAGGAAATAATTGAAGAAAATAAAAACTGTTTGGATTTGGCAAAACAAAGGTGACTTCTGTGTCACTTCAGGTAGCAAGAGGGATGTACAGGGAAATGAAAAGCCACCATCTGAGAAGCATGTAAGGAAGCAGGAAATTTCAAAGGCAGTTCAGTCACTATCTGCTGTGTCCTGCAGAATGTCTCGCAGACTCTTTCATGAATCAGGAACCCTGAAAAATCATCTCACCTTTAGGCAAGTTCAGCAGTCCTCTCTCTGAGGGTTCTCTGTGTCCAGCTTATGCAATAGTCCAGGCAAGAGCAGTTTCTTGCCCAAATGGCTATCAAACTCCATAAGGATCCTCTTCGTTGCCCATCTTCCTCTTGAAGTAGATTGGTGCTGCCAGGAGCAGAGTGTCTCATTGTCATGAAAAGTTCTAAGTTATTAAAACATTAAATAGCATATTCCGTAGTCTTTGAAAGATATGAAGAATGCCTATCTAAAATATATCTATGTACATCTAGAAAATCTAACATGACTTCAACCTTGACTATTATTAATGATTATCCATTAACAACCTATATACATTATATTTTTACATGAACTACACAATCACAATACCTTAATCAAGATCAGAAATACATATATATATATACATATAACAAAATTGACCTTAAATTTATATCAACTAAGCAAAATTTATATCAATGTAAATTATTCATATCTATATCATATCCCCCTTTAAATGTAAAAGAACATTTATAAGGAATATTTGGGAAGATGGGCACAATTTTTTCTCTCCAAACTGCTTCCTGCTCTGTGGGGGCACTGTTAATCACGTCTTTCATGGTATAACCTGTGTGCTAGATTCCTCTCAGTTGGCAATTGAGTGAAGTAAATTTTTGAGAGTGTTCACAGCAACCCTTCAGGAGGGCATGGTTTATCATACCATATTGGGATAGAAGCAATCCACAGGGTCTCATCCTCTGTGAAAACAAAAGAAGAAACTTTTTTCCAAAGTATCATATCCTTAGATCCAAATTCTGAAGTCAAGATAGATATTTTCAAAATATCTATGTTGGATTCATTCAACAGCATTTTTAAACAAATATCTTTTAGCAGCTGTTGCTCCTTCCTCAGCATTCAAACAATTCAAAGAGAGCATAATAGCATATAGTATCAAGATTCTCTGTGTATTTTCCATCTTTGTGCAGCTTTATTTTAACCTCTATTTTGTTTATTTTTACTTTTATTTTTTGAGACAGGTTCTCTGTATATCTTTGTCCTGGAATAACTCTGTAGACCAGGCTATCCTTGAACTCTTAGAGATCCTTCTGTCTCTGCCTCCCAGGCTTTGGGATTAAAGGCTTGTGCCTCCACACCTTGAAGTCACAGAGGTTAATCTCCCTCTGCCTCCCAAGTGTTGGGATTAAAGGTGTGTACTACCATACTCAACTACTCTCTTTCTTCCTTCTTTTTGTTTTTTACTTTAAGAACTTTAACTTTTAGCCTGCATATATTTTTAACACACTGTAAATCATTTAAAAGTTTTCTTTGTTTTTGAATCTCTCTTTACTGTATATCTCTCTTTTTCTCACAACATGATTCTTTAATTTACCAAGCAATATAAGTAGAACTAAAGCCGTGGCTTTGATGGCTGGATCTAGCCCATTCCTTAGCTTTCCAGCCTCATGGCTGAGGTACCGGCTGTAGCCATTTTTATTGCCACAACTCTATGGCATTTCAAGGTCCTTGCCAGCAAACAAGCTACAACACTCAAATGCTCTCTCTGTAGCTGACCTCCTGCCTCAAGAGGGTACCAGATCTCATTATAGATGGCTGTGAGCTGCCATGTGGATGCTGGGAATTGAACCCAGGTCCTCTGAAAGAGCAGTCAGTGCTCTTAACCACTGGGCCATCTCTCCAGTCCCTAAACTGGGTAATTTTGGGGAGTTGAAGACTGGTAATCAAAGGATGAAGAAGAGAAAATTCCCAAGAAGAGACTGGAAACAAAAGTATGTGTGTTTTGGGAGGATGTGTTCTATGAGATTCCTGGTGACTGGCAAAAAAGAATAAGAAAAGTCATAATTGGGTTAGTTATGGGAACATATTTTTGAGAAAAATGAAAGATGGCAGTCTGTGCTATGATTCCTGATCCATAGTTCCTTTCAACACTGAATTTTAATTCTTATACATGTTTTAGAGTGACTTAAAATTTCAGAAGTTATTTGTTTCAGTTTTCAAAAGGTATTCTAATACGCCTCCCCCATGCTAGAGAAAAACTGGTCTCATTTCTTGTTTTGTAGATGGCTGTGGCTATGATATTATTGGTTATTTTGTTCAGGAAGGAAGGTTTTTATTAAAAATGTATTTTTATACCAGACAATTATTATTTTTTACTACTTAGTTTCTTGGTATGTCCAAATAGTGGTTGTATTGATTATTTAGCTCCCAGGAAAACAAAGGTGAAGAGAAGTACCTAGTCATTCAAAGTGGGTAAAGGAATGAATGACTGAGCATTGAGGTTGTTTAATACTGCAGCAAAACTCAGTCCATCTCCAGGGACGTAGTTATCCAGCTGGAGCACAGAGACTTCCCTCAATATTTATGAAGATCAACTGGAAACACTCTCATAATTGACATTTTATACGTGAAGACTATGGTAGTAAAAGGATTAGCACAATCCATGCAATATAGTTAAAATATTGCCATGCAAGGATGTTGTAGTGTGATATCATGTGGTGATGTAGGGCCATCTTCTTTCCAGCATCAGTAAAACTTAGCATTGGCCCCATGTCTCTCATTTTGTTTTCTGAATAGTAGAAACTGAGTTCTAAGACTGGAGGATGATTTAGAGGTCACTGGTCCATATCTCTCATTTTACCGTGGGAGAAATCAAGCTGCAAAAATTTGAGATATTACCAGCATTTTTTATGTTGTTTGGAAGTAGAATCAAAGGAACAATATGTAGGATGAGGCTCCCTAATCATCTTGCTTATTTATTTATCTCTGAAGTAAAAAGAGAAGCCCCCTAAGGGACTTCTAAGTGGCAGGCTCTAGCTGTTGTTCTATTGTTCACTCATAACTTCTCAAATTGGCTTTATCAAAGAATCTGACAGATACCTGTATAATATACTGGTGGCAATGCTTTTTGACTATGTTACAAAGACATCAACTTTTTTCTTTACTATAAAAATTGAGCTAAAAGGTACTGCCTGTTAGCTATTAGCTTAAGAATTCTACCACAAATTTTCTAATGAAAGACAATATGCCAGTGCAAACTCATGTATTTAAAATGCAAGCATAAATTAACAACCCTTAGGGTATTGTGCAATTTAAAGAATGGCATTGTCTGTGATTTAGAGCAGAGTCTAAGCTGTCTGATTTTGTGTTATTTCTTTTCACCATGGGTTCTCAAACACTTGTTATTTAAACCTTTGGATGATACAAACTAATCAATACCATGGTGCTTTGAGCCAGAAAGTTCATGCAGGGAGCCAGTGTGCACCCTTTAAAGAAAAGTACAATTCAGAGGTTCAAGAATAGAAACACAACTTGCCAGAATGATGCCAAGTTTAATCTTCAAGAGAGAGAAAATCATTTCTGTGATGTGTGGCAGTAAGACGGCTCTCTCCTCAAGTGGAGACTGACTCTTCATAATCAAAGTCAAGTTGAACATTAAAAGCCAAGTCTGGGTCTTGACGTCAGGTTGCATGAAAATTGTTTTCATCCACATGCACTGTAAGGAGAATAACTGCAGAAGCTTAATGAGGTAGTTTTTAGATGAAGTCTCTCTGCTACAATTGGAAAGTTTACCTACATTAGAAGTAGAAAGACACCTTTCTTTAGGAAGAGGAGAAATTATACATTGTACATTTGAGAATGTTAATCAGAAGTGTGGCAGGACATGAGAAAATACAGTGCTAGGCATATAACTTATTAAAGAAAGCAAGCAATTATTAAAATTTTGGAGATTGTTGACATCATGAAAATTTGTTTTACCTTTTTACATCATATAACATATAGTTTCTGATTTTAATGATGAAAATGGTTTTTGCCATAATTTGAAAAATACAAAAATGTTTTATATTAACGAAAGGAGACAGAGACAGAGACCCACATTGGAGCACCGGACTGAATTCCCAAATGAGGATCAGAAGGGGAGAGAGCACGAGGAGGGAACTCAGGACCGAGAGGGATGCACCCACATACTGAGACAATGGGGATGTTCTATAGGGAACTCACCAAGGCCAGCTGGACTGGGTCTAAAAAAAGCATGGGATAAAACCGGACTCGCTGAACATAGTGGACAATGAGGGCTACTGAGAAGTCAAGAACAATGGTACTGGGTTTTGATCCTACTGCACGCACTGGCTTTGTCGGAGCCTAGGCTGTTTGGATGCTCACCTTACTAGACCTGAAAGGAGGTGGGAGATCCTTGGACTTCCCACAAGGCAGGGAACCCTGACTGTTCTTTGGGCTGCTGAGGGAGAAGGAGTTAATTGGGGGAGGGGGAGGGAAATGGGAGGCAGTGGCGGGGAGGAGGCAGAAATCTTTAGTAAATAAATAAATAAGTAAATAAATAAATGGAACAAAATATACTATGGGCATCAGTTTTAATTTATATTGAAGATACCTTGAATGATAGTTCTTACATTGATTACATATTATAACCAAAAGCAAAGACTATCTTAAAATGTATAGCCACAATTTAATTGTCAAGTAATTATCTAAAAGGTAGTGAGATCTTAAGACACTGCAGCTGATTTAGTTCTGCTACCCATGAGCTAACGCATTTGGCTAAAATGATGATCTGTGTCTACAACTCAGATCTAGCTACAATTTATAGAGAATTTATTGTAAGTTTGAGTGCTAAGTGACAACAAATTTTATGGGTCAAATGTCAGCCTTTCTGTTTCAAATATTTCCATACCCACAAACTTGAATTCACATAGGCATAGTGAATACTACTCATTATTTATTTGAAAAAAGACAATTTCTATTAATTTTACTCAAGATTTTCAATTTATGTCTATGCTTTTTTTCTTCTGATGCCTTAGCCTTAGTTAGTACCTTCCTTTGCAAAAAGATATTATTAAGTCATCACTATGTGTCTTAATCTTTTACGACCTGAGCGGAACCGAATATTTAATCTCCCTTTCAAATGCAAGAACTATGTGTCTCAGATTTTACAGAATACTAATGTGGTGCCACTGTTCAGACTTAATAATTATGCAAACACTTAGGGTACTGAAAAAGCCACACAGTCACATGATATGCATTATATTGTAATAATATTAGATCACACAGCCTTCTTCCCAAACATAACTCTTGACACAAATGGAAGAGAAGCTAAACATTATACTTGCTGTTTGTGAGGTTCCAATATATTTTACTTCTTGGAGGTTTTGAATGATAATTCTTTGGAATAATTTTTGTTTAAAGCACAGTGTTTAGGGGTTGAAGATATAGTTGAGTGCTGAAGATCCAAAGCTACTGTTCTTGCAGAGCACCAGGGTTTGATTCCCAGTGCACAAGACAGCAGACATCTAAATCAGTGCTAGGGAATCTATCTCCCTCTTGCAGGGATTACAGGTACTACGCACTGGTGGTATCATTATAAACATGTAGGCAAAACACTGATACAGAGGAAAATGAAACAAATCCTACTGTCCAATTGTAATAAAATATATAGTTTTAAGACCCAGCATGAGAGACAGAAATTCTATTTGTGGGTAATGATAAGAGAAACACGTGATGAACAATAAGACTGAAATCTCTATAAGGCTAGTCTTTGGAACTCACATTATTTGAAGGTCTGAAATAATGTTTACATTGTTTTTTCTTTGCTTAATAAATCACATATTTATCTAAATGGTTTATATATTTAAATGAAAAAAATTCTTTTTAATTTTCATAATTTAGACTTAAAATCTGACTACAAATGAGCAGAGACATTTTGTAGCTCCATTTAACTACTGTATTGAAGTGTAATTGGTACAGGAAGGACTGTACACATGTATCTATTTGTGTTGGTGCTTTTGTTTATCTGTCAATACTTGTGAAGTCACAAACCCAAACATGATAAGCAACCAACTTAACCATGTTCTGAAGTATTCGTGCATCTTTTTGAGTTTTTATTTTTTTTAATTCATTTATTATTGGTAGGATATTTGATAAGTATTTAACTTTAGACCACTAAAGTAAAAAAAAAAAAAAAAAAAAAAAAAAAACTTCCAGTTTCCATGTGCCTCTAATTCTTAGCATCTTCTGTCATAGTCTGTTAATTTACTGATGGACATATTTTATAAAAAGATAATCCAATATTAATTATTGTGTCTGTCTCTTATTTAGTATGACACTGTTTATATTTGCTCATGTTATTACAGTGACAGTCTCAGCAGTGACTGTATGGTATTCTGTATCTGTTACATTTTCATTACCTATTTGTTGATAGACATGAACTGTTTCCCTGTCTTGGGTCCTCTAAAAAGTGTACTAATCACGGTAATCCATATATCTCTTCTAAGTCCCTATTTAAGTTCTCTTGGACCCACTGATTACCCAATAGTGATATCGCTGAGTCATATTTTGTTCATTTTGGGGGAGAACATCTACATTAGCTTCAGTAGCTCAAGTATCATTTGATGGAAGATGATCTCTCTCCGCTGAAAAGTGAAGCTTCTTGTGGAGGTGTGAAGTTTACACTTACCTGTAGATATAAAATTAAATATTTAAACATGTTAGAAATTATGCTGATTTAGTAAAATAGTGACAGAATGTCCTCTTCTATGATCCATGAAGTCATGAACCCCAGGAAGTTGGGTAGATTTCTTGAACCAGGTATAATTTCCTCCTGCTGATTGAGCCTAAATCCAATTAGATAGCTGCTGGTTACTATGAAGGTACAAAAACCACTACTGCCCTTTTAGGGATAATTGCCAGGCTTGTCTTTGTGGTTAAAATCATGATTTAAGAAAAATTTCCATTTATTGTGTCTCTTAATTTTTTGAATGTTTTCTGGTTTTATTATGAAAGTATTTCATCTCCTAGATGAACTATTTTCATGTTTTTAGAATTATTTTTGATGTTTGTGAAGATGAGCTAGGTCTTATAATTAATTTTTCTATTAGTTCATTGGTACTAGAAGTACAAGCCCTTTTTCCATTTATATATAGGAAGTAATTTCTTCCAATAATTTTAGCTAATATTAATAAAGTATATGTGAGATAGTTTTATATAAATGCCAAATTGTCATCTGTCATGAAAAATATGTAAAATGATTAGTGAATTGGTAGTTTCCTTTATCTCTGTTGACAGACTGACACACACAGCCACACACTCATATACTTACACACTCATTCAAATACATATTGTTTAGAAATGCATACAGTATTATAATTGTAATGTGATTCTTTCCCATTAATTATTCTGTATCTAAAACATGAACATCTTTATCATTATGCATGTCATGTTAATATCAATAAGTGTGAACAATTAAATGGCATGTTAAACATATTCATCTAAAATACTCTTTACTCAATTAAACAATATCAAAAACAATATTTCTGCTTTACAAAAAAATAGTGCTTATTTCTGACTTTTATGTAGAGTTTGTTCAATTCAGTGGTGTCAAATTAACATCAGTTTCAAAGGAAATAACTACGTTGTCTTTCTGTTTCATGTCTCTGTACAATGCCAAAATAATATCAGCAAAAGAATTATTTCTACTTCCCCAGACTAGTGCGAAAATGTTCATCCATGCAATCTTGTAACTTTAATATGTTTCACTTTAATCTGTGATTAGAAGATATGAAAGCATATAAAAAGCATATAATACAACACAGCATAGGATTACTATGTAGCCAAGTTCATTCTTAGTGTATATGTTTCCCTTGAATCATAAGCAGTTGTATAATACTGTAACTTTTTTGCAAAAGTAATAAAAATTTACAGTTCTTCATATCAATTTGCCTATGTTGAGTTTTTATTCTTAGCTCAGCTTTTCACCTAAAAATTTCCAGTTTAGACTGTCACCATTATTGATACATGTTGAATCAATTCTCTGTTACTCTAAAGGTTAAGTATAGGAAGTTTGGAAAAATAAAAGCAGTAAGGCAGCAAAGAACTGAAAAGTTGTAATTAGAGTTTTCCTGCAGAACTGGTAAAATGCTGTTGACGTCAATGGACTATACTGGGGAGATCATTAACTATTATACAAGTATACACTTGTGTTTTAAGTGTCTGTCTCTTACATGTGTATGGGCTTGAACAGTGGATAACCAAGAATAGATTTCACAAAGAAGGAGTGGATAAAATTCAGTACTGGTTTTATAGAATGCATATGCCACACAGAAATCAGAGTTTATTTCACTATTACCTATGTTATATAAAAGTACATATCCCGGGTGTAAATTCTCTATAATGATACAGAATACATTAGGATGAGTATATAATTTGTATACTTATGCAACTTAAACAACAAGTATACAACTTGATGTTGGAATAGAATTAAACGTGTCTGTTACTGAGGCATCATTTTTTTGCTCTATCAACATACCTCCTCAAATATCATTTCATATGTTGACATTTTTTTAATTGAGCACTTGTTCTGATATATATATATGATTTATATATATATAAATATGTACATATATACACATATATGATTTATATTATGATATACACACATATGTGTGTGTGTGTGTATATATATATATATATATCAGGCCAAATATTTAGATATTACTAAAAACTCTATTACTGACTTTCTAATATCTAAGATTCTTTATCACATTCTTGACTACATTTCTGGTAATAGCTCATCTATTTGAGCATGTTCAGCAGCTCACACACCCAGATCAAGCCTTCATTTCTAGATATTATATGACTGCTGTTCCCTTTCATTATCCTAAATGATACTGAAATCCCCAAAAATGACTTGTCATTTATTTATTCTTATCATAATCATTGTTCTCAAAAGCAGAATTGACATGGAGAGTCACTGGCTTTATGTAACACTATACAAACTATTTTGTTACACTATTTCTCCTTTTCAAACCAAAACCTATTGTTACAGCTTCACACAATGGATTTGAATAGAATTAAAGATTTCCATTAATCAGTTTCATCCTTTATTTTTTTTTTTTAGATTCTTTCACATTTTTGTAGGTGATTTGTGTAAAATCTAAAGTCACAATTTCCTTTTGTGTGAACTTTCTATTGAATCATTTGTTGGTCTACTTCTTTAAGTTCCATAGTGACTTGGTTTTCAGGGAAAGGATAAAGTTGTTTGATGTGGGATTCCCCTCTGTGTGCTGTGAATATTACTAGTTAATAAAGAAACTGCTTTGGGTCTATAGCAGAGCTATAGGGAAAAGAGCTAGGTGAAGAAAATTAAATGGAATGCTGGGAGAAAGAAGGGAGAGTCAGAGAGTAGCCATGGAGCTGCTGCCGGAGACAGACATCCTGAAAATTCGCTGGTAAGCCACAACCTTGTGGTAATGCACAGTTTAACAGAGATGGGCTAGTTTAGGATATAAGAGTTAGCCAGAAATACACTTAAGCTATTGGCCAAGCAGTATTGCAAATAATATGGTTTGTGTGTGTTTATTTCAGGTCTGAGCAGCCAGGAACCAACAAGTGGGCTCCTGCAATAGTTGTTTTTCATAAAGTGAGCCAAAGTCCTTTCCCCTTTTAATAAAAGAACTAAAAAAGGTATTCTTTTTTCTCTGTAGACTTTTGAATGGTGGGAAGTCATGTGTCTTTCATGAGAAGCCTTGTTGAGGATTTCACATATAGACCAACAAGCACATATACTCTCTATTTTTTCTACCATATTACCTTTTAGAACTGCAGGTTGGTCTTGAGCAAGAATAATAATAGTGAAGTTAGAAAGCTAATTTGTCACACTTGATAACATAAGACAAATAGAGATTGTCAGGTTTAAAGGGATGGCTTTTTTCCCCTCAAAGAAAGTGGTTTTTGTTCTCTTTTTTAATTAAAGTAGAGACTATTAGGCAAGATTTTTCTTTCCTTTTACTTTCCCCACAATTCCTGTTGTGTACCTCTGTGTGCACGAAATTCAGCTTTCCTACCAGTTTCAAGGTGTGTTGTTGACATGTCTTTTCTGTGGCGTCCTCCTCTGGCAATGCTGGTCAACATTCATGTTAGGCATCTGCAGCCAGCACAGGCTTCCTTCTCATCTTGGTGCTGTTTTTAAGTGGGATGACTTCTTCAAGAAATTCTGTTTTTAAAGCCAGTTTCTTATATAATAAAATTGCTCAAAATTACTGTCTTTGAGAAATAACACTTCTTAAACTGAGCACAAAGACATCTTTGCAAGTGTCTTTGATGTTTTCCTGCAGCTCTTTCAAGGGGAATTAATGCTGATGACTTCCTGTATTTTAACATCTGACTGCTTCTGAGGCTTTCATGTTGTTGCTTTTTAAAAAGTTAAATTATTTTTATATTCTTTTTTACTTTTGTTTATCTCCATATAGTTGCACATACTTCTAGCAAGTTGAATTTATTTTTTTTTCTTTGTTGCTGTTTTGGATTGTTTGTTTCTTTGTTTAAAAGTGTAAGGCTTCAGCCCTTCAAGGGGCATAACTGTTGTCATGTAAAAAGCTCTTTGCAACCCCAGTGATGTTCAGTTGACATTCTTTGTCAAATTCTCCCTTCCTGATTTGTTGACTGTGGTTTAGTGGTTAGTGCAGACTAGCTGCCATTATCCATGAAGGGCTTGAGGGAGGGGGTTGGCTACCTTGAATTCATTAAAAAGTTAAGGCCCCTCAAAATCAACCGTAGCTTGGTTTTGTTTTCCTTATCAGTATCCTTTAAACAAGTCAGTGTATGAGAGCTAAGTATTTTCACATATCCCCAAAGGCTGCTCAGCAAAGTTTGAACAAATGATTCAATGATAAGACGTTTAACTATTTCTGGTGATATGTCTTGTCTCTCTGTTTATCAAATAATTGTACATAAAATACAAATGAAGATTTCTCCAGTCCTTTATCCTAGAGAAAAGCAAATAAATAAATCCTAAGTACCCTTTTATATAGAAAATATTAAATGTGAAAATTTAACCAATATTGAAATACATATGTATTAAACTTTAAGCATTTATACATATCAGTGTATGTCAGACTATTTTGTTTTTATTTTGAAATATTATCTATTACAGTAAAACCATAGCATGTGATTTCTTGTTCATATTTTTCTGTAATTATGAATATATTTGGCATATCATAGAAATATTCTAATTTTGTTTATCAAATATGAATATCTTACATTGATAACATTCACTATTCTGTCATATTCATAATATGTACTCTTATTCTGGAAGCTGTAGCATCTATTACATATATTTTTCATTTGAGATATTTTTCTGTATATATGTTGCTTTATTGACTGACATAGAAAGCTGTTTTGGCCAATGGCTTAACAGAGTAAAGCCAGGTGGGAAATCTGAACCCAGATATATATAGAGAGAGTAGGCAGAGTCAAGAAGACTCCATGTATCTGCAAAAGGAGAGAGAAGCTGGAATCTTACTGGTTAACCACAGCCCTACGACAATATATAGACTAATAGAAATGTGCTAATTTAAAATGTAAGAGCTAGCTAGAAATATGTCTGAGCTATAAGCCAAACAATGTTGTAATTAACATAGTTTCTGTGTGATTATTTAGTTTTGGGTAACAATGGTTCAGTCTCTGTTTACATATTTTATGTTACAATATATAATATACACATGGATTTGAACTCCAGTGTTTCAATTTTCTTGAATATAAAAATCACTTATAATAATTGTTAAAACACATCTCCCAGTTCCAGTTCAGACCATAAAATCATAACTCCTAGGAAAAAAATCCTGGTTATCTATGGCTTTTATGATCTCATCAGGAAGAATGGCAGTCATTGTGTCCTAGCCACACAACCTAACCTGAGTCAGTGATTACTAACTACTCATTGACAATTGCTCACCTTCCCAAACTTTGCTCTTGGGACTCCTGTCCTCTATGTTTAAACCTTTCAGCACAAGGCCATTCTTTCATCTCTTACACTTGATATCGCCTCTTTGTATTTTAAATTTAGTTTTGACAACTTCACCATGAACATTGTTTACAAAGTTCTCTCCTTTTTTATCCTCACTCTGGTTTCTCCCATTTCCCTCTCACTTATTCTCAAGTCCTTATTTTTGAATTATCATTTAATAAGCACAACCTGCTGAGATCAATTAATGTTGATCATATGTGTCTAGTGCTGACCTTTTAGAATTGAGTAACCTACCAAAGGCTCATACCTGGAGAGAATTGATATTCCTTCTCCCCAGCAGCAGTTATCTGCCTGTAGCTTTTTGTCTACAGGCTGGGCCTTGTGAGAATTGTTCGAAGTCCCACAGAAATTCCAAGCTAAACAACCACAGCATGACGCAAACCCACGCAGGCTCCATGGTTGCTGCTTCAATCTCTGTGAGTCCCAAAAGTGCCGTGCTTAGTCGATTCTGTGTTTTCCTGGTATCCTCCACCCTTCTGACTCCTACAGTTCTTCCATTTCTTCTTCTTCAGGGTTCTCCACACACCACCTAATGTTTGAATGATGGGCAGAGAAATCAGGTGCTTAAAAGAAATCTCACACTGGCTCAGAATTGAGAGATACACCGTTATTTATTTAGGGAGAAAACTTACAAAACCAGGATTCTCTGCTTGAATGGAGGATGGAGATAAGATCCAACACAATTCTATCTAGCCAAGAGGGAATTAGGTGGACTAAAGAAAATGTCAGATTTGCTTCTGCATCTGGGTAGTCTATGAGGCCATGCCCCAGTAAGCTGGTAGTTACTAGCTGTAAACCTTCCCGCAGCATTTAAATGTGGGTCTCTTAATCTGCTCCCATTTGCTGCTGGAGGAAGCCTTTCTGATGACAATTGGGCTAGGTCACAGATCTATGAGTATAGCACAGTATCTTTAGAAATCATTTCATTTCTTTTTGATGTGTGTGTGTGTGTGTGTGTGTGTGTGTGTGTGTGTGTGGCGGGGGTCAGTTGTGTTTTGTTCTACTCTATGTCTCTGAACTACCCAGGTTATTGATCTTGGCCACCATGTAGTTTCCAGCATGGACTACCTCATTTGGCTTGGGTCTCAAGTGAGCCCAGTTGGCCACTCCCACAAGTTCAGAGCCATCATTGCTCCAGAATATCTTGCAGGCTGGTCAGATGTGGGTTATAGGTTTTGAGGCTGGGTTGGTGTCTGAGTCCCACCTCTGGGAACTTAGCCTAATTACAGAAGATAGCTGGTCCATACTCCTTATCCTCTATTACTAGGAGTCATCACTAGGTCACTCTTATAGTTTCTAGGAAATTTCCACATGACCTCTTAAATGCCCACCTATTCCAGTCATTTCTCACAGTCCCTGCCTCCCTCAACAAATCCCTCCTATTCCCATCCCCAGCTGCCCTCAGTCCACCCACAAAATACAGTCCATTTCTTCTTCACAGAGAGATCCATGAGCCCCACCACAACCACCATTACCAGACTTCTCTTTATCTAACTTCTCTGGGTTTTTGGATTATAGTGTGATTACACTTTACTTAACAGCTAACATCTACTTTTAAATAAGAACGTATCATGTTTGTCTTTCTGAGGCTGGCTTGAATCACACAGGAAGATTTTTTTCCTAGTTCCATTCATTTGCTTACAAATTTCGTATGTTACTCATCTGAAAAATGAATAAAGAAAGTGTGGTTTCTGTCTCTGTCTTCTTTCATCGCCTGATGAAGGTTAATATTCAGGAGGATGCTTAAATGTTTTTCTTTGGGTTCACCTTCTTATTTAGCTTCTCTAGAATCACGAATTATAGTCTCAATGTCCTTTATTTATGACTAGAAACCAAATATGAGTGAGTACATCCCATGTTCCTCTTTTTGGGTCTGGCTTAACTCATTCAGGATAGTGTTTTCAATTTCCGCCCATTTGTATGCAAAATTCAAGAAGTCATTGTTTTACTGAGAACTGAAGAACAATGGCAATGGGTTTTTGATCCTATTGCACATAATGGCTTTGTGGGAGCCTAGGTCGTTTGGATGCTCACCTTAATAGACCTGGATGGATGTGGGTGGTCCTTGGACCTCCCACAGGGCAGGGAAACCTGATTGCTCTTTGGGCTGAGGAGGGAGGAAGACTTGATTGGGGGAGGGGGGGAATGGGAGGTGGTGGCGGGGAAGAGGCAGAAATCTTTAATAATTAAATAAATAAATAAAAAATAAATAAAAATAAAAAAAAGAAAGTGTGGTTTATTTACAAAGTGAGGTTTACTTAGCTTTGGTGGGGGAGACATTTTTAATGACTATCAAATTATGTTTATCCACAAACATCAGTTTTATGTTCAGTACAGCAAGGTTAGTAGTGTCATAACAATGATAGTTTTATTTTTTTTTACAATTTTATTTTCCCATTTGAATAAACTGAATTTATGATCTTAAACATCTACAAATTTTCAAGTTACATAAAATTTCAAACTATACATAGTAAAAAGAAAAATATCAGATGCAAAATCACCTGCTTGTAATGTAACTTGAGCAATTATCAACTCAGTGAACTTATTTCTCCGTCTGCTGGAAATCACTGTTGTGTGATAACTAGAGATTAATAATTGTCCTGTAGCTGTGTCAGAACTATCACAGGCTTTGGCTTATCAAGTTCAATTCATTTTTATCTTATGGAAATGAACACTGACTCATTTCACATGCCCCCATTTAAAATCCCATTTTTTATTCCTGGTCAGCATTTGTGAGTTTGAAAGTTGAAGTGAGAGGAAGTCTGCAGCAGTGTCTGTGGCGGTGTCGTCTTCATTTCCCCTTCCTTTTAAGGAGAGATCAGTGCAAAGATCAAGGTCTGACACCACAGGTCAGCCCCACTTAATCTAAACGAGGAACATTTGCTGGAACCACAAGTATTTCACCTGGGTTTTCATGGTCCCTCCCAAGATGCTTTTCCCATCTTTGTCCTGAGTATTCATCAGGATTTCCAACTTCCCGTATCAATCAGACTTCTTCATACCTTTGCTTTAGAAGTCACTCAGCCCTGTCTTCCCTTCTCCTCTCCAGGGTGCCAATATGTTGTTGTACATTTGATTTCTTAAACATTTCCAAACTAACATTATACTCTCAACAATAATTCTTCCTAATGACCTTTGGAAATTTTTATGTGTTTTCTTGCTTACTTTTTTCCCCTCATTTTCTCCTTAGATAAGGGGTTTAGCCATTCAGTCAGTATTTTCTCTCTTTCTGGAAGGTAGGACTGAGAGCCTGACTTGAGAGAAGCTGCCCATTTTCTTCTTATACAAAAAGTCCTTTCTGTGTCCAAAAAAGTATTCTTCATACTAACAGAGAAAATGTTCCAGAGAACCAGTGGACAGAAGATGACTGTTTCATGACTCGAGTCACAAGCTCTTGCTGGGCATGCATAGCTGATGGTCAGAGTCTGCAAGGACACACTAGATAAGAACAAGAGAGGCTAAAAAGAAAAAAAAATAAACAGCTAAAGTATACATAACCTCTTTTGCTTTAGTCCATAACAATGAGAAAATATCTGACATACTTTCTGCATGTACTGAAAATGTCCAAGGCTTATCTCCCATACAGCAGTAAATCCTTCTTTCCCCACTCATTTTACTTGCGGTGGTTTGTGTTTTTTTTGTTTTGTTTTGTCTAATTGTTTATAAAAGATTATACATCTGAAACAACCTTGCAAGGCTTTTACCTCATGTGATCCTCCCCTAATCACTAAAACCTTTCCACATGTCCTGTTTGAGAAACATAGTATACATTGGGACTTAAAGTGTTTAAGTTATTTACATCCTTACCTCCGAACCAAATGTGAAATCCAGGAGAAGGTGGTAGGCTACATTATTTCTGTGTCTCATGCTTCTCATTTTATTACAAAGCCTTGTGTAGGAGGGTCTTCTTTCTATGTGTTGCTTTCATTGGTCAAATAAAGAAACTGCCTTGGCCTTTTCATAGGGCAGAAAATTAGGTGGGCAGAGTAGACAGAACATGATGCTGGGAAGAAGACAGGCTGAGATTGCCGCCATGGAGCCAGTCACTTGGTCAGACATGCTGCATCTCTCTGGTAAGCCACAATCACATGGTGATACCAGATTTAATAGAAATGGGTTAATCAAGATGTGACAGTTAGCCCATAAAAGGCTAGAACTAATGGTCCAGCAGCAATTTAATTAGTACAGATCTCTGTGTGATTATTTCAGGCATAAGTTAGCCCAGTGGCCAGGATGACAAGCAGCCCATCAGCCCAGATGTAAGCCAGTAGGGCACTGGAAACACAGCCCTCTTCTCACTACTACAAAAGCCCTGATGTTTGGTATGGTTGTAACTTACAATAATCATTCTACTACCCAGAAAGACATCACTTTCTTTTTTTATGGGGATTTTCCTCAATGAAATAGGATTCTTACTCTGATATATTTTTGAGAAAGGTGCATGGACAATAAGATAATGTATATGTATGTGTGAGTCTGTGTGTGTGTCTGTGCCTGTGTGTCTGTGAATGTATGTATATGCACGACCTTTCTTTATAAATGTGTGTTCTTCATATATCCTTTCATATATGAGTGTATGCATATGTAGATGTATTAAAAACTCATGGTTACATACCTATGTAGGTATCTACATAGCTATTTTTACTATAGTTATAGAGCTTATTTTTTTTTCTTTAAAGTCACTGGTCCTATTTCCTATCTCCCTTAAAACATCAAATTTTCCTGCTGCTCCAATGTTATATTTTTTTGTCCTGTTGTCTCACATAATTTGTATCTTCAAGAGTGAGTGAAAAAAATTGCTGCCTTTAAAAAGATTACCAAATAATGGAGAAATCATTAAAAAACAGATATGTGGGACAATAACCATTGCTATGTAAGACTTTTTAAAAATTACTAAGTCTGCCTATATAAGGCCTCCTGTGTATGGGCATTTGTTCTGAGAAATGAAATTTTCTAAGATGTTTATATTCCTTTAAATGACAACTTTCAATGTATTCTGGTCATTTTACTTGCTTGATTTGTGAACATATTTGATGGACAGCAAAGGCTATCCTGTTTTAGTAAAAACTAACCTTGGATTAAAGTTGCAGAATGCATCATAAATATAAAACAGTCTCTATAAACGTTTCCAAAATGGGCTTAGAATCACTGGGGGGTTAGCTCTCTGATAAACTGACAGTTATTAGGCTAAATATTAGAATACATTGAAAATTAACCATGTGTCCTCAGAGCTCCCCGACAAAGGATAAGAGAAAGAATGTATGTATTCCTTGCCACCATGTGAAAAACTATGGGTTAAATATTCCTTTTCAAAAATGCTTGAGACAAGAAATGTTTTGGATCTTGTAACTTGTTCTTTTCAAGTTTTGTAGCATTGCATATCCGTGATGATCTATGTTGGATAGAGTCCAAATCTTAGCATGACATTCATCTATGTTGTGTGGACAGGTTCTACGCCTGGGGCAGCTAGTAATAATGGTGATTTTCTAGTGCATACTTAGTTCCACTTTGCAATTTTCCTTTCCATAACATTGTACCTTCTGCATTGTTGACCAGAAATTGTTCTTCCTCTATATTTTATTTATTAATTACATTCTTTGCACTTTATTGGAATATTATTTAGTTTCAAACTATCATCATTTTCTCTCATTTGTTTCTTCTTTCTTTTTTCTCTTTCTTTCATTCTTTTTCTTTTTGGTTTTTCATTACTTCTCAATCATTCTACCTTTTATGAATTGTATCATTGAATGTATTAGCCTTCAGCTTCACAGAAACATCAAATTTCTTTGTCGATTTTTCTTTCCAAAGCAAGCAAAGAGAGATTTGCTTCTTTGTCCTTCTTATCTTATGGAAAAACTTAAAACTGATGACATACTTCTTTTTTTGATTAATTAATCAATTAATTAAAGATTTCTGCCTCCTCCCCGCCACCGCCTCCCATTTCCCTCCCCCTCCCCCAATCAAGTCTCCCTCCCTCCTCAGCCCTAAGAGCAATCAGGATTCCCTGCCCTGTGGGAAGTCCAAGGACCACCCGCTTCCATTCAGGTCTAGTAAGGTGAGCATCCAAACTGCCTAGGCTCCCACAAAGCCAGTACGTGCAGTAGGATCAAAAACCCATTGCCATTGTTCTTGAGTTCTCAGTAGTCGTCATTGTCCGCTATGTTCAGCGAGTACGGTTTTATCCCATGATTTTTCAGACCCAGTCCAGCTGGCCTTGGTGAGTTCCCGATAGAACATCCGTGCACCCCTTGCGGTCCTGAGTTTCTTGCTTGTGCTCTCTCTCCTTCTGCTCCTGATTTGGACCTTGAGATTTCAGTCTGGTGCTCCAATGTGGGTCTCTGTCTCTGTCTCCTTTCATTGCCTGATGAAGATTAATATTCAGGAGGATGCCTATAGATGACATACTTCTTTACTGAATTAGCCTGTTTAAAGCCTTATTTTGAGAGAACCATTCATTGATGGCCATTTGAATTGATCAAACATTGAAATATAGTTTTTTCAGTCATTTCACCTACGTAATACCAACAGGCATTCCTGCTATTCAGACTAAACCTGGTATATATTGTACAGATCCTACTTTGTACTGCTAGTCAAGTTTTTCACAATACCCTTGTTCTTTAAATATTTTTCTCTAAGCTCTTTTACAAAACATGTGTATTGGGATTATTGAGCATGCAGAATATTTTTATAGGCATTTAAAAATAGAGTCATGTCCATTTTAACCCCTTGAAGCAAAGACTGGAAAAGCAACCCAAACTTACTTGATAAATCCCCCATGATTATGTGATGATCAATGTTCTTGGAAAATATTGTTACCTTTTTTTCCTTGACAGTATCACTCCCTGTTTTGTACCTGATGTCTTTTAAGCAGTGATTTAGTTACCATTATACTCCCAAATCTTAATAATATCTTATTTCTGGGTTTATATACTATGCACTCTTCCCCATGGCATTATTTCTTTGAGTTTATTGTTGTGGATATTTCCCAGTAATAGGTATTTACCAAATTTACCGGCTTTGTTGAAAGAACTTTATTACATTTCCATCTTCAAAATGGCCTTCCCTAAGCTTACTGAAGTACTGCAGTTCCATGGGACATATGGCTGGGTAAATAACCTTTATGCTGATTGTGTCTTGCCTTGGCAACCTGCTTTTTGTCCAGAATATAAAGATCATGCTTTCATATATTAATTTTTCTACTTTTCTGTGACAATAATAAAAATTAAATTCTAAGATGAGGATCTTAGAGTATGAGAGAACTAAATAAAACAAAAATTCACTTTTACTGGGTCACCTTCCTGAGTTCATGAACTGATATTAAATCTTATAAGGGAAAGGTGAGATTGCGCTGTGGTTAAAAGCACTTACTGCTTCTGCAGATGACTTGGGTTGGGTTCCCAGCAACTATACCCGGTGGCCCACAACAACCTTAACTCTAGTTCTTGGGATCGGATGGCCTCTGAAGGCACTTGTATGTATCTGATGCATATAAACTCATACACACACACACACACAAGGTAAATAGCCAAATATTTTTGCTTTTATTGAAAATAATTTTTTTTCTTACAAAATATACCTGAATCACAGTTTGACTTCCCCTATTCCTCCCAGTTCCTCAGAACCTACTTGGCCATCCAGATCTACTTCCTTTTCATCTCCCACTAGAAAGCAAACAGGCTTCTAAAGGAAAATAAAAAGAAACAAATTGTAATAAGTCTGAATTAGACAAAAGAAACGAACAGACGGAAAAGAGCCCAGGGGAAGACACAAATCAGAGACCCACTTGTTCACATATTCAGACATCCATTAGAGCACTAAACTAGAAGCCATAATATATATACACAACAAACCTGATGCAGATCTGTATAGGTATGTCTTGCATAATCTTTCTGCCTCCTCTTTCTCAGGATTCCCTGAGCCCAGGAGTGGGAGGGAATTGATGGAGACATTAGGGCTGAGTGTTCCAAGGTTTGCCACTACCTGAATAATGTCTTGCTATGTATGGGGTCTCTGATGATTATTGAATAAGGCACTGGCCAATGAGTATAACAAAATGTCATTAGAAGTCATTGTTGCTTTTTTTTTTTGAATAGTAGTATTTGATTTTACCCTAGGTCCCAGGGCTATCTAGTCTCAGGTTCTTGGTCACTCAAGCAGTGTCAATTATTGGTTCCATGTTCTGGAGTGGTCCATAAGTCAAGTGGGTATTTGTTGGTTACTCACACAAGATTTGTGCCACAATTTCCTGAGCATATCTCCTGGCAAGATGCAATTGTAGTCTGAACTGTCACTTACACTTCCCTTTTTGTGGTGTGCAGTGTGACTTCCTGTATTAAAGACACTAGAATATAGGGGTGAAGACTCTGTGTATACAGCATTTGACTTAACCATGTTCAATGAGTTGTATAGGTTTTGTCTTCAGCCTTTGGGCCTTGCTTTCCGTTTCTGGAGAATAAGTTATATCATCTTGGCAAAAGCCTGGATGGAAATTCCCATAGAATTCCATTGGCCTACAACTCATCTGGTTTTAACCGAGTTTTGTACTGGAAGCTTCATTTGGTCACAAAAAAATGTTCAGTTGGTGCTCTGACTTCCTGAGTATTTAGTAATTTCATTTAGACCACCTTCTTATATTATATACTCTTAGAAAGCTTCTACTTTATTAGTTTTCTATATTACCCTTCAAATAGCATTAACTTTCAAGTATATTAATTTCTATCTTTCTGAGTAGTCACCACACTTATTTGCTTAGTGGCTGTATGTATTTGCACTCCCACTCCACTCCCACACTCAGCTATGACTGAGTGTCCCCCTCACTCTGCATCCTTGCAACTGTGAGCTGTCATTCATTTTAATAATCCTAGTCATTCTGACTGGTGAATGATGGAATCTCAAAGTACCTTTTATTTGCATTTCCCCTAAGACTAAGGATGTTGGACATTTTCTGTTTCTCAGTCATGTGAATTTGCTTTTTTGATAATTTTCTGTTTAGATCTGTACTCCATGTTTTAATTGGGTTATTTGTTTTCTTGATATCTAGTATTTTTAGTTCTTTATATAGTTTGGGTTATTAGCCCTCTAGTGGGTATGCAGTTGGTAAAAATCTTCTCCCATTCTATAAGCTGCCAATTTATCCAAATGATAGTGTCCCTTGACATGCAGAAACTTTTTATTTCTCCTTACTGTGCCATCTCATCAGATTCAGAATTGGTGCATTCTTCTCTTCTGAGATTTTGTAATTCTACTTTCAGCCTTTCTGTATTGTTTTGCTATATGCTACTATATATGAACTGATAAATAATCATCAGCTTAACACAAATTTGTCACTTAGAAAGAGGGATTATCAATTAAGAAATTACTTCAATTATATTAGACTGAGGACAAGTTCGTAGGGCATATTTTTACTTAATTATTGTTGTTGAAGGGCCAAACCCACAGTAACAAGTGTCAATGTAGGCCACATCATCTGTGGTTGTTGAAAGTGGAGGCTGAGCAAGCCATAGTGAGCAAGCTAATAAGCAGAATTTATCCACAGCTTCTGTGTCAGTTCCAGGTTCAAAGTTCCTACACTGAGTTCTTGCCATGACTTCCTTTGAAGATGAACTGTGGCCTAGAATCTGAAATAAATACTTACCTTCCCAAGTTCTCTTGGATCACATGAATCTGTTTATGTATTTTCATGTGTGGCATATCTATGTGTGCCTAAATGTAAGTAGAGTGGTATAAAAGGATGTTCCATTTCTGACGTCTTTATCTCCATTTTTAGTGTCAAAAGATTATTACTTTGTAAATAATCCAATAGAACCTCTTCTTGATATCACTTTCCTTTATGCCTTAATTAACTGCTGAAAATACAATGAGTCATGTATAACTTATATATTTTGCTTTAGTTTTAAAATATTTTCATATTCTGACAGGATAACTCAATAGGTAGAAGTACTTGCCTCACATAATTCCTACTTACCCCAAATAATTTTTGGTACATCAAACTTTCTTAAGATATTTTTATTTTATTATTATGATCATTTTGACTACATGTATATATGTTTATGACAGTGGGCTGGGTACGTGCAGAAAGCAAAAGAAGCTACCATATCTGCTGGAACTGAAGTTACTAGAAGTTGAGAGCTGCCATTTGGGTTTTGGGAGTTGGACCTTTGTCCTATGCAAAAACAGCTAGGGCTCTTAAATGCTGAACCATCTTTTTAGCTCCTATATAAATTAACTTTAAGATTTTCACCTGTGTTATTTTGGTTTAGCTCACCACTTTGCTATAATATGGTCATTAATAATTGCCTCAGTTTAATTGATGAAGGTATTGAAATTGAAAGGATAACACAGTTAGAAATCTGTGGATCCCAAAGTATGCTGCAGCTTCTGGACCCTAAGTCCCAAGCACTGTTCTTTGGAAAATGCATAGCAAGCCATTCTCAAGTTTTTTTGCCTTCCTCATTATAGTGATACAATTTTATGAAAGTATCTTTCACATTAGAAGAGATTGGATTATTTCTTGTATCTCAATAAATAGGGCTGCTATCCTCCTGTAATGGAGGAAGGTCATTGGCTAATAAAGAAACTGCCTTGGCCCATTTGATTGGCCAGCCTTTAGGTGGGTAAACAGAACAGAATGCTGGGAGGAAGTGAGCTCAGATGCAACGCAGCTCCTCTCAGAGCCAGCCGCCAGGTCAGACATGCTGAATCTTTCCTGGTAAGACTAGTGCTACACAGATTATTAGAGATGGGTTGATCGGGATATGAGAATTAGCCAGTAGGACTAGAGCTAATGGGCCAAGCAGAGTTTAAAATAATACAGTTTGTGTGTTGTTATTTAGGGGCATAAGCTAGCCAGGCGGACCAGGAGCTGGGGTGTCAGGAACACAGCCCACAGCTTCCACAACACTCCTGTGGAAGCCTATTTGTTTAACCTATGTTTAAGAGAAAAATGCAGCCAACAACATCACTTGCCTCAGATTTCCCACATGATCAGCTTTTATAACCTAATGGTATATGCAACTTTAATCTTAAAATATATACACTGCCATGTCACTGAACCAGAGTGACATATGTGTGTGTGTGTGCAGATTATGATAATCATTTACTGAAAGCAACCAATAAATAGGAAACAACTTTATAAAACAAAATATCTACCATAAATGTCAGACAGAACCTGCAGATACTGTTGGACAAGTATTTTTGGCTCTGCTTACTATTTTCAAGTCAGTTAGGGCAAATAAAATAACTCAGTTAGACAACATAAATGGCCTTTGACTGAAGAATGGATAAGGAAAATATGGTATATTTACACAATGAAGTACTACACAGCAGAAAAAAATGTTGATATCTTGAATTTTGCAGGAAATGGATGGAGCTAGAAAACACCATTTTGAGTGAGGTCACCCAGATACAAAAAGACAGTTATCACATGTATTCACTTCTAAGTGGTTTTTAAACACAGAGCAAAGAAAACCAGCCTACAAACCAAAATCTCAGAGAACCTAGACAATAATGAGGACTCTAAGAGAGACATACATAGATCTAATCTACATGGGAAGTAGAAAAATACGAGATCTCCTGAGTAAAATGGGAGCATGAGGACCTTGTGAGAGGGTTGAAGGAGAAGGGAGAGGTATGAGAGGGTATAGAAAAAAATGTAGAGCTTAATAAAAGTAAAAAAGGAAAAAAACTTAGTTAAAGAGTACTGTAGACACCTGGGATCCCCTCTAGAGCCAAGACTCTTGCCAACCCTAAAATGGATCCCTTAATGTAGGTATCTTCTTCCCTGCTCCTATATCTGCCCTTCCTCCATCTCCACCCTCCCACTCCCTCAAGCTGTTGCCATTCCTTCCCTTCTCTCTTCTCTCTACACTTCTGATGGAGGTGGGTCTTGTATTAATCTGTTGCTTTCATTGGTTAATTAATAAAGAAACTGCCTAGGCCCATTTGATAGGCCAACCCTTAGGTTGGTGGAGTAAACAGAACAGAAGGCTGGGAGAAAGAAGCCGAGTCAGTGAGTCACCATGATTCTCCCACTCCAGACAGACGCAGGTTAAGATCTTTCCTGGTAAGCCAGCTTGTGGTGCTACACAGAATATTAGAAATGGGTTAGATCAATATGTAAGAGCTAGCCAATAAGAGGCTGGAACTAATGGGCCAGGCAGTGATTAAAAGAATACAGTTTCCGTGTAATTATTTTGGGGCATAAGCTAGCCATGTGGGCGGCTGGGTGCCGGGGACGCAGCCCTGCCGCTTATAACACAACACCCTTCTCCCCTTTCCCCCAACCCCACCCCCACCCCTGCCCCCACACCCATGCTCACAACTTTTGCCCTCCAATCTTGTTTGCTTCCAATTTCCAGGAGGATCTATAAATGTTTTTCTTTGGGTTCACCTTGTTATTTGGCTTCTCTGGGCTTGTGAACTATAAGCTTAATGACCTTGGTTTATGGCTAGAATCCACAAATGAGGGAGTACATACCATATTCATCTTTCTGGGTTTGGGTTATCTCACTCAGAATAGTGTTTTCTATTTCCATCCATTTGCATGCAAAATTCAAGATGTCATTGTTTTTTACCGCTGAGTAGTACTCTAATGCATATATATTCCACACATTCTTTATCCATTCTTCCATTGAGGGATATCTAGGTTGTTTCCAGGTTCTGTCTATAGAGGGGATCCAGGTCCCAGGTGTCCATGGGGATGTTCCCCAGCTAGGTCTTTGGACAGCAGAGGAGAGGGTACCTGAACGGTCCTTGCCCCACTATCACGCTGATGATTATCTCGAATATCACCATAGAATCTTCGTCTGGCAACAGATGGAGATAGAGACAAAGACCCTCATCAGAGGAACAGACTGAGCTACCAAGGTCCAACTAAAAGGCAAAAGGAGGGAGATGAGCAAAGAAGTCAGGAACGCGAGGGGTTGGTCCAATAACTGAGGCAGTGTGCCTGTTCTAATGGGAGCTCACCAAATCCAGCTGGACCAGGTCTAAATGAGCATGTGATCAAACCGGACTCTCTGATTGGGGCTGACAAGGGGGGCTGACTGAGAAGCCATTGATAAAGACACTGGGACTTGTTTTTACGGCATGTTCTGGATTTTTGGGACCCTAGTCTATATGGATGCACAGCTCCCCAGGCTTGGATGTAGGGGGGGAGGGCCTTGGACTTCCCACAGGGCAGGATTTACTGCCCTCTCTCAAGCAGGGTGGGAGAGGGAGGAGGGGGTATGGGGTACTGCAAGGGAACTGAGAGGAGGGAAGGAAGTGTAAATAATTGAATGGAAAAATAAAAAAGAAAAGCAACAAAAAACAAACAAAAAACAAAAAAATCTAACATAAATACTACACCTACAGGCAATTAAAAATGAGAAAAAATGAGTACTGTAAAAATTTTCTCATTCGTCTCCTTGTGATGTGTTCTAAACTTTTTAATGAGTATGTATCAAAGCCCTTTTTTTCAGGGACAGTAAAATATCATACAGGCAAAGATGTGACACTTAATTAAGAGATACCAGCAACAAAAACCTCTAGAGAAACAGAGAGAGAAGAAAACACAAACTTGGGCTTGTTCTTGGCCAAACGAATCCAGGTCTACATGCTGAGCTTTTACTCCTCAATGAAACATTGACCTACTTTTGTGTCTCTGAGGTTATCTTTAACACAGTCCACCAATGCACCTCATTGCTCATAGCCTGATACGAAATTGACATGTCATCCTTTTATTGTCTATCTTTTTTTTCAACTTTGAATACTTTATTATTAGTAAAATTATTATAATATTTATAACATTATCCTTTGTATTTTATTTGTGTGCATTACATCTCCCTATTTATTTGTCAGCATGTATTTTTCTATGAAATCTTTAGCAATTAATATTTGAAACAAAGGAAAATTCCTGTAACTGTCACCTCATCTATGATTTTGTTCAGCTAAATATTTCTGCAAGGCAGGTATTGGAAAGCTGCTGAGTGTACACAATTTTTTTTTTTACTTTTTATAACACTTTAATTAAACACGGTCCATGTGAATTGTTTTTTCTTTTTCTTTTTTTTATTGAAAAAAATTTCCCCCTCCTCCCAGCCTCCCGTTTTCCTCCCCCTCCTCCCCCTCCTCTCTCCCTCCCCCCACTCCTCTCCCCCTCCCTCTCCAGTCTGAAGAGCAGTCAGAGTTCCCTGCCCTGTGGAAAGTCCAAGGTCCTCCCCCCTTCATCCAGGTCTAGGAAGGTGAGCATCCAAATTGTCTAGAAGAAGGAGAAGTGCAGCTCAATGGTCCAGAAAATATATTTAATAAAATTATAGAAGAAAACTTTCCCAACCTAAAGAAAGATATACCTATGAAGGTTCAAGAAGCATACAGAACACCGAATAGGCTGGATCCAAAAAAAAAAAAAAATCCCGTATCCATCCTTCCTGTATCCCAACCATCCCAATCCTCCGAGCTCCTCCCATCCTCCCCTTCTCATATTTCTCATCCCATTTCCCCTTTGCCCCATGCCACCTCACCCGCAAGTTCCCAGTTTTTGCCCTGCAATCTTGTCTACTTCCCCCTCTCCATGCGGATGACTATATGATTTTCTTTGGGTTCACTTTCTTATTTAGCTTCTATAGGATCACACATTATATGCTTAATGTCTTTTATTTTATGGCTAGAAACCGATTATGAGTGAGTACATCCCATGTTCCTCTTTTTGAGTCTGGGATACCTCACTCAGGATAGTGTTTTCTATTTCCATCCATTTGCACGCAAAATTCGAGAAGTCATTTTTTTTACTGCTGAGTAGTACTCTAATATGTATATATTCCACACTTTCTTCATCCATTCCTCCATTGAAGGGCATCTAGGTTGTTTCCAGGTTTTGGCTATTACAAACAATGCTGCTATGAACATAGTTGAACAGATACTTTTGTCATTTGATGTGGCATCTCTTGGGTATATTCCCAATAGTGGTATTACTGGATCTTGGGGTAGGTTGATCCCAAATTTCCTGAGAAATCGCCACACCTTGGGCAACTAAGGAGAGGGAACCTGAAATGACCCTATCCTATACTGATGAATATCTTGCATATCACCTTAGAACCTTCATCTGGCGATGGATCGAGGTAGAGACAGAGTCTCAATTTGGAGCAACGGTCTGAGCTCTTAAGGTCCAAATGAGGAGCAGAAGGAGGGAGAACATGGGCAAAAAATCAGGACCACGAGGGATGCACCCACCCACTGTGACAGTGGAACTGATTTATTGGGAGCCCACCAAGGCCAGCTGGTCTGGGACTGAATAAGCATGGGTTGATTCCGGACTCTCTGAGCATGGCGGTCAATGAAGACTGATGAGAAGCCAAGGACAATGGCACTAGGTTTCGATCCTAATACATGAACTGGCTTTGTGGGAGCTTAGCCTGTTTGGACGCTCACCTTTCTGGACGTAGATAGAAGGACCTTGGTCTTCCCGCAGGGCAGGGAATTTGGACTGCTCTTCAGTATCGAGAGGGAGGGGGAATGGAGTGGGGGGAGGAGAAGAGGAGTGGGGATAGGGGGAGGGAAGTGGGGGGAGGGCAATATTTGGGAGGAGGGGAGGGAAATGGGAAATGGGGAGCAGGTGGAAATTTTAATTAAAAAAGAATAAAAATAAATAAATAAGTAAAAAAAAAATCCCCTTGCCACATAATAATCAAAACACAAAACATACAGAATAAAGAAAGAATGTTAAGAGCTGCAAAGGAAAAAGGCCAAGGTACTTATAAAGGTAAACCTATCAGACTTACACCTGACTTCTCTATGGAAACCATGAAAGCCAGAAGTTCCTGGATAGATGTACTGCAGAAACTAAGAGACCATGGATGCAAGCCCAGACTACTTTACCCAGCTAAGCTTTTATTCACTATAAACGGAGAAAACAAAAATTTCCAGTATACAAACAAATTTAAACAATACGTAGCCACAAATCCAACCTTACACAAAGTAATAGAAGGAAAATCACAAACCAAGGAATACAACAACGACCACAATAACTCAGACATCTAGAGACCCTTCACCAGCACAACTCAAAGAAGGAAAACACACAAACTCTACTACTAAAAAAGTGACCGGAGTTAACAACCACTGGTCATTGATATCACTTTTATTATCTATCTTAAAGATAATATCCATTAATTTTCAAGATTTTTCCTATTTTTTGAAGTTAATTTATTTTATGGTATATTCAAAGAGTTGGCACATCACTTCATTTTCCAATATGAAGATATACTAGTTAACTTTATTTATTGCTGTGACCAAATACACAAAAAGAGATGACTTAAAGGGTGGGAAAGAGGTATTCAAACACACAAGCCTATAGGAGACATTTTATACTAAAACCAGAACACAGGAGTGGCTGCATTTTATTTAGCAAAACACATGGACATTATTTTTATTTAGGGTATAAAGAAGTTAGAAGCAAGCATCAAAACAGTGTTAAAATTATAAACTTGAAAGCTTTACTGCGTGAGTATAGATATCAGTCTGAGAAATGTTACCTATGAATTAGATAGTGTATATTTACTCTTTGTCGAGGAAAACCGTAGCAATGTCTGCACTGTATAATTGTTTTTTGTTGTTGTTGAAAAAATTTCTGCCTTCTCCCCACCTCCCATTTCCCTCCCCCTCCTTCCACTCCTCTCCCCCTCCCCCCACTCTTCTCCCCCTCTCCCCACTCCATTCCCCCTCCCTCTTGAGTCTGAAGAGCAGTCCAGATTCCCTGCCCTGTGGGAAGTCCAAGGTCCTCCCTGCTCCATCCAGGTCCAGGAAGGTGAGCATCCAAACAGGCTAGGATCCCACAAAGCCAGTTCATGCAGTAGGATCGAAACCTAGTGCCATTGTCCTTGGCTTCTCATCAGCCTTCATTGTTCTTGATGTTCAAAGAATGCGGTTTTATCCCATGGTTATTCAGTCCCAGTACAGCTGGCCTTGGTGAGCTCCCAATAGATCAGCCCCACAGTCACAGTGGGTGGGTGCACCCGTCGTGGTCCTGACTTCCTTGCTCATATTCTCCCTCCTTCTGCTCCTCATTTGGACCTTGGGAGCTCAATCCAGTGCTCCAATGTGGGTCTCTGTCTCTATCTCCATCCATCGCCAGATGAAGGTTCATATCCAGGCGGATGACTATATGTTTTTCTTTGGGTTCACCTTCTTATTTAGCTTCTCTAGTATCACAAATTATAGGCTCAATGTCCTTTATTTATGGCTAGAAACCAATTATGAGTGAGTACATCCCATGTTCATCTTTTTGGGTCTGGGGTACCTCACTTAGGATAGTGTTTTCTATTTCCATTCATTTGCATGCAAAATTCACGATGTCATTGTTTTTTTACGGCTGAGTAGTACTCTATTATGTATATATTCACCAACCCTGCAACAGACAAAGGTCTGATCTCCAAAATATATAAAGAACTCAAAAAATTAGACTTTAAAATGCTAATTAACCCAATTAAAAATGGGGCACTGAACTGAACAGAGAATTCTCAACAGAAGAAATTCAAATGGCCAAAAGACACTTAAGGTCATGCTCAACCTCCTTAGCGATAAGGGAAATGCAAATTAAAACAACTTTGAGATATCATCTTACACTGGAGAGGTTGTGGATTAAGGGGCACACTCATCCATTGCTGGTGGGAATGCAAACTTGTGCAACCACTTTGGAAATCAGTGTGGCGATTTCTCAGGAAATTCGAGATCAACCTACCCCAAGATCCAGTAATACCACTCTTGAGAATATACCCAAGATATGCCCTATCATATGACAAAAGCATTTGTTCAACTATGTTCATAGCAGCATTATTTGTAATAGCCAGAACCTGGAAACAACCTAGATGCCCTTCAATGGAAGAATGGATGAAGAAAGTGTGGAATATATGCATTGTATAATTGTATAAATGGCTAATGGACTCATCAAAATTCTAACATTAAGCACTTTTAGAATATTAATGGCACTTGTCCCACAATAAGTGCTGAGAAATGTTAAGATTTCTTTTGCTATTAAAATATAGTAGAAAGTAATTAAATACATTTTCCAGATAATATTGCATATGTTGACAAAAGTTATTAACTACATGAATGACTGTCATGATTGACACTGAGGTTTACATACCTGACACTGATGAGTAATAGTTATGAATAAAGTGAAAGTAAATAAGTTTATCATAGTCATCTAGGTTCTTGTGAGTGCATATGAATTGATAAGTCTGCATAGAGATCCTTAAATACAATGAGTTGTAAATATATTGTGTTCCCAATGTACTCATATCCAACATGCATTATTCATGAATCGCATATTTGTTTTGAGCTCTTAAAAAATCTTTTAAAATGCTGATAAAGCACATTTTGAATGGCAGGTTTAGTGTCATTTGTTTAGAATTGTATCTATAGTGTCAAGGGTTTGTGAAAAGGGGTAAAGGCCAATAAGTGCTATTTCTTTGTGCCCTAAATATGTATATGTAATATAAGATATAATATGTAATTAATATATAATATATTAATTTTGTTAATATTTGTTATTTTTCAACTATCTATGGCTGTTCCATATTGAGTTATAAGTAAAGTTCTTACCAGTTATTACATTTGATTTTCCTTAAAATGGGTAAATATGGAATAATAAATGTGAGCCTCATAATTCTATTGTTGATTAATATATGTGGATAATAAAGTATTATCTTAAAAATATCAGCATGAATGGCAGAGACATGTGGTAAAAATTGCTATGTACCTGATTTTTCATACATTACGACTTAGGAGTTATCATCTCTCATGCAAAAAAATTCTGCAGGAACTCTTTTCTTTTATATATTAAACTTAAGGTACTTTAAAACATTTTTATTTTATGAATATGAGTGTTTTGCTTGCATATATGTCTGTACACCTGTACATGCCTTGTGCCTCTGAATGTCCAAAGGAGGTATTTAATACCCTGGAAATGGAATTACCGATGGTTGAGTTGCCTCATGGGTGCTCGGAATTGAACTTGGTTCTTCTATAAAGCAGCAAATTCTTTGAATCACTAAGCCATCTTTCTAGGCCCCAAACTCCAAATTATTTTTTAAAAGTTTGGTAATAGTATATCTAGAACTCAAACTTCTTTGATTTGATTATGCCACTTTAGTATATTTTAACTTTGAGCGCCTAAAGCCATTTCTTGTACTTTCTTCCTGTTAGACATGTTCTCTTGTTTGTATTGTTGTGCAATAATCTGTCCACCCTTGGGAGTACAGGACTACAAGTAACTAATCACATGGCTGATCGGGCTTTACTCATCAATTTTCCTAGAGAGGAATTTCAGAATAGCTGTTTTGAAAACCATGTAGGCATATATGTTACCAGAGATTTCCGGGGATGAATGTTCACTTCAGTAATGTGAGATTTCTGCTCGTAGCAGTCTATTCAATCTGCCCCCATATGTCTATATGATCTACATCCATGGATTTAACTAATCACACACTGAATATGTTTATAAAATATAAGTGTGTGTCTGAACTGAATCCATACAGCCATTCTGTTCTTATTGTGTCATAAACAATACAGTAGAATAGCTGTTTTGTAACTTACACGGTGTTATGTGCTTATTAAAAGTTACTTGGAGATATTCATAGTACATAGAATGTATATAGGCAATATATAAGTACCATTGATATGATCCAGAATCGTTCTTTAATGGATAATGAGAAATAACCATAGTACCAGTTCATTCTTTCAACAGCTTAAAAATAAGCCAATGAGAGAGAAAAAAAACATAAGATGATAATATAACCATTTAACATATAGAGTTATTCAGGATAGACTAGAAAGAAATGAGAATGTGACTATGATTATCAGAATTGTTGAATACCCGTTTCCTCTGTGCAAATAGAAAAGATGTAAAAGTTAAAAATTAAATCATTGACACATACTTTATTCTATATTTGTCACTGAATGTACAAATTCATTTTTATCAATATTTATATCTCTTTATAATAACGGTTAAGACTATCCTGAAGAGGACATTGTCATGCCTGTTGATATATGACAAGACAAACGCTTGTAGTTGGAGGCTGCTCGTTCATTCCTGGCTGTTTAGACATGAAATAACCACAAGAAACTGTATTAATTAAATTACTGCTTAGGCTATTAGCTTATGCATATTTCTAGTTAGCTCTTACATCTTAAATTAATCCATTTATATTATTTTATATTTTATCAGGAGATTTTGGCCCACCTGCAAGGTTCTAACTAGTGGTTACATGGTGTCTCATGAATCTCCCTTCTTTCTCCCAGCATCCAGCTTAGTTTACCCTCCTAGCTCTCCTCTGCCTTATCACAGGCCAAAAACAGTTTCTTTATTCATTAACCAATAAAAGCAACACATATGCAGAAGTATTTCCCACATCAAAGGCTTAACTAAGGTCTTTTCACAGCTAGCATAAGAATTGGGGCTTCAGACATTTCACTCAGCTATCAATCTGTGTAGCAACCAAAGTGGAGTGAACTGAAAATGATAATGAAATACATTGTAATTTCTACTTTATCCAATGCCAAATTTAATGTGCTCCCTAGAAACTTATTATTCATTCAGAGGAGACAAATTACTTTTCATTCCATTAATGTTTATTAGTAAACATTAAAATTTACAGGTTTGTCAAGCATCACAAATATATCCTTTACAGTAATATCACCATTTCATATAAAGCAATTTTTGAATTAAACTCTATAACCATGAAAACAAAGCTTGGATTTTGTAAACACATTTTTTTCTTACATATAAAAATTTTACTTTAGAAATGGAACCCTCTCAACAGTTTTTAATTTTCACATTATGTTAGGAAAAGAATAACTTCCATTTTAAGGCATGTAAATAGCTGGTATAAAGCAGAGTGACCTTCTTCATTTCCACAAAATTCCTTTTGGTTCCTCATTGATAATTCTATGAGAATTTCATGCAATGTATTTCGATCATATTCAGCCACTGCACACACTCCTTCCAGATCTAGCTGTCCTTCCAATCCACCTTATTTTGTGTCTGTTGTTAAAAAAATTAGACCTTTAAAATCAGGTTTATGCTGCCCAAATAATCAGGAATGTACAGTCTTCATTGGAAGTGGTCAGTCTACCAGAGTAACATCCTTAAAGAAAACCAGCACACCCTCTCTAAGTAGCTCTTAATTGCCAGTAACTCCTCAGCTAAGAGTGGGATTTCATGCTCTCCTTCTCTCTCCACACTGTAATTCTCTCAGTATGTGGTCACACCAGCTCAACTGTTGTACATCTATGTGTGTAAGAACTCTGCTTTGTTCAGAAAATATTCTCAGAGTTAACCACTGCTTCTGGCTCTTAGAATCTTTCTGTGTATTCTTCCATAGGTTAAATGGCCTTCCCATTTACGTAGGTAAACTGGACTCAGATTTTAAAATTTCTTCAGTTTCACCTGCTCTGAACAGGTAGCTTGTTGATGTTTCATGGAATGCAAATCCTCCAAATTGACACAGTGTTTGTATTAAATTTTCCAATACATTTGCATTTTGCCAAAAAACCTTGATAAAGGGGAAAGCTTAGTGTAGAGGTTTTATAGAAAATCAAGGCTTTGTCTTCCAATTTAGAGTTTGAAAAACTGTCTTGTGTCAAACTGACAGTTATCTAAGGATTCCAGAGGCAGACAATTTTAGTCTCCCATTGTGTATTTTCTACTTGGATTTTACATATTTTTATGTGCTTAATGGAACATAAACCTAAGGTACTTTGAAAATCAGCTTATATGTCCATAATTCATCCTCTTAATTCAAGAGAAATTGTTTAAAGTCTCACTATAAATATTTTTATGACTGCATTAAGTCCTTCATTTTATTTTAAAAGGAATATTTTGAGGCACAGTGCAGACTGGCTATTCGATTGTATACAGAACAAAATTCTTGATGTCATATCAGTCACTTAAATATAAAGTTGTAATCACAATTGTAGATCTTTCTGGCATTTGGGGCTCATAGGTTATCATTAGTACTTTTCTATCTTTAGCTTAAAGTGTAGGCACATTTAAAAAATATCTCCTTGAATACCTTGTTCAACCTGGAACATAAGATCTTATTTGGCAGGATTTTCTGCATCATATTGCTTAAATTTAGACAAACTTCTTCTTTTTCAGTGAGCCAAATCCAGTTTCTCTTATTTAAAATGAAAATAAAATTTTATATTTTAATTTTTCTATTTTTTGAATTTTAATGTTTTAATTTATTTTAAATTAATAGACAAAATTCTGTGCATTTGTTTTTCGCATCATAAGATGTTGAGTCTAAATGCATACCGTATGAAGTTTTGTCTTAGTTTTGGGTCATATGGAAAGACTTTTATCAGTCTCTCAATTTACAGATGGAAAGAATTTGCTTCAAGCTACAAAAAACTGCACAACCTACATTAAGCAAAAAAAAAAAAAAAAAAAAAGATTATTTGTTGGCTTGGGGCATAATTGACCAGGTGGAGTATGAGCCTAAAGTATGTGTCATAATTAAAACTTTGGCTTTGAAAATGGAAGGTTTTCTCTGTGTAGGACAGCATTCTTATCCATATGAAAGTTATTCATACTAAGCATAATCTTATCTGTCTTTTATATTACTACTAAATTTTATCATTGTCATTTTTATGTAATTTGCTCTTTTTATATCAGATATATCATGTGCTTGGGAATTTCCTTTGAGGAATAAATTCTGGAATTTATTGTCATTTTCACTTTTTCTGATGTAGCCAATACTTTATTTTTTTTTCTGAAATAGACTATGATTACTCTGATAGATGTAGTAGCGAATGTCCATGTTATTGTACTGAATATTACCCATTACCCTCATCAGTAAACATTATAAACATGTCAAGTTTCTACTTGACTGCTGTAATATACGCGTGTCACCAAACACTGTACCAGATGATATATGCTTAAGGACTCACAACCAAACTGTAGCATCATTTGAAACATTAGAAATGATTAATACACTAGAGAAGAAATATCCATCATGAAAATTAGAAGCCATGTGAAGCCAAACTGTAACACCAAACATCACACAAGTTCTATTTCTGCTCTGTTTTGCTATTTCATGACAAATCAAAAGACTTCAAACATCCGGCTTTTATGCATGCTCACACATACTTGTCTACACATATACATATATTTACATAAATGTACATTTCTATAAGATGCATAAGCAACACTTAACCCAAGAGTTGCCACTGGCCTTTAGCACACTTTTCTGTTTTTTTCAAAACTTCAGTATTTTAGTAAAATGTTGGCACCCTGCATAGGCCAAAATAATGAAACAGTAGAGAGAGAAAATGTTGTTCCCAAAATAAATTATTTGTTGATTCCATCATATTTTCTCTCTAAAAATAATTGACCAGATTATTAAAATATTGTGAAGTTTTAGAATGGAGCTAAGTGGTAGAGTATTTGCTTACTACCACTGTTTTTGCAAACTACCACTGTGCTACAGTCACACAGAAGTAATTGAAACTATGAAAACTAATAAAATCTCAAGATATTAGCTATTCATAAAATTGAATAATCTCATGTCCATAAATTCTTTTTCTGTGCTAATTTTGTATGTATGTATTGTGTGTATAGGTTATGTATGTGTATACACACACATCACACACACATACTCACACACATAGTTGAGCCAATTTTATTTTTTAGATACACCAGACAATATAGATATTATATGCATTTTAATATGAAATGTTTCAATTATATTAATTGCTGTGCATAATTAGGAAGTCATGAATAATTGAGATATTATAAGGCCTGAAACATTTTAGGTGGATTGATAAGTATGCACAATATTAGTTTGTAAAATGGTGAGTTTGTATGACAATTAAAAAAAAGAGTATCTAATAATTATAGACAAAGAGTTGGGGGAAATTATTATGTCTTTCATAAAAAAGACAATTATCTTTTAACTTGTGTGAATTTATTTTAAATTTATTTATTTTTACTTTATACTTATTGGTGTTTTTCTCACATGTACATCTATGTGCCATGTCTGGTGCCTGAAGAGGCCATAAGAGAGGGTGGAATTCCCTGAAATGGAAGTTGAAGATGGATGGGTGTGTACCACTGTATGAGTGCCAAGAACAATACTCAGGCCATCTGCAACAGCAACTGGTACTCTGAACTGCTGAGCCATCCCTCTATTTCAGAATCCTGGCCCTTAAAGCAACTTTGCTCTGTACTGTCATGTTTTCCCAAGAAGCTGAGTTTAGTGACTGGAGTTGATGAAAGGAAGAGTTTGGTGTGTGAAGAAGAATACCCTTGTATCTTACGTGAGTGCTAGTAATGTGTGTTCGTTCATAGAAAATTCTCTCATTTTGTATTTTTATTTTACCTGTATGCAAACTCTCTTTTATCATTTGTAATGCAATTGATTGAAATTTTTTTTATTGAAAAAAAAAATTTTCTGCCTCCTCCCCGCCTCCTATTTCCCTCCTCCTCCTCCTGCCCCTCTTCCCCTCCCCCCACTTTTCTTCTCCTCCCTCTCCAGTCCCAGGAGCAGTCAGGGTTCCCTGCCCTGTGGAAAGTCCAAGGTCCTCCCCCTCCATCCAGATCTAGGAAGGTGAACATCCAAACTGTCTAGGCTCCCACAAAGCCAGAACCTGAAGTAGGATCAAAACCCCGTGCCATTGTCCTTGGCCTCTCGTCAGCTCTCATTGTCTGCCATGTTCAGAGAGTCCGGTTTTATCCCATGCTTTTTCAGTCACAGTTCAACTGGCCTTAGTGAGCTCCCAATAGATCGGCCCCACTGTCTCAGTGGGTGGGTGCACCCCTCGTGGTCCTAACTTCGTTGTACATGTTCTCCCTCCTTCTGCTCCTCATTAGGACCTTGGGAGCTCAGTCCTGTGCTCCATTACGTTCCTGTGAATAATTCATTACAAAGACAGGTGAGTTTGGAACTGAGAGCATTATTTTCATACAGAGACAAACTCAAGGCCAATAATTTTTTTCTGTGTCATCACTTGCTTTACACAAGATAAAGGAATTTAATTCTCCACACATCTTTTTTTCCTTTGTTTTAAATTGATTTTTATTGTGCTCTACATTTTTCTCTGCTCCCCTCCCTGTCTTTTCCCTCCCCACTTCAACCCTTCCCCAAGGTCCTCATGCTCCCAATTTACTCAAGAGTTTAGGAGTTCTTGTCTTTTTCTACTTCCCATGTAGATTAGATCTATGTCAGTCTCTCTTAGGGTCCTCATTGTTTTCTAAATTCTCTGGGATTGTGTTTTGTAGACTGGTTTTCTTTGCTTTATGCTTAAAAACCAATTATGAGTGAGTACACGTGATAATTGAATTTCTGTATCTGGGTTACATCACTCAAAATAATGTTTTCTAGCTAAATTCCCCTCGACCGAAGAATGGATAAGGAAAATGTGTTGCATTTACACAATGGAGTACTACACAGCAGAATAAAATAACTACATCTTGAATTTTGGAGGAAAATGGATGGATTTCCAATACATCTTTAATTGAAATAAACTAAAATAAAAACACCTCTTTTCCTTGAAAAAAATCTGGTGCCTTTTTTCTTTAAAATTTTCATGCCACAATCTCTATCACACAGAAGAGTTAACTTATTACACCCATAACAGTTTTATGCATAAATTGTGGGAAAGATTAAAAATAGTTCATTTGAGAGGAATTATAGTTGAAATATTTATAATGTGTTTTATGTGTTTTATGAGAATATAAAAATCTATGTGAACTAGACATAGTAGTTGTAATATGACTAATAATGAGAAACTGGTAAACAATGTAAAGTTTAAAGTTTTTATTTTCCATTTAAAATTGAGAATTCCAAAAAGAAAATTCAATAGTATGCCAATAGTATTACAGGAAACAGTTGCTTTCTAAATGTCTCTTCAGCAATCTGTCTTGCACTTAGGAAATATGATTTGCTCAATTTAATATCACAGTAAAATACACTGTCTCTAACTCCTTGAATATTAACCTTGATGACATAAATATAGGGATGCAGACTTTTATATCTTGGTAAATTTGACTGAGGTACTGTTTACAATGAGATGAAACTTTACTGGCCATAGTAAATACTGATGAATTTAGAGCTCATTAGATTCTGAATATACATTTACTCAAATGTTAATATATGATATTACTGTCTTCTCTGTATGGTCATGAAATCCGTGATGTGCAAATCTTTTTTAAAAATATTTATTTATTATGTATACAATATTCTGTCTGTTTGTATGCCTGCAGGTCAGAAGAGGGCATCAGACCCCCAATTCAGATGGTTGTGGGCCACCATGTAGTTGCCGTAAATTGAACTCAGGACCTTTGGAAGAGCAGGCAATGCTCTTAAACTCTGAGCCATCTCTCCAGCCCCTGATGTGCAAATCTTATGTAATAATTCTGATGACTTTGGTAAAGCTCTAGGCATATGCTAATTTGCTCGTGTTTATAAACTAATTTTAAGTTAGTATGGTAAATCTTGCTTATGTAGCTTTAGCTAAAGTAATTAGTACGTTTTCATATATTAAGAGCCTTATCGGATATATGATATCCATGTATATACCCACCAAACATAGAGTGGGGTATTTGTAGAAATCCACTCTACCTTCATGTGCTTTTTCTACTCTATTGCCCAAATAAGTTCTGTTATTCCCTGTTCAGTACTTAGATCTAAAGCAGCTTCTCTCATACTGAATCACCTGTACCAGTGCTTGGCTTCTACATTTATCTCATTAATTTTTCAGCTATTCATTCATTGTTTGCCTTTGAATAATTATTGTTCAACCAACATTGCTCTGCTGTAGACAGTCAAGGAAATAAAACGTCTGCTTCCGGGATGCATGATGCTTAGGATACACTGAATAGTGGATTTTAATAAAAATGTTCACATATGGGTGTGTAGTTGAAGTATACTGGAGTCCCTGAGGTGACAGAGTAGAATGATGTAAGAGCAAAGAGGGGTCCCCTAGTGATGTTTTTTCTAAGGCACTTTTGCCCTAGGGAGTAAAGCTAAGGACTGCTGCCTGGCTATGACAAGTTGATGTCTCCTTCTCATCTTAACCAGCTCTTAAAGACATGGGTAATAGAATGTTTCCCAAGAACCAAAGATAGACACAGGAGAAATATGCTGGCCCAAGCAAGATAATAACATGCGAGTAAAAACCAACCCTGCTGCATGAACTCAACTGTTCTCTTCAGCGACTGTATTAGTAAAATTAAAAATAAACTCATAACAGAACATCTTTCTCCCAGAATGACAATGTGTGGGTTTAGTTGTGTATTTCAATTGTATTTATCAAACACTTTTAAAATGTGCAAACATTTCTTATATTATCTAAAAATGAAATAAAATTTAGAGTCCATTTGCTTTAAAGAGTAACAGCTTCTTGTCCAATATAAAGAAGTCAGAATATTCAAATATTCTGTATTTTTGTTTGTTTGGTTGCTTTTTTGTTTGTTTTTGGTTTTGCTCCAGTCTGTACAGTACTTGAAATTACCAAAATCAGAATCAGAGGGAGGAACAGAGGTCACCTTTTACACCTTTCCACTTTTAAAACTTCTGTCTTCACACATATCCATTATTGATGTCAGTCACCCTTAAAAAAAAAAAGAAAAAGAAAAAAGAAAGGGCCAGAATCTGGAGCCATTTTTTTTTATGTTTAAGTAGTTTGTTGGTTTAAATAGTTAATTAGTAGCAGGACCTTAGAAGAATTACATGACCCCTTTGTGACTGGGATTTCTTCTAAGTCAAATGAGGTATTAATAACCTCACCCTCAGAGAGAGAAGAAACTGATTAACATGTTTCACATCTGGTACCAAGGACAGCACCTAAAACAAATAAATGTTCATTAAAATATAATTCTAATTTAACTTGTGTGCATAGCAAATCTATGATGCTTTTATAGAATGGGCCAATTCCCATTGCCATTCCTGGAGCAATAGAGAAAATTAAAGGAGTGTGAATATGAGCAAAGAACTGAAACAATTTACCTGAGCTAATGGAAGCTCACCAACTCTGGCTGGACAGGGAAGGAACCAGTACAGTACCAAACTAGACCCTCTAAATGTGGGTGACAGTTGTATGTCTGGGGTGGACTGTGGGGCCACTGGCAGTGGGACCAGGATTTATCACTACTGCTTATACTGGCTTTTTGGAACTCATTCTCATTGGATGGATACGTTGCTCTGCCTAGATATAGTAGAGAGGACCTTGTTCCTTCCTGAAAGCAATGTGCCTTACCCACTCTGAGGAGTGGATGGAGGTTGGGGGTGGGGGAGGGTGAAGGAATGGGAAGAGTAGAGGGAGTGGGAACTGAGATTGGTATGTAAAATTTAAAAAAAGATTTTCTTTTTACAAAAATACAAACAAACAAACAAAAAGAAACTAAGGGATAGTCTTGTTGGAGGAAGGGGTCACCTGGATAGCTTAGACCCAAAATAATCACACAGAAACTATTAATTAAATCACTGATTGGCCCATTAGCTCTAGCTTCTTATTAGCTAACTCTTACATATGAATTTAACCCATGTCTATTAATCTGTGTATTGCAATGCGGCAGTGGCTTACCAGCTAAAGTTTTGGGACTCTGGCGGCTCCATAGCATCTTTCTAACTCTGCCTTCTTACTCCCATGCTATAGGCCAAGCCGGTTCTTTATTCTTTAACCAATAAAAGAAACACATAAACAGAAGGACCTTCCACATCACAGTCTCCTGGAGCTGTGCCTCTTGATTTGCTCCCTTGTGCATCCCTTGTGCATATAGCAATGATTATCATTATGCATACCACAACATGAGACTCTTGCATTAAAACAACTCAGAAATAGTCTAACACATTTGGAGCAACACAAATCACCTTACTGCATTCTTTCAACTTCTGATTAGTTGACCCACACCCACTCCCTTTCAATGTGCAGTGATCTCCCACACTGGGAAACCCTTACTATATGGAGGAAGGTTTTGTCATGGGGAGAACAAACAAGCCTAAGCTGTAAGTGCTGGTCCCCTGCAGCAGATAGTGTCTTCTAAGAAGCTTTGGACTACTGGTGGTGAATGATTAGATCCCCCTATTTACTATGTTGATGGTCTCAAGGGCCAATTATACAGCATTCTCAGCCTACAGTATATGGGTCTTGCCTCTCTGTAGCAAGAGTTACCATATGGGGTTGATCAGGTGCTATGTGACAAACTAACTTAAGCAGAGTAAAAGAGAAAAGAGTGATTCCAAAACAGAGATATGCTCAGTGAGCAACACACCCAGAGTATAGTGAAATTTCATCTGTCTCTCTGTCTCTGTTTTTCTCTGTCTCTCTCTCTCTCTGTCTCTCTCTCCTCCCACGTGCATAGAAAGTACTCGAGGAACATGACAGTTCCCATAGAGATGAAAAGATGCCAAAGACTGTGTTCAGGAGACTGCTTCTGTCAACAATAAGCCCTTTGTGTTTGCTGTTTCTTAAGCTTGAAAGTGTTATTTCTATCTACCGAGCTCATAAGAAGTGTTAGTGTGTATTGGGCAATCAATGAATATATCTGAAGAAAATGGATTCTATTCTTGACCCACACTCTTGGTGAAAAGGTCAATAACTATAAAAGTATCTTCTGTTCTCTCCTGGAGAGAGGCTTCTGTCACTCCCTTGTGTACAGTGTTTCCTGAGTGAATCACCTTTTGTCCAATGGCTTGATCATTTGTCAAGTGAGAACAGTAGGCTGTTGAAACCAGCAGTTATGTGTTTACTCTCCCTCCCTTTTTCTTGGTATCTATTTCTAAGCAGGTGAACTGATTTCTCAGTCTCTTTGTTCATCTGTGGAATAAATACAGCAATAACTGATATGTGAGCTGTTTCACATGTACAAAAAGAGCATTGCTATGTGATATTATTGTGATAATTTAGTAGCTATAATCTGAGGGTTCTTGTCCAATTTAATGTAAGAAATTGTAACTCAGAAACAAAAGAAGCCCCCCTTTTGTCTCAAATATGAAAGATGATAGATCCAAATATTCCTCCTCAGTTTTGAACTTTAATATCTTGTTAACAAGAAATTGTTTTCCATAATGTTGAAATCCATAAATTTTCTTCTGGCTGCATATGCCTTAGGTCTGGACTGAAGTACTGGCAATTCAACAAATGAAGCTGAAACAGAAACAAAAAAACAAAACAAAAAAAAACCTCTAAAACCTATTTTCTCTAGACCAAAGGATCAGAGAGCATCCAAAGGACAATATTGTCTGGAAAGGCATAGAATTTGACAATAACTGTGAGTGCCTTAAAAGCATATACTATATGTTTTTCTTCGGGTTCATCTTCTTATTTAGCTTCTCTAGGATTGTGAATAATAGGCTCAATGTCCTTTATTTATGGCTAGAAACCAATTTTGAGTGAGTACATCCCATGTTCATCTTTTTGGGTCAGGGTTACCTCACTCAGGAAAGTGTTTTCTATTTCCCTCCATTTGCATACAAAATTCAAGAAGTCATTGTTTTTTACCACTGAGTAGTACTCTAATATGTATATATTCCACACTTACTTCATCCATTCTTTCATTGAAGGGCATCTAGGTTGTTTCCAGGTTCTGCCTATTACAAATAATGCTGCTATGAACATAGTTGAACACTGAGACAGTGGGGCTGATCTATTGGGAGTTCACCAAAGCCAGCTGGACTGGGACTGAAAAAGCATGGGATAAAACCGGACTCTCTGAATATGGTGGACAATGAGGGCTACTGAGAAGCCAAGGACAATGGCACTGGGTTTTGATTCTACTGCATGTACTGGCTTTGTGGGAGCCTAGTCTGTTTGGATGCTCACCCTCCTAGACCTGTATGGAGGGGGGAGGACCTTGGACTGCTCTTCGGACTGGAGGGGGCGGGAGTGGGGTATGGGGAGGTGGAGAGGGGGGAAACGGAGGCGGGGAGGAGGTGAAAATTTTTAATAAAAAAAGAAGAAAAAGCATATACTAGCAACACAGAATGAGGAATCTAATCATGTTTCTTAAGAAATCTAGATAAACTTCTAGTTCTCCACTAGAGTAGTAAAGATAAGCTAAAGAGAGGAAGAAGTCACTTCCCACAGCAATAAACATTCCAATAGCATGAGAGGACCCAGGATAACCTCATGAAAACTTGAGTTTCTGACCTTATTGGAGAGTAACAAGGGACTGTGTTCCCTACTGTATTTTACGAAAAGACAAATATGTATTTAAAACTGTTTAACAAGGGTATCTCTTGCCATGGTGTGCTTGAGAAGGCTTTGGCCAATATGGGTAGGAATAACAAGGTATTCTTTTCTCTCACAACCAGGAAAGTATCTATGGAGGGGGTAGTTCCCACCATCCAGCTGAATGGAAGACTCTCCTATCTCTCAGTTGTCAGTCATACTTAGAAACCAACCTTAAACTCTGCACACACCAACTTGGTGTCACTGAAACATACTTGAATGAAAGTATACAGAGTCTCAAAAATAATAACAGGAAGCAAAATATTTTGCATATTTGTATATGTTCGGGTGCTGGGAGCCAATTCGAGTGGCCGCCATTACAAGATGGTGCTTGGCCCCAGCCTCGCTTGTGAACAACTCCATATTAGGCAATGCAGTGGAACCGTGCCTCTCACATGCACAGTGGCGATGATGTGCTTAGGGCCAATCCCGTGGCCAGGAGCATCTGCAGGCGCGCATTGGCCAATCCAGGCACGACTCGTTCCCTTACCCCCTATATAAGCAGCCGCCGCTTGGCAATTGGGGTCCCTTGCTTCCTACTCTCCCTTCAACCAAGAGGCTCCAATAAAGCATGATTTGGGAAGAATCCTCATCTGGTGGTCGTCTTTTCCTGCTGGTCAGGGAGTTCACCGCAACTGGTGCCAGAAACCCAGGACACTGGGACAAGCTTTGGTACCGAGTGAGGGGCCAAAGAGGATTCAGAACTCGACACACGGAGCGGCGACGTCGGTGAGTGAGTCTCCCAGGTATGATGATTGCTGGGGTTGCACTTGAGGTGTTTTGCTTGATCTTTGTGGCCCTCGTGATTGTTGTTTTTCTGTGCTGCTTTTGGTTGTGCAGGGAAGGGAGGAGGGCACTGCAAGCACACCAGGACAGCCTATCAGAGTCGGATTCAAAAGGGGGGGACTTAGGCAGGTCTAGACCGAAAAGAATAAAGATAAAAAGGGATAGCAAAACGGAAAAGGATAACAAGATAAAGGGTATACCTAGAGAAGAAACTCAAAAGAACCATCAATGGGAGGAAGGGGATGAAAAGGAGAAAAACCGGCTTTACCTACTCCTCACAGAGTTCGCTGACTTAGATTTGTCGGACAACGAACTCAGCTCACAGGAAGAGGGGGAGCTAGAGGAGGAGGCTTCTAAGTATGAGGAAGAAAGGTATGAGTGGGACTATCACCATCACCCAGCCTATAACCCACCCGATGCTCGCGTTCCAATGGAGGGTGTGTCTCGCCCCTTGGCACCGCCATTAGGTGCACAAGCAGCTGAACCAGGAAGGGGTTGCCAATATATTAGCCAGAGCACCTGGGCACACTTAGCCTCAGCATACCCGGTGATGGAGGATCCCGTCACCCATCATAGGTGGTATGAGCCAGTGCCATATAAACAACTAAAAGATCTGGTAACAGCAGTTAAGGATTTGGGGGCTACTGTAGATTATCCAATCGCCCTCCTGTGCAGACTTTGCACCTCGGTGCTGACGCCTACAGATTGGACAGAGATGGCTAGGGCCTGCTTGACTCGGGGACAGTTTCTGGATTTCAAGTCTCTGGTTGCCAATAGAGCCCATACCAAGGCTAGAGTTAATGCTCAAAATGGTCATCATGATTGGACAGCTGATATGCTTCTGGGACAAGGACAGTTCGCTGGCAACCAGGTTGGATTCCCTCTAGAGGTCTATCAGCAGATAAGTGATATTCACTACAAGGCCTGGAAGGTACTCCCCAATAAGGGGGAGGTAGCTGGACATCTAACCAAAGTTATTCAGGGGCCTGTGGAGCTGTTTTCAGATTTTGTGGCTAGGATGATGGAGGTTGCAGATAAAATGTTTGGCAGCTCTGAATACACCTTGCCCTTTGTGAAGCAGATTATTTTTGAACAAAGTACCAAGGAATGTCAGAGAGCCATAGCACTGGTCAGGCACAAGGGACTGGATGCCTGGATAAAGGCTTGTAGAGAGATCGGGGGTCCCTTGACTAATGCAGGACTTGCAGCCGCTATGCTTTCAGCCACAAAGTCAGCCTGTGATAATAAAGGAAAAGGGTGTTTTCGCTGTGGCCAGTTGGGGCACCTTAAACAAAACTGCCCCAATGGCAGTGGGCCACCAGGAACAGCCGTGAAACTGGGCCCATGTATGCCTGGAACTTGTCCCCGCTGTAAAAAGGGAAAGCATTGGGCTAATAAATGTCGTTCAGTTAAGGACATTAACGGCCATCCCATCCCACAAACTTCCAATCTTGAGTCAAAAAATGGAATGAGGGGCCCTCAACCCCCGGGCCCAAAAATATTTGGGGCATTTCAGACTTCAGTTCCAGCCCAGAACCCAGTAGGATCAACCCACCAGTTCGGAGGGCAACCATCGGTTCCACAGGGATGGACCTCTGTGCCACCTCCGGAATGGTACTGACCCTGGAGGTAGGCGTCCAGATATTGGGGACTGACATGTCTGGCCCCTTGCCACGGGGCCATGTGGGGATTGTCCTGGGATGTTCCTCATCCACAATGAAAGGTTTGATTGTCCTTCCAGGTGTTATTGACCCTGATTATATGGGGCAGATCAAGATCCTTTGTTATTCTCTCAATGGTGTCATCTCTATCACCCCTGGTGATTGGCTTGCACAACTGTTAATTTTGCCTTCTCAGCATGAGAAGTTTCCCTCAACAGGCGCATCAAGGGGGAGTGCTGGTCTAGACTCTACTGGAGTTGATCTTGCCTGTTTATCAATGGCCTTGGACAATAGGCCTGTTTTACAGTTGATAATTGAAGGAAGGACTTTCTCAGGCCTGGTGGATACAGGGGCAGACTGAAGCATTATCAGAAACCAGGACTGGCCGAAACAATGGCCCTTGCAACAATCCTCCCAGTCCTTACAGGGGCTGGGATATGCACAGACTCTATGCATAAGCTCCAGAGAACTAACCTGGAGGATGGAGGACCAACAAGGAAAGGTCCAGCCTTTTGTGATAGATCTCCCGATCAGCTTATGGGGGAGGGACATCCAACAGCAGCTCAAGCTCAGATTAACCAATGAGTTTTCAGAAAAAAGCAAGGATATGATGCGGCAGCAGGGGTTTGTTCCCTCACAAGGTTTGGGGAGGTGCCTTCAAGGTATACCCCAACCGATTCTGCCAGACAGCAAAACCGATCGAAGGGGACTGGGTTTTTCCTAGGGGCCACTGACATGTCGGCTTCTATTATAAAATCCTTGCCCATACCATGGGTAACAAACAAGGCATTATGGGTACCCCAGTGGCCCCCTTCCCAGGAAAAACTGGAAGCCCCTAGACAATTGATTCAAGAACAGTTATTACTAGGTCATATTGAACCATCCATGTCTCCATGGAACACCCCAATTTTTGTTGTAAAAAAGACATCAGGAAAATGGAGATTACTTCATGATTTGAGGGCCGTTAACAGTCAGATGCAAATTATGGGCTCAACCCAGAGAGGCCTCCCATTGCTATCAGCATTGCCAAGGGGTTGGCCTATCATGGTCTTGGATATTAAAGATTGTTTTTTCTCCATTCCTCTATGCCCACGAGACAGGGAGAGATTTGCTTTCACTGTACATTCTGTCAATCATGAGCAACCGGATGCCCGTTTTCAATGGTGAATTCTCCCACAGGGAATGGCCAATAGTCCCACTATGTGTCAGCTATTTGTGGATTCTGCCTTGATGGCTGTGAGGCAACAATACCCTTCTGTTAGAATTATTCCTTACATGGATGATATCTTATTGGCAGCAGCATCCCAACGGATGCTTGAAAATGCTTTTCAAAAGACAGTTCAAACCTTGGAGGCATATGGGTTAACCATAGCCCCTGACAAGGTACAAAGTTCTATGACAGCGAAATTCTTGGGATCTATTATTTCTCCTGATGCCATTCATCACCAGAAAGTTCTTATACGGACTCAGCATTTAAAAACTCTTAATGATTTTCAGCAATTGCTTGGGGATATTAACTGGATCCGGGGGTATCTTCACATACCTCGGTCCAAGCTGTTGCCTTTGTTTTCCATCCTGGAGGGTAATCCTGAAGTAACTTCCCCTCGCTCCTTGACACCTGCGGCCATGCACTCCTTGCAAGAGGTTGAGAAAGCCCTATCCCAGGCTCAATTACATCAATATGATCCCTCTTTGCCTATTCTCTTGTGCGTCTTAAAGACGAGACATTCACCCACAGGGGTCCTGTGGCAAACGGGGCCCTTATAGTGGTTGCATGGCAATTCCATTGGGGCAAAAACACTTAGGCATTATCCCAACTTGGTGGCTGTTCAGGCTCTAAGTGGCATAAGGTTTTGCTTGTCCTCCTTTGCAAAAATGCCCGACAAATTAATTATACCCTATACCAAGGATCAGGTGGAGACTTTGGCTGCCATCGTGGATGATTGGGCCCTTTTGGTCTGCGCTTTTCCAAATATCATAGATAATCATCTCCCCAAACATCCTATCCTAAGTTTTGTAGAAAATAACTTGACCTATTTCCCCCGAGTGACCTCCCTAAGACCAATAGCGGGAGCCTTGACTATATTTACTGATGGGTCCAAATCAGGGAAAGGTGCTATGGTGGTGTGTAATCGACCACTGGAGGTTTTCAGCTACCAGCCTGGCACCCCCCAGGCCACAGAATGTCTGGTGGTGTTAGAAGTTTTTAAGAGATTCCAGGAGCCTTTTAATTTGTTCTCAGATTCTCAATATGTGGTTAATGCTGTCTTTTGCTTGAGATAGTTGCCTCGGTTTGCCAGGCGAGCCCAGTATCTAATATTTTGCTGCAAATTCAACATTACATCTTACAGAGGAATAATCTGTTTTATATTGGTCATATTAGGGCACATACCTTATTACCTGGCTTCATGTCAGAGAATAATGCCAAAGCTGATCAAGCTACTAGAGCCATGGCTCTGGTTGCAGCTGACCTATTGCAGCTCGCTCAGGAGTTTCATAATCTTTATCATGTACCTGCTGATACCCTTCACAGAAAATTTGCCGTCTTGGAGTAATGCAAGAGACATTGTAAAAGCCTGTTCCTCTTGTGTCACCTTCTTTCATCCTCCTCACATAGGAGTTAATCCCCAAGGCTTGCGTCCAAATGTGTTGTGGCAAATGGATGTAACCCATTTTCCTGAGTTTGGAAAACTTAAATATCTTCATGTTTCTGTCGATACCTATTCGGGTATCATATTTGCCACTCCATTGGCGGGCAAAAAGGTCACCCATGTCAAGACCCACTGCCTAGAGGCCTGGGTGGCTTGGGGCAAACCCACCCGCCTTAAAACTGATAATGGCCCTACTTATTCCTCAAAAGGTTTCCGCGCCTTCTGTACACAGGTTCAGGTGGAACATTCCACTGGCATACCCTACAATCCCCAAGGTCAGGGGATTGTTGAGAGGGCAAATAGAAGCCTTAAAGAACTCCTACAGAAACAGAAAGGGGGAATAGCAGAAACAGCTTCCCCCAGGAACAGAGTTGCACTGGCACTCTTTACTTTTAACTTTTTGATAGTTGACAGCCGGGGCAGGACAGCTGCTGATCGGCATGCTGCAATGACCCTTGAAGATAAAGGAGAGGCTGTCATGTGGACGGATGTTTTGGATAACAAATGGTATGGCCCGGATCCTGTCATCAGAAGATCCAGGGGAGCTATTTGTGTTTTCCCGCAGGGTCAAGTGGTGCCTCACTGGGTTCTGTGCCGATTGACAAAAACCATTAAGGATGATTCAATTGCTCCCCAGCCAATGGATGAAGGCCATGATCCAGTCGAAGATGACGCCGCTGCTGTTCCTGATGATGGTGGCGATGACAATCCGGATTCGGGCGGAGCAGAGATGGGGAATACTGTCTGCCTTCCCTAAGCCGATTCCTGTTTGCCACAATGCCGTGGTTTTCCCCCGCTTTTTTATTACCAACAAGGATTTGGGCCTCCCCATGTTACAGGCTTTTTGGTTCAATGGAACCTTCTTAAAATCTGCTAATGCTCTATAATAAATGGCTCCTCTATGGGGTTAATGGCAGTTGCTCTGATCTCTCCCCTTTTGTGTTACTTCAGGGAGGGCAGGCTGGACAGAGCAACTTTAGTTGTGCTACCAATACCACTAATAAGTGCAAAGTGAGTAATGGTACAGGCTATTCTGGGCCTCAATGGGCCCCCGCTAATTTCACTGGAGGCTGCAACAAAAGGTTTTTGGATATCAGGAATGTTTTTTGCATGCTTCATAGGATAGTCTGCCTTTGGCTAATATGCCGCTGCCGAGCTCAGACATCTTGAGATAAGGTTACGGTTCTACAAGGGTTAGCTGCTTTGGAGAATGGCGATTCACCCCAGGTATGGTTAAAAGGCCAGTAGGTTTGTTCCTTGCATAGCCTTTGCACTCTCAGGGAGAAATTCTCCATTGCACTGAGGGTGGAAAAAGGTTATAGATCTCTCCCTTTGGAAAGAGAACTCTGTGTGTTTAACACTCCTGCTTTCTCTGGTGCTTATCTGTGAGCACAAGGAACATACTTGCCTCCTCTTGTGTAGGAACATGACCTGTCCTACAAAAAGCAAGAAGAGCTCATATTACATGACTATGTCTAAAGTGTCCCTTTCCCCCGTGGCAGTGCTGCTGACAATGTTGTAAATACGGTCCAGGCCCAGCCTAGGCAGGGATCTGAAGAGTAAACAGAAGGATTCCTATCCGGTAAACAGAAAAATAAACACAACATCCCCAGGAATCTCATGTAGTGGGTTCCTGTTTGTCAGGAAAATCATTAATTTGCTTACACACACTGGTAATGTTCAACTACCTTGGGCACAAGGAATCCAATTCCTGATTAACCCAAACAGCCTGCAACAGATCAAAGTCCCAGTGCTAACTTCCACACTGTTCTGGCCTTTAGCCCAGCTCCAGTCACTACCTGTTCCTATAAAACTGAGGAGATTTTCCCCACTGACTGCTTTTCTCTGCTCAGAAGAGACAACCCAGCAGTTTGTTTTGGCAAATAAACTAGCTTTCTGCCCATAGAATGGTCTAGTTTTTGGCTTAATGGTGCCTCCCTGCACTTTGTAGCCAAAGATGCTAACGTAAGAGGGAAAGACATTAGTGTCGCCCAACCAAGATTTAAATCACCCTCCATAAAAATTATTCTGGGAGAAATATGGATAACATATAACAAATTAAAAAGCAGAACATTTTTACAAAGAAATAATAGATTCAAAGGAGATTTTAATGGGAGTGTGAAAAAGGAAGAGAGAGCCCAGGAAAGTAGTGACAGAAAAGTCATGAAGAGCTGGCACAGTGCAGAGCCAATAGACACAGACTGGCAGAGTTCCTTCCTTCTTTTCTCCTTTTTCCCTTTATTCTTTCATTCCCTCCCTCACTCCCTCCTTCCTATTGTCTATTTTTCCTTATACCCTTCTCCTCTCCCTCCCTTTCTCCACTTCGCTTTCTCACTTTCTTGATTTCTTTCTTTATTGATAATCAAGAAAAAATTACCAGCACACTAATTTGATGTAGACTAAATATATAAGAACCTCAGAAACAAATGGGAATCAATATACTCTTTACAAAATTAACATTATAGATGGGGGAGGGGCAGCAAGATCACAAGAGCAAGAAATAGAAAAGTTGTTTCTAGGCAAAACAGGAAACTTGCAGATATAAAACCACAGCCTTGTGACAGCATGCACAAGACTAGTCCAAGCTCAAGTAAGATAAAAAGTCAGCATAGAGCAGGGAAAACAGCATGAAGTCCCATCCCTAAAGAGAAGATGAGGGTAATGGATAGCTTTCTAAAAAAAAAAAATAGCTTTTCTTAATAGTTTGGACAGTAGTAGATCTACCAGGCTCCAGAGAATTCAATATACCTAAAAGAAACAAGTAATGGAACTCAGTAGGTACAAAAATTGATAACGTAAGTATGTAGGTAGAAGTTTCTGTCCCCCCAGCCCCACAGCTATTCAGTAACAAAGAAACTTACAGAGGCTTGTATTAATTACAAACTGTTTGACCTCAGTTTATAATTTAGCTCAGGTTTCTTATTAAACCAATCAAAGTGAGATATCTTTACAGTGTACAAAAACATTATCCCAGAGCATAAGTACACACAGATGGCTGTGTATGGAGTGGAGAAAGAGATCTTGCAGGATATAGGGGGAGACTAATGAATATGACCAAAATGCATTGTTTGAAATTCTTACAGAATTAATATTTTTTAAATGACTTAGAGATGTCACTGAACATAATTCCTCATAGCTATAATTCATACTAAGTGATTTTACAAATCATGAGGAAGAAAAATAGTCTGATTTTCTGTTTGTTTATTTATTTACTTCTTTCAACTTCTTTTTAATTTTTTTTATTTTATTAAAAAAAAACTATCTTTTTTTCATTTTACTTATCAATCCCAGCTCCACTCCCTCCCATTCTCCCATTCCCTCTACCTTAGCCCCATATCCCCCATCCATTCCTCAAAGAAGGTAAGACACATGCTTTGAGAAAGAACCAAGGTTCTCCCTACTATATCTAGGCTGAGCAAGGTATCCCTCCAAAGAGAATGGATTTCAAAAAGCCAATATAAGAGGCAGGAATAAATCCTGGTCCCACTGCCAGTGGCCCTGCAGTCTGCCCCAACCATAGGACTGTCACCCACATTCCTACGTAGTTTGGTCCTATGCTGCTTCCTTCCATGTCCGGTCAGAGTTGGTGAGCTCCCATTAGCTCAGATAAGGTGTTTCAATTAGTATCCCCATCGTGGTTTTGACCTCTTTGCTCATAATCTCACTTCTCCCACTCTTTGACTAGACATTGGGAGCACAGCCCAGTGTCCTCTGTGGCTCTCTACCTCTGCTTCCGTCAGTTGCTGGATGAAGGTTCTATGGTAACATTTAATCATTAATCTGACTACAGGACAAAACCAGTTCAGGCACCCTCTCCACTATTGCTGGGGTCATCCTTGTGGATTCCTGGGAATTTCCCTAGTGCCAGGTTTCTTGTGCCAGGTTTCTTGTTAGCGCCATAATGGTTCCTTGAATCAAAAAAAAAAAAATCTCTTTCCTCGCTTTCCTTTCCTGTCCTTCACCCATCTCAACAATCCAGTTCCTTCAAGTTCTCCCCACTCTCCTCCCCTACTTCTCCCCTTTCACCATCCCTTCTCCCCCTACCCCCATGTTCCCAATTTTCTCATGAGACCTTGTTTATTTCCCCTTCCCACTGGAATCTATATATGTTTCTCTTAGGATTCTCCTTGTTACTTAGCTTCTCTCGGGTTGTGGACTATAGGTTTGTTATTCTTTGCTTTACAGCTAGTATCCACTTTTGGGTGAGTACATTCCATGTTCATCTTTCTGGGTCTGGGTTACCTCATTAGGTAATTTTTTTCTAGCTCCATCCATTTGCAAGCAAATTTCAAGATGTCATTATTTTTTTTACCACTGAGTAGTACTCCATAGTGTACATGTACCACATTTCTCTTTACCCATTCTTCAGTTGAAGGGTATCTAGGTTGTTTTCATTTCCTGGCTATTATGATTAATGTTGCTATGAACATAGTTGAGAAAAGGTCCATACAGTATGATTGAACATCCTTTGGGTATATGCCCAAGAGTGGCATTGCTGGGTCCTGCGGTAGGCTGATTCCCAATCACCATAGTGATTTCCAGAGAGGTTTTACAAGTTTGCATTCTCATAAGCAATGGAGAAGTGTTCCCATTATGTCACATTCTCTCCAGCATAAGCTATCATTGGCATTTTTGATCTTAGACATGATCTGACATTTAGACCCGCTAATTAAAATTATAAATTGTGTTTTTAAGTAATGTGAACCCATAGCACATGACAAGTATAAGCAATATTTAAATCAGACACATTTATAAAGTGCTGACTACTGTGTCATTTTACATACATATGAATATAAAGGCAATGAATGAAGACCAAAAATAAAACTAGAGGAAAGAATTATCATCTTGTTTATCAGGGATAATGGTGAAAAATGTAGCAGCTACAAAGAAATGCATCTCCTATAAAATACTAGAACAAAAATAAGAGACATGGGTGTGCTAAGAGGATTACATAGAAAATCATGTTTGAATTTTGAAGTGGAACCAAGTGGGTAGTGACTCAAAGGGAACATATTCTGTGCCTTAAGCAGCACTCTGTGGTATATGAAAGAAGATTATATAGCATTCTCCATTGCCTGGCAACCTCTGAAAATTTGATTCATTCATTGTGAATTATAAATGCTGTTTTGATTTCCAAGTATTTCCCTCCTGGGAAAATTTTGGTTGATTTCTTTATTTGTGATGCAAAGGGTCAAGGGAAGGCATTCTAAGAACTTAGTTCTCTGTCAAAGAACTTTTTGTATGCAAGAAGAAGATATATATATATATATATATATATATATATATGTGGGTATTCATTGAAAATGGGTATTCTTATTTGTTTATATATTTGCCAAACTTTTGGGGAAAGTTCTTTATATTATTTGTGAAAATAATTCAGTAACTATGACTTCATCTCAGGTCAAAAAGCTTATTAATGACAAAGAAAAATGGGTAAGTTTCCAAAAATAAGTGTACAGAATGTGTTGTTAATTTTTTTGTTTACTTGACACAAGATATGATCATCTGGGAGGAAGGAATGTTAATAGACAAAATGCCTCCAGAGAATAGGCACGAAGGCAGATTTGTAGGGTATTGTCTAAATTGGTGACTGAATTTGGAGGGCCCATCACAATGAGGGGGATACCACCCCTGGGCAGGTAGAACTAGGTGCTATAAGAAAGCAGGATGAGCCAGCCAGGAGAGGTATGCAATAAACAACACCCCTACATGGCCTTTGCATCAGTCTCTGCCTACAGGTTTCTGTTTTGATTTCTTGCCCAATGTCTCTGGAGATGGCCTATAAGATGTAAAATAAAATAAATCCTTTCATCTACAGATTGTTTACTGTCATAGTCTTTTATCTGAGCAGTAGAAAGCTAAGAAACAAAAATTATAAACTATTAATTATAAATCATACATGCCTGTGCATATAATATAACCACTAAGCTATTAATTTCATAATAAGCTGGTGACTATATTATTTGGGTGTATGAGAACAGTAAAATGTACATAGTGTATAAATTTTCTCTAGTTCAGGTACACTGTATAAACTCATGTTGAGGTGGTTTCCTAATGTTGGCCTATTTTTCTTTTGCATATACATGTCAGCAAATTTTATAATGTATAAAAAAGAGAAAATATGCCTATCATCACAAGAACAACTCTTTTTTTTTTTTTTTTTTTTTTTTTGGTTTTTCGAGACAGAGTTTCTCTGTGGTTTTGAAGCCTGTCCTGGAACTAGCTCTTGTAGACCAGGCTGGTCTCGAACTCACAGCGATCCGCCTGCCTCTGCCTCCTGAGTGCTGGGATTAAAGGCGTGCGCCACCACCGCCCAGCACAAGAACAACTCTTTATTATCTTCCCATCTTGAAGAAATTTGTAAGGTGAATGTGATGATTTGAATGATATAATGGCCCCTGTGGTAGTCTGAATGTAAATCCCCCCCAAAAATTTATAGGAAGTGGTACTATTAGGAGATGTGGCTTTATTGGAATGCATATGGCCTTGTTAGTGGAAGTGTATCACTGAGGGTGCAGGCTTTGGGTTTCCTATTCTCGGGACACCTCTTGCCTGCAAGATGAAGGACTCTCAGATATTTTGCCAGCACCATGTTTGCCTGCAAGTAGCCATGATCCCTGCCATGAGGATAATGGACTGAACCTCTGAACTATAAGCAAGCCACCCCAATTAAATGTTTTCCTTTATAAGAAAGAGTTCCTGTGGTCATGACATCTCTTCATAGTAACAGAAACCCTAAGATAGCACCCATACAACTATATTTTTGAGTTCTTGGATCCTAAATGGCAGAACTGTTTGAGAAGGATTAGGAGGCATGCCTTTTGAGAAGTGTGTCAGGGATGAACTTTAAGCTTTCTAAAGCCTACTCCATTTCTAGTTAGCTCTCTCTCTCTCTCTCTCTCTCTCTCTCTCTCTCTCTCTCTCTAACTTGTACTTATAGATCCGAGGTGAAGTCTCAGGTACTGCTCCAGCACCATGACTACCTGCTTGCTGCCATATTCATTCCTCACATCAGGGTTATGGGCTCTGAACCTCAGAAGCTGTGAACCCCAAATTGAATGCTTTCTTTTAGATGTCTCTTGATCATGGTGTTATGTCATCACAATAGAGCATTAACTAAGACAACATATATGTAAGGGCAATACATGTTTCTCTCTCCATTTCTAGGGATTTATAGAAAATTTTAAGGTTAGACTTTCCAAACCAGAAAAAGCCTAAATAAAGAAAGCAAAATATGAATGAGACAAACAACAAAATAAAGATAAAAATGAAACAACCACACACAAACAATAAGAAACAAAAATACAAACAAACAGTTGAAAAGAAAGAAAAAAATCTACAGGAAAAAAAGATGAGATACCCCTGCCCAAGTTTATCAGGAAGGAGGGAGTAAAAATGTGGCAACCAAGAATTACTTGCCTCTGTAGCTTTCAAGAAAAGAGTCTCAGTTTGTGAATTCTTTCAAATAAGATAGTTGTTCTCAACCGTCCAAATGCTCCTCATAGCCCCCAAAACAAAATTATTTTCATTGCTGCTTTATAACTTTAATTTTGCCATTGTTATGAATTGTAACGTCAATATCTGTATTTTTGGATGGTCTTATTCAACCTCTGTGAAAAGAGGATGTAACCAACAGGTTCAGAATCACTGACATGAGAGAAGCTCAGATTTATTGTCATTAATCCTGATTTAGTTATTTGGATAAAGTAGGAAATATAAATATAACTGAAATGGTTTCTTTCCTGCCCTTTGAGGTTTCAGTTTCAACATGATTTTCAGTGGAGATACATGTACTATCCAGAACTGTTTAATATTTTTAAAAATCCCATATAATAGAGCAAAAGTGAATTAATTTTGAACTTACTCCATGTTACATGTAAAAAATGTTACAGTAATGCTTTCTCTGACCTCTGTTGTTGAACATCTCTCGACAGTGTGGAACAGTCCATTGGTACAGGTAAAGGGACATATGGTATTTCCTGTAGTTGATTATTTTGGTTTATATCAGTTGTGAAAAACATAAAAATTCTTTCAATGCTTGGAAAATTTCTTTTTTCAGAAACAAAGAAGGTAATTTAGCCTATACTATAGAGCGATCAGTAGAAATGAAGCAAAATTGCTTCTTTTGTATGGGTGCATATATATGAGAGCAAAGAACAAATGAAACCAAGATGCTTTACACAGAGTTATTATCTCTTTTGTCTCAAGAATGCCCAAAGTGTTTTAAAAAAACACAGAACTTCTATTGTTTAAGTCAATAAACCATTGAGTATGAATGGGCTTGCTCCACTCTTCACACAACATAATTAGCAAACCAAACCAGTGTATGCAGCAGATCCAGGTGTTGAGATGATGTTTAGTTAAAAATGGGACTACTTCCAGTGATTTGATTTGTTTTGAATTGTAATTTTGTGATGGTGAACACTGATCTAGATTTCCAAAGTGATCTCCCTTTAGGAGGGGTTAATTTTGCTTGTCTGACAGAGAATTGATGTATTCCCTTTTCCAATGAATGGACCACATTTTCCACCTCATTTTCTTTCTCTCCTTCCCTTCCTTACTCCCTCTTTTTTTACTTTTCTGAAGACAGTGGTCTTTTCAAACACACTAAACTTTTCATATTCTTTTGAACATAAATTTGAGAATTATCTTTATTGATAAATAATTCATTATTGCTACATGACAAACAATATTAAAGGACACAAGAGACACAAAACAAAGAGAATATATGCCATACTTTCCCCAAATTAAATTTAACAGGGGATTGAGGAAAATAATCCAGGCTTTATGGCACTGCCTTTAAATCTAAACTTGGGAGGCTGTGGCATAAATGTCTCCATTACTTTGATATGATCCTATGATACCTACAGAATACCAAATCAATTGAGTATTCATAATAAGGCTCTATCTCAAACACACACACCTTTATGAAAACAAGAGTGAAAAAAGAAGCAAATAAAAGTAAATACAAAAAGTTTGTGCTAATAATTGGAAGCAGTCACTTTAAATAGAGTGAAGAGTAAATCTCTTTGAAATTAATCAAGCACATACTGGTTTATTGACTAAGAATGAGCCACTCTCCATTGTTTCTTGGTAAAGATTGTTAGGTGATTCCCTTATGTAAATACTGCACTTCTGTCTTATTAATAACACCATGACTTAAAAGGAAAACACAGTTGTCAAAAAGTCATCCCTTCCTTGCCTAGCCTCATGTATGTCCAGAGTTCTCCATGGTGATGAAATCTCCCCCCACCCCGCCCCACTGGAGTGAAGTTTAACATTTGTTTTTATTCTCAGCTTATTGCTCTTTAGTAAGGCATGTTCTAACTTATCACTGTGAAGAGTCAGTTCTTAGCTGGGGGCATTTTGCCTCCAAAAGGCCATTTGTAAATGTCTAGATTCATTTCTGACCATCAAATCAGGTGTGTGTGTGTGTGTGTGTGTGTGTGTGTGTGTGTGTGTATGTGTGTGTGTGTGTGTAGGACACTGGTCTCTAATGCATGAAAGTCTATGCTAAAATGTACAGGAAAGTTTTCTATTCTAATATGCTTTTTAATGGGATGTAATTAACATATTGGAAATGTATTGGAAGACAGTTGTTAGGAGCCTACTGCCTGATTTTCCAATCTTATATATAAGACATTTCTAGAAAATTTGAACAAAAGATAATTCTTATTGTCTGCCTAAATGTGATAATGGTTGAAAGAAAACTGAGAGAGAGCAGAGGGAGGAAGGGAACAACAGGAGGGGAAAGAGGAAAGACAGGGAGAGGAAAACAAAATTTCTTCAAGTCAGAGTATAACTATGATCTCCAACATGGATGTTTTGCTCTTCAGTACTTACAATTTAAGCTGTAAATCTTTCCTTGTAAATTTTCAAGTTATCATCCATGGTTCTCCAGCACAATCCATGGGAATTGCTTGAACTGGGTCAGTGGAATGGCTCATCGAGTAAAGGCACTTACCCCCAAGCCTGAGGACCTGAGTTCACTCCCTGGAACTGAGAAAGAAACAATAGACACTTCCTGCAAATTGTCCTATGGCCTACACACACACACACACACACACACACACACTCACACATACATACACCAACACACACACATACATACACACAAAATACATACACACATAATAGAATGTTAAAAAATAAAGAATCATCTGTAGAGCTGACAAAGAAAATAGAGGATCAGAAGTTGTAAATTTTATTTCTATATTTTTTACTGTTTCACATATGTATATAATGAATTTTTGTCATTTCACCCTCACACATTACCCTCTCTCATTTTTCTTCTTTCCTCTACTGAAAATCACCCAACATGTCCCCCTCTTACCTTGCAATCTCTTGTACCCAGAGAGTTTAACTTTGTTTGCATGCATGACCATAGGTGGGAGTTTATTTTCAGAAGCCTAGGGCTTAGGTATTTACAAAGAACAGTACAGACCCTCTTCACTAATTTCATCATTTTCTCAGAGTCTCATAAACCCTATGCCCTACAGTTTGAAGATATCTGTTCCATGGGAGGCATGCAGGATAAATTATTCATCTAACTATAATAATAGTAATTTTGAATAATATACAAAGCTGCTAAAATATTCTATGGCCCTTTGCCAACAATGTAGTATAATTGCACAAATTCATCAGTTTGTACCAAAGGGGATAGACATGGAGTAGTATCTTTGCATTATTTTAAGTGCAATTGCACCTATTATAAGGACATTTGAGAAGCCGTTCTGTTTTATATATTCAAAGGTCATTTTCATATCTTCATGAATTTTTATGTCTCCTTTTCCATTTTGTATTTTTTTAAGTTGTGTGCCTTGATGCTGGCTTTTTTTCTTCTTTAAGTAGAAAGAGAAAAAAAATTAAAGAGAATTCTATGTGTCAGAATGTGTGCAGTGAATGACAAGGCAGGTTAGAATAGTAAACACTGGTGCTTTGGTCTAGACAGGAGCTTCCTAGCTGTAGAACTTGCTTTGGAAGTATAAGCAAAGCAAGGGTGTGTGCCACCATAATGCTCAGTTACTTTGCCTATTTGGATATGTCATCTTTCTAGTGACATAAGAAGAGACAAGTTGGTGGCTTTTGATCATGTTGTGTGTTTTCCAAGAGCTACGAAGCTTGAAGCTCTTAACATGGTAAAGGTGTAGCATCCCACTCTAACTTAGTGACATTACTCTATTTATTGTTCCAGTTTTACAGTTATCTTCTTCTTGTGGTAAGACTTTGAGAGAGGTATATAGCGTCATGAAACATGATTCAAGGATAAATGGAATGATGTTAATATATACTAATAATAGCACTTAATGATGTTGCCTGATATGGGCAAATCAAGTAAGTGGTTAATAAATAAATTTCAACCTTATATTTACTTTCATTTTTTAGTGATTTATTTATTTTCATTTTATACATATGCGTGTTTTGCCTGTGTCTGTATATGTGTATCACGTGTCTTCCTGCTACCTGTGGGGGCCAGAAGAGGCAACAGATCCACTTGAACTAGAGTTAGAAATAGTTATGAGCCACCATGTGGGTGCTAGAAACTAAACCTGGGTCCTCTTCAAGTGATCTTAATCACCAAGCCATATCTAAAGATTTGTATTTAGTTTTTGTAAACATGCAAAGAATAGCTATATTTTTTTCCATTAAGCTTTCATTTTGGATTGGTGACTCACATGAGATAATGACATATCTGGGAATGTGATCTTTAGCCACAGTTCAATTTACTTAAAACTACTTCCCATTTAATAAGGAAGAAATGATAATAAGAAGAGGAGGGGAGAGAAGGAAAGGAAGGAGAAAAAGAAAAGAGGAAAACAAAAATACAACCAAAACAAAGAGTCTGTGTGTTCTATGTAAGCAGGATTTGTATCTGCATAAAAATGAATAAAAATGAACCTTTAAATAGTATGCAATATCCAAGCCTCTAATTTCTAATAAGTGGCTTTATTCAAATAACTTTCAACTTGCAAAATCTTATCACAAAATTGAATTAATTTTTGAATATGAGCAGGTCGAGTGTATTATACTTTATTTTCATTTATTTAATTTTATGTTATTGGACTGAGTCTTGAACCTTGAGCTTCCTAGTTGCTAGACAACTGCTCTGTCACTGGGCTGTGCTTGCCAGTCTTGCATGTTTTGCATATCAGCACCTCTGGAGCAGGAAACTGTGATGAATTCCATTGTGTCTGTGAAGAAATTGCAGTTTATAGATTTTGGAACTTACTCAAGGTAACTCAGCTCAGACTGAGAAGTAGCATTTGGATCCCAACCAGACTGAGGCTGCCAATGTCTGCTTTACCTGGGGTGGTACAACATGATTCATGGTTGATTTCCTAATGTTTGCTTACCTCACCTGTCTCAGCACGGCTTCTGAAAGAAACAGAATTGAAAACATTGCTCAAAGGAAGAGGGAGATTTATATGCACTTAAGACTTGTTCTTGGCTATGGTTTCTTCCGCAGACTGGAGGTATGAACTTGCTCTCAAATTCTGGGGTTGAGGATTTAATGGTGTATTTTCTATGTTTTCTTCTGACTCAGAAATTAGGAGATTTATTATTATTATTATATTATTATTATTATTATTATTCCTATCTGTAAAAGTTTCCCACTCTTAGTCTGTCCTAGACCCAGTTCTAAACTATATTCTTTTTTGAAGAAAACATTAAATTAGTATGCAAACTAATAGGATTCATTGCAATACTGCTACATAAATTCAATATACTTTGTTCTTATTCAACTTCCCTTCTGAATAATTTCTTGAATTCCTTGAATTCTCCCCTTCCTGCTCCCATTCTTCCCCACACAGGTCTCCTTCAGCTTTCCTTCCACATGTACATCATTATCCTCTTTTTCTTCTTGGCCCCTTTCAAAAATATTGTCTTCAGCCCTTCTCATTTTCAGGAAGCACACACACACAATTTAAATTTAGCTTCTCGGCTTGGTGCGTGAACATCCTGGGCTAGTTTGGGGATACTCTTTCCAGTCTCTGATGTCTGAATCTAGAAGCAACAGGACCTGGTCTTGCTTATTCTCTACCTCTGAGATTCCTTGTGTCTTTGATTCAATACCAAGAAAACTCTGCCAGGGCTCTCCACAGGCTTCCTGCTGTACCTGTAACAGTCCATGTTTTCTGTATACACACATTCATTCATGTAACAACAGTTATTGAAAAAAGAGGCTATGAATTTGAAAGAGGGTAAGGGGAAATTTATGAGTTCTCAGGGAAGAAAGGGTTAAGGGAAATGATATAATTCTAATATCTCAAAAATATAAAGGAAATAATTTAAAAATATTTTACTGAATATTTTGTATTAGTGCTCACATTATAACATTGTAAAATTATTTTTTGATATTTTAAAATTGTGATTGCATAAATGATGCTAAGGAAAGTTTGTAGAATTTAGTACCTGATATTGAAATCTTTTGTATTTTGCATTGTTTGTCTTGTTTATGTTCTTAAATATAAATCAAATTTTTTAATTTTTTGTATTCTTTTCTGACACTCCTCAGAAGCAACAGATTTCATGACATTTTAATATTTTAAATTAACTTATACTTTAAAAATACATTTTATTTATTAGTGTTTGGGGTCGTGAAGAGGTTATTATCCTCTGTGTCATGGCATAAGTTTGGAGATCAAATTTCAGTTTGTGGAGTTAGTTCTCATCTTTCATAAGTGGGTCCTGGGAATTGAACTCAGGTGATGGAACTTGGAAGGAGGAATATAGATATCTCCCGTCTTGCTAATCACATCTGTATTTTTAAAGGACCTGCTATGTAAGGCATGCATGGTTTCTTTGTATACTTGTGAAAAATCACTATTGTTTTTTTAATGGGCGTATCTCAGATTTGCTTTGTTTGTGGCTTGTCTGCTTTTTATTTTGAGATAAAGTCTCAGTAAATATTTCTGCCTGGTTAGAAACTCACTATATAAAGAAGACTGGCTTTGAATTCATGGTAACCCACCTGTCTCAGCTTCCTAAATTCTAGGATTATAGGCAAGGGCCAACATATCTGGTCTTTATGGTTGTTTTATATATCTACCTACATGAGTAATTGTAGTTTTTCTCTTTCACTCAATATTAATTTCATGTATACTTGTGATGAGGATAGCATAAGAGTATACGGATATGCATAAATATGCTACATAAGTCCAGAGGATTCTAAGTGAATTTCCAGAATCTCACTGTATTTTGAAACCATCCAGTACCAAGGGGCCCAATACCCTCTTGTGACCTCCTCACTTACTGCACACACATGGTACATGGGATAAAAACATACATATGAATAAAATAAAGCCACACATTTTTAAAAACATTGTGTGTGTGTGTGTGTGTGTGTGTGTGTAAGGTCATCCTGTAATTCACATCTTCTAACTGATGAGTAAAATTTCATATTAACAATACATATTAACTACATTTTATTATTCCTTTCATTTTTTTCTTGAATTGTGAAGATCTTTTCATGTATTCTTATTTTTCTTTTGAAGAGGCTTAGATAAGGATGTTTGCCTGACAAATCAGCCAGTCAGAAGAGAAGCTATGTTTCAAAATAAAACCTGCAAGCTTTCAAATGCATACGGCTTCATCTTCCCATACCTTTCAAGACACGGGTGCAGAAATAAGAATGTAGACCCACATGCTGAGAACTCAACATTGAATTCATTTATTCATGCTGGATCATCTTTTTTTTTTTTTAACTTTCTGAGTTGAATTGTGAAAAGATTGAAAGAAATCCCCCCAAAATGATAACTTTGTACTGTTGAGAATGTCTGTGGCCCCATGAATGCTTGATAAAAGCTTCAAGACTTATATTTATTATGTATTTAAAATGCAATAACAATACTTCCAAATTAGCATCATACTAGATCTTTGGGAAATAATAATGCAAAATAGTAATAGTAATAGTAATATTAGACTATCCTTAAAATCTCTCTTTCTAGAGAAAATGAGGTACTTGCTGTTTTCCAGGTAAGAAACTGGAGCTAAAGACAGACTGATATGCCCACAGAGTAACAGGTAACAGTGGAAAAGCTGGAACAACACAAGATGAGAATAAGGGCCTACGCCAACTTCTACTGCTGCCTTCACATAGAGCTCTGAATGAAGGAGTTGGAATTTTAGGTGCTAATCACATGCCCGAAGTGCTTTTTTTATGACCTCTTGCTAAGTAATTGTCAGGAGTATTGATAAATACAGGGGTACATTATAGACTAATATTGAGAATGCTTCTAAAAATCTTATAATTTTTAATTTTTTGTTCTTTTGCTGCTCAAAATAAGGTTTTACTTTAAAAAATCAAAACATCTTTCTTTACTGTCCACTTCAGAGCTTTGAATTTTATTTTTCAAGATTTGTTTTACTCTGTAGCTCAGGCTGGCCTAGAACTTACTGTGTAGTATGTGTTGGCCTCATGAGCATGGCAGGCATCCTGTCTCTCCCCCACAACCGCTAACATCATAGGCAGGGACATCAAATCCTAAGTAGTATGAAATTATTCACTCTGACATACTCATAACTTTTTTATCTGCAAATCACAGTGCAACGTTTAAATGTACTGAGCTTTAACTGTCAAAATGAGGCAAAAACAAATATGTCCAAGCTCAAGGTAGCTCTTTAATGCATGCTTTGGGGACTGAATAGCCTGAAAGAAAGCTAAAGCCTGGGTAGTTAACATAATCTTGTTTCTGCAGTTAAAAGGCAGCATTATGCCACAACTTGAAACATTTGGAGGATACATTCTTAAATTTCAAGGAATTATCCAACTGTTAGAAGGACAGCTGGAAGACTGAAGTAGGCTTCTCTCTAGTCCTTCCCTTTACCTGTAACTTAAAAACCTAAGTTAAGAAATGAGCAACGATCTTCCTTAGGGAAGGGTCATATCTCCCAAAGTGCATGGTAGTTCTCCTGAAGGCCGTGTCTAATGGCCTGGAAAATTAGAAAGGAATGGATATAACTGGTGTTTTGTGGCCGAAGGAGCTGCAGGCCTGTAAGGCTGACTAACTGAAGCTTTCAATAACCTGTTGAGAAGATGTGCATTGACCTAACAGGGTCATTTCCTAGACCTTCCAACAGGAACCAAAATTAAAAAATAAAAACTAAAAAAAGCCCCTCTGGCTTTCTTATTCTACAATATTACATTCAGTTTTAACTCTGAAGCTTCAAAACAGCAACCCAATCTTAAAATAGAAGTGTTAGAGTGGGAAAATTCTGAGATTAGGACTTGTCACCAGAAACATTTCTCTGTCTAGCAAGTCCCTCTGTTTTGTGAGTCATAGGACATCAAACACATGCTGAGTACACAGTTTAGTTTGTCTCTAATGGAAAAAAATACCCCTCTCTTTTGAAAATAAGTGGGTGTATATCACTTTTATATTACACTATAAACTTGGCCCCCATCTACAAGGTGTCGGTAGTGGATGTTTGGAAATAGATACACACAGGTGCAGAAGAATCTAGTAATAGAGATCCTGATTGTGATGAATTCTTGTTAAGAGACACCCACAGCTAAGAGAGAAAGTGACCCAGCATTCTCCAGAATAATAGAACCACTGGGAAGGACAGAGGGGTGGTATTTAAGAAACATGACCATATTGTTATAGCGGCAGTGAAACTTCACAACGTGCCATCTGCAAGCAGACCCAGGAAAAACAGTGATGCAACCCTCCTGACTTAGAATGTCTAAAGCAAAGACAAACAAATGGTCTAATCCACAGACCCAGATGAAGGCCTATGTACCAGGAACTTTGAAATAATCGAGCAAGAGAGGGAAGATAAGGATGTCTCACTTTTATTTTTGTTATATTTGAACCCTTAATAGACTGAATTGTACCAATCACATCAGCAAGGTAGATCTTTATGTGCTCTGTAAATCTGTTCAAAAATTTCTCAGATATAGTCAGAAGTGTTCTGCCAGCTATCTGAGCATGCTCGACTTTAGGATGACCCATAAAATCAGGCATTGAAGAAAAAATGGTAGAAATTAAGGAAGTGTTGTCATTACATGTTCAGGCTACCTAGCCAAATTCTGAACTCCAGGTAAGAAGCTATTACTAATAAGATAAGAAGTCAAAAATCCTAACTTCTAGATGTGTGCCACAGTGTAACTGCCATTATGTTGTCAAAGAGTTGTCGGGGAGTGCTTTGTAAGGACCTGGGCTGATATAGGTGGCAATAATTAGACAATATAGCACCATGCTCAAGATAAACCTTGCCTCTGGCTTCTTGGATTGCAAAGCATTGGAATGTTTAAAAATATAATGCATAAAAATATAATTATTCTACTACTACCACCAGAAGGCCATGAACAATTAACAAATAATCTCTTTCGTCTGGAGATCCCAATGCTGTGACAATATCTGTATCCTTTCTTCATGTCAGAAGTAGTTTTGTGATTATGGTAACAATTCTAGAGTTTTCCATTTTTTTCCAAGTCTGATATGAAGCCTGCTTCAAGAACAGTTAAGCTCTAATCCATGTCAAAATCTCAGCACTTCATATTTCAATACACCTTCATTGAACACTCTTTTTAAAATTAATTTATTAAAATTTTATATAATTGGTGTTTTACCTACTTGTATGTTTGTTTGAGGGTGCCAGACAGTTATGAGCTGCCATGTGGGTGCTGGAAATTGAACCTGGGTCCTCTGGAAGAGCAGCCAGTGTTCTTAACCTCTAAGCCATCCCTGCAGCCCCATCAAACATTCCTAATCTATGCTCTTTAACTTAGCCAAGGTTTTTAAATGGTATAATGTATCCCTATGTACTAGTTACTGTTCTAAGATCCTTCCACAAACTATCTCATTCAATCCAGGAAATACTCCCATGACCATGTCTATTCTTTCCACAATCTTTATTTTCTAACTCAGTGTTGTGGAGGTGAGTACAGCCAAGTATAGAAATGAGGTCGCTAATTCATCCTGGCTGCCCATCTAGCTTAGACCCAAAATAATCACACAGAAACTGTATTAATTAATTTGTTGAATGGCCCATTAGCACTAGCTTCTTAATGGCTAACTATTATATATAAATTTAGCCCATTTATATTAATCTGTATATCACCACGAGGTCGTGGCCTACCAGCAAAGTTTCAGCACATCTATCTTTGTCTATGGCTCTATGGCATCTCTCTGACCCCACCTTCCTACTCCCAAGCCACTTCTTTATTCATTAACCAATAAAAGGAATACATAAACAGAAGGACCTCCCATGTCAGCCAAGGACGTTCCCAAGCAACTTAATGCAATACAGGAAAGTAAAAGAATAAGAATTCAGAAATCTCTTAAAGTTAGAATTTAAGGAGCTGAACCATAGAACCAGACTGTCTGTCTCACATTTTTATTCCCCTAGTGTGTCTAAAAAAGAAGAGATTTTGATGAAGAGCCTATGACCTGCAGCAACCTAGTTGTCAGTCCACAGATCCTGTTTGGTTTCCTCTGTCTACACCAGACTTCTTTTCAGATACCCCACCGTCTTATTTTTTTTTTTTTTTTTTGGTTTTTCGAGACAGGGTTTCTCTGTGGTTTTGGAGCCTGTCCTGGAACTAGCTCTTGTAGACCAGGCTGGTCTCGAACTCACAGAGATCCGCCTGTCTCTGCCTCCCGAGTGCTGGGATTAAAGGCGTGCGCCACCACCGCCCGGCACCCCACCGTCTTATTACACAAATCATTTTGTTGTTTGCTTGCTTGCTTGCTTGGTTTTTGGTTTTTCAAGACAGGGTTTCTCTGTAGCTTTGGAGCCTGTCCTGGAACTAGCTCTTATAGATAAGGCTGGTCTTGAACTCACAGAGATCTGCCTGCCTCTGCCTCTGGAGTGCTGGGATTAAAGGTTTGTGTCACATTGACATCCAAAGGGGCTTTACCAGCTTGCATTCCCACCGGCAATGCAGAAGTGTTCCCTTTTCCTTACAACCACTCCAGCATAAGTTGTCATCAGTGTTTTTCATCTTGGCAATTCTTACAGGTGTAAGATGGAATCTCAGAGTTGTTTTGATTTGCATTTCTCTGATGACTAAGGATGCTGTACATTTCCTTAACTGTCTTTCAGCCATTTTAGATTCCTCTGTTGAGAGTTCTCTGTATAGGTCTGTACTTCAATTTTTTGTTGGATTATTTTTCTTTTGATGACAAATTTCTTGAGTTCTTTCTATATTTTGGAGATTAGGCCTCTGTGTGGTATGGGGTTAGTGAAGATCTTTTTTATTTTTTATTTTATTTATTCTTATTCTGTATGCTGTCATTTTGTCTAGTTGACCATGTCCTTTGATTTACAGAGCTTTTCAGTTTCAGGAGGTCTCATTTATTAATTATTACTATCAGTATCTGTGCTACTGGGGTTATATTTAGGAAGTGGTCTCCTGTCCCATTGCGTTCAAATGCACTTCCCACTTTCTCTTCTATAAGGTTCAGTGTGGTTAGCTTTATGTTGGATATCAGTGTGGCGATTTCTCAGAAAATTAGGAAACAATCTTCCTCAAGACCCAGTAATACCATTTTTGGGTATATATCCAAAGAATGCTCAATCGTGCCACAAGTACATGTGCTCAACTATGTTCATGGCAGCATTGTTTGTCATAGTCAGAACCTGGAAACAACCGAAATGTCCCTCGACTGAAGAATGGATAAAGAAAATGTGCATTTACACAACAGAGTACTACACAGCAGAAAAAAAATGACATCTTGAATTTTGCAGGAAAATTGATGGAGCTAGAAAATATTGAGTGAGGTAACCCAGACACAGAAAGTACTCATTTATAGATGGTTTTTAAACACAAAGCAAAGAAAAACAGCCTACAAACCACAATCTCAGTGAACTTAGACAATAATGAGGACACTAATAGGATACTATGTTACTTACATAGATCTATTCTAAATGAGAAGTGAAAAAGACAAGATCTCGTGAGTAAATTGGGAGCATGGGGACCTTGTGGAAGGATTGAAAGGAGGAGGAAAGAGGCAGGGAGGGGAGCAGAGAAAAATGTAGAGCTCAATAAAAATCAATAAAAAATAAAAAAATAAGTGCACATTCCACCACTGCCTTGCTTGTTTGTTTTTAATATTTGTTTCTGTTTTGATCCCTATAAACCACCAGTTTGTATTCTACAATATACAGAAAAAAATTCTTTTTCTATCTACCATATTGACAACATGGAATTTTATGTAACAACATGTTATTTTATCTTGACTGAGCATTCCTTGGAAGTACTCATATTACAGAGTTAGCTGCCAGTCCACAGTGCTATTCAATGGTGGAAAGAGGCTAGAATGAAGAAGTTTGCCACAAGATCATGATCTCAAGTTAAGACACTTGGTAGCAAAACTTAGTTCTTCTAAGTTTCTGTCAGACAAACAATCTTTATCATTTATTTAGGCTTAATATGAAAAAGGAGTGACCTTTGAACTTTGAGAGTTATAATTCAATGGCATTTTTCATAAGTCAAACTGAAGTGATTTTCCCCAGTTATAGCATTTTGTAATAACACATTTGATATTTAAAGCTATATTATTCCTGATATTTTAAATTATCAAGTAGTTGTATGCACATACATTTTCTGTTCACACTCAGTGAGCTAGCAGCTTAAAGAACATCTAAATTCTCCTAATTGACCCCAACACATAAAAATGTTGACATAAGCCAGGCAGTGGTGGTGCACGCTTTTAATCCCAGCACTTGGGAGACAGAGGCAGGGGAATCTCTGTGAGTTTGAGACTAGACTGATCTAAAAAGAAAGTTCCAGGACAGGCTCCAAAGCTACAAAAAAAAAAAAAAAAAAATTCTTGTTTCAAGAAACAAACAAAGAAACCAAAAAGTTGACCTAAGACACAGTAAGTATATAATACACATGTGTTAGTTTTAAGATACTAAATTACATACATAAGCTTTCATAAGATACTATTTTTCCTGTAGTGTTCTCAAAGTTATTATGTAAAGTAAAAGCAAAGTTCTAAAACAATATGCAGGGGGTGAATTTATTTGTTTTCACTAAAGTTTTCTCATGGTGTGTTTAGTGTCCTTAATAATAGTAGATATTGGAAATCATTATTCTGCCAACTGGAAAAATATTTTCAATGTTACCTAAGAAAAAGTGAACATGATCTAATGGACTATTTTTCTTTTTTTAAATTTTTATTTAACACTTGCCACTCTTTAAAGAAAATAAAAGTATGAATACAAAGAACATAGTAAAGCAATACATAACTATGCCTGTCTGTCAGCATTATTAATGCTTTATTCAGATCAGCTACTAGGAACAACTGAAGAAAGCGATTGACAAGAAGACATCAGTGAGTGATGGTTGAAAGAAAACAGAAGGTGTAATCAAATCTTCATTCTCCCCTAATCTATACCAAACTTTCGAGAGTTCTGTTTTTGGCTTTGTTACACAGTGCCTTAATTCACAACTTCTGACATAGTTCATTATCTTCTTTCAAAGAAAATGTCTTTTAATTCTGGGCTTTGCCAAAGCTTCGTGTGGGAAGAGCTTAGATGGATGCAGCTGGGAAGCGTCAATGCCTGGGAAAACTGTGTTCTCACCCACGATTGTCTTCTATGCACAGACACAGACTCAGTCCCTGTGCCCATGCACAACAAAGATAATGTCACTGTTTGGGAGTCGTGAGTTAGCAGAGTAGGGCGCGTGCCTCGATCTTTCTGTGCTAGAAGTACTCAATTACTTTTGGTTTCAGACTTTTAGACAGCTGAATCAAAAAAAAAGTCTAATCATATATTAGAGGATGATGCTCATTTGTTCCGTGTTGCTTGCTTCTCCTGAATTCATGCTTCGTTAATAAACATGATTTCCTGCCACTCTTGTAGTTTAACATTTCCAAAACGGGGACAAGTACATGCTGGTTGTACACTTTTCAGCATTTGAAGAGAAGGACAAGGGGCAGTAAAGTGTTCCTGCCGTGACTCTATAGTAGGAACTGAGGGATTAACCGAGACCTTCACCAGGGTAACTTCCTTCATTTGTGCCTCTAAGTCTAGGATTAACAAATTTACAGTTTTGAAGCAATTAATAACACACGTATGTCATCAAACACAAAGGGGAAGAAATATGGACTCAGAGGTTCAGAGGGACTTGGGTTCAGGTCGAATACTCTTCATCAAGTGACACCTGCTCTCTCTCTCAATCTTCATCAGTAAATTGGGATATCTGCTTCAGAGACCTTATATAAAGCATAAACTATATTCTTCAGAAAATAATAAAATGTCAGTATAGTATCTATGTCCATTAGTAAGTAGTTATTATGGGCAGCTTTATTAATGGCAGACAGAATTTGTACAGAATTAGACAGACAGTGAGAAGGTTCTCTGATATTATTAAACACAGAATCCCTGCCCTAACTTTGAACCCATTGATGGATACACATTGTTTAATGTGAAAATTCAAGAAGAGAACATGAGGAAGCAAGGCACTTGCAGTTCTAAGTAAGCTATATAATGTATTGAAATGTAAGTTAGTGGGGTTTTACTGTTTATTTCAAGTGACAACTGATGCATAAAGAATTTATTTTCCGGAATGATATACACTTTGTTCTCATCTACAGAGGATTAATGAGGGCTGGATTGCAACAATGATTTCCATATGTCAGCTTTCTACATGCAATGCATTCAACCACAGCCTTAAAGCTGCTAGTATGTGATACTGCAGTGCATTCAATATTATGAGTGAATTCTTTGTTTTTTCATTGATTCATCAAGATTGTTAACTTATTAGATCGCTTACACAGTAATTCCTAAAATTCCACTCATTTCCAATAAATATGACATATTTTTCTAGAAATAGAAACAAATAGAATTAAATAGTAAGAATTAATAATATTCTCCATTGTGGCAAATATGTCTGCTCCATGTCTGGGTGTCTGATTATTATAGAAATAAGAATGAGATATTTTGAGACAATACCTTTTGAGAATATCTGCAGATATATCCAAAAAGAAAAGCTATTTGCACCCTTGAGTTTTGGCTTTTTTTTCCTATTTCTTAGTTATTATTGTTAGTGGAGTTGGCATCTGGAAAAACAAAAATGAAGGACAGAATAGAAACAGGCAGTCTGTATAGACTCACCAGTTAAGAAATTTAGATATTTATATGGGCATTCTAATAATATAAGTCAGTAATAAATGGGGCTTCAACAGGAAACTTGAAGCTCCATTTTCCTTTAACTTATTTAACTGGCCTCATTTCTTCAGGTCACATGACTTTGGCGAGCCTTTATATGAATGGATGAGGCACCAGATTCCTGTTGTTTATGAAATTAGGTCATTGCACCTTACCTAAAATGTTGCAAGTTTCAGATGCTCTTAGAATTTATAGTATCAGTGTACCCATCATAATTATTGAGGTAGCAAATCCTTTACAACAGCTCGAGTGTATTTTCTGCTGGGTTTACTGCGAGGATTCAGCTGCTTGCAGGCTGCTGGAATAGGTTCTTCAGTCTGTGTTCTTGTCCAAAGGGCTACATAGTACATGACAGCTCAGTTCAAAAACATGAGCAGTGACAGAACAAAAATGAGTGAGTGACTGCAAAGTCATAGCCCTTTACAATGTGTAATATAATCTTAAAATGGCATCCTGTCATCATCATGAGTCACTGGATGTGCATGAAGAGAAGCATGAATAACTGGAGTTGAGAATTGCTAGGAATTGTGCCAGAAAGTGGCTTAACACAAAGAGCAGTTCTTGCTTTGGCTGGTTGAGTTACTGGGAGAAAAGTGTAACAAGGCTTCAGCTGGAGGCAAGCTGGTAATCATTAGGATAATCTTAGCCTGGAACAGCTATTACAGATTAAATGAGGGACCCATTTCTCAGGTGACTTAACCTTCCATGGCCTGTTCAGTCTGGCAGCATGACAACCAACTGTCTTAAGTGTCTGAAACAGAATTGAAACAGCTGCTCTTTAACCTGACTTCTGTGGACTCACAAAGAGAGAGGTATACTTGGTTATCATCAAGATTATTATGGAAACTTTCAAACCTGAAAAGTAAAATGATAATTCTTTTTAAATATTTGTTCAATGAATGGATAAGTTAGATAAAATACAGAGTAAGGAAGTGACCTTTCTCAAATTTCTGCTTCTTATGAAGTGTAGCATCAGCAGAAGTTTGTTGAAGGACAGCTGAGAAACAGATATATTCATACAATCATGTAACCATATAATGCTCTATATTTTTACAGCATTGACTGAACTAGAATTGTGTTATAGGAAACTTTGTGAAGTATAATAAAAAACTATAAAATACTGGGAGTGACATATTGAGATCAGAAAGTTCTCTTCTGGGGTAAGTGATTCTTAGAAAAAATAAATGGAAAACTAAAATAATTTAAGATAATCTCTTAACAGAAACTGCTCAGAGCAGTGGTAAGATTTGAATTATCTGTCTGAAAGTTACATGATTGAAGACTGGTCCTTGATACAGTGGTGATGCAATGGGAACTTAAAGGGGGAAGCAGAATAGTGGGAAGAAATGAAGGCATTGTAGGCAGCATCTTTGAAATGGATTAAAGCTACTCTTCCCATATTAGTTCTAACTAAAACAAGTTGTCATGAAAGAGAGAACCTTTCTGTCTCACTGTGAGATCCTCTCTTCTGGCTGTGTTTTCTCTCATGATCTTTAAGAATTTTGAAAAGCAGACAAGAGGTCCCTCATCAAAGGCTGAACAGAGAAACTATCCAACCCTGGAGTTTAATGCTTTAGAACTGGGAGCTGATAAATCTCCTGTATTGGTAAAACCACAGCTTCAGGTATCTAGTTAGCTGCAGAAAACTGAATTACACAACCTTTAAAATGGGCTTGTTTTAATGCTCTAGCCTCTATCTATCTCTATAGGTATTCCTAATCTGTCCTTTAGCTTCTCTCTTCACGGTACAGGAATGTTTGAATCTAAAAGATCCAGGAAAAAGAACTACAGTGAAGATGTAAGCATGATGTGGAGAGGACATCCTGCTGTTTTTCATTGTTCTCTTTTCCTTTGCTGTGCTTTCCATTCTCACAGTCTTGTAGCTGTGCTGGATTTACAGCTCAGCAGTTCCCCTTCACATACCTCTTAAGAGAACAGATGATGTTTCCGTTTAGGAAGCTGAGAGAAGAATGCACTCTGTGAGATGGCTTAGGAACAGGGACCTGAACAGATACTCTCCTGTTGTAGCAGACACATATCTGGTAATTGGTGCCCAGTCACAAACAATCCACAGGTTTCATTTTTGTTTTTAAATGATTGTTTGCATAAATGCACCACTCCTTACATAAACCATAATCAGTTTTTCAAGCAATTTTGTCCATTTATATATAATACCAAGTTGACCAGACAACGTTAGCACTTAACAGAGATAATGAATTTGGAAACTTTGTTTACAGCTATGGGACTAGAGTGCCTGATAATATTCTTATATTCTTTGTTTTCAAATACACCCAAAAAATTGATCTCATTTTCCCCAAGAGACAGCATATCTAGACATCCATTAAGATTCACAAAGTAGTATCTCTCCCATGCTGAGTTTAATGCTAGTTTCTGTCTTTCTTACTGAAGGAACAGTGACATATTTGATGTTTTTATCTGCATTTGCACCAAGAAAAAAAAAACAAACAGTAAAATTTAGGGGCACTTTGTAGCTTATATGATTGCTAAGCTACAACTTTACAATCATATAAGAGGCAGATGGTTAACTATCATATAGGTAGGCAAGGGGATTTATTTGTTTGAAAATGCACAGAGAAACAATTACTTGTAACATGGTACCTGAAATAAAATTTAACACCCCAAGAGATTATATATTTGTGATTTCCTAAGGATATTATGCAGAACATATCTTATAAGTTGTTCAACATATTTTATTTTGAATGATTTTAAAAACAAGAATAATATATTTATTCATATAAAGAAAGATGCTTTTAGGCCTGATAATGACGTGAGTTGATACTACATTATTATTTTTAAATTTGCCTTTTTTCTGTCATGTAAGTAGCTTTTAGAGTTGTTCAGTTGTTTGTAACTTTGTCTGATTGATTGGTTTTTGAGACAAGGTCTTGTAATTAACCCAGAGTGGCTTCAGTCTCAATATGGAGCCCCGGTAGGTGTTGAATTGGCCATCCTCCTGCTACAGTGTCCTGAACGCTTGGATTGTAGGTTTGTGATTTTCTGATGGCTTCTGCCTTGCTTTTATATACCTCTTGACTAAAGACTGGAAACTTTTGTGGCTACACATGTGAAAGACAGCACATCTAGTCATGGTGGCTCATAGAAATGTGGCTTAGACCTTACTTATTATTTGAAAGATACAATAAAATATTCCTGACTACCCATCTTCAAGTAAATTTCCATCAACATTTATTGATTGGTAAATTGCCACATGTTCAAGTCAAAATAATAACAACAAAGAAGTACTGTGATGATCTTCATGATTCCCCCTGAAAACCTTTGACCAGGGCTGGTATGAAACTGGCCTTACCTGAATGTGGTCATGAGAAACATCTTGGACCCTTGGGAAAAGGTCACGATGGGGGAAAATAGTAGAAGTATACATAGGTATGAGATGTACACCCAAGTGTACATAAAGAAGACCTTTAAGAAAAATTCCAAGCTCTTAGAAAGTTCTAAGTTCAGAAAATTCTGTCTTCTGTCCCAAATTCCTGCTTGACAATTTTCCAAGAAACTATGACCTGATATATGACCCATGGCATTTTTTAATCACTTTTGAGCCCTATGTATTGTTTTATTTCCCTTCTAAAATTCCAATGAGAGGGCTAATGTCTTTTAAAAAAAATCTTCAGCTTTTTTTCAGAAACAACCTATATTGATTTTAAGTGGGAACCAGAATAATGAAATAATGAAAATAATGAATCAGAGAATTTGATTGGTAAATAGCAAACCTATATTAAATTTAAAATTAAAACATTACTAAATGAGGTCATATATAGGTGAGTATCTACAATAGTTCAAACAAAGGGCAATGGGAAAGAATGACTTGAAATGATTAAGAAATTACTCATATACAAAAAACTCTGTGTCTAGTTGAATTCATGATGTCTAATCAATCTATATTTTGCACATAACAGCTTTGGATTCAGACATTGTCAACAAGTAGCTAAATGACAGTGAGTAAAATACTTTCAACGAAGTATTGAGAGATACAGTAATCATAGGTCATTTTAAATGAAACTAAAATATTTCTAATATAATTATTTAGGCCATTTATAGGGCAAGCTTTTATAGAAACATATTTACAAATCTATACATTTATTGTGTAACAAAGCTTTTCCTATGGAGGTACCACAAAGAATTCTATTTGATAGTTTTATGTCAGCTTGACACATGCTAAAGTCATTTGAGGAGAAGACACCTCAATTAAGAAAATGCCTCTGAAGCCTGTAGGAAGTTTTCTTAATTAGTGATTGATGTGGGAGGTCCCAGACCATTATGGATGGTACAATCCCTGTCTGGAAGTCCTGGGTTTTATAATGAAGCAGGTTAGACAAGCTAGAAGGAACAAGCCAGTAAGCAGTACTCCTCTATGGCTTCTGCATTAGTTTCTGTGTCCAGATTCCAGTTCTGCTTGAGCTTCTGTCCTTACTTCCTTCAGTGATGGACTACAATGGGCAAGTCTAAACCAAATAAGCCTTTTACTCCCCAACTTGTTTTAGGTAATCAGGTTTTGTCATAACAATAGCAACCCTAACTAGGACAGTGTTCCAGAAAGACCTAAGAATGGCTACCACCAAAATTCAACTTGGTGAACCAATGAGTTTTATTAGGCTTACTTAAAGGAGCAGAAATGACTCAAAGACTACTGCATCACCAAAAAACATGCCAACATGGGTTAAGAGTGTTTGAGTGACTGAATTGGTCTAAACACCTTACAAACTGCTCTGCTGGTTTCTGCTTCTTCCATGAGGCTGGTATTATCTCAAAATCTCATTTGCAGCTTGACTTCTCTGAGAGAGACTCACAACTTTTATTGATTACCCTTCCAAGAAGGGCCTAATGAATCTGGTCAGTTTCAGGAAATTTCTGAAGCTATTTTATGTTGTTTTCCTCCCTGATTATTGAGCTTTCTATAAGGGTGGAATGTTTCAATGTTAGAGGAAACAGAGAAATAACAGCATTGTATATGTGGAAGAAGCTTTAGAATTTACATGTGAGGAATGTATGCAGGAGGAAAAGAATTTTTTCTAGATCTAGGCTTTGTAAAGCTTGCTGTAATCTCAGCACTTGACTGTACTAAGAGACTGGTTAGTTCAAAAAGCACCCTAAGCTACCTAAGGTCACCCAGTTTCCACTTCCACCAAAAACAATACTATAAGTACCAGTGATTCGACTAAGCAGGTTAGAACTTTTGTTTATTGGTGCAAGACAATTGTATTCTGTCAATTATGTTTTGAATAAACACTGATTGGCCAGTCAGGACAACCAGACAGGAAGTAGAGGTGGGGCAAGGAGAACAGGAATATTCTTGGAAGAAGGAAGCTCTTTCTGCAGTCCTTCCCAGACCATGGAAGAAGCAGGATGTGACCTACCCTGCTGTAAAAGGTACTGAGCCATGTGGCTAACATAGATAAGAATAATGGGCTAATATAAGTTATAAACGCTAATATGAAGCCTGAGCTAATGGGCTAATTAGCTTATAACTTATGGAGACCTCTGTGTGATTTTCTTTGGAGCTAGACAGCTGTGGGACCTGGTGGGAGGACAGAAACCCCCAACAAGCAGGCCCTCATGTTACAGTTTATACTACCTGGTTAAAATTTCACTTTATGTGTAGTTTACATATCAGAAAACAAAAAGTGGGCAAGTCTGTAGGAACTGATGATAATCTCGTGGAATATAATTCGTTTTGATTTGGCTATTTTCTAACGATGAGAAAACACTAAATCATGGACATAATTTTCTGTTTGTTTCACTAGGATTAACCCCATGAGCTCAATGTTATGTTTTTCTAAGTGTGTTCATTGGTAAAAAACAAAATTATTTCCTCTCCAGTTCCTCATTCATGAAATGAAAAATATTCATAAAAACTGGCTTGTGTGTGATGATCCAAACAAATAAAATTATTACTGGCCAGCAAGAAATAATGACTTTCAGATAATTGCTGTGCTGATGCAGATGATTTATGCAAATCTTTTATCTTTGCATTCAAGGCCCATCTCTATTCCTTCAACCACCTAAAGCTACATTCAAGGAAGTTCATTTCTCAGAGACCAGATTTTCTTTATACTCACTAAGCTTGATGTTCGCAAATCTGCAACTACTTAGAAGCATAGCAAAAATTTTTCTACCATCCAATTTCACCACCAAATTAAATTAATTTTAGTTAGAGCCTTCCTTGTCTTTTGTTGGTTTTCTTTGAAATTTATAGATTTCAAAAATGATTTTTCAATGTGTGTATTCATCTTCTTGGTGACTCCTTTCCATGTTATTTTCTATTATCTACTTTGGGTTATATTTACCACATTTGTGTCTATCTTGATTCTACTTCTATGTGGAAGCTCTATTATTCATCATTTCAACCTTGGCTGGCATATAACTTAACTTTTAATACAGTCTCCTGGACATACATCAAATAAGCACAATAATGTTACCCAACAGTTAGGAACACCACCTGCTCTGACAGAGGGCCCAATTTTAATTCCCAACACCCACATGGTGGCTCAAACCCATACACATAAAGTAATATAAATTTTAAATATTTAATAACATGAGTTTTTAGTTGTTGTAATAAAAATGTATAATTACAGAATTAAGAAGGCAGAGGTATAGGGAATGAAATTTAAGGCCAATTATGGAAATCTATCAAGACCCGGTCAAAAAGAAAGTAAAAAGAATTAATGGTTTACTGTGGAGATCTTAGGAAGCCCTATGTGAATGTGTGTGGGGGGGTAAATACGGTCCTAAGTGAATGTGTATTACTGACAAAGTCCAAGGGCTCAGCTGTATAGGACTTGGCAAAATCTTAATCTGGGTGAGGCTCAGTGATATTACAAAGCCCAAGTGGTTAGTGTCAATTGACCAGTGTGTGCAAAAACTAGCAACTACAACTTTCTCTTCCAGATTGGAGACTTCCTACTGAGAGATTAGCTACTTCCTCTTCCTATGCTGTAAATAATAAATGGTCTGCGGTTTCAGGTTGTTGTATAATTGGTGTGCATGACCCAACCTTCCCCAAATTGTGTGTTCTATCTTCATTCCCTCATTGACCACCTAGGTTTCCAAGGGCATGTCATGTAGAACATGGCAGTTATACTTGTTTCTGAATCCCAGGGAACTGTTTCTACACTAGAAAGATTTCTTTTAGTTTGTTCTTGTTACATTAAAATCTTCCTATTGCATCTTAAACTGTTTAAGAATTCAATTCAGAATGTTAATATTACTGCTCATTTAATTTTCACATAAAGTACTTGCTTCTCAAGTGTATGCATAAAAGAGAAGGGATTTCAGATAGCCATTGAATGGTCAGTAATTAGTCCATAACTTATTTCCCTCCTCATTCTATATATACTTGTAAATTCTCAGACACTCACACATAAATCAGAGCTTACTTCTCTGTCATTTGCTTAATCTTATGGATTGGTTGGATCTTAGTGGTCTTCTGGCAAGCATGTATGAAAGATTCTTGGGTGCAATTGCTTTTCTTTCCTAGGTTGCTAAAGAAGTACATGTTCACTGTCTCGTGGCCTTGGAGAGAAGTCAGAGACTTTTAGATGATAGCCATTGTGACCAAGCAACATAAACTACAACCACATCTGTACAAATAAAATATCTTGAAAATGCCTTAAGTAGCCTTCATGAGAGTAATAAAAAAATGAAGATGGTAGCATTTAATAAGAGTCTGCTTGTTTGTTTAGGGCTGCTCAGCCCTGAAGTAATCACATAGAAATTGTATTAATTAAATTATTGCTTGGCCCATTAGCTACTCTTACATATTAATTTAACCCATTTCTAGTAAACTGTGTATTGCCAAGTGGCTGTAGCTTACTGGGTAAAGTTCTGGAATCTGTCTTCAGCAGAGCTATATGGCTTCTTCTCTCACCCCACCTCTTTTTTCCAACATTTAGTTGTTTTCCTCACCTATCTCTTTTCTAACCTATCAGGCCAAACCAGTTTCTTTATTCATTAAGCAATAAAAGCTGCACATAGACAGAAGGACCTCCCACACTATTTCCCCTTTATAAAGGAAGGCTTTAACTTTAACATAGTAAAGTTACATATAAAAATGGTTATCAAGCAAGAATTATAGTTATGATATTAAAATCTACTTTATCTTTTCTCATAACTAAGGGAAACTATAACTATCAATTCTTCAATTCCATCAAAGATCACAGCAGGATATAATATTACCTAAGTAAACAGGAAGTACATTGTAAGCAACTTCCAAAACTCTATATTTGACAGAGACATCTTGCTGCCTGGACAGTCACCCAAAGTTCTTCTGTATCATTGGGGCATCGAATCTTCAGTGCACAGTCCCATAGTGTCTATCAGACTTTTCCATGAAGCAGTAAATTTCAAATACAGTTCCACCTATATTAACAATTTTCAGTCACTTTCCTTTGCAGAATGTCTGGCAGACTCATGAAGCAAGAACCTCAAAATACTGTGTCACCTTCAGGAAAGTTCAGCAGTCATCTTTTCATGGGTCCCACATGTCCAGCTCACACAGCATAACATCAAGAAGTCCAGGCAAGGGCAGTTTCTTGCACAAAGGCTAACTAAATCCATTAGGAGCCCCTTCAGTGCCGATTTTTTTCTCTTGAAGTAATTGGTGCTGCCAGGAGCAGTGCGTAGCAATATCATGAAAAGTCCTAAGATCTTAAACATTTTAAATGGCATATTCTGTTAGTCTTTGAGAGGATTGAAGAATAACTACCGATCTGAAATATATCTCTGTACATCTAGGAAACCAAACTAACATGACTACAAGCTTGACTAATATAAATGACTATCTATTAACTTATATTTCTTAATTATACATTACATTTTTAAATTAGTTGGACAAACACAATGTCTTAATCAAGATCAAAAATACATATACACAGTATAACAAATTTTTTCTAAAGCTTGTATCAATAAACCAAATCAATAACAATGCAAACCTCTATAGCATATTTCCCTTTAAATGTAAATAAACATTCATAAACAATATTTTGAATAATGGGCATAGTTCTCTCTAAACTGCTTCCTGCTTTTTGTCAGGTGAAGTAATTTTTAGGGGTGTTCATGTTGACCTTTCAGGGGCTCTTGGTTCATCAAACCACACTAATCTGGAAGGATTTCGCAGGTTCTCATCTTCTGTGGAAACAAAAGAAGAACCTCTTTTCCAAAACAATATAACCTTAGACTCAAATTCAGAAATCAAGATACCTTTAAAATATATATGCTGGTTTAGCTTAGCAGTCCATACACTGAAATGTTTCTTGTTACATGGCTCTTTAACTATCAAAAAATTCAAAGAAAACAATATACATAATCCATTCTCTCTGTGCACTTTTCATATTTATGTGGCTTAGTTTTTTTAACATTTAATGTATGACTGTCTGTATGTTATCTCTTTAAAGTCTTTGTTTGATTTTCTTTATTTATTTTTTATTAAAAAATTTCCACCTCCTCCACACCTCCCTATTTCCTCCCACTCCCCCCACTCCCCATGCCCCTCTCTCCTCCCCCTCCCCCTCCCTCTCCAGTCCAAAGAGCAATCAGGGTTCCCTGCCCTGTAGGCAGTCCAAGGTCCTCCCCACTCCATCCAGGTCTAGGAAGGTATGCATCCAAACAGGCAAGGCTCCCACAAAGCCAGTACATGCAATAGGATCAAAACCTAGTGCCATTGTCCTTGGGCTCTCAACAGCCCTCATTGTCCACCATGTTCAGAGAGACCTGTTTTATCCCATGCTTTTTCAGTCCCAGTCTAGCTGGCCTTGGTGAGTTCCCATTAGACCAGCCCCACAGTCTCAGTGGGTGGGGGCACCCCTCACGGTCCTAACTTCCTTGCTCATTGTCTCCCTCCTTCTACTCCTCATTTGGACCTTGGGAGCTCAGTCCAGTGCTCCAATGTGGGTCTCTGTCTCTATCTCCATCCATCGCCAGATGAAGGTTCTATGGTGACATGTAAGATATTCATTAGTATGGCTATAGGATCGGGCCATTTCAGGCTCTCTCTCCTCAGCTGTCCAAGGACCTAGCTGGGGACATCTCTCTGGACCCCTGGGAACCCCTCTAAAGTCAAGACTCTTGCCAACCCTAAAATGGCTCCCTTAATGAAGATATATACTTCCCTGCTCCCATATCCACCCTTCCTTTATCCCAACCATTCCATTCCCCCAAGCTCTCCCAGTCCTCCCCTTCTCACTTTTCTCTCCCCATCTCCCCTTTCCCCCATCCCACCCCACCCCCTAGTTCCCAATTTTTGCCCAACAATCTTGCTTGAATTTTGCATGCAAATGGTTGGAAATAGAAAACACTATACTGAGTGAGGTAACCCAGACCCAAAAAGATGAACATGGGATGTGCTTACTCATAATTGTTTTTTTGCCATAAATAAAGGACATTGAGCCTATAATTCATGATCCTAGAGAAGCTAAATAAGAAGGTGAACCCAAAGAAAAGCATATAGTTATCCTCCTGGATATTGGAAGTAGACAAGATTGTTTAATTTTTTTAAACAATTCACTTTTTTCCAACTTTCTATACTCTTTTTCTTCTCTCCCCCAAGCCTATTTATATTTATTCAACACTGTGACCCATTTAGAGGTCTTTTCCATCTGAATCTGTCTTTATTGTGTAGCTGTAAATATCTTTTGATGAGGAGCACTTTTTTTAGCGCTAAGTGGGCATGGCTAAGTCCAACTCCACAGTCCTGCCTGCTTGCCTCCACACAGTCCAACATGGAGGAGACATGTTCGCTGCTTCTGAGAGTCATGCACATTGCTCCATTTTCAGGCACACAGAGGGTCTATATTTCCATTAAGCAAGTTGTAGCACTCTGCTCCCAAAACCCATTTAAATGCTCGATAGCTGGACATCATCAGAGCCGCCATTTCAAAACAGCATGCCTTTTTTTTTCTGCCATCGCTGAATCAGGAAAATCTCTCTTAGACAGGCTGCTGCATGCCACCAACAAAATGCTGGCTACCATGAAGCCATGCTTAACTCTATTCTTTTGAGTCTAAAATTACTTTTTAAGCTTTTAGGTTTTACATGGATATAGCTAGCACATGTTGGAGCAACAATTTGTAGTAAGGAGACCACTTGTTTCCTGGCTGTCAGTAACTCAGACCCAAAATAATCACAAGAGATGGTATTAATTAAATCACTGCTTGGTCCACTAGCTCTAACTTCTTATTGGCTAACTCTTATATCTTTAACCCATTTCTAATAATCTGTGTATCACCATGTGGCTGTGGCTTACTGGGTAAAGTTCCTGCATCTGTCTCCGGCTGGGCTACATGACTTCTTTCTCACTCTGACTCCTTTCTCCCAACATTCAGCTTAGTTTTCCACACCTAGCTCTGTTCTACCTATTAGGCCAAGCCAGTTTCTTTATTCATTAAGCAGTAAAAGCAACACAAGACAAAAGGATCTCCCACACCAGTAGCATGCCAAAGGATTTAGTTACTTATTAAGCAATCATAATGACTACGAGACATAATTGATGAATACTGCCTCACAACATTACCACCCTATCTGTACTTGAGAAAATTGATAATATGATGAAACAATAATGATGAGAATTTCTACTTCTCAGTGTCAGTGAGATGCCAACGGTGATTAGATGCCTCACACAATTTAATTCCATTTCATGTTATGAGAACAACATCTCTATGAATTGGGTAGTGTTATTCCTATTTTATTTTCAGGGAAATTAGGAGTCTGTTATTTACTAAAGGTCAAAGAGTTAAAGGACTTAGTTTCTAAGCTACAAATCGATGGTCATCATTAAAAGACGATAAAACTGTCTCTACTCTTTGCAACTCTCCCATTTCAATCTTCCCATTTTATCTTCCCACACCAATGCAGTACTTATTGTGATCAGTCCCACGCTGTTTATTCCCATTTTTAAGAACCTAGGATTGGGCTTTCTTTCCATGGCCTCCTAACATTGGTGTGAGATTATTTGAAAATGAAAATCAGCTAAAGTAACTTGTATTTTATTAGATAGTGTAGTGGCAAAAGAATAAAAATTGGTGGTGTGAAAAAGGTTTGTCATATATTAGTGAAGCCTTTACTGCCCCCAAAAGTTATGTTAATAGATTGCTGTGTCAACTAGAATACCCTACATTGTTAAATCTGATTCTGTGTTAAATAACTAAAAAAGGAACCCTGCGGGGAGCATGATAGAAAGAAAACAGCTTTCAGAATCATTTTGATTCCCATTTCTAGTAATTAGCGCTGAATAATCCTATCATTCTATGGATATTACAGCAAGAAGAACCCGCGTACTGTGTATGTGCATGCGTGTGCAAGTACACATGCAGGGGATGGGGGGCTCTGTTAGTTAAATGCCTACAGTCACAGCATGAATGCCTGAGTTCTCCAGTACCCATGTCAAAGCCAGGTGTTGTTGCACTTGTCTGTAATCCCAATGTCACCTCAAAGAGGATAGTCACAGGGATGCATGGATCCCTAGAGTTCATTTGCCAGTCAGCTGAGATGATTTATGAGCTACAGGTTTAGTCAGTGACCCTATCTCAAAATGATAGGTAGAGTATGACAATGAAAGATGTTTAATGTCAGCCTGTGGTTTGCACAGATACATATACCCACCTAAACATGTACATATACCAAACACATATACAAATAACAATGATAAATGGAGTGCTGGAGAGATGGGTCAGTGGTTAAGAGTGCCTACTCTTCTTGCAGAGGACATGGGTTTGATTTCCAGCACCTATGTTACTGCTCCCAAGTATTTGTAACTCTAGTCCCAGGGAATCAAATGCCTTTACATAACATGTTATACACATGCATGAAAAGCTTTTATACACATAAAATACAGTAAAATATAATTTTAAAAATACATGAATAAGTAAAATAAATAAAATTAAAGATGAGTGGATAAAAAAGAGCATCTCAGGCAATATCTTAAAGTGTTAATCCATTGATGTAATCTGCCTTTTATTCAGTACAACCTGTTGGTTTGATATGTCTGAATATATGTGGAACCCCCCCCCCAGAATTTACAGATGAAAAATCACAAATGCAATGTTCAAGTTCTTGAGGAAAGAATGGCCTGTAAAGATTTATGCGTCAGAAATAGAAATCACTACCCTTTTTAAGTATGCCTGCTATAGCTTCACTAGTCCCTTACGCTGAATTGAAAAGACAATATCTATGTACCAGAACCTAAGCCAGTATGAGACTTGGAGTTTGATAGTGCTCTGAACTTTGATCTGTCTGTTGTCTGGTCTTTTGATGTCTTGTGGAGGCCCAAAACTGTGAGCCTATTTCTACCTTCTATGAAGATCCAAGAGTTACAGATTTCTTGAAGCTTTTAACAATTATGGTTACACACCCTAACCTAAGGGGTGGTTATTTGGTGTTTTGAACATTAAGGTGGTGGTCCATACAGGTAGATCCTCCCCACCCTGACCAAAATTCAGAGAGTTAAAGTATATTTCTGCTCCTTCTTTTGAATTAAAAGGTTTGACCTAGAAAGTCTTCATGATAATTGATATAGGATGGGTTCATTGAATAAACAGCAGAATGCTTTTCTCAGGAATCAATGACTTTTTATCTCATATTGAAGCAAGTAACTGTTTTAGTTGTCCTTTTTATCATGTTAAAGGAGTATTTTGACTTATTTCCCTGTTTATTTGGGGTATCAAAGTATACAGAAAATTAAATGCAGGATATTTCAGCATTCACTGGAACTCCCTCCTGGTACTATCCTATGTTTCTGTTTTATTATTTTCACTTGCATCTTCATTGTCTTTATTTATTTGCTTTTCTAATCCCTATGCCCCTATCCTGGTTAAAGGTATAGTTGTTGAAGTTTGTCCCCAACAATGTGGTTGCTCAAACAGACAAAGCTAATAAAATATGTGGCGATAGGTGAGAAACAGTTCATATTTGACTGAAAGCACTATTCCTTTCTGAAGCAAAAAGGCATGAAGGAAAGTGAGTGCAATGGTATGCAAGCATGGGTATGTCGAAAGGTTCTAGTAACATCAGTAAAGAGAGTATGTCTCAAGAGAATGAGTTGGGGAATGATAATAGGAAATGGCATCAGAAATGTACGAGAGGATCTGATTGCTTAAGACGTTAGGGTGTAATGAGAATTCTGCAATTATTCTGTATGAAATAAAGAAATAGAGTTTTAAATCAGAGTAAACTGAGTTAAGGGTATAAGAGTACAGTTGTGCTACAAGTTCAAAGCTATTAGAAGTTGAGTATCTAAACTGGTTGATAAGGACTCAGACCAGGGATTTAGCAAAGACAATGGAAAGAAATAGAAAGAATGTTAAAATGTTTTGGAGATACTATGCACATAATATGTAAATAAGAAGCAAACCTAAGGATGATGGAAGAAGTGACGGTCTGGACAGTTAGAGTCATCCCGACCTGAGATGGGGCAGGGAGAAAATAGTTTAGAGGTAGGATATGAGACATTTAATTTTTAGATTGGTTTATTTAAAATTAAAAATTGAGGTTCAAGGAAGGAAAAGAAATTAATGACCTATAGTTAAAGAGAGATGACATGAAGACTAAAGATTAAGGACTCATTTGTATACTAAGCCATGAACTGCCTAAAGGAATAAGTTTAGAAAGATAGATGACCAAGCTATAAACATCACATCTTGTAATTTAAAATATATGAACAATGAAGATGAACATCCAGATACACTAGGCATGAATGTCCAATGAGGTGAGATAAAACTACCCTTTAGTATCCTTAAGGCAAGTGAAAAAAAGATAAGAAGAAATTGACATATTCCATCTTGGTAAGTCTAGTAAGAAGATTGAGCACTGAGCCTTGGTGTTACCAGTGTATAGATTGTCAGTCATATTGAAGAAATATTTTGGTGAAATGAAAGCAAAATCAATGTGAAAAAACTGACATTTGATGATTTAGAGAAAGTTCACAGTTTCGCATAGCAAGATATCAATGGGTTTAAGCTCTGACTACTAGGAAGTAAGAGTAAGTAAACAAAAAAGCATTGATGAGAAGTGAAGTGTTCATTGTAAGCTAATATGGTTGCTTCTCTAAGGAGGAAAATAAATGACACAAGAAAGGAATGCAGGAGTTGATGCTGGAGGAGCCTTAAGTAGAGCTGTCATGGTGAGGACCTAAAATGGGAGAAAAGTGATTCTTCACAGATACACTAACTGACTTATTGGTTCATGTCCAACACCTGCTTACCTGCTTCACACAGAAGATAATAAGGTCTTATCTTTAATATTTTCAATTAAATGTTCTTTTTTTATTTTTATAACACACATTTTAATTCATTGGACATTATATTCTTATTTTTCTATTTGTAATTTTCAGAAAGCTGCTTATGAACCCCACATTGAGTTTTTTTTTATTATTTTTCCACTCAAAAATTTACACTTCTGGGGCTGGAGAGATGGCTCAGTGGTTAAGAACATTGCCTGCTCTGCAAAAGGTCCTGAGTTCAATTCCCAACAACCACATGGTGGCTCACAGCCATCTGTAATGAGGTCTGGTGCCCTCTTCTGGCCTTCAGGCATACACACATACATAACATTGTATACATAATAAATAAATAAATATTTAAAAAAATTTACACTTCCTTCCCTCCCATTCCCTTCCCACTCCACCACTCACCCTCCTCCTTCCCCCTCCCTCCTTAAGAGAGGGCAGGGTACCCTGCCTGTGGGAAGTCCAAGGCCCTCTCCCCTCCATCCAGGCCTAGGAAGGTGTGTATCTGAATAGACTAGGGTCCCAAAAAGCTAGTACATGCAGTAGAAACAAGTCCTAGTGCCTTTATCAATGGCTTCTCAGTCAGCCCCCATTGTCAGCCACATTCAGAGTCCAGTTTGATCACATGCTCGTTCAGTCCTGGTTCAGTTGGATTTGGTAAACTCCTATTAGATCAGGCACACTCTCTCAGTGGGTGGACCAACTCCTTGCGGTCCAATTAAATGTTCTTTTGAAAATTTATTTGATCACGTACTTATATCATTTACACATATTACACATACACACACACACATACATACACACACACACATACTCACACACACAAATCCTACTAAGTTCATGTAGTGTTTTTTATATTTCTAAGTGTTCATTGTTGACAACTTGATTGAATAATCTGTCAGGGTGCTCATCCCTGGAGAAAACAGATTTTTCCTGTTTCAACAGCCACTGAATGTCTGCAGTTTTTCATTTAGGGGTAGGGCCTTGATAATGTCTTCTTGGTGAAAGTGACCATGTTTGCCCATCAACACATGTATGTTCACAGCCTGCAAATTCCCTAGCACAGAATAGGAACTCATAGTACTGCTGGCGCAGAACAATATTGGGTAGGTGAATATAAACAGATAATCCTCTCCTTGTCAGTGAGCTCCTTCCTTTTTAAATGTGAAGAATATAGGTTTATTGATTATTTACATTGTAGACAAGGACTATTGCGTGATATGGTCTGAAAACAAAGGATAATTACATAGGACAAGTTACAACCAGCTTGTTACCCAAGTGACTATAATGGATGAAAGATGGATGCTTCCACAACCCACATAACAAAGGACACTACTGAAGCAACTCATCTTCCATGACTTTTTAGTACACAGTGGTTCCTAGTTGTATTTTAGTATTAAATATTCCATGTGACATCAGTTCAATGGTCATGCTAAGATGATTCATTAAAAGATATGTGTTAACTGTTAATCAGAATTTAAATGCCCTGAAACCATCTCCTTGGTGTTCTAGAAATACTGAGTAAGAGCTTAACCACTTTCATATCACTTTGTCCCATTGAATCCTCAAAACACACTCTGCAGATAGGTAAATCACTTGCCAAGTCCATGAAATTAACAAGACATATATATATATATATATACACACACACACACACTAAGTTTTGAGAAACAAGAGACTTTGCTGACAGCATAGTAACTTCTTCTTAACAAATTAAAATTCAGAAAATCTACAACATAAAAAAGAATTTGATCCAGGTCAAAGTTTATTATGAACAGTTTGGAGGCATTTTTACAAATATAGCTGAAACTACAGGAAGTGAATATATGTTCCAAACAGACACAAATACACTTTATTTTATCTCATGTATCTGGGCTTAGATAAATCTCTGTGAACATAGTTCAAGAGAGTCAGGGCAAAATAAAAGTGAAGCAAAAATTAGAATACCAAATTATATAGCGTGGTCAACCTTGGCCTTCTGAACATTTAATTAAGAAAAATATTGAGGTTCTCCTTAGCAAGATAATTTTCTGGTTAACTGATGACCCAAGACTATACTGTAATTAGATTTGTTGGTGTGTGTGTATCACCCTCAGGGCATGTTAGTACACTTCTTGTTATTCAAATACTTCAGCATCTGAAGAAGATTTACAACTTCTAGGAGAGTCTGAACTTCATGACCAGACTCTGTCAAAAAATAAAAGTATAATGAAATGAATAAATGCGCAAACACTTGCAAGTGTGTCCTTCTCCATGTTAAATACTTTATGATTTTACACAGGTATTTCTGAAAATTTTATAATATCTTAAATATATGGACTTGGAAGGTGGTTCATAGTGATTCAAATTACAAAACACAGATAGAATTTATTAAAAACTGTTTTATTGTTCTGTAAAATCCACATCACCCTAAATTTTGTTAAATTGTATTTTTTTTTAAAAAAAGGCTTGTGCAATTTTGCATTATGTAAATTGATCGGCACCTTTCTTTGATTTTAGGTAAACTGAAAATTTGAAACTGCTATAGAAAGTCCTTCAATTGTAGCTTCTTTTTACTCCGTTTTCTTAAGTAAAGGCACTGCTATCAGACTGTTTTCATGTGTCTGTTCACATACGCTCATATGTCACACATATGATATGTATTTAGCCCATCTTATCAAGTATCTTCCTAAAAGTGAAGACTCTCATTGAATAGCTTAGATTAGAGAAGTTCAGCAACCCATAGTCTCCATACTCCACATAAACTTACATAATTTATACTTGACTTAATATTTTCAAAAATATTGTTTTCTGAGTGCTTCATCTTAATCTGCCAAACTTATGTTAACTATTGACATTTTTCTGCCGACAGGCCTTACCCAGGTACATATTTATGCCTCTTCCAGATGAGTATACAGAAATCAATTGGTTAATGAGTATATTGAATAAAAATTGGGTTACATTAATTTATTTTATATATTGAGTTGATTATTAAACAATATTAGACTGCTGTCTGCATCTTTTTAATTAAAGTTTTTGTGTTTAACATGCCATTTACATTAATTTAAAACTCTTTAAATGGTATGTAATATTATGGATTATATATTATGTGGTGATGAGGATGTAAGGCAGGTCCTACAGGAGAACAAATTGTTTGGCATTTTATGCCAAAGAGGTGGTTTATATTTATATTGATTTTTAAACAACGTTTTGAGTCCAGTGCAGAATCTGTAACTAATCCTAAAAGAGAAGTTATCTGGGAAGATAATATAATTGTGCGTAATCTAAATCAAAAGTTTTAAGGGTGATTCAAATTAAAGGAGATGTAGGTATTACTCCTTAGGTTTTATGAAGGTAAAATACAACTTGGATATCACTGCCTCATTGATTTATATATTAAATGTAAATATAACTATGTGGCATTCAGGACACAGTTGCAAATCATATTACAAACACCACATTTGAGACAGAAAATATGAAGGAACTCCCAGAAGTCTCTCCTAATTGGTTTTCTTTTATTATAAAAAATCTTGTGAGAAACTAACAGGATATTTGGGGTTGAAAGATTTTGGATCTTGGAAGGATATTAAGCTAAGAACACATTGATTAGACTTTGTTCAGTCTGTACAACTGTCTAAGTTGGATTCCTACACAGAATAATTTACTTTGTGCAACATTCTGTGTGACCCAGATGACATTTATCTACAGATATTGCTCATTTCCTTAACTTTATGTTCACTGCTTCATTGACTGTGTATAGAATATCCAGTTTAGACAGAAGGGTTTGTAATAAGGCTGAGGAAGCTACCCCTCCTGAGTGACACACCACGTAAATCAATGAGCTCATGTGCCTTTGGCAAACTGTGATTGCTGTTCTGCAAAAAAAAAAAAAAAAAAAAAAAAAAAAAAAGCAGGTCACTGACCTTTTGGTAAACTTCTTCATCAGCAGTCCAACTACTTGTTTTTAAACAAAAAGAAAGTCAAGAGAAGAAAGTATAGTGTAGTTGTAGCTCAAAACTGGCAGGTTTGGTTTCACAGATAATAAGAAAAGATGGAGGTAAAATAAATAATTTGGAGAAAAGTGAGCCAACTGAAAATAAAAAAATTGCATTACCAGATAATGACAGGGTCAGATACTGGGCAATGAAAAGGCAGTGACTGTGGGTGATTGTGTAGTTATCATTACAATAGAGGCTTGAGATAGGTTATGTGATTGCAGGCAGGAAGGCTCAGTGGGTAAGGGTTCTTTCTGCCAAGCCTGACAATCTGAGTTAGCTCCACATAACCCAAATGGTGAAAGGAGAAAAACAACTCTTACAAGTAATTCCTTAGATTCTACATCTGTGTGATGGGACATGCTCACACACACACACACACACACACACACACACACACACACACACACGTGTTCTTCTACTTGTTCGCTTGAATAAAAGAGAGGAAGCTAAACTGGATCTACAGAGCCTATGATTCAAATCTAGTCTTATATTTATTTCCTAAGTGACCTGTTATTATAAAAACCTTTCTTTGATGTTTCAAAAGGGGTTAAATTTGCCAGTTCATAGAAGACTCCCAACACAGGTTACTATTGTCTTTGTCATGATATGAAAGTGTCTGCAGTGGGAATTGAAAGCTAGAAGTTCAAATATGAAAAGCCTACCATGGAGAGAAAGCACAGTCATCAATTTGATGAGTTGTGTGGTGATTGCTCTTCCACGTGGAAGCAAATTTTGAAAGCTACCCTTATAATTTCAGTGTGTTACATTTAGCTACATTTGACACAAAGATAGATAGGAGGACAGTAGTGTCTTAGATGTGTCCTTCGTGGTTTTGGGGCAGGGTCAGTGTTGGGGGTGACCCGAGCTCTGTCTTCCGTATTCCTGTTTAGTTAGGTTTTCTCTTTTTTTTATTAATTAATTAATTAATTTAATTATTAAAGATTTCTGCCTCTTCCCCGCCACCATCTCCCATTTCCCCCCCCTCCCCCAATCAAGTCTTCCTCCCTCCTCAGCCCAAAGAGCAAGCAGGTTTCCCTGCCCTGTGGGAGGTCCAAGGACCACCCTCATACTCAGCAACATTCCTCTTATGGTGTTCCTCTAAGTTTTGGGATGGGTTCTTGCTTTGGAGGCCACATTCTGGCCTCACTGCACCAATGTGAGAAGTTCATAGTTTTCAGCATGGTTCATCCTCTATCCTTTACTACCTACAAAGAACTAGCTCTGGCATTAGAGATACTGCTTAAGGACAGTATGCAGGGAAAGCTGTGTGCATTAACTTAGCAAATCCTAGGGACCATGATTAAGGGAGTTGCCCTTTGGCCATTGATTTAAACCATATTCTCCCAAACCAAATCTTCTGCATCAAAGAGTCTGGATCCACCCCTACAGTCTTGTTCCAGTGACTCAAAACCCTGCCCCTACAAACAATGCCCTTCATCATGTGAGTATCACAAGAAAACCACAAGCAGACTTTGCTTTCTTTTCCTGAACTATCAGTCCAGGCTAGTTGCCCTGCTACCACTTGAGGAGAGATGCAAGTCTATTTAAATCATTATATTATATTAATTAAACCACAGTAAATTTAAAGAATATGAATAATTTGGAAAAATAGCATTTTCTACTTGCATCCATCTCCCTTGAAAATACTGAAGATGGACTGGGGAGATGACTCAGCAGTTAGGACCACTTCTTTCTCTTGCATAAGATCTGTCTTTAGTTCCCAGCAGCCACCATCTGAAGTTGCAGTTCCAGAGGATCCAATCCATGGGCACTACATACAGGTGATGTATGGACACATAGAATTCTTTAAAAAATACATGAACATGGAAGCATCTAAATTATTAACTAAATGATTTAAGAACAACTTAAAGGAGTTCAAAAGTACAAATTTTTTATAGATTCTGATTTAGTTATTGTTAATGTTGCATAAGCCACACAATCCCTCACATGTTATAGACTTTCACTTTATGATTGAACTTTGGAAAATAATGTTTAGAAACATGTACGTGTGTGTGAAATGCACGTTTTCTAAAATAATGATCACTTAACTGATGTAAATGTAGTCTAATGACCACAGTTTCAATACTAACATAGTTGTCATTTTTTTTCCCTTGAAAACATTCTGGAAAATAAAATGGCTTGGTGAAGATCATAAGAATTTTTTTTCTGTATAGCCAATAATCTTTCTGAAAGAAAAAAAAAGAGAATAATTCTTAGCATGATTAGTGCTAAGATATATAATAAACTTAGGCTTCTACACCAAGGGATTCTAAGCTAGAATTTAAATTAAAATTGTCCAGATTAAAGTGGGGATAGTGCTAAAGAATGGAGTGATCTGGGGTATTATGTATTATGTAGGGAAGCAAGGTTCTCTTTCTCCAACTTGAGAGCTAAGTCCTTGGAACATGACAATTTTTTTTTATGTATTCCTATGTTTTGTGATAAAGAACTTATTGTTTTCCTTACCTTGTCTAGCTCTGGTTAGGAATGCAAAACATTATTATTAGTATTCTTGAAGTAGAATGAGACTTCAAAACAATAAGGGGAAGTGTCAACTGTCATCAAAGTAGGACTAATTTTCTATGTACATTTAAGATCAAACATTTTTAAGGTAAGCCTCATTAGGCCTTTACTTTGTTGCTTCATTTATAGAGACTTGTAAGACTTCTGCAAAAATTTTACAGTTATCAAGAAAGAAAGTCTGATCAGTCTGACCTGGTCCAGAGCAGGACTAGAATCTGTGAACACAATTGCTGGTAAAAATGCTTGTACATTAATTCTACACTCTGTGAACTCACATAAGATATCAGCTTCCTGGGTGCCAAATGAGGATGACTTGTGATGTAGGAATACGGGAGAGAATCTTGTTTTATGTAATAATGCTCATACTAGTTCAGCCTTTGATTCATAAAATAACTAATAGGTGATAGATACTATTACTAAGATTATTTTGCTCAAATTAAATCTGAAGGAAGATGTTGTTCAATGAATTTATTCATGGGACACAAAAGCATATATCCTGAACAGATCTGATATTTTTATTTTCTTATACCATTTGCAATAATTCTTATGAGAAGTAAAATTGAAGTTCTGGAGAAAAGAAAAGAGAGGAGTTATAAGAGTCATGAGAGCTAACAGTAAATGTAGTACAATTTTAGTTCTATTATTTCTTGGAGAGAATGTTAATAATACTCATTTCTGACACAGGGTTTGACAGTGTCTAAAACACATACTGAAGACTCTTGGATGGACAGAAGCCCCAGTTCACAGTAGGGGATCTTTCCTCTGAATTTTGAATAGTGTTTTAAAATAGGTTTTTCACAATTTTCTTGAAGTTTCATTTTACAGATTCTTTTACAGTAGTTATTTTCCAACCAATATTCCCTCTGTCTTAGGGTTTCTCAAGCCGTGAAGAGACACCATGACCACAGCAACTCTTATAAAGGAAAACATTTAATTTAGATGGCAGCTTACAGTTCAGAAATTTAATACATTATCGTCATCGTGGCAGGTAGCATGTTGGCATGCAGGTCAGATATGGTGCTGACTACATGGCAGGTAGCATGTCGGCATGCAGGTAGCTATGGTGCTGAATACCCCTTAATTAGTAGCCAACAGGAAATGGACTGTGACTCTGAGCAATGCTTAAGCAAAAGAGACCTATCTCAAAGATTGCCTCTCTAGTAACAATTTTCCTCAATAAGGACACACCTACTTCAACAAGGCCACAAATCCCAATTATGACACTTCCCATAAGCCTATGGGGGCCAATTATATTCAAAATACTACATTCTGCTTTCTGTTCTCCATAAGATTGTATATCAAATGCAAATTGCATTTAGTCCCCATAGTCTATCACAGTCTTACTTCAAAGTTTAAAGTCTCTTCTGATATTCATGTACTCTCTTAACTGCAATCACCTATAAAATCAAAATCAAAAACCAGATCATATACTTCCAACATATAATGGCAAATTATATATATTTTCATTCCAAAATATAGGGAAGGAAATACTGAACCAAAGAAAGACTGAAAACTAGGTAGGCAAGCTCCAAACTCTGCATCTCCAGGTATAATATTAAAATACTCTTCAGGTCTCCAGCTCCATTCAGCTCTGTTGACTGGAACTCACTTCTTTCTTTTGGGCTGGTTTTACTCACTGTTCACATCTTTCCTTGGCAAGTATTTCATGTCTCTATTATCTCCAGCATCTTGGGGTCTCCAAGATAATCCAGGCTTTAACTTCACACTTTACAAAATGGCCTCCCTGGGCTTCCATCCAGGGACACTCTTAACACATACATCCCTGACCTCAGCAGCTTTCCTTAATCTTGGGGGAAAATTCCAGAGCCCCTTTCTTCTATATTTAACTCTAGAGCCACATGGCTGAAGCTTCCACATTCTGCTGCTTACTGGAGCTGGAATATTGCCCCTTTTACAATTATATATTCACCAGCTTTCTGTACTTCACTGTCTAAGCTAACTATCCTGAAACTGGATCTATAGACCAAAGTGACCTTAAACTTATAATCAGACTTGCCTCTGCCTTCCTGGTGCCCCTTCTCTCATTCTGTACATTTTGTATTTTTATTTTCCCAGATTGCTCCTTTTCAATATAAATCTTCATTAGAGTTACCACTAATAATCACATAATAGAGTCTATACTAGGTTGTTTTCAGATTTACTCTGCCAATGAAATTAATCCAAAACCCTTCTATTTTGTCTTAGGCAGACTGTTTGGACAAGGACCAAACATAAAAATAAGCAAAAAAAAAAAAAAAAAAAAAAAAAAACCAACAACCACATTCTCCACCAAAATATCACAAAAGCAATCTCTAGCAACATAGTAAAATTCTTCTCTGAAACTTCTTCAGGTAGAGTCCCACAGTTCATAAGCTCATACTCAGCACCACTGACTTCCATGCTCCTATTAGTATGTCCCAAGATAGTACTTGAAGGATCACACTGTTTTCCTAATCTAAAGCATCAAAGTTCATATTACTCCAAGCAAAAACACGGTCTGCCCTATCACAGCAATACCCACTTCCTGGTGCCAACTTGCTCTTAGCTAGGGTTTCCATTGCTGTGATGAAGCACCATAATCATTGGAGCTCTGATAAAGGAAAATATTTAATTGAGATGGTGTCTTACAGTTCAGAGAGTAGATTCATCATGGTGCAGATCATGGGAGCTTCCATGCAGATATGATGCTGGCTGTATCTTGATCAGAAGACAACAGGAAGTGGATTGTGACACTGAAGGAAGCTTAAGCAAAGGAGACCATAAAGCCTGTACCCACCATGGTGTCACACTTTCTTCATTAAGGTCCCACCTATTTTACAAAAACTACACCTCTCAATAGTGCCTCTCCTTATGAGCCTACGAAGGCCAATTATATTCACACTACCATACCTTCTATTTAGTAGATGGAAAATTATTATACCATCATTGGTAGATGGAAAATTAGACTTAAATTTATAGACTGATACTGATCTCTAAGCTTAACTTAGTATTGTGAAATTCAAAATAGTTATAAGATTGAATAATTAATATAAAACTTATCAATTAATTTGGGACTATTTATGTATTCCTTTGCTTATATATAGTATATTTTTGATAATTGTCAGTTTAATAACTTTTGTATTTAGTCCTTAACACAAGAATTATTAAAATAATTTTTTAAAAAAGTATGATCCTTAATTTAGAACTATGAAGCTAAAACATTTCCACATTTAAAATCCAGAAATTGCTAATAGGAGAAAATATATATTATTGAAACACTGCTAAGAAAAAAAATTAAAATGTAACAGCATATTGTATTTCTTATGAGTTATCATTAATGCTTTCTGTAGTGAATGTTTCATATTTAAGGTGACAGTTGGCATATTTCCTGAAATCTTCAAGCTTGCCTGGACTTCTGTCAAACCAGTATAGCTCAAATTATAGTTTTTTTATGTAGTTGTGTGAAAAAAGATATAAGAAAGTCAATAGGAATATAATTCTGTATCTAAGATGATGTGGGAGGGTCATCTGTCTATTTGTTACTTTCATTGGTTAATAAAGAAAATGCCTTGGCTTTTTGATATGTCAGGATTTAGATAGGTGGAGTAGACAGAACAGAATGCTGGGAAGAAGGGAAGTGAATCAGCTGCCATGGAGCTAGCCGCCAGATCAGACATGCTTAATCTTTCCCAATAAGCTACCACCTCGTGGTGCTACACAGATTATTAAAAATGGGTTAGTCAAGATGTGAGAGTTAGCCAGTAAGAGGCTAGAACTAATGGGTCAGACAGTGTTTAAAAGAATACAGTTTGTGTGTTGTTATTTTGGGGCATAAGCTAGCCAGGCGGCCAGGAGCTGGGAGGCAGGAACACAGCCCGCTGTTCCTTCTACACTAAGAGACATGGTGTAGGTCTACTTCAAGTCAGCATTAGTTATTTGAGATTGAGAACTAATTTAATTCTCTGTGCCCATAATTTTTATTCTATAAACATAAATAATAATATATATTTTATAAAGCTACTTTAAAAATAAATATTAAGAAATCCATAAAATATTTGTTATATTTGGTTCTACTATAAAGTGAAGACCCAATTTACAATTGTTAATATTATTTTCTTCATTATTTAAGCAATAAGAAGAAGCCTATATAATAATCAGTTAACTGTCAGGACTTCAGCTAAATCTCATCACTCCAAAGAGCCTATCCTTGGGAACTTTTGATGTCATCATTACCATTAAATTAATAGATAATTATAAACTGATGCATGTCATAAGAACACAGAGAAATGAACACCAGGTGAGCAGTAAGTGTTCAGGGAAGGTCTCTGTCTAAGTTGAAGTTCAGTGAATGTGCAAGCCTTTCTCCCTGAAAGATCCTGGGAATCTTTTAGAATTCAGCATAAAAAGCAAGTGCATAGAGACTACTCAATACAGATCAGGTTGATTGGAACAGAAAATGATGAGGGAAAAATTAACGAGGAATCTGGAGACATAAGTGGGGATCAGACCTCAGGAAAGGTCTTTATTGTGGCGGTGTAAATGAATGCAGACAGATTATAAAAATACATACAGCATTAATAAGGAAATAGACTTACAGGACCACAGGTTCCCATGGAGAACAGGAAAAGCAGAGAAAAGGGGGCTGCTGGGATCATGCCCGGCAGATTTATCAGTAAACATTAGCCCGAGGCGAACACGCCACCAAAGGGTGGGGCTATATCCCTACATCTCCCCTTTTTGTCTAAATAAGATAGAACTAAACCAAATACAACTATATACAATAATAACAAATAATAAATATAACAAACAATATTGAGAACAAAAGTTTTGTTAAACATTTTATCTCAAGGAGTCTAAATAACATAGAGAGTAACTACAATTATATAATCTTTAACTCCGTCAAAGATATGAGAAGGGAATAAATATTACTTAACAAATGAGAGATATCCAAAATGTGCAACAATTGACAGAGACAACTGACTACCTGGGCAATCACCCAAAGTCTCGTTTGCAATGTTGAGTCAACCAACTTTGGCTAAGGCCTAACATAACTGACATACCATTTTTAGAACTATCCTACCCTGTCTTGACAGGATAAGACAATCCTGTTTTATCCACTTAGGGATATTTTGTATCTTTGTCAGAAGTTGAGGTATGGGCTTTTCTTAACCCAAAGGCCAGTTCTGCCAAGAAGACAAGCTCCCAGTGAAGTGTCTTGGTGCTCAACGTTCTCTTGGGAGTAGAGTGGTGTTGCCAGGAGTGATTGTGTCTCGTTGGCACAGAATTTTAGGTTAGATTAAAGGCCATTTTCTACAGCTCTTCGAAGAGGCTGAAGATTATACTATCTATATTAAATATAATCTCTATGTATCTCAAAAACCTGATTATCCTAAAAATAAATATGACAAACATATAATTCTCAATACCTATCTAACTTGAAGACTAAAAGAATAAACAACTGTGCAATATATGAAGACAGTGATCTTCAACTGTAAACAATGTCATAGTATCAGAGGTAGAAATGTACATTGTAATATGGTAGATGTATCAATACAATATAGACAAAGTTATAAGCATACTCATACAAAAATAGAGGTAGGAACCCTCACATTAATATTTAATATATCAATATACAAGAAACAGTACCAATACAATTTTTTATAAACAGTAATTCACAAATACCAATCATCCCATAAAACCAGTTAATCCCCCGAGGTGAACACGCCCCCAATGGGTGGGGCTATATCCCTACACTTTATAAAGCTTGTTTCATGAGCATTAATTATTTGTAAATACCAGTAGAACAGACAGATGAAATGACAATCAGGTTCCACTTTAGACAGGTCATTGGATATTAGAACAAGAAAGCCGGGAAGCATTTATGGTTTTTGTCACATGTGTGGTCTCACAGTGACCTGTAGTGAAGTGAAGAACAAATAGTGAGACCCTAGTGGGTTTCCAGCACATCTCTGATCTCAGTACAGGGAGACCAGATGTGAGAATCACAGGTTCAAGGACAGCTTGAATCTTATATTGAGACCTTATCTCAAGAAGGAGCAAACAAACAAAAGACAGAATGCTAACAGAACAAAAACTGGACTCCTGGCAGAACTTAGTAAACAGAGAAGGATTTTCTCCAAGATTATAGTCTGAAAACTCAGATAAAACCACTTTACTGAAGGGGTGGCTGACATTAATAATTTCTCCTTTGACCCTGAATATATCTTTTGTCCACCAGATTTTGAAGAGGAAAGGAATTAAGTCTTTCTACTTTTCTCTTTATTTTTGAGTCTATTTTTACATGAAACGAGTTTTGAGTCCTCTCTACATAAGTTCACCACTTTCTTCCAGTTAATTTCCATGGATAAACAAATTAATTCTCTTCCAGTCCTTAATGTAATTCCTATTGACATGGTTCATGGAAAATAATGGTGTTCTACTTCTCCTTACAACATTACTGGGAATGTTGGACCTGTAAATGGTCACATACTTACTATTTTACTAAATAATAGACTTCTGTTTATTATTTTATTAATAATTATCATTGACCTCTTTTGCTTCCCATCAACTATATTGTGTATGCCACATAATTCACCATGATATCCTTATGAGTATATTACTAATAAGTTAGCACTAATTAGACTCAGTTTTGTCATAACTTCACTCCCATTCAATTCTGATTCTCACTCTCTTTTAATATGTTTTATAATACTGGTGGTTCTGTCTAGAGAGACCAATTGATGTCTTCCAGTCTCCCTGCTTTCAGGCACTTGCAGCATTCATGCTTTTGCTTTCTGGTCACAGTTTGTTGTGTCCACTTTATTCTCCTTTTTTAAATTATCCTACTTTTAAAGCATCTATTCAAAAGCTTCATGATCACATGTGGCTAACATTTAGGACAGGATGAGTATATACCAGAACACACATTTGAGCAAAGCAAACATACCTGCAACCATAGGAATTCAGTTGTAAGTGGCAAGAAAGCTTCAACAATTCACATGTACATGTGCAAACACACACACACATATTTGCAGGAATGTGGAGCATGTCAGGAAGGATATAAAACGGAGAGAATGTAAAAAGTTGTCTCTGATAGAGATATTGGCAGTGAGACAGAGTAGGGGAGAATTTTCCAAAAAATGCTTTTCATTAGGATTATTTAAACATGTAACAAACATCTATGGATCGAGAATCAGTGAAAAATGTGAAAATACTTCCTTTTCCTTGCTACCATGCTACCAGGTTTATTGGTGTAACACTGTCCTGAATTTATTCAGGCAACCATATTATTGAGAATTCATGGGTATGGCCCCTTCACCATTTCTAGGAGATGTAGTCTCACACAAAATTCCCTGTTTCTCTGGCACTTGCAGCCCTTGCTTTCAATCTTCTTCAATGACTGACTGCCTGAGCTTTAGATGGAGGAGTTGTGTTATAAATATATCATTTGTGCCAGGACACCACACATTCACTTATTCTCTGCATTGTGATTGGTGGTTGCTTTCACAAATGTTCTGTCTTTTGTAAAGAGAACATTCCTTGTTAACGTGTAAGGGACTACATTTATTTGGGGGTATAAGAATAATATTTAGATGGCAGTTAGGAGTTTTGATGATTTATGAAAGTTTCACAGGGACCTCAAACCTACACAAAGAATTATAGAGAGCTAAGAAATTCTAAGAGAGTGAGAAAGTCTTCCACTGTGAAGTGCCCCCCCCCCACTTAACTGTAGAAGAACAAACAAATAACATTATGTAGACTGAATATTTAGGAGTCTGTGTGCATGTGTGTGTGTATGATAACAATGTTGAAAGAAAAATAAACCATGAATTTGAGAAGGAGTAAATGGTGGTGCTCATAAAGAAAGAGCTGAATGAAGGAATGGGAAAGGGCAGAAGATGTAATTTTATTTTAATCTTCGAGACTAGCCTGGTCTACAAGAGCTAGTTCCAGGACAGGCTCCAAAAACCACAGAGAAACTCTGTCTCGAAAAACCAAAAAAAAAAAAAAAAAAAAAAAAAAAAAAGGGAAAAAATATGGTACATGCTAATTATCTCAGGGCTTGTACATCAAGACTTATGGGACAAAAAAAGCCTGGCTTGAGTTTGAGTGAGGATGAGACAACAAAAGCTAGGTAGATTCCCCTCCAGCCAGGGGAAGGGTTTGGCTGTCTCTCATTGGCAGGAGGTACCCTTACATCACAAGGTACCTCTTAACCTTTATAAAAGGATACTCATAGTAATAAATGGACTTCCTGCTTTGACTCAACTTCTTACCAGCTCTGATTGTCCTGTACAGTGAAGCTGCAGGAATGGGCAGATAGCACACTCACCTTATCCTGGGGAATGAGGAGGCTCAAGAAGCACAGCACTATAGCAAGGGAAATAGAGTGTCATTAATGATGGTACAGGATAATCCCTTTTAATCTAGGTAATTGATTTTAGTTTGTTCTGAAGAATGTGAATGAATCCCAAACAAGGTGATTACCCCGGGGAAATGACAGGGGTCAGGAGATCTTGAAAGAAATAAGAAGGAATGGTGAGATGTGGAAAAGGTGAGATATGGGATTTGAGAGAGGAGGTGATATCTATCAGTCAGGAAGTTGCAGATTTTGTATCTTAAATACAAGACAGGTATAGAAATAATTTGAGTGAGATGGGCAGTGGTGTCACACCCCTTTAATCCCAGCAATCGGGAGGCAGAGGCTGGTGGATCTTTGTGAGTTCGAGGCCAGTCTGGTCTATAAGAGCAAGTTTCAGGACAGGCTCCAAACTACAGAGAAACCCTGTCTCGAAAAACCAAAAAAAAAAAAAAAAAAAAAGCAATAATTTGAGAAGATAAGGGTGAGAGCTATTTTTCATTTTAGACATACTCAGCTTTTATGTTTGATGACAAATATGTGGGAGAGAGTCATATGTAAATCACAGACGTCTTTTCCATGTGTATGTGTATAGTGTATATTGTTTTCATTTACGTAGGTAGATTTGTGTATGTATATGTGCCATTTTGGACATTGATGTAAAAATTTGACATATGTGTCTTCCTCGTTTGCTTTCCTTTTTATTTACTTAGATTGGTTCTTTCACTGGAGCTGAAGCTAGCCAATTTCAACAAACCTATCTGGACAGCTTGCCATAGAGATTCCCCTTTCACTTCCCACGAGCTAGGATTATAGGTAGCCTCTATACCTGCTCAGCTTTTATGTATTTTGGGGGATTCAGGACACCTGTCCTCATACTGGCGGGGCAAGCACTTTTTTCACTAGCCTAACTATGGAGATCACTATGATAAACAGAATGGTGTCTTAGTATAAAGGGGATTTGTTTCCAGCAGTTTAGATCATGATGTCAATATCATATTTAAAGAAATTCAACTGCATTTTGGGGATAACCTTCTTAGATTAAACTGAATTTTGTAAGTGTTGTGTGATAGAACAGGTCAGAGTAGCTTCTGTGTTTCTCCTCCTTGTCACAGATGATGCCATTCTCCTCTCCATCTGAAAACTTCTTCACACATGAAGCATATTATTAACTAAATAGTCTTGTTTTTCTAAGCTCTGTAGGTGTTTAGACCTTAATTAAAGTGAGAAAGTGAAGTTTCTGTCTGTGAACTGGGAATTTATAGTTTTCAAAAAGCCAAATGCATTTTTACTAAGTTTTATGTTTCCCATTTTAAATTATTTTTCAGGATGTGTGTTTGTGTGTGTGTATGTGTGTGTGTGAGAGAGAGAGAGACAGAGAGAGAGAGAGAGAGAGAGAGAGAGAGAGGAAAGATGAATGACAGATAGATAGATAGATGATAGATAGATAGATAGATAGATAGATAGATAGATAGATAGATAGATAGATAGGGAAATTTACAGGCAGACAACCAGACAGATAGATAGATAAGACACAATACAATTGCAATTAAATGTGAATTAAATAATTAATTTGAATTTTGAGTTACAGTTAAAAATATGTAGTTAGAAAACAAACTCTTTTTCTATGACCACTAATAAGGAAACTACAAAAACAGACACTATTTTTAGGTACTTTGTCAGCAATTAGACTTTATTGCTAATTAGACTAATTGACTCAGTTACTAAACAAAGAAGGCAAGCCAGTTTTCATGGCTGGGCATATATGGCATTAGTGCATGTAAGCCACGTAGAACAGACCACCTATTGAAATGTGTGATGGCCTGGAAATAAGATAAAATGATCCTTGACTGCAGATGGCTAGAGAAACCCTGCTGTAGCCGAGAAAGCTAATCTTATGGAAAACTGAGAGAAGAGCAATGACAAAGCTGTGCGGATATTTCCATGGAAACTGAAGCTCAAGCACAAATAATGATCTGTGTGAATGTCAGTCAGAAGCAGTGGCATAATGTTCACATGTAACAAGCAGAAGCAAACAGCCAGTGTTGTTAAGCATGAACCACAAATTAAAAACATATTACAGGGGCATCTTTGAATTTCAGATGTTGATATATTCATCAGCTATTTCACATGGTTTGGTGACTCTAGACAAAGGATTCTAAGGTAAAAGGGACTTAAGACTGTGAATGTTGCCAATCTCTTATATTTTTGGATGAGTTTCTTTTCTTTGTTGCCTCCTTTGCATATTCATTCATGGCCGTTTTCCTCAGACTCCTAGAAAAAAAAATCACTGCTTTATTTTTCTGTGTGTGAAACTGTCTTCAATGTTGCTCTAAAGAACTAAGTTATTAATTTCATCATTTTGTCCTTTTTTTACACTTTTGTATAATAAAACATAAGATATCAGTATATAAAACGAGGGGGGGGGCTTGGCAGTAGGGGTGAATTAAGAAGAGGAGAGAGGAGCAGAGCAGATGTCATGTGTCAGTTTCAAAGTGCTTGTGTTGGCTAGTTATTTTGTTAACTTGGCATAAGCTAGGGTCATCTGGGAAGAAGGAACTTCAATTGAGGATCTGTCTATAAGCAAGACTGCAGGGGCATTTTCTTGAATGCTACTAACTTGGGGAGTTTCAGTCCTCTCTGGTTGATGCCACCCCTAGATATTTGGAACTGGATTATATATATGAAAGCAGGCTGAACAAGCCTGGGTTGCAAGACAGCAAAGAACATTTCTCCATAGTCTCTGCTTCAGTTTCTGTATCTAGGTTCTTTCTCTGAATTCCTGCCCTCATTGCCCTATATGAGAAATTGTAAGTATAGAGCTAAAATAAACCTTTGTATTCCCTGAGTGGATTCCAGTCACGGTGTTTATCATATCAAAACCTAAGTAGGACAATGGGGAAGTTAAACTATACTAGACAGAATGACTTTGTTCTGTTGCTATCTGTCTTACTTTTCATTTTCTTCCACAGTACTTATTTATTCACTGTTCAAGAAAAGAAACTCTTCTCTGAGACTTCTGTTTCCACTATGACAGTACTTACTGTTCTTGACCCCGTTTGGTTATATTGGGCCTAGTGGATGCACCAGATGATGAGGGACATAGTAACAAAATCAAGAACTCCTAGTAGCTCCCTCTCAAACAATGCAAACCTTCCTGGACCTGGATGGAGCCGGGAGGACCTTGGAAGTCCCACAGGGCAGGGAATGGAGTGGGGGGAGGGGGAATGGGTTGGGGGGAGGGGGAGAGGAGTGGGAAGAGGGGGAGAGGAGTTGGAAGAGGGGAGGGAAATGGGAGGCGGGGAGGAGGCAGAAATTCTTTCAATAATAAATAAATAAATAAAACTAAAAAAAATAAGTTGTTAAGAGATAACATTTTGTTATTTTCTTTCCCTCAAATCAGCTAAATGCAAATGAACTGTGCACTTCAAGTTTCCACAGGGACAGATTCCATCCAGTAGAAATTGCTTCACTCTTTAGGGAATGACCACAGACCAACATTTTGTATTCTAGTTGTAAACTTATTTTTTTAATCATTGCAAAGGATTTAATAGCTTACTAATTAAAAGTAGCACTATCTTTCTCTTTATTTCTTTTATTAAATTATAATATTTACTCCAATAGATAAAATTTCTCTTCACTTATTTATGAATGTGAAACTGTGTCAGCCTTACTGGTCATGATGAACTGCATCCTTGAACTATGAGGCAAATTAAGCCTTTTCTCTCTGAAGTTAATAGTTTGGGTGTTTAACAACACCACAAGAAAGTCACAGAGATACTGCTTTCCTTTCCTAATGTGGTAGAAGTCCTACTTTACTTGTGAGCCTGTCTTAGCATGACTCTATTTGGAACATGAGTTAACCTAGACTTATGTGATCCAGAAATATATGAATACTTGGGTATTTACATTTGTTCTGGACATATTTGAATCCAGAGAATGATTCTTTTAGGAGAAAGTTGGCAACCTTGATGTTTCTTGAGAGAGTCGTTGTTAACATAATGAAGGTATGCTGAATATTATAATGCGTGTCCAACATAAATTATTTCAGAAGCAGATTATTGGTCGGATAGTACTTGAGAGTAAGACAGTGAAGTTTCATTTGGAGTTATGACTTAAATTGCATCTAAAAATAAAAGCTGTAAGATTTCAGTAGACTCAAACGTCTAAGACTTATTCCTACACATGTCAAATATAACTGCCATGGTAATGGGAGGAATTCAGGTATTACTCTTTATAGGCTATTTTAAGGCAGAGTGTTCTTGATACCTTTACCATATGGCTTTCAATGATCAGCAATGTGCCTGAGAGAACCCCACTATCCACTTGAGTGTGGGTTGTGGTGTTTGAATTTTCAGTTTGCAAAGGCTGAAGAGGTTCTGTAGTGGGAGCTACGGGCTGCGTTCCTTCCGCCCCGGCTCCTGGTTGCCTGGCTAGCTTATGCCCCCAAATAACAACACACAAACTGTATTCTTTTAAACACTGCTTGGCCCATTATATCTAGCCTCTTCTCGGCTAACTCTCACACCTGGACTAGCCCATTTCTAATAATGTGTGTAGCACCCCAAGATGCGCTTACCGGGAAGATTCTAGCCTATGTCCATCCTGGGTCAGAGCTTCATCACATCTGCCCTGGTGATGAGCTGCATTGCGTCTGTCTCTGAGAGGAGCTGCCCTCCATCTGAGCTCACTTCCTCTTCCTCCCAGCATTCTATTCTGTTTACTCCACCCACCTAAAGGCTGGCCAATCAAATGGGCCAAGGCAGTTTCTTTATTAGCCAATGACCTTCTTCCATCAAGGTTCCTTCCATTTTGATGGCAAAAGATATACACATGTTATTTAACATGCCTCTAGATATGTAATTACAGCATATTGCATATTGAAACTTCTGTCCTATGGAGACATTTCTGGTCACTATGATATTTGGCAATCTACCTTAAAAGCAACCAGGTTTTTTTCATAATTTATTTCATTCTTTTGGATGTATGTATTTTTTTTTATCTTGAAAGGTTTATTTATCTTTATTTCTTATTTTATCCTAACTTATCTGCCACCAAAGTCCCTCCAAAGATTCTAAGAATTTCTAATCACTGTTTAATAGGCTTTAAACAATTCCAAGCATATGTGAACAAAAGTACATGTCCTTCTCTCAGAACTGAAATTTTTGAAGAGAGTGAAAACTAGCTTTCTAATGTTTGGGAGTAGGAGAGGTTAAACAGAGCAGGTCATTATTAGTTGACTTTCTGTCTGTTGATAAAGAATCTGTGGATAGAGGACATCTTATCAATGTAAATTATTTGCTTATTATGTGCTATAAGTAGTTGTTGCTCACTGTTCCACGTAAAGGGGTATTAGATATATGTAAGTGTAAACATCCCTAAATCATGTAGGAAAACACAAGCATTTAAAAGATATGAAAGAGAAAAACATACTAAAAGGAATTAGAGAATTTCAAGAATGTCCTGGCTATTTAGGTTCCTGATAACAATTTGCTTTAGTTTACTTCTTCAGCCATCAGGAGCACATAGCCATAGTATTTACTGAAGCAGCAGTCCCATTACTTGAAAGAATGGGTTGATAAATACGAGTTCTAGGTTACCTAATAAAACACTATTTCATTCACTTGTTTGTTGTGGTGGTAGTAATAGAACAGCAGAGCTCCAGGGTATACCAAAGGCTGGGGACTTGCCCTACCTCTTACCTGCATTCCAGACCCAATCTTACTTCTTACACAAACATTCCTTGGACAAGTGGTTTTATTTGACATGATGGCTTGAAGGATGCTAGTGGCAAGTTTTAAAGAATCACTTCTAAGGCTGTAGTACACATGGTTGAGTTCCTATTTGAAACTATAAGAGTAGTTGAAATTTCCTTTGTAATTTCTTCTTGTGTTTAGATATTTGAAGGTAAATGTTTAAACCAATTATATCCTATTGGTGATCTTTTCAAATTCCTTCCTCAAAAGCAGAAAGTCACTAATCTACTTATAGGCAGTGGGAACTTTTATAAATCTTAAAAAATTTAGTTTCAGCTATTGAGTCTTAACCCTAAACCAGATATAGCTATCATATCTACCCCACTCACTTTAGGGATGTTCATAGAAGATAGAGCAGATAACATCAGCTCTGCCATTGTACGCCTGCATGTGCTGAGGTGTGGAGAGAAGTGTAGCTACTCAAAGTGCCTTAGCAACTTGGTAGGTGAAGAAATCAGGGCAATCCCTTCATTCTACTGAGTTTCCATTTAGGCTCTATTCATCAAGGGTCCCACATTTTGGGACCCGCAGAGATTTATCTGAAGATCACAAAGTTCACTGCTGCTAGGACCAGTTTGTCACAAGGAACTGCATGATCAGTAGCCTACAGGAAGACTTTAATCAGGAAAGCTATTGTATGAGAATTCTTCCTGTTCTTCCAAAAGATTTAGAAAATTGGCCTTAAGAAATTTCCCAGTTGTCCTTGGTCTTCGCACAGCGCAGGGAACCCTGATTGATCTTTGGGCTGACGAGGGAGGGGGACTTGACTGGGAAAAGAGGAGGGAAATGGGAGGCAGTGGCGGGGAGGAGGCAGAAATCTTTAATAAATAAATAAATAATAAAAAAGAACACACTATTTCTCTGGACACAACCAACAGGCCAGCTTCACATATGAATCTTTTGTTATTGTGGAAATACGAACAAAATCTGAGCAAACACAGAAAAACTAAGTGCCAGCACAAGGTGGGCAGGGGAGCACAGATTCTTTACCACTGAGAATATGTTGGTATTTGAAAGCCTATATGTGTGTAAGCACATGTGCATACAGTGTATTTATGTGTATATGTTCATGCATATATGCACAGCTGTGTGTGTATGTATATGACCATACATGTAATTTTATATAAGTGTGGAGACAGGAATCCTCCTGTATCATTTTCCATCTATTTTTTACAAATTTGTCTTCATTTCCCTTTTAGAGATTTTTATCTTTTATTGAAAATAGATACTCCTCCCATTTCCTTCACTCATTCCCCTGCCTCTTAATCTACACCCTTATTTTAGGGGTGGTGTGGGAGAATTGTCTGTATTCTGTCAATCATGTTATAAATAAACGCTGATTGGCCAGGCAGGAAGTATAGACAGGAAAACCAGACAGGCAGAGAAGTGATACAAGGAGAACAGAAGAATTCTGGGAAGGAGGAATTTGATTCCTTCCATTCCTGCCCAGACCACTGAAGCTGCAGGATGTGATCTGCCCCACTGAAAGAAGGTACTGAGCCACATGGCTAACATAGATCAGAAAAATGGGTTAATCAAGACGTGAGAGTTAGCCAGTGAGAGGCTAGAGCTAATGGGCCAATCAGCTTTATAATTTATGGAGACCTATGTGTAATTTTCGTTGGGGCTAAACAGTTGTGGGGTAAAGGGTGGGAAAGAAACCCCAACAACAAACAGGACCCTCCATGTTACATATGGGAGAGGATTTTTCCATCAAACCTGGAGCTGACTAATTCTGGAAAATTATCTGGCTAGCTTAGGGATTCTTTTGTTTCTGCCTACCCACCACTGAATTTCAGACACACAGTGGCTTTTCATAAGAGTTCTGGGATCTGAACTCAGCTCCTTGTACTTGTATGTTCACTGACCTCAACAATCTGTCAGAACCTAATTCATGATCTTAATCTTGATGCAGGTGGCATCCTTCATTGAATTATTTAAACAACAATCTTGCTTCTAAAATTTTGTCAGAACACAGAAACACAGCCATCATTTTTCTTTTGTTCCAAGTATAAGATATAATTTTTTATTTTTCAAGTAGTTTCTTTCCATTCTATTTTCTGTGACTTTATAAATCATAGTATTTGCAAGACATTGCATCTCTTCTGCTCTGACAAATGTAAAGCACAATTATAATAGGAATATAATAGCATCAATATGTTTATACAGATGTTAAAGTAAGTTCATCAACATTTCCTCCATATGTCTACAATCTACTTTTCTATTTGCAAGCTAACAAATTTGAAATTAATTTTTTGCCAGTATCTCAGCACTCCTTTATAAGAAAATGAGCTGTTCTTATCATGAAACTTTATAGTTATTATGTTAATTTTTTCTGTGAGTTGCTAAAGATATCAAAAGTTTAGAATATAATGAAAGTAATATTATATATTGTATATATAATAGGAAGTAATGATGGTGTCCAATGGTATTGACTAATTTTATTCTTAACATTACCTTGTCTATTATTTGTAGTTTTTTGTGTGTATCTTAAAAATTGCTTGCAAATTTGTTAAGGAATGGGCAATAAAGTAACTTTGACACACAAATATTATGGGGACCCTGAAAAGTGAATGTCTATTGAAGAAGTGTATTATTGTGGCTTGTAGTTTAAAGCCAGCCAATCTTTTGATAATGTGTGAACTGACACATTCACTTGAGCATAGAAGAGCTTTTAGTACAAAGTCAGTCCTCACTCTTCCATGACTACCATCCGGCATTATAATTTTGCTGAGTTAGCACAGGCTGGCCATTTGAGCACATATTTCAGTCATAGGGACACCACCAATTCTGCCAGTGCTAGTTGTCCCTGTGTCAATATACTCTGGTGTGGACTCGAGCTCCACTCTAACTATGGTATCCATATACACCTGTACTTAGGCAGTTAAATATCACAACTTAGACTGCACAGTGCTGTGAGTTCTGTGTTCATCCAAATCAGAGCTTCCACTGACAATGGAAGAGGGATGGGATGGTTCTCCCCTCACCAGTCTGACTCCATGTGTCTAGACAGGGCAGCACCTCTAGAGGCCCCCATGGGTAGCAAGTCTTACAGAATGACAATGTCTGGAGACACAGTGTAGGTAGATTCAGATATTCAAGGGAAAATGCAATTTTATACTCACATATTAACGTTAATAATAAATGCATTCCTGTTGACTATATCCTTTTCTCCCTTGTTCAGTATTCTATTTTTTATTGAAAAAATTTCTGCCGCCTCCCCGCCTCCCATTTCCTTCCCCCTCCTCCCACTCCTTTTCTCCTCCCCCCCACTCCTCTCCCCACTCCTCTCCCCCTCTCCCTACTCTTCTCCCCCTCCCCCACTTCCCTCCCCCTCCCTCTCTAGTCTGAAGAGCAGTCCAGATTCCCTGCCCTGTGGGAAGTCCAAGGTCCTCCCCCCTCCCCCCTCCATCCAGGTTCCAGAAGGTGAGCATCCAAACAGGCTAGGCTCCCACAAAGCCAGTTCATGCAGTAGGATCGAAACCCAGTGCCATTGCCCTTGGCTTCTAATTAGCCCTCATTGTCCGCCATGTTCAGAGAGTCCGGTTTTATCCCATGCTTATTCAGTCCCAGTCCAGCTGGCCTTGATGAGCTCCCAATAGATCAGCCCCACTGTCACAGTGGGTGGGTGCACCCCTCACGGTCCTGACTTCCTTGCTCAAGTTCTCTCTCCTTCTGCTCCTCATTTGGACCTTGGGAGCTCAGTTTGGTGTTCAGTATTCTTAGAGATCATTCTCGTAAATGTCATCCAAGTTTCTGTTGCTGTACATAATCAGAAACTTTCTTTTGGGACATGTGGCATTTTCTTAGGGCTTACCCTTGTTGGCGATACTCTTAAAAATCTGAGGAGTTGATTAATATTACAGGAAGTGAGGTGAAGGAAGGCAGACTCACACTTGAAATGGTTTGTCTATCTCCTGTAAGGCTTGCTTTTTGATGTAAACAGCAGAGCAGAATGATTGATAAACTACCTCATTGGGCTAGAGATATGTCTCAGCAATTATGAGCTCCCAGTGCTACTACAGAGGACCTGAGTTTGATGCCCAGCACTGGAATTAGTCGGCTCACAATCTCTGCTCACTCTACTCCCTGGGGGTATCTGACAGCTTCAGCTACACTCACAGCATATAAACACACATGAATAAAATAATTAAAAACAAACTTAAAATTACAGACACTGCCTCATTTTTAAGATTACATTGAGTTAATTGTCTATCCTGTACCTCATAAGTAGACTCTTGAATATTTGGAAACCTACATGTCTCAATTTAGAGTATATAAAATGAAAGTAGGATCTACAAAGACTTGCATTTTTTATCTCTATCTTTCCAAAAGTTAAGTATCATCCCTCCTCTCTTCTAATTTTTAAGCTGAACACAATAAAAATTGATGACTTTTCTTATATCTATCAATAATTGAGATTGAAACACAAACCAGCATCATGACAAATAGACTTCTAAATATGGCAAGTCACAATCACAAAATTTGCTAATTACATGTAATAGATAATTGGTAGCCACCCAAAAGCAGGAATGACTACTAGCTTGAAAGGTAGAAACTTCTAGAGGCTAGTCCTAGGTCATTGGTATGCTTTCATGACTTCACCTGCAACATCTACAGGTGTCTCTGAAATACTATGGAGAAGCCCCAAAGACTAGGAGGGGCTTCCAAAGAAATACAGTTTACTAGGGCATTACTTAAGAGTGATGGGACATGGCAGTTACTCAATTCCAGCTCCTATTGTCCCTCCTGTTTCAAATGGAGGAAGTGTATAGTCATGCTTCTGAATCTCATATGCTAGAGATCAGATTACCTAAAATACTGAGATTTACCCATAGGGTTAAGTAATGCTTCTGATTCCTTCACACATTCCATTACACATTTTTTATTAACCATGGAAAAGGATTACTTACAACAAAATAGTACACTACCATTATCATGCAGTAATAGATGCCATCAGAAACTATTGCTAGTATAATGGCAATGGGTTATAATTAAGAAAGTAGCAAAGAGTATGGAGGGACACTGAAAAACAAGAGGAAGAAGAGAAAATCAAAGATGTTCACACTACAAATTATTAGAAATATTATATAATAATTGATACTAACATAAAATAAAAACAAATACAAACAAAGGAACTCAAGGGAAACTACCCAACTGTGTCATTTCTTTTATCTGTTCTATTATATCCAGTTTTCAACCAAAAAATTAAAAGTCACAAAAAAGGACAAGAAAATTACACTATGAATAGGCAAGGTGCACACCAAAATAAAATTGAAACATAGGGCCAACATTGGAATTGTCAGATAGGGATTTTGAAATAACTAAGAATAATTTATTGGAAATTTTATTAGCAAAGTATATACCAGGGATCATTATAGAGGAGGATAAGGGAAGATGGTAAGAGCCAGAGGGAAGAAGGACCAGTGCAAAGCAGTATCTTCTGGGCATCACAGGATGGCTACACTGATGACTTAATAGCAGTTATATATAACACCTGTACAAGCCAGTCAACACACCATCCTGGGTAGTAGAGCTCACAATGCTTCATTAGCTGAGAACTATTGATAGTTGGTCACTTTTGGGACAGAGACAGTACGTTTCCTTTAAGGGTGTGACTCCTGGTATGTTGACTTTGCTCCAGGAATTGTCCCCACAGTGACACTTATATGGTTATCACAAATTAGAATCAGTAGACTGTAAACAAACAAACAAAATGAAAATTTGGCAGGGTGGAAGTGGTGATGAATCTAGAAGGAATTGGGGGGAGGAATAGGGGTTGAATATAATCAAAATACATTGTATGTATGTACACAATTTTCAAAGAACTAATAAAATACTACATTAAAAAGGAAAAGTAGATACTGAGTTAGAAGAGATAGTAATCATTATAATAAAAACTTGAGTTAAGTTAAAAACATAAATGTTAAACTCAGCATGTTCACTCATTCCTGTAATGCTGGCACATAAGAGGCTCAAGCCAAAGTATTGCTGAGAATCAAAGTCAACCTAGACTAATGAGACCTTATTTCAAAAACACTGCCAGAGACATATGACAAAGTAGTAGAGAGGAGGAGAGAAAAGGGGAAAAAAAGTAAGAAACAAAGGAAGAAAAAGATATGCCTGGAAAGAAAATCACTCATAACAGAAGTGAATAATCACTTTAACAGTCTCTCTATAGACTGTATAAGACCATTGAATGAAGCTCTGACCTTTTCAACATGACAGCACAAACTCAGACAACTGGAATACAATGAAGAGAAAAAAAAATATTATCCAATAACTATGGGAAGTCTTTTTGGAAAATTATATGATTCATATATTAGAAATTTCATCACATGAAACGAAGATAAGAAACAAATTTTAGTATAAAGACACAGAATAAAGAAAAAGCTGTACACTAGGATAAATAATGGCAGCATCACTGATGCATTAACTCTAACTTCACACTTCATGAACGCAAGATGGGAGTAATAGGGAGAACATGGCAGTTGCTACTTGGAAACTGCCTCCAGTATTTTATCATATTGTGTGAAAATAAAATAAAATAAAATGTTCTAAATACTGTAAGGATTTTAAGAAACTGATATTATTCATATGGTCAGGAACCTGGGGCTATGTAGATCATAGGTTCTAGGAGACAACCTACTGCTATCATTGTACCAAATGGACATTTTAAATTGATGCCTTATCTCTTATTACTCTCATATATTAATGCATCTCTCAATCTATATCAGGGAAGCTTTGATGTGCAGTAGAGGGAGATTAACACAGAGACACCTGATCAAGATGATCCCATAAAAGAAATATCTTTATCACATGCCTTCTTTCAAATACTCAGGAGTGGTTGCAGAAGGGGAATAGTATGAATGTAAGATCTAGACATAGTGAATAATGACAAGGAAATTTCATCTCCTGCTTGACAGTGCATTTGCACATAGGAATCCATAACAATTATGACAGCATGCCCAAGACCTGTGCATGCTCATATCAAATCCCAGCTTGGAGAGGGTAGGTAGGTATCAAGTCCCACTCCTGGTTGGAGAGATTTTGGCAATTGATTGTTGCAGTAGAGGAAGAGTCAGTTTTCCTTTAAGAAGATAGTCTTTTGTAAGTCAACCATATTCCATTGGATGACCACATACCTAAGAATACAAAGACAGCACAAGTTGTACCCAATGGGAAAAAAAAAAAAATAGGTGGGTGATGAAGAGGAGTGGATCTTGGAGTAGTTGGGGAAGAGGGTTAATATTATCCAAACACGTTGTATAAAATTGTCAAAAAGTGAATACGTTTTTCAAAAGAGAAACAATATAGACTAATTAAGTCCCATTAATTATAAAAATCTATTTCAATGAACTTTTATGAACATTACCATATGTAGAACATTAAAAGCAGGCTCCAATTTATCACTTAATTGGCTTCCTTCTCACTTTCCTCCTCCATTCCTTTCTTTCTCACCTTCCTCTCCCGCCTCTTCTTGCTAAGGAAATCACTTCCCATAATCTTTCAATCTACTTGATAGATATTATTATAATTACTAGTGCCAGGCATATTAACAGAGCCAGAGCCATTTACACAACCAAGAGAAATCTTTTTTCCTTTAATTCATTTGTAAGTTTAGAACATGAAAATAGAGAAAATGTCATTGTCTGGCCTAAAGAAAAAAATGTTTCCCTGTATAATTAAATAAATGGGAAAATACCTGTCATGTTCTGATATGTAAACTGACAATTTCTCTGAGGTTTTATTGTACCAATTACTTTGTAGTACAACTACAGAGAAATATTTATTTAAAATTACATTGTTTTATGTATTACATTCTTACATTGACTCATGTACTGTGAAAAAAGCAGTCAGTAAAATCAAAGCATGTTGCTATGAAGATCCTTTGTAAAAGAATTTTTATTTAAATATTTTTGTCATGTACAGATTTTTTAAAAAAGCATTGGAGATAGAGATTATTTATTTTCCTTCACTACTTTTAAAAACTCCAAGGAGATTAATGTCTTTCATAGATGATCTTCTCTTATTTATTTTTCTGAATGTAAAATTATGAGTGAATAAACTATATTTTTACCCAATAGTGGTGCAGAGTTAGCAAAGCTGTATCATTTATTAAGTACTACTAGAATTTTTTAATTAATTTAATATTATTTTAAATATTTCTTTAAGCTTTTTGGTTCGTTCATTCATTTCTTTTTGGACACCACATATTTAGAATATTAACTCTGAAGAGAAGAATCCATAATTTGTGCCATCTTCACATCCATACTAAGAAAGATAGTTGGTAGTATGGGTACAAGACTCAATCTGAGTAATTTGTGATTAATTATTTAGGAGAATAATTCAGTCTGATTAGGTAATTAATGGTAGGGAGATCAGAGTCTTCACTGTCACTGAATCTTGTATTATAATTTATACCACATGTGCAGTTATTTGACAAAGATATTATTAATAACTTAAAGATGTAGCAATGGTAGAGAATATCTGATATATAATGAAAAAATCAAGTACAGTATTTGCATTATACCCAAAAAGTTCCCCGTAGGTAATACCTATAGCCTTTATTTTATAAGTTGAAAACATTTCATTTTGTCCATGAAGAGGAAGAGACAGACAGACAGATAGAGGTAGAAAGACATTAAGAAATTGGCTTATTTAAGTACAGGGCCTGACAAGTGCAGGGCAGTGAGCTCTAAGCCCTGAAGAGTTAATGTTGATTGTAGGTCCTGCGAAAGGCAGTTGGGAGAGAGAACTCTCTGTTTTTCTCAGACGATCTCATTGTTTCATCCTTAAGACCTTCAACTGATTGGATATGGCCCATTCACACAGCAAATTGAATCTTCTTACTTCAAGTCTATTGATTTAAATGCTAATCATACTTAAAATTAAATTTCATAGCAACATCTAGATTGATGTTTGACCCAAAATGTCAGCATTGTGGTTTAAAAAATTTCTCAGATAAAATTAGCCATCATGGAAGGAATGGTAATGATATTAACCTCTTTGTACCAATGAGAATTATCTAATGTAATGATTGCTGTGCAATTAGCATAATTTTTGAAATGTAATCATCTCATGTTGAACAGTAGTTAATGTTTTATGTCACCATTATTTGGCATTTTTATTTAAAACTGTGAGTTTATAGATATTCCCATTTATGTTTCATGTTCAGGGAGGTATTTTTGGTAAATATTAACTTTTTCCTTTACAAAATATTATCTGTATAAAGCGTTATGCAATCTTTGATAAGCATGTCAAGAAATCATTATTTTATATGTGCCTAGAGCCTGATAAATTTGGGGAATCTAGAAATATTACCATCAGTGCAGTAAAATGATGAATGTGCAATGAAAATTTAAAGGAGAGAGGCATATGTCTGTTCTTTAACTAATGCAACATCCCATGAGCATTGTCAAGAACTGATTATTGAAGACTGTAAATGAAAAGTGCTTATGGAGAATAGAGCTGGATATTAGGAAATTTCATCATTTCTGAAGTCACATCATTAAAATTTTAAGATACAATTTAAATACTCTGGTAAGCAGCAAGATCCTACTACTCCATTACTGGGGTGGGTAACAAATCATTGTTGAAATAATCACAGAAAATATATGATCGACAGATACTGTTTTTTGACTGAAAAACAAAATACACATAATTTAGCAAGGCACAACGCTTACTTTAACCCTGAGCTCCATAGACTAGAAACAGAACAGTAAGAACAAAGAGCCTGGGAAAATTTCTACCCATACTTTAGCCGTATCCCATCCCAGACAACATTTTTCTCCCTTTTTCTTAGTGCCTTGAGAGCTTTATACACCATGTTTTGTTCATATTTACATCCACAAATTCTCTGAGATTCTCCTTCTCTACCCACCAAAACCTGTATCCTCTTTCTTTTCCTGCCCAGCCATCAAGTCCACTTTTTGCTTCCTACTTATTCTTGGATGTGTGGCCAACTTTTACAAGAGCATGGCCAACTTCCCAGGAGTCCCATTCTTAGAGAAAACTGTCTCTTCCTCCCTCTCCCCCAGCAGTTATTTATTGTCAGTGACTCCTTTTCTATGTGCAGGACTTCATGCCCAGGATGGGAGTTGAGTTTGCATAGGTCCTGTGTATGCTGTTACAACCATGGGAAATTCATATAGCCAACTGCCCTTTTCAATCTAGAAACACTATTTCCTTGAAAACACCTTCCTTGGGCTATTAAACTGTTTCCATCATGACTTCCACTATCATTCCCAAGACTTAAGAGAAGGGACTGGGAAATAGCAATCCCACTTAGGGCTGAGCAGTCACAGTCTCTTATTCTCTGCATAATGACAAGTGGTTGGTCTCTATGTTAATAACCACCTATTGCAACAAGAAACTTCTCATCTGATGAGGGCTAAGAGGTCAGAGTAGAGGGGGGAAGATGGAATGAATAACATTAAAAGCCTTTCTAAAAAGCCACATGGAAGTGTATTACTGTAGAAGCTTCCTAAAATATATACATATGCACATGAAAAGAGTTTATATTAAGTAAGCCTATACTGGAACAATACTGTTCCCACTAGATTCCACAGGTTAGCAAATAAAAAGTCCAGTGGCAGGAGTGTGTTACCTCTTTTAGAGTTGTTGGAGTCCCTGTATACCCATAAATATTACAGGTTATTGCCTTTGCCTAATTACCCTCCAGATGACCATATTGCTGTACTTGAGACTATTAGGAACAAAGAGAACATGGCTGGAACTCAACTGGAAGCTTCATCAAGTAGGGCCAGCTTTCATAGTGCTGGAAAATGCTATGGTCATGACTGGAGGAGAAAAGAATATATCATCCCCATCCATCTGTGAGTCCAGTGACCTACAACAATAATCCTCCTGGAAAAACTTAGTCCAATAAGAGCAATGAATATCATGGGAATAAACAACCATTTCTGATGGTATTTCAGGGTCCCTTTGAAGTAAAAGTACATATATGCCATCAATATTGTGGTCAAGAATCTGTGGCTAGAGAGGTCACAGCTCCTAGGAGAGTACCCGCTAATATGATTCTGCTAATTGAACATGGTATTAATCTGATTCCTGATGACTTATCTTTATACCCATAGATTAGTGTGTATCTTGACTCTCATTATAAAAGCTTCTTTCTGCAGCAGATGGCAATTTACACAGAGATACAGAATGGGTCAATATGAAGGCAAGTTTTAAAATCAGATAATTATATAATTATGTTTCAAATATAATTCTAAAAGGAAAATTTATCTTTAAATTATAATTAGATATCTATGCACAGACATTCCTATATTATGTTATCTAAGTCTCAAAAGCTATAGGTTTCTACTTTCTTAGTTAAAAACTTTATCCTTGTTTATATCCAGATACACATATTGTATATGAATCATCCAAAAACATAAGCTGTCATTGGCATTTCAATAATAGCAAAATATGTATGTGATATTGGAGGTAAGAGTCAATAAAGCAGAGTTCTTTTCCAGAAGAAGTTGCAGAGCTGCAATTGAGGGACATAAATAAGCTGGGCAACTAACTGTAGCAGATGCAAGTCAGTTGAGGGAGGTATTATAAGAGCGATGAGCTGAAAAAGAGGACGAACAACTTACTGGAAACTTTCTGCATTTTTTATGAAAGGTGATTATGTAAACAAAGAGAAAGATACACACACACATTCAGAGAGTAACACACACACACATATATATATATACACATAAACACACACACAGATACATACATAAACATATACACACAGAGAGAAGCACACACGCACAGACACACACACATGCACAAACACAGAGATATAAATGGTGGTAAAAAAAAAATCTCTGCTTACTACCAAAAGCATAGTGATAAAAAAAGTTTGATACTCTTATCTTCAATAAACCAAGCCATTTCTTTAAAAGTCCAAGCCGTATCATACTGCCTCCGCATGGTAGAGACTTTTATTTGTTACGTTTAAAATGTGGGATCGTTTGTAATAGCCAGAACCTGGAAACAACCTAAATGCCCTTCAATGGAAGAATGGATGAAGAAAGTATGGAATATATACATATTAGAGTACTACTCAGCAGTAAAAAACAATGAATTCTTGAATTTTGCATGCAAATGGACGGAAATAGAAAACACTATCCTGAGTGAGGTAAGCCAGACCCAAAAAGAGGAACATGGGATGTACTCACACATATTTGGTTTCTAGCCATAAATATGCGACATTGAGCCTATAATTCGTGATCCTAGAGAAGCTAAATAAGAAGGTGAACCCAAAGAAAAACATATAGGCATCCTCCTGAATATTAACCTTCATCAGGCGATGAAAGGAGACAGAGAAAGAGACCCACATTGGAGCACCAGACTGAAATATCAAGGTCCAAATCAGGAGCAGAAGGAGAGAGAGCACGAGCAAGGAACTCAGGACCGAGAGGGGTGCACCCACACGCTGAGACAATGGGGGTGTTCTATCGGGAGCTCACCAAGGCCAGCTGGACTGGGTCTGAAAAAGCATGGGATAAAACCGGACTCGCTGAACATAGTGGACAATGAGGACTACTGAGAACTCAAGAACAATGGCAATGGGTTTTTGATCCTACTGCACGTACTGGCTTTGTGGGAGCCTAGGCAGTTTGGATGCTCACCTTACTAGACCTGGATGGAGGTGGGTGGTCCTTGGACTTCCCACAGGGCAGGGAACCCTGATTGCTCTTAGGGCTGACGAGGGAGGGGGACTTGATTGGGGGAGGGGGAGGGAAATGGGAGGCGGTGGCGGGGAGGAGGCAAAAATCTTTAATAAATAAATCAAAATAAATAAAAATAATAAAATGTGGGATTATTGAATTAAAGAAAGTATAACTTTCTTTAAATGACATAGCTGATAGTGATTAAAGGCTTGGTTTAAGGGATGGACAGATGGCTTGCTACTTGTTCTTACAGAGCAATCACATTCATCACCCACATGGTGGCTTACAGTGGTCTATAACTTCAGTTTCAGGTGATTCAATGTCCTCTTGGAATCGCCTTTCACGCCAGACCTGCATTCAGTGCACCAGTGTACATACAGTCAAAACACACACAGGGAAAATAAAGTATATACATTAAAACTAATAACAAGATTCAAATCCAAAGGGCAGGTATCAAAACTGACCTAGATGTCCATAATGCCCTATCCTACAGAGCACAGACAGATGCAAGCAAAGCATTTTATTACAGAGACAGAGAACCGAATGAACAATGCATGGAGGTGTCTGTGGGTAGACAGCTTCTCCATCCACTCAGTGGAGCCTGAGTTTTTAGGCTGAAAGGAACCCAGATTCAGCACCTGTCCCAGTAACTTCTGGAAAAGGTTTTCACTATTAAAATTATATCAACTGTTAGATTTAATAGCCATTGCACTTTCATTCACTACTTCAGCTGGAGAGATTGTTCAGCAGATAAAATTTATGCACTCTTGCTCAGGACCTGAACTTGTAATTACATGTAACTGCAGCTCTGGGGAATCCAGTGTCATCTTCTGTACACCGAGGGCACCTATGTGACACTCGTTCATGAGGACACATACACAAATAAAACTAAAATAAATTTTTACTTCAAGTAATTGAATCTGAAGTTTCTTCCAGTGACTGAGAGCAACAGAGCTTGAAGTGACAGCTTCGTCATGCTGACACTTGTCCCTTGAAGTGTTTATGTCATTATGCATACAGTCTTCTTCAGAGTCTGTTTACCTTGACTGAAGGCTTCTTGGGAAAAACCCTATAGTGAAGAACTATTCACTGCTTTGGATAATGATCATTTACAGAATAGGAGAGTAAGTCACTGCCACTCACAGGCATCTATCAGGTCTGTGCTTCCTCTTTCCTGTGCTGTGGACTTCAATTTTATGCTTTTGTACAAAGAGGGATGATTCCTCTCAGTCAAATAAGAAGTATTTTGCTTTTCTGAACTGGATAATGACCCTGAGCATCTCAAAGTACAATAGTTTTATATAGTTCCCTCCTGGGAATCACGGTGTTATCATAAGTTTGTAAATTAGAAACAAAGCAAAACAAAATAAAAAACAAAAGAAAGTTATCTTCTGCAAAAGGCCAGAGGCAGAACAGGAAATTCTCTTCACCCAAACCTGCCCTTCACAGTTCCCTCTCCTCTAATAATTTCGGGTAACTAATTTTCTGAGCATATATATATATATATATATATATATATATATATACACACACACACACAAGTATGACATGGGTACATTGATCCTTGAAATCATATGATCATCTCTAATTTTGTAATATATGCCTTATAAAAGTACCCAGGTAGTTTAATAAAATCAGTTATTTTGTTTATGCAAGAATTCTGTGTCACTATTCTTGCCATTAATATTATCATAAGATACGTGGAGCCCTGACAGTCACTTCAGGACCAAGGATTGGCTCTACCTGGTGGCTTTTACACTCATAGTCTCATCTGCCTCCTCTGCAATCTCCACATTCACAGTACATGTTATAGACTGAAGGTCAAATTCTGGCTTTGCCTAGCTTAGGTCCAGGTAAACAAATTATGCGCCAGCTTTAACTAGTCTTATGCTGATGCCATGGTTAACACACAGATACACCAAATAATCAGATGCAGAGTGAATAAAAGAGGTCTACATGCCTAAGTCAATTCACAGAAACAGTATGAATGGCAAAGACAATGATCTCTCATCAAAACGACTAGAAATATTCTTTGATAGAAATTATTTAAAGGAATCACAATATTCAAAATTTAAACAAACAATTGGCCTTGATTCCTGGGAGCTTGATTACTTGAAATTGCAAAAGTGATGAGAGTAGCCTGTGAAGGTTTCCTGCTGACCAGTGTTCTGTGGAGTCCAAGTGTAGAATTAGAATTAACTAGGCTTAAAAATCGAAATTTAACAATACCTCTGTACTATCTCAATGGTTGTAGTATATTGGGAAGGAATCCATAAAATATTTAAAACTTCCTTATGATTATGCTTTTAAGGGACAGACTTAGAAGTGTGTGCCACTCATCACAGTAGACTTGGTTTGTCTGATATCGGGCGTATGGTGAACAATTAAAAAAGGGTTGCATAAAACATGGCTGAATAAATTTTGTGGTTATTATTTACATTTCAGTTTTGTTTCTGAAACAACTCACGCTCACTAATTATTGGTTGAATAATGAAACATGTATTATATTTTAGCAGTGCTATTAGAAGGATAGTAAAGAACCAAAATTGAAATACAACATACTTTCTCACTGACAGACTGTGATTTTTTTTTTAAGTAGAAAAAAATACTTGGTGTTGCAGAAGCCTTGCTTATTGTCAGGGTGTAAAAGCAAGGACTCTTTCCCAAGTGGATAACTCCAGACTAAGTGTATGCTTATTGGAGTCACACTGAAAATGGTCCCCCAAAAAGGCCTTGGACTTTCCACAGAGTAAGGTATATGGCCCTCTTTTGAGACTGGAGGGGAGGTGGGGTGTGAGGGTCTGTGGAGAGAATGGGAGGGAAGTGCGGGTAGGGGAGGGAGTGGGAATTTGGATTGGTATTTTTAAGTAGTATAATAATAATAATAATAGTAATAATAATAACAAAAAAAGAAAATGGTCCCCCCAAAATGCTAGTTCTGTGAATCAATCAAGTCCTTACTTTCTAAATTTTGTAGGATATTGTGACTGCCTTATGATCTTTAGATATTCAGGTAGTCTGATGTAATTGAAATGGACTCTGGCCAGAGCACTGAGCAGGACACATCATTTTGCTAGCTATAACCAAGAGGAGAGTTTAAGAGCAGAGGCTATGAGAAGTCAAAGAAGGTGAGACTATATACATAAGAGCTTGAGTGGCCCTCTTCTTCCATCCTGGAGTCTCTTAGGCTCCAGAATTTTAAGGCATTGAAAGCATGGGAGAATAGGATTCATCAAGCAGATCTGAAATCCAGGAGTAATCTCAGCATGTTTCACTGAGATTTAAAACTTGTCCATAAAGGAGAACTAACTTCACTGAATGAATTTTGCCTTTCTTCTACACTGAAATTTAAGCTTTTCTTTCCCCTTGGAGAAGTTTACTTGAAATGTTGAAGCACTGAGATATCTGTGCTTGCTTTCAAAGTCACTTGGACTTCTCTGTCAAAATAATGATCATGTCTATATTGCTGTTATTTTATTGTTATACATATTTAAGTATGAAGAAATGTTCATCCCAGAATGCCAAATGGGGGTTTCTGTTAAAATAATGTGAAGTACAGTAACCAGGGGAATGAAGCAAGATAGGAGTAGGTATACTCAGCTCCATGGTCTATCTTTTTCCATTTCTCTGAGATGGTTCAGCTATTGTCTTGGAAGTTTAACATGCAGTTTTCCTGATTACTGATTATTCCAGAGTGAATCATATTTCTAGTTCTGTGTTATCCATAGAATTTGCCTCTCTTAAAATTGAGTTATAAGGTGGAAAACCTGACACTCATAAGGGAAAATAGAAGCATTGTTTAATTATCTCTATAACTTAAGAATATCCTCATTAAACAGTTTAAAAAAGTAAAAATAAAAATTCTTGTTTCATTCTTCAATGGCTACAGTCTAAGTATGACTTAGGTACTGGTAGCTTCTTGACTGATGTGAGGACAGAATAATGGTCTTGAACACAATAAGGGCTGTGTTGTGCACAGTTCCCTGTGTTCATGTAGTGTAGAATCCTGTTTTATAAATTAGAATTGTATAGAACTGTTTATCTCATAGGATTCATTTGGAGATAAGATGGCCTGGAGGATAGGAAATTACCTGAGGTACTCTAAAGGTGCACACCATGAAGGGTATGCTAATATGTCAAGGCTGTTACTGTGGTTTAAACCAAGAGAACCTTAGAAAATAGAACCAGATCAAACTCTTGGCTTAGATGGAGAAATTGTCAAGAAAAAAAATAAAAGAGTGACACATTGCTCAAATTATTTAAAGGTATTTCTTTTGTTGAAAAATATTTCTTCAGAAAGAAGAGAATGGGATTTAAAGATGAGCTGAATTTGAAAGTCAAAAGGAAATGCAGGTAGCCCATGGACACTAGTGTTCAATTGCTTAAATTTCTTTTACCATTTTTGAGAACAAACTTGAAGGTACATGTAGTATTTGAGAATGTATTTTGATGTTCCAAAAACTTCCAAAGGAACAAATTTCAGAAAATAAAGATGCATTATCAAAAATAGGAGATCTTCAGTGAAATGAAACAGGGCAGAGACTTAAGGGTAATCTTTGTCAATATTTATTTGAAATTCAAAGTAGGTCCCAATGGATGTAGTGGGGCTGCAATATCCTTTCTGCAAAGTTCTTTTCCTTTTAAAACAGAATATCTAACTATTAAAAAAAAGTCGGAAACTTTCTTGCACCTGAACTAAAATCATGTGTGATAAGAACACTAAAGTAGTCAAATATAACTATGAACTGTTCTGTTATTTATTATCAAAAAATGTATGAGGGCAAAGCAAAGCTAATATGTGTTTCCCTTTGAATTTATAGATATTCTGGTTCTATTTTTCAGTTCCCAGAATCATGTAGACATGTCAGCCAAGAACATTTGGAGTCAAAATCTCATTATGCATAGAGAATCCCAGAGAAGGGAATTATGTCAGAAACTGACTTAATGGTGGAAGAAAGCTAAGCACTAAGAAATCCAAGACACTAAGATTGCTCACGAATAGTTCTGGAGTTCAGATGCAAAGAAGTGCTTGGGAACAAACTTAAGCTAAATACAATAAAGATTTTATTTCTGTTTTGTTACCAATTAATGCTTTCCAGTGAAGTCTCTCTCTCTCTCTCTCTCTCTCTCTCTCTCTCTCTCTCTCTCTCTCTGTGTGTGTGTGTGTGTGTGTGTGTTCTTAAAACTTTCCGAGAAAAAATATTACAAGTAGTATTTTATGTAATGTACACTCAAACACACACACATCTATATATGTGTGTGTGTGTGTGTGTGTTTCCTCTAACATTACAAAACACCTATAAATATCAGTTATGATGCTTTCTAATATCAGCTCCAAGTCTTCCTAGTTTTCTTCTACTAAAAAATTTTAAATTAATAAATTTTTTATGTAATTCATGTAGTCCTGTATTAAATAGTGTTTTTCCACAGATGTGTAAACAGAAGGTAGAGGTCTATTGAAGTGGTGACCCATTATGTTGGCCAGAGATCTTCCTGTATGGAATCTAGCCAACATTCAGGTCAGCTAAAGAAGCAAAATTTCTGTCTATAAAACTGCAGTGGACTTAAAGAATAGTGGCTGTCAACACACTCACTGACATTTCTACTTTAAAAGGGAAATGAAGACGGAGGAGAGGAAGACACCTTAATTAAAATGGAAGAAACAAACTATTTTCCCACAGCTAATGAAGAGGTAAAGGTAGCTAGCATTCTACTTTCATGACAAAATTGGTATTGCAAACAGAGTGGGCCAAGATTAAGCTCAAAGTTTCAAAGCCAAGATTCAAAGTTTAGAGCAGGATGTAAAACAGGAAAATTTATCCTGCTGTTGCCCACATTTTGGTTTTCAAGGAGTTTGTCCACTAGGGGTAAGAGTTGTGTATTTGTGTTTCAAACTTGTGTGAAATTAAACAGGAAACCTTTATCTTTGTTCCAATATGTAAACTATATTTCTTTTTACTCTTGTTTTGTAGTTTCAAACAAAAGAATATGTTACACCTAACAGATGAGGGACTCCCACTGTGAGAGTGATAGTACCGAACCTTAGAATAAGAAAATGATGGTAGAGCCTTATTGACTCATTTTTTTGATAGGGGAAGAGAAGCTCATTCAAATACAAGATAAATTATTTTCACACCCATTCCTATGGGTTCTATGCTATGGGTCACATAAATAATGATAGACATAAGGCTAGATGGAGAGATGAATATTGCAAGTTTTTCTTTAAACATTCAGTGTTCAGACATCACTTCAGTTAGTGGATTGGGACATTAACTCCTGTGTTTATTAACAGTATAAATTGGGGAAATTACATACTCTTTTGCATGTGGGTTATGGTGATACATCTTCCTAGAGGTACTGCATAGAGTTTTATGTGGATCATGTTGGAGAACAAGTGTAAAAACTTGACATGGCACCTGATAGGCTTCCAAAAGATCATCTTGTTTCTTTTCTACAGTATAACCATTCTTATCTACTGTTTCTTACACATAGTGCCTTGGAAGTTTAGAAATGATAAATCTGAATGATACTTTTAAAGAATCCAGGCATTTGAATCCTTTCTCTGTCTCACCTTGTGTGTGTGTGTGTGTGTGTGTGTGTGGTGCATGACTGTGCGTGTGTGTGAGAGAGAGAGACAGAGAGACAGAAAGAGAACTTACTGTTACTATGTGCAGTTAATACTAATCTAATATTTCGGGAGAAGCTTATTAACTTTCAGATTCACGCTGTCTTCTCTTGTAATATTTTTCCTGATAAATGAGATTTTTAACTGTTCTTTATCATTTCTCAAAGTCCTTAGAACCTGGTTGAGGAAGAATTTTAATTTCTTGAACTCCATGATGGATCATAAAAAATTTATAAAAGTTATTTTCATTAGTTATTCTATTGCTCTCTTTGCTTATTTTTAAGTAAGTTACCTATCTTTAGTGAGCTTTATTCCTGGCTACCATAACTGTGTCAATCTCTCTGCATCACTGTGAGACTGCTAGAATCCTTTACATGAAAACTCTGATGCTGCCCCAACCCCAACTAATACCTTATTCTTGCCTGAAAATTCAGGTTCTACATTTTGGTCTTGAGAGTGTTGTGATTATGTGGTTACATGAACATGATAACTAACTTGCCTTTTTGCATTTTTAAAAGCCTTGTCAGAATGAGATTAAAAGAAATATATTCAGAGAGAAATCTTTATTTCATTTGTGTAATTAAAAGAATAACAGTCACTGTCTTGTAGGCAATCTGAAAGGTATGTTTGGATTCAAAGAGATTTTTAGATGACTACTGTTAATAAAGATACATTTTACCAACTTGAATTTTTCAGGTTTGAAATCCTTTGCTAACATTGAAGATATACAGGCAAATTGTTTTCTACACAGACAAGTAGAAAAGGCATCATAAATGCCAAAAGTAATTCTCCCCAAAATACTTTGATCAAATAGCTGGAATTCATTTGTATTATGAAAATCCATTAGAGACGATAGGTGACTTCAAAGAGTGTCTTTAATTTTAGAAATTCATAAATAATTCATAGACAATTTAACCTCATTTATTTGCTTACTTTCTAATTAAATTCAGTTGAAATCAGTTCATTTTATCATAGGTTGCTTGTTTCTCTACCATCATTACTTTGAAGAATTTTTACAATAACAGCTTAAATTCTGTGTTCTATAAAATTGTACACAGTGGCACCTATAAAGCTAGTTTCTAGTTATTTAATTTTTGATGATAAAGCATAACAAAATAATGACCATTTTTATTTGAGCCGATGAGTGTTATTAATGAAGAATAAATATATACTAATGGTTCGATCAGTAATTCCACAGTTAAGCCTTCAAAGTAGGCACAATTTCCTTGCATTCCTGAGAAATCCTATTTTACATTTTGTTTCTTTGGCAATGGCTTTGATAAAACTTGGTTGCTAGCAACTCCCTAAAGCAAGCTAACTCACTGAGTTGAACAGTTTGACATATGCATATTAGTAAACGCTATACTCTTAAAATTTTCCTCACTGAAACATCCCCATTGATTGTCATTAATGATCATGTTTATTCACAAATAAGTCTCTATGTTCACTTGTCACTTCAACAATTTAGATATTGCTTGGATCCATCTGAATGTGTAATATCCGAATGGAAACTCTTTTGAAAATTCATCAAAAGGTACAAAAGATTTTCCTGACAGTACACAGAGCAGAACACAACAGTCACCTGTGTAATCAGTTAATCATCTCTAGAGAAGAGAATGCAAGAGTTTCTAAAAGGAAGAAGTCATAGAATCAAAGACTGTTGTTGATGGAAAGCTTTCAGGTATTATGAAATTTCAAATAAACCTGCTCGTAGCCATTCAATAGCTTCTTTTTTTAAAAAAAATAACAAAAACCCTTTAAGAACATAAATGATACTGATATATGGAGAAGTAAAGGCATGGACCATAGGCTTTATAGAGTAAAAACCTATAAAAATTAACTTTCACCAAGGCTCTAAGCCTCAAACAAATAGCTGCGCTCATAGTAGCACATGGAAATAAATGCATAAAAGCCATTGACCTCATTTTACCAATCCTAGGCTTTGTCACTTATTGAGATCTTGGGTAAGTTACGTCCATTATTTGTAATTGAGGAGCTCTGATTAAAAATTATTAATATCAATTTTACTTTAAAAGGTAAAGGCTTTTTAAATATCTTTACTATATAAACATTCACTACTAATGTTGACTCAGTGTTAAAGGAGCTGCAGGCTGCGTTCCTGCCACCCAGCTTCCGGCCGCCTGGCTAGCTTATGCCCCGAAATAACAACACACAAACTGTATTCTTTTAAACACTGCCTGGCCCATTATATCTAGCCTCTTCTAGACTAGATTTCACGTAATAATTTAGTCCATTTCTAATAATCTGCATAGCACCACTAGGTGCACTTACCGGGAAAGATTCAGCATGTCTGACCTGGCGGCTGGCTGCATTGCATCTGGATCTGAGAGGAGCTGCCCTGCATCTGAGCTCACTTCCTCTTCCTCCCAGCATTCTGTTCTATTTACTCCACCTACCTATGTTCTAACCTATGAGGCCAAGCAGTTTCTTTATTAATTAACCAATGACCTTCCTCCATCAAGTCAGTTCACGATGGTGACAGCTAATTATCCATTCTTCTAAGTATTGAGCATATCATGACCCTCGTATAGTGTTAAAACATTTTAGGAAATCAGTAAGATGCATGCAGTTTCAATGTTCAAGTGGAAGACAGAAGAAACAGCAAGGTATGGAAAACACGAGATCTATTCATTTAGAGAAATCAAGGTACTTCACATTATAAAACCTTAGCACTTACATTCTAAAGCATATATTCTGCATACCTAATTCACATGCATCTCATTGTTGATACAGTATATTGCTTAGCATGGTCCCTGGCATGCAGTAAATTATCAGGATATAATACCTATTCTTCAGGTTCTAGTTATAGATTCCTTTTCAAATTTGTTTCTGACACTAAAATTGGTAAAGTTGTGACTCAGTGTAGCCCATGTACTTTGATTCATAACATTACTAAAACTTTTACTGCCTGAAACATTTCTTTTCAATCAATTTATCTTTCTTTGACTTCTGCCTTAATAATCAAGAGGTTATCTATTCACAGTGTCAGTTCTCTGTTTCTGATCCACTATCAAGTATGGAATTTGTGACCCAGTGTAAATGACTGCCCCCAGCAATTCATTAGGAAAAAATAAATGCCTTTTGGACTCAGCCATGTGCTTAGTGATGTAGGTGATTTATCTTCTCACTGGAGCTTCTTGTCAGAGACCACTAACAAGTGATTTGTAGATGTGCACTTAAAGACATATTGATTTGTAAACAATATTGAGTAATTATCAGGAAAATCAAACAGCAGCTTAATGCCATGAAGCAAAGATGCTTTCAGATTTCTGTTTTGCAAATCTCTTCCTCTGCAATGAGAATACCTACACCTCACTGCCATGTGATATTAAGTTCTCATAAATTGTAGAACACAAATAATCCAGAATCTACAGCTGACAAGTCCATGTACTATGCTGTGTACCCTGAAGAGTATTTCCATATTGATGTGACAGTCTCATTGTGGGTCATTGCTGACCCAGATGTATGTCAATTGTGGTATCCAAGCTTCTAGAAGAAAGAGTCACTCATTTTGATGCATCTTTTGCAGTGTATTTGTTTGTTCCAGTGGGGACCCTTTGTAAAATTCATTCAAACATTCCTGTGTTCATTGTAGATTTTCTAAAGACAACACTACAAAGACAACTGTAGATGGAGTCACCCATATTCATAGAAGTCTTCCTTCTTTAGTCAACTCTCCCAAGAAACATCCTTATACACCCAGAGATGTGGTTCCTAGTTGATTGCAAACCCATTCATATCGACAATAAATATTAATGGTATAATGCTCACAAATACCCTTGCCTTTTAATCTCACATTTGGTCTTACACACTCCTTTAATATCATAAGTTTACTTCTTCCATTTTTATTTTGTGTTGATGTAAGGGACACAGTCACTTTACAATTATATATCTATATATGTATCTGTATCTCTATCATCTATCTATCTATCTATCTATCTATCTATCTATCTATCTATCTATCTGTCATCTATCTATTATCATGTTATGAAATAACAGAGGGAACAAGAATCTTACAGATATAGTTTTTCTTATATTCTAAAATTAAAAAGAGGTAATCTTGAGGAAGAATATTTTTCTTTAACAAAAGAATATTAAGAAATTCAGTAATATTTTAGTTGGCTTCTTGAACACTGTACATGACTCATAAGTTTGTCTTGATATCCTCAAAAATGTTACCATGTAGATTTTATCACCTTTATTTTATACATGAAAACCAAGATTTTTGTCACTCAAAACCTTGAATAGGTGGAGTATTCAGATAAAACAAAACTTAAATGTGAGTTTTTTATTAATATTCTTTAAATGTCCAGGGCAGTCTTTCTTAATCATTAACACATTGTACCTCATAGTATTGCCCAGTAAGTGAGTGAGACATGTAGTTCCTTAGCTATCTGCAGAAAGACAACATTGTTTCATTTATTCTGGATCCACATGTGGGTATTTGCTTCATTATCTGTAAGTAGGAAGTCTGTTAGTCTAAATGAGCCTTTGATGGAAAAATGCAATGATCTCGGTATTTCCTATGGACTCGAATTCGAGAGTATCATGTCCCCTTCATTCATCAAGTATCAGCAAATGACAACAAAGCTCACTTCAGTCCAAGGAGTCTTTATTTAGTAATACGCTTTATTTTTGTTATAATTGGAACATAAGCAACATGTTGTGTTCACAGATTTCTTGTATAGCTGGATGATTTTGGAAACACAAAGCTTTATTGGGAATATACATTTCATGTAGAGTATTTAGCTATTTAGAAATAATTGCTGGCCTTGGAATGGTTTTGGGATTTCAGCAGAAGTCTGCTATCTAGTATAAGCAGGACTTGACTGTATTCTTTTTCACTTCCAAACCTTGTTGAAGATTTATAATATTATTACTAATGCTAAGCCTGCTGAGAATTTACTTCCGAGTTTTCTACTTAACTAGTTCAGCTGTTTCAAATTGCATTTATCCAAACTGTAGGAAGCATATTAACCTAAATTTTCTAGCTTTTTTTTTTTTCCAAATATTTCCAAACTTTTGTTTAGGTCCTATAATAGATTGCACAGAAAATAAACAGAAACAAAAAGATATACAGATAAACAGAAAAAAAATGAAAAACTCAAAGAATTTATCTTTAATTGTGACCATTCATTGGGTTTTATTCTAAGTGAGGCACTGTTCAAAGTATTTTTAGTATTTATTTTCTCCTCAGTGTCACTATGTCTCTTTTATATGCTACTGAATAACTTTTAGGGAAAAAGAGCTTATCTAAGAGAAGTTGAATAAACTTTGGACTTTATCTGTCTTACTCCAAACTTTTATAGTTTGCCTTTGAGAAGAACTCCTGTCTATGGCTCACTATGACTTCTTTTATTTCTGTGAGGAATTGGTATCCCTCAGTTAAGCATTTAAGAAATTTGGTTTTTCAAAATGCAGTGGTTTGCTGAAGATCACCAGAAATATGAAAGTTTGGTACCTGTCTAACTTACAGTTTCTGTTGCTATGAAGAGTTACCACGAGCATGGCAACTCCTATAAAAGAAAACATTTAATTGAGGTGGTGGTTTAAGATTCAAAGTTTATTATCACCATGGTGATAATTTCAGTTCATTATTACCATGGTAATGAGCATGGCAGCATGCAGGCAGACATGGTGCTGGCTACATGTTAATCAGAAAGCAACAGGAAATAGACTGTGACATCCGATGGTATCTTGAGCCTAAGAAATTTCCAAGCTTCTCTCCATAGCGACATACTTCCTCCAACAAGGTCATATCTACTACAATAAGCTTATGAGCTTATGGGTGCCAATTACATGAAAACTACCAGAGGACCTAAGCCTCCTTTTAAAAATATTTACTTTAATTAAAATTATACGTATGTGTAAGTGTCTGTGTGATGGAGACTGGGGATGATAGAGGTACCAGATCCTTTTGGAGCTAAACCTATATGTGGTTGTGAGCCTACTAAAATGGGTGCTGAGAACCAAACTCAAGTCTTCTACATAAGCAATACATATTATTAACTGCTGAACCATCTCTGGTCCAAACTATATTTTAAAATTTTTTTGAGAATTAATTAATTTCTTTATTAAAGAAATAGAATGATAAGACTTTGCTCTTCATTTTTCTCCCTTAGTTATTTTCCTCCACTGTCCTACAAATCCTTTCTATAACCCTATTCATTTTCTTTATTATTATTGTATATATATATATATATATTATATTTGTATAGTTTTAAGTGTTATCTTAAAAGTTTCCCTAAATGTATGTTGGTGTAACAATGTATACAGTATCCATGGAGGGAGAGAAGAGGGTATCTAACACCTTGGGTTTGAAGTTACAGACACTCGTTAGCTGCCATTTGGGTACTAAGAATTAGACCCTTGCCTACTGGAAGGGTAGCCAGTGTTCTTGACTGTGGCACCATCTCTCAGCATCCTGTTTTTTTTTCTTTTAAACACAAACTATATAATGCAATATTGTGTTTCCTGTTACATTAGCTATAGATATAATTAATCCAATATTTGAAAATAATCAAAAGAATAGGGTAACACATACACACACACCTGAGTTGCAAACATATTAAAAATACTTGTTTCTGTATTGGATCAATCTATGAAGTTAGTGCATATGTTTAGTAATTGAGTGGTTCTGTTGTTAAGATAATCTAAAATTGTTGCATATTAAGAACACTTCATTTCTTTTTGCATGAAATTCAGAGTGTATCCCTGAATTTGTGTTAGGAATCTAGTTAGTATGCTCTAAATTATTTTAATTTGAATTTTCTTAGGTTCCCATAAAGGGGTATGGACTCTGCTCATCAAGATTCACCCTGGAGTCAAATTGGTGTGCAAACCTTCTCCTCCTCGATGATCATTCTTTTTCTTCAACATCTCATTCCATTTTTGTCAGGAACCATGTCTCCCCCCAAATTATTATAAGGATCATTTCTCTGAGAAGTTTGCAGAGGGCTCCACTTCCCAATTGTATTGAGAATTGTTTTATTGACAAAGCCTATCCCACACACAAATTGTCTGTTAATAGAGAGCTATTTGTTAGCGGAACCCGCCTCACACTTTAACTATCTAGAGAACTAGGTGTGTCAACTTGTGAATTCCTGGTAGAGGAATCGTGACCTGACCGATCATAACCTCTTGGCCTACGTGACCGGTGTGGACCACGTAGCAAGATCTCGTGCCCCAGCCCCCCAAGCTCCTCATCCAGGGGCTATATACGCTGTAACAATGACTCTAATAAACAGAGGCTTCGACAAATCTGCCTAGCCTCCTTCTTCTCACCAGCCCATGTCTTTCAGGTAGTACCTCTCCATGACCCTGGAATAACTGACTGCTAGGGGAGTTACAGACCCTAGACAGAGTGACCCACCATGGCGGTCTACACATTTTCCCTAGAAATACTTGTAAAATTTTGAGGTTCGGGAATTGGATCTATAATTGTATAATCTCTCCCAGACATGCCTAGAGACCTGTTTTCTAGGTGATTGTAGCTTCTCTCAGAATGACATGATTAACCATCACAATATCCGATTTAGATGATCTTATGTTGGAAAGAACAGCAAAGCCATAGGCCTTTGAGGGCAGTCCTACTAATTCCTACATTGATTCTATGCCTTTTTACTGTTAATTTAAAAATTATGCTTTTCTTATCTTATGGAAAGTCTGAATATTGAATTATTGCATGTATTGAATTGAGTTAAAAACTCCTTATCTATAACATATGCCCATTTATTCTGTGTTTATATTAATGACATTCTTTTATCTTCTTGAGTAGAAAGAGATGAATAGTGATTGAATACTTCCTAAACATACTGAAAAATAGAAGTCTCTACCAACAGATATCTATGAAAGGATCTCTGTAACCTTTCTGAGGATGTTTCCTGGAAAGTTGAGTATTTACAAATAGCAGTTCTAAACACAAAATGCCCATAATACTCTCCCAAAGGGAAACTCTACTTTGTTTTGAAGAAATTCTCCCCACCCATTTCATTCCCCCTTTACTGGACAATACTGATGATTTCTTCCTCTAAAGATGAATGCTCTGCCCGCCTTAAAGTGTGATGTTGAAAATCAGAGAAATCACCATTTCTTTTATTTGGTTCCTTGTCATGTTTCTGCCCAGGAAGTAGGGCAGAAATACAAACCATTTACACAAACAAAATTTTGGAACAGAAGCACAATAAGAGTTCTGTTAATGAAAAATACTGTACACATGTGGGCTGTCTGAACAGCTTCATAAACATTTATTTCTTCACATGTAAGAGAATCATGAAACCTTTGATCATCAAACTGTGCAGCGTTAATCTAATTCCATTACTTCCTCTGGAACAATGGGGATGAGTGGCTATTAAGGCTGTCCATGCATGCCAATTTCTCTTGGTAAACAGCTAAGTAAAGGGGAGTGCTGCTCAACCTCGAGCTGGAGACAAGGGCCACTGCAGTCTTGTAGCTGTCGCAACATAGGAAGAACTGCCTTATATCAATCCATCCCCTTGTTTGTGCAGTATTGAAAGGGTCTATGAAAGAACTCTGGAAACTCAGGCTTCCTTCAGAACCTCATTTATTTTTATTAAGAGCAGATGGAGGAGGAAGTCCTCTGAGCACTTTATTAGCATACTTCCATTCGCTGAATAGCAGCCAATGAAGCACAGAATGGAGATATCTATCCATCTGTTCACTTTCCTCTTCCTACTGTCTCTCAAGGCACAGTGACCAATTGCCGTGAGAGTGTCAAAGGCCATAATTAAAGGTCTGAGATGTTTTGCAGTATTGTACTTTCATATGGACTGAGTAATGATATTGTGAGTAGTCTCTGTGACATCCAAGTAAATTTTAGCAAAAGTACATATACACAATGTGTGGGTATGTATGTGTGTGTACATGCACATATATGATTATCCTTTTGTATAAGATAATCATAATTATCTAAATTATGAAGACCCAAGTACATATCTCAATTTTTAAAAATCTTTTTCCTATTAAACGTTCTTTATACATCTTAAGGAGTTCGTCTCACCTCAGGGACATTTTTTTAAGCTTGATACTCTATGTTTAGTCAAGTGAATAAAGTATCAGATTACTGGAAGACATTTTTCTCTTTGGCATATTTTCTTTGTGTAATTATCATAGGTGTCCCTGTGACTGACTGACTATATTTGTGCATTTGTTTGAAGAGAATCTTATAATTTAAAACTTAATTTGTTTTCTAGTGCAGAAGTCCCTTCTCAACAATTTGTAGGCAGCACATAATAAAGTTGTTTATTGCTTGAAGTCACAGTGTGAGTAATGAGAGCTGCGTTTTTTTCAAGAAAGACTCAACAACTTACAAAACAATGGGAAATATATTTTTTAAAAAAAGCTCTACCATGGGCTGGAAAGATTGGTAAGCATGTGGACCTATGTCCAATCCCAAAAGATTTTATAAATAAAATTTTCAGGTGTGGTATGGCATACTTGTGCTCCTAGAGCTGGGAACTAGAGACAGGCAGATCTCTAAGGCTCTCTAGACAGCCAGAATAACATACGTAGTGTGTGTTCCTCTACTTTTATGAGTGTGTGTGAAAGTCAGGAATAAATCTAGTATTTTCTTCAGGTGTCATCCACCTTTTTTTGTATGTATGTAGTGCATGAGGTATACATGAACACATGGAGGCCAGATACAGATGTTGGGTGTCTTCCTCTATTACTGACCACTTTATTTTTCTAGACGAGGTCTCTTACTTAACCTATAGCTCACTCCAGAAAGACTAGCTGTCCATTGAGATCCAGGGATTCTCCTGTCTTATGCTTTGCAGCACTGGAGTTGTAGGCTCACACCTCTAAACCCAGTTTTTAAAGTAGGTTCTGGGGATCCAAACTCAGGTCCCTATGACTTTTCAACAAACATTTTGCTAGCCAAATCATCTTCCAAGACACCATTTTATTTTGAGATAGGCTCTCTCACTGCACTGGAACTCAACAATGAGTCTCAGAGATCTCCCCAGGACTGAGATTCAAACACACACCTCAATGACTGTTTATCTTTTTTTCCATTGGTTCTAGGGATTGAACTCAGGTCATCATGAATGACCAGCAAACATTTTACTTAATTGACTTTTTAGCCCTAGAGCAGTTTTTCTCAACCTGTGTGTCACAACCAACTCGGGATTGTCTAAGACCATTGGAAAACACAGATATTGACATTATGACTCATAACAGTAGGAAACTTGCAACCATAAAATAGTAATAAAAATAATTTTATGGTTGGGAGTTACCACAACACAAGGAACTGTATTAATGGGTTGCAACATTAGGAAAGTTGAGAATTACTTTTTTAGAGGCTTTTTTATTGATTGTATGAGCTATACAATTTTTCTTTGCTCCTCCCCTTGACTCCCCTTGACTCTAGCCCTCTCCCACAATTCCAATGATCCCAATTCACTCAGGAGATCTTGTCTTTATCTACTTCCCATGTAGATTAGATCTAGGTATGTCTCTCTTAGGGTCCTCATTATTGTCTAGGTTCTCTGGGATTGTAATTTGTAGGCTGGTTTTCTTTGCTTTATGTTTAAAAAAAGACTTATGAGTGAGTACATAAAAAACAGCCTGTTCTAGAGTCTTCTATTTTGTGGTCCCTTCACTCATGTTGACTTTTAGAATTTAAAATAAAAGGGCTTTCACTTTGTAAATTATTTGATCACATACTTCAAGTTAGCCAGTTTCAAGAAATTTAACTGTCTGCCATCAGTGTGTGTGATTTCAGCAAATGAGAGAGCACTATCAGGCTACCTGAAATAGAAGATGTGAGGTGTATCAAAATTTTGTTGGAATCTGTGCTTCTATTCTTTTAGTTCTTTTTATAAGAAAAGGTGACATAAAATGTTGGTGAAACAGAAATATAGTGTCCTCTTTAGAACCTGATTCTCACATCACATCACTTTCAGTATTAAAACTAATGTGCTACCAGACAGAAATGATCATATAGCACAAGTTTCACAATTAATAAATTTATATTTACTGAGTTCTTGTGGTGTTTTAGATCATGTACAACATCTGTCATGTGAGACCAAGTAAGATTTCAAATTAAGAAATCTCACCCTAGAATTTATTATTCCGGTGACTCATCAACCTTATTTGTTATGAAACAAGTGTCATGAGGCATGACATAATTATTCTTTAATTTTTGAAATAAATGTTGAAAAGTATAAAAAGCTTTGCATAACAGGAAGCCCATGTATATTGACTATTTATGATCACCATAATAGAATGGAAGTGTTTATAATTCTCTTATCTGTGACCACAGAATTTTTGGACTAATGGTTAATATGAAAAATGCTAGCTCAGTAAGATATTCTACTAAAAGGGGAGTCTCTAATCTAATGGATATAAATCATTATCATTTAACATATTCTTGGACATTTTTAATGAGTGTTCATTTATTATAGGCCATGGGAAGTCCTCTAAGTTTTTAAGTTCCAGTATTAAATATAGTGTTCTCCATTTTACTTAACCAGAGAACTATTTTTTATTTTTGGAAAGCTAGCCATTGGAGGGATTCTAAAAATACCTTAAGCTATAGTTTGGGAGATACAACAGAACACAGGAAATAAACTGCCATGGACCCTTTTAGGAAACATATGTAGAGTAGAACCAATCTAATTTCATAGAGTTCATAGAGCATTTTTTTAACTGTGACTACAGACAGTTAGTTTTATACTCTTTAAATATGAATCATTTTATACCTTCCATCCTTTTTATACTTATGTTTTATGACACCAGTAATACTATTTCAACCTTTCTATGCTTCACTGAATTCATCTTCAAAATAGAAGCAATGACATTTTATGACTGAATTAATATGTATGTAATACTTAGACTCTGCTTGACATGTAACATTTATTCAACATACACAAATTTAAATATTGTTGAAATACTAAAATATCAGATAATATGAGTTAGCACAGGTTTGAGGCCCTTTGGATGAATGGGAACTCCAAAAAATGGGATGATGAGAATATCAAAGATTTGGGGATGATGGGAAAATGAAAGACAGATTCCCTTAAGGAGTGAAGGCTTATTTTGAGTCCTGTCTTCAGAGGTTTTAATCCCTAGTTGTTTGACTTTACCAGTTCTAAGTTCCTGCTGTCAGTGCAAGTCCTGGTAAGACATGTAACTGATGATGTCTTTAGCTCATGACAGTCTGGAAGCAAAGACAGAAAAGATGTGGCACATACCACCAATGACCTAACTTCCTCTTATTAGATTCCATTCCAAACTCCAGTAATACTGTAGGCTAGAAACCAAGCCTACATATGAGCCTTTGAAGGAATGTTTAAGATTGAAACTGCAATATTTTATCTCCATTTAATTTTGCTATACATTATCTGCTTACATACCAGCACATTATCCTACAAGCCACAGATAGAATACCACAGAGTTAGCAACTGATTACAGGCATTTAACTTCTTCAGCCCTCAGGTATTCACCTAGCCTATGAATCAGCATATGAATATGATAAATGTGTACATATAAATAAAGCTCGGGAAAAATAAAGGAGGGCTCTTTGAAAGACAAAATGTTTCTCATTTTAGCTACAGACTGAAATGGTTAATCCCAGACTCATGCTCTTGACCTATCAGCATACTTAATGTCCCATAGAGTTTTATGAAGCTTTTTAAGATATGGGTATTTGGATCCTCAGTGGTGTAACTGTCTGAATATTATGGCTTTGAGCAGAGCCCTTCCTTCCAACATCACTCTTGCAAGTTACCACATGAAATAATGGTTATGCTTCAGATCCCTCTCTGAGATAGAACAGGCTCTGTGCAGAAGAAACGATTCATATACTTCCTGGGTTAGATGGTGTGGTGTCAGTAGTCTCAGAGGATGTTCAGACTTTCCTGTGAGGGGATCTATTGTTATTTTACTAGTATTACAGACAAAATGACAAAAGAGGAACAAGGAGATGCTTCTGCGACTTGGGGGAAGTTTGCAATCTTTGAAATCTACTCAAAAGCAACTGAGATGATTGTAATTTTGAGCTGAGTGAAAACTGTTACCTGAAATAAAGCTAAGGTCGTGTGCACCTGTTGTTCTGCAATGCATAGGAAAGGAGATAAAAGATATTAGCATGGGACTTTCAAATCATATTATCTATGATACATGGTGCAACATGAGATATTCCACTGAGTTCTTTTGTGATCATGTTGGCTAAGTACCTGCAACATATTTCTATTCCTCTGCTACACTCAGGTTACTTTTCTTGTTATAGTTCAGAAGTGTAAATTTGTCTACCCATTTGGTAGACATATACATTTTGGAGCTTTGTTGCACCTCAATTGGATTCTATAATCTTAAATCCAGCCTCTCATATATGTTCAGTAGGTTTCTTCAATTTATCCCCTCACTCTAGTCTAAGCTGTCATCAGCATTCCCTCAGAACAATTAGCATGCTTGTCTTCCCATGGAGATTTTATGTCTTTTACATCCCTTCCAAAAGTTGCTGATGTTCAAGTGAAGGATGAAGTGGGTAAATTCTGGGTAGAATCTTGGTAAAGATAAGACTTCCTGAACTGGTAAGATTGTAAGACTACTAATTAGCCAGAGGCTTTCTGGTAAAGATCAAAGACATATCTTTGTCTTAACAATTAATATAATGAATAAGTCCATATTCAAGAAACTTCAAGAAATGATATACAAGCTGTCTAGATGTCTTGGTAGGCACATGGTCTTTTTGACCATTGTGCACTCTAAAACTTGAAAGCATCTCAGGTCATCTGTAATAAACTTTGCCTGTTTTCTACTCTGTGCTCCTATTCTTCCTGGAACTCATCAACAGTGATCATAAGGATCAGGGAGCCAAGTGTTCTAGAAGAGAAGGTCCTGCCAACACATCCATCAAGCTACAAAACACTTTTTCCTTTGAATTTCTGTTATGATTGACACAGAGCAGGTCATCAACACTTCAGGGACTAAGATTTTGATAGAGTTCAGGACATATTCTCTCCCCAAATAGTTCCTTAGGTTTTGAGAAAATAGGAAAAGGAAATTCATTCCCTGTAAGTCATCACACCTAGGAGTAGTTACTTGACCTTTCCCTAGAGAAGTTCCCCCAAATTCATGTGAGAGATGTCCCTTCTACACTCAGATGAAATGAATGTCCTTTCTTCTGAAGGTCCAGGTATGCAGTGAAGAAGAACTTGGAAAACAAAAGCACAAATAAAAACAAAAACAAGGAACAACACAAAAATCGCAGTCAAAGCATAACATACTTTGCTTTCCCTTAGTCCATCCCTTGAGCCTCCCTTTCTAGTAAACTTCACTATACCACAGCCAGACACAGCATTAAAAAATATGAAACATCCCTTTCTTTTGTTCTTCTTTTCAAGAAGCCCCCATGTTAAGAAACTCTTACACTAAATAAAATAGTATAGTTTTCTGCCCTCAAGTCACCTTTGGTCATGGTATTTCATCAAAGCAACGTAAAAGCATTCGATATACTTTAATTAGGAAGACAGTATTGCAACAGAGCCAAGATTCCATGCCATTCCAGGTTTGGGGAAGACAATTTCTCTATTACTTGTTTATTTTATTTTTAAATATCTATGTGTTAAATTTTTATACATTTGTTTACTTGGTGTTTGTATATGTATGCATGGGTAAGGATGACAGTGCTCATGTAGAAGTCAGTAGATAGTTTGCAGACATTGGTTTTCTTATTCTACCATGTAAATCCCAGAGATCAATGTCATGTCATCATGTTTGATAAAATGTTTTTACCCACTGAGCCCTCTTATTAGCTCTCACTGGTGTTTTTGTATGCTTAACAATTCCTCGATTTGAGACATAGAATTAACAAAATGTGCTTATTCTTCAGATTCTAATGGAAAATGATCAAAATACCATTTTCCAATGACATTGAATGCCATGCAAGACCGAAGCAATGCATTGTATAATATTAATTAACAGAACACCACCTATCTGTCCACATTTCCTACTCCAGCTTAGAAAACCATAGTTCCTTAAATAATTTATTAGTTGTCACTAGAAGGCAGTCTTTATCACTTTCTTCATCACAAATGAAGGAATCATTAAATTTGACTTCTTCTGACTATTTCTTAACATTTCCTGTGTAAAACTATCAGAGTAATAGACACATTCCAATATATAGTCTGTCTTGCAGATTACAGCAGGGTTGGAAGGAGCCCATCACCAGGAGAAGACATTTGAATTAATTGGGATTTAAATGCAAGGAACAATCGAAAGACCTTTTCCAGCAAGGATAACCTATTGACATACAGAAAAGGATGATAAATCAGTTCCTTAAAAAGCTGGGGTTGTGTTTCCCATGAAGAATCTTAAATGAGAAAATCAGGGGCAGAACTAATATGGTCATTACAGCTCAAATACCTTTATTGATGGAGGAAAGTCATTGGCTAATTAATAAAGTAACTGCTTGGCCTGATAGGTTAGAACATAGGCCGGTGGAGTAAACAGAACAGAATTCTGGGGGGAAGAGAAAGTGAGCTCAGACTCCATGGCTCTTCTCTCTAGGGCAGATGTGATGAAGCTCCGACCCAGGATGTACGTAGGCTAGAATCTTCCTGGTAAATGCACCTCATGGTGCTACACACATTAATAGTAATGGGCCAAGCGGTGTTTATATGAATACAGTTTGTGTGTCGTTATTTTGGGGCATAAGCTAGCCAGGCGGCCAGGAGCTGGGTGGCAGGAATGCAGCCTACAGCTCCATACTACACTTTATGGTCATGAAAAATATAGGGAATACCTTACAAATTGATTAGCTAAATAGTACACTCAGAAAGAAACAAACTTGAAGAAAGTCATGTCTAGACTCCTTATACTATAAATGTTACTTTCAAAGTTTTAACTATACAGATTTCCATAAATTGTGTTCCACCATACTTGAGAAGTTTGTAGCTGGTTTTCTTAATTTTTCTTCTTTTGTGAATAATTAGTACTTATTCATTCATTTATTTTACAAAGATTTATCAAGTGTCATAGACACCAGTTTTGGATTTTTATGTTAATGTTCCATTGTATTATCACATTATGCTATGTTGGAATGTGATCTCCTTGAGTGGTAAGTACTTGGTTTAAATGGTAGCAGGCATGAAAGTTACTGGCATTTGGACCTCTCCCAATTGATAAAACCTTTTCAAGACTTTGATTTCTGTATAAAAGAGGGGATCCTATTCTAGTCTCTCGTCCTTAGGGCCTGAGACAATATGCTAAACTATTCTAAAGATCCTGAAATTATTATCATCTAGCTGGACAGTTTCTGGTAAAGAACAAAGGCATACTACTGTCCTCTTCCCTACAAGTTCATCTAAATAGACCTGTCAGTCACCTAGTCAGGAAATTATCTGTTCCATAGACTTTAGGAAAATTGTTTAAAACCTACATAAAATGTTAGTTGACACATAGTCTCCTTGTCTGTTTTCTTTTCTCATCCTGCGAGAGTATTCTCCTTTCTTTTCTCACCTTAAGAGTCCCATGTGAGTGTTTTTCCTGTAATGGCTTTTTTGGTCATTTCCCACTATCATCCTTGAGAGGGTATCATCCATTTGTATAATAACCTTTACCTGTCTTTTTCCCTAAACTCTATTTCTTGTCAATCATTTGATGCAGGCCACAAGGATTGGGAAACAAACCTACAGAAATTAGGAGCAAGATGCCAACATCCTAAAGGTCCATTTTGTATCATTATGTTTTAATTGTGATTCACCTTACAACTGAAACATTCAACACCATGTTTTACCTTGCTTGAGTATACATTACTTCTTAAGACTAGATAATTCAAGGATATGCACTGTCTATATTTGTTCAGGAATCTACTTTCTAAATCTTTTCTCTGCCTTAGACTCTCTTGGATTGTTCTTTGGAAACATGTTTATAGATAAATTCAAACCTACAATAAAGGGAACAATGCCATAAAATTTGTTTTTAATTAGATTATTTTTGAAATTATAATCTCTTATAACCTTTCCGTGATTGGGAGGGTAGAAAAATCTGATGGACTAGGCTGAGGATATAGATGTGAATTTTAAACCGAGAATTGAGATTAGTCTCATCCAAGTCTCATAAATTGATGGAGGGAGAAATATAACCCAATGAAACAATGCCAATTAAAGAAAAATGTGTATGTATGCATATTTAACCCAGTAATATGATATAAAAATTAAGATATCTAAATGTACATACACTAGCCTTCTATATTCTAGTTTTATGGTCTATAAATCATCCAAAACATATATATATATATATATATTGAATATTTATATGTAACTAAACATATCTCAATGTCTAATCACATGTTTGTGTGTATGTTTATGTATCTGCCTGTTCAAATCACATGATATATAGTTAGAAAACTCATTATATTAATCGTCTCTTAGTACCAAGCATATTTACATGAGATGAACTATTTCAAAGGATCCTTGTTTCATGCTTTCAAAGTGTCTTTGGCCTATTACTTAAAATTGGACATGGTGAAAGATTGAAAGGCACTTTCACTGTGATGTATGTAATATGAATGGCCTTAAAAAGAAACAAGAGAAAGAGAGAATTATTATGCTGCAACTATGGGAAACATAATTTTTTCCAGGCTCTCCAAGGTTACAGCTGTAACTTCCTGCTTTGCCCTAATTATATGTGATTCCCCTCCTTCTGAACTCTTTTGGCATTTTGATTGAAAATTTCATGCATCACTTGTTATACCCATCTTGAATTATAAATGTTTGTTCATCTACACTAGTGTCCTGAGACATGATGCATTACGTGAATATTGGAAGAGGATTTTCTTATCCGTTTTATGCATCTTCTTTTAGTGTTTGATACTTAGCTTTATGTAACAGTAGTCATCAAAATTTTATGTGAAACATAAATTCTCTTTTTCCATTCTAGTTGTCAAAAGACAAAATAAAATTAGTTGTAAATCAAATGGACTTTTATTTTCTATTCATGAGTAAGGGCAGCACCGAGTCTGCAATCTACAAAATAGAGTGCGGCTTCCCAACAGACAGCAATGGAATAGTGAGATTTATAAAATGGTGATAGGGAAGCAGAATAATTATTTTAAATCTAATTGATTAGCACTGAGTTATTTCATTATTTTAAAGTAAACAAAATTTTCTTATTTTGGTGACTGTAGTAAACTGATGTTTCCTGTTTTTCTTTTATAAAAGTATTATTGGGAATTTTTTTCTCAATGCTTTAGACTGATTATATTGTATAATAGAGACATAAGAGACTCCATTTTGGTTTTGTCTGGGCTATTGGAGCTTATTGTATTATCTTGGTCTAGAACAAAACCTTTGTAGTTTTGTTTTAATAGGATGAATTACTGACAAAAATGCCAAGTGAATTTCTCTGATGCCAGAAGACATAAAAAACTAGATTGTTTCTTAATATCCACTTTGTTTAGCTATGGTCAAGAAATGTGTGCTTTCCTCATCCACTGTATGCATTTCTTCCATGGTGATTGTCTGTCTGGCATAGGAATCTGGCTTTTCAAAACATTCATTGGAGAGTCAGCATTTAAGCAAGGCTTTGCAAACACTCTATAGAATTGTTGTTCTTAACCAGAGACAAATTTTCTCCACTGGGCATTGGACAATGTTTGAACATACTTTTTCTTGTCATGGCTTTGGAAAAATGTAACTGACATACTTCAGAAAGAGGCTGGAAATATTTGTCATTGTTCTGAAGTATATTAGACAGCTACTCAGCAACCAGAAACCACTGAACTATATGTGTCAAAAGACAATGGCTTGAGATGGTTATGTATTTCCATAAACTCATATTAAGGACAACTTCTTTTTTTTTTTTTTTTTTTTTTTAGGACAACTTCTAAGGCATATAAGGCATATGTATTAACCATTTTTTTTATGATTTCTCATTTCTGAAGATACCTATAATTGTATGTTAATTTAGACCAGGCAGGTACATATAATTTAGAAAAGGTATTTAGGATGCCTTCTATTTAATTGCTCAGTGGTATTCCACCAACTCAATAGGATTATGTGTTGTTTAATTTTATCTTATTACAAACAAATTAGCATATTTTAATATAAAAACAATGAATTAATAGAAACATTTTAAACTAAAAGTCTAAGTTTTATCTCTGATCTGAAAATCAGGGTCCAGGAAAGGAGAAAGCTACTATTTTTTTTTCTTTTTCTTTTTTTTTTTTTTTTTTGGTTTTTTGAGACAAGGTTTCTCTGTGGTTTTGGAGCCTGTCCTGGAACTAGCTCTTGTAGACCAGGCTGGTCTCAAACTCACAGAGATCCGCCTACCTCTTAGGAGAAAGCTACTATTTTTCTTTATTCTTTTTGAATTTTTCATGTTCTGCCTACCAAGGAAAAAGGTATATTAGAAACCAAATTATACTATTATATCAACATTTCAGTAAAATTTCCTGAAATTTTATCAAACAAAGAATGAAATGCTAATATAATTATTACTAATAGTATCAAAGGAATCACTTCTCATTTTCCAATGATGATTTTACATCATATAGCATCTTGAATATTTTCATAATTGAAGGATAATAAATATCACAGATAAGAACTATATATTAACTAGGCCACATGTTTGAGACCATCCATCTGAGTCATAACTGTATAGGAAGAAATAAATTCTAAATTTTCTTTGGATGTGTCTTTTCCCACTTTAATCATCAGCTCTAAGTATCTAGATATAAATTCAAATCTATTTGGTTCAAAGAAAAATTATATAAAAGAGTAGTCTATAGAACTTAGTTCATGACAAATAGAAGCAAGATATGTAAAAGCCCTTGCAGAATACTGTCAACATTAATATGAGACTAGTATCACTGTTATATGGACTTGTACTTACTCAGGGTAACAAAGCTGGACTTGGAAGATGGTTCTACAGTTGAGAGGACTGACTGCTCTTCCAGAAAATCTGGCTTTGATTCTCAGAAGGCTCATGGTTTCTCATAGCCTCTGTAACTTTAATTCCTGGATATGTAATGACCTCTTTTAGCCTCTGTAGGCAATAGACACCACAACATTTGTAGTAAGGAAGCTGCTCATTCATTTCTGGCTCCTCAGTTCTGAAATAATCACATAGAAACTATATCATATAGAACACTTCTTGGCCCATTAGCTCTAGCTTCTTATTTGCTAACTCTTACATCTTAATTTAACCCATTTCTAGTAATTTGTGTATAGTCGCATGGCCTGCTGTCTAAAGTTCTCTCAGGCTCTAGCGGGGCTACATGGCTTCTCTCTACTCTGCCTTCCTTCTCCCTGCATTCAGTTTAGTTTTCCCCGCCTAGCTAAGTTCGACCTTGCTATAGGTCCGAAGCAGTTTCTTTATTCATTAATGGTAATCACAGCATATAGAGGGGTATTCTATATCACCACATAGTGCATAGATATAGGTACAGACAAAAACACTTATGTATAAAATAGATATGATTTTTAAAAGGAATAACAAAGTCCCAAAGTAATATTTTTTTTTGCTTCCTGAAATATTCAAAATTTGCCAGGGCTTCTGCACCAGAAACCCTGCCTAAAATCATCTTAGAAAATCAATCTAATTATTTTATAGACAACGTAGTTTTAATAGTTTGTTCTCCATATTTTACATAAGTAAAGGTAGATATCATATTCCTCTCAAAAGTCCCTCGTTTTAAAGGAAATATTTGAGAAAAAGATGAATATTCTAGTAATGCCACATAATAGTAGGGTATAAACTATGAGAAGCTAACATTTATGAAATTTAGAAAATATAACAAGAAAATCTTAGTGTCTTCACCAGTAAAGGCAGCATTAACAAGTGATTTGTTTATAGGAGCTTCTTTTACTAAGTTGAGAAGGTCATGAACAACAATAAAGATTGAGGTAGAAATAAGAGCCAGTGGCTGGCTGTTTTGCTTTTCTGACCTCCAGGTTGAACCACAATGACATGGGATTTCCCTCTGTATGCTGTGAATACCATTGGTGAATAAGAAAACTCTCTTGGGCCTGTGTAGAAATAGAGGTAGGCAGGGAAAACTAAACTGAATGCTGAGAGAAAGAAGGAGAAGTTAGGGAGAAGCCATGTAGCCCCACTGGAGATAGATTCCATAACATTTCCTGGTACACCACAACCTCATGATGATACACAGATGAATAGAAATGGGTAAAATTAATATGTAAGAGTTAGCCAATAAGAAGCTAGAGCTAATAGGCCAAGCAGAGTTTTAAATAATATTGTATCTGTGTGATTATTTCAGGAGTCTGGATGGCCAGGAACCAACAAGTAGATGTCTCTCAACCACAATATTTGTCTCTGTGGTTTTTTTTTTATTAATTGTGCTACAATTTTTGATCCACATCTATTGCTCCAATATTTCCTAGCTCTTTACTAACTTAGGATTGGACATTTTGTGGTGATGTGTTCACCTTATGACCATGTCCTAGTTCTATCTTTATGTTCAGCTAGTACAGGTAGTATCTACATTACTGAGATGTCCATTCTATAGGTCATTGAATCATAATACTTTAATTTGAATCTAATATGTCTGATTTATATTTTAAAAATTTAAAAAATGGTGATGAAAGTAGAAGACACATTTAGAGGAGATTCAACACTCTCTTCTTCCTATGTATCTGTGACTCAGATGGATAATACTAAACACTTGGGTTCCTTAACATATAACTCATCACTGGGATACTTTCTGCCTACTCTCTCTCTATATATTCTTCTAATATGGCTGTATTCAGCTCTGCCATATCCTGAAGCAGCTTCTTAATTAACCAATGGTAATAAAACATATTCATAGCATACAGAAGGGAATCCCACATCATCTCCCCTTTTCTGTCTAAATAAAAGAAAGGTTTTAAGTTTAACACAGTAAAATTACATATACAAAATAGTTATCAAGCAAGAATTATAGTTACAATATTTAGTCCATTTACATTTGGGAAATTAAGAAAAATATCCTATTATCTATCCTATATTTGTGAGTCTAAAGTTTAATATCGAATTTATCTTTTATCATAACTAAGAAAAACAATAACTATCTTCTTTAATTCTTCAGAGACCCTAGAACAATATACTATTATCTAAGTTAATAGAAAGTGCATTGTAAGTAACTTCTAAAACTCTAGAATTGACAGAGACATCCTTGCTGCCTAGACAGTCACCCGAAGTTCTTCTGTAATGTTAAGGCATCCATCTACAGGCCCTTAGTGTCTGGAAGACTTTTCCATGAAGCAGGATATTTGAAGATCTGGTCTGCCTCATAATGGCAAAATTCATCAGTTGCTTTCTTCTGCGTCCTACAGAATGTTTGGCAGTTTCTTCTGTGAAGCAGGAACCCTGAAGGGCCATCCCATGTTTTGGAAAACTTAGCAATCACTTTTCTGTGGGTCCTGCATGTCCAGTTCATACAGCATACCATAGAGCATTTCTTGCCCAAATGGCTAATTTTGTCACATTGAAGGCAGATTCCATAATGAATTATTTTTAATGCTCATCAACCTCTCTGAAGTAATTGGTGTTGCCAGGAGAAGACATGTCTCACTGTCAAGAAGAGTCTGAGTCATGAAAACACTTTAAATGCCATATTCTGTAGGTCTTTGAAGTTTGGAAGATTATCTAACTGAAATGTATCTCTTTATATCTAGAAAATCTAATTAACATGATTACAGCTTTGACTATTACAAATGACTATTAATCCATAATTTTTATTATATATTATATATTTAAATGAGTGGTACAAACATAATACCTTAAACAAGAGTAGAAATATTAATATACAGTGTAACAAAATCAACCTTAAATTTGTATCAATATTTATCTCTATATTATATCCCCCCTTGTGTCTTAAGAAAGACCTTGATTGTGACCATTAACAATTTATAAACAACCTCCTATAAATGAAAACAAACACTTATAAACAATACTTGGGAATATGGCATAGTTCTCAAGAGAATTTTTTGCTGATTGTTGGGTAAGATATTCTTAGGGTTTGTGGAACCTTTCAGAGGTTCTTCAAACCACATTAGTCTGGGAGAAATCCATAGCTTTTCATCATCTGTGGAAGTAAAAGCAGAACCTCTTTTCCAAACAGTATATCCTTAAACCCAGATTTTTAAGATACCTTTAAAATATTTATGTTGGTTTAGCTTAGTGGCCCCCAGAATCATATGTCTCTCTACAATAAAAAAAATTCAAAAAAAAATGCAATAATATACATAATAAGACTCTCTGTGTATTTTCCATCTCTACTAGCTTATTTTTCTTTACTTCTTTAATCTATGACTGTCTGTATTCTTTTATTTAATTTATATTATTTTTACTGTCTCTTTAAAGATTATGTTTTATTTTTTAATTAATTTATTTATTTTTGTAAATTTCTATAGTCTTATTCTTCTCTCTCCCAAGTCTACATTTTTTAAAACACACTATGTCTTATTTAGAGGTCTCTTATGTCTGAATCTGTCCTGTTGTGTATCTGAAATCCTTCTCTGACAAGGAGTATTTTAAAATAAACAAGGAGTATTTTAAGCAGTATGATTGCAGAAGCCCTGGATGCTGGCTCTGCCTCTCTGTCTTTTAACAGAGCAGAGGAAGTTCACTGCCAGCTCTGGGACTACTGGATGGGAGCCATGCTCACTCCTTCAACTCTGGGAATCAGTTGGCACATGCTGCCACCCAGTAAGTTGCAGCATGCTGCCCACAAACCCCATTCAAGTACTTGGCCTCCTGAAATACCAAGAACTGTTTCTGCTGCCAGCATGAACCAGGAAGTCATCTCTCAAATAAACTGCACAGCTTTTACTGCTACTACAGAGACTGGAAGTCTTCTCTTAATGGAGCTGTGCCTCTGCTCACCTCCAGCAAATAGAACCTATTTGAAAAAAAATGTGGCTCCCAAGAAGTTGTGCTTGGCTCCCATTTTTGTGGGTCTAGAAGCCCTCTTTTAAAGCTTTCTTAGGCTTTATGTAGCTGTACATTGTTGAACATTCAGGTTAGTAAGAAAGAAAGAGTCTCTTTTTGCTCACAGTTCCAAGGCATACGGTTCCTCATAACAGGGAAGTTATAGCATCACAGGCAATAGGCAATTGGTCATGAGTTTCTACACTCAGAATGCAGAAGGTCATGAAGATTTGTGTTCAGTTCTGATGGCTTTCTCTACTTCTTTCAATTCAGAGTCCAAGACTATGAAATAGTACTACCTACATTTAAAGTCTTTTCCATGTCATTTTCCCTAAACTACATAATCCCTTACACACAAATCCAGATATTTCTTTCCTTGACAACTCTAAGTCTTTTTAAGTTGAACATCATGATGAACCATCTCCACCAAAATTTTCTTTTAAGTAGCAAGGATCCCTGTAATATGGGTGGTGGGGAAGGAATAATACTTGATTTGGGGAAACCCAGCTCTAATTAAAATTCAATTTGTATCCATTTCAGATTTCATATGTTCATCTCTGTATCATCAGCTCCAGATAAGAGATCAAAGGACATTTTTAATACTTGATTTTAAAAGTTGTTGTGGTAAATAAATCATACGTTTTGGAGAATAGATTTCTTACCATTAGTACACTTAAATCAGTTAGTACTGAATAAATAGAAAATAAATCTATCATGGTCTTTCCATGATTAGATTAGTGATTATGTCACATTCTGCTTTCTTTAAACTAAAAATAGTTTAATGTTTAATTTTACACATGTAATGGCAAGTTCATTCATTGGATTTTGAAGGACTTAATTTGATATGAGCCACTCAGAAAGCATAAAATAATATTTCCTGCATAAATATGATTTTTCCCTATTCAGTGTCTGGAATTAGATTTTAGTAGTGATTACTATGACCTTTTTAGTTAATTATATTTGAAAAATAATGTATTGAGGAGAGGACTAGAAATTTTATCTTCATTATATGAATTAAATTTGGGACCAATGAGGAGTATTTGAAGAGCAAAACGTAGAACAAAGAAGCTAATATTTTAGCTCAGCATTGTTACATGGAGAGCCAATAAAATGTACGAATATTAATTTTCAATGTCTATGTCAATTTGAAACAGTAATTTCTTTAGTATTTGACAGCTAGAGGGGATATTAGAGGTCAGTGGTGTAATTTATCATTATTTAAAAGACAAATGTGGTGTGAAGAAGGAAAATTATTGCCTCAAAGCAAAAATTGTGTTATTGGTACCAGAACCTATCTTAATTTAATTTTTTTTCATTATTTTCTATGTGTGTGTGTGTGAGAAAGAGAGAGAGACCGAGAGACAGAGAGAGAGAGAGAGAGAGACAGAGAGAGAGAGAGAGAGAGAGAGAGAGAGAGAGAGAGATAAAGAGACAGTGAATGTGCCACAGTGCAGGCATGCCAATCAGATGCCAACTTTTTGAGTTGTTTATCTCCATTTATCTCCTTCCGTGTGGAGGTGTATTTGGAAGACTGAATTTGGGGGTTGGTCATTTGACTTGCATAGGTAAAGAGCTGTTAAAGTATAAATAGTCTCTATACATTAGTAGGTTATTCTTTGTTATTTCTGAAGAACAAATTTGTAAATGCACTTCTGTACACAGATAATCAATTTGGTCCCCATTTTTTGCTACATATTTGGTACTTTCAATTTCACAATCCGAGTTGTCTTGCTGTTATCCTAAAATCCAATGACCTGTTGCTCTCATGGCTTTCTGTTGCTGTGATAAATGCATAACAAAATTCAACAATTTGTGGAGTAAAGGACTTATTTTAGTTTAAACTTCCAGATCATACTCCATTACTGATGACTTAAGACAAGAACTCAAGGCAACAATGCAGAGCACAAATCATGGAGAAAGGCTGCTTACTAGTTTATTCTCTGTCATCTTTCTTAATATTTATTTATTTATTTCTCCTAACTTTAATATACTGCATATCCATCTGCTCAAAATTGGCACCAACTATAGTGGCTGCACCCTACTAAATCAATCAATAATCACAACAGTTTTCAATAGACACATCCTCTTGGAAATTTGATTTGGGCAATCCCTCTGTTGAGTATCCCATGGAGTCCTCCCATAGACTCTTGATAATATCAAGTTAACAATACACACTAACTAGGTTAACTGGCTTCATGACATAACCTAGAAATAAAAGGGTGGAACCCCACCTTTGTAAGTTATTAGTTAATTAGATGATATCATTAATTCATATTTACTGCAATGCCAAAATAAATGTTAAAATAATTAAATTTTACAGAAGTACCATAAATTATATAGGATTATGTACACTGGAGTCATTGATTTGAAAGTTCTTTCTTTACTCATGGGATTCCTTTGTCCCATTAAATGGCATTAAGGACTATAAACAGCTGGTCTTTATGCAAAATCGGTTTGCAAATGTAAACTAAGTCTGAAATTTCTTTAAATATAATAGACAAATGTAAATATAAATAGCAAATTTTGTGGTAATTCCACATGTGAAATGACAATAATTTTAAGAATATTCTTGTGATTTCAAAAAGTATTCACAGGGCATGGTGTTGCATGCTTTTAATCCCAGCTCTTAAGTCCAAAGGCAAATGGATCACTGTAAATTTGACGATAGTCTGACAGTCTATGTAGTGAGTTCTAGTGAGACTCTGACTCAAAAAAAAATTACATAAATAAACAAATGAAGCAATAGATGCCCTTTAAGAGTTACACCACTACTTATTCAGACCATACACATTTTATTATGAATTTTCGTGAGAGAATATTTGTGTAGCATATGGCCATTTTTTGACTGGTATCTGTTACTGAGCATGTATTCATGTTGTAGTTTTATTCATGCTGTAGTATGTGCCATCATTTCCATCCTTTAATGGCTAGAAAATTTTCCATTCCCAGATAATTTTTGTTTATCCTTCTGTCTGTGGTATATGTTCAAATGGTTTCTACTAATTTAGTATTATGAATGATGTGACTCTTAGTATTAACTAATGAGCCTTTGTGTAGCTATATTATAATTTTATCAGGTAAATGCCTAAGAATATTGTTATTGGGTCATCTGGAAATTCTATATTAGCAATCTGAGAAATAGACTGTTCTCCACAGTTCTTGCAGCCTTGTACTTTCTGATCAGCAATCCATGTGACCGATTATTTCTCCATACCCTTTACAATGCTTGATGTTTTCTAACTTTTTGACTATACCCTTTCTATTTATTTCACATTGTATCACACAATAATAATCAGGAATCCACAAGCATGACCCCAGCTAAGAATCTAAACAATAGTTGAGAGGGTACCGAAGATACTCTTACCCTGTAATCAAATTGATGACTACGTTAATTGTCATCATAGAACCTTCTTCCAGAATCTGAGGGAAGCAGATGCAGAAATTCACAGCTAAGCACTGGGCTGAAATCCTGGAGTCCAGCCATGGAGAGGGAGGAGCAATATTAAGAGCAATGTGGCCAAGACCATGATGGGGAAACTTACAGAAACAAATGACCTGAGCTAATGGAACTGACAGCTGAGGAACCTGAATAAGACCAAACTAAGTCCTCTGAATGTGGGTGACAGTTGTGTGGCTTGGGTAGGTTGTGGGGTCACTGGCAGTGAAATCAGTATTTATCCCTAGTGCATGAACTGACTCTTTGAAACCCATTCCCCATAGAGGAATACCTTGCTCAGCCTAGATACAGGGAGGAGGGCCTTGATCCTGCCTCAAAAGATGCGACAGACTTTTTTGACTCATCATGGGAGGTCTCACCCTTTCTGAAAAGTGAATTAGGTTAGGGTAGGGATACAATGGGGGAAGTGAAAGGACAGGAGGGTGAGGGAACTGGGATTGGTATGAAGAAGAAGATTGTTTTAAAAACAAAAATATTTAAAATAATGTTTTCCCCTAGTTTTGAGGATATAGTCATAACATTTTTGAAACACTTTGCCTTCAGATCTAATGCAGGTCACATTGATTGATTTTTTTCCATGGGTTTATATCATACTTTGATGCTTTTGATATTTATTAATTTATGTTTTGTGGTATACACATATACACATAGCATAGATATGGAGGTCAGAGAACAATTTGCAGGAGTTGGTTCTCTCCTTCCACCACAAGGATGGATCCAAGTGCTCAAAATCATTTTGAAATTAATGACACCATTGCCCACTTAGCCGTGCCCTCCTGTCATACTTTCTTAATTTCCATATGGCTTGCATCATAGGACCTGGGCCCAGGTCTTCTTCTAATCAGGGCCTTTTACTGCTGTTTGCTCCTTTCTCGGAGGATAACTGCAACACAATAACAGAATTCTTTCCTGTCCTTTAGCCCACACTGTTTAGTCCTTGATGTCTCTCAGGCAAGAGTGGCTTGGAGTGTACCAGAAGTCAACTGGTGACTAGCATGTTACTCTTGCAACCTTTTCTGAAACTACTTAACTGATAGATTCTGCTAATAACCTGGGTTTATGCTATAATATGTGATTGTGCTCAGGCCCCAATTTCTCTACTAGGAAATCTACTCAAATGTGACTTCTTCAAATTTTAACTTCATGATATGATTTCTTTCTGTTTCTAGACCTACTCTTTGAAATTCTCTTTTCTCTCTCAGCTGGTGTTTTGGGCTGCATTCCTTGTATCCAATGGTGTCTTCCTATTTGTTTTTGGATTTTCTTTTGTCATAAATGTCACTGCTTTTGAGAGTGTCCCTATCTTTAAACATCATCATATGTTTCAAATTAAATCAGTTCAGTTAAGAAGATACAGGGAGCTATTTAAGCTAATGCTTTCCCATTCCTATTACTGCTTCCTTACAACCCTGAAAATCCTCTGAGCCAGTGTACGGGAGCTGAGGGAAAAGAAAAGACCAAGCTTCTCTCTGATTGATGTTCCCTAGAAGAGCTGAGCTTGCTGGTAGCAGTGGGGGATGGGTGGGTTGAGGGACTAGAGAAGTATGATCTTCTCTGAGATTGCCTGGTTTAGTTCACGGCTTCAGGTTCCAGGAGTGTGAGTGGGATAGAAGCAGTTCCCCACTTCTAATTCAGAAACACCTGAGAAGGACACTCAGCAGCATGATAAGATGTGGGAAATTACTCCTTTTAAGGAACTTAGTCCTCTGCCTGTACACTGTGGTGTGGGGATCAAAATGAGGGGGAAGAGAGAGAAATGGAAAGAAAAAGAGAGAGGGAGGGAGGGAGGGAGAGAAAGAGAGAGAGAGAGAGAGAGAGAGAGAGAGAGAGAGAGGTGTTGCAGGAGCTCCTTCCCCTCCTTCAGCCAATAGCCGCTGAGATACCAGCCCATTGGGTTGTGGTCTCTCTCCCTTTAAAAAAGCGGCCACTTGCCACTCTGCTCTCTCTTACTTCCTGCTCTGCTTCAGGCCACTAGACTCCCTTCCTGATTGCACAGAGGGCTGTTGTCTGGGACGGTGATCTGTAAGTTTTTTCCCCTTTAAATAAATAACTATTCTATTAATCATAATTCTAAACTGGTGTGGGATTGTTTGTGACTTACGCCTTCACCTTCAGAGAGAGAGAGAGAGAGAGAGAGAGAGAGAGAGAGAGAGCAACAGTGTTGGATGCAGTACTCCAGAAGGGAGATGAATGGAGATCTCTATTACCCTGACTGAAGTTGTGGTGAGGACAGAGGAGAGAACACACTTGATTTAGTTACCACATACATGGTGGTATCAGCATACTAGAATTTTATATATTTTCTTAAATAGATTATTTATGATTATATTGTTTGTCCTTAGACAATTCCCGACGTTGTTCTTGCTTTTATAGTTTAAATATTATAATTTCCACCATTTTCAAAAGGAAGCAGGTAGAAGGAAATCTTTAAATTTTCATGAAAAAGTAAACATCTTTCTCTGAAGGTAAATAGAATAACAGGAATGCACAAATATGTATTTTTTAGCTATAAAATTGGTGATGTTGTTTTCTGTGTTTTCTCTCTAAGCTTATAGATGCAAAATCTACTCCTAGGATAATGAGGATAACAAGGAGTAATAGCATCTCACACAATTTTATAAATAAGCATTATTGTCAAGCCCCTCAAGGTGTATTAGGAACTCACAACAAGCTGGACTATAGTGTCTGAACACCTGAACTTGATGTTTTCCAGTGAAAATGATACAAAATTTAAATAACACAGTATCTTCTTGGTGGAACTTGAGGAATAGACCACATGATTTCATTTTTAGAGCATTCTACAATCTTATTTTGGCACCAAAACTGAATATTAATTAATTATATTACTATAACATTGAGATAAACTTAGAAAGTGTAACTGAGACAATTTTAGCAAGGCCTCAAAGAAATCAATTTTTAAGTTAAAAAAAAAAGAGTTATACAAAATCAGGGTCCATGAGATGATTCAGGAGGTAAAAGTGCTTACTATACAAGCCTGATGCCGTTGTTTAAGCCCTAGTACCAATGCAAAGGTAGCAAAAGAAAAGGAAAAATATCCTTTAAATTTTACTTGTGTGAAATGGCACACACACACACACACACCACACACCCAGACAAATAATCATCTCTCATTCCACATTGTTCTTTCTCTCTTAAATAAAATTAAAATATGTACCCTTATAAATAAAATGAAATTCTGAGAAAAAACAATGAACACACACATGTTTCATGAACGTGGTGGCACACAACCTAAAATTTTTTCAGTTTAAACTGAACCACACATAATTGGGATGCTGAGGGTCATCTTACAAAATTTTTAATGGAGTTAGAATATTCAGATCATCTAGTGACATTGTAGTTATAGAATTGTAGCATAAGATATCATTCTTTTGTGATGATACCATACCAGCATACCTATTACAACTCTAGGCTATATAATATAGAATTACTCATAACATAATGCTTTACCAATTATGAAGTAGGTTCTTGTTTATGTTTCACTATACTATGTATTTTCCATTATTTTAGACTCTAATCCTTCTATTTTAATCAAATATACATAAAACTTAGACTTAACTGCTTTATGGTAGCAGCAGCCTCCTTACGTTCCCTGAGTACCATATCTCTTAATTGTATCTATTATGAGAGACTTGACTATATATTAGTTACCCCAGACAGGGCACAGAAAACAGACCAAGCTCTTCTTCTCAAGACTAGCTTGGTGAGCCAAAGAGTCCATGGAGGTTAGTGACAGGACCATTCTAGGATAAATGATGACTCATGAAAACTTTACCACTGTAGTTCCTGGAACCACTTACAGGCAGCCACACCAAACAGTCTAGTTGGCATATTTGATTTGAGCTGCCAACCAGCTCCCAAATAATGACACGAATACTTATTACTAGTTATGATTAATCTTAGACTATTATTGTTCCCACTATCTCTTTTTTACTTAGTCTAACTTGTTCCTATTCATCTTAGTTTTACCTCAGGGATTTGTACCTTTCTTTCATTCTGTTTGTCCTCCTTTGCTACTTACACCATGTCTGGCTAGCTGGCCTTTGGCATCTCTCTGGCTTTTTTTTCTTTTCTTCCCTGAGCCTAAATTTCTCCTGCTACTTATTTTCCTTGCCTGAAAGTCCCACCTATACCTCCGCTCTCACTATTGACCATTCACCTTTTTTTTTTTTTTGGATTTTTTCGAGACAGGGTTTCTCCGTGGCTTTTTTGGTTTCTGTCCTGGAACTAGCTCTTCTAGACCAGGCTGGCCTCGAACTCACAGAGATCCACCTGCGTCTGCCTCCCGAGTGCTGGGATTAAAGGCGTGTGCCACCACCGCCCGGCGACCATTCACCTTTTTATTAGATTAATCAGGTGTCTTATGTGAGAAATGTAAATCAGCAACACATCTCTCTACCGTTAAACAAATACAATGCATCCTTACAAAGGAAAAAAATATTCCACAGCAAGAGAATCTATTCTTTTGCACCTATCTTGTATTGCTCATATAACTTTAGTGTATGAACTTGTGAAACTTCTACATTTTGAGTGTCATTAGTGACTCTTGTAAGTTTATACATTCCTTATAAAGGACAATTTCAATTCAGAGAAAATAACTAGGAAAAAACATTATTTCTCTTTGTGTTTGATGTGTTTGATTTAGTCTCATGTTATTTTGATCATTTTAGCCGTGACTGTCACAGTCTATGCTCTATGTGTAAGTATGGTTTTGGTAGAGTTGACAGTAGGGTGCATCTTGTAGGTTTGCATAAGTACACTGTGATGACTGGCACAGCCATGATAGTGGTTAGCAACAGGTTTCTGTCATTAAGAAATATATGGCTGTATCTGTTTAAACAAGTACCTAGAATAGGCAAGATGTTTGTGTATTTATATAATTTTACTTTCACAATCTGGTGCTTAAGAATTATAAAAGTAACACATTATTTGATAATTAATAACAAATCAAAAATCACCAAACCTGTTAATTTTTGGCATACTAATGTGAACAAAAATGAATTTGAACTTAATTGCATGTTTAATAACCTTGACATTCAAAATTGAAACTCAATCCTGGAAACCTACTGTAATTTTCAATGAAGACATAGCAGAATTATGTATGGTGAGAAGCTGGGCAAAGGACATTTGGATATGGAATTTATGTGTGATGAAATGGATCAAACCACTGCTCTTAGTATTCATTTGCATGCAAAACCCGAGTTCTACCAAGGAGAAACAGCTCTCCAGGCCAGTATATATTATTTAATGGCCAAACACTTTGGATCAACAAAAACTTTACAGATGAGAAATTAGCAACTCAGGGGACCATGTTGTAAAAAGAACGCCAATTTATGGCTCTGGAAAAGGAATCAACAAGGGAGGAGAATGAATGAACTGAGAGACCATTAACTAAGATTCCAAACTATTCAAAAAATTGACAGAAACGAGGGACATCAATTTTCCTATTTACTTCCTAGAATGCAGTCAGCATGGACTTTATGACTACAGTTGGAAAGCTTTAGACCACAGTTAATAATCTACATAAAGGTATTGTTTTCTGATAAAAAGATACATATAACTAAACATTGTACTAAAATAGAAAAAGCTACTCAGCCAGGCACAGACTCCTGTAATTCTAGTAAAGAAAAACTAGGGTGATTTTTTTTTATGTGCAGAAGTATACATGTAAAGAACTAGAATCTTAGATTCAGTGAGTGTCAGATATTCCAGGGGTGTGAGGTAGTATTATTTGGATAGGGTTATCTCCAGTTGTCTTTTAGTTACTGTTCTATTGCTTTGAGGAGATACCACAATCAAGGCAACTTTTTAAAGATAGTATTTAATTGGAGCATATTTACAGTTGCCAAGTATGAAGCCATGATTATCATAGCAGGGAGGCATGTAGACAGGCCTACAAAGCATTGGAGCAGTAGCTGAGTATGCACATGATCTGAAAGTTACAGGCATAGAGGGAGGGAGGGAGGGAGGGAGGGAGGGAAGGAAGGAGGGAGGGAGGGAAAGAGAGAGAGAGAGAGAGAGAGAGAGAGAGAGAGAGAGAGAGAGAGAGAGAGAGAGTTTAGGACTTTCAAACCCTCAAAGCGCAACTCCAGTGATAACTCCTCTTCCACTAAGGGGACATCTACTAAAACAAAGTGATTCCTCCTAATCCTTCTCAAACAGTTCCACTAATTGGGACCAAACATTCAAGCATATGAGCCTAGAGGGACCACTCTCATTGTATCCTCTACATTGTTATTTTCTAATCTTTGTGTTGAATGAAAAAATGAGGACAGAGGTGCTCTAAGATATGGTTGAAGGGAAGGTTTATTGTAGATACAAAGGAGAGCACAGCAGAAGTCATCCAGAAGTATATGAACTGAACTGAGAAATGTGAGCAGAAAGAAGAGGGAAGAAAGCAAGGGAAGAGGAAAAGAGAGAGAAAAGTTGGGGGCTAAGAGACAAGGAGAGAGCTAGTAGATCAAGAGAGCAATAGATCATGTGGCCAAAATGGCTGAGGTGATATAGGAATCAGAAAAGCTGAGGGAAGGGAAGTGGGCTCAGAGGCAGGAAAGGATGATGGTAGGGGCCAGGCCATGCCAATCAGGATGACTCTGTAAAAGGTACTTGTGACTAAGGGGCTAAGGGATATTGGTGGTTGGAGTCCTCTTTAATATGTTAAATAACCATTTCTCTCCAGATTCTTTGAGAGAGAAGGTGTTTGTATATGTGTGTGTGTTCACGCATAAGCATGCATATGCTGTGGTTTTAATAAAATATAGCAAATTTGGATAAATAACCTATGAAATGTAATGATCTAGAGAAAAAACAGATATGCAAAATTAAAGAGGAAAATGCTTATTATCACTTTTATGTGACATATCAAATAATTTTGTTCATTTCTTACATGTCAGGCGTGAGTTTGGTGATGTTTCGGTTCATTTAGTTTTCTACTTGCACACTTCCTCAGGAACACAATGGCTGTGTAAAATAATTATATAGACAGACAAATATTTCATGCATATTAGCAAAGCTGTATGGCTAGGACACATTATGAAAATAAAGCAACACAGTATTTATAATGTTTAAATTTAATTATTTTATGGTTTTACATTAAAATTATAGGTACATATTTGTAAGATAATTGCATTCCCATACTTCTCTGAAATTCTCTAAAACCTTTGCAATTTATAGTATTTAACTAGTAATAAGTTTTCATAAGGAGATATTCTGTTTATTAACTTCAGGGTTTTTTGTTGTAATTTTCAACTGGAACTAGTTCTGTAGACGCGGCGGGCCTCAAACTCAGAGGTCTTCCTGCCTCTGCCTCCCAAGTGTTAGGATTAAAGGCACGCACCACTCCCATCTATTTGAACTCTTTTATTTAAAATAATATTTTATATATTCTTTTTGAGAATTTGCTAAATATAATTTGGATGTATTTGTTCTTCTCCATCAACTCTTCCCAGAATCTTTCCTATTTTTCTACCCAACCAATTTCATAAAATTTCTTTCATTATGCCCACTTCCGCTCCTCTGAACCAGAATTTTTTTTGTCTTGAGCTTTTGCAGATGTTATATACACTGTCAGTCTCTCATTTCACAAGTATATCAACCCTATTGTATCTTAAAACACTATTTCCTCAAAGTCATCCACCACAAATGATTGTTAACAGTTTTTTTTGCCTCCTTTTCCATATAGATCCTTTATCCTTGAGGGAAAGGGGATGCAATATAGACAGAAATCTCAATAAAAAGTTGAGAATTTTCTGAGATTCCTTAAAATTATTAGGACTCTTGTTCCTCCCATTTACAGAAAAGGAATCAGGCATATAGAAGCTGCATCTGCTAAAATGTATTGATTGATTCCTCACTTGGACACACAATTTACTAAAAGCAAGAATATGCCCTGGCATCTCTGCCTTCCCTTTTGTCTGTACTGTGGCTGAAGTTGCAGAGATTAATAATTTCCATTTTTTCTTGTGTCACCTTGAATTTCAGGGAGAATAAAACCTCATAACAGATACCATGTGACTCCCCACCTCACACCCAGATGAGGACGATTACCCATGAATGTGAGGCTACACCCTCACTGATTAGTAGATGAATACCAACTAACTGGAGCTATGTGAATCACCTTACAGGACTGGCTGAGACAGTAATGGATCAGTGATAGGAAGAATATACCTTGACATAGACTGATTAACTCATGCATTCTTTTGGCCTTTCTCTAAATCTAACTTCATGTCCATATACAAAAGATAGATATAGGTGCACTGTGCATCTTTGTTCTACCTACTGTGATCTCATTGAATAAATCTTGCTTTTTAAATTACTCATCTCTTTGATTGGCATATTAGAGGTAGATAGTTAAGCCTAGCCTTTTACGATTACTAGAGGCTGGCCTCTTTGTCTTAAAAACTCCCAAGCAGTTAGTATCAACTTGTGAGTGAATTCATACCATTCTCATCTTTCTGGGTATGGAGAGTTTTTGTCATTGTTGCTGCAGTTTTTTTTTTAAATATAATAAAAAAGAAAAAATAACTCCCATAACAGAATATTAAACATAGGTATTTTGGGAACTATAGTAGGAGAGAATTAAAGAGTCTGATGATGGGCAGAGTTCTGTATTATCTGACCTTTCATTTGTCCATATATCCATTCATTCATTCTTCCTTTTCTTCGGCGAACATGCAAGCCCCAGGGAACCTGAAATGGTGACAAATATCAGTTAAACTTTTCTCATTCACAGAGAGGATCTATAAGAAGTGGTATAGAACTCTCTGAGAACACAGGCAAAAGAGTGACTAACTTCTGCCAGTGAAAGAATGTGATCCTGGACTGTAATATAGCACAGGGAACATCTTAGCTGTCATTTGAGAAATGTAGAAAATTTTACACACTGTGGAATGAAAAGCTCCCTCAATGGGAAAAAGACAGAATGAGGAATGGTCATGGAAATGAAGCACATGCATTTTCTAGGGAATGCAAACTCATGTAGAGTCTCTTGACTCTAAAACAGATTGTGTGCATCAGGCGATCATCAGTCACAGCCCACCGGGCTCCCTGGGAACATCTTATCTTCCAATTTCGGCATTCAGCCAAATTCTACTCTGCTCAAGTAACATGCCTGCCTATTACTTTTGAATGTGTCATTTGAGCTCTCATGCCTACTGCTTCTTTGTTATATCTTTCTTACAGCTCTTTCTGCTTTAAAGAACAGTGGGCTTAGATGACAAATAAAAAGAAGAAAAGAGTAGAAAAAAGTCAAATGGCACATGAAGAGAAATTTTTCTTTGGGTACCAGAAACTTCTTGAATATTAGCCAAAGTTTTACTTCATTTTCTTGATAGCATGTGAACTCCCTTTTTGTTTTTGTCAGAAATGATCAAAATGTGCATTAAAAGTTTAGGGCTTTGTTCCCGACATGTGTTTTTCCTTAGGTGGTCAGTGTCTTTTTTACAAAAAAAAAAAAAAAAAAAAAAAAAAAGTGTTGCTTACATTATTCTGGTCATGTCTATTCTGATAATAAAAATATACGAAAGTCAGCGTAGGATACCACTTCTTTAACTCTGAAACTCAAGAGCTTGGGTTCAGATCCTGATTCATAAGCTTTTGTAAGTATGGGAAATTGCCTCAAACCATATACATTATTTACTTACTTGTAAAATGAAGATTTAACTATGACTCTCACTGAGACTTTAGAGAGGAGTAGGCAAGATAATGCATGTAAAGTAGGTTCAGTAGTTCCTGGCATTTACTAAATGCTGAATAAATGTTAGTTCTTACATTCTAGTATAAGTATATAAAGAGGGAAATGGTCTTTTACTGAAAATAAAATAAAATAATCTGAAAAGTTTTTTCTCCATTTCCCTTTGATGAAGAATACTAAATCTTTAACTAAAGTAGGATAAAAACACTTTGCATTTAACTGACCATATTAGGGTATTTTATCTAATTCTCTCTGTGGCCAATGGAAAACTTTTGGAACTAAGTAGACTATGCTCAAAAATCATTTTATATTTTAAATATGTTCTTCTTTAATAACCCTGCTAAATAACATAGCTATAAAATACATCTAAAACATCTCATTTCTCACCATAAGTACTCAGGTATTTAAAAACTATGTCCCATCTTCAGGATAAAATTGTTTGTTGTACAGGTGAGGCATGCTACTGGTGGATAGATAAATTGGTCATTAACTGCTCCCTGATTATTCTACAAGAGAAAAGGAAAACCTTCAACAATTATTTGGTACTCTAAGTTATTTTTAATGCTTGGAATACCACTATTATTGATCTATAAATTACACTGATTTCACTCAGATTAATTTTTCTAAGCCATGTCTAAATTTATGGCTTGCTTAGTATTCTTCAAATTCGTTGTATGAGATGGGAACAGAAGACCAGGTAGGGCAAAATGAAGGGTATGGAACTACATGGTATCAATGTAAACGCAATAATAATGACTGTTTATATGAAAATCACTAATGTATTATTGATTCCTTAGACTGGAGATGCTATCTTGAATGACAGCTCATTATAACAATCTGTGAGAATGCTTTCATTAAGAGAGTAATTTGTTTATCTCTTTGATTTAAGGAATCTTGGGAAATAAAATGGGAAGATTTCATCTCCAGGACCATGTGACTGTGTCTGATTGTCTGTGTCAGAATTTGAGTACATACGGTCATGTACAGAGACATACATACATGTCTAAGCACCTGTGCCTATCACCATGATGAACTTGTATTTATGTTATCTCAGCATTTCCTGAGCCACTGGGACTAAGAGTATAAGCCTTGTACCACATGTGTCTTATTCGATGCTCTGTAAAGAGACACTATAGCCACAGAAACTCGTATAGAGGAAACCACCTAATTGGGGCCTTTTTACAGATTCAGAGATTTAGTCCATTATTGTCATGGTGGGAGGCATGGCAGCAGACATATATGACACTCGAGAAGCAGTTGAAAGTTCTACATCTGATGTTTAAGCAGCAGAAAAAAGGCATAGGGCCTAGCTTGAGCATTTGAAAATCTAAAGCCCAACCAACAGAGACGTACTTCCTCCAGCAAGGTCATACTTCCTAATCCCTGCCAAGTGGTGCCACTCCCTAGTGACCAGGCAAATATATGAAGGCCATTCTTATTCAAACCACCACAATAGCCAAAGCCCATATGGTTCTTCTCCTTTTATGCTGGCCTAATTAGTCTGCTAACCTTCCCTGTGGTATAAGAAATAGTAAAATGTTCTCTTCCAAACAACTCAATTCTAAGGGCAACCTTACTAAATGTAAAGTTTGGACAAGCCATTTAACAAGTACAGTGATTTGAGCTTAGATATATCATCCTGCTATCTCCTAAACTTTAGGGTTTGCCAATGAGGGCAAGTTAAGAGGAGAGGCCTTTAAAAAGTGCTTAGCCTGCCACCAGGGCTCCTTTCTAGAGACTAGGCTGAAGGCCCTCACAGAAGAGAAACCATACTGCACTCTATTCTTACACTTCTATTTCCTGTCCTTGTGATTGCAACCAGAAGAGTTTCTTTTAATCCTATTAAAAAATAGAATAACGAAGTGTTGTTTTTTCACACATCAAATGCCAGCACCTTGACTTTAGACATCCACAATCTATAAGTATTCAAATATTTTTTGTTCTTTATAAATCAGCCTGACTCAGATATTCTAATACAGTGCAACAGAAATGTCCCAGATATGAAAGTGTATATAATTTATATGATTCATTGGAAGTTCTTCTCAAAGCTAGCCATCATGTATGTGGCTCTTCTCCTTTCTCTGTCTATTTTTCAAAGCTAAAAAAACATCTAGAATCTAATTATCACTTCTCTCTGAACTTTGTGATGTCTGAATCAATGTTTTTCAGGTAGATCAGAAAAGCAAATGAACAAGAGAGTAAAACCAAATGAGAATCCATGTAGGAGGAATAGCATATAGAACAAATGACAATGATGACTTGGCTGTATTATAGTTTCTCTTCTCTTAGCTATATCATCAGCTTCAGTTCTCTTAATAGCACCCATTTGTAAGCTACTTTCAAGATTCTTTCATTGTTTCTCAGAGAAGATTGAATTTACGCAAAAATAGTCACAGTAGGAACTTCTCCTTTACTCAAGTGCACTTTATTGGAATATGGCTAATATAATTAAGATTTATCAAGTATTTACTATAGCAGATTAGGTTCTCTATTTTTTTTTTCTGAGTTGTTTCATTTAATCATCATTTCACTGCTCCCTTAGCCTGGATTAGGGGAGCTTCTGTTTACAATGTATTACAGTAAATTCTGGGATGCATAGTGGGCTAAAATGTTAATAATAAGTAACAGTGAGTGCCCAGTCATACACAGAACATCTCTGTTAATCTCTCAAAGGATAAGGAAATATCATGGAAGAGAAGGAAGAGAGAAAATAAGAACCAGAGGATAGATCTGGTGGGAAAAAACATCTGGGCACAGCAAGACTGTTGTACCCAGTAAAGAACCTAGAGCAGTCATGATTACAAGACCTCCCTATGGTGAGTCATTAATCTTGCAACATTAGTGGAAGATAGGCTCATGACTCACTACCTTTCCAATAGGGGATATTGACAGTTATTAGGATGCTAGAAGGAGGAGTCGTCTTCTTGAGTAATGTCACTTTGGTTAAGTTGCCCATCTTCTCAGGCCAATTGCCCATGATATTTTTCAAGTACTTTATGAAGTATAAGCATCTTACCTATACATTATTTTACTTAAATTATTTCTTGTAGCATTTATGAGAGATTATTTTTGTTTGATTTTTTCTTTAATTAACTTTAATTTGCTAATAACTTTTTTCGCGGTCATTGAATTTTTCTCTTTTTTCTTCTCTCTGCCAAAACTTTTCCATGGTCTTCACCCATGAATGTATATATAGATATGTTTACTGTGTGAGTGTTAGAATCTCATTTTAGACAGAAAAAAATTAAACATGGATATACTGAGCAGTGATTCATCATATCCCACATTGAAGGCAATGAGGCCAGTTGGAAAATCGGTGCCTGGACTGCCTTACTGCTATGGGTCATTTCACAGCCTGACAAGGAAATCCTACAGTAATCTATCTTATGGTGACAGGGAGTGTGGCATCTTATATTTCAACAATGTCTCAAGAAGCTACAACTGTACAGCTCAGTGAAAGAGAACGTTTAAAATTGCCTCTCATTAACCCAGGGCCTTCATTCACTTTGCATATTATCGCCCCCAACGAGTAGCAGATTATTTCATAATTAAGTTTTGGATTGTTGTATTCATCAACAATAAAAAATATCTAGGAAATTTTTGGTTAAGCACCATACTTCCTGATGCAGATAGTGCTCTTCTGATAGAAAAAACACAAAACACAAAAACATCTGCTTCTGTGCCACTTGGCCTTGAAACATTTATTTTTATGGATTTAAAATTTTTGAAGATTGTACTGTGTATCAGAATGTTTAAACATCTGAGACATTAAAAGTTCCTTCTCACTCTGTTTTCCTTCCCAATGATTACTGTGTGACCACACATAGAATCATGGACTAAGATGCACTTCAGAACATGGGTTAAAGTGCCATGAGAATCTTCATTCCCTAACATTTTTCAACAGTAACATACACTGGTGTCTTAAATCAACACTTTCTGGAGAATTCTCAGAAGTTTTTTTAAAATTATTTGATGCTTGTATTATTCTGTATTGCATTACGATATAGGAAGAACAAGTATAAGGCCACAAAATATTATTCCATAGAAATTTGATGGCCAAATTAGGAATATTAAGAGCAATTGAATCTGAAAATTAAGATAGTACTGATCACTAAATTGTATACTTCCTGGGGATGCAAATTTTTAATTACAAATTAATACTGCAATCAATCTTGAAATGTTTACTCACACAAAAATATTACAAATACTGTTGGACGAAAAATAAAAGAAGTGTATGATCTGTTCTGGCACCATTCTTCCAGGCCTTTTACCTGTTTGTTTCATGGCACTAGGTGTCATCGTTAAATATTTACTTGAGAGATTTGGTAATTAGTATGAAGATATGAGAGGGTGATTTAATGTATCTGTCTTTGGCTATTCTCTCTGTATTTGTGTTGTGACAAAACAAAGAAAATAGTGAGTGGCTTCAATATACACATTTGTGATAACCTTCTGTCTTAGTTACATTGTAGTTGCTGTTATAAAATATCCTGAAACCAGAAACATAAGGAAGGATGGGTTTATTTCAGCTCACAATTCATAGTAGCCCACCATGGTTGGGAAGCCAAGGAATTAGAGGCTTCAAGCACATGAGCACATTATATTTGAATCAGAAGAAGGTCACAATGAATGAACATGCCCAAGTTCAGTTGTTAACAAGATACCATGTAGGAAACCAGGGATGTTTTGAAATCTCCAACAATAAATAAAACAGAAAGGCAAAACACTGAGTTGGGGAAGTCAGATGGGGCTAGCATTCAAATGCTGGGCTTACTGTATCTTTCCCTATTGAGATCTGCAAGGCCATTCATTAGACAGTGTGCATCTCTAAATTGTTTTCCCCTTAGGTCAAGCTAGTGTGAGGTTTCTGTCCATTAAACAGATATTATAAAGTCCTATATGCAACTCTAGAGAATTAGAATATTTTAACAGAGAACAGTACCGTGCATTCATGTTTTATGTAGACAAATGCCAAAGGGAAATATAGGCAAAGAGTTACTTTCAGTACAGCTGCACATCATAGTTTTAATCTAAGTACTATAAAAGAGCTGAAAAGAATCTATAAACCTTCCACATAGTAACAAAATTATATATAAACATGTCTCACTTTTTTCTCAGTCAAAAAGGTATCTAGATGCCTTTTAGCAGTTCCTCAATGGATGAGCCCAGAAACAAAACAAAACCAAACAACGTATTAACATTATAAAAATGTATTTACTTTGTCATCTTTCTGCAAATCAACAGAGCTCTCTATTTTTTCTATCCTTAAAAGAACTAAACTTTATATTGAAAGCAGTGACTATATGAGAAGTTGACTGAGGAAGAAGGAGCAGGAGACAGGCATGACATCCAGGTGGCTTTATATGAATGGTGCATTCTGAAAAGCACAGCAGTTTCCTGTACAAGGTCTGAAAAGTTCACTGAAGAACTCTTTGCCATCCTTTCTAAAGGGAAGAATCACTGTTTATTGGGGAAAGAGTTTCCTAGGTTCAGTAAATCTTTTCAAAGCCTAGGGGCAGAAAGTTATTTCACCTTTCCGTGCACAAGTCTAGGAATGAGAAAGGGGAAAAGAAAAAAAAAAGGAGGGTAGACAAAACAACCTTAACAGCCTTAGCTTTGGTCATGAAGTACTAACTCATCTGAGGATATTACAAGGTTCATCAATATCACGTGGGGTCCTGAATTCCAATCCAACATCCTGCAATTTAGAAACAATAGAGCAAAATGTTCTTTGGAGATATTATCACTTAGAACATCAGCAAATATTGGGAGCTTGCCAGAAATGGAAAGAAAAGCAGTGGGTAATTGGCTGTGTGGTTTAGGTACATATGTTACCCATTAGTTCCCTGACAAATTTGTATGATAGTTATGAGTTAGGTCTCATACAAAATTAGGTGTAATCGTTGGCTGATAAATACACTGGGACTTCATGAGCTCAACAGAGCTGTTCTCTCAACAAGGGCAGCCTAATTTGATTGGCACAGCTTCTGACCAGTTAACTGAAGATTTGCTCTCCCATGAAGCCATTTAGGTTATTGTAAAAGGTGGACTGAGAGAGACTGGGCTAAGTAGGAAATATGAAAAAATGGGTTATGGGGGAGCGGGAGCTGATCTAGTCCCAGAACGTTGGCCAATCAGGATTGAGCCAGTGACCTGGTCCAGAGCTGACCTGAGACAACGAACTCCACCAGAACAGGTAGAGGGGAGTAACTGCTGAGCAAGTAAGTCAGAGTCAAAGACTTCTGAGGATCCGGACATGAATCCGGGACTTTCAAGGGAGTAGACCTAAGCCAAGACCCCTGTGGGTCTGGATGTGAGTCAAGGACCTCTGAGAAACTAGGCCTAAGCCAGGACCTCTGCCAGAATGGGCACGAATCTAGAACCTCCGAGGGAGTAGGCAGGAACCAGAAATCTCTGTTGGTCCAGGCATGAGTCTAGGACCTCAGAAGGAGTAGGCCTGAGCCAGGACCTCTGTGGGTCCAGGTATTGGTCTGGGAAATCAAAAGGAATAGACAGGAACCTCTGCGGGTCCAAGCATGAGTCTGGGACCTCTGAGGGAGTAAGCCTGAGCGGGGTCCTCTGCGGTTCTGTGCACATCCAAGACTGGGAACTCCAAGGGAGTAGACCAGAGCCAGAGACATTGGCAGGACTAACCCCAAGTCAGGGACCTATGCAGGAATGGATCCAGACCAGGGACATTTGCAGAAACAGGTATGCGTCAAAAATCTAGGCTAGAGCAGGCCTGAGACAGCAAACTCCAAGGGAGTGGAACAAAGCCTGAGAGTGCTGAGCAATCTCCCAGAACACAGAGTGACCAAAGGGGTAACTAGAACTGTGGCACTGACTGTATCAGGAGAAACAACCATCTGAGCCTTGGATTCAATGGCACTTAGAAGATTAATCTATAGAATAACAGACAGCCCCAACCACACCTATTAGAGGAAAACAATGAGTAGAAAATATAAGAACACATGCCACACCACAAAAGCAACATGAAACCAGTAAAACCTAAAGATTCTACAACAGCAAGACTTGAACAACCAAATATAGATGAAGCAGAAGAAAATGACCTAAAAGTTAACTTCAGCAGAATGTTTGAAACTCTTAAAGAGGAAATTCCTTCAAAGAAGGGAAGAAAAGGCAAACAAAAAATTGGAAGACATCATCAAATCCCTTAAAGAAAACCAATAAAAAGCAATCAAACATATGAAAGAAACTATTCAAGACTTGAAACTGAAATAGAGACAATGAAGAAAACACAAGCTGAGGGAATTATCAAAACAGAAATCATTAGAAAACAATCAGGAACCATGACAATCAGGCAAGCATGAACAGCAGAATACAAGAGATGGAACATAGAATCTCAAGTGCTGAAGATACAATAGAAGAAATAGATTCGTCAGTCAAAGAAAACATTAAATCTAACAAAAACTTACCAAAATATCCAGGAAATATGGGACACCATGAAAAGGCCAAACGTAAAAATAATAGGTATAAAAGAAGGAGAAGTTCAACTGAAAAGCACAGAAAATATACTTAGCAATTCATAGAAGAAAACTTTCCCAACCTAAAGAAAGACATGCCTATTAAGATACAAGCTTACAACACACCAAATAGACTGTATCCAAAAAAAAGTTACCCTTGCCACATTATAATTAAACACTAAACATGTAGAGAAAAAAAGAATATCAAGAGTTGCAAAGGAGGGGGCTGGAGAGATGGCTCAGAGGTTAAGAACACAGACTGTTCTTCCGGAGGTCCTGAGTTCAATTCCCAGCAACCACATAGTGACTCACAACCATCTATAATGAGATCTGGTGCCCTCTTCTGGCCTGCAGGCATACATGGAGGCTGAACACTGTGTACATAATAAATAAATCTTAAAAAAAAAAAAGAAAAAAAAAGGCCGGGCGGTGGTGGCGCACGCCTTTAATCCCAGCACTTGGGAGGCAGAGGCAGGTGGATCTCTGTGAGTTCGAGACCAGCCTGGTCTACAAGAGCTAGTTCCAGGACAGGCTCCAAAACCACAGAGAAACCCTGTCTCGAAAAACCAAAAAAAAAAAAGGCCGGGCGGTGGCGGCACACGCCTTTAATCCCAGCACTTGGGAGGCAGAGGCAGGCGAATCTCTGTGAGTTCGAGGCCAGCCTGGTCTAAGTAACATATAAAGGCAGACCTATCAGAACCACACCTGATTTTCATTGGAGACAATGTAAGCCAGAAGAAGGTCAGGGTCAATCATTATGCAGACACTAAGAGACCATGGAAGCCAGCCCATACTACTATACCTAGCAAAACTTTCAAACATCATAGAAGGACTTAACAAAACATTCCATGACAAAACCAGGTTTAACCAATACCTAGCCACAAACCCACCCCTATACAAAATACTAGAAGGAAAACCCCAACCCAAGGAAGTTGGCTACATCAACAAAAACACAGACAATTGATAGTCTCAGCAGCAAATCTCAAAGAAGGGAAAAACATCCAAATTAACATCACCACCAATGAAAACCAAATTAACAGGACTAATCAATCACTGGTAATTAATATCCCTGAATGTAAATGGACTCAACTCACCTACAAAAAGGCACAGGCTAACATATTGGATACGGAAACAGAATCTATCCTTCTTCTACATACAAGAAACAAATTTCAACCTCAAAGACAGACATCGTCTGAGAATAAAGGGTTGGGAAAATATATACCAATCCAGTGGACCTAAAAAGCAAGCTGGTGTAGCTATCCTAATATCTAACAAAATAGACTTCAAGCTAAAATCAATCAAAAGAGACAAAGAAGGTCATTTCATATTAGTCACAGGAAAAAATCCATCAAGAGGAAATCTCAATACTGAACATCTATGCCCCCCAAAAAAGGACACCCTCATACGTAAAAGAAACACTTCTTAAGCTTAAATCATGCATTAAACCCCACACACTAATAGTGGGAGATTTCAACACTCTCTTCTCACCACTGGTTGGGTCAGTCAAACAAAATAATTTACAGAGGAATAAGAGATCTAACAGATGGTATGACTCTAATGGACTTAACAGACATCTATAGAAGAATCCATCCAAATAGAAAAGAATATACCTTTTTCTCAGCACCTCATGGAACCTTCTGAAAAACTGACCACATACTCAGTAACAAAATAAACCTCAACAAATAAAAAAAAATTGGAATATCCCAATGTACCTTAGCAGATCACCATGGTTTAAAACTAGAAGTCAACAGCAATACTAATTCCAGAAAACCCACAAACACACAAAAATTAAACAATGCTCACCTGAATGGGTCAAAGAAGGAAAAAGAGAGAAATTAAAGACTTCCTAAAATTTAACGAAAATGACCACACAACATACTCAAATTTATGGGATACAATGAAAGCAGTGTTAAGAGGAAAGTTCATAGCACTAAATGCCTACATAAAGAAGCTGAAAAAATCACACACTGGTGAAATAACAGAACATTTGAAAACTTTAGAACAAAAAGAAGCAAACTCACCCAAGAGAACTAGACAGAAGGAAATACTCAAATTGAGAACTGAAATCAACAAAATAGAAACAAAGAAAACAATACAAAGAATCAATAAGACAAAGAGTTGGTTCTTCGAGAAAATCAATAAAATAGACAAATGTTTATCCAAAGTAACCAAAAAGGAGAGAAAGGATACCCAAATTAACTAAATTAGAAATGAAAATGAGGAAATACAGAAAATCATCAGGTCATATTTCGAAAACTTGTACTCCAAAAATTGGAAAACTTAAAGGAAATGGACAACTTTCTGGATAAATATCACTTATCAAAATTAAATCAAGACCAGATAAGCAAATTAAACAGAACCATAACTGCTGAAGAAATAGAAACAGTCATCAAAAGTTTCCCCGACCAAAAAAAAAAAAAAAAACCAAAACCCAGGACCAAATGGTTTCAGCTCAGAATTCTACAAAAATTTCAAAGAATAACTAATACCAATATTCCTAAAATTATTCCACAAAATAGAAACAGAAGGAACATTGCCAAACTCTTTTTATGAGGCTACAATTACCCTGATAACCAAACCACAGAAAAACATTACTAAGAAAGAGAATTACAGACCAATCTCACTCATAAACATTGATGCAAAAATACTAAATAAAATACTGGCAAATCAAATCCAAGAACACATCAGAAAAATTATCCACCATGATCAAGTTGGCTTCATCTCAGAGATGCAGGGAATTTCAACATACTAAAATCTGTCAATGTAATCCACCATATAAACAAACTGAAGTATAAAGACCACATGATCCTCTTATTAGATGCCAAAAAAGCTTTCAACAAAATATAACAAACCTTCATGATAAATGTCTTGGAGAGAGCAGAGATACAAGGAACATACCTAAACATAATAAAGGCAATATACCAAAAGCCAGCAGCTAACATCAAACTAAATGGGGAGAAACTCCCAAATGATACCATTGAAATCAGGAATAAGCAAGACAAGGCTCACCACTCTGTATCTATTAAATATAGTTCTTGAGGTTCTAGCTAGAGCAATAAGACAACAAAATGAGATCAATGGGATACAAATCAGAAAAGAAGAAGTCAAACTCTGTTTGCAGATGATATGATAGTTTACATAAGAGACTACAAAAATTCCCCTAAGGAACTTCTACACAGCTCATCAACACTTTCAGTAACATATTGGGATACAAGATTAACTCAAAAAAATCAGTAGCCCACATGCACACAGGTGATAAAAGGGCTGGGGAAGAAATCAGAGAAACAACACCATGACAATAGGCACAAATAGCATAAAATATCTCGGAGTAACTCTAACCAAACAAGTGGAAGACTTGTATGACAAGAAGGTTAAATCTTTGAAGAAAAAAATTGATGAAGACATCAAAAGGTGGAAAGAACTCCCATGCTCTTGGGTAGGTAGAATTAACATAGGAAAACTGGTAATCTTACCAAAAGCAATCTATGGATTCTATACAATGCCCATCAAAATCCCAGTGAAATTTTTCCAGACCTCAAAAGAACAGTACTCAACTTCATATGGAAAAGCAAAAAAACTCAGGATAGCTAAAATAATCCTGTACAATAAAAGAACTTCTGGGAGCATCATAATCCCTGACTTCAAACTCTACTACAGAGCTACAGTACTGAAAACAGCCTGGTATTAACATAAGAACGGACATGAGGACCAATGGAACTGATTCGAAGACCCAGATATTAATCCACACACCTTCAAACACCTGATTTTTGACAAAGAAGCAAAAAATATCAAAAGGAAAAAAGAAAGCATATTTAACAAATGGTGCTGGCATAACTGGATATCAACCTGTAAAAGAAAGAAATTAGATGCATGTCTATCACCATGCACAAAAACTCAAGCCCAAATGGATAAAAGACATCAACATAAAGCCAACCATATTGATCCTTACAAAAAAGAAAGTGGGAATTATTCTTGAACACATTGGCACAGGAGACCACTTTCTAAATATAACCCCAGCAACTGTGAGAAACAATTAATAAATGGGATCTCCTGAAACTGAAAACCTGTAAAGCAAAGGATATGGTCAACAAGACAAAATGACAGCCTACAGAAAGGGAAAAGATATTCACTAATCCCAAATCAGACAGAGGTTTGATCTGCAAAATATACAAAGAACTCTAGAAATTGGTCATCAAAAGAACAAATAATCCAATAAAACATGGAGTACAGACCTATACAGAAAACTCTCAACAGAGGAATCTAAAATGTCTGAAAGACACTTATGGAAATATTTAATATTCTTAGGCATCAGAGAAATACAAATCAAATCAACCCTGAGATTCCATCTTACCCCTGTAAGAATGGCCAAGATCAAAAATACTGATGACAACTTATGCTGGAGAGGTTGTGGGAAAAGGGAACACTTCTGCATTGCTGGTGGCAATGCAAGCTGGAACAGCCCCTTCAGATGACAGTGTGGTGATTTCTCAGAAAATTAGGAAACAACCTTTTTTAAGATCCAGTAATACCACTTTTGGGTATATATCCAAAGGATGTTCAATCATGCCACAAGAACATGTGCTCAACTATGTTTATAGTAGCATTGTTTGTCACAGCCAGAACCTGGAAACAACCTCAAAGCCCTTTGACTGAAGAATGGATAAGGAAAATGTTGCATATATTTACATTGAAAAAATAGTGACATCTTGAATTTTGCAGAAAAATTGATAGAGCTAGAAAACATCATTTTAAATGAGGCAACTCCGACACAGAAAGACAAGTATCACATGTACTCACTCATAAGTGGTTTTTAAACATAAAGCAAAGACAACCAGCCCACAAATCACAATCCCAGAGAGCCTAGACAACAATGAGGATGCTAAGAGAGACTTACATAGATCTAATCTACATGGGAAGTAGAAAAAGACAAGATCTCCTGAGTAAAGTGGGATCATGGGGACCTTGGGGGAGGGCTAAAGGGGAGGGGAGAGGCAAAGAAGGAGCAGAGAAAAATGTAGAGCTCAATAAAAATCAATAAAAAATAAAAAATGGTTTATGGAGATAAATAAGTCAGTCAAATGTTTACTGATTAAGCCTAAGGACCTGCATTCAGAAACCCAAGGGTATGTAAGAAGGCAGGTGGGGCGGCATGCACCTTTAATCATAGTGCTCAAGTGAGGATTTGGAAGAAAAAGGGTTTCTAGAATGTACTGTGTGTTTGTGGTTGTAAAAAGTCCTGTCATGTCCAGAATAGACTCTTGTTTCAATATAAATTCACTTTTATCTTGACTCTTAAATGCTTTGCTGTATACACAGCCTGAAAGGGTTTATTTTCTCTCACAATTCTAGATTACAGGCTAACACTGTGGGGGAAGTTAAGGTAACAGGAATTAGAAGTAGCTAGTCTCATCACATCCACACTCTAGAACAGAAAACAATGGAAGTATGCTTGCCTTCTTGCACCTATACTCTTATATGACTCAGGAACTTCTACCAAGTGAATAGTTCCACCCACAGTAGTGGAGCTAATGCAATCAAGACAACCCCATTGTGTCATGTCAAAAGCCAGGCTGATCTAGATGCTCTTATTAAGTCTTTCTTCTTGTATTTTTTAGATTTTGTAAAACTGATAATTAAAGTTTACTATCATATTATGTAAGGCATGTTCAACTCAGTAAATATCTCTTAAGGAAAACATATGTGCACTCACCATGGGTATGGAAAGAATGCTACTGAAACCTCAAATAATTGTTTTAGAACTTTTTTTCAGTGCTAGAAATCAAAGCCAGGACCACAGGCATGCTAAGCAAACATTCTACTGTGTTCTAAATCCCCATACCACACAGGATGCCTTTTAATGATTACATGCTAATTTATTTCATAGGAAGCTCTCCTCATTTATAAGATGTCACACTTTGGATTTGTGTATGTCCTTTTCTTGCTCATTTTACTGTTGCATTTTTGTCTTAATTTTTATTATTCTTTCTATTTTACAAATTTCAATTTACCACTATTATTTCCTTTCTTACATATCATATAATTTTTTATACTTTTTGTTGTGAAAATTTAAATATTTGGTTTTTATTCTTTTTTCCACAAGTATCTTACAATAAGAAATGCTTCTATCTCTAATGTGCCATATAGTTAATAAAACTCAAAGCAAAGAAAAATCTTTTGACTTCTATTTCTAAATATTTCCGTGATGTATTCATTATTTATAAATGTATCATTTCTAAGATTTGGGGATCTTAGTCTCATCCTGCTTTCATAATCTCTTAACCTGTTCTACTTCTTCACATCTTCATATTATACTAATGTATATGTGATGGAAATGACAATATAATATAATTAATCTCTAGGAAGCAATAGGACTTTTCAAGTTCTGGTAGTCATTGAGAATCATTTTGTGATCTTCAAAGGTATAATTTTTAGAAGATAGTTCCATTTGCAAAAAATAATCTAACCTCTCATCATTGAGCACTGTATAGTATTTGGGCAATTTTATTGATTTTGTTATTTGTAGACTCTACTGCACTGATCTTTTTCTCTGCTTTGTCGCAAAGGTGTGGATTAAAATGATGTCTCTAATTTTTATTTTAGTTACATTTAACATATATTCTTAAGTGTTTCAATGAATTTGTGATAGTATTCTCAGGTGGTTCTCATGAGCTTATACCAAATGTTAGAGTATCAGAAATCACCCTTTCTTGTTGTTGTTCTCTGTGTGTTTGTGTGTGAACTCCTAAATAAATAAATACAGCCTACTCACTCTATATAATATTATGTATACGATGCTTTGAGGGATGACCATCTGGTATTAGATAACCAATTGCTGTGCCCTTCTCAGAGAAAGACAATTTCTCTAATTTTCAGCATTCCTAAGTTACCCATAGTTCTTTCTTTAGGGCTGAGGCCTCCTGAGATTTTTTTCCATATCCAGATTATCATGTCTACTTATGTCAAACTCAGTCTCTGTTGATATATGCACTACACAAAACCTGCATCTAAGCAGAATGACTGGAGGAGGAGATGGAAAACTGTAAGAACCAGAAAAGCAGGTTATTTGCTGTAAGACAGTGTGTTGTAGAAATGCCAGAAGGTACATCCATAAAATCTCAATAATATGGCTACCTAATTATGGCCTTAACATGGTCAACCCTCTTAAGTCTCTTATATCTATTGATACCTTCTGTCTCATTTTCTCTGAGATCTTTAAAACATCATTCTCTTAAAATGTTACTAGTAATTTTTTACACCTTGAGAATATCATACATGTATACAGTGTATTTTTTTTTATCATTTTCCCTCCCAATCACTATTTCTCATCTCCCCTCTACTCCCAGAGAACGTATTATTCACCTCCAATATTCATTTTATATTATTATTTTACTGCTGAAAAAAGCTCTTGGATTAGCATTGTTTTATGAACTGTGACTCATCTCCCTTCTCTTGTATACAACATGCATTATAAACTTCAACACGCATTATAAACAAACAGCATATTATTAATATTTGGAAAGTTAATTTGCACTACCATCAACTTAAGTATTTTTCAATAACTATTATTTTCTTCCTCCATTTCTGGTTTTATCTATTGAATAATTTTCACTTGTCTAAGATAATATTTATGTTGTTACAGTATTAATAATAACAAGAGAGCTACCTTGTTTTACCATTGTTTGGATGTTTTATTCACTGAATAGAGGTTTGTGGTTGACTGTGCTTTCTTACAAATAAAATATAATTTATTGTCTTGTGACTTCCAAGTTTTAATGTGTAAATGTCAGCTTTAATTCTTAATATTTCCCTTCCTAAAAACAAATAAGATTTTGTTTACTATTCTCTATTAAGGAAAGTTTTCTTATCATGAATGAATATGGCAATGTCGGTATGACATGTATTTTTCTTATTTTCCTTCTGTTTTGTTTCCCAGCATTTGTTGTGTCTGCAAGTTTGTGATATTCATAGCCATTGTATGCAGGATTGTCCTATCTATTCTTTCTCTTCTGGGTTCTCTGAGACTCAAATTACACATGAGTTAAACTCATTTGCCACATCTCCAAATCTCTTATATTCTTTGACTGTTTTTACCTCTTTTTCTCATTTTGTTAAGTCTGGATATCAAATAGTTTCCTATGAGCTATCATTTAGCTCACTTATTCACCATTCAGCTTACTCGTGATAAGCTAATTTTATTAATTCTTAATTATGAAGGTTTGGGGCTTCCATTTGGAGGGTGTTTATGTATTATATCTTTGTTTTTATTTGTTTTATTTGAATTGGATTTTTGTGTGTGTCACAGGTTTTGACTCATCATTGATGTCCAGCTTCAGGAGCAACTAGTAGACACTTGCTTTGCAGCTGTGAGCGTTTAGTTACCTATAAGTTGCTTTACTCAGTGAAACTGCTACAGAGGTCTGTGTAAGTGGGAACCTTGACCAATTAGCATAGTTTTCTTTAAGATTATTTACCTGGTTAGAAAATCTGACAGAAAGGCAACCCACTGACTGGGAGAAGATCTTCACCAACCCCACAACTGACAAAGGTCTGATATCCAAAATATACAAAGAACTCAAGAAATTAGACTGTAAAAGGTTAATCAATCCAATTATAAAATGGGGCACTGAGCTGAACAGAGACTTTTCAACAGAAGAAGTTCAAATGGCCAAAAGTCACTTAAGATCATGCTCAACTTCCTTAGCAATCAGGGAAATGCAAATCAAGACAACATTAAGATACCATCTTACACCGGTCAGAATGGCTAAAATCAAAAACACCAATGATAGCCTCTGCTGGAGAGGTTGTGGAGAAAGGGGCACTCTCATCCATTGCTGGTGGGAATGCAAACTTGTGCAACCACTTTGGAAAGCAGTGTGGCGGTTTCTCAGGAAAGTCGGGTTCAACCTACCTCTTGACCCAGCAATACCACTATTGGGAATATACCCAAGAGATGCCCAAACATACAATAAAAGTATATGCTCAACTATGTTCATAGCAGCATTGTTTGTAATTGCCAGAACCTGGAAACAACGTAGATGTCCTTCAATGGAAGAATGGATGAAGAAAGTATGGAATATATACATATTAGAGTACTACTCAGCAGTAAAAAACAATGACTTGAATTTTGCATACAAATGGACGGAAATTGAAAACACTATCCTGAGTGAGGTAAGCCAGACCCAAAAAGAGGAACATGGGATGTACTCACTCATATTTGGTTTCTAGCCATAAATAAAGGACATTGAGACTATAAATCGTGACTCTAGAGAAGCTAAACAACGGTCTGAGCTCTTAAGGTCCAAATGAGGAGCAGAAGGAGGGAGAACATGAGCAAAAAATCAGGACCACGAGGGATGCACCCACCCACTGTGACAGTGGAACTGATTTATTGGGAGCCCACCAAGGCCAGCTGGTCTGGGACTGAATAAGCATGGGTTGATTCCGGACTCTCTGAGCATGGCGGTCAATGAAGACTGATGAGAAGCCAAGGACAATGGCACTAGGTTTCGATCCTAATACATGAACTGGCTTTGTGGGAGCTTAGCCTGTTTGGACGCTCACCTTTCTGGACGTAGATAGAAGGACCTTGGTCTTCCCGCAGGGCAGGGAATTTGGACTGCTCTTCAGTATCGAGAGGGAGGGGGAATGGAGTGGGGGGAGGAGAAGAGGAGTGGGGATAGGGGGAGGGAAGTGGGGGGAGGGCAATATTTGGGAGGAGGGGAGGGAAATGGGATATGGGGAGCAGGTGGAAATTTTAATTAAAAAAGAATAAAAATAAATAAATAAGTAAAAAAAAAAAAAAAAAAAAAAAGAAGGTGAACCCAAAGAAAAACATATAAGCATCCCCCTGAATATTAACCTTCATCAGGCGATGAAAGAAGACAGAGACAGAGACCAACATTGGAGCACTGGACTGAAGTCTCACGATCCAAAGGAGGAGCAGAAGGAGAGTGAGCACGAGCAAGGAACTCAGGACTGCGAGGGGTGCACCCACACACTGAGGCAATGGGGATGTTCTATCGGGAACTCACCAAGGCCAGCTGGCCGGGGACTGAAAAAGCATGGGACAAAACCAGTCTCGCTGAACATAATGGACAATGAGGACTACTGAGAACTGAAGAACAATGGCAATGGGTTCTTGATCCTATTGCATGTAATGGCTTTGTGGGAGCCCAGGTAGTTTGGATGCTCACCTTAATAGACCTGGATGGAGGTGGGTGGTCCTTGGACCTCCCACAGGGCAGAGAAACCTGCTTGCTCTTTGGGCTGAGGAGGAAGGAAGACTTGATTGGGGGAGGGGGAGGGAATGGGAGGTGGTGGCGGGGAAGAGGCAGAAATCTTTAATAATTAAATTAATTAATTAATAAAAAAAATCAGCAAGAAAAAAAAAGAATAAAAAATAAATAAATAAATTAATTAATTAAAAAAAAAAGAAATCTTTGAAAAACCATACTTACTAAAGGAAAAGGTAGAAATTTAAAATACAAAGCTTTTATTAAAACTCTTCAAATTCTTCCTTTGAAAAAAAAAAATCTGTTCATAGCTTTTGAAACTTAAGCAAGAATTTTTTTTTCCAATAGTCTAAAAGCATTATTATTTTGCTTCTGACTGGGGTTCTTAGTGTTTCTTCCCTGAATCTCTTCTGTAGCTTTTGTGTTCTTTCTGACCACGACCACTTTACTGACCACGAACCAATGACTCATAAAGTAAATCCTTTTCAGAAATTAGTTCTCTCCTTCCCCCCATTTTCATTTTTTAAAACTACCATTTAGTAAAAGCTACTATAGATGGAGGTTTAAAAATTACCCCTAGAAAACTACCATAGAATGTAATCATACCATAGAATGTAATCTGTGGCAATTCTCCTGGGAAGTGTTCTGAGATGTTTGAATCTGTTTATTGATGCTAATATTATGGGAAATCTGTCTTGGGAAACATCTTTTGACTATTCATACACATTGAGATATATTTTCCCCTCTTGTTTGCATAAAATTCTCCACTGTTCTTCTTTAAAGTTTTATTACTTAGCTTCTCATCAGCCCTCATTGTCCGCTGTGTTCAGAGATTCCGGTTTTATCCCATGCTTTTTCAGTTCCAGTCCATCAGTCCCTCTGTCTCATTGGGTCGGTGCACCGCTTGCGGTCCTGACTTCCTTGCTCATGTTCTCCCTCCTTCTGCTCCTCATTGGGACCTTGGGAGCTCATTCCGGTGCTCCAGTGTGGGTCTCTGTCTCTATCTCCATCCATCACCAGATTAAGGTTTTATGGTGATATGCAAGATATTCATCAGTATGGCTGTAGGATAGGGCCCTTTCGGGTTCCCAATCCTCAGCTGCCCAAGGACAATGGCACTGGGTTTTGATCCTACTTCATGTTCTGGCTTTGTGGGAGCCTAGCCAGTTTGGATGCTCACCTTCATAGACTTAGATGGAGAGAGGAGGACCTTGGACTTTCCACAGTGCAGGGAACCCTGACTGCTCTTCAGACTGGAGAGGGAGGGGGAAAGGAGTGCGGGGAAGGGGAGAGGAGTGGGAGGAGGGGGAGGGAAATGGGAGGCTGGGAGGAGCCAGAAATTCTTTTTTTCAATAAAAAATAATAAAAAAAAAAGTTTTATTACTTAGTCACGTTAAATTTGGTCTGACACATTTCACCTTTTAGAGTTATCTGTAGTATCATGGAATCTGTGAGTTGTAACATCTAGATGTACAGTGTGGAGAAGAATGTACTTCACTTTTCTAACTTAAGGCTTTAAAGAAAGCATTATCTTATAATTAAATACAGGTTAATAGGGTGACATATAGTTTTTAACACTTACAATGGAAGTTAAATGAATAACACTCAAGTCTTACCAGATAATGGTTAATGACTAAATCTACCCCAAACTCACATATGAACTGATCATGAATTTTCCACTAGTGCTATCAGGTTTTCATTCCTTGGACTCTTTGCAGACACATATATAAAATAAGTTTTCTATAGCAAGTTATTTCTTCATTTTACTTAATGCCTTGAAAAGATCTTTGTTGCTTTTGCTTTATTTATATGTTGTTGAGTACATTTATATTGTATAGAATGTAGACGTGAATCCTTCTTTTATGGCCTAGTTGCTTTTTCTGCTGACTTTGTATTCATTCCATTTTCATTCCTGATTTAATTAAGTGAGTTACACATAATTGACTTTGGTATTCAATGGGAATTTGGAAACATTTAAAAAGAAAGCTTGTAAAAGAGCAAATGCTTGTTTTGAAGGTTATTGTGAGTAGAGAGAGTATCATGCCCAAAGTATTAAAATATAAATAAAGACATAGGTGACAGACCTCTTCTTATTTCCATTTTGGTATTATTATCCTTTGCAACAAGGATGTTGTATTTGTATTAGGTGCATAAAATTCGACAAAATGGTTAAAAATACCATACCAAAATGAACCAAGGCTCAATTTCTCAATTTCCAAATGCTCTCGTAGAAACACTGGGATGGTAGTATAGAAATACTATAGAAAATACCAGGGCCTAAAGGTAAATGTGCGGCTTGAGATGCATACATCATGATTTAAATAGATTTGAGGACATGTGGTCCACTGTGTGACACATAGCAGAATCTTCTCAGATGACTCAGATGCCATGCTGAACTCTTCAGAGGAAGTTATTACATATAGTCTAGAAGGTCCTACTAGGAAGACTGTGAGGGTATAAAATTGGAATTCCTTAATGCACTTGCCCTTCAAGTATAGTTAATTTTCTTTTTTTTTTGACAAATGAGTTTTATTTTATTTATTTAAGATTTCTGCCTCCTCCCCACCACCACCTCCCATTTCCCTCCCCCAATCAAGTCCCCCTCCCTCGTCAGCCCTAAGAGCAATCAGGGTTCCCTGCCCTGTGGGAAGTCCAAAGACCATCCACCTCTATCCCGGTCTAGTAAGAGGAGTATCCAAACTGCCTAGGCTCCCATAAAGCCAGTATGTGTTCTAATCCTCTGTCTATGTAGGCCATATCACATTTTTACATGGTCTCTGGACACTATCACAGTAACCAGTTGGCAGCACCTCATAGTTACATTGTGTTACATGAATCAGACTTATTTTGCCTCTGAGGGTTCATGCTGAGAAGAAACAGCAGAGAGATGTTAAAACTCGGAGTTATAATGGAGCTTGACTCCTGTAATTTCAAGATTATTTAAACATTACAGCTGTGCCTTAGGCCTGTCTCCCTGCTGAACTAAAGTCAACAGGACTGGCTGTCAAGAGTTGGGAATGGAAACAAAGTTAGGATAACTAAGAATAAACTGTGATCATACTCTAAGAAAGGTTGGAATTTGTGACAATCTCAAATCACCATCAAGTCTCCATCTTTGATAAACTGGGTGACTTGTAAGAGATATGAATTTTCTTTTTAAGAAGCTAAGTATACCCTGATTTGGAGGGTGGTTGTGTTTGAGTTGCAAAAATCATAACAGCAAATGCGTCAGTCTAGTCTGATGTACACTCTGGTTCAGGATGTGAATGAATATCACCAAGAAGCAAATAAGCACAATACCAAGGTGTGGTTAACATGACTATAGGACAACAACAGGTACTACAAACCAAAGGCAACTTACATGGACTATAACACAGTTAGCTGTCAACTCTGACTTTGATAAAGAGGAAGTGTATGGCTGAACCTTTCTTCCACTCTCTACATCCTATCCTCCTTGTCAGTGGACAGAGGAACCACACAGAAAATCTAATTCTGGAAAACATAACTCCAGTTTTTTATTTTCACAGAGTTAACTTATTCTTTCATTTATGGCATCTTGACACTGAACACATACTCCAGTTTAGCTATGCTAGAAGCTTGCTACTTTTTTATATTTCAAAGTCCAGCCTGGTTCTCCTCATACCTGGCAATAAATCAACATGGATAAAAGTGTAAGCTTTAGGGTAAGCCTGGATTTTGCTTGACTGTCTGCTTCACCCAGATGATCATCTCTTTCATATCTCATCTTGGAGTCAATGTTTCCAGTTGTATAAAATATAGTTAGCATTGCCATCACCCCTGGGGCTATTGTGAGGATTAAGTGGAATATTGTGATAAAGAACTGAGTGGTATTTCTAGTAAATCGCAAGTGCTCCTTATAGCTTGCTGCAGGTGTTAGGGGGATTATTTCAGTAGAAAATCTGCCCTCCATATTGAACCCACTTTATACTAGTACCATTCTAGTTTTTTAAAAAAAGAAATGTACCTTAACTGTTTAAGATGCACACAATTGCATGTTATTCTTTATTTCTTAAGGCCAGTCTTTGCTAACCAACACCAGCTTTTCTACCTTTGTTTATTCCACATGTACCAATTCTTCACTTATTAAAACATCACAAACGGAAGTGACATTGTTCAGTGAAAGGGATGTACTCCCAGAAGAAAGATTAAATTCATTACTTCAGGACAATAGGTGTAAATTTTCTTACAGTTATCATTTCTTTCTATCTGCTTCCTCCTATATATTACTTAGCCAAGGGAATTTGAAATCGTATGATAGTAATCTGTGACCAGTCTCAGTGGGGTCCTATCTTGTTGATTGGGAAATAAAATTAAACATTGCTGGTATACAAAAGAGTGAAAGTACAAGTCCAAATCAGTTTTCTTTTCTCTAATTTTCCTAGGTCATTGAGTTTTATCTCAATGATGAACATGTAAATAATATATTCATGGTAGCATGAGGGACATGGTGGCAGAAGCAGAAAGCTGGGAGATTACATCTTAGCCAAAGACACATAAAATAGAGAGTGTAAACTGGAAGTGGAAGTGACTAGGAAGACCCACCCAGTGGTATACTACTTCTAACATATCCTGAAAGTTCAATAGTCTCCCAAACAGCATCACAATGAGGGGACAACTATTTAAATACATAAACCATGGAGACATTTCTCATTCAATAGATAGCAACCCATTACTCCTTTGATTACTGTGGAATATGTCTCATTAACCATTTCTTTTCACTCTAAAAAGCACTTCTCATGTTGGGGCTAGGAGGATGGCTGAGCAGTTAAGAGCACTTACTGCTCTTTTAGAGAACTTGAATTCAGTTTTCAGCACCTTCATAGTGGGTTCTAGGGAGTAGATGACTGCAGGATAGATGGTCTTATCCTTATATTATGCTAATGAACTCTGTTGCCTCACCTCTCCTCTCATATCTCTGTTCCTTTTGCTTAATAATTCTAATCTTCATGCTACTGCTCTGGAAAGTACAGATTTCCCCAAGGCTGAACCCCAAAAGCCTATGCCTGGTATTTGCAGAGGCCAAAAGAGGCTTTCAGATCCCCTGGAGCTGGAGTTATAGATAGTTGTGAGCTGACTTGTAGGTGCTAAGAAATTAATTCACATCTCTTTAAGAAGAGACAATATTCTTAAGTACTGGAGCATCTCTCCAGCTCCCTTAACTGACATCTTTACCCTGATCAAAGGATGAATTTCCAAGTCTAGTATGGGAGCAGAAGCTTCTACTCCCAGATCTTGGGAGGCAGAGGTAAGTAGATTTCTATGAGTCTATTGTCAGCATAGTCTACATAGTGAGTTCCAGACTAGCAAGAGTACATGGTTACAACTTGTCTAAAAAATAAAATAAAATTTAAAAAATGAACTTACAAAAATAATTTTCCTTATAGAATGCTTCCAGTTATCAGTTTCCATCACCTTATTCAAGAACCACTTTTGCAAGATATTCATCAATATAGGATAGGGCCATTTCAGGTTCCCTCTCCTCAGTTGCCAAAGGCACTAGATGGGGACCTCTCCCTGGACACCTGCGAGCCCCTCTAGAGTCAAGTCTCTTGCCAACCCTAAGATGGCTCCCTTAATTAGGATATATATTTCTCTGCTCTCGTATCCACCCTTCTTATATCCCAACCATCCCATTCCCCCAAGCTCCCCCATCCTCCCCTTCTCACTTTTCTCATCCCATTTCCCCTTAGCCCCATGCCACCTCACCCACAAGTTCCCAGTTTTTGCCTGGCAATCTTGTCTACTTCCCCTATCCAGGCGGATGACTATATGTTTTTCTTTGGGTTCACCTTCTTATTTAGCTTCTCTAGGATCACAAATTATATGCTCAATGTCCTTTATTTATGGCTAGAAAACAATTATGAGTGAGTACATCCCATGTTCCTCTTTTTGGGTCTGGGATACCTCACTCAGGATAGTGTTTTCTATTTCCATCCATTTGCATGCAAAATTCACAATGTCATTGTTTTTTACCGCTGAGTAGTACTCTAATATGTATATATTCCACACTTTCTTCATCCATTCTTCCATTGAAGGGCATCTAGGTTGTTTCCAGGTTCTGGCTATTACAAACAATGCTGCGATGAACATAGTTGAACAAATGCTTTTGTAATATGGTAGGGCATCTCTTGGGTATATTCCCAAGAGTGGTATTACTGGATTTTGGGGTAGGTTGATCCCAAATTTCCTGAGAAATCGCCACACTGATTTACAAAGTGTTTGCACAGGTTTGCATTCCCACCAGCAATGGATGAGTGTGCCCCTTACTCCACAACCTCTCCAGAAAAGGCTATCATTGGTGTTTTTGATTTTAGCCATTCTGACAGGTGTAAGATGATATCTCAAAGTTGTTTTAATTTGCATTTCCCTGATCGCTAAGGAGGTTGAGCATGACCTTAAGTGTCTTTTGGACATTTGAATTTCTTCTGTTGAGAATTCTCTGTTCAGTTCAGTGCCCCATTTTTTAATTGGGTTAATTAGCATTTTAAAGTCTAGTTTCTTGAGTTCTTTATATATTTTGGAGATCAGACCTTTGTCTGTTGCAGGGTTGGTGAAGATCTTCTCCCAGTCAGTGGGTTGTTTTTTTGTCTTAGTGACAGTGTCCTTTGCTTTAGAGAAGCTTCTCAGTTTCAGGAGGTCCCATTAATTCAATGTTGTCCTTAATGTCTGTGCTGCTGGGGTTATACATAGGAAGTGATCTCCTGTGCCCATATGTTGTAGAGTACTTCTCACTTTTTTCTTCTATCAGGTTCAGTGTGTTCAGACTGATATTGAGGTCTTTAATCCATTTGGACTTGAGTTTTGTGCATGGCGATAGATATGGATCTATTTTCATTCTTCTACAGGTTGACAACCGGTTCTGCATATCACCTTAGAACCTTCATCTGGCGATGGATCGAGATAAAGACAGAGACCCAATTTGGATCAACGGACTAAGCTCTTAAGGTCCAAATGAGGAGCAGAAGGAGGGAGAATATGAGCAAGGAAGTCAGGACCACGAGGGCTGCACCCACCCACTGTGACAGTGGAACTGATGTATTGGAAGCTCACCAAGGCCAGCTGGACTGGGACTTAATAAGCATGGGATGAAACCGGACTCTCTGAACATGGCGGACAATGAAGGCTGATGAGAAGCCAAGGACAATGGCACTAGGTTTCGATCCTATTGCATGAACTGGCTTTGTGGGAGCCTAGCCTGTTTGGATGCTCACCTTCCTGAACCTAGATAGAAGTGGGAGGACCTTGGACTTCCCGCAGGGCAGGGAATTTGGACAGCTCTTCAGTATGGAGAGGGAGGGGGAATGGAGTGTGGGGAGGGGAAGAGGAGTGGGGAGAGGGAGAGGGGAGTGTGGGGGAGGGGCAATATGTGGGAGGAGGGGCGGGATATGGGAAACGGGGAGGAGGCGGAAATTTTAATTAAAAAAGAATAAAATAAAATTTAAAAAAAGAACCACATTTGCTTTATATTCCAATGACTTTGTGCTGATCCAAACACAATAATCTTCTTTTGTTTGGTTAAATGTATATTTGACTCTTGCCTTGTAGACTCAGAATATACCACTTGCTCCATCCTTTTCTTGTTACTTCTGGGACATTTTTGAATTCTTGGGTTTTACTACTAGTTCTTTAGATATCTTCTTTGAGTTTGGTAGCTCTTATTGTCATTGTGCTTCTAATAACCTCGAAGCTTAACAACCATGCTATACACCTGATCTATGCTCCACTACAAAATCCAATTATAAAAGACAAGGAAACAGAATGTTTGGGACAGAGGAGCTAAGTTTAAACATTCAGATATCATTAAATCAGTAGTAGAATGGAAGTGGTCTTTTAAGGTACCAATATCACAGGATAGGGTCCTTTGAAACCTTGGAAATATAAGAAAACAGAGGAAGAAGAAATTCTAAAAGTTATGTAATCAGGCATTAGCAATATTTTTGTACCCATTCTTCCCTTGGGGTGACTGCTCATCCTCTGTGACTAACTCAATACATTGAAAATATTTCTCAGTTCCTTTGTGATAAAAGTCTCAAAGAAAAATAGTTAATCTCTCATAGACATGACGTTGGCAGCCATTTGTTTTTCCATTTCTCCTAAGTCTTACATTTAAGAAGCCCCACTGAGTGAGTAGCAGGTTCTGTTTTCTATTTGGTATAATTATTCTATCTCCTTATTAATTTATGGTCTCTCACTACTTAGTTTAATGAAACAAATTTGCTTTGTTGAGTTGTTTTGTTTTTCAAATAGTATATACTGTAAACAGCTAACTAGGGGAATTTTTGCAGAATTATTGCTTCAGTTTTGACAAATAAATGTTTGATATGATTGAGTCTCTCATTTTCCTTTTTATCCTTCTTTTATCCCATAAAAATATTTGATTTATTACTTCTGTACAGATGATAAATCACTTTCCTGGTGTACCTTTAAATGAAAACTAAACAAGATAAACTAGCTTAATAATATTTTATTTTAGACTTTCTTCTATCTCTATAACCCTTGGCTTAGTCCTGTCAGGAGTGATATGTCAATGCTCTATTTTCTTCAAACAGTGTTAATTACTTATTAGTTTGCATCCCTTTTTTTGTGAAAATAAACACTTAACCTTTCAGAGATTTAATAATCCAGTTGTTCTTTGATTCATTCTCTTTAATTCAAAATGCTTCTACCTGTGGGATGAAATCATAATGTCTGTGTTGATGTACAAGGCCTTGTAAAATGTAAAACCAGCAGTTAAACAGATTGTGTTCTTATGTTATCTCCTTTGTCTTTTCACAATAGTGAACGTATGAAGAATTGCCTTGAGGAGTTAATGTTTTTTACTTTTCAGCCCATGAGGTATTCAAATTCATGACCACATTGTCCACAAGATTCTGTGTACATGGGGGAAAGCCTTGGTCTCAATGTTTACTACGGCAATTGGTGAAACATCCATACAAAACATGGCCAAAAATTGTGATACTTTTGACAAATTCTTTTCTCTATGAGACTGTGAAAAACATCTGGGTTTTTAGTTGCCTTCTTGCCATTATGATATGTTGTCAGGGTTTTCTGTTTTGCCTGGTTTCTGTCCTACCACCAGGTCCCACAGCCATTTGGCCCCAAATGAAATCACACAGAGGTCTCCATAAGTTATAAACTGATTGGCCCATTAGCTCAGGCTTCTTATTAACTCTTGTAACTTATATTAGCCCATTATTCTAGTATATGTTAGCCACATGGGTTGCTACCTTTTTCAGCTGGACAAGTCACCTTCGTCTTCGGTGTCTGGACAGGACTGAAGGGGATTGGGCTTCCTCCTTCCCAGAATTCTCCTGTTCTCATTGACCTGCCTCTACTTCCTGTCTGTTTGTCCCAACTATACTTCCTGCCTGGATACTGGCCAATGAGGATTTATTTAAAACATAATTGACAGAATATAGACAATTGTCCCTCAGTACTTCCCCCTCAAAAAAAAAAAAAGAACATCTATAGTCCATTTTTGGGGGAATGTGGGTGTAGTTTGCCAGGCTACTTCCCGCTGGTTGGAGGTACTGATAATCTTATGGGGACCTAAAGAAAACTTAGAATTATGATCAAGTCCAGACTGGAGTACCCTGTGAGTCTTGATCATCACAGGCTCACAGGCAACAGTCTTGAATCTGTTCTGGATGTAGAACTCTGACATCTGGACCATCTGTTCCTACTGGAGATTTCTCAGATGGTCTTCCTTGAACAAACCTGATTTTTCTTAACTCAGAATGAATCTATAGCCTCTCATTTCCTGGGGAAACAAAAGCAAAATCCCTTCTGCAAAGTAACATACCTTTTTGACTTTAATTTTGAAGTCAAGGTATTTTCAAAATACCTATCTTGGATTAACTTAGCACCATTTATAAGCAAATATCTTTTATCAGCTGTTGCTCCTTCCTCAGCATTCAAACAATTCAAAGAGAGCATAAAAACATACAGTATCCAGATTCTCTGTGTATTTTCTATCTTTATGTGGCTTTACTTTAACCTCTATTTCTTTTATTTTTACTTTTTGAGACAGGTTCTCTCTATATCTTTGGCTGTCCTGGAACTCCCTCTGTAGACCAGGCTATCCTTGAACTCACAGAGATCCACTTGCCTCTGCCTCCCAAGTACTGGGATTAAAGGTGTATGCTACTACACCTTAAACTCACAAAGGTCTGTCTCCCTCTATCTCCCAAGTGTTGGGATTAAAGGTGTGAAACCACCACACTTTGAGTTCACAGATATCTGTCTATCTCTGTCTTACAAGCATTGGGATTAAAGGCATGTGCCACATTTTGAACTCGCAGATGTCTACTTCTGCCTCCCAAGTGTTGAGATTAAAGGTGTGTACCACCAAATCCAAATACTCTCTCTCTCTCTTTTTTTTTATTTTAAGGACCTTAACGTTTTCCTTTACTCTCCCAAGCTTGCATATATTTTTTAACACACTGTAATATATTTAGAGGTTTCCTTCCTCTTTGAATCTCTCTTTACTGTATATCTCTCTTTTTCTGACCACATAAGTCTTTAATTTGCTAATTAGTATGGAGAGTATTAAAGCTGTGGCTTTGATGGCTGGATCTAGACCATTCCTTAGCTTTCTGAAATTCCAGGCTCATGCTGGAGGTACCAGCAGGAGCCATGTTTATTGCCACAACTCTACGGTATTTCCAGGTCCAAGCAAGCTACAACAGTGTTTTCAAAAATAACACTCAAATGCTCTCTCTGTTACCCAACCTCCTGCCTCAAAGAGTCAGAGTTTACACTGGCAGGACAGCCCAGAAAGCAGGCATTTTAAAACGGTGCAGCTTTTTTCCTGCTATCACTGAAAACCAAAAGCATGTGGTCAGCTTTTATCAACACCATTTAAGTGTTTTGTGGCAGGACCTCTTAAAGAGATGCAGGGTTTTGCAGTTAAAGCTGAGTCAGGAAGCCTCTCTTAAATGAGAGTGCTTGCCTCTAGCAAGCAGAGCAGATCTGAGAAATTGCTGCTACCAAGAAGTCATGCTTTACTCTATTTTTTTCTGTCTAGAATTACTTCTCAAGCTCTGTCAGGCTTTATGTGGATACAGTTGTCCACACGTTAGGCACCATTTGTTGTCTGTGGTTTCTCTCTGACTGGTTTCTGTCCTACCACCAGGTCTCACAGCCATTTAGCCCCAAAGAAATCACACAAAGGTCTATATTAATGATAAACTGATTGTCCCATTAGCTCAGACATTGTATTAGCTCTTATAACTTACATTAACCCATTATTCTTATCTATGTTAGCCACATGGGTGGGTACCTTTTTCAGCAGGGCAGGTCACATCTTTCTTCTTTGGTGTCTGGACAGGACTGCAGAGGAATGGGCTTCCTCCTTCCCAGAATTCTCCTGTTCTCCTTGACCCGCCTCTAATTCTTGTCTTTTTGTCCCACCTATACTTCCTGCCTGTCTACTGGCCAATCAGCATTTATTTAAAACATAATTGGCAGAACATAAACAATTGTCCTGCACCAATGATAGCAAAATAAATCTAAGCTGGAACAAGTAGAGAAGACTAGTTTACAAAAATAGGTATGAATAGGACTATGCTTCAATCATGATTATTTAAAACTAAGATCATGCCATTCTGGAATGTGTAGGACTCTGAGCTTTTAATTTACAAGAACTAAAACCTCACCCTCTCTACTTTTTGAACCCATACCCTTTTATCTTTCTTTTGCTCTATGTGTAGCTCTGCTGCTCCTGCTCTGAATTTCTCTTTCTCTGTTGCTTTTTCACATTTACATTTCTACCAAATTTCTCATTTTTGGTTATGAAAGAATGTAACAAATTTAACAACTTCAGCATGTCCATCCATACCTGAGTACTCTATGGAAAGCACATTTCTAAAATAAATTAATATTAATTAAACACACCATTGGTTCTCTTACCTCCACTGTCTTGCCAACATCTAATGATAGCTTTTTCTTTTAATTTCAACTATATATTTTGCTCTGAGATAATTATTGTTTTTTTTAATTCCTTTTCTCCCTCTACTTACAATCCATTAAGTTAAATAACATTGTTTTCTATAGTCCTTGTAACACCTTCCTAATATTGGTTTTAGATATAATAGAGTGTGTGCCTGTTTTTAATGTGTGCCAATTCCAATATTCTGGGAGCTAGCTAACTACTGTGTCTTGGTTTTAGCTCCATCATCTCACATTTGGCTATGGCTATCTTGTCTAAATGAACTCAGCCATTATCCATTATCTAGTTATATAATATGTATAAAATGTGTTCATCTATAGAAGTTTCTAAATGAGAAATTCTAAACTGAAGCATTTACAGGGACCTGAGTGGTAACATAAAAGAATAAAATCAATGACAAATCATAAGACTAAATTAACTTGTACTGTGTTCAACTTTAACACTGGCTTAATGCTTTTGCCCTTTCCAACCTACATATCTGTTAACCACAATGGTAAAACTAAACCTAATTACTGCCTAGTCTATTCCTTGAGTTAATAATAACTGTGTTTTTAAAGGACTGCCACTATGCGATAGTTTTTAAATGCTTTTTGTTTTTATTAGATGAGATATCATGTAGCCCAGGTTTTCCTATTCTTTAGTTCCTAATTTTGTTTTACTTCCAGATTACATTTTGAAATTACAAACATGCACCAGTATGGCTAAACTAGAATTAAATTGCTAATGAGACATTTTTAATACTAATTTCACATCTTCCTCATACAAACAAGTGACTATAATAGATGGTGAACAATGTATTATCTGATCACAGTAACTCTATCATGGTTTATATGTGTATATGGGAGTATGTACCCATATGTATCAAAACTTGCTATAGGCAGCTTCAGATATTACTTAAAAATATATGAAACAAGTACAGATCTTTTGATCTTGTGATTATTCTATATCCAGTATCTTTTAATGGTTTATATTTTATTCAGATTAGATTAAGCCCTTGGCACTATAAGTAACCAGGAGAATATTTAAAGTATATGAGGGGATGAGTATACATTGCATGTAAATATTAACTGGTTTTATACAAGGAATCTAGGTAACTGTAAATTTTGAAATCTTCAGGAAGGGGCTCTGAAACAATTTCCCAGAGACAACTGGGGGACAATTCTATTCAATTTCAAAGTTTGCAGTATATTTTAGTGAAGTTCACTAAAGGGTCTGTAGGTATTATACCTATGTACTTCCTGCTCTGTGATACAGGCTTGTATCAGCATATGTATCCATTCTAATGGAAACTGGTAATATCATCTGTAAATCTTAATACTAATTGCAGTTTAAAATTTTTATGTAAAGCATCATTATATTGGACCATATATCTTTTAAACAATTCAAAGTGGAATTCTTGTATGTAAACAAACATAAGTCCATCCTGGTGGTATATATCTGTAGTCTGAGCACCCTTGGAGCAGAAGAAGAAAGTTTGTAATTTCGAGGTCAGTCTAGGCTACATAGCAAATAGAAATAGTGTCCCCAAAATCAAAACAAAGAGATCAGCAAGCAATTCCTCAAAGACTGACAACAAATTCCAAACATGTATTTGGTATGAATTATATCATCTATTTCATATAAATTTATATGAACCCTTTTATATACCTTGTCCTTCATAATAATACAAAATATTGAGACGCAAAAATTTCCAGGCTGACATGTGAGTGAATCTCTGTTAGACTTAGTCATACAACTGTCAGGAAGCACTATCTTTAAATTAAACCCCATGTGTTCCTGTGTGATTTGAGGGTATCCAAACATTTATTAAATTCTTAGCTCTAATTTAGCATTTAAAACCATTGTTCCTTCTAGCCAGTATATTGTGTGTCCCTCTCTGTCAGAGTGCATGTTGAATACTAAGAGATTTAATATAAAGAGCCCCAGGCACCAAGGAAGTAACAGTTATACTTGGAGAAAAAAATAAAGTTGTATTCATCTCCCAGTATCCCACATTTCACATTCACACTTTTGAACTTAGATGGAGCCTTGGAAAGTTTTCCTACCAAGAAAAGGCAGCCCTTTACAATCTGGCTAAAACTTAGGTTTGGATTTTATGTGAGGCCAGTCTTGCAGTCTAGGTGACCTCCCACCATTTACAGCTCACTCCTGTCATCATTTATTGAATTTTGTGAGTGAAATGAGGTGCTTTGGGGCATTATTGAATGTGATGATTGCAAAGGTCTCGGGATTTATCCATCAAAAATGTCAGGGGTTTTCTATGCAGTACTTGATGAGCACTTTGAAGACGTTAAGGAGGATTTTTAACTTGTAGAGATTTATATGGTGTTATAAAGCATGACTGTTTCTCTAGCAAAAGTAAGAAGAGCCCAGGTTCCAATCCGTTTATCATCTACATTCGGTTTATTTTTGTCTAAATATCAGCAAGTTTCCCCTAAGATTTTAGATACATTATTTGTTTCAGCTTGGAGGAAGGAATTTTAAAATTCTGTAATAAAAAACAAAAAGCTACCAGGCCTAGTTTCATAGTACATTTCTATCAAGGTCTGGGTTCAATCTCATTTCTTCCTCCTTTACCTCTCCTTCCTTTCATTTTTTCCATCCTCTCTTCCTCTTCCTCCTCCTTCTCCTCCCCATCTTCTTCTTCCTCCTTCCTGCATGTGTGCTTATTTAATGTATAAATAAATTGACTATTTAGGTAAGGAGCAGGAGATGAGGAACAGATTCTCAGGAATTAGGTTTCTTAAGATATTTAAAGTTAAAACTTAACCCTTATGTATCAATTGAAATCTAGTTGTATGCAGTAGGCTACACAATAAGTAGTGTTTTTAAAATATATTTCATTTCTCTTTTGTTTGGAGAATTTTACATGCTTACATATTTAATTCACCAATACAAAACAAGAGCTGTTATATATTATCATTTAACATTGAGCATCTTATCTAGCCCTTGTCCTTGGTTAACGTCAATGTATGATTAAGAAATTACATGAATGAAAAATATAATTCTCCAAACTTTTTATTTCTTTGAAAATGAATAAAATTCAGGTTTAATTGCTGACCTTACCTCTATCAATCTCTGTTTCTTCCACATTTTCTCTCTCTTTTTTTTTTAAATTAAAGGTGATGCCCGTTTCCTGCTTACCATGTGTTCAGCTACAAGCTTCATTTTAGCCGGGTTGTGTGGTCTCAACCTGATAAGAAGTCAGCAAAGAACTTTTCTATATTTACAAGCCACTTGCTTTTGAGTTGAAAAATATAACAAGAGTTATGCAGAGGCTGGTGATCAGGTAACTGTGAGAATTCTGAACTCAAAAAAAGAAACTAAATTAAATAGATACACTGGATTAATTTTCATGTGTCTATTTGACACTACTTACTCTGCATACCATTGACTTTTCTGCTTCTTTTCTTTTGAAAATTGACTTTTAGTCTGAAGAATTAATATGCATTGTTGGTACCTCTTCAGTTAACATTACAGCATTTTGTCTTTGACTCACATACTGATAAGGATGTTGATTTACAGAGCCACAACTATCTTTCAGAAGACTAGATGTTATATGTAATATACAACATATGTTATATATGTAAACATATTCATACATACATATATACATATAAAATAAAAATCCCTCTCAGTATTTGTAGAATAAATCAAAAGAGAATAACTGATCTTAGCCCCACTATTGGTGTTTTCAGTGAGAATTCTCACTGTTGATGCTATCTGTAGTATTCTGTACACTTACCCAGCATGCTATCAGGTTTCTTTACTCGTTTGAAATCTGTGCAGAAACTGATATTTACAAATAGGGACAAGAAGAATTGACTGGTTTGATGAAAGTTGAAAAACAACCCTGTTCTGGACAGAGATGTGTTTGTTTGTGTGGCCCTGGTGTTTGATCCAAGGTCTTGAACATACTAGTGCTTTCTCACTAAAACACACACACACACACACACACACACACACAATAACTAAGAATCAGTTGTACTGTGTATCTGTATTTCTGGGTGAATTCTTCATGGCTATTGACAGCAAGAAACACTGTCAAAACATAATTCAATTCCTCTTTATGTATTGTTGTCCATAAATCCAATCTAATGGCCACTCTGCTACTCCTCTACCCATGAAAATGAAGAATCAAAGGAGTATCAAAGAAAGGAGTGTTCAGTTCAGTGTTCTAAAGAAAGTTTCTCTTTGTCTACATCCCAAGGGACAGGTAAAGGTATTCCTTGCTTATTTATTTATTTATTTATTTATTTATTTATTTATTTATTTATGTATTTTTATTTTCCCCACTGCTTGCCTCTGGGTATCTTGAAAAGTCAACCAATAAAGAAGTGCAAAATGCTTTTCCACTAGAAAGTCATACTAATGTGCAGTTTGTGGTTCATACACAAACATACAACATTGTGTAATGGGTTGTAAATGTATAACAGAATTCACTGTAGGAAAAAATAGAGGTAGAAAAAAGAAGTTCCCTTGAGGCCTCATTATCCTTTGCAAAGGTGCACAGCCTGGGTGTAATTGAGTGAGACTTAGTAAAAACTGAAGGGGTCCCAGAAGAGAGATTGCACCCACTGGGGCTCACCCAGTTTTAAAAACAAGGTGCATCTATTTAACTACAGCAATAGAAATTCCTTGTGAAGCCAGCATCCTCATTAACACAAAGCCATCTCTGGTGCTGGGAGGTTATTCCATTCCAATCTGTTCTTCGGGCTTTGAGAAGCTAAAACTGCTTGTCCACTGAAATGAACAGGGTGGAGCTTCCATGCCACCTGTGTGCGCCTTGATAACTCTCTGGCACATCCATTTGCTGTAATAAAGCTCTAATTTATAACATGTTTTGATCAACAAAGCAGCTGTGGACAGCAGGCTTGTTTTGAAAACCCATGGTGCCCCCTCTCCTCACAGCATGTAGACATCCCAGGTGGCAGTAGAAAGCTCCTGTTTACAGTTTGGAAGCCAAGTTCTTGCAAGCCCATTGTGTATGTCACAGTGATGCATTACCTTATCCAAGAGATGGAGTTCTGCCAGGCTAACCAGTAGCTGAAGGCAACTTTCAGTTTTGAAGGGATGGGTGAAGGCAAATTTAATTTCTTCCCAGAGAAAATGTCACCACCACCATCAGCGTACACAAAGGAGTCACACTGAAACTTTGCTCTGCTTTCATAGAGCTACACCTAAAAGAGGGAGAGAGATGATTTATGACCAAAGAGGTAGTATTTTCCCTTAGGGAATTTATTTCATTTGTGAAAAGAAAGAGGAAAGATATTTAAACAAGAGATTTGCTAGTTTAGTTGATGATCAGAAAACCTCCCTTGCCATTTTGGCTTTAATGAGAGGGAAAAAAGTAAACTGGACTTTAAAATCATTGTGTGATTTCTGTACCAGAGGGGGAACAATAGAAAGAACAGTTCCAAAATAAGAACCATTCATGAAACTTCTTCCCCAGGATGATAAATACTCAGCTGCAGACAAGACATTTTATCTCATGTTTCTTAATGAACACTGAGTTTTAGATAAACCCACATTCTTGCATAAAATTAAAATGATTAAATACTTGCCCCCAGCCAAGGAAATATATTCCATTTTTGTTTTGTTTTGGAATAACAAGTAATATGTTTTGTTGGAGCATAGTTAATATGCTAGATGTAATGACTTAAACAAGTTCATTAAATCACATACAAAATAAATGGGAATATCTTGTGTGGTTTTTACTAATAACAATCAATTACAGCACTTATGAAGATGGTTTGAATAAGTATGTTTTTAATTTGATACATAATCATGGAAGCTTGGCATTTGCCTATGAAATGTGTGTGTGTGTTTGTGTGTGTGTGTGTGTGTGTAGGCATGTATGCACATGTACACATATGAATGTGAAGTCTAGAGGTCCACATTTGATATGGTTCCCCAGGTATTAGCCACCCTTATTTTTGGAAAGATATTTTTACTTATTATTTTATTTGTGTGTGAACATACATGTGCAGCTGCCCGCAGAGGCCATAAAGAGTCAGATCACCTGGAGCTAGAGTTGTAGGTAGTCATAAGAGCCACTCAACCAAGTTACTAAGAATCAAATTTCAGTTTTCTGCAAGAACAGCAAGTGTTACTAGCTCTTGAACTTCAGAGCCTTAATATTTTGAAATAATTTTTCACATTATCTAGATACAGATGACCTAGACCAGGCTGGCTGTTCAATAAGACCCAAGCATTTATTGATCTTTGAGCCAATGGTGAGATAACAAGTTCACACTAAGGTTTGTACATGGGTTTTGAGAATCAAACTCAGGACCTCAACTTGTGTACTGAGAACTTACTGACTCCACTAAGCTCTCTACCCAGCATCCAAGAGAGTATTTGCATTTGCCTTTATTTTGGTTGTTAATTAAGTGAATATGCTTTTAACAAGGGAGTGTTTCCCTTATGTTGGTTTCTATGATCTGCGTTTGGGAGAACACATAAAAGCTGAAGGTGAATGAACTCGGTATCTGTCTCTGACTTGTCACTAGAAGTCTGGTGTGGGAGGTCCTTCTGTCTACCGTTGCTTTTATTTTAATGAATAAAGAAACTGGCCTGGTCTATAGCAAGGTAGAACTTAGGCATATTGAAGGAGGCCACTTGTTGGTTCCTGGCTGCTCAGCAGCTCAACCCCTAAATAATCAAACAGAAACTATATTATTTAAAACACTGCTTGTCCCATTAGCTCTAGCTTCTTATTGTCTATCTCTTACATATTAATTTAACCCATCTTATTAATCTATGTGTCACCATAGCTGAGAAAATTTTATACAAGCAAACAATGCTAAAAAATTATATATTTTTTACATTCACACATAATTTAATTACTTCTATACAACAGCCTAAATTCAACTAATAGGAAATGGCATCTCAAGTTTAATTTTCATTTATTAGATCACATAAAGCTTACATTAAATTTTTATGTACACTCCTCCTTATAGCTTATGTCTTCTTTAATTGCTAGGTTTACTCAACACTTTGAAAGTGCAAAAGTAAGCTTTGCCTCCCTTATAATTTAATATATATATATTGATTTCATAATTTCTTTTGCAATTCATTTGCCTAGCTATACTAATACTTATGAAATGTATAGGACCTCATCATAGGAATAAGAAAGCTATGAAGGTTCTTAGATTTACTTATCCAAAGAATGTTGCACTTTAATACATCACTTTTGTAATTTTTTATTTTTTTAACCTTTCTATATTTTATTTTTTATTTTATTAAAGTATATGTTTTTCTCTGCTCTCCTCCCCTCCTGTCTCCTCCCCTTCAACCCTCTCCTATTGTCCCCATGCTTCCAATTTACTCAGGAGATCTTATCTTTTTCTACATCCCATGTAGATTAGATCCATGTATGTGTTTCTTAGGGTTCTCATTGTTGTCTAGGTTGTCAGAGACTGTGATTTGTAGGCTGGTTTTCTTTGCTTTCTGTTTAAAAATATACTTGCTTATGAGTGAGGACATATGATATTTGTCTTTCTGGTCTGGGCTACCTCACTCAATAGAATGTTTACTAGATCCATCCATTTGCCTGTAAATTTCAAGATGTCATTATTATTTTCTCCTGTATAGTACTCCATTGTGTAAATGTACCCCATTTTCCTTATCCATTCTTTGGTTGAGGGGCTTTTAGGGTGTTTCCAGGTTCTGTCTATGACAAACAATGCTGCTATGACAATAGTTAAGCTCAAGTCCTTGTGGTATGATTGGGCATCCTTTGGGTATGTACCCAAAAATGGTATTACTGGATCTTGAGGAAGGTTGTTGGCTAATTTTCTGAAAAATTGCCATACTGATATCCAATTGGACTCTACCAGCTTGCACTCCCATCAGCCATACAGAAGTGTTCCCTTTACCCCACAACCTTTCCAGCAAAAATTGTCATCAGTGTTTTTGATCTTGGCCATCCTTACAGGTGTAAGATGGAATCTAAGAGTTGTTTTGATTTGCATTTCTCTAATGGCTAAGGATGTTGGCATTTTCTTACTCTTTTTTCAGCCATTTTAGTTTCCTCTCTTGAGATTGCTCTGTTTAGGTCTGTACCCATTATTTTTATTGAATTATTTGTTTCTTTGATGACCAATTTTTTGAGTTCTTTGTATAGTTTGAAGATCAGACCTCTGTCTGATGTGAGGATGGTGAAGATCTTTTCCAATTCCTTAGACTGTCATTTTTGTTTTGTTGACCATGTTCTTTGCTTTATAGAAGGTTTTTAATTTCAGGAGGTCCTATTTTTTAACTTTCTCTCAGTGTCTATGCTGCTGTGAATATCTTTAGGAAATGGTCTCATGTGCCAGTGTGTTCAAATGTACTTCCCACTTTTTCTTCTATAATGTTCATTGTGGCTCGCTTTATGCTGAGGTCTTTGATCCATATTTTCTGTAATGTAGCAGAATACAATATTAACTAAAAAAATCAGTAGCCTTCCTTTACACAGATGATAAATGGACTGAGAAATAAATCAGAGAAACATCATCCTTCACAAGAGCCACAGATATCTATAATATCTTGGAGTAACTCTAAACAAATAAGTGGAAGACTTGTATGACAAGAACTTTAAATCTTTGAAGAAAGAAATTGAAGAAGTCAGCAGAAAGTGGAAAGCTCTCCCATGCTCTTGAGTTGGTAGAATTAACATAGTAAAAATGGCAATCTTACCAAAAGCAATCTACAGATTCAATGTATAACCTATCAAAATACTAGCAAAATTCTTCACTGACCAAGAAATAACAGTACTCAACTTTGTATGGAAAAACAAACAAACAAACAAACAAAAAAACTCAGAATAGTCAAAACAATCCTGTATAATAAAAGAACTTCTGGAGGCATCACAATCCTTGCCTTCAAACTCTACTACAGAGCTACAGTACTGAAAACAGCCTGGTCTTGCCGTAAAAATAGACAGGAGGACCAGTGTACCCGAATCAAAGACCCATACACCTACAAACACCTGATTTTTGACAAAGAAGCAAAAATTATAAAATGGAAAAACGAAAGCATATTTAACAAATGGTGCTGGCATAACTAGATATCAACATGTAGAAGAATGAAAATAGATCCATATCTATCACCATGCACTTTTGTAATTTTAACAGAAACATATAGGAGAATGAGGGATGGGTAGGGAGGAATATGGGTAGTGTGGTGGATCAAAATCAGAACCATGACTATGAGATAGCCCACTCTAACACTGACCTCATCTATGAACTGCTGAAGCATGGAAAAGAATAAACTTAGAAATCCAAAGCTATAGGATCTCCATGACACAGGGCACCAATACGATACTTAAGAGGAGTTCTCAGTATTGAGGATGCAACAAAATTCAGAGGTCTTAAAACAGACCAAAGAATAATTGCAATGAACAAGCAAAGATATATGGATTAAAGTATACAGTGTGTGACTCATTGGACCACATTATGGTTTCCGTGAGGGGTTTTGATTTGTTTATTTTTATTTATTTATTTTGTGTGTGTGTGTGTTTGGCTACTTTTCTGGTATTTCTTTTAAATTTTGGGTTTTTTGGGAGGGATGGAGGAGGTTTCAAGAGTTGATGAAAGAAGCAAAGGGATAAGGAGATAAATGAGATTAGGATGCATTATGTTAAATCCACAAATAGTCAATAAAAAGATAAACATGTAAACAACCATCAAAAATAAAAAAAAAATTAAATCTTTGTGTTAAAAAAAAACACAGTTAATCTCAAAGTGGTACAGCTGTACTAACTTACTTATGTGGATAGAAACTGCATCTAAGGGAATGGTGCTCCTTAGTGAAGGAGTAGCATTATGGTATTCACAGTTTTGAGGTACTCTTCTGAGTCTCAGTCCATCTGCTGTATTTGCTGTAGCACAGTTGGTATCTACAGTGGATTTGACTATGTGACTTATATTAGTATTCTATCAACAACATATCTTTTTGTTATCCACTACAGCTTGAGAACAGGTATCTTGGCAGGCCTAGCTGTGTTTTCCAAGCTCTCTACTCTCTCTGCTTTATATCTGTGTATTTAGAAAGCAGAGGCTCTAATCCCTTACTGAGTCTGTTTTCTTTCAATCAAGAAGATATATTTTGTCCTATTCAGATTAGTGCAATCAAGCCATGTCCTTAATATAAACTCGCAGAAGATGGAGCACAGATAAATTTAGACATGGGCTCAATTATATTTTATACAGGTCATAAGTGGCCTGATAGAAATGAGACAAAATCTATCACTTCATTATTTGATTAGAGTGATCTCATTGTACCCAGTTGATCAGTTAAGTCCCTGCTAAGTCTCAAAACACATTTAGAAGATCAAACGAGGTGCAGAAAATAGAAACCAAGCAACAATTTCCTGCCATGTACAGACATTGCTAATTGACCTTTTATCCTATTGCTTTCAAGGCAATTAGGAAAGATAATTGTAGCTAAAAAACAGAGAGAGAAGAGTAACAGAACAGATGGGTCCAGAAATACATTTTGCCTTGAAAAAATAAGTTGTATAATATCTAATAGGCCTCACTGATGTTTGGAGTGATAATGTGTTTCAAATACAGTCTAATACAAGAGATATTAGGTCTTAGGAATTTCAGATCCTTTTTAGTTTCTGTTAACTCTTTTCTTATGTAGTTAGGTGGAGACCATAACTTCTGTTTATTTTAGAATAAAGTTCAGTGTATTCCTCATAGAGTATTTCTAAGGATCAAACTACATGTGCTTCTGAGTTGATGCCATTTGTAATCCTTAAATGTCTAAAGAACAGTGACCAAGGTTGCTTTTAAAAATGATAGCATTTCCCTCATGCAGGTCAGCCAGATAAATCCTTAGATATTAATCTATGCAATGCTCAGATTTAGAATGGAGCAGACTGGGACACCTTTAACACTTTTCCTTCAGAGTGAGATGAGCTATGTATATTCCTCTGTGTTGCTGCTGTAAGAGAATGCCACATACTTGGTTGCTTGAAAACATCAGAAATGGATTTCTTACATTTCTGGAGGTTGAGAAGTCCTATCATCCAGATGTCTATTTATCAGCATCTGGGGAGGCTTCCTGCTTGCCTTTTCTCGGTTCTTGTGATCCTGAGGCCTTTTGCCAGGTACCATGCCTTAAGAGAATTATCTCACAGACTAGAATTTAATATATGAGTTTAGGGAAATACAAGTTTCTGATTATAGCCTTTAGTCTCTCCTGTTCTTCCAAAATTAGTGTCCTCCTCCTCACATGTCAATATATTCATTCATGCCTAGGAGCCTGCAATGCTTTCATTTGTACCATTGATAACTCCCCAAATCTATAGCCTGGGGTCTCATATAAATATCTTCTACATCAGACATGAAGGCAGTGGTGACTCAGGGTACAATTAATTTTAAGACAGTTTGTTCTTCAGGTGTGAATCTGTGAAATCAAAGAAGTTATGTGCTGCCAAAATATCTATCAGTTAGATACTGCCACTGGAAAAGAGAAATGGGAATAAAAGAATGGTGTCATACATGCCAAACAAGTTCTGAATCAAAAAGAGTGAACAATATTGAAATTTCATGCTAAGGAATAATTCTCTTTGTCTCTGAGGGTTACAAAGGTTGCAGTGTTTCATTCTGGGTACATTGAAACTTTGACCCTTCAGAATGTTATCAAGAAAGGATTGATGTTTCAGACTTTGCTGCCAAGCCTATAACTAAGTCTGGTTCATATGACAACTCAATGCCTACTCTATTCTCAAGGTGGTCCTCTGCTTTCCATTAACTCTGTTCCTTCTTGATGCATACAAGATTATCTCAGGTTTGAGCCTATGTAGATGATTCTTCCCGTATGTGTCATGAGACTATTTCTGTACCTCAAGTCCCACTAGGTATTGTTTTATTGGGGTTTCTCTTGTGTCTTGAATATTGCTAAATCTCTTCCATTTTGAGCTTATGATGTAAGGTCAAGAGAGCAGCCATGTTGATGATTAATCATTGTCTTAGACAGTAGGTCCTTAGTAATGTTTAAATAGCAAATAAATGTCCTTTGGCCACAGTTTCATTTTCTTGTTGAACAGGTGCTCTCATTTTTTCCAATGTACTCCAAAGTATCCAGTCTCACATTGTTTCAGCTTTTTAATTTTACTTCTATATCCTTTACTAAGTGTATTCTTTTAATCATGTCACTATTTTTATATTTTCTTCTCAATAATTAAGAGATGCCAAGACATACCTTCTACCCTTTAATATTTCCTTAAGCAAAGATACCATTTCATCTCTAGCAAACCCTTCCACAAAACTCTGAAACAATAATGTAATTCACCTAAATTCTTGATATCTTCTAACAAGGTTGATCTTTGTTCTGTTATAAATAATTGACATATTCCTCATTTCCATTTGAGGCCTTATTTCTGAGGTATTATTACCTATATTTACCATGTATTCAGTTCATAAATATTTATATAACCTTTGCTTGGTGTTTTTTGTTTGTTTGTTTGTTTGTTTTTGCTCATTTTTTTCCATTTCCAGCATTTCCATTGTGTAGAAACACTGTTCTGTCTTGTACTGTTCAAGTTCCCATCAGCAAACATCACAGTCCAGGTAACTGAACATTTGTTTCCCAAAGCTCTAGAATTTGGCAAAGTCAAAGTCAAGACAATAGAAGATTCAATGTTTGTTAGTAAAAATATGACAATCCTTTCACTGTGTACTCTTGACAGAAAAAGGAATCAACCTTCTTGAATTTATTTTATAAGTACATCAAATTGGATAAAACTGGACTGGATCCTAAGAATCAAAACTTCTTCCTAAAAGTTGAAGGTTCGAATATTATGCCTTTAGAGATTTTCACCTAAGGATTTTAAGTAGATAGAGTCAGGCCACTTAAACACCTTTTACTTTTGACATCTGTGGCCCTCCTTAAGCCCATTAGTGTTTGATGGCCAGAAGAACTTTTAGGTTTTATCAGTACAATAGTTCCTACCTCAGCAGAGACATGGGAATCACAAAGAAAAGCAGACAGCAAGCAACAGGTTTGATTAAGAGTCACCATCTTAATGAGTAAGGTGGTAAAGAAAATGAGCATAATTCCCAACATCAACTTTTACCCTTTGCATGCAAACCAAAACACCTAGAAAAAGAAAACTGTCTGAATCATGATTTTATCCAGAGTAAAAGAGAAACTATCAGGAAAATTGTGTAATTGATAAGTTGATAAAAAGTTAGAAGCATGTGCCTAATAATACCTGACCTACAAAGAGATATTATTTCTTTTCTCCTTAAAACTTTGATGCTGATAGCATTAGAGTATTTATAATGTGTCTCTTCCAACAATCAAGAACATTGCAGAAGACAAGGTAGAAAGGATGTAAAAGCCAGAAGATAGGAGAAAGAGTTGTGAAATTTATTATTATTATTATTATTATTATTATTATTATTATTATTGAAAGACACTGTTGTAGCCATGAATTAAAACCAACTGTGTTTGCCAGCAAGGAGTCCACACAAGAATGGACTTGCCTACAGTCAAGCATATGGATAGGAGGAGGGGTTCAGGGGTCCTACCTCTCACTTCTGAAGTATTGACTATGGGTGGATTCTGAGAGACAGGAATTATTATATTCAGTTGCTTTCATTCTTGTGAGTCTGCCAGACTTCATGAATAATTCCAAACAAATAGCCCTGGTTAAGCTTCGTAAGTAACAAAACAAATGTGAAGGACATGAATAGAGGAGGAGAATAATATGGAGAATGGGGAGTTGATATGAATGACAAGGATATGAAATAAGGTGAGAAAGAGTCATCTGAATGCATTGCATACATTCATGAAATTGTCAAAAACATAATTAATAAACAATAAGTAAATATATGAATAAATCATAACTAGTGTTTTAGTTTGTTAGCACATTTGGAACAATATGGAGTGACATAATCCTCATACAGGAATTCAAAGTCTTCTCAAGGGTTGAATTTTAAGGAAAGTCATTTAAAGAAAAGCAACTTCTAACACAGAGTGGCTTGTAAGAGGGAGAGGAACAGCACTAACTTTGTGGTTTTTTTTTTTGTTTTGTTTTTTTTTTTTTTTTTTTTTTTGTCTAGTCTGATTCTGATGACTCATTTGTTTTTTTCCAAATAACTGCTCCCATAGGTCCTTTTAGAAACTTTCTAGCCAAAAGTTGAAATCTATTAATTGGGAAAGTCTGGGAGCTTATGCTGCCATGTTTGTTGACAACATGGAGGTGGTCAAATCAGTGTCTTTGAGAAAGGGTGTTAAGATTCAGCAAATTCAGTTATATAGGATTGTGTGTAGTGGGAATCTTAGTCTTCTTGAATTTGGTTTAAAAAGCCAACAAAAGTGGAGCTGTGTTGTATGTATGTATGTATGTATGTATGTATGTATTTATTTATTAAAGATTTCTGCCTCCTTCCCGCCACAGCCTCCCATTTCCCTCCCCCTCCCCCAATCAACTCCCCCTCCCTCAGCAGCCCTAAGAGCAGTCAGGGTTCCCTGCCCTGTGGGGAATCCAAGGATCTCCCACCTCCTTCCAGGTCTAGTAACACCCCTTCAACAAATTGTATGTTTTTTATAACCTCACTTCTTGGTATTACTTTCAACTATGCTCAGGCTACATATATAAAATATCAGGGTAAACACTAAACTGGGTTACCAAAAGAACTTGCATAATGTTGCATCATGAAATTGTTTAAAAATTGATAGCACACTTGGGATTTGCACGCTCTGAATGTTAAATGGCTGGAGGTGGATAGGGAGGCAGCGTAACCTCAGGTTTCCTTTACCTATAGTTGGTAAAGCATTTAAAGCTACTGTGCACCTGGCCAGGACAAAAACATCATCTTCTTCCAGAGGTGCAGGTTTCATGGGCATGCACATGTGTAAAACTTCGATGCTGGTACATGAAAAGGAGGCACCTTATTTTCCTTGCATACTCTATAATGTCTGTTCAGATGGAAACTAATTTCTCTTCTCTCTGATAGCTATTTATTATATTCTGTATATTAGAGCAATGGTCTAGGGAGGCGTGTAGGAGGCAGTTACAAAGCGCCAAGTCTCCAAACGGTTGCTTTCTTGTGTTACCATCACTAATAATGCAGTCAAAAGCCAATGGAATCACGGAGGTCTCTCTGAGAAAGGGGCGGTAGCCTTGTCTGTGACACAGTGCACAGGTTTATATAATCTTCCCAAAGCACTCATAATTTATTCTGATCATATCTAACAGAAAGATTTGGCCAGTGTAGAGCAGAGTTCATCAGTTCAGATGTTCAGTGAAATCTGATTATAATTTAAATCATGCTAACTCCACGCTTCTCTGCTAGCAGCTGTTAGAAAAGGAATATAAAAAGCCTTTGAGGCTGCTTTGTCTAGAGTTAGCTGTGTTTCAAAACTTTTCAGTATCATAATTTTTGGTGTGAACATAAGCCCCATGTGTATTGATTATCCATCCATGATAATGATGATGGTTTGGATGCCCTAGGTACCAGCCCTACAAGACCTCTAGATATGACTTTGCTGCTTTGATGTTCTGTTTGGAGAAAAGGCAAAGGCAGTAAAATAATAAAATCCTTGTGACTTACAAACCCAGAAAAACTAGTCCTTTCTCTTCTTACTGACTCCCTGAGACACCAATAACAAGGCTTCAAGCACTTGCTCTGTTTGTTTGCTTTCGGTTATTTTGTTGAGTTTTGCTTTGTTATTTTTTTATTTGTCCCAAATAATAGTTCTACAGCTACAGTTCTCTCTCTCTCTCTCTCTCTCTCTCTCTCTCTCTCTCTCTCTCTCTCTCTCTCTCTCCTTCTCTCTCTCTGTCTCTCCTTATTCTCCTTTCCCTTCCCATTTCCCTCCCTCTTGCTTTCTATCCTCCCCCTTCCTTGCTGCTATTTTTAAAAGCACTTACTACCATAATTATTTTACAGTTTTTCTAAAATACTGGAAAAGATTTTATTTTTATTTTTTTATTGAAAAAATTTCTGCCTCCCATTTCCCTCCCCCTCCTCCCACTCCTCCCCCACTCCCCCCACTCCTCCCTGCTTCCCCCATTCCTCTCCCCCTCCCCTCACTCCTTTCCCCCTCCCTCTTGAGTCTGAAGAGCAGTCCAGATTCCCTGCCCTGTGGGAAGTCCAAGGTCCTCCCCCCTCCATCCAGGTCCAGGAAGGTGAGCATCCAAACAGGCTAGGCTCCCACAAAGCCAGATCATGCAGTAGGATCAAAACCCAGTGCCATTGTCCTTGGCTTCTCAACAGCCCTCATTGTCCACCATGTTCAGAGAGTCCGGTTTTATCCCATGCTTATTCAGTTCCAGTCCAGCTGGCCTTGGTGAGCTCCCAATAGATAAGCCCCACTGTCATAGTTTGTGGGTGCACCCCTCACGGTCCTGACTTCCTTGCTCATGTTCTCCCTCCTTCTGCTCCTCATTTGGACCTTGGGAGCTCAGTCCAGTGCTCCAATGTGGGTCTCTGTCTCTATCCCCATCCATCGCCAGATGAAGGTTCTATGGTGATATGCAAGATATTCATCAGTATGGCTATAGGATAGGGCCATTTCAGGTTCCCTCTCTTCAGTTGCCCAAGGAACTAACTGGGGACATCTCTCAGGACACCTGAGAGCCCCTCTAGAGTCAAGTCTCTTGTCAACCATAAGATAGCTCCCTTAATTAGGATATATACTTCCCTGCTCCCATATCCACCCTTCCTTTATCCCAACCATCCCATTCCTCCAAACTCTCCCCATCCTCCCCTACTCACTTTTCTCACCCCATTTCCCCTTAGCTCCATCCTACCCCACCCCCACGTTCCCAATTTTTGCCCAGCAATCATGTCTACTTCCCATATCCAGGAGGATGACCATATGTTTTTCTTTGGGTTCACCTTCTTATTTAGCTTCTCCAGAATAACAAGTTATAGGCTCAATGTCCTTTATTTATGGCTAGAAACAAAATATGAGTGAGTACATCCCATGTTCATCTTTTTGGGTCTGACTTATCTCACTCAGGAGAGTGTTTTCTATTTCCATCCATTTGCATGCAAAATTCAAGATGTCATTGTTTTTTACCGCTGAGTAATACTCTAATATGTATATATTCCACACTTTCTTCATTCATTCTTCCATTGAAGGGCATCTAGGTTGTTTCCAGGTTCTGCCTATTACAAATAATGCTGCTATGAACATAGTTGAACAAATGCTTTTTTAATATGATAGGGCATCTCTTGGGTATATTCCCAAGAGTAGTATTGCTGGGTCCTAGGGTAAGCTGATCCCGAATTTCCTGAGAAACCACCACACTGCTTTCCAAAGTAGTTGCACAAGTTTGCATTCCCACCAGCAATGGATGAGTATACCCCTTATTCCACAACCTCTCCAGCAAAGGCTATCATTGGTGTTTTTGATTTTAGCCATTCTGACAGGTGTAAGATGGTATCTCAAAGTTGTTTTAATTTGCATTTCCCTTATCGCTAAGGAGGTTGAGCATGACCTTAAGTGTCTTTTGGCCATTTGAACTTCTTCTGTTGAGAATTCTCTGAGAATTTTAAGTCTTTGAAGAAATAAATTGAAGAGGATACCAGAAAATGGAAGGATCTCCCTTGCTCTTGGATTGGGAGGATCAACATAGTAAAAATGGCAATTCTACCAAAGGCAATTTATAGATTCAATGCAATCCTCATCAAGGTCCCATCAAAATTCTTCACAGATCTTGAGAGGACAATAATCAACTTTATATGGAAAAACAAAAAGGATCGCCAAAACAATCTTATACAATAAAGAAACATCTGGAGGCATTACCATCCCTGACTTCAAACTCTATTACAGAGCTACACTATTGAAAACAGCTTGGTATTGGCATAAAAACCAATGGACCAATGGAATCAAATAGACCAATCGACCAATGGAATCAAATAGAAGACCCAGATTTTAACCCACAAACCTATGAACACCTGATTTTCGGTAAAGGAGCTAAAAGTATACAATGGAAGAAAGAAAGCATCTTCAACAAATGGTGCTGGCATAACTGGATATCAACCTGTAGAAGAATAAAAATAGGTCCATATCTATCACCATGCACAAAACTCAAACCTGGATGGAGGTGGGTGGTCCTTGGACTTCCCACAGGGCAGGGAACCCGGATTACTCTTAGGGATGATGAGGGAGGGGGACTTGATGGGGGAGGGGAAGGGAAATGGGAGGTGGTGGCGGGGAGAAGGCAGAAATCTTTAATAAATAAATAAATAAAAAATTAAAAAAACTCAAGTCCAAATGGAAAAGATTTTAAGTGGTTTCTGCTTTCTATTTCAGAGCTTTCTAGCATGCAGTATGAGAGGGGAAGCCAATACAAGTTCATTATTCAGTAAACCATTTTTACACAGACAACAGTGTTAGAAAGGGAGAAAAAGGATGCATGTTTGGGTCAGTCAGTTGTAAAGAACTTTTTAAATTTCCTCACTTTTATATAATTTTGCATGTGTATTTATGTATATGTAAATACCCATGTGCCAGCGTTCATGTGGAAAAGCCGATGGACAACTTGTTTAAGTTTCTCTCCTTTGCCTATGTGGGTAACAGGGGTCAAACGCAGATTGTGAGGCTTGTTAGCAAGTCCCTCCTCCCACTGAACCATCTCACCTGCCCTAATAAATATTTTTTTAATATTATAATATTTTTTTCATTTATTTATTTTATTCTTTTCTAATAAATTTTAATTAAAAAAAGAATAAAATAAATAAATAAAAAGCATGTTATTAGTTCACATTTGTGGTCTTAACGATTTCTAGCTATAAATATCCACATTTACTTTGTCTACACAGTTTGTTTAATCCATATCATGAGGCATTACAAGATAGAAAAATCCTAGTGACATATTTTATCAAAATAAATCATCACCCACTGAATCTATTGGCAGTATTGTGAATCTCCTATATGTTGCAATATTAGCACATTTCCATTAAGTAACTTTCAGTCACTATAAAGTGGTCCAATTCTTCAGTATGCTACAACAGTATATTGGCACAGACCATGATGGTTTGGCTGCTGAGAATAACTCATGGCCAAGAACCCATCTGTCAGTGACAAAAATAACCAGTGAAGATGTGGTAGTGGCCAGGATTCTAAAGTTGATGAACACCATCTGTACCTGGGAAAAGGACTGATCACAGACGGTTAGTGCAAGAGGAACACAGCTGCCACTGCTCAGGTCTTTGCTGTAGTCATCCAGGTTTGGTAAGAATCCAGGATGTGTGCTGCAGATTCTATTGAATGCATTTATCACATAAAACCTATGGATGATATGGACCACATCACAGCAGGAAGAAAGAGATCTATAAAAGTGAATGATGAAGTAATATATTCTGTTTTATTTTCCAATACTAGACCAATAATGGTGGTCTATAAGAAAGAAATGGATAAGGCAAAGAGGTTTCAATCAGTTTATGCCCTAAAGATTCCACCAGGGTCAAACAGCCTAGTTTAAATCAAGATCATACAAGGATGCAACCCTGCATTGAGTCTTACTTTTAGGTAGTTCCAGTGCCAAAGATCACAACTATTTAATGGATATCAAATCAAGATCATACAAGGATGCAACCCTGCATTGAGTCTTACTTTTAGGTAGTTCCAGTGCCAAAGATCACAACTATTTAATGGATATCTGAAGGCTCTACCATGGCTCTGTGTAGAATCTATTAAAATGTGAGAACTCTCACTTAAAGGTCCCCTATACTTGTTCTTGATCAGATAAATATTCTGAAGAATACAGTAATAAGTACAATATATATCATCAAATGGTTAACCCTGTCTAGACCAGATTTTATTGCTCATTTTTTTATTTTAATAAAAATGTAAGAATTGAATGTTGACCAAATATATGAGCTCCTCTGCCAAGTGAATATTTTTACTATATGGTAGCATTTCATGTATCCCAGGAAGGCCTTCAAATAGCCATATTTAGTTGGAGAAGACCTGTTTCTTCTATTTCTAACTCTGAGATGCTGAGATCACATGCATGTGTTACCAGATCAAGCTTATGAAGTGATGGAGATGTAGCCCAGACCACTGGGCAAGCACTTTGCCAGCTTTACTGCATCCTCACACTCTGATGTATAATCTTCATTATTTTGTTTACAAGATATATATGCGTGTATATATCTTAATTTGTAAAAAATTAAAATTAAATATATATCTACATATATATGTAGATATAGCAGATAGATAGATAGATAGATAGATAGATAGATAGATAGATAGATAGATCTAAATGTAGAGGCTATAAAACACAAAATGTATATGGCCTGAGAATACATGGAGAAGAAAGACTCAAGAAAAAATGACAGTGTAGTAAAACATGGAATTGTATTGAATGTCCACTTTTCAAGGCTTGTAGCATAAGTTTGTGTTATGCAGGCTTCTGTCAATGTACACATTAGGTTGTTTTCTCCACAGAAGAAACACTAAAGAGACAAAATAGGGAATGAGCCACTTGCTTGTGAATCAAAGGAGACTTGGCTATGAAAACAGGGATCTCAATTCACCTCGTCAGTAGGGTCTCTTTTCAGTGGTCTTGCCAACTTAATTCCAAATCACACCTTTTCTTTTTAAGTTTTAAGAAGAGAAGGTTTGGCATTTAATTAGGAACAGATAAGTTTGGAATTGCACTTTCTAGTTCTCTGCTACAAAACTAATCACTTGACATAGAAAGTAATGATTGGTTTCCTAGGTATTAAGTCACTACTTACACAGATTATAGCCCTCTCTATAGTACACAGAATCATATCCCTTTTCTTCTCTTGCCCTTTTACTTTATTGGCTCTGAAATGGAAAATGATTCTTCTCCTTCATATGTCTTCCCTCCTCTGACCAATGCAAGAGGATTCCACTATCTAATTTGGAAAATAAGAAGGGATTTTTGCACAAAACCATTAGATCATGAAACTCAGCTTGGAAACTCTGAGGCACCTTACCTGAAAGGGTGTCCTCAAATAGAAATGATGAGAAGATTCACAGTAGGAGTTGTCTGATCAAAGAACAATTAAGCCAAACTGAAGCACATTATAAAACAATGCAAGGCCTGCTCCAGATTCTCCACAGGGAATTTTTGCTATTGTTTAATGATCTGTAAATATTTTTAATCCAATTTAATGTTTAAAAACTATTTTCTAGCCAGGCAGTGGTGGCACATGCCTTTAATCCCAGCACTTGGCAAGCAGAGGCAGGCAGATCTCTGGGAGTTCAAGGCCGGACTGGTCTACAAGAGCTTGTTCCCAGGCGCCAAAGTTACAGAGAAACCTTGTCTCAAAAAACAAAAAGAAACCAAAAAACAAAAACAAAAACAAAAACCCAATTATTTTCTATCTCCTCCTTTCATAGATAAACTAAGAATTAGGAAACCCGTGTTTCATTACTTCTCTAGGTTGACCAGCTTTGACTCCCCAAATAATATAAAGACTCTCATTTTCGATTCATTCAATTAAACACTAATTGCTATGTAAACAATAGAATCATTTCCTGTGTTATGTTTAACTGAAACATCATAACCTTGTGCCTAAAATCTTGTGTTTGTCTTGAGTGTGCAGTTTTGTAAACTTCTCTAGAAATAAACTAATTTCTAATATCAGATATTTATACATATTGGACTTATCTGACTTTTTAACAGTTTGTGCTGATACGAAATATACAGTTCTTTCAACACTCAGAGAGACCAGTATTCAATTAAAGTTTGTATTTGTGAAATGAAATTCAGGGCCTAATTGAATCAGTGGCTGTCTCAAAGCAGAGAGAAAATGATTCACACCCCATCACCATAAAATTGTACAAGAAATACAAGAGTCAGTGCCACAGGTTTTTTTTTTGTTGTTGTTAGGGCATAATTGATTTTGCCCTATAAGTAATTATTGGCAGAATTGCTGAAGTACAAAATAATCAATCATAGTGTACGTCTTTCTCTGTTAAGATACCAATAGAGAACTTTACCTGGTTTCCAGTAATATTATAGTGTTTGTCAATTTTGTTAGCTACTTTTTATATTTTATCTTATTTGCTATATTTTGGTAGCATGTCTTGGTGATAATTTCAAACAAGTGTTTTCTGCACATTTGATGATCACATCAGTCCAGAAAACATGGATATGATGTTTTAACCAAGTTCTGATAATGTTCATGAACTGTAAATTGATAGGAATGAAATACATAAAATCCTCCCTGCCATTTGCATGTTCGTATTTATATCTTAGAGCATTCCAAATGACAAATTGATTAACTTTCTTTGTAAGATGCAATATCAATATTCTTATATTTGCCCCAAGAGTATGAGAAATTTACCCTGTTCACATAAATTATTAAAAACAAAAAGTTTAAAGACTTTATTGAAAAAAATTAACATTCTTCTACAACTCCAGTGGTACAGAAATTAAAAACAACTGATTTCCTTCCAACACATTTATTGAGCATTTTAAGAGTGTGGAATAGTCTGGTACATTTCCACAGTATCAAGGAAACAAACAAACAAAAATAATCTTTGCTGAATTTAACAGGTTCAATAAAAGATGGTTCTATAAAATTTTGAAGGACTAAGGCTTAGGGAGACAGCTCAGTCAGTTAAGTGGTTGATTTGTAAGCATGGGGACCTCATTTCAAAACTCAAAATCCATATTTAAAAAATGCTGGTTCACAAACACTTTTCATAGAAGTGCTGGGAAACAGACAGGTCCTAGAACCCTGTGAAACAAGACAGGGAGAACCCAGATAACTACATAACTGCTTCCCTTTAGATTTTGTAATATACTGTGTTTATTTAGTTACTTAGTTAGTTTCTTTTGTGCAGATGTGTGTAAATATTCCATCATGTGCTGTAACATTGAAAGGCCTGCTCATTGGGGTTTCTGTCCTGCCTGGTCCCCCAGCCATCTAGTCCCAGAGAAAATCACACAGAGAGTCTTCATTAATTATAAACTGATTGGCCCATTAGCTTAGTCTTCTTATTAACTCTTATAGCTTATATTAACCCATTATTTTTATCCATGTTAGCCACATGGCTTGGTACCTTTCTCAATGAGGCAGGTCACATCCTGTTTCTTTGGTGGTGTGGGCAGGAATGGGGAGGAATGGGCTCCCTCCTTCCCAGCATTCTCCTGTTCTTATCACCTTGCCTCTACTTGTCTGTTTGACCTGCCTATACTTCCTGCCTGGCCAATAAGTGTTTATTTAAAATATGATTGACAGGATATAGACAATTCTCCCACACCCATGTGCATCCCATGGCATTCATGGATGTAGAGATTATAAAACAACTTTCAAAACTCAGTTCTCTCCTTTTATTATGCAGGTTCTGTGCATAAAACTCATGTTGGTTAGGCTTGGGAGCAAGCTCTTTAGCCACTAACCCATCTCATCTGCCTGATATTCTTGATTTCATCCATTGTTTATCTGATGCTTTTTTTGTTTTGATTTGCCTATGAATAAAATTATTATTATGATGATGAAATATCAATAAAACTGTATCTAAAGAAAGTTGAAGTGCTGGGAACCCATGCTAAATAAAAATAACTAAGAACTCTTTCCAGAAAGTTGCACCTTGATCATGAATTATGTATTAAAATATATATTTGTTGGGAAGGTCTTCATCTTTATAATGAAATATATTAGACAAAGAACTTAAAAGGAAATAATTTATTTTGCTTTATGGTTTTCGGGGATGAAGCAATGTACCATATCAAAAAAAAAGCATGGTGGAATAAGTCTGCCTAACTCGGGTAACCAAGAAGCAAATAGAGAGAGAAAGGAGGTGTCCAAGGATAAGACCTATTTTTCAAACCTGCAGTGACCTGTTTCTTCAAAGAATCCCTAGATTCTGCAGTTCCTGCCCCTTCTTAGTAGTTCATTTAGTTTTGAATCCATTCATAGAGGATCCAGAGAACTCATGATCCTCTCATCTTCCCACAATACCAGAAATAGGGTCCTATACCTTTAACAAAGGAACCTTTGAAAAAGTTCTTTATATCCTCAAACCAGTGACATTCTCAGAAAGACTATGTGTTTGATTCTGTTTCCTTGATGTTGCAAATACTTCATTCTCATGTTGTTTTCCTTAATATATATTGTTGAAGTTAGCTAGAACTGTGTTTTGTTGTTTGTGGTTTTGATTTATAAAGGTAGAAGGTAAGCCCACCAGAAAGTCTGGAAATAATTTATGGATATGTGAAACAGTACGAAGATATACCAAAACATATCTTAAAGTGGGGGCTTGATGTACAGTTCACAATCAGTAAAGGTGGCAGGCTACTCACTGGACATTGTTCCTTTCCATTTATTGGGTCTGTTAAGATTTTCTGGAGTCAGCTTATCCAACTGTACCCCAGATTCAGGAAGACTTTGGAAATCTCTTCAGAGATGTTTAATGTAAAAAAAAAATTAAGATGACTCACTCTTTACACTAGAAAAATTATCAGTAAGTATTTTTGTGTGCTTAAGCATAATTCACCAAAATGATTTCAAATGAAAGTTGCATGTTGCAGATAAAAGTGTACTTTACCTCCAACTCTCAGCATGTCTTGACTTTCGTTCTCCCTCATCTCTTGAAAGCACACTAAATGACTCTAAATTTGAATTTCATATTTATTAATTTCTCATAAATCAATTTTTGATTGAGGGATTAGTTATTAATGTCACTGTTATTTTCTCCTCCTATTGGGATTCCAATTTGAATTGAAAAGAAATCCTTAGTTGTTCTCTTAAACTGTCCAAACATTTGGATTTTCTAATAGACATGTGTATAAAGAAGAATAAATTTTTAAATAAGTTCAAATAAAACAAGACCTTTCTTGAACAAAGTTATTTGAAAAGAACTTTCTAGGTTGTCAGTTGCATGGTTAGAAAATAGTGTATCTTAAGTTTATATAAATCGTGTCCTTTTAAAAAATTATTTTATTAAATTTGGCTAATAAGTTTACTGGGCTGCATAGCTAACGTCAAGTTAACACAAGCTAGAGTCATTTGCAAAATGGGACTCTCAATTGAGAAAATAAATCTATAACATTTGTGTGCAGGCAAGCCTGTGGAGGCATTTTCTTAACTAATAATTGCTGTGATAATGCCCAGCGCAGTGGGGGCTGAAAATTCCATTGACAGGAGGTCCTGACTGAAAACAGAAAACAGGCTGAGGAATTCATAACAGGAAAGCCTTGGTGTTTCATCAGAGTCACGGTGTTTTATCATAGCAATAGAAAGTTAACTAAGAGAGAGTAGCTTTGGGACATAAAATCCCAATGGAAACAAAGATTCTTTGTAGGCAATGTTTTACTTGATTGACTATTGTTCCTTCTATGGCCAATGAGTCTTTGCTTAGACTGAACTTATTATATAAATTGGAGTAGATTTAGGAGAGATTGTTCCTTGCAAAATGTTAAGTGCATTTTGAAATTATGCTGTTTCTTGAATGCCTACCAAATATGATTTTTTTCATAGATATATATAAAAAAAGAAAAAGGCATTCTTGTTTTCAGGGAATGAACTACATTGTGAAGGAAGTATCACAACCCAAGTTCTAATAGCATAGTACCTGACATCTCATAAGATGGGTGACGTACATAACAGTGAATCTAAGGCCTAAATTGTATCAAATCGAAATAATCAGAACTGGCTTCTTAAAAGAAATTACATTTGAAATCATTCTCAGAGAATTTTATGAGAAAAAAAATTCTCTTTTGTCAGAGATAGAATGTGGACAATCAAGCAAAGAAAGGCCAAACTTCCGTTTTGATAGCCATGGCTGCCTTGCATTACAAGCAGAAGGTAAAATTGGAAATATATATATATATATATATATATATATATATATATATATATTCATTCCAGGTCAGTTCTCCCTACCTCTTGCCTTCACCTGTGTAATTCAGGCAGGAGTATGGTATCATGACAACCATCACACTCTATATTAACAACCAAAATTTTAGACATGTTATATTTGACAAATAATAACTATTTGTTTTTTCTCTTTTTGGCATAAACCAAGTCTTAGTGATCTGAGTCAGAAAATGCAGATATTTGTTTTGGAAAGGAAAAATGAGACATTTGGATTGGAGCATGTAAAGCATTTTAAAAATTAATTGAGGAAAACTAAAATTCTGTTGGACCAGAGCACTGTTGAGTCTACCATGCAAAGGAATTTGCCATGTCCCTGGAAATTCAGAGATAGAGTATTGTGAAAATTTGTGAGTTAAGAAACCTCATTTATTTACACAATGGGATCTATCAGAAAAGAAGAATAACAGAGATTATTACTATTTTATAAGGCTCCAATTAGAGAATATAAAAATATTTAACATCCAGGCTCAATAATACAGACTTAATTTTACAAAGCATATTACAGTTTATGAGAAAATTTTCAATCTACATCCATAGTATTTTAAGATGAGTGAGAGGACAAATAGTTTGCTTTCTTCTCAAATAATGATATTGTTGCAGAGATGATAGTAGAAAAAAATGAATTATAGTCATTTGGCTCTTTAAAGGTAGAGGCCAGGATTAAGTGGTACGTTTAAGATCTGGATCTCCTGTTGGATTCTCAGATAACATGCAAACATTGTTCCCATGCTTTTGATAATCACTACCTTCCCACACTCTTTTGACCAATTCAAAGTAGTTTCTGTGGCAAGTTAACTTAGAATGATAAAAGAGGTAATGTTTGTGCATTCTATGATGTTAAAATAAGGAAAATAAATAGTGATATAGAAATATCCCCATATCATTTGTTCATCAGTCAATTCATTCCGCTGACTCAGTTCAACTTCACAGTATTTCGTGCATCCCTGAAACAATATTTTATGTCTTTTCAGAATAGTTATGTCTTTAAAATTTATTTTATACACAGTGACTCAAAGGATCTTGCTTTTATTCTGATTAGCAGTTTTGGGAAGGGATTGTATAAAGTTTCAAGGGATAACCTATCTGCATAGTTTGCCAATGTATAGCTACACCATGATCTTGGTAACTAGTTCTCTAAGGCCACTGTACTGGGTTGAATGATAATGGATCATATATGCTCATATGACTTAATACTTGGTTCTCAGTTGGTGGAACTTCTTGGCAGGTGTGATCCTGTTGCAGGAGCTATATCACTTGTGATGCTTAGAATTCTACCCATTCCCATTATCCCTTTCTCTGCCTACTTCTTGTGCATCAAGTTATAAACTTTAAGCTTTTTCTGCCTCCATGCCTTTGCTTCACCATTATAAACTAACCCCTGAAACTGTAAGCCAAGTTTAATGGTTTATTTTACAAGTTGCCTTGGTCACAGTATTTTGTCACAGCAATAGAAAACTAACTAAGGGAACCATATTTAGAGTCTCAGCAGTGTTGTGCTAAGAGAAACAAAATGAATATTTATCCACACATGTTTTATTGCATAGAAACAAAACTATGTGCAGGTGAGAAATGTTTTTAAAGTACAATTCCTGCCATTCCTCCAACTGATGTGTTTGTTTCAGAAAAAAACCTCTGTAAGTGGTTCATTTTTAAACTGTGTTTTGGTAGGAACAAAAATATGTCCAGTGAGACATTGTTCACTCAAAATTACTAGTTTTTTCATCTGTACAGGAAATTAGCGATTCTTTTTATTCAGTTTTTTGTAAGGCTGAGAGTAGCCAACATGGTAGTTATGTTGGTCAGCCTTATTCTTTTCCATGAGTAATTATAGAGTGCTATTTCATGTTCTTCAAATTTTAATATAGGGGTAATCTAGAGGTCTTGCTAAAATTCAGATTCTGAATTGATAGGTCTTGTATGGGAACCGAGAGTCTATTTCCAACAAACTGCATGGTCATGTTAACCCTGCTAATTCAAAGTGCACTGAGCAAAAGATATATGATAAGCGTGGAAGGGCAGAGCTGATCAGAGGGATTAATAGAAAAGTCAATGTGCCAGAAACAAAACAAGCTTTGTTTACATTTAAATTTTTCACTCATTATTTGAGTAAGAAGTTCTGTAATTATTCACGAAAGTATGTTTATATATGTATGAAGCTTCCCTTACATAAGACTGTTGATTCTGACTTTTCACCAGTACATGTGAATGTCGTGTATCATGTAGAAGATTAAATTCATATAATACAACTCTACAATTTCATGTGAAAGAAATCTTCAGTATGATCTTATAATTTATACATGCATGCAAATATACATGTGTTATATGTCCAGACATGAGTATCTGTGTGTGTGAGGGAGGGGGAATTTATCTAAAGGATAACTTTGTGTGAAATCCTCACAAGCATGGTCCACTTTTTAAAACTAGGATCTCTCATAGGGATGAGGCTCACTGATTGGGCTAGATTGACTAACCAGTGGATTTCTTTCTTTGCTTCTACAACACTGGGATTACAGGCACACACTACTTTACCTGGCAGTGGTATATGGGTTCTTCTTGATGGAATCATGTCCTCTTGCTTGCAAAGAAAGAATTTTGATGACTGAGACATCACTTCATCTTTAACGTTTTATTAAAGTGGTGTTTCTGTATAACAGAAAGAAACCAGATTAGTATATAGATAAGGTCTTATTTCCCTTGGTTCAGATGCTCTGACAGCCATCAACTTCATCTCCTATGAGTTCACTGTTTGCCTTCTACCACTCCTTTGCTAGTTCTTCTTTCCAGATGCAGTGACCTAGATTATTTTCTTTAAAAGACAACATGAATTTAAAGAGAGGACAAAGAGGTACATGGGTTTGAAGGGAGGAAATGTAAAGGATAAATGTTGTAATTAAAGTATAATTTCAAAAATGAAAAAAACCTAAACTTGTTAGATTCATTTTCATCTGGAATTTCTATATAATGTAGTCTAAATTCTGCAATAACCTAGCCCCAAACAGGTACAGTGCAAAAGCATGTTCACAGAGGGATTCTCACCAAGACTTCAGGGGTCTTTCCTTTTAAAATCAGTGAGTCATCTATATTGCTATTCTTAGTTTTTCTTAATGATTTAGAACTGTGCATCACAACATCACAGTTTCACTAACTTCTTCAGCAGTAACTTCGACAGCGAAGGAACATCATCCCTGAAGACATGATACAGTAGAGGTGGAAGATTTTGCTGCATCTTAAGTACCAAGGATTCCTATTAGTTTAGGAGCCAATCTGGACTACACACACATATGTGAGTTTGCTACTGTCCCTACATTATATTCAACCATGTCAAGCTTCCAAGACTAACTCAGAACTCAACATTTTCATGTAAGTAAGGCACATTAATTATAGGGATATATAGTAAGGAAAGGAATATTGTTAACCTGTATAATTCATCTCAAAATTGGAATGTAAAGAAAGATGATGAGTGGAATGTGAAGAAAAGAATTCCTAATATACATGTTATTATATTAATAACAATAAAATCATTTGAGATATCTCCAGAGTGAAAAAATTAGTTCACTCATCTTTAAATATGAAACATTCTCATTTACCCCTTCTGTTTACTGTGAATATTATTATACGTAAAGGTATAAAACTAGATCCTAGTGGTGATGGAGCACTCCTTTAATCCCTGCACTCAGGAGGTAGAAGCAGATGGATCTCTGTCAGTTCAAAGCCAGCCTGTTCTGAAGCGCTAGTTCTAGAACAGGCAAGACTACATAAAGAAACCCTGTCTCAAAACAAACATGCAAGCAAGCAGTGTTTATTAGTGAACATAAACATCCTACTTTGGATTTATTTAAGACATCAAAACAATACCTTCTTGTGAAATGAGTCTATTATATGGATAGATGGCTCATTTATTGGCTCTCTGGTGCTTCTGAGATGTTTTGGAAAGGAAATAATTTCTTCTAAACCTTATAGTATGTAGAATCTGGACCTTGTTGAAATTTTAATATCTAAAGAGCTCTGTAAAGGATTTTTGGATGGTGATTTTATTATTTATAGGTCTTACAGTGAGTTTAGCAGAGGAAAGTTTTCTGTGACTATATTTGACTCTGCAATTCGGAGAAAGATAATAGGGAGGGAAAACTAACTGATTGAAGGACAGGAAAATGGTACAACAAAGACATCTTTTTCCAAAGAACAGGCTTCAAACAACAGGCTCTATCTTTGTAATCCTCTGAAATATTCTTCAGTAATGGTAGCTAAATTGCACTGAAAAAGATGTTAGTTTCACAGGATGTTTTAAAAGAATAACATCATATTAACTCCTTGAATATTTTATACAATTTATTTTGATCATGTTCACTTCCTCCTCTGAATCCTCTCAGATTCATGCCCCCACCAGCCTCTTCCTCTTCACCAAACTTGCAAGTGGTGACTGCTCTAAAATGTGCTTCAAACAGTCCTGGAAAACATCATTAAAGAAAGTAGTAGAATTATAAGTCTACATCCTAGCCAATGCTGGGATATTATCTGACTTGTACATTTTTCAACAAACATTTTTTAAATATTTATTTATTAAATTATCAGAGTACTAACCTATTTGATCAGGATATAGATTTAGATCAGCCATTTAAAACATTCTAGGGAGTGAGGTCCACATGTGAGCACTGAAGGATGAATATAAATTTTCATTTTTATAACACAATCAAAATTTATTTGGATTTTTTTAAAGTATCTAAAAGGTTATGGATTGCTACTATCACAATGTGATGAATTTTCTAGGCATTTCTTAAGTTTTCAAAGTTCATAATAAAACTTTTCTTTAAATGCTGTGTTATAATATTCTTGTACACAGTAAAAATTTGTCACTTGTATAGGTTTATAAAATGCTGATTGTGCAGTAGCCAGGAGGAAGTATAGGTGGGACAACCAGATTAGGAGAATTCTAGAAAGAGGAAAGGCAGAGACATAGCAATCAGCCAGATACAGAGGAAGCAAGATGAGAATGCCTTACTGAGAAAAGGTACCAAGCCCATGGCTAAACATAGATAATAATTATGGGTTAAGTTAAGTTGTAAGTGCTAGTTTATGATGAGCCTGAGCTAACAGGCTAGACAGTTTATAATTAATATAAGCCTCTGTGCATTTTGGGGGACTGAACAGCTATAGGACTGAGTGGAACAGAAACTGCATTCTACATTTAACTTCCTGCAAGCATTCTCTTTAATTAGATAAGTTTTTTTTTCTACATAAAATAGAAAAAGCATATCAATTGGTGTAGGCCTCAGTGGTACACTAGATAATTGTGGTTTAAAGGCGGTTTGAACAAATAATTTTTCTTTTTCTTTTTTTTTTTTTTTTTGATAGAGGCTATGAAGCAGGATTGTGGTCCTTAAGTCTACTTCTGCCATGCAAGAGACCGTGGCCTTCAACTTCACACATGCTAGAAGCCTAAATTTCACATGTGTTTCAGGTATAAAAAACTAGCCAAGAGTACATGATAAAAGGTGGGAGTAAAGGTGAGTCATTTGAGTAACTTTGTGGACAACCCAATAATTAAAATCCATGAATCCTTTCTGAATGAAGAAACTAATCTTTCAATATTCCTTGTTGGAAGTGAGCCTCTATAATAAAGGCAATTGTAAACAGGTAGTCTCGGGACATTGTGGCATTATTTTACTGCCATTCCACATGTTTATTACAACAAGTAGAGCAACAACAAAAGTTGTGCTAATAATTATTTAATATAATAATCCCCAGTGTGGTCTTCTAAAAACAACATGATAGGATTCCTCAAATAAGATAAGAAAATTTTGTGAGAGCTAAATCTACACACTTGGAACTTTGTCTAAGCATTTTACATACTAGCTGAGAAAATCCTTATGACATGCTTTGAAGTAGATGACATAATTATGATGCCTCCATGTTTTGGATAAATTGCCCAAGATAGGAGAAGTTACAGCTGTGACTAGCTGGAAATTGGAATCCAGGTGATTGGATCCCTGTTTCTTGCCCTTAATCACTGCTAAACCATGTCAAGTCACAGACTTGTGTTACAAAACATGACAGAATTCTCTCTCATCAATGGAGAAACTGAGACACTAAGAAAGCAACTTGGCAGCTCAGACTGGTAGGTTTTACAAGGTTAAAGCTTGGAACAGGGAAATGTGAATCCTGGAATGAGGATCATGTAATCCAGCCATTTCATTTTCTCTACAGTTTAGGGCAGTCTTCATTTATTCTCTAGCCAATTATGAACAGAATAATCACAACTATTACCAGAATGATAAATAATTGTTTCAAGTGTACTTAAAATCTTCAAAACTATTTTTATCAAGTGATTTTTTTTTATGAGATGATTTTCACCATACCCTACTGAGAATATAGGTCATTGATATGTCTGAAGGTTTAAATATATTGATGTAAAAAACACACCAATGCTTTTTAGGCTATTCTGCATGTTGTAAGCCAAACTATACCAGGCAGCCATAAAGCTGAAATGCCTATACTTACTCATGATGAGTGTGAATGATAATAGAGTGATACCCATGCATCAGTTTTGATCAAAGACTCTATTTTTCTTCTTGGAATAGTTATATACTGTGGAAGGTGATGTCTACATTTTCTTGGTCTGGAGTAGGTGACAACTTATACAACTATTTTTATCTAATAATTTTTGCATCTTACTTTTCTGTCAGTAATTTACTAGTGTGATAGAAGGATGATTTTTATTTTACTTTTTTTCTTTACTTCAGGAATATTGTGTGTGCTTTTAAACAGATACTGCTAAATGGGATAAAATCGAGTTTGTTCTTTAAAATAAACTTGAAATCTAATTTTCCTCTGTTAGGAGCTTCAAGATTTTAAAAAAAAACATAATAATTACCTCCAATATGACTTACTTACATTCTCTCTTTTCTTCTTCCCCTAAGACTTTTGTTCTGGACCCACAAGCAGGTACCAAGTAAATATATTACAAATAAACTTCCAGGATGTGCTAGAAATCTCTAAGCACAAAAAGAGATAGGCTATGAACCATATCCAAATATAAATATTCTATGAAATAATTGTCTTGGTCTATACTGAAATCCAATACATTAAAAAAGAAAACCAACTTGTGAGTATTTTCCACAGAATGCTAAAAACACAGGAATACAGGAATACAAATTCAATATATCAAGTTTATAATTGCTTTAAATCAAATGGTTAAATTTGAATGTGGACTGCTGGAGAATGTTATTGCCATTTTCCATATGCTAATGGACTGATAGTTATGGAAATGAATAACTTTATTATGTATTATATGTGTTTATCCTAAATAGCTTAGGGGTGATAGACCATGATGCTTGCAATTTATATATAATTAACTTTTTTAAAGTTAATAAAAGCACATTTTGTAATTATGTTCCATAACAAAAGTATGGAAAATTAAAATGTGAGAAAATGTTATTTTTAATTTTTAGAATTTTAGGTTGATAATTCATTAATTTAATCTTCTACGTGACAAAGTTTATTTTCAATGACTTAAATAAAAAATAAGTAACTGCAAGGCAGGATACATTCTTCATAAGGTAGTCTGTAGAGATGCATTCTGAAATATTTATTTATTTTTTTCTCTCAGAACTTGCTTCTATATTCTGCCTGACAGTGTTAGGTTTCCTCTTTCAGCTTTAGGTAGCACAACAAAATTTCTATCGGATTTATATTTTGTGAATGTTCTTTTGAGGTTACTCCTAACCTTGAAAAGGCTGCACTACTCCAGGAAACATTTAACTCATGAGTTTCTTGATTATATTTGTGATGGAGGAGGCACAGATTTGTGAATTATAGAGCTTCCTAACACCAATGTTTAGAATACTCAAATAAGGCCCTGACCATAGGAGCTGGCCATGATTCATTGGCAAATTCTGTCAAGTGTGCACTACTGTAGTCTGTACCAAAGCTGTTCAACTCTGCCTGATTTAGTGGGTAAATTATTCATCGAAACTTTACAAACAGGTAGAATATGGTCTAATAGACTCTACTTACACACATAATTGAAAAACTTAACTCAAGAGAATAATAAGATTTATTTAACTTAACACGAGACCCTGTCAGTCACACAAGACCATGGAGAGTTTAGTGAGGAAACGTCATGATCCCTCTTTCCTTGATGAGGACTATGCAGAAGTTTCTTCCTTTTTCAGGTCTGTTCTCATGCTTAATCCCTGGGTTGTTTCAAATCTCTCCCTATATCCTTTGCAAACCCAGGAAAGTCATATTGATTAGAGTATTTCCTGAGTCAGATGATTTCTCTCTATCAAAACGTTGTATGATTTGAATACTTTTCTTTAGATTTATTAATATGATCCTATAGAATAAACATATTAAGTATAGAAGCAGTTTGTTATTGTGGTGTTGTTAGTTGAATGGCTTATTTAGCTATACTTTATTATATAAAATTAAGCTTTATTATATAAAAATTCTTGCAAATAAGTAAAAATTTTGCACACCAAAATTATCCAGACTGAATGTTTTATGCAACATAGTGAGCTTCTAAATAGTTACAAAGAGCATTTGAAATGGAAACTGTGAAACTGCACATTAAATTTTACATAATGTTATGAATGCATTTTGTGTAGTTATCCAACACTGAAACCAAAAGTTCTGTGACAGAGTTAGACCTGGAAAAACAACGACTTTTATACCCTCTTTCAAAACTTATGCCTGTTACTTGTATTCAGTCCTTCCTCATCTTCTCACACTTACCTTTACTTTCTTATCCTCTTTTCTTATTAGGCTTTTTGCTTTTTGTATGGTTTTCTCACCACCATATCAGACTCTTGGTGACTTCAATTACTCGTCACAAAGATTAGCTGATTACTGCTAAGAGTTAAATGTTCTTCTCAGTGAGAGAGGCAGGACAACAAAATGACCAACATTTATGGTGGCTAGAGGTGGCTTTTTTTTCTTTTTCACATCTTTTCCACCTCCTCCCCGCCTCCCATTTCCTTCCCCCTCCTCCCACTCCTTTCCCCCTTCCCCTACTCCTTTCCCCTCCCCCCACTCCATTCCCCTTCCCTCTCGAGTGAGACCCACATTGGAGCACAGGACTGAGCTCCCAAGGTCCAAATGAGGAGCAGAAGGAGGGAGAACATGAACAAGGAAGTCAGGACCGCGAGGGGTGCTCCCACCAATTGTGACAGAGGGGCTGATCTATTGGGAGTTCACCAAGGCCAGCTGGACTGGGATTGAATAAGCATGGGATAAAACCGGACTCTCCGAACATGGAGGACAATGAGGGCTGATGAGAAGCCAAGGACAATGGCACTAGGTTTCGATCCTACTGCATGAACTGGCTTTGTGGGAGCCTAGCCTGTTTGGATGTTCACCTTCCTGGACCTGGATGGAGTGGGGAGGACCTTGGACTTCCCACAGGGCAGGGAATCCGGACTGCTCTAGAAGTGGCTTCTGAATGACTTTTCTGAATCAGTCTTTTAAGTGTCAAGAAAGATGTCATATAAGAAATGTTGTATGAAAACGATGTTTGCATCTTAAATCTTTCTGACCAGTCTTAGAGATCTTCTAATATCTTATCATATTTGATTTTCTTTCTTGTATTCGAGTAATGAAGTGACTTGTGTCTCATGTTTATTGAGGACAGCTATTTATTTCATTTGTTGTTTAGGCCAGAGTCTATGTTCTAGACAATGACTCATAAATCTTCCTTAAAAGTGTTCATAGTCTGGACCTATGCATTAATTACTAGATCTGCCATTGTGAATCATCAGTCTTCTGCTTTTATCAAATTAGTTTGCTTTGTTTGGGGATCTTACCTTTGAATATCTGACGGCTCTGTGACTTTCTAAAATTTGAACATTTAAGGCAATTTATTGCTTTAATTAACTTTCATTTTCTAAGCTAATTCAACTTTTTGTTTTTGTGTAGCCATTTCTTAGAGAAAACATAAATTAATTTCAGAAAGTATTTTATTTTTAAATTTTATTCCATTCTCTCATGTAGCATATTATATGCTGAAGACTTAATGATAATATTTAGATACTGAGATGCTTTAAGAGGGAGAGTGAATGATGTTTTCATTAGCTTTCATCAACCATATATATGATACATACATCTTACCAACCCAGTTCATCCAACAACTGAAATAATACTTCAACAAAAATGAGCTTTTGCTATTCAACTTAACCTGCATCACTATCTGTCTGCTAATTTTCATAGTTTTAATTAAAGTTAACTAAGATTTAATACTGGTAACTTGGAAAAATAAACCATCTGTGAAGATGACAATGTACAGCCATTTATCTGCCTAATATTTGATAATTATTGGATGAGGTGTGACTAAGACCTTTCTTGAAGACCAAAGTTTGTGTTTGTGTATTTAAAATCAAGGCAATATCAAAAGGAATAAAAAAGGTCAGCCTCATTAAACTGAGCTCAATCCAAATAAGCTAAATATCATGTTCAGCCATGCTCATTCTTCTTTAATGACCAGAAAAAAATGAAAATGTATTTCTTGTTGCATCCTAATGGTGCATGAAGGAATAAAGGGAGAGAAGCCTTAGCACAGTTTATTTTATTTTTCTGTTGACATGGTGTGATCCATCTCCGGCTTTGCTACATTCTTTACTGATCCAGGGAAGAGGAAGACAAAAAATATTTTTAAGTTATGCTAAAGTGGTTTAAATTTTATTCAACTGTGCTTTCAAATGCCAACTTGATCCTATTGACTTGGATTCTGTATCTAAAGAGAAATTAAGATACAAATTTTAAATATTTTTCATCATTTAACACCAAGAACCATCGGGTGTAAACAGAATATCTTAAGGTAAACAATAACTCTAAAATCTTTGTATTAAATATATACTTGAACAAGGATAAGTATTCATTTATATGTAAATTCATTACCATAACCATACATATTATCTTGCTTCTTTTATTCTAGTATTATCTTTTGAAAGGAACACCATTATAAATTTTCTTAGATATGATAAACAAACATTTAAGCTTAAAATATATACTTTCAGTGCATGGTGATAAAACTAACCTAATAAGATTTTAGTATGTTAGTTGAAAAAGGGGGAGAGACTACCCTAGATACCTGGTATCAGAATACATTAGAATTAAGATATGTGCCTGAATATGGATTTAGTTTATAGGGATTTGGGGAAGACAGTGGCATCATGGATATATTCTTTGAGTATATTTTACCCGAGGATGGCCTGAAGAAAAAAATAGTGGGGTAACTGATGGGCACATAAGTATAAGAGGGCATGAGCTGATGGTGTGGTATTTCTACCCAGATCTGTTATTGAACTGACATTTACCAGAAAGACATGAGATCTTGGGTAACAAATTTTAGAGTTTGCAAACAAAACAGGACCAATAACTTTGAATTATTAGGTGACAGTTCACTGTTCCCACATTTGTCCTTCTGTAGTGGTCATAACCCCTAATTGACCCCCAAATTCTGTACAATATTAGTATTTTGCTTTCCCAGAAGAAACAATTCTTTCCCAACATAGCTTATGCTTAGTAAAATAATTTAACTATTTTGGCTAAATTGTTGTCATGTTTTGTATAACATTCTGATAAAGTGTTCCTTTCTAGGTTCCATGTAGATAGGCTAAGCTCATGTTATTACCTTTCTTGGAATGGCCTCTGGCTTTAATTGCAAAAAGCAATTCCTTGCAATTATGATGTTAGTGTTAGTTATGAAAGCATAATAGATACTACACAGTGAATGACTTCAACAGCAAACATTTATTTTTTTCCCACACTTACAGAGGTTAGAAGAGAAAGATCAAGGTCCTATATTGTTGGCTTCATCTGAAGTCTCTTCTGGATTTGCAGATGCCTAGCCATTTGCTGCCTCTTTCCATTGTTCCTTCCCAATGTATATGTACCTCTGATTTCTTGCATCTGAACTTTCTCTTCTTTTTATGATTAATTTATTGTTTTCTTTGTACAACTATTTGCCTGGGCATCACATACACTCCTGGTCTCCAAGTAGGCCAGTAGTGGGTGCCGTATCAACTAGAACTAGAATTACAGAAGGTCATGAGTTACCAAATAAAGTAGGAATTGAACCTGGGTCCTTTGACAAGAATCTCTTGACCATTGAGCCATCTCTCTAGTCCACATTCTCCCTCTCATATTTTTATGAGAACACCATTTGCCTCATTACTACTTTAATTTGCCTATCTCTGAAAACTGTCACATCTTGATGCTTTGGGATTATGACTTCCAACATATGTATTGTGAGACACATTTGTATAATATCACTGATTCCATAAGTTTGTAATTTTATTTATAAACACTGTTTGCTAAAAGATATCATTCATTATAATGAAGACCTTAGACAATATAATGGAGGAGGAGAAGGAAATAACCTAAGAGCAGGAGAATAGGGAAAATGATGTGCAATGCAAAATTCAGAATTTGACATGGCTTTGACACTCATAAATTTATAGAAGCTATGGTTACTTGCACAAGACTTACACAAACTCATTAGAGCTAAAATTCCAGCTTAGATGCAGAAGGAATTTTCTAGACCCCTATGCTTACTGAAGAGCTGTTGGCATTTGATAGATCCTAGGGAGATAGGGTCAATCTGTCTTTGAGTATGTGGCTACTGGTAGATTTTCTATTTTCTAGAGGACAGTGCCACATATACACATAAGGGATGTATTTATTGGGCTTAGTAAACTATTAAAATTTAGATATAAAGTTGGGAAGAAGCTGTATATGGAGGAATTGGGAAGAGCTGAAATGGGGAAATAGGAGATGGATATGATCATATTTCATTGTACACATGTATGAAATTCTCAAGGAAAATTTTAATGTAAACTAAAAATAAATTCATGTCCAAAAATTATGTAAGAAAATGCTTAGAACAAATTGTGTTATAAGGGTTGATTTGGTGGTCAGACTAATTGAACTAAAAAGCTCCCAGGAAATCAAAAAATACAGCTCTTGGTATTTCTGTAAAGGAAGTCCCGGGGAAGATTAGATAATTAATGCTTTGACTTAATGAACTTAATTTATTAGTGGATTCACTATCTGAATAGGCTATTTGGAATGAAGGAACATATACAAATGAGAGGAAGTGGGTTACTGGTGCATGGTATTGAAGGTTCGGCCTTAGCCCATGTCTGTTAGTACTACTTTACTTTCTGGTTGACAGAAAATTACATGCGCATTCCCATGAACCTTAATGCAATGAAGTCCACAGATCATGGGCTAAAACTGTGGGCCAAAATGCATCTTTCCCCATTTCTTCTCATGTATCTGTTATGATCACTGAAAGTAGCACAACTGTATGAACATGTTATTATGCTGCATTGTAACAGTGAGAACTTTTCATAGGCTGTCTAATCCTCTGATAACTGCTAATCTGTAATCTGTTTTGTATCATATTCTATGTGTATTATGAATTTGTGGCTTCTAGAATCCTTGCTGTTTATTACTTCTGTAGTGTGACAGAAAGCTTTAAAGTTCAAGCCTAGTTCAGGCTGCTCTGTTGAGACTTCCTTTTCTGATATTTTGCCAAACCATCTGGAGTTTTCAGAACTCTTCCATTCCTGATGGAAATGCCTTTGAAACTGACAGACATAGCTGTAGTGCCAGAGTTCAAGCACTTCTTTCCCCTTCCTTCTTCTTCAACCATTTCTTCAACTTTTTTCCTGAAGTTCATGCCCAATCCTAGGTTTCCCATGTGATTTTCTTCTTACAAGTCGTGTGATATATGGTATTGAACATCAAGAAAAATAACATTACTTAAAATGCGAGCTACATGAGCAAGTATCTTAAAAACATAATTCCATGAATTTGTTTTTGCATTGCTAATTGTCATAGGACAAGAGAATCACCTACTCCTGATGTATATGCCTGAAAGTCTTGGAAAAGCGTCTGTTTCTTTACTTTCCCAACAACATTATGGGTCACTGTAGGAATTGTTCTCAGCTAAAAGCAATTAAGTATTTTATGTTACAAAGAAAGAAACTTACTTCAAAGAAGAACAATGGCCTTTTTCATCCATTAACATTTGGCATGTTTTTAGAACTTTTTAAGAGACAAAACAATGATATATATTGTGTTGGCATAGTTTAGGATGAGAACTCAAGCCCATAGGCTAAAAGGAAATGGTGTTGAGACAGGAATCAAATACCAATGCTTCTTTTTGTATTTTTACACTGAAGGTATTTTTGAAAAATTCTATAAGCTATTTTTTAGATGTCACTAAAATTTAAACTGTTGATGCATTTGGAACTTACAATGAATGGCTTTTGGAAAATCCACAGTACTGGTGGTTTGCCTTAGTTAGAATCAAAATAGATATTGAAAACATTGGTTAAAAACTGACTTCTCAACTGAGGATTCTTATAAGGTCTTTCATTGCTTTAAAAGGTCATTCTAAAATAATATTTATTATAACCTTTCACTGTCAAATTTTATTAAAATTATACTTTGGCATATGCTGTAATCTTGTAGGTAAGTTATTATATTAGTTTAATTTCTCTATAGAAAATTATCAAATATATGAGTATGGGTGCATACACATGCACATATATCTAAATGCATTTCTTTTGAGAAACTGACTTTCATATTTATGAATGTTAACACGTCTAAAATCTACAGGTTGGACTGAAAGGCTGGAAGCTCAAGAGAAGTACTTTGGTCATTTGAACTTGAAGATGATCTCTTGGAAAATTCTTCTTGTTCAGGAGAGACAGTTCTTCGGGTTTTCACACGATTGGTGCGGACTACCCAGCATTTTGGAGGCAAATCTGTTTTATTCTGTCAGCAATCTGAATAATGAGTGAACATCTGGGCATCCATGGATCAGATAAGTCAACACATATAGTTAATTACTTTAAGTAGCTATTGTTTTATAGGTTTTGTCATGGTTTATTTAATTGCAACATTTAAGATTTATAGTATATTTAATGATGGGTATTTGTGTCTGTATTTAGGTATATATACATGAGTGTAGATACCCCCACAGAATGGAGTCATTAGGCAGTTGTGAGCTGGTTCAAATACCAGACCTAGGTCCTCAGAACCAAATTTGAGTCTTCTGAAGAAAAGTATGGATTTTTAGCCACTGATCATTTGCCCCATTTTTCTTATTTGTATTATACCATGTAATTCATAAAGTTAGTTCCAAATACCACAAACTCATGTTTGGAAAGGTAGTCTTCTGTTAGAAAGAATAAATCATATTTGAAGACACAGTTATGGAAGTTTTATCTGAATGGCATGACATAATTTCCAAGGTACTTTGATGTATGTCAGCACGTTTGACAGAGCAACACTCCTATCTCCAGGGCTGGATGTGAGCCCTGATCAAAGTTGCTGAGTGAGTAAAGTGAAGCCAAGTTCAAATAATTATGCAATGAATCTGAACAATTTTTAACCCAGTGCGAGCACAGTAACTCATGATTCTGGTATTAATTGCACTCCTACCATCTTAATATATGGACCAAACCTTCAACTTTTGCAGAAGGCTGTGAGGAGGATGTGGTGGACTCTCATCATTAAGTTTTGATGCTCTAACCCCTGAGTTGCCACTGGATTCTAATACTTAAATGAAACTTTAAGGGGAGTCTAGAATCCATGCCCCAAACTTCCTGATGCTAAAGCTTCTTTCTTTCTTCTCTTTTAGTAAATTCCAAACCTAAAATATTTGACTGCTGTGTACAAGCACGTGCTCACTCGTCACTAAATTGTCACATCCTGCCCCTTCTGCAGTCACCCATCTTGTTCTCTTCTGAACTTTTGCACATTGAAGTTGAGAACTATTTTAGAGGGACTCATGAGTTGTTAGAGCTTTCTTAAGTGACTTTTTTTACTCTTATCAATTTCTGCCTTCCCAGGTAGGCCCTCATCTCTATCTTCTCATAGAGTATGTCTAAATGTCTGTGACCAAACTTCTCCCATTAAAATAATAGAATCTGGTAGCTTGAATCCTGATATAAAGATGTCTTTTCTATGGCATTTCCTTCTTTTATTGAAGATGTGGCTCTACCTTCATTAACACGTCATACGATTTTCCTTCATTTTTCTCTGAACAAGAGTTTCATTCATACTTCCATATCTACAGCTCTCTGACCTTCTTCTTTCTCTATGTCACTTCATTGGTCTTGATTTATCCCCTAAGTATATAAATAATCATAGCATGTTACCAATGGCAGACACAGTAGAAGAAATCTTACTTGAGGATGGGTTCCTGAACTGTTGGCCCTGGAATCCTTATGTTTAATATAATAAAGATAAATTCAGGCTATATATACCAAAAAATCTAAATCACCTATATATTGTGATGTGAAAAAATATTAGGAAAAAGTTAATAATATAATTACTTTTATGTTATATGACTAATACATGAGTTATGTGCATTAAAGAATATCATGAAGCATGTGCAGTCTTCAGTTTGAATGTTCCATATACCCATCTATTGTTTCTTTGTTGATCATTAATGTTAAATGATCTGATTGGCATTTTGATTATATAACACATGAAGAGGTGGCTTAGTGGGTAATCTGCAGAACAGTGAGAACTTGAGAGCACATTTCCAATATTCAAACAAAGCCAGGTACAGTAACACATGCCTTTAACCCCAACATTCCTGTGGAGAGATGGGAGACAGGAACAGGAGAATTCTCAGAAGCTTGTGAGCAGCTAGCCTGGAAAACACAAGCAAACAAGAAAAATTAACCTTTGAATAACAAGGGACAATGTGAGGACCATCACCTGAGTTTGTACTCTGACATGCCAGAACTCTTAAGTATATTCAGAGACAATATATATATATATATATATATATATATATATATATATATACACACACACACACGAAAGACAGAGACAGAGAGACAGGGAGACTAGTAAGCAGCTAGTTTGGCACAAAGAAAAAGGGTTTAGACTATAATTAATGTTATTTCAAATTATTATCATTTCTCAATGATTTTCAAGTATATTCTCCACCTGTCAACATAACTAGCCATAAAGCAGTGTTTATATAATAGTTCGAGTGAACCTCTTTTTACAACCTGATATTTATTCTGATTACTAAAGAATTTCTCTTTTATCTATAGATATCTATTCCAAGAATCTATCTGTTTCTAGTATTTCTAATGATCCCTTATGTTAACTAGGTCAAAAACAAAGTGGTTCTGACTACCTGGTCTCTTTTGATACACAAAATAATGAAAGTTAAGGCCAGTAATTGCCCTGAATTATCCACTGTGAATTCTCACATGGAACCATTATTACACCAAATCTGAGTCTTTGGAATTCAACAATATGACAGACTAATTTCTTGCACTGAACTAACGAATTATCTTATTTTTTAACTGATTGTACCTTGATTATAAAAAAAGACAAATAAGGTCAATGAAGAAGCCATAGCATTCATGGTAATGAAAAGAGAAAATTTTTCCAAAGAAATCCCAGTTTTCTCCCAAATTTATTACTGTATTTGATCACTTTTATAGAAATAAATTCCATAATACAAGAAGATGGTTACAACACAATGTAAAGAATTCTCTCCATATACCATCTGACAACTTCATTTCTATTACAAACTGGCATTATGGGACATATAAGTTATCCTGCGGCACCAGTGGATTATATTCCATATGCTATTTGTTATAAAAAAGCAGAACAATGTTGCAGAATATTTATTGAAATATCCTATCGGGAACTCACCAAGGCCAGCTGGCCTGGGTCTGAAAAGGCATGGGATAAAACCGGACTCGCTGAACATAGCGGACGAGGACTACTGAGAACTCAAGAACAATGGCAATGGGTTTTTGATTCTACTGCATTTACGGGCTTTGTGGGAGCCTAGGCAGTTTGGATGCTCACCTTACTAGACTGGGATGGAGGTGGGTGGTCCTTGGACTTCCCACAGGCCAGGGAAGCCTGATTGCTCTTAGGGCTGACAAGGGAGGGGGACTTGATTGGGGGAGGGAGAGGGAAATGGGAGGTGGTGGTGGGGAGGAGGCAGAAATCTTTAATAAATAAATAAATAAATAAATTTAAAAACAAAACAGCAACAAAAAAAGAAATATCCTGTGACATTACTTCTCTGTTATGCCAGCTATATTTCCTATACTCATCTTGACCATTACTGCTCCTTATTAGCTTTCTGGGAAGATTATTCTCCTACTGACAGGCTTTCAAAACTGCAATTAGGAAGAATAAAATAGCAAGTGACTACTTTTAAATTATAGGACATCAAATTCATTCTGTGTATTTTACTTGGTAAATTTTAACAACTTCCTCCAAAAAAGGTTTATTCTAGACTTGAATGGCTTTGTGTTTTTTTTGTTTTGTTTTGTTTTTCTTGATCTGTTAGAATTATTAGGAATAGCCAGTTAAGCTTCATAGCACAAACCTCACAAATAAAGTTTGGAAATGATAATGAAGATAATGTGACTGAGTTTTATTGCATATATATATAATGAATTTTATATATTATAAATATATAATGTATATTTATATAATAAATTATATATATTTATATATATATATAGTGAATTTTATTAACTGCCAAAGACTTATACACCATCCCAGTGAATGAACTCAGAGCATAATATATCTGAATTCTAAGACACCACCAAGGCACTAAACTTCTTATGGGCCAGTCAAAATTTTAGAGCCATCTTCTCTGTAAGCCTGTCAGAGGTCACTAGGCTTGAAAACGTCTTGTGCTATATGCTTTGATTCTGGACTGAAAGGGCTGAAAAAGTAAATCTACTCCAAGTGACATCGAAAGAAAGTCACCAGAAAACAAACAAACAAACAAAAACAACGATCATTGGTATGTCTGGCTGCACATAGCACATAGTTAACAACAACATGTTGTCAACAATTTCTTCCAGTAATGGTATTTCATGTGGATGTTTCTATATGAGCGAAGTTATGGAAATCAGTATAGAAATAACCTCTATTTCTGATGAATCCAAAATCAGTGTGTGTGTGCATGTGTGTGTACACCTATGTGAGCATTTTCATGTGTGTTCAGGTAATAACGTGCGTGTGTGTGTGTGTGTGTGTGTGTGCAGTATCAAGGTTAACTTTGGATATTGTTCTTAAAAATGTAATCTACCTTGCTATTGTTTTAATAACTATATCTCATTGGTCTGAAAATCACTGATTGCCAACAAGTTTCAGGAAGCTACCTGCCTATCTCTACCTTGCTAACACTATGATTAAAAATATAAACTATCCTTTTTAACATGGGCTTTGCCATTCAAACCCATGCCATTAGCAAGGACTTTACCAAGAGAGCTATATCCCAGTACTATCAGACCAATTTCAGATTTTGTTTTGATCTTCATCTGTGTCAGCATTATAGTAGAGGTTAATCTGTGAACATTCCTTATCTAGTTAGAATCTTCTGATTCTCTGTCTCCTTTTACGTATTCACTTTATTTTCTGATCCAGTTCATCCAACTTTTATTTTTAAAAACACTATTATATACTGTCAAAAATTACTGATGATAAAAACGATGTGGAATGTGCTATGTGCACCTGTGACAAAAGTCTAGGTAAACTCCATATGAGTGATTTGCATTTTTAAACAGTATGTGTCATGAAAAATCTTACTGAGATTTTTAGTGATTTTGAAAAAGGCAGGCAGAAATGAGGACACAGAAATACAGCTGAACCCAGAGAAGAAAAGAAATGCATACCAGATAAGAGATATTCTATTTCATTTTGATGAAATGTTTTCAAAGTCCAAGGGAGACTTTTTCTTCTAACCTGCAATGTTATATTTATCTCCTGTGCCTCTGAGGAAGAAGAAAGAGCAGACAGATATATTTTCTTTTCTCCCTGAAGTCTGTTTCTTGGTACATAAGAAAATGTAGCACAATGGCCAAAAGGATCATGATTTTTTTTTTTAGAACAGTGAATTTGAAAAACATACAAGCATCCTCCTGAATATTAACCTTCATCAGGCGATGAAAGAAGACAGAGACAGAGACCAACATTGGAGCACTGGAATGAAGTCTCACGATCCAAAGGAGGAGCAGAAGGAGAGAGAGCACAAGCAAGGAACTCAGGACCGCGAGGGGTGCACCCACACACTGAAGCAATGGGGATGTTCTATCGGGAACTCACCAAGGCCAGCTGGCCGGGGTCTGAAAAAGCATGGGACAAAACCGGACTAGCTGAACATAGCGGACAATGAGGACTACTGAGAACTGAAGAACAATGGCAATGGGTTTTTGATCCTATTGCACGTAATGGCTTTGTGGGAGCCTAGGTAGTTTGGATGCTCACCTTAATAGACCCAGATGGAGGTGGGTGGTCCTTGGACCTCCCACAGGGCAGGGAAACCTGACTGCTCTTTGGGCTGAGGAGGGAGAAAGACTTGATTGGGGGAGGGGGGAAATGGGAGGTGGTGGCGGGGAAGAGGCAGAAATCTTTAATAATTAAATTAATTAATTAATTAATAAAAAAAAAGAAAAAAGAAAAAATACATAGCTTCTTTCCCAAGGTATAGTTTCATCTCATCACCTGTAAAGTAGGCTTTGGACAGGAGGAGATATTAAATTAGGAAATCAGAGACTGAAGAAGTTGCTCTGCTCTTCCAGGGTGGGAGAGATCTCTGTGATGACAATGGCTAAGAGAGTAACCATACAGGGGACTTTAGACGACAGTTTAGTTCAACATGGCTCAGTAGTCTGTGTTGGTTAAAACTCCAAGAATCTGTCAATGGGTAGTTTAGTTTAGGCATATTTAAGCACAACAAAATTTTGGGAAAAGTTTCCTAGTGATAATTAAAAGGGCATCAAATTATCTGAAGCTTAATCCCATGTGCACAACATCAATTAAGTCATGACTACGTCAAAACTCTTGTATGTTACAAATGACATCTTGCAAATATCTGTACTCCATAGAGAAACTGAGGAATCACAATAAATCAACTCAGGATAGGGGTCTAGAGGAGAATATGGTTTGGCCACACAGAAAGGGCCAAGATGACCAGGCTATTAACCAAGTTTGTTCCAACCTTCTGATAGAAAATAGATGAGTTATAATCTGCGTTTTGAAGAGACACACTGTATGTTTAACATTTCTTGTTTCCCTAGTGTTTTTCTGTAAAAACTGCCTCTCTCTTACATTCCAGCAGACCCAGTTCAGTTTCTGGTTCACAGCTTTCTGTGATACCAGTTTCAGGTGATTGGATGCCCTTTTCTGGATTCTAAGGGCACATACATGTGTATATTTCTACACACACACACACAGACAGACACACACAAACACACAGTAAATCAAAAGAACAAATTATTAAAACATTGCCTAGGTGTTTTTAAAAACATGTGCCTGACACTGTTATAGATCGACATTTATTATATTCAAAATATTTGTTTTCCTTATTTGATCTCAGAAGTGATATTTTAAAATAATGGTTTTAATGAACAATTAAAAGTTTTTAAATTTAGATAGTAATAATTAAAAACAAAACTCATTTAATGATTATAGGTTTGTAACAAGACACGTAACAACGTAAATTATATATTAATATGCTACTATAGTTAATGTCTCACCCACTTACCTTTTATTCACATTTATATTCAATAATAATTTTGCAATCATTTAACTAGGAACCTAATATTTTGATAGGAGTATAATACTTGGAATGTAATGATGAATTATTATTTCTTTTTCCATTTATGAAACTATTTAAGAAGTAGTAAGAAATAAAAATATTTTGCCTCTCATAGTCCAGGAATTAACATCAACCATGGGAGACCCCTTCTTTTTTGTACAGTGATTTACTTAATTTATATTTCTGTCTGTTTGTGGTGTGTGTGTGTGTGTGTGTGAATGAATGTGCCATGATGTACTTATGATGCTCAGAAGGGAATTTGGTCAGGGTTTTTTTTTTTTTTCCTTTTTCCTTTAGATGTGTTTCATGGAATAAACTCAGGTTTGTATGTCAAGTGGTTTTACCAGCTAAGGCACCCTACAGACCTGTAATCCCTTACTTTGACCATTGAATCTACACACAACCCAGTCTTTTTCAAATCCCTCCTTCTCAGAGTGTATGCCATCAGTATGGTTTGTTGATGCTTGGAGACAAAATAACTGAATGAATGAATGAATGAATGAATGAATATACACATATCACAGTCACTGATTCCCACTACCAAAATATCTACCTCAGCATTTACATCAGTCTGTCCAGAAGTTGTTGAAATGAAATTAACAGAAAAATATTAAATGTCTAATTAGTCAGATTTCTAGTGTTAATTCCTAAAATTATATTTTCTTATACTTGTAGTCTGTTCCTTTACCATCTTCATTTTTGGTCACTTCCTACATATATATATATAATTGGGAGCCTGGTAGTTTTAAATAAGAAAGCTTTCTACTAAATTTTTAATTATTTTTATGAGAATATTATAAGCAGACAAAATATAGATTTAGAAAAAGCTTTATTGATGAAATATATTTAGTAGTTTACAGGTCTGGATATTCAAATAAGCTCTCACAAATCCTCAAAAGATTAAATATAACCTAGCAAATTAAGAGAACCTCCTTGTTTCATGACCATAATGTATTTTTAATTGACTGTGCTCTCCTAACTTCATTTTGCTGCTTGTGTTGATCTAAAAATTGTAAAGTTTTTTATGTTATTTAAACATCTGCTTTTGTGCAAATATATGCTTTCTTTCTCTGAATATGATACATATAAAATATCCCATCTGGGCTGAATGCCAATGAGGAGCCATGCTTAAGTAATAAGCCCAATTATCTTGCTAATAAACAGCTACTAGAAATTGAACTCCTGTTGGCAGATATATAGGATACTTACACACTAAGTGGGATTAATTAAACTCTAAAAGGAGTCACATTGCAAACAAATATGATAATAAATCATCATACAAGTATTAAGGGTAGCAATTATCTCATTTCCCCCTTTTTGGCTAATGAAGTTTACAGTTTTGAATTATCAGGAGAAAAGAGTTTTCAAACCAGAGGCAAGTTTACCTTTATGGATAATATGAGATATAAATGTCAGCTTCCAAACTGATAAAAGTTAAATGTTTGATAAATATTTCACTCTCAATGCCAAGGGGATATGAATGCCTGGTTTCAAACATGGAAAAGATGTTAGTTAGGTAAATATTTTTACTATGCTGCTTCACCCAAGATTGGGACCAATGCTATGGGCAGGTGAGATGGTTCAAGTCACAGATGTAAGAAATGATTTATTAGTGTAATGCATTGACTTACAGACACATGAACGATTATATGAAATGCATTTTATGATTTCTTTTCAGAAAGAATTATACAAGTAAAACTTCTTTTATAAAGCACAGCTCATTTCATTTGAGTTCTTTCCAAGATTGTGCCTAGAATTACAGCATTCAAGTGAAAGGAAATTTATAACAATTAGTGCCTGGAATGTAGATCTCCATTCCTATATCCTTGAAAATATATAACAATATAAGACTATTAATTTTTTTCTAAATCATCTAAAATATACAAAAATGTATCCAAATACAAAGATAAAAGATAGCAATGATCTTGATGGTTAGTGTTGATGGTCAATTTGACAAAATCTAGAATTCTCTAGAAGATAATTTATGTGGGAATTTTTAGATCAGGTTAGCTTCTGTGTGAGAGTGTGATGCTTGTTGAGGTGGGAAGACTCATCTCTTCTTGTGCTTAAGTATTAGATTCCATATAATGGATGACTCTACATGAATATCAACATTTTCACTTACATCTCCTTGTGAGCAGCTGCTTGAATCTCATGCCACCTTGACTTTTCCATCATGGTGAACTGTACACTCAAACTGTGAGAATAATAAGCCCATTATTTGTTAAGTTGGTTTTGTCAGGGCGTTATCACAGATAGCAACAAGAGAAGGAAATAAAATGGACCTTTTCTCATAAATTTTATCAATTATACCCCCCAAAATTTAGACTGTTATACAGTATTTAGTCATAACATTAAGCTACAGGGTGTTTTGATGAGCTAGAAGACTTTTGTGAATGATAATAACAGTAAATCCCAAGAAAGGAAGGCACCATTTCCCTCAGTTTCATAATGGGTTATGGAGAATGAGCAAGAAATCCTGGTTGGAAGAGGAGTCTGAAAACAGAAATGAATAAGCAATGTTCATATTCTTTTCTATTGTTATATGGCAATTTCTCAGAGTCTGTTTGAAATTGAATTGACCAAATTCTCTCCCTGAAAAAATTCTTCTTAATATTTTAACAAATTAAAAAATTTAATTCACAAATAAGTTTAAGGAGAGATTGAGTTCCTATTAAAAAAAAAACAACATTGCTTAGGATTGTGGTTTATCTCCTAAGTCATTTATTTGCTTTATATTGTATGAGTATTTAGTAATTAATTCAATTCTGTGAATTTTGAAGTTCTATTTTCCATTTAAATATTGTCTGTTGCAGTGGTCAATTTTGATTGTTTTTTATTTTACTCGATAGAAAAGATACAACTCCCATAAATGGCTTTCAAAAACGTTTAGTTCACTACATGTCATCCAAGTATTACCAAGGATTAGTGAGGATAATGTAAACATGCTATATACTATGTTCATATTTTCACTTGCTAGATATTTCAGGTTCCTTTAGAATAAAATAATAGTGTCTTGTGTTTAGCACTCAGAACTTAATGCCGTTGATTGGCAATGCTCCATTCTAGTGGTTTTGCACAGATCTTTTAATTACAAACTCTTTTCTTCTTTATTGAGTCAAATAAGTGATAGAGTCTGGATTTTATGAATGATTCTTAGTCTTTTCAAGAAGAAAACACTCAATGTCTTAACATCCGTTTATTAACATGATGGGTTATAGTAATTGATTTTCTATAATGGATTTTCCCTGTATTCTTATAAGAAAGTTTTTTTCCATGGTATATTACTGTTTAATATAATGTTCAGCTTCTTTATTCTGTTTTATATAGCTTTTTCACTTATCTTTCTAGTGACTATAAATATAAATTTGTTACTTTATTATATTTCTTTCAAATTTTATTGTATTTTTCTGTCTTAGAATATGATTTAAGATGTTGTTTCTATTTAAATATACATGTAACTACTCTATTATTTCACTATGTCTAATAGCTAGAATTTACATTTTTAGAAATTATAAAATAAGGGATCTGGAGAGATGGCTCAGCAGTTAAGAATGCTTGTTCATAGTATAGAGAACATGCATTTGGATTTCAGCATCCACATGGTTTAAACATCCCAACTGTTTAAAAGTTATATAGGATAGAAACATGGTCTTTTTGCCTCCTCAGACACTAGTCATATAAGAGGTTCACAGACCTAAAAATAGATAAAACACTTCTACCTATAAAATTAAAATTTGAAACAAAGAAAAATGAGGGGAAATGAAGGAGGGCATTTTGAGGGTATAAAAAAGAAAACATTCAAATATGTGTGTGTAAGTTTTAAAATAAAATCCACTAAAATGCTAATCAAACATTTAGTTAAAAGCTAGCACAGTGAAGAATCCTTATGTTGATGTTTGTTAACAGAACACTATAGTAAAAATCTGAAACAATAAGTCCATAAAAAGTTTTAAATTATAATAAAAATAATTTAAAATTTTTAGCACAATATTCATAAATTGTGGGTAACTGCAAACAATAACATAAATATGGATAAGTGATATTGATGCCCTTTATTTTATAAAAAGTGGGAGAAAAAAACATAAAGCCTACCTTCACTACTAAAGAAGTCCTATAATGTCAGCCACAATGGACTGGATTTGTGACATTGTGAATTTGTCAGCATCTATTAAAACTGAGCATAGTATATCATATGGACTTCAGTTAATTGTCTAGCACTTGCTCCTTTATTGTGTCAAGTTTGCTACAGTAATATCAGTTGTTGGTTAAATAGCATGAGAATGATGTAGGCTAGAAAAGGAGTAAAGGGATCTATATTCCCTGTTTTATAAATCTTAATCTAGATAAAAATCTAATTTATTAAGTTTAATTAAATGTGCTCGTAATCATACAACATATATGTGCAAGACACTTGATTAACTCACTGCCCAAACTTTTACCATAAACCTTACACCTTTTCTTAATGAACAACAACAAAAGAAGTTCTTATAAACTGATCTAGGATATGTGATTAGAATATATTACATACATGTGTAAAACTGTGAAAGGAAATTTTAATTAATAAAAACTGATTCTGTGCTTGAAAAACACAGGCCTAAACATTTTGTTTCACCAAAGTTGTAGGTTCTGCCTCAGGATATTTCTTGCTGCTGTTCTGTGACCATTGTGATTCCCCTGATCTCTGGATCCAGTGGTCAGGTAGTTTACCTGCCACAAAGAGTGCTGTTCACTTGAACAGCAAGGGTTATACCTGTGGCAGGATGAAAATTAGTGCCTACAATAAATAAATACATCCTTTAGGAACATGTTGGTTTAATTTTGAGAAGGGGAGAATTAATATCAATGAATACTTTCTTTTCTGCCTGAGTGAAATCTAGTTTTCCCTTTATTTCATAAAAGTATCATAGTTTTCCCACTGGAACCCCGTGATGTATTGTCAAACATTGCTTAACTGTGGATATAGGTATATTTCTGGCCTTTCTATTCATTTGCTAAATTAATTTATTTCATTATGCTCCTATTACCCTATCTAGATTTTCTTTATACTATATCATGGTATCTGATAATACAAGTGATCAAAATGCACTTTTGTTTCAAGGTTGTTCCTTTGTTTTTGAATTTTCAAATCAGTTTAATGTATTTCTTCAAAAATCTTGTTGCTTGTTCAACAGAATTGCATTTAATTTTGATATTAGTTTGGTGCTATGGTTCTTGTTTAGTGTTCAACATTGGCTAAGCACTCACACTCACAAGATTCTCTGATCCATTCCAGTAGTGAGAAATAAGGTGATTGACATATTACACTGTTGAACTCATCTGAACTTTCATTGCTGTATTGAAAGGTAGTAGTAAATATAGGGACATTTATCTCCTTCTACCTTTTAAGAGCAAAAAGTATGTCATCATCAACAACAACAAAAAAGCAGTTTTAGTGCTACATTCCTATCATCAGATTGAGGAAGATACATCCTTGATTATTTTTAAAGATTTTTGTTTTAAAAGTCATAATTAGATATTTAATTGTATTATTTCTTCTGTGACTTGGTGATTTTGTAGACAGTTTTTCTTCAATTTTAGTGTTTTACACATTTTTCATATTATTGGCCTGCTATGAACCATGTTTCAAAATCACATAAGATTTTTTTGAACAAAATTACATTTAATTTGTTAATATTATGTTAAATAATTCTGTTCCAACATTAATAATAATTTGGATCTATTTTTTTCTTGCAATGTCTGTTTTTAAGTTTGGTATTGGGGCTGTGCAAATCTTATAACATGGGTTTCAAAATATTCCTTCCTCTAGTATTTAAAAGTGATCACGTAAATTTCCTTTAATTTTTCCACAAAGCTTTCATGGAATTCAATAGAATTCATTTCAAACCAGGCTTACTGTTTTGTAGTGAGTTACTAGTACAAATACATGAAAAATCTTACACTATAACATGCAGCTACAATATATAACTGAACGGATTATATGTATGAGTTTAAGAGATAAAAGCAGAACATCTATGCATGAAGCCTGGAAGAAAATTTTACTAATCTTGTACTGGCAGAGAAATTTCTTCAACAGGACTTAATTTATGAATGTAACATTAGAAACAGACTAAATTCAAGTATCAGTTAAATTACAAACTTTAGTTCTAAAATAGTCAGTGGAGGGAGAGAGAGAGAGAGAGAGAGAGAGAGAGAGAGAGAGAGAGAAAGAAAGAAGAAGAAGAAGAAAAAGAAGGAGGAGGAGGAGGAGGAGGACAGGAAACAGAAAAAAAAAAAAACAAAGAAACAATCCCACATTATATTGAAGTCACAGGAAGACTCTTTAACTTCAGATGAGTCCCACAGCTCATCAAAACTGCATAAGAAGTTTACATAGACACTAATTGGCAATTATAGAAGAATGGCAACGATGGAGAAAAGTGTTCAAAGCTTTAGGATGGTATAAACTCAGGTCACTGTGAGGAATCCTTGTAAACCCCCCCAAAATGTATTAGATGTTAATCAAAATGAAACAACAAACCAAGTAGGAACAGTGAGTGATACAGAACAGTCAGACTGGAGAGATAGTTTAGCTGTTATGTTCACTGACTGTCCTTACAAAGGACACAGTTCAACTGTCAGCACCTGCATGGACCCTCACAATTGCCGATAACTGCAGTCCAGTAAGTACCACACCACTTCTGACTTCTTTTTAAAATAAATAAATAAATTTTAAAAATCTTGTAATTGTATTGGTTTTCATGTGTTATATCACTTACCTTTTTTGCTATATTGGTTCTTACTTCTTCATTGCAGGTGTATGCACTAGTGATTTTTTTTATGGTTATGTCCGCATTATGTAAGAAATACCATCTGAATTTTAAAAAGCCATTTATTTAATTTGTTTTATGTGGATGTGTTAACTTTGTACCGTTTGTGCACCATTTATATGTACAACATTTACTGAAGTCAGAAGAGGTGTGAGAATTACATTTTATTGGCTTTATTCTGGTTCCTTCATATTTATGATGCCAGTTGTGACATGAAGTCAACAGGACAGAATTATCATCAAAAGACTGAGATTGTTTGTAGAAACTCCACTACTGTGTTCTTCTGTGGGAAATGCTGCTAATATTGTAATGGATAGGCACCCCTGTGATTTTATAAAACAGTCGAACTTAGGGCCTGGAATATTTCTCGGTTCAAGAGGAACATGAAACTCATGTACATTACTAATTGTAAGTGTAACAGACTATCTGGTCTCTGAGTCAAGAAGCTGCCATGTTGAGGAATTCAAATATAATGTTTTGCAAAGATCATCCTGGTAGAACTTGTGCACAGTTTACACGCAGACATAAAGGAGGAGAGAAGGTCATATGACACATCCCGGAGTATCCAACTATACCTGACGTACTCTGCACATGACGTGTGGTGGGTGGGGCTTGAGTATTTAGAGTTCAGGGATGTCTAAAGGGGAGCTCAATATGGCTAGGGAAAGCTGTCACTCATATTGCGTATAGCTTCTAACGTGAAGCTGGTTGAGGGAGCAGTGACCACAACCATGTATGTGACCTCACATTAAGTTCATTAAGTTCACTGGTTTCCATTAGTGAACTTTGTCAGCACTGTAACTTAGTTTGCTATTGGGACCTAAAGAGAAAGGGGTAGCTGTTGCTTAGTCTGAACCTTGGAATGAATTTTAACAGCACAGGTGAACTGAACACTTGGCATTTTCATCAGATTTATTTAAAAAATAACCAATATTCTTTTGAAAATGTTCTTACACAGAAGACAATATAAAATAATAATATTTCAGTCTATAGAACTTATAGTTTTGGTTTACAGAACTTTCATTTTCATTTGTTTTATTTCTAAGACAATTTATTGCAAGCTTCAATCTCTATTTTTCATGCAAATAATTACCACAATATGAATATATGATCTTTTGCTGTTTATTCAAAAACAAAAGGTTTATGTATTCTAGATCTGAATTAAGTTTAGAGACATGCTGCTAGTTCCCCAGACTATAGAACTTAAAAACATGCTTTCATCTAAAAAAATCTACTAATCTTTTGAAATGTAATGATATCATGAGAACTTGATGATGGTAAATAATGCAGTCAGCCATACATATTTCTTCAGATATACCACTAGGCAGATTCACTTGAGGAAGAAACTTGTTCTTGGTTAACTGATTATTCCAGAAATCTTTGATGCCAGCAGCATGCCTGGAGTCAGTGTGTGTTTGTGTGTTCATTGTTATTCATCAGTCAACATAAACTATCATGTTTACATCATTGTCATTAATCATTTTTGTGTCCAATATTAAACTAAGTACAAAATGTAGCTCCCTAATATAATAACAATGCACGTGACAGTGGGACAATGTGTTCAACATAAGTAGCAGCTTTATGGAGCAGAAGGGCTGAATACTTGGTAATCCCAGTACTTGCCAGACAGAGGGATGAGTGATGTTGCCATGTCTCTCAGATAGAGCTGTGTAACAAGTCTCAGAAATTAGACTATTATCATAAGAGAAAGGAGACATTTATTCTTAGAGAATCCAAGACATAGCTATATACACACACAATGTTCTGTCTCTTCTTCTTTCTCGTCCATCAACTATCAAAATAAATTTTGTAAACATATGTTGAAAGCAACAGTTGCCTGCTGACCTAAATCAAACTGTCATGTGAGCTGAGAAGTAAGTCATTGTGTAATACCCCTGGTAGTTGGAGATAATTTACGGTGGCTTCTGATATGTGCTGGTTAATTCTTAACTTTACTTCATTCACTCAACAAGTATTTAGTAAAAAGATATTTACGGCTAAAATCCCAGGAGCACAAGACAGAACAGACCACATAATATTTTTTATTCCGAGAAATACACGCAAAGTATGAGATAAAAAATTATGATCTATGTAAATAATGAAATAGTTATGAATCATGTGTTGTAAGAGGAGCGGGCTGCATCCCACCCTGCTCCCGGCCACCCAGCTAGCTTACACCCAAAATAACAACACAGAGACTGTATTGATTTAAACACTGCCTGGCCCATTATTTCCAGCCCCTTATTGGCTAACTCTCACATATTAGTTTAACCCATTTAACCCTCCATTAATGTGTATTGCCACTTGACTGTGTCTTACCGGCATGAGTCTAACCAGCATCTGTCTCAGAGAGGAGAGCCATGGCGTCTGCCATGCTGCCTTCCTCCTCCCAGAATTCTGTTCTGTCTACTATGCCCATCTAAGGGCTGCTTTATCAAAAGGCCAAGGCAGTTTTCTTTATTCAACCAATGAGAGCAACACATGGAAAGAAGATCCTCATACACCAATCATGAAATAAATAAACCAGAACATTTGGTTCAGAGTGAGCACTGGAATGTTCAGTGGCCAGGGACTGTAGAGGGGAATAGTCACAAAACTTAAATCTAAATGATGGAAAAACCAATAAAGAAAATGAACTCACAGAGGTAACTGAATGCACAGAATTGTGTAAGACAAAGTATCAGGGTCCAGCCTTGATGGTATTCGCACATTCCCAGGTAGGGGCATATGGATTTTTAACAACAAAGTCATGCATGAGGAGAAGCTCGTCAAGTCCTAGCTCTGTCTATTGGCAATCAATGACTGCTGGGAGGCGAGAGTAAGTTTTCTTCAAGGATAGATTCCCTGAAAGATTTTTCACATTCCATTACATGTCTATGCACATGCGTGCAGCAGTAAATGGACTCCTCATGTGTTGTAAGAGAAAAAAAGAGATAAGGGAGAAAATATAAAGTTGAGGACAGTGAAGGGAATAGAAAAGGAATGAGAATAGAGGCAGGCACATAGTTTGTGTGCATGTGAATATTAAATACTAAAATACAGACCCAAATAATTTCTGCAGAATAGGACTTTAGGAGGGAGAAATGGAATATCAAGGTACTAAAGCACAGAAAACTTTCCATGTTTTGGAAAATGAAGGAAAATTCCAGCTTATGTGAAGTTAGAAATTTAAAAATATTGCATAGAAGTTTAAATGAGTCACAAGGTGGTTCCTGAAATCTTTGTGACACAATTACAATCTTTAGATCACAGAGATATAGAAAGTCTGGAATATCCACTAAATAAAATTGATACTCTTGTTTACTAGTTTCAGGAAAGGAGCAAGACCCTACTTAGGTTACAAGTATTCAGAGCTTTACCTAGTTTGTTTGTTTGTTTGTTTGGTAGGTTGGTTGGTTTTTGATTATTTGTTTTTTTTTTTTTTTTATGGTGGATATCTATTTCAGAGTGTAGAAATGTGCACAAGTGCAAGTGCCTGTAGCCAACAGAAGGGGACATCAGATCCACATGGTCTGGAATTATAGACAGTTGTGAACCACTCTACATGGGTGCTGGAAACTGGACTTGTGTCTACTTGGAAAAATAGCAAATGCCATTTCTCCCACACACCTGATTTATTTAGATTTTAACATCATTAAAAGATATATTGCCCATTTCTCGACAACTTTCACTGGCAATATTGACAACTATGCTGAAGTCCTTAATTTCAACTGGCAAAACTTTTCACCAAATTTTAAAATATGTAGCATCTTTTCCTTCCTTCTTTCTGGCATTGCAATCCTGCTCCCATCCTGCCTCAGTCCTTATCCATGTAAACATGGCTATGAATACTCCAGGAGATATTAATGGGGTCTAATGACAAGAAGAAAAATGGAAAGTAATAAAGAAAACACCAGGGTGTCCATGATAGATAACTGTTGACCTAAGGTGATGCAAGGAAAGATAAAGTAACACAAATGAATTCCAAATATAACCAGCAAGGGGATGGTATGGGCGGTGGTGGCACACGCCTTTAATCCCAGCACTTGGGAGACAGAGGCAGGCGGATCTCTGTGAGTTTGAGACCAGCCTAGTCTACAAGAGCTAGTTCCAGGACAGGCTCCAAAACCACAGAGAAACCCTGTCTCGAAAAAACAAACAAACAAACAAAAAAAAAAAAAAAAGAAAGAAAAATGTAGCAAGGAATGTTTTATAGATTTCTGGCAATGTTGTTTAGATTTTTTTTGGTTTGGTTCAATTTTTAGAATAACCTAGGATTGGATTATTAAGCAAACACTCTATTTTAGACATATACATTGAGATGCCAGTATAGAACAAATGTGCAGAAATAGATGTAGCATTGAAAATCAGAAAAGAAATCAATAGCCATGACATTAGAAAAGTGTTAGTTTGCACATACTTAAATTCTTCATAAAAATCAAAAATTTGGCATATGAAGAATGCCAACATAGGTACATATTGTAGACATTAATCCCCTGTGATATATCTGGCAAAAGTTTTCTCCCTTCCTATAGTCTGCTTCTTTGCCCATGTGTCTTTTCTTTGCTGTCTAGAAACTCTTTAGTTTTGTTTTGTAGTTTGGTTTAAGATCATTTGTCAATAATTGGTCTTATTTCTTTAGTTCCAAAAGTGCTGGTCAAAAAGTCCGTACCAATATCTATGGCTTGTGTGTGTGTGCCCTATTTTTTTTGCCATCAGTTTCAGAGTTTTGGACCTTAAGTTGAGATCCTTCATCTGTTTGGAGTTGATATTGGTATAGGATGAGAGGTATTGATCTAGTTTTACTCTTTTGACTATACATACCACGTTTTCCAGCACCATTTGATAAAAATCCTGCCTTTTCTCTTTTGTGCATTTTTGGTATATTTGTCACAACAATACATAACTATAGTTGTGTATCTTTCTCTCTGGGACTTTTATTGCATTTCATTTATCTACATGTGCATTTATATGACTGAAACATGCTATGTTTAGTACTATGACTCTGTAGTGTAATTTGAAGTCATGTTTGTCATAGGCTTCAGTGTTATTCTATTTGCTCAGATTTGCCTTCACATTATCAGGCCTTTTGTGCTTCTGTCTATACTTTAAAGTTTTTTATTTCTGTTTGCTATTTCTATTAATAATAGCTTTGGGATTTTATTTGCATTACATTAAATCTATAGGCTACTCTTGGCGGGTTAGTCATTTTTTTTCTGCTGGTCTTCTTTTTCTTTTTCTTCTTTCTTTATTTATTTATTTATTAAAGATTTCTGCCTCCTCCCTGCCACTGCCTCCCATTTCCCTCCCCCTCCCCCAATCAAGTCCCTCTCCCTCATTAGCCCAAAGAGCAGTCGGTTCCCTGCCCTGTGGGAAGTCCAAGGACCTTCCATCTCTTTCTAGGTCTAGTAAAGTGAGCATCCAAACTGCCTAGGCTCCCACAAAGCCAGTACGTGCAGTAGGATCAAAAAGCAGTGCCTTTGTTCTTGACTTCTCAGCAGTCCTCATTGTCCGCTATGTTCAGCGAGTCCGGTTTTATCCCATGCTTTTTTTAGACCCAGTCCAGCTGGTCTTGGTGAGTTCCCGATAGATCATCCCCATTGTCATTTTTTATTCTTTTTTTAAATAACAATTCTTTATCAATTATCTTAAAATTTCACATCATTCTCTCCATTCTTGCTCACCTCCCTTTCTCTCCATGTCAGCCTCTCACTCTGAATCATTCCTCCAAAAGAAAACGCCACAAAATTGTCTAAAAACTAACCAAATAAAAATAGCATCTCACTCTTCAGACTTTCCTGACTTTCCAACATCTCTTCATTTGTCCTAGTAACATTGGGAGATGTGATGTGCCATGAAATATAACATTTTTTCCAATCAGCTCCACCCACAATTGTTCATTTCAATTTTTGTCTGTAATATTTGTCTGGTTCAAGGCCTCTGAGATCTGGCACACTAATACTGGACCCTCACCTATCAGGAACCTTTGAGTGCCAGCCTCATCACCTCCTCATAGTTCAGATGAAGGCTCATAGCAAACATCTTAAGAAGATCTGTGGGCAAAATAAACTCTTCATTACATACTTTTCTGCATCAGTTTATTTATTCTTCTTTTGTTGTTCTGTTCTCTTGTTCTGTAAAGATTTCAATTTATATACACACATAAGACTAAGGCAATTCTTTGAGTTTGGGAGTTCTTTTATCTTTGAAGGTCCCAAATGTGATCCATATGAAGGAGTCCTTTCTTGACTGCAAGTCCTGCCAAATGGAAGATTAGTTGCTTCTAATGTATCTCAGGGAACAGAACAAAGATATGGCTGTGGAAAGCAAAGTTTCTGTCCATGTGGATAAATTCTCTCATTGGAGGTATCTCAGAGTGGGGGAAGTCACCCAGTAGGCAAAACAAACAAACAAACAAACAAAAAACAGGCTTTTAAATGTCCACAGTTCTTGTGGGACAAATAGATCCAGTTATGAAGCATGTCCCAGTATATATTCTATATATTAAAATTACATAGCTAAATGAAAAGTCATCTACCTGACCACCTACAGATACATGTGCCCATAAGACTGAAATGCATTCATGAGATTTCATAAGCACATCAAATGAGATTGCACACCACAGTACAGGAATTGGGGATATACCAAGTAGCTTCAGCAAAATTGAGTAACAGTTTTCAGAGTCTGTGGTTCTGCAGACCTTGTCTAGATGGGATTAATCCTCCATCAGAAACCATGCCTCTGGTGGGTTAAAATCTAAACACTAGTTGCCACCTGATTCTCATATGACACACATCCAAACCCCTTTGAGATATCCTGCAATTGCCTAAGTCATAGAGATGCTACGGTAAGTGATTTGGTCATTCCAGGCTTCTGGCACTGCTCTTCCCAGATAAAAGGTAGAACCAGTTCTACTATGCCCATGTCATCATGGTCAACTTTCACAGGCTGATGGTGAGGGCTAGGACCATCTCTCTGTAGTGAGGGGCCTAGCTTTCATGAGGGCCAAAGCCAGCTCTCCTGCTTCAGTATCAAGCGATGGTCAAGACCAGCTCTCTGAGGGCCAGGGAAGGGCTGTCCAGGCCAGCATAGCCCTCAGATTTCAACATTCATGATTCCCATGTCTCCCTATAGTAACACTGTTGTGAGGAGCTGCAGGCTGCGTCCCGCCACCCGCCTAGCTTTACACCCGAAATAATTACACGGAGACTGTATTCTTTTAAACACTGCTTGGCCCATTAGTTCTAGCCTCTTATTGGCTAATTCTCACATCTTTGATTAACCCATTTCTAATCATCTGTGTAGCACAATGAGCTGGCTTACCAGGAAAGATCTTAACCTGCATCTGTCTGGAGTGGGAGAATCATGGCGACTGCTCTGACTGGGCTTTTTTCTCCCAGCATTCTGTTTTGTCTACTCCACGTACCTAATTTTCTGTCATATTAAAGGACTAAGGCAGTCTCTTTATTTAACCAATGAAATTAACACAAAACAGAAGACTCTCCCCCATCATTTCATTTTCCCTTTTTCTGTTTAAACAAAAAAGAAAGGCTTTCAATTTAACATAGTAAAATTACATATAACAAAACAGTTATCAAGCAAGAATTACAGTTACAATATTTATATCTATTTTATCTTTTATCATAACTAAGGAAAACTATAACTATCTATTCTTTAACTCCATCAAAGACTCCAGAAGGATATAATATTACCTAAGCAAATAAGAAATCCAAACTCTAGAAATGACAAAGACATCTTGCTGCCTGGACAGTCACCCAAAGTTCCTCTGTACCATCGGGGCATCCATCTTTGGCCTACAGGCCCATAGTATACAGCAGACTCTTCCATGAAGCAGGAAATTTCAAAGACAGTTTAGTCACTTTCTGCTGTGTCCTGCAGAATGTCTTGCAGACTCTTTCATGAATCAGGAACCCCGAAAGACCATCTCACCTTTAGGCAAGTTCAGCAGTCCTCTCTCTGTGGGTTCTGTGTCCAGTTTATGTAATAGTCCAGGCAAGAGCAGTTTCTTGCCCAAATGACTAACCAACTCCAAAAGGATCCTCTTCGATGCCCATCTTTCTCTTGAAGTAGATTGGTGCTGCCAGGAGCAGAGTGTCTCATTGTCATGAAAAGCCCTAAGTTATTAAAACATAGCCACCCTCGAGTTCACATAACTTCAACTTACAACCCTTGAAATTTTCTGGTGAAATCTCCCTATGTGTTTGGAGCATGCAGTTCAATCTATGCAGTTCCTCACTTGCTCATACTTATGCTTAGTCTTTCTCTGAGGACATACAGAACTAATTCAAGATAGTATCTTGGTATCATCCCTGTTTTCCTACTGTTGCTCATTAACAATCAGGTGTCTCTCTTCTCCAGTCCTAGTTATAATAATCTCCTCATTTAGCTAAGGGAATCACCACTGTTGAGGTTATAGAAGTGACCAGGTTTACTTTATTACACTACCCCAATGAAGTCATCAATCATCATGGGGTGGTACCCATCCTGTTATAAACAGGATTCCTGGGACTCCTGTTTCTGAATCAGAGCATCCTAGTGATTTTTGAGTGAATAGACTCTTTGGTCCAAAGGGGATTTTAAACATGATGCTCTGATAAAATGAATAGTCCAGTCTGACAAAATGAGTATTTTTTTTTAAATTGAAGTTAACCAATTCCAGAAGAACATCCATTTCATCTCCCCCTGATCATAGACTATAGAGTTTTCTACCCTTTTCTTTTCATCATCATTATTATTTGGAGCTACTAATTAGTAAAAATGTTCCAGAAGTCTTTCGGAGATTTAGAAAGGGGTAGCTGAGGAACATAGGTCAGAGTATGAGACATGTAGAACTAAAACAAATAACAAAGCTTCATCATTTTGCAAAACTTTCACAGTCCATAAAAATGCCTGATTTTTGTTCCAGGACTTGTCTAAAGAAGTGAGTATATATGTTAGTTTTATCATTGCAAATGGGAAAATAATTGTGTTTCCATTTAAGAGTTAAGAGAATTTGTTTTCATGTTTAAGTGTATTTCTTTTTGCTTTCATTGTTTTTTTTTTGCTTGCTTTATTTCTTTTTGATCTTTTAATTACTTGCACTCTGTCTCATTCCATCTAAAATGGTTAAGATAAAAAAAGAGATTTTTAGATCTGAGAATAATTTTGAGTCTCTTATTCTATGTATAATAGTCTAAATACTTTCTTACATTTGGACAGTTAAATTAGGAAACTAGTACTTGTCATATGCTAATGAAATTTGGATATAGATTAATCATTAAGTGATATTGCCTTACCATTTAGCAATGATGGTGTTTGCTTAAGTTTTTTTTTTTCTGATTTCTCTTTCAAAAAAACTGTTTTACTTAGGGTCAGAAACAAGCCTTTAGCCTTATTGCTAGAAAATAGTTTATGACCTCTGAGAGTTTTGTTTAATTGTTTTTCTTTGGGAATACTATTTCAGAAAAAAATTATCAACTTACACACTAGTAAAAATGGGATGAAAATAAGTTTCACAGCAAGCAATATATAATCACTTTATGGTTTCTCAATGAATGTTTCATCTCCTATCAGCTTCAACTTTTCTGTTGTAGAAGGCCCCGTGTTCATCGGGCTGCCAAGAACCAAAATGGCCACACAGAAACTATATTCTTCAAATTACTGCTTAAAGCAGTAGCTCTAGCTTCTTATTGGCTAACTCTTAGCTATTAATTTAACCCATTTCTAGTAATCTGTGTATAGCCATGTGGCAGTGGCTTACAAAGTAAAGTTTTATCCAGCTCTGGTGGGGTTACATGGCTTCTCTCTGACTCTGCCTCCTTTCTCCCTTCATTCAGTTTAATTTTCCCCTACCTAAGTTCTGCCCTATCATGGGTCAATACAGTTTCTTTATTAACCAATGAGATTCACAGCATACAGAGGAGAATCCCACATCATTTTTCTCTGAAAGTCTCTGCATATTCATTAGGGAATGTATGATAAAATGAATATAGTCTAAATGTTCATTAAATATTTATATAATATACATTCACCCTGTGACAAATGCAATACATGTGTACAGTAGAATCAATGCAACTTTCAACTGAAACAAACCATCAGCAGGTCTCATGTAGAATCATGGTATTTGTGGATTTCCAATTTGAGAGGAAAGGTGTCAGACGACTTTTAGATTATGAACATTATAAAATTTTATAGGAACTATTCAATTACATCACCAGTGACTTTAATGGGCTCCTTTCTCCTGGGCTTAGCTTGCTCTAACCCTTGTAGCTCTAGGCTCCCAAGTTCCCTGTGGTGATCTTGTAAGTACATCTCAAATTCTAGGTGTTCACAGCGTTATCATACAAAGGCTCTTCTTCTGATTCAACAAAAGCCACTTGTTGTAGAGAGGTGTTGAGATGCAAGGCACCACTGTGGAACACGGTAGAAGAGCACTGGGATGATTGTCTACTACTAGTCAGTCCCAGTCTTTGTCTTTCTAGCTAGATGGATGACTAGGCTTTGCTGAATATAATGTATGGTGATAAAAAACAGAGGTGTTAAATCCAAGCAGAAACAGTTATATGCTACAGAATTTTTGTTTGCTGGAATTACTGGGGGAATTTAATCAATCTCTTTGTTAAAATCTGTAGCTGTAAGCATCATGTTTACTATTGTAAATATTACAAGAGTGAATCTGAATAAAGGAAAATAACACTGGGAAAACTGATTTGAGACACAGACAGACTGTGTGACCCATCTGGACTCTGAGCTGAAGCCTCCTAAGATGTGTTCTGTCTCTGCTACTGGAAGCATACTAGAAACAATAGCTGGTCTTTAGGTTTAGATTTCTTTCTTTTGAACTGTTTTCTTTTTTCTAAATGGTTTCAAATTTATAAAATTACCTTAACAAAAATAGACAGGAGAAACATCATATACAGTGTATCCAAATTTACCTTGCTAATAGTTTATCATCTCTACTTGAATGTCTTTTCTCTCTCAGTCTTGTATATGTGTGTACAAATGTATATATTTTGGTCTTCTGTAAACATAGACATGCAAGTGGATGTTTAAAAGTATTTCAGTGAAATTATAAATATAGTTATGACTCTATTATCCTAATTGCATCATCATGAATTTCTTAGGAAAGGGAGATGCTCTAATATTAAAATATCACATCACAATTTTCTATTAACTTTACAGATTTACATGAATAATACCATTGTAACCTACAATGCAAATTCCAAATTTGCTGCTTCACACTTGTGTGTCTTTCATAGATACCACCAGCACAAGAGACAAAAACAGCACAGAACCAGGTATTATACTTATTCACCTTATCTCTTTAGATTCCTGTATCCCCACATATTTATAAAGCCTTTAAATTTTTATTATATTCTCATGTATTACCTTTAAAGGTATAAAAATTACATTGACTTATTATTATTTATTTTTTAGTGGGAGAGGGGACTACAGCAGTCAGAAGTCAATTTGTAAAATTTCGGTCTCGACTTTTACTTTCACCATGTGTTCACCAGGATCAAACTCAGGTTGACAAGCTTGGTTTTGTATGTATGCTTAACTTCTTTCTGTCTTTCTTCCTTTCTTCCTTTCTTTCTTTCTTCCTTTCTTCCTTTCTTTCTTTCTTTCTTTCTTTCTTTCTTTCTTTCTTTTTGGTGATTTTGACAACTTTACAGAAGCTACATTTATCTAAGAAGAGGGGACCACAATTATGAAAATATATTTGAATGATAGACCTTTTGACAACCACTTCAGATCATTTTCTTAATTAGCTATTGATATAGGGGAGGCCAGTCCACTCTGGATGATGCCACTCTTAGGCAAGTAATACTGAATGGTAAAAGAAAGCAGAATGAGCCAGTCATGTGGATAAACCTGTTATATAAAGCTCCTCCATGCTGGGGCGGTGGTGGCGCACGCCTTTAATCCCAGCACTTGGGAGGCAGAGGCAGGTGGATCTCTGTGAGTTCGAGACCAGCCTGGTCTACAAGAGCTAGTTCCAGGACAGGCTCCAAAACCACAGAGAAACCCTGTTTCGAAAAACTTAAAAAAAAAAAAAAAAAAAAAAAAAAAAAGCTCCTCCATGACCTCTTCTTCAGTTCCTGTCTCCTGTTCCTGGATTGAGCTCTTGCCCCACTTCTTCAGTCATGCATGAGAACCTGTGAAACAAATAGAGTCCTTCCTTCTCCAGTTGCCTAAGGTTGTGGTTATTTATCTATCCCAGCAGTAGAAAACTTAACTGAGACAATGTACAAATCACTGAGCCATCTCACCAAGATGAGGTTTTCCAATTTATTTGTTTATATACTTTAAATATGCATTTATTTTACATACCAACCACAGTTCCTCCTAATGCCTCTTGCCCTCCCTCCCCCAGCATCCTCTCCTCAAAAAGGGAAAAAGGGCAAGACCTCCTATGGATGTCAACAAAGCATGATACATAAAGTTGAGGCAGGATCAAGCCATTCCCCCTTGCTTCAAGGCTGAGCAAAGCATCCCACCATAGGGAATGGGCTCCAAAAAGCCAGCTTTTGCATCAGGCACAGATCCTTGTCCCAGGTTATACCAACAGACCAAGCCACATAACTGTTATCCCCATGTAGAAGACCTAGATTGGTCCTATGCAGATGTCGGTCCAGAGTCAATGAGCACCCATGAGCTCGGAGCAGCTGTCTCTGTGGGATTTCCCCATCATGACCTTGACCCTCCTTCCCTTGTTCATACAATCCCTCCTCCCTGAGTTCAAAAGTACTCCAAGAACTCAGCCCGGTGCTTGGCTGTGGATCTCTGCATCTGTGTTCATAAATTAGTGGATTACCAACTGTGGTAGTTACTAATCTGATTACAGGAGACCAGTTCAGGTACCCTCTCCACTACTGCTAGGAGTCTTAACCAGTGTCATCTTGTGGAGTCGTGGAAATTTCCCTATCAGCAGGTTTCTCCTGAAGCCCATAATGGTTTCTTCTATCAATATATCTCTTTCATTGCTCTCTCTCTCTTACCCTCCTCCCAAGTCAACCATTACATTCACTCATGTTCTTATCCCCATCCCCTGGGCTTTGACACCCTTCCCTGCCCCCAGTTTATACAGGAGGTTTCATCTACTTCCCCTTCAGTGGTCTATCTATGCATCCATCCTAGTGTCCTCCTTGTTACCTAGCTTTTCCGGGGCTGTGGATTGTAAGCTGGTTATCCTTTGCTTCATATCTAATGAGCACATACTATGTTTGTCTTTCTGGTCCTGGGTTACTTCAGGATGATTTTTTCTAGTTCCATCCATTTCCCTGCAAATTTTATGATGTTTTTCTCCATTGTGTAAATGTACCACATTTTCTTTTTTCATTCTTCTGTTGACGGGAATCTAGGTTGGTTCCAGGTTCTGGCTATTATAAATAATGCTACTGTGAACACAGTTGAGCAAGTGTCCTTGTGGTATGACTGAACATTCATTAGGTATATAACCAGAGGTGGTAATGCTTGGTCTTGAGGTAGATTGGTTCCCAATTTTCTGAGAAACTGCCATACTGATTTCCATAGTGGCTGTAAAAGTTTGTACTCCCACCAGCAAAGGGAAGAGTGTAACTCTGATTCCAAAACCTTTTCAGCATAAGCTGTCATCAGTATTTTTTATCTTTGCCATTCTGACAGGTGTAAGATGGTATCTCAGAGTTATTTTGATTTGTATTTCCTTGATCACTGAGGATGTTGAGCAATTGTTAAATGTCTTTCAGCCATTTGAGATTCTTCTGTTGAGATTTCTCCGTTTGTATCTATACCCCATTTTTTGATTAGATTATTTGGTAATTTGATTACTACTTTCTTGAGTTCTTTACATATTTTGGAGATCAGCCTTTTGTCATATGTAGGGTTGGTGAAGATCTTTCCCCAGTCTGTAGGCTGCCATTTTGTCTTATTTACCATGTCCTTTTTCTTACAGAAGGACAGTTTTAGGAGGTCCCATTTATTGATTGTTGCTCTCAGTGTCTCTGCTACTAGTATTATATTTAGGAAGTGATCACCTGTGCCAATGCATTCATAGATATTTTCTATGTTTTCTTCTACCAGGTTCAATGTAACTGAATTTATAATGAGGTTTTTGATTTACATAAACCTGGGTTTTGTTCATGGAAATAAATATGTATCTATTTGCATTTTTCTATGTGTTGGCGTACAGTTATGCCAGCACCATTGTTGAAGATGCTTTCTTTTTTCCATTGTAAATAAAAACAAACATGTGGCCCAATGGAATCAATTGAAGGCCCTGACATCAATGCACACCTCTATGAACACCTAATTTTTTTAAAAAAGTTTTTCCAATTTATTCATCTACAATTTCATGCATGTATACAATGTAAATATTCATCATACATAACCTTGCCTATTCCATTGATCCCCATTTACTTTCAAAGTTTTCTCCTATTTTTATGTCTTTGTTTTTTTTTTCTCTTTATTCTTACGTGACCTTTGAAAACTAGAGTTTATTGGAAAAACACAAGTGAAGGAATACTTATTGGAGCCCTAGCTACTAATCAATAGCTACATCACTAAGCAAATGTTTTCCCAGAAATGGGTACTTCACGAGTCTTCTCTGCACCTGTGATGATGTATAAACCAGCCAAGTCTTGTGCTGGTATTTCACAGATAATCACAATTTCAGTGAGATCATGAGTTTAGTGGCCCTGTCACATCTACAAACCTTTAAAAATGGCTTTGATATTTCTATACAGTATGGTCCCTCTTTCTTCCTTGAAATAGAGTGCTTCTTATCTTTTGTTTCTTCAGTGATTTATCATGATCAGACTGAGGTTATATTGCTTTAACCAAAATGTTATTTTAGGATGCAGTGTCCTTATGTCATTATGTATCTGTCCCTCAGACCCACACTTATCCATCTCTGTTGCACTGCTGGTAACTTCAATCACTAACTTATCACTCTGAGGTGTTTGTTCTCCAGCATGTACATTCTCTGCCTTGTGATTTGACAAGTCAATAAGAAGACCTGAGAGACCATTAAGATCTCATGCTTCTCTCCAAAATATTCTAATAATATGTGATTTCATAAGTATCCAGTTTTCTTCTCTTCCTGGCTACCAGTCAGGATTCATGGAAGTAGATAATTTTACCAGTTCACTCTCTTCCTTAGTACAACTATAGATTAACACACTATTGCTAGATGAGCTACAGGAATTGTTTAGTGCTTTTAGTAAGCCTTCCCTCAATAATGATATATTTTTAATCATTTTTATAACAGTATCTGCTTTCATCCATCTTCATACTCTTCATTATACTCTAATGAAATAACCAATTGATTCCCATTCATATAATCTGGTATTTTCAAGCATGTTATATTAATGGAATCATGCAGCATATTCACTGTGGATGCAACATTTCATTCAGCCCAATTTACATGGCAAGTAATACTTCATGACATGAATATACCATAGGTTATTTATTCATCTACCCTTTTGGATATCTGTCCTGTTTTCAAATCTATGCTATTATGGTGACAACTACTATATAAACTCATATATAAAGATAATTGTGTCAATCAAATTTAGATAATGCTTATAAATCTAAGTACTTGATGATAGGGATAAACATTCTCTTAATGACCAGTGACATTGTTCATAGTGTCCAAACATCTTAGGCAGTTACTGTTTATGAATTAATTTTTTGCATCCCTGCCAGTATTGATGAGATCTTTGATTTCTTCTTTTCTTTCTTTTTAAAAAAATTAAACTTTATAAAATGCATTTTGATCATATTATTTCTCTTCCTCTAACTCCTTCCAGATATCTCCTAACTTTATATTCTCTCCCTCACTCTCACTAGAAAGAAGAAAGACAAAAACAAAAGCAAACAAACAAAAATTTAAAAAAACTCTGAGTATGACAAAAATATAGAAACAAAAACAAAATCTCCCTCCAGAACAGACTCCAGAAGGAGGTGCTGAGACAAAATGGACTACATGGTGTTTTGTCATCTGTATTTTATTGATTCATTTATCTAAGTGTACAAAATACAGTATTTGTTGCTTGAATTGAGATTCCTCAGACAGCTAATGATGTCATGTATCTTGAGGACCAAGAAATATAATTGTGTTGTAATTGTCATGGTAAGTTGTTGGGTGTTGAACCTATGGTCTTCAGGATACGAAATATGTGTTCTACCACCAAACAATACTATTGATTTCTAATAATTGGTATGAGAAGCAGGAGTGATTGGGAAATGCGTGAACTCTGTGGATCACATAGGACTAAAAAACTGTCTTGTGTATATTTCCTTAGCTTCAGAGTATTAAATGTTATTTACATAAACTCATAATTTGTTAGGGTCATCATTTTATTTGACTGAGTGCAAGATAGATATTTTACTTTCTTTTGTAATTTTTTAGTACCATTTTTTCTGTGTTTTTGAGTGGTTTTTCTGTGTATATATAGAACTGTATCATTGCTTTGATTTCTCAATTTTTCTTTCAACATTCTTCTGTAACTCAAGAGGAAAAGACAGCCTATCACATCATATTCAGCATACATTCATTTAAGGTGTTCTTTTGTCCCCCCAGGTGTGCTCAGGTTTTCTGTTTCGCACATTCTGTTCATGAAATTTCTTTAGGGATGGGAGAAATAACTCAAATTCTAAGAAAACTTGCTGCTTTTGCAGTTGGAGACTGCAGTTGGTTTTGTGCTTCCATATTGCATAAATGCATCTTCTGGGGACTCAATGCCCTCCTCTGCCCCCTGTGTTCATGTATGCAGGGGCACATACACCACTCACTTAGACACACACATAGCTTATACTTAACAGTAAAATGAATCTTTAAAAAAGAACTGCCTTTAGTTATTTTGTATAGAGATACTTTGTTAATGTCAAAGTCTCATATTTTCCTTCATTTGAGAATGATTTGTTTTCTCCTTCTAATCTGAAGGACATTTTATACATCTCTATGTTATTCCTTGAATTTTCAGCATTTGTTGCCCCTTTGCTTTGGCATGGATACATTTATATGTGACTGTTAGTTCTTCTGGGTTGTCACCTTGTTTGACAGGGTGAGGAAGATAAACCATGGCAAATACCCTAAAGCTTTCCTTGGGTCACTAAGTCACTGACTGCCTATGTCTGGGTCTTCTCAATATTTGTGTACATTATTCAAAGCTTTTATTTGCATTAGCAAACAAACAGGGAAAATTGAACAATTACACTTGGCTATAAGTGCATTTCTCTAAATAAATAACATTTAGTTTCTATTCAAGACTTTCCTGGATAGTTCTGATTATTACCATACAGAAGAGAATTTGTTGACAAGCCTTTCACCTTTTCTAGGTATAATGGACTTCTCAAAGAACAAACAGGAATTTAGTGGATGGCAGAGGTAGGTTGTCTGGAGTGTTTTGTCCATGTGTTTAAATCCCAACAGAGCAGAAACATTTTTTTCTATTGTTTCTGTTCTATTTGCTGTGACTAGCAGAGTTCCGGGCATATGACAGAAGTTCAATAAATTCCTTTGAAGGAATTATTTTCTTTGGCAATAACAAGAAGAAGAAAATAATACTTACTTGGTCTTTGAACTTGATTCCAGCTGTCAATACTGGATTAAAATATCTCAAGCTCCATTGAGAGTTTATAAGTTTGAATGTTGTTATGCTGGAGCTACTTGGCTGAGTAGGTTCTACAGTTATCTTGATTATTCTTGTTTTGGATGAATGGCAATTTCATAAATGCATACGTGTTTCATGTAATTTGATAATATTTGAAAAACTTGAAGATATTGCACATGTGATAAGTACATATAAATGCAATTTTGTGAGAATCCTTTGTTACCTTTAACACTTCACTGCCATTGCCTTCCTGACATAAAAGATCATGGGTGAGAAAGAGAAGTAAATGTGGATGATAAGTCATGCTAGACTGAAACCCATTTCGATTCCCAGTAACACTACTGGAGACATTCCACACAGTTAGATCAGGAGCAATGGAGAAATAGCTGTTGTTTCTCCTACCACTGAAGAAGGCAAACACTGCCAGGAAAAGCAATCTCAGAAAATGATCACAATGAATGTTCTATTAGAAACATGCAATTAAAATAACCAGAAGTGGTGAGTGAACATAAAATGTTTCATTTTGTAATGTACAGTCAATGAACATCCATTCTTTGGGGGCCATAAAATAGATAAATGGGTTTTCTTTCTATTTTATTAAATCTGTAAGTCATAGGAAAACACAGACCACTAACTTCTTTGCTCGTATTCTATTCATCTGCAAGAGACAGGGAAGATAGCATCTTGGAAAATCCTTCCCATTAGGTTTGAAGTCCTTTAATCAGTGGACTGCAACCAACAATGAGGACTGCTGTTTGCTAAGGTGCTCTGGATCTGCTGAGCTATCACTCTTATCATAACTATCACAATCAGATCCTTGCTACCCACCTTAGTGTCTTTAAATCATTGTCCATCTTAACCCTCTCCATTCACCTCTCATAAGTTATTTGGGCATGTGGAAGAAGAAAGTTGTAGGAGGAAAAGTGAAAATTTTTGCATTTTTAAATTGTACTTAATAATTTAGAGTTTTATAGCAGCTGTTGTTCTTAGAAACTGCGAGCAAAATCCCATACCAGTAGATTTAATTATGGAAAGAAGAGGATAAAAGTTGTATGGTGATGGGTGAAAGTGCTGATGAAGAGCAATGGGATGCTGTGTAGGACAACTTTGATTTACAGATCAGCGTGAGTAGACAGTTTTTGATCTTGACCTGTGAATTATTGATATCCTTAGATCAATGAAATGGTTTCCTTTCAGCTCATTTCAATTTTCACTTCTATCAAGGACTGCTCCTTTCTATGACCTCCCTGAAATGTAATGGTTCACACAAACTACAGAGAACTAAAGAAATCTCCATTGTACCTTCCTATTTTTGGTAACACACACACACACACACACACACACACACCTACTGCCAACTTCAAGGATAAGAGTCTTCGGTGTGGAGGCTATGTCTCATCAGTGTCAGATTTTTGATTTCTGGTTGTTTTCAACATCTTACAGAAATAACTCATATGTGAAAATGAGTATTTTATTCCAATTGGAAAATAATTCCTTCATAATATGTAGCATAGTTCAACAGCTGTGTTGGTGTTTGCTTGTGTGTGTGGCATAGTATATGTGTGTGTTCACACATGTCGGTTGTATCTATAACTAAGTGTGCACCTGTGGAGGACATATGTGAATACTGGATATCTTCTGTGATTATCCCTTTATTTATGGAGACAGGAACTTTTATTAGGTGGGAAATAAATTAAAGAGTTATTTAATTATAAAACAAAACGAAGATCAAATAGAATCTGAGTGCATAGGATTAGTATGTGAGAACCTTTTAGTACTCAGAGTTTACATAACAATGCCTAAAATGTCCTAATCACTGATAAAATTCTAATCTTGTCACACCTCAGAGCTCTGACCTTTTAGTTTTTTTACATAGCAGACACCACAAGATAACTTTCCAATACCCTACTTAGCTCCTCCCCTACTAATAAAAAGCCCAATTTTCAAGAGAGATATATCACCCCCAACTAAAAAATAATCATTTTCTCATCTTACTTGAGGAATGTTGTGACCACACACAACAATCTATCATTTAGATGAAAATTCAAGATTCTGGAGGACATCATAATTTTACTTTACTTGTATAAAAGTAAATCTGGAATCTCACCATCTTTGTTGATTTTTTTATTTGAATCCAATCTGAAACTTGGATGAGAAACAGAAGGAGGAGCAGCTGTATTGAAATAGAGAGAATACTAGAAAAATTAATATCATATATCTATTAGGTATGGCAAAGTACATAAAGGACATTGGAACAATGAAAAACAGATGAAGTTTGTAATCTAAGCACTTTGTCCTGGGATCATTACTTCAAGCCTTGTCATATACTTCAATGTGAGAAAATTACTGTGGTTAGATTTATATTAGGTGAAACAGTACCCAATGTCTAAGTATGATGAATGAAAACTCTTTGATATAGATAGTGGAATTAAAGGTATTAGGAGATATAAACAATAAACATACTAGACTATTTTTGATAGAGTAAAGGAACTTAAACCTGTGAAAAACTTTATTTTTTGTCAAGCATAAGCATTTAAATGTTAAAGAAGACATTATATATACAGTGTTTTGATCAACAGGTTTAGAGACATGAGATAAATGAAAGGATGACACTTAAGACTGGACAAAGTAGGAGAGGATACTTTTTTTAAAAAAAGAGAAGTACTAAATCTTCTTAAGTCACATAAAATCCCCACATATAAAGGAGTCTTTGTTCAATAATAGATTCAATTTTTCACAGTTACAAGAATATTATAATAACTCATTTCTGAAAAGTCACACATTCAAAATAATCCATACCCCATTAGATTTTGTACGAAAATTTAGAGGTCTATGAACATAACTAAAATACCTATTCAGTGGAGTGTCAGGGGATTTTAAGGTAGGGCACAAACTTAGGGTTTGGTGAGAGCTAGGCAATTAGACTACCAACTATATCATCAGGCACTTACAAACATTCTCATAAGAAGCATACATCTCTTTCACGTACCTTTTGAATGAATCTTAGTAATCAAGGCAAGTTTATAATTAATATCCAAAGCTTCTCAGAGTTTGCCCCTGAGAATATTCCCTACACCATCACACTCTTCATTAGAATGTAGGTGAGAAAAGACCACCTCCTATGTTAATTTTGTTTTTCTTTTCTGGGTCTCTCTGATCTAGCTAATGAGATTCCTTTCTTTTGCCTTGGTGAGAAGAGTCCCATGAAAGTGCCGGCCTTCCAGGAACATCTCCATTCACAGGTTAGCTCTAATTCACCCATCTTCCATCGAGTTTTCACACATAGAAGTTCTTTAGTTGTTAATTCTGAGTCCATAAATCACTGAACTTCTGTAAGTACAAGCTTCCACAATCCATATCAGATATATGTAAAATCTACAAAACGGCACCTTTGATTGTTTTGGACACATGCATTTCTTAATATTTTCTTGTGACAATCTTCAAATAATTAAATATGGGCACTTGAACCATGAATACAGTAAGTTTGTTTCAGATTCACATTAATATTTATTAGAAAAAGTGAGATAATTTTTCACACACCAAGCGATGATTGATTATTGTTTGATCTTAGATAAAATATTAGTTTTCATAGATTCAACATGTACTCCAGATACTGATTCAGTGACAGTCTTGTGTAAATTAATTTCAAAAGAGAAAATTTTAAATTCTATCTCTTTTGGCTAGTAACAGTATCTAAATGGTTATCAACAATTCCATGTTTTAAAATATCTTAATTTTATATTATAATTATTAATATATATTAGTAAATTAAAATATACATTTATATATAATATATAAGGACAAGCTTTCATGCACTACCTCTGTCCACAGAAGTTCCTACACAACACAGCTCTTGTAATATTAGAAAAAATAATGATATTTAAAATGTACTAACAATACTGTCAGACACATGATAGTAATGTAAAAATTAATGCTACCTATAGGCTAATCATGACAGTTGTACTGGGTGGCTTTATTTCCAACTCTGCCCAAGATATAATAACCTAGGAAAATGAAATTCAATTGCGAAGATGCCTTCATCGGATTGCCTAGAAAGAAGTCTGTGGTGGTATCTTTTGAATAATCATTGATGTGGGGGGGGGGGGCATCACATGAAGGGAAGCTCTAGCCTCTGTCAGGTGGTACTGAGTCATATAAGAAAGCAGATCTGAGCAAGGTATTAAAATCAAGCCAGTGAGCAGCATTTCTCCATGGTTTCTGCTTCAGTTCCTGCTTCCAGTTTTCCTCCTTGAATTTCTACCATGATTTCCCTCAGATGAACTGAGCACTGTAAAATGAAATAAACCCTTTTCCTCCCTAAGCTGATTTTGACCATAGTATTTATAACAGCCACTGAAACACAATTAGGACAAGATTTAAGTCAATTTCATTAAAATATGATACAAAAAACTGTACTTTGGACACAGTGTTGAAATATCTTTGGTGATGGTTACAGTGGTGGTGATAATGAACATAACATAATGCTTATGTTATGATAATGCTAGTGATAAGGGTGGTGATGTTAGCAACTATTATGCTAGTAGTGATGTTTACTTAATGTAGATGGCAATGATGGTGATAATGATGACAGTAGCGATGATGAAAATAATGAAAATGGTGATGATGTTGATGAAGATAATGATGCTTATTAACTGTTAGGTAGTGACTGTCTTCGATAAGGTTTAGATTTCTGTGAAGAGACACTCTGTCCATAGCAACTCTTATAAAGGAAAACATTTAACTGGAACTGGATTATAGTTTAGAGGTTTAGTTCATTGTCGGAATGGGAAACATGGCATCATGCAGGCATGTATGGTGCTGGAGAGGTAGACAAGAATTCTACATCTGGATCTGAAAGTATCAGGAAGAGACTGTGACACTGGGCATAGTAACTTGAGCAGCTGAGACCTCAAAACCCATCCTGATTTACATACTTCATCCAGCAAGGCCACACTTCCTAATAGCAATAATGACACTTCCTATAGACCCATTGGGACCATTTTTATTCAAACCACCAGTGTTCATGGTTATAGCAATAATGGTGATAATGGCAACACAGACATACATTGATGAGATGATTAATTCTGGCGCTAGAAAGGTAACGTTGAAGATTTCCACATGATCAGTGTTACATGACACAGGATGGGCATTTGCTCACCAGTTGCTTGAGTGAGGGAGACTGTGCCACCCTGAAGAATAAAACATCTTTATTCTTTTCCATTGCAGAGAGGTTTTTTGCAATTTTTCTGAAGGAAATAATTTTCATTAAATTTACAAAAATATATTCCATAATTTATGGGCTATTTTAGAAATAATACATCCATATTACAACATAATAATAATAAATTATATAAAATGTGAATAATAAATTTTATAAATATCTGTTTTACTTCTTTCCCCTTTGTCTTCCACATTTCATATGGTGTTAAGGGTCCTGATATACTCTTTTGCTGTAGGATAGGTCAAAGTTAGTTTTAGAGGTTTCCTGCAAGGCATTTTTTTCATCCTCTTCTTTTGTTTTCCTTTGTCTGAGTGCTCTGAAAAGATGATGCTGAACATGGAGGTTAGTAATGTATACAATGCAGAGATGATGAGATGTTGAAGGAATGGGGTTCCTTGAAGAGCATACAACTCCTGGCTTCCCATCTCAGCACATATGTGTAGGTGTACACAGGGTGTGAAAGCGGTGTGTCTCTATTACAAAGCTGTGTGCTGAGACTGTCAGCTGTGTCAGGGAAAACTGCAACAAGAACTCTTTTCACAACTAAGACCCAAATTAGTATAGAAAGTAAAAAAATCATACACTCAATATGGGCACAGATTGTAATTTTTCACCAGCTTAATGCTTTTTTTGAGGCTGACACTTGGGATTAATTTGACCAAATGTAAAAAGAATCGTTGACAATTCTTGCATACTTGATAAAATTAGATTCATGGAGCTTACTACATAACACAAAACCCCTCTATCAGAGACCTTATTTCATTACAAACATATCTGTAACTTTCACCATCCATGAAACTTTAAAATTTAATTTACTGAGCTCCAAAACTCATCCAAGACTGTTTTAGAAAAGATGTAATTGTGGGTTCTTTTTCTGATCTTCATGCTAAGATGAGCCTTAAAATGTCTGAAGGCATAAACAGTATGAACTCCACTGAGAATAATATAAACCAAGCACGCATTGAGTAAGTAACTGCAAAGTCATCTGAATGAATAAGTGACACGCTCATTTTAGCTCAAAATCCAAAGCCCAGCTATGAATGCTGTAGCAGCAAATGATAGTTCTTTCAGTTGCCATGGGATCCCTAGTGTAGCATAACCTGTACTATGCTGCAGTAATAAAGGTAAAAATGCTTTTCTTTAATATGAGATGCAGACCATGGGTGTTTCATCCCCTCATACAGGGGTAAAATCACTGATGATAAAACTGTCTCTTCATCCTCAGGAATGTCTAGTACATCTGCACAAACTTAAAGTCACGCTAGAGAAACAAGCTTTTTGTCGATTTCATTAAGCCTGCCCCAGGATGCACAGACTTTGTCTCCAGGAGTATTCTGAGGGGACAGTTTTTGTCGCTTTCCAAGATCCAAGCCAATATCTGTACAATTAAATGTTACATTCATGCGATACAGGCTGAGAAATAATCCACCCCTTGCGTAATGAGCAATTTTTGCATAATCTTAAAAACATCAATAACAAGTTTAATTACTGCTCATTGTAGTATTGATGACAGGTATCCAAAACCTAATTCCCTACTAAATTTCTGTAGGTAGAAGCAAAGATAAATAAATAAATATGGACAATCACAGGTTACTTCCAGAAATTATTTTATTGTTTTGTTAAGAGGTTATGAAACCCTTTTAGAGGCTTTTGCTGGACAATATAGATTTCTTTTAGTCAGGCCTTCCATTCCTCTTTGTTCAGTTCAATATTGTCCTCCATGAAGGATTTTTTGCTTTATTTTAAAACTAATAATAGGACTAGGGTGATAGTTCAGTGGGTAATGTGTTAGTCATGTAAATTTGTGAGGACCTGAGTTTAGATCTGGAAGTCAGACATAGCAGAACCCATCTGAAGTCCTAGTGCCTATATTCTAAGATCAGAGGCAGAAACAAGCAAATTTCTGGATGCTTACTACCCAGCTGCCTGGACCTAAAGTGGCAAACAATAAAAGACCCTCTACTAAATGAGGTATAAAGCAAGGATCAATACTCAAGGTCAAAATCCAGTTATGAAAAACAGAGAAGTCGACCAATGGAATCTAATAGAAGACCCGGATTTAACCCACAAACCTATGAACACCTGATTTTCGATAAAGGAGCTAAAAGTATACAATGGAAGAAAGAGAGCATCTTCAACAAATGGTGCTGGCAGAACTGGTTGTCAACCAGTAGAAGAATGAAAATAGATCCATATCTATCACCATGTACAAAACTCAAGTCCAAATGGATTAAAGACCTCAATATCAGTATGAATACACTGAAGCTGATAGAAGAGAAAGTGGAAAGTACTCTACAACATATGGGCACAGGAGACCACTTCCTACATATAACCCCAGCAGCACAGACATTAAGGACAACATTAAATAAATGGGACCTCCTGAAACTGAGAAGCTTCTGTAAAGCAAAGGACACTGTCACTAAGACAAAAAGGCAACCCACTGACTGGGAGAAGATCTTCACCAACCCTGCAACAGACAAAGGTCTGATTTCCAAAATATATAAAGAACTCAAGAAACTAGATGTGAAAATGCTAATTAACCCAATTTAAAAAAATGGGGCACTGATGATGTTTGTCATGTGAGATCATTAGTGGAGAGAAGAGTGGGGGACCAGAACAGACTCAGCCAAGGGCTCTTCCACTCCTGGCTGCTGTGCCAGTGTTTAGAAATTCATTTCTAGTGACTTCTTGTGGTTTTTATTTCCCCTTTTCAGTGTGTGTGTGTGTGTGTGTGTGTGTGTGTGTGGTTATGTACCTGTGTGCATCTGTGTGTATGTGCACAGGGTTTGAACTGCCTCCTTCCAGTACTGGTATACGGGTCTGACCAACTTACTTATACCAAAAGATACCTACAGTATCTATAAACTCAATCAACTATTACATATACACCTATATAATATATGTCTCAAAATGTATATGTCTAATATGATAGATATGATGATAGATTGCTAGATGATACATAGATAGATAAATAGATAGATAACAGAAGAGAAAACTAAAATCTCCAAATATCTTTGCATACTTATTTTTATTATACAAAGTTTACATACCTAATATACAAACATGTTCACTGTATAATGTTCTCTAAGCCAGAATAAAAAGACTTATTTTAAGAATAAAAAAAAATGGGACACTGAACTGAACAGAGAATTCTCAACAGAAGAAGTTCAAATGGCCAAAAGACACTTAAGGCCATGCTCAATCTCCTTAGTGATCAGGGAAATGCAAATCAAAACAACTTAGAGATACCATCTTACACCTGTCAGAATGGCTAAAATCAAAAACACCAATGATAGCCTTTGCTGGAGAGGTTGTGGAGTAAGGGGTACCCTCATCCACTGCTGGTGGAAATGCAAACTTGTGCAACCACTATGGAAAGCAGTGTGGCGGTTTCTTAGGAAATTTGGGATCAACCTACCCCAGGACCCAGCAATACCACTCTCGGGAATATACCCAAGAGATGCCCTATCATACAACAAAAGTATATGCTCAACTATGTTCATAGCAGCATTGTTTGTAATAGCCAGAACCTGGAAACAACCTAGATGCCCTTCAATGGAAAAATGGATGAAGAAAGTATGGAATATATACATATTAGAGTACTACTCAGCAGTAAAAAACAATGACTTCTCGAATTTTGCATGCAAATGGATGGAAATAGAAAACACTATCCTGAGTGAGGTAAGCCAGACCCCAAAAGAGGAACGTGGAATGTACTCACTCATAATTGGTTTCTAGCCATAAATAAAGGACATTGAGCTTATAATTTGTGATCCTAGAGAAGCTAAATAAGAAGGTGAACCCAAAGAAAAACATATAGTTTTCCTCCTGGATATTAACCTTTATCAGGCGATGAAAGGAGACAGAGACAGAGACCCACATTGGAGAACCGGACTGAAACCCCAAGGCCCAAATGAGGAGCAGAAGGAGAGAGAGCCCGAGCAAGGAACTCAGGACTCCGAGGGGTGCACCCACACACTGAGACAATGGGATGATCTTTCGGGAACTCACCAAGGCCAGCTGGACTGGGTCTAAAAAAAGCATGGGATAAAACCGGACTCGCTGAACATAGCGGACAATGAGGGCTGCTGAGAAGTCAAGAACAATGGCACTGGGTTTTGATCCTACTGCACTTAATGGCTTTGTGGGAGCCTAGGCTGTTTGGATGCTCACCTTATTAGACCTGGAAGGAGGTGAGAGATCCTTGGACTTCCCACAAGGCAGGGAACCCTGACTGCTCTTCGGGCTGCTGAGGGAGGGGGAGTTAATTGGGGGAAGGGGAGGGAAATTGGAGGCTGTGGCGGGGAGGAGGCATAAATCTTTAATAAATAAATAAATTTTTAAAAAAAGAAAAAAAATCCAGTTATGACTCAGATACCATTGTGCAAACATGCCCATATTTATACACATAAATATTTGTGTTCTGCATATACATACATTTCACATACACACCTTAAAAATTTCAGTGATAGTATTTATTTTGGGGAGTTATAACTCTAAAGAGGATAAAAGATAAAAATTTTAGCAAGATTTTGTATACTTAAAAATTATTAAAATTGAGCAGGGGTAGTACACCTGCTTTGCCTTCATAAAAGCTGGACTCCTCCATTGCTATAGAATTGTAATTTATTAAAATGTGAGAAAGCTTAATAGCCTAATTTAAAGTATAATTAAAGTTTGATTACTTCAAAATTTTCTGTTTCTGAATTCTGGTCAAGAACATACCCTTTACATATATATCTATATTTCTTAACACACACACACACACACATACATACACATATGCATACATGTATATGCTTCCCTTTTTAAACATGTGTTTGAATTTTTACAGCAATTTTATACTACTAAAATATTTTTATCGTAGTTTGAAATTGTCATTCTACTAAGAATTGGAAGAAAATAATAAAAGGTAATATTTACCATAGATACTATGAGAAGGCCTGATTGTAGTTTGAAATTGTCATTCTATTAAGAAATGGAAGAAAAAATAAAAAATAATATTTACCATAGGTACTATGAGAAGGCCTGATTTTAATTTGTTTCATCTTGAAAAATGTTAAACTTTATATTTTAGAATATTTCTTCACTCTGGGAGAAATTTCTTTTATAACAGAGTTCTCTTTAGCCCTCCCCTAATAAGATCTTCCATTGCTAGGGTGTATTTACCAAAAGCGATGAGCCAAAATTAACATAGTATTTTTAACTGAAGCGTGTGTTTTAGTCAGGCAGCCTTTTCCCCACATAATGTCCTATTTTGTCCTGAGATCTTAATGAACAGGGAAAAGAACTTAGTCCACATTCTATAAATTTATTCCTGAAACTAAAAGTAAACTCAAAAACTTAGGCCTGGAAATTAAGGGATAGAGGACTGAGGGTGTAATTCAATGGGAAAGTACTTGCCTGACATGTACCAGCCACTGGGTTCAAGCCTTTGCCCTTCTCTGTCTCAAAAAAAATTTAGTTGACTTCTCATTTCTTCGCACCAGCTTTTGAAGTAAGCATTCATTATAACTGCTTGCTTTCCTTGTTCATGAGTTCCTCTGCTCCTTAAACTTCTCAGTATCTTCTGCTTATTCTCCAGTACTCTTGCCATTGTCCTAGTAAGATTTTCATTTTTCACAAAGCACACAATGTCCATGGGGGATGGCTCCAGACCATTTTGAGGATACTGAAAGTTATATATATTCAAGTCAGTCATATAAAATGGTACTGTATTTTTATACAACTTACACACTGCCTACCATATACTTTATATTACCTGTGGGTTGCTTACAATGCTTAACAGAACATAAATATACAACATTTGTTATCACAATGTATTGTTTGGGTAAATAAGTATAAGCAGCACTGGTTCATTGCAGATATACTTTTTGCCCCAAACATATTTCTGTTGGGATGCTAGGATCCAGACAAGATGGGTAGACTATCACATGCACACAGGAGATTTGCACTTTGAATCTGGAACTGCATTTTACTAGTGGAAATCCAGGAAAATGACAGTCGACAGTTCACCCTCCGGCTGGAATGGTACTCCTAGCTTTGATTAGCAACCAAAGCAGAGACAGCATATTCCTTGAAAGAGCAGCAGAGCCAATATCTCAGGTCAGAGTCCCACTCATGACATCATTTAACAATAAGAGATTTTAGTTTCTAGTGTCCAGACAGCATTATAGAACGGGCCCTGAGGCAGGACAGTATTCCTGTCTGATTCATGTATTTCAATTATCAGGGAGTACCAAATACTTTGAATTCTGAAAGTCATTCCAACTTCACTTCTGATTTGCTGCCATGATTTAAAGCACTGGAACATCTCACTTCTATGACTGAAATGTGCTGAGAGGGAATGATGGCAAAACTATAATGAGATGTTCTGAAACACTTGCTGACACTTGCAGTCATGAGAGCTATATGAAATAATGTAAGAGGAAATTTTATAGGGAGAAACAAGGAGTACTGTGCCCTTCTACTCTTGGAAGATGGCTATAAATAAAAAATACTCTATTTAATTTATCCTATAAGTAGGGATTCAATAATGATAAGCAATTCCTTCTTAAAATGCTGTCCTTTACCAAGCCTCTTTGACTTCTTGTGTTTTTGTTTCTTACAACTAAAAATTTTGAGTGTAATGTTAAAATTCAGAAAAAGTAAACAAGATACAGTAAAAGACTGAGGAATTTAAAATGATTTAAAAGGAATTCAATGAAGCAGTATGGAGATAGCATGTCTGGCAGTAAAATGTAGATTTTACTTATTTTTGTAGTTTTATTTTAAGTTTTAAAAAAGAAAACAATTTATTTTCATTTTATATCCCAATTCCAGTCCCCACTCTCTCATTTATTCCCATTCCCTCTACCTACTCTCCCACTCTCCATCATCCATTCCTCACAGGGATAGGGCACACTGCTTTGGGGAAGATACAAGGCCCTCTCTACTATATCTAGGCTTAGCAAGACATGCATCCAAAGAGAAGAGGTTCCAAAAAAGTCAGTACAAGGAGTAGGGATAAATCCCGGTACCACTGTCTGATGTAGGAGTCCCCTCTGTGTGCTGTGACTACCATTAATGAATAAAGAAATTGCCTTGACCTGTTGATAGGGCAGAACTTAGGTAGGTGGAGAGGACTGGACTGAATGCTGGGAGAAAAAAGGGCAGAGTCAGAAACACCATGGATCTGTCACCTGAGATAGACGTAATGAATCTTTGCTGGTAGGCCATGACCTTATGGTGATACACAGATTACTAGAAATGGGTTAAACCAAGATATAAGAGTTAGCCAATAAGAAGTTGGAGCTAATGGGTTAAGCAGTGATTTAATTAATACAGTTTCTGTGTGGTTATTTTGGTTCTGGGTGACAGAACATCTGTCAGTGGCCCCACAGTCTGCCGCAGCCATACAACTATCACCCACATTCAGAATATCTAGTTTGGACCTATGGTATTTCCTTCCCTGTCTGTCTGGAGTTGCTGAGCTCCAATTAGCTCAGGGAAAGTATATCAGTGGGTGAACCCATCATAGTCTTGACCTCTTTGCTCATATTCTCACTCCTCTCACACTTCAACTATACTTTGGGAGCTCAGTCCAGTGCTCCGATACAGGTCTCTGCCTCTGTTTCCGTCAGTCTCTGGAGGAAGGTTTTATGGTGATGTTTAAGATATTCATCAGTCTGACTACAGGGCAAGGCCAGTTCAGGCACCCTCTCCTCTATTGCTTACGGTCTTGGCTGGGGTCGTGCATGTGGATTCCTGGGATTTTTTCCAGTGCCAGGTTTCTTTCTAGCCCCATAGTGGCTCCCTCAATCAAAATATCTCTTTTCCTGCTCTCACCTCTGTCCTTCCTCCATCTCGAATATTCCATTCCCTTAAGTTCTCCTCCCACTCCCCATTCTCTCCTCATCCTCCCCTTCCACCCTTCCTACTCCCCCCACCCTCATGCTCCCAATATTCTTAGGCTATTCTGTATATTTCTTCTTATAGTGGTATCTATGTATATTTTTCTTAGGGTTCACCTTGTTACCCAGCTTCTCTAGAATCATAAACTATAGGCTCAAAATCTTTTGTTTACAGATGTTATCCACTTATGAGGGAGTACATACCAAGTTCATCTTTCTGGTTTTGGGTTACCTCAATCGGAATGGTTTTCTCTAGTTCCATCCATTTGTGTGCAAATTTCAAGATGTCATTATTTTTTTGTCACTAAATAGTACTCTAATGTATAAATGTGCCACATTTTCTTTATCCATTCTTTGGTTGAGGGACATTTAGGTTGTTTCCTGGTTCTGGTATTACAAATAATGTTGCTATGAACATAATTGAAAAAATGTCCTTATAGTATGATTGAGCACTTTGAGGTGATATGCTCAAGTGTGGCATTTCTGGGTCTTGAGGTAGGTTGATTCTCAAGTTTCTGAGAAACTGCCAAAATGAAACTGCCAATCACCAATGTTAGCTTATGCCAAAAAAGGATGTGGAGTAAGTGGAACACTCATCTATTGCTGGTGGAAATGCAAACTCATAACTAGCACAATTACTTTGGAAAATGTAGACTTTAGAATATATAATGGAAAAAATACAATTAGCTGGCCTTATTATAAATGTACTTATCTAAAAGGGCAAACAAAAAATCCATCAGAGAAAAAGAGGTACCTCCTGATCTTGCATCACTTTATGATTTGGGAGAATATAAGGAAAGGATGCAAATATATATTATGTGTGCATGGGGGTATACACATGACACTATAGAACAGGAATGTCTTAAAATACACACAAGTGTCAGTGCTGCATTGCAAGTATTGTGCCTTTTATAAAATGACATGGGAGGCTGGAAAGATGTCCCAAAAGAGTATGTACTGCCCACATAGAGAGGCAAGTTCAGTTGCCAATATCCATGGGAGGCAGCTCACCACCACCTGTAACTCCAATTTATGTAGCTCCAGAGAATCTAATATTCTCTTCTGTCCTTCACAGGAATTGTACATACCACACATAACAACAAGCATGTAAATAAAGTTAAAATTAAATGAAATTCTTAAAATGATACAGTTTCAAACTTGAGTTAACATTGATAATAATCTATTCTTTTAAGACAATTAATAAAAAATGATCAGCAAAATACATTTTGAGACTGTAACCACAGAGCATATAATTTCTCTAGTCTGTAGATTCAAATTGCACAGAAATAGAGGAGAGAAAAACAATGATACATTTTTCTCTTAACTTCTTTCAAAGACTTTTAATGCTCACTGCAAAATTAGGCCAACAAGGGTAAAATATAACAAATTTACTTTGAAAGTTTGGAGTCCTCAAGAATGAAGGTTCAGAGACCTGGAAGAGATTGTGAAATTTTGTGATTGGGTTCTGTGGAAAATGAACTTAGTTCAGTGCATAGGTGGAATGGAAGAAAAGAAAGGGAATGAGCAGAGGGAAATCCTCTAAGGTTGATCTATTTAGCCTCTTTAGTCACCACATGAAGCATTCTTCCCAACCACTACTAATGAAGGCCACAGGATACCCATCTCAAAATGGCTAGAGATAGGTCCTACTTAATGAAGTATGATAGATAATTATTTTATTACAAGGCCCACATGGAAAGTGATTGTTTCTATCTCTTTCCTAATGCTTGACAAAATGCTTGACAGAAACAATTTTTGGAAGGGTTATGACCCATCAGGGAGGGAATATCATGGCAACTCAAGTATGCAGATACTGATACTATTTCCATAGCACCCACACTCAGGATGTTGATGCTCAGCTTGCCTTATTCTTAATCTCCAATATAGTATCAAAACACATGAAATATTACTGCCCACAGCTATTCTGCAAAATCCCATCTTAGTATTTCCTCACAGAAAGATTTGCCTTCCTCCCAGATGATTTGTCTCCTAGTTTGTTCTAACTTCTGGCAAGATAGCAATCACTGTAACCAACACAGGGTCTTAAGGAGTGACATTATTTCTCCTGCATCCTTTTAAGTGATCTCTGGTGCCATTTACATCAGGAACTCTAACAACTGTATGATCTAATGAAATATCATCTATGATGTCACATCCAAATTCAAGGTTAAAAATATAGTAAGTAGTGTAATTTTTAAGCCAAAAATTTCTAAATACTCCTAGGAAAATAACAGGTATAACTATTATAGGTTGTAATATTGTTATATTGTGGATGTATTTTTGAGATGTCAGGACTAGAGAATGTTTTTGGAGATAACTCATACTTGTATTTGACACAGATTTTCTTTCTAGATTTAAGAACAAAAGAAGTATACTATGATATTAACATGAAGAATCCCCAAAAGCTCATATGTTGAAAGTTTGGTTTCTAGGGCAATGGTGTTCACAACTGAGCCTTTGTGAGGCTACTGGACCACAAAGGCTTTAACATTACAAAATGAATTGATATGCTTATTCATTGATGTATTAATGGCCTGTTAGGAGTCAGAGAAACAGAAGCCAAGCTGAATTAAAGAAATATGTCATAGGCCTCAAGATCTCAAAGGGTCACTGTTATCCTGAGACCCTTCTTCATTCTTTCTGCTTCCTAGAAACCACTATTAAGTAAGCATCTCTAATCTACCTAATGTTCTTTGTCACAAGTTTCCACTTCACCACAGTTCAGTAAACAAGAGAACAATAGAATTTCAGGCTCTGAAAACATTATCCTCAAACCCTTTCTAGTTTAAGTTGTTGTCCTTAATTATTTTGTCATAGTATCAAACACTAACAAAACATATTTTTAAAATAATTTTAAATGAAATTTATTAAATGAAGTTATGACTTCTCTGGCACCTTGGGGAATCCTTAACTTTCACTTCAAAGAACTCTTTCTATGAGGTTTTTCCACATTAGTGTCTCAGAAAAAAATATAAATGTATTTTGGGAAAGACAGATAATGACAGCCTTTTGAATTGGAGAATATGATGAGCCTCACATCTCAGTAATAGACCTTCCATCATAATTGTTTTCAGGGATGTAAGGGAAGTTTCTCACTCAAACCCTGTGATTATTTTAGTGCAACTGTTGTGTCCTGTTGCCATATAACTTGTTCCACAACATCTCCTAAGAAGTCATTAGAGTAAATGGTGAGGTAGAATTAAAACTCTCTGCTATTTGATATTCCTTACATATTAAGAAGTCTTTGTTATACTAGCCATGCTTTGCTTTGTGATGTCATTAGGTAGAAAAGAGGGATGATGAAGTATAGGTGTCTGTTCATGATACACATAATATGAAGGACAAAGAGAGAAGTTTGGAAAGCATCACCTTGAAGTTCGGGATCTCTAGGATAGTCTTGGTTTAGGCAAATGGGGTTACTCAAACATTGTTAACCTTGATGTTTTTATATTGTAGTCAATATCTACCTTTGATGTTTATAATAAGAATTTGTATATAGTGGAAGTAAAACTTTTGTGTTGTGCATGTTTGCATATGTGTGGGTAGATGTATATGTTTGCATGCGCGTGGAAGCAATAATGTCAACCTCTGGTGACATTCCTCAAGAGCTTTCTAATTTGTCTTATAAGTTCTACCACTGGAATGTGAGATTCACTATTTAAACTAGACTGATTGACCAGCAATGTCTTATTCCAAGACCTGCAGTCTCCACCTCTCCAGTACTGGGTTTACAAATGGGTGCTTCATGGCCACAATTTTACTGGGTTAAAAAGCTCCCAAAAGAACTAAGGTGCTCATCTTGCAAAGAAAGCACATTAACAAATGAGGTAATCTACCACCACTCATATGACAAGACTCTTGACAACATCTTACACAGATTCCCCACTTACTACCCCATGAATGCTGGGATGTTCCCTAATATTTTCATTCCTGTAGCAGAATAATATATGCCATCAAAAATATAACAATAGGAATTCAGAAAAGTTCATCTGAAAAATCTGTTCCTTGGGCAGTGCATAAGGACGCCTTTGATTTTTTTGAGTTAATCTTGTTGGCACCAAGATGTTCAGTTCCTAGGAATTGGAACCCTATCTTGTGTAAAACAAAGCACAAGATGGTTTGAATGCATAGGGCCCGAAGGGCAAATAGGAAGACTAAGGCCATATATAGCCAATATTGCAATAAATTTATGGGGCTGTGACCTGCTACAGCAATGGAATACCCAGATTAACATTCCTGAAGTTCCACGAACTCATAATTCTGGGAAAGATATGATGAGGTATTATGGAAAAAGGTCACCAGCCATTCAGGCTGTACATGAACATACAGCAAATACCAAACCTTTAGAGGTACCAACAGCCCTACCTTTAAAATGGCTAATTGAGAAGCCAATATGGATAAACAGTGGCCTCTAGCTGAAGATAAATTACAGGCATTGGAACAGCCCTTGGAATTCTCCTGTGTTTGTTGTAAAAAAGAAATCTGGTAAATGGAGAATGGTGACAGATCTAAGAGCTGTCAACAAGGTAATTCAACCTATGGGCCCACTACAATCTGGAATTCCTTTTTTTTTTTGGTTTTTTTTTGAGACAGGGTTTCTCTGTAGCTTTGGAGCCTGTCCTGGAACTAGCTCTGTAGACCAGGCTGGTCTCGAACTCACAGAGATCCGCCTGCCTCTGCCTCCCAAGTGCTGGGATTAAAGGCGTGCGCCACCACCGCCCGGCAGAATCTGGAATTCCTTTGCCTTCTCTATTACCAAAAGGATGGCCTCTTATAGTTATTGATTTGAAAGACTGTTTTTTTTTAATATACCTTTAAAAGAAAAGGATAGAGAAAAATTCGACTTCACATTGCCTACTTATAATAATTCTCAGTCTAATAGGAGATATCAATGGACTGTCCTCCTCAGGGGATGCTCAATAGTCCTACATTGTGCCAATATTTAGTAAGTAAGCCATTGGAAATAATTTGTAAGCAATTTCCCAAGTCCATAATTTATCATTACATGGATGATATTTTGTTGTCTGATTCAAATAAAGATACTTTAGAAAGGATGTTTGAAGAAATAAAGTCTTGCCTAAAGGGGGATTACAAACTGCCCCTGAAAAGATTCAAGGAGGAAATTCTATCAATTACCTAGATTACAGAATAGGGTTAGAGAAAATTAAAACGCAAAAGGCACAAATTAGGGGAGACCGGTTAAAGACTCTTAATGACTTCCAAAAATTGTTAGGAGACATTTCCAGTCTATGACCAGCTGCTGGGATAACACCTGATCTAATAGTTCATTTAAACAAAACCTTAGATGGTGATAAAGATTTGAATAGTCCAAGAAAACTGACAGCTGAAGCAGAAAAGGAACTGACAATGATTGAGGAAAAATTACAGGAGGCACATATGGATAGGGTGAACACAAATCTTAGCTGCATCCTAGTCATATTGCCTTCCAGAATTTCTCCAACAGGGATTTTAATGCAGAGAGAAGATATTGTTTTAGAGTGGATATCTATACCTAATAAACCAAGTAAAAAATTAAAAACGTATGTGGAAAAAGTCTCTGAGTTAATTATAAAAGGTAAGCTGAGACTTCGTCAACTAGCAGGTATAGACCCAGCAGAAATTATAGTGCCTTTTACTACTGAAGAAATAAAAAAGTTATGGGAAGACAATGAACCATGGCAAAGAGCTTGTGCTATTTTTTTTGGGAGAAATTAATAGCAACTATCCCGAAAGTGGTAGACTTAACCTCATAAAGAGAACTTCTTGGATTCTTCCTAGAATTGTACGTGATGCTCCAATAACTGGAGCTCGTACGTTCTATACTGATGCAAATAAATCAGGGAAAGCAGGCTACAAGTCAGATGAATTGAGTAAAGTGGAACAAAACCCTTATAATTCTGTCCAGAAGGCAGAATTATATGCCATTCTTATGGTGCTAAGGGATTTTAAAGAACCTCTTAATATAGTTACAGATTCACAATATGCAGAAAGAGTTATCTTGCATATTGAAATCGCTGAATTTATACCAGTTGCCACAGAGTTGACTTCATTGTTTATACAGGTACAAGATATAATCAGGAACAGGCTTTGTCCGATGTACATAACACACATCTGGTCCCATACAGGTCTGCATGGTCCTCTAGCACAAGGCAACGCTGAGATTGATCAATTATTGATTGAAAGTGTGTTGCAGGCCTCAGAATTTCATAAGAAGCATCATGTCAATAGTAAAGGCCTAAAGAAAGAATTTTCCATTACATGGCAACAAGCTTAGGACATTATAAAGAGATATCCTCCTTGTTCTTTCTATAATCAAACACTGTTGTCTGCAGGGAGTAACCCAAAGGGTACTAAGAGAAATGAAATCTGGCAGATGGATGTGTTCCACTTAATGGAATTTGGTAAATTAAAATATTTACACCACACCATAGACACGTATTCAGGTTTTCAATGGGCTACCGCACCGAGCTCAGAAAAAGCTGATTCAGTAATCACACATTTATTGGAAGTTATGGCCATCATGGGTATACCTTCACAAATAAAGACAGATAATGGTCCAGCATATGTATCTAAGAAAATGAAATGCTTTTTTGCTTATTATAATATAAAACACATTACAAGTATACCAAATAATCCTACAGGTCAGGAAGTTTATAGAAAGATCAAATCATACTATAAAGGACATGCTGAACAAACAGAAAGGGATTGAAAATACCCGCAGAAATAGATTACATAATGCTTTATTAACCTTGAATTTTCTTAATGCTAATGAGAAAGGACTGACAGCAGCAGAAAGACATTGGATAATGGAAAAGTCTGCTAAACTAAATCAACCGATTTATTTCAAAGATGTGCTGACCTCTCAATGGAACCCAGGATATGTGCTACATTGGGAAAGGGGTTTTGCTCTTGTTTCCACAGGAGAAGAAAAATTGTGGATACCATCAAAATTAATATAGGTTTGATTTGAAGAGGAGAAACCTCTTGGAAAGGAGAAATGACAACTCATCCACAATGATGATATTCATACAGGTGGTAAGAAAAACATATAGAATGGGGGCAAGGTTCTCTTCTTTTTTTTATGTGGGGCTTTTTCTAAGGTCTTTTTTTTAAATTTTTTTATTGAAAAAAAATCATCTGCCTCCTCCCCGCCTCTCATTTCCATCCCCCTCCCCCCGCTCCTCTTCCCCTCCCCCCACTTCTCTTCTCCTCCCTCTCCAGCCCCAAGAGCAGTCAGGATTCCCTGCCCTGTGGAAAGTCCAAGGTCCTCCCCACTCCATCCAGGTCTAGGAAGGTGAACATCCAAACTGTCTAGGCTCCCACAAAGCCAGAACATGAAGTAGGATCAAAACCCGAGCCATTGTCCTTGGCCTCTCGTCCGCTCTCATTGTCCACCATGTTCGGAGAGTCAGGTTTTATTTCATGCTTTTTCAGTCACAGTCCAGCTGGCCTTGGTGAGCTCCCAATAGATCAGACCCACTGATCAAATGGCCAAAAGACACTTAAGGTCATGCTCACCCTTCTTAGTGATCAGAGAAATGCAAATCAAAACAACTTTGAGATATCATTTTACACCTGTCAGAATGGCTAATATCAAAAACACCAAGGATAGCCTTTGCTGGAGAGGTTGTGGAGAAAGGGGTACTCTCATCCATTGCTGGTGGGAATGCAAACTTGTGCAACCACTTTGGAAATCAGTGTGGCGGTTTCTCAGGAAATTTGGGATCAACCTACCCCTGGACCCAGCAATACGACTCTTGGGAATATACCCAAGAGATGCCCTATCATATGACAAAAGCATTTGTTCAACTATGTTCATAGCAGCATTATTTGTAATAGGCAGAACCTGGAAGCAACCTAGATGTCCTTCAATGGAAGAATGGATGAAGAAAGTGTGGAATATATATACATTAAAGTACTACTCTGCGGTAAAAAACAATGACTTCTCGAATTTTGCATGCAAATGGATGGAAATAGAAAATACTATCCTGAGTGAGGTAACCCAGGGTTCTCTTCTTATCTCGACAGGAAAACACTCATCTTTGAAAAATTCAAGGGACCCTGGATGTTTGGATACTGACAGAAGGAAAAACGCCTTCCCAATAGGAACTATCAAGAAAACTGAATAGGTTGTGTAAGTAAAATATATTAAACCATATTTCTAAATTTATAGAGCTGGTTTTGAAGTTGGACTCTGGCTCAGTCCCTCTCCAATTCCAAGCCTGTTGGTAAGAGAAAAACCCAGAGTTTCTGGAGTTTCTGTCTCATGTCAAGAGCCATGATATGGGACAGAAAGAAATAATGAGTTTAGAAAACATCTTTGCTTTTCTTCATATCTATCATACTTTTCATTGAATATATCTATCATGCCTTTCATTGAATATATATATATATATGTCTATATATATATATATGTCTATATGATTAATTTTTAAGTTTTTCACAATGAACAATGAGTTTTTCCTGAAGTGACATTTGAAGTTTCCAGGAAGAAGATGGGGCCCCACAACAACAATTCCACCTGGTTGATATGACGTCATGATACTGATAGCGCTACTACAAGACCTGTTTTGGGTATCAGCTGCACAAGACAGTTCCAACTTGGTTAGCTGAAATGGTGCACATCTTATACAGCATTCTGGCCAGACCTGCACAAAATACTCAGAGACTATTTGCAATTTTAAAAGACATTGATCTTGAAATTTAACCATCATTTTACTTTCACAGGATTCCCCAGAAAGAACATGGCCCCCATGACAGCTGGAAGTAATTCTAGAGAACGACGTCCCCTCTCCCAGTAAAGTTTGCCCTTGGGTTTAGGGACATCATTTAGGGGTTGATTATAATTAGTATACAGTTGAGGGTTGAGGGAGGAATTTTATAAGCTCAGGGATCATTTGAAAAAAAAAGAGGGATAATGGGATGATGGGATAATAGATTGGTACTTGTTGGTACTTGTGAGTTATTGTTTTGAGACAAATGTATTGGTATCGATTCTTATATATTGATACAAAGTGAAATTATATTGACTATTGTATGCAAGCATGTTTCTACCTCTTTTTAAAACATTTTTTATGCATTGACATATATTGTATTGATATATATTATATATATTTACCATATTGCAGTGTACATTTGAACCTCTGATTAAGATACTTACATATTGTTTGTGTATTGATATATATTTACGATACTGCAATGTATATTTGTACATTGTTTATATTTGGAGGTCATTGTCCTCATTTGTTTCACAGTCGTTTATTGTCTTAGTCTTTAAGTTAGACAGGTATTGAGAATTATATAGATCAATAGTATTCTAAGTTTGTCATTTATATATAATTAGACTAATCAGGTTCTTTAGATACATAGAGATTATACTCAGTATAGATAGATAATCTTCAACCTCTTCAAAGAACTATAGAAAATGGTCTTTAATCTAACTCAGAGTTTTGTGGTAGTGAAACACAATTGCTTCTGGCAACACCACTCTATTCCTGAGAGAATGTTGAGCACCAAAGACACTCCACATGGAGCCTTTCTTCTTGGCTGAACTGGCCTTTGGGAAAAGAAATGCCCATACCTCAACCACTGACAGAGATACAGAGTATCCGTGAATGGATAAAACAGGACTGTCATATCCTGCCAAGACAGGGTAAGATAGTTTTGACAAGTTACTTCCCTTTGAAAATGGTATGTCAGTTATGTTAGCCAAAGTTGGTTGCTTCAACACTGCAAATGTGACCTTGGGTGATTGCCCAGGTAGCTGGTTGTCTCTGTGATTTGTTGCATGTTTTGGAAGCTGTTTGATTGCACTTCCTATTTGCTCAGTTAACATTATTTTCCTTCTCAGATCTTCGATGGGGTTGAAGTCTTTATAAATGTAGTTACTTTCCACTCATGACTTGGCCAAGCTATTTATTATACAAGACCTAAGCTAGTTAGAATAGGATATTTGTACTTATTGTATATAATTTCATAGTAGGTTTAGAACTCTCTTACTTAAACAAAGGGGTGAGGTGTTGCAGGAGGTCCTTCCGCTCCTCAAGCCAATAGCCGCTGAGATACCAGCCCATTGGGGTGTGGTCTCTCTCTTTTAAAAAGCAGCACTTCCCTCCTCACTCTCTCTTACTTCCTGCTTCGCTTCTGGTGACTAGACTTCCTTCCTGATTGCTCAGAGGGATGCCGTCTGGGACAGTGATCTGTAAGTTTTTTCCCCTTTAAATAAATAACCATTCTACTAATCATAATTCCAAACTGGTGTGGGATTGTGACTTATGCCTTCGCCTTCATCTTGGCGCCCAACATTACTGAAAGTGTTTATGAGTTGTAGAAGTTTCTTGGTAGAAATTTTGGGATTGCTTATGTAAACTATCATATCATCAGCAAATAGTGAGAGTTTGACTTCTTCCTTTCTGATTTGTATCCCTTGGATCTCCTGTTGTCTTATTGCTCTAGCTAGGACCTCAAGAACTATATTGAATAAATATGGAAAGAGTGGACAAGTTTGTCTTGTTCCTGATTTCTATGGGATTGCTGGGAGTTTCTCTCCATTTAGTTTAATGTTGGCTGTTTGCTTGCTGTATATTGCCTTTATTATGTTTAGGGATGTTCTTTGTATCCCTGCTCTCTCCAAGACTTTTATTATGAAGGGATGGTGTATTTTGTCAAAAGCTTTTTCAGGATCTAATGAAATGATCATGTGGTTTTTATTATTTAGTTTGTTTATATGGTGGATTATGTTGGCAGATCTTCATATGTTAAACCATCCCTGCATCTCTGAGAAGAAGCCAACTTGATCAGACGGCCTCCTGTACACAGATGATAAAAGGGCTGGAAAAGATATCAGAGAAACATCACCCTTCACAATAGCTACAAATAGCATAAAATATTTCGTAGTAACTCTAACCAAACAAGTGGAAAATGTGTGTGACAAGAACTTTAAATCTTTGAAGAAAGGAATTGAAAAAGACACCAGAAAGTGGAAAGATCTCCCATGCTTTGGGTAGGTAAAATTAACATAGTAAAAATGGAAATCTCACAGATTCAATGCAATGCCCATCAAAATCCCAGAAAATTCTTCATAGAACTCAAAAGAATGGTACTCAACTTCATATGAAAAAAGCAAAAAACCCAGGATAGTCAAAACAATCCTGTACAATAGAATAATTTCTAGAGGCATCAAATTCTACTACAGGGCTATAGTATTGAAAACATACTGGTATTGACATAAAAACAGACAGGAGTACCAATGGAACTGAATCAAAGATCTGAATTTTAATCCACACACCTTCCAACACCCAATGTTTGAGAAAACCAAGAAATATCAATGGAAAAATGAAGGCATATTTAACAAATGGTGCTGGCATAACTGGATATAAGCATGTAGAAGCGTGAAAATAGACTCATATCTATCACCACGCATAAAAATCAAGTCCAAATGTATCAAAGAACTCAATATAAAGCCAGCCACACTGAAACTCATAGAAGAGAAAGTCAGAGTACCTGAACACATTGGCATAGGAGACCACTTCCTAAATATAACCCCAGCAGCGCTGACACTGATAGAAACAATTAATAAATGGGACCTCCTGAAACTGAAAAGCTCTGTAAATCAAAGGACATGGTCAACAAGACAAAATGACAGCATACAGAATAAGAACAAATAAAGAACTCAAGAAACTGGTCATGAAAAGAACAAATAATCCAATTTAAAAAATGGAGTACAGACCTAAGCAGAGAACTCTCAACAGAGGAATCTAAAATGGCTGAAAGACACTTAAGGAAATGTTCAACATCCTTAGTCATCAGAGAAATGCAAATCAAAACAACTGAGATTCCATCTTATAACTGTAAGAATGCCCAAAATCAAAAACACTGATGACAACTTAAGCTGGAGAGGTTGTGGGGAAAAGGGAATACTTGTGCATTTCTGGTGGGAATGCAAGCTGGAACAGCCCATTTGGATGTCAATATAGCAATTTCTCAGAAAATTAGGAAACAACCTTTCTCATGAACCAGTAATAGCACTTTTGGGTATACATCCAAGGATGTTCAATTGTGCCACAAGAACATGTGCTCAACTATGTTCATAGCAGCATTGTTTGTCATACCCAGAACCTGGAAACAACCTAAATGCCCTTCAATCAAAGAATGATAAGTAAAATGTGGTACATTTACACAATGGAGTACTACACAGAAGAAAAAATAACGACATCCTGAATTTTTCAGGCAAATGGATGGAGCTAGAAAACATCATTCGAGTGAGGTAACCTAGATTCAGAAAGACAATTATCACATGTACCCACTCATAATTGGTTTTTAAACATAAACCAAAGAAAACCAGCCCACAAATCTCAATCCCAGAGATCCTAGACAACAAAGAGGACCCTAAGAGAGACATACATAGATCTAATCTACATGGATAGTAGAAAAAGACCAGATTTCCTGAGTGAATTAGGAGCATGGGGACCTTGGGATGGGGTTGAAGGGGAGGGTGTAATAGGGAGAGGAACAGAGAAAAATGTAGTAAAAATCAGTAAAAAATTTAAAAAGGATGTTTTTGAGTGATCATTTTAAGTACCTGCAGGGATGCATACTTTGACAACCGAACAGGTGATACTTGTGAATGGAAAATACATATTCATAAAAGAAATCTCCTAACTCTTGCTCCATTTCACAAATGAGATGGCTTGAGAACTCCAGAGACATTTATTGGTGGAAGAGCACCCATTCTACTTCAAATGGTAAGCTTGTCTTTGTTTTTATTTTTATTTTTTATTTTTTGTTTGGTTTTTGGTTTTTCAAAACAAGGTTTCTCTGTAGTTTTGTGCCCTGTCCTGGAACCCTGTAGACCAGCCAGGTCTTGAGAGATTTGCCTGCCTCTGCCTCCCAAGTGCTGGGATTAACAGTATGTACCACCACTACCCAGTCCTGCCTTTGTTTTTAATACTTTTATAAATACTTCTCATATTTGGAATTCTTCATACCTGCCTTTGTTTCAGTGGACAATGTTACTTTAGAAATAAGGTCATTTTGTCTATGTTTTGCTTTTATTGGTTAATGAATAAAGAAACTGTCTTGGCCTGATAGGACAGAATGGAGTTAGGCAGGGAGAACTAAAATGAATGCTGGGAAGAAAACGGTGAGTCAGTGAGATGCCATGGAGTTGCTTCCAGAGTCAGACATGCCAAAATTTTGCCAATAATCCACTGCCACATAGTGATACACAGATTAATGGAGATGGGTTAAATTAATATGTAAGAGTTAGCCAATAAGAAGCTAGAGCTAATGGGCCAAGCAGTGATTTAAATAATGCGGTTTCTGTATGATTATTTTGGGTGTAAGCTAGCCGGGTGGCTAGAAACCAACAAGCAGCCTCCCACTACCTTAATGCATTTGCCTGTGTGGGTAGACATACATGTATATTGCTAATCACAATATCCAGAAGATAGTATTGGATCCCCTGAAGCTAGAATAAAAGCACAGCTGACATGAATGCTGGGAACCAAACTGTGGACCTCTGAAATAGCAGCAAGGACTGAACCTACACACTGAGCCACACTACATACCAGTTTCAAATGACACTTAGAGCTTATATTTAAAGCAAGTCTGTGATACTTAATAATTTATCTGAAAGCATATACACATACATATATACACAAATACATAATTCTTGCACACTCACACACAGACATATGAATATGTCATTTTATTAATTATTTGTGTTATTCTCATGTTAATCTGTCAACTGTTAAACTAGCCTATCCTAACAAATACCTATGAAGGGCAAAGAAAAAATAATTTCCCTTCTCTTACCTGTCTTAGTTGTGCCATTAGTGAATAAAAAAGAACTGTATCTGCTTTTCCTTCTTTGCAAAATGAGTTGATGTCTGCAAAGTGCTTGTCATCACACCTGTCACACATGTCAACTGTCATTATGAACGCATGTTGAGCTTTGAGCACAGTGCTTAACACCTGACAATTATTCAGTCAATGGCAACTATTTATACACCAAGTCTGGAATTTGTATTACTAGAAATAAAGAAAATATGGATAATGACAGGGCAAATTTGATAAATAAGACTGGAAGCCTTGCTATTGCCAAAACAAGCCTCAGCTTAGTGATTATGGTTAAGCTGGTAGGATTCAGGAAAGATGAAACTATGAGGCAAATGAAGTCATCCTTCAGATGACAAGTAAATGGTTTTAGTAAATATGAAGTTGCTTATCTCACCATCTAAAAAGCAAAGAGAGGAAAAATGGTCAGCTCCTCAAACCTGTCAATTTAAACTAGAATGATAATGAACTTCATTCTGCTTTAATCTTTACAACAACAACAACAACAAAAAATCTCAAAAGAGATAGATTCATGGTTTGTTGGTTACTCAGCTTTCTTCATCCCCTCTTCTGCCCACGAAGAAAGTAGGTTCTGCGGTATGGGAAAGCAGTAGTGAGATCATAGTGGAGAATTGCAAATAAGCCAGCTAAGATGTGTTTCTGTAACAAGAATACAGAAATATGCAATGCAGAAACTGTTGGTGTCCTATCAAAGCAGATAAAACTGACAGCAGCTGAAGGTACTCTAGGGCTTGCTAGAAATGTATGTATAGCCTAAACTGTAGTTGGTAACCCAGCTTTCACTACTATAAAGACTATGTTCTATATCAATCTTAATCCTAGAATGTTTCTCTCGCATAGACTTTAATTTGAACTCTTTGCAATAAGCATCTACTATTTCTTTTAAGTCTTGATTTTATTTTATGTGTCTGAGTGCTCTGTCTTTATGCATATCTGTGCATGACATACACGTCTGGGGCCCACAGAGGATTGAAGCTGTCTTCAGATTCCCTAAAATGAGTTATTGATGGTTGTGAGTCTCCACATTGGTTCTGGGAATTGAACCCAGGACTTTTACTAGAGTAACCAGTGTTGCTAACAACTGAGCAACTCCCCAATCCATAATAGTCCAAATTGAATTAGATGCTGAGAAAGTAAGGGTAAGAAAAAAGCAATTTGTTATTCTTCTCCATTCGCATGAAAACATGATTTGTCCACAATATTTCATTTGTTCAAAATGCATCTATAACTATTCCTGCAGGTTTACCAAGTTTCTATTTTATTAATCAAATGTCCCACAGGAAATGTGAATTTTTTATAATTCCAGGAATACCTCAAGAAACCATGATTAATTTATTCAACTTAAATAATTTTCTGATAACAATATTGGAGTTATTATTATGTGTGGAAATGCAACTAATACCCTAGTCTAGGAAAGAAAAGGTCATGATAGTTATTGACTTTTGTGTTAGAATGGAGTATATGGGTGATGCTAACTTTGAAATCTTTTATTTAGGGCTAAGTTGCTATGCAGAAGACTTGAAATGTCTCCGAACATGTTTGAAGTATATTCCATAGAAGTTTATGAATTGAATGGGTCAAAAGGTGCACCTCCCCGACAAAATACTCTCTGAATGACAATGAAAGGCTTCAGATGTCTGTGGCAAGGGGTGTTATGTGACATTGCTCCCAGCATTACAGCTCACATAAACTAGAAACTTGGAACTCACTGCCCAACTTGCAAACAGCCCAACATGCTGGAGGAATTTCTTTTCTAGAAGCCCAGATGGTCTCATCCTCTTCCAGGAAGCTTTGCAGTTCTTGGCTTTTTCCAGATAGCTCAGCTTTTTGAGAGCCTTTAGGCAATTCAACTGATCTCTTTCATGTGGATTGCATGGTCAGGGCATCTTCTGGGAAGCTGGGTTTATCTGAGAGTATCTCTCAGCAGCTCCTACTGCCTCTATCCTCTAGAAAGGGAGGAACTTAGTTTATCTGGCCATTTTCAATGACTCTCTTAAACCTCTGAGTTGTGTACTCCTGAATTTAATGAGCTTCCCTACAAGTCAGAGTGCCCACCACTGGATCATCTTGAGTCTTAAAGTGTTTCCCTCCGATATAAAAGTTTTTTTCTGTTGTTTTGTTGTTGTTTTTTATTTGTTTTTTCAGAAGAAATTTATACACAACAAGAAGGAACAAAGACCCTTAAGCAAAGTGGAAAAGCAAGGCAGTTTATGCAAATGTAGAAGGATGTTCAGTGAATGTGGAGGAATTTGAACAGGAGGCAAATGGAATACAATAAAGTGAGAGAAGTAGACAAAGATTCTGTCATGTCTTATATAGTACATAGTAGGAGATCTACTTCTCACTATAAATCCTAATATACCCCTTTGTTTATGATGGAAAGATATGACCAAGTACACAGCTTTCCATATATTGTGTTGAATGATTTATGGAGAATACAGTTTACTATGAGATAAGAATGGAAGTGAGAAATTTATTATATTATCCAGAAATGAAGAGAAGAACCTGGAAATCAAAGTAGAATTTTAATAATGAAGAAAAATAGACTAAAATATTCAACCTCTAAGATTTGAACATGGGTCTTAGTGTATTAGAGTTGGGGTGAACACTGAGAGAGAAATAGATACTTTCTAGTCAATGGGTGCAATGGAGTAGATACATTTGACCTAATGCAGAATAGGAAAGAATAGAGATAAGGAATGATATCTTCTGACTTGGATACGAGTGGTTAGGTCTCTTTTGGAAAAAGAAATATTTACAGTGTACAAAAAGTTTGAAATAATTCATTTTGCTGTCAATATATATTGACCATAGAGTGTCTCTCTTTTAACCCTGTGTATTATGCTACTACTATGAGATAAATCTCAGTTGGTAAGTAGATTACATTTAATTTTAGTTATATATAATATGTAAAAATATAAATGTATAATATTATATACATATATGAAAGAACTATACATCTGCCCTATGTGACTCTACATGGTTATTAGATTTCTAGCTCATTTTTCTTTATAAGTTTGTTTTTTTATTATTTATTTATTTATTTATTATGTATACAATATTCTGTCTGTGTGCATATCTGCAGGCCAAAAGAGAGCCCCAGACCTCTTTACAGATGGTTGTGAGCCACCATGTGATTGCCGGGAATTGAACTCAGGACCTTTGGAAGAGCGGGCAATGCTCTTAACAACTGAGCTATCTCTCCAGTCCTCTTTATAAGTTTGTATCTGACATTTATATAAATAATTTATTGTCTAGTTATCAAGACTTCTAAATCTCAAATGTTTGTGTAAGTTGAATATGATTTTGACACCAGTATTTCATGTAATTGTAATATCTCTGGAAATATCTGGACTCTAGTGTGGAAGCAATGCATTACCAAATCCCTAAACAAACTGACTGAGATTATACACAGAAAATACATCCTTTAGATGGAGGGGAGAATTCTAGCGCTGTTTTAATCAACTGTCTTGGAGTTTCTTTTAGTTTTTAGTAACGTTCCAGGCACTGGTGAACAACAGAATTAGATTGTCAATAATGAGATATATCTGAGTGTTTTCAGGCAAATGCACTTGTCTGTGTTCTCAGAAGTGTGCCCTTTAGTGCCTGAGCTTCTGAGAGACTGTAACTCATTATTTTTTACAGAAAACACACTTAAAACTATGTTCTGTAACTAACTTTAAAAAATGATTAGTGTCTAAGCCAAATTAGAGTGGCTCATTTATTTACTTACTTTTTCCTGTCACAGAGGAAGAAACGAGCTTTGCTGACAAGATAAACACAAACATTGCAAGTTGGACAAAAGTACATTTAAATATTTAGATAATTATGCTTCATAGTTATGAAAGCATGATAATCTAATTTCATCTCCAGGCCCGCTTGATCAAAGGGTATCATGTAGTTATATAAGTTTTTATGGTTTTACATATTTAATTATGAATGGTGCAAGGTTTAAATTAATCTACCATATTATTTTATAATATTTAAATATAACATATATAATAAAATTTTTGACATTTTCATGCAGGTTTATCATTTATCATATTTTTTATTTCTTATTTATCTCCTTCCTCTTCAGCTCTTCCTCTTTTAATATTAAAAACACTATACCAAACTTGGAAACTTTTACCATGTTTTTTAATATTGTATAAATCAGTTTTCCTTTTATTTAGAAGATGATAGGTAAAAAACATTTTATTTCAAAATAGAAGACTAAATTAAAAACCATGAGTTTAATTTTGATTTAACAACGTACCTGTCACATCTCTAAATACCACATACATAACCAAATGATAAATGGATTAATAGTCAAATATTTTATTCTGTCATTATAATCAGTGCTATAATCAAATATTACTATGATTTCACATATATTAAACACTTTCAGCTTGTATTTTAGTTTTTCTTTTCTATTTTATTGATTTTTATTGAGATCTACATTCTTCTCTGCTCCCCCAATAGTTACCTGGCCTGGGAGATACCATGATCACTCAGTCCACATTTTATATACTTACCCTTGGTATGTTCTTTTTCTTCGGAGTGTGTTACTTTTTTGCAACAAAAATACTGAATATTGACTCAAGTTCTGAAGTGCTATAGATGGTATTTCTCAAAGGAATTTCTACGAAATAAACCTTTTGGTACTCTGAGAGAATAGAATAGATGCCTGGTATCTATTACTGGATTCTTTTTGTTTTGCCATTTTGGTGAAAAGGCTGAGGCCCTATCTTATTATAGATTATATTATTGTAATAAAAATGACCATAAATAAGCCTACTAGTAAAGTATTTATTTCAGATTTCAACCTAAAGATCACACTATATTACTATGGGAAGTCAGAGCAGGAACACAAACTAGACAGAAACATGGAAGCAGAAACAGATACCATCAAAGGTAACTGATTACTGGATTATTGTTTGTGCTCACACCCTGCTTCTTATAGTATCCTAGACTATCTTTCCAGGGGTGGCACCATCTCTGGTGGGATGGTGGGATAGGCCCTCCCACATTGAGTCATTAATCAAGACAATACTTCATAAACCTGCTCATAGGTCAATCTTATGCTGACATAGTATCAGTTGTGGCTCCCTTTTCTCAGATAACTCAAGGTTCTCTCAACATGCTATAAAAGTAGCACCTTTGCAATTTTGCACCTTGTTTCAAGAGAATAAGCATGCACCATTACTCCATATCCAAGTTAACATTCACAAAAAACATTTCTATTGTATTATTTATAATACAAGTGGGAAGCTTGATAATTACAACCAGTGTATTAATGATAATTAATAATTCTCAAAACATCCTAGTTTTTTATTACATTGCATTTGGTGATATATCCCAAAACTAGAAAATAATGAATATAACCCAAAGTGATTTTGATCTTCAGAGCAATGAAATGGCCCAGGGTTCATTTTACTATGAGAAAATTAGACAGAAAGCTGTATCTGTAGAGTATTGAAAAAATTTCTGAATATCAGCTGTTTCTTCAAGATCTGTATATGTTTAATCAGTCAGAATTAGCATATGAGACAGAGCCCCAACAAAGAAAATCAAAGAGAAGCCATCAAAGTGTGTATATCATCTATTTTTTTCCCAACTGTATTGAGGGAAATTACATTTCTTTTAATTTCCCCAGTGGCAGATCTAAGTCACTGTACTGCCCAGACAATTCTAAGGATTGCTTCACAAGCCTAGAGGTTTACATCTATCAAACGGAACTTTTCCACTACATAACCTAAAGACTCAGTGAGTTCCAGGTGTGAGTGGTGTAGAAAGGCTCTTACACCAGTACTTACCTGTGGCTCTTCTTTAAGGAACTACCATGTACATTAGAAGGTTTCTCCCCTTAAATTTTAGAATATCACCCCGGAGTTTCACAATAACTCAAGGGAGACTATCAATGCAACTTTCAACACCATTTTCAATTTTAACTTTTGAAAAATGGTTGCACAAGTTTGCATTCCCACTAGCAATGGATGAGTGTACCCCTTTCTCCACAACCTCTCCAGCAAAGGCTATCATTGGTATTTTTTATTTTAGCCATTCTGAAAGGTGTAAGATGGTATCTTAAAGTTGTCTTGATTTGCATTTCCCTGATTGCTAAGGAGGTTGAGCATGACCTTAAGTGTTTTTGGCCATTTGAACATCTTCTGTTGAGAATTCTCTGTTCAACTAGTTGCTGAGCAGCATTAAAAAGCAAATGCTATTTTCTACCATTTTAGTAGTGTTGCGCTGTCTATTGTTAAGGCCAATAGAGTGATTTCTGAGCTATGGCGCCTCAGCATCCTTCTTGCTTTGTTTAGAGACAGCTCAGCCTGGCCTTATATTCCAGATTCTTTTGCCTGGGCATTACAGCACTGGGATTGCATGCATTGGTTTCTACTCCAGGGTTCCTGAACTTCCTATCTACCGTTCACCTCTTGCTCTTTTCCCTGGCTCCTCAAGGCTTCTTCACAAGGAAGCAAATCAGAAGACTTAAAAGTTCAGCTTCTTCTGACTTAACATTAAAATAGAGCAGGTATCCTGATACGTTCCTGTGAGATCAACTTACTGGCTTATAAACCCAGAAATAATTTTATCAAGTGGTGTAGGAGATCCTTCTGTATTTTTCTTGCTTTCATTGGTCATTAAAGAAACTGCCTTGGCCTAGTTGATGAGGTGGAACTCAGGTAGGTGGGGAAGACAGAATAGAATTCTGGGATGAAGGACATTATGGCAGATGCCATAAAGCTCCTGCCTGAAACTGCCACTGCTGCTGGTTAGAATCTTTCCCAGTAAGCCATGATCAGTGGTGAACACAGATTAATAGAAATGGGTTAGATCAAGATGTGAAAGTTGGCCAAGAATAGGCTAGATATAATGGGCCAGGCAGTAATTTAATTAATACAATTTCTGTGTGGTTATTTCATGGGCTAAGGGAGCCAGGTGGCAGGATGCAGCTCACTCCTCCTACTACAAACAAGTAGTTCTTCTGAATTTGTGTTACCGTTACTTCATAACCCATGTGTCCAATCACTTGTCTACATGGTTACCCTCATCTTTTCTCATACTTTCCCAAATCTTAACTATTCATTTACAGAGGCTCCCATTGTCACATAAAACTTTGCTACATGCTTGTTTTATGCTTCTGTTTTATTTATCTGGTTTTCATTCCAGAGGTTACAATCAGGAACCATATAATGAACAAGGAAAATGACTTTACATATTCATCCCTGCTTGCCAATAAGTCTAAATTCTTGTATACAATTTACTTCTACAGTATATCTAGGGGACATTGGCTGATGATGCTTTTACTAGTCAGGGCTGGAAAACTCTGAATAGTCTCTATAGTGGGTGTAATTAACACATGACATTCATGCTCACACATATTGGTGTCTTAGAGATATGAAGCATGGGAAGAAATGCTATTCTAATCATGCATGTCTATGTTATGGATAAAACTCAAGTATGTGGTTATGCATGTCCTTGTGTGTTTCTGCATATATGTGTCTATGTGTGTGGGTTTGAGTGTGTGCACATGGATCCCTGTGGTTTATGTGTTTATGTGGCTCATAGATATGCCAGAGGGTATATAAGATGTACTTGTCGATCATATTCTACTTTATTTTTTTGAAATGGAGTCTCTCAATAGTAAAGTGATTGTCTGGCATTCATGGATTCCTGGATTTAATCCCCAATAGCATGCACACATACAAACAGAAATAAAAAAGAAAGTGAGGGAGAAATAAAGGGGAGAATGGAAAAAGAGAGGAAGGATGAAGGTAATGAAGGAAGAAGAGAGAGAGGCAGGAAAGAAAGGAAGTGAAGGAGGAAGGAATGTAGGAAAAGAAAAGGAGAAAGAGAAGAAAATGGTCTTCAAAAAGAGAAGAGCATTTGGTGACTATGATAAACAAGGTATAGCACTGGCATGTATAAAAGCACAATGAGATCATTAGTCTGTACGACTACTATATATAAAGTAAGTGGTGATAATAAATGGTAACATTAAGCAGTATGGAAAAATGGTGAGACAACAGTGTGAGGACCAAAAGCCCAAAAGAATGACTTGGGTGCTGCCAGTAGAGTAGCAAGGTCCAGACCACAAGTCATGTCCCCGAGCTGCCACTATGAGGGCTGTGGTGCAGCACGTCACCTGGATAGGTGGAGGAGAGCAGACAAGTGCCCTTGAACTAAATACTGGGTATTTAGTATGTTACTGGGTAATTTCACGAGAGATTCGCATTAGGAACTGGAGCAGAACTTTCAAAAGACTTTAAATGTACATTTTTGAGGAAGAGGATGGATCCTCATGAGAATTGAGTGGTGAGTGTGTCCTCAAAGGGAACAAGTCAGACATCCAACTTCTAGAATGGCTTCCTGGAGCAGTTGAGCAAGAGCTTCAGGCTAGAGTTCATCAGAGACAGCCAGTTTGGTGCCTACCTGTAGGTGCACATTCAAAAGGATGAACCAGTAGTCCCTGGTTCCTGGAACTGCTAACTGTGACCAAAAGCAGCTGTCAAAGCTGGAGATAAAAAGCAAAGAAAAGAAAAGACCAGAGCCAAGGGGCCTTCTGAGTCAACCAAAGAAAGAAATGTATCTAGAAAAAGTGCTGCTGAACAGAGGGTGAAGGTGAAGAGTCTTCTGACTGAAAGCTGTAGATGCAGAAACAGGAGGTTCAGCAAATTACCAGTGGGCAGATCCGGATCCTGAAAAATTTACAATGCCATCCACTGCATTGTTTTAAGAATTTGTTACTCATATATGAAAAGAAATTCATGGGCCGTTGGTTTCTTGGTCTATTGGTCCTTGCTTCATAGCATGTCTTGGTTTGCTTGGGAACAGGCTAGCCCAGCGTCATCTGTCCTCAAGTCACTGTGGTGTACTCTGTGTGTCCAGTACGGTCTGGCTCTCCATGTTGCATGTTTTCTTCTCCATTACAGAGTCACAAGGCAAAGATGCTGTTAGACAACCAACAATAGCATACTTTATGAAACTTTGTGTCTTGTAAATTCTCTCCTTTTCCCTAAAAAGAAATAATAATTCAACCATAAAAAGGAGTGCTTTGGGATAAATAATATCACTTAAAGTACATATGCTGTAAGCTGAACCTAAGAACACTTTCTGCTATTGATAGATGCTTGCCTAGTAACTAGTCATTCTCTTTTAAAATTATTTTTAAACAGTCCACACTGAAAATACCAGTCTTGTATTATATCACCTATTTTAAAATGGTTTTTCCACTAGTTTTCTTTTGGGTGGTCATTTTTCTAGAGGCAGAAACTGTGACAGATGATCCAATTCCACGAAACCAAAGTCAGTCCACCATTCTCTATTCAATCCAAGGCACCATCCATCTGTGAAGTATTCTCATTGTGTGTTTCATGTCGAGAAAGAAACTGATATGCTGTAAACACGCAGCAGTTATTTTCCATTTTGTCTTGTTTCTGTAGCAATCAAAGGAGGGAGAGAGTTAAACATTTATTTACTTGTCAAACTGGACAAAATTCTTCAAAAAGAAAAATGATATGCCTCCTTAAGCACTTTAGCAATTTTCGCTATCAAAAAGGACAAAAAGGAAAAAAAAAAAGAAAAGAAATTGATTTCTGTTCAGCCACTTTATTTTTTTATTCAAGGGGTAGGGCTTTCTCTCTTTTAGACATTTCTCTCTCTTTCAGATTTAAGGGGTTATTTTAGAATCATTTTGCAGTGTTTCTTGGAAACATAACATTCCCTAGGAGAGCGTCTACTCTGTGCCTGAATATACAAGTGCTGCAAATGCTCCTAGGCACTGACATAATAGGGAGTCTGTTGAAGTCATCTCTAGAAAGGCAGTGTGCTGAGGCCTTTCAGAGCCAAACAGAAAGAGCATGCTAATGGGTGATTCAGTATATAAGCTGAAACAGAAATATTTTTGAAATTTGGATATACAATATTGTATTTTCTTAAATATTTCTTATTTGTATGTGTACTGGTGTGTATGCATGCATGCTGGTTTGTGTGTTTATGCATCTATGTGTGTGTGTGCACATGCACACTTGCATCTGCATATAATAGAATATATGTGGAGATCAGAGGATAACTTTTCCATCTTGTTTCTTTTGTTTCTGTTTGATGCAGAGCAGCTTGTTTCTCTTCTTAATTCTGCTCAGCTGTGCACTCCAAGCTACATAGCCCATGATCTCAGTGATTCTCTAGTTGCTCTCTCACATCTTGCTAAAGTTCTGGACCACTTCCCGCCACCTGGCTAGCTTTACCCAAAATAATTACACAGAAATTGTATTCTTTTAAACACTGCTTGGCCCATTAGTTCTAGCCTCTTATTGTCTAATTCTTACATCTTGATTAACCCATTTCTAATAAACTGTGTAGCACCACGAGCTGGTGGCTTACCAGGGAGATTCTTAACCTGCTTCCATCTCAGAGAGGAGAGGCATGGTGTCTGTCTGACTTGGCTTTCTTTCTCCCAGAATTCTGTTATGTTTTCTCCGCCTACCTAATTTTCTCTCCTATCAAAGGCCAAGCAGTTTTCTTTATTAATTAACCAATGAAACAACAGATAGAAAGATGACCCTCCTCCATCAGTGTCATTACTAAATATCAGAACTTGTTAATGAAATGAGATCACTTCTAGATTTCCTATTCCATCTTTGCACACACCCGTGCCCTGATCAGTTTCATTCTCATCACACCATCTTGACCATTTTCTTTCTCTCACTGCCATATTTACATACAGAATTCAGGCACATACCTGTAGGACTGTCTCAATTCTAGATCACCATGACCCAAAATACCATTTCCAAAATGACTTGAGTGGCCATTGCCTTTTTTGATTTTACAAAATTTCACATGAAAAACTGCATTATAGTGCTGAGTAAATAGCCAATAAAATGATTCTGTGCCAGTGTGGGAACCTGACTTCAACTTCAATACACAGGACACATATTAAAATTGAAGCTGAGGGAGGGAGAAGGGCCAAAGAAAAAGAGGAGGAGAAAGAGGTGAAGGAGAAGTAGAAGCAGACAAACCTGGTAGGAAACTCTTAGAATTCTATCACTAAAGAGGTACAGAGGTAGCTCCCTGCAATGTTCTGGCCACCCAGTCTAATCAAGCCAGTGAGGAATCTTATCTCTCATAGAGGTTGCCCTCTGACTTCCACATATGTGTGCACACAACTCACTCACATGCCAGCTTCTACACATAATTACAGTCCCTGCCAATTTCTCTTCAGGGTCAAGAAAGGCAGGTTGTAAAAATTTTGTTTCAATAGTGTGGAGTTTCTAAGTTAGAGATGCTCAGAGATGGAAAATAAAACTTTTCTACAATGGATTGACAGTGGGTATATTAACAATTCTCCAGGACAGTCCCCATGCTTAGAAATAGTGGACCAACATAAAGTGGACTCCATGGGCATTTTTGTGCTTTTGTTTTATTGTTTCAGTTAGAGTTTCTTTCATTAAAAGAGAAAGAACATGAAGTTGTATGGGTTGAGGTGAGAACAAAAAGGAGTTGATGGAAAGAATAATATATGATCAACATTAATTGTATGAATCTTTTTTAAAATGATTTAAAAAATAAAAAGAAGTTGGGCAGTAGTGGCATGTGCCTTTAATCCCAGCACTCAGGAGGCAGATGCAGATAGATCTCTGTGAGTTTGAGGCTAGGCTGGTTTAGAGTTTCAGGACAGCCAGGGTTACACAGGGGAACGCTGTCTTGAAAACAATAAAAAAGTGGAAGAAAGGAAGGAAGGAAGGAAGGAAGGAAGGAAGAAAGAAAGAAAGAAAGAAAGAAGAAAGAAAGAAAGAAGAAGGAGAAAGAAAAAAGAAAGAAAGAAAGAAAGGAAAGAAAGAAAGAAAGAAAGGAAAGAAAGAAAGAAAGAAAGAAAGAAAGAAAGAAAGAAAGGAAGAAAGAAAGAAAGAAGGAAGTGATAATAAGAATGTTTTAGTTATTTGTATTATTTTCTAAGTACAGAATTTTAATTCTTTCTGTTTTACAAGATGATACTAAGAGTCTCCTCCTGGGTCTGGGAAAAGAGTTAACTGGTAGACTATTTGCAAGAAACTATGAAGAACTGAGTTCAATCCCCAGAACACACATAAAATGTGAGGTGTGGCCACAGGTATTTGTAATTCTAGTTCTGGGTAGGTAGAGACAGGAGAATCCCAGGACTAGCCAGGCAGTCTAGCAGAATCAGCAACATCCAGCTTCCAGAACCTCAAAAAGCAGCCTGGATGACTTCTGAGTAATGACAGTAGAAGCCAACCTCTGGCTTCAACATCTATACATGTACAATCACCTGAACACATGTGAATACACATTCACAAATACAAGTTTCACATGATGAGGTTATACAGTACATTCATAAGTAATTTATAGATTGTCAATATCTATTTCAATTTTCTCCTTCATAATGCTTATAGTTTTGCCTTTCCAAACTACTACCAGGAATTCTCCTTTCTGAGAAGCTTTGTTTAGAAGATATAGACAGAATCAACGAGAAATAGTGAAGGGTCAAATAGCACGAACTTCCATAACCTTGTGCTGCAATTTAATACTTTTTGCTGTTCACTAGCATCTCTTAGGCAGAAACTCTGAACCATAAACACCTAAAACCAGAGAAGTCATAACTGGCCTTCCTTGTCTCTATGAGTTTGGTCAGTATGTATTTACAAATCCAGTATAGTCAAATTTATGAATAGATAGTTGTGGCATATGCGTGTGTGTGGTGTGTGTGTGTGTGTGTGTGTGTGTGTGCTAGTAGTAACCTAATGGCAGGGCTTTAATGGTTTTCCTTCACTGTTGTGGGGAGCTGTGGCTGTGTTCCTGCCGCCCCAGCTCCTGATTGCCTGACTATCTTATGCCCCGAAATAACAACACACAAACTGTATTCTTTTAAACACTGCTTGACCCATTATATCTAGCCTCTTCTCAGTTAACTCTCGCACCTGGACTAGCCCATTTCTAATAATGTGTGTAGCACCCCAAGGTGTGCTTACCGGAAGATTCTAGCCTATGTCTATCCTGGGTCGGAGCTTCATTGCATCTGCCCCAGAGAGGAGAGCTATCGAGTCTGAGCTCACTTCCTCTTCCTCCCAGCATTCTGTTCTGTTTACTCCACCCACCTATGTTCTAACCTATGAGGGCCAAGCAGTTTCTTTATTTTTTAACCAATGACCTTCCTCCATCACTTCACTGACTTGTGTATATAAATATTCTACAGTTAAACATTGAATCTCATTAAATCCTCACTTAACAAGGTGTTAAAGGTATACTGCTGGATACATGACCAACCTCAAATTCATTCAACCTTTATGTATGCTAGTTGTTTGTTTTATTTGGAAATTGAGAAGTAGAAAAGGTGATAGAATGCCATAACAAACACTGCCATTTTCTTCTTACAGAAAAATAGAATGCTTTGATTTCCTTAGAAACATCATCTAAGGCCAAATTTCACCAAGTATTATTGAACAGTAGACCAATCTTCATTAGTGTTATACTTCTTTGTACTAAAATTAATTGTAGTTATTAATGAATCACACCGCTATATCATTAAGCATGAATAGGGGATTCATTGATCAAATATACCCATCCTTTCTTAAATATATAAGGGCAATAGAAATTTATTCACTTATATGAATTAATTCCAATTAATTTTCTCAGTTATTTCATTGAAAGAATCCTGGGTTTAATGATTTTATCTAAAGGATATATAATATATAACTCTCTACTTTTTTCTTGTTTTCTTCATAAATAAATAGTATCTAACATATTATTTAATTGTTAAATGACATTCTGTATTTTTTGTTGGGTTTTCTATCACTATGAAAAAAATACGTAAAATAACTTATAAAGAGAAAAAGTTCATTTGGTTTATGATTTTGGTCTGTGATCAGAGACACTTGGAACTTTATATTCCATTGACAGTTGTGTGAGATAGTAATAGTTGGTAATGCAAGAAAGAGGAAACTACCACATGATTCAGAGGCAAAGAGGAAGAAAAAGTGTACAAAAACATCTTCAAGCACATCATCTAATATTCAAAGATCACCCCTTGTTCTCATTTCCAAAAGATTTGCACATCTCCCAACACCAAAACACCAACACCAAAGGGATAAGATCTCAAAACAAGGTGAATTTGTGAGGCATTCAACAACCAAGCAATAGCATACATGTTAAATATTTGGGCTTTAATTTTTTATAGTCACTCAATTCAATTCAGTATATTATTTTTTATTATTATTGTTACTTTCATGGTCTTTAGAAAAGATGTGTCTCCTTCTTACGTGCTGCTGAGACTGGAATATTATTGTCATAACTATGGCTAATAACATAGCTAGTAATATAATGATAGTCATTGACAGATTTTAGGACAGTAATAAAAAGTTTTCTTACATGGACAATTTTGTATTATTTTATTTAAAGTCTTACGAACAAAGAGTTAGTATTATCTCTTAAAGTAGTAAATTGTTAAACAAGAAAGAAGCTCTTTTGGTCAGCCTCAATTTTTCTATCACCATTTGACCTTGTAGATGCATATGCTTAGTTGTGATGTTTGAAACTGAGTTCAGGATAAGCTCTGTGGTTTAGGATGATCTTGAACTTCAAAATATCTTTTTTTGTTTTCAATTTCCGTCCATTTGTATGCAAAATTCAAGAAGTCATTGTTTTTTACTGCTGAGTAGTACTCTAATATGTATATATTCCATACTTTCTTCATCCATTCTTCCATTGAAGGACATCTAGGTTGTTTCCAGGTTCTTAAGCCAGACCCAAAAAGAGGAACATGGGATGTACTCACTCATATTTGGTTTCTAGCCATAAATAAAGGACATTGAGACTATAATTCGTGATTCTAGAGAAGCTAAATAAGAAGGTGAACCCAAAGAAAAACATATAAGCATCCCCCTGAATATTAACCTTCATCAGGCGATGAAAGAAGACAGAGACAGAGACCAACATTGGAGCACTGGACTGAAGTCTCACGATCCAAAGGAGGAGCAGAAGGAGAGTGAGCACGAGCAAGGAACTCAGGACTGCGAGGGGTGCACCCACACACTGAGGCAATGGGGATGTTCTATCGGGAACTCACCAAGGCCAGCTGGCCGGGGTATGAAAAAGCATGGGACAAAACCGGTCTTGCTGAACATAATGGACAATGAGGACTACTGAGAACTGAAGAACAATGGCAATGGGTTCTTGATCCTATTGCACATAATGGCTTTGTGGGAGCCCAGGTAGTTTGGATGCTCACCTTAATAGACCTGGATGGAGGTGGGTGGTCCTTGGACCTCCCACAGGGCAGAGAAACCTGCTTGCTCTTTGGGCTGAGGAGGAAGGAAGACTTGATTGGGGGAGGGGGAGGGAATGGGAGGTGGTGGCGGGGAAGAGGCAAAAATCTTTAATAATTAAATAAATTAATTAATAAAAAAAAACAAAATATCTTTTTTTCCTCTGAATCTTATTCAAGGTGTTCACCTTGTGAGTTTTCCAGAATTCTATAGAAGACATCATCCTGTGCTTGAGACAATAAGGACATTTTCCCTCATCATTTCAAGTGTGAATTCTATATTCAAGAATGCTGGTCAACAAATAATTATGATATTATCATTATGAAAAAATAATTTAGTTGTACTTGTCATTGAAGAGTAAAGTCACTGATGTATTCCACATTCTTATGCATGGGATAGATAAACTTCCTGGTTCAATAAGCTAATAAATCAACATCTTGTCAAGGATGAGTTAGTTACACCGAGAACTGTTTGATGCAGTTAGCTCTCAGAGAGCTTTGTTTCATCAACAGCGTTTTCAAAGAGGTTAGCCACTGAATAAGGAGATTTTTTAGGAAGAGTAGGGTGCTACCTTGGGGATCTCACTTCTTGGTATATATAAGCACCTTTATAGTTGTTTATCTTTCATTATTTAGAAAGATACTACATAAAGTATGTAAGACTCATTCATCTGACATTACATTAAACCTATCTGATACTGCTAAAGTCAGTTGTCTGGTGTAACAGAATATTCTATACTGACTGAATTAAGCAACTGAAATGCATTTCTCACAGTCCTGAAATGTGAATTTAGGGTCAAAGTTCTGGATTCTTGAGGAAAGGTTTCTCTAGATTTTCCATTATCATCCTCTCAGTGTCAACTCACAGAACGAAGGGAAAGCAGATACAGTTTTGTTTGTCTTTTCTACTTATTTTTCATTCATAATTTAGTACAGAGCCTGTGTATGGTAGTCAAGTTCTCTATTGCTGAGCTCTGCTTCCGACCCAAGATGTAGCAAACGTTGGCCTCAAACTTGCGATTTTTTTGATCTGCCTCATTCCACATTTGCCTATGAATGTGTGATGTAGGAGGGTCTTCTATCTATCTGTTGCTTTCATTGGTTAATTAATAAAGAAAACTACTTGGTCTGATAGGTCAGAACATAGGTAGGCAGGGAAGACAGAACAGAATTGTGGGAGAAAGAAAGGAGAGTCAGGCAACCGCCATGAAGCTCTGGCCTAAGATGGATGTGGGATAGAATCTTCCAGGTAAGCCATGACCCTGTGGTGATACACAGATTACTAGATATGGGTTAAAGCAAGATGTGAGAGTTAACCAAGAAAAAGCTAGATATAATGGACCAGGCAGTGTTTAAATGAATACAGTTTGTGGTGTTGTTATTTCTGGGGCTAACCTAGCCATACAGGAGCTGGGCAGGACGAAAAGCAGGCCTGCTTGCCACATCACTACAAATGTGGACCAACTTGAATGACTATTTTTCTTATAAAACCGATAACCGCACTGAGAGAATACAACCCTCATCTTGTACCTGCCCAGATGTGAAGAGTGAACAATGTCTGTGTGTCTGGTGTTTTAGTGACCATCAGTAGTTATGTTAGTTATGTTAATTTGTGAACCAAATCTCATTAGTATGTTATCAGCTCTTAGCCATGAATTACCTGGCTATGGTATGAATAAATGGTTATTAATGAATTGATTGGTTATGAATGAATGCAGTTGTGTATCACTTAACAAGGTTTCCATCACTTATAGACTGTACATATGGTAGTAGCATCATAAGACTTTATTGGAATTGAAAAGTTAATATTTCCCAGAGACATCATAGTCACACCTATTCCACAACAAAACGCAATACTCATATGCTTATGGTGTTGCTCATGCAAGTGTGTCTGACACCCTTCTAGCCTTATAAATGTATGAGTGTTTATAGTTGTATGCTGTGTATAATTCTTGATAAGCAACTATGTTATTTGCTTAGGTGGCAAATGGACCTTCTTTTACCTTCTTATTTTAAAGGTATTCATACTTATGAAAAGCAGAGTGTACTTTAAAAAGTAGGCCACATTCTTCTGGATGTGGCCCTGTACATTAAAATGTTTACTGCAATTGCATCAAGAGAATGGCTGACATATACCAAATAGATCTGTTTGGTACATTCAATATTTTTCAAACAATGATGGCATCATTTAATGATACCCTTATCAGACCCTCTTCCCATCATTAAATATTTCACAACTGCCCTAAAACATGTCCTTTTAACCATACCTCCCATTTAAAATAAAACAGTATTTTGATTGTTCAGTGACACATTGATTACAGTAGGTCTGCATCTAAGTCAGCAATTAGGGTTTAAAGTCAGGATTTAAGGTGAAACATAAGTGATGTAGTTAGCCTTAGAACTCCATTTGGTTGTACATAAAGTGCTGTGTAAATAAATTTATATAGAGAATTCAGACAGAAAAAAATATGTAGAGAACACACATATTTAAAGTAGAATCATGTATCACAGGATGCTTATACTGACATATTCTCATATACAGATGGGTATTAATTTGCACAGGCAATTAGGAGCAGGTCTAATTAGTGTTCTCTGGCGAGGATGCTGTTTGTCTTAGATATTTCAAGAATGGGCAGGCAGTGCCACTAAAACACTTGAGTTCTTCACTTATGTTTCTGTCTCCCCGGTGGTCTAGATGTAGAAAATGCTAAGATAAATGGACAAATGGGATGAGCCTTCTCTATCTGGGGTCAGCTCTTTTTTTATATAGAGAGATATATGTAGAGACTGTATCTTTTATAATTTTATTTCATTACTTTTGGAAATATGAGTACTGTATTTACCTATCTTCTACAACACACTTCCCTTCTTCTAATTTGTCTAATATCCCCCTAGTTCCTTTCAAATTTGTTGGAGTCTGCTCCTACAAAATCAACTAAGGTTCCTAGTTTGGGGATCATTAAGGCTGAGGAAATGTGAGACAAAAGGAACTGGGACAGAAAATGCAGCATAGGATCAGAAGGAGGTCTGTCTGGCCATGCTGAAACAGCCAAACAGCCCAGAGTTTATTTCAGAACTTGCTGAAAATAAGAATTAAGTGCGGCACAGATGGGTTAGTCAGTATCTAACCACAAGACCATCTCTGTCTTTGAGTGATTAGCCTCCTCTCCAACATGTTCTTGCTGCTCAGAAGCAGCCTTTATTTCTATCTCTATGTTCCTGAGGTTTGTCGCCAGCAGTATCCTTTCTACTAGATAGAGTGTTCTTTTCTCACAGGCTATATCAGAAGTCTCTCACAGCCTCAAGGTTATTGGAAAAAGCAGAGCAGGCAAGCTTAATCTCAAATGACTAAGTCAGAATGGACTCCAGATGGAAACTGAGTCACCTATGGGCTCCCACACAAATTTATGACCTCTCATTCTTTCATTTTTATTGTTGTACTCCTCTATACATATGCATATATATATGCATTGTATATGTACATTATTCTGCTGAGTCAACTTAGTATTTCTCATACATGTATATGTTTGGAGGTGACCACCTGGTACTAGATAACCTAATCAATCGTAGGACTCTTCACAGAAGAAATATTTTAATGTCAGTATGCTACAATGATAGGCTTCACAACTCAAAGATTTACTGAGCTGTGAACTGAAAATTTGTGCTTTCCTGCTAGATTTATGGACTAACATTAAATCACAGTAAGGTAGAATTGCATTTGGAAGGAAATTCTTTGATAAATGCTTAACTTTAGATGAGGTAATACAATTCTGCTCTTTATGATAAGATTAATGCCCTAACAAAAGAGGGCGGAGCTTCCTCTGTTTCTCCCCTGGAACACACCTTAAATATGGGAACTCTAACCAGGCACCGATTCTGCAGCTACCGTGAATTCAGTCCTACCAGACTGTAAAATGTGGTTGTTGTTTGAACTATATAATCCATAGGTAGCTTTACAGCAGCCCGAACTAAGAAAATCTGTCTCATCTATTTAATTTTAATATCAGGGAAATAATTCTGTATATTTGTGAATTCAAATATGGTGCATGTTTCAAATGGCATTGGGTATTATAAAAAAACTACTCAAATAAATATTCTAGCACTATTATCAAGTGTATCATTAAATCTATGTCTTCAAAGACAAAAATGTCAGCTTCATGTAAGTTTAATACCTAATTTTTTGAAGGTAACATTAAAATTATTTAAATACAAAGTAAGATGAAATTTTATAAGATCAGAATAGAGACTAGTTTCCTGGATGATATATAAAATTTTAAATCTTGAGGAGATGGGTTGATATATAGGCTTAAATTAAAATTAAGGCAGGGTATGTTGAACCATAAACATCAACAAATCTAGTACAGTCAGTGACAGGAAGTCAATATTTAAAACCCACATAAACAGTTAGGATCAGTATTTCAAATTTATAAAGGAGTTTTACAACACAGGACAAGAAGAGAAGGACTCAAGCAAGAAATTTCTAGAAAACACTGAGCTAGATGAGCCAATCAATAAATTTACAAGATCCTCAGATATCCTAGAAGTGAGCATAATGTACAGGAGCATGTGAAGGAGTTCATTTCCTCACCTATCAGAATGGCTAAATATTTTAACTTTATAAAATAACAAGTGTTAGTAAAGATATCTGACAAGCTGCTAACATGAATTTTCAGAGCAATTCTGTGGAATGTAGTTTGTAAAAGTCTGCATATTTCTAGCCCAGTTTTCTTCATCAGCTATGACTCAAGAACTATGGTAATGTGTGAGCCAGGAAACAAAAAAACTCAACTACAATATTTTTGTAATTTGAAAAGTAAAGTATGGGGTGAGTGCTTATGAAAATAACTTGTCATTCCTATCTTCATTTGATTCTATGTGGTTTATGTAGCCTGAACACTTATTCCTTTCCACATGTCTTACACTAACCCATGACAAGGAACTAGGGCCAAGAATACTGTAACTTTTATTAGAATAAAGATCAGTCTCTGTCAACCCAATATCTTAAAACAAAAGCCAATAGGCAGACTACAGGGAAAGGATATCTAGTGTTCTTACCTTTGAGATGATGTCTTAGGTACCTAGAAGAATGAAAGAAAAGACAGCAAGAGGCTTTGGAGAAAAGGATCATGGCTGTCTTAGTGGAATTCTCAATTAATGGATCCAAGTAATATAACCAGAGAGAATTTATGGGAACTCAGTACATACACTTGGATAAATCACAAATCCAGTGATGAACACAGACACATACACGCACACACACACACATGCACACACAAAATAAAGCAAGTGTTACAGAATAAGAAATTACAGCTTTTCTTAGACCTTTATTCTCTGACAGGCAAATTGTGAATGCATTATATACACAGTATAAAGAAATAGAAGAAACTATGCTATACACTGTTGAGAAGGAAACATGTTTTGTTAAAATGTAAAATAAATACAGTAGAGAGCCTACATAGATGGCTCAGTGGCTGAGTGTTTGATGCCCCTTCATGGGACCTGAGGATGTTTGCAAGCACCTATGTAGGAGGACTCAAAACTCCATGTAACTCTAGCATCAGGGAATTGGGTGCCTTCTTCTAATCTCCATAGGTATCTGTACACATCTACACATACATGTAAATAAAAATTAAAAGGAATCCAAAATTATACATATAAATTTCATGAGTGTAGACCCTGGGAGAGGGTGTTTTTCCCACCACACACATGATTAACAATTTGATCAGAGAAAGCTGTGGCTCTATCTCCTTCTAAAAAAAAACCCAAAATAGTCTAATGCAGCAAAGCATAACTGTATAAGAGATACATGAATACATATTCTTTTTTTCTTATATAACTGTCAGTATATTGAGCATGTTCTCAGTGTTTTAAACTTTTTATATTGTGATGGATGGATGATTCAACAGTTTAGAGAACTTGCTGACTTTCTAAAGGACCCAAGTTCAGCTCCCAGTACCCACATCTATCAGCGCACAATCTTCCATAGCTCATTTAACCACCAGCACACACACACATACATACACACAAACATACATAGACTTACAAGTATGCTTTAATATAGTTCTAAAGAAAAATGAAACTCAAACTTTCAAGAAAGTAAATAGATTTAGAATGTATAATATAAAGCGAGGTTACACAGTATCAGACAAAAAGAAAAAAGAGAAACATACCTTCACTCATGTGTAGATTCTTTACATTGTGTGTGTGAACAAATGTACACATGAGTATTGTATAACATATAGAAAGGAGAACAAGGAAGGGTTAGTGTTATGTGCTGAGGAAGATCTGAATGCAGGTAATTTCCACTTGAGTCATTCAAGAGGTTTAATGCTATTTTCATTTTGTATTTTTTATATTTAGTAACAGATATTTCCATAAAATATGCATTCAATAGTGAAAGTATAAAATCTAATGTAAAGTTGCATAGTTTTAGAAAGTCTACTCTAACTATTCAGAAGTTAACTGAGATGTGTAATCTTTAGATCTAAACAATTTTATTGGATGATGTTTTAATTTCAAGATTTTTATAATAAAATTTAAGTTTCAAAACTAAATAAAAGAAGCCTTAAAATTTCCATTACAGAATTGGGGACATGGTTCAGTGTATAGTACTTGCCTAGTGTGCACAAGGCCCACTTTCCAATACCAACACCAAAAATAATACAGAAATGAATAAATAAAGGGTAAATATATGGCTTCTTTGTTAAAAAAAAAAAAAGCCGCTTCACAAGAGGACCTAGTTTCCATTTCTAACACCCAAATGGAGGATCACAATGGTCTGTCACTTCATCCATGTGATCTAATGCCCTCTTCTGGCCTCTATAGTTACTGCATGCAGATGGTACACACACATATAGGTAAAACACACATATACATAGTTAAAACACACATACACATACAAAAAATAAACCTTAAAAGTTGTTTTTAAAAAATAATGAATACATAATGACAAAAAATGTAACTGTCATATTTATACATGAACTTAGCAGCTAGCAGGAGCAACAATAAAATAAATGACCCATCTTTTATAGTTCTAGTTAAGTAATGGATCCTTCAAAAACTGTCATCTAGAATTCATATCTAGAGTCACATTGTAGAGTAGCTGCACATTGCTAAGTGCTTTGTATTGAACAACCTGCTTTGAATATAAGTTGAAGATTAATTCAACATTTTCTACAAAAATCCCAAGTCAGCTTTGAAGACTCAGTTCACTTGTGAAAACATTGTGTAGTCAATGTTTTAGTGTTTACTGTGCAGAAAAAAAGCCATAAAATAGAAGCTTTAATATGCTTAGAGATTCCACTTTAACAAAAACATTCTTTAAACAAACATTATCAAGCTAGGTGTTGATTTAAAAATAAATCAATAACACTGAGAACATCCTCATTTTTTTATGCTTTTTTGGACAATAAAAGTCAAAAAATGGTCATCAGAATAACAAATAATCCAATAAAAATGGGGTATAGACCTAAACACAGAAATAACAAATAACCCAATAAAAATGGGGTATAAACCTAAACACAGAACTCTCAAGAGATGAATCTAAAATGGCTGAGAAACATTTAAGGAAATGCTTGACATCCTTAGCCATCAGGGAAATTAAAATTTCTGAGATTCCATCTTACACCTGTAAGAATGGTCAAGATCAAAAACACTGATGACAACTTATTCTGGTAAAAATGTGGAAAAGGGAAGACTCATCCATTGCTGATGGGAGAACAAACTGATACAGCCGCTTTTGGATATTAGTATGGCAATTTCTCAGAAAATTAGGAAACAACCTACCTAAAGACTAAGAAATACTACATTTGTGTTTATACCCAAAGGATGCCCAGTCATACTGCAAGGACATGTGCTCAACTATGTTCATAGCAGCATTATTTGTCATAGCCAGAACCTGGAAACAACCTGAATGCCCCTCAACCAAAGAATGGATAAGAAACATGTGGTTCATTTACATAATGAAGAACTACACAGCAGAAAAAAATAATGACATCTTGAAAATTGTGGGAAAATGGATAGATATAGTAAACATCATATTGAGTGAGGTAACCCAGACCCAAAAGAACAAATATCATATGGACTCACTCATAAGTGGCTTTTAGACATAAAACAAAGAAAATCCAGTCTATAGTTCACAATCCCAGAGAACCTAGAAAACAAAGAGGATCCTAAGATATACATAGATGTAATAATATACATGGAAAGTAGAAAATAAACAAGATCTCCTGAATAAATTGAGAGCCTGGGGGATCATGGGAGAGGAGGGAGAATATGAACAAGGAGGTCAAGACCACTAGGGGTTCACCCACTGAGACAGTTTGTCTGAGCTAACGGGAGCTCACCAACTCCAACTGGATTGGGAGTGAAGCAGCATGGACTCAAACTAATTCCTCTGAATGTGGTTGACAGTTGGAGCAGACTGGGGGGACCAATGACAGTGGCACTGGGATTTGTCTCTACTGCATGTATTGGCTTTTGGGGATCCTATTCCCTTTGGATGTATACCTTGCTCAACCTAGATGTAGTAGGGAGGACTCTGGACTTGCCACAGGGCAGGGTGCCTTGTCCTCCCTTAGGATTGGAGGGTAGAGGGGTGGAAAGCTGTGGGGAGGGAGTGGGAAGAGGTGAAGGAGTGGAAATTTGAATTGGTATCTTTTTAAAGTAATAAAGTAATAAAATTTTTTGAATGGAAACAAAAACAATAAATACAAAAAGAAAATAGGATGTGAATACAAAGATTTTAGAAAACTTTAGGAATATTATGTCCTCGAACACTTTAAGTGCAGATTTAAAAATAAATTCTATTTCTTCATTTTCAGCTGTATGAACACTTCCTGTTCAAATATTTTTTCCTCTCCATGTCTAGAGAGTTAACTATTGGTCCTTGATCTTTTTATTTTTATTTTATCCAAAAAGTTAATATCTTTTTTATGAAAACATCTGAATAAAATTTTAAACATTCTCATTTTAAGTTTTTTTTTTTTTGGGAGAATTACTCTAGGGTGAAACAGGTGCTCTGAATCTTTTGTGACCCTCAGCCATATCCTCAAAACCTTAAATGCACTCTTATTTTGAATTATGATAGTAAGTTGGTAACATATGGGTGTATCTTCTTAGGTGCAGCTTCTGCTCCTGGAGCTAATTTTATATTGGGTCTTCAAATACAAGTGGGAGTTTGCCAGATAATGAAGTGTGAGGTGTGTAATTCAAGCAGCTATTAGCAAACTAATGATTCATATTAATCACTCAGTGCCTTCCATGACTTCATGTGGTATAACAGCTTCATGCGTTTTATTCATCTATCCATTAATTTGTCCTTTAATTTACACCATCAGGCTTCAAATATTCATGATTCTGCCTTCACAGGCCATGTGCTGACAAAAAAAAAAAACATGAAAAAAAGGGTGCAGTGTTTAGTTTTGTCTTAAATACCAGCAAGAGTGGTTAGAAATATATTCTGTGTATTACGTCCTGAAGAATTGTAAAGAATTTGAGTTATTGTATTCAAAACTGTTTAACATGGATTAGAAATATGTTCTAGTGATTAAAAGCACTTGATGCTCTTGTAAGGGACCCAGGTTTGCAATTTAATATAGCATCCACATAGTAGTTCACAACCATCTGTAATTCAACACCCTCTTCTGACCTTTGTGAGCACAAGAAGAAACCATGTAATGAACATGCATGTAGGCAGGCCAACAAAACTGTCATCCATATAAAATAAGAGATAGAATTAGAACTATTTGGTTTTGAACAAAAGGTAGATAAAAGTAAAAGTAAAAATATGAAACTATGGTAAGTCCAGACTCAGTACAGAAGCACGGGAGAAAAGACTTTTGATTGATTAATGTAACTTAACTACATATTGAGTTTCTATTAAACATAAAGTAAATGGAAGCATAAAGTGGAGCATAAAGATATGAACAATATATAATGTATAATATATAATGTATGATTAGAGAGTCTCCTAAATAATACTAACTTAATCCACAGGTTTCCCCTTCATCAGTCAATGAAGTGTGTTACTTGCATAGTCCCAATGCACCTTGAATGTTGTCTCAGATTTGCATCTCTTCAGACTGATTTCCCTGGTTTCAGGCTGTAATGGCATAAAAGGTTTTTTTCTAGACTCTCTTTTCTAGCTGTTGTAGCCTTATTTCTTTCTCTTACAAGTCCCAGATTCTGCACTTGGAAATCTGTCCAGCCATTTAGTTTAAAGTAAGGTGATTGTTTTTCTTGGCTTTTCAAGTCCACTGTATAATGAAATCTCTTCTCATTTAATGGCAACAGAAGAAACCAAGTCTCCTAGGAGCTTGTGATATACACCGCAAGAAGGAAATCCCAGTATTATGGGCTTGAGGATAAAGCAAAATAGTAAGTTCCATTTTTACCATGATGTTAAATTGCATTCTCAAACCCAGTACCTTAAGTATCACAACTGCTATTTTGATACTAGAATACTCCCTATGTTCTTTTCATAGGCTCATTTATACTATTCATAGGGTCATTTCCATTTTAATTCTGATGACAGTCTAAATTTTACTCAATTCCCTTCTCTCTTTCTGTATGTGTGTGTGTGTGTGTGTGTGTATGTGGTGTATGTGTGTTATTATGCACATCTCTGTGCATATAAGCATATAGGCTAGAGGTCAACCTCAGGTATTCATCCTAAGGAACATCACCCACCTCCTTTAACACAGTGTCTTTTATTTTTCCTCAAATCTCATTGATTAGTTTAGATTCCTAGCTAATAACCTCCAGGGATCCACCTGCCTGGTGAATGCTGAGAATGTGTTACCATGCCCTGCATTTTAGGAAAATGCTGGGGTGTGAATCCATGTCCTCATGATTGCAAGGCTATTGCATTAACAATTAAGCTATAACTACAACCCCCAGCTAACCCTTTCACCTTCTGGATTCTGAAAAGATTGGGTGCATGGGACAAAACTGATAATGCTAGAATAAGAATAAGAAGCAAGAGAGAGGTGAGATGACCAATACACTTGCAACATTCCACAAACACTTTTTAACTAAAGCCAGATGGAACATATATATGCTCTAACATTGGTGATTTATTTTAATATAACATGTATGAGATATGTGAGATAAAATTCTCCCAAAGATAATTCTATATAAACATAATCTAAGATGAAGAAAAACTGAACTCCCAAGTTTGGCCTCAGAAAAAAATATCTCTTACATTATCCAAGGAGAGAGTTGTGTTCTTTATACTCACACATGAATTTTCCTAAACAAATCAAAGCCAATAATCAGGTTAAGCACTGAAAACATAAGAGCAAACATAAAACAGTTTTATGAGGTTTATATTCATATAAAATAAAACCAAGAGCAGAGGAAAACTAAAATCAAATTATGGCTCTAGTAGTTAATCAATTGTGGTTAAAAAATACTTTTGATATATTAAATATTTCATTACACACTGAAAAAATACACACAGAAGTAGTTTGAGAATCACTTTCTGACTTACTAAGTCAGAAAGAAAGAGTTGGAAGAGCTCTTCCATTCTTTCTCAACTCAACTGATTATGATATTTGTAACTTGATTTTACAAACAACAGAGTGATTATTTTTAACAAAACGTAACAAATTCAAAATGCATGAATAAATATTTCACAAACCTAAAATACCAGTAAATCATTTCACAATGACTTTGAAGTCTTCTTCAAGTTAATGAAAAGTACACAGCTTTCATTTTGGACCTAAATAGAACGAGGAGTCAGAAATATAAGTGTTAATCCTAGCCCAGGAACTATTTGTCATTTCTATCTGGGAGAGTATGGCTTTTTCTGACACTCCTTCTGTCCCCATTTAGGAGAAGTGTCAAGCAGTTTTACAAAGGTCCTTTAAGATTCTGCAGATAAAGTAGTGAATAGGAGCTCACTCTAGTTGTTTAATTTCACTTTTCTCTTCTCTCCTAAACTTAGCCCTTTATCGTGATTGTATCCCAGCTACAATACAAAAGCCCTATGCACAGTTAGTGGGTGGGATGGTGTGTAGAGACATAAATGATGGAGAAATCATCTGAAGATATCCCTTAAAAGAAATAAAAATGGCCAATAAGCGTGTGGAAAAAGTCTTCATATCATTAGCTACTAGGAATTTGCATGTTGAAACTGTGATAAAGCACTACCACACTGAAAGTTCAGAAGGCTACTTGAAATTAAACAGTGGGCTGGAGACTGGTGAGAAAAGACTTTGTTAACTAAAACACAAACAACACACACACACAAACACATATGCATGCATGTACAACAATGCCTGGATTTTATATTATTTAAGTTCACACATATATGTTTATTCATGTATCTGCATTTTATACACACATATACATATATATTCTTATGCTATATAAATACATATATATGTATATAAAATCCTGTCATTGTTGTACATGCATTCTTGTAATTCTGGTGGTGAGAAGACATGGAGAAGTTGCTCTCTGTGACTTATTGACAAGCTAGCCTTGGTGACTTGAAGAGGTCTAGAACAGTTGGAGACTTTCTTTCCAAAAAAGAAAAGTGGTTGATATCTGAGGAAGGACACACATGTTATCTATGGCTTCCACAGTCATATACTCACATGCACACACTCACTCTCTCTCTCTCACACACACATGCACACACACACTACACATGCATGAATGAAAGAAAATGCCAATGATATAATGAAGGAAAAGGACCTCATTTTTGGTTTTGGGGTGTAAATTAGCAGACCTGCTCTATTGAACAGCACTGAGCTTCCTCAAAATCCTAGTAAAAACTGGAATGTGATCCTTCTGCCCTGCTGTTTATTTGGCATTTATTGAAAATAAGTGATGTCACAGTGCAAAAGAGTTATTGCATGTGAATTATTATTATATATAGCACTGTTTACAACTGTTGAAAATCAGCCCAAGCGTCTAGTAATGCATGACTAAATGAAACATGGAGCTCATATGCAATAGACTTTACTAGGGTAGCGTGTTTAAGTGTGTATCCTTCTGCTGTATGTCTGCATATAAGTGTCATGAGAAATTACATTACAATATATAATAAATAAATATGTATTAAATAAAAATTTAATATTCTCATATGAATTGCCAATAGCATGAAAATAGAAACATACTTCACAATATAAAATAATTTCCTGACATATTCTACTTAAATTTGTTTTTCAAATGATCTTTAAACATGTACAGCATCTCTGATTAGATAAATCCAAACTTCATCTAGGTGGGTAGAAAACTTTCAGACTGCAGATCACATCTAGAGCATTATGCCAACTCTTGGAAGCATATGGGGAGTCTAATGTCATAACCAAACCATTTGAAATTCTAACTAAAAGAAGATATTTCTAACATGCAAATTGTTGACATTTGCCAATATATTTGCAAATGTCAGGTCTACCCAAGGGAATTTCTCTATGAGTGTTCTACATAATATTCAAATAATGAGTTCTTTGTTTTAAGCAACTTGAGGACATTTCCTTTCAGGTTGCCATGATCCTTAGGTTTTGCCAACTCCTATTAACAAATATTTCTTGATCCTCAATGTAGAAAGAGAAGTAAATTTATCTTAAATGGAATTATTAGTGGAGATCACCTGAATTACATTTTAAAGTCCATTGAGAACTAAGCCAACAATTTCTTATAAAATAGAACTTTGCCTTAATAGGGATTTTACAGATTATGTAAGAAAGGTATATGCTTATGTCAGTCACCTCTATAACACTTTTAAGTAAAGCTATAATATTTATTTTCCAGTCACTGTTATAAAGTCTTTTATGTATTTTACTTCTTCAATTATCATCAGCTTGAAGTTGAAGTAATTATCTTTTACCTTACCTACGCAATGCACTAAGATCATATATTTATAATACAGCAGAAAATAATCTCCAGATATTTCTGGCAACTGTATCATTTGGAAAATATTAATAGCCCAAGTCATCTCCAGATGTCAACTGAATTACAAAGAAATTCAATTCAAAGAAACTGTATAGGGCTTATGATAGTTTTACCCCCTCACCTCAGATCCTTGTCCACTGACTCTTTTGAAGCAATTCTTTCAAGTCTTCAACATGCCAGAAAAAGACGGTACACATCTGAACCATAGGAAAGTGGAGCTGAGATTCTCAGCCTAGTCATGCCTCCTAAATCAGTTTATGTATGTCATTAGGAAACCAATAGCACACAACAAATTAACTGCATAGAATTACTTAAAGAAGAAAGTTCTCCCAGCTTTAAATTATATTTTTTACTGAAGGTGAAAGGTTAATTGGAAGTTTCTTTCCTACTAAAAGACATACAGTTCATTAATTACTTGATCATCTTTTTATTATCCTCATCTGTTTAAGAATGAATTTACATTGATACCTAAATCACTGTAGAATTAGCCATGTGTGTGTGTATGTATAGGTGTGTACATGCATTTGTGTGTAGGCACATGTACTTATGTCTGTGTAAATGTCATATGTCAACATGTTGTGCTTTTTTTCAGTTAGTTTCTTCTTTATTTTTTCAGTCAAGGTCTATTGGTGAACTCAAAACTTGAGAGTTGACCCAACAAGCTGGAGATGGTATCTGTCCCAGATCCTATTCTAATTTCACTTAATGATGGACTGGGATAGGACCTGTAAATATGAGCCAAATAAAATTTCTTTCCCCTAAGTTGCTTTGGTGATATTATTTATCACAGTAACAAAAATAAAGCTAGAACACAGGCACAGGTCACCATGTCTGTTGTTCTGGGAGACCAAACTCTGATCTTCAAGGCTTCTGTAGAAAGCACATTATGAACTGAGTCATCTCTCTAGGCTCTACATTTTTATCTCTTGGTCTGTCATATCTTTCTATTTCCTATTTACCATCCGTTCATGTTTCCATTTACTCATATATCAAGATATAAAGGAAGTACATACAGAACTTTATTTACATATTTTATAATTTCTGTGATGCATTACAGTATTTTAAAAATTAAGGACACTTTTTATTTTATTTTTATGAATATTTTAACTGAATTATTAACTCAATGTTATCTGATATAATTTCTTCAAATTTTAATGCTTGCACCTATTATTATAAAACTGTAATAAGACCTAATTATATAGAATTTAAGATAAAGAAAATAATTATAAAATTTATAAATTAATAAATGTATGTGATTTTAATATATAATCCAAAAATATTCAAAAAGCCAAAATATATTACTAACTAGATTATAAATTTGTACTAGGTATAAAAGACTGAATAATTATAATCTATAGGGCTTTATGTTATTGGTACTATACTTTTTAAATGTTTTCAGTTTAATTGAGATATTACCTTGTATGATAAACAATATGTCCTATAATAGAATAAAATAATATGTTACTGAATTAGAAATTAGACTGCTCCATCATTAATGCCTAAGGATTGAAGGAGTAATTCTCAAAATATATCCCAAGAACACTTTATTCTAAAGCTCAAGTAAGGCTGATTACCTCCATGCCCACAGGTCTGATGAAGTTGAAGAAATTTGTGTTTATGGTACTGTGTATTCTTAACAATCCCTATTAATTTTCATGACTGTGATTATATATGTGTATATTTACTTCATTCACAGTCCCAACACTTAGCTAATAGGAGTAGTCTTGGGCTGGCAGATAACTCATTGTTCAGAGCATTGATGTCCTTGCAGAGAACCTGGCTTTGTTTCCCAGTGCCCACACTGCATAGCTCACAACTGTTTATAACTCCAGATTCAGGGAGTTTGATATCAGCCTTTGATGTCCATGTGAATTGATAGAGTGGCATACATATTCTGAGACACTAAGGCATAAGTAAAAATTCAAATGAATCTTTCAAAGAAAATTATTAGTCTTGATACAGGAAGGAAAATAGTAATAAATGAATAGAGGGAGAAAACTGGTGACTGTTTTATCTGATATACACAAAACAATTAGATCAACAATGGCAAACACAAGTCTACAGATAGAAGTTGTTAATCAGTATCAACTATGGATTTGAAGAGTGAGGTTTCCCATATTGCAAATGATTACTCACTGGCATCTCAGAGGTGATTGTTTATTGGATATAAATATGTGACTTTTAAAAAAAGATAAAATTTAAATTGCAATTTATCTTCTTTGACTTGTTTTAACTCTAACATTCGTTTCAAGTGAAACTTTAGCTTGTTGATTTACCTGCATCCTATTAGAGTAGAGGCACTAATTTGCTGTGTCTCTCTTGGTCAAAGATAAAATAAGTTCATCAACTACTCTGCCTTGTTGTTGGGTCCATAATAATTATACCAACATGAGAATAAAAAAATTCACCTCATCTCTGTGACTAATGCTTGGCTTCCAATCTTCCACTTTGGAATCCAAGAGATGCAAGGTCTCAGGAACAGTTCTACATTCTAAGCTGTACATTGAGAGACTCAAGAGACTAAGTCTTCTTTTGAAAACAATGTCTGTCACAAGCCACTTTTCTTCCCAGCGGCAGAAGGATCTTGCAGTTTGGGTTTTAGTGTAATATACACCCTGTGTTGTGATACACCGCATTTTCATTCCTGCCTTGGTGGAGTATAGTCCTGGCTTAGGAGTGGATCGCAGAGTTTGCATCATTATCCTTTTCTTAGTGTTTGCTAATGTGACAGACACAGTTAGAGAAAGTCATGTTCTTATGGGCAAGATGAGTTTCCTATGATGATAGAGTTTTCAAATCTGATCAGTATCAACGGATTTTCAGCAAGGTTTCTCATTCCAAAAGAGTTTTGATGAGGTTTTAAAATGGCAGAGTCAGCAGAACGTTAGAGAAATTTGAGGCCATAGTGCCCGTAGCTTCAGACATGCTCTTTTGACTTCCTGCAGAGCTGTGAACAAATCTCTCTCCCTCCTCAGAGCAGGTATAAAGACAGAATAATTAGAATGTGTATGATTTCGTCTGATTTTATTGATACTAGTCTTAGAATTTTCTCAGTTGAGCTTGGTTAATGAGCAGATATGGAGTATGATAAGGTAAAATGTCATGCTGTGTATTACTCTATAGATAGGGCACCAACAAAAGACCAAGCTCTGTGAGTTAATTGGTAATGAAGGGTGCTCGAGGAAATATGATTGACTCAGAAGCCGAACTAATGAAAATGCCGCCTCTTGGTGGAGACTCATGAAAGTTGCATCCCTACAGCTTCTTGTCTAACTTTTAGGCAACTTCACCCTAAAAGTCTGGGACCCCCAACAATGATTTTCTGCTTTTATATACTTAAGGAGGATCCTTGTAAAATCCTCTTACACTCTGCTGGTTTTCTGAGTTTTAGGAAATGTTTCAATTGGAAAGAAATAGCAACACAGGGCAAGGTTAAGGCTGGGTAGATACTCGGGTATTGTGTTTAGTGTCATAGTTTTCAGCTGCAGTCTTAGAAAGGCAAGAGCCTTAAAGTGAGTTTGACAAGTGAGCTCTTTTCCCATGTCAAGTAAATAATACCCTAATAGGAGAACTGTTTGGCTGGGTTACCAAACTGGATAATGGTTGGATATATAGGAGTTCTCCAATAAAAAAAAACAAAAAACATACTGAAGTACTGAAGTACATAGGATAATTGCTGCTTTGCAGTTTTATCTTTCTGGGAAAGAGTCTCTTAAAACAAATGGTTCCATTATGTTAACAAAAGCAGCCTCAGTTTATGAGCCTTGCTAAAACAGTATTGTGGATACAGATGACCGCAGTTGTCACATCAGTAATTTCTCTAACAGTCACTTCTCTGCCAAAACAAAATTTCTTCCCTGTTGGGAAATGCCTGTTCCCTTCACTTTATTTTCTTATTTTTTTCTTTAGTGACTATCCATACTCTACTTGCCTGGCAGAGCATTGTCTTTGTAGAGAACAGAGATGACAGATTATTTTCTTTTTATTTTCTAAACCTTGTAGACCAAATATAGCCTAATATGTAATAGATCTTTAATTGTATCTATTGCACATAAACTAATTATTTTGCTTCTTTGTCTGAGATCATTGTCTTATAATTATGAGATATCTCTAATCTGGTTTATATTTTAGTGCAAGTGGTTTTTGGTGCTACAAGATATTCATTGGGTGAAGTTATATATAATCAGCTCTGAATTATCTTTGAAATATCCCAAGAACGTTAGCCTAAAATGCAAAATAAAAAAAATCAAAAGTGCCAAGTTCAGTCAACACAGGGTTTCATATCCAACTGATTCATAGGATACCCTGGGAATAGGGGTTTCTCCAATATTTCTTAGTTATTTGACTATTCAGCCAACGTGGAAATCTAACAATGAACATGTCAAATGTAGTTTCAAGCCACTTATTAAAGAAAAACATCCCTTATGCAAATACAACAGTAATTATTCTACTAAGTTGTGTTAAATGCCGTGAAGGAAAATTTCCATGTCCTCTGATACTCATACAATGGTTCCCAAATGTTCCCCTTAGGGGATTCATAAGCAGATTCCCTAGGAAAGAGACATTTGGGGTGAGACAAGAAAGGTGAAAGGAATTAACTAGAAAATACAGAAAAGCAGCCAGGCAGGAGAGTATGCAGTGTTACTAAAGTTTTGATGAGTGCATAATCAGGAAGACAAGGGAGGGTTGAGTTAACGACTAAGGAGCTAGTTACAGTATAATAACTATTACCATCAGGGAATAACCAATAACCACTATCTCAAGGACTTTCAGGACAGAATATATTTTCATTGTATTCTAAGGCTATTGGACAGGCAGGGTAAGTAGACCCTTTCCTGATAAATGTACTTTGGAAAGTTCACAGCAGCAGTCCCTCGCACACACACACCACCCCCAAAACAATCAATTTGGAGGAGGGGCAATGAAGCAGAAGGCCCTGAGCTGAGGCTATTGCAGGACAGATGGGAAATGACAAGTTTAGATGGGAGCAGAAATGATGGTGAAAACCAACCCAAGAGTTGATATTCTTCAGCAATATGAGAAATAGGACTTTTCTATGTCTCGTGTATGGTGATATATTAATCATGGAATTCATAGGACCAGCTCTTCCCATTCTATTAGTGCTTTAAGAATTATTTTAATTTATTCAAAAATGTCTTGAGCTAGCAGTAGCCATATACAGAAGAAGTATCTTGACTGCCTTCAATATTCCAACAATTTAGTTATTAGTTAGATGCGTTTGTGAAAGAAAAACTGGATCTTTAGAAATTAAAAATTCTTGTTCAATGGAAAAATCAAGACCTTAAAAAACTATCATTTTCTCATATTCAGAGTTATAAGGTAAATATATTTTGTTAAATTATTTATAATTGACAGGTAATACTTTTATAGGATGAGATACTTTGTTTTACTCCAAAAATATACTGTGTAATGATGAAATCAGAGTAATGAGCATATCACCCAAAGCTGGGGTCATTTTGTTATGATAAGAATGATATGCATATTAGCGATAACTTTAATCACTAATAGGAAAAAATAAATCTATCATAATGTGTGCCTTATTTCCAACAGTAGTTTCATAACCAGTTCACATTTTTTCTCTCCTTTCCCTCCTTCATCAAAGCTTCTGGCACTAACATCTCATTGCAGAAAGTTATCAGTCTATTCAAGTAGGTAGACCAGTCTGAACTTTGCATAAAGGATTTCACAATATTGATTTAGGTTTTTAAAAGGTCATTTAACTACAAATTAACATTCTGTGTTACACAATTTTATTATTAAGTAAGAGAACTAAAAGAGGAAGCTCATCTTTCTATCTGAGATAAGCAAAGAGGTAGGCTTCTTTTCCCTCTACAACATTAAATATTTATGACTCTATATGATGAAGATATTTGCATAGAACACACATATCAGTAAGCACAGAAAAAAGTTAGACTCGTTTTAAGCTTGCATGCCAATCCAACTATGTATATTTCAATATATCAATATTGGGACGTATTGCTTATTTCTAAAATAGAATTTTCATATTTATGATTCTAGAAGATATGGTGGTAGTTCCAGTTGTTAGCTAGCACTGCTTGTATTTACAATACAAGATTCTACTAGTTCCTACTCAAACATTTCACTAATTATATCATGGCCTATAATTTCTGAGAACTTGTCAGAGTGCTATATCCTCAAGTTGTTAACTCCAAACTATTGACAAATATTTTTTATAATACATTTGTTAAAAGTTCACATAATATTAACTCTCAGGAGTGAACTCTAATGTAAATTATGATCTCAACTGATGCTAACACATCAATATAAGTATAACCAAGGGACCTCTCTGGTGCATGCATGAACAGTGCAGAAGGCTGTATCTAAATCAGTTAATATGTATAAATTCTCAATGGCTTCTGTTCAAGCTATCCTACAAACATAAAACTACTCAAAACATTAAATCTATAAAGATGCAAATGATGACAATTCTTAGTAAATTATCAAAAATAATGTTGATGAAGTGGAAGGCATGAGTGGATAAAGCATAGGTTTTCATATGTCAGTGAAGAAAAATAGTGTAAGCTAACTTAAGTATTAGACTCTGGTGCTTTTTATATGTAAATGTTACTTATAGTCCATCCCTTATTTCTTACATCTCCACATCTCTCTTTATATTTTTTTCAGTTTAATAAGCATCTATATTTTTTCTTTTTACCCCATACAGGTTTGTTCTCTCTCTCTCTTTCTCTCTCTCTCTCTCTCTCTCTCTCTCTCTCTCTCTCTCTCTCTCTCTCTCTCTCCTCTCTCTTTCTCTTTCTCTTTTTCTTTCTCTCCCACCCCCCCCCCACAGATTTGGAGATGATAATGAAAGAGAAAGGCATTAAGTAGGTCTGGGCTTACACAATTCTCAGTATTGATCTTTTATCCTGTTGTTTCAGAGACCAGTAGTTGAGTGTGATGAGACTTTTCTTACCTGTGAATTTGTGACATCATACTCTCAGTGTTTGGGACAGGACTGATTATAAGATGCATATATTTTAGTTAGCAAGCTGAGTATCCCAGAAACAGTATAATTCACTGTGTGATCATTGGCAAATTGCCTAACTGCACTAGCTCTTTAGTTCTTCATCTAAAAAGAGAGTTACACAAATTTATAGTTTGTTTCCTTTGAACAGTAAATATTATGGGTCTTTTCCCTGCTAACTATACCTCTAGGAAGAGATTCCCTGGATCTATTTCTCATGAATAATTTTTGATAAAAACAGCCCTGAATGTCTTTTAGTATCAGAAAAATTAAAATACCATTTTACAATTGAATTTTTATTCTTTTCTCTTTCCCCCCAAAAACCTGGCAGCTGTTAGAAATACATAGTATTCCATTACATTTCCTTATTGGTCCTCGAGAGTGAGATTATTCTGTCCTTACCCTGATAACATTGAAGATCTAGCTAATCAAGTTCTAAAACCAGACATATTCCAGGACAAGGACATGCAGATAAAATTCAGCTCACTCAATTAGACTTGAATTTTCAATAAAGAACAAAAGAAAAGTCATACATAAGATTTTTAGGACATCACATAAGATACATAAAATATGCTTTGCTTGTTAAGTGAGCACCTATAACTCTGGCCCTCCATGTTTCATTTGCTGTCATTCTTAGAACAAGATTCAGTTAAAAATTGTTCATCACTACTCTTAATACTACTCCATTTTCTTTATTTCCATAATTACTTGTTTAAGGACAAATCTCTAAATATCTCCCTATTGCATCAAAGAGCAATTACTTCTAATTTATTTCCCATTGATAATCTATGGGATCTATGTCTGTTTATTCACTATTATAAATTTACATATACCCTAGATCTCCACTATGGTGTGGTTAACCTGACTGGCAAGTATGTGACCTTTGGCCATGGCAATCACAACTACTTAACTTAAGTAACTGTCAAGCTTACTGTGTAGATGGCAATTGACTTTACCTTGTTATTATTCCAATGCTAACACCAAGGAGGCTAATAAGGTCAAATTGCATTTGTTGGGTCAGAGAATGAAATAGTATTGGATGAAAAGAAAATTGTTGAATCTGACAGAGAACTAATGATAATGAGATGCTTAATGGTGTGGCAGTGGTGAGAGCTCTAATGCTCTCTTAATGGAGATTTAAATGATTTTTACTGAACTTTCCTCAATTCTCCTGCTCTTGCATTATGTATGATTTATCACAACTAAAATTCTGAGTTGCAATGGGCAAGTCTGAACTTTGCGATATGTCTTTAGACACTCTTTAATTACTCCTGAGTCCTTATGATGCATTCACTCTTTCTCCTCTTAAATACAAGCTTAGGTAGTACTCAGTCGGAAAGTACAGATAAATCCTGTTGGTTAAGCATATAGTGGACCTGGCAAATAATAATTTAGAGAAAATTACTCCAATAGAAATGTTTTTTTCATAAATTACTGTGCTGCAGTGGGAAATAATAAAAAAAACTAAGCAACCAAATAAAATATTCTGTAGGATTTAGGGGATTTGTTTCCTTGTTAATATCTTCTCCATATAGCAGAAGTTATCACTCATTCTTACTCACCATTCACCAGATATACAGAAACAGCTGACCTTCTATAGATGACTTTGTTATTGATCTGTGATGTACATTATACTAGTGCATTCAATAGCTTTACAACTTTTGATACTATGAATATAAAGTGACCTTTTGTCCACCATACATGGATAAAGAACCGTTTTTGTCTTTTGGTCCCAGAGGATGTTAAAGATGATATGGACTAAAGATATTCCAGAGCAGCAGGGAGTAGAGTAGAACCAAGTTACAGCATGTAACACTGGTCAGAAATATCTTCTAGGATCCTATGTGTTCAAAGAAAAACTTGTCTAAGTGGGAAAGATTGCATCAGGAAAAGCACTTTGTAAAGAAGTGTGAGCATATTTTGATATGGCTGGTGGAGCATGGACAGAGAGACAGACTTGGAGAATGGAATTTATGAACATATGGCAAGAGAAAAGCAGATGTGCCACTTAGATACCACTTAAGTAATTATACCATATTATCAAGAAACTATCCTAATTATCCAGAAAGAGAAAAAATTGAATGTAGGTTTCTGACTCTAGAGTTATAAGGTATGATCATGATTTCCTTGTTGTTCTTTTGTGGTAGCTTTAAAATATCACAGGTTTATTTTTGATTAGATGGAGAAACAATAGAAATATCTCTGCACGAGACTGAACAACCATCTGCATTTCTTTCTTCTTCTTTTCATTATCTTGAGTGGCAGATAAGGCCATAGTAGTTTTTGGAAGTTCTAAAAGGCATAAAATGATCCTAAAAAGAAGTTCTTGAGTTCTATTGCTGTCATCTTTTCCAACTCTGTGTTTTGGAATTCCATAAGTGGTTAACTTACCTTTCCAACCAAATCACATTTTATATTAAAGTGATAGAATTTATATGAGTGTGGTTGATTTTTATAGCCAAACAAAGATCATTCCAAATGAGTGAAAAATTATCTGGCTCAAACCAAAGTTTTGTCCTGTTGTGACGTTACTCTTAGTATTAAGAAACATTTAAAGAAAAGGAAAGGAAGTTTACAAAGAGACTGTGGGACAGCTGACAGCACATACAGTACTTCAATGTTAATTTTACTTGTAATGAAGCTTTGGCTGAATTTGAATACAGCTTAGATATAGGAGTTTCAAAGTGTTTTTTAATCAACAAAGGAATACTTATAACTTATATGTGCTTAAGAAAATGTGAAGTCTTTTTAAAACATATGTGACAAGTTATGTTTCTACAAGACGTGTACCAATCCTAGAAGTGATGTGGGCCAACTGTTTATATTTTGTCAATTATATTTTAAATAAATGCTGATTGGCCAGTAGCCAGGCAGGAAGTATAGGCGGGATAGCAAGACCGGAAGTACAGGCAGGTCAATGAGAACAGGAGAATTCTGGGAAGAAGGAAGTCTTATTCTGCAATCCTGACCCAGCCACAGAAGAAGCAAGATGTGACTGCCTCGTCAAATAAGGTACTGAGCCATGTGGCTAACATAGACAAGAATAATGGGCTAATATAAGTTATAAGACTTAATAAGAAGCCTGAGCTAATGGGCCAATCAGTTTATAAGTAATGTAGACTTCTGTGTGATTTCTTTGGGGAAACTGGGCAAGACAGAAATCCCAACAACACTAGAAGTGAATAGTTTTTCTATGAAAAAATTAATGCAATGTATACTGGTATTTGCCTCCCTTCACTCCTCTCAGATCCTTCCCACTTCCCTGTACAGATATCTCTATGCCTTGTCATTCTCTGTTTGAAAAACAAATTAAAAAGCAAACAAACAACAACAAAGGCAAAGAACAGAAAACCCCAAGAATCACAGAGACAGAGAGACAGAGAGAGAGAAAGAGATAGAGAGAACAAATTAAAATGAAAATATACAAACATAAGACCAATGAGATGAAGAAATTACCAACAAATCAAGACAAAAAGTTTACAAAAAATACAGTGCTTTCACATTATGTTGACTATTTACTGTTAGACATGGAACCTACCTGGAATGTGACCAAAATACTCTTTCAGATCCTATTAGCAAAATCAAGCTTTAATTTTCAATTGCCTGTTTTCTTAATTAGAGGTGGGAGCCTTTGTTGGAGTCCCCATTTCATCATTGAGACACAGTCTGGCTTGAAACTGTGTGATAAAGTCCCTGTGTTGTTGACATAGTATCTGTGAATTCATATGTGAATCATTCTTGATGGAGGAAGGTCATTGGTTAATTAATAAAGAAGCTGCCTAGGCCCATTTGATAGACCAACCATTAGGTGGGTGGAGTAAACATAAGAGAATGCTGGGAGAAAGAAGCCGAGTCAGTGAGTCGCCATGATTCTCCCACTCCAGACTGCCGCAGGTTAAGATCTTTCCTGGTAAGCCAGCTCGTGGTACTACACAGAATATTAGAAATGGGTTAGATCAATATGTAAGAGCTAGCCAATAAGAGGCTGGAACTAATGGGCCGGGCAGTGATTAAAAGAATACAGTTTCCGTGTAATTATTTTGGGTAAAGCCATGCGGGCAGCCAGGTGCCGAGGACGCAGCCCCTCCGCTCTTATTACAACAGAGTGGCATCCAATGTGCTAATGAACTCCACGTAAAACCTGAGAGGGCTTAAAAAGGACACAGAATTTAAGACAGCTTTTTGCTGTTTGTGGGTTGCATGTGGCAAAGAAATTGTCCTGACTAAGCAACAGGAAAAAACTGGTTGTTTTAAAATGCCGGCTTTCTGGGCTGTGCTGCCATCGCAATCTCTGGCTCCTGCCAGAGACAGAGCTTTTGAATGGAGCATTTGGAGTAAAGTGCTATGGCTTGCTTGATGGCAATGTGGACTGCTGTGTGCCTGGAACTGTGTGTGGCTCAGGGGCACCAAATGGCTCTGAGGCAAGAGGGCTCAGCTCTGCCATGCTGAACTGTGCTGGTCTCAGGCAGGAACTACCGTAATTAATGTAATAACAGCGCAGTTAAGGTTTAGACTGGGCAGGACACAGGCGGTACCATATTACCCCTACATGGTGCAACTTAAGTTTTTGAGAAGTGCTTAACATTTTAAGAAATGCTCCTGGATAGTAAAAAAATTACAGATTCACAATAGAACTGATTCAGACACTGTTGGATGAATGTACGTAGGCTTGAGAGAGAGAAAAAAATATATATAAAGAATAAAGTTAATGTCTTAAAAAAGGGTAAAGTCTTTAAAGAGACAGAGTACACATAATTATAGATTAAAAGAAATAAAGAAAAATAAGCCACGTAAAAATGGAAAATTCACGGAGAGTCTGGATTCTATGTATTATTGTGTTTTCTTTAAAATCTTTTTTTTGGTTTTTCGAGACAGGGTTTCTCTGTGGTTTTGGAGCCTGTCCTGGAACTAGCTCTTGTAGACCAGGCTGGTCTCGAACTCACAGAGATCCGCCTGCCTCTGCCTCCCAAGTGCTGGGATTAAAGGCGTGCGCCACCACGGAGCTAAGTGCAGAGAGACATTTCATTATATGGGCTGCCAAGCTAAACCAGAATGGACACAAGGGTATTATGATTTCAGAATATGGGTCTAAGGATATGATGCTTTGGAGAGGGTCTTCTTTTGTTTTCACAGAGGATGAGACTCTGTGGATTGCGTCTATCCCAATATGGTATGATAGACCATGCCCTCCTGAAAAGTTGCTGTGAACACCTTCAGAAAATTACTTCACTCAACTGCCGACTGAGATGACCCTGACACACAGGTTATACCATGAAAGATCTGAATACAGCACCCCCATTCAGCAGGAAGCAGTTTGGAGAGAAAAACTGCGCCCACGTTCCCAAATATGGTTTATAAATGTTCTTTTACATTTAAAGGGGGATATGATATAGATATGAATAATTTGCATTGGTGTGGATTTTAAGCTCAATTTTGTTATATGTATATGTATTTCTGATCTTGATTAAGGTATTGTGATTGTGTAGTTCATTTTAAAAGTATAATGCATAATTAGGAAATATAGGTTGCTAATGGATAATCATCAATAATAGTCAAATTTATAGTCATGTTAGTTAGATTTTCTAGATATATAGAGATATATTTCAATTAGATAGGCATTCTTCATATCTTTCAAAGACTACAGAACATGGCATTTAAAATATATTAATAACTTAGGGCATTTCATGACAATGAGACATGTCTGCTCCTGGCAGCACCAATCTACTTTGAAGATGGGCATGGAAGAGGATCCTTATGGAGATTGATAGACATTTGGGCAAGACACTGCTCTTGCCTGGACTGTTGCATAAGCTGGACACAAAGAACCCGCAGAGAGAGGACTGCTGAACTTGCGTAAAGGTGAGATGATCTTTCAGGGTTCCTGATTCATCAAAGAGTCTGTGAGACATTCTGCAGGACACAGCAGATAGTGACTGAACTGTCTTTGAAATTTCCTGCTTCATGGAAATGTCTGCTGGATACTATGGGCCTGAAGGCTGAAGATGGATGCCCCAATGGTACAGAGGAACTTTGGGTGACTGTCCAGGCAGTGAGATGTCTCTGTCATTTCTAGAGTTTTGGATTTCTTGTTTACTTAGGTAATATTATATCCTTCTGGAGTCTTTGATGGAGTTGAAGAATGGTTAGTTATAGTTACAGTTTTCCATTGTTATGATAAAAGATAAAATAGATATAAATATTGTAACTGTAATTCTTGCTTTATAACTGTTTTGTTATATGTAATTTTACTATGTTAAAGTGAAAGCCTTTTTTGTTTAAACAGAAAAAGGGGAAATGATGGAGGAAGGTCATTGGTTAAATAATAAAGAAACTGCCTAGGCCCATTTGATAGGCCAACCCTTAGGTGGGTGGAGTAAACAGAAAAGAATGCTGGGAGAAAGAAGCCGAGTCAGGAGTCGCCATGATTCTCCCACTCCAGACAGACAAAGGTTAAGATCTTTCCTGGTAAGCCAGCTCATGGTGCTACACAGAATATTAGAAATTGGTTAGATCAATATGTAAGAGCTAGCCAATAAGAGGCTGGAACTAATGGGCTAGGCAGTGTTCAAAAGAAAACAGTTTTTGTGTAATTATTTTGGGGCATAAGCCATGCGGGCAGCCGGGTGCAGGGGATGCAGCCCTGACGCTCATATTACAACACATTCTCATTGTGCCTGGAGGAAATTGTTTTCTTGAAGTCATCTACCACTCTGTCCCTTACAACTTTTTAACCTTCTCTTCCACATAGCTCAATAGGCCCTGAGAGGAGGGTTTAATAAAGACATCCTCTTCAGAACTAAGTACTCCAAAATCTCTCATTCTCTGCATATTGTCCAGTTGTGAGTTTCTGCATTAGTAGAAGCACATCTTGAAGAAGTAACACATGTACTAGACCTTTGAAATGAAAAGAAATTAAATGTATGTATTTACTAAGTATTAGAAGAATATTATCTGGGGACTCCATTAGTTTCTGGATGCCAAACAAAATAAGAACAAGTCAGTTTCTTTCCTGACTCACTGCTTTCTAAAAATAACATTCTAGATTTGTTTAGGATTTCTCAGTTTACAAATATTTACTTAATTTATATCATTATTCTAAGGTGGCAACTTAAAATTAGAATGGTAATTTGAACTACTAGGTAAAATTATAAATAATCTTAAGAAATCACATGACAACTTAGCTAGCTAAGGAAAAATTTGTTATGAACATGATATGTATATTAATCCACAAAAGTAAGCTTCGTGGAACAGAAAAACAAAGCAACCTTAAATAAAAAGAAAACTGGCTAAAATCATTGAAAAGTACATGGATGAAACACATTTATGTGTGGACTGACCTTCATGTTTAGTGTAGCATCAGGGATTATGTAACTAGTCTCTCCATTTTGGTCACTTGAGTGTACCAGTTCATCCTACAGCTGGTGACTCTTATAGAAACAACTGAAAATACCATAGGAAGGAAGGTTGTGTCTGTGTTGGTCTACCTGGGACTCATCCAGTTGTGATCAGACGTTAATAAACATTTCAAAAATAAGGTCAGCTGTCATGATGACAGAACACTGGCCATGCTGATGAGCTGATGCATCTATTCACTAACTTAGAAACACTGATCTTAGAAGAGATTGAGAAAACAACGACTGCTATAACAAAGGGATGTCAATCACACCCTGATAGCCAATAGAAAGAAACAACTTTCGGTACCCAGAGCATGGGACGAGGGGTAATTCTTTACTTTTGTGGTATGGTGGCCATTTAATAGGAATAATCAGGGTCCCAGAGAGTTGGAACAGTGGCTTCTTTTGAGACAACCTCTAAATGGAAGAGCTGGTGCTCAAATCTGAGACACAGAATCTTTAATCAGTTTCTTCCTGTCCTGATGGTTGTTTCTACAGAAATTAAAAATCTTAGTGTTCATAATGGACAAAGTAATTTTGTTTTTTCCCAGAGGACTAAGCTACTGGGTGAAGCAGGGCCAAGACCTGAGATGCTGCTAAGTTTGTTTTCATCTCTAGATGTAGAGATTTCATAGAATGGTATAGGTTTCACATGTAGAGCTTTGTAATTCTTCATGATTTCCAAAGGCTTTTCAGCTGAGATTATCAAAGTTCTCTATGAAGATTATTTATCTCCACTTCCATAATGATGAAGCCAGAGGTAAATGGTCAAGAACTGGGCAAGCCATCACTCCAATCACACAAATGGCCTTGGTTTCAAACAAGGAATTGATAGTTGTCTTCTCTTATAAATACAGACACACACATAGAAGCTAGAAAGTCTGAATACAAAGTGTGGCCCAGGAATCCTGTGATTAACCTTTTTTGCTGTTCAAGAAGGGAAATGGATATATTTAAAGCATGTTTCTGTTAACATTAGGTATAACTGAAAAGAACTAGTATTCAAAGCATTAGACTGAGTTCGGTTCTTGGCTTAGTAGGCATGTGATCTTGGAGATAGTATTACCACCTGATAAAAGTGAAGGGTCTTGTCTAGAAGATGAAAGTGAACTTTTCTAGCTTTGGCTGTCTTTATTATGAAGTTCTATTTCTGTGGCCAGTGGTATATACAAAAAGCAATGAAATAAATGAAAGCCTCGCAATAAGATAAAGTTTCTGGAGAGCAGTGTGCCTCAAATCAGATCAGTTAAAGGAATCTCCTGGGACAGTCTGGCGCAGTATGTATGGGGTTGACCCCAAGAGTTGTTAATTCTTAGAATTTCTTGGAAGACATTAGTGTTATTCATCGACAGCCCACACTTTGTACACCAGAGGTAGTCAGGAATTTGGCTTTAGTATAACCCCAGGAACTGGAAAGTTTAGGATTTGCTATATTTTTCTAATAAAATCTATCCTGACAATATAAAATGTAATGAAGAACAGGAATGGGAGAAATGGTAGCTCTTAATTAAAACTTATGGCATTAGAAATCAAGTAAGAGTTGGGAACTAAAGATTACAAACAATGTTACATGTTGATAAAACCATTGCTTCCCATAAAAGCTTCTGTGGGGTTTAGTTAAGAGAATTATTAATATCTTTATAGTATGTTGTTATGCCTTATGTGGGAAATGACAGATGGTTTCCCTTTGATGAGTACATCTCCTTCTGAGAATTATGAGGTATGTTTTAAAAGCTCCCCATGTATGAGAGATAAAACACCAGGAGTTTATGGATTTATTTCAAGTGGCCTTGTGTTGTATTGCCAGCTAAAGATGTATTGGTACTTCAATAAGGACCCCCAATTCCAAGTTTTGTACTGTTTCCCTGTAGCACAATTCCTAATAGATTGTAATAATAAAAATCTGGAGTTAAGATGTAGGGGTAAATGCTGAAAGATTAGAGAAGTAAAGCCAGTCACTAGAGAAACTTTTGACTTTACCAAATCCTCACACTGAAGGGCAGCAAGATCCTGTCTCCACAAATCTTCAGACTGAATACCACGTGTTTCTGTCTCCTTTTACCCTATATTTCTCTCTCTGCCCAGTCATGTTCCTTCCTGTCTCCATTTTGCTAGTGCTGGGATTAAAGATGTATGACTCCTAAATACTGGGATTAAAGGAGTGAGTCATCACCTACTGGCTCTGTTTCTCTTTTATACTGGATCAATCTTGTGTAGATTAATAAAAAAAAATTCTACGAATCCCCACTTAGCTGCAGTGGTAGAAACACTGCAGGTCAAGAGGCAGCTGGGGGCAGTGGGTCCCAAAAGCAGCCAGTCCAAGGCGGGTACTGGTGCAGGTCCCAGGCCACAGGTCTCTGAAGGCGGCTGGTCCCAGGCGGCAGGCAAGAGACAGATACATAAGCACACCATGCAGAGTGAGGCTTGATATTTATTTTGTGTGTTATGGAGGGGGAAGGGAGAAGAGAGAAGAGCAGAGAGAAAGGGAGAGAGGGGGAGAGACAGAAGTGGTTAAGGGGAGAAGTCGAGAGAGGCAGAAGCTGCCTCTTCCAGAGGGAGGCAGAAAAGGAAGAGTCTCAGGCTGCAAGCGGGAAGGAAGATGTGCCTGCCTCAGTGGATGGGGGAGGGAGTGGGCACGGCTTGTCTATTAAAGAGACAGAACAGATCATTACACTTGAACTCACAGAGATTCATCTGCCTCCACCTCCCAAATGCTTGGATTAAAGGTGTATGCCAGCTCTTTCTGGTCTCTATGGCTAACTAGTGGCTTAGTTCTGCACTCTGATTTTCATGCAAGTTTTATTTGTTAGATCACAAACAAAATATCACCATATTTCCCTTTTGAATATGCTCATTAATTGTATAAAACAGTGTGTTTTGGTGTGACATTTTTATACAAGCACACATATGTATAAAATATTCTTTGATCCTATTCAGGATTGTTTTATGTATGATGCTACTTGTCAGACTAATTCGATTCTTCCCTGACCTATATCTTTCCCTTGTCTGTTTCTTTACAAGTAAATGGAATGATTATATTTTTGCAAAAAAAAAAAATGAAAATCATTTTTCTTTGCACTTGCTGACATTCTTTGTGTAGGCTTCCTCCACTTACCACTTACTATGATTACAGTAATGAGCATGAATGAATCTGGATAAAAAAAAGTGTGAAAATATCATCCTATGATCTAGCAAGACTGCTCAAACTATTTTCCATTTAATTTCCCCTTTTTATTTCCCTAGTCAGAAGGAAGATCTTTGCTTCATGTGTTTACGCCTATGTGGAATTCTATAATAAACAGCAGAAAATATGAACATGTCCTAGAACAAATGTCCTTTCCTTAGTCCCCAAAATGAAAGATGACTTCAGATGCTCAGTGTTTTTGTTGCCATTCTTATTGTGCTCATCCTCTTATTCTTTGCCAGATACATCAATGTTTTCCAGGTTGAAAACAAGTTGGTAAGACAGGTAGGTATCCAATAAAGAGCTAGGAAGCATATTTTGTGTAGATGCTCTCTGGTCCTGGAGTGGCAGTAGGGTGGGAGCTAAGTATGTGTTTCTTTCTTCTACGAATAGACTTCCCCAGAATATTGGTTGTTGTTTTTTTTTTCTGACACATAACCAAATCTTTTGATCTAACTAATTTGAAAAAGTATTGGAAGGAAAATATCTCAGTTAACTATGATATCACATTTACCTACTGTAAGAAAATTGAATTCTTGGTGGTTTTAATCACTAAAGGTCATTATTAAAATTGGGAATATAATTCAATGGTAGAGCTTGTACTTAGTGTGTATAAGGACATCAGTCTCGTAACTACTTTATTTATATGGCACAGAATAGAATGTAGCTGAAAACTCCAAGCACATGCTTATTTTAGCCCAATGTCTAATGAACTATTACTTATATGGTAATAATAGCAACTAACATTAATGTGCTTTTATAAACTTATTGTATAGTGATACATACTTTCTAAGTTCATTCTTTCTGTGTAGTTGTAGTTATTATCATTCTTGAACTTACCCTTTCTTGCTTGTTCAAAAACGTGGACTTGTTTCACAGAGTTATGAGACTTTTCCAAGTTGAATTTATTACTTGTGGTTTCTCAAGGGTAAGACTTACTCCTACATGGTTTTACATTCTGTATTTGGGCTTCCTCAGATGATATAAGTTATTTTCTGGGAAGAATGGATAAAATCAGTAGCATAAGCTCTAACTAAGAAGGGAAAAGAAAATAAAAATAGAAGAAGTAAGGTAAAATAAAATAAGGCTATCTGGAAAGTCATAAATAATCATAAGATTGACTATTTACCTAAAATACCTAGTAGTTATAAGCAAATAAGTTTGTATATAAATATGTATGTGTTGTCTAAATGAAACCTTCAAATGTAGGCTGACAATATTTCATTCAAAAGCCAAAGACTATCTACCAAAAAGGCTGTACATAAGAGGGTTTAGAGGAAATTCAGAGGGAGGAAATGGAAGGGAAAAATTAGGTAATTATAATCTCAAAAATAAAAATAAATATTTAAAAAAGATGAATACTCCAGTTGCAACCCTCCTTTCTTTGTGTCATTAAATATCAGTCCTCTATGTTAATTCGTCAGGAAGGGCTATATTAATTTAGCATCTTCCATCTGGGAATGAGGTTTCCAGCTGTGTTTTTAAGGCAAACTTTCATCACAGCAAACATTTTACATGCCCTAAAGGTTCAGATATAATGGTCTTGATCTATATCAATTTTTTATAATGTGTTCCATATGGAATTTGAAATCTCTTCATCCATGTAAAACTGTGGACTTTGTTTTCCTTAGGTGGCTTATTTATGAACCACTACTTTGACACAATTATGGAATAAATTATTCATCTCATATTCATTAATATGATTTTATACTCTACCTTGATTACCACAACCAAGTTAAAGTTGTGACCAATAAGTCTACAAAAAAATACAAATAAATAACTCCCCCACAACTGTGTGCATTAAACAGCAGTTTTCAGTTACAGTTTTTCAGTAGTAGAAAAAGGAAGGGGGCCAGGAATATGGATGCATTGGTAAAGTGCTGAGTATGTAAACATGACCTCTTGAGTTAGATTCCCAGAACAACATAAAAGGTTGGACATATCATTGCATACTTATAATTCCAATCCCAGGGCTTCAGAGATAAGAGGAGCTCTAGAAGTTTAAGACATCCAGTATAGAATCTAGAGAACCACTGGTTCTCAGTTTTTGAGTCAGTACCCATTTGGGGAGTCAAAAGACCCTATCACAGAGATCACTTAAAATCACCAGAAAATACTGCTATGAATAATATGATTCATATCTTTAGCATAGTCAATGTATAAGTCACCATGAAATAATTTTATGGTCAGGATCACAACAAGAAGAAGATCTTATTAAAAGGTTGTTGTATCATTAGGAAAGTTGAGAACCTCTGGTCTAGATAATTCTCAGTTCTGTGTTTAGTTTGAGACCCTGTCTCAAAAATTAAGGTAGAAAATAATTGAGGAATTTATTTGATATTGAGCTCCTATTTATATACACACATATACCCACATGGTGAGGGGCAGAGACACAAAATTTACCTAGTGAGTTCAATCTTAAAAATAAACTAATATTGTAATTTGGGTAAACAGAAAGTAGCAAATTGTACTTCTATTCATGGTAATATTTTATTGTTCAACAAAGTTACTATTTGGGGTACTGAAAATCTAGTAATAAATAGAGTAATAGAAAGCTCAATTTGTGTACAAATCATATGAATAAAACATCATATATTATCTAAGGTTTCTTTATATATATATATATTTTTACATAAAAGTTACATTTGTGTAAATGCATGTTCTATGTGGGGTGTATTGTGTAAAGGTGTAAAGGAAAGAGAGAAAAAAAGGAGGGAGAGGGAGAGGAGAATATTTTTCAGTTGTTGCTGCACAGAGCCCTCCCATATGGAAGCACACTTTGTGAAATTAAACTAAATTCAATCTATGAAGACTACCATATAAGCCTTACATAAAGAAATAAACATAGTTTAGAAGTAAACTAGATTAAAGCCTAATTCAGGAGTGTATCTTTGTAAAAGTAGCTCATTTTCAGCCAATCACAGCAATTGAGCATTGGTCAAACACAGATAGCCAGCTGTATAAACTGTGTTCAAATAAGGCAAAAATCAAGTTGTAACCAATGGGAATGTCTCTATGTCATTTCTATTTTCTGTCTATAAATATTTGCCAACTTCGTGGCAGATTGAAGTTTCTCTGGATATTTTCTAGTTTCATGAGCTTCCCAAATTGCAAATCGTGCTTGGCTCTATAAAACTTGGCTAAATTTAATTTATACAAAGTTTTACTCTTTGTTCCTACAGAGGAGTTTTGGAATGTGAGTCTTCGTGCAAGTCGTTTCTAAAACTAACTCCAAAGTTATTTGTCTTTCATTTCTCAGGGAGAAAAAAAGAATAACAGAGCAACTGAAAAGTGAAAGGAAAGGAAGATTTAATAAAACACTACAGTAGGGCATAATTTAACATTGACTAACTCAGAAGCTTAGCTGGTTTCAATTTCTTATTGCTGTTGTAACTAGCAGGTGACTATAAATGAAGTAACTTAAATAAGAGAAAATTTATAGATTGATAGTTCTGAAGTTGAGAAATTCTCACATCAAGGCATCAGTCAGTATGCTTTGGCTATCTGTGACTGCAATTAAGTTAAGGACTTGAATCTGAGATCATCTCAAATTACTTGGTTGAGTCCAATAAAATCACAGGGTCCTTATGAAGAAGTTAACAGGTGAGTCAAAGATACAAGCAAGGGGTGTTGAAATGAGATAGAAGGTACTTCAATTTAAGGATACCCAAGGCCTCTAGAATTTGGAAAGCCAGGCAAAAGGAACTTGCCCAGCCTCTACAGTAATATCAGGAAAAAATTTAAGTATTAAGAAATCCCTATTATGAGTGATTGGTTCCCAAGAGCACTTTCTACTTTTTCTCAGAAAAAAAAAATCTTTCCCTAGGAAATTCTTGACAGGGATAATTCCTGTAGATTCTATAATCTCCCTCATTTTACAACAGACAACAAGAAGAAGACACAGTGCCTTTCCCTGTAATATCTTTTCTTCCTTCAGGTTCTGAGATTCTTCTCTTCTCTCCAGTCAGACATTGTAGGAACTGAGGCTAAAAGCACAGTAGAAAGCATTTTTTTCAAATGCCTATGTAATGGTCAACTGTATAAAGCATATCTTAGACAATAACATAAACCTCAGTGAATTTAGAAATACTTGGATGAGTGTGTCATTTGATCATAATGAAATTATACCAGAAATTAATAACAGGAATGTAGGAGGAGGGCCTGCTTGTTCCTCCTAGCCACCCACCTAGCTTGGCACCAAAATAACCACACAGAAATTGCCTTAATTAAATCAATGCTTAGCCCATTATCTCTAACTTCTTATTGGCTAACTCTTACATCTTAACTTAACCCATTTCTATTAATCTGTGTATCACCAGGAGGTTGTGCCCTACCAGCAAACTTCCAGCATGTCTATCTCTGGTGATGGATCATGCATCTCTTTGACTCTGCCTTTTTCCTCCCAGAATTCTGTTTAGATTTTTCCACCTAGCTCTCTTTCCTTACATCTCTACTATAGGTTTAAAGCAGTTCCTTTATTAACCAATGCAAGCAACACATACACAGAAGGACTTCGCACACCACAGGAAGATGGAGAAAGAGATAGCTCAGCAGTTTGAGTTGATTTTCTAGAGGACCAGATTGCATCCCCTACATACACCTGCATGGTGACATATGATCATCTATAACTCCAGTGTCAGAGGATCAGCCACGTTTTCAGGCACTATGATTGTAGCTCACAAATATATATGAAGGTAAAACACCTATACCCATAATTTTAAATTATATGTTTAGAAATTAACAACAGGAGCTGGAAAATATTCAAATCAACAGACCATTTAAAGAATTCATGTATATGGCCTTTTGTCATAGAAATCCATCCTGAAGTGTTGGGGCTAAAAGAACTAAAAGAAAAACTAATAGAAAGCAGACTTCTTGGTAATTTTAAATTCTTTAAAGAATATAGATGTAAATATAAACTAGAAATAAGTCAATTGCTAAGTATATTTAGTAATACAAGACTTACATAAAGATCTTTCATGGCTTGGATTTGGAGCTGACTTACTGTGTTCTGGTGATATGACCCTGGGTGATGTTGATCATAGTTAAAGGCAACCTAAGAAATACACCTGGAGAATATGATCTGACACCAACTTCTTCACATTTATTGGTTGTGTTTGGAGGAGTGAAGGGTTTATGCAATTCTATGAACTTTTTTCCCTGATTACCTTGAAGAACCACAAGAAAGGTGAAACTGAGATATTTAAAATTGCCTACTGATTTTATTTATTCCTTGTCATAGAGAACAGTATTCCCTTCAACTTTCAACCCTGGCAGCAGCTTAAAAGGGTGAAGAAAATAACCTAAATTATCTAGTTTATCTTCTGTGTCTACTCTCCATACAGGAATATCTGAGTCTTACTTAAACATCAAATAGACTGAGGAGTCATATTCAACTTAATAACAGCAAATAGACTGAGGAGTCATATCCAACTTAATGGGTTCTACAAAATATTTTAGAGGGTAATTTTTGCCACTATATCAATACAACACCATCCTATTAATAGATTAGGAATATCAGGCTTTCCTTTACCACAGTCTTAGATATACACCTTGGTAAAAAAAAGTGATCCATTTCTTGTTTTGGAAAGATATCACATAGTATATGTTCCTTTGAAATAACACTGAGTAAATCCCTACCATTCCTGATTGTCATGAAAGGAGGAAAGAAATAACATATCTCATATCCTCAACTGATACTACAATCAATTTCAGTTCTTTCTTTATTTAAAAATGTATTATGGACTTGGTTTTTATTTAAATAATACCTTTTTCATTTACTTTACCTACTAACTAGTTTCTCCTCTCTTCTCCCTTCCCCTTCCCTCTGCATTCTCATCTATCTTCCTCATCTCAACTCCATTTCTTAAAATTGAACAAAAAAGTTGGCACAACATCCTTAGTCTTGGCATACTGTGAACAATGATCTTGTGCCCTGTAAAGATTTGTCACTTGTATTGGTTTAATAAAATGTTGATTGACCAATAACCATGCAGGAAATATAGTTAGGTTGACCAGACTAGGAAAATTTTGGGAAGAAGAAAGTCTCATTCTGCAAGTCACCTAGTCCCAGAGGAAACAAGATGAGAATGCTTCAGTGATAAAAGGTACCAAGCCATGTGACTCACACAGACAAAAATTATGGGTTAATATAAGATGTAAGAGTTAATTAAGAAGAAGCCTGAGCTAATAGGCCAACCAGTTTATAATTAATGTAGATATCTGTGTGTGTTTTGGGGGTAGTGAATGGCTGTGGGACTTGGCAGGATAGAATCCTTTGTCAACAGAATGGCATGCAGACAGGGCAAACTACATCCACATAAAATCTGAGAGAGCTTGAAAAATTTCAGACAGAAAAGAGCAGAGTTTGGTACTGCTTTTTGAAGCTGTATTTTTTGATGGGCTCTGTTTGCTAGCAGTGAGCAGGGTCATCATAACTCCTTTAAGAAATGGCTTACTGATCCAGAGTAAGAAACAGGAGCTTCCTGGTTCAGGCAGCATGAACTCTGGCTCTTTCAGGAGGTCGAGCACTTGAATGGGGTTTGTGGGCAGTGTGTTGCAAGTTACTTGGTGGCATCATGGGCCAACTGCTTACTAGAGTTGAGGGGGTATGATGATTTACACCCAGCAATGTCATAGGCAGTGAATGGAACTCATCTACCATGTAAGACTGGGAAGAACCAGAAGGCAAAGGAGAATTAGTCCTAGCTATGCCGCTTAGCATTTTAAGAAGCAATATTGGTCAGAAAAGGATTACAGATACTCAATAAAGAAGAATTAAGATGGCAAAAACCTCTAAATGGGTAACAGTGTTAGATAAATGTATGTGAATTTGAAAGACAGAAGAAAAAGAATATGGAAAAATAAAATAGAGTCTTTAAAGAGACAGAATATAGTCACAGACTAAAGGACTAAGAAAAATAAGCCATGTAAGGATGGAATATACACAGGGAGTTTGGATAATACATACTACTGTATTTTATTTGAATTTTTCACTGTTAATGAGCTAAGTACAGAGAGATATTTCATTGTACAGGCAGCTAAGCTAAACTAACATATATACTTTTAAGGTATCTTGACTTCAAAATTTGGGTGGAAGGATATATTGCTTTGAAAAAGAGGTTCTTTTATTTCCACAGAGGATGAGATAATGTGAATTCCTTCAAGACTAATGTGGATAGATGGACCAAGACACCTCAAAAGATCTCCATGAATCCCTTCCCAAAAATACTTTGTCCAAGAAAAAGCAGGAAGTAGTTTGGAGAGAACTATACCCATATTCCCAAATAGTGTTTATAAATGTTTGTTTATATTTAAAGGGAAATATTCTATAAAGATGAATAATTTGTGATGGAGGAGGGTCATCTGTCTATGTGTTACTTTCATTGCTTAATAAAGAAACTGCCTTGGCCTTTTGATAGGACAGAAAATTAGGTAGGTGAAGTAGACAGAACAGAAAGCTGGGAAGAAGGCAATGAGTCAGACACTATAGCTCTCTTCTCCAAGATGGACGCAGGTTAAGATCCTTCCTGGTAAGCCACCACTTCATGGTGGTACACAGATTATTAGAAATGTGTTAATCCAGATGTGAGAATTAGCCGGTAAGAGGCTAGAGCTAATGGGCCAAGCAGTGTTTAAAAGAATACAGTTTCCATGTAATTATGTTGGGTAAAGCTAGCCAGTGGCTGGGAGCTGGGAGGCGGGAAGCGGCCCGCAGCTCCTTTTACAAATTTGTATAGGTATGGATCTTGTTCTACTGATACAATTTAAGGTCAATTTTGTTATATGTATATTTCTGCTCTTGATTAAGGCATTGTGTTTGTGCAGCTCATTTAAAAATGTAATGGATAATTAAGAAATACAGGTTAATAGATAGTCACATATAGCAGCCAAGTTTGTAGTTATGTCGGTTTGATTTTATAGATGTCTAGAGATATATTTCAGATGGCTAAGTATTCTTCAACCCTTTCAAAGACTAACAGAGTATGACATTTAAAATATTGTAGAACTTAGGAATTTTCATGACAATGAGGCATATCTGATCCTTTTATGTTTATGGGTTCTTTCCTTGCTCTTTTGATTGGATAGCTCTTCGTGAAAATAGTGATGACTAATTAACATCCACAATTCACAGCTACTGAAAACAATAGATTATTGCTTTTGTGTCTACAGATCAGTCGTGTTTGGGCTAGACAGCATTTGTGCCATTTCAGTTGGTAGAGTTCTTCTTCCCTTCCTCTAAGATTAGTGGATTAACTTTGTATTCACATGGAGAAATGGTAAACAGAAACATAAAATCATGCTATAAGAACTCACAAACTATTGTTCCTCTCCATAACCCTCTGGATAAAACAGATCACAAGTCAAGGATGAAGTCAAGATCAAGTTTAGTGAAGCAGGCTCCATATGGATTGAGGAAACAGTGTGTTCTAAGATTTACTAACAAAATTTACTGTTTGCTTTCTTAAATTAGATATATTCCTTATTGTTGTAATAAAATACTTGAGATATACAACCCCAGGAAGAAAGTGTTTATCTGAGTCATAGGTTGATGATATAGTCACAGTGGTGTATAGAACCATGGTGGCAGGAGCTTGATCCATCTGGTCACACTGTATCATAGATGGGAACTGGAGAGGGATGAATACTGATTCTTTGCTCCTTTTCACTTTTAATTCAGTCCAGGACCCCAACCTACAGGATAGTGCTACTCACATTTGTGATATATCTTCCCAACTTATTAAATCACTCAATCATTTAATGATCTAAATGAAAAATGCCTCTCAAAGTCTCAAGTATTTGGACATTTGTTTTGGTGTTGATGCTGTTCTTTGGGGAGATGGTGCAGCCTTGTTGGAGGAAATAAGTCAATGTGGGTGGACTTTGAATTTTTATAGCCTTGTCCTACTTCTAGCTTGTCCTCTTTTGTAGTGGCATTTCACTGTATTTTAATAAATAAAACTTGCCTGACAATCAGAAAAATAAAACGGCCTCATTGGCCAGCATTATAGATCAGGCGGTGGAAACACATACCGTTAATCCCTGTAGTCACACTAGTTGCCATAGAAACCAGGAAGTGCATGCCTTTAATCACAGTTGTACACACATTTAATACTAACCCTAGAACGGATTATAAAATGGGAAGAGACAGCTCTCAGACAGTCTCATTCTGAGATTCCTGGAGTCAGGATCGCCATTTTAGGCTGAGGTCAATGTAAGGGTCAGTGGCTGGCTGCTTTGCTTTTTGGATCTTCAGGTTGAAACCCAATTTCTCTCTGAGTTTTTACTAATTGTGCTACACTCTCTTTCTTGTTTGTGGTTAAAGATGTGAACTCTCGGCTTCCTATTCTTTCTGTCTAGCCTTTCTGCCATTATGGTTTCATGCTTTGGAACCATGAGTCACAATTAAGCTCTTTCTTGCATATGTCACTTTTGGTCATAGAGTTTTAACATGTAAAGAGAAAGTAATTGATACACTCAGTTAATCCACAGTCTCCTTTACACTTGTCCAGAGGTTGTTCCTGGGGTGATTCTAGATTCTGCCAAGTTGACACTCTTAAGCATCACGCATGTCTTACCTAAAGTAGCTCTTTACCACTTATATTAATGAGGATCTAGGGTCTTATTTTGTTTGCTACATTAATGCCCTTTCAAACTGATCATTTTGCCTGCATGTTGCCTTCCACATGATTGTTATGCATCACTAAAGAAATTCACAGACATACTAACTTTTATCTTCACAATACTAATTATACTAAATCTCTTGCGACCTGTTCTTTCCGTTGAGGCCATTATGGAGGAGCCTGACTGTTGTTGTTATTACGGCTCTCTTACTTCATCTCACTACTTGGAATCAATGCTGAGAATTTGGCAGAATTATCAACTATGTAAACCCCCTGTAAATAGTCATTCTGTGAGCTGATGACCCCTCATCACAGACTCCCAAACTTCTTCTGATTCACAATCTTTATTCAGTTACACCCAATGTCTTCCCGATTTGCATATTTTAATCCAGTCACTACATTGCTCATGAATTTTTTGTGATAGAGAGTGACAGGGCATAACTCATTGAAAGAATTTGCTCATAATTACACTATGATTCTATTATTTTTGATGTCATCTCAGTGATTTACAAAGGTAAAAATGACTGTTCTGTTTGTTTGCACTTGGCTTATACCTCTTTACTTCCATTGATAGATAAATTGTCAATCCATGTCCACAGTACTTTGAAATTTCTTGAAGGGATCAGCACCTAGGTGAATATCTTACTCACAGAGATTTTATTAGTGTTCTGTGCTCGTTCCACACAGAAAAAAAAATAATACCTTTCTATATAGAAGTCATTGTCTCCACCCCCCCCCCCATATGTCTATATTTTACCTTTGGCACACTTTTGAATGCTGACAATTTTAGGCTGTTATTTTAATCTATTAAAAGTCCTTCAATATAAACAAGGAGTAAACCTTTGAGTTTTAGGATTACTTTAAATTATGGGCATGTGTCTCTGTGGGAGTTGGTTCCTGACTGCTGGTGCCTATGTTGGATAACTTGGAGCTAGAATAACTAAAAGAGCTGAAGTTACAGGCAGTTGCCTACATGGGTGCTGAGAACTGAACCCTGGGTCCTTGGCAAGAACAGTACATACACTCAAGCATTGAGGATTAAAGAGATGATTCTTTGTTTAACCTGATGAGATGACTCAGTGGGTAAGTGTGCTTGTTCCCAAACCTGAGAACTGGAGTTCAATACCTGGAGCAGCCACAGCAGAGAGAGGGAATCAATCCATGCAAGTTGTTCTTTGACCTTTACCACCTGAAAGTAAAAATGCTCACAATAAATTAATGTTGAAATGTAGCAAACATTTAAAAAGAAATGAATGTTAAAGATCTAAAGAAGCTTTATAGATTGCATTGTTGATTTCTGTCTGTTTTCTCTCTTAGGGTCTACTTGTAGAAAGCAACGAATGCTCTTTCTCAACATTCTACAATATTAGATGTGATGTCCCCAAGATAGGGGTCTATTGATTAAAGTAGATATTTAAAATTACAAGTATAGTTCCTAAAGTTGAGAAAATGCTGTCTACTACTACTTGATATAGTAAATAATGTATACAAAATTTCTACTTTCTGGTGCCCTTCTCCTTCCCATCACAATCCCAGCAAGACAGCTGAGCCCTGCCCCCAACCCTGGTGGCCACAGCCCCAGAGAAGTTAGAGAACAAAGCGGGATATATGGATTTCACTGGGAAGGGGAAATAGAAGAGATGCCCTCAGCAAGCCAAGGGTACAATGGGGATCTGAGGGAATGGAAACTTGAGGGAATGGGTTGGGCAGGCTGGCTGCAGGGAATGATTTGGGGGTGGAACAGAGGAATAGGGAGAAACTTGGTACCATGGAAACTCCCAGGAAGCTACAAAGATGACCACAGCTAAGACCCCGAGCAATAGTGGAGAGGGTGCTTGAACTGGTTGTCTACTGTAATCAGACTTATGACTACCTTAATTGTCATCACAGTGCCTTTATTCAGTAACTGAAGGAAGCCCATGCAGAAATCCACAGCCAAGCACTGGGTCCAGCTCGGGGAGTCCTGAGGAAAGGGGAGAGGGACTGTGTTAGTCAGGGGGCTCAATATCATAATGGAGGAACCCATAGAGACATCAGACATGAACTTGTGGGAGCATATAGACTCTGGATGACAGGGAGTCTGGATGGGACCAATTTAGGCCCTCTGCATGTGTGCAATAGTTATGCAACTTGGTTCTTTTGTAAGGCTCCTAGCAGTGGGATCAGGACCTGTCCCTGGTGCTTAGCTGGCTTTTGGAGATATGCTGCCCATGCTGCATATCTTGCCCAGCCTTTATACAGGTAGAGGAGCTCAGTTCTTTCTTAACTTGATGTTCCATGCTATGTCCAACCCCATGGGAGGCTTGCTCCTTTCTCAATGGAGACAATGGAAGAATGGATGGATGGAGAAGAGGGTAGATTGGAGTTGGAGAAGTGGATGCAAGAAGAGGAAGGAGGAAAAACTAGTTAGTGTGTAAAACAAAGAAAAAATATTAATTAAAAAATTAATTTCTACTTGATTTTATTTCCTTTCAACTCAAAGATGCTAATACCCAAATCCTAGTATTTTATGATAAGCACATTTAAATTTAACTTGCTTAAAAAGGAATATTATCAAAAAAATGTTTTGTTTATTTTGGAAAGAAATGCATCTCTTTGGTATTCTGTTGCTGTATGATAATCTTGAAAAATAAGTAAATGCTAAGTGTGCTATTTGCTCTTTAGTCCTATAATTTTGCTACAGTAATTCTTTCTCTAATCTTTGTGAATCTAAATAATAGATACTTTGTCCTTTGTATTGTAGATACTCAAAAATGCTTACAACCTATCATGTCTAAAAAGTAAGTCTTCTTAATTTCTAACTGATTTTAGTACTGTGTATCATTCAATTTTACTAACCACTTTAGCTTATTTTTTATTTTCTTTTACAAACCTTGCCATCTTGCCAGCCTGCTTTTTAATAGAGTCTGAATTTGGTTCAATCTGGATGGAGAATACCCACAAAGAGATGGCAAACTTGTATTCATTTAAGTAAATCACAGGTAATATCTGTTTACCATTGATTAGTTTGAAAATAAATATTTCATTGTGTATTGTCCAGTGAGCAAGAAAACAACAATGAGTGAAAGAATATTGGATAATGGGACACTTGTCACATTTCACTTTCTACCAAGCATTGTCACCTTTTAAGGCACACCACAACCCGGGTAGATGACCATCTCTGTCTCACTTGCCTTTTTGGTAGAGCAGAAATTCTGTAGAAGTTGAATCTGGTTATTTTCAAATACCATGCTGATTTTTCTGGACTTTCTTTAAAGGATGGTAGGATTTGCTATATCTAAGGCCAAACTTTTTATTTCTCACAGTGTAACTGATGAGTACCTATACACTCTATCCTGGAGGCTTCTCTGAATCTTCTCTTTAGTTGCATCCTCCTTCTGCACAGCTCATGGTGTGCTGATAGGCTTTCCTGTGTTTTGCATCTTGAGTCTTCTTTTCACCTTGTTTGCTTGGCTGCGTTATTCATCTCACAGATCTACTTGCAAACTCTGTGTTGATAACTATACTTGTTTTGACATTTCTGATCTCTCTGCTAATTCAATTTTAATTTGCTTCTTCTTTGTAAACTTTTTTTTTTTTCGAGAAAGGGTTTCTCTGGAGCTTTGAAGCCTGTCCTGAAACTAGCTCTGTAGACCAGGCTGACCTCGAACTCAGAGAGATCTGCCTGCCTTTGCTTCCAGAAAACTGGAATTAAAGGCGTGAGCCACTACCACCTGGCTGTAAATATTTTTAATGTTATTTTTATGTGTATAAATGCTTTGTCTTTCAGATGTATGTGTGCACCAAGTTTGCCCTGGTGCATCAACAAGCCAGAAGAGAACAATCAGATTCCCTGGAACTGGAGTTTCAGATGCTGGTGAGCTGTCACGTGGGTGCTGGTAACTGAATCCTGGTTCTCTTTAAGAACAATGAATGTTCTTCAGCACTGAACCATTTCCCCACATTTTCCCAGTCACACAACTCTTAAATTTAACTCAGATTCTCACATGCCCTTAGTAACTGGGGCACACTTCCCAACTAAGACAGACGTGTCAAAGCTCCTGAGTAGTGTCATTGACTGCGATTGTGCAATGCCTTCATTACCTTTTCTATTATATTTTTAATAGAAAACATGTTACCATTCTTCAGCATCCCTGAAATAGACACCTATGCTTGAAGATTTCATGATTTTGTCAAATTGTGTGTTCATGCAAAAACTCAACATTATCAAATTCTAGTATCCTCCTTCACTTCTCCGTTTTCTGTGTTTTTCCTGTTTTTCATCTTTTCAGTGTTATGGTTATTAAATCTAGGGTCTCTTCTATTCTAGCCAAGCAATCAGCTTGTTGAGATGTACTTCTAGCCCAGATATGCTACTAAAAGGGTATTCTCTATACACTGGTTTAGAAGTCTTCCAACACATCTGGTCACTTTCTACTTTCTTTCTCCAGTCTCTCCTGGTAATGAACTTCTAAACACTGAAGTCTTAAATCAAAATAATCTTCTAAATCTGTTTCTTCATTTTCATTGAAGAAAATGACTTGTGCTATGAAATAGCTGTGATGGGGATATACAGTTTCTGCAGTCACCATGTGAAGGGTCTGAGATGCATTTGTATTTTTCATTTGGGAGATTCATATGGTATTTTTCTTTGATGTGTTTGAAAACTCATAAGGTGTTCAAGAGTGTCTTTTATTTTTTCTAAGGTTTGAATGAATGTGCTTTTTATATGAGACCATAGATGGGTTTTCTGTCTTTCCAGAATCATAGACTATAGTATATGTCACATACATAATATTCTTAAACATACTCTTCAAAATCTGCACCCTTTTACTCTTTCTGTTGTTTACCATTTGGGAAAACATAGAATTTTGTATATGCATGTGTCTCTATTTCACACAAATTAGTTATATTTAACTGCAATTAAATACATGAAAGCTTACATAGAGAAGAATTGGCAGGATGGGAGCCAAGAGAGTTGTAGCAGCTACTGATCTCAACACTCACACATGTTAGGGTATTTTGCACAGCAACAGTCCTTTGTGTGGCTATCAGTAACATTTCTCTTTTGTAAATCAAGAAAATTATACTAGAAGAAGGGAAATGGATCTTCTTTGGTTGCATAGTAAGTGATAAAATGGAAATTATCAGTTGAATTAGACATCATTTATTAGTAAGCACTGCTTTTAGGAATCATACAATTTCCCATCTTCATCATCTTTTCTTCTAATGCTTGTAAGAGAAAAGGCATAATTCAGTAACTGGAGCTCAGTAATACTTGGTTCAAAAAGTAGAAATTGGATTCAAGCAGTTAGCTAGCATTCAACTTCAGAGAGAGATCGATTCTATAAATACTTAAAATGTCTGCATCTAAAAAAAAAGAGCTATTTCTAGTACACATATTTGCTAATATAAAAGTTTTCTATGATAGTACTTTTTGAAGGCTTATACTGTGGTATCATTAGAACCGAAAGCACATAAGAAAACTGCTTCCTACCGCCCTCCAGTTAAAGGAGTGATTCAATCAAATATGTGATGTTTTATATCTTTATATTTATATTTTTGTATTTAAAATGAAAACTACACAGTGAAGTTCAGTTGAAGTAGTTTTTCAAATTTTTTAAAAGGTGATGTTTTGAATCTATAAGGAATTTTAGCCTGAAAATGCAAACTCACTTTTTTCTGCAGAGAAAGCTGAACTCAGTCCCTTTTGACTTTTATAGAATTTTTAAAAGATTGTGCATTTGGATTTCTTCCCTTCATGATAAGAGAGGAGGTAAGCTGACAGAAACAATTTCTTTTTATTTACTGGCCATTACAGTTGTAAAATATGGCAGACACGAGCCTTACATAAATCAGTTCTCCTTAGATGAATGTGCCCTGAGAGAGGCATTCTGCCAAGGTTGCCCCACCGCAGCTGCATCTCTCTGTAGAACTCTTGCCCTGTCTTTGCCAGCCCTTCTGAATTTATTTTGGTTTTAATTCTGAATAAACCTCAATCAGAAGGTGTAAATACAGGCACAGAGCTTCGGGGATGGAAAGTACTCAATGGGTATTCCTGTTGTATCATCTCTGTCAGGATTTTTTTTTCCTTGAAGGTATCAGGAAAACAATTTAAAACTCCCTGAAGTTAATGGTCTCTGAAAATTAATTTTCGAAAGCAGATGCTGTTTGATCTAGTGATTTTAAGCTTCTTTTAAAGATGGCATCACCTTCTGTTGTTCTCCCTTTTTTTTTTTAGTATATTCTCATTCTCAGGTTCTTGGTGATCTCCAGTACAAGGAGATGGTAATTAGAAATTTATTCTAGCAGATTAGAGTCCACTCTTATTTGACAGTACAGTCAGTGCTCTCCAAGCAACATAGCCTCCCTACATATGGTAACCACAGTGCTAAAAGAATTGGGAGAAATGGAAAGAAGCAAATGATATACCTAGATTTCCCCTACTGCATTATATATGACTAGGAGACTTTAAAAACACTCTCAAGAGCTGTAGGGATGGCTCAGCAGTTAAGAGAGCTAACTGCTTTTCTGAAAGACCTGGGTTCAACTCCCAGCATCAACATGGCAGTGCACAACTCCCCTAACTCCAAATCTGACACCCTCACACAGACATAAATGCAGGCAAAATAGCAATGAAATAAAAATTAAAACGTAAACAAATAATAAAATAAAATAAAAAAAACAACAACAAAGTCCTCCTTCAAGACAGAAGGTCAAACAAACAAACGAGTATATGCGATTAGAAATGTGCTGTTTTTTGTTTTTTGTTTTTTAATTATTTGGGTGGTAGGGTGTTTTGGGGGTGATATTCTGCTTATTCTGGACATTTATTTTGGTGTTTGATAATCTCAGGCAATGAGTCACAGTGTTCTTCTCAGAGCTGGCACTTAGAGAACATGCTCTTTAACCCTTGATTCCTATGGCATTTGGTTTTCTAAATCTTGGCGACGTCTTCTGTTCTGCATTGTGGAGACTGTGAAAACTACATGCAATCTCATTAGAAGCAGGGGCCCTGATAAAGTGGCTCATGTATTCAGGAGTATGATTGTACTTTCACTGGCATGCACATGTCACTTCACAGCTACTTCTTGATGTAGTTTTCAGATAGCTTTTGTAAAGGGGCCATTAGTGAAATGTTTTGAATCAGAGAACCCACCCATATGGGAAACGTGTGTGGCTAATATTTGATACAGCCGGGCTCCTATCTGTGAATAAATAGGGTTTACTCAAACTATACTGTATATCAGATAATGTGGGTACTAGAGATGTACTTAAACATATACCTGCCCAATCTGTTTTAAAATATGACAGAAAGAAACTATAAAAAGAAGTGAAATACATACATGGTTTACTATGTAGAGTGAGTCCTATAAGACAATGAAAGCAGCTGGAGCTTAGGAGAGAAGAAAGATACAGGTTTCACCCAAAGATGGTCCAGTTGTATGACAATAATTATAAGATAGTGAAACAATGCCTGCAGTAGAAGACTCTAGGTTAATGGGTTTTCTAAGTTTGTCAACTTGTCACAGATCTAGATCTGCCCATGAAGCAGGAACCTCTGTTGAAGAATTGCCTCTTTCACATTGGTCTGCAGCATGTCTGTGGGCACTTATACTGATTAATGTGGGAGAGCCCACCATACTCTGGGCTGTGCTACCCTGGAGCAGGTAGGCCTTGGCGGCATAAGTAGCCTAGTAAGCCAGGGGAAGTATGCCAGTAAACAGCATCCTTCTTTGGTCTCTGTTCAGTTCCTGACTCCAGGTTCTTGGCTTCCTTTTTGATGGATTATAACATGAGAGCCAAATATGCCTGTTCCTGTCTAAGTTTGGTTTCGGTGGTGTTTATCACAGCAGAAAGCAAACTAGAATCCCGTGCTTAGGAAAGAGCTTGAATAGCTTCTTTCCACTATTTGTCTCATGAGGACTGCGCTGGACAATTCATTTACAGTGGTGGTGTCTGCTCACAAACTCCCCATCTTCTCCTTGCGCCCCACTCATTCTACATTGCTTATTTCCTCCTTCCCACACAACATGCAGCATAGATTTTGTGAATGTATATTCTATATCTTTTTTTTTTTTTGCTGGATACTTTTTTTTATTCTTTTTTAATTAAAATTTCCAACTGCTCCCCGTTTCCCATTTCCCTCCCCTCCTCCCACACATTGCCCCCTCCCCCCACTCCCCTCCCCCATCCCCACTCCTCTTCTCCTCCCCCCAGTCCATTCCCCCTCCCTCTCGATACTGAAGAGCAGTCCAAATTCCCTGCCCTACAGGAAGACCAAGGTCCTCCCACTTCCATCCAGGCCCAGGAAGGTGAGCATCCAAACAGGCTAAGCTCCCACAAAGCCAGTTAATGTATTAGGATCGAAACCTAGTGCCATTGTCCTTGGCTTCTCATCAGCCTTCATTGTCCGCCATGTTCAGAGAGTCCAGTTTCAACCCATGCTTATTCAGTCCCAGTCCAGCTGGCCTTGGAGAGCTCCCAATAGATCAGTTCCACTGTCACAGTGGGTGGGTGCACGCCTCGTGGTCCTGATTTCCTTGCTCATGTTCTCCCTCCTTCTGCTCCTCATTTGGACCTTAAGAGCTCAGACCGTTGCTTCAATTTGGGTCTCTGTCTCTCTCTCGATCTATCGCCAGTTGAAAGTTCCTGTGCCATTCTCCTTGGCCTCTCGTCAGCTCTCATTGTCCGCCACATTCCGAGAGTCCGGTTTTATCCCATGTTTTTTCAGTAGCAGTCCAGCTGACCTTGGTGAGCTCCCAATAGATCGGCCCCACTGTCTCAGTGGTTGGGTGCACCCCTCATGGTCCTGACTTCCTTGTTCATGTTCTCTCTCCTTCTGCTCCTCATTATAACCTTGGGAGCTCAGTCCGGTGCTCCAGTGTGGGTCTCTGGCTCTATCTCCATCCATCGCTAGATGAAGGTTCTATTGCGATATGCAAGATATTCATCAGTATGATTATAGGATAGGTTCATTTCAGGTTCCCTATCCTCAGGTGCCCCAATGAACTAACTGGGGACATTGCCCTGGGCATCTGGTAGCCATTCCAAGTTCAAGTCTCTTGCCACCCTTTAGGTGGCTCCCTTACCTAAGGTATGAGTTTCCCTGCTCCCCTATCCAACCTTCCATTATCCCCAATCACCCCGATTCCCCCAGTTCCCCTCATCCTCTCCTTCACACTTTTCTCTCCCCATCACCCCTCATCCCCATCCCACCCCACCCCCAAGATTCCAATTTTTTGCCCATCAGTCATGTCTATTTCCCATAGCTGGGAAGATATCTATATGTTTTTCCTTGGGTTTACCCTCTTGTTTAGCTTCTTTAGGATCACAAATTATAGACTCAGTGGCCCCTATCCATGGCTAGAAACCAATTATGAGTGAGTACATCCCATGTTCTTCTTTTTGGGTCTGGGTTACCTCACTAAGGATCGTATTTTCTATTTCCATCCATTTGCATGCAAAATTCGAGAAGTCATTGTTTTTTACTGCAGAGTAGTACTCTAATGTGTATATATTCCACACTTTCTTCATCCATTCTTCCATTGAAGGGCATCTAGGTTGCTTCCAGGTTCTGGCTATTACAAATAATGCTGCTATGAACATAGTTGGACAAATGCTTTTGTCATATGATAGGGCATCTCTTGGGTATATTCCCAAGAGTGGTATTGCTGGGTCCAGGGGTAGGTTGATCCCAATTTTTCTGAGAAACCGCCACACTGATTTGCAAAGTGGTTGCACAAGTTTGCAGTCCCACCAGCAATGGATGAGGGTACCCCTTTCTCCACAACCTCTCCAGCAAAGGCTATCCTTGGTGTTTTTGATTTTAGCCATTCTGACAGGTGTAAGATGATATCTCAAAGTTGTTTTGATTTGCATTTCTCTGATTGCTAAGGAGGTTGAGCATGACCTTAAGTATCTTTTGGCCATTTGAAGTTCTTCTGTTGAGAATTCTCTGTTCAGTTCAGTGCCCCATTTTTTAATTGGGTTAATTATCCTTTTAAAGTCTAGTTTCTTGAGTTCTTTATATATTTTGGAGATCAGACCTTTGTCTGTTGCGGGGTTGGTGAAGATCTTCTCCCAGTCAGTAGGCTGCCTTTTTGTCTTAATGACAGTGTCCTTTGCTTTACAGAAGCTTCTCAGTTTCAGGAGGTCCCATTTATTTAATGTTGCCCTTAATGTCTGTGCTGCTGGGGTTATACATAGGAAGCGATCTCCAGTGCCCATATGTTGTAGGGTACTTCCCATTTTCTCTTCTATCAGGTTCAGTGTGTTCAGATTGATATTGAGGTCTTTGATCCATTTGGACTTGAGTTTTGTGCATGGTGACAGATATGGGTCTATTTTCATTCTTCTACAGGTTGACATCCATTTGTGCCAGCACCATTTGTTGAAGATGCTTTCTTTCTTCCATTGTATAGTTTTAGCTCCTTTATCGAAAATCAGTTGTTCATAGGTTTGTGGGTTAAAATCCGGGTCTTCTATACGATTCCATTGGTCGACTTCTCTGTTTTTATGCCAGTACCACGCTGTTTTCATTACTGTAGCTCTGTAATAGAGTTTGAAGTCAGGGATGGTAATGCCTCCAGAAGTTCCTTTATTGTATAAGATTGTTTTGGCTATCCTGGGTTTTTTGTTTCTCCATATAAAGTTGATTATTGTCCTTTCAAGATCTGTGAAGAATTTTGATGGGATTTTAATGGGGATTGCATTGAATCTATAAATTGCCCTTGGTAGAATTGCCATTTTTACTATATTGATTCTCCCAATCCAAGAGCAAGGGAGATCCTTCCATTTTCTGGTATCCTCTTCAATTTCTTTCTTCAATGCCTTAAAGTTTTTGTCAAATAGATCTTTCACTTCCTTGGTTAGAGTTACCCCAAGATATTTTATGCTGTTTGTGGCTATCGTGAAAGGTGATGATTCTCTTATTTCTCTCTCTGCTTCCAGATCCTTTGTGTATAAGAGGGCGACTGATTTTTTGGAGTTGATCTTGTATCCTGCCACATTACTAAAGGCGTTTATCAGCTGTAGGAGTTCTTTGGAGGAGTTTTTGGGGTCGCTCATGTACACTATCATATCATCTGCAAATAATGCAAGTTTAACTTCTTCCTTTCCAATTTGAATCCCCTTTATCCCCTTATGTTGTCTTATTGCTATTGCTAAAACTTCGAGAACTATATTGAAGAGGTATGGAGAGAGTGGACAGCCTTGGCGTGTTCCTGATTTTAGTGGGATGGCTTTAAGTTTCTCTCCATTTAATTTGATATTAGCTGTCGGCTTGCTGTATATAGCTTTAATTATATTTAGGTATGACCCTTGTATCCCTAATCTCTCCAAGACTTTTATCATAAAGGGATGTTGAATTTTGTCAAATGCTTTTTCAGCATCTAATGAAACGATCATATGGTTTTTTTCTTTCAGTTTATTTATATGATGGATTACATTGATAGATTTGCGTATGTTAAACCAGCCCTGCATCTCTGGTATGAAGCCTACTTGATCATAATGGATAATTTTTCTAATGTGTTCTTGGATTCGGTTTGCCAGAATTTTGTTGAGGATTTTTGCGTCGATGTTCATGAGTGAGATTGGCCTGTAATTCTCTTTCTTGGTTGGGTCTTTGTGTGGTTTTGGTATCAGAGTTACTGTAGCTTCATAAAAGGAATTTGGCAATGACTCTTCTGTTTCTATATTGTGAAATACATTAAGGAGAATAGGTATTAGGTCTTCTTGGAAGTTCTGGTAGAATTCCGCATTGAAACCATCTGGTCCTGGACTTTTTTTGGAAGGGAGGTTTTTGATAACAGCTTCTAATTCTTCACGACTAACAGGTCTATTTAGGTTGTTCACCTGGTCCTGGTTTAACTTTGGTAAATGGTATTTATCTAAAAAAGCGTCCATTTCTTTTACATTTTCCAGTTTTGTGGCATACAGGCTTTTGTAGTAAGATCTAATGATTCTCTGAATTTCCTCTGTGTCTGTGGTTATGTCTCCCTTTTCATTTCTGATCTTATTAATTTGCAAATTCTCTCTCTGCCGTTTGATTAGTTTGGATAGGGGTTTATCAATCTTGTTGATTTTCTCCAGGAACCATCTTTTTGATTCATTGATTCTTTCAATTGTTTTCTGTGTTTCTATTTTGTTGATTTCAGCCCTCAGTTTGATTATTTCCAGTCTTCTACCCCTTCTAGGTGAATCTGCTTCTTTTTTTTCTAGAGCTTTCAGGTGGGCTGTTAAGTCTCCAATGTGTGCTTTCTCTGTTTTCTTTAAGTGGGCAGTTAGTGCTATGAACTTTCCTCTCAGAACTGCTTTCATAGTGTCCCATAGGTTTGAGTATGTTGTTTCTTTATTTTCATTGTCTTCAAGGAAGAGTTTAATTTCTTTCTTTATTTCTTCCTTAATCCAGGTATGGTTCAGTAGTTGACTATTCAGTTTCCATGAGTTTGTAGGCTTTCTGGGGGTAGCATTGTTGCTGAATTCTAGCTTTAATCCATGTTGATCTGATAAAATACAGGTGGTTATTAATATTTTTTTGTAACTGTGGATGTTTGCTTTGTTACCGAGTATGTGGTCGATTTTTGAGAAGGTTCCATGAGCTGCAGAGAAGAAGGTATATTCTTTCCTATTTGGGTGGAATATTCTATAGATGTCTGTTAAGTCCATTTGATTCATTACCTCCATTAATTCTCTTATTTCTCTGTTAGGTTTCTGTCTACTTGACCTGTCCATTGGTGAGAGAGGAGTATTAAAGTCTCCTACTATTAATGTGTGCGGTTTGATGGCTGCCTTGAGTTTGAACAATGTTTCTTTTACGTACGTGGGCGCTTTTATATTAGGGGCATAGATATTCAGGATTGAGACTTCATCCTGATGAATTGTTCCTGTTATGAGTAGAAAATGTCCCTCTCCATCTCTCCTGATTGATTTAAGTTTGAAGTCAACTTTGTTAGAAATTAGTATGGCCACCCCTGCTTGTTTCTTAGGTCCATTTACTTAATAAGCCTTATCCCAACCCTTTACTCTGAGTAGGTGCCTGTCTTTGTGGTTGAGGTGTGTTTCTTGTAAACAGCAGAATGTTGGATCCTGTTTTCGTATCCAATCTCTTAGTCTGTGCCTTTTTATAGGAGAGTTGAGTCCATTGACATTAAGTGATATTAATGACCAGTGGTTGTTAACTCCGGTCATTTTTTAAGTTGTAAATTTTGTGTGTTCCCCTTCTTTGTGTTGCGCTGGTGAAGGGTCTCTAGTTGTCTGAGATATTGTGGTCATTGTTGGACTCCTTGGTTAGTGATTTTCCTTCTATTACTTTCTGTAAGGCTGGATTTGTGGCTATGTATTGTTTAAATTTGTTTTTATCCTGGAAAATTTTGTTTTCTCCATTTATAGTGAACGAAAGCTTGGCTGGTTATAGTAGTCTGGGCTTGCATCCATGGTCTCTTAGTTTCTGCAGTACATCTATCCAGGACCTTCTGGCTTTCATGGTTTCCATAGAGAAGTCAGGTGTAAGTCTGATAGGTTTACCTTTATAAGTAACTTGGCCTTTTTCCTTTGCTGCTCTTAGTATTCTTTCTTTATTCTGTATGCTTTGTGTTTTGATTATTATATGGCGAGAGGATGTTTTTTTTTGATCCAGCCTATTCGGTGTTCTGTATGCTTCTTGAACCTTCATAGGTATATCTTTCTTTAGGTTGAGAAAGTTTTCTTCTATAATTTTATTAAATATATTTTCTGGACCGTTGAGCTGCGCTTCTTCTCCTTCTTCTCTTCCTATTATTCTTAGGTTTGGTCTTTTTATTGTGTCCCATATTTCCTGAATGTTTTGTGATGAGAATTTGTTGACCTTGCTGTTTTCTTTGATCAGCGTGTTTATTTTCTCTATGGTATCTTCAGAATCTGAGATTCTTTCTTCTATCTCTTGTATTCTGTTGGTTATGCTTGCTTCTGTAGTCTCTATTCGTTTACCTAGATTTTCCCTGTCCAGCTGGCCTTCTGTTTGTGTTTTCTTCTTTGCCTCCATTTCAGTTTTTAAGTCTTGAACTGTTTCCATTATCTGTTTGATTGTTTTTCCTTGGTTTGCTAGGGTATCATTCACTGATTTACTCAATTCTTCAAACTTTCTGTTATACTTCTCATCCATTTCTATAAGGGCATTTTTTACATGTTGTTTAAGGGCGTCAATCACTTTCATAAAGTCAATTTTATCTACTTCTTCATGATTAAGGTGTTCATGTCCACCTGTTGGGAGGTCGCTGGGTTCTGGTGGTTTCATATAGTTTTTCAGATTGTTAGGTGAATTCTTGCATTGGCGCCTGCCCATCTCTTTCTCCGAATGCTCCCCTCTGGATCTTCTTTTACCAGATCAGGTTCTCCTTGCCTACTGATGTACCTTCCCAGTGATGGCTCTCTGCAGTGTTAGCTCTCCTGGTGTTCTAGTGATGTCTCTCCTTGCTTGTTGCAGGCAGGCCAGTGAAACAAAGGAAGTCTCGCCTGCCTACTTGCCCTGAGGATTTGCCCCCAGCGCCAGACAGACTGAGCTGGATGGTGTTATGTGCCCAAAGAGGAAAGGGGGCAGAAGGAAGAAGGGTTCTGGATGCAAGCTGGGTGGGACAAGAAGAGAGAGGCAGTATGCGGGGTATAGAGACCCTGCAGGGAGCCCAGGGAGTATAGGGAGGAGGATGAGGAACTTCAGAGTTCCCTGTCCAGGGCTGCTTCCGCCACCGCTGGTCACAAACTCACCGCACTGCTGTCTCTCCTGGTGCCGAGATCAGATCTCCGTGCAGGTTGGGTAGTTCGTAAACAAAGTGCCTACCTTGGTTGGTGCAGGCGGGCCAGTGAAACAAAGGAGGTCTCGCCTGCCTACTTGCCCTGAGGATTTGCCCCCAGCACCAGACAGACTGAGCTGGATGGTGATATGTGCCCAAAGAGGAAAGGGGACAGAGGGAAGAAGGGTTCTGGATGCAAGCTGGGTGGGGCAAGAAGAGAGAGGCAGTATGGGGGGGTAGAGCCCCTGCAGGGAGCCCGGGGAGTATAGGGAGGGGGAAGAGGAACTTCAGAGTTCCCTGTCCAGGGCTGCTTCCGCCGCCGCTGGTCACAAACTCACCGCACTGCTGTCTCTCCTGGTGCCGAGATCAGATCTCCGTGCAGGTTGGGTAGTTCGTAAACAAAGCGCCTACCTTGGTTGGTGCAGGTGGGCCAGTGAAACAAAGGAGGTCTCGCCTGCCTACTTGCCCTGAGGATTTGCCCCCAGCACCAGACAGACTGAGCTGGATGGTGATATGTGCCCAAAGAGGAAAGGGGACAGAGGGAAGAAGGGTTCTGGATGCAAGCTGGGTGGGGCAAGAAGAGAGAGGCAGTATGGGGTGTAGAGCCCCTGCAGGGAGAGTCTATATCTTTTCATATAGATTTAAAATCACATAATACAACAATGACTTCTCTGCTATCTTCTATTTTCTTAATACTTATAACACGCTCTGACACGTAAGCATTCAATAAATAACTACATAGGTAGGTAAAATAGGAGAGCTATGGTGTTGTATGCTGTGATCCTAGCACTTGCACAGTACAGGCAGGAGACTCAATAATTCAAGGTTGACCTGAAATATAACTGTAATTCAGAGTAATCCTTGGCTACATGTGACCCCTGCTCCCCTGCAAATATAGACAGTTTATGGATTATGTTGATGCAAGACCACCTGTTGTGTCACTTGAGCTCCAATGAGTGTGATGACCCTATAAAATAAAAATAACACTATCTTCTAAAAAAAAACAAATTATTTCAAAAATGAGGTAAAATGAGATAATGTTCAAAGCTTTTACCCTATGTACTAATCTGAGAATGCAACACATGCTTTTCCTACTGGTGGTCATATTGTGATAGTTTGACTATTCACATGGTCCACAGATGGCCATCTGGAGCCCAATAATGCTCCAACATAGAGTGGCCAAATGCTGTGTTTAGCATGACTGAAAAGTACCTTCAGGCCCTTCAGTCCTGTTCTGCATTCCTCGATCTGATGGTTTTGCTTCCAGGAAAAGGTTCTTCTAAAGTTCCACCTTCATTCTGCATTTCAGATTTTCAGATCTGAAAGCATGTGGGGCAGGACTCAGTTTTCTTTAAGGGGATGGCCACCAAAAGCTTGACCATGCTCCAGTAAGTATATGGCAACCAGAAATTGGTCTTTTTTCCTCCTCCCCATCTTTCTCACTTTCTCTTCCTTCTCCTTCCCCTCCTTCCCCACCCCTCCTCCTCCTTCTTTTTTTTGGGGGGGAAAAGGTCACGAGGGTTGGGGCAGTAGGCCTGGAAGAGTTGGGAAGTGAGTATGATATGAGTACATGAAGTGAAATTCACAAATTATCAATCATAATATTACATAAAAATTTTTTAAAAAATTGATCCATTTCTTTGTTTCTTTATTCTTTCCTTCTTTCTCCTTTTTCTTTTTCTCTTAATACAGAGTCACATGGTAATAGAGGGATAGTTCTTACCAATCTTATGGTAGTGATATGTAACATGGAAAAGGGAGAACTATGAATTAAACAGTTTAGGAAAATTATTTCTTTTCTTTGTATTTTTATTCTAAAGGATAACAGTTTTGAAATTGAGTCTTAGAGAATGCGACTCTAAAATACAGACTAGTCCATGTGTGAAGGTGGTCCTAGTGAGAAATATTTCATCTCTCTGTCGTTTCATTGTAGAGTGAGTGGAAATGAGCAACAAAGGCTCCTTGTTTAAGAAGGGAAGGTCAGGGAGCTAGGGGGAGGTTTAAGCAGGAGAACTGAGTCAGGAAAGGTAATACAGTGGATTTTTGAAACTCCTCCAGAAAGATTTAGGAAAACATCAGGTTAGGCCTTACTGGGAACTAATATGGATGCTTTTCAACTTCCAGGGCTTCTTTTGCCTTTAGATTAAATGAAAGAATCCACAGTCTCCATGAAATCCTGCAAAGAGGTTGAAAACAGCCGACCTCCCCTGTAGGCCAAACAGGACCCTTTCATCCTGAGGCAATTTGGCTCCGGGGCTGCAGAGGACTTCTAGCCCTCCCACAAAGTTACTGTGACCAGAACTGAAAGGAGTTGGTTCTGCCTTTAATTTCCTGGCCTTGCCTCAGCTCAGCCTTGGGGCAAACACATCATAGTCAGTCAGCTCAGAGGTTTTGCACTTAACTGTGGTTTCTTCTTGAAAATTCAGTGTGAAAATAATCTCAGCAAGACGTTTCCTTCTCAGTCACAAGCTTATTTTATTTTGACTTGGTTTTATTTAGTATCATCCCATGTGAGTGTGATGTATATGTGTGAATACCAACAAAAAATGTGCTACGATGTCCATGGAAAGGTCAAAGATGAGTCATTTCTTCTCTTCCCCTTTGAGTTCTGGGGACTGAACTCAGGTTGTCAGGCTTGCAAGCATAATGACCCCCTGAACCATCTCTCAAGCTTAGTTTATCTAGGAAAACTACCTGGAAGAAAATGAAAATCAGTGTGTGTGTGTGTGTGTGTGTGTGTGTGAGAGAGAGAGAGAGAGAGAGAGAGAGAGAGAGAGAGAGAGAGAGACGTACATACACATGCACATACTTATGGAGTCAGTCATAAGTGTCTAGCTCAGTGGCTATTCATATTTTTTTGAGACAGAGTCTTTCATTGACCTAGAACTTGATAATTCCGGCAAGGTTGACTGGCCAGCCAACCCCAGGGTTCCTCCTATCTCTCCTTCCCCAGTGTTGTGATTGGACTTAGGTACCACCATACCCTCTTTTCTTATATGGCTTCTGGAGAACAAATTTGGGTCTTCATGCTTGGGTGGCTGTCACTTTAGCAACTGAACCTTCTCCTCAGTCTCCATTTCTGTGTGTTTTAAAAAACTTCTCTGCCTTTCTACATACCTTTCTCCTTTACCTTCATTCCCCCTTACTCCCTCCCCCCTTCTTCCTATCTTCCTAGTAATACAGATGTGAAATGGGCTATTTATTGATGAAGGCAGTAAAGGACTGCCATTCGTACTCTTCAGAATCAAAGAGGAGGGAACCATCTGATAGAATAAGTTCCTAGAAATCTGAAATTAAATGAATCTTGGGGTTCTTTGTTCAAAGATAAAAATGGGAGTATATGCCAGAATTGAGCATTGAATTCCAAAAGACACAAAGGGTGCAATCTCTTAAGGATTTTTAAAATTCCTTATATTTATTGATGTGAGTTTAGGAGAGAGGCATGTGTCTAGATGCATGCACAGACGTTAGAGGGCAACTTTGAGGAGTCACCTCAAAGTTGTTTCCTTTCACCGTGTGAGTCTGGAGTACTAGATTCAGGTCCTTAAGCTTGGTAGCAAGCACCTATACCCACTGTGCCATCTCTCAAATCCATGTTACAAGACAATAAAGAGATAGACGACAAATATTTCATGAGGTGACAGAGCTGGAGGAAGTTTCACAACTGATAGAAAACTTTGTAAAACAAAAATCTGGCTGACGTTTAAAAGGTTAAACATGCCAGAAGAGCAAAGAAAAACCCAACACACTGTGTACAAGGAATTTAGCCATAAAACTCAGCTCAGACCAGAGGCCAGTTTGGAAAATAGTGCATACACAGAGAAGTTATTCAAGTGTATGTCTTCAGCAATAACCATGTAGTGCATTTCTGGAGATCCATGTTAGTACAGGGCATCCATGTGTTTTTGCAGCAGTGGGGATTCATTGGGATATTCCAGTTTAAATGAGTATCACCCGAACTCGGTATGTTCCCACGATCCAAGCCCAGTTAGCGCTAGGTTTAGCAGAAGTAAAAGAAAAATACATCCTGTGGTAAGGATTTTAGCAAAATTCTATGTAGTAATGCTTGAGCCATAGGACTATTTTTGTTTGGAAGCAGGTGACTAGAAAGAATTCTGCAAACAGAAACTTGGGGAATTGGTTGATTGTGCTTAGAATAATGTTTTTTTTAGCTGATTGTTACAAATATACATATTTTACTTATTCTAACTTGGGAGGGTTGGGAGGTGTCTATTTTTTTTAAGCATATAGGACCAGGGAAGCTATTGTTAATGTTAACACATAGAACACCCTGACAACACAGTGTTTGATTTTATAAAAATATTGATGGTATCATAGCTTTAAAGCTAACATCTACAGAAGAGAGAGAACATGTTCCACTTGTTTTATGTCTCACCACTCCTTCCATGGACCAGGGACCACTGTGGATGGGAATAAGGAATTATGTATAAGAGTGAGAAGTGCTGAGTGACTATGAGGAACTTGTTTTCCAAACATAGCAGAAAAGCTGCACATATGAACTCACATGTATTATTACAGAAAGCAAAAAAGCTTTACAAGTTCCCCAGAAAAAATCTTAGCTTAGAAAGGACAGGTGGACACACAGTCCCATCCAGAGTTGAGTTTGGACAACTTATAGAAGCTGGAAGAGGAGTAGTTAGTTTTCTTTAATATTATAGTATGTATCAGGAAGGCTATATTCTAGTGGAGGACCACAAATCTAGGAATGTATGGACAGCACAAACTGGGCATGATAGATTTAGGAAAGAAGGAAGAGGAGGAGGAAAAGAAGGAGAAAGAGAAGCAGGAGAAGGATGAGGAGGAGGAAGAGGAGGAGAAGAGGAGGAGGAGGAAGAGGAGAAGGAGGAGGAGGAGAAAGAAGAAGAAGAAAAGGAAGAAAAATTTGGAATATACGAAAAAGGATGGAGGATCTGGAAGGAATTGGGGAAAGGGATGAGTATGATAAAAATACATTGAGTATAATACTCAAAGAACTAAACAAATAATAGCAAAACAAAGAGCTGAAAGCACAAAAGTCTCAGGGTAGTGAACTGTGATATAGAGAAATATTTTCATTTGTCTGAGAACTGTTTTCCCCATCATTCTTGTAAGAAAAATGTAGGAATGTATGATGTTGATTGAGGGTGCCCAAACTTTTGTTGTTGTGATATGACCTTGTCATCTGTTGGTTGCATTCAGAGAAATCATGGGATACATGCCGTTCTTATGTAGGTTGGACATGGATGATATATAGAGAAGTTATGGAGAATGCTTTTTTTTGAACATGTGTAAGCTAAATTGTAAAGCGAATATAAACCTCATGAAGTAGATTTTGGTGGGGCCCTGACTGTATAATGAACTTTACGTAGCTTTCAACTGCATTGTCTACACAGGAAGAAGAATATATTTTCTTTGGATTTTATTAAATTATTACATAGTTCCTACAGTGGAACAAAAATACAGCATTTAATAAAATATATCTGTTCATCACTTATTCTACCCAGAAGACATTCTTCATAAAATGATGCAGACAATTTAGTTCAATATATAATTTCAAAGGTTGTTGCATTATCTCTAGCAGGTATAGATAGATAGGTAGAAAGATAGATAGATAGATAGATAGATAGATAGATAGATAGATAGATAGATAGATAGATAGATAGATATAGATATATATTACATATGTTGAAGAGAATATCAGCTGTTTTCTAGAAACTATTTAGCTTTTTTCCCCAAAATACCTTTCAACATCTCATATTGAAAGGTTATTTAATCTCGCATGGTGGTTCCCACCCTTAATTCCAGCACTAGAGAGGCAGAGGTAGATAAATCTCTAATAGCTAGAGGGCCACTCATCTACAGAGATCAAGGCCATCTAATGTTACATAGTAAGACTTTGTCACCAGACAATAGCAATAAAAAAAAAAAACCTTTACTTGAAGAAGTTGAAAAAGAAGGGAAAAAAGAATGAGGGAAAATAGGTTTAAAAATATGTCTCCCTTCTACCCCCTCAGGTGGTTGAAATAGTCAGAAGGAAATGTAATTATGTAACAATAATTATTGAGTCATAAGCACATACTGGGAGGATCGGGGCAGCCACCATCTGGAGTAGGAAGTGTTGACAAGTAGGAGAGTCAGACATTATCTGGGGGCCGCAAGGGAGACAGGCACTTGCAGTCGCCCTCACCTTGACTGTGCTGAGTTAATCAAGTGAAACAGTACAGAGAACTGGGCTTGGAAATGCCCAGAAAAATTGCTCATCACAGCTGCAATATCAGTGGTGACTCATGCAAACAGTAAGCCCCACCATTCTCTCTAGTCATAATTCCAGAGTCTTCCTCAAACTCCTGAGTCAGAAAAATCTGGGGGAGTGTAGGGTAGAGATGTTTGGGTTGTCTGATTAATGACTCTTACCCTTGTTTGCATATCTTCTGTGAACTGGAGGGTTGTGTTCTCTTACAGTGCATCTGTTGAAATCCAGTTCCCAGTATGATGGTGCTTGGAGATTAGTATTCCCATCAAAAAAAAGCAAAATCGCTCCTTCTGTCTGTCTCTCTGTTTCTTTCTGCCTGTCTCTCTATCCCTATGTCTGTATTTGTCTCTTTGTCTCTGTGTGTCTCTGTCTCTCTGTTTCTCTGTCTCTATTTTCCTGTTTTATATTTTCTCTCACATAGATAGATAGATAGATAGATAGATAGATAGATAGATAGATAGATAGATGATAGATAGATAGATAGATAGATAGATAGATAGATATTAAGAGATGAACAGAATGTGAAGGTATACCAAATAGACTCTGAAATGCTGGCTCCAGAATTCTTGACTTCCTACTACTGCTCAGACCAGTGAGACCTCCATTACTTAAGCCACCAATCCATGATGTATTTGGTAGCGGAGCATGAATTTGCTGGAACAGTGCAGAAATCTCTTGAGGGCTGGGGGTGGTGGAGTGGTGGCTAATAAACTAGTAAAGCTATTTCCTCTCCCTCCAACTACCATCAGAGGTTGGCATTTCATGGCTCTTGGTGCAGACGACAGCATGACTGTTATACAACTCCAAATGATTCTGTGGGGAAGCAACCTAGTTCATGGCTAACCTAGGAATCATAAAAGTTACAAAGCAGAACAAAGAGATGGCTGGCTTACTTTCTCTCTTCTTTCTTTATTCTAATTTTTTGTCCTCCCTCTTCTTGTTTCTGTGTGCATCTTGTTAATAAGGAATTTAGCAAATTCTATTTAGCAAATTCTAGGCTAGTGGAGAGTACTGGTTAACTACCTATTTTCTCTAACTGTTTGCCATCCTTGGGTCTGAATCCCAGATTCCCATGTCCTTGGTCTCTTGTTCAAGGAATTGCAATCAAACCCAATCACATACTAAGGTAGCAAGAAAATCTACTTATTCATTTTTATTTCTTGTGCATGTGGGTGTTTTACTTGCAAAGATGTGTAAACACATACTTATGAACCTGGATTGCCTATAAGAGCAGAAACCACACTTAATCCCCTAACCATCTCCAGCCCCAAGAAACTATAATTTAAAGCAAAAACAAAAGAAAAGATAAGAATATACACAAAAGATCAGGTGGTCACACAGATAAAGGCAGTCAAGTGCCCTGATTCTATACATACATACACACACACACACACATACATACATATATGTATATTCCATTCAAAAATTTCTATTTCCCTCCTCCCATTCCTCTCCCGTTCCCCCCCTTCCAGTCTTAAGAGATGGCAGGGTACCCTTCCCTGTGGAAAATCCAAGTCTCTCCCCGCTCCATCCAGGCCTATGATGGTGTGCATCCAAATAGACTAGGGTCCCCAAAAGCCAGTACATGCAGAGAAACAAGTCCCAGTGCCTTAATCAATGGCTTCTCAGTCAGACCTCATTGGCAGCCACATTCAGAGAGTCCAGTTTGATCACATGCTCATTCAGTCTAAGTCCAGCTGAATTTGGTGAGCTCCCATTACATCAGGCACACTGTCTCAGTGGGTGGACCAACTCCTCGCAGTTCTGACTTCCTTGCTCATCTTCTACCTCCTTCTGCTCTCCAACTGAACCTTGGGAGCTCAGTCCAGTACTACAATGTGGGACTCTGTCTATCTCCATCCATCTCCGGTCAAAGGTTCTATGATGATATTCGAGATATTCATCAGTGTGACTATGGGACAAGGCCAGTTCAGGCACCCTCTCCTCTGCTGTGCAAGGACCTAGCAGGGAACATCCTTGTGGACACCTGGGATCCCCTCTAGAGCCAAGTCTCTTGCCAACCCTAAAATGGTTCCCTTAATGAAGATATCTTCTTCTTTGCTCCTATATCCGCCCTTCTTCCATCTCAGTCCTCCCACTCCCCCAAACTCTCCCCAATCCTTCCCTTCTCTCTCCCCCTCTCCCCTTGCTCCCACCCCACCCCCACCCCAGCCCCCATGCTCCCAACTTTTGCCCGCCGATCTTGTTTGCTTCGAATTTCCAGGAGGATCTATATGTTATTTTCTTTGGGTTCACATTATTATTTAATTTCTCTAGGCTCGTGAACTATAGGCTCAATGTCTTTTGTTTATGGCTAGAGTCCATTAATGAGTGAGTACATACCATATTCATCTTTTTGGATCTAGGTTATCTCATTCAGAATAGTGTTTTCTATTTCTATCCATTTGCATGCAAAATTCAAGATGTCATTGTTTTTTTTTTTTACCTCTGAGTAGTACTCTAATGTGTATATATTACACACTTTCTTTATCCATTCTTTCATTGAGGGGCATCTACGTTGTTTCCAGGTTGTGGTTATTACAAATAATGCTGCTATAAACATAGTTGAACAGACGGTTTTGTAGTATGATTGGGCATTTCTTGAGTATATTCCCAAATCAATGCAAAAATTCTCAACAAAATAATGGCAAAATGAATCCAAGGACATATCAAAAAAGATTATCCATTATGATCAAGTAGACTTCATCCCAGAGATGCAGGGCTAGTTTAACATATGAAAATCTATCAATGTAATCCATCATGTAAATAAACTGAAAGAAAAAAATCATATGATCATTTCATTAGATGCTGAAAAAGCATTCAACAAAATTCAACACCCCTTTATGATAAAGGTCTTGGAGAGATTAGGGATACAAGGATCAAACCTAAATATAATAAAAGCAATATACAGCAAGCCAACAACTAACATCAAATTAAATAGAGAAACTCAAAGCCATTCTACTAAAATCAGGAACAAGACAAGGCTGTCCATTCTCTCCATATCTCTTCAACATAGTGCTTAAAGTTCTAGCAATAGCAATAAGACAACATAAGGATATCAAGGGGAATTGAATTGGAAAGGAAGAAGTCAAACTTTCGTTATTTGCAGATAATATGATAGTGTACATCAGTGATCCCAAAACCTCTACCAAAGAACTCCTACAGCTGATAAACATGTTTAGTAATGTGACAGGATACAAGATCAACTCCAAAAATTCAGTAGCCCTCCTATACACAGGATAGAGAAGCAGAGAGGGAAATCAGAAAAACTTTAGCTTTCACGTTAGCCACAAATAGCATAAAATATCTTGGGGTAACTCTAACCAAGGAAGTGAAAGATCTATTTGACAAGAACTTTAAGGCTTTGAAGAAAGAAATTGAAGAGAAGACCAGAAAATGGAAGGATCTCCCATGCTCTTGGATTGGTAGGATCAACATAGTAAAAATGGCAATTCTACCAAAGACAATCTATAAATTCAAGGCAATCCCCATCAAAATCCCAACACAATTCTTTACAGACCTCGAGAGATCAATAATCAACTTTATATGGAAAAACAAAAAACCCAGGATAGCCAAAACAATCCTATACAGTAAAGGTACTTCCGGAGGCATTACCATCCCTGACTTAAAACTCTATTACAGAGATACAATAATAATAACAGTTTGGTATTGGATAAAAACAGAGATGTTGACCAATGGAATAGAGTTGGAGACTTGGTTATTAACCCACAAACCTATGAACACCTGATTTTCGAAAAAAAGAGCCAAAAACCCAGTATAGCCAAAACAATCCTATACAGTAAAGGTACTTCCGGAGGCATTACCATCCCTGACTTAAAACTCTATTACAGAGGTACAATAATAAAAGCAGCTTGATATTGGATAAAAACAGAGATGTTGACCAATGGAATAGAGTTGGAGACTTGGTTATTAACCCACAAACCTATGAACACCTGATTTTTGAAAAAGGAGCCAAAATTATACAATGGAAGAAAGAAAGCATCTTCAACAATTGGTACTGGCATAACTTAATGTCAACCTGTAGAAGAATGAAAATAGATCCATATCTATCACCATGCACAAAACTCAATTCCAAATGTATTAAAGATCTCAATATAAAGCTGACCACACTGAACCTGATAGAAGAGAAAGTGAGAAGTAGATTACAACACATAAACACAGGAGGCCACTTCCTATGTATAACCCCAGTAGCACAGACAATAAGAACATCAATGAATAAATGGGACCTTCTGAAACTGAGAAGCTTCTGTAAAGCAAAGGACACTGTCATTAAGACAAAAAAGCATCCTACTGAATGGGAGAAGATCTTCACCAACCCCACATCAAAGGTCTTATCTCCAAAATATATAAAGAACTCAAGAAACTAGACATTAAAATTCTAAATAACCCAATTAAAAATGGGGTACTGAACTGAACAGAGAATTCTCAACAGAAGAAGTTCAAATGTCCAAATACTTAAGATCATTTTCAACTTCCTTTAGCTATCAGGAAAATGCAAATCAAAACAACTTTAAGATACCATCTTACACCTGTCAGAATAGCTAAAATCAAAAACACCAATGATAGCCTATGTCAGAGAGGATGTGGAGTAAGGGGAACACTCATCCATTGCTGGTGGGAATGCAAACTTGTGCAATCACTTTGGAAATCAGTGTGGTGGTTTCTCAGGAAAATAGGAGTCAACCTACCTCAGGATCCAGCCCTGATTATTTTTTAGGGCTTCCTTTGGTGGGGTTCAAGAGAAAGGAATTTGGATACTTAGGCTTATAATAAAGATGGTTCTTTCATTTGTCATTAAATTAGGTAAGCCTTTTCTCACTGCATGAGTTCTCCTGATAATGCAACTTGTATTTATCATAGACACATCCAATTACACACATAAATTCATGATAAACATTCACTTGGGTTCTTGTTTTTGCCTGATTTAGTATGTTCCCCAAATCAGTTTAGACTGGATGGGCCCTTCTCTACTTGGACTATGATGGATTCAGAATATGTTTAACTAGTGTTTATGACCAGTAAGTAGATTTCTGGAGCAGATATTTCCTGCCTGGTTAGAGGGTACTTAGCATAAGGAGCTTCACTAACTTATTTCATTTTCTTTCCTACACTTTAATCCCAGGAACCAGAAATTAGACAAGCAGAACATGGCATTGGTAAAATGTATACTGGTTCCTAGTGCTGTGTGACACAAGACTCTCATTGCAAGTTTTAGAAAACATTACCCAGTCTCTTTCTTTTTTTTTTTTTGAGAACCCAAATTTTATTCCTGTTTTAAATATCATGTTTAAGTAAACTGTATTTTTCAATATGTAAAATTTGCACTGATTTGTTATTATCTATGAGTTTTTATGTGTGGTTCAGCATAGATCTTGCAAGTGACAGCTATACACATAGCAATTGTAAAGCTAGATTTGGTTTCAGTGACTTCATTAAAATGAGGCAGGGATCACCTTCTTCTTTAGCTTCTCTAGAATCACGAATTATAATCTCAATGTCCTTTATTTATGGCTAGAAACCAAATATGAGTGAGTACATCCCATGTTCCTCTTTTTGGGTCTGGCTTACCTCACTCAGGATAGTGTTTTCAATTTCCGTCCATTTGTATGCAAAATTCAAGAAGTCATTGTTTTTTACTGCTGAGTAGTACTCTAATATGTATATATTCCATACTTTCTTCATCCATTCTTCCATTGAAGGACATCTAGGTTGTTTCCAGGTTCTGGCTTGTTGTAATATGGTGGCGGGGCTGCGTCCCCGGCACCCGGCCGCCCGCATGGCTAGCTTATACCCTGAAATAATTACACGGAAACTGTATTCTTTTAATCACTGCCTGGCCCATTAGTTCCAGCCTCTTATTGGCTAGCTCTTACATATTGATCTAACCCATTTCTAATATTCTGTGTAGCACAACGAGTTGGCTTACCAGGGAAGATCTTAACCTGTGTCTGTCTGGAGTGGGAGAATCATGGCGACTCCTGACTCAGCTTCCTTCTCCCAGCATTCTCTCTGTTTACTCCACCCACCTAAGGGCTGGCCTATAAATGGACCTAGGCAGTTTCTTTATTATTTAACCAATGACCTTCCTCCATCACTGGCTATTACAAACAATGCTGCTATGAACATAGTTGAGCATATACTTTTGTTGTATGTTTGGGCATCTCTTGGGTATATTCCCAATAGTGGTATTGCTGGGTCGAGAGGTAGGTTGAACCCGACTTTCCTGAGAAACCGCCACACTGCTTTCCAAAGTGGTTGCACAAGTTTGCATTCCCACCAGCAATGGATGAGAGTGCCCCTTTCTCCACAACCTCTCCAGCAGAGGCTATCATTGGTGTTTTTGATTTTAGCCATTCTGACAGGTGTGAGATGGTATCTTAATGTTGTCTTGATTTGCATTTCCCTGATTGCTAAGGAAGTTGAGCACGATCTTAAGTGTCTTTTGGCCATTTGAACTTCTTCTGTTGAAAAGTCTCTGTTCAGCTCAGTGCCCCATTTTATAATTGGATTGATTAGCCTTTTACGGTCTAATTTCTTGAGTTCTTTGTATATTTTGGATATCAGACCTTTGTCAGTTGCGGGGTTGGTGAAGATCTTCTCCCAGTCAGTGGGTTGCCTTTCTGTCTTAGTGACAGTGTCCTTTGCTTTACAGAAGCTTCTCAGTCTCAGGAGGTCCCATTTATTCATTGATGTTCTTATTGTCTGTGCTACTGGGGTTATACATAGGAAGCGATCTCCTGTTTCTATTTTGTTGATTTCAACTCTCAATTTGATTATTTCCTGCCGTCTAGTGCTCTTAGGTGAGTTTGCTTCTTTTTATTCTAAAGTTTTCAAATGTTCTGTTAATTCACTAGTGTGGGATTTTTCCAGCTTCTTTATGTAAGCATTTAGTGCTATGAACTTTCCTCTTAACATTGCTTTCTTTGTGTCCCATAAATTTGGATATGTTGTGTGGTCATTTTCATTAAATTTTAGGAAGTTTTTAATTTTTCCCTTTATTTCTTCCTTGACCTATTAATAGTCCAGTTGAATATTGTTTAATTTCCATGTGTTTGTGGGTTTTCTGGAATTTGTATTGCCGTTGAGGTCTAGTTTTAAACCATGGTGATCTAATAAGGTATATTGGGTTATTCCATTTTTTTTTGTATTTGTTGAAGTTTGTTTTGTTACCAAGTATGTCGTCAGTTATTCAGAAGGTTCGTAGAGGTGCTGAGAAAAAGGCATATTCTTTTCTGTTTGAATGGAATATTCTATAGATGTCTGTTAAGTCCATTTGAGTCATAACATCTGTTAGTTCCCTTATTTCTCTGTTCATTTTTTTGTCTGACTGACCTGACCAGTGGTGAGAGGGGTGTGTTGGGGTCTCCCACTATTAGTGTGTGGGGTTTAATGTATGGTTTAAGCTTTAGAAGTGCTTCTTTTACAAATGAGGGTGCCTTTGTATTTGGGGCATAGATCTTCAGTATTGAGATTTCCTCTTGATGGGTTTTTCCTGTGACTAATATGAAATGACCTTCTTTGTCTCTTTTGATTGATTTTAGCTTGAAGTCTATTTTATTAGATATTAGGATAGCCCACTTGTTTCTTAGTTCCACTTGACTGGTATATTTTTTCCCCAACCCTTTACTTTGAGGCAATGTCTGTCTTTGAGGTTGAGATGTGTTTCTTGTATGAGAAGCAGGATGGATTCTGTTTTTTTTTCCAATCTGTTAGCCTTTGCCTTTTTATAGGTAAGTTGAGTCCATTTACATTGAGGAATACTAATCATCACTGATTTCTGTCTCCTGCTAATTTAGTTTTCATTGTTGGTGATGTTAATTTGTGCAGTTTTCCCTTTGGGATTTCCTGCTATGAGACCATCAATTGTCTGTGTTTTTGTTGGTGTGGCCAGCTTCTTTGGGTTGGAGTTTTCCTTCTAGTATTTTTTGTAGGGCTGGCTTTGTGGCTACATATTGATGAAATCTTGTTTTGTTATGGAATATCTTAATTTGTTCTTCTATTTTGATTGAAAGTTTTAGTGGGTATTGTAGTCTGGGATAGCATTCATGGTCTCTAAGTGTCTGCATGACACTTGACCATGACTTTCCGGCTTTCATTGTCTCCAGTGAGAAATCAGGTGTAATTCTGATAGGTCTATCTTTGTATGTAGTCGGCCATTTTCCTTTGCAGCTCTTAATATTCTTTCTTTACTCCATATGTTTAGTGTTTTGATTGTTATGTGTTGAAAGGACTTTTTTTTTGGTATTCTGTAAGCTTCTTGAAACTTCATAGGTATATCTTTCTTTAGTTTGGGAAAGTTTTCTTCTATGATTTTGTTAAATATATATTCTGTGTTTTTGAGTTGAACTTCTCCTTCTTCTATACCTATTATTCTTAGATTTGGCCTTTTCATGGTGTCCCATATTTCCTGGATATTTTGGGTTAAGTTTTTGTTAGATTTAATGTTTTCTTTAACTTATGAGTCTATTTCCTTTATTGTATTTTCAGTACTTGAGATTCTCTCTTTCATCTCTTGTATTCTGCTATTCATGCTTGTGTATGTGTTTCCTGATCACTTTCTCATGATTTCTGTTTCTATAATTCCCTCAGCTTGTGTTCTCTTTATTGTCTCTATTTCAGTTTTCAACTCTTGAATAGTTTCTTTCTTATGTTTGATTGCTTTTTCTTGATTTTCTTTAAGGGATTTGCTGATGTTTTCCAATTTTTTGTTTGTCTTTTCCACCATTTCTTTAATGGAATTTCTCATTTCCTCTTTAAGGGTTTCAAACACACTGTCTCAGTGGGCCTCACTTTCTTGCTCATATTTTCCCTCCTTCTGCTCTTCAGCTGAACCTTGGGAGCTCAGTTCAGTGCTCTGATATGGTCTTTGTCTTTATCCCCATTGTTGTCAGATGAAGGTTCTATGGTGATATTCAAGATAGTCCTCAGTCTGACTATGGAACAAGGCCAGTTCAGGCACCCTCTCCTCCACTGCCCAGGATCCTAGATGGGGACATCCCCATGGAACCTGTGAACCCCTCTAGAGCCAAGCCTCTTGCCAACCCCAAAATGGTTCCCTTAATTAAGATATCTTCTTCTCTGCTCCCATATCCATCCTTCCTCCATCTCAACCATCCCACTCTCCCAAGCTCTCCCCAATCCTCCCCAGCTCTCCCCAATCCTCCCCTTCTCTCTTCTCTCTCCCACTTTCCTTTTCCCCCACTCCATCCCCATTCCCATGCTCCCAACTATTACCTGTCGATCTTGTCTGCTTCCAATTTCCAGGAGGATCTTTATATGTTTTCCTTTGGGTTCACCTTATTACTTAGCTTTTCTAAGATCTCAAACTATAGGCTCAATGTCCTTTGTTTATGGCTAGAATCCACTAATGAGTGAGTACATACCATATTCATAATTTTGGGTCTGGGTTATCTCACTCAGGATAGTGTTTTCTATTTCCACCTAATGGGAGCTCACCAAAGCTAGCTATCCTGGGACTCAATGAGTATGTGATCAAACTGGACCCTCTGAATATGGCTGACAATTGGGGCAGACTGAGAAGCCAATGATAATGGCACCTGGATTTGTCTCTACTGCATGTTCTAGCTATTTGGGATCCTAGTCTATTTGGATGCATACCTTCCTAAGCCTGGATAGAGGAGGGGGGCTTTGGACTTCCCAGAGGGCAGGATACCCTGCCTTCTCTTAGGATTGGAAGGGGGAGGGGGAGGGGGGAAGTAGGGGGGAAATGAGAGGAAGGGAGGAAGTACAAATAAAAAAAGTTTCAAACATTCTTTTGAAGTTATTCTTTAGGACATTTTCTTCTGCTTCATCTATACTTGGTTGTTCAGGTCTTGCTGTTGTATGTTCTTTAGGTTTTACTGGTGTTTTGTTGCTCTTTGTGGTGTTTATGTGTGGTTGGGGCTGTCTGAGATTCTGTTGATTAATCTTCTAGGTGCCAGTGAATCCACGGCTCAGATGTTTGTTTCTCATGGTACAGTCAGTGCCACAGTTCTAGTTACCCCATTGATGACTCAGTGTTCCTGGAGATAGCTCAACACTCCTGTGCTTCGCTCTGCTCCATTGGAGTTTGCTGTCTCAGGCCTACTTTTGGTCTAGGTTACTGGCTTTGACATGTTTCTGTAAATCCTGGTCTAGATACCCTCCTGCAGAAATCCCTGACTTGGATTTGGTCCTGCAAAGGTTTCTGACCCCAGTCTATTGCCTAGAAGGTCCCAGGCTCGGGTGCACCCAGAATCACATAGGACCTGCTTACTCCCTAAGAGGTCCTAGACTTAAGCTCAGACTCACTGAAGTTCCCAGATCAATGCAAGGACCCACAGAGGTCCTGGCTCAGGCCTACTCTCTCTGTGGTGCCAGACTCACACCTGGTCCTGCAGAGATCTCTGGTTTCTGCCTCCTCCTGCAGAGGTCCCAGATTCACACCCAGACTGGCAGAGGTCCTGGCTCAGGCCTAGTTTCCGGGCAGTCCCAGATTCACATCTGGACCCTCGGAGGTATCTGGCTCTGGCTTACAAGCTCAGCAGTTTCTCCCCTGTGCCTGTTCTGGAGGAGTATACTGTCTCTGTACCAGATTGGTGGCTCAATTCTAATCCACTGGGATACGGTAAAATATATTTTTTAGAAAACTTTTGTATGTGTCTGTCTGCATGCATGTATATGAGTACCATGTCAATGTAATTGCCTATAGAGTTCAAAAGAGGACATCAGAGATGCTTGTAGGCTGCCATGTGGGTGGTGGGGAACCAAATCACAACCTCTGGAAGATTTAAACTACTGACATATCTCCCCACACTACAGGGAAGCCTTTTTAACCCTGCCCCTTCTAAGGATTTTCAGGCCAGACTTAAGCAAAATGATTTTCTTTCTTTTCTTTTTAACAAAAATTGTCAACTATTGCTAAAAGTCCTTTTGCAAACAACATGTTTGAAAGATTACCTGTTCAACACTATGAAGGTTGAAGGACATCAACTCCAACAAGATATATCATGTCCTTACACTCAAGTATCTCTATGACAGTCACTTGACTCAAGTATACTAGCATGCAAATTTTGACCAGTTGGTGAGGCTTGTTTCAAAAAGATATATTGCTAGAGAGAATAGACACATAAACAGTCATGCTGTGACATAACAAGTCCATGAATATTTTGATGTGTTCAGTAATATGACAGCTTGTTTTTTTTATCAAATTAATTAGATAAAAGTTTTAGACAAAATAAGAGAATTCTTACTAATTTCACCTTTCTTAAAGGTCATTTATTTCTGAAATTATTTTGTAAAAAGACAGAATCTATAGTCCATAATGGCTTTGAACACATCATGATTCCCCTGCCTCAATTTCTAGGGTGCTGTACTATTCTAGTTTGTGCACTTTCCTTTAACTTATAGACATGAACACACAATCACATCATTTTGATTAAAAAACTCCCATTTCAATAGGCAAAGAACACAATGTTTTCTCACCATGTGCCTGACAAACTTTAGACAGGATCTTACGAATCTGAAAATAACAGGTTCTTCTTACACATAAATCCAATACTTAGTCAACAGGAGAACAAAGTGTGTTCCTTTGCAGTAGGTTTTGTTAGTTTCATAAAAAGGAAAATAAAAGTGCGTACTAATTTGCAGGTGGCAATGATAAATATTTCAAGTCAAAGCCTGGCCAGAACCTTCTCTCACAGATATTTTCTCCCTCCTTATACATATTTCAGTCAGATACAGTGACTTGCTATTTGATAAAAGCCCAAAAAAATCATTTTTAAGGTTATCTGCTTCACATACTATTAAGCTAAACAGTGAAGTAAATTATGATTCTGCGAAGTGGTTGTAATCTATTAACACATTTATACACATGGGTTTGAAGTCAGAAACTTTAAATTTTGTCAAGGCTGTTTTCATTTTAATAGTGTATTTCTGTGACCTGCTGAGTAGTTTGTTTCTTATTTCAATCATAGTATTTTATTCATGCATCGTTTATTTATGCTAGTATTTGTCTTCACTAAATTGGGAAATATGTTTGACTTGAGTAATTTTGTTCAAAGATTTTGAAATGCTAAGTGTGTTAGGCTAACAATATCTGAGTTGAAAATTCTAAGACATGTATGCAATAGGGATAGAATGTAAGTAACATTGTCCTAGTAAAAATACTTGTGGTAACAGGGGTGGAAGAGGAATTTCTCTTCAAATCCTGAATGATTTGTAATTAATTAACTTAGTAATTAATTAAAATGAACGGAATTATTTGAAATAGTATTCGTAATTTAGAAGAACTTTCTACCTATGAGCATATCAGATGGTCCAAAGTGCAAAAAAGAAAAACCTAAAGAAATTTTGAAATACTATCTGTTGTCTATTGAATAAATCTAATTTGTTTTTGAGTATCCTTATCATAGAAGATTTAAAAGTAGCATTTGAGCAGGTAATATGAATCATTAATATAGTCTGTAATTTGAAAAAACTGTCTTAATTACTAAATTTCAAGGGTTCTAGTAAACTTTATGCCTGCTATAACCATTAGTAACCTTCACGAAACCTTTGGGATTGTGAAAATTCTGTTTTCTACACAGCGATTGTAAGAAACTCACTTCACTGCTTTTTCCTGTCTCTGCTTTGAGTTGGTATTCCTCCATTCTCTCTTGACTTCAGTTTTTCTTACTCCAGCCTGGCTACATTATCTTAGTCACTCTTCTTCCTTAGTAAACCTCTTCCTTATATTTTCATGGTTCTGACCTTGGCATCAAGTCCTCCAGTCATCACTGTTTATAAAAGTACCAAAATCTCACACTGTAGAAAACTACCTTTCTAAATTCACCAAAAATTCTTATCAGGTAATAAATATCTTAAAATTCACCTGTATTCATAAAGCTTGCCTCAGTAGTTCTCAGTAGTTCTCTGGTCCATCTGAAAATCACATTGCTTTCAGGTTCACCACAATAAGTTCATTAGGCAGGTATATTTCAGAGCACACATATCCAATGATGTGAGTCCATGATGAAACTATAATTAGACCAGAATTGTTCAGACACCCAAATCATCCATAATTATAGAATAGCTGCTTCTCCCAGATCCCTGTCCTCCACTTTTCTGTATCAGATTTGACAGTTGCTGTATAATAAGCATGCCAAATACTTGATATCTGATAACTTTCATTCTTTAGGGCTTGGACAAAAAAGTAAAAAGAAATAGACTCCATTAAACTCCATCATTGTTTGGATGATGTTCACAGAGACAAAACCAACTATTTCTTCCAAGTGAGTCTGCACCATTCACTCATCTCACCCCTGCCTTGAAAGTTACTAATGAACTCAAAGCACAAGTTTTCATCTTCCCTTTGTATTTCATTGTGGAGATATTGGTTGTCAGTGACAACAGTCCTTCTCTCTCCTGATTTATACTCATTATAGAGACTTAGTAATGACAATCTTATGATATTTTATTTTGTTCTTGTTTTTTCATCATTGCACCTTTAATTTTTTATTGAGTTCTTTATATTCTATGTCTCAACTTCAATCACATGCTACAATTTTTAATTATTTATTGTCCATATGATTTTAAAAGTTACAAGATATAGACTTAGCCAATGGTAATATTATATATACACAGAAGACATTATATATTCATAGAGAATAATTTTATTTAACTTTTCAGACTTAAGCTTCAGGTTAATATACGGAATGCAAAAGACATCACAATTGAAAATTATCATGAACAAAATCTTACAGCATAAGTGGTACTTAGAGCAATGGGAACTTGAGGTGCAAGTTTCTAGGACACAGACTTTGGTCTTGAAAAAAAATAAATGTTATGTAGAAGACCAATTATCACATACAAACGCAACTGTTCATGTTTCCTTGAACCTATGATATCTTCCATATGGCCCTTTCATTTCTCCCATTGTTGAGTGGGATCTAGTTCCATATCACACGTGGTTTGTGCTTGGCTCATCACTGTGTGACAAACATAGAACAGAGTTGACTATTGGTCAATTTCAAGCCGAAATATCAGGATACCTAAGCCCTTATGTGTTCTTTTTCTGTTTCCTTGGAATCAAGTCTAATGCCAGGTTTTCAGATACAGAAGATCTTACTAGAGTGGTAGAATACCAGTTGGAACAATGATAATTGGAACTGATGAAGGGATATAGTCAAACTTTATCTTATCTATAAGCTGATTCACATACTTACCTGTAGATATCATTAAGACTGAAAGGAACTGCCAATCTACAGAAATGTATGTTTCATAAATATTCTTATTTAGCTACTAACAGTGAACAAAGTTTACTGTATATCAGCAACTAACCACTACAACTGCTTTAACTGAAACATGTGTAGTAGGATACTTAAATTTTTTATTAGATGGCAACATGATTTTCACTGTGAAATGTTCATTTCTGGATTCTTGTTCTGAATATGTTAATTCTGCTTGTGCAAGTTGTGAAATCTTTTTTTTTTTCATTTATGACTGGGCTTGAAGAGAGAGAACACTGTAGGGAAGGCTTTGAGTGCCACAGCTCAGCCTTGCTTCTTGTCCTATCTGTGGTACAGGATAAGTCAAATATCATAGGAGGAAGTCAGAAGTTCCTTGCACAGAGGACCAAATCATAATTTCATATTCACAACATGGTAGAGTGCATTCCCTAAAGATGTGAACATAAAAAATCCTTGTTCCATGTATGCTAATCTTTCTTGTCAATGTCACTACTTCTCGAGTAACATGTGAAGTATTTCCTTGATTGGATCATTTCAGATTTTAAACAACAACAACAAAAAAAAAAAACCAAACAAACAAAAATCTACCCTCAGTCAGGTCCACAACTTCTAAAAGGACATAGAAGAAGGAAGCGTTTGCTTTTTGCCTGCTTGTCCTCATTCTGTGGATATGGAATAACTGGCATGTTATTCCACACTAATTCTGAGGTATTCCTTCACTGGAATTAGAGCCTACTTATTCATTTTTATTTTATCAGCTCTGCAGTTTTAAAAACTAATACATGCCTTCATGTTGCTTTGTCAAGTATTTTTGCATAGCAACAACAAAATAATATAGACCTTAAATCCTGGTCACCAAATGAGGAATTTGTTAATCATCTCCTGTGAATACAAATTAGTATTTGTCTACTTGCCAAGCTTCCAGTCTGGAAGTTTCCTTCTTTCTATCAAATTGGTTTCAGAATTTAAAGTAAGTTTTACAAGCATAACTCTAGACTGCAGAAGACAGAAGAAGCTATGAACATTGTTACTAGAAAAAGAATATGAAATAATTGTGTCAATGAACTTTCAGTCATCAAAAATTGTATTTTACCTGTCTTGAAAGAAAAAAATATTCTAATGATAGAACTTCATCTAACAGACACAAGATAACATAAGTATTTCCTCCAAGGTTATAAATATTCCTTATGGATTCTATTAATCAGGTATTTTTTATAAAATAACAAAAGTTCCAGTAAAGAAGTGGAGAAATTGAATGTCTGTGTATCATTCGCAGGGATGCAAAATGGTGCAGCTTCTAAGGAAAAGAGCAATCAGTGATGACTACAAATATTGACAATCATACCATAATGCACTTCAATCATATTTATTTATCCATAATAAAATAATACGTATTCTGGAGATTTTTTTAACTCCCCATATTTACTACATTATTCACAATAACCAAAATACAAAAAAAACCCAAAAGTTTATTAATAGATGAGTTGATTAAAAAATATAATTCATACACAAATAATAGAACAGGAAAGAATAGAATAGAATAGAATAGAATAGAATAGAATAGACTTCAGCCTTAAGATATATAAAGAAATACTGCTACATTTAATTGCATAGATGAATTTCTAGACTCCAAGTTATGTGAAATAAGCCATGTACAAAAAGGCAAATGCATAGTTCCACTGATATGAAACATCTTGAATAGAACGCACAGATGATAGAATGCTATGTCTGCAGAAACTAGAGGCAAATGACAAGTTTTGCATCAGTATGTAGTTGGAGGTTGCTTGTTCATTCCTGGCTGTTCAGACCCTAGTAATCACACAGAAACTATATTAATTACAACACCATTTGGCCTGTTAACCCAGACTTCTTATTAACTAATTTTTACATTTTAGCTTAACCCATTCCTATTATTTTATATTTTACCACAATGCCCATGGTTTACTGGTAATGTTCCAGGATATCTGTCTCCTTAGGCAGCTACATGGCGTCTCCCTGACTCCATCTACTCTTTATCTATATCTCTGTTCAGATTTTCTGCCTAGATATATTCTGCCCTGCCATACGCCCCAAGTATCTTCTTTATTAATGAATGATAATAAAACATACTCACAGCATACAGAGGGGAATCCCATATCACCTCCCCTTTTCTCTCTAAATAAAAAGGAAGGTTTCAACTTTAACATAATAAAATTATATGCAACAAACAGTTTTAAAGCAGGAATTATAGTTAAACTATTTAGTCCATTTACATTTGGCAAATTAAGGAAATATCCTATCTTTGTGAGTCTAAAGTTTTATATCTAATCTACCTTTTATAGTTATAACTATCTTTCTTTAATTCCATAAAAGACTCCAGAATGCTATATTACCTAAGTAAACATGAAGTGCATTGTAAGCAACTTCTAAAACTCTAGAATTGACAGAAACAGCTTGCTCCTAGACTATCACTCAAAGTTCTTTGATAAGATTAGGGCATCCATCTTCAGCCTACAGGCCCATAGTATCTGGCAGAATTTTCTATGAAGCAGGAAATTTCAAAGACAGTTCTGCCTATATTGGAAGTTTGTCAGTCACTTTTTTTGTGTGTCCTAAAGAATATCTACCAGACTCTTTCATGAAGCAGGAACCCTGAAGGACTGTCTCACCTTCTTTAGGCAACTTCAGCAGTCATTTTCCTGTGGGTTCTGCATATCCAGTTTATATAACATACCATCAAGCAGTTCAGGCAAGGGCAGTTTCTTGCTAAAATGATTAGCCTTGTCAAAATGAAGGCAAACTCCATAATGAGTTTCTTCAATGGCCATCATCCTCTCTGAAGTTATTGGTACTGTCAGAAGCAGACATGTTTCATTATCAAGAAAAGTCTAAGCCGGGCGGTGGTGGCGCACGCCTTTAATCCCAGCACTTGGGAGGCAGAGGCAGGCGGATCTCTGTGAGTTCGAGACCAGCCTGGTCTACAAGAGCTAGTTCCAGGACAGGCTCCAAAACCACAGAGAAACCCTGTCTCGAAAAACCAAAAAAAAAAAAAAAAAAAAAAAAGAAAGAAAGAAAAGAAAAGTCTAGATCCATATTCTGTACATCTTTAAAAGAGTTGAAGAATAGCTATATCCCTGAAATATATCTCTGTACATCTAGAAAACCTACCTAACATGACTACAAGATTGACTATTATAAAATTACTATTAATCTATATTTCTTTTTTTTTAAGTCTACAGCACCCAGCATTCCCAGGCAGTTTCCCATCCAAGTAATAACCAGGCTTGACACTGCTTAGCATCCAAGATCAAATGAGATCAGACACGTTCAGGATGATATGGTCATAAACCTCTATTTCTTAACTATGCATTACATTTTTAAATGAGCTGTACACACACAATACCTTAAACAAGAGCAGAAATATATATAACAAAATTGACTACAAGTTTGTATAAATAGACCAATATTCATTCCAATGTAAAGTATTTATCTCCATATCATATCCCCCTTTAAATGAAAACAAACATTGATAAACACTATTTGGAAATTTGGGCATAATTCTCTGCAAACTGCTTTCTGCTTTTTGTTATGTGAAGTATTTTGGGGACTTCAAGGAGACCTTTCAGAGGCTTTTGGTCCATCAAACCACATTAGGATGCAAGGAATCCACTGGTTATCATGTTCTGTGGTAACAAAAGAAGAACCTACTTTCCAAAGCAACATATCCTTAGACCCAAAAATTGAAGTCAAGGTACCTTTGTGTTGGTTTAACTTAGCAGCCCTCAGAATCAAATATCTCTCTGTAGATATCTCAAAAAATTCAAAGAAAACACAATAATATACATAATCCAGACTCTCTGTGTAAATTCTGACTTTAGGTGGTTTATTATTCTTCATATCTTTAATCTATGACTGTTTATTGTCTGAGGTTTTCTGTCTAGCCCAGTCCTGCAGTCGTTCAGTCCCAAAGAAACACACAAAGGTCTACATTAGCTATAAACCAGTTGACCCATTAGCTCAGGCTTCTTATTCTTACATCTTTTATTAGCCCATTATTCTTGTCTGAGTTAGCCATGTAGCTCAGTACCTTTTTCAGAGAGGCAGTCACTTGCTTCCTTTGCAGCTGTGTCACAACTGCACACTAGGACTTCCTTCTTCCCAGAATTCTCCTGTTCTCATTGACCCACCTCTACTTTCTGTCTGCTTGTCCTGCCTATACTTCCTGCCTGGCTACTGGACAATCAGCATTTATTTAAAATATAATTGACAGAATACAGACCATTGTCCCACACCAACTGTTTGTACTCTTTTATATTACTTTTACTGTCTCTTTAAAGTCTTTACTTCTTTTTATAACTCTCTATTATCTTTTTCTTCTCTTTTCCAATCCTATGTACATTTTTTAAACATGTGGTGCCTTGTTTAAAGGGCTTTTATGTGTGAATTTGTACTATTGTATATCTGAAATCCTTCTCTGACTAGGAACATTTTCAAATAGTAAGCAGTGTGGTTGTGTCAGCGCTGGATGCTGACTCCACATCTCTTGGCCTTTTGTTATGGCAGAGTTATGTTTACCGCCAGATCTGTTATGGTTGGGTGGGAACCGTACTCACCTTCTCAACTTTGGAAAGTACTGTGTAGCACAAAAACCCTTTGTGTTTGAGTAAAAGCTAAATCTGTCATGCAGTATGTTGTGTGGCCTGGAAATGTCTCTATATATGGTGGCAGAAATCCACCATGCTTTCTTGCCTATGCACGCCACTAGACCTGATCCTACTGCTGCCAATGCTGGGGTACTGAGCAGCATGCATGTTTTCAGCTACTTTCCTCCTAACCCAGAATGGGCATACAAGCACCTGAACCCAAAGTGTTTGTCTGGCCAATTGGTTAGCTCAAGAGTATAGGAGCCATTTTGTAGTCAGGGACTGCTCATTCATTTCCCACTGCTCAGACCAAAATAATCACACAGAAACTAAATTAGTTATAACAGTGCTTGGTGTATTAGCTCAGGGTTCTTATTAACTAACTCTTATGTCTTAAATTATCCCATTCCTATTATATATATATACATATATATATATATTATTATTATTACAAGGCTTGTGGTTTACAAGTAAGGTTCTGGGGTATCTGTCTCCTTAGGCAGCTACATGGCATCTCCAACACTCTGCCTACTATCTCTCCATATTTCAATTCAGATTTTCTGCCTGGCTATATTCTGCTCTGCCATAGGCCCAAAGCAGCTTCTTTATTAATGAATGATAATAAAACATTCACAGCATACAGAGGGAAATCCCACATCATCAGTACTTGATCGTGGAACATAGACAAGTTGTAGATCATTTTTCCCATGTTTCTATATGTACTTAACCATTCACATGGAAGAGTGAATTTCACACTACGCTTTCTAAGCACAGTAAAAAATTCTGATTTATATGAACACTTGGTTTTCAAAAATTTTTGCATACATTGATATAGATAGTTGACATATGTCAGTTGGGGGCATTTCAATATAAAAGTCCAGAAAAGAGTAATAAAGATGATGTATCACATATGTGTCACTTTGTAAATGTGAGGAAGAATTCCACTGAGATCCTGTAGAGAGGAAATGTCGATATTATTGTAATATCCCTGCCCTTTCCTTGTCTTCTGCTTTACCTGTGTAATCTAATGAGTTTTTTTCTAAAGTTAAAGTAGTCAAGAATATTTATCTCCAGGAAAAAATTATATGGGTTTAATTTTGCAAAAATTATGTACCAGAAAGGCTCTTCTCATTCTTCCTCAGGCATTTTTATTATTGCTATTCAGATAGCATATTCCCTTGCTCAGAGAATTTTCCTTAAAATAGTTTCATGGGCATGAAGACATTTTTTCTATTAATTGGTAAAAAATCCAACTTATATTAATCAAGGAAAAAAAGAACAGAAAACATCTAGGAGTATATATTTACAAATTTTGCTTTTATCCAAAGAAGTTAATTATTAAATGATAGGACAATTCCACAATGTCCTCTAGATAGTGAAAAATTTGTGCCCTAGCTTTTGGTGCTTTTATGCCCAATTTCCAGTGTTCTGAAGTAGAATCTTAGGAACAAAAAAGTATAAAAGATTATATGATAGATTATATGATCTCCCATTACCTATACTTTAGTAATTTATGGATTAAAGAAATAAATATTGGGGAGTGGGAGATATAAGAGGCTTTAGATAGATAAAGCCTAAAATTCTTTATATAAGAATAGAGTAATAGTTCAAGTATAGATGATTAACAAAAGTTAGTATAATCTGCTATGTCATGAAGGGTGGAGTTTGAGCTAAAAGAATGGAGAGAAACTTTAATGTAAATAACCATAATCTTTTCAAGAAGAAAAAATTCAGGTAAAAGTTGTGATCAATCAATACTAAATATTTGTGAGATAGAGAGAGACATATTTGATTGGAACAGTGTTTATAGAACTAAAGTCAAAATTGCAATAATGAACAAAACGATAGGACAATGTCCATGTTTATACAAAGAATCAGAACATTATTCCAGGAACAAACATGATATGAACAACTGGACTCTGTAAGCTAAATATAGTCACTATAGATTATGAATGTGATGTCACCTGACTCATTCAATATCATTGACATTTCTGCATTGACTAATGACAGAAGCTAGTAATCGTAATACCATCTCCAAGCCTTATGGGTCTTGGTATAATGCTATATTTGGGGTCTGAATCAGTCTCCACGGTGACATTCTTGGAAGAAGGTGGCACATAAAAGGTATGAACTAATGTCAAGATTTTAAAAGGTCATTGGAGCATATGGCCTTGTCTCCTCCTCTTTCTCTCCAATATCACATGCTGCTTACCTCAGTATACTGCCTCATCATAAACCCAAAGGAACAAGGCTAAACTATATGCACGGAAACTTCCAAAACTATCAATAAGGAGAAATCTTTTTCTTTTTATAAGTTTGATTATGCTGTATATTTTATGACAGTGACAGAAAGTGACTACCTCATATTTTAACTCATTTGGGAGAAGAGTTATTCCAAGGATAACAAGATCAGAATACCTAAACTATAGTAAAAATACTTTCCATAGTAGGTCAACATACTTTCATGAAAGACAGAATCCCAATATTGCTCAAAAGGTCCCTATTGGCTCACCCACCAAGCCAGATGAGTCCAGATAAGTGCAATTCTTGGTCCTCATTACAAAAACTTCTTTATGCCAACAAATGGAAGTTTAGTAAAATCCCCAATTGTAGAGGGGAGTCCTAACTTCTACATCGATAACACAATTCCTACAACTACAGCTCAAGCAATATATCAAAGAGGGGACAGAAATATTGTCAAGAGCCACAGGATCAAGATGCCTGTTACTAGATGGTGCTAGTAGGAAATTGTATCAATATAGCTACTTAAACAAGGCCTGCATTATGACATCACCAGTCAACATGCCAATGAGGATGAAGGAAATTTCATAAAAACCCACCACAAGCTGAAGTGCTACAGACAATAATGATTACTGAGAGAAAGATAATCAGTTTTCTCCAGGGTCAAGATTTCTGAAAAGTTCACCATTTCCAAATGATTAATCCCAATCACATATACATGTGATCAACATTAAACTCATTCTTTTCTGTTTATATACACATATGTGTGTTATATATATACCCACATAATATAATATATATATATATATAACATTTATGTTATATAGAATGCAAAATGTGTGTGTGTGTATTAATGGCAGTGGTCATGTGTGTGTGTGTGTGTGTGTGTGTGTGTGTATTAATGGCAATGGTCGTGTGTGTGTGTGTGTGTATTAATGGCAGTGCTCATGTGTGTGTGTGTTAATGGCAGTGGTCATGAGTTTGAGAATGAGTGAGTTGGAATGGAATGTCGAAGGAGTTGAAGGGGGAAGTGGGAGAAATGGAAATGATGTAAATATAGAACTTATGTACAAAATTCTCAAAGTAATAAAGAATTTAAATTGTTTAAAAATGAATTAAAATGACTATTAAAGTCCTTTGCAGTAGCATATACTTGTGCTATTTTATAAGCTATGAAAGCAGAAATTTTGTTGTAGACTTCCAGTCTCTTTCATTTATTTGTCTGTTCTTCCCCTTCTAAAGTTTGGCACCTAGAGTTCCATATATTATAGTGGAGAGCCCCAATTAAATGTTCAAGGAATAAATATATGCACGACCTCAATTTAGGGTGCTGTCGTGTCAGTCTGAGTGGGAACTGCACTGGGCTATATGTGGCCACCTTGGTCCAGGCTGATTCAGGCTTGGCATTGATCAATACTTTTTTTTTTTTTGAGCCCTTAATAGAATTTTTGCATAGGTGAAAGGCATCTGTCTGATACTTGTTTAGTAGAATGTGTTTATTAACTCTGAAATGCTGAAAGGGAAGGAAACAATTCCAACGTTCTTCCTAATAATCTCTAAACAAATATTTTTAAACATTACACATAGGCCCATCATTGTGTATTTATGCGTAATGTTCTTATGTTCTCAGTACTGGACCATTATTTGGTTTAACCATGGTTACCATCTGAAAATGTTTACCTTAACTCCTGGAGAATCTATGCATTAATTTATAAAACCATATAAATGACTTATAGATATGGAGTTTAGTGTGGTGAAGCCAAAAGCCTGCAATTTATGCATTTTATGCTATCCATGACAGTGCCTTTTCTTCATGTTCCATGTTTACTATTGCTCTGTACAGAGTCCAATTTTCAATGCTCTAAGATGAATTAAGAATTCTCAGTCTAGGTCGAGCTAAGTCATATTGTCACATCCTGTCTTGACTTTAGGTTTCAGCTACAGACTAAGCAAGGACCCTGGGTGGACTTATTTTGCAGTTGGTTGTGAATATTGATTTCTGATCTGAGAAGACTGTTTCAATGGCAAGAAATCTTTCTTCAAAGCACTAGGTAGCTGCTGATCAGAAATCCCTTGGCTCTCAGACATTTTTTTCCCTTTAGTTAAAAATAAACTGTTCTCTCATCCGATACATCCTGGCAACAGTTTCTTCTCCCTTCATTACTACCAATTATCACTCCCCACTCTCCCAAATCTATTCTACCTCCAAGAAACAACCACCAAACACGACAAGATCCAATAAGACAACACATACTGTGTATGGAGGTTGGACAGAAGGGGCTCTAATTGGCTGACAGAAATTGAGGAGCAAAGCATAGGGCCTGCAAGGGTCTGCACCAAATCCTCTGCATATTTTATGGCTGTTAGCTTGGTGTTCTTGTGGGACTCCTAACAGTGGGAGCAGGTGTTTTTCTGACTCTTTTGCCTGCTTTTGAAACTCTTTTTCTCCTCTTAGGTTGCTCTCAGACATTTAAAAGACAAAGTTACAGGTACAACCTGTGCTGTGCTTACAGGTAAATACTTAGAAGTCCCACTGCAGATGCCAAATTCCCTGCACACATGGCATAATAGTTGACACAGTCTGCGCATGTCTGTCCTTTGTATATTCATTAAAGATACAATTTTCCCATGTTTATTTTCCATGTGTGCTTTCCAAAACAACCTGAAGCTATAGAAGACTGACTTTAATCATATAATAGTGGAACATTGTCATTAAAGGATCAACTCAATAGCTAACCTTCTCACAGTGCACCACTTTCATGATCTTGAAACAGTTCTTAGCACAGTCAGTTTCTTCATCTTCTCAACAGGCCTAAGAATAACACAAACACATACAGTTGTTTCAAAGACAAATTGAAGTGGTTATTATATACCAGGAATTAAAGGAAGGCCAGCCAAGGCTGTTTTTGCAATTGAAGCCTAACTTGAATCGAAGCTAATGAGTTTGAAACGTAGTACTTCTTTTAAAAGTTATTATCTACAGTTTTGGTACTAATGAGCAAAGACTAAAGAAAGTGTGGCTTGATTGGCATGGTTCTGTTTGCTCTGTGTTACAGGTGAACACATTCCAATGTGCTGGTTAAGAAATATTTCAGCTAGGCTACTGAGCATGCTTTTAGTGAATTTACATCTAGGCAGAAGGATTAACATCTAAGGTCCTTGATCGGGCTCATTTACTCCTGCAATTAAAGAATTAAAAGGCAGAAAATATTTCAGACACAGTAGACAGCAACAGGTAATAATCTTTATTAAAAGTGAAGAAACACACACACATATACACAAAAGGAAGGGGGCAGGATGGGGTGTTATACAGTGAAAAAGATGTTCCACCGGGTAGGTGCAGGATTGTTTCTTTCTGAAGGAATGTGAGCTCAAGCGTTTTTGAAAATCTGGTATGGATAACTCTCCCCTAATTTTTATTTGGTCATATTAGACAAAGATAGGGAAACTGACGGGCCCACTTAGTCAGGCAAACATGTTCAGGATTGGCCTTGAACATGACTGCAATCTGGGGTGAACAATAGAAAGGAATGCCCTGCCAATGGAGGAAAAGCCAGCCTACCAGGCCTTTGTCTCTCATCAAAAGGACAATGGCACTGGGTTTTGATCCTACTGCATGAACTGGCTTTGTGGAAGCCTAGCCTGTTTGGATGCTCATCTTCCTACCTGGATGGAGGGGGGAGGACCTTGGACTTCCCACAGGACAGGGAATCCAGACTGCTCTTCAGACTGGAGAGAGAGGGGGAATGGAGTGGGGGGAGGGGGAGAAGAGTAGGGAGAGGGAGAGAGGAGTAGGAGGAGGGGGAGGGAAATGGGAGGCGGGGAGGAGGTGGAATTTTTTTCAATAAAAAAATAAAAAAACAAAAAGAGGGTGAAGAAGAAATCAGAAGTTTTCATTCATTCTACTAACCTGTGTCTTTTGTTCTCTGTCCATATAAGCCTGCCTGGGACAGATGTGTCTAGGTTCCTAGTCCCTCACATACATGCTCTATTTCTTCTTTTGTCTTTTCTTCCTTTTTAAACAAAAAATATTTTCTTTCTACTTCTCCTTTGATCTTTCATTATTATTAATTATTCTTAATTCCTTGTATTTCTTTGTTAAATCTTGAGGTAATAAATCAGTCAATCTCTCTCTCCCCCCACCCACCCCAGCCCTGTTCATCCTTCCCTCCCTTCCTCTTGCCCCCTTGGCACTGGTCTGTAAAGAGCTCATTTGTTCAATGTCCACTTCAGTTACAGAGTTGAGACAAAGAATGTATGCATCTGAAATACAAAATGACCTCATCACTGAGCCGAGGCATAGGAGCAGAATAGTTTCTTTTAAAATTCTTTGAGGCCACAGCAAGAATAATGTATCCATGGATGCCATGACTCTTTTTTATTTTGTGTTCCAATTGTTTCCTTGGTGATTATTGCTAGTCATTGCCATGTTCTGGATATTAAAATATAAAAATAAATTAAATTGATTACTGTGTAAATGGTCCTGTCAAAAAACATGTATTATAGCTAGTTCATTTAAAGCCTCTATATTAAGAAAAGACATCAATCTAAAAGTGTACTTTTATGTTGCAGCAGTACAATATTCTCATACTGCTCCTAGTATAGTCAATGAAATATATTGACTAAGTGCATGAAGTTACATCAGAGATCACAATCAGATGCTACTGTTTGACTTGATGTGTGTTTTTTCTGATCACAAGAGCATCCATAGCTGTCCAAAAATACTTATCTGAGGTTCTAAAATACATTCAGAAGATAATTTTGCTTTCACTAAAAAGTTTAGTATTTTTCAATGCATCATAATGGAGGCTAGAATTAGAAAAATTTTAACCTCATAAAGGTATAAAATCAGTTATTCTATTCTGGTTTCATTCCATGAGCGAAGTTCACTAATTTGTCTCATAATTCAGTTCTTGTTCATTCTCAGCTTTAAATAAACTCTATCAGAAAAATAAGTGATTGAGAATCACCAAGTGCTAAATGTTCTTGGTTTACTTCCAGACATTCATTACTTCCCTAAGAAAGTTAATAAGCAAGTAAGTTGATACTTTTCAAATCCATAAAGTTATCAGCACGTTGATTTCTTATGTCTAAAGAACTGTACCCAGCACTTTGTGCTCCTGAAAAAGAAAGGGGAAATAACTGTTTCCCACCAATTATGTCAGGGTATACAGGACTCAGGTATGTCCAAAGTGGGGCCTGTAGGCTACATAGGACCCAGGATAATTGTGAGACCAACACATCTGTACCTGATAACAAGTAGATATTTTAACTAAATCTCATATTATTAAGGCCAAAATTTAACTCTAGAAATAGGTTTTTCCATACAGGTAATAAATCTGTTCCCAATAAATGGCAAAAGTCTTATAATATTTTGCACTCACAAATGTTCAAGCATTAAGAAAACAAGTCTGCTTGAGTCTCAAGGGTTAGCCTTGTTTGATAGGGTGACATCAACATCCCTTTCATCACTCTGAGATGTGATGCATGAGTTAGATATTCAGCGTCAGAAGGAACCAAGATTCCACTTGCTGGTATACCACTAGGACTATGTTTTGTTGTCTCCTGAGGAGATATAGGGGACTGTGGTACACTTTGCTAGTTATTTAAAGTGAATTAATATAGCTCTTGTGAAATAAAAAGGAGACTCTCAAGAGCATTTGTTCATCTCTACCCCCATCTCCCCAATTCCTTAGTCACTGTTTTGTTAATACACTCAGTTTACTTCAGTGTCTGATAAAAAAATCACCAACAATCTGTACTGGAGCAGTGTACCCCCTTATTAGTCTGAAATAAAAGAACATGATGAAATAACTTAGAAATTATCTGGGATTAGATCTGTGAAATAGAAAGTTTTTTTTCTAATCAAGGAAAAAGTTGTATTCTCTTGTTCTGAATCTCGCAGAATACAGAAAGACTGAGAAAAGAAGTTGATCTTGAAGAAAAACTGAAAGAGGAGATGAATCACTGCTCTGATCTTACCAAAGACAAAGTCTATAAAATATTAAGAACTTTCAGCTGGGATCTGACTCAGTTTTGAAGTGCTAGGCTGGTGAAGCCTTTCTTGAGATTCTATGAGACTTTTCTGTGCCTAAATTGCTGCCTCTGCAGCTTTGTTTATGAGTAATTTTTGAAATGCTGCTACTGTTATGACAGAAGAAGAAAAGGTTATTTGTGCAACTCAATACTGGAACAAATGAAGAAGTTTGTAAGTCAGGGCAAGTAAAACACAGCCTGGAGTAAATGTTATTTGTGGCTTGTTCTTTATCTCTCCACACCCCTTTTTGTGCCTGGATATCTCCCTCCTCTTTCTGGTGGTGGCTATGGCTGCCCGGTTGCACAGGATCTTATTTCTCTGTGAAAGACTGCCTTTCCTCAGGCCCTTGATGTTCCTTTATCCCATGACACACAGTTCAGGAATGATTATGTTCCTAATATGTCCAGCCCCTTGCTCCAGCAGACATTCAATGAGGAAAAAAATAGATAAAAAGCCCAGGTTATGGAGAACTCTGAAATTATCTTATGCTCTCAACTTCCCTGCAGGTATAGAAAGAGTAAACTCGGAAGAAAATGGCCTGAAGTCTACCCTCTTGGCTCCTCTCACTCATATTTTCCTGAGCTGCTTCCTTGTACAGGTCTCTGATAGCTTACACATGCATCCTCAATCTTGGTCTTCCAGTAGATAGAGCTGAGGCGAACAGCTTCCTTCCTGCTGATTTAACACAGCCTGGCTTCCAGTTCACAATCACCAAAGCAACAGGTACAAAGACATTGACAAACGTCTAGCTGTTTCATATCTTTGTTATTTCAATGACATTTTGCTGTGTAATAAAAGTGGGACCCGGTGACTATGGGGTTTAATAAATGCACACATGAAATATATTTTCTATAGATGTTTTGTAAATTCTCCCTCAAAGTACACCTATCCCCACCAAAGATTTAAATCTTTGGTGTAGATGCCACCTCCCTCAAAGTACACCTATCCCCACCAAAGACTTAATTTTTGGTATTGGTGCTACCTCCCTCAAAGTACACCTACCCTCACTGAAGACTAAATCTTTGGTGTTGATGCTATATTTTCCTAATTAATAGGTTCTAACCTGCAAACAAATCTATTTGCTTTGTTGTTTAAACATGGCTCCTTTTGCAATGTCTTTTGAAGAACTAATGATTCTGTGTATGTTTAGAATTACTTTCTAAAAGAGAGTTCAATATGAAGAATGAACTAGTACCATTAAAGTATGTTTTATTCCAATTCAACTTTAATCACCCAGTATAACCACTGTTAAAACTTTGCATAGATCATTCTAGATTATATATATATGTATGTGTATGTGTATGTGTGTATGCCAGTATCTTAAATATGTACATATATAAGCATTGACATTTACAAATATGTACATATATAATGCATCTTTATATGTTCATTGTCGTGAAATTTGTTTGTCTTTTGCAATGCAATTACTTCCTTTAATGTAGGAACATACTGATTCTAACCTTCTAACCTTTCTTCACTTGGGGACAAGGAGATCTCCTTTTATTTTTAACAGTAATAGTCCAATGCTCTTCTTCCTCTTGATCTCGCAATACTTTATGCCTTTGTACATCTGAAGATGTGGATAGAGATTTTATTTCAAAAGACTAAAATCTTGGAAATGTACCAAATGATTACTGGCAAATGTTTGAATCAAAACATAACCCAATACTTTTAGAAAATTCTGCCATCCTCATACCCAGTTTCTTATGTATAATCCCTCTCCTATATCTCTATTTCAATTTCAAAATAGTGTTGATATATGTAGATAGAGAATAATTTCTGCATCCTTGATTGCTATATATAGTTACTACTGAAGAACATAGTGTAAATATAAATCAAGCTTACAATCTAAATAAAGCTGACATCACTAGCCACACACACACACATACATATACAAATATATATATATATATATATATATATATATGTATATAATTTGTAGGGAATGTACATATAACTTATAAGGAATCCTATATTTTGTCTTTACATTGATTATGTTTTAAGTAATAAAACAATTTATCTTTTTTATTAAACAATTATTTTTCTACCATTATTTATCTCTCAAATTTTTAGATTATATTCATCTATTTATTGTGAGACAGGGGCTGTCCTTGCTATGGCATATATATACATAGAAGTCAAAGGATAACTTACAGGGGGTAGGTTCTCTTCTTCCACATGTGAGTCTGAGGGATTGAACTCAGGCTGCCAGTCTCAGGAAAGAGCACCTTTACCCACTCACCATCTGCCTGGCCTGTATTTCCTCTATGACCTCAGAATTTTACAGCATTCCTTAAGAGGCACACATTCTCCATATAACAGTATTTTAATTCATGTTTTCATGTAAAATTTTAGTTTGTATTTTCTATCTCCTGGTCATGTTGCTCTTCTTGAACATATGAGAGGTAGGTAGATATATGTGTGTGAGAGAAGGGTGTGCAAGGCAAAAAGAGTTTGACTCACTTTACCCTGCTACTGCTTACTACCCTGCTGTTGATGCTCACTTCTCTGATTTCTGCTGTATTTTCACATAGAAAATTAATGGATGGATAAAATGACTTTAGAAGACCTATCTGTTTGCCTTTTTTTCAGTTTGAGGTCTTCTTTTTCCTATTGACCTGTTGTTTCAATTTCTACACAACGTTCATAAAACTTATGTAGTTTTGTGGTATAGGACCATGTGGAGGAAGACAAGAGCTCAGTCATTTTAGGTTTGTTAAAATAACCTTGTTCATTTACTTCTTTCTTACATCTGTTGCTATAGGAAATCCTGAATTTTTTTTTTTTTTTGGCAAAATATACATTTTCCATCTATCACTGAAACCCAACTGTGTTGTATGATGCTTTGTTTGCCATGGGGATTAGACATATGCATATTGTCTAATTGTCTTAGAAATAAATAAAAATCAATATGTTTTATTGTCTGTAGCTATTTGTATTCCACAACCCTTTCTGCATAATAATAAAATTAGCACCAAAGTACAAACTAATATCTAATCGATGGCTTTGTAAAATTATTTAAATTATCAAAGACAACTATATTGTCCCACTCTCCTACAGATCCTGTCTGGGCAGAAGTGTTGGGAAAGGAAGTTTGCCCTATTTTCTCTAGTTTCTTCCCTACTGACCTTCAGAGTGATGTCTGTGCACATCTTCATCCCGGACTTATAAGCTCTGATGGTTTTTAGGGGTTGCAGTAGCATCTTTCTCTGGGTGTAATCAGAGCCAGAGATTACACTCTGACTTTCTCAGTATTACTCAAGCTCTTACTGCTGTTATAAACCATATGGGGTTCCTATTTAATTTGCATCCTTTGGAACAGAACATCTAAGGTAGTTCCTTCTGGTCAACATCTTAACCAAAATCTTATCCAAATAATGCTTTGCTCTAGGTACACCTGCGCTCATTGTACCCAGTATTGACCCAGGAAACTCAGCTTTTTTCTGATATCCACTCAAGGACCTGCTTTCACCATGTGTGGGAAGCAGGCTGTGAGGCATATTTCTGCTAGCTTATCAGTGTGCTTCCAGACAAGAACCTCTTCCTTCTAGGGGTTTTGGAATGTGCTATCAATGTGCTTTTCGAGCTGGAACACGTCTATATTATCCTTTGATGTGCTCTTCTTCCCTGGCTTTCTCTCTGTCTCACTCTAGTGGGTAGCAAAAGTCACGCTGACTGTGTTCTGTGTGAGCAGATCCCTGGAGAAAACCAGTGATTTTGGTGTTCACATTAATGGTGCTCCCTGGGGTTGTGAATGTGGGAAGTCCTTGATCTGTTCGGCATGGTAAGGCCATTTCACGATGAAACTAAGTAGATCAGGGTTGTGCAGAAAGAAAGGGACAATTCAACACATTTCCTGTAAGGATAACAACCTGGTATTCAAGGCCTTTGTCCTGGTAAATATTCTGAGTGTGAGTAACTCCATATCTTCCTTTTGCTTTTCTTTAGTGAATTTCCTCGGGCAAACAAATGCCTAACAAAAAGGATGAAAAGATGAAACCAGGTGTGAAATACTTAAGAGAAAAATGTCATTTTTCTTCACTGTTTAAATTCTTGTTTCTAATCTTTTCCTCTTTTACTTATAGAGGCAAATTTTTACTTCAGATAAACATGGGAGATTTCCAGTTAATATCAGCTCATGTTTCTACCACTACATGTGAAAAGCAGCAGCAGGAAACATTGCAATATGATTTGTTTATAGCTTCCCATATTTTAACTTGGTTATTCATAACAGGATTCATCTGCATTTCAGTTGCACAGAGAGGAAATCTGAGGCACAGAGGTGCTTGGAAATTGTCCCAGGCTATGAATTAACAAGCATCACAGTCAAGGCTGAAACCTAACTATGAGGCAGTATGAAGCAATTCAGCTTTCTCTGGATTGTTATTGTATTAATTTGTTTTGCTTTGTTTGCTGTAGCCCAGGCTGGCTTTGAATTCACTATGAACCCAAGGATAGCTCCGAAATCCTGATCCTCTTGCTTCTACTGTGACTGGCTGCTATTCTTCCTTCTAACAAACCTTGGACTATCGAAAATTAAAAAAAAATGTATTTTAAGACATTTTAAAAAGTATTTCTTTGCTTGTTAAGTAGTGATGTGTGGAATAAATTTCACACTGCCTTGCGGTTCAACTTCAGTAGACTTTTGGTAAATTCCTTTCCCATGGGTATTGCTGGATTCGATTTATGGTTTAATGAGTAAGTTGCATACTGTGTTTTATAAGAATGACTTTCTGGGGTATTAGGGTGGAGTATATTTTATTGCATATTATTTATTTCGTTGCACACAGAGAGAGAGAGAGAGAGAGAGAGAGAGAGAGAGAGAGAGAGAGAGAGAGAGAGAGAGAGAGAGAGAGGAGAGACCTGGGCATGCATGGGAAGGTCAGAAAACAACTCCTAGAATTCATCTCTCTCCTTCCACTTTGTAACTCACAAGCACGGAACTCCACCTGTCTGCCATAACAGTAGGCCTTTGCCCACTAAACCATCTTGCTACTTTATAACATGTCTTCTTCAGCTTCCCACTACAGGCTGCTGATGGAGTTTCACAATGATCATGGTGTTGGCTTTTCACTGCACTTTAAATTTAGCCAATATCTTAGTATTTTCTAGGGGGGAAATGTGATGTGCTTTTTAGAAATAAATAGATAGACTTATGTACATAGTCAAGGTCATTTAATATTCAATTTTCCTTGGAGTTTTGTTCTCTTCTCAGCACATACTCTGGGTGACCACCTGACCTTACACATCAAGGCTCATATTTTATTATGTCTTATCAAGGTCAATCTTATCAGAGAGAAATTCATTTTCTACTGTAACTGTGATTTACTGTGTCCAACAGGTATCAATTTTAATCCTATTTCATTTTAATTTTTATGTCAATATTTTTTCTAAAATGGACTCCACAATGTATTTGTAGCATTGGTTTATCTGAATTGGAAATTCGTGATTAATTTCAGTTTGATTTTCGATTCCATTTACCTGTCACCAAGTAAATGATTTAAGAGTGAGCTAGAATATCATACAATGTCCTAAAAGCATAATCTTTGTGTTCAAACAAAAAGATAAATTTCAGATACTATGGAAAATTATTCTGCATGGATTTTCTAAGGCTTGGGAGCTGTTGAAGTGTGTTATCTATAGGAATGGAGAAATATTTATAACATCCTTGTGGAACAATTTTCAATGGAGGTACTGCTTTTAGCTCGCAGAAGGCCTTGCAAAAGTGGCCTGTTATGAAAACAGTGGTGATCCCTATGAACAAGTAGACCTGAAGGAGAAATAGTCACTTGACAAGCTTTTTCTCCTTGACCTCAAACACCTATTTCTAAGACTTAAACCAAAGGGATAAACATGAATATACATAAATATCTATTACAAATTATATTTACTGTGCTTTTATTAATATAAAATGAATAGTAAAATAGTAATTGTTTGCCAAGCAGAATACATAAAAATTGTGCAAATTAAGCTATGAGGTCTTTAAATATTTGAAGCTTAAGGACATGGAGTAGAGTGAGAAAAGAAACACAAAACTAAAAAATAAATGTTTCATAATAATATATAAAACTGTAAAAGTTAGAGCTACATGGAGTCATCTTTTGAAAGTAAGTAGGGGCTGAAGATGTGGCTCAGCAGGTAAGAATGTATGCTACTCTTGCAGAGGTTGGGAGTTTGGTCCCAGGCACCTAAGTTGGGCAATTTATAACTGTCTGTAACTCCAGCGTCATGGACTCTGGGACCCTCTTTTAGCCTCCAGAGGCACTATACTCAAATGCACATGCACATGTATACACACACACACACACACACACCTATACCTACATACATACCTCTAAAATTAAAATAAAAATTCTCGAAAAATATTAATCAGTTCTTTATGCAAAAGAATAAAAAGATAAAATTCCACCCTGATATAAAATTTGATTTACTTGGAAAAAGACTTTGAAACAGAAGATTTCTTTCTATCAATAAGAAGTGCACAAGGCACTTAATAATAGACAGACTGATAAGTCAATCAAAATATGCTTGATTCTTGATTAACTGCAGCTAAAGATGGTAGAAAACAAAGGGGCTGTATACCATGGGAGGACCTTATATTACATTTTTGTTCCCCAATCAGAATGATGAATGTTTGACTTTCTGTATGATTTCTGGGATTCTCCCATCTATATACCTAATCACGTGATAATTTCTGTCCCAATGGAATGCCATATATATATATATATATATATATATATATATATATATATATGTCTGAGTGTATGTATATACGTGCACTACATGCACACAGGCTCTCTGAGGTTGTCAGAGAAGGGGTTACATTCCCTGAAACTCCAGTTATAGGCTCTTTGTAGGTGTTATGTGCATTCTGGGAATTGAACCAGTATCCTCTGAAAGAGAAGTTAGCATTCAAAACCACTGAGTCATCTCTCTGGTCCCCAGACTGAGAACATTCAAGTGGTAGTTCTGTAGACTAATGGATGGGTCCGTCATGAAGGCATGCAGTCACTAGATAATTTAAAGAATGCCTTTTCCTGTGCTTTGGCAGCACTTGTTAAACAGGAAAGTGCTTCTTAAGAACTTAACACTTCTTTGTTTGTGGAGAGAGAGAGACTCTGTGTGTGTGTGTGTGTGTGTGTGTGTGTGTGTGTGTGTGTAAGCACTTGCAGGTTGGAGGACAAACTTAGATATCTCTTCACTTCTTCCATCTCCTCTGCCATAGGAATGGGTGATTTGCTGATGAATACACCAGGCTAGCTCTCCTGAAAGCTTTCAAAGAGTCCTCTCTGCTGTCCCCATATTACTATTGGAGTTTTGGAATGACAGACACTTGCCACCATGTGTGACCCTGTAAGTTCTGGAGAAAAGGTCTCAAGTTCTGACGCCTGTGTGGCAGTGGCTTTGCCCACTGAGGTATCTACCCAATTCCAAAGTCAGCATTCAAAAAATAAATTATAAAATTACATTTTGCATTTATTGAATAAAGTAAATTTGAGTGTTCAATTAAGTTTTTATATGTATGCAAGAAATGAGATGATTTGACTGATGTGTGTATTGGGTTAGGCTTCAGGCATGATATTAGTGCTTTTATTGTCTTGCATTTTTGTCTACTGTTATTTTAAGGTATTTGCTGTCTTATTCTTAATATTGCTTTCCCTGATATACCATAGTACACTAGAAATTATTTCTTCTGCTCAGCAATTCTTAATGCAAGTCATGTCAGAAAGTTTATGCTGTAAAGTTTTAACTGTGTTTTCCAGATCCCCTCTTGTTGTAATAAGAGCAGCGGGCTACATTCCTGGCACCTGGCGGCCTGCAGGGCTTTACCCGAAATAATTACATGGAAACTGTATTCTTTTTTTTTTTTTCTTGCTGATTTTTTTTATTAATTAATTAATTTAATTATTAAAGATTTCTGCCTCTTCCCCGCCACCACCTCCCATTCCCTCCCCCTCCCCCAATCAAGTCTTCCTTCCTCCTCAGCCCAAAGAGCAAGCAGGTTTCTCTGCCCTGTGGGAGGTCCAAGGACCACCCACCTCCGTCCAGGTCTATTAAGGTGAGCATCCAAACTACCTGGGCTCCCACAAAGCCATTACATGCAATAGGATCAAGAACCCATTGCCATTGTTCTTCAGTTCTCAGTAGTCCTCATTGTCAATTATGTTCAGCGAGACCGGTTTTGTCCCATGGAAACTGTATTCTTTTAATCACTGCCTGGCCCATTAGTTCCAGCCTCTTATTGGCTAGCTCTTACATATTGATCTAATCCATTTCTAATAATCTGTGTAGCACCATGAGCTGGCTTACCAGGAAAGATCTTAACCTGCATCTGTCTGGAGTGGGAGAATCATGGCGACTCACTGACTCGGCTTCTTTTTCCCAGCATTCTGTTCTGTTTACTCCACCCACCTAAGGGTTGGCCTATCAAATGGGCCAGCAGTTTTCTTTATTAATTAACCAATGAAAGCAACAGGTAAATACAAGACCCACCTCCATCACCCTCTCTCACCACTCTTTATTCCTTCTTATTCCCTGTAAAATACTGTCTGGGATTGATGATCCAACCTTAGCCAGCTTGTTTGTTGCCCTCTTGCAAGACCTGAAAGTGCCCTGCCCCCGCTTTCTGGTAGCAGAATGAAACTCAGGACCTGTTTCACCACTTGTGACAGAAATCTACCTTCTGTGACTTCTCACCTTGGCCTTTCACAGTTAGCCTCATTTTTCATCATAGGTTCTACTGCTGGTCTCATACTCTGCTCCTTAGTCACTTAGCTGGCACTGAGATTATTACCCTAGGGTCTGGGTACAGCAATAAACATGCCAAGGTAACCCTTGGGTGGTATTACTGCCTAGCACTACATTCTGGTGTCTGTGTTATTCACCTAACTTCATCTCATCATGTCAGCATCCTTCCACCTTTCATCCTCATAAAAATGATGAGGACAAAACAGGAAGAGATGTGGGAAAAGGGAAAAATGGAGGTGGGTTAACTTCTATTTCCACAGATTGTTATAACTGTACCATTTTATTATTGATTTTTGCTTTGGTCATGCTTAATTGATTATAATGTATACAGGAAAAGACAATATAATAGAAATTGATGTCAGTGCCTTTGGGCATCTACTGGAGACCTTAAAATATGTCTTTCAGAACTTAAGAGATCTATTATATTTTTTAGACACTCAAGGACTTAGCTGTCCTGTAGTAGAAGCCTGTATGTGTGTGTGTATGTGTGAGTGTGTGTGATCTTATACTGAATGCATACTTTTGTGATGATTCTGCCATTTTATTTTGTCTTCATCTTTCCCCTAAATAGTTATTGAGCAGTTTTAGTTTCAAGATATCTTTATTTATGAATTATAACTAATATAAACATTTTCCTTAAAATAGTCAAGATTGTAATAGTTCAATAACACTTTTATTATGTCATTTCATAGCAACTCTTTAGTACTTGTGATTTCCGACTTAGGTTTTTGCAAAACCCTGGCTGTGGAACTCATAAGTCTCATATGTTATAGTAGAAACACATGTGTGAGACTTATAAGCTACAAGCTTCTAATACAGGATTGAACATATTTCATGAGAGAACAGAAAAGCAGATTTTCTTTTTTTAAGTTTTAAAATATATTTTGAAAATTTCACAAAGTATATTTTTGGCCATATTTATTCTGTTTTTCTACTTTCTCCAAGATTATCTTCACCTCCCATACATGGCTTGTTTTTTTTTTTTATTTAATTCTCTTTCATTTTAATTTACCAATAAAGACTCAGGATCCAGATACTAGGGTGAAAATCTACTAACTCAGAAAGGCAGAGAAAGCAACTGGTTGCTTCTCCGTCATCATCCCAGAAAAAGAACCCAAACAGAAACTCCTCCCACTGGATGTCCCTTTCATCTACTTCCTGTGCTTCCCTCTCTTTCTCTCTATCTTCCTGATTTCTTCCAGGTCTCTATTGGCTTCTTTCTGTCAACTGGTTGCTTGCTCAATCTCTTGACCTATGGTACCTATGATTGAGTTTATTTAATACTGTTTGCAATATTCCACCAGCAAAATATTGGATTAAAGTTGTGTAGCTAGAGCTGAGTTATACAACAGTTAGAAGCATATTCTTCCAGGAAACAATTCAATCTTAGGGTTCCCAGTTTGGTGTGGTTAAAAATCCCACAACACATGATATTTTAAATTTATTTGAAAGTTACTTATTTCTTTTTCATTTATCTATATTTTCCTGACCAATGAGATTCTTTCTTTTCTCTTTATACTGTGTTTGATTCATCCATGCTATATATTTTTACACGAATTATGCCACATAAAGTCAGAATGTACCGAAATTTATAAGTATCACAATGTGACTTGAAGTATTTGAAACATAATTATCTATAATATATTAAATATTCCTTATGTTCTATAAAGTAATGCCACTAAAAATAAGAGTCATCATTGTGAGAAATAACCTGTCCATACCCATTCATGTTTATGCATACATGGGATACAAATAGGAAAGGGGAATTTGTTCTAGAAGAAATTATCTGAGGAATCATCACAGTTTTTGTCATGGAAAAGGGAATTCTCATTTTACAGGGAAATGCCGGTGGGTGTTTACTTATTCCGGTCTGAGAAAAGACCTGGTGCTTATCAATTCCAAGTCTGTGAAGACATTGAGAGGAGGCATTCAGTCCTTACTTCTAAAAGCAGGTGTTCATGCTAGCATAGGATCTCCTCTTAAGCTTAAAAAAAAGAGCATGCTGTTCATAGCAGCATTGTTTGTAATAGCCAAAACCTGGAAACAACCTAGATGCCCTTCAATGGAGGAATGGATGAAGAAAGTGTGGAATATATACATATTAGAGTACTACTCAGCAGTAAAAAACAATGACTTCTCGAATTTTGCGTGCAAATGGATGGAAATAGAAAACACTATCCTGAGTGAGGTATCCCAGACACAAAAAGAGGAACATGGGATGTACTCACTCATAATCGGTTTCTAGCCATAAATAAAAGACATTAAGTATATAATGTGTGATCCTATAGAAGTTAAATAAGAAAGTGAACCCAAAGAAAATCATATAGTCATCCGCATGGAGAGGGGGAAGTAGACAAGATTGCAGGGCAAAAACTGGGAACTTGCGGGTGAGGTGGCATGGGGCAAAGGGGAAATGGGATGAGAAACATGAGAATGGGAGGATGGGAGGAACTCGGGGGATTGGGATGGTTGGGATATAGGAAGGATGGATACGGGAGCAGCGAAGTATATATCCTATCTAAGGGAGCCATCTTAGGGTTGGCAAGAGACTTGACTCTTGAGGGGTTCGCAGGTGTCCAGGAATATGTCCCCAGCTGGTACCTTGGGCAACTAAGGAGAGGGAACCTGAAATGACCCTATCCTATACTGATGAATATCTTGCATATCACCTTAGAACCTTCATCTGGCGATGGATCGAGGTAGAGACAGAGTCTCAATTTGGAGCAACGGTCTGAGCTCTTAAGGTCCAAATGAGGAGCAGAAGGAGGGAGAACATGAGCAAAAAATCAGGACCCCGAGGGATGCACCCACCCACTTGTGACAGTGGAACTGATTTATTGGGAGCCCACCAAGGCCAGCTGGTCTGGGACTGAATAAGCATGGGTTGATTCCGGACTCTCTGAGCATGGCGGTCAATGAAGGCTGATGAGAAGCCAAGGACAATGGCACTAGGTTTCGATCCTAATACATGAACTGGCTTTGTGGGAGCTTAGCCTGTTTGGACGCTCACCTTTCTGGACGTAGATAGAAGGACCTTGGTCTTCCCGCAGGGCAGGGAATTTGGACTGCTCTTCAGTATCGAGAGGGAGGGGGAATGGAGTGCGGGGAGGAGAAGAGGAGTGGGGATAGGGGGAGAGAAGTGGGGGGAGGGGGCAATATTTGGGAGGAGGGGAGGGAAATGGGAAACGGGGAGCAGGTGGAAATTTTAATTAAAAAAGAATAAAAATTAAAAAAAAGGAAAAAGAAAAAAAAGAGCATGCGTGGGAATGAACTAATAATGTGGAATGTAAAAAGTCTTTTAAAGATTTGACTTTCCTAATGAAAGGATTTACTTTTATGATATGTATGCATGCATATTTGTGCTGGGATAATTATGCTACAGTTTAAAAACACAAAGAAATCAGTAGCGAGAAGTGTGCAGCAGAGTGGGCGCCTTCACTCAACGTTCATAGTGGAGTGTGTTTCACTAACAAATAGTCCTCATAAGATCTTAGTGACAAATCAGACCCTTAAAACTAATCAACACTTGGTTGACAATTGTACTTCTGGAAAAACATATATATTTTCTTTTCTTTTCATGAGAAAATAAAATTAAGCAGAGACTTCTCTGTACATCTTACAATTTGGAAGTGTTGCAAATCTATGAGTTATCTCCTGGCTCAGATCCTAGTTATGTCCATCGTAAACCTTGTTCCTCATTAGTTGTTTTAGTTGGTTCTGCAGAAACAGAAAGAAGAGCCTGCCACCTTTTGAATCAAACTTCCTTCCGTTCTTTCTCTACTGTATTACTCAGCAAAATCTTTGTTTTGCGAAAGCACTTTGGATTTGGTTTGGTTTTATTGCAACTGTCATACACTAACTAATGTATGTGCTAGAAGCCACAGTGTGATGATATTAAAACTACTTACAATGGAAGATCCAACATAAACCATGATACAATATTTTATATATTATTTAAAAGTTTCTCATGCAGCAAAAATATTTAAACATAAGAATAAGGAAATATTGGAAATGAAAAATGGTTATATATTTTTCTGATTGAAGTAAAGTGAATTACTTTCACAGATACTTCAGATTTTCACTCTTGTTATATAAAGAATATGGAAAACTTACTTTCAATGCTGATTGGTGGGAACAAAAGAAAACTTTTGGTCAGGTATGGTGATACATACCTAACTCAGTTTGTAGTTGAAGACTGGAAGCTGACTAGTTCAAAGATAACCTGGATTCAGAGCAAGACTTTGTCTCAATAAAAAATTCAAATTTCAAGTTATAATTTTAAATATGTCTTTCCCAAAGATGTATTTCTGAAGCACTTTAATCGCAGCACTCTAGGGACAGAGGCAGGTGAATCTCTTTGAGTTTGAGGCCAGCCTGGTCTACAAGAGCTAGTTCCAGCCATTACAAAAAGAAATTCTTTCTTGAAAAACCAAAACCAAAACTAAAAACCAAACAAAACAAAAAAATGCTTTTATTTACTTTTATTTGTGTGTTTGTCTCTGTGTGTGAATGTTTGTCTGTGTGTGCACCATGTGTGGACAATACCCACAGAGGCCAGAATAGGAAGTTGTGACCCCTGGATCTGGAGTTACAGATAGTTATAAACAGTCATGACTATTCTCTGCAAGAGCACCAAGTGCTCTTTTTTTTTTAAATTCTTCTTAAATTTTATTTCCATACTCATATCAACTCCAGTACCCCCTCACTTGCCTCCTCAAATCTTGTCACCTCCCTGCTTCCCATCCCCATCCACTCCTCAGAGGGTGTAAGGCCTTACGTGGGGGGAGTCAACAAAGTCTAGAATAACAACTTGAGGCAGAACCAAGCCCTTCGCCCCCTCCCCCATATCAAGACTGAGCAAGGTGTATCCCACTATTGGGAATGGGCTCCAAAAAGCCAGTTCATGTACCTGGTACAGGTTTTGGTATGATTACCAAGGGTCCTCCCACAACAGATCAAGCCACATAACTGTCAACCACATTAAGAGTGTTTAGTTCAGTCCCACGCAGGTTCTCCAGCTGTCATTCAATAGTCTTTCCCACTAGACTGGTTCCGCTGTCTTTGTGGTTTTCCCCATTATGATATTGATCCCTACCCCTTGTACATATGATTCCTTCTCCCTTTCTTCAACTGAACTCTCAGAAAATGGAATTGATCTACCCCAAACCCCAGCTATAATACTCTTGGGCATCTACCCAAAGGATGCTCAATTATACCACAAGGGCATTGCTCAATTATGTTAATAGAAACTTTATTTGTAATAGCCAGAACCTGAAAACAACCTAGATATCCCTCAACTGAAGAACGGATTAAGAAAATGTGATACATTTACACAATGGAGTATTACTCAGATGTTAAAAACAATGACACCAGGAAATTTGCAGACAAATGGATGGAACGAGAAAGAATTATTATCAGTGAGCTAACTCAGTAACCCAGACCCATAAAGACAAACATGGTTCATATTCACTTATAAGTGGATAGTAGCTGTAATGTAAAGGATAACCATTCCATAATACACACACACACACACACACACACACACACACACACAGAGGAAAGAGGCTAGGTAACAACTAGGGTTCAAGGGGGGATACTTTGCTCTCCCTGGCAAGGGGAAATAAAATATTTTTTGTGGATAGACTGGGGGTGGGGGATGATGGAAATATGAAACCATGATATTCTGTTATACTCATAGATTTGTCCTAGCCTAGCTGTAATCAGTGAGGATTTGTCTAGCACCTGATGGAAACAGATGAAGAGACCACAGCCACACGTTAGGTTGGAATTAGGAAATCCTGCTGAAGAAAGGGAAGAAGGATTGTAGGAGCCAGAGAAGTCAATGACATTACAGGAAAACTCACAGAATCAGCTAACTTGGGTTCACAGGAGTCACAGAGACTAAATCTACAACCATGGAGCCTGTATGGGACTGACTTAGGACCTCTACATATGTGCTACAGTTGTATAACTTGATTATCTTGTGGGATGATCAGCTAACAGTGGGAGCAGAGGCTGTTTCTACTCCTTTCCTGGTTTATGGGACCCTATTCCTCACAACAGGTCACCTTGTCCAGCCTTAATACATGGGAGGTGCTTTGTCTAACTGCAACTTAATATGCCGTGTTCTGTTGGTATCCACAGGAGGGCTACCTTGAATAGAAATGAAGGAGATGATTGGGTAAGGCAAAGGGGAAGTAGGGGGAGGAACTTGGAGGAAAGAAGGGAGGGGAAACTGGGGTTGGAATGTAATGTAAATAAATAAATAAATATTTTTTAATTTAAAAAAGTTCAATGTCATATAGCATGTCTAGGCACAATGCAAGTACATGAAAATAATATATTACTTAAAAAGAAACTTAAACAAAATAAAAATAATGAACATCATAAAAACTCCAGCTATTGATGAAAAGCATAGCTCTTATTCCAAAGAGATTACAAGATAATTTATTCTGAGCCATATATGAGTTACCAAGGCCTGGAAACAAAGATTTAAGTTGCCCTGATGGCGTTTTCTTCTACGTTAATAGTCACACAAATTTTTAAAAGTCAGCCATAAATCAGAGAATTCATAAAGTAAATTGTTGACATCAGAGAGACTGGTCCTAACAATGCAGAGAAAATAATATTTCAGATTTCAGATGCTATCTGAACATATTCTTAGCTTTTGAGTTTATGATATTGATGCTAATTGTAAACTTGACAAAATCTAGAATCACCTGAAAGTTAAGTTTCTGGGAATGTCTGCAGGGATTACCTTGATTATGTTAACTAAGATAAGACTTGCCTATTGTGGGTAACACCATTCCCTCAACAGGAAATTCAACACAGTATGAGAGTGGAGGAAGTGAGCCAGGCAGTGGTGGGGCACACATTTAATACCAGCACTTCAGAGGGAGAGGCAGGCAAATCTCTGTGAGCTCAAGGCCAGCCTCATCTACAGACTGAATTCCAGGACAGGTTCCAAAACTACAAAGAAACCCAGTATCAAAACACCAAAAACAAAAACAAATTTTTTTAAAAAAGCAAAACAGAATGGAGGAAGTGAGCTGAACATTATCTCTCCTCTTCTGACTGCACATTTAAAGTAACCAACAACCTCTTACTCCTAACCTTGTGATTTCTCACTATGATGGAGCATGTCCTGGAACCATGAACCTACATAAACTCTTTGCCCATGAAGTTGCTTTTGTTAGGTTTTATTTTTATAGCAACAAGAAAAGAAATTAAAACAGGTTGGTGGAGGCTAGCGTCTGTGTAGTTAATACATTCCCAAATCTTTTACCTGATAGTCCAAATGATGTTAAGTCAGATACATTGATGGGTGATCAATTGCTATTAATGATAGTTGGAGATTATTTTGGCTTTTGCTCTGTAACATTCCAAATATTTTGTAACAACCATGTATCAGTTAGTCTGCAAACTCTTCAGTGTGTTTATGGAATTTATATTTAAGTAACATACAGACCCTGCAGGTGATAATATAAGGGGAGAGAAAATGCAAATACAATTTTCATATTTCTGCCTTTAGTAATGGAGTTTGAATTCTCTATTACTTTATACTTTTCAAAGTATTCTTCAAATTGCAAGATAATTTGTTAGCAATCATGTCTATTAAAAATCAGTATAAAAATGAATTTCAAGAAAGTTTATGAATGTATTAAGTATTTTCAACAATAAAATTAAATGAACAAGAAGGAAGAGAGATAATTAAGGATGAGTTTATCAGGGATAGCAGAGACTGGGTCACTCATAAAGAATAAAGATTCATTGCTCAAGGTTTTGAAACCTGGGAAGTTCATTGTCAAGCTGATATGTCATATGTCGCTCTGTTCCTTCACATGGTGGGGGGACTCCCATGACAATTTAGCAAGTAGTATGTCTGCTCTTGTTTATGCCTCTTGTGAACCTGGAAGGTCACATGGAGCTCCATCCTGTTCACATCATAGAACTATGATGACATCTTGCAGGCCTCAGCTCCAAATGCTATTAACAGAAATTCAAGGATTAAATTTCTCACATAAACTCTTGGGGGAAACATGTTTGAATCACAGCAGACCTATATTAGTTTTTTTTTTTTTGTAAAAACTTACATAGAAAACTATAAGTATTTGGGGATTAGTACTATCAAATTATAAGAATCAGAGGGTGAGGAGAGCTGGATTAGGTAAAATAAAATCTTTTTCTCAATATTTCTATTAGGCAAGATCTTTCAAATCAGTCTGCAGTTGCAAATCTCCAAAAATTTAGTTGAAATTCTCACTCTTTTATATACATACTAACTCTCTTTCAGTGTGTGTTAATGTTTCTGTCTCCCTCTGCCCCCTACCTAATTCAAATGTTTGAATAACATTAGGTTTTTCTAAATAAGATTTCTTTGTGTAGCTTTGGAGCCTGTCCTGGAACTCAGTCTGTAGTTCATGCTAGACTTAAACTCACAGAGATCTACCTGTCTCTGCCTCCTAAATGCTGGGATTAAAGGTGTGCACCACCACTGCCCACCTAGAATAATATTTAAAAAGAGACCACGGAATATGTATAAAATATGAATTAGGGAAAGGAGGACTGAGGGAGAAAAGTGATAAGCCCCAAAAGATTACACACAGTAAAATGGTTGACAGGCATGGAAGCGTGATCATTGTAATGCATATTGCTGTAGTTTCAAGTAATTTGAAGAAACAGTCTAAAATTAAAAAGAGAAAAAAAAAGAGAAAAAAATTAAAAAAAAAGAGATTTACTTGTGAAAATATGAGTTTAGGTAATAAATGACAATGCCACATTAACAGAGAGGTAAAAAAATGGGTTGTCACACTTCAGAACAGGAAATAGCATCATGGAGACAAAACTTAATGTAAAACAAGAAGAACCAAGGTAAAAGGGGGACTGGACCACTGAGATAGTTCAGTAGGTGAATGTGGCTGTCACCAAGCCTGACCATCTGAGTTTGACTCCAAAGCCCTACAATGTGGGTAAGATAGCAGACACCTTCCTGTAAATTGTCCTCTGACGCGCATGCATGTGGTGGCATAAATTCACCAATCCATCCAACATGCACCCATAATAAATTTAAAAATATATACAGTGAAAATTTTAAGTAAGGAAATACCAACAAAATAAAAGTAGAGATAAATAAAATCTCCACATAGTTTGTCAATAAAATAAACAGTTTCAGACAGATTGTCAAAAATATAAAGTGGAAGGTAAGTGGGTATGTATGATAGAGACGAGTTAATTACATAAGACTGTAGAAGAATGAGTAGGTAATGAACAAAGAGAGATGTTAATATGCATTCAACAACCACGAGTAATAAAATGGAAACTGAAACATATTCTGAAGTATTATTCATAAGCACATCCCAGAAATAGGAAATGAAATGTTCAAAGCATATCATGCCTCAAGGAAAATAAAGTAAATATGGTTAAAACTGAAACACTTCCCTGTAAATGTGTGAATTTTAAAGATAAAAATATAATTGTTTGGATATCTGAGCAAAGAAATCAAATAACTTGTAAACGAAAAACATCAGGCAGACATTAAACTCCCAATAATATACATTATTAGAAAACAGGTAAGGTCTAAATTCACTATCCTCCAGGAAATCGAGTGAGTAAAATGTTTACATAAATGGATTGTTGAAACAAAAAAGCACCAGCAGTCATCTTTGATTATATAAGTGCTATCAGAATACATTTCTTTCAAAACCGCCATAATAAAAATATTAAAAGAAAACTCTCAGTTGAATAATGCTACTAAGGTAGAGATAATGTATAAAATAATATTATTCAACCCTAAATTTCATTTAATTTTTTAGTTTGGGTGAAGTTTTGTAAAAATATCTTGAACATCTTCACCGCCTTTCCCCAACTCATCCACAGGTCATCCCTTCTTCCCTAACTGCCCAACTTTGAGTCATAATTTACATTTTTTAAGAAAAATTTGTGCTGTCTAAATATTCTGGGATGTATGTTCTTCCACTGAAGAGTGATTGACTTAGCAGGCAGTATACTCTTATAGAACACCACCGTCTCTCCCCTCCGAAAGCTAATGATTGTTTAGAACTCTGTGCCAAGGATTGAGTTTGTGTACCAGCTCCCCTCTCCAGGCTAGGATTTGCTCTGGCTTAGGCTTGCATAGATTTATTGCATGTTACCATGACGATACAAATACATTTGTGAAGTTGCCCTGCTACATCCAGAAGACTGCATTTTTCCATAATCATCTACGACTTATGGCTATTACACTCTTTCCTCTTCTACAATGATTCCTGAACACTTAGGTGGAGCATAGTATGTATGTTCCTTCATGGGTAGGATTCTTCAGTCTTTTTAGTCTATGCACCTTGACTGTCTGTGGGTTACTGTGTTAATCATCACACTCCAAATAGAAGTTTGTCAGGTGCGGAATGAGCAATGAGTGATGTATATATCTATGGGAATATCCGTAAAAGTAGGAGGAAGCTGCTTGTTTGTTCTGGCCACCCAGAACCAAAATAACCACACAGAAACTATATTATTTAAATAATTGCTTGACCCTTTAGCTATAGCTTTTTATTGGCTAACTCTTACACATTAATTTAACCATTTCTAGTAATCTGTGTATTGCCAACATGGCTGTGGCTTACCAGGTAAAGTTTCGTCTGGTTCTGGTGGGGGTACATGGCTTTTCTCTGACTCTGCCTCCTTTCTCCTAGCATGCCATTTCATTTTCCCCACATACCTAAGTTCTACCTTATCAATAGGCCAAGGCAGTTTCTTTATTCATCAATGGTAGTCACAGTACACAGAAGGAAATCCCACATCACATAAGTTTAATTCCAAGTCTATTTTGCAGCAAGAAAGTAGCAGGTTTTACCCCAAGAGCCCATGATCTATCTATATTGCTTTAGAATCTTATCCCAGTAAAAGTACCAAGTATGAGTTTCATCCTCTAGAACAGGACTTAAATCTAATCAGAAAAAAGTAGCAGTGTCAGTGGGCATGTCTTTCCAGGCTGGACATTAGTGTAGCTTGTAATGTTGATATGAGGGTGTGGCTGATGATTACTTTTCTTATCTGGTGGCTTACACAGCACCTCTATCCCTATGAATTCAAGTCAGTAGGGATAAAGCATACAGGTGAGTAACAGCTAGGTTTCTTCATGACATGAGTCAAGTATGTGGTGTTTTTAGTAATAAGGTCTTAATGTCAAGTTCTGGAGAGTAACCAAGAAAAATGCCAATAGTCTGCAGCGTTTGGGGATCTACAGAAACTGCCGTATCAACAACTCAAAGAGAAAAACTCACACCTGTCACTGGGCTTTATACTTGTTAGCCTCTGGTGTGTTGTAGCTGCATTGTTGTTCTGCTATTGGCTAACTCCACATTAATTCTTTTTGAAAATTTTAGAAGTCAAAAAGGCGTCTTTGAATCTATTTTACCATGTAATATGAATGTAATGGTAATGAAAACAAAACACTTAATAACAGATATGAAATAATAATAATAATAATCCATCTTTAATAGTCTTGTATAAAAGTATTACTTATGTTTAGTACATAAAATAATTTAGATTTAAATATATTGATGATGCAGACTGATAGAAAACTGGGTATTCATAACAACATCTCTTCAACTATGTGGGGAATAAGGAATTGGAGATACATCAGTCTCTCATTGACTGGTGTCTTCCACATAAAAGATTGTATATGTTAAAGCAAACAACATATATGAACACCAATGATACAAACAAACAAAACATTTTAAAGGATAGTAAGGTACCCCAACCCTTGAGTTACTGAACAAAAAAAAATCTATAGAACAAACATAGGAGAAAATATGATCCCAGAAACAATCATATTTTAATTGAAATGAGGTAGTCACTGATTATTAGCAGAGAACACTCTGCAGATATTGAGTAGATACCTGGAGGCATAGATGGTGCTAAGTTGTTATTTTTCTATGCATACATACCTGTGAAAAATTAATTTATGAATTAGGCACAGCAAGATAAGAGTGAGCAAATAATGAAAAGACCAATTTTAACAATATACCATAATAAAACTCTGTGAAGGTGATCTTTTTCAATATCATACATATAATTGAGTGGATAGCAGACATGGTAAGGGTATACCAGATAAAGAAAGAGATGAAATTGGAAATGTATGGGCATACATACACAAGACAATGTGAGATTTTACCAGTATACTCAGTGCTACATAAATTTTAAACCTTTAAATTGTTCATATATAATATTTCACATTTATTATTTTTAGAGTGGGGTCATTGGCAGGTAACAAAAACTATGAAATATAAAAATGCTGGTGATCTGAGACTTCTATATAGTTCAGAAATAGGAGCATTTCAGTTAGTATTGTAAAGTAAAACCTGAGTATTACTGGGTTGATTTTATAAACCTAGAACAAAATGATTTGAAACTGGAAAGATTGTGAAAGCATCTTGCACTCACCTCCAACAATCACAGTTCAATTTTCCAGTATAGATGAAGAAACCAGGGCAGAAAGCATTGGACATAATGAATATAATGATATGGCGTAGGTTTTGCCCTTAGTGCAATCTCTTCAAGGTTGATCCACCAGCACTTTGGAAGGTTGGCATATTTGCTATTGTGTTAAATCATGTTTAAATTAGTCAATACTAGACCATAGAAAATGTTAATCTAAAGATTAGCATTCTCATAGGAAGGAATTTAGAAAATGGTATCATTCACAGGGAAGACAAGTCTGTAAGGAAGGGAGAGAGAAATTAGTGTTAAATTCCACAAGCCAAAAACAACCAGGAGTTTCAAAGTTAGGAAAGACAGGGAGGAATTCTCTCCATCTTCAAAGAGAAATATTTTATCAACAATGGATGCTACATTTCTAGGCTCCAAAAATGAAATCCATAAATTTATTTTATGTTTTATAATTAGTCAAGTTTATAATGTTTTGAGGCACCAGAAAGAGATAAATAGGAAAAAATGAAAGACCAATTAATATTTTATTTAATGCTCATATTAGATTAAAAATGAATGCAAATAGATATTTAAAAGCTATGCTTTGGTTTATATTAATTTATGTTCATTAAATATTTATTAATTTATATTCATTAGATGTGAATTAGTATTTATTCATAAACAAAAAGTATATTCAATCATTTTAACTTAGACAAAAAACATTGGTTACAGAAGGTACTGGCTTATCTGTCTCAGTAGATACAAGGAAAATACGCAGATGACTAAATGGCAAAGATGTGAAATTGTTTTGATGGAGAAAGATGAAAAGTATACCTAGGATGGGAATATACATTATTTCTTCTTCTAACATGCTACATTTCCCACAGTAGTGTGCACAAAGCTATATGTATCAAAAGATAAACACTTGGAGTGTTCAGAATTAGAAAACAGAATTTAATATTATGATGCATATTGAGGATGTTACCATTCGAATGCTTGCATAGATTTGGGTAATAGCTGGCAGATTCATGTAAACTGGTAACAATCCTTACTTACAAAAAAAAAAAAGAGGAATAAGAAAGGAAGTACAGAGGTCAGGAGGTCAGGCCCTGCTTCCCATATGCACATGCTCCTGACTTTGGTTGTTATATACTGTGCACAGATTATTATTAGCTACAGACAGATTGAATTTCTATAGATGTGAAGGTTATTTTAGTTTATATTAAACATTATATATGGGTTGTGTGCTGCTGAGCTGGATCAGTGTTTAAATGAAGCCATTGCTCTTGCAGAGGACCAGAGTTCAGCTCTTTGGACCAATGTCGGGTAGCTCACAGCAATCTGTATCTCTAGCTCTTGGGGATCCACTGTTCTCTCTAACCTCCATAACCAGCTGTATTGACAAGTGAGCATACCTGTAAATTCACACACAAACATACACATAAATAAATAAAAATAACTCTTAAAATAACTGCATTTGAAAACCTTAATTTCTACACTTTCATATATTCAAAATTTTTCATTTAATTATTGAGTGGCTGCTATGCTTCTTGAACTGTTTGATGACATTGAAGCATAGAAAATATTTAGATTAAGTCAGCAGGTGATCAGTTATTCTGTTTGCTTTATGACCTGTTGCTGCTTTAAAAGACAATCACCAGGATGGATTTCCTTTAGTCTCAATTATCCACAGCACCATTTCCTATTTATTTTTGAAGCAAAACCTTTGAAGTATGTCCATATGTATAGGCAAATTAGTAAGTCATCCAAACATTTTACTTATACCCACAGGCTATCTAGGGCCAAGTTTACATTTATTTCTATTTAACTTCATATTCTGTTCGATTATTTTTGAAAATTATGGATAAATTTTGGTGGACCTGAAATTTGCATCATGGACTTTTCCATTCATTCAACAATATTCATTGTAAATGCAATGTATGGGTACTGGAACATTTAAATAGAAGATAGTAAAACAAAGAATTACTTCCAAATGTCATGTTCTGTTTTGCTTTTTTAAGATTTATATTTTAAAACATTTCCAAGTATTTATATACATTTAAATTCAACTTTTATTTCTTAGTAGATAGGTGTTTGCATATAAATATAAGTAGATCATGAGCTTTGGTCACCACGGTCAACACCAACAGGTCAAACAGGACTTACAAAATAGTGTACTAATATATACAGGAAATAAAGATAGACAGCCATAGTGACACATTCCTGTAATCTAAGCACATGAGAGGCTGAACCAGAAGAATTATTATGTGGATGAAAACATCTTAAGCTATACAGTGAGTTCTAAAGCCATAGTGTGATATAGTTTGAGACTTGAGACTCTGTCTCAAAAAACAAACAAACAAAAAAAAAACAAAACAAAAAAAAACCAACAACAATAACAACAAAAAGTACCAATGAATGAGGAAGGCCTGAATTATAGGAATTATATTAGAAATTCAATAGAATGTACCTTACCAAATTATACTAGACAATCTCCCTCCATTTTAACAATAGAGAGAAGTCATAATTCGTGTGGATTCCTGCCCTATATGGAATTTTAATAAGTGAAAGAGAAATTTTCTAAGTGAAAGAGAAAAATGCATAATAGTACTATTCATGACCCTCTTCAAATGTTTTGAGCTGCAGGCCCTTTCCCAAAACAGCTAAGCTTTTAAACTTGCAAAGATGTCAGTCTGGTTGAACATGACAGAACCTTAGCAGTCTCCTGATAATTATGGTTTTATTTTCTCCATTATCCCCAAGGTTCTTATTTGGTGCTAAAGCTATGATAAATTAATAGTTACATACATTTATAAACTGGAGGCCAAAGGACCAGTCCTCATTCCAAGGTAATCCCAAATGTTCACACTTCACTTCCAGGACCTTTATAAAAACAAACCAAATAAAAAGACCAAGAGATTCATAAAAATCTGGTCACTTCATCTTATTGGTTGGATAAGATGTTCTGCAGAGATACAGGAAGTTTTCCATCATCTTTGCTTCACATTTGCATTCCGTAGAGATGCTCCCAATGTCTTAGTTGCTGAATCCACGTTGTTGGGATAAAATCATGAGCCTTTGATTTAATGTATGAGTTGCATTATTCTCAGCTGTGTCATTTGGTGCCTGTGTCTTCTCTGCCTGGAAAATGATATCAGAATTCATCAAAACAAACAAAACTCTCTTAAAATTTACCCTCTGTCTGAAAGCAATAAGAAAAGTAGCCAAGAAGGGCAAAATGGAATCTGAAGAGGATACACAATATATGTGAAAGGAATAAAATGAGAGTGTGTTTCCATTCCCTCTGAAGACCTCAAAGCTGTTATGAAAATTTCTAATAATGACAGAGAATAGGCAGCTGTATCCTCCAAAAGGAAGAGTTCAAAGTAAACATTAATGTGTCTGTGTCTTGGTTTATGTTGAGAATGTACTTACTCTCACATCTCTTTCTGCCAACTATATAACCCTTACAGACTGCTAATATAGTACTTCAGAGAAGGTGAAAGCCTTACCTACATCTAGACCAGTGTATAGTGATACATTGTTTTTACTATAACAAATAAAGCTTTCCTGCAGATCAGAGAGAGAAAAGAAAAAGCCACAGAAACTCTTATCTTGCTAACTCCTCAGCTGAAAAAAGTGTCAGACTGTCTTCTCCTGTCCTATATTCCTCTCTCTACCCAGCCATATCACTTTCTGATTGTCTATACAGATCTCCAGACCGCCATGGCTAACTAGTGGATAACTCTGCCCTCTGATCTTCAAGCAAACTTTGTTAGAGTACAAACAAGATTTTACCACGCCCGTGTGATAAGGCTTGTAGCTGTATCAGCCACTTTTCTGTTACTGTGATAAACACCCATGAAGAAAAGAATCTTAAAGAAGGAAAAATTTATTTATTTTTTGCTTAACTGTTCCAGAGGCAGAGTCCATAACAGCAGGAGAGTGTAGCAAGTCTTTCTCTGTCTCACCAGTCAGTTCATAAATAACCACACAGAGACTTCTTACTAATTACGAAAGCTTAGCCTTAGCTTAGGCTCATTTCTAACTATGTCTTTTAACTTAAATTAACCCATTTCTATCAATCTATGCATTTTAACAAAGCTATTGACTTTTATCTCTTCCTCAGGATGGTGGCTCCACCTTTCTTTCTCTCTGTGTCCTCTGTCCCAAGAAGTGCTACCTAACCTCTTCTTGCCTAGCTAATGACCATTCAGTTCCTTATTAAACCAATCACAATGACACCTTCTCACAGTATCAGGAAATATATTGATGTAGGGAATGCAGGGAACTGAGAGATCACATTTCAGTCACACATACAGGAAGCAGGAAACAAGCAAGAAGTAAAGGCTCAAAGTACAGTGATACACTTCATCCAGCAAAGCTTCACTTCCCAGGGTTTCCACAACACTCCCCTCCAAACAACACCAACATCTGGAGACCAAGTCTTCAAGTACTTGAGCCTGTAGGGAACATTTGTCTTTCAAAGCAACACATAGTTATCTATTGGTGAGTTCTAATTTCAAAGAGAAGAACTAATTATGTAGCTTAGTGGTATATTACTAGCATGGCATGTGTAAATCCATAGGTTTGGTCATACCACAAAATAATAAAATATTAAATAATGTCAGAAAAAGAAGGGAATGTATAACCTCTATTACTCTTTTTTCTATTATAATCACAAAACACCAGAGGATGGGCGCTTTATTTGAAAGGATGGTTTGTTGGTTCAAAGTTTGAGTGAATTATAGGTATAGTGTAGACATGATCACTATGACTTTACGTAAAACCTTATGGTAGATGTCAACTCCAGTGAAAAATGTTGCAGGAATCATATGGCAAGTCCTTTTGTATACGTGTTACTTTCATTGGTTAATAAAGAAACTGTTTTCAGCCAATGGCTTAACAGAATATAGCCCAACTGGATGAGATATATAGAGAGAGTTGGCAGAGTCAGAATGAAGACATGTAGCTGCCACCAGAGACAGTGATAGAACTTTGTTGGTAAACCACAGCCACGTGGTGATACACAGATTAATGGAGATGGATTTGTTTAGGATGTAAGAGCTAACCAATAAGAAGTTAGAGCTAATGGGCCCGGCAGTGATTTAATTAATACAGCTTCTGTGTGATTATTTTGGGTCTAAGCTGCTGGGAATGAATGAACAGCCTCTGGCCCACAGGGCCACTTGGTGGACATTCAGCTCACTGTTTCTCAGCTAGACTGGCTGGTCAGCAAGCCCCACAAATATTCCTGCCAGCAGCCTCAAACCTGTGATTATGTATGCACACTGCTGTAGCTCCCAGCTTTCTAATAAGGGTTCTGAGGAGTTGAACTCAGGTCTAAGTTTAGGTTCTCATGATTGAACATGAGAGGCCATACAAGAGCCCTAGGGCTCAGCTCCTAACACTCCTCTCTATTACCATCACTATATTGGGGATCAAGTTTATGACATAAGACCTGAACAGACAAGCCAAAGCTAAAACTTATGTGGGTACCACTTGTGTTAAACCAATATGATATTGAATCTAATACTAAAACAGAGTTAAATTTCAGGAAAATGAATCATAATGGAACTTCCCTGTGTTGGTCCTTTTTATTCCCTTTCAGTGTTTATAACTATTTAAAGACAGTGGTGTTGGGGGCTGATTCTCAGGTATTCACAGTTGGAAGTGTTTATGTCTCTTCCCTTAAGTATTCAGTCACAGGCCATGAACCAGTGAGTTGACTCAGCCCGTGATGGTGCTTGTTGACAAATTTGACAACCCAAGTCTGATCTTTGGCATGTTGGAAGCCAAAAAATCCACTTCTGCAAGTTGTACCCTGACCTTAATATGCATACCATGACATGTGTATGAACAAAGATACACATAAAATAAATAAATAATATGCATTTTTTAAAAATAAAAGCATCCAGTCACATTACTTTTCAAATATGTCTACCTCAGAATTAGACTATGGTAAAATTTTTCTCTCCTCTATGAGATTTTCAGAACCCTGGCTTTATATCCCTGTTCAAATGTGACCATCTTACTGTGGTTCTCTTCTATGGGTATTCACTGTTTCTCTTATTCACAATAGCCTCTCCACCCCCCCCCCCCATTTTATTTGTTCTCCCTATTAGCCCAGCCTGGCTTGATAATATGTATCCCAGGCTTGAATTTAATTCATGGTGATCCACCTGACTCATCCTCCCTACTGCAGTGATTACAGGCATGAAACAGCACACTGTTCCCAACTTTGGTTTTAGCAATTAGGTATGAATCCCTGATCTTTCTGTGGGAAGAGCCTCCAGGATGTTATCCTTTCATTACCTTCACATTCCTTGTTGTCTTTATGACAAGTTACTGCTTCTGCTTTAACAGTGATGCTGTGAATTGGTCCTAGAACATTTTTATTAAAATTAACACCATAAATAGGATGGGTTCATTAAAAACTAGTCAGCTGATATACCAGTGAGTTCAAAACCAAGAACTTGGTTCTGATAATAGCCCACATCGTTCTGGACAGTTGTGTAGAATTTATTTTAGCACTAGGCTTACTTAGTTCCTAGGCACAATTTTTGCACTAGCAAAGTCACCTGAGAAATTAGACAAGGTTTCAAAGACATGTACTGTGTTCTCTCTTGCTCTCATTTACTCACTCTCCTTCTTTACAATAGCCCAACTTCTGATGAACACTGAAAAAATGAGTTCTCTGTTTGCTGAGACAGCTATATTCTAAAAGGGTCTGTTTCAAGATAGGAAGTGATACCATAATTTTCTATCTGAAATACAGAACACCCTTGATTTCTTTGCTTAGGTTCCACATACTCGCAAGGAATCATGCCATAAGTATCTGGAAGGATTAGCTGTTGCTGGGGGAGGAGTGAGAAACTGAAACTTCACAGCTGCCATCTGAGGCTCATTTCCCTATGCAGATTTAGAGAAGGCAAACCATAGGATGGAAGTATCAATGAGACAGTGCCTAGAACCTCATTTCTCTGTCTCCCTTTGATCACTTCATTGATATCTAAGATGCACAAATAATGCCACAGCTCAAACAACAGCTGATTTGTAATATTCTGTGTACTCTAATCTTGATGGAATGTATAGTATAATTTATTTACATCATTTTCTTCAGAGATACTTCTGTCAAGATTTACAGGTGAAGATGGTATGGGGTTAGTGTGAAAGTTTGAGTTCTCTCTGAAGACTATCCTTCTATTCTTGTTCAGCTTTCCAGACAATCTAGGAATGGAGATATTAAGTAATTTTACAATCTTTGAAATAGCAGATGAGATTAAAACGCTGTTTGGATGACTTTTAGAAAACAACAAGTTTAATTCAACATGTTGCTTTGGTTTCCATTTGTTATTTCTCTACAGGAAAATTCTGATTGGCATCTGAGTCTTCACTCAGACATCTGATATTGCAATGGCTTTAAAATACAATCACTGTTATGGAGAAAATCATCCATGTTGAAAATGTCTGTTTATGGCCCAATCCTAAAGCCATACTAATGAATATCTTGCATATCACCATAAAACCTTCATCTGGCGATGGATGGAGATAGAGACAGAGACCCACATTGGAGCACTGGACTGAGCTCCCAAGGTCCAAATGAGGAGCAGAAGGAGGGAGAACATGAGCAAGGAAGTCAGGACCGCGAGGGGTGTACCCACCCACTGAGATGGTGGGGCTGATCTATTGAGAGCTCACCAAGGCCAGCTGGACTGGGACTGAAAAAGCATGGGATAAAACTGGACTCTCTGAACATGGCGGACAATGAGGGCTGCTGGGAAGCCAAGGACAATGGCACTTGGTTTTGATCCTACTGCATGCACTGGCTTTGTGGGAGCCTAGCCTGTTTGGGTGCTCACCTTCCTAGACCTGGATGGGGGGGGGGACCTTGGACTTACCCCAGGGCAGGGAACACTGACTGTTCCTTGGACTAGAGAGAAAGGGGGAGGGGAGGGGAGGGTGGGAGTAGGGGGAGGGGGAGGGAAAAGGGAGGCAGTGAGGAGGCCAAAATTTTTAATTAAAAGAAAAAAGAAAATGTCTGTTTCCTTTTGACTCTGCTTAGCAGTCACAGTGGGAATGAATGCTGTGTGTGCCTGTGTGTACACATCCCAGTAAGGTATCATCCATTTGCCTTCCTTCATCCCACCTTTTGCAGTACCTTTTATATGAGAAAATCCCATGTTTCAGGAGTGTTTTTACTTTAAAATCTCATAGAAACGCAAGGCCAGAAAAATACCTAGTAGCCATCAGTATCAAGTACTGTAGCACAAATAATAAAAACGCAGAGGCAGATATTAGGGTTCAACCTGAAGATCAGAAAATAAAGCAGCCAACCACTAGAGAGCTCTTACCTCTTTGAAATCTTCAGACTGAAAAGCAAGCAAGTTTCTGTCTTGTCCTGCCTTATATTCCTCTCTTGAGCTGGGATTAAAAGTGTGTGTCACTACTGCCTGGTCTGTATGACTGACTAGTGAGACTGTTTTGCATTTTGTTCTTTAGGCAAGCTTTATTTATTAAAATACAAATAAATTATCACTACATTAACATTTTTGGTTAAGTGTTACCCCCCCAAAAAAAATATGTTTGGAAGGTTTCATTTGGCAAAGGAAGAATGAGAAGAATTATCAAAATGAGGAAAAGGGACTCACTTTATGTTTCTGGAACAATTAACTTTATTATCTAATTTCATACTTTGTGGAGTATAGTAACATATTGCTGAAAAAATAGTAAGAGTTTTTTTTATGACTCATATTTGAAAGAAGACCCAGGGGTACCTAACAGGAAGAAGTTAACTCATATCCACTCATTTTTTTGTAGATATTGAAGTAGGTAGAATCTAGCAGTTTCTCCATATTCTTGAGCTATGGGATTTGTGTTATTTTATATATAAAAGGAAAAAGAGTTAGTTTGGCAATAACAGACTTTATGTCAGTTCTGTCCCCTAGTCATCAAAAAAGTATATTCACTGTGGATATTTTTTAGTAGAGGAGAGATTTGTACTTTTTCACTTTACAGATGTTTTTATGTATAAATACATGTTCAGGATACATATTAAAGGACACTGGTATAGACTCATCACAGGACAGTTGTAATTCTTTTCTCCTTGCTACAACCTAATACCTGAATTGTTGATAGTTGATGTAGGAGTGTGCAGCCTACTGTGGGTAGCAGCATTCCTTAGGTAAGTGGTACTGAACTGTACTGGAAAGATAGCTAAGCACGAATCTGTGAGCCAGCCAGAAAGTAGCATCCTCATTGATCTCTGTCACCATTGTTTGCAGTGAGTTTCTTGGTCAGTGGTAATGCTGTTCAGAATGAAAACAAACAAACAAAAAACTGGTTTACCTTCAAGTTCTGGCCTTGACTTCCCTTGATGACGGAACCTGTGAATTATGGTGCATTAATTTCTATCAGCATGTTTCATCAGAGCAACAAAAGATAAAATGAGAAAAGGTAAAGACAAAATTTTCACACTGTGGACTGCTCTCAGGGAGTCCTTGCCAATGCATCATGCAACTGTTCTGCTCTCATTCTGCCCTGGAAGCCTGTTGACAGTCAGAGCCTCATTCTAGTGATTCTTCCCCAGCTCTGTGCCTGCACAAGGTGTGCCCTCATTGAAACACACAAATAAACCAGTGAAACTGCAAGCGCTTCTCAAAGGTTAAGGGACTGACAGACACAAAACACCATGAAGAAAAACAATGGGATTTTGAAAAATCGGGAAGGCGCTAAAAGGAGATGGTTGTGTTTGTAGAGGTATTTGACAAGAACACCAAATAAAAGGCCTCCAATGCAATTGGGCTCATTGTGATTCTGAGTTTCAGTTAATTATCTCCAGTTATTATGGCATATCAAAGAATTTGATGGATAAAGGGACATATTAATGAGAGACTAAGTGAGAACATGAAATGAAATCAGCTAGCTCTAAGTGACTTATCTTGGACAAGGAGACATTTCTTCCCATCATCCTGTGATCATGAGCATCACTAAGCTTTGGGGACAATATGTTAATTTTACAAGCGCTGCTCTCTTAGCCCATATCCACCTTAATACTGGAAAGAAAAAAAAATACCATTGGAGTAGAAAAGAGAGTTTTACTAATCATGAAATATTTTATCACTATTTATTGTAAAATGTCTGTCTTATATTTATTTTGTGCATTTGTGTGTTGGTTTGATGCTAATGCCAGGACACCTGAATAGAGTAGAGAGAAAAACTTTTAGGGGTCGGTTGTCTCATTCCTCCATGTAGGACTCAATGACTAAACTAAAGTTGACCAGCTTAACAAAAACTGCCTTTACCCAATGAGTCTTCTTGCTGGTCTGTAAAAGGAAATCATAAACTTTAAAAATACAATATTTTCTTCTTTTAGAAGATCATATAATGTATTGGATCACAGTCAGGACCTTCTCTCAAATCCTCTGTGATTTACCCCATCTCTTTCCCCACAGTTTCATGCATTTGTTTGTTAGGTTTCTTGTTTTGGATCACATGGAGTCCATTTCTGTTGACCATATATTTTTTTAATATAGAGCCAGCCATCTGTCGGAAAATGCTTGACCTACCATAAGCTATCCCCTTAGACAAAGTTGACTCTCATCTGTCCAGAAGCTATTGAGGGTCAGCAAGTAGTCAACCAAGAAGGGGACTTCATCCCTACCTCTTCATTTTTTCTGGCTTGTGCATACTTTTCACAATCACTGTAAGGTCACCTGTGCAACTGCTCTGCTGTGTCCGGAAAACACTGCTTCATTATAGTCTTCCACTGCCTGTGATTCTTTCAATCTCTCAACACCTCTTTAGTGATGATCCCTAAGCCTTGGATAAATGTAAAAAAAAAAAATAACTTTAGTGTCATGAACTCATTTATATAACATTGCACAGCTAGATCAGGATAGCCATTAAAAACAAACCCTTCTTCAACCCCGAACTTTAAATATTTGAGAAAACTTTTGTACTGGTAAGATAGTAATTCCAAAATCAATGAAGTTTCTTTTGGTTTTATACTTGTGCTATCAATTATATTTTTGTACAGTTATCTAGCATTGAAAATGAAAATAATATAACAGATAGAACTAGAAAATCTTTTGACTTTATATCTTTTTTTTTTTTTTTTTTTTTTTTTTTTTTTTTATTTTTTATTCTTTTTTAATTAAAATTTCCACCTGCTCCCCGTTTCCCATTTCCCTCCCCTCCTCCCAAATATTGCCCCCTCCCCCCACTCCCCTCCCCCTATCCCCACTCCTCTTCTCCTCCCCCCACACCATTCCCCCTCCCTCTCGATACTGAAGAGCAGTCCAAATTCTCTGCCCTGCGGGAAGACGAAGGTCTTCTATCTACGTCCAGGAAGGTGAGCTTCTAAACAGGCTAAGCTCCCACAAAGCCAGTTCATGTATTAGGATTGAAACCTAGTGCCATTGTCCTTGGCTTCTCATCAGTCTTCGTTGACCGCCATGCTCAGAGAGTCCGGAATCAACCCATGCTTATTCAGTCCCAGACCAGCTGGCCTTGGTGGGCTCCTAATAAATCAGTTCCACTGTCACAGTGGGTGGGTGCATCCCTCGTGGTCCTGATTTTTTGCTCTTGTTCTCCCTCCTTCTGCTCCTCATTTGGACCTTAAGAGCTCAGACCGTTGCTCCAAATTGAGACTCTGTCTCTACCTTGATCCATCGCCAGATGAAGGTTCTAAGGTGATATGCAAGATATTCATCAGTATAGGATAGGGTCATTTCAGGTTCCCTCTCCTTAGTTGCCCAAGGTACCAGCTGGGGACATATTCCTGGACACCTGCGAACCCCTCTAGAGTCAAGTCTCTTGCCAACCCTAAGATGGCTCCCTTAGATAGGATATATACTTCGCTGCTCCCGTATCCATCCTTCCTATATCCCAACCATCCCAATCCCCCGAGCTCCTCCCATCCTCCCCTTCTCATATTTCTCATCCCATTCCCAGACCCAAAAAGAGGAACATGGGATGTACTCACTCATAATCGGTTTCTAGCCATAAGTAAAAGACATTAAGCATATAATGTGCGATCCTATAGAAGTTAAATAAGAAAGTGAACCCAAAGAAAATCATATAGTCATCCGCATGGAGAGGGGGAAGTAGACAAGATTGCAGGGCAAAAAATGGGAACTTGCGGGTGAGGTGGCATGGGACTTTATATCTTCTTACGGGACTCAAGTATCCTTTATCTGCCTTCCGTCCTCTTTTGCATTGGCTATGTCTCATTGGAAGACTGTCTACTCAAGGATAATGGCATCATTTGATTTATCTGTCCTCTTTAAGCTTCTTCACACGGGGCATCTTTGTTGAATACATGCATTATCCTCCTTTAATTGAGTTTCTACCACGGAACGCAAATGAGGAAGAAAATTTAAACAAAGTATTACTTCAAAGAAACTAGTCTTTAAGCCTTGGGCAACATGGGCACAACTTTTACTTTCTTTTGGCTATGCACTAGTTTATTATGCATCCTACATAAGTCATTGTGCATCAGCTATAAAAATTTTAATAACCAATAAGATAAGCACATTTCATGAGACAAGAGCAGAGTGATCAATAAAGTAGATGAAATTGGATAGTTTTCTTGATTTATGGGTACTTTTATTACTTCCTGTTGATTTGGGGTAAGTCACATGACGTTTGTGAGCCTCAGTTTCAAAATTTGAAAATGGAGTTAATATTTATCTATATTCGAAAGTCTTAATCCATGTAAAATTATTTAAATTGGTCTTTGTTTATATTAGACATGGAGTAAATACAGGTGAAAATAAGCACATACAGCAACAGAATTATATTCAAAAACTAGTTTCCATACAAATCGGGTTGCTGTGTTTCAGGAAATAAGACATGGTCATGATCTTCATCGAGGCTTATTAGGAAAGGTGATGAGAATGGCTTAGATATTATTAGAACATTAAGTTATAATGTTTTATCTTTATTTTTGAACTGGAAGATGGTACATTGAGAAAATATTTTAATTTCAAGGTGGCTACATTACACTCAGGAATATGAATAACTCTCTTTCTATGTATATGTGTTATATGTACATATATATATATGTATATATATATACAGTATGTGTTCAACTCTTGAAGGCTAGGATAGTATATTTAGCATCCTACCCTATTACCCACTACTTACTGCTTTGAGACAGGGACTCTGGGACTCTCACTGAACCTTGTTCTAGCCTGGTAACTAGCAAATCCAGGTATCTTCTGCCTCTACCCACCTCCATGCCCTATGGTTTATTTATTGGTACAAGCCAGAAATGCTCAGGTTCTCACATGGGCATTTTCAAAATAAGAACCAGAGGCTATTAACTATGATCCTCATAGAAATAGCATTGGAATCAGAGTAGCATACTAGAACCACTCTGCATCACAAGTGCACAGAGATAAAACGTAAGAATGTAGAACAATGACACAATGAAAACTATAAACATTATTTCGATTGGTCCACATGAACCCAAGAACAAAAAGCTGATGTGGCATTCCCCTTTGTATGCTGTGAATATGTTTTATTACCATTGGTTATAGTTTCTGTGTGATTATATGGGTCTGGGTGGCCAGGAAACAACCGAACAGTTTCCACTTACAACAGTTTTGTTTGAGCAAATTCCTTTTAGCAAAAATTTTTGTGTGTGATACTTGATGTTTTTAATGAGTCAGTCCTATCATAGGTAAATGTCTGGCTTCTCTAAAAATTATGCATCCTAGAAGACAGATGACACTTGCAATAGTAACTTAGATTAGATTATGTACTGGTTATTCATTATCCGAAAAATATAAGACTGAGCCACTTGGGAAGAGTGAATCCCAATAAAGGAATTGCTTTCATCTGATTGGCCTGTGAACAATTCTATGGGGACATTTTCTTCATTGCTAATCTATATAAGAGGGACCAGACTATTGTTTCTGGCACCAGCCCTAGGCAGGTTGGGATGAACAGTATAAGAATGGTAACTGGATGTAAGTGTGGAAGCAAGCCAAAAAACGGTGTTCCTTCACTGATGTCCTGAGCTTGTCTTTTCTTGATTATGGACTATAGCCTGTAAACTGAAATGAACCGTTTCTTCTTCAAGTTGTTTTAGTTCAGTCTTTTATCAGAGCAACAGAAAGTCACACTAAACAAATTATATAATACAGTCACACTGCTCTTTAAATGCGAACTTACCCATTAACCAGAAAATAAGTTTTTCAGGCTTAATTTTGCTCATAATATATCTGACTTTGTTTAAGTGCTTCTCAACTCTTTTCCAGATTGTTATAGAAGTCATCATGCCATAACTTGTGCCGTTTAATCTCATGTATTTTCTCTTTATTTGGCAGCTACTAACTCTTTCTCTCTTTCTATTTTTTTCATTACCAGACCTTTTACAGTTATTGCCAAAAAGCGTATCCATTTGACTGCTCCATAGCTATTTTGTTCCCTCTGTCTTTATTACAGTTTGATCTCATTCTTGTTCCTGTGGAGTCTGCATTGTTAATCTCTAGCTTTTCAGTAGTCTATTAACCTACAGATGACATTTTTCTATCAACACCATCTAGAATTCACCATCTACTCATTTGGACTCCCAAATGTCATCTTCTCTTGCTCATTAAAAAATCCCATGTTCTTCAATGATTTATTCTGAAAGTGTTAATTAGGAGACATTTCTATCATTGACTCTCATATATTTCAAAAGCAAAGTCTCAAAACACAAATTATTGACATAAACAGACACAAAAGACCCAGTGTTAACTAGAAAGAGGACATTAAATATAAATGTATCATAGAGAATATTATCTCATTTTTATTACAGTAAAATGATGGAAAATATTGTCTAAATAAAAAGACACTAACAGACCCTCCTACCTAAATCATTGATTATCTATTACGCTTTAGAGGTAAAGGAAACTAGATTTTATGCACTTTGGTTTTGGTGGGCATTCGTTTTGTTATCAATGGGAAAAAACTAGTGCTTGTTTTTCTATTAAATGAGCAAAAGATCTATTTTATTGAAAGAAAGGAAGAGAGGAACTTTCATATTTGTTGGTGTTATGATTATACACACTTAGCTGAACATGGGCTGAGAGGAATGGGTGATTTGCTTTCGAATATAATTTAGTGTCTAAATAACAGAATTTGTTAATTTATTGGAGGTGGTGTTTAAAAGAAAAGCATCAAAGATGACGTTAGGAGTTTTGATCTTAGCCACTGGGTATATGGGAGTACCTGTCACTGAGTTGATAGTAACAAGGAAGGATTTGATACAGGGTATATAAATGAAGAGTGTATGCCTTGGAAATATCCATTTGTGTAGTCTCAGCATATGTCTAAATAGGTATGTCTGATGATTATCAAAAAGATGATGTCAGCAACATATAGACTGGACTTTAGAAGAGGGTTTAGTAGTAGGGAATGATGCTTGTTTCAATTTGCATGTGAATCTTACTAGCAGCATGGGCCTGATGGCCATAATAATTATTAGTAATAATTGGAATAATAATAATAGCCATAATAATTAGTAATACTTCTACTATTCTTCACACTATGCAAGCTACTCTTCCCCCATGTCTATGCAGCTGCCCATATTCTTCTACAGGAACATGATAGAGAGTCCCTGGTACTATGCTTATAATCTATTGTCTAGGGTGTGACAAAGCCACATCTCTCACCTTGCATTCCACAGGAGATATTAACACCACAGGATTCCCAAGACAGTTGGTCCTCATTATTGGCTGCATGTGGCTTCAGGGATCCCCACAGCTTCTCTGAGACATCTTCACACCTGAAATAGCATTTCCACCCACTTTCCCTCTCTCTTTTAATGAGTCTAGCCACCTTCATACTCTCTCCACTCCTGAGCTTTCTGGGATCCCTTCCTATTATCTCTCACAAGGGCATTTACTAGAATTTAATCCTTGAACATCTAATCCCATCTTGACGTCTGCTTCAGGCATCCAAACTAAACATAGCAGAAGTGCATAATCAGATGTAATCCCGTTGAAGGCAATTAAAAGATCTCTCCTCTCTGTATTAGATTGCTTATTGCTTGTGCATTATAGGATTTAAAGAGATTAAGTCATTGCTATAAACCTCAGCTTTTGCTTAACAAGTCTTTATTCTTTGCCCGATGTCTTGAGAAACAAGTACTATGACCAAGTCTAAACTTAAGCTTCTGGCTCGGTAACAGCACATGGCTTCACCATTAGCAAGTGGTGTTGCTGGTTCTCGGCATGAGGCAACTTTGTCAGGGAATAGTAAACACAGTCCAGATAAACTGTTGGCATGGTGGATTTTGATATAAATTAGATAAAAACTAGGCATACCACTCACCATTCTGTAATGCACGGTGTAGCCCCACCAGCAAATGATTATACAGCTTCGAATAGCAATAAGAAATGCTGTGCATGAGAAACCTTGGATTGTGCCACATAAATCTCATAGATTTAGAAAAGGAGGTAAAGTTAAAGATTTAAATGAATGAGAGGACAGTCCAGACAGACATGAAAATACACATGCACACATACACACATACACACACACGCGCACAACACACAAATGTTTGTGTACTTAATTGTATGTATAGATGTGTATTATGTGTCCAAATACTTAGGTATAACCCAGGAATCCATGTTCAACATTGTTTTAAGATTTATTTTTATTAGTGTGTATGTGTCTACTCGTCATGTGCTTATGGGTGTTCATGAAGGTTCCCATGTCCTGAAGCTGGAGTTACATGCAGTAGTGAGCCTTCTGACATGTGTGCTATGACATGTAACTCTTATTCTTAAACACTGAAATCATCCCTCCAGCTCCCAGTACTTTTATTTTTGAAATTACTTCAGGTTGAGAAAATTGAAGCCTGAGTCTAGAAAATAATTAAATGAAGGTGTAATCTAGAAGTAAAACCTACAGCTGGTGCTGTGTTCTGTACTGGTGCTGTGTTCTGTAAATTTACTCTGGATAGAATATTTATGAGGAAATTAAATAACTTGGTTAGTTTAAGACAGTATATACAAGTAAGCAGTATTTAACCACTCGCTATCAATTACTGTGTTATTTCTCTCTAACACTATCTTTTCCCTTCATACTCGGTTACAGTTTCATTAAAAAGCAGCAGTACATAAGAAGCAAATCAACAAATCCAAGCACCTGTTCTTTTTTTCATGTGGATGTGTTGACTGCCTTGTCTCTGTTGTATCTGAATATGATATTCTGTGGTTTGCATAGTGCTTTAAGTGTGTGGAAAACATAATATTGCACACTAATTAAATATATTTTGTTGTGAACTGAAAAAATATCTCTATCACATGCAAACAGAGATTGACTTTTTTTTTAGTTCCCTTTGTAGTCATTGGTTAACAACGGCTGCATATGTATACTTTATAGAAATACATTTTGTATTATATTGACTACATGTATACAGTAGAGTTTTGTGCAAACATCATTTTGGGCTTAAAATAATCTTACATCTTGTTTCCATGAATATTCCCCTCACTTCAGTTAATATCTTTACACTTCTTATTGCGGTGTTTGTACAACCTTTCGAAAGTAGAAAGTCATTGAAAGAGAAATTTGGCAGTTTTTCACAAAGAACCTTGAGATATTCAGTACTGAGGAATAGACACACACACACATGTTCATTTCTTTATGGCTTTGTATCTTTTACTACATTAGACATACAATTTTCCCATGTGGATTTTACTGGATGTTATATAGTGAAATTCCTGAGCTTTAGTCCTTGGAAAAATTCATAGTTTAGATCTGTGAAATTTAGGTAGATGTAAAAATATTTTTCAAAATTCTTTCATTTTGTGGAAGAGAGGGTAGAATGGAGTTCAGTAGGTTTCCCAAAAAACTAAAATTGTCTTCAAAATGTTCCAATGTAAGTTATGATCCATGAAGATAGTGCCTGTTCTTATGAGGGTTATTTAATCATGATGACTGTGATTTGTGTAACCTTCCATGCCTTATACTTCATAGCAACTGAAACAGCATGCATTCTTAAGAGAGTGACAATATATTAACATTATACTGATCAGAAGGTATAAGCACAATGACATTGAGTAAGTGTTTTAAGTTATAACTAAAGTAATTGAATCACAGTGTAGGTGATCTGACTCCAAAGCTGAAGATGTCGACACTACATGTGATATATGAAGTGTCAGAAGTTGGTCTTATACATGGTGTAATATTTTGAATATAATTGGCCCCAATAATCTCATGGGGAGTGGACTATTAGTATGGCTTTCTTGGAGTGTGTATGGCCTTATTGAAGGAAGTGTGTCACTGTGGGGACAAGCTCTTTTCTTATGCCCAGGATACCACTCAGTGACTCAGTTCATTTTCTGTTTGCCTGCAAGATGTAGGACTCTCAGCTATTCCTCCAGCAGCACATTTGTCCGATGCCTCCATGCTCCCTGCTTTGATGACAATGGACTGAACCTCTGAAAGTATAAGTGAGCCACCCCAATTAAATGATTTCTATATAAGAGTTGTCATAATCATGGTATCTCTTCACAGCAATAGAAAGCCTAAGACAGGAGTTGGTACCAGGAGTGGGGTATTACTGTGATAGACCCAACCATGTTTTTTTGTTGGGAGTAATATGAATTTTGGGAATTTGGGTTAGGAAAGCAGTAGAATGCTTTAAGCACTGCTTAACCAGTAGGGGCATAGAAGACAGTGGTGCTGAATGTGATTTGATGAACTGTGGGGATCAAGCTGTTTCAAAGAAGAATGCTAGTTTGTGGCCTAGAAACTGGCCTTGTGATAATTTAGTAAAGAAAGTGGCTGTTTTCTGCCCCTGTCTGAAGAGTCTACCTGTGACTAAAGTGAAGAATTTTGAATTGATTCCTTTGACAGAAAAATATCTTAAAACAGTTTAGAATAGACTCTGTCATATGGTTATTAGTGGTAACTCTAATGAAGGTTTATAATGAAAAGGAGAAAGCTGAGTAGGGTAAATTACAAAATGTAAATGTTGCAGAGAAAAAGAGCACCAGAAAGTGGAAGGAATAGAGCTAAGTCCTGTGTTAAAGGATATAAATAAATAAGGATTAATAAACAAAATAAAAGGAAATGGTTACCTCAGGGCAAGATACCTCAGCTAAGTTTCCACCTTGTGGTAAGAAGCTAAAGAAACGCTAAGAGTTTGGTGCTTTGGGTCACATCTTTAATCTCAGTACTAGGAAGGAAAGTGCTGAAGGAAGCCTGGTCTAGAGATCCAGCTTTAGGATGACCAAATTTAGACAGCAAAGGACAAATTGTTGAAGATGTTATCGAACTAGGAGGCCATGTTCCAGCTCTAGTAAGCAGAAAAATATGACAACTTTGTCCACATGATTCTGATTTTAAAGATAAGGGATAAAAGAAATGGTTTATGGAATTACCCTCCACTCCTAAAGAAAACCACTGAGGCTAGGTATGTGTAAGGGGTGTCCCTGAATGGAAGCCTTGTAGAGAGACCATTGCATGAAGCTATGAAGTTGCAACCTGGATTGCCTCAAAGAACCCAAGCTTTTAGAGATACCATAGTTGTAGGATACGTGCCACAGAGAGCTACTAACAAGAGAAAGAAGTGTGCTGCAGTCAAAAAGTTGAATGGAGTTGAAGATCTGAAGAACATTTTGACATCAGGCATGGAGATTCAGGGATTGGAATTTGCCCAGCTAGTTTTATATCTTGCTTTGGTTCAGTACTTCCTCACTACGTTTCTTTCCAAATGATTGAGAATGTGATGTATATCTTGTGCCATTATATGTTGGAAATATGTGATCTGATTTTAATTTTGATGTTACAGGGGATAAAGTTAAGAGAATGTATGAATCTCAGAAGACTTTGAGCTTTGAACTTTTAAACATTGTTGAGACTGTGATAGCTATGGGGACTTTTGAAGTTGGACTAAATCATCTTGCCTTATGATATTGTTTCAAGATTATAGGGCCAAGGAGTGGAATGGTAGTAGGAATGTAATTAGCCCCCATAATCTCATTGAAAATGGCACTATTTCCAATGGTGTGGCTTTGTTGGAGTAGGTATGGCCTTGGAGGAGGAGGTTTCCTATGTTCGGATACCACTCAGTGTCTAAATAGACTTTCTGTTGCCAGTAATATGTATGACTCTCAGCTCCCTCTGCAGTACCAAGTTTGTCTATATGCTGCCATGTTCTCCACTATGTTGACAATGGACCGATCCTCTGAATCTGTAAGTGAACAACCCCAACCAAATATTTTTTTATAAGAGTTGTTGTGGTCATAGGGTTTCCTCACAGCAATAGAAACCTTAACTAAAATATGGAGTCCTATTCTGTGCTATCTGCTAAGATCTATAAGAATGAAATGAAGTGTATGTTATGCAGGCCTCCCCTGACTAGCCTGATGACAAAGGGGGCAATTCAATATGACTTAATATATGTGTGGTCAATCAGTGGAGCTGTTCTACTAAGAACTAGTTCTAGTCTCTGTGAAGGGGATAATAAGCATAATGACACCAAATAAGAATTATGACAGCTATAGCAAAGGAATGGATTCTCCTTTTGCTGTATTCTTCTCTCATATATTACACCTGGACTGCAATTTCCCATCTTTCCTCTACTCTCAGCTCTTCTCCCACCTCCCTTCTCATCCATATCCATTCCTCCTCCATTTCCCTTCAGAGAAGTACAGTCCTCCAGGGATATATCAATCTAGCACAGTTAGAATAATACTAGGCACATACCCTCAAATCAAGGCTGTGCGAGGCATCCCAGTAGGAGGAAAGGGATCCCTAAAGAAGACAAAAGGATCATATACAACTCTTGCTTCCACTGTTAAGATTCCTACAAGAACACTAAGCTGGGCAACCATAATATATATGCAGAGGACCTATGTCAGACTGATACAGGCTCCCTAATTGCAACTAGAGTCTCTATAAGCGCCTATGAGCCCTGGGTAGAAGATCCTGTGAGTTGTGCTTTATAGTGGTCTTGAACACTCTGATTCTTACAATCCTTCCTCTCCCTCTTCCGCAGGATTGCACAAACTCCACATAGTGTATGGATGCTGTTTCTGTTTCTTCTCCTATCAGTTGCTGGATAAAGCCTCTCTGATGATGATTATGTAAGGGTCTGGTAAAAGACTAGTTTCTTCATGTGAGAGAAAATTCCATGTGTGTGCTAGATAACTTGACCTGAATCAAGCTGCAGTTAGATTTTATAAACTGAAACATACAAATTTAAAAGAAATTATATGAATAGTTCAAAATACACTCAACCTTTTAATATGACATTTAAAACAAGAAAAATTCTGATATGAAAAACATAAACTGACTATGATTATACATGATTGTAATTCCTGTACTCATGAGGCTAAGGCTGGAAGAACAGGAGTTCCAGGCTTAGCTTTGGCTATTTGAAGAATTCAAGACCAGTACTGGATTACATAGGAAGTTCAAGGACAGTCTTAGCAATATAATGAGATCCTTTCTAACAATAACAACAGAGAGAGACAGAAAGGAGGGGGATATGTCACTATTTAAACTCTGTAAATTGGTTCAGAAGAGATATTTTAGTTGATTAAATGATACACCAAACAATGGTACTGAGGAAGTAAAAAAGGCATTGCATGACAAAGCTTTGGACTAATGATGGGATAAATAAGGGGAACATAAAATTATTAAAATAGTAAAAATAATACATAGGTACTATAAAACACACACCACTATTTAATCATCCAAATATAGCTTTGCTAACATGAACATTTTCAAAAATAATCTTTAAAGTGTTCAACTTGTGTGTTTATGATTTGTGTTGTTTTATTTGCCCCTACCCTGTTGGTACCTGTTTCCCTTGAAGAGGTTGCAACATGAGCCATTTTAGACTGTTCCTGTCTAGATGTTTTGTTTTAAATGTCACCTGGCATCATTCCCAGTTAACAAGAAACACATTAGCACCTCTCTTTAAAAGAAAAATTATTGTTAACACACATATGTGAAGAGGGAGTTCATGTGTATTTGTAGTTATAGCCAGAGATTAGTTACAGTTTTCAGGTTCTTTAGGGAAGTTTGTGAGACCTTCTTAACTTGCAAATGACTGTGCAAGGAGGTTCAAGATTGTGATGGGGAAACCCACAGAGACAGTTGACTTGAGCTTGTGGGAGCTCATGGACTCTGGACTGACAGGGATCCCACATGACACCAACTTAGTACCACAGCATCTGAATGACAACTGTGTAACTTGATCTTGTGTGGAGCCCCTAGCAGTTGAACCACGATCTGTTCCTGCTGTATGAGCTGGCTCTTTGGAACCTAGTCCCTATGGGAGATGCATTGTTCAATTTGAATGCAAGGGAGGGAGAGGCTTGGTCTTGCCACAGCTTGATGTGCCATGCTTTGATGATTCCCATGGGAGGCCTTACCCCATCTAAGTAGAGACTGTGAAGGAGTGGGTAGCAGAGTAGGGGGGAGGTGGAGAAGGGAGCAGGGAGAAAAAAAACCAAGGTAATGGTAAAACCTAAACAGTGGTGTACCTTTTTTGTTAGGCATGTGGCAAAGAACTATGTTCAAGAACATATAAAGGTCTTCACTGAGCAAAGGATTCTACTAGAAGTTTCCAACCAATTCTGCCTACCAAAATAGATATGCAGTTTTCAAATTACTTCAGCTCTTAAATATAACTAATTAAGAAGCAAGTACAGCTTTAACTTGCTTTACTTAGTTTCATTTTCAATGCTGTTAACATAAAAACCTTTTCAATATACCCATAAAAATCACTCTCCATGTTTCTTATTACTGGAAACACTTTTTCTGAAATCAGATTAATCATCTTTCCTTGACACATTTGCCAGAACTCTGAAAAGGAAGGGAAGACATGACTGAAGGAGCAGCATAGACAAGAACTGAATCCAAGAGTGTTCATTTCGGCTTCAAATCTTTCTGGAAACCTTTTCCATGGTTTCTATGTGCAAGAAATAGCTGGTAAATTTTTATCTCCACCCCCTCAAATAACACAGTTCATCTGCTTCCCCTTTTTATACAAATAGGAGAGAGGAAAGCTGTCCATGATGATCTGCAGAGAGTAGGTGTGTGTGAGAGCTGCTATTTGCATGGTGGTGTAGGGGTTGATGTCACGATGGCTTCCCACACAACAATATGGGAAACCACATTAGCAGCAGGAATCCCAGTTGGCAGAATTGCCATTGTACCTGCTAAAAAGGCAGTTGAGTCAGACATCCTCAGGACACCTTTCAGAAGTAAGCTGATTTTTTTTTAATCTTGAGAGATGCATGATTCTTAAAATGGATTACTATATATCAAAATCTTTAAGAAATACAGTGTGGTTAAACAAAAAAGAGACTATAATATGTGTCATTGCAGTGGTTACATTATCACATAGATAAATTCATCTTCCAGCAGAAAGAAAAAATGTCAGAAAGGCAGAGTTCTATTGGGCAGGAATGAATCTGAAAAACAAGTAATACATAAACTAAATTGTCAGGTGTTAATTAGAAGAATGCTTGTAAGAAATGATGACTTCGAGAAAGCTTGTAAGTCATTCCTAATGGGGCAGGCCTGCTATTCTTGACTTTCAAGAGACTTGGCAGGAGAATCACAGGTTCAAGGCCAGAGTGGGTAACTTCATGAGTTGCAGTCTTAAGAGAAAATAAAAAAGAAGTAAAATCAAAAAGCCTGAGAATGCAGTTCAGTGGTAAAAGAACTTATTTAACATGTGTGAGATTCTAAATTCAATCCCCAGAATCATACACATGTATGCATACCATTCATCCACAGGAAGAGCGTACATGTTTCCATACACATACACTGGCTTTGCCAAGAGAGATGTTTGTGATTGGAGTATTAAGATGAAATTATTTTTCTGTCATAACTTGTTGAAATAGGAGTGGCGGGCTACATTCCTGGCACCTGGCCACCCGCACAGCTAGCTTTATATGAAATAATTACATAGAAACTGTATTCTTTTAAACACTGCTTGGCCCATTAGTTCTATCCTCTTATTGGTTAGTTCTTACATATTGATCTAACCCATTTCTAATATTTTGTGTAGCACCACGAGCTAGCTTACTAGGAAAGATCTTAACCTGCGTCAGTCTGGAGTGAGAGACTCATGGCTACTCACTGACTCGGCTTCTTTTACCCAGCATTCTGTTCTGTCTACTCCTCCCACCTAAGGGTTGGCCTATCAAATGGGCCAAAGCAGTTTCTTTATTAATTAACCAATGAAAGCAAAAGATAAGATACAAGTCCCACCTCCATCAATAACTGGTGACATGTCATCAGAAGTATAAGTGTTAGTGAGACAACAGTGAGGTCCTCCAGTGACCTCCAGGGGCACCACTCACCTACACACTTATTCCATAATATGCCATAGAATGACAGATGCTATAAAAAGCAGTTGTTTGGAAAAGGTGTTCTGAAATAATCTTCTCACAGGACCAGAACTCTGTTGCAAGAAAGAATGTACTAGGATGAGTGCCACTAGAGTCTTGAATCCATGTCATTACCATGTCCACCATATTGACGTTACTTCCATTTTCCACTATATTTCAACATAAAAAAAGTGATCTACCAAGATGTCAAAATGCTTCCTACCTCAGTATATGCTGACTGCTTCTCTGGAGAAAGTTGTCAGGTCATTCTGACCTGTCTTGTAACAATGAAGTACCTCTAAATTCGATTTTGATGGTATTTTTCCCTTGTTCCCAACTTCTACTCAGTGGGCCTTTGTGGTGCTTTCGCTGGAGTTGAGCAGAATGCATCATGACACTAGGACCTACTCAAGTTCTGAGTTTAGTCATGTACAGACTTTGTCTACTAACCATTTGAGTGTTCAGAAAAAAACACTTAGGGAGATGCCCAGTAAATGTCAAAGAGAAGAAACCACTTATCCTGGGTTTAGGAGACTTCTTGCTTAATATGTGCAAATCATTGTATGGATCCATTCTGGAGTAGGTGTTGAGGGAGTTCTGTTGATGTACTGGACCTCTGTGTTACCAAGACTAAAAAATATTGCTTGGATAAGGACTCTGTTTTATCGTTTTTATCTGAGTTTCTGGAGGCTCTGTTAGCCATGTTATTTGGAAACTGTTCCCTTCTTAACTTGAAAAATAACATAAGATATCTTATCATATCCTAAAATAGAATCACAGTATCAGTCTCTGTAGATACATGTTATTCTGGAGAGAAGTATCAGGAAGCCTAGTTCAGTCTAAGCTGGAGGTGCTACATTGGCTTATAATTTAAAGGTTAGGATAGCCCTGAACCCAAGCTAGGTTGGTCTCCAGAACCCAGAAAAGACTGAGATCCCATTTTCCTCTCTCTCTATTCTTATCATTCATCTCAGTTTTCATTAAATTATACTTACATAGACAGGTTTTCTCCACATGGAAAGTCCAAAGTCTTAATATGGTTTTAATCCCTAAATAAATCCAACAGTGCAAGAATTATAATACCCTTTGATCTTTTGTTTTTAAATTCATAGTCATTACGTTTAGCATACATTTTGGCTAAAATGAGAAAATGAGAAGAAATTTTAGAGCTCCCACCACCTCCCCCTCCAGTTTCTCCTGTTAAATGGTTGAATGTGGTACATTTATAGTGCGGATGAACTGGAATTGATGTTTACTTTTTAAATAAGGGCCTATAACTTAAACTAGTGGACATCCTTGATGTTGCAGCACATAGGTTTTGAGAAATGCTTGATGTCATTTAGCTATCTTCTCACTGCTGTGGTTCTGCCATCCTGAAAATCCTATACTCTATCTATCCACTCTTTACTACTCCATGCTGATCGCTTGCCAGCCAGAGATATTTTTATGGGTGCATCTATACAGACTCTAAAAATGCCTTGATATTTCCAAAATGTTAGCCAGTTGAAATCAAAGCATATGCAACATTTCCAGACTTCCTTCTTTCACATAGCAGTTAGTACTCATTGTCCCTTTCCCTGCCTGATAGCCCATCTCTTCTGCTCATGGAACAATATTCCCCTGTACTGATGTTCCAGTTGGACTTCCCACTCACTTGCAGACCAATGTGGTAGCCTTAATGAGTATGGCCTCTGAATTCTTGGTCTCCAACTGACAGTGCATTTTGTGGAAGCAGATGTGTTACCCATGAGACACATTTAATACTCAATAGTCTCCCACCATACACTCTTTCCAATGCACCCCTGATGTGTATGTTGTTTTATTACCAATGGTTAATGAAGAAGCTGCTTGTAGTGAAGAATAGAGCAAGATGATAATTTCAATTAGAGATAGAGGAGGAAAAGAAGGCAGAGTCAGAGAGACACCAAGTAGCTGCCAAAGGAAACATATGCCCTGGGAACCTTACCAGTAAACCACAACCCTCGTGGTAAAATAAAAACTAATAGAAATGGGTTAATTTAAGATATAAGAGCTAGCTAGCAAACAATATTCCTAAGTGATTGGCCAAGCAGTGTTTTAATTTATATAGTTTCTGTGTAGTTATTTTGAGTCTGGGTGGTAGGAAATGAACAAGCAGCCTCTGCCTACACACCCCTGCCCCTTCTTATGGCTAGAGATGTGAGCTTTCAGCTGTTGTCCCACCCACTTACTGCCTGCTACTTCTCCTTCATCATCATGGGCTCTAATCCTCTGCATCTGTAAGTCCCAAACAATATTTTTTATAGATTGTCTTGGTCACAGTGTTTATTAAAGCAGTAGACATGTTACTAAGACAAATGATATTTTGAATGCTTCCAAATTTGGGTAATTATGATTAAAGTTTATTATGAATAAGTGGATAAACAACAGGAACATGGTGTGGGAAGTTCTCTAAATGTGTTACTTTTTTTTGGTTAATGAATAAAGAAACTGTCTTGGGCCTATGCAAGGCAGAATAGAAGTAGGCAAGGAAAACAAAAGTGAATGCTGGGAGAAAGGAGGTGGTATCAAGGAGACATCATGAAGTCTCCAGAGGAGAAAGATGTAAACTGCCTGCTGGAACCTTGCTGGTCGGCCACAAACCTTGTAGTAAAGTATAAAATAATAAAACTGGGTTAATACAAAAAATAAGAGTGAGCTAAAATATACATAAGCTAATAGGCAAAGCAGTGATTTGATTAATACAGTTTCTGTGTGGTTATTTCTGGGATGAGCTGCCAGGAACAGACAAGCGGCCTGCTACAACAGACTGAAACCAAATGTGGGGCTCAAACCCATGACCTTGATATTTAGAGTCTCATGCTTTAATTACTGACCTAGCCACGTGGTCAAAAATAAACTAATGGCCTCTTACAACAGTTTGGAAAAAACTACACACAAATTCCCATAAATATTTAAATTTAAATGAGATGTACTTTAGAGAATTATATTGTTATGGATCTTTGTTTATTAGGACAAAATTAAGGTCAATTTTGTTAGATATGTATTTCTGCTCTTCATTAAGGTATTGTGTTTGTATAGCTCATTTACATATGTAATTTATAATTTAAAATTGTAGATTAATACATAGTAATCTATAATAGTCAAGCTTATAGTCATTTTAGATTTTTCTAGATGTACAGAGATATATTTCAGATGAATAATTATTCTTTAAACCTCTCAAAGACTATAAAATATGGCATTTAAAATGTTTTAAGAACTTAGGACTTTTTATGACAATGAGACACATCTGCTCCTGGAAGCACCAAACTACTTCAAGACGATAATGGGCATCAAAATTCTTCTTCTGCAGTTTACTAGCCATTTGGGCAAGAAACTGATATTTTCTGGATTGTTTGATGTTATGCTGTGTGAGCTGGACATGCAGGACCCACAGATGACTGCTGAACTTGCCGAAAGGTGAGATGGTCCTTCAGGGTTCCTGTTTCAAGAAAAAGTCTACAAGACGTTCTACTGGACACAGAAAAAAGTAAGTGACAAACTGCCAATACAGGTGAAACTGTATTTAAATTTTCCCACTTCATGGAAAGTCTGCTATAGACTATGGACCTATGGACTGAAGATTGGATGCTCCAACAATACAGAACTTTGGATGACAGTACAGACAGTGAGAGGTCTCTGTCAATTCTAGAGATTTAAAAGTTGCTTACAATGCACTTCCTGTTTACTTAGGTAATATTATATTCTTATGAAGTCTTTAATGGAGTTAAAAATAAATAATTTTAATTTTAGTTTTCATTAGTAAAAAAAATAAAGTAGATATAAATACTGTAATTCTTGCTTGATATCTGTTTTTTTATATGTAATTTTTCTGTGTTAAAGTTAAAACCTTTCTTTTTATTTAAACAGAAAAGGTGAAATGGTGTAGGAAGTCCCAGAGGTAGGTGAGAAAAACTAAACTGAATGCTGGGAGAAAAGAGGTGGTGTCAGGAAGACTTCATGGAGCTGCCAAAAAAAAAAAAAAAAGAACCTTGCTAGTAGGCCATTAACATGATAAAATATAAAATAATAAAAATGGGCTAATTTAAAAAATAAGAGTGAGCTAAAATTATACTTAAGTTAAAAGGCCAAGCAGTGATTTAATTAATACAATTTCTGTGTGGTTATTTTGTGGCTGAGCAGCGGGGAACAAACAAGTGGCCTCCTAGAACAGAGACAATAGTGCAAGTGTCTGCAAAATGCATAAGGATCAGCAACACTGCTTTCAAAAGTACTAGTTCCTTATTCATTCTCAACTGAATGAAGGAACTCCTCTTACTCCATATATAGTGCCTCCATCACTGCAATTAGAATATTGACTATCTAATAAATGAATATTGGCATTGTAGAGTATTGTTTTAATTTGAAATGTATTAGTGAGGTCAATCAAGTTTCAATAGTAGCTCATCTTTGAACATAGCTCTGAATTCAAGCAGGATCCATTGTCAGATATACATCCATGGTTTTCTCTTGAGCTGTGTCCACAAAGATAGCTAGTGATTTGCACAGACCACACTCACCAGAAAAAAAAAGTATATACCATTCATCAGAAAGAGTACCAAATGCCATAGTGATAAACATACCAGGCACCCAGAAAAATGGAAGACATGTTCTTGATAAATATAATTAAATTAGAGGCAACATTCATGTTTAAATCATTTTCAGGTAGTTAAAAAGTTTCAGTTTCAAGAACCGAGGAAAGGGGCTTTATGCATGTGGAAGCTAGAATGAATAGTGATGAGAATATGGGGTTCAATTTACGGATTTTGAAGAATTGTAAAATTAAATAAATTTATTTTCAATATTAATTCCATATTGTCCACATTGATTCATGAGTATATTTAGCTTCTTTCTGTGTAAAAGTTATCACACAGTGAAAATGAAATAAATAACACCCTAGAGGTCTTTTGCAATTTAAATTACGCTATTATTCAATGTAATTACTACTCTGGATGTTTTAAAGTTTCTCTAAATAAGAACTATGGAGGTTGTTTATTCTACAAGATGGTTCATTGCACAATTATGAATAGTCAGTGATGATCATAGTGTATGTTTTAGTTGAGAACATATTTTTGGCAATGAATGTACAATGCCCATTAATTTAATCAAAGGGCTTTTTACATGTGTTGATTCAATAAGTGCTCTTTTAAATTGAATACATTGGCCAAATAATAGGTTGCCAACTTAAAATGCAAATGACGGATCTGGATCTTGTGGTAGGAAAGACTACAGAGCACCTGTGTGTCAAATGATCACAGTTACTTGCATTAGTTAGTGATGTTACCTGGGAACTAAAGAAGAGTGTCAATGCAAATATTTCACAGTTTTAGGATGTTATGATCCAGTGATTAATTTAATCTGTTATTGATCAGTAACAAAGTGTAAGCCACATGAATCTGAAATTTTTAAATCTCTCTGTGTGTGTGTGCATTTTACAGTAAACTTTATCTATTGAGAAGAATTCAAAGGAACTAGTTTGTGATTCTAAAGCATTCCAAAGATTAACTCAGTTACAAAAAAAAGACTGAATGCAGTTTTTCATTGGCTCTGTAAAACCACAGAAGTATATTGAAAAGAAATTAAATGGTGAGTAACTATAGTTATTACACTGAAATACCTGTGTTTGCTTCATCCAAAGCTTTCATAACATCAATGCTTAGTATTTTCTTAAAATAAACTATAAAAATAAGATGACAATAGTTTATGTAAAGGATATTTATTTTCCATATGATGAGAAAAAGCTAAATATAGAAATTTCATCAGTATCGCTGTTTGATATTTTAGTGTGATAAAATGATAAGACTAGCAAAATACACAACTGGTCTAGATAACAGTCCTCTGAGAACTATCACACATACACATGCCTTGTTAGCCCTTTTGCATTTGAAAGGAGACAAGTTAATTTGGGATTTGCGAACACAAAACAAAAGTCATCCAATAAGACTAAACTTATTTAAGTTAGCTCATATTTATCCAGACACCCTAAGATATATTAAACTATGATGTAAACTATAATCTATCAACTTTTAATGATGCTGTGAATTCAACATATTAATTTTTCATATCCATAACAGTTTTCATGTTGTCCTTTTCATTGCACTATCATTGTTTTTCCATTTCCAAGTATCTGAGACAGTCAACTGGTCAAGAGAATCAAACCCAACATGGTTATGTATTTTAATTCCCAAACAATTTTTGATCTAAATGTATAAGAGAACAAATGCAGATTCTGGATTGAATGTTTTTAAAGATAGAATTTATCAAACATGGATCAAACTAACAGAATAAGCTTATTTGGATCAAAAAGATTTACTACAGATAAACCATTTCATTGAAAGTAAGCAGTAAATACTCTCAAACCTGTTTAAGCATTCTGCTATTTCATCATCTACAAAACTGAGAAAGTAAAAGAGAGGGTGAAGTCAGTATGGAGATGGCTCATACAATCACTGGTTTTCAAAACATAACTGAAACATCTTTGTGGACTGATGTTTTCTTTTGTCAGGGTATCTTTGATTCTATTTAAGTTCCTAAAATAGTTGCCAATTCTCCTCCAAACTCTTTCCACTCTTTCTTGTTGTAGCTCCTCGCCTTTGATTCTTTGTCTAAAATGAGATCGAATGTCTCCTGGGGTGCTTTATTTCAGATGTTTTCCATGGTGAATACCAGAAAACAGATACTATTTCTTTTTCTCTTTATTTTAAATTATCAGTTATAATTGTTTCATCAAAGGAGTCATTCACAATTGATATTTTCCAGAATCTATTTATTCAGTTTAATCTCGAGAGGAGAGACATCATTATTTGAAGTACAGATAAAGGCCTCAATATTTCATTTATTCAGAAGGGGGCACACTTGTGCTTTTAATAGTAGATATATTCAGATATGCTAGTTTATGAAATGTATGGGAGCTTTAGCAAATGATAGATCTCCTCTTTGTTATCTTGGCTTCAAAAATCATGTATATGAGTCAATGTGATGCTTGGGAAAATGGAAAAAATACAAAATTTTTTTTTATCTGTTTTTTCAATGTCCAGAATTTTATAAGCTGAAAACTTTGCAGCTTCTTGTGACCATTGTTCAGTCATGAGCTTTGCTTCTTATGACGATATCAGTGGTCATATTTTTGATGACCTCAATCTCTGACTTCATCAAACTAAAATCCTTCAAATAGTTTCCCATTGATGTTCATTAAAAACTCATCTTCATCTGGTACCAATATGAAGTGAATCATTTGGAGGAAGAAGACTTAGCATGAGTGTCTATCGGCCCTTCTTTCAGCGTGCTGAGCAGTTCTGAGTCATTGTCATCTTGAAATGATATTAGCAGAGATAAAAGTTTACAAAGTTTTGTAAGGCACAGAACTTGCCTAGTGTTGACACACCACACCAAATTAAAATATTTGATCAAGACTAATGAAATTCAAGCTATTTAGATCATATATAAGTGTCTCTGATAAAGATGTGCAATTAAGCAGGATGTAGTTAGGATTTTGAGTTTTTTTAAAAGAAAAAACATTCTACTTGCAATCTATATAAAATATGTATTTCTTTGTATATTTTAATATATAAATTATCATATAAATAATATATAATGTTATTATTTAAAATAATCCAGTGGAAATATACAAATCAATATGATCATTTTACATTTCACAATATAAAGATAGAAAATTCTCATTGAATTCTCAGTGCTTGTGGAAGAACCAAATAAACATTTTCTATAATCTATCAAAATGTATGCTAAATGAATTGGAATTTTAAAACTTTGTGAAGAACTGGAATTAGTTTAAGCCATGACAAAATCTCCCCACTCACTTTCTCATTTCAGAGAGTCGGTAACCACATGACTTCACCAATTCTAAGTCTTTTGTCCTTTACACTTTCCTTCTTAGGGCAGTTGATGTTGACAGAGATGTAAATGAGTATAATACTTGTAGATCTTATTCTGGCAATGTACATCCTTTGACTAGCTATTTAAAATTTTTCTTGAAGAAATAATCAAATGAAGAGGTAGCTAAAATAAGATACTGATTTCCGTGATGCTTAAAGTAGCAAGAAGTTCTTCACCATGTGAGTGCCATCAAAGTGGTAAAGACTTTCAAGTGAATGCTTCATAACTTAAAATTCTATAAAAATGGCTAACAATTATTAAGAGTCCGAATATTTAGCAAGTTAAAAGAATATATATTCATACACAGACATACACCCATACATACACACATATATACACATATATGTATATGTATATACATACATACATATACATATATATGTTGTGGAGAAGCTAGTATATGTGGGAAAATAAGTAGTTATATGGTTATAAAATAAAAACTGTAATTATATCCTCTGAGTTTTGTCTTAACATTTTGTGTTTAAGTATCTTCTTTATAATCTATTGGATGATATCTCCTGTTTTGAAATGCTAACCTTAAAATATATTCAGAATATATAATAGAAGTGGCTTCAAAATGCATTAGCCTTGAAATCAGATTGCTTGAAATGTCACAGGGAACAAGATCAAATGCAAGTTATAAGCTTATGGTAGGAATGGTTTTCCAGAAACAGCAGTGAGGGACAGAGGCAGTCAGCAAGTAGGAATTTAAAGGCAGGAACTGCAGATATTTTCTGATCTACCATGTAGACCTTAGCTTTCTTTATAATTGATTACCCCAAGAAAGCTGGGCAATATTCTTAGCAGGATCCTTTCCCGTTCTGATCAGCCATAAAATCTAGTTCAGCCTTCAGAGCTTCATCACTGTTGTAGCACCCGGACTATGAACGCAGTCACTCTTTTCAGATTCTTCAGAGGTGAGGGTCAGTATCACACAGCCATCAAACTCAGGGATGCATATCAGCATTTTACATTTCATTATTAAGTCTTGACATATTTCATCAGCTAGGGGGAGGTAGAATTGTTGTTCATAGAAAACATGATATAGTGCTTTTTGGGGAGTTCGCTCACTAGCTCAATCATAATTGAAAATATTAAGGCCAAAATGATGGTTTAACTTATCATCTTGGCCACCAAACTTTTTGGCTATCATCCTGCATCTTCTGTTATTACAAGACTGCAATCTCCTCGAGAAAGCTGCCCTCATGTCCACCATCATATTTCTTACCATTGGTCTCTAATTCATAGTATCCAGTGGACAAAGTGTGTGAATGTTTGTTGAGTGACAACTGTACTATTGAGTCAGTGAGTGCTTCCCTGGATGGAGGAGCAGATTTATGGTACATATATTTAGTCATTCAGTATTTGGAGTATTCAATATTTGTGTTGGAAAGAGTAAGTCACTTTCTGCTCCTCTGTGTTAGCTTCTGCACTTACAGTACGAAGACGTTGAACTTCATCATCACATGTACTAATTTCTCTTTCAGTACAAGTCTTTGTATCTCAATGTGTGTCACTTTTTCTTTTTATCTATTTCAATTTTGTTTTTAAATTTTGTGTATATGTCATTATCTTAATGAAATTATGTGTCCATGTGATTTGTTAAGAGATTTTGGTGGATGCATAGGAGTGCAATGCCCATAGAGGGCAGAAGTGGGTTCCGGATTCCCTGGAGCAGGAGTGACAGGTGGTGTGAGCCATTCCACATGGGTACTAGGAAGCAAACTATGAAACCTTAATCCATCATCTCTTCAGCTTCTGAGACACATTTTCTTACATTCCTAGTTTCTTTTCCCATCCCATTAGCCATTTCTCATCTGTATATTGAATCTGAATATTTTTCTCACTCTTATCATCCAAGTTTAGAAATCCATCAACTTTTATCCATCCTTAGCATTTCACATAGCTCCCTTTTTTCCATTGTGGTATTTTCCCCAGGAGGTCTTTTCTTCATATGGAAAGTACATAGTGTAGAGAATTTTTAGAAAGCTATTTAGATCACATCAGTATCATATTCAAAGCCTCACTTTGAATTCAGAGCAATTTGAATACATTCAATTTTCTTAATGTGTCCTATAAGGTTCTCCATGATCTGGTTTGTGTCTATATACAATTTTTTTTAATTATTCCTGTAGTTCGTCAAGAGAGTTGGTGACCTCAGGGCATAGTATGTTAACTCCCATTTCAGGGTTCAGTAGTTGTTCTTTTCTTAATGGGAAGATAATTTTGAGATCAATAAGCAATACAAAACTAGAAGAATACCTGCTTCTTTTCCTGATTATCATAGGTGTAGTAGCTCTAAGATTCCCTTTCACAAAATAGCTCCGTAACGTCTTCTCTATCCTATACAGGATTCTCATCTCTGGGATGTGTTGCTTCTTATGTGCTTTCTCAGTTAATAGCCATTCTCTATTTCCACCAATATACAATCTTTCCATGGGCAGGAATATACCCTCACTTTATTTCTACTCTGTAATTATAGACAACATGTAGACATGCCTACAATGTTATCAATACATTCTAGTTGCTCCAGAATGATTGTTTGCAAATTCACAAAGTCTTTTCCCTCCAGGTTTAATCAGGCTCCCTGAGACTCATTGCTTGTTCACACTCATCTCCATGAAAGTGTGGAAGGTCAGAGTGAATTGCTGCCAAGTGTGAAAGTATCAGTCTCACAAGTACATTAAGGATAAAATGAGATTGTAACTATTAAAGGCAATTTCTCAGGAAAAAGAAAAACAACAGCATGAATCATAATTCATATTCCACAGATAAAATGCCACAGCATCATCCCACAGCTACCCAAGGGCGCAGGCATTAGATTTTGGAGTCCTACCTGAGCACCAACAAATGCTTGTATGTAGACTTTTCTACCTTCTGTTGAATGATGTTTCTGTCAAACCACAGCCATTTAGTCCCAAATAAACACACAGAGGTCTACATTAATCATAACCTGATTGGCCTAGTAGCTCAATCTTCTTATTAATTAATTCTTACATCTTATATTGACCCATTATTCTTGTCTATGTTAGCAGGACCAAGACCCCCTGAAAGGTTGTTTTGAACACCCCTCAAAAAATTACTTCACCCACTAAGCAACAGGAAGTAGTTTGGAGAACATCTATGCCCATATTCCCAAATATTGCTTAAAATTGTTCTTTTACATTTAAAGAGGGATTTACTATAGAGATTTTCACTGGTATGAATGTTGGTTTATTGACACAAACTTAAGGTCAATTTTGTTATATGCATATTTCTGCTCTTGATTAATGTTGAAATATGAGCGGCAGGGCTGCTTCCCATCACCACCCGGCTAGCTTTACCCGAAATAATTACACGGAAACTGTATTCTTTTAATCACTGCCTGGCCCATTAGCTCCAGCCTCTTATTGGCTAGCTCTTACATATTGATCTAACCCATTTCTAATATTCTGTGTAGCACCATGAGCTGGCATACCAGGAAAGATCTTAACCTGCGTCTGTCTGGAGTGGGAGAATCATGGCGACTCCTGACTCGGCTTCTTTCTCCCAGCATTCTCTCTGTTTACTCCGCCTACCTAATTTTCTGTCCTATTAAAGGGGCCAAGGCAGTTTTTTTATTATTTAACCAATGAAACAACAGATAGAAAGATGACCCACCTCCATCATTTCCCCTTTTTCTGTTTAAACAAAAAATGGCTTTTACTTTAACATAGTAAGATTACATATAACAAAATAGTTATCAAGTAAGAATTACAGTTACAATATTTATATCTATTTTATCTTTTATCATAATTAAGGAAAACTATAACTAACCATTCTTTAACTCCATCAAAGACTCCAGAAGGATATAATATTACCTAAGCAAACAAGAGATCCAAAACTCTAGAAATGACAGAGACATCTCACTGCCTGGACAGTCACCCAAAGTTCTTTTGTACTGTTGGGGCATCCATTTTTAACCTTCAGGCCCATAGTATCCAGCAGACATTTTTATGAAGCAGGAAATTTTAAAGACAGTTTAGTCATTATCTGCTGTGTCCTGCAGAATGTCTTGTAGACTCTTTTATGAATCAGGAACCCCGAAAGACCATCTCACCTTTAGGCAAGTTTAGCAGTCCTTTTTTTGTGGGTTCTCTGTGTCCAGTTTTTGCAACAGTCCAGGCAAGAGCAGTTTCTTGCCCAAATGGCTATCAAACTCCTTAAGGAGACTCTTCGGTGCCCATCATCCTCTTGAAGTAGATTGGTGCTGCCAGGAGCAGACGTGTCTCATTGTCATGAAAAGCCCTAAGTTATTAAAACATTAAATGTCATATTTTGCAGTCTTTGAAAGATATGAAGAATGTCTATCTAGCTGAAATATATCTATGCACATCTAGAAAATCTAACTAACATGACTAAAAGCTTGACAATTATCGATGATTATCCATTAACAACCTATATTTTCTAATTATACATTACATTTTTAAATGAACTACACAATCACAATACCTTAATCAAGATCAGAAATACATATACATATAACAAAATTGACCTTAAAATCTATACAAATGTAATGTTGTAATAAGAGCGGCGGGGCTGCGTCCCCGGCACCCGGCCGCCTGCATGGCTAGCTTATGCCCCGAAATAATTACACGGAAACTGTATTCTTTTAATCACTGCCTGGCCCATTAGCTCCAGCCTCTTATTGGCTAGCTCTTACATATTGATCTAACCCATTTCTAATATTCTGTGTAGCACCATGAGCTGGCATACCAGGAAAGATCTTAACCTGCGTCTGTCTGGAGTGGGAGAATCATGGCGACTCCTGACTCGGCTTCTTTCTCCCAGCATTCTCTCTGTTTACTCCGCCTACCTAATTTTCTGTCCTATTAAAGGGGCCAAGGCAGTTTTTTTATTATTTAACCAATGAAACAACAGATAAAAAGATGACCCACCTCCATCAGATTAAGGTATTGTGTTTGTGCAGCTCAATTAAAAATTGCAACGTATAATTAAGAAATATAGGTTAAAAATAATCATCTATAATAATCAATTTTGTAATCATGTTAGTTATTTTCTAGATTACAGAGATGTATTTCAGATAGATAGGAATTCTTCAAAGCTTTCAAAGATTATAGATTATGGCATTTAAAATGTTAAGAAGTTAGGACTTTTAATGACAGTGAGACACATCTATTCCTGACAACACCAATTACTTCAGGAAGAAGATGGGGCCCCACAACAACTCCACCTGGTTGATTTGACATCATGATGTTGATAGTGCTATAATAAGACCTGTTTTGTGCTCAAGATGGTTTCAACTTGGTGAGCTGAAATGGTGCACTTTTTTTTACATTGTTCTGGTTAACCAACTCTATAAGGAGCAACTTTGAACTGGGTATCTCTTATTGAGGGGTCACAAGAATTTCAGGGAGGCCTCTTGATATTTTTTCTGAGCAAAGACTTCTGCAGCACAAGTACCTCTCAAGCTTACTGAAGCCACGATGGATTTTAAGACCCCTTTCTTCAGCTTCTTTCTCTAGAGTGGCTGGGATTATCCCGCAGGCTTGAATGCATTCATGATCTCATTTTAGACAGTTCTAGGGACCAAATCCAATGTGTGTAGTATGCTAGACCAATTCTCTATCCGTTGAGCTACATTGGTTTAAATACAACAACGATCTCTATTTAAAGTTGAAAAAAGGAAGACAGTATCTACTCTTTGATAAGAAATGTCATGGAGAACAGTTAAAACAATAGCCAATGAAAATGTAAGAATGAAAAATTCAAAACTGAATCTAGTCTTGTGGCCAAAATGATAAGGGAATAAGCTACTTATGATGCTTAATGAGAAGCTCTAGAAAAGTTAATAGCTTTATGAGCAAATGTCTCAAACTCTCAGCTCAGAGTGTGATTTACCATTCACTAAACTTTCACCTCCTGAGGGTAACAATTTGTACTAAGTTTTCCTCAAAAGAAACTGCCAATATTTCATATTTTCCATTTTTCCCTATTTCCTTAATAAATAAACGTATGCAGTGTGATTTGGTAGGATTATATCCTCTGTCAGTGTTATATTTTCTTATCATCTTGAGCCTCTGGGTCTGACCAGTGCAGTGTAGAATACTGACTGGCATACTAGTATATTGAGTTATACAATGTATTTCTATATATTTCAGCTATCTAGAGTCCAGTGTTTGTGTAGTGTGATTTTGTTTAAATCACTTAATTAGTACGTAATTCTACATTTAAATGTGTTCATTTAAACATACAGAGAGAGAGAGAGAGAGAGAGAGAGAAAGGTGAGGGAGTGTACCTCAGAGCTACAATATTTTTTTTTAAAAAAAGCCTCTTGTTAAATAAATTATAAAGTTCAAATGGAAGGGGGGGGGCAAGAGATGCTGAGTTGTATTTTGAGATACAGATATTTAACATCCGGTGTAGTAATAATGGGTCTCCTCTTGTTGACTCACCCAATCTTAGGCTTAGATTATTTGTTGTTTGACTTTCTTCACACTAAAACTTATGATACAATGGAGAATATATACAAGATAAATTTTTTCAATATTAACTTTTCTCAAATTTTATTAATCTTTTAGGATTTATGTTTTTAAACATATTTACTGACCATCCCTAACTCTTCCCAATCCCATGCATCCCACCCTCCCATTCTTTTCCTCTCAAGCAACTTTTTTTTTTAGCTCTTTCTTTCCCCATAGAATCCCTTTGGGTTTCCCTGCAGTCGTGGAAGTGGGGTTTCCTCATGTGTATGTTCAGCCTACCCAACGTCACATAATTAGAGAAATTGTACTCTCCCTCACACAGCAGCCATCAAATGCCAGTGCCTCTTTAGTCAGTGGTGTGGTGGGATTTCATGTGTACCTCCCCCTTCTGTGCTGGAATTTTGCCTCATTTCAGCTTGCACAGGTCTTGGACATGCTGTCACAATCACTATGAATCAATATGTGCATCTTCCCTGTTGTGTATGAAAAGCAATGTTTTCTTGATGCTATAGATCACTTCTAATTGTTATATTCTATATTCTCTGCTCCATTATCTGTGAAGGTCCCTGAATCTTGAAGTAAGGGGTGTGGTACGAATGTCTCATTTACAGTGTCTACTTCATAGTCATTTATTCTCTGTATGTTGACAGTTGGGAAATTTCGGTGTTAGTTGGCATTTGCTGCAAAGAGAAGCTTTCCTAATGAGGACTGGGAGATGGCCTGATCCTTTGTCAGATGCCTAGTTATAAATTACTGCAAATGAAAACATGAAAGCAAGATTTAATGGTTATTTTTAGAAGAGAGTGAAATATAACAGTCAATGGTCCTCACCTCATTTGAAACAATACCAATACTTATTTGTACAAGGTACACAGATCTGAAATACTTAATCTTGTTCAAATTCTCTGATGTCATATTAATTTTTGAGAATTATTTCATTTTTGCTTCCTGTTTGGGCCCAATGTGATCCATTGATGGCTGCAGTAGTCTAGTCATAATAATGACAGTGAGTTGTTCTCAGTGTTCTTGAAACACCTGCAGTGTGAAGCACCTGCAGAAGGAAGCCTCGGTGAAAGACTTTCAAAGATGCACATGCTGTATTCTCACAACAACCATAACAAGAATGGCAATCATAGGTACTATTCCCACTAGAAGGATAAGGGCATCCCTATTCATAAAGAAATAATACACAAGTTTCCACATATGGGACGTGGGTCCAGAAATGAGGCTCTCTCTCTACCCTTAAAGAACTTGATCTTAGTTTCTTCTTCATACCAACGCTTGACATAATGAATAACCCTGGAGCCAAATGTTCAATCTATAGTTTGTGTTTTTCTAGAATTTAACATCATATGAAAGTAGGAAACCAGAAGTGTGGGAACCATCCCAGATCACTACCTTTGATTCCTTGGCAATGTAACAGTTTTTCTCCCAACAAGAAGTCAGGAATTACTTTGCTGGACATTGCATATAGAGTAGTTTTATGATTTGATTGACTAATAAAAGGCAAAAGAAGCAAAGCTATACAGATAGTTGCCTATATCAAACAGCTACTTAAAGCAGATGGAATAGGTATCATAAGATAGGAGTAAAATGTGGGTTCCAGTAATGTCTCAACTGACTCTCAGTCTCCCCTAGGAGTAGATCCATGTTGGCATGTTGGCATGTGACTAATTTAAGATACTTAAGGAAGACTTCTCCAAGTCAATAGGTCCATAAAGTTGAGCTTGGAACAGATTGGTGACTTGAGAAACACAGGCTAAGCAATTAGATTTGGGGTTTAATACTGAACTAATAAAATTAACATTGAGAAGAGAATACTGAGACTCAGAGATGCCCTTACTTGCTTTCAGAACTAAAAAATGGAGAACCTTCCTTTATTTTTTGAGGTGTATTATTAATTTTAATTCTGAAGTGGATATATAAATGTATTCTGAAATTGTATCGCATTGGTTTGCCACAATATTGTAAGCAACATAACCTTCATGCTCATTTCTATAGCTAGCATTGCATCCCTTCTTGATAAGCTTCTGAGGAAGCTGTCCAGAGCTGAATTTTTTTTACCATGGTATGCTTTTAAGAAGAAGGAATGAGCTAAGGTAAAGAACAATGTATATTTTAGTTTTAGTTTTGAGATTATAATATAATTGCCTCATTTCTCCCTTGTCTTTCCTTCCTTCAAAACTACCCATATACTCCTATTTGTCTCTTTCAAGTTCATGTCCTCCTTGATTAATTAATTATTATTGTTTTTGAGAGAGAAAGAGTTAGAGAGAGAGAGGGAGAGAGAGAGAGAAGAGAGGAGAGGAGAAAGAAAAGGATTTTATACATATCCAAACCAGGATTCTAGCTAAAAAGTTCTAAAGGTAATCCATAGAATTTGCTTTCTGTACTTCGAATACAAAGGTTCAAAGCATCCCATTTCCATTTTAAAATCTCACATACAAAATTATATGAAGTGCCTTGAAATTGTAAGTGAGGCAGGCACTCCATCCATAAAGTCAACATATAAAGGGAAAAAATACAGGCTTTAGAAAGAGCAAATGTATTTTCAAAAAAGAAAATCTTCATTATGGCATCTTAAATGCCATTAATTCAGGGAAGGTGAATCAACAGTAATAAAAGACCTTGAACAAGGCTTTTTCCATGTCTATTTAAATAAAGATGTTATTCAAATTGTGGTACTTTTAAAATACCTCAAAATTTATGCAGTATTTCCTGTATCCAAATATATGGAAATGAATTTTCATACAATTCATTATGGCTTATACTGAGGTAATAATATGAAATTTAATACTTCCTATCTAATATTTTTCATTAAAATATTCCTATATTTCCTCTTAATCAATTAAAAATAAATATTATGAAGATACAAAGTATTCATTTTCATTAAAAAGTCTAAGACACAATTTCTTGGTTCTGATCACAAGTTTATGGAAGCTTGAAACACAATATTCCAACAGGCACTTTTTTCATATTCAACATTATACACAAAAATTTCCCTGTTAAATAATTCAGTTGGTATATATTGGTGCAGTCCAAATGGTTGTGCCTTGGTTCCAGTCTTCATTAGGCCTAGAAGAAAAGCTAAGAAATTTGAGACTCATAATGTAGCTTAATCATCCTGTGGGTGGCTCAAAAAAGTGTATAGTCGTTGTACATTAGAGGATTTTTGATTTAAACTTGGTGGGTTAGAAAGTCTTCAAAAAAATGATATGAAGTGAGAGATACCTATTTCAGTAGCATGGTATAAGCCAGCCACATACCAAAAAGGAGAAACATTTCTGACAGGGTGAGATTCATACATTGAAGAGTTCATATGGTGCTGCATTCTTTTACAGGTGAGAAAAGTACCACATAGCTACAAGTTTATATTTTCTTAACATGGGTAAAATTATTATTTATTTAGATTAATGCAATATAAATTCTTCAGATTCAAAGATAAAAATATTAAGAAGTTTAGTTTCTAAACATCTATAATGTCTATATAAAATAATAGTAGGTTCTTTCAAATGAGAAACAGATTATCTCAACAATACATCCAAACTACAGTTTCCCCTCTCTCTACTACTCCTGGCTCTGCCCCCACATCATTCTTCTCCCCCAGATCCACTCCCCCTCCATTTCCTCTTTAGAAAGAGCAAGCCCCTAAGAGACAACAGAAGAAAACAAGACACAGCAAGACAAGACAAAAAGCTCTTATATCAAGGCTGGATAAGGAACCCTAATAAAAGGAAAGCATCCCAAAAGCAGGAAAAGGGCTACGAAATATATTTCTCCCATTGTTAGGAGTCCCACAAAACCACAAAGCTAGCAGCCATAGCATACATGCTGAGAACCTAGTACAGATTTATGAAGGCCACTTGCTTGCCACCTAAGTTTCTGTGAACCGCTATGAGTGCTTCTTAATTGATTCAATGGACCATGTTCTCCTGGAGTTCCCCATCTCTTCTGACTCCTACAATCTTACCTCCTTCTCTTCTGCAGGACTCCTGATCTCCAAAGGGATACCTTCAATTTAGACTCCCTCTATAAAATGTCTGGCTCTGGGCCACTGCACCAGTCAATAACTCAAGAGAATGCAATCTAGTACCACTACCAACAGTTTTGCCTGGCTACAAAAATGGCCAGTTCAGAGTAAGTATCCTCCATTACTAGTAGTCTTCACTAAGGTCGCCCTCACAGATTCCATGGAGCTTCCATTGCAGTAGTTTTCCACACCACCCCCAAGTTCCCCCAAATTCCACTTGTCTCTCCCCACATTCTCTCACTTTAAATTATTAAAGGATAAAACATAGCTTGGGAACAGTAAGTGCTATTGGTTGGAAACTATTATTGTATCATGAAAGTCACTTGTCATTAGATTTGGGATACAATTTGGGATTCAGGGATTAGAATTCTAGAGAAAGATTTTTTAAGAAATCAACTGGGTCAGATTTGTATCTTACAAAAATCATATCAGCTGAAAGAAGTTATCATAAACAGATAAGGGAATCATCATACTCTTCTTTGGGGGGTTGCAGGTAAGAGTTGGTGGTGTCCTCCATGAGAATAGCACTGAGTGGGGAGCAGAGATAAGGGGCTGGAATCACCAGAATTTTAGATGAAATTGAGTCAGTGTATTTGTTACTTCTCACACTGATGTGATCACATACATGACAAAACAGCTTAAGAAGTGAAGGCTTTACAAGGTCTTATAGTTTCAGAAGATATAGCCCATCACGGAGGGAGTGTGAGACAGTGGAGGCATGACAGCTGCAGGGAGAAAGCAGAGAATGAAGAGAAAGTGGGGCCTGACAACTTACAGTGATGCTCTACCTCATAAAGGATAGATATCCTTCCAAACAACACCACTACCTGGGGTTAAGTGGCCAATTGCAGGAACTTATGGGTAACATTTTGGTGTAGGACCATTCTGTATTCTGTCAATTAAGTTTTAAATAAATGCTAATTGGCCAGTAGCCAGGCAGGAAGTATAGGCGGGACAACCGCACAGCAAGTAGAGGTGGAGCAATGAAAATAGGAGAATTCTGGGAAGGAGGCAGCCCATTCCTCCCTAGTCCTGCCCAGACACAGAAGAAGGAAAATGTGACCTACCCTGCCGAAAAAGGTACCAAGCCAAGTGGCTAACATAGATAAGAATAATGGGTTAATATTAGTTACAATAGTTATTAAGAAGCCTAAGCTAATGGGCCAATCAGTTTATAACTAATATAATCTCTTTGTAATTTCTTTTGAACCTAAATGGGTGTGGGAACTGGGCAGGACAGAAACCCCCAAAAGCAGGCCCTCGTGTTACAAATGGCACCAACATCCCAGCACTTGGGAGGCAGAAGCAGGTGGATCTCTGTGAGTTCAAGGACAGCCTGGTCTACAGAGGGAGTTCCAGGACAGCCAAAGATATACAGAGAACCTGTCTCAAAAAGTAAAAGTAAAATTAAAAGAAATAGAGGTTAAAATAAAGCCACATAAAGATGAAAAATACAGAGAGTCTAGATACTGTGTGTTATTATAGACTCTTTGAATTATCTGAATGCTGAGGAAGGAGCAACAGCTGCTAAAAAATATTTGTTTATAAATACTGCTAAACTAATCCAAGATAAGTATTTTGAAAATGCTTTACTTCAATGTTAAAGCAAAAAGATATGTTACTTTGGAAAAGAGGTTTTGCTTTTGTTTCCACAGAAAATGAGAGGCTATGGATTCATTCTGAGTTAAGAAAATCAGGTTTGATCAAGGAAGACTACCTGAGAAATCTCTGGTAGGAACAGATGGCCTGGATGCCTGAGTTCTACATCAAGAACAGATTCAAGATTCTGAGATGATCAAGACTTACAGGATACTCCAGTCAGGACTTGATCATAACTCTAAATTTTCTTTCAGTCCTCATAAGATTTCAGCACCCCCAACAAGCAGGAAGTAGCCTGGAACACTATGCCCACATTCCCCAAAAAATGGACTATGGATACTTTTCTTTCTTTCTTTTTTTTTAAAGGGGGAAGTGGTGTGGGACAACTTTGTATTGTGTGAATTATGTTTTAAATAAACACTGATTGGCCAGTAGTGAGACAGGATGTATAGGCAGGACAACTAGACAGCAAGTAGAGGTGGGGCAATGAGAACAGGAGAATTCTGGGAAGGAGAAAGTCCATTCCTCCTTAGTCCTGCCCAGACACGGAAGAAGAAAGATGTGACCTACCCTGCCGAAAAAGGCACCAAGCCATGTGGGAAACATGGATAAGAATAATGGGTTAATATAAGTTACAAGGGTTAATAAGAAGCCTGAGCTAATGGGCCAATCAGTTTATAACTAGTGTAATCTCTGTGTAATTTCTTTGGAACCTAAATGGGTATGGAAACTGGACAGAACAGAAACCCCAACAAGCAGGCCATCATGTTACATTTTACTTTTTTAAAAAATGTAATTCATTTATTTGTTTTACATCTTGACTGCAGTTTCCCCTCATTCCTCTCCACCCACACTCTCACCAATTCTCCTCGCTCCCGTCCCCCAATCTAATCCTCCTATGTTTCTGTTCAGAAAGAAGCAGGCCTCCCTTGGTTATCAACAAAACATGGCATATCAAGTTGCAGCAACCTAAGCACCTCCCCTTGCATTAAGACTGGACAAGGCAATCCAGTATTAGGAATAGGCTTTCAGAGGCTATCCAAAGCATTAGGGACAGACTCTGTTTCCATTGTTAGGAGTCCCACAAGAAGACCAAGCTACACAACTATCCCACATATGCAGAGGGACTAGGTCAGTCCCATGCAGGCTTCCTGGTTGTTGGTTCAAACTCTATGAGTTCTTATGAGTCCAGGTTAATTTTTTTTCCTGTGGGTTTTCTTGTGATGTCCTTAACTCCTCTGAATCCTACAATCCTGCCTTCCTCTCTTCAGCATGATTTCCTGAACTCAGTCTAATGCTTGGCCATGAGTCTCTGCATCTCTTTCCATCAGTTACTGGATAAAGGCTCTCTGATCACAGTCTGGATAGGCACTAATGTGATCACAGGGGTTGGCCAGTTCAGGCAATGTATCTCCTATTGCTAGTAGTCTTAACTGCATTCATCCTTTTAGTTACCTACGGGTTTCCAGTAGCACAACCGCTAAGATCAATAATTAATAAATGGAACCTCATAAAACTGAAAAGCTTCTGTAAAGTGAAGGATATGATCAGCAGTACAAACTGGCATCCTACAGGATGGGAACAGCTCTTCACCAGCCACCATATCTGGTAGAAGATTGATATCCAAAATATATAAAGAACTCAGGAAATCAGACATCAAAAAACCCCAAGTAATCCATTTTTTTTAAAAAAATGGGCTATAAATCTAAACAGAGAATTCTCAACAGAAGAATCTCCAATGGCTAAAAAACACTTTAAGAAATATTCAGCATCCTTAGCCATCAGGGAAATGCACATCAAAACAACTCTAAGATTACATATTATACTTGTCAGAATGGCTAATATCAAAAACACAAATGAGAGCTGATACTGAAGAGGATGTGGAACAAGGAGAACACTCCTCCATTTTTGGTGGGAAAGTAAATTTGTACAACCACTTTGGAAATCAGTGTGGTTGTTTCTCAGAAAAGTGTGGATCAGTTTACCACAAGCCAAATATTTACCACTTTTGGGCATATACCAAAATGATGCTCAATTATACAAGGACACTTGCTCAACTATATTCATTGTAGTTTTCTTTGTAATAGCCAGAACATGGAAACAACCTAGATACCCTTAAACCGAGGAATGTGTGAAAAAAATTGTGGTACATTTACACTATGGAATATTACTCAACTGCTAAAACTAAGGACACCAGGAAATTTGAAGACAAGTGGATGGAACTAGGAAGAAATCACAATGAGTGAGATATCGCAGACACAGTAAGATGAACATTGTATTTACTTGTCACAATAAAGGCAAATTCAGATGGAAAAGACCTCTAAATGGGTTACAGGTTACAGTGTTGAATAAATGTATGTAAGCTTGGGAGAAAAAGAAAAGGAGTACACAGACTTATAAAAAGCAAAGTATTTAAAGAGACAGAGTACAGATAGTCATAGATTAAAGTAGTAATAAATATTAAAAAGTAATAGAATAATAAAAAATAAGCCATGTGAAGATAGAAAATTCGCAGAGAGTCTGGATTATGCATATTATTATGCTTTCTTTGAACTTTTTGACTGTGAAGGAGCAAAATACAGAGAAACATTTTACTGTATAGGCTGCTAAAGGTATCTTGAATTCAAAATATGGGTCTAAGGATATGTTGCTCTGAAAAAGATGTTCTTTTGTTTCCACAGAAGATGAGAACTTATGGATTGCTTCCAGACTAATATGGTTTGATAGATCAAGACTCCCTGAAAGGTCACCCTGAACACTCTTCCAAAAATTGTTTTGCCCTATAAAAAGGAGAAGAACTATGCCCATAGTCAATATTGTTTACAAATGTTTCTTTACATGTAAGGGGGGGGGGATGTACTATAGAGATTTGCTTGGTATGGATCCTGGTTTATTGATACAAATGTAAGGTCAATTTTGTTATACTCTTTCTACAAAAATTCTGCTCTTGAATAAGTTATTGTGATTGTGCAGGTCATTTAAAATGTAATGTATAATTAAGAAATATAGGCAAATATTGAGTCATCTGTAATAGTCAATTTGTATTCATGTTAGTTAGGTTTTCTAGATGTACAGAGAAGTATTTTAAATAAATATGCATTCTTAAAGCCTTGCAAAGACTACAGAATATGCCATTTAAAACATTTTAAGAACTTAGGACTTTTCATGACAGTGAGACACATCTGCTCCTGGTAGCACCAATTACTTCAAGAGGAAGATGGGCATTGAAGAGGCTCCGTATGGAGTTTGTAAGCCTTTTGGGCAAGAAACTGCTTTTGCCTGGACTGCTTGATGGTATGCTGTGTGAACTGGACATGAAGGACCCACATAAAAATGACTGCTGAATTTGTCTAAAAGTGGGGTGGTCCTTCAGGCTTCCTGCTTCATTAAAGAGTCTGCCAGACATTTCTTTCTTCAGGACATAGAAGAAAGTGACTGAAAAACTGCCAATATAGGCAGAACTGTCTTTGAAATTTCCTGCTTCATGGAAAAGTCTGCTGGATACTATGTGCCCGTAGGCTGAAGATGAATGCCCTAATGGTACAGAAGAACTTTGGGTGACCACCCAGGCAGCAAGATGTCTCTGTCATTTCTAGAGTTTTGGAAGTTGCATACAATGCACTTCCTGTTTACTTAGGTAATATTATATCCTTCTGAAATCTTTGATGAAGTTGAAGAATTTATAGTTTTGGTTATAGTTTTCCTTAGTTATGATAAAAGATAAAGTAGATATAAATACTGTAACAGTAATTCTTGCTTGACATTTGTTTTGTTACATGTAATTTTCTATGTTAAAATTAAAACCCTTTTATTTAAACAGAAAAGGGGAGATGATATGGTATTCCTCTCTGTATGAATATCATTGCTTAATAAAGAAATGGTCATGGCCTGATAGGGTAGAAAAGAGCTAGGTGGAGAAAACTAAACTGACTGCTGGGAAAAGGATGGCAGAGTCAGAGAGAAGCAATGTAGCCCTGCTGGAGCTGGAGGAAACTTTACCTGGTAAGCCACAATCACATGATGATACATAGATTAATAGAGATGGGTTAGTTTAGGATATGAGTTTGTCAGAAATACGCTTAAGCTATTGGCAAAACAGCATTGCAAATAATATGGTTTCCGTGTGATTATATTGGGAGTCTGGGCAACCAGGAAATGAACACGCAGCCTCTTTCAACATATACTCACCCATAAGTAGATATTAGATATAACAGAAATGATTACCAGGCTTTAATCCACAGACCCAAAGTAGCTAAGTAATAAGGAGCAGGGCCTATGGTAGGAAGTATAGATCTCCTTTGGAAGGGGAAATTGGAGAAATCTCCTGTGTGGACAATAAATGAAGGATTGGATTGGGATGTGGATGGAGGGGGAAGTCCTGAAAGAGAAGACTAAAGGGGGGGTATTTTGGGGTAGGTAGAAAGGAAATGTTTCACCTTTTAACCACAACAGACTACTGCAGAGTTGTTAAGCTGTAGAAGACTGAAAGAGATGGGATGAAGAATGTGGAAGCTCCTTAGACTACTGAAACAGAAAAGGATTTAAGACTCCTATAATAAAATAAATACACAAAGGGATACTTTTTTAAGTGAAGAGAATCAAAATCAATGGGAGTACAGAAACTTGTTTCTGGAAGACTGCAAAAGAGTAGTCAGTAGCCATCTGAATCTGTAAATTCTGAAAGTGAAAAGCTGTGAGCTGAACACAAGTTTTGGAATTATTGATAGGAATTATAACAGCATATTGAGTGTGTGACATTAACTAGAAATGACGTGGAAGAGAACAATTCTAAAACTGTGTGGTCAGAAGAATTAAGTTAACCCAGAAAGATAGAGAATTTTAAGTACCAACTCCAGAACACCTCAAAAAAATGTAATTCAAGCCTATATTGTCAAACAAGTAGATGCCTTTTCTATGATCTTGATGGAGATGACTCTCTTATCCTATTCTGAAGTCAAAGGAGATGATAATCTCACACAGTAGCCTAACAATCATCAAAATAGAAGAAATATACCAAAAGGCCTAGGGAGATAACACACAGGCTATAGCACTTTCTAATAACAAGGACTTGAGTCATAGCACCCATGTGGTAGCTCACAATGCTTTGTCTATATAGCTCCAGAGAATTCAGCACCAATTTTGGCCTCTGAAGACATCAGACAAGCTCACTGTGTGTGTGTGTGTGGGGGGGTATATGCATGCAAGAAAAACATTCATATACATGAAATAAAAGCAAATTAATATTTAAAGGGAAAAATAAATAGAAGAGTAATTCAGGAAAAAAGATACAGAGAAACAATAATAGTTATGGAGGTAAAATTAAAAGTCTGTAATGCCATACAGTGTTACAGAAGAAAATATATACAGGAGAGGAATGGTCAATAGAAGGCAAATGCTGAGAGAAAAATGAAGGCTGAAATACACTCACTCCATGTTCCAAAATGTGATTCGGGACAATTCTGTATTCTGTCAATTATGTTTTAAATAAACGCTGATTGGCCAGAAACCAGGCAGGTAGTATAGGCAGGACAACCAGACAGGAAGTAGAGGTGGGGCAATAAGAACAGGAGTATTCTGGTAAGAAGGAAGTTCTTTCCGCAGTCATCGCCAGATCACCAAAGAAGCAGGATGTGATCTGCCCCACTGAAAAAGGTACTAAGTCATAAGACTAACATAGATAAGAATAATGGGTTAATATAAGTTATAAGAGTTAATAAGAAGCCTGAGCTAATGGGTCAATCAGTTTATCATTGATATAGACCTCTGTGTGATTTTCTTTGGGACCTAATGACTGTGGGAGCTGGGAAGGACAGAAACCCCAACAAGCAGGCACTCAGCTGTGGGACCTGGGCAGGACAGAAACCCCAACAAGTAGGCCCTCATGTTACAAAAAAGGGGTCAAAACAAAGTTGGTAAAAGAAGTTCAGTATAATGTTGTGGGCTGAAGACAGATTGCAGTGGGTTGAGGGTTGAATATGTGATGAGGATGAAGAGGCAAGAAGCAGAAACACAATCTTTTAAAAGAAGTGAGAGTTTGAGAAAAGAAGGTTGCTGTAGCAGAAGGTGGAATGGAGAGTCAGGGTTCTGAGGCGGGAAGTGACTTGGGGGGGATGTTCTTCACACCCAGAATGTTTTAAACCAAATTTTATTTTAGAAATGAGAATCTGATAAAAATATAAGAAATTCATTGAAGTATAATTGCATGCCATATTATCATTTAATAAGAATCCCCAATTCAATAGATTTTCAAAAATTATAGTGTTGTATAACCATTACCAAAATACATATTAAATATAGTCATTGTCCTCACATATATTCCTCTAACCTGAATACAGTTATTTAATCTCTAGTCCCATAATCAGTCCAATAAAAACATAAATCCATTTTCTGTTTTTATGAACTTTGCTTTTCTAGACATTTTGAATAAATCATACATTATGTATAGTTTTGAAAATCATTTTTCCTTTATATGTCCTATAAGGTTATCACTTGTAGCAAGTATCATCTGGCAGTGCTCCATCTTTAAGTGTTATATTATATTTTATTTTTTATTGTTATATTGTTGTAATATATATATATATACATATATATATATATATATATATATACTGCCTTTAGTATGTTTATTTATCAACCCATGAGTGTCTGGTTTACTTTAAATTTGGCTACCATTCATAAAGATCACTGTAATGAACAAGCAACAAAACATAAGATAAAAAAATAAAAGAGAATACAAATGAGAAAGGAAGAAGTCATGTTTTTTTTCCCTAGTTGTCTATACTATGATCCTGTACATAAGAACCTCTAACCAAAAATCTTAGAAATTGTTAAACACTTTCAACAAATACGCCTCTTCTATGAAGTCAGCATGCTTATCTTTCATAACATTCTTACCTACCTCACCTTCCTTACTAGCAGAATCCTAAAAGTAGGTGGATATGTACTTAAAGTTGAAAGACCCATTAGAAAGGAGTAGTGAGACAAAAAGTCCATTATAAATATGCATATCTACCATCCTGTGCTAAAACAACATCAACTGAGGAGTTAGGGGACATTATACTTGCAACTTATGGTTTAAAGGTCTATTTCCTGCCCTTTAAAATAAATGGTGCAGTAACCACAATCTCAGGTAGATAATGAAATAATTAAATGGAGTTTTATTCAACTTAATTTAGACCCAGAAAATAATATACTTTGGTATTTTGTAATGTAAAATACAGTCAGGATTATAATTCAATACAACATGGTAATTCAATTTGTTAAACCTTTTAAAAATCTATTTTCCACCTTTGTTCCTTTCTGTTTTAAATAGAATCACCTATAAATGTAAAACTTGCATATTTTTATTTGATACTGATAAAATTCACAATGAATTTAATTCAGTCTTTCTTCATTGCTAAAGAAGTAAAGGATATCAGGAAATTTGATAAAATAATCTTCAAGTAAAATTCAGTGTTGAGAATGACTACTTTTGGAGTGGATAAGGAAGGGTTCTAAATGCTGAAGAGATGGCTCAATGATTAAGAATACTTGTTGCCCTTTCAGAAGGCATTGCTTCAGTTCCCAGAACCTACGTGGTAGCTTGCAGCTGCCTAAAACTATAGTTCATGGGGTTCCAATGTCCTCCAGTTTTTGTGTGGCATTGTACATGTGGTGCATATACATGCATGAAGGCAAACTCACACACACATATAGTGAAAATAACTACATTTTAAAGTTGACTTTTCAGAGAAATTATCTTTCAGCTATAAATTCCATATCCCCATGATTCTACATTTTTAATTTTGTTACCTCTACAAATGTGTATATATACATACACACACACACATACACACACACACATACCTCTCCCCTACCTTTCTTTTCTTTCAATGATTCCAGCAACATTTTGAGTTTTAACCTTCAAGGACATATTAAGTGATGGCTTTTTAATGGTAATGATTTTATAATATTAAAAGGAAAATGGCATCCATCTAAAATTCAGACACAGCATTGAGGGAGATGACCTAAGGAAGTACTTTGGAAAGCTTAGTCTAGTGCTCAGACACAGTTTTTTCTTTCTTTCTTTCTTTCTTTCTTTCTTTCTTTCTTTCTTTCTTTCTTTCTTTTCTTTTCTTTTTTTTTTTTTAACAGGAAAACCTGTTACAGTCTACACCATCTTGGTTTTCATTTTACCTCCTGCAGGAGATGGGGATTTTCTTCCGTTTCCAGGGAGTGTACAAATGAAAGTAGTATCAACTGAGATGCCATATGAGCAAAGCAACAAACTAGTTTGCATGGCCGCAAAGAGTGCTGTGAATTGTATTTTCAACTATCATCTACATCTGGGAAAAGTTTTCATTGCTTCCTGAAATATCATCTGTTTCTAATGTCGTCTGACCCATTTAAATTTTCAGCTAGGAATATGGCCATATTTTAGTATCTGGAAAAGAAAACATGTGACTTGATCTGCATTGCTTAAGAGTGCCAGCAGTGCTAATCCTCAGTCTACACTTACCTAACATTGGATTACAAGTTGCCAGAATCCACCCAGAACGTGACTTACATTTCTTTAATTGGGATTGACCTATAATTGCTTAACAGTATTCAAAGAACAGAGAAGTTTATCCGCTCTTTATATCTGAAACAATATTCCATGGGCAAGCATTTAAGTGTCAAGATATTCCACACAAAGAGGATTCTGGCTTAAATGGGATCTCTATATCACAGACCCTCACATCAAGGTGGTGAGAGGAAAGACCATAAGAGCCAGAGGTCACTGAGGGTTGCTGAAAACAGTGTCTTCTAGAAATGATAGGACCACTGCCCTCAGAAGCTCACAGCAGACTTGGCTTCCTGTGTAATATGTGCACAAGGTCAAATTGTTCAAAGTTCCGGCCCAGACTATGGAGTCCCTACTCCTAGCTGAGGAACTATTGGAAGTTGATTGCTGCCAGGAGAAGAAGATCAAGATTTTGTCATCGTTGTGGCCCTTACTGTTGGCCCATGTTCCAGCAGACCCCTCTCCTCATATTCATGCACAAAATGACAGCACTGATAAAACTCAATGGGTGTAAAAAAGGGATTAGGAGAGAAGAGGGAGGCAGGGACGAAAGATGAGGGGAAGGGTGAAAGAAAGAAACATGAGAAGTGGGAGAGTGGAGGAGATCTAGGGAGAATTGCAGGGGAGGATGGAAAATAATATAAAAATTCATTGTATATATGAGTGAAATTCTCAAAGAATAAAATAAAATATATTAAGAAGAAAAACACACTCCATATAGAAACCTAAGTATGGGGATGGAGCTGTATGAGATCAGCATATTCAGGAGCCTGCATTAGAAACCACTCCATTACTACACATGCATACACATTAACTTCCATCTGATATCTCCTGAGATAAAATCTAGATTCTGAACTGTATTGTTGGCCCCAAGCAGAATGGTGAGAAGGTAATACACACACTCAACTCCTTGCCCAAGTCCCTTGAGGAGAATAGTGTTTTTGTTTAATATCACTGGATATTTAATGTTCTGAAATATTTTAACTGCATTTTTGAACTGTAGAAAATTGAAGCTAAATTTATAAGAGCTTTCATTATACAGTCTAAGCCCAAAGGTATGATTCACTTTCAAAGGCATTTTTGAAGGAACCTTGAAAATATAAAGGCAGTGTGGCAAATATTTATTTAATTTATACCAAAGATACAACAATAGCGAAGAAATATTAAATTCCATTGGTCAAAGACTGTGGCTATGTAACATACGGTCTTGATCAAACATCATATCAATATCTTCCATACCAGGAAGAAGGTGTTAACTATTTTCAGTTTATTGATAACAACATAAGATGAAACAGTGGGTATCAGTGAGGTTGTGCATATTACCCAGTCTCAAAGGTGGTATGTGGCAAAGCTGAAGACTCAGTTTTACAAAATCATCTTCACCATTCATGCTCTTACTTTCTCCCAAGCATCAAATCCTAAACTATTTTGAAGTATTTTAAATGTTTAAATATAGATGCATAGAAGCATAAAGTTAAAGAAAAGCCATATTTTTACATGGTTATCTGTACTCAGGCATGCTAAGATATTCCACATCAACCCTGTAAGTTCTTAAGAAGTCTTCTTTTTGTGAATGGCCCATCCACAGAGTCGAACCTGGTTTGCTTGCACCATCGTCTAGTGCTAATATCATCTTCTGTTTCTTCCTTTCCTTCTTTCTTTTTTCTCTTGCTATTGTAAATGAATTATGTATGTGCCCTGAAGTAATTAGCAAAGACGTTGTTGTTCAGCTGAATTTTAAACTAATTAATCTGACCTAATTCCTGTCAAAAATAATTAGGATAAAATATGTCCTCCCTAAGTAACTATTTCAAGCCAAGATGCCGAAGCCCTGACTCTCCAGTGTAAGCAGTGTTCTAAAATTGAGGGAATCATTCATTTAATAGTTTTAAAGATAATGCTAAAACATTAGCTTGTGAATTGTTACCCGAACACTACCGCCTGCTTAGTTTCTCTACTGTAGACAAGAAGCTGAGCTGAGGAGGGGGCCCTGATGGGAGAGATCAGCCAGATCCTTCACATGGTGTGGTTTGTACTGAAACTTAAAGGTGACTTTCTCATCTTGTAAAAGATTTTTGATAAAAACACATGTCCTATTTCTCACTTCATTCCCTTTGTGTATTATAAAATCAACTAAATGTCCCAAACCTCCTTTGCATCTACCCAATGACAAGTAGTTGGAAGGGGAGAGATGAAGGTGATAATGGGGTAGTTGAATGGGAATGGGGGTGGATATAATCAAGATGTTTTTTGTAGGTCTGTAAAAATTCAAGATGGTATTTTTGTAAACATCCATGATACCGGAAAGAATAGAGGAAATGCCTCATGTAATAGTCAAGTTCTAAGCTGTGAGTTTCTACAAAAATAAATTAAGGAAAAAGCAAATCCACAGATTCAGTTTGTCAACACACTGAGCTGATGTCGAATTGCAATGGCTTAAAGGTTTATAGAGGTTGCTGCCAGCTCCTGGTGACTGCCTGGAGCCTTAACCACTGCCCCCTCATTCTACAGCAGTCTGCTCCATGTGCCCTCTGACCTTGTTCTCTGCTATATTCAGGGGCTCCTGGGATAGGAAAGATCTGTGCAGTGTATATAGCACATCCGCGAGCAGTTCAGAGTTAATAATTTCCTTATTAAACCTATGAACCCTTCATGTTTTTGAGTCCCGCTTCCCCCACCCCTTTCCAAGTTAGTTTCTAGGCAACCGATAAGCACTGAATTACATTAAGCTCTTTATTTCAAGGCTATGCTTTAGGATTTCTCTGCATACTTTGCTGCCTCGTTTATAGAGACTGCAGCATAAAATTCATTAATTCCGTTTAATCTTCAGTTGGGGAATGATTCAGTTCTACACAACATTACCTGGTCCTGTGTTTCATCTTTAATTACCCCATGCCCGTGACACTGTTTTATATGTAGATGATGCCAAAGGGTTGTGAGCTCTAATCTGAAATACTAGAAGTAGAATTTCAATGATTCCAAGTTCCTGTATTTGAGGGCAATCTGTCAGGAAACTAAAATTTCCAGAACCTCCTTTCTTGAATAAGTACCACAACCACAGCTGACTTTTTTTAAGAGGATAGTAGACTTTAAAAGCTTGAGAACAGTCTAAAAATGTGATGAGTCCTTTTTTGTTTGTTAGAGGCTCTTAGGATTATTTTGCTGTGTTTGAACAGTAAGATATCAGGAACCTGGGATGGCAAGAATAAAGATTTACCCTATTAGCAGAACTTTTCTTTATTTTTATTTTTGACTACTTTTTTATTTTTATATTATTATTACAAATTTTCACCTCCTCCCTTCCTCCCATTTCCTTCCTCCTCCCCTCTTCCCCCTCCCTCTCCCTCTCCAGTCCAAAGAGCAGTCGGGGGTTCCCTGCTCTGTGGGAAGTCCAAGGACCTCCCCCTCCATCCAGGTCTAGGAAGGTGAGCTTCCATACAGACTAGGTTCCCACAAAGCCAGTACATGCAGTAGAATAAAAACCCAGTGCCATTGTCCTTGGCTTCTCAGTCAGCGCTCCTTGTCAGCCATGTTCAGAGAGTCCGGTTTGATCACATGCTCCATCAGTCCCAGTCCAACTGGCCTTGGTGAGTTTCCATTAGATCAGCCCCACCGTCACAGTGGGTGGGCGCACCCCTCACCATCCTGACTTCCTGGTCATTCTGCGGGGGCTGCTCTCCCCTTCTTTATTTTGAGTGTTGCCTTTTGAATATTTTAAAACATTCTTTCAAAATCTCTGAATGAGCATCTCTTTCTCTTCTCCCTCCCTCCCTTGGCCTCCCTTTCTCCCATTCTTCTTCTTCTTCTTCTTCTTCTTCTTCTTCTTCTTCTTCTTCTTCTTCTTCTTCTTCTTCTTCTTCTTCTCCTTCTCCTTCTCTCTCTCTTTTTTTTTCTCTCTCTCCCTCCTCTTATTTATGTGGGAGGGTCCAGATATAAAAACAGAGAAAGAAAAAAGGAATTAGGGATATATGAATAAAAGATAGATAGACAGACAGAAGAGGAAACATAAAGAACTTTGGTAAATCACAGTGTGTCACACACTTACTTCTTTATCCTGAATAAAAACCCAGTTTTACAAAGCATGAAAGGATGTTTAAGAAAAAAACCAAATAAAATCAACTTAAAATTCAAAGTCCATTGTAAACTCTTCTTCATGTGCTTAGTTTTGTTTAAGGAGCAGAAGTCTATGAGTTGTAGGATTAAGTCCTTTAGTCACCTGACAGGGAGAGAAAGTATCTACATGTCATAGAAGACACATTCTCAGAAGATCCAATTCCTTATAAGATGTTACTTGGATCAGACAAGGACTTCATCTCCATTGCTGCTGGCACTTATGAGATGTTAGTCACCAGATTTTCTTCAATATAAAGCGGACAGAAAGTGATGCCTGCCATTCCTAGGCCTGCACTACACACTTACCTGGTCTGATCTTACATATTACAAACCTCTTAACATCTCTCTGCCCATGGAATGTCAGGAGCTACTTCACTGGTAGGGAAGTCCAATGTCTTGGCACAGTTCATCATCACTAACTAATCCCTGAGAATTTAGGCTTACTTGCTCCAGCAGCTACCATCACCTTAACTCATGAATCTGTCTTGCATAGACCATTAGCATAGGCCAACCGCCGATTCAAGAACCATCCCACCTTTGACTGCATACTGTCTGCTACCCATTGTGGACCCCAAGCTTTCAGTCATGGATAAAATTAGAACAAACTTGTTTGACTCAAGTGAAAAGGGCATCTAACAGAAACTATTGCAATCTACTTGTATCTTTGATCCATACATACGACATTTGTATAAAAGAATATGTGATGAAATTTCAGTTCTTGTGGCATATGTACTATTATAACTGCTAAATTACACTGGAGTAGAAAAAAGTTAGTATTTTTTTTATTTGCAAATGTTATTAGGAACCAAAAGTAATCTTGATGCCATAATCTACCCACAAGAACTGAGAACAGAATAGGCTAGCCAACTTAGTGCTTAAAATGTTTCTTAAGGCAGTAGCAATTTTTCTTTTTTTACACTATAATGATAGTTAGAAGCATTTCATTCAACCTTCCCTTTTATAGATGAGAAAAATATCTTGACAAAACTTTAGTACTATTCTTTGAAATAGTCAAAAGTGTTCAGTTATGGATCAACAACAGTGCCAAGACCTATTTTGAACTTTCAATTGTGAAATCCAGGAAGAGTTTAACTGAATCCACCATAGCCACAAAGAATATCTAGGTTTGCTGTCTCTTTCCAAGAGAAAGAAGGAGGCGGATGGAGAGAGATCATGTCTGCAATGTTTCCTTTCCACATCTCTTGTACCTTTTCTCTGAGGAGTATACTTCTATCTCTTACCTTGTAGTTTTACTGCTTTACCATCCCCCCAAATCCTTGTGTCCCAGGGCCTGCAGAGATACATTTCTACTCAAAGCACTTGGTGCTCTGGAGGAGGCTCAGATTTTGACTCTCAGTGCTCATAACAAGTAGCTCAAAATTGTCTAAAACCATATGTGTATGTGTGTGTATGCATGCATATTCATAAATAAAACAAATCACTTTAAAATTTACTATTTTTAGTCTCTTTTTATCTATTTAAATACATGGATTGATATAAAATATATTTTATATGTATTTTACTCAATTATACTTTTCTATTAATTAAAAATTTTCATGTATTTTTACATCTTAACTGCTGTTTCCCCTCCATCCTCCAGTTCCCTCCACTGCTTCCCCTCTGCCCACCCCCATCCATTCATTCTGTTTCTGTTTAGAAAGGGTCAGGCCTCCCATGTGTGTCAACAAAGCATGGCATATAAAGTTGAGGTAAGACTAGAGCCAACCCAGTACAGGGAATAGGTTCCCAAAAGGCACTTCAAGCATTAGGTACAGGCTCTGATTCCACTGCTAGGAGTCCCCAAAATAGCCCAAGCTACACAATTGTCACATATATGTAGGACCTAGGTCAGTTCCGTACAGGCTCCCTAGCTGTTCGTCAAGCATCTGTGAGCTATGAGTGTATGCTTGTTGTTTTTCTTGATTCTCTTGTAAAGACCTTGATCATCCTGTCTGATACAATACTTCCTCCCTCTCTTCAACAAAATTCCTGGAGCTCAGCTCAGTGCTTGACTATGGAAATAGACTAGATGTCCCCCAACTGAAGAATGGAAAAACAAAATGTGGTACATTTATACAATGGAGTACTACTCACCTATAGAAAACAATAACATCATGAAATTTGCGGGTAAATGGTTACTAGAAAAAAATATTCTGAGTGAGGTAACTGAGAAAGACAAACATGATATGAACTCACTCATAAGTTGATATTAGCTATAAAGTAAAGGATAACCAGGTTACAATCCACAGCCCCAAAGTGGCTAGGTAACAAAGAGGACCCAAAGGGGGACACATGGATTTCTCTGGGGAAGGAAAATGGATGAGATCTCCCAAATAAACTGGGAGAGGGGATGTGGGGACATGAGGGATCATGTTGGGGCCAT